>NW_026638088.1:0-2835000 GCF_028554395.1 Pezoporus wallicus | reverse complement strand
ACGTTACATGTCATGTAATTCTAAATATAAAACCAGACAATTCTGTTCCTGCTTAAAAACCCCAACTGATCTGAACTAATTCTTTTTAAAGAATCCTCTTCCTTTTATATTGTTTTGGTTTATAGGAATCTTCATTTCCCCACCTGGCATCTTACACTGGCAAGACAAGCTGAAACCCTTTGAAATTCAGAATGTCGAGAAGTGAATGCGAGGCAGCCTGCTCTGTTTTCATTTCCCAAGGTGAGAGACAAACAGAAAGTAAGTAACTTAAAGAAATGTTGCCCCATATTTTAGTCTGGTAGAATTCGTACCGTTTAAGGGCTATTGATCATACTGGGCAAGAAAATTTGCTTCTGAAGATAATACATAGCATTTTTCAAGCTGATAGTGACCACTCAGTAAATGTATAAATCTCAAATAGCCTAGCAGCGTTTTAAAAGGAATGAACACGCTGCCATTTAGTATAAACACAGACAAAAATATCTTCTGTCATATTTTGGAAACCCATTTTCCAAACAGGCTGTTTCGGGTGATACATATATATTTGGGAGCAGTACCTAACAGCCATGTATATTTGAATGGTAGTAATAGGAGGGAGGACCCACTGAATGAGGAGTTAGGATGATTCCTGTCTGTCCAGCTATCTCAACAGGAGAGGAAATCCTGTCAGTCCCGTTTTACAGATTGAAAAGTGAGATTTAGATTGTCTTGCTCAAATTCACAAAGGCAATGTTTGATACCACTTTGGGTTCTGCATCCTATTCCAGACTCTTAATGTAACTACCCTTCCCTTCAGTTATTACAAATCCGTCATCCATTCATTTGACTTTTCTGAATACTGCAAAATTACTCACTTCACAACTGAAGGGAATTCCTGGGGTTAAATGGCCCCAGCACCTTCTTCTATTCCAGCCTCCAAACTAAAACCCACATCTCTTCCCACTCATCAAATATTTTCTTATGATATTATGTGTTTGATCCAAGACATGTCAGCATACAGTGAATACCCTGGCAGTCTCCATGGGCATGCTCATCTCGGATGCACAATCCCCAGATGTTTTTGAGCAGCATGGGCAGGTGATGTTTTTGCAGTGTAATTCCTTCAGCCATGCAGCAATCTATAAAATGACATCAAATCAAAAACATCCAGTGGTGAGAAGATGCTGATGCCTGACCAAAGTGTGCTTTGCTGGGGAGTACGGAGATGTTCTGCTATAGGTGCTAGTCCGTATTTGTCTAGACTTTAATCTATAATCAGGTCTGTTGAATGCCAAATTTCTGTTGAAGGATCAGCTTCAAAGGACACTCAGGTGAGTTCAAGGTAAAAGTTTATCTTTTTATAAAAAGCATTATTGTGAAATCTATTATTTTGTATTTATGTAGATTATTTTGGCATTTAAATAATCACCACTGCACGATCCTGTGCCAAGGCTTTACAGACTATGGTGAATACAGGAACTTCCCTCTGAGGTTTATATGTTACACAGGAGGTCTGGGATGAATGATGGTGTTCTCCTGACATACAAAAAAGAATCAAAATCACTGAAATGTCTGTTCTGCGTGTACAAGCAAGACACAGAGACTAAGACATTACTCTGCATCACTTTAAACCTAAACAGGAGAGTGTCAGTCCTGGTGTTCCACAGCCAACAATGAAAATACGCAGATATAAAGGCAGAGCTGATCAGTCTCATTTAGCTGCCTAAAATTAGTGGAATGCAAACAATAAATTGGATGCAGGGTTTAAAGGAAAGTGTATTTTCAACACTCTCTGCAGTGCCAAAACCTAGGAGTTATTAGTAATAAAACAAGCAGGAGAATAAATTATTTCAGCATAACATAAAACCACTCTGCATCCTTAGACCCAAGGAGGAAAATACAAATAACCTCCCCAGCTTCCTATATTGGATAAACAAATGAAACCCCCCTAAATAGACTATTTTTGTACTCAGATTCGCATGATGCACATGCTCTTTGCGATCTCTTCAAATCTCAGTGCTGCTCTCTTCACTAGGAAAAAGGCAGTAACAAGTCATACTGCTGATATTCTTCCTTTTTTAAACACCTAAATGTTTTAGCAAATGTTACAACTGAGTATTCTGTGACCAAAACTGCTGTGCACAGGAAAAGCAAAAGGCACAGTCAAGTCCGTATTGCTTCCATGTTAATTTGCGTTTCTGTGCTTGGTTTACATATTATTAAAGCCACCCATCTGATCTCTAATGGCAGCCCTGCCGACACTGTCTGACCCAGTTTGACAATCTGGATAGAAATTGTAGGGCTGGCTGTTCAATGTCTGTGACTTTAACAGCATTGCTTTGGGCCTGGAATCAATTCTCTCTGTTTACAGACCATTTCACAGCCCTTTACCTGCAACATCACTTGTGTCAGTCCCATAAATACTTTGGTGTATATAATGCTTGAATTAGCATAATGGTTTAGGCACAGAGCTTTAAGCACAAAGAAGGACATGTCAACATGTTCTCTTCACTTAAGCAATTAAGAGCCATTATGCTGCTTCAGTGGAAATATCATCAAGGTTAAAGACAATCCCAAACACCCCTCTAACCTTTTTATTCTAACTCTAATAAATGAGGCATAGAAATTGAAATGTTAGTAAACAGTGCTACTTGCAGGCTCTTTTTGTATCATGTTTAATCAGACCTCTCATTCACCACTTGTGAAGTGTAAGGAAATGTGCACCTTAACCGTGGTCACAAGTTCAAAGGATTATTTACCTTGTGGCAAAAGCTCACCTCTCTGCAAAGGCTTCTTTCAGGTCTGATAGCAAGTTCTAGATGCAGTGTAAAATAATACAGTAAATCTATGCAGTGGTAACACAGACTGGGTCATACACAAAAATACTTGCCAAAATCTTTCTCTGTGTGTGTGTGTGTGGGTATCATCAAACCTCATTTTTGGTATTTTCTTCAGGCTCTGCTCTTTCCATGTGACTTAAGAAAATGACTCAGTGGAATATCATTATCATCATGACTTTGTCTTTTAAGCTGGCAGTATTCAGCCAGGCCCAGAATTAAGGCACCGTTTTCCTTTTGGTGAGATGCAGCACGGAGGAAACTACAACCGAACTTTCATGGCTTGATTTTGGGGTCTGTGTGGCCGTTTGTGCGTTTGGGTTTAGCTCATTCATAATACTCAGTCCTTTGATTCTAAAGGCTTTGAAAAGTCTTCGGGAAAACTGGGAGAGAAAGTAAGCAGCTGTAGCAGAAAGAGAGAAGAAGCTTTGGTAGGGAAAGACCCTAACTGTGCAGAGAGGACAGAAGCCCAGCTACACTCCCATAGACAACCCAGCACCTGCAGGCAATCCTTTCACTCTGATCCTGCCGTTGTGCAGAAGACAACAGAATAACCACTTCAGAGTGTGGTGGAAGCAAGGTAACCCCTAAACCCATGATGATTTAAAGGGAAAGAATTGCTTCCCTTGGAAAGGGCGACCCCTAAATCTCTAAGTATCCCCCCTCCTGCAGCAGCACAAAAGCCCACGGTGTGTCACTACATGAGCTAGGCAGCCCAGCACCAGCTTCTGCACCTCCAAGCCTCATGTTTAACCAAAAGGGACTACTTTGGTGGTCAAAAAAGCCACTCAGTCTCCAAGCTCAGTAGTTTTGAGTTGGTAACACCCAGGACCAAGTTACCCCAGCACTTCCGTAATCGACCAAACACCCTCCTAAGCAAAATCCTTCTTTTCCTACTGCAGTACTTGAAGTATTTCATGTTTAGGAAATATGTGAGCACTATTGTAGGTTAACCTAAATGCTGGAGATGAACCAACTTCCTTTTATTAATGCTTCGATTAAATTTTAATTCTTATTAATGCTTTGATTAAATTTTAACTAATGTTTTGAGTCACTTCCCCAAATCTTTTGGAATAGAGAGTGGGTGGGCAATGTGGGCTACCTCAGTTGTCTAAAGGCTGTAACAATCATATGGCAAGCACATGTGATGGCTAAAAGCCACTTCTCAGGCATTCATTGCAGTAGTTGCTTTCTAACAATTACATGCTTCCTACCCACACCTCTGTAAGCTGTACTCTGTTAGCTTTGCTACCAGGAATCTCGCTGGGCATCTTGGCTGCTAGAAGCAGCACTGCTGAAGGCCCAAAGAACCAGTAGTCAATGGTAGCTCCCTTCTTTTATCCTCAGAAAAGGGGGCAATGATCCTGAACCACCTAGCTGGGGCTGTAGTTACAGGCTTTGTGGGCACAACAGAGTTTGCACCTCCATTCTTAGAGCTCTTATTTTCTCTTCTTCTTTTTAAAGCACATAAATTGCTTATGCTCTGAAGAGGACATTTCGAATCACTCTGATTTCAGCTTCCCAGAACCTCACCATTCTCTAGGAGAACATGCTGAATTCTTGTATGGATCCTGTCATCCCACCCACACCTAAACTCCGTTTCCCCTCCCTACTGCCACTCCATGCTGAAATATGGCAGCAGCTGTAAATGGCTGTTTCACTCCAGAAGAGTTTTAAACAAATCTCACCTTCATTTCAATACCATCAGCTTAAGCTGCAATCCCAGAAGCCTGATGGAAGTGAATTGCCTTCTTATTTTATGCTACCCCCTCAGGACCACCCTGAGAAGATTGCCAAATTACATCAGAGATTTCCTCAGAATGAGGCAGAGCTGAAATTAAATCCCTTTTAAAGATATCCAGCTATGGTAACTTTATAATTGAGCCATTTTGTTCTGCCCTCAATCAGCTTCAAACCAAAGGACAAATTGCTCCGAGACAGCACAGGTTGCAGTTTGAAAACTGACAATAATAAGCAAACATTACAGGCGGGTTTGATCTGCTCTCACTCCAGTGTAATAACTTTGTCTGAAGGTGGGTTTGAGATACATGGTAATTCCTGGAGGCTGAGAACCTGACTTTGTTCTTCCTACAAGTTCTGCATGCTGCAATCTCTGTATTATATATCAGTGGATGCTTGGCAGCTTCTCTTGACTAACCATGAGTGTCATCCACATTCTTCAGGTGAGCGATCCACAGAGCATAGCCGAGCTGCGATGAGGCATCAGTGCATAGCCATCCATATTTCATAAATCATAGGCTTTGATAAAAAGCCACAGATTACACATTGAAGGTGCTGTATAGGAGCACCAGGGAAGCTCCTCCAGCAGGATTTCTTTTCCATACTAAGATCTCATGAGGCAAGTTGTGTTCTTTCCCATAAAGTGATGTTTGTCATCCATTGCCAGTGTGCTCCCCTGTTTCCTGAAGAAAATAGGCTGGAGGAGAGTCGTTTGGTAGAGTTTGGAGCTTGGATGGGAAAACTGTTTTAAAGAGATGGAAGTCACACAGAAGGGTCATTGCAGAAAGGTTTGTGCTTTCAGGAACAGAGGCAGCACATTATACACTCACCCTGTACACTTGCTACAGCACCTTCCAAACTGACAGCTACATTATAGTCCCTTTTCTCACCTATGTTTAGAGCTACAAAGATTGTTTTTAGTATACAGTAACACTTTAGCACCTCTTGAGGATCTCAAAGCAGATATTAATTAAGCTTCCTAGCACCTATGGGAAGGGAGTAAATAGCCCAATTGCCACTTTAGAGAAAGGAAATGACTAGCCAAGGTCATCCACTGAGGCAGAGCCCGCAGCAGCGCACAGGCCATAAAACAAGAATTACACTGCTGCCGTTTCTCCAAAGAAAGATGGCCCAAAATAAGAGCTCACCTCAACTTTTAATCAAATTCGGGGGGAAAAACTGTGCAAAACAAGTCATGAGAATTTTCCCATCTACACCACAAAATCTGTTACATTTTCCAGCCCTAAATCTGAACATTCTCACTCCATCTGACACAGGACCTGTGCTTGATGAATGAACACATCAGATATTATGCTTCTGATAGGAATCCTTGATAAGTAATTTTGTTTTTTCTTTTAGCCTGATTCCCTAGACATATAGACACGTGAAGATAATGTTAATTTTAATAAGTTTTCTGTAGCTAAGTATTGATATGTGGGTAGACTCCCCAACTCATTAAAGTTGTAAAGTAGGTATGATTTATTCAGCGCTGAGGCGCATGGGGGATCGCTTCTCCAAAAGCATGCGCACCTCAGCATTGTTCTCCTTCATATTTATCCTCCAAGCTATTACATATTCATGAGGTTACACAACAGACCTATACATATTCATGACCTATCTCTGCTTCATATTATAATGAGGTAAAAGGTCTTTGTTTGCATAGTGTCTCCTGGTGGTCGTGGGCGACAGTCTCAAGATGATGTAAACGAGTCTTCCCTGAACTTTTCATCTCTAGTCGTTGTGCATGTTCCCTGTCCAAACCACAAAGCTGATTTCAGCCGGTTTAGGGGTCCAGAGAACAGGAGTTCCTGTTCCTTCCTCTTATCAGTAGCCTTGGTCCTCCCACCCTGCTCCAGCAAGCATGATAAGTGTTGAGCACGCATTTGTTGAGCAAGCAGGAGTAAGCAGTAACATCGTTAAGCAAGCAGCTTAACCCTAACCCAACCTGTACATCAGTTAACCCTTTGCATCAGTATTAGCCTCATTTACCTATTATAACAGTCTGCAGTAGATCCAAAATTATGAATCTACAATATTTCTATGAATTTTCTGCTTAAAGAAGAACTTCCTTGACTGGAAGTAGTTCAGAAGTTACTTTTCAGGGTTCTTTTCACCAACGGAAATGGAAAACTAGAAACAGGATCCAGAAAACCTTTTGAACAGCACAACAGAACTTTGGCCATTTTAAACTTACTTCTTAGAGCTCCATAACAGCAGTTGTGACTGAGATCATGTCTTCTAAAGCCTCAATACCTGCTGCTTCCATTCAGGTAGATTTCCCATCCTTTCTTGTCAGTGTGGGACCTACCATGAAGAGTCATTCCACTCAGAGAGAAAGAGCAGGCATAGCCACTAACATTCTCATTATTTTCTGTCTCTTGTTTGTAGTTCAGATATCCCTGGACACTTTCAGGGATGTGAAGAACCTGTAATTGCAAGCATGTTTGTATGTTCTGGGGCTAGAGCAACTCTGTGATCATTTAGCTTTACCCAGGCTTTAACAAATGCCGCCACAGATGCTTATTCCATTTCTTTCTCCATGAAGAAATAAAAAGCGCTTGTACAAATGACATGTATGTCAATCTTTAGGTGACAATACTTTGTGCAGTTGTATCCCAAGTAGGAGACATCAAGCTAAAGGCATTTAAGAATTAACAGCCTGTACCCAAGACAAGAAATAGAGTTTATAAAACAGGTGGCTGAAGACCAGTGTTCACTTGCATCACATTAGAGCAAATCCATTTATATTTTATTTCCTATATACTGACTTGAAAGTGCATTTTTACAACAAGGAGACACTGCAGTTTCTGTAGGAGGTTATATTTGCAAGTGGGTTGGTATGACCTGGTAGACCTTCCAGCTAAGACACGGTCCCTCAGAGAAGAGGGAGACACTGTCCAGACAATTCTGTAGGCATCCACCAGCAGCAGCAGCCAAGGATTTGGCTTTCCACCCTGAATCCACACATAGATCATAGGATTATCCTGTAATGCCATAAGTTGTACTTAAACACAGGGAAGAGTTAGCACCCAGTGCTGTAGGCAGCACAGGTTCTCTGGATTTTTGTACAACTGCTCACTTATATCTGTATTGCCATCCTGGGTGCATATTAACCATGATTGAAACAACGCCCATTGGAAGTCTTAAAACCTTAACCACCAGTTTTACTTCTAAAATAAAGTAAACTGCCAAAAGTTCTGATAAAAGTGACAATTTATATTTTTAAGTAGTACGTCCGGAATTTTCCTGTAGCTGTAGACAAAGGAATTCTTACCCAGATAAGTATGAGAGCACCAATAAATTTAAGGTAGCTTATGCAAGTTAGGCACTAATGAATGTCATCTTCTGTTTTGTCATGAAAAAAGATCTTTCTGCTGCTAAAGGAGACTGATTTAGATTATGAATAGCTGTAGTGATTTGCAAAAATGGCTCCAGAGAGATAGACTGAGATTCCATAGACTCATGGCACTTGAGGTTTCTGCCCTTTTTGTTGAAAATTAATTTGTCCTGTGGGTTATTGGATTCCAGCTCAGCCAATGTATATTGCTCAGTCATCACAAATTTACTTAAAATTTAGTGTAGCTGAAGTTCATTCAACAAGACAAAAGTCTACACTCGAAAGCTTCTAAAAATCTCTTTAAAAACCTGGCTAACGGCGTAATTGGAAGTGCTGGAATCAAAGTAGATTTACAAAACGCTTTGCAGGTATCAATAGCTGGTTTATTATATTAAGGAGACTCTGCAGTTTCCTCTTGGAATGGTGAAAACAAATGGGTGGTTTACAGTCCCTTTGGTGGAAGGGGGTTTTAGGCTCTGGTCCCATGCCTCCAACCCAAAACTGAAGATTCCTAAAGTGAGACAAGGTGCCTTGTAACGTATTCTACAGCTTCCTAAGCTACTTCTTTAGTTTGACACTTATTCTTTTTTATGGAATAAGGAGAGAAACTGTGGTTATAAAATGTCAGCTGCCTCCCCTTACATACCATTCTTTTTTTTCCTTTTTCTTTCCTCTTTTCCCCTCTTTTTTCCTTTGTTTGCATTTGATACATGAGCACAAATTTTGTGTGAATTCTTGGAATCCCATCTAGTTTAGTGCCCTTACTTCTCAGGCTTAACCATTGCTGATGCTTGTAAATTCAGTGTCCCCAAGACAAATAGGTTAAGGTTAAGAAAGAAACCTAATTCTGTTCAAATCAGCAAGCTTCTTGTTTAAATTAAAAGGCTGTAACTAATGTGATTGATGGGTCCAAGTCATCTGTTAGCCTCCAGGTTGGTGAAGCTGATACTGAATCACCACCAACAGCGACCCGGAGGTAAAGGTTATCAGAAATACAACCATGTAAAGGTAGCTGTGGTGTGAAAACTAACATGGGCAATGATAGAAGGAGGGATGATTAAAGAATAAGCAGATCTTAAACGTTCACAGGAGAGTGGTTTTGCATTAACTATAAAGGATAAAAATCTTCTTGAAGAGAAATAGTTCTCCTTATTTTAAGCTTTATCGGAAACAGTTTCATGTCTCATTTAAATGATGGGGATTTTTAAAAAGAAAAGTATAAAGGCAGATAGATGTGGTGGCATATGGGGGAAAGCTCATTTTGTGCACAGCTACTGCGGATGGTGCCCGAGTAGTAAGTCTATAATCAGTTTGTTTGTGCTCTTCCTACCAGGAATTATGCTTTAAAAAGACAAACAGGGATCTAAAATCCACTTTCAATTTAATAATAAAATCACTTCACACACATCTCACTAAAATAAGAGGAAACCTGAACAGAAATCCATGCGCAGTCCAAATCTCTGCTCAGCTGGCTATTTTTTATATTTCAATTCTTTTCCCCCTAGCTCTAGTGATATATCTGAATACAACTGATCGAGTTTAAGCTATGAGGCTCTCACCTCTTTGCTTGATACACAAGGCTTATACAATTGCAAGAAATGAGATACAGTGCGATAACCAAATCATGACACAATGGACTGGAAATTTCAGATTAATAAACCTCTTTCAGAAGCGAACTAAATAACTTTTACAGTTTTATCTGTGGCTATTTGTTTCTTTGAAGATTTATGGTCCTTGCAACAGATACGCATCTTATCTTTCACCCTTCAGATTAAAGGAAGATGATTTTAAACAGGCTTCTGACTGGCATAATCCAGAATTGCAGATGATCTTCCTTTAAAAAGATGCTGCAAGTGAACTTGCAAGTCAAATGAGAATATCATTACACACGTCAAAGGGGTCTGAGGATAAAAGTCTGCATACAGCTAAACAAGATCTAATCCTCACTATCACCACCCGGGATCCTCGGGCAGGGCTTTATCAGGCAGGCGGGATCCGTAATGCTTACCAAGGAATTAAAACTTCTCGTGCTGCTGCTGCTTTAATTGATTGATGCTAAAAGTTTAGAAACTAAAATCTAACCAGCTATTACAAAGCTCCTTTAACCAAGCCTTCCCCTTTGAAAGCGGGATCCTCAATTGAAACTGGCAGCCCACATTTTTAGGTTTCAAGCAGCTCTGTCATTCTAGGAGGAATGTGTCTGCCACTTCACACGATAGCTTGAGCTGAAAGACATGTACTTTGAATCAGAGAATCAATAGAACACTTAATGGACAATTAGGAGAACAGCTGTAGGACTGTCAAAGGCCCATCTGTACACAGCTCAAACAGCCTCCGCCTGGACAGGGCACGGAAAACACAGCTTACTGCCCCGGGGCACCCGCTCCCATTACAGAACCCCCCTTTCATTTCACATTTCATGTTAATATAGTATTCTTTTTTTTTTTGCATTACAAATTTTAACACGTGTAGAAAATTATGGAAATTGCTCGGGCCATTTGTCAACTTATATCATGTGAATTGATCAATAAATTTCAGCACTTTGTTGTTAATGTAGATAAATTTTGGCATTTAATTAAGCTACAGCGAAAATGTGGCCACTTTTAATTTCAGCAGATGCTACCTTTTCATCTGTAATACAGGAATACACTGGCAAATACAATCCAGTCGCTAAATATTTATAGACAACATGACAATTCCTAAAAGAGTTATCATCAACGATTTGGGTTCTGCAACAATTAACGTGGTTTAAAAGAGCTCATGTGGAAAGCTGAAATAAATTCTGAACAGCAGATTAAGTTATGGCTACAGAGATACACTGCAGATATACATAAAGCACATAAATCTATATGTTAGAAACACGGTGATGATTACAGGAATACTGTCCGCAGCATCTGTGATCACAAACATATCACAAATCCTGATAAACCAAGGTGCAAATTCCCCTATGTGTAAGTACTCGTGCACTGCACATCCATCTTTACAGATACCTCTATGAATTAGACCCTTATAGTGATATTTATCTTTAATGCAGCTGCTTTGCAAAACAGTAATGAGAGATTGAGCTCCGAAAGTAACATCACAGAAGGAAACATTTTGTATATAAACAGTTTATATCGAGTAACTAAGAGCTGACAAAGACATTGCTGCTTATAACTATAAATGTATTTAACTTTTTATAATGCCAATTAAATTCCTAAACCACAATAATCAGGGATTAGCCTTTAAACTTCTGGATATTTTTTAAGCACACACAGATTTGGCCAGACAATAAGAAACATAAATGAACATTTTAGGCTTTCTATATGGCCTTAGGGACCCCAAGATGAAATCCTGCCTCTGACAGCCAGAGGCCCTAGACACAGCGCTCAGCAGCAAGGCTTGACATGATAAACTGCTGTATCTCATTTGAGTGGGTAGGGGGGAGGTTGCCTGGTGGTGATATTGCCAGTCCCTCCGGGTAGGAAAAGCCTTGAAATCCCATTGCTGTTTTGCTGTAATCCCCCTGACCAAGCAGGCTCCCACCCTGACCTCCAATTTTTGCTAAAGAACTTGCTTATCATTTAGAGGACAACCGAGCTGGCAGCATGAACCTGTGCATGGGAGAAACCTCACAACACAGTAATCACTGGTGGTCACACACATCCAACCCTCATGAAGGATTCTCAGTAACTTAAGCAGACAGGTTCAGCGTCTTCCCATACTCAGGCAAAGAAACAACGCTGTATTGAGCACCAGGCAGGTGGGCAGACATCCAGCATCCTGTAGCTAACATTCTTTTTGTTTTAATATGACTCCATTCTGGATTTCTCAGTTTTCCCTGCTGGGTAAAACCATCTAACTTGATAAAAAACAAAGGAAAAAAGAGACCCACTCAGACATACCAATCATTTTAACGTGGAGTTTCTGGTTTAGGGAATTTGTCACCACTTCAGCATGGCTTATTTTCAGGTTTTCAGAGTAACCAGTCAGCAGATTTCTTGGAGTTGCTGGGAAGTGGAGGGAAGAGGGGTGGAATACGGGTCAAACTGAGACTAAGGAACACTGGTCAAACTGGAACTAAGGAACACTGGTCACACTGGGACTAAGGAACACTGGTCAAACTGGGACTAAGGAGCACTGGCCAACCTGAGACTGAGGAACACTGGTCAAACTGAGACTAACTGGCTTTTAGCCGAGGATTAGCAATTCACACAGAGAGAACAGGGAATCCAAAAGCAGTAACTGTGCTTTATGTAGGGTATTCGAACTGCAGGGAAATGTCTGGACAGTACAGAATATTCTCAATAAATATGGAACATTCTAACTAAATCTTGAGTCATTGAAATTATCTCATTGGCCTTTTCTGTTAAACAGAAAGCTTTGTCTCAGATTACCAAGGCTTTTTTTGCATTTCACAGCACAGGCATTTATCCCTCCTGGACTGGATCAACACATGAGTTCATCAGTGCACGCCTGTGATTGCTGCTCCCGCCAGCACCCCCATGCAGAACCTCCTCCTGCTGAAGCTCTTCCAACACAGCCACACTCCCGACAGCCTCCAAAGAGCCTGTGCATCCATGTATGTACAGACACTCAGTTATCCACAGGCACAGACATGAGGAGAACTGTTCCAGTGGAGGAGCATCCAAAGATGTTGACGGGTCTCCACAGGTTCAGCCCAGAAGTTGTAACTTCTTCATGACATAACAGTGTGGTGAGTGGAGAGAGGCCTATCGGGATGGTATGTGTGAGTTAGTTTTATCATCCTTGTGCCCTGGCATGATGCCCCATGCATTTCATGACATTATTTGCGGGTGAAATTCAAAGAACTTTGACTAAAAAGCTAGCATAAACATCTCAAAACATCTCAGTGTCATCTGCTGCAGATAAATTTCATGTGCACTACATCATGTGCATGATGTAGTGGATCAATGGTGATACCCACTGCTGAGCTGTTTTAACACTTACCCTTTCTCCCCCCCCCCCCCCCCCATTTCTGTAGCAGAAGCTGAGTGAGCAGGGTGTGAAAGGAACCACTGCAGCCAACAGCACCAAACCCCTGAACTCCAATCTGGCAACTACAGCTCCTCCATCATGATGAGGTATAGTTACTAAGTTTTTAATGGTGAAGACATAAACTCTAGGTAAGAGGGATGACACAAGAAAGAGGAGCAAAAGAAGTCTGTTAAACAATCTTTGTTCTTCAAAGATCTCAATAACAACAAATCCATTTGCCTGTTTCACCGGTGGAGCGTTTTTGTGGGAGATCCCTATTTATGTGATTTATTAGAAATGCTCCACTGAGACAGAAAGCATTTTTCTAATAAACCGAGGGGTTAGCACTATTGTTTTCAGTGCAGCTGACCCTTGGATTTGCTGTAAAACCGGAATCATTAGAAATGCTCCATGGGTTATATGGGAGCATTTCTAATGAATCAGAGGGTCAGCTCTATTGAAATAATGTAAAATATCCAGATTCATGAGAAAAACTCCATTGAAATGCATGGAGCGTTTCTAATAAATCCAGATTTTAGTGGAGCTCAACCCTGAATCCATTAAAACATTATGAAAAAATAGTTACTGAGCATGCACCTGAAGTACTTTTCTCTGTGTTAATCTCTCATTTATTTTAAAATGCGTTGTAAAAATAGCAAAAGGCATCAGTGAAAATTCGTTATTTAAAGGCTGCCATTTCCTTTACTTACATATGAGCAGAGAGATACTGTTGCCACCAGAAAGACAGCCCCTCGTATCTCCTAGCGTGGGCTTGGCTCGCATTGCGCCCAAGCAGCTTCCAGACTCGAGCAATGCTGGTGTCAGCTCCTAGGAGGAGGCTTCCTGGGTCTCCACAGCAGGCAGGTCTCTCAACAGGATCCACTTCTTCAGGGGTTGCAATGTGAGGGTTCAGGGATCGCACAGAAGGTCCAGTTCTTCAGCTGGATATTGAAATGAGCATCCTCCTCCCAGAAGTACACTGTTCTGACTTCACATTAACAGAAATGAACATATGGTGGAGGGCAGATCACAAGTCTTTGGTGAGTGTATCCTACCAAAGAAGCTGAGCCTGAATATTCAAGGCCAGGTTGGACAAGGCTTGGAGCAAGCTGGTCTAGTGGAAGGTGTCCCTGCCCGCAGCAAGGGGTTGAAACTGGATGAGCTTAAGGTCCCTTCCAATCCAAACCATTCTATGGCTCTGTGATTCTATGAATGTCTTATTCTTGACTGAGTAACAGATGTAGAACCGGATCTTTCTATGGCTTCAGGAAAGGGCATCTTAAGCCTTGGTACCAGCTACAGGTGTGATGCACTTAGGGCACATGTCGCAGGATGAGTTCCTAGCTACCTTGAGACTTCCACAGTTTAATGGAACAGTTACGAAGATATTTTATATATGTATATACACACAATATATATTTTTATATATATAAAGACCATATATATACATACACATATATATGATATATATGTAATATATACATATATTTAAAGAGAATATATATATACTTCAGGAGAACTCACAGCCTGCCTTCCCCTTCAAGTTAGCTGTTTATTCTTAATTTACAATCACAAGGCCAGCAACAGAATGAGATTTTCTTATTACTGCCAAGCTGAATTGGCTTTTTCTACCACTTTTACTGTACAGCACTATTCAAAGTCCCGGCGGACTTTCAAGTTTACTTTAAGGCAGATTCAACAGCTGTAATCTTCTAAGAACACGTGTCCTAAAGATGGCTTTGGCTTAATGCAGTTTCAGACTTTGCTCTTGCATAGAGTTCACTTACATGTCCATGGCAGGTGACATCTTTAACCTATTTGTTTATTCAACATTGTCAGCGTGATAACTCCCTGAGAGCTGAGGCCTCTGGTAATAAACTTTAGTTATGAATAGTAGCATGTGATGGGCCAGAACACGAGAAAACAAACACAAAGTCTTCCTAATTTATGGTTTCACAGCAGAACAAGAAGAAGCAAACATTGCAAATTTATTCTGAGGGCATGCATAAGTCAGTCCCTCAGTGCCTCTCTTGGATGGTCAAACCCCTCCTCAGAGCAAGAGTTGAAGCTCATTTTGTCAGCTTTGCAAATGAACTTCACGTGAATGTTGCTGTGGCAAGTTTTCATGATGGTGACAGTGATGATGCCCACTTTTTCAGAGCTAGTGCTTTATTATTGCACCTCTTACCTTCCAGAATGCTACTGCTGAAATGCACCTGCTATGGACATAGCACTGCATGTACCAGCCAGGTACAACACTGGGGAAGAGTTCTGAGAAAGGTTTGGATCAGCGACCCTCTGACACCCCCTACTCTCAGGTAACACACCTCAAAATCTCTGAAGACATAGGCAAAAGGGATGCTTGTATTTATGGGCTCAGCCAGCAGACCCTGAGTGGGTGTACCCCTGATGCAGTAGGTGAAAGAGCTGGCTTGATCTAGGAATGACAAGACCGGTGTTCTGTTAAGTTACTTTCTCCTTGGTGTTTATGGTGACTGCCTGAAGGCAGGGTAAGAAAGCAGCCAGAGGTTTGGACATGGCTGCTCTGTAATCATGGAGCTCTTTAGCCTATCTCCCAGTTTCAAATTGGAAGGCATTGTAAGAAGCGTTGTAAGTTCAAGGGCAAGTCATGTACCACTGAAAAACAGCAAACCAGTTTCACACAAAGGAGAATCTGCTCTACACTGTGTAACACTGGAAGCTCCAATACATGGTTTAGGGATCACAACAGCAGCCACATCAGGGCTGTGTGCTGCAGGGCTGGGAAGTCCTCAGGCAGCTTCTCCCTTTTGCAGCTTTACAGCCTACCCTAAATGTATTTCAGAGTAGTTTGCTTAAAATCAAGCATGGGAAGACAACACATTCATCACCTCCCCTTTACAAGGCTGTTCAAGGAACTAGGCTTGTGTGTGTCATAGAGGTTTATAGCAACAGTCTTTCTATGGGTCCCTGTGCTTCCAGCAAACACCAGAGATGCTGGCTCGCCTCCGATGCAGACTGGGTTCTGTTTATTTTATGAATGCATACAGTCAGTGTATCTGCAGTCTGTCAGCTTATGGTGCTGCTCATTTAGCTGCTTTGTACCTATACACACACACATATATAAAATGTATAGGAAAAGTATATTAATATCATTCTATCTCAACAGATTTAATTCTTAAATGCTACATATACTTGTTTAATCTCTCATTTTCGAAGTAGGAAAGGTTAGATTATAACATCAGGTTAGCTCTCTTTGAAGCAGGTAATAATTAAGTTGATTCACTGTTGCAATTACTGTCAAATCCCCCTTAATTACCAAGGATTTTATAGCAGCTTCATTATACGTCTGCTGTAATGCATTGTGGCCCAAAGGAGAAGTGTTGCAGGAAATTCTGCATAGCATGTATAATTCTAACCTGCAGTTAAAGCTTCCAGTGAAAGCCTCTGCACTAAATTTATCTTTTTCTGACATTTTTCTCCCTATTATTTAAAGCAGTTGAACTGCAGTAACACCACTAAAATACACACCTGACTTCATCAGTGGCAATTGATCTCTTCACAGGTATTAGGAATCAAAATGGAGAAATAATAAAATCAGGAGAGAATTATTCTTGGGAAGATGCTCAGCAAAAAATGAAGGATGCTTCTGGTGTAGCTTCATGGAGGGAAGGGGAGAAAACCTCTGCCCCATCCTGCAAATCACAAACCCCTGAAAAACCTCCCCTCACCTGAGTACTCCCACCAAATACAGTTTTAAGGTGGTAAGGATTTGCTGGATCAATCTGCTTTAGATGAGTATTTTCATCCATTGTTCATTTAACGTTAATAAACCCGATTCTACAAACATAAAGCACACACACAACCAATAGCTTTGATGGCTTTGATTTCACCTGGGTATTGAATATGCTCTCACATTATAAAACTATTTGATGAAAATAGCAATTCGAACCTTAGTAACCCCTGGTTTATTACCTATCACACAAGAACTTTTAAAGCAACTCTTCTTCAGGCCTGACTTTCTAACTAGCTTTTGTAACAACACATCCTCGTGAAACCGCTGCTTCATGGCTCATGTGTCACTGCTTGTTTCCATTGGAAAAATCTTTACAAATCAGGGCCTGTAAATTGAGCCTGCAACAGTTCAAACCAGATAACTGAATAATGTGTCCCATGGATTCCCTTGTAACGAAGGAATTTACTCCACAGAATATATTAGATGCAGAAAGGGCTTCAGTGTCAGTGACACTATTGGCAGCTGTGTTAACAGTTAAGGAGCTGGCTTTGTACAGCAGTCCAGTTATTAAATTTCTCCAGAGACCATGACTCATTAATCAAATATTCATACATCTCTGTAAATACACACTGAACAGAGAATACCCTCAGAGCTGAGCATCCCAGCACAAGTGCTCTTTCATGTAACGCTGACAAAATCCTGAGAACATGCGGTCATGTTTTGCATTTCTAATGCTCTATGTACTCTTTAGTCCCCCAATTCCTAAAAACAGAACACAAATGATCTTACTGATCGCAAGTGTTACACAGGCACAATTAAAATTGCTTCACTATTGCTTCATGCCATCTTTTTCAAAGTGAAGACAGTGAATCAATTCTTCTGTTCTTTGTTTACCATCAGACAAGTAACTTTTTCCCATACGGATGGAGAAACCCAAGGCCATGCTCCTATTAATACAAGAATTTGTATTAGCATGAAAACAACAAACTGCTGGGTGAGCTGTGAAGGCCAAAAAACTTCATCTATTTGCAAAGACATGAGCTTGTGGGATTTAACAAACACCAGATTTCGGGTTTCTGCACTGCCATACAATGGCACCTCTTCTCACATGCTCCAGGGGAGGCACAAACACGTCTGAACTGAAGCTTGACCTTGGTCAGGTTGAGATCACTGTTCAGGGCTGAAGCATCTCTGTGTTGTCAGCTGAAGCTCTTCTCTATAAGCTTCTGGAAAAAATCAGTTTTCTGTTTGAACTCTCCATCCTAACACATTCGTATCTAAGACTTTGGTTTCGACTCGTGAAAGTTCTGATGTATAAACGTGATTCAGGCTCTCTGTGGGTTGAAGTAGTCAGATGACTTTAGATAGTGCTATTTGTAAATGGGGATTATCTTATTGCCCAGTGTAGGTCTTTAAAATTCTGTGCTCTGTGCTCTGCTCAACTCAAGGGAGCAAGGGAATGGAACAGAACAACGTGAGTCTGCAAGTCCAACCCCTGAAAGTGTGGCTAGCACAAAACCCCGAATGATCTGGATAACAGAAGGGAGATTTACAGATAAACCCTGGGAAGAGGTAAGTCTCAGATTATATTCTTTATAGTTTTTAGAAGCTGGGGCATAGAATTCACCCCTGGAACCAGTCCCTAACTGCAGATTTTGGGAAATTTGTAAACTTGCATAACAGCCTCATAGTCATAGAATCTCAGGCTGGTTTGGGTTGGAAAGAAGCTTAGAGCTCATCCAGTTCCAACCCCTGCCACGGGCAAGGACACCTCCACTGGAGCAGCTTGCTCCAAGCCCCTGTGTCCAACCTGGCCTTGAACACTGCCAGGGATGGGGCAGCCACAGCTTCTCTGGGCACCCTGTGCCAGCGCCTCAGCACCCTCACAGGGAGGAATGTTCTGTAAGCCACTTGCAGATGGCCCAGTTTAAGGATTGAACTCTGATCATGAAAGACTTCCCTTTTGAGTTCCCCCTCTGATACACCCAGGTACTCTGGCTCAAGCACCTCTGCAGTTCCTGCCACATTCATTTCAGGGCATTTTAATTTTCTTTAACAAGGCTTGAGATTTACATTTAAAAAAGAAAATCCTCTCCTGTATTTTATTAGGGCACTGACTGGGGCAGGATGGCAATAACCTCCTGCACTACTTCTGTGCTAGATAAAACCCACCCCACCATGCTCCCTGAATCAGCACATGCCAATAAAGCAGTTGTGGCTATCTGCTGTGTGCCACACATAAAACAGCACAAGGCCACAACTATAACTCCATTGTCTACCTTAGTACAGGGCCCCAGTCCTGGGCATCCTACAAGTGATCCCACTACCCCACATAACCTTATCCACTGACCCAGCAAGCTGCTGGATGTGGATAAATACCTAAAACACTGACTCTAACAACATTCCTTTGGGACACGGGAGTTCACCAGCAGGATCTGAGCATAGGAAAGGAAGAGATGGAAAACAAGAATAATGTGTGAATGCGGAGCAGGGAGCCCACAAAGCCTTGGTTTTAACACATGCCTAACCACCCACTAGAGCTAGGCGAAAACAGCAAACATTTATTTGTGCATCTTCTTGCATAAATAAAACCCTGCTGATTTGCTTTGATGGCATTTACGACCACATTTATTCATAAACATTAGAGTGAGCAAGTTTTTATTTGCAGGAGCGTTCATAGAAAACAAAAGCGTCGTGAATTCTGGTGTGAATAAATACCAGAGAGCTCTCACACGAGCAGGGCTGCTGCAGTCATTAAGTAAAGCTCTTTTTACTATTCACACCGTGGATTCAAACAATTACAGCTGCCCGTGAACTGCTTACAAACAGGGAAGGGAACTGGTGATAAAGCTCCCTTCATCCAATTAGGGAACAGAAACCATCTCTTGATGATACCCAAACTTGGAATCAAATGATGAGTACTCAGGGCTCAATCCTGACTCCCTCAAAAGCCTCTTTACATCCTTTTGTCAATGCAAATAAGTCACCAGCATTTTAAGATCCCTTTATAGAATGTTGGCACGGCCTAATGAAGACAGCGGGAGGTTGTAACACCTTTGTGCTGCCAGAAAGCAGCATCAGGCTAAAAGAAGCTCCAGCCATAGGGGTCCCATAGGAGAGTTAATCTGAAATCCTGCCATGTGTTTATTATACCTCACCATGCTCCAGAGCCTTCCATGCAGCGCTAGGGAAACGCACTCTACACATTGGGAAGACGAAATTCATCCATAATCCCGCAGTAACCCACTTTAGGGTGGTAAAGGACCATAAAGTAACCCGGTGTATTCTGCCCTCTTGGAGGCTCCTCCCAGCCCAAGGAGAGCTGGTGCTCCAGCCACCCTGAAACGCTGTATTGCCTTGGATGGAATGGTTGCATAAACAGAACGTGGGGCGGGATGGATTTCAAATCTGCTGTTTGTATTAATTTGTGGCATTATTGACCTTTCATCAGTCACCGACAGTTGCTTTTCATTCCATCATTCCAGTTAAGAGGTTGTCAATAACTATGGAAATAAATCAGGTCTCCACAGTGAGTCCTTTTCTTACTGTAATTAACAGCCCACGGGAGATCCCTGCCCTGCCTCCCCAAACACCCTGTTGTGTCCTTCTGGCCGTGTTGTGCATAACCGAACCGCTCGCCTGCTACTCGGCACCAACGCTTCTGGCTTTGGAGGGGCAAGTTAAAGAAAAAAGGACCACACAAAAGGCTTACTTCCCTTACAATAAACACTTTGTAAGCCAAGGGCAAGGGCAAAACCCAAGATTGGGCCTGTTGCTGCCTCCCTAGCACAGCTGGGCAGTGACAGATTGCCTCTGGCCACTGCTCAGGGGAGGAGGGAGATTCCTTCCTTCACATCCACACTCTTTTCCAACTGTATTTTCATACTGATTGCTGATAAATGAACCTGATGCTCAAGTGCTAGTTAATGTCAGTAGACCAACCACTTGTTTGCTGTTACTGCTTTAACTAAGGAGCATGTCACCACATGAAATGTCGCTCAGGTGTATTTACATCACTCGAAAAGTGCAAGGTGGTGTAGGCTCCTCTGGGAGGCAGTGAACTCCCCACAAACAGATCCAGACTCACACAGCCTTGCCTTGTCCAGAAACCAGGGAAGAGCAGGTTTTATCCATCACGAGGCCACTGTTGGCTTTGAGAATTAGGTGAGGGATGCGTGGTGTCACCTCAACACCAGCTGTACGACACCATTGTACCGGTAAGGAAATCCAGTAGCTGCCTTCACGTAGTTCGTACAGTTCCCCACTCATATTCCTGTCATTCAGGGGTGTCCAATTAATACTGAGGAAAAAACATCATTGCCAAGGGAGACGTGCTTATGGGACCCCCGCCTCCCTGTTCTCACAGGAGCAGAGCTGCAATTAAAAGCTCAGGCTTTGAGAAGAGCTACTCTGTGCCCCCCTCCCTGGTACGTGCAGTCTGGTTCTGTCAGACAAGCGAGTAATCAGGCAGTGATTTGTGGAAGGCCTTTAAGAAAACAGGCCACTGCTGGGTGTGTGAGTAACTAATGCTCCTTTGGTTTGTGTTTGAAGGCAGCAGCAGCAACAGTGATGACACAAATTAATTGCATGGTTTTCAGGAGCTAATGCAGAAGAGGTAAGGAGAATTACTACGCGATTAACACAGTTTCCAATTAAAGTCCTCTGTAGTTACCAAAAAACATTCATTTCTAGTAACTTGGTAATTTAACTTGTGTCACCACTGTACCCGAGTGCACCAGGGCTACTCAAGGGCTGTCCATGCTTAAGCCTTGTATGAAAACCATGGAAATAGTCATTAATTTTTAACTATGTGTACCAGGCCTCAATTAAACCACCACTGTGGCCCACTAAAGGATGTGCTAACATTAAAGGACCAAAACCCAGCTGCTGTTCTAGCACTGAACTGTTTCTTGCCCTTAGTGAAAAAGGGAGGAAAAAATAATCCACTGTTTAAATAAATTCAAAGGTCCTTCATGTTTCTTTATCAACAAGTGAGAAAAAGACTGAGACAAATGAAACTATTTCACCCTTCCAGGGAAATTTGCTGTTGGGATGGCAGAATTATGTTTGTCTTTTTAATACTTACCTTCTATAGCTCTTATGTTTCCATAATTCTGTTCCAAGAATACCAAAGCAAAGGTCTCTGGATTAGCAGCTCCCCTCTGTCAAAGCTCACTGAGGTGGGCACCTGCACATGGGGGTTTCTTTAAGGTACCTGAACTGCAGCCAGTGGAGCTCTGGAAGAAGGAAAACTCTTCCCCTAGGTCCCATCACAGACAGCACCGCCGGTACCGCAGCAGGACAGATCGGCCCATGAGGCACCTGCAAGGCTGCAGCAGTCCAACAGGTATGAAGACCTAGGCATGGAAAACTTGGACAATGATCAGGCCTGAGCAGTTTTGGTTTAATCTGATGACAAAACACAACCACCACGTAGAGTCATTACCATTTTACCACGTGCATTTCCAGAACACTCAGCTGCTTTCACCCTGCCTGTTTAAAAACGCAAGTATACTTGGAGAAGAGTCATAGAACCATAGAATAGTTAGGGTTGGAAAGGACCTTAAGATCATCAAGATCCAACCCCCCTGCCATGGGCAGGGACACCTCACACTAAACCAGGTCACCCAAGGCCTCGTCCAACCTGGTCTTGAACACTGCCAGGGATGGAGCATTCACAACCTCCCTGGGCAACCCATTCCAGTGCCTCACCACCCTCACAGGAAAGAATTTCCTCCTTATATCCAATCTAAACTTCCCCTGTTTAAGTTTTAACCCGTTACCCCTTGTCCTGTCACTACAGTCCCTGATGAAGAGTCCATCCCCAGCATCCCTATAGGCCCCCTTCAGATACTGGAAGGCTGCTCTGAGGTCTGCACACAGCTTCTCTTCTCCAGGCTGAACAGCCCCAACTTCCTCAGCCTGTCTTCATACGGGAGGTGCTCCAGCCCCTGATCATCCTCCTGGCCCTTCTCTGGACTTTGATGTTTTCCCTGTTGCCAGACTTGTGATGAAGGCTGAAGTCTGCAGTGAGGTAGGATGGATAAAGTCTTTCAAAAGAGATGTGGGTCTTTGATATATGTCTCGAGTCCTATATCAATGCTGTACAGTGACTTCTGTTAAAAGAGTCAGAACATCGCATAACTGGGGGGAAAAGCCCATGGCACAGCTATGCATGCTGTTAGGTTCACAGAACTCTGCACCACTCTCAGCTTCATTCCAACACTGCAGTCCCCAGTGCATTACAGCCTCGGAAGCTTATTATATGTTATTATTATTACTACAACAACAAAAGCTGTAAATGGAAGAGACGTTATTGATTCAACTAATCCATTTGTTCCTTCCCGTGCCCTTGTTACCAATGGGCCAGTCTGCTTTGGAACAGCTTGACATGTGAGACTAACACTTCCTGGTGAGGATGTGACACAGCCTCGCATTCCTCTGCGGGAAGCTTTTCCATGAGTACTTTCCCCTTTCCCAACAATGTCTTTTTCCTATCCCAACTCCTTTCCCCACGCTATGTACTCGTACACCTTAGTGCTTCTCTCCTTCCCTTCACTCCTCAGCTATAGATTAACAAAACCGTGTAGTTACAAGTTAATCTTCCTTAAGCCCATCCCTGCAGGCTCCCGCTCATTTTTCCTGTTCCTCTGTGCACTTTAATTAGTTAATGCCTTCCTCATGGAAAGGTAAGCAGAAAGGAGAGCATCACTGCAACCAGATTACACCAATTATATCCCCCTGCTCTGTGACAGAAGCTTCTAATGATGCAGCATAGGGCTGCTTTTTTGTCTTTAAATGGGAAAGCAAAGTACAACTTCATGTCTAATTTCCTGCCCACTGTTACCCAAAGGAACCACTCAACAGTTTGGCATTATTTTTGCTAGAGCTACATTAACTTGTGCTTCACTACACAGGAGCCTTCTATTTTCCAGCTCTCGCTGACATTCACAATTCTCCTCATTTTGACATCTAAATTCCATAAATACGTTGTTTACTCCCTCTTCTGGGCTATTAATGAAAAATATTAAGGAAGATCAAGGCAAACATCCTCACACTCAGCATCGACAAGTATTATTATGCCAACTATTAGCATGATTCAACAGCGAACAGGTTACTAATTTAGACAAATGATGTGTGGGTTGGGGTTTTGTCTCGTGAAAACAAGCAAAAACAATCTCATTTTAGCTTTTTGGAATATTAACTCAAATTAACACATGCTAACACACCTTACAGCCCTGACACATACATAGACTAGGTCTTGGTTCTGCCTCAAATCCATCTATTAGGCACTTCTTTCTCATCAAAGGGGAAAAAGGTGCTTCAATGAATCCACATGATGCTTATTATTTGGATCGGCAACATTTGTGTCTCCTGTGCCTGAACAGCACTTAGAATAGGTTAACATTTGGTTTACAACACAACAATAAAACCTGCCTTTATTGCAAATAAACAGAGTATTTACACCTTACAATATTGGTTTAGATGCAGGATTATACTCATTCTTAGTGGATCTAATATTAATATAAAAGGCACATGCATTTCATGTTTTCACACCTTCTTTATTTTTCCAAGCAGTGTTAATAGGTATTTTAAATATTGCATTTACTTTGTTAAAACATGAAACTATGCAGGTACATTGGGTTGCAATGTGAGAACACACAACATCAAGGAATCATTTGTACAGCAATTAACACAGAGCCAAAAGAAAGAAAAACAAGAATCACAGCCCAGAATTCTAACATCCACTCCCTCACTCCCTCATTTGCCTGGATTTAAAAGCTGCATGAACAGGAGAGAAACCTGGACGTTACAGTCGTTGAAACAAGAAACAAATACTCTTCTAATAATTGTCTTTAGCTGCTTTGATTGGTTGCAGTTAATATTAATAGTATAACCTTTAAAAATAGTGGGGAAAGGTAATACTTTATCTTCACTCCTCATATTAAGGCTCCAAAGCAAGCTTAATGAGAAACCATTATAAAATCATACTGCTAAATAGTATCTTAACTCACAATTCAGCCTATATAATTATATCAGGATTGCAACTGACAATTACTACTGATAGATCAAACTTACCTCTCCCACTGTGCTGCTCGGGATGTGCATCACGATTAAAGCATTAACTATTATTTGGGCTTAGCAAGACAGATTAGAGTTTTCCCCTTCCCACATGGATACAGAGCTCAAACTTCCCTTACAAACAGAAATGATGTGGTCTCAAAACCTATGCATACACATCCATGACATAAAACCCCCACGAATCTAGCAGCCTCTGTCGGGCTGACACGACATCAGGGTCACAAGCTGGGCTGTGGGGACTGGCCAAGCTTTTTAAGAGGGGCAAGACCAGGCTGTCTGTGGGCACCTTTCAGCACGCTCTGGCCTCTATCTTTCACTAGCACAACGTAACATTAAACTCATCCAACTAGTAGTGAACAAAAATAATTAGTAAGTGCATTTATAAATGGCATTTTAAAGACTATTAACATATAAAACATTCTCATCTCTATGAAAATAGACCCATTTCAGCACACGCTTGCCTTTCTGGGGGAGGAGGACACAAACATTTGGGGTTTCCTAAAAAGCAAGTGTTCTCCAGGACAGCTGCCAATAATCTTGTGTAAAACGTCCTTAAAGCAAGACAAACTCCTCCGTGCTGAATCTTTTTAATCTTTTCTTTTCATCCTCAGGGAAAAGGTGTTTTTCTTCATGGAGTGGACTGGAAACAAAGTCATAGTCTTTTGAATGACCCTTTACAAAAGTAAACAAGGGATATTTCTCCTTAGACGAAGATTTCAGCATCTACAATGTAAAACACCAGACAAAACGTTAAGTGGGAATGAAGAACCCCAGTAAGTAGCGCTATTGATCTGATGATGGCATTTTACAGTTATTATAATCATATTAAAACAGAAGCACTGCACACCAGCTGCACCAATCCTGCATCTCAGGGAGATGTTTTTATTGTAGAATCAGCACGAACAATAATCAATGCTATTATTAACAGTTTCAACATTTACACCTATGGAAATAAGCCAATCAAGAGCACATGGCTAAAAGCAGATTGATGACAGTACCAGGCTGCCAAAAATCTACATCTATAGATATGGATAGATATATATAAATCTACATTCATAGATTTATAAAACTGAGCATGTAGAAGGTGGGTGGTGGGGAATGATAAATACTAAACAAGATTTGGCAAAATATCTTTAATAGCAGTTAAAATCCACCTAATACTAAAAGACATTTCAGCCTTTCAGGCTCTTTTGGACACTTACATGTTCACTGATTTTTACTTTTTAAATATAATTTCTTAGTTGCTTTAAAACCCCTGCACATTGATGCACTGACACAGAACTACATTAGCCTCGAGGTGTGCTGTGTGCAGAGCTAAAAGCACTAAACATGATTTCATGAGAACAACTCATCTAAACCAGTAAAAACCCCCTAAATATAAGAACAATGATAAAAACAAAAGACAGGGGCTGAGGGGAATCTTTAAAAATACAATAAATCAATCACACAGTAAAATCCTTGATTTTTACTGTGGTCTGAAATGTCCCACTTTTTTCTTGTCTATTTTAATTGCATTTGGCTACTGTAATGTGAAACCTAAGTGAAAGAGCATGGAGATACAGGAGAGATGCACACAGTGATAAGCAAAAGAAGAGTAACAGATGAGCATCAGGAAGAAAAAAGTTTGCACTATGTACAAATGCTTTGTTTCTTGAGAAATCAGACAGTTGGATGCCAACCCTTTCAATCTCTGGGGGTGGAATACAAGCTGCCTTGGTAGGAACAGAAACTGATGGCCACATGGATGCTGTGTGCTGGTGGCTGAAGTGGGTGGGTGCGCTTAAGCCAGCTCCTCACTGCAAGTTAGCTACAGAAAACAAATCATAGAGATGGTCCTACAAAGCAGGACACAAATATACCTGCAACTCCCCTGTCATTGTCCAGGTTTAACTCTCCCTGAACTTCCTTCTCTACAGGTACATGCAACACCTCTATGTACTAAGGGAACACACAACATGAGCTGGACAGACAGAAAAAGGCCTAAACTAAAGTCAAGGGGTACCTGGTTGAGATTAATTATTACCAAGCCACATCTCAGTTCATCAGAGCTTGCAAGTTCTTTAGCAACTTCTGTGATGATTTCTACAGAGAGTTTATTGATAAGCATCAATCTATTTGAGTGTTTTAGTGTTAGACTCAGTCTGCCACTGTTGTGGCTGCAACAATTCATTCTTTGCGCTGAACTCCATCCAAATTCAACACTCAAACAGTCCAATTCTGCAGAGAACTTCTCATTTCTGAACAGAACCTGGACTACAAACAGGCAAACCTGGATTATTTATTTGCTGTGATGGGTTTTGATAGGGAAACAAAAGCAGCAAGTGCCTCAATTTTTGAGCTTAGCCTACCTAGGGCACACTGGTTGTATGCTGTGCTTGATAATTCAAGAGTTATCACACTCAAATTGCAAACATAGGGAGAAATAACAGAAGAGCAGGAAAAAACAAAGGATGTGAAGGAAAGGACTGAAAAATCACAGCATGGTTCTCACATTGCATTCGTATGCAAACTCTCCTCTATTTTCAAGCTTACTGTGCCCGAAATATATTTCTATCAAATAATGTCACTAATATGAAAGAGCTTCTATGTAAAATAACAGGATAAGAGATTTGGATCAGCCATGAGTATTTTCACAACATATGTTCAGAAAAAGAAATGTGCTTAGTCTCAAACTTGAAAGAAAGAAGGGAAAGAAAAAGAGAAGTTCCAATGCAACTGATTTTGTAATTCGGAGTATTTTTTACCTAATGTTATTACATGCTTTCTTATCCATGACAGAACAGGAAAACATGGAAGAATAGTAACTTCACTATTTAAACTTCCCATAAAACCATTGCTGAGGAACTTCTGCTTTTTTAAATCTATCTCCTACCTCTCTGTGCAAGAATCAAAGAAAACGTGAGCATCAATCAATATCTACCAAAGATTACATACAGTATTATGTTTAAAAATGCTTTTTTTGGTTAGAAAACTAA
Organism: Pezoporus wallicus; assembly: GCF_028554395.1. Classification (NCBI taxonomy): domain Eukaryota; kingdom Metazoa; phylum Chordata; class Aves; order Psittaciformes; family Psittacidae; genus Pezoporus; species Pezoporus wallicus. The sequence goes on along the minus strand of NW_026638088.1, from coordinate 2,807,358 downwards.
TACCACTTAACAGGCTATTCCAAATGCTGCACCAACATTAATTCTTCGTGCTGTTGTGACAACTGCTGTGGTCAGGATATTAATATTGTGACCGTCTCCTGCTGCTGCATCCTTTCATAGGCTGTCTCTTTAAATCACCAAAACACAGCTACTTGTTACCAGAGCTCAAACAGCGTATTAATGCTGTGTTTCACACACTCACATACTGCGATCATCAAGGGGAAAAAGTCACATTTGGAGCTAAATGTGCTATACCATTTCAAGAACATTATAGCAGTGGTTTTGAAGTGGAAGGACACAATCATGCGGGTGATACCTGCTCCCCAGCCTTCAAACCAGCACAACCGTAGAGTAAACGCGCTGCTTTACACTTAAAAGCCATCGCAAAAAGCACTTATGCTAACAGGAAATAACCCACAATTTGGGCTCGATCAAACGCTTCCATTTAAAACCCCAGCCCGTCCCTCCCGAGGGGCTGCCTGCCTCTCCCGGCCCCCCGGCTCGGCAGGAATGCTGGCTGCGGGAATATTCCCATTTCAAGAGTGCCACCTCGTGGGCTGCCCTGTCGCGATTCCTGCACAGCCTCTCGCAACGCAACCCAGGTAACATCGGAGGAGATGAAAAACAAGCCGGGTTTCTCAGGAGCATAAAAGCAGGAATGAAGATCAAGAATTACGCCCATTTAAAAGGGAGAAGCCGCTTCTCTCCCCTTATCCACACACAACCCACACACGCCGTTGTGGCTGAGGAATGCAGTTGGTCACTTCCACACTTACCTTCGTTATCTCTTCAGAAGCCTTCTCAAAGTCCTGCACAGTTCTACAGTAAAATCCTATCGTGCAGCTTGGATCCATCTTTTTGAACGACATCTTTTTGGGAGAAGGACAGTGGAATGACTGCAAGTTTCAAGATTAAAAGACATAAAAGACACGGTTAAGGTTGAGAATGGTTCAGACCAACGCATTTACTTTGTTTTCCACCAACAGCTTTAACATACAACCCCCTGTATCACCCAAGTTAAAACCCAGCACACACTTTAGAAGTCATTGCTCCTATCACACCCACCCCCGCCCCCCAAGTAATTCCACTCCTCACCACACGTATAAAGCCTCCTGCTGATTATGCTGCATCCCCCAAACTTGCACACACCACCATGTTAGTTTGAATCTGTCAAAGGTCTGCGGCTCCGAGCGGTACTTTATGAATATTCCCAAGGCAGAGGAGGAGAATGCTCTCTGCAAATTGAATTTGTAACAGCTTTTGCACTATCTTACTGCTTTACTACCACCGCCCATTGCCCCTTTCCCTCCCCCTGCCTCTAGGAAAGAGACATAATGGAATAAACCAAGCTCATGCGTTATCCTCTAGGAAATAAAATGGGTTAAAACTACCACAAACCCCACGAAGGCAAAAACCACATTACAATAATCCACTAGGAGGGAATAAAACAAACAACATGCCCTGCTTTATAAATGTTTTTTTCCTAATGTGAAATCTCTTTTCATGACAGATGATGCTCTGACAGCGCTGTGATCTGATCCTATCAGCAGCCATGCCATAAGGAAAACGAAACCAATACAAAACCCTCTTCCCCACACTCCTTCACAGTTTATGACAGAAAAGGTAAGTATATGCTGACTGCCCTGATTCTGTGTGTGGTTATGACAGGAACTGTAGCTTTGGTGAAGCTCGCTGCCAAACGTCTGACATTATTTAGTCACTGCTGCCTGTCACTCCAAGGCTGTGAGTCCCTTTCATTCTGCTCCTAACACACAGGACTACCCCATCATCCTGCCTCTATCGAGCCCCAGCAATCCTGCTGCAGCAGCTCAGTAACAACCACTAATACATCACATTCGCACCACACTGCAACAGATCCCGTTTTCCTGAACTTCCCCCAGTGATCAATATTCTCCAGTGAATATTCCATGCTTTTTCCTTCCACACTGACATATAAGCTGTGCTCAGCTCAGGCACCTCCTAGCTCAGCACAGGACCAGGACAGCAACACCAGGACAGAGCAATGCAGATTTCTTACCAACACTGTGCTCCCTCTACGAAGGATTAACAATGGTTACAATCTCATTTGACTAGAGCAACAGCTAACAACAAGCAGTCTGTGTGCTAGAAATCTATTTTATTTCCCCCCCACCCCAATCAGGAAAGTCAATCCACAGAAGACAACAGCACTAGTTACCAACCCGAGCCTGCCAGTGTAATAGTTGTACATATTGAAATGTATTGTTCTTTACTTGCGATTACAAACCTGAGATGTATTTCTATTAAACCTCTGCTAAAAAATAATAGAAGCAAAGATGAGAAGTATTATTTATATACAGTTGGTTTCAGGCACTGTTTTCTCTTTTAATTCTCTTTTTACATGCATAAACCGTATTTTGAATATTCATTCCTGTGTCAAACACGTAAATCAGACCCTGCCTTCCAGATCCCATTTCAGCCACAGCACAGTTGTGCTGGACTGTTGAGGGCAATACTCCTCACGCTGCACAAATCACTGCTCAACAAAGAAGTGGGTAGGCTTTTATTTTCTCTTCGCTCCTCCAAACAAATGGATTCTGGAAGCCAATACAGAGTGGATTGATTTCCAACTTATTCTGGACAATTTGTCAATTTGGAAAATACTCCCTACAGATAAATCTAACAAGCAACTATCCACACTAAGAAAGCAATTTCTGTTTACTTTTGACATTTCTAGACAAAGATATAATACTATTAAATGCACTAAGCATTAAATTGCAATATATTTTCTGTCTGCAGAAAAGCATTAGGATGCGATCAAGCCAGGCTGGCAGCTCACAGACCTTCAAAATACATTTTAAAACATGATTATTATTTGGACATTCATATTAATGCATCTGCAGCACAAGCTGGAGAATTAGTCATGGGAACAGAAAGCAGAAAGATGTGTATTGTTTGTAGTTTGGCCACTGTGCTATGGGGTGACCTTAAGGAAGTCACTTCAGCTCTGGTTCTTTGTGCTCTTCCTGTCTTTTGTCTGCTTTACCCAATTAAACTGTAAAATGCTCAGAGAAGGCACTGTATTTTACTACAGTTATTAGCATAAAGGAGCAAGGATCTTGGTTATAATCCCTGGCTGCTGCTGCAATACAAATAGGTAGGGCTGGGACTCATCAACTCTTCTTCCAAATATCTCAATGGGGTAAATCCAAAGGCATCCCTAAATAAGGATAGTTCCTGTCTAGGATATTTCTAATACATTGTGCTGCCATGTTCCCTTTTTATTTCAGAACTGTCTCATTTCCTAGAGAACCTTACACTTCTGTATTATATGTCATGCTAATTAAAGCATCTTGTAAAGCATTAATACTGAAAAACATGTAATGTCTGCTTTAAGTCAGCCCTAGGGTTTGACATTAGCCTTGTGCAAGTCCTCTGATGTATGCAGGTTCTTTTCCTAAATACTGTTTGATGGTATTTTGATCAAGGTATTGTGATCAATGTTTGCTAACAGATCTTTCTTTTCATGGTGACAACAGGACCATTGCAGTTCACTGTTCTCAGTTTAAGTTTATGTGAATGCAGTGTGTTGTTTCTGAAGCAGTGTTTCCATGTGTAGGAGGCACTTCACATAACAGAGGGCATGATGAACCACTACAAATAACCAACACTGTTCTAGAGCAGCTGATGCTGTCCTAAGCAGTGGATGCACCTGCAAGTGTTTCTACACTGAATGAAGAGCTGCTCCAAAGAGGGTGGAAGCTGGACACAAGATCCAGAAGAGTCTGTATGGATGGCACCAAGCATGTCTACTGTGAGTACTGAGGCTATTGAACACTTCTGCAACTGATGTTTTCCTATGATACTTGTATATCAAGTTCTTAAATAACCTCCTTTAGCTCTGTTTTCAAAGCAAGTTATTTGGCAAGAGGTTAAAGAAAAGGTGAACACCCCCCTGCCAAACAAGCATGGTTTTTAAGACCCAGACATAGCCTAAAGAGATATTCATGCATTCACTACCTCTAGGTGAACCCAGTAACTCATGGCCAAGAAAGCTGTTGCTGGGGGTGGGGAGAGAGAGGGGAAGAAAGAACAAATGCAAACAAGCACCTACAGCATCAGACCAGCCAGTTTCTTGGAAACTACCATCCTGTAAAAATTCTAGTACTAAAACTCATTAAACAGGTCAGAGGACTTGAGTAAAACTCATCTACTCAAGCACAAACCTCACAGATAAGCCTTGCAGGAAGCTAAAACAGTGACCTGCAAAGTTGTTAGGAGCAAAAGCTACATTTAAAACAACCACCATCTACTCCAGTATAGAAATATAATAATCATATATATGTAATATCCAGTTCCTGGGTAAAGAAGTGGCAGGTAAAGCTATAGGAACTCTGGTTCCAAACTGACAACAGGCTCTTCACTGTTAACTAATACAGCAATTCTCTCCATGATGTTGCCTGCAACTTGAATTTAAAATAAAAGAAAATAGACACTACCAAAAGGCAAACTAACAAAACCAATCCAATTAACTCAGGTTTAAGAGCTCCAAAGATTGTCTGTTTTCTTTAATGGAAAATTCCTTAAATGAAGCAATGATCTGTTGTCGAGCTTTTCTTACCATTATAAAGAAACAGACAAAGATTAATGCAGTAAAAATTAACCCCCCATATTGAGTTTTTAACCTCTGGTCATTTTTGTTGATTATAGACCTGTAAAGAAGAGCAGGCCTTTGATAAATAACACGTAACTGTAAAACCATAAAGATGCAGCCAGCTAGTACATCTCTAAATAATTAGTGTTTGATTCATACGGGAAGAAAACAGTGCCAGGTCTATATCCACACTACCTCAAGAGGGAAATCCTTTATGCTGACATCCACAAAAGATTGGCAGTAATGAGGATCCATGTAAATCAAACTGTCATCTACAAGGACAAAACAGAAGACAAGTAATTCAAAAAACACCTTATTATTACACTGCTTACAATCCAATTTCTATGCAGAACAGCTGAAAAAAAAAGAGCAACCCAGCAAGTAACTGCTTGCCAGGCTGATATTCATTGACTGAAGCATAGGTTTTTGCAGGACAGATTAACTTTTGCATAATCAAATATGCTTGTATAAGCAGAATTTTTATAAAGTGATGAGACTGTCATTTAATTTTGGGTGATAAAATTACTTTTACAAACACACAATTATATTCTGGAGTTTGCATATGAAAAATGTATCGTGCTACTTCATCCTGACAGGAAGAATATATTGCTTGTCATTTAAGCATCACCTAACAGCACTTAAACTACTAAAAAGTAAATATGTAAATAAGAGCTGCCAGATAGGAACAGCAAATGGTCCTCAGGTTTGGTGAAACAGATAAATTGTGCCTTGTTTATGCAACAAGGGAAATTAAATGTACATTTTACAGAATCCAATTACTACATGGGGTAAATGACAAATGACTGGACTTGGCTAGATATGATGAATTAATAAGGTACCCATTTTGCTATTTTAATCATGCTATTTCCCACTGGTTCAATATGAACTCCCTAACTCGGAAAGAAAAATACTGAAAAGACGTAACAGATTAAAACACTAACCTTGAAATCCAGCAAAGTAATATGACTGCTTGGGTTTGCCACCAATAATACCAACACAGTACTCCAGGCTTAAAATTCCCTACAACAGGAATATTAAACAATTAGGAGAGTGCTAAACAGAGTAAATATTAAACTCAGTTAAAACCTTTATGGTTTCTTTACTGGTTTTACACAAACAGCTTTTTTTCTTTATAAGGAGTGATTTAACTTATTGGGGCTTGACTCAATTTTAAACTGACCAAAGAGAAAATACCACCAGATATTCCAGAGAAACACCTCCCTTTTCATGAGATGCCCATGTACTGAGAGAATTGGCAGTGTCATTTTTGGGGACGAGACAAGACATAGTGTTTGTTACACATATTGAGCCCAGGTTGCTTAGTCAAAAGGTATCAAGCACTCAGATTTACAGAGTTCACATACATTTACATTCCGTGGCCCTGGGGGTCTCTGCTTCTGCATTCAAATGCAGAAGTCTGTCTAGAGTATGAACTTTGACATCACAGGGAGAAATGCCAGTTGAAGCAAGAGTAATTACAAGATACAGCTCTAAGAACAACAGCCCAAAGTATGGGAGGAGACATGCAACAGACAAGCCCCATAAATCTCACTGGATGTTGACTCTGAGGGTGGAGGAATTGGAACCATCAATAAGTAGAGACTTTGAGAAAGAGGTATTACAAATACACCTAACAGGATTTAAAGAGGGACATGGGGTGAAATACGGGAATCTTTTCAGTCTGGGGTGTAATAACATACTCCTCCACCCACAGCAAAGCTAGGAGCCACTAGGGACAGGAGGAGGTGGGATATCAGCCGTGGGCTGCAGTCACACTAGTGCTGCCAGTGTCCTTCTGTTCATTCAGGTTTAGGAGAGTTGGTTTCTGTAACCCACGGGTCTGTGCTGGCACAGAAACCTAGCAGACTTATTACATTAGAAAATGCTGATTTTATGGCTATACCTTCTATTGCTGGGGAGGAGTTACCTGTATACACAGAGTCCTGTCAAGGTAAGAACATTTCACTAGTTTGACTGAAATTCCTGTTCTTGTGACCATTCGGTCTTGGCTTAACAGAGTTCTCCATTAGTTATGCCATCAGCTCCAGTGGGAGCTGGCTTTTGCCAACACTGAACACTCTGGAAAGCCGAGCCCAACTGTTCTAATGCAACTGAAGCCCAAGACCATTAAATAGTCTGAAAACTGAACAGCCTTTAAACGTCCATAAATCACAGTGGTTTTCTTGTCGCACTTGACAAGTTGCTGGGACAGCAAGCCAGAAGATTATCAGTTGAGCTAAAGTGAAATCTTCATTAGCTGGCAGTCATATCTATATCCTCTCCTCTAAGAGATCAACCATTAAAAGCATTATCATAAGTAGGGAAAATTTCTCTCAACAAAATGATTGATATTTCCTGTACTCATCAGACCAAACCTTCTTGAGGTCTCTGCTTAGACAACGACAATGTAACATAACACAAACGGCTGTACTCCTCACCTCAAATGCTAACAAAGTCAACTTCAGCATGGCTTAGGCAGGTTAACAAAAGGTGCTGCTTAATTAAAATAGGAATGAGAAGGGTTTTTCAGCAAGTGCTCCTCAATGACTGAGGGTTACAGAACATCCAGGCAGATCAGACACTGAAAGAGCTGAGGACACATCCTCTGCCGGTGAAACAGAAAGGGAGCAAAGCTACTCGGAGTAATGAATAACTGTTTAATCTATGGGAAGTTTCTTGTAAAAGTGAATTATAAAAAATTTATCCATTTTCAGCCATAAATATAAAATCCTTCGTAAAAATTACCTCTCGTCCTACGTTCTCAAATCTGCATTTTTAACTTAAATCCAGACCCCAGGAAATTCAGTCACTTGTTATGAACAGTCAGGATAGAGACTGGAGTGACGAATAGATGCAATTGAAAGACCTCTTATCTCAACCTCCATTCCCAGACTGCAAAAGGCGCTCCCAGGCTTGGTAAATGAGCAGCAGGAATCACCCTGGGAAAAGCCAGTTGTGATACAAGAGCCAGGATACCGTGACTGTGCTGTGAACCCCAGTGCCACACAAACGTGTTGTGCTCTGGCAAAGAAGTGGCTCTGAGAGTAAAGTGAGAAAGCCCCTGCAGGGTGAAACTAAAACTAGGCACAGATACTCATCAATAACAGAACTGTTAGTTCACAATTGAAGGTACTATGTGTTTTCCTGGACCTGACTGATTCAAGGGCTTCTTTGCAGTTAACACTGAAAGTAAGGTGGTTGCAGGTCATGTCTGAGACCACAGACTTATCTTAATGTGTCAGAATGCATCAGAAAAGAACTAAAACTTTTCCAAGACCAACTGTCTGAAAACATAAGGAATGAGGAAAGAAACAGTTTAATAGTTCATCACTTAAATAAAAGGCTTCATCACTCCATCTCCCCAATGCTGTTAAAACCCAACTGTTTTTCATGAACCTTAGAGGGAAGAGACGGTCATTAAGACAGAAACAGACATCATCAGACTCCCAGATTTTGTTCACGCTGCTACACTGTGGCATTTAAAAAATGAAACCAAGAATCTAAGGAATTTAAACAGCAGCATAGAAAATGGCAGAGCAGCAGGGCTAAGAGAACAATCTCTTCCCTAAGAGAAGTATTCTTGAGCTCAAGAGGTAGGATTACAGATCTTCTGGTGTTAGCACCATATGCAGAACCTCTGCTGATAAGGACAGCACAGACCTTCCCCCTCTCTGCTTTCTCCTCGAGTTTCACTTTCTTCCAGTTCATTTTCACTTGTGGTAACTGCTTGCTGCTCCTGCATCACTGTCCCTAGAAACATTCATCCTAATGTCCAGATAGTGACAAAATACTTGAGGTAGTGACTAAAGATAAGAAAGGGGATAGCATGTTTTCCAAGACAAAGAAAACGACAAAAGAAAATGGGAGGAATTGACAAGCAAGAACCTTAAACCACCTGACATTTAATAAAATGAGAAACAGAAGGAGGAATCTGGTATATTTGTATTTTTAAATGCTGACTGATACTTAGTTACATATGCCATTAGAGTGGTGCTATATTAAATTACCACTTGCAATTTAAGCCAGTGCATTAATGTCTTCTCAGGTAGCTGCTTCAGGAGTAGGACAGTCATCACTGCTTCACCAAGGGACATCATGTGCTCTGCAATTATGCCTGATCTTGTAATAGGGAATTTTAAAGTCTGTAAAGTCAAACTTTACAACCTTCAACTGTGAAATCACCACCACACGTTTAATAGGTAGACGATTACCATCATGGAGTCGCTTTTCATCTCGCCTCGTGCTACTCTTTGAGAAATGATTGAGCTCTCATTTCATACCTTTACAAACTCTAAGTAGTCCAGGTTTGTTCTCTCTCCACCAAGCCTCACAGGAACTAATATAATTACAGCTTTTGTGTCTGCTTTTCCAGAGTCCATAAGAGAACACTGTCTGTCAATAACATCTGAACTGTAGACTGAAAGGAGACACACGGAAATGTTAATACTTAAAACACAACTGCTTTGACAAAGACACACCTACAACAAGCCAGCACTTAGTCTGACAAACTAAACCCACAGTCCTTCAACATCTTACTGTCCTGAGTGACTCTGATTAAAACCACTGTTAAGCCTCCTTATTTTCAGCAGTATTTTGTAGACTGGTGATCTCCTGCTGCTGTGGCAACATACATTACCAAGGAAATGCAGAAGGAGGAGGTTAGGAGAAAGCCAATAAATATTTATTCACTTCATTTAAACTCTTCTAAAAGGAGTCATTTAACATTTGAATGCCTGCAATTAACAGAAACATCTGCATGTTAAAAGGCAGTAATTGATTTTAATAAATACCCAAGTTCACTGGTAAAGTTAACCCAACACAGCCATTGAAAATGACTGAAAAAGAAGCATGTACTATTACTGCTTACACCCTCCAAACTGAGATGTGAAAACCATCACCAGAACAAAGAAGTGAAAAGTTCATACAAGTTTCAGTTTCTGCTGTCACTGCAAGTCAGGTGAAACTGGTTTGTAGCATACGACTAAACAGGGTCCCTCGAAAACCAGTCTCATTGATTCCCCAGGGACATCAGTCTCATCTGTCCTATCCCCAGATCAGCTGTGACATAACTAAGGCTTCTAGCAGCTGAACATGGTTCCTGAAGGAATACATTGCGCTTAGATTTAGTCATTAGCATAGAGTTCCAGCACACATTTAGTTTTTCTTATCATTTTCTGCTCCTTCAGAGCAGAGGCAAACCAGAATCCTGTGATGCGAAAGACAAACACAATGAAGCTAACAAACGTAACTGAAGTATTTTCCACTTGTTTGGCTGGGTTTGGGGGGTTAATTTTAGTAAGATATGGAAGTTCTAACTAGCTTATTGCTAAAACAACACTGAAGCAAGTACAAATCAGATTATCAACTGATTTAAATAGAAAATTGAAAGTGTCAAAAGGCAGATTGTCAAGATAAATTATTTTGCAGGATTTGGAATTCCACTGTAAGACATAAAAAAAAGCCAATGTACAAAGCTTTCAAGCTGTGGTATCTGATTCTCAAAGAGAACAAACATCTGCATATATCAAGAACCCGTTTGCCTATATAATCTCAATTATGTGGATGCATTTTTGAGTTGATTTTTGTGCTTCAGAGGTCCATTGTTAAGTGCTTACTGAAAGGCATAAAAAGCATCTAAAATGTTTGCAGAACTCTACCCGATCACAACATTTACCTGTACAATCCTGAGCAACATAGACTGTTACTCCTTGTAGCTCAGGGTCTCTTGCTTCTTCAACAGCTTTTCTAAGTACAAACACAAAGCTATTTAACTCATCTCTGACATTAAGGAAATTAACAATGCACAAACAGAAATCAGTTGATCTTTAGAAACAGGTTGGGTTTCACTGTGGTTGGGGATTTTGGGTGGGTTTTTTTTGCGGAATCCAGTCTATAGGACAGCATGTTTTTCCCCAAGCAAAGTCAAACCCATTTGACTGTTTAGGAGAAACAATGAAAACCACAAAAAAAGCCCAAAGCATCACATTAACTTCCAATGAAGTTCATATTCATTACCTAAGTCTGTTTATAACAGTTTTTTGTCATGTACTTTGAGCTAATAAAGGCTAAATTTGCCTTTTCAACTCAATAGATCTCTTTAGTTAACCTCAGTTCAAGTAACCAGGCACAAATTAGCACTCATGTCTGTGGATAGAAAGGTTAGCACGTAACAAGCTGCGAGGTTTCCCCACAACTTTCAACTGCAGCATCAGGCTATCCTCAACAGAGTAAGAGTAATGGAGCCAGAAACTAAACAGAAATTCTATGTCCGCAGTCTGAAGCACAATCATCCATCAAGGACAACGTCTGTAAAGAAATCGGAGTGTTCAAAATAGAAGATGAGCCTTTGACTTCAATACAGGCTTGCATTAAATGGTCACTATCCCTTTATTTCCCAGTATATCCTGAGGAACCATTTAATACAGTCGTTCTCAAGTTATGAGAGCACTGTACATTGTTAGTACTGCTGTAAGAGAGGAGGGAGATCCAGGAAAGGAAACCTTTGCAGTGTCAGTTTGTGTTGAATTCTGGACCACCCCCCCCTCCCCATTAGGTAAAGAGGCTACTGCAATTTAAAGGAAGCAAAAAGAATTCTGACTGCTTCTTTTCTGTTTCTGACTTTTTCATAAGGAAAAAAGTAAGAGGAAAACACATAAATAATACTGACTTCTTGCATCATTGTGTGCATTTGCACGTATGCACCTATACACCTGATTATTTCAGTACAGGTTCACTTCAGATTAATGTACTTTCATACTAAACACCAAATTCAGCTAGTCACATATATAAAAAGGAAGATAAATAGATGAACTTTGGCTTCTGCTGCTTAAATGACTTATTTGTGATTCAGTTTATAGGTAAACCGGAATTCACTAAGAACATAAGCATACATAAGGCTATAAAGAAAATTAAAAGGAAACAAAAGGCAACATTCAAGGAAATGGCACAAAATACAGAGAAATTTGACTTCTGACTTATTTTTCAGCCACACTGAATGTCACAGCCCCTTTATTTTTACTGTGAGCTAATTATAATATTAATAGTCCCATACATTTACAGGTTCACAAGAATGTGATGTGTGCAAAGAAATGCTGAAAACATCAATTTTAGCTCTGACATTTCATTACACTATCAGTACATTACAGCCCCCAGGTTACAGTGGAAAAAGAAATCTCTAATGTTATGCATGTTCCAAGGTTGAAAGATTGGTTAGTTTTTAGAACATTTCATTAAATGCAGCTCTACTTAAAAGCCTGGGTTTGGGAGAAATACATGTGACTCTGTGGCCCAAAGTACAGGAAAACAGGAATGTCTGTTTTCTCTCCTGAAATAAGACTGAACAACAGCTCAGAGTTCAGATCCTGCACCTACTGCTATTTCCTTTCCGGCCTCCGAAAAGCCTCTCGTAATAAGGACATTTTACAAAGCCAATAATGAACAGTTAGATGCTCAATTAAGCTGAAGTAACCTCATGACACTTGGAAATGCTTTTCCTGTAATGCGTAACAACAAATGAAGGTATTTTACCTTAAAATGTGTGCAACAACTGCAGGCCCATACCAATCTCCAGCGATTTTCCCAGACTTCTTTCCATATTCTATTAGCTGATGTAAGCCAAAAGCTGCTAGCGGATAGTCGCCAAACCAAGAAATGATCTTTCTATGATAAACTTCATTTCTCCTGTCACTGTCATCACAGTTTGTCTTTAATGTTCCCCGATGATGATTTGACAGGATCTTGGGTTCTCTTTCTGCTGTAAGCGATGCTTCAAATGATGCTGTCAGCTTCTTCACTGTGTGGGCTGTCCACGATTCAGAATCTGAATTGTCAATGTCCAACGCATCTGGCCAGACCCAAGCTGCAGGCAAGGAATTTTAAGAGGCATATTAGGCTTTATATTAACTGTTAGGTATAAATAGCAAAGCACATTCCTTCATTCCTTCCTCCCCCAGGTTCCTGACTAATAATGTGCAATTTACATACTGAGATGCAAATGTCAGTGTCAAAATGTAAACAGAGGATTCGAGTGGAGTATGATTTGCTTTTATCTTCTCCTGAACGACAGGTGAAATGAAATCCTAACAGCATAAATTGCTAGCAAATGGACTGAGATAGAGGTCAGATTCCATGATCCCAGCCAGTTAAATACACAACACGTACCTGATTACAAGGCACAGGTTACAACTATCTTAAATATAAAAGTATCAGCTAAAAGAGCTTTATCCACATCAAACAAGAAGTTTCAAAAGCTGGTTTTAATTCTTCTGCTTTGTCAGATATTAAGAGAAGATAAGCAAACCCGAGGAATTATTCCTGTAAAAACAAACACCTCTTCCTGGCAAAATGACAAAGCAGATCAGCACAACAATAACAAGATTCCTTTGCTAAATGTGTGAATGCTTTACCAAGATTAATGACAAACTTATTTGAATACCATTCAGCACAGCATCTACAGCCTGCATTTCCAGCTGAAGGCTTCTCTGACAATGCAGCCTGCACACAGCATTCCTCCTCCTGCATAATGGTGGCTCAGCATGCCTAGAGAACAGCAACGCTTTCCTTGTCAGATGACTCAAAGTCTCTCCCACAAGTCCAAACAACTACTTGCAACACAGAGCATGTGAGGAAACCTCTGAAACACACAGCGGGTGTATTGTTAAGAGTAGAACACACCCTGAAGGTCCATAATAAACATCCCAGAAGGAAAGGGGAAGGCTGCCATGTGTAAACAAGGAACAAACCCTACAGAGAGGTGCTTTTGCTAAGTGAGCCATGTTTGGGTAAGCTCCTGGAGGCTCAGAAAACTGCCATTACTGCAGGAAGAGGGACCTTTTCTGACAGAGAGCAAGAGCTGCAGCCCTCCTGGTAACTGTTACTGAAGAATCCATGTAAAACTCTGAGAAACAAAGAGGAAACACGGGGCAACTACATTTTAATTCTAAAATCTAATTTAGGGCTCCAGTCATGTGCCAAGTATTGCTGGTTATGGCCACAATCCATGTCACCCACACTTCTATAGTGTGGCAACCACCCCTCCCCAGTGCCTCTTACCACAAGTGGCACTCCTCTGTGAAACGTTCTTTTCCCACTGCAGACCCAGGCAGATGCATTTGTAAGCTCAGTGTAACAACATCACAGGCCTTGCTATTCCTGCACTGGAATTCCTTAGATATAGGGAAGACGTTCTTCCCTGTGAGGGTGCTGAGGCGCTGGCACAGGGTGCCCAGAGAAGCTGTGGCTGCCCCATCCCTGGCAGTGCTCAAGGCCAGGTTGGACACAGGGGCTTGGAGCAAGCTGCTCTAGTGGAAGGTTTTCCACCCCGTGGCAGGGGGTTGGAACTGGATGAGATTTAACTTCCCTTCCAACCCAAACCATTCCAGGATTCTCTGATACTGTGAGTTTCAAATTTAAGTCAGTGTTTAAGCACAAGCATTTCAAAGAAAAACCTACCAGCACCTTAGTATTCACAATAAAAACTCATTTACAACATCATTCAGCAATATCTGGAACATTCCACGTAGCAGTGGAAATGCAAGTATTCCAGCTAGTAACTGCAGTCAAGTTTTGCTTTGTAACAGAAACAATACCATTAAACTATAATGAAAACATCTCTGGGAAAAGAGTAAACAGCAATGAAAAACTTAATGTAAACACTTAAATATGTTTCAAAAGCTACCCAGACCTCATAAAAAGCTTTCCAAAAGATAATTCACCAGCTGTCAGAAGAGTAGGTGATGAGAAAAGTAGCCCTGAAAGACCATACATACTCCATTTTTCTATGCATTTGGATTGCCACAGAAACACTAGCACTCTGGAATCACCAAATCACTTCCCAAATGAGGATGCTTGGGGGACAGTGCAAGGAATTCTTTGTAACCACAGATTTTAAAGATATAAACCTGGGGCTTTTTTATTTGGGGTTACTTCAGAACGAGCCGTTACACATTCCTACTTGCAGGTAGTCTTCTGATCAGCTTTTATATTTAAGGGATTTGTGTTCTCAGCAGAAGTATTTCAATATATTTTGGTATCTGTAGTCAGTTGAAAGGGATAATGAATGTTTTATGACTTCAATATCTACAGCAAAAGGAACATAAGCCAATCTGACAGCTCGGTCCCGACACTGCCAAGAAAGAAGACTTTGTGATGCAGCTGGTTTGGGACCATGTTCACAGCTTACATCATATTTGCACAGTAAGTACAAAGCATTATCAAAACAGGCTTTCAGAACTATCTTCTACTAAAGTGTTCCTGGGATCCAACAAATGGCTGAGTAAACAATACACTGCATTCTCTCCAGCTAACACGCCTGGGTGGCTTCAGGCCCATATCTTAAATCATTTTGACAAGTCGTGGTGACAGAGGACATGACTGATTGTTTGAAAGGGGCAACGTGGTAAATTATGGAAGGGATTGAGAAGAGGATGGAAAGAAGAGGTGGTTGAGAACCAAACATGCATCTATGCAGGACATGGCTGAGCTCGGAAGAATGGAGAGGGTGTGTATGTTTTCTTTTCCTTTGAAAGCAAAAAGTGTTGCAAGTCTCCTAAAGCTACTTCTTTCAAACAGCTATGACTAAGAGAGTATTTTGAGATAGACAATGATAAGGGGAAAAGGGAAGTTCCTCTGTAAGTACATGGAGGGGAAGGGATGAAAGTGAAAATTTCAACACAAAGAATGATGCATTGAAGTTAGATTAGAATCCTTCTATTAACTCAATGTATTAATACTAGAGGTTGAATAATGCACAGCTTTAGAACTGGTAAAAGAACATCGCTTTTGCCATAGCCCACAGCTATGGGCTGTGGAACTCATTTCCACATCTTGAGTTCAAGAAAAGAGCAAGTTTCAAGAGAACTGGAGACTTGCATGGACAATAATACCAAGGGAGAGGATCACAAGTTTCTGTAGTGTTTCACTTCACAGTTAGCTTCTGTGGAGCTGACAGTATTTTCCTTTGCTTTGGCATTCCCTTTTTCAGGAACGGAAGAGTAGGATAGCCAGATCAGTGCTCTGATGCAATGGGACAATTCTGTTGTCAATGAGGAGTCCAGAATCAAACCCAGCTTGCACAGTCTGGTCTACATACAGACCACCACACACTCTACAGAACACCCACGCTTATAATACAAATTAAAGAGATCTCTCATAACTTACCTCGACCAAGAAAATGAAGCATAAGACCTTGAGCCAGCAGCATTTGGCCAGTTCTCAGTGTGCAACCCCAACCACAGTCTGTTGTCAACGCAGACCCCTTTATCTGAGGGAACTCCTCTCTGTAAGTCAGCCAGATTCTAGAAATGAAATCCTTACGAAACTCCTCAACATTTCCTGAAATCTCCGTGTTGATTTTATCAAAATTGGACCCATCTGTAGAGAGTTCACCAGAATCTGTAAGGCAAAGCACAATTTAAGTTCTAACTTAGTATGCAACTTCAGTTATTAGAAGGAAAGTAAAGAACATACAACTATTCCATGAGAAAAACAGGGCAAACTTGCAAAAAGTAATGACTGCTTCAAATACAAGAAAGGAAAATTGGAAGGCAAACATAATAGAAATGTGGCAGCTGAAAAAGGGGAAAACAAAAAGAGAATATTACGCCACTAGTATTTACAGAAATAACAAGACTGAATAAATGTATCTGAATAAAGCAGGTTAGGATGGGTTGCATTAGTGGTGATGGTGGACATTTACATGAGCATTCCCTAAGCTTTCCATATTCACATTTTGAATGTGGTAACTGTTAATGATAGGCTTTTTAGACACTTACAAATATCTCCACAGAGCTCCTGCCGAATGAGACGAGAATGAGTTAAGTGCTATGTACATACCATCGGTTTTGAAGTGGTAGCATTTTCCCAGCAGAAAGACTGGAGAGTTTCTACTGAAGTAAGTTTTTGTTTTCAACACCCAACCTAAAAGAGATGCAAAAGAAACACAGATTTGTGACTGAAACATTCCAAACAGGAATTGCTACCAGCACCTGGTTAAGCCAAAGATAACCCTCTTTGAGGGGAACAGAGGGAAAATGTACCAATATTGGGGTTTGCTTTCATTAATAACAAGAAGTTGCATGGTGCTACAAAACACAGCTTAGAGTTCTGGTTTCAAAGTCATGATGTCACCCATACGTGCCTGTTAGAATGTTAATATAATGGTACTACTGCACACAAACTGTTAGGATGCAAAATGCTAAAGCAGAGCTCAAGTTGCTTTGTCTCTATTGTGAATTCATTACTACATAGTTTGATTCTGTGAGGTTTCCAACTCCTATAATAATAAACAATAAGCTTCACATATGACCAATGAAAATGCATGCAGTGTGCTGCTTTTGCTATAGGATTAAACATCATCACAAAATTAAACATCACCTGCACAAAACCGCAGAGTTCAGACAAAAAGGGGTAGTACAATATCCTATTCAAATTCAAAGAGCCAGAATTCAGCTTTTCGGTTTTGATAGGGTCCACAAAGAGTAGCTTTTTCACTTAAGTCTAAATCTTAGGGTCTTTAATATCCCAAATCCACAGTCTCTTGAACTTTTCCTATCACATATGGGGTGTGATAACTATTATTCCCCTTCAGCCATGTGGTAGCCTTAAAGAAAGTAGAAGAAAAGTATCTTTTCCTCTTGCCAGACAGCTCCAAGGCTCAGTTATAAGAAAGCTGGTGGTAAATCTGAGCAACCTCAGCCCTAGGGGAAGGTAGAAAAATGAAGTTTAAGGACAGGCTAGTAAAAGGCACACTTGAAAATCAGGTTGCTTGTGAACAAATCACTGATGCTCAGCTGTGGAGAAGTGTTACTCAAGTGTGTGAAGCAGACTCTTCAGTGGAGTCTGTACTTCACACATCAGCCTGTTTTTTCCAGAAAAGTACTTTCAAGAACAGTAACAAAACCAATCTTTGCTTCAGGTGATTCCATATAGACCCTTATTTAAAAGGGTCTGCAAAACTTCATTGCCATAATTTACTGCTTTCAAAAAAGTCATTTAAAAATAAATTATGAACATTTACTTGAAAAAAATAAAAGCTAAAGAAGTTTATTTATTTATAATAACAACATAAAAATGGTTTCAAGGGCCATATTGCATTTTTATTATTAATATTAGTGAAGTTTCTGAGTCGCACTCCCATTCACGTCAACAGGAACCTCCCATTCATGTCAACGGAGACAAGATCTCCCCATACACTGGTTCACTTACTGTATTTCATGTTGTGCCATGCAGACATAAACTTTGATTTTATCTTTTCTACTTCATCTGTCCCTGTGGCCTCCATATTCAAACGCTAGAGACAAAGCCATCGCTGTCTTGTAAGACGTTCAATTCTGCTACTGCAAAAACAAGATAGAAACACATCCATGGGCACTGAGAACACAGGGTATAGCATCACCACCAGCCCACGTCAGTACTTTAGCCTAATGTGGCCAGAACAGTAATAAACTTGCAGTATTCCCTACTACCAAGGACTGAGAAACAATCACATATTCCACGAATAAGTAATAAAATAATTTAATTCCAAATATACACCAATAAAAATACTACACAAAGCTAAATAAAATATAATGTTCTCCAATAGCTCTCTATTGCACAACAAACTGATGCAGAGCATATAACCTGTGCTGGCATATGAGTGCACTCATTTAACTGGCAGTGAAATGAAAAGCTAAGATGAATTTACCTAAATAGATGCTCTACTGCTGAGTAGAATAAGCACTTCTTTTTTTTTGCCATAACAGGGTTTGGAGCACCTATAAACTAATCTCAGTTTTAAGAACATCATTAGCTTCAGATTTCTTATCAAGAATTTTCGAAGCCAAAGCTTACAGGCGTTGGAGGAATGGAAAGACAAAGCACAAGATGTTCTGCTGTACATATGCAAGGCAGAAAACATGCAGTACTGAAAACCTGCGTAACAGTGAAATAATTTTGTACAGAATTAACATCCTAGGGAGATAACCTCAAAAGATGTTTAGAATATTGTCATAAAATCCATGTTTACTTTACATCTCTTCTGATTATCACTTGCAATACATAAGAAGGTTCTCTCCTGATTTGAGCGTGTAGTCTACATGAGCCCAGCTGTATCACAGCAGTAAGAGCTGTAAAACAGTGATAGAAAACACTACAGTGTAGCCTGATTTTGTAAAAACTCTTATAAATTGTCCAAGTGGGGTGGTGGGAGGGAAATGCACTTTTACTGGCTGGCTGAACTGCAAGACAAGAAAGACTTAACCTTAAAAGCAACCTAAACTGGGAGTAATACAGAAACAGTACATACTTTATCCCCGTTTCTAAGAAATCCAAGGAAATGGGACAGAACTTCCTCTGAAGTCCACCTGCACCATTTGAAACAGGATGTTTGCTATTAATTAATGGGGCTTCCTCCACTGCATGTATTCTGTCAATGGTTCGCTTTGAAACAGCTAATATGGGTTTTCTTGATTATATTTGCATAGCTAGCCGTAAAATTAAGAGCTCCTGTTTCAAAAGGAGCTCTTGTGGGACATCAAGAGTTGATCAATAGTGGTACATCACTGCAACCCAGGTGCATCTTCAGAGCCTGAAGGTACTCACACAGGTGCATGGTTTCTAGGATCTGTAGGCAGGGCCAGGGAAACAGGAATCTACTGCCCAAGCCATCCCTAGATGTTTTTCTGCTATTCCGCTACATACAAATCAGTCAACAACTTTTTGATGGAACAAGAGGCAAAGCAAGCTCACAAATGTGGGGGAAGAGTGACATGTTTTGGCTAATGAAAATAACACATGGCTATATCCCTGCTACGCGTAGCCCAC
The DNA here is from genome assembly GCF_028554395.1 of Pezoporus wallicus. NCBI lineage: Eukaryota > Metazoa > Chordata > Aves > Psittaciformes > Psittacidae > Pezoporus > Pezoporus wallicus. Next base: position 2,787,926 of record NW_026638088.1, on the reverse strand, counting down.
CGTTAAGCTGGGCTTTTGTAGGGGAAGGAAGAGAAAGACAGTTTAAGGTTGGGTTTCAATTTCCTGCCTTTTCCCCTCTCTTTTTTCTTTAGGAAAAGAACAGAAAGGCTGCCTGTATCACTGACTCTCGATGGCACAGCTGGCAAGATGAACTTCTTCAGGAGATGTGTTTGGTCCAGTCTGTCCTCGCATGATCAATCAGCAACAATCATTTATGCAGAGGCCACTGATTGCCTTAAAAGCCAATACCTGTAAAAGCTCCCTCTGGCTAAAATTAGAAATGAAACCAACTCTCCTGTTCCAAAAGGGCCTGAAGGAGAAATTACAGAGATGACAAAGAAGCCCATCTTCCTTTAAAAGACAATGGTCATCGCAGCCCATTTTTCTCTCATCCGGTTACATTTCTTCCCTAGCATTATGCTAAAGATATGAAAAGGACTTCCAAGAAGAATGCTAACACAAACCAGGCACATTTATCCCACTGGAAAAATGCAGGCTCTTCCCATCACTGCAAGATGCCGCCAGTAATAGTTCCACTGGAATTAATGGAACAGCATCGAGAGAAGGGCACAGGGAACACATATTTCAAGCCCCACAGGCACAAAGGAACCCCATTATTAAGCCTAAAGCTAATGGTTTTATACTGGAGTTGTCTCTTTTAAGAAGTTACCTAGAACGTGAACGATGTTACTTCACAGAGGGCAGGACCCACCTCCTGCTGAGCAATGGAGCTCCATGCTCTCAGAGCCCCCATTACCCAGTCTCAGAGGGGAGATGATTGCAGCGAGGCGGCTGTTAACTAACAGAGACAGAAAAAACCCTAACAACAGTTTGTTCTCGTTAACAGAAGCGACCTAACACCGCAAAAGGGTAAATGAAGTCTAAATGTAACTCTCTCATTAATGAGGAATGAAGACCTGTACTTTCTGCTACCCGAACAGAAACTGAACCAGCAAACCCCACGCAGCATAAATGCCAAGAGGTCATTTTTACGGAGTTACCCCTTTCCAGCTGTAACCACACATTAGAACAGTCAGAAATAACACTTGTAAAGGACAGGTGAACAAAACCAGCGGGGTTTCTTCATCCCGCAACAAAGACCGAGCACTTCACCTATCCGCTCGTTACCACTCCTGCTCTCCACAGCCGCTCTTTGTGTCCTCACGACGACTCCTGCGGGCTTTGTCAGTCGCAAACGGCGGCGCCGGGGGAAGGAGGATCCCGAACCGTTCCCATCAGGAAGCGAAAGCGGCCCCGGTTACTCCCCAGCCCGCCGGCAGCCGCGGGTTACCACAGCCCAGGAAGGGGAGCGGGAGAGCCCGGGCACGCTTCTCACTCTGCGGGACACACGCGATCGGGCTGGCCGGGAGCGCAGCGGGGCCGCCCGGCAGCGGCCGGCTCTGGGCCGCCACCACTGAGGCTATTGCTACTGCTCTTCCCTCCCTCCCGCCCCGCCTCCCGGCGTCAACCGCTCACCCCTCACGGAGCCGCCGCTGAGCGGGCGGTCAACGCTGCCCGGGTCGCGCCATCGCCGTGAAGCACACGGAGGAGCCGCTCAGCACGGCGAGGCCGCCGCTTACCCGCCCGGTGAGCTCCGCGGCGCAGCCCGGCCGGGGAGCGGCCTCCCGGGGCTTCAGCCGTGTGGGGGAACCGCTCGGAACTACAGCTCCCGGCGGGCGCTGCCACAGGGGAGGGCCGGGCCCGGCGGCGGGCCCAGCGCGGGGCATGCCGGGAGTTGTAGTCCGGAGGGAGGGCGGCTTCCAGCCACCGCCTGCGGCGGGAGGAAGGAGGGAGGAGGAAGAGGCGCGGCGGGGCGAGCCCCCGGAGAGGCGGGCGGAGGCTGTGGGCCCCGAGGCCAGCCCCGTGTCAGGCCTTGACCCCTTCGTGAGCGGAGGCCTCTCCCGGTGGTGCCTGCAGCTGCGTTTCGAGGTGTTTTGCCTTTTTTCGAATGGTTGGTTGGTTTGTGGTAGGGTTTCTTTGGGTTTTTTTTTTAATCGATTTTATATCTTTTAACTCCGCTGCGGCAAAATGGTTCCCAAATCTCCACATTCCTACTTTAAATCTCCAGCCTAAACATCTGTGTGTTTGTTTGCAGGCCAACAGTGTTTCGCCATTCAGTTTCCTGCTTCAATTCGTTTCTATGAGTACATCGGAGTCGTTGTGGCTTCGCTTGCCCTCCTAAGCTAGATGTGCTGAGGGATTTTTGCCTTTTTTTAAGTCTTTTGTAAAGTAAGTTCTTCATTAATCGGCCTTAAGCTGCTTAAAATAATCATTGGCTATATCAGGAGCGGAGGGTTTAAAAGCAGAACCTCAAACTGCAGGATTTGGGAAGGATGGGACTTGAATTTGGGTGTCTGGAGCTGGCATTACTGCTTAACATGCTAGCGAAGATGTCCTTGCATTCTCTGTACCCGGGGCTCAGCAGCACAAGTTTGGGTTCATGAGGAAAATGAGGGGGTTCTTCCATTTTGTGATTTTACTGCCTTCTGCTGGTCAAAGAGGATGAGACTGAGTTTAATTTTTTATCATCAGCACATGATTAGAGCACATGATCTAACAGGCAGCTTCAGTGCAAATACAACAGATACTGGTTGCATTTTATCTTACGGAATCTCATGGATATAATATATTTCATGTAGTAGGGTCGATCAGCAAAGAGGATTGTAGGTGCAATGCAGACAACACCTTGGTTCAGAGGTCTAGCTATTGGCTTGAAGTGTGGATGGAGCAGATCGCCTTTCTGATCCTTCCCTTGCCTTTCTGCTTGCCTTTGCTAACAGCACTTCGTTTCTGTGTTCCTATAAATTCGTGATCACAATCTGTTTTATGAAGCCTTCAGACTAGCAGTAAGCATCTCTACAGCAGAGGTATAACACTACCGTGATCAGATTTAACCCCCCCTGAATAATGGCCACAAGTAGCTACTGTTCCTTTTCAGAACTGGAGAGGTAGCACACACAGTGTCATGCACACCATATATGTCTTTATAGTCCAAGCAAAGATGGAGATTTAAAACTAAACCCCATGTTGCTGTTTGTACAAAACTCATGGAAGACTCTGGCCCCACAACAGTGGGTAATCTGTCAGTGCTGAAGGAAACGGGGCTCCTGCCTGCAGAATTTTATGACCTATTTTAAGAATCATAGAACCATAGAATAGTTAGGGTTGGAAAGGACTTTAAGATCATCCCCTTCCAACCACCCTGCCATGGGCAGGGACACCTCACACTAAACCATGCCACCCATGGCTCTGTCCAACCTGGCCTTGAACACTGCCCGGGATGGAGCATTCACAACCTCCCTGGGCAACCCATCCCAGTGCCTCAACACCCTCACAGTAAAGAACTTCCTCCTTATATCCAATCTAAACTTCCCCTGTTTAAGTTTGAACCCGTTACCCCTTGTCCTATCACTACACTCCCTATGATAGTATAATAGAATAATAGTTCTTTAAAGTTTTATCTTTGCTTTTGTTCTCAGAGACAAAGATGAATGTGCTTGTCTATTTGTGTATGGTCTCGAATAATGAGAGCTGAGTAGCTAACGTGGTTTGGCTAAATGTTGAACAAAGAATTAGTCAGTTGATCAAATGTAATAGCTATTCCCTTGCCTGAAATTAGTTGCCTGCACCTTCCTCCTCTGAAATTTAATAACCATGCACCAATTTGATAGGCCACACAATGTGCCATCTGGATATACATTGTAAATCCCTCGGGCAATCAGGTTATGAGAATGAAGATACCTATTTTCTGCTTTTTGCATCAGTCAGACCATGCAAAACAACGCTTTGATTGCAAAATAATTACTCAGGCAACCATACATAACTCTCTATAAAGAGAATGTTTTCTCCACATCCACTAATTCCTGTTTTTGTAGGAGTGGGAGAGAACATGCTGCAGCCAACAAACTTCTAAGAAATGCCACAGAGTTTATACTTTCAGCATTCTGATGGCATAAAGGCCGTGCAAGCCATCTTTGAGCTCTAGTTGTGCTTCATTAATATCATACTAGTAAGGAAATATTTAAAATCTATGTCCATGGAAAATATAACTTGCCTTTGCTTCTTTTAATAGGTAAACCCAGTGGGTAACACCAAGCAGCAGTGGCAAGAAGACTAAAAATTAGAGAAGATGCTCTCAGCTTTATGGATCTTGGAGATACCACAGTTACACAACATTTCCCCACCAAACACTGCTGAATGGTAAGATAACACTGAACTGAGCAGTTAGGAATGAAGCTGCTTCTCTCTCTGCCACTAGCCTCCTAAATCACCTCTGGGAAGTCAGCTAAGCGTTCATCAGTGATTTGCAGTATGTTTAGAAAAGCCCATTAAAACATGTGGTGGACAGTGTGTGCTATCCAAAACACCCTTTTGCTTGTTGCTTAAACAGAGGAGACCTTGGGTCAAGGAGCTATGGACAAGGGAATTTTTCCTCATTTATTTTTAGTTTCATTTCCTAGGGAAGTAAACCATCTGTGACCTGTTTCCTTCGGGAAAGTTTTGAAACCACTCTGCAGTTTAATCAAGTTTGCAGAGCCTCAGAGATAATAAGTACATTCAGTTTCTGTGGAAATAGCTGCTCAGGTAAAGAGACCCTGGGACAGGACTCAGGGAGAGCACTGGAATCCAGGCTGTGTTAATCCTGCTGCTAACACAACTCCTTGTTAAAATTAGTTACAACATGATTGCTGCCACCCATTTAAGAACAGAAAACCTCAGATATGCTTGTGGAAGGGTTGCTTGTGCTTAGCAACACTACTGGAAATAGCATGGTTAGATAAATGATACTGAGCTTTATAAAGATGGGGAGCACTATTGATTAAAAACTTAAAGCTGTGACAACTCTTTTGTCTCTGAAGCAAACCCATTACTCCAGAACGTCATGGGTCTCACAAAGAAGTTGGGATCTTCAAGGTTAATAAATACATGCACACTGTAAAGCAACAAAGGATCATGCAGGCTTCCAGGGAGCAAAGCATTCTCCCAAGCTGCTTCTTGAGATGTTGTCACCTGCATGCACAGACTCTGACTATGCTCTTTGATGAGGGTGGCCCTGAGGTCCTTTTCCAGATGAGACTCACCTGTCTGCCAATGTGTGAATCTGCTCACATGTGCCTGCTGTGTTGATCTGCCTGGGGAAGCTGCTGCGGCAGTAATATGTGCACCAGCCTTTCAGGCAGTAATGTAGGATGCAAGGGACAGAGTGAGCATAACCCCTCAGCAGAGTGCTGTTGAGTTTCTCTGCACCAGTTTAGCCAGCATGTTTCTGCTCATACCACTCACTCCATCCAAAACCAGATATTCTTACTCTATCCCAGGATAAGGCTAGTGAAGAGGAGGCTCCAGTAGGATACCTGTAAGAATCTGTGTCAAGGTTACCCCTCATTTAAGATCTTAGTTAAATATCTGGAAGAGAAAATAAAGAGCATATTAGTGGCGTTTAGAGAGTATTAAACTGGGAGAGACTGAAAGCTGTATTCAGGACAGAAACATAAACTACCTGAAAATGATAAACATGAGCAGAAATTAATGGAAGCTCCTTTAGGAAGACTGTGGGTCCTTATCTGAGGAGATTCAAGTTCATGAACCCATCTATTAAAACCTGGAAGTAATAATGCTAGGAGACAAAGAGTAAAGGCAGAAATGAAGCAGACATCAAATGCTGCCACCTGAAGAAGGCTGCGGAAAGGTTTGTGCAGCTGAGGGTTTCAGTTTCCATTGCTGCCCCAAAAGGAACTTTTGCTGCTGTAGAAGTGTGAGTCTGGCCACCATTCTTACCTTAGAGCCTGCTGGCCTAGCCAACCGCTCCACCTGAAAGAGCAGAGGTAAAGCCAAGAGAAGGAAGGAACCAGAAACTACTTCTGCTTCTCCCATCTTCAGATAGCACCAATGCCTGGAAGTGCTGTGCGTCTCCCTGGAGGAGGAAGCATGATCCTGCTGTGGGTCAGGCTCCCAGGCTGGGAAGTTCTGCTCAAGGCAGAATGTTTTACATACAGTAATTCTGCTTCATTCAGTAGTTGATATGATTTGATTTGGTATCCAGAACTACAAAACATCTCCCTTCCTTACTGTGAGGATCTCTTGTGATGGGTGAAGAACACCGTTCCCTATAAAAATGGTCTATTGAAATGCTGTGTCAGGGCACCTTGGTTCTTCTTCCAGCTCTGCTAATAGCAGCTTCTGCCATGCCTGGCTTGAGCTATCTATAAGAGAAATAACATGGACGTGAGGGATGTAGTGAAGGCTGCAGGCACTCGGGGAGTCCTTACTCCTTCTTTACTCTCCTACTGTGTCATTTTCCCAGAAGAATTTGGGCACTGGACAAACGGCTTCTCCTTCTTGCTCCAAGAACACCAGCATCTTCACTGTTGCCATACATATGTCAAGAAGATGATTGTGCTTAAAACAGTTTATGTTACACAGATTTAGTTCCTTTAACTATTACCAGCAGATAGGCAGAGATTTGGCCCTTAATGAATTAATTCGCTTCACTTGGCTGCCGGTAGATGGCTCCCTAAATTTGCAGTCCCTTATTTACCACGTTGTTTATTGAATGATGTTGGACACATTTTCAATGGAAAATGTTTCCAGTGTGTTTGCTTGGAGGAAGTTTACGTAAGAAGAACAAGGAAGCAATGGACTGAGTAAATAGTCTGTTACCAAACAAGACACAGGATTGGTTTGCTTTTTGCAAAATGGTTTTGGGCTGCAGTCCAGAAGGTTTTTCTTGTGCAGGACTTGTAACTCATTGAGCCTCATAATTATAAGGTCATCTGTGTTTGCAGGATGCATTTACCACATCTGAGTACAGCAAAGTAAAGTTAATTATCAATTATAAAAACATTTTAGTCCTGTGTTTTAAAGGATTTGTGTGATTTATGGACAGGTACCCTGGTGAATTGATTGAAATGCTTCTTCGTTCATACCTTTTCAGGATGTGATGTTGTTTCACAGATGCGTGTGTGTTAATAGAGCACTGTGTCCAGGCTCCTTAGATAGGTGCTTTGCCCAAATACAGCTTGCAAAGGCAGACTCAACTGGTTATTCCTCACCTCTTTGTTCAGGGTTTATCAGAGAAGATGAAAAGGTGACTTTCAACATGACAGTCCATATCTTGGTAAATTGCTGGGTTTTTACCCCAGTCCCCAGATCAGCAAGGTAACCAAAAGGGAAATACAACAGCTATGGTGCACACCCATCACCCTCAACTCCCTGTTCATATATGCTCAGCCTTCATCTTGGTGGAGCACTCACATGATAGGTGAAGATCACCCCTCAGCTTCTCAGAGACCACTCACTCAGAGCAGCAGATGCTGATCAATGACAGCTGCATAAATGGGCTAACCCCTTTTTGGAGGCAGTGATGTTTTTCAAAGGCTGATGCATTCTACCATTGGAATCCGGTGTAGAACAAGCAAGATTCCTTCTTTGCTTTCCACAATATGATGAACAATTGCGAAGTGTTAATGCAGAGTAACTATTCAGTATCTTCATAATGCAGATAAAGTTCCAGGTTTTAAATTGATTACTAGAAATATGTAGCCTTTCTTCAAACATTTATTTAAATTAAATTGGGCTGCATGGAGGTATTAATTGCAGTGTACACAGTCCCTCTACTGAAGTTAGTCTTCATTTGCCTTCACCCTTATTCTGAGATACCAGTCACCCTTGAGGACAATACACAGGCACAAAACAACTTTATGAAGAATAAGCAGCCTAACACTCCAAATACATCATCACTTGCATACAATTTCACCCTAATTTAAAAGAAAACACTTCCTTTTTTGACTGCAGGTAAAATTTGCCACACAACAGTTGGTTTTGAATCAGAGGAAGGTGCTAGTTCCTGAAGAGATACCTGGAGAAATGTTTTGTTGCAGACTGAAATTCCATGTCTCTGCAGCCAATTGATCACATTCTCCTCGTTGCAAAGCAAGAGTTTGTTTCTTCAGGTAACTCATTTCCTTCACTTAATTCACTTTTAAGATGAGAATACAAGAGGCAGGTAGGTTATGGGACTCACAGTGCCTGTCAGTGGCAGCACTCACCTTACTGCTCGGAATAACACCGCGACACCTCAGCGTCAGTCATACTGACGTGACAGCAATATGGAGGCAGGATTTGTTGATACCACGAATTCTAGTGTCTGGCATTAATGGATTTACAATGATAAAAGGCTGCTGGTTTTCCCCCTCATATTCCTTCGCTTTTTCCTTAACATTTTTGCTTAGTTTGGTTAGTGGTTCTCTTTCCAAGGTCACGTGTGCATTTCTACTAACGTCAGTCATCTCTTACTATTTACAGTCATTGGCGCTTTGTAACTTCTGCTGGGCTGTTAATGTTTGAAAAATAATGAGGAATCTTTGTTATTTTTCTGAAATTCATGTGTTGATGTTGAGTCTTACATGAATATGGGGATTCCATTCATATTTAGACCAACTACATGGAGAAAACCTGTTTATCTGCAAAGCAATACCCTCCCATCGACAGCACATAATATATGCTGTATTTGATGGAGATCTAGTTCAGATTAATTTTGTATCTTTGAATTGAAAATACATTGATTTTTTACTTTTGTACATAGATGTCCCATATTAGATAGGGTAGAGTTAGAGGTTTTTTAGTTTTTCTATCCCTGTTGATACTTCTGCATAAAATACATCAAGAAGATGGGTAACAGATCATTCATAAAGAGGTGGGTTCCTGTCCTTTGCTCCAGTTTAGCCTTCTGCAGTGATGATCTGTGAATAGTGCAAAGGCCCTTCACTCTCAAGGAGAGACTGTTCATTGGTTTAAAGCTTGGCTGCTCCCAGTTACTGTCCTGCTCTGTCAGCGAGGCTGTGGCCTCTCTGGCAGGGGTGGCAGCGCGGGATGAGCGTCCCCACCTCAGACAGCAGTTTCAAGCCCTGGTATCTACACGCAGACTTTCCTTCCTGGCAGCTGCAGATGTCAGAACACATCTGTCAGGCACAGCTGAGGTGCAGGCACGTCTCATCCGGTTGCCTGCAGCATGGAGGTAGGTGGGCAGCCAAGTCTGCCAGAGCTCATCTGGCCAAGCTCTGAGCTGCAGAACAAACCCTTGAAGAGCAGGGCACTGACAGATGAGCAAAGGTGACATCAAAGCTCAGAACTAGTTACCTCAAACCCTTGTGTTGTGGATGTTGGAGCTGTAGGAAACAGCTAACACACAGCTCAGGTGCTGGGGCAGAGGGAGGGAGCACTATGGGTGGTGGGGGCTGTTTCAAGCTCAGCCATTGCTGCTCATCAGACACAGACCTACAGTTTCCCATGTCATGACTGCATTTTGAAGTGTACCCTGGGTCTTCAGACAGCCCACACTAACAAATCAGTGGTAGAAGGCTGTTAAATAAGCTGTTAAATATGTCGATTTGGGGATGATACTGAGCTGCTTTTATGTGTCCAACAACTTCATTAAGTTCTTCTGTCTGTGGTAACTGACCAGAGGGGAAAATGCAATCTAAAATCCAAGAGGTCTCTTGACTGAACTTAGATATGCTGTGCTCTATGTGTCGGGGCTTCAGGGCCAGGCTGCTCTTTGCACCTTCTGGCATTGATAAGAATTTCCCTTTTCAGAAATGCAGGATTCCCAGTTTCAGTATCAGAGTTAGGCAATGCCATTTTCCCTTAAGGTAGGACTACGTTAGCCCTCCTGCATCTTGGATTGATGCTGTTTCAGAAAGGAAATTCCATGTGGGATGCAAAGGGGAAATATTTGTGGTGGTTCTTCATGCTTACGTCTGTTCTTGTAAGCACACACACAATGCATTAAATCACAGAATGGTTTGGGTTGGAAGGGACCTTAAAGCTCATCCAGCTCCCTGTCCATGGGCAGGGACACCTTCCACTAGAGCAGCTTGCTCCAAGCCCCTGTGTCCAACCTGGCCTTGAACACTGCCAGGGATGGGGCAGCCACAGTTTATGTGGATGTGAGCAGGTAAATAGCTTATCTTGTCCACTCTGTGTGATGAACTTATCCTGTGTGCAATTCTATATGCAGGCAGCAACTCAAGAGCAGGAGTCTTTGTCTTGGCAGAGGTTTGTGGGGTATTTTCTCCCCTTCCCATGCAGAAGAGCAGTCCTTTCACAGTGCTGTACAATAGGTCTTTGCTTTGCAGTATCTCCATCTGTGTGCACGTGCGTGCATCTGTGTAACGCCTGACAGCACATTTCTGTAGTGGGCCATAATCTTACCCACATGGGATTCGCTTTCTGTATGCACAGAGTCTGATTAACTCCAATGGGATCGCTCACAAACATATATATTTGCAGATTTTGGGGCCCCTGTGTAAACATACACAAACAGAAGAGCAGGATAATTCCGTGCAGCTGGAAATCGACGGCTTCTGCGAGTGGAAAAACTGGTGTACTCAGATTGCAGCCGCAGTGTGCTAGAAACATTCGCACAATGCAAACAGATGGAATCGGATGAATTAACACGCGCTACTTTTGGACACTTCTGGGTTACTATTAATAGTTCTCTGCTTTAGATTAATGCACAGCATATGTCATGTAACATCGACTTTAAATTATCTGCTAGAATGTGTCCCAGGCTCAAGATTTATTTCTGAAGTCCCAAAATAGTTCCTTTTTAACTCCCTGCCCTCTTCTTCCCGTTAGGATGACCTGGAATACAACATGTTTATGGAGAGACTGGTGGCAATGACTTGTTTGGATGAAGAAATGGTAATTTCGCTATTCTGGCTATGTTCCGAATCACTGTTAGGATGGTTTTTAGCCTTTCTGAAGGAAAAAAATGGTACCATCTAGGGTACAGCAGACCCAGAGCCTGGTCTTGGCCCTGTGAGCACCTACAGTGTGCAGAAGCGTGTCCCTCAGCCGTGCTGGGTGGGTATGTGGGTGGCCACAGGAGCCAGCAGTGCCCTGCAGAACTGTGACCCTGCTGGGGGTGAGCACGTGAGACCCTGGCAGTGGTTTTGGGGGTGAGCATGAGACCCTGGCAGTGATTTAGGGGTGTGCATGCACAAGACCCTGGCAGTGGTTTAGGGGTGAGCACAGGAGACCCTGGCAGTGGTTTAGGGGTGAGCACATGAGACCCTGACACTGTTTTAGGGGTGAGTATGCACAAGACCCTGGCAGTGGTTTAGGGGTGAGCACATGAGACCCTGGCACTGTTTTAGGGGTGTGCATGCACAAGACCCTGGCAGTGGTTTAGGGGTGAGCACAGGAGACCCTGGCAGTGGTTTAGGGGTGAGCATGCACAAGAGCCTGGCAGTGTTTTAGGGGTGAGCATGCACAAGACCCTGGCAGTGTTTTAGGGGTGAGCACAGGAGACCCTGGCAGAGTTTTTGGGGTAAGCGTGTGAGACCCTGGCACTGTTTTAGGGGTGAGCCCATGTGGGTCCCTGGCAGCAGTCCTGAGCAGAGACCACAGCCGCCCACTGCCCCCCGCTGAGCTCCTCCGGCCGCGGGTGAGGGCCGGTTGGTGTGACCCTGGTGACGAGCCATTTTCCCTAACCACGAGCGGACCTGCGCTGATACAAGCGATACCCCCAGCCCGCTCCGTTTGCACATGGGAACGGAGCGAGCCGAGCCCAAGGCGCGCTCCGCCCGCACCACGGCACCGACCGGACGCGCTGGGTGAAGCCTGCCCCAGGCCGGGAGCGGGTCGGGTCCCAGCGCCCGGCACCGGTGGGTGGGCAGCGGAACGGGGCCGCCCGCCCGCCCCGCCGTATGTCTGCGAGGAGCGGCCCCTGCCCGGCCAGCGGGAGGAGGCGGGCGGGCGCCGTGGGGGGGAAGCTGGGCCGGCCGCGCCGCGCGGGTGCGCGCCTCCGCGGAGCATTACGGCTCCCGTTCGCGGCTCCCCGGCTCCGCCAGCGCCCAGGAGCGGCCGCGCCGAGCTCCGCAGCGCGGCCATGGCCGAGCGCCGCGCCTTCGCCCAGAAGATCAGCAGGTACCGCGGGCCGGGGGGTGCGGAACCGGGGCTGCGGAGGGGCCGGCGGGGAGCCGGGAGCCCCAACGATACCGCGCCCCTGAGGGGCGAACGGGCCCGGCGCGGCCCGCGGCTGCTGACAGGGCGGTGGGCCGGGGCCGGGCCGTGTTGTGGCTCTGGGCCTGCCGTGAGCAGCCCCCCCAAGCCGGGCCGCCGGGCAGGGTTCCCCCGAGGCCGGGGCTGCGGGTCCCCCCCGTCCGTCGGCCCGCAACAAAGGGGTGGGGGCTGCGGCCGTGTGTGCGCGCCGTGCCCGCCTCTTCCCCGGGGACCGGGGAGGGAGAGAAGAGGAGGAAAAGAGCCGTTTAATGGAGCTCGCTGCGAACAAAGGCCGGCCGGGCCATTGTGCAGCCCCTCTCGCCGCACAATGGGCGGCCCGGCGCTCTCGGCGGCGCGGACGGTGTTTTCCTGCCACTGCGAGGGTGCCGGAGCCCCGAGTTCGCTACCCGCGGCCGGGAGCGCCGGGGCCGGGAGGCCGGAGCCCCGCAGCTCCGAGCCTGCCCGCCCGCTTCCCTGCGCCCGCAAAATGGAGAAGACGGTTCCCTGCCTTTTGTGTGTGAGCAGCGGCCGGTTCGTGTTGGCACCGCTCCTTGGACGGGCAGAGCTGTTCGAGGCTCCTTGTGTTCCATAAAGTTGTGTGTTTGTTTGTCTTAAATAGGGATATTGATAGGAATTGCCTTCTAATCCCAGGTTTCTGCAGATCTATATGCCAGGCTAGGTGTGTGTGGTTCCAGGTTTGCAGCTCTGGCCAGCTACTCCTTGGTGCCCATGGTGCCTCTCTCCTTGCCGTGATTAGCAGCGGAATGAAAGGGGGAGCCGTTGGTTTTGCTGGTGCTATTCAGAAGGCTGTGGGCAGCAGTGGAAGAAGTATCATTTTCATGCCATTGAATGAGAAAACTGTAGCTACAAACTGTTGCAGGTACAGGAGCTGTGGTGGAGAAGGGTCACAGGCAGAATAAAAGGAGGTCAAAGGAAAAGGCTGGGTAGGAGGCAGAAGGAACAGCATCAATCCCGCCTCACTCGCCATCTGAAGACAGGGCTGAAAACATCGCTCCTCTCTTGTGGTTTTCTGCCAGCCTTGATGTGCACCAGCCAGGGGTTAATGTGGCAGATCAAAGCCTCGGGGTTGGAGAGAGATGGATTTGCTGCCAGACCGTTTTTCCTGGATCTCGGTTGTAGTCATAGAAATCATCACATGAGAGGCAAGTACTAGAAGTGAGAGCCTAAGAGTTCTGCAGCCTTGGAGCTGAACAGAATGGCCTTGGGGTGACCACTGCGGGTGCACACCATGCTTCTGCCCATGCTGGGCACTAGCTCGGTGCAGTAGGTTCTAATCAGTACATTACACATTAAGCAGAAGCTCTTCCCTGTGAGGGTGCTGAGGCGCTGGCACAGGGTGCCCAGAGAAGCTGTGGCTGCCCCATCCCTGGCAGTGCTCAAGGCCAGGATGGACACAGGGGCTTGGAGCAAGCTGCTCTAGTGGAAGGTGTCCCTGCCCGTGGCAGGGGTTGGAACTGGAGGAGCTTTAAGGTTCTTTGCCAGCCACAACAGCTGTGCACCTTTGGATCTAATCCGTTTGATGCGTGTTCAAGCCAAGCAAGCGGCAGCAGGACGTGTGTGCAGGTAGAGGTGGGCTTTTTGACATGTCCTGTTCGACTGTGGGGCTTGCTGTTTGTGCAGGCTGTGCCTGCAGCAGGACATGGGTGCCCTGCAGTGAGGTTTGCTCCTCCTAGGACAGAGCTGTTGCAACTCCAGCTCTTTTTTATGGTTATCTTATAAATACACTCATTTTATATATGCTGCTGTATTCCTCTTTGGGATTTCCTGTATTCTAGCATTGTCTTATGGGGAATCTCAAGTTCCTGGTTCGTTGGCTGCACATCCAGTGCATGTGAAGGCAAAAACTTGCGGACAGAAGAGATACTGTAGCCGGAGGTGCCCAGGCTGAGCCGTGGCCCTTCTCATGCTGACACCGAAGAAGCTGCTGTGTTACTGTTTGAGAGGAGGAGAGATTCAAGCAGGCAGCATACGGAAGTCCTGAGGGCTGTTTTGGTGGCTGCTGGAAGCCCTCCCCGGTTCCATTGTTTAAAGAAGAATAGATCCATCCCATTTTCACACTCTGCCCTCCCGTTTGGCTTACTCATCGAGGTAGACATAGCATTTGTCTTATTCACAGGAAACAGCCATGCTGCTCTTGGTTTGCCTGATAGCTTGCAATCCAAATGGGATGCAATTCAGATCCGCAGAGGTTAATTACTTCAAGACCTATGTACCAAACAGATGCGAGCTCCTAAGCTGATTATTACAGCAGTGGTAGGAAAAGAAATGTGAAATCAGCTGTTCTGTGTCTTGGATAGACCACAGATGTGCTCTTCACAGCCATGGTTTACTCCCTGGGCTGTCTTCAACCAGTGTGGTGCACCTCAAGGATACGCACAGAGCTCCAGTGCCATGCGGTGCCTGTTTATTACTACTGGAGTCTTTGAATATTGGGGATGGCAGCTACCAGGGAGTGCTAGAGCAGTTTCAGAATGTCTGTGTAAGTGACAAGATAGATCTCTGACTGGGTCCTGCTGCCCTTTTGTTGGAAGGCTTTAAACTGGAACAGATTTTTCTCCTGGACTTTGGCTGTCACGTGTACTTACTAATTCCTCTTGAGTGCAGAAGAAAGCCCTAAGTTACTGGGGAAAACCCTATGATACTGGGTTAAAAAGACCTGAAATTGTTAATTTTTAATTGGAAATATATTGGTAACAAATTTTGTATTAAGCTACATCGGAACATGCCCTTCTGCGTGTGGTGCTTGTGTAGCTGCATGGGCACGGTTTCCGTCTCAGTCTAAGAACAAAGGTACTTCTGTTTAATACCCCCGATCAGCTCAGCATGGTGTTTGGGGGACTAGAGGAGAGTTAGTGGGAGGCAGGGTCCATGCCAGCAGACATAAAGCTCAGTCTCTGAGATGTGTCACTAAAACCCAAGCAGTCAATAGGTTGTTCCTGAGGAACCAGCTAAGCTGCCTGTTTGCTCTCAGCAGGGCTGGGTGTTAGCACTGACCAAGCCAGTGCTGTGTCCAGACCCTCTGGGGTTATCCTGTGCTGTCCCCACCAAGTACTCACCCCTTCACCTGTGTGTACTTTGCATTCCCACTTGCATTATCCCATTTTCTGGGTATGAGGCTGCTTGGCAGAGAAATGAGATGTAGAAGACGAACCACCAAAAGGTTGGTTTTGACTTCCTGAGTGCCCCAATAATGGAAGCATGTTGTACTGCAGCACTCCAGTGTCTTTCCAGCCTTTCCAGGGGCAGCGGGGGAAAAGCTGTGCAGGTTTCTTGGAGTTCAAATTCAGAAAAAGAAATAAATCACCCTTTAGGCATCATGCAGCATTCCCAGCTCAGGCAAACTCCTGTAGCCTTTGGCTGAGCCGCTGTCTCAGTGCCTTGTCAGTGCTTGTGGACCAGCCTGACACTGGGTTATTCCAGAGCTGCTGCTTTGGTCAGAACATCACCATTTTGAAAGTGTTTTTCCTTGGAAAGAATTTTTTTCTTCCTTCACTTCTCCCACAGTTAAAGGGGATCCTTCTGACTTGGAATAATGTACCCACCTTACCCTCTGTTGTGTGATGTATTTCAGCCTCACACGAGGCCCAGAGTGTGACTTAGAATCATAGAATCATAGAATAGGGTTGGAAAGGACCTTAAGATCATCCAGTTCCAAGTCCCCTGCCATGGGCAGGGTCACCTCACACTAAACCACATCACCAAGGCTCTGTCCAACCTGGCCTTGAGCACTGCCAGGGATGGAGCATTCACAACCCCCCAGTGCCTCACCACCCTCACAGGAAAGAATTTCCTCCTTATATCCAATCTAAACTTCCCCTGTTTCAGTTTTAACCCGTTACCCCTTGTCCTGTCACTACAGTCCCTAATGAAGAGTCCCTCTCCAGCATCCCTATAGGCCCCCTTCAGACACTGGAAGGCTGCTATGAGGTCTCCACGCAGCTTCTCTTCTCCAGGCTGAACAGCCCCAACTCTCTCAGCCTGTCTCCATATGGGAGGTGCTCCAGTCCCTGCTTATCCTCGTGGCCTCCTCTGGACTTGTTCTAACAGTTCCATGTCCTTTTTATGTTGAGGACACCAGAACTGCACACAATGCTCCAGGTGAGGTCTCACAAGAGCAGAGCAGAGGGGCAGGATCACCTCCTTGGACCTGCTGGTCACGCTCCTTTTGATGCAGCCCAGGATACGGTTGGTTTCTGGGCTGCAAGCGCACACTGAAGCCGGCTCATGTTCATTTTCTCATCGACCAACACCCCCAAGTCCTTCTCCGCAGGGCTGCTCTGAATCTCTTCTCTGCCCAACCCGCAGCTGTGCCTGGGATTGCTCCGACTTGGTTACCCTGGTCTCCATTCTCTTGCTGAGAGCTGTAAGTTTTCCCATCCCTAGCTCTCAATGGAATCTGAAGAAAATTATTTTCACCCCCATGGGTTCAACCTTTCCAAGGTGCTTCCATGTGGATGGGAACCGTGTGAAGGTGCTGCTGTCCGGGGCTGGTGGGGTCTTCAGCAGAGCCCTGTTTAAAGGGGGTGCCCCTGCTCTCAGATGTTCGGTGATGTGGAAACTCCCCATCTTCCAGGGCCCTCACAGTGTGCATGGACAGATACTGGGAGTGCGCACAGCTTGTTGTCTGTATGGTTTTGAATTGAGGGGAAAACACTGCTGTTCTCTGCCTTCAGAGCTAGCATCTTATCTCTGCTGAAGCTGCCTTTCTGTTGGACTGTAAAAGGTGACTTGGGAAGGATAAATTTACATTCCTGATCATGTAAAGCCCTTTTACACTGCCTGAACTACGTGTTAGGGGGACTGACAGCCGCCTTTGCCCTGCCTCAGGGTAAACAGGGATGTGTGAAACCTGCACCCATTGAAACTGATAACAAAGCTGTCACTGGCTTCTCCTGAGCACTGGATCAGGCCACAGATGTGGTCGCAGCAGGATGTTCGCTGCAGTTTATTCTCTTCGCACATCCAGATGCCATTTGCATTGTCAAAACACTGTCACAGATAACAGAAGCTGTTTTTAATAAGCTTCAGAGCAGCTTTTTCCTGCTCAGCTGATGTGGGTGCCTCGTGCAGGAGGCAGCAGCACTGACTTCTCCTAGGAAAATCTCTGTCGGCTTAAGGCGAGCGGGAAGGCAGGGAGCACAGTTCATCCCTACAGAGCTGCTGCTGTTTACAAGGCTTCCTCGTTTGGTCGGGGTTCTTAGTGTGAGATGTGACTTTGATCTCTCCTGGAGAATCCCATCCTGTGGTTATTTTCACAGTAAGGTGTCTTGGGACTCACTCCTTTCGCTGCAGCCCAGTGGTGGTGCTTTCAGCCTCAGTAATCAAATATGATCAGAAGAGCACCACAGGCAGTGTTATATGGTGTTTTCGGTTTTAATCAATGGTAAGGGGAAAGGGAATATGTTGTTCATCTGTGTTAAGTTAAGAACCTACATTTACCCTGCAGCAGTCAGGATCAGGCTGGGTATTTCCTCAGTGTCACGCTGTAAATCAAACCCATTTCACTCAGAGGGGAAGGAGTTCACTCCACAGGAAGCAGGAGCTCTGGTTTGGGAGGAAGGCTGCATCCAGGGCACGGCTGAACTGGCAGGGCCAGAGCTCTCCCTCATCCACCGCAATGCATCCCTGGTGACTCAGCCCATGGATGGAGCAGACCTGCTGGCAGGAGAGCCGAGGGGGAGCAGGCAGGGACATACCAACAGCTCATCTCAACTGCTCAGCAGGACAGACAACCAGCCAGTGCCATTTGGATTTGAAGATCCCCATCCAAGCATAGCGAGTATAGTAGGAGAGACACCTGCAGCCATGTGCGGAGCTGTACACAAGGGAGCTGGCTGAACAAACGGGATGCTTTCACTTTAAAAACTAAACCATGTAAATAGAGATTTCTCTGCTGCTGACGGAGAACAAGCAGCTATGCTATGGCTTGGCACAGATGCCTCACTGTACCAGGCTGTCTTTCTCAAGAGGCAGAGGCTCTCCGGGTGTAGAGTCACTGCACGTGACCCATGAGATGAAGAACAGGCTGGAGTAACAGTTTTGTGATGAGAGGGATGGGCAGAAATGACCCCTTTGCACTGCTCTGTCAGAGTGGGGAGGGCTGTGGAGAAGAGAGACTTCCTCCAATCACTGCAGCAGATGAGCTAGATGACTGTGTCCTGACCCACCTGGACAAGCCTTGGTGACCCTCAGGAAGGCAAAATGAAGACCTGATGTCTCCGGGATGCTGCTTAAGCTAAAAGAGAACTAAAAAGGCATCACCTTTTGGTTTTGACTGGGTAGGCCACGTAGAAACAGAAGTGATTGTTGTGTGTAGTGAAGAAACATGGAAGTGCATGCAAATGGTTTCAGTTTGTTATTTGCAGCTTGGAGTACTTTGAGAATGACGGGTCCTGTTTTGCTTTAGAAGCCAGTTCCAAGGGGCTTGTTTTTCCTCCTTTGTCTTTTTCCTTTGTGTGAACCTCGTGCGCACACAATAATTAACCAGTGAAGAAGGTCAGAAAGGAAGCGACTGAGGAAGATGTACTTTAAACATAGACATTCATGAGGCTGTGGGCTGTAATTAACTGCAGTGTTTGTCTAAGGATCCCGGGTTACATGTTGAATATAAGGCAGTTATTAAAGTGGCAGTTTTTCATTTGTCCTTTTAATGATCAGGAGCTGTAATGACTCTTCTGTCCTGCCAACTGGATTTATTTTTTCCATTGGGAGACTATTGTGGGATTTATTTCTCTTCCCTGGTTGGGTTTGGTGCAATCCACTTTTTAATTGGAGTTGGTTTAGGAAGCATAGCTTCTAGTTAAAAATGGTGCTCCAGGTTTATAATATAACATGGTCTTACTAGAATAGATGGCATTTGTCATGGACAAACAGCTTTTGGAAATGGAGGAGGAGAAGGCAAGTGTCTTATCAGCTTTGGGGAAACTGTGAACCTCTGTGATGAAAAAGTGAGAAAACAGCCCTAAAAGTAGTCAGCTGGGGTGCTTTTCTCAATAGGAAAATACACATTTGGTTCTCCAAAGCCCTGCTCTGGCTGTATTTGGAGTGAATGATAGGAGGAAACAGGGTGCTAAAGGCGTGATTGCCAACTGGAGCAAGTGTGGAGAAGAGCCATTAGGGTGACCAGGGGAGCAGGAAGCCTGTTGCAGGGTCTGACCTTGCTTAGCCTTGTAGAAGGAAGGTTGGGGGGGGGGGATCCAACTAATTCTTGTGAACACCTTGTGAGTAGGAAGGAGTGGGAAGAGAGCTGTTGAACCTAAGTGGTGATGTTGGAACAAACCCAAATGGGTATAGGTTACCCAAAAATACAGTTGGTGATCAGATTACATTGGAAGATGGTTTCTAAATGTCAGAAGAATAGTGCTTTTCTATGAGGGGAGGTGGTCTTCAAAACATTGGTGAATACAGGGTCATAGAATCCCAGACTGGGTTGTGTGGGAAGGGACCTTATAAAGCTCATCCAGTCCCAACCCACTGCCACGGGCAGGGACACCTTCCACTAGAGCAGCTTGCTCCAAGCCCCATGCTACTGACAGTGCCCCTACCTGTGGTTGCAGCCAAGCCTGCTTCCACTTCAGGCTGGCTAAAGCACAGTTGTCGCTGGAGTCAAGAGTGTATTTATGAGCTGTGCCCCAAACACAGCACAGCTCCCAGGCACTGCAGAGCTGCCCAGCTGAGACCAACGTACAGAAGGGACTGAGAGCCCCAGTGGAGCCTGTCACAAAGCACACCTCGGGTTCATACAAGAGGAGCAGCGCCGAGCAGCATGGCTGGGCATTGCCTAAGCGAGCGAGGGGCTGAATCCCTGACAATAAGCTCTTTCGCGTCGGGCATTACACCAAACTGAGTAAGAGATCGCCTGTGTTCTGGGGCCAAGCTTTTAAATCTCCTGAGCCACGGATGCGTGGTGGTTTCCATACCAAGCAGCCGTTTTAATCCATCCCAGATCTTCCTATAACTGCCAGCAGCTTGTGTGGTTTGATCTCACGTGTGTGTGTGTGTGTGTGAGTGTACGCTGCGCATGGGGGGAGCAAGGAAGATGGGTTTCCCAAGGGTGCTCCGGCAGCCTGAACGCTGTCCGTCCTCAGCAGGAAGCGAAGACATGGTCCCCTGTGGATAAAGGCAAACCCGAAGGAAATGACTTCTTGCAGCCAGAATACATGGAACTCTTAGTTTTGTTTTTCCTTCTGCAGTCCACTTCTGTAGAAGACAAAATAAAGCTTCCTCCGGCTACTCTTCCTCCCACTCTCTGGCCTGAGGAAACATCTGCGCTCCATGGTAGGCTCGGTTGTCCCAGCTAGTTCCCTTTTAGAGTTCCCTTTGCTTCCATTGACATCAGTTGGCTCCACTTGCCCCCAGTGTTCACTGTCACAGCAGTCCTGAAGTGAGGAGCCCATCCTGATGCCAAGGTTTTGCTCAGGGAAGTTTAACCATCCTTATTGGACAGGCAGTAGTCCAGTGGAAGGGGTCCCTGCCCGTGGCAGGGGATTGGAACTGGATGAGCTTTAAGGTCCCTTCCAACCCAAACCATTCACTGGTTCCATGATTTGAGCAGCTCATGTGCCACACTGATACGCAGTAGGTTGCCCTGAGTGCCGTCAGTTAGTCATGATGCTGTTCTCACAGAGACTGCTGACACAGCAGGAGGAAAATCACCTGTGTCCTTGCAGCCTCTGCATCTCTTACACACTGCTTAGCATCTCTTTGGAGCTGGGACTTAGTTCTGGGGGACAGAGCAGGCTGCAGTGCTGCCATAACACGTTATAACACATAACAACATAGTGGTGAATAACAGTTGGGAGTGGATTTCTCACTCTTGTGTTGGTGAGGTCCTGTAGACCGGGGATAATCAGCAGCTTTTCAACAAAATGGGGTATTTTGGTGAAAGAGTCTGGGTTTTTTGTTTGCTTTTGAAACAAAACCATTTCTACCATACTCAAATCCTTGGTTATCCCAGTTCCATTGCTGAGCTGGAGCTCACTGCTGGGTTACAAGGCGGGTGGTTGTGTTAAGGCTTGACCCATGGCTGTTTGTTCATGCAGTCTTTGACAATGAGTGTTTCCCTCCCCTGGGCTCTTCCTTTGCTGACATACTCCCTTGGTGGGTTTACCCAACTGCTGTGTCTTCAGGCTTACCAGTGACAATGGGACTTACTGAGGGAAAGAGAAGACCCCAGAGGGGTGCAGTGTGAGTTTTACCCTCCAGGCATGGAAAGGTTGATCTATGGTTTTCCTTCGTGTAGAGAAAAGCTGCCCAGAGGTGAGATTCTTCTCTGGCAGAAACCATAAGGCTGTGCCCTGCTAGCGAGTGTGTTGTGTGTCCCCTCTGCTTGTCACTACAGTCCCACTGCTGCCTTTCTTATGTGGAAGGGGAAATAGGGTTTTGTTCTGACCCAGTTGGTTGTTTTCTGTGTGTCATTCCCTGGACGTTTCAACCCATCCTGCTTGGGATTGCTCTTCTGGCCCTGAGCTGGGTGTTGAAGGGGTTGGATATCGGGTGGAAAAGGGTCTGCTGGTCCTTATCTCTGTGACTGCAAACCCCAGAAATGAAGTACCCAGGGATTCAGATGAGAGAGTGGAGCACAGGAGCAGATGTGTGACCAGGCTTGGAATTGCTGAGGGATGTGGAGAGCACTGGAGGAGAGCTTTGCTTGGTCGGAACTGGAAAGAGCCTGCTGGGAACCAGTTTATGTGTGTTCAGGGTCACAGGCATTTTGTTGCCACAGGTGTGCATGAAAGAGCAGTTCACAGAAGGAAAGAGAACACGATTGCTGTGAAGAATGTGTATGTGCAGCCTTGTGAGAGTTTTGTGGTTCTCTGGTTATTTAATGTACAGGGTCTGTTCTCACTGGCTGGTGACACTTACACCAGCCAGCATACCAAGCATTTGGTTCTGTTCCAGCAACAGTGTAAAGCATATTTAATACACCCTCTTCACTGTAATTCTTTTGCAGTGATAACGCTGTCTCTGTCTCCTTTCAGAACCGTAGCTGCTGAAGTCAGGAAGCAGATCTCGGGGCAGTATGGAGGCTCTCCCCAGCTTCTCAAGAACCTCAATATTGGAGGCAGCGTCTCTCATCATACAACCGTAAGTAACTCTTGGAACCTGGAGAACCAAAGAAAGGGTGCAGGGTTATTTTGATCACCATTTGGAAAGAAGTCGCAGCATTGACAGGTTGTTGACTTAAATGGCCCTAAGGAAAGCAATTCCATGCAAAACCTGCTGATTTTGGAGGTCTCTATCTTGCAAATCAGTTGGTGTAGGTAGGAATTTGTGTTCCTGCCGAATCTTTGTAGGACAAGGGACTCACTCAGCTAGATGCTGGTTGTTTTATCCCAGAAGAGCCTGGGCTTTGCATTAGATCCCATGTGTATGCATGGTTCTCTCCATGGCTGGAGAAGCCTGGAGAAGAGAAGGCTCCGTGGAGACCTCAGAGGAGCCTTCCAGTATCTGAAGGGGGCCTATAGGGATGCTGGGGAGGGACTCTTCATTAGGGACTGTAGCGACAGGACAAGGGGTAATGGGTTAAAACTTAAACAGGGGAAGTTTAGATTGGATATAAGGAGGAAATTCTTTCCTGTGAGGGTGGTGAGGCACTGGAATGGGTTGCCCAGGGAGGTTGTGAATGCTCCATCCCTGGCAGTGTTCAAGACCAGGTTGGACAAGGCCTTGGATGACATGGTTTAGTGTGAGGTGTCCCTGCCCATGGCAGGGGGGTTGGAACTGGATGATCTTAAGGTCCTTTCCAACCCTAACTAGTCTATGATTCGATGAAGAGCTCTTTGCAAGCTCCATCACTGTTTTGTTGTGGTTTTGTCACTCTTGAGAGTGGGCCCACAGTGGCTCATCTACTCTTCAGAGGTATTTAAATGTTAACGTGACAAGTGAATGTAGCTGGTCCTCAGCAATACATACTCACTTACAGGTTTACAGTCCACTTTCAGCAGTGGCTGAAATGCAGGCCATGTTGTCAGAATCACCCTTTCTGAATCAGATTTTCCTGCATGGCTGACCAGGATCCTTCAAAACCTCTTAATCGCGGTGTTAAACGCTCCAAGAGTTCACCCAACACATTTTCAGGCTGGAAGCGTTCCTTTGCTTTGGGTTGTGGCTTTGGGTCATAGAACTTTCTTTTGCAGCAGTTGACTTAGGAAACAAATATCACAGCATCCTGTTTTCTTCAGAGAGGGTTGATTAGGTCAGGCAGTCCTGGAAGCATGCCCTGAATTTGATGCTCTGTGCAAGTGTCCTGAGTTTAGAAGAGTTCTTTTATTTTGGAGCAGGGTCCTGTAGAATTTTCTCATGTGCTGCTCTGTGTCCAGTGTAAGGCATTAAAGCTCACTCCTATACAGCACAAATGTGTCCTTAGAGCTAGTACCATCTCAAAAGGGATCTCCAGGACTCAGCTGACCCCTGGCTTAGAAGAATGACTTCGCTGCAGGCTGAAAGTTCATCTTGAAGGAGATCTGGCTCTGCCAGAGTCACTGGGGATCAAAGAGGGCTGGAACTCCTGTCGTTTCCCTCAGTGTGAGTGCAAGGACACCAGAAGGCTGGCTTTGTCAGCTGTGAGCCCAGCCTTAATGGTGAATGAGCGCGAAGGAGGAGGGGTTAATGAGAGTGGTGTGTCCAGGGCTAATGCTTTATTGCAGCAATCTCTGTAGGGGTGTGGAATGATAATGGGAAGCCCTGACTTGGCAGTTCTCTATGGTCTTTTGCATAATCCAGTATTAGGCAATAGGGAGGGACCCCTGCTATTAGCGGTGTAGGACTGGATGGAGCACTCAGGGTCATGGAATCCACTTCCCTGCAGCAGTGGATAGCTGAGGAGCAGCTGCCTACTTTGAGGACCCATTCGGTGTCCATCCTGCAAGCTTCCATGTCTCACTTGTTTCCCATGTGGTTTCATCTTGGAACAAGTTGGCTGAATTGCCTTTCTACTCCCAGCAGCTGAATTGTCTTTCTACTTCCAGCAGCAAGAATTCTGCTGTGTTCCTCTCCAAGCTGCTCCTTTTCCAGCTGTCGTTTTGATGACTGTTTTAGCTTGTGTCACCTCCTTTTGCTCTGGGCACCCTGCTTTAGTGGAAGGTGTCCCTGCCTATGGCAGTGGGGTTGGCAGTAGATGATCTTTAAGGTCCCTTCCAGCCATAACCATTCTCCTATTATTTTAATTCCACTTCTTCCTATTTCTAAGGCTTCTCCATTCTGCCATCATCAAAGTGTGCATGCTCAAAGCTTCAGTCCTGCTCATCTTCATGTGTAACTCTTAATGCAGGATTAGAGTTGTTGCTCGTCGTGTCATCAGCCCTGTCTTCAGTTCTGGCATCTCATTATCCTGTTGCTGTTGTGTTTTGTAGTAAATACATGCAAGGATCTATACAAATCCTGGAAAAGGTCATTCTCACTGGAAGCAGGCTCCGAGCCTTTCCTGTCAAACTGCATTGCGTGATGGTTGGTGTCATAAGCTCCTGGGTTGTCTTATTAAATTCTGTGCTCTGTGAGATGCTCTTCAGAAGCATGATTAACATGGAGCTATAGTTTGTAGGAGATAGTCTGGAGGAAAAGTATATTTAGTTAAGTCATGAGTCTGTATCCTGAGGCTGCATAATGTGACAGAGGTTCGCTTGTACTGAGTTTTGGGTTAACTTCCCTGCCTTAGGCGCCCATCAGGATACGTTCTGCCTGTCTGTCCTGGTTTGATAATCAGCATTATGCAGAGAGAAAGCATTAGTGCTGCAGAGCTGAAATAGCTGCTTGCTCTGGAGAAGTTCGTGTGTTGTTAGAAACAGAAGGGCCTGAATCTGCATGGCGGTTTTGTGCAGCCATACTGGTTTGAAAACCCAGACTCGGGCACGTAGTGTGGGTTTCAATTGGAAATCTGTGCTAAACTGTGGAACTAGATGATCTCAAGGTCCTTTCCAACCCTAACTATTCTATGATTCTATATTAATGATGCCATATGATTGAGTTTCATGTGAATATTTCATGGCAACGAGTTGTACCGTTGAGCGTGCAGCATGGAACTGGAGGACTTGGAATGATGGTGCCGACGTGGCTGCTCCTATCCAGTGCATCTTGCTCATCGTGCTGAGCACGTCCATAGATACAATAAGATCAGCACTGGTTCTCTGTTGACAGTTGCCAACAGTAGCTGCTTATGGTAATTCCTCTGAGAGTCTTACCACGTGCAGCCCAATGGAGACATTTGTGTGGTTTTGTGAATGAAGGGCTGTGGTTGAACCTGGGATGGGTGCAAAAACCTTTCAGCTGAGTTTTAGCAAGTCGCTTCCCTTTTGCTTCACAAGCAGCAGACAAATTGCTGCCAGAACTGCTTCTAATTTGGGATCTGGTAGAGCTGGGGAGAAGATGCTGCTTTTAAATGACTCTACCGGAGCTCGCGGTTTATCGTTGCCAGCCTCCACCCTTCTGCCACTTTTAGGAGCAGTGCACGTTCCTCAAACCACAGATCCGTGTCCAAAGGCTTTTCCTGTAGAACCTAACGTGCTGAACTGGGACTCCTTGCAAGATGCAGTCCTTGCAGCACTGAGGTGTCATTTCTGAACCCAGAGCAGAAGGCACTGACAGTTTATTACTGAGCCACAGGAGCTGGGAAGGCCTTAGGAGTTACATGAAGGAGCTTTTATTTTTCGGAAGTGACTTTTGGAAGTCTCTCTAAGAGCACTGGTGAATCACAGGAGTGCCTGCACCCTGCTGTTTGTGTTCCGGGTGTTAAACCATGTGCTGTGCTCGTCTTCCATGCGTCAGGATGTTCATGAACATGAGCCGGCTTCAGTGTGCGCTCGCAGCCCAGAAACCAACCGTATCCTGGGCTGCATCCAAAGGAGCGTGACCAGCAGGGCGAAGGAGGTGATCCTGCCCCTCTGCTCTGCTCTTGTGAGACCTCACCTGGAGCATTGTGTGCAGTTCTGGGGTCCTCAACATAAAAAGGACATGGAACTGTTGGAACAAGTCCAGGGAAGGGCCACGAGGATGCTCAGGGGCTGAAGCACCTCCCGTGTGAAGACAGGCTGAGGAAGTTGGGGCTGTTCAGCCTGGAGAAGAGAAGCTGCGGGGAGACCTCATAGCAGCCTTCCAGTATCTGAAGGGGGCCTATAGGGATGCTGGGGAGGGACTCTTCATTAGGGACTGTAGTGACAGGACAAGGGGTAACGGGTTCAAACTTAAACAGGGGAAGTTTAGATTGGATATAAGGAAGAAATTCTTTGCTGTGAGGGTGGTGAGGCACTGGAATGGGTTGCCCAGGGAGGTTGTGAATGCTCCTTCCCTGGCAGTGCTCAAGGCCAGGTTGAACAAAGCCTCGGGTGACCTGGTTTAGTGTGAGGTGTCCCTGCCCATGGCAGGGGGGTTGGAACTGGATGATCTTAAGGTCCTTTCCAACCCTAACTAGTCTATGATTCCATGATTCTAATATTCCCTCATGGGAGCTGGAGCTTCTCACCACTGATGGAATGCACTGAAATCAGAGAGCTTGCACTTCCTCCCAAAGAATTCCCCAAGCATCTTGCAGGATGGGGTTTTGCTTTGTTTATTTGATGAACTGGGCTGTTTATTATGGGCTGTTATAATCCCTCATGACAAACCACTTTCTTTTCTTTCCAAGTTTATTCTTCTGTTGAGCAGCTCCTTGTGCTGTGGTGCTTCTCAACACCCTCTATTGCGCTGGTCCTTTTTGGTCATTGCTGCGTGCTGTGCTGTGGCAGAGGCCCAATTGCTCTCTCTGGATTTCTGCAGTAGTTTTACCTGGCTGCAGCTGGATGGTGGATTGTCAGAGATCAGCATGAGTTATTGATGAAGCAACCCAAAGCTTTCTCTGAATCTTGGTGTGCGTGCCTTGGTTTGCTGTTTTATGGCTGCTTATTGGGCTGCTTTGGTATAGGAAGAGAAGGGTTTTGGTCTTGTAGTCTGGTTTTTAACCTGCGTGTGCTGTCTTTTTATGAGGGCAGATGATGTTACCAAAGGACAGAAAGAACCGACTGGGTGTGTGGACCACTCTTCAGTTACAGCCCAGCTGTTTCATAAGGATCATAGAATCATGGAAGGGTTTTGTTGGAAGGGACCTTAAAGCTCCTCCAGCTCCAACCCCTGCCACGGGCAGGGACACCTTCCACTAGAGCAGCTTGCTCCAAGCCCCTGTGTCCAACCTGGCCTTGAACACTGCCAGGGATGGGGCAGCCACAGCTTCTCTGGGCACCCTGTGCCAGCGCCTCAGCACCCTCACAGGGAAGAGCTTCTGCCTAAGAGCTCATCTCAGTCTCCCCTCTGGCTGCTTAAAGCCATTGCCCTTGGCCTGTCCCTACAGGCCCTTGTCCCAAGCCCCTCTCCAGCTTTCCTGCAGCCCCTTCAGGCACTGGAGCTGCTCTCAGGTCTCCCCTTCAGGAGCCTTCTCTTCTCCAGGCTGCCCCAGCCCATCTCTCTCAGCCTGGCTCCAGAGCAGAGCTGCTCCAGCCCTCGCAGCATCTCCATGGCCTCCTCTAGACTCACTCCAACAGCTCCACGTCCCTCTCATGCTGGGGACCCAACGCAAGTTTCTGTGTCTTGTGCCACATTCATCAACTTTTATTGATCAATGATACTTACATTTTTCAAATCAGATAAAAGCTTGGATTTCTGAATACTTCTGAGTGCCAAGGTGTTGTGGTGTAAGGACACGAGCATCGGCATTGAAATGTCCATTTATTTGTTTTTTCCTTAAGAAAAAGGAAAACTTGATTTATTTGTTTTTTCCTTAAGAAAATTATCTTACTAATTTTTTTTTTTTAATTTTTAGTTATATTTTAATTAGAAGAGCAGCATTTTAACACAGAGCTTACAAATAAGAAGAATGAATGCCTACTCATTTGTTTTAGAGACCAATCACGGCAGCTTCCAGAGGATGAGGGGTAATATTTCCTGCCTGTTGGTGTATGTTAGGGCATAGCTGAGTGTTAGTGTGAGGTATCAGAGATGCTGATTCGTCTGGGAATAAAGAGATTTGGATTCTTGGACATGATTTGATCTGACCATGTCTGATCTCAGTGCTCCATTTTCTCCATGGAAAATAAAGGTGCTGACATTGACATATCTTTGTAAAGCACTGCTGGCTTTATGGGCATTATCTGGGCTGATTGAAGCTTTGTCTTGGATGTATTGGATGTCAGACTTTGGTTGTGTATTCAAAGCTGGTATCTAATTATTCAATGAGAGAATATAGGTTCCTTTGTATATTTTCATTGTTCATTTTAGCATTTAAAAGAAGAATGGATAATTTGTGCAAGTGAATGGAAAACGCTGAGGGAAAACGTGACAGTGTCCTGTGTGTAGAAAAGGGTGTTTTGAAGTGTTCAGAGCTGGGTAATTTTATCACCAGAGTCACTAAAACGACAAGGAGAATGAGCCAAGTCAATCAAGCTGATTGAGGCTTACAAGTGACTCCCATTGCATGTATTTCCTGGAGGTTTTGCCCTGCCTTGTGGAATGGTCTATCCTCATCAGACAGGGAGGATGGGAGAGGCATCCACATCCTCTTCCCTGCCTCCTCCCATTAGGGATTACTCACAGTTAACTGCTGTGGTGCAGGCACTTTCTTTAGTGAATGAAAACTGCCACGTACCATTTCTACAATCAGTTGTGGGTCCTGTTGTACAGGTCACAAGCATTTTATGTGTTGAGTTGGTGAGTCTGCAATAACTTCAGCAGCTTATACGTTATCAGAGATAACTAATCTTAATTAAACGTTATTATGCCAACTAAATCTGGCATTCATGGCAGGCCTGTTAAGAAATACTCAGAGGCTAAAAATGCTGTTTAATAATAGGATCATAGAATGGTTTGGGTTTTGTTTGTTGGGTTTTGTTTATGAAACTTAGTTGTGGCACATCTTTTTCAGGAATAAAATGCATAAATGAATTGGTGTTTAATGGAAATGCTGCTAGTGCTCTAAACTGCAAAAAAATTCCTTAATGTTGGATTCAAATCAATGGAAAAATATTCAGTCCTAAGTCCCTGTTGGTTGCTTGCAGTCCTTCATTCTAATGCTGCCACTGTCCCAGCAGGCAGCAGTGGGTATCCCAGGTTGGAAAGGACATCAAGGATCATCTGGTCCAACCTTTCTTGGCAAACCATGATCTAGACTACACATCCCAGCACCCTGCCCAGCTGAATCTTCACAGTGTCCAATGTTGGGGAATCCACCACTTCCCTGGGGAGATGATTCCAGTGGCTGACTGTTCCAATTGGAAAATTTTTCCCCTTGTTTCCAGTGGGAATCTCCACAGGAGTGACTTGTGCCCATCATCACATCTTTGCCATGTGACTCTTTGTAAAAAGGGGGTCACTGTCTTCTTTGTAGCTACCCTTATAATACTGGAACATGGTGATAAGGTCTCCCCTGAGCCTTCTTTTCTCAAGGCTGAACAAACCCAGCTCTCTCAGCCTTTCCTCATACATCTTCTCAGTCCTTGGATCATCTTTGTGGCCCTTCTCTGGACCCTCTCCAGCCCATCCACATCTTTTATAATGCATTGTTAGCCTTTTTAATGCCAGGCTGATTTGAATGAGACCCACGTCCCTATTACCTGGGCTGGCCGGGTAGGGTTGATGCACCCAGCCTGTGCACCAGTTTGGCACCACAGGCAAAGAGGCTAGAGGCTGGAAACCCAGTGTGGTCCATGGAGCTTGGGTCAATGGGCTGACCCTTGCTTGGTGATGGCTGTGCTGCTGCAGGGGTTGGCTATGTGCTGGGGCTCATACTGGCCTCTAAGGGATGCTCAGGTGCATGGACCAGGGGACTGTCTGTGCCCACAGGTGGCTTGGACTTGTGTGGTTTGTTAGGTGAAGCTCTTGAGCTGCTCCTGAGCTGAGAGTCATGGGCAGCTCTATGCAGCACCAGCTCTGGCATCTTCATGCATCTCGTGGTTAATCCATCCATCCACTGATAATTGAGATGTGGCTGTGCCAAGTGTTTTCTACTCAGAAGAGCGTGCACGTTCACTGTTACCATGGTTCAGCTTACACAGTTGAGAGCCACCACGGTTTGCCTGTGAACCCTAAGGGTCCGGATGGATCCATCTCCACTGATCTGATGTAGTGTTCCTGCATGAAGTGGGAAGTCTGTGAGTCCTCTGCAGTATCTGGTCAAACTGTTTGGCTTCTTCATTTCTTTCATAATGGAGCTTTGAGTTTGTCACTGTCGCAGCCTCTGTGCCCTCAGTTTTGGTCTGTTGATCAGAGGGTTGCTCTGTCAGGTCAGTCTCAGCCCTTGGTTTTCTGTACCATCTGTGTGTTATTCAGATACTCTCCTGGTGAAATTACATGCTTCTCAGTCATCAAAGAAGATACCTTCTCCTTGCCCGTCCTTGGAGGCTTGTGTCTTCCTGGGTTTAATACGAAATTGCTCTGGTATTCCCAGATAACTAATTAATCTGATTAATATGAATATTTCTATACCCAAATGGCTTCTTACATTAGCAACCAGTTATAACAGCAAATAACCTAGCAATATTTGTACATAAACCATCTCACTGGTTTTGTGACTGGCTGTTACGTGTTACATGGAGGGAGGTGTATTTACAGATATTCCCTTTATTAGAGGCTTTTTCCATTCCAAGCATTGTGACATTACGTGTGTTTGTCACACCTTGCTGAGCATTAGGCTTGTCTGTCAAAAGCATCCAGAACTTAGTACCTAAATATGCTCAGGACTTAAAAATTGAGGCTTCGGACTATTCCTGAAACCATTTTTGTGGTGACAGAGGATGCTGACAGAAGTCTTTGAGGCACGTTTACAGTTTGCAATGAAGGACTTCCATCAGCTATTCTCCGGGGTAATTACATCTTTCAAAGCGCCATGCAAAAGAAGTACTAAGAGCTAGAGCAGAGCAGGAGATAGGGAACTGCATTCCAGAGGCAGTAGGCAGGTATGTGGAGGTAATGACAGCACTTTGTGGCAGGGGAGGTGTCGTCCTTGTTGAGGGCTGGGAGCTGTCTGTGGTTGATGAAGAGCAGAGATTGCCTCTGGAGGAATCTCCCTGGTTCGTTTGAACATTTCCATGTGTTATAAATGCAGCCAAACCCAGTTAAATGCAGGAGTTCTCTGTGCTCACCAGGCATCAGGGTTATGGAGTTAGGGGTACGGGTTACCTGAAATACAGTAGTGACATTAGTGCGGTACATGAAGATGTGATTCTTAGGATTTGGGTCCAGTGATGACCATTTTTGGAGTGGTTGGGTGAAAGAAAATGGGATTTATGCCAGTAAAACCTGTTTTTCAATGACTTGAGCATTGGCAGTGGTTAATACTGCACTGCTCATGTTTCCAAACCTCTTGGAGTGACCCTTCTTGAATTTGCCTGCAAATTTCATTTCAAGTGTGTGACATTTCCTTTAACCTCAGGTTTACACCGAGTCCCTCCTACAGCACATCAGATTCGACTCCAGTTCCCTGAGATCCCAGTATCCCTTGAAGGGATTTTGCCACAGCAAGAAGGGGCCATCTGCATTCCTGAATGCTCCACAAGGGAAGTGACTGTTTGCCCTGGAGACCTAGTGACAGCAGAGAGAAGGCTGAGGCTCAGCTTTGAAATGCTAATCTGCTTCTTCTGTCCTTCCAGGATTTTGCCCAGGGAGGCAGTGGGTGGGAAGTCGGCATTAATTTGGAATTCAAAGCTTTGGTGCAATCTGTCACAGCTTTAGCACATTCTAAATTGTTTTAATGTCGAAGGAGGTATTGAAGTTAAGGTGGAACTTTGTTCTGCTTTCAGAACTGGCAAGAAATATCGCCCTGATTTTGGCTAGCCACCGAGGAAATGTGATAGTGAGGGTCCTCCCTGTGATGAGGAGTTCTGCAGGGTTGGGTTTGCAAGGTCCCTTATGATTTGCTTGCAGGGAATTGTACTCCTGCACAGGAGGCAGAGGTATAACCTTGCAATCTTTGCCATTGGCCTTTTTACAGGGCCCCAAATTGTACTGTGATCCTCACAGAGGTCTCTGCCCTTAGGAATTACACGTCTCCCTTTAGATAAGAGGAAAGTTGGTCTTGGACTGGGCCAAGAGTAACTTGGGTTCAAATCCTTGTTCTGTCAGATGTATCCTGCCAAAACCATCACGTCATTGGTGTTGTGGCATCTTGGGAGGGCAGAGGTGAGGGAGGGAGAATGAAAGGTGAGGGACACGGTGCTGCTTGTGACTGGTGCTGGCGCAAACTAGCTGGAAGAGCCTGCAAAATCACAGCTGGGAACTGAGTGTGTTGCTTAGAGCATGTCCAACAAGACTGCTCCTGATGCTCAGTACAACACGTGTGAGTTAGGCAGCAAACCTCTGGAACAGGACCTAGGATTATCTCCTCTGCCCAGCTGTTTGTGAAGGGAAAGGGTACATTAGTCCTCCAGGCAAAAATCTGTGGGTATCAGGGAAAACAGCAACGATTTACACAAGACTCCCAAGGTTGGATTTGATGATCTTTAAGGTCTTTTCCAACTGAGTTGATTCTATGATTCTCCTGTGCTTCAGTCAGTATCTGTGAGATGGAGATAATAATAATTCCTTTCTGTGCCCTAGTTGCTACTGTGATCCCTCGCTGAGCTTCTGCACAGTGCCCAGGAGAGCAGACCTTCAGTCTTTAGGTACTAGTGTAGGTGTCATTGGTTCAGTAAGGCAGCCAACTTGAGGGGGAGGCTCTTCCAGCAAAGACATGTAAAGATGGCTAATTAAATGCCATGCTAATTAAATGCAAATGTTTGAAATGATGAAAGGATGTAAGACATCCTTTGTAAGGTCATTTCTAGAGCATGATGAAAAGTGCATCTGTGCAAGCGTCCCCATTGCCTTTGTTAGTGAGGCATCATAGAATCCCCGAATCCAGGGTTGGAAAGGTCCAACCTTTCTTGGCAAAGCATAACCTAGACTTGATGTCTGAGCATCCTGTCCAGCCAAAAAGTGTCCAGCCACCACTGCTGCTCAGCAAACCCCTGGTCACTGGCACACATGGGAAGTCCTGCTTGTCAGAAGGGTTTGTGCATGAGGGAGCTGGTTGTGGTCCTCTCAGGGATGCCACAACAGAGCAAGTCTGATACAGATCTGCCCTTTGCATGTTACTTTTTGCTTCCTTGGTGGGGTGGAATAAGCCATGAGCTTTGCAGCGTGGTGCCCTGGGTGTAGCTTTCCCTCTGTGTTAGCCCTTTGCTCCTGTAGTCCTTGGATGAGATGCTTGGCTAGAGTGACTCCTGCCTTTGTTGCCAGATTTGTGCAGATGCTTCGTTGGGAACTGATGATGATGATACAGGTCGGTGCTCAAAAGAAGCAAATAAAGAGGAGAGAGACATATTTCGGGTAGAGGTGCACTAAAACTACAGCAAAATACAATGTTTGCTGTCTCGGTAAGGGCAAAGTCGATAGGAAGTGGAATTTTATTCTCAAGCTTTTAAGGGGATATAACGGTGAAGAATAACACAGCCCTAAAGAAGAAAGCTTGACTGTCCCTGCTGCAGGAGAGTTGTAAACCTTTGAAATAGGGTTTGTAATGCAACTGCTGAGAGCCGTAACTGCAACAACACAGATGCACCTATGGAGTGTGTGTGTTAAACAGTTTATATAAGCCAAATCAATCAGGCTGGTGTCGTAGTCAAGCTGACAGAGCGTGTGTCTGTGGTCAGGTTAAGGGCATAGATATGCAGAATTGTTATTTGCAAGTGATGTGTAAGTCTGAAAAGGAGAGAGTCCTGTTTGATTTCTCCTGTGCTCTCAGTTTATCAGCACAGTGTATTTGGTACTTACATTGGCAGGGAGCAGGTTATGCCCCTCTTACTCACACCGAGTGGCCTCTTTCACCCTGAGTAGCCCTATTAATTTTAATAGCACCAGAATAGCACTTGTCCTGGGTGAGGTGGCTGAGTCTGATCTTGGGATAAAGACAGTGAAAACCATGTTAAGGACCTGTCTGAAAGGCTGTCCAGAATTTGCTCTGTAATTATAGCTTAAATAAAGAGTATTTCTTAAAGGAGCAGCAATCACGATTTGGGGAGCGGGCTTTCCTTTGCATGTTTTGCCATTAATATAGACGATTCCACAGTCCTGGTTGGGAGGATGGTCAGAGCTCCTGTACAGCTTTGGTTGCTGGAAGAAATGGACACCTTGTCAGTGATCTCCTACAGTAACTCTCCACTATTCCCCCATTAGCAGTTGGTAAGTGGACTGCACATCTGCAAACACTTGACTGAAATTGTCCCTCTCCCTTTGGAAGCCTGATGAAGAAAACCTGTCTGCGTGTCTTGGAGGACAAGGATAAAGTTGAAACGTTTGTAAGCCAGGAAAATACTTGGCTAACGGCCTGGGGAGTTGGTTGTTGGGTGCCTTGTTATTTTTCCTAGTGTAATGAGGAATTAAGCTGGGCCTGGAGACTTGGCAGTGGGAGATAGAGCAGGTTTTGCTCTTCCGTCAGCGGTGAGGCTGGGATGGTGAGGTTGGGTACCCTGGTCCTTATCTGAACTCATCCAGCTCCTTCTGTTCAATCTGATGGCAATTTCAGGTGACACAGGAATAGCTCCATGTCTGCTCTCGTCTGTTCTTGGTCTCATCCACAACTTCAGAGTGATGCAGGAGCCTAAAGGAGGGCAGAGGAAAGTTTAAGCCATCAGTAGTGAGCCGTGAGAGGAGCTCTCCTTGTTCAGTTCAGACCCAGGGACACCATTTGGGTTCATTTTCCTTTCGGTGCATTTGCTCATCCTTATTTCCTCCTCCTCGTTCATCACTTCATCCCCCACAAATATCTAAAGCTTCGATGTGCTTGCCTTTTATCTGCCAATAGTCTGACACCAAGGAGTTCCTCTTCATAGCCATGGATTTATGTGTGGCCTGTTTACTCAGGTGCTAGGCAGTATTTCTGGCTGCACAGATGGTGAGTCTAATACAGGCTTCTGGGTTTGACTTTTGTGTTTGTTTACATCTTCATGGCACAATAGTTACCCGAAGAGACAAACAGGGAGATTGCAAAATGCAACCTTGGGCTTCATCCTGAGATGTATGGAGGGCTTGGAAGCCCTCGGACCATGGACCCAGGCTCCTCAGCATTGGCCCCCTTTCTGGATCAGGTGTTTCTTAATGAGCAGAGTAAGTTTATTCCCTCTTTTGTCCAACACATTCCGGTGCTCTTGTTGGACAAGTGAAATGTAAGATGCAAAATGCCAGGAAT
The DNA here is from genome assembly GCF_028554395.1 of Pezoporus wallicus. Taxonomy (NCBI): domain Eukaryota; kingdom Metazoa; phylum Chordata; class Aves; order Psittaciformes; family Psittacidae; genus Pezoporus; species Pezoporus wallicus. Next base: position 2,752,720 of record NW_026638088.1, on the reverse strand, counting down.
GGGGAAACACGGTGCCATTGGGGCAGTGCCGGTCTCTGCCCTGTGTCTGCTCGCTCCTGTGTGTCCCCCTCCACCCTGCACTAATGCAGAGTGTTTTCCTTGCCTGTTTGTAATATTCTTCTGTTTTATCAGGATGAGTGGATTACAATGATTGGAGGGAATGAGGAAAAGGTTCCTTTTTGTTAGCCTGGGGAGATGCACAGGTAAATGTTTGTGCAGATGGAAACACAGCACTTGTGTGGGCAGCTCAGTTTTGCTGAGCACTGGAAGGTGCCTCAGCTTTGGAGCTGCCAGTGTGGAAGGGAGGATTCAAAATATCATAGGATCACAGAATGGTTTGGGTTGGAAGGGACCTTAAAGCTCCTCCAGCTCCAACCCCTGCCACGGGAAGGGACCCCTTCCACTAGAGCAGCTTGCTCCAAGCCCCTGTGTCCAACCTGGCCTTGAACACTGCCAGGGATGGGGCAGCCACAGCTTCTCTGGGCACCCTGTGCCAGCGCCTCAGCACCCTCCCAAGGAAGAGCTTCTGCCTAAGAGCTCATCTCAGTCTCCCCTCTGGCAGGTTCAAGCCATTCCCCTTGGCCTGTCCCTACAGGCCCTTGTCCCAAGCCCCTCTCCAGCTTTCCTGCAGCCCGTTCAGGCACTGGAGCTGCTCTCAGGTCTCCCCTTCAGGAGCCTTCTCTTCTCCAGGCTGCCCCAGCCCAGCTCTCTCAGCCTGGCTCCAGAGCAGAGCTGTTCCATCTTTGTGGTATCTCTGTGGCCTCCTCTAGACTCACTCAAGCTTGTCCTAAAATGTTCAGGCTTAAAAATAGGCTCAGTTAAGCAGCTTTAAGTCACCCCCTGAGGCTACCTTAACCCTCTGTCCTTCTTCCAATGAGGGTGCTTTGAGTGCCAATGCAGCACTGCGTTGCTTTGTGGTTGGGGCTCTGGACCAGCCATAGGAGGACTGTTTCCCAGCAGCTGTGCTGCCCAATGCCTCAGCAGCTTTCACACAGTGATTTTCTTTATCTTCGTTTACAGGGATTCTCAGTTTCTGGGTCTTACTCTTTGGTTTTGAGGTCTATGGGTAGAAAGTAGCAGTAGTATTATAGAATCATAGAACCATAGAATAGTTAGGGTTGGAAAGGACCTTAAGATCACTGAGTTCCAACCCCCTGCCGTGGGCAGGGACACCTCACACTAAACCAGGTCACCCAAGGCCTTGCCCAACCTGGTCTTGAACACCGCCAGGGATGGAGCATTCACAACCTCCCTGGGCAACCCATTCCAGTGCCTCACCACCCTCACAGCAAAGAACTTCCTCCTTATATCCAATCTAAACTTCCCCTGTTTAAGTTTTAACCTGTTACCCCTTGTCCTGTCACTCACTACAGTCCCTAATGAAGAGTCCCTCCCCAGCATCCCTATAGGCCCCCTTCAGATACTGGAAGGCTGCTCTGAGGTCTATTGTGCAGCAGCTCTTCTGAGAAAACATGGACTTTTAGCAATTCCTCAGTACTAAAGTGCCACACTTCAATGCTGGACATTCTGTCAGTTCTCTAGTGCCACGTGGAGCTGTTTCGGGTGTAAGAAGCAGCATGAGGTGATGACATGTTAAGTGTAATGTGGGAGAGAGCAACGCCACGTTCTGCTCACTGGGAGCTTTGCAGTGATGAGAACAGTTCAAAGTGTCTGATTTGTGCTTTCAGAAGTCCCCCAAGTCACATACTTTTAGTTCATTCAGGATTAGAAGGGGACAAAAGGTTATGGGGCCAGGGCTAAATAGATGTTGATGGTGGTGTATTTCTTTACACGGAAAGTAGTGTGTGTCTTTTATCTAAATTGCAGAACTAAACACTGAGTTTCCAAGCATCATATTTCTTGGTGGACCAGATCCGTGTCTGGCATGAAGTCACCTGCTCCAGTTCACCTGACTTCACTGGAGGCACACCGTTTAGGAAGGTTGCAGTATTCCTTCAGTACCCTCTGTGTTAGCCAAGTCTTTTTGCTTAAGGAGAAAGTTCATTCATTTCGGAACCTTTTGGCAATGGAAGTTTAAAAGCTGGAATTTGGCATTGGCACAGCAATTCTATTGAGAAGCACATTTACACCTTAAATACTAAGTGTTCTGTTTGAAGTCAGCAGCAGCAGAAGACAAGGTACAGGATAGTTCTGTGTCCCACAGACACTAGATGACAGGGAAGAGGAAGTAGTAGAGAAAAATAGCTGGAATTTCATGTGTTTTTGTGACTCACGTTAAACCCCTCAGCCTCACTGAGATGTGCCAGGGAATTCCAGGAAACCAGTCAGTTGCTGTAGAGACAGGTTCCTCAAAACTTGCTTTTAGTGTTTCATTTTCTTAATGTCTGTGTTTATGTGCAGCCTCACAGCATAATGATCTCAGGATATAGAATATGCATATGTAAAAACACACAGTTATGCAGTGGGAGTATCTATCCAGTTTATGCAGTTATCTTTTTTCCTGTACCTAAAAGAAGCTCAATGTTATTTAGCATGGAGAGATCAGTACTGCCAGTGAAATGTTTTCCACTCGTGTGTTTGTTCAGTTATTCCTTGTGCATTGGTGGTTTATGCCCAGTAAAGATGATTTTTAAGCATCCTTTGACACGAAAGGCCCAAATATCAGGGAGAAGAGGTGGTTAAACTCATCCCTGTGGTAGGCAAACATTGTGTTTTGTGTTCCCCAGGGAAGGGCTTTAGTTCAGATTAATGTTAGTCTTACAGAGTTCAGTGGCTTCCTGAGTTCCTGGTATATCAGCTCCTGCTCTGGATTCCTGTCTGGGGTGCTGGAGGGTGAAAGGGTTCTTGCATCGTGGATCAGGGTGAAGGTTGCCTTTGTGATCAGAGCACGATAGAAACAAATCCTAAGTCATACACATGGGAAATAAAGCACCAAAGTTTTTCTGATGCAGAGTGATGCATTCCTGGGAAACAGATGAAAATCCTTTTTCTAGGTTGCATTTTTCATTAGATGATGGCGGTATGCATCATAGACATATCCACAGAAATATCAGATAAGACATGAAAAACAGCTTTGTGATGTGTATTAGCTAAAGTTAACACCATTAAAGTTAGTTATCGTCTGATGCCCGTATCAGGACAGTTGGAACTGGATGATCTTAAGGTCTCTTCCAACCCAAACCATTCTATGATTCTACGTTAGATCAGGTTTCCTCAACAAGACAGAAGAGCTGGTTTCAAAGACAAGAGAGCTGGTTTAAAAAACAAGGTAGGCTGAGAAAGTTGGAGCTGTTCAGCCTGGAGAAGAGAAGCTGCATGGAGACCTCATAGCAGCCTTCCAGTATCTGAAGGGGGCCTATAGGAATGCTGGGGAGGGACTCTTCATTAGGGACTGTAGTGACAGGACAAGGGGTAACGGGTTCAAACTGAAACAGGGGAAGTTTAGATTGGGTATAAGGAGGAAATTCTTTGCTGTGAGGGTGGTGAGGCACTGGAATGGGTTGCCCAGGGAGGCTGTGAATGCTCCATCCCTGGCAGTGTTCAAGGCCAGGTTGGACAGAGCCTTGGGTGAGATGGTTTAGTGTGAGGTGTCCCTGCCCATGGCAGGGGGGTTGGAGCTGGATGATCTTAAGGTCCTTTCCAACCCTAACTGTTCTGTGATTGTATGATTCTAAAATGTGACTTCTCTTTCTTTCACCTTGTTTAAAGACCCCTTCCATCACTTGTCTTTCCCCAGGTACCACTTACAGAAGCAGTGGACCCGGTTGAGTTGGAGGACTACCTTATCACACACCCCATTGCCGTGGAGTCGGGACCCCTGAGGGACTTGCTTGAGTTTCCTCCTGATGACATTGAAGTCGTGTACACCCCTCGAGAATGTCGCACCCTTGTGTCGGCTGTGCCTGAAGAGAGGTAGGGTAGGAGGTGACAGGGTGACACCTTGCTCCAGGGCATCGATTGTCTGCATCACAACCAATACAAACCTAAGTGGAAGTGGGGATGTTTAAGAATTCCTTGCCATGCCTGTGATTTTGAAGATGTTTTTGTTCTTTTAACAGTGAGATGGACCCCCACGTGAGGGACTGTGTAAGGAGTTACACGGAAGATTGGGCGATTGTGAACAGAAAGTGAGTTCCCCCGTGGTGTTTGTCAGCTTCATTTCATATTTAAAGCTTTGCAGGTTGGCTGGCTGCTGTGGGGATGCTCAGGTTAGATATAAGGAAGATGTGCTTTACTGTGAGGGTGCTGAGATGCTGGCACAGGGTGCCCAGAGAAGCTGTGGCTGCCCCATCCCTGGCAGTGTTCAAGGCCAGGTTGCACAGAGCCTTGGGTGACCTGGTTTAGTGTGAGGTGTCCCTGCCAAAGGCAGGCAGTTGGAGCTGGACGATCTTAAGATCCTTTCCAACCCAACCTATTCTAATATATGAATTATTGTCCTGGCTACTGAGTCCATGTGCCCTGGCTTTTAATTGCCCAGCTCAGCTGAACTGATGCCTTGTGTTTAGCTGAACTGAAGCTTTGTGTTTGGAAAATTAGATCTTAGACATCGAAATCCCTTGGGGCATTTCTGCAAATCTAGGTCATTGTAGTCAACAGTTGCTCCTTTAGAATGGGAGAGGAATTAGGGAATGGGAGCAAGTAAAATTGCTTTGAGCATTTGTTTCTTTCTTTGTTCCCTGTGTTTTTAGCTCTTTTTTAGAGAGGAGTTGCAGTCATTTTGTAACAATGTAAGATTTATGTGCAGCCACAACCACCTAATAGATAAGGTGCCCTCTGCAGCTTTCATTTGTCCCAAAGAGACTTTGAGAAAGTATGTAATTTAAACAAATAACTGCTAATATTTGAACTATGGCAGCATTTACCTAATGAGTTACCAGGCTAGAGAATATGCATGCATTGATTAAATCATGCAGATTAGCAGGAAGGTGTCTGAGTGGCTTTACTTGGAACTCTCTGATGATTGAAAGTCTGATGGTTTCAAGAGCTGCTGTCAAGGAGTAAGTGATCCATGTGATGTGCATCACCTACAAATGACTTGACTACAGCTACAGCTCTGCCCTTGTGGCAGTTGCTACAATTCACTGGTTTAATGTTGTCCTGAGAACCACTTCAGGGGATGCTGCAGATGTGCTTTGCAGTGCTGAGATGACCTAATAAAAATGTGGTTTGTAATCTCGTACCAGAAGAAAACCCTCACCCAGAAAGAAAGCCAGGAGAGAGACAGATGCTTTATTAACTCCCTGCCTTTGTGGGCAGAGTCTGGAATGCACAGTAGGCTTAGACAACGTGACCCAGCCAGCCAGCACACCTCTTGGTTTCTCAGTGACTGTCACTGGTACCTGGAATACCTGGCTGTGATTCCTGCCCTGAGGAAGTTCTAGTTAGTGGCAGCAGAGCTTTTTGTCCTGTGTAGGTCAGCTGCAGGTTGTGTTCTGTGTCAGGGAAGGCAGGAAGCTAAAGACATCAAAGTCGCTTGAGTGGGTTGAAGGTGTGATGGGAGATTGTTGAACTACAGTCAGAGGTTGTCTTGCCCCTTTTGAGGAGGTCAGGCACTTCTATAAGTGTTTATAGCAGTTTTAACATGGATAAAATCATGGTGCTAGAGTGGGTGGAAACAGAAGGGGTACTGCTGGAGCAGAGGAAGAACCTGAAGGCCTGGCTGGGGAGGATTAAATAGTTTTTCAAGTAAGGATGCTGATGGGTTTCTCTTAATCCATCTTATTGAATGGTTATGAGTGCTGTGGCTAGCTCTGGGAGCACAAAATCCATCTCTTTTAGCGTTAGAAGAACATACCTTCCAATGTGCCATCCATCTCTGCCCCCACCCCACAGGTAATAATCCTTATGTCAATCTCTGTCTACAGTTCTTTGTAACCAAAACATTTTTGGGGACAGGCAAATCCATCTATTCAGTGATTACTGTAGTGATATTGGAAAAGGTAAAGAAGTTTTATTCACTGGCATGAAAAAAACAGTAGCATATTCTTGTTTCAACCTTATGGCATAATTTCTGTATGCTAGTCTGATGGCAGCAATGATCACAAGCACCTCTGAAGTCAGCTCTGATTCAGAATGAATTTACACTTGGTGGTGGAGCTGTGAGTGAAATGCAGACATCCCAGTGAGGGTTATACAGATTGTATTGTTCAGCTCTCAGGAATGATAACCTTGAGAGAAAGATACTCTCCTCCTTTTTCTCCCCCCTTTATTCACTGCTAGCACAGTTTTCATGTATCAGTGCATCCTTCTCTGGTAACTTTAGTAACAGGGCATGATAAGAACAATTAATTCTAGCTGTGACTCCAGCACTCCTTCAGGAACTGACTTAGAGTGCACGTTGTAAGAAGGCTGTGGCTCTGGCCATGTGTGTGTGTATATATATATATATATATATATATATATATATATATATATATACAGTGGCATTTGGTATCCAAAAATTGTGTGTGTGAATATACACATAGTGCCATTTGGTATGATGAAAAGATTTGTTAGTCAAAGAGATCTGATCTTGTCAGCAATAGTAGACAGACTGTTTACTAGCTGTAACACCCTGGAATGCTCTGAAAGGACTCAATTCTGCCTATAAAGGTAGTATGGGAACATGCTGCTTTTAGTTGGGGTTGGGAAGTCATATGTGTTCCAGAGGTGCTTAGGACTTCTGCACTTCATGCAGGCTTACCTGAAGGTGGTGCTTTGGTTTTCAGGTTCCTAATAGTGTCTGCTCCAGTTCAGTTCTTGGTCCAGCAGAACTCCTGGCCTTCAGTCCTCATGTTCTTGGCCTGTTTTAAGCTTGGCATCACAATCACACATTTTATGATGGCCTTAACTGGCCACTGAAAATACTTCTTTTGACATCACCCAGGGTTGCTGTAGGGTTGAACAGAGTCACATTGTAGGACTGGAATACTGTTGTTGGATTATTACCCAGCTACAGCGGAAGGTGACTGGAAATACTGTTTGCAGAGGACAGCTTATGCTTTGAGAGGACCCACTTTGGTAATATGGGGCTTGTTCTGTAATGCTGCTTCTGGGTTTGGGGTCAGAAAGGACATTAAGGGTGTATTTGAAATGCTCTGTTTTCAGATATCACAAGCTGGGAACTGGATTTAATCCCAACACCTTAGACAAACAGAAGGAGAGGCAAAAGGGGCTCCCCAAACAGATCTTCGAGTCTGACGAAGCTCCAGATGGCAACAGTTACCAGGATGAACAAGTAATGTACCTTTAAAACCTTCCTGCATAAAACCTGATTTATAGTCACGTTTTAAAAGTGCAGTCCCTTTCCCATTATAAGTTGCTTTTAATTTGTTGAATCTCAGGATGACCTTAAACGCCGCTCAATGTCCATTGACGATACTCCCCGGGGCAGCTGGGCATGCAGCATTTTTGACCTGAAGAACTCCCTTCCAGATGCCCTTCTTCCAAACCTACTGGACCGAACCCCAAATGAAGAGATAGACCACCACAATGAAGATCAAAGGAAGTCCAGTAGGCATAAGGAGCTTTTTGCACTACATCCAGCACCAGATGAGGTATTTTTATATACATGTGGGTGAGGCTAAAAAAGTTAAGGATGTAAGGAATGTGAAAATTGTCAGTCTGCTATGGATTTAAAGGAGTTAAGATCACCTGTGTTTAACATCCATGAGAGCCTTAGCTGTTTTGTGGGTTGCATGTTCTTTAGCATGTTGTCTTGCCGTAGATAGTACTTCCAGAAGATTGGTTTTCCTTTATGCTTATGCAATCCTCTGTAATGTAGAAACATTAAAGGGATTTAATTTAGCATATTTATAGCTGCTGCTAAATGCAGCATGCTGGTAAGCCTTGGATTGAATTGGTGCTAGTGTCTTAGAAGAAAAAAGTGATGCATATGTTTGCTTCCTAATGGTGTTAGTGGTTTGTACAAGCGTCATGTCTCTAATTTCAGGAGGAGCCTATAGAGCGGCTTAGTGTCCCTGAAGTACCCAAAGAGCACTTTGGCCAAAGACTCCTGGTGAAGTGTTTGTCCCTTAAGTAAGTATCACTTCAACAGATACCTGAGAATTTGAAGCCTGCTGTTGTATCCATGTGCATCTGGAATAACCCTGCTGCCTTGTTTATTACTCTTGAAGGGATGTAGCATTGGTTTGGCAATAGGCTTAAAGGTTAGTTCTGTAAAGAGTAAGTTACACAGCACTGCATCAGACAGTTTCATCTTCCAGACTTTCTTCATATTGGTGTGACATAGGAAATACCTCTGAGTTGGTTTCCCGACAGTCTTAGCTAAACTTGCCCATGTTGCTAGCACTCATGCTTCACTGCCCTCATTCAGGGCTCTGAAGTTGGCCAGTCGTCGGTGTTCAGCTCTGTAACAAGGATGCTGAAGAGGGGCAGCAAATAAAAAAGGTGAAAAATGCTTAAGCCTTGAAACATGAGACAGCCAAAGATTTGCTGAAGTTTAGGCTCAACAACCTTGACTGTGTCCCTTTAAGAGTGAAGACTTTATATACTTAGCAAGCATTAACTGAAGGAATAGAAACCTGTTAAACAAGTTTAATGAAGTGGAGCTCCTGAATATAGGGTTACCTGCAGCTGGTTCATTGCCTATAACTCTTCTCTAATAACACAAGGTAAAATTTTACTGTTATTCCCTTGGAGAAATAAAGTACAAAACTGATTTTCCACACTGCTGTATTCATCTTCTGTGTCCTCAGTTAGGTCAACCCTTCTTATTAGAGAGCTCCAGTTAGACTACATTGCAGCTCATAACTGAGATATATGTGTGGGACATATCTCCTGCTCGTAGAGTACTCCAGGACCTAATATAGCCATAGAGATGAACTGATTTTGCAGCCTTTTATGAACTGGAACAACATAATATGCAGTAGCTATGGAACTTCCTCTCCAAAGGATGGTGTCTTTAGCATAAATACGTTAGATGGTGGAAATTAATGATTTCTGCTATTTAAGCTTCTCTTGGCGATTGTGAATTTGTAGCAGATCTTCACAAACATGCTTGTTTGTGTACCATAGTAATCTCTGAAACCGTACCTACAGTTGCAGTAGCAAGCATCCAAGATCACACTATCTTAGTGGCACAAAGAGAAATAGATAGTCTCTTCCCCAGGGAGAAGGCTAAGATGACCTAAGCCGGGTCGTTTTCAGGTTAATCTCACCTTTGTTGCCAAACTAGAGAAATTACCTGTTAGGTGATGCAGTCCTGTCTGTTCTTCCTATTGGAAGAAGGAGTTCCAGGCTGAGAAGAAGCTGAGAGCTCTCTGCAAGAACTTTGTGCATGGGAGTATCTCACTGTGGGTTAGGTATTAATGTCATGGGGAGGCTGTGCAGGCAGGATAAGGGCATTTCAGCCCCTGCTCCCTTGGATATAGGGACAGGTTTTGAATGTTTTTCCGATTTCTTTAGCTTCCCAATTGACTGACAATAACTTTAGCTCCATTTGGTAGGTTAATGGTTTCATTGGAAGTGATTCTCTCAGCATAAATACTTGATAATAGTTACTCTGACAAACTGACATCTTTCTGAAAGAGGCTTTGAGGTATTGGGGTTTTCTGACGAGTTAAATGTTGAACATTGCCAAAATAGCTGTCCCTGACTCGAGAGGAAGGAGCTTTCTGATCAATACTGCTGAGGGGAGCAGTTGGCCATTTAGCCCTGTCAACAGGTCAGCATAGGAAATTAGCATAGAGGCCATCTTTTCAAGGTAATCAGAGGAGCTAAGTGGTCCAGGTACCCAAATAATAATGCCTCTTCCTTGAAGGAAGCTATTAGGTTTCTTTACTTAGCTTTCAAACAACACTTGAAGAAGGTAAAAGCATTTATAGAAGTAGGCTTTATGGCCTGTGACCCTAATCCTAACCTTTTTGTTGGGTCAATGAGCTGAAATGGCTTTTAGGAGGTCCACGGAGCATCAATGCATGTCGTAGTGGAAGAGAGCAGAGGCAATGTAGACGTAGCAGGACAGGAGAGGAATGGGGGGGGGGGAAACAGGAGCAATTTTCCCCTTTCAGCAGGAGCAAGCCCTTAGGTTGGCTCAGCTGTTGCTGACATCTTGGTTTAACAGTGGTCAGCCATCACTTAAGAAGGATTTGGGGAGAGAGTGGGTTATTCCTTCTTACAAAATGCAAGTCAACTGGTTTTATCTGTTTCTTTCTTTCAAGATTTGAAATAGAAATCGAGCCCATTTTTGCAAGTTTGGCTTTGTACGACGTTAAAGAAAAGAAAAAGGTAGGTTTTTAATTACTTTCTAAACACATTTCCACTGAAGCGTTGCAAAGCTGTTAGCTATAAAGAAAAAAGGGAGGAATTAATTCTGGAAACAAACCTTTATGAAGGCAGCGGCATGCCAGTGTTTGGAAGAATGATGAGGCCATTTCATGAGCCACCTTCTGTGTTCTTCTGCTTAGTAAAACAGATGAAGTATAACCACTTTTCTAAAAATATGAAGTAATATTTTTAGAAATCAGAGTATTTCTAACGATATTTCTGAGTGCCTGAGATCAGAATGTAGACATTGTCCAATCTTGGCTTTCAAAGGTCTTTTCCCCAGAGAGAACTTCAGTAACTGAAACCTTTTATTTAGATTAAATCTTTGTGACTTCCTTAATGCCTTCTTCGTGATTCAGCATGGTATATGTCCAAATGCCATTGTAATAGTGCACAAGGAAGCCATACGCTCTAAAATTGCTAAAATCAAAACAAAACTGAGGGGTCTGTTCAAGATCTGAGTTATAGGAAATGCAAAATACATTTATTCGCCTATTTATGTTCTGTATTTAATATTTGAAGAGTCTCTTAGTTTTCCTAATTCAAGCTATTAGCAGCAATAGAGAGAAAAAATGTTAAAAATATGCATTTTGACATTTATCTCTTTAAGACTTGAATTTAATGCATTGAGTTTTAAGTTATGTAGATGAGAGTATGTGGAATATTATGTGAACTTTGTTTAATATTTAAATCACATTTGATAAGCCAGTTTTATCATCTCATTACTCCCATTCCCCCCCCCCCCCCCGCCCCATCTACTGTAGTAAGTTCTTTAGTGACCTCTGGTGTTGATAACACCAGCTCACATTCCTTTTGGCTCTGAAGCCTTGGTACAGTCAGGGATTTGGTGTTTCAACGTGGAAAGCTCATTGTTCATCTTGCAGAATGTGTTGTTCTTTCTGTGAATGATCTGAAAGATGGTTTTCTATTTTGATACTTTGAGATATTCAGTTCAGATAGCAATTGTAATTCCTAGCCCTGTGATGGAACTACACACCTTACATGAGTTGGAGGAAACGTTATAGGCAGTGTGTATTGTTAGCTCCATTTCCTTTCTCCTTTCTGTCCTGCCTTGATTTCTTAATGGAAAGGCATTTTTCCCCCCTATTATGGTTTGAAAGGAGGCACCGTTGGTAGTTTCTTAACCTTGGGTTTTGAAATTGTCTGCTTTGTTCGTGAAGAGTTCACTAAAACTAAAAGGTATAACTTGAAACTACCCAACTTCTTCCTTAGATTTCAGAAAACTTCTACTTTGATTTAAACTCTGAGCAAATGAAGGGAATGCTCCGTCCACATGTTCCCCCTGCTGCTATATCCACGCTGGCCAGATCTGCCATCTTTTCTATCACTTACCCCTCTCAAGATGTCTTTCTAGTAATAAAGGTAAGAAATACCAGAGAAATGAGAACTCTCATTGTCTCTGTTTCCATTTAACATTGTCTGACAAGTTTACTTCTGATTTACATTTGGAGAGCAGAATTCTGTTTCATTTCAGATATTCTCCCTTGGTACCTTAAGTTCCTTTGAAACAGTTCAGTGGAGATAGGCATTGTTGTGTTATTGAAGAGCTAAGAAGAACACAAAGGTTTGCTTGATACAGAGCAGCTTTCTGGGGCTTGACCTTGGTTTTCATACGAAACAATGGGCTGACTCCTTAAGGTGATAGATAAGTTAGTGATTTAAAAATACATATTGAATCTCATTTCTGAAGTGATCTTTGCTCTTAAGCCAGATTTTCAGAGGTCTTTAAGGAGTGAAATTGCTAAGAGGGTGAGAACCATAACTGAAGTAAAACGCCACATTGGTCAGTCCTGTATGAAAGTATACAAAGATAAAAGTTATTTTCTCTTCTTTCATTTGATTTAATGAGAGCACAAATGTTACCAGCTCAGATTGGCATTTGAATCAGGGCTTTTTGTCTGGTCTCTGCATAAAAAATCATCCTGTTGTAAAGAAAGGGAGTTCAATGCGTGCTTTCAGTTCACAGGCAGTGGTTACATTGCCTGCTACCTAAGTGCCGTGTTTTGAGAACCCTGGGGACTGAGGTTTGTGCAAGTCCTTCATGAACTGCTTCTTAAATGAGGAATAAGCTTTTGGTAATGAATTGAGGCTTTGTGGCATGACAAAACAGTCCCAAGGGAGAGTAAGACTTTCAGTGGCTGGAGTATATTCTGATCTCCAGTCTGTGGTATGACTCTGAACTCCCTCTAAAAATCACGTTCTACCTGTGCACACACATTCACTCTTCTGAGTTTTGCAAGATACGAGGAAGAGAGAGCCCCATGTTTATGAGATGGGGATGTGGCTGAAAGAGCTTGTGACTGCACGTTCGTGCTTGTAAAACCCAAGAGGAGCTGGTGGCGTAGGGGATTTTTTGATTTGATAATGAAAAGGATCTAGTCAGGGATAAATAAGATGCATCATGTGCCTTATCAGGTGAAGTTTTGCATGGATCTTACTCATGGGGAAACCACTTTTCAGGCAGCATAAACTCACCAGGTGAGTTGGTGAAAAGTTCCTTATATTGTGGAAGCCTCTTGGAGTTCTACTAATAGAGAATATGAATGGTGCTTTATAAGCACGGGAGAACCTTAAAGATGTTCTAATCTAGTAACAGCATGTGCAGAGCAGTGGGTGTGGGAGGGAGGGCCAGGATGCTTCTGAAAGAAACAGTCTTAGGGATGTGATAGGGAAGGTATTTCTGCCAGAAACTGGGCGTTAAGCAGTTTTGTATTAGTTCAGAAGCAACCATCTGCACCTTGGCTGACTTCAATTATTTGATTATTTCATTATTTGATTTGAAAGCACACTGATTTTTTTATTTAATATAATATATAATATAATATTTAAATAAGATAAAAATAAAATACTAATAAAATAAGTAATTCTTTTCTAAATTTGTAGAAATATATTTATTTAAATAAATAAAATAAATAATTATAAAAAATAATATACTATTTAAAATAGTGCTTGTTTTAGCTGAGTGCATCCGAGTCCCCTGTTTGTGCTGCTGCAGTAGGCCCTTAATACAGAGACCAGAAATAAGAACAGACGATGTTAAAGGCAGCTAGTTAGTGTAAGCTGTCTTTAAGACCTCAAACATGAGCTGAAAGTGGCCCTTGAACAGATCAAACCAGAGTGGAGTGGTATATGTTCCCTTTGAACCTATATTTTACGCTTGTGATTCAGTTATAGCTGGAGATCTGGGAGCTTAATGGTTCTAACAACACAAGCGCAGTGCTTGTTCCCTGCCTCACAAAGGGAAATCAAGCTTTAACTCTTTAGAAAGACTGTTTTTTGCTTCCTAGTGTTTGTTTAATTTAACAATCCTTGCTGGATCCATGTCCTTGTAATGGTTCATTTTCCCTTCTCAGCTGGAGAAAGTGTTACAGCAGGGAGATATTGGGGAGTGTGCAGAGCCTTATATGATTTTTAAAGAATCTGATGCAGCAAAGGTAAGAATCTTATTTATTTCTTTTTTGGTTCAGTTTGCTAAAAAGTGCTTTAAGGCATTTTGTTATTAAGAAGTTAAACTTACAGCATTTTCTTCCATATTGGACTGTAGCAGCCATTCATAGTGTTCCTAGCATTAAAAGAATCCACCTTTAATTAAGAATCTAGTCAAATTCTAAAAGCCAAAAAAGAGTCAAAGACCCTTGAATCTTGATGCCTAACTGGGGTAGACTAGTTAAAGGTCATCAGGTTTTGTAGTCGACAGAGGAGATGTGTGGGTACCATCAAGCTCAGTCATCTGTGATTCCCTGTCCCGAAGGATCAGCTGCCTGCTTATAGCTGGGGTCAAGTGGAGCAACCTTTGATGTGGATTTGCAGTAAAATCTCAACTTTTCCATTGCTTCTGTGCCTTAACCCCATCACAGTACCTCTGCCTTCTAGAAGGGTCATAAAGTGGATGAAATATGTTAACAGGAGATTATCCATCAGGCCTGGTTTTGAATTGCAAGGCATTTCTGGTTCTTTTTTTCTGCTGATTTTTCTTATTCTTTGAATATTTGCAATAATATTTATAAGAAGGGCCACACTCAACAGCAGTTCTTTTTACATATAGTAACAGTAATTTATATTTGTATAAATTCAGTGGTTTGTTTCTCATTAACATTCTTTAATCCGTGCCTTCAACAGTTTGGGCATTGTCCTGTGCAGTAAAGTCCTGGGCATTCCCAAGTGCAGCAGATGGGCTGCACCTGCTCAATTGGACTGGTTCTTTGCCTTTCCTTCACATGTTTAAATGCAGCCTGTCTGCTTGTAGAACTAAAAGCAGAGGTTTCCTCACAGGGAGGAGTCTTATTCCCTGCAGTTGGCAGCAGGTTGCTCATTGGTAGTACATTGGAGTCTGGGTGGGAATTGTAGTTGGTAGGTTCAGGAATGCTGGTAGCACCTGCGGAATTCAGTGGCACCTGGACTATGGACTTGCTGTGCTCCTTTCACCTGCTATTTGTTTTCCTGAAGTGCTTTCTCGTTACAGCAGTGGTTATAGTATAGCAAATCTCTGCTTTTACTAGCAGTCAGAAGGAGAGATCTCTAACTTGAGCTCAGTATATTGTTTTACAACTCCAGTTTGTAAGGTGCAGGTAAGCTTGTAAAGGAAACTTTGAGTACATACAGTATGAGGCAGTGCTTATGGATCTCAGGAATGGCTCCTAGTTTCTTGTACAGTTGGATTGAGCCAAGTGAAGATCAAAGGGTAGTAGTGAGGACAGGATGAAGGGCAAAACAGAGATGCCAGCATTTCTTGTGATCAGAAGCTTTTCATTATGGCTGTTTCAAAGGAGCTGGGATGTTCATTTGTTAGTTTCAGTCAAATTCTAACAAAGTTTTGCCTTCCTAAAGTTCTAGTATATGTTTTAGCTGAAGAAGTTCACGTTTTTGGGTCTGTCTCTGTCCTTGTATCACTCCACCACAATATGAAAAATGAACGTTTTTCACCTCGGATATATAAGCAACACAAGTAAAAACCCTACATTTCCTGTGATCACTAAGTTGACATGTGCCTAAGTGAAATTTTGGAATAGGAGTTTCAGGGTGCTTGGGAATGTGGGTGCAAAGGTGATTTGTCAAGATCTCCTTCCAAGCAAAGTGCACAAGCGTATCCTGAACTAGAAGGATGTGAATAGCAGAGTGCTCTTTGTTTTCACCCAACCCTGTGTCTGGCTTAAAATCGCATCAAGAAAGGCCATTTCAGACTTCATAGAGTTAAATTCTGCTTTCTGTGAAAGGGCAGTGGGCAGATGAGCTCACTGGGATTTGACAGGCCGTTCCGGAGGAGCATGAAGCCAGCTGCTTTAGGGCTTTCCAGCTGTCCCACATCTGGTACTGTTGGCCTGATGGCAGTTTTGCGAAGCACAGGTCCATTTGCGCAGCACTTAGTGATCCTCCTCTAGAAGGTGCTATTGAAACACAAAATCACTGTATGAACCTTTGCTCCTATTCCTCTCCTTTTAATCTCTTGGATTAAATATTCTCTTCACAGAATAAGGAGAAGTTGGAAAAACTGAAATGCCAGGCAGAACAGTTTTGCCAAAGACTAGGCAAGTATCGGATGCCGTTTGCCTGGACAGCCATTCATTTAATGAACATTGTGAGCAGCGCTGGAAGCTTGGAAAGAGACTCCACGGAAGTTGAAGTTGGCACAGGAGGTACAGTACATCTGCATGAGGGAATGTGGACAAATCCAGAGTTTACTGAAGCCTTGATTCATACCCTGTAGCTGCCATCGCTCCTTGAGCGCTTTCCTCCCCCTGCCCTGAGCCTTCTGATAGTCTTGGGTCATGGTTGAAATAAAAAAGTCCATGATAACAAATGGGTTTATCTTTCAAGGATTTTACAAGCAAACCATCTGTTATATTATTTAAAACCAGGCTTCTAAGACTGAGAGAGCGTTACAGGCTGATGAACATTTTCCAAAGGAGTGGATTAATCTTTGTGAACCACATAGCTCATCTGAAACTGCTCTTCAGCATCCCCAAAACTGCCAACTTCATCATCTTTCAGAGCAAGAGAAACACATAAATCTCCACACGATAAAGACTTTTATAATAGGAGTAAGGCACTGGGGTGAGGTTGCTGTGAGAGGAGCAGAAGTAGTCAGCTGTGCTTCATAGCCTCCTGATGCCTCAGGAGTGTGATTGTCTTAGCATAACCACCTCTTCTATCACGCTTATTGCATAAATTCTGAATGCAGCACCTATTTTCCTGTGTAGAAAATCCTGGTTGGAACAAAAGTAGACTCTTGGGCTATTGTTTTTCTTCTTTTTTGTAATTCCTCTCCCTTTTTGCTTTTATTTCTTGAAGAACGTAAAGGATCGTGGTCAGAGAGGAGGAATTCCAGTATTGTTGGGAGGCGTTCGTTAGAGAGAACCACGAGTGGGGATGAGGCTTGCAATCTGAGCAGTTTTAGACCAGCTACTCTGACAGTGACAAACTTCTTTAAACAGGTATTGTATGAAGCTGTTTAATTAAGGAGTTGCTCCTTGGACATAGTGATTTGATTGTGTGAAGTCAGTTTAGAGCTGAGTGATTAATTTGTGATGTTTTCAGTGCATGGAGTGTCTGTTCCCTGATCACACGATGTCTTTGAGCAGCATGCGGTGGGTTTGTTATATCAGGTGGTTAATTCTGGGGGTCCAGAGTCCATTGGTGGATTCTTTCATTGAGGTTACTATGGATAATTGCTATATGGAATTGGAATTATTAGCTAGTTTTGCCTTGAATGATAAAACAGTTACGGCATAGTGACTCCAACTAAGAGAACTGGGTCTCTCCAGGAGAACACTGGTTTATTTTGCTCCAGGTTTTTTTCTAACATGGAAAAATCCCTGCCTGGCCTTTTGTTAAATGCTGTTTGGAAAAGTGCTTATAGAAGAAAGTTCACAAACCTGAGGATAACATCTTTTGGTTAGTACGTGCCAAAAAGTATTCCAGGTATTTCTCCTAGTCCAGGAGTTGCATAGCCTTCATCATGATGGTCATTGGACTCCTTTGGTTTCATTGGGTGATAGACAGACCATTGAAACATCAGCAGTTTCATCAGAACCAGGTTCATCAATGTGGTTTGAGGTTGGCATCAGGTTGGCCGCATCCAGGGATACCTGAGAAAGCAAAGCATGTCACTTTGATGCTGCTTTGCTGAGTGGCAGCTCTTAGCCAGAGCTTGGGATTTTCCTGAGAAGCATTAAAAACCACCATTAAACATAATAAAATTTTTAGTTAAGCTTAGAAAATGGTTTCAGTCCATTGATTTTTTGCTAAGATTTGCTTAATGCCACATCTGGTTAAGGAAAATCGTTACTTCAATATCACCTTTGTGACATTTGTGTTTAAAAAGGGATTTACTATTGTATAACCAGCTACTTTTTGGACTGGTTTCTCAATCATTGGGAATACAAAGATTTAGGTTCCATATATTGAAAGTTGGTTGAACTCTCTTTTTCCCTTTCTGATTGTTTTGGTTCTGTGCCACTTTCACTGTGGGTACCCATCCAAAGTCTGCTCTTAAATAAGTAGTGTAAACAAGGAGAAATGTCACCAAGGGCATTGAGTTATACTGGTGCAAACCAGGGAAGTGGAGGGCTGCTCATGCCTCTGGTGCTCTGTGCTATCCTGAAACTCAGTATGACTGGAATTGAGCGCTGTGAATGGTACCTCTGGGGTCTCAGTGACAGCAGCACATCCTTTCACTTGGGGTGCTGATAAAATCCAGTTCTGAAACATAGGCACCCAACATGTAGGAAGTTGGAAGTAATACACAGCAGTTTAAACCTGGTCACTAAGATAATAATGATTTACAAAAGCCTTTATTTATTTCCTTTGTTGAGGTTGCTTTCACTTGACAGCTTTCAAACAGCTTCTTTTATTAATTTGTCCTTTAAAAATTGCCTAATGTTGATTGAAGATTTTAAGCTTGATTCTTCTTTTATTTTTTATCTTCCCTTTGTTTTCTTCCATTGAGTACCGAGCGTTTTCCTCCTTCCATTTGCTTCTTTTTTGTCATATTGTGACTTACTACCATTGTGATAAGATATCTCCTGCTTTTTGGGTACTTACAGGGTGGCAGAGGTACATTTTCTATAATTAACAAAGTTCTGAGCTACCACCACATGGCACAAGGAAAGCTGACAACAGACTCCTCCTGCTTCCCACCATTTCTTAACACTTCTGTGAAGTGAGGCTCTTTTAGACTCATACCCAAGAAAAGGCAGAGAAGGAGCAAGGATCACTACTTGAATGACGGATACTTTTTCAAACTATTATCCTTGCTAAAAAGTGGGTATTTGGGGGGAGTCTTCTAACAGCCATTTTCAGTTTGGGAAAAGATAATATTGATGGGGAGAGAAAAGGTTTTCAATTAGAAGTTCCTGCAGCTGTCATGATGATTAATAAGGGAAAAAGGAAGGGAAAAGGATGGAGAAATGAACTGTAATTTAGCATGTTAATGTTAACACCTTGTTCTGGGAAGGTACATTTTGGTATCGGGGGAATACTGATACATCTAATACTGCAGTATTAGATGGTCTGTTCATTCTCTCACAATCCTGAAGTGTTGTGTAGATAACTTTTCTTGCTAACATCCCACAGGAGGGTGATCGCCTGAGTGATGATGATCTGTACAAGTTCCTTGTTGACATGAAGCGGCCATCGTCAGTGCTGCGGAGACTGAGACCTATCACAGGTATTGAATGAGATCTTTCTGGCTCACATGCATTTGGTTAGTCATTCCCTGTAGCCACCCAGTTCTTATAAATCAGCAGGTGAAAAAAAACCCTGCAAAGTCATTGACAGCAATCCCTGGTAGACCACGAGCACTGAAGGTGGCATTTTGGCAGGTATGTCACTGGTCTGTGTGCACGCAACTCCTGTCACGCTAAGAGTAGTATCTGTGAGGTGAGGATGCAAGCCCCAAAGCCCTAAACCCATCAGGGGCTGAGGAGCCTTTGTAAAATACCACTGAGTAAAATGCCACTCTTTAGCTGAGAGATGTCTTTCCTGCCTCCCACTTGGTTAATAGGAGCAGACTCCACCTCTGTTTGAGAAAGGGAAATAGGAATGCTGGCACACCAGCAGTGAAACAGGCCCCTGACCTGTGCTATTTCTGACAATATTTACTTAACCTGTTCTTAAAAGTCTCCAGTGACAGCAATCCTACCTCTTCCTCAGTTCATCTCTTCCAGCACTCAGCTGTCCTTGGAGTGAGGTTAGGTATTAAGAAAACTTTGCAAAATTACCTTGCTGCAAATTAATCTGATGAGGGTCTGGCATGCCCTCAGGGCAGTTATCTCAGCCTTTCAAGGGCTTGAATACTGTTATTAGTTCGCTCTTATCCACCTCTGTTTTGTAGCCTAACCTGTCTCAGGGATTTTTCTCCCCTTCCTCAAAGGCTGTGATTTTAAAATAACCTGTTACCCTCTGGTAGACTTTCTCTAATCTGTCCATGCTTTCTTCAAGCTCTAAACCGGCCACGTTACTCCTCTGAAGCCCTCATGCCAAGTAAAGCAGACAAATTTGCAATGTTTTACCCATGACACTGCACTAATACCTCTTAGAATGGTTGTAGCTTTCTTCTGGACGTTGGCTTATTGTCACTTCTCTCACCCAGCCCTTTTCTACAGAGCTGATGCATGCCAATTATGTGTTTGTCTTCTCCTTCTCAGTGCAAATCCTTTGCTCTTCTTTGTGTTTCACCTTAGTCATCTGATGCCACTTCTCTTACTGTCCTGGCTTCTGGTTTTTTACAATGATTCCAGCCTCAGTGCCATCCACCAACAATAAATGTGGTGTCAGTGCTGGCACCTGACTGGCCAAGGAAAATACTCAGCAGCCTCAGTGCAGATCAGCTTTCAGCAACTTCTGATGTATCCCTGCAGTTTGATAGGCAATAGTGCTGATGAGACAAGGGGTGATGGGTTCAAACTAAAGCAGGGGAAGTTCAGGTTACATCTAAGGAAGAAGTTCTTTACTGTGAGGGTGCTGAGGCACTGGCACAGGGTGCCAAGACAAGTGGTAAATGCTCCATCCCTGGCAATGTTCAAGACCAGTTTGGACAGAGCCTTGGGCAGCATGGGCTAGTGTGAGGCATCCCTGCCCATGGCAGGGGGGCTGGAACTGGATGATCTTAAGGTCCTTTCCATCCCAAACTATTCTGTGATTCTATTGTTTTTAACAACAGTTGGGCCTCACAGTAGCATTATCTAGACCCAACTTGCCTATGAGAACAATTGGGAGTTGTTAAGATCCATCTCTTCATTGGTTCTCATTATCTGATATACCAGTTGCCCTAGATACCAGTTTGGTTCACATTTATTTTTAATGCTTTAAACATATAATTTTTCACTGTGTTTTTAACAAATCCACATTGGCTGTAATGTATAATTTTATTTATTTATGAAAATAATATATAGGATATTAACCTGAAGAAACAAGCCATGAAAATGCTTTTTGGCCTAAATTCTATTCATTGTAATAAAACCATTTTCTTCTTACAGCTCAATTAAAGATAGACATCTCTCCAGCTCCAGAGAATCCTCATTACTGTCTGACTCCAGAGCTGCTTCAAGTCAAACTTTACCCAGACAGCCGAGTTAGACCTACAAGAGAAATCCTGGAGTTCCCTGCCAGGGATGTCTACGTTCCAAACACCACATACAGGTCAGGATTTTGAAATACCCTTCACATTTCAGGGCCTGAGACTGGCAAGTGTGGAAATGCCTTCCTTATCATCAGGTTTGTTGCAAAACTGGCTGTATCAGTTGCTCTGCTGTGCCAGAGGCACAAAAAGGGTCTGTATTGACACAACGGAAAGTGCACAGATGTGAAGGGACAAATATATTTGCCTAAAACTTGGCTGTGACCAAGATGGGAGAGGTTTCTCCATTTCCCCACATTCACAGTGAAATTTAGCTGAATTCTCATCAGTTTTATGGAGGTTTTTTCTTGGCTGTGTGCTAAAGTCATTCTCTTACTGTTTTAATACTTTCTGACACTTTCAGTGACTTATTTCTTTAAAGAGAAGGATAGAAATGAAGAAGATACCTATTCCCTTTGTTCATATTTCCTTTTTGACTTAAAAGCAGTTTCTTTTTTTACAATGCTTGAAAAAAAGTGTTCTGCAGACCTGGAAGATAAGAAATTTATCTGAAGGGGGCTTATAAGGATGCTGGGGAGGGACTCTTCATTAGGGACTGTAGTGATAGAACAAGGGGTAACGGGTTCAAACTTAAACAGGGGAAGTTTAGATTGGATATAAGGAAGAAGTTCTTTCCTGTTAGGGTGGTGAGGAACTGGAATGGGTTGTCCAGGGAGGTTGTGAATGCTCCATCACTGGCAGTGTTCAAGGCCAGGTTGGACAGAGCCTTGGGTGACATGGTTTAGTGTGAGGTGTCCCTGCCCATGGCAGGGGGGTTGGAACTGGATGATCTTAAGGTCCTTTCCAACCCTAACTGTTCTGTGATTGTATGATTTTGTTATCTTTCTAAAGTATCTTGGAAAACAGTAACTTTTCTATAACTAAGCCCAGGCAGGAAGCAGATTTCATTGTGTACCACTATTTGTTTAAAGCTCTTTCAAAGTAGCTTTGAAGATGTTACACAATCTGGGTGGAATTGTCTTCTTCAGCTGAGTAATTTCGGCAACTTTTCGGGAGCACCAAATCTGTTACTTCTTGTTGTAAAAGTTAGATAAATACAAACCAGTTTTATGTAAAGCTGTCGTGGTTTAAATGCAGTCAGTAACTCAGACCCACGCAGCCCACTCGCTCACTCCCCCCTTCCTCCCCACCCCGCTCCCGGAGGGACGGGGAGGAGAATCAAAAGAACGTAACTCCCACGGGTTGAGATAAGAACAGTGCAGTAACTAAGGTATAACACAAATCACTGCTGCTACCACCAATGATAATAATGATAAGGGAAATAACAAGGGAAGAGAATGCAATACCACCCGTCGATACCCAGCCCGACTGAGCAGTGAACCAGCCCTTCTGGGTAACTCTCAATTTACCTCCTGGGCGTGATGTGCTGTGGTATGGAATACCTCTTTGGTCAGTTTGGGTCAGGTGTCCTGTCTCTGCTTCCTCCCGCCTTCCCCTCCTCCCTGGCAGAGCATGAGACTCACAAAGTAAATGAGGTAAACATTTGAGCAGTAACTAAAAGCATCGGTGTTATCAGTGCTGTTCCCAGGCCGAAAGTCAAAACCACAGCACTGCACCAGCTACTAAGAAGGAGAAAAAATGACTGCTACTGCAGAACCCAGGACAAAAGCAAAGCTTACAAGAAAGAGTTTAGTCAGGTTCCGTATCTCATGTCTTTTCAAAAGCTTTATTTATTTATTTCCTTTGATTTCTTTGATGTATATTTATTGTTAGAGGTTTGACAGGTAATTAAACATTACAACACACTGGTACAAATAAGCAGCACTCTGTCATCTCTTCTTTGTATTAAATCCATGAGCAGTAAAAGTAGTTTTGCGGTTTTTCTGTAATTGGCACGTTCTACTCACAGTTGTTTCACTCTTAAATTACAGTTTAAAACCATTTTCTGTATAGTTGCAAATACTGAGGTAAAAAAATCCATACTGTACAAGGGTTAGGTAAGATATACAAGTTAGGTAAGATATACAAGTCAATATGACTCAATGTAACTGCAGAATTGGGGTCTTTGTCAGTCAACAGTTCCATGGCCATCCATCCACAAGCATGTCAATAGTCCTTCTGCTTTACAGTATTCTGCAGCTGAAGTTAAACAAATGTGAATGTATTCCAGGAGCAGGAGTCCAACACTGTCACGTAGGTTGTGCCTCCATGGTTTGTTGGTTGATAGCGTGGACTCCATTGGAGTTGCCCCACAGGCAGTTGTTCTCTATTTGAAAAGTGTTTTGTTGTGTGCTCACTTGGTCTTTTGTTTTATTTCTTAGTTAGGTGTGCTAAAAGATCGGAAAGGGATGGCTCTGATTCCATTTCAGACAAGAAGAAAAGATCTCTTACTCATTTTAGCAGGC
Organism: Pezoporus wallicus; assembly: GCF_028554395.1. Classification (NCBI taxonomy): domain Eukaryota; kingdom Metazoa; phylum Chordata; class Aves; order Psittaciformes; family Psittacidae; genus Pezoporus; species Pezoporus wallicus. The sequence continues at coordinate 2,729,491 of NW_026638088.1, read as the reverse complement.
TTTGAAGCTTGGCTGTTAAGTAGTTCTTCAAAGTGTGGTATCTGAAAGATTGCTCGATGTGTGTGTACACATCTATAGCTGCACAGTACAGTGCTTCAGTGAAGACTGGCCTGAGTTACACTGCTGAAAACTTGGCTGGAAATACACAGAACCCTAAAATGGGGAATTGCCCATCTTTCGTTTGCTCATGGAAACATTCCACAGTAACGTGAACCAAACATCAAATTTAGAGACCTTCTGAAACAAGATTTCTTTTCTTCCCTATCGATTTAATCTAAATGTCTTCCAAAGCATTTTGCCATCCCTTCATTTCCTGAAACACTTTGTTCCCTTCTACACAACCCAGAAACGAACGCAGCAGCCTGAAAACCCATTCCTCCAAGCAATAGTATCTAATACACGAATAGGTGGTTGATTCCCAGGCATTAGAGTTTCATCCAATGGAGGTAGAAGCTCTATGAAAGCTACAGCACATTGACCCTGGGGTTCGAGTGAATGGGAATACTCACCAAACCTACTGTGAGACCATCACAAATGCCTCAGGTTTATGTATTGGAGAATACACCATACAGTGTATGGATTTAGACATGCATCTGTTATTAAACATAACATGAACTCCTTTGATGTAGTAATGTTCAGCGTGTATGTTCTGGATTAAATTACATTGGGTTGAGTAAAGTCAAAACTCTTTAGATCTGTTGGGTGTATCATTATTTTGGTTGACTTGAGCAAGTAGTATCTTCCTTTCTTAGGCTTCCAGTACAAGCCTTTCCTTCTGTCTAGTCTTCCTCTTGACCTTGGTGTGACGTATTTCCCATTCAGATTGGTTTCCTCACATTCACTGTGCCACCAGCCTCCTAAGGAAAAATATTGTAGTGTCAGTTGTGCTCTGGCATACTGTGCTCAGCTCGTGTTTCAGCATGAATCTTCCAGCAAAAGGGACAATTACCCAGTCTACCTGAACAAAATGGTTCTTGTAGCTCTACACACTCACACTTGCAAGTTGAGGGCCAATACAAAATGCTGTGCTCCCTGTTATTGCCTGATTCACGTCGAAGTAGTGATGCAGAGAAAACTGCACACACAAATGCTACCATTGAATTGGGACATTGAGGAAGTTAGCTTCACACTTCCATGTTTCATGTGACCCTCTACAACTGACTTTCTGATTTGCTGGTATTTGTCTCAGGTACAAATAGTTAAATCTCTTCCTTTACAAGAGGCTGAAGTAAGCAAAAGAGCCTTAAGTAAGCAAATTCTCTTTTTTATCGGCTGGTGTTCTTAACCACAAGCTTAAATCATAAGCCCAGTTATGCTTGCAAAGGACTGGCAGCAACTCTGTGCTCAGAAAGAAAGTTTAGCACTTTGGAAGTCATTGGCCATCTGTTTTATGGTCACTGGAGCCAAGTAATGCTCTCGACATTGTTTCAGACAATAACAATTTTCAAGCTTAGAATGACGTACAGAATGTTTGTTGCATGAAGAGGATGTCTAGAGGGCAATTCTGTATTCTCTGGTTTAATCATTTCATTGCTTTTTCAATTGTTTGCTTTTTGCTATAAACTGGCAAAGCATAAAAGCTTCAGAAAATCAAAGAATTAGGACTCCTTTAACCAAATTAGCTTTAAGGAGATGTATCTTCAGCCTTGCATCTCTGTTGCTCTTTTGAGGGTGATTATACTGGGTGTACTTGACAGAAAGCTAAAAACTGCCTTTGAATGGAAACTCATCATAGAATCCTAGAATGGTTTGAGTTGGAAGGGACCTTAAAGCTCATCCAGTTCCAACCCCCTGCCAGAGGCAGGGACACCTTCCACTTGCTCCAAGCCCCATCTAACCATCGTTCTTAACTTTTGGGTTATAGTCAAAATTGAGTTATGAGTCAAGTTTGTCTTCTGTTTTTATTGCAAGGAGGGATTAAACTATCTGACCTAGGGCTGCCACACCAGACCAGGTATCAGTGGAAGAACTGGTTTTTACTTCATAGCTTAGAATCTCATCCTGGGGTTTTATTTCGACTGCTGCTGCTAGTTCTGTTTCTGATGGCGACCCTTTGCACAGCCTCACTGTGCTGTAGTTTTACCTATCTATAAAACAGAAAGATGATGCCTCGTTGTAGGACCCTGCTGTCTGCCAACAAAACCCATCTTTTGCAAGATGGAAAGATGCTGCTGCCCTCTCTTTTCTGTATTTAAAGCCAGGCTAGTATCAGTAACTACCCACTAAAGCATTCTACCCACAACCATCCTTCATACAGCAAAGCAAGTCCCACGTTAATATACCCAGCATACTGATACCTAGGTAGTTTTCTGGGCAGTTGAAGTCGTTTGTGGTGTTTGCTTCATGATCTGCAGTTGAGAACCGCAGTTCTGTCTGCTCTGGCAGGGCATTAGGGATGCTCCCAAACATCCGTGAAAGCTGGAGGGTGTAGTCCGTTTCGGGGCCTCCCAAACTGAATGCATACTCGATGTAACGTTTATTATCTTTCCAGTCCTGCAGCTCAATCCGTAAGATGTAGTCTCCTTGCTTAGTGATGGAATAGGTCTTGTTGAGGCCGAGCCAGAATTCCTCTGCAGAGTTGTAAATAGATGCTGTTAATACAGGAGTAGGCATGAACGCCCCACGGTTTGCAGATTTCTAACCCATGCTTGAGCTGATTCACCTTTAGAATATCAGTATATGAAAATATGTGTTCAGATAAGCTGTGGAGTGTCAATCAAGGGATGTCAGAGGGGAGGATGAGGGGACAGAAGTCACCACGTAGACAGATAGAAGGGAAGGGGTTATGTGCTAAACTTTCCCTGAACCCCTTATTGCTCACACTGCTGTTGAATTTGTTTTTGCAGGTAACCTGTGGGTAGTAGGTGTGAAAATGTAGTATTTAAAGGGATTTATTCATTGCTTTAATTAAATCAATAATTTGAGTCTTGGGGACTGTTGATCTTTTCAGAGGTCTCCTGCTACATTCTTTCTGTTTACTTCTCCCTAATTGCACACCAGTGATCAATAAAGGCGAGAGATATAAATGAAGTGGAGCTTCTCTCTTAACTTTTCCACCTCTTATGAAACTCTAGCAGGGAGCTCAAGACAATTAAAACATGTATAATTGCAACTGTGTGACGAATGAAGGAAATGACATACATAAAACCTAATTGTAATTGTTGTAGGTCTTAAGGAAGGAGCTGCAGAACCGAGCCGAGGTTTCGATACCCTTGTGTACGAAGTGAATTTAACTTGAGCATTTTCCTTTTGCTAGAATTTTTGATAATTGGTGTAATTAGTTTCCTAAATTATATTCATTAAGTAGCTTATTATCAGTGCTGCAGGTATCAGTGCACAATGGGTAATTGCCACATGTAGAACTAGTGTAGCTGAATGCAAGTGCTGTACATACAGGTGGCATTTAAAGCAATATAAGACAAGATGGTTGAGTAAAATACTCCCACAATTAACAGGTTAGGAGCAGCCTGTTGTATTTTATCATCTCAGACTATGCAGCACAGAGCTGAGTAGGACACAGCTGAGAGTGATGACGCTGAAAAGATGTGGCTTCTTGTTGGTGTGGTATGTGGGAATTCATTGGAGGCCAGTCAAGGAGCATTCAGTATGATCAAACTATGCAGGCAAAAGTCTCCCTCAGTTGTGAGCTGCTGTCTCAAAATGTGGGAAAGGCTGAGATGGAGCAGCTCCTTACTGTAAAAGAGGTGGAAGTAAGTCAATATTGCTGCCCACATTGGTGAGGTTTTGATCTTAGCTGTGCCTAGAAAGTCAGAGTGTTGTCTAACTAAAAGTAGACTCATTGTATGAGAGAAATAGGGAAGATATTCTGGGCAGGGAGGCTGTTGGGCAGCAGCTGGTGCTCCAGATTCTTTGGAGTTGATGATTAACAGGGAAACATGGGTGTTTCCTCACCCTATCCAGCCATGGAGGGGATTGGCCACTGCACAGAGACACTGGAGGTGTTTGTCCAGGGGAGCACACACAGCTTTAGGTGCTTTTGAGGTTGGAAAAGTTCGTGTGGTGGTTTTAAAGGGAAGCGGGATTGCCAGAAGGTTGGGAGCAGGCAGTGACAGCAACTTGCTGAGGTTTTGCACTTGTCTCTATTTTAAAGGCTTTGGGAAGTGCTTTTATAAATAGTAGAATATTGATAATTAAAATATCATTTAAAGCATTCTGGCTTTGATTCAGCAGAAGTTTCTAAACACATTTGGAAGTGCGTCTTTCAGAGTTTTACTGAGTTACATTTTCTGGTAAGCATTTTCTGGTGTTCTAATCAGGTAAACTGCTCAGGTTTGGTGTTTGGTTTTGCCTGCTTTCATGTGAACACATTTCAGTAAGAAGATTCAGCTTCTCAAATCAACTGATGCAAAGAAAAGACACCAAAAAAAAGGTATTTTTACCATTGAGGTCACCAAAGCCGTTTGTGTAGGCATCCCAGGTTTGGTTGAAATCTAGTGATCCATCCACTCTCTTCTGGATAACAGTCCAGGAACTGCCTGCAAACAAGAAGGGGAAATAAGTCCCAAGCCTGGCTTAAGTGTTTAAAGCATTAGAGAGTAGATGGAAAGTAACTGAGAGTGTCAGCTGCTGACCTACAGACTGCATTGCTGGGGCTGCACTTACGTGAGCTCTCTCTCTACCAGAGAAGAAGAAAATGGGTTTGCACTCAAGGTAGCTCTGTATGAATCCCACTTACTCTTCATTTTGCAAAAGACATGAGTGCACATGTACTGAGCTACACAGCCTTTAGGCTGTACAGAGAGAAGGTGTTTGACTCACAGGATCATAGAATCCTGGAATGGTTTGAGTTGGAATGGACCTTAAAGCTCATCCAGTTCCAACCCCCCTGCAGTGGGCAGGGACACCTTCCACTAGAGCAGCTTGCTCAAAGCCCTGTCCACCCTCGCCTTGGCCTTATTAACTGTCCATGAGTGCTCTTGGGTGCTCCAAATTTGAGGTAGAATGAGTTAGCTTAAATCTTCATGAAAGAAGTTCAGGTGGGCACAGCTGAGCAGAACATGCGGTTGTTGGAACCCCTCTGGAGTCCTCTGCCACACTCATGGTAACTCAGCTCACTGGACTTAATTTGTTAAGCTGTCTTAACTGGGCTCCATTTGTTTGCTAGGGCTGAGAAACACAGACATAGAGAAAATGATAAAAAAGAGACATGGAAAGTTGCAGACATTTGGTCAGATTGCCAGGCTCCCTCTGCTCATAGTGCTTCACTGAAGCAAGGCAACTCCACAGAAGGTATGAAGTGTTGGAGGCTGTGCCCATGCAGGGTCTTTCTCCTAACCGGGTCATTACACTCTAGTTTTACCAGTTTCAGCAAATGTAATCAAAGGAGCTTTTTGCACAGGGCAATCCCATGTCTTTCTGTTTAAACATCCAGACAAACCACATGGCCCTGCCATGGTTGCATCAGCGTGTTCCCAGGCTCTCCAGGTACCCGTGGCCAAGGGACCATGCAGGGAGGCTGGGCAGGACACGCACAGGGCAGCACTGTGTGGTGCTGCATTGCAGGGTTTAAAAAACAGCAAACAGTGAACCGGCCAAGTGATGTGTTATCTCTGAGTAGTGGCAAAAGGAGCAGAGAAACGGGTTTCTCTGGTAGAGAAAAGGTAGAGCTTGGGTTGGTGCTGTGCCTTCTGGTCCATGACAATTCTGGATATGTATGATACATATCTACTGACTCACTCAGACGTGATACAGAAATCCTGTCTCCAGGGCTCACCTCTTTGTTTGGTGAATCTTAAGTCTCGAGCAATGAGGTTTATTAATGAAACAAATTTTTACTAAGGTATTTACTAATTACTGTTTGCTTTGATTTGGAAATGTATTCATGGGTGTGATATAATGGCATTTATAATTGCCGTTATCCTTATCAATCGCTGAAGGGGCTTGGGTTTTTTAAATACACTTAATTTATATCAAATGATTGAAAGTCCTTGCCTCTTTATAAACAAGAGGTGAAAATTAGATTACTTCTAGCACAGGTATCTTACCAAATTTCATTTCACAGTAGACATCGAAAGCTTCGGAGCCATTGGGCTTAATAGTGTAGACACCACTGGACCGCGTGCCGCTGTTGTAAAGTGCACTGCAGTCAGGAGCGGTACCTAGGAAAGCAAAGAGCAGACAATCACAAATCTTGGTTTGGATGTGGGAAGTTTTCATCCAGCTTTGTAACTTCAGTGTCTGTACAGGATAGAGTCAAAGCAAAAACTTGAACCATCTTTCTGGTAATTTCATTTTACAGTAAATGTCATGAAATGGACAAACCGCTTTGGGCTTGGTGATGCAGCTGCCAAGTTGTAGTAGGTTGGATGTACATTAGGCAAGGTTTCAATTTAGATAATTCTGGAAGGTTTGTAAGAACTAAGACTAAACTCTGGCAAATGGTCCTTCCTGCCTCTTATAATGTTCCCAATAAATAACCATTCCCATTGCTGCAGTTCAAAAATGCCTTTCAACTTCAAAGAGAGCTCTTCCAAATCTTATAATTAGCCACTGTGAAGTAAATTAGTTCTCTGTTCATGCTCTCCAAGACAGGCATTGGCAGTGTCAGAAGTGACTCTAAAAGCATGATCACAGCATGTGTTTACAGGAGGTGAATGGAGGAGGAGAATTGAGGACAGGATTACTGCATTACTGGATGTTATTCCGTGTCACCCCAGAGATGTACATGTATACTGGGGCTAAGCAGATGATGGCATTTTTCCCAAAGCAGGAACTCTAGCACCTTCCCAGAGCACTGTATGTAACTGAAGTCTTTTGCTTTTAGTCTTTGACTATTAAAACCCAACACAAGATGTTCACAGAGCATGCTGTAATTACAGTGTGTTGCATCATCACGTCTAAGAGAGAAGGTCTCACCATCAGATCCATATGTTACAGCCGTGGCGTTGCGCACAGGGACAGGGGTGTCCTCTGGTTCTGTGAGCTCCTCCACCAAGGAGTTCTCTGCATGTTCCTGGAGCTCAATGTGGTTTAGCTGAAAGAACCATAATTACAGGTTGTTAATTTCCCAAGGCTCTGAAATGATGAGATTCATGTATCAAGCCAAACAATGTCCTGCAGAGAATCATTTTCCTTGTGAATGTAATCCTTCAGAACACCCAATTTACAACATAAAAATAACTTGAGGACCACACTGGTGGATTTCAGCCACACGGATGTCACTGCTCAAACAAGGTAGGATTCATGAGGCAAGTAAATGAACCGTCCTCACGAGATGCCCCTTAATGGGCAAACAGGTTTAACTTATTTCCTCAGGTGACACCACTTAGACAAATAATACCAACATCTAAAGAGCACAGAACCCAGAGTTCCTGAGGCTGAAATGCATTTTCCTTTTATAGCCTCCTCTTAGGAATAAATTAAATATGAGCATGTCAGTTGTACCCAGTGTTATGGTGACACATGTTGGACTGCAGAGCCTGGCTCTCTATTGGAGTGAATATCGGTAAAGAAGAAAGATGTAGAAGACCAATGGGAAAACAGTGATATGGTAGATAAAAAAGAAAAGAAGTAGTCAGAAAACACTGTTGCTAGAGAGTATTTCAGAGCTGTGTTCTTGGTCATCATGTGCCCTGGCCATAGCCCCAGGCTTGGCAGCACAGCGGTCTCTCACCCAAAAAGGTACCTGTGTGTGGTCAAAATTGCTTATACCCTCCTCTACACCGCCCAGCTGTGAACAAGAGGGATGGCTGACCAGAACGAATGGTCAGGCCATTGACTCCTTCAGTGTTATGAGAGATGACAAGTTCTGGAAAGAGAAATAGAGATGATTCTGGTACCTTGTCCTCCAGCTCCAGTATTTGGTTGTGCTGTCTGTCGAGTTCTATGTGCTGGTCCTCTACAACTTTGAGAAGCTGCTTGATGTCGTTGTCCTGCTGCTCCACAAAAGCCTGAGGACAGGAGGAAGGTAGTGGTTAGAAGCAGCAGAAGACATTCACAGTGCTGCTGCCTCCATAACTCTTGTCATGGGGCCAGTTTTGAGAGGCACAAACCATTTATCATTGCCTTTCTTTTTCCAAAGGGGTTGCTTGCTTTGCCCCTTAAGGGATGTACTTCGTCTCTGAAGCAGAGACCCATTTTTTGAGACAAACTGCTGGCAGCTTTGTAGAACTTCATTGTTGTTGCTTTTTTCCTTCAATTTTCATGTCCAAACCAATTTTGTTCTATGAAGTTGGCCCTTGATTCAAACTAGATCTATGCCACTGATCAAAAAAGGGAACAGTTCCCAGCATTTAAGGTATTAGCTTGGGATTTGGGAGATCTGGATTCATCCTTCTGCTTTGACACAAACATCCAGTATTTTCTCACACAAGTTGCTTAGCCTTTTATACTTCTGCAAAATGCAGTTAATACTTCCTTTTCCATAGGAAGCCTTATACCCCCCTAAATACTTGCATCTATTGACATTAAGCGTGCTAACAGTTGCAAGGTTCTTTGTTCTGGAGGTCATAAAGGTACTATAGATGTCCCTCTTTAAAGGTTTAAACTTCCTGCTTTTATACTAAGCAGACAGTTCCTAGTGCATTGATTTGCAATGAAGTGATGACACACAAACCTGTGGGCTTGGAAATCACATCATTTTCCTGATTGCAAAAATTATTTACCGTTATTATCTAAGAATTTCTTTAAATTTCTTTAAGAATTTCTTTAAATTTCTTTTAAATCTACAGAATTCCTTCTGACTTTTTTCTTTAAAGTAATTTCTTTTAAAGCAAACAAATAACGGAAAAGATAGACCTGTTATTTCACAGGTTTCTCACTGGGGAGTTTTACTGCAAAATAATATGTCAGATGAAGACACTGATTCTTATAAGACTATTGCAGTGATTTATTTCTCAAAATACACAGTAGTACTACAGTGAAGAGGAAGATAAAACATGAGCTTCTATTGCGTAACTCCCACTAATAGCATTACAGTTTACTTTGGCTTTGGGTGTCAGGGGCTTTCGCAACTCTACTTACTTTGAGTGAGGAAATTTCCTTTGTCTCTTCCATTGAAGGCTGGGTGATGGCCAGTTTGGTGACTTTGTCTTCCAGTCCCCATACTTTCTCTTGCAGCTGGATTTTGTTTTGTATGAGGTCTTCAATCTTCGAATTCATCTCCTGGGAGAGATTCTTTATCTCTTCATTGTTGATTTGCAGCCTGGCCGTAGTTTGTCTGAGCTGTTCTTCTTCTTCTTTGATTTCGCTCGTTTGCAGTGAGAGCTCATAAAAGGACCTATCAAAAATGTAAAGTTTTTCAAAGATGTCATTCATCTGCCCCTTTGTCTTATGGACAAAGTCTTTAAGACCGTGCCCAAGCTCGAGGAGTCCATTGGCTAAGATTCGAACATCGTCTAACATGGCAAATCTTGATCTTGTCTCGGGAGATAAAGCAGGATCAAAGGAGGAAGAATCTTTTTCAGCTCCAGCTGAAAGAGCAAGTGGGGCAATGAATAGAAAGACTAGAATGGTGTTCATCTTTTCTCCTCCTGGTACTCTTTGGTTGTTCAGGATGCAGAGACTTTTCCTGCTAAGAGTTTTTGCTGTGCGACTGTTCTGGGTTGAAGAATTTGATCTATTTATACACCTCTTCATTTCAGAGGAGGCAAACCAATGGGTTGATCATTAAACTGTGTGTGTTTGAACGAATGTAACCCCTCTCGAGTGCAGGTTGATATCTGGGAAGATAAAACCGAGAGACGGGCATGTTGCTGATTAAGGTGGTTCTGAACTTTTCCATCTGCCAGACCTTCTGTTATAAAATGTTATTGATGGCATAGTGGTTTTCACACAATGCTTTTTAATAGATTAATTTTGGGTCATAATCTTGATAAGGGCCTAAATTGCTTCTTGTTTGTGTTGTATGATGCCTTGGGAGCATAAAAGGATTTACCATACTTAGGAGCACTGTATGCTGTATTTCAGGTTGTGCAGCTCCTTGATAAGCTGTGGAAGGGCAGAATATTCCCAGATGATTCACACAGCTTGATTCGCATCTTGTGCCATTTTCTGATGTAACTCATTGTGCTGCAGTGGATTTACTTGTCATGTAGTTCAGATTAAGTGAGAAAGAGGGAATTAGGTCCAGAGATTGCCTGGATGTGATTCTACTATGTTAAGGTTTGTGCAGTAATTTACACCATATAAAACTTACTTTTTAAGAGCTGCTTTGCAGAGGTGGGGGAGATAAATAATACCTCACATTTCTCACCTTACCATTCTTCTTACTGTTTAAGATTCACACTACATAAAGCAAGCCCACAAGTAATCTGTAGTAAATGTTCTGTTCTGCAGTCCATGCCTCTGCAAGGAGGCACGTACGTTCTTCAAGCAGTATTGCAGTATGAATGAGAAGTATTTTTCTTTTTGGAATCGCTCATAGCAATCCAAAAAACCCAAATCAATCCCTGCATAATATAGTCTGTACTTTGGAGAGTTTTCAGGGTTTTGCTAGATTCTTTTATAGTTAGTAATTCTTCCCCTGGACTCGTTGATGTACATATGCACATGTGATAGGCAAGCATCAAGAGGAAAATAATTGAAGTTGTTAAACTGCGTCTCAAAGGGTTGATAATACACAGGTAACTCCCCACCCATAACTAAATAATGTGAAACTTCTTTAGATCTCCAGTTATTGATGGAGAATATTTTGTACCAGGTTGCTTAATATCAGACTTTGCAAAGTCTCTGCACAAAGCATGGAAAAACAGCAGGAGAGTGTTGCGCATCGAGCCCTGCACTGGGGAGGATGGAGCTTCATTCAAAGGCAATCTTCTGGCATAGAGTGGAAGCAAATGTGGGAACTGTCCTTCAATACAAGCGTTAGTCACTATTCTATACCAGGGAGCAGCACTGCATTTTCATAACCCAAAGGTTCAGCTCAGCCCCATAAAATAAACAATGCAGTAATTTCTCATCTTGCGATGTTTCCACTGCAGCAGACAGTTTTGAAGGGCCTTGTATGCTGCTGAGGCCAAGTACCAAGAATTGTCGTGTAGGGGATAAACTTGTGAAGGCAAAGGGATAAGTAAGTTTTTCCTTTTCCTGCTCTATTTCGGATGTTTGTGAAATCACAGCATCATAAAGGCTGTGACCAATCAGGGTTTGCCTCTCAAGCATAACTCTAAAACACTTGAGCCAAGCAGCAAAGTGCTGATCCAGAAATCCCTGAGCACTGAGAGTTTTGAGGGTTCTGGCCCAAGATCCCAGCTCTGGCTGCACTATGCAAAGAGGGAACGGGAGGTCAAGGACAGCTCTGTGCCCTGGTGCATGGGGCTGCCAGGGATCGAGCAGGCTTTGCCTCAGTTCATTTGCAAGTTGTTGTCAAGCAGCTCTTCAGCTGGTTTAGCTGGACAGTCCTTTTGCCTTTCAGGACAGACTGAAGATGGATGAAGAGGCCTGAGATAAGTGCAGGCACGTTCAGATACTGCAGTGCTCACCTGGCTCTGTTCAATTCTCTGCAGCCTGGATTAGATCAGGTCAGAAATGTGCACACATAGGATGCAGGAAGAATGGCTCTTGCCAAGTAAATGCCTGTCAGGCTCTCTGTTGATGACTCTTGTAAAGCCACAGGTAGCTGAGCCTAGCCTGGATCTGCTCTCTGTCAGCAGAACAAATGGTAGAGAAGAATAATTTGCTTAATGACTTGTTTGAGCCTGGAAAGGTATAGGCAAGCAAGGAGTTTGGTTACGGGCTGTTCATTATAGTGCCTGTGCATCCATTTGCTATCATTTTATTTTGCACTGACTGTTTGGTGCAATGATGAAATCGTGGTAGCCCCTTCATTTCTAAAGTAGCACAGGTCAATCATTGGAGACTGGCTGGTTGAACACACTCAGGATGTGAGTAAGTGCCAAGAGGTGAGTGAAGTGCTGAGATTTCTTGAGCAGCGGGAGCAAAGTTGTTTTGTGTAGAGGAATGAGAAGGAGTTAGGACTGTGCATGGTTTTCTTCTTCATCTTTTGATGCTTAGAGATACAGCAGCCCACAGCCACCAGTGACTGTGCTTGAGTTTCTCACAGGCTGAAAGTTGTGAGCTTGCTTACCTGTGTTATTCTGTGTTGGGAGTTCAGATTCAGGTTTATTATGGTTGATGCTGCTTGTTCAGTGGCTAAGTGTTACATTGATTTTGGCCCGTGAGGAGTCTGCTCTATTCCTAAATCAGCTGCTTCTCAGCAGTATTGAGATGAGGTGGGTAGGTGTGTTATCAAATGGAACAAAGCAAAAGTATTCTAGTGATGCAGTTCGGAAGCTCAGCCTGCATAGAGACACAGAATTAAACAGGGGCTTCTGCTAAGATGAAACGCAGTTTACTCCTTTTGTCCCTGCCTTTTAATCAGCCCTTTATTTTAACTCCACGTGCAAAAGTCTGGTAACCATTGTATTAATTCTTAATTTTATTGTGATAACGAGTGTTTATCATGATTAATTCTTGTATCTGCATGGCATAGGGCTTTATTCTAGAGATCTGCCTTTGACAACGTTGACTGCTTCCGCAAGGGATGTCCATGAGAAGTTGTTCAGTGGAAGGCTTTCATGCCTTATTAAAATATGCTTTTTTTTTCAGATTGGTTTCTAAAGAAACTCATCAAATCACTGTTTACACATCCTACTAAAAATCCATTAGGAAAAGTGTTAGAACAGTTAGGGTTATTCACAGGACAGTGGTCATCCTGGAGTGTTTGCGCTGAGTCATCTTTCCTGCAGCACTTGGTAATGTATGAAGCACAGGGAATGTATGAAGAGCTGTTCAGATGAGTTAAAAACAAAAGGCATGTGCAGCATCTGAACAGCATTTACAGCACTTACATTGTACCTTTGGGTGGAGTTGTTAGGGTTCTTAACGCTTCAACTCTGAAAGGTCTGGTACTTTCTACTTTGAATGGTAGACCGAGATACATAAAACCTGATAACCTTATTAAACACTTACAGCGTTTAAAAGAGTGAGATAAGCAATAAGCCTGTGCTTTCGAAGGATTTGTGTTTTCTATAGGGAAACTCAATGGAGTTTCACTTTAGGTATGGTTTTCATCTGGGCCTGGCACTACTCTGTAATAGCAAACAACATCCAGCCTCTGGTATATGATTTTGGGCTGCAAAACTTGAAGAACTGGTTGCAAAATTAGAAAAAAAAAGTGTAGACTTTCTGTAATCTATTTCAGAGTGTTTGAATGGCTTTAGTTTTACAGGATTTTAAATGAATGATTTTCTGCTGTTTTAGCTATTTCTTATATTTCTGTGTTAATGGCAGTGCCAACTAAGTCAGGCAGTGATAAGCTCACTACAAAATGCCACCCTTAGATGTCACAGCAGTCACAGAGCCCATAAGCAAGGCAGGCCACAGGAAAGCAGAGGGGAGAAAACCTTCTGGTATGATTAAACTGTAAGATTCAGGGGCTGTAGAAACCCTGAGGGAGAATCCTGCTTCAGGGAGCTGTAAGCCCAGTCAAGAGAAGATGTATGTTAACAAACATGATCCTGAAGATCTTTCCTGCACTTGGGTGACCCAGATTAAATGGGCTTTAAATGATTTTTATAGTAGGAATAAAGCAAAGAAAAAGGTCTCTGGGTTTTACTGAAAAGGGAAATTTTCATAATAGTTAGACATTCACTCCAAGAATTAGGATCAGCTCTTAATGTTTTAACACCTTTATGAAGGAGTCTGCAAAATGGCTGCAATCATGTTATATAAATATTTAGAGGAGGGCCTGGTGCCATTATTTCCATGGCTTGGGAAGCCTTTGCACTTCAGCAATTCATTTTATGAAAGTAAAAGTACTTTTGAGATCTGTTTGAGATAATAGGATAAGCTTTGCATACATTTTGCATAGCATTTTAATAAAAGCTCCTGACACAAGGCCTTGGGTTTAAAGCTTCTGCCTGAAACTTTTATTGATAGAAATCTGTGACTGTATCATCAAGATGTAGCTGTTACCTGGAAGCGTAAGGACCAGTGGTCCTTTAGTTGAATTAGTATGTGCTTAGTATGGTTGTTGGCATTGCAGTGTTATCGTCATGGGCAATCCCTTCTCCTGCCTTTATCCCTTCTGTAGAGAACTGAACGCTAATTTGAGACCTCCCCATGGTGTTTGCCCCACCAGAAAGTTGCTCTCTCTTGCTTCCTACTGCTTGTTAATAATATGCATCTAGGGCTGTCTTCCCTTGATTTCTGAAGACAACATTCAGTGCCATACCACTTACTTTGTGCACTCGCAGCCCAGAAAGCCAACTGTATCCTGGGCTGCATCCAAAGGAGCGTGACCAGCAGGTCGAAGGAGGTGATCCTGCCCCTCTGCTCTGCTATCGTGAGACCTCACCTGGAGCATTGTGTGCAGTTCTGGTGTCCTCAACATAAAAAGGACATGGAACTGTTGGAACAAGTCCAGAGGAGGCCACGAGGATGAGCAGGGCTGGAGCACCTCCCATATGGAGACAGGCTGAGAGAGTTGGGGCTGTTCAGCCTGGAGAAGAGAAGCTGTGTGGAGACCTCATAGCAGCTTCCAGTGTCTGAAGGGGGCCTATAGGGATGCTGGGGAGGGACTCTTCATTAGGGACTGTAGTGACAGAACAAGGGGTAACAGGTTAAAACTTAAACAGGGGAAGTTTAGATTGGATATAAGGAGGAAATTCTTTCCTGTGAGGGTGGTGAGGCACTGGAATGGGTTGCCCAGGGAGGTTGTGAATGCTCCATCCCTGGCAGTGTTCAAGGCCAGGCTGGACAGAGCCTTGGGTGAGATGGTTTAGTGTGAAGTGTCCCTACCCATGGCAGGGGGGTTGGAACTGGGTGATCTTAAGGTCCTTTCCAGCCCTAACTATTCTATGATCCTGTAAGCAACATGAGCTTCTTCCTAATGAAATGTCCTCTGAGCCTTTCACATGACAAAGGCTTGAAGGGCAGTGGATGGGGGAACAGGCTGTACATTTTGCTGTTACGAATGCAGCTAAAGCCCTGCCTGATGTGTAACATCAGCTGTAACTTCTGCTTCTGTAGGTCTCTTTCTAAAGTGGAATCACATTGGTGGAATATCTCCTTTGCTTCCAGCAGGCAAGCCCAAGCAGGAGAGTTGGTAGGAGAACTGCAAGCTTGGTTTAGGCTCATCTCTGCTATTCAGTGTAAATCAGTCCTAAGACTGCCTTTAATATAGTGATCCTGTAGCCTGGCTTCACAAATACATTAAATCCTTCTCTTAAGCGCTAATAATACTTAATAAAAGTTTTATGAGCAGTGTACATTTTAGAGTAAATTTTCATATCCATTTTCATTTTAAAAAGAACATCAAGGAGCAAATGTATGCATGCCAGAACAAAGTAATTTAGTAGAGTCACAGAAACGGCACAGGCCCCCTCTGAAATAGTAAGAGCACGTTGATTAGCCAAAGCGACCAGTAGGGATGGGATTCAAAACTTAATTCACCATGAAGGACTTGAAAGGGAAGATGTTCCCACTTGCTAGCTAAGCATATTCCTATGCCTGAAGGGGTGGAAAAGAGCCTGGCTTCATAAGGCTGTCCTGTACAGCTGTCTGGAGCTGTACAGCTGGACTGCTCTGTGTAGGTGCTGACCTTTTTTCTTGGGAGACTCTTAGAGGATTCCTTGGGACCAGCATTATCACAGACTCATGGAGTGGTTTGTGTTGGAAGGGACCTCAAAGCTCATCCATTCCCCACCCCTGCCACGGGCAGGGACACCTTCCACTAGAGCAGCTTGCTCCAAGCCCCTGTGTCCAACCTGGCCTTGAACACTGCCAGGGATGGGGCAGCCACAGCTTCTCTGGGCACCCTGTGCCAGCGCCCCAGCACCCTCACAGGGACGAGCTTCTGCCTAAGAGCTCATCTCAGTCTGTGCCATTTCCAACAGCTTAGGACAGCTCAGCTTTCCAGCCTCTCCTGCAGGAGAGTGACCTGCTGCTTTCCCAGCACAGGAGTGTTGGGTACCCTAAAAAGGCACCAGATGCCTTCAAGGAGCAACCAGTTCTTGCCTTCCTGATACTCAAAACCGGTCCTTGTTTTCAGTCTGCTGTTGCCAGCACTCTGTAGCAGCTTTATTGTGCTTAAATGTTGTCCTGCTGTGCTCCTCACTTCAGTTTTCTGTGCCCATCTGTTGTCTGTTGTCTCTCTGGGACAAGGAACTGTTGGAAACAACTTACAAATTGTGTTCAGATTCACTGAATCGTCCCTGGAGGGTGATAGACGGGAAAGGAACTTCTTTTTCCTGCTACCTTACAAGGTACAAGGCTTGTTACAGAGCTGGTTGCTTCAGTGTTTGGGCAAAACACAGTATGCCAGTCTCTTATCCCTAGCAGATGCAATGCAGTAATGTGAATCTCTCACAGAACCATTGGGCTGCCCTGTAGCCCAAGTTGAGCATCCCTTTTGGTTCTGCTTTTTTGGTGCTGTAGGAGCCAGGGTATCTGAGGGGGAATGATGCTGGTCTGGTGAGCAAGGCTGTGTGGGAGATGGATTGGATATTTCCAGGCTGACTTTTAAAAGACATGCAATAGTTCATACACTTTTACTTGTTTTGGGCAAAAGAAGCTGTATTTCCTTTGAATAACTGTGTGTTGAACGGAATGGTTTGGGTGCTTGTCTTTTTTGTCTTTAAAAGAACATACGAGGGACTTTCTGCAGGTACATATTACTTGATCATACACAGGCCGGGGCTTGTAGTGGACAGTTTTGCTGTCAGTGTATGAATCCAACCTGCACTTTGCTGGCAGGGATGCAGGAGGGCTAAAAGGATGGCAGAATTTGCATCTTGTCACTGTTATGTTTCAAGTAATTGTAGACTTGGGGACACGGAGCTGGAAGGGGCCTCCAAAATGTGCCCTTTCCTAGGGAAGGATGAAGTTGTCTATAAACCTATGAGGAGGGGTGTCTGCCTCTCCTGGCCTCAAAACCTACCAGTAAGTGTCCACCATTAAATGTGAGTCATTGCAAGGATTGTATAGCCACTAAAGCTGCAGGTATCTGTTTCGTTTAATCTGCTTCCAGAGGAGAGGTGTAATCTCAAGTCATCACGATGTAAGGGGATTCTAAAAGAAAGAAGAAAAGGACAGGTCTCAACAGGGAAGGGATTTAGCAGGAACCAGCCACTCTATGTTGAATAAATAAATACTTCCGTGCTCTTCTATTTGTGTGTTTTCTTTCCACTTGAACTTCTTAGATGGCAGAATCACTGGTGAATTTGTAGATGTATTTTTCAAGTGCCCTTATGAACAGGAACTATTTCACGGTATGATGGCAGTAAAAATACTATGACTTTTGATGTCTAAAATAAAGGGTCATTGTCAAATTGCTTGTGTGGGTCTGCACTTACATTGAAGAGAAGCCCATCTGGCTAATGGAAAATGTCAAACCCATCGCTTTGTTTCCATAGGGGTTTAAATAACAGCATTAATAAAGGTGGGAACGCTCTCATTCTCACACGGGGATGCTCACTCGGTGCCTTTGTCTCTTGCAGGAATCTGCTTTATGTCTATCCCCAGAGCCTTAACTTTGCCAACCGCCAAGGATCTGCCAGGAATATCACTGTAAAAGTCCAGTTCATGTATGGAGAGGACCCAAGCAATGCTATGCCGGTGGGTGATGTACTTTGTGCTCTATGGGAATGCTGCATGCCGATACGGCAGAGTACACATTGCAGTCGTAAAATCCCTGTGTTAAAGAAATACATGGGTATTTTGAAATATATTAAAAAATACACGTTCAGAGGAATATGAAATTATAGTATTTCAGAACAGAGTTCCTTTGTATAGAGGTTGCAAAGTAACAATATAGTAGCTAATATTTTAACTTAAGACCTTTGCAGTGGACACCCTTGTGTTTGGAACAGCATCTTCACTTCCATGACAAAAAAGTTAGAGGTAATTGTTATCCTTGAGTTCAGGGCCAGAAGTGATCAGCACTTGGTGAAGACCTGCACAGGAGTGGTTCCGTTTATCAGTTCTTCATCCATATCTGTGTGCCTGTGTAACTGGTATTAGTAAAGTTGTGAACTCTTCAGTGACAAAGTAAAACGTTGCATGGAAGTGAAGGAGCACAAGCAGATGTAACTGTCCAGAGCTGCACAGACTAGTGAATGGAGCTGTAAATGTCTCTGTGGGATTAGGGAATAAATTACTGGTTTTACAGGGGGATTTCTATGGGTTTCTTGCTGTTTTGCAGGTCATCTTTGGCAAATCTAGCTGTCCTGAGTTTTCCAAAGAAGCATATACAGCTGTAGTGTATCACAACAGGTAAAACGTGACAGCTTGAGGAAAGCCGTGACACCATATGGGTAATGTGGTTCCACCCAAAGGAAGTTTTACCAGTGTGAAAGTGGAGTAACTCCCCAGTGACTCTGTTCATTATTTAACAGTGACTATCTGGGTAGCACTCACAACAACTGCAGTGTCAGTTGATTCTCAGTTTTTTCTCACAACAGCTCAGTGTCAGTTAGGGTTTTGCCATGAATAGGAGCCAGAGTCTTTGTTTGCTCTGGTACAAATCACCATTGTGTCGGAGCTGTGATCCCAAGCACGTACCCAACTCAGCAGATGCTCTAAGTATAACCTTCAAGTTAGTAGTCACAAAGGTTTACGTTATAAACTCATGTTAGCATGGGCTTTGTTATTTTGTTGGAACCTTTTAGGCTTAGGTTACAAATTGGAAGTACTTGGTCTGGAAAATAATTTCATGGGGTAAGGAGTGCTGAATCTGGCTTTAGCATGTTGACAGTCTTTGCAGCTGAACCAGGGAGAGATGCACCAGGGAGAGAATCCTGTCCTGCAGGCTGAGGGTTGTGGCAGTGCCTGTGTGGGGTGGGGGCTGCAACTTTTGGGGACTGTAACTGCATATACAAGGTTTTTCCAGTCCTTGATGATCAGAAAGTGAAGCTTTTATCCCTTGGGATGGTCCATATACTTCCTTCCCCCAAGATACTTCAACTCAAAGGATTCCATCTTGAGCATAAGATAGTAAAACACATTGTTTGTATTGATGGTGACTCAGTTAAGGCTCTGGTCTCTGCACAGATCGCCTGATTTTCATGAGGAAATCAAGATTAAGCTTCCAGCCACTTTAACCGATCACCACCACCTGCTTTTTACTTTCTACCATGTGAGTTGTCAGCAAAAACAAAACACTCCCCTGGAAACTCCAGTTGGATACACTGTGAGTATCTTTCAGTCTTTGTTTCTCAGCGCAGGATATGGTCATAGTGCATGTGTTTGCAGTTTGTTGAGCATCACTGTCAACTCATACACCGTAACAGAGTTTGAGAATTTGAGTGTCAAGCCTGCCATATTCAAGAATGCCTTAAGAAGTGCGTGTTTCTGTTCTTTCTTTTGTTAATTCCTTCTCACTGAAGTGGATACCAATGCTCCAAAATGGACGGTTAAAGACTGGTCAGTTCTGCCTACCTGTGTCATTGGAGAAACCACCGCAGGCTTATTCAGTGCTTTCTCCAGAGGTGAGTTGTTCAAGTGCCTTAGCTCTGCTTTCTGTCACATCCTCACTCATCTAGTGATAGGGCAAGGGGGAATGGGTTGGAACTGGATGAGTTTTAAGGTCCCTTCCAACCCAAACCACTCTAGGATTCAATGATCTTTCTTTAACCTGCAGGTTCCACTCCCTGGGATGAAGTGGGTGGATAACCACAAAGGGGTTTTCAACGTAGAAGTTGTTGCTGTATCATCCCTCCACACTCAGGTAAATGATAAGAGCGGTTATTGTAATAGTTCGATGGTCTTTGATAGTCTTTTGACTGTTGAAATGCTGTCAAAGTTGATACTGTGGAGAGTTTAATAATCACTTGTAGTGAAATTACGATCTCATTTTCAGTTCTGAGCCAGCAGACCTGTTATTCCACATTCTGCTGTGAGTATATTGAAGTTCTGCTTAAGAGTCTGAGCAGTTTGGCCTTTATTCACGGGGTGAATGGCCAACCGTGTTTTCAGACCTCAGACTGTTGTGTTTAATACAACAGGTCTAACATAGAGTCCAGACATACGATGTTTCCCTGTTTTCCCTTTTCCCCTCTGTCTCTTTTGTTTCTCCATGTATTTTTCATCTTGTCTTTGATCTGCAAAGGAAGATGACAATCATTTTGACTAATCATTTCAACTTTTGTTTTATCAATTCCCAGTGCGTCATTTTGGTGGGTTTTTTTGTGTATTTTATTTGTGCTTTAAGTAGTAACATGATTTTAGTGCATTTTTGTCTGTTTTAATAAGGATACAAAGTCTGTGGGACCTCTGTTTTTGCCCTGACTCCTTCTGAACTATTTCAGTTGAATAAGACATATGGGCAGAGCTCTCAAAGTTGTTGAGTTTCTGTTAATCCTGTGAGATTAAAGTCAGGTAGAAGAATGAGGGAGAGACTCTGTCCATGAGGTCCAAATCCATAGGAAGCAGAGTTACTTTTGGAGCTTCTTGCTGATTATTGGGGCTTTTTCCTTGTCTGTAGGACCCTTATCTGGACAAGTTCTTTGCACTTGTCCATGCTCTGGATGAGCACATGTTCCCTGTGCGAATAGGAGACATGAGAATTATGGAAAACAACCTGGAAAATGAACTGAAGAGCAGCATTTCAGCTTTAAATTCCTCTCAACTGGAGCCGGTAGTGCGATTTCTTCATCTCCTGCTTGACAAACTGATTCTTCTGGTAGTAAGACCTCCTGTCATTGCAGGCCAAATAGGTATTCTATTTATGTTTTATAGAGAATTATATAGCTGAAACTTTGACACTTCCAATTTTATCATATTTATGCAGAAATAAAAAAGTCCATTTTTATGCTTTATTTTAGTGCCACTAATATACCATGTGTCTTCCAAATAAAACGTGCTGGCATCCAGATGGGTAGTGATATACACAGACGCAATATTTAATACAGAGGTTTCCAAGAATGAGTAGTAATTTGGCATTCAAGTTGAGTCCCAAAAAGGGGGCTGACTTTCATGAGTTGGATGCTCAGCAGTTTCTTAGCACTGGAGCCTGTTGAGGTGTCTCTATACTGACATTCAGAAACCAAGGATTTTGACCTTCCTGGTCAGCTTGGAAATCTTGAAGTAGGTAAGATAAGAAGATAGAGATACTGCATGTTCCTGAAGCTACTGTGGATCTGATACTGTCAGCATGAATAATCCTTCTTTGTGCTCCCTGTTAGGGGCTGTGCTGTGACAGTACAAAAAATCTCAAGTGGAAGGCAGGATTACACCCTTGGTATCTAAAATAGTAGCTTTTTTGTAGGAAACTTGAGTTTGGACATGGTGGAATATAGGTATCTAAGACTGCTTTAAAAATAGCAATCATTTAATCTTTAATTGTTCTGCATTGGTTTAGTTTGTCTATACGGAGCATGGAGGACATTCATGCGTAGTCTATAAAAGCCTAATATTTACAGTCTCCAGCTGCTTGTTTCATCCCAGATTTATTTAGAATATTGTGTAGATTTCTGTGCTCATTTTTAGAACACTTTTCTTTTTTTCCAGAAGCAGAATGGAATTGTTCTGTTGGAGACAGTTTATATTTTGGCTAAGGTTTAAATGGAGGAAACAATTAACCGAGAAAAGCACAATAAACATCCAAGGGATATTATCAATCAGTTAAACAAGGACTTGATCTTGTTACCATTGCAGTTGATGACCAAAGTTGGGTTGATTCCAGAAAACAGGCCTAATTTCATTAAATTGGTTATTAATAGAAGTGGAGCCTTATCACTGCAACACCTGTCTTCCTGTCAAGCTGTTTATTAGACCTAGTTCAAATAGGCTCAGTTTTGATGAGGAACGCTTGCTGTAATCTAACAAGCTTCACCATTTATCCTTTAGAAGATGGACAAAATGTGCATTTAGGATTTGCTGCATTCTAACCCAAACTCCTCACATTACTTTCAGTTAACTTGGGCCAAGCATCTTTTGAAGCGATGGCATCAATCATAAACAGACTCCACAAGAACTTGGATGGAAACCAGGACCAGCATGGCAGAAACAGCCTTCTTGCTTCCTATATTTATTATGTTTTTCGCCTACCAAATACCTATCCCAACTCACCATCACCAGGTAGCTCTTTTCTTCATTCTATTTCAAGTCCCAGTGTGATAAAAGCAAGCAGAAATTGCTTGCTGGCAGGTGCTCTCGAGCTCCAGCTGCATGGCTGGTTCCCTGCCAAGCCCTCTTATTAACTTTCTTTATGATCCAGTGTAGCCATTTACAAGATGACTTTAATTACAGTTAGCCATGTCAGAGATTTAACTGTTTGATAATCCTTATCATCACTGATGAAAGACCATGAGGCTAAATTATGGCAAAAATCTGGTGGTTTAGTTTTGTTTTCTGTAGCAAGTTGCGCAGATGTGGTGCACTCTTGGCCTGTCATGTTTCCTGCTCTCCCTCACTAGTACTTTTGTACTTTTATCCAGTTCCAGCAAACATTGAAACATTGGCAAAGGAGCATGGAATACTTGAAAATACATGACTGGGTACAGGAGGGAAAGCAATTAATTCCACCCCTGCTGAGAACAAGGGATGTATCTGCATGGGGGAAGAGGTGGTGTGAGTGACAGCCACAGAAAACAAGGCTTTGGAAGGACTGTTGTGCACAGTACTTGCTTCTTACATGGAGGGGGAAACCTCTTAGAGGTGTTGGGAAGGTTTTGTACTTAGTGCCCAGTCCTTTGGTTGTTTTCAAGTCTGAGGTCTGGAAAATATCCCTTTGGCTAAAAGCATTACCTCACACCAGCTGCCTAAATCCACAGGGAGCTTCCTGCTTCCCAGACATCAGTGGATAAAATAGTTTAATCCCATCCCTTTCTCCCTGCTACTTGCCTTGGAGAAACAGGCAGGGGAAGGCATAGGGAAGATTTCCTTATGGGCTACATCTGCTGGTTATCCAAAGGGTGTGCTGCATCAGTCAGGCATAAAGTAGCATGGGATCAAGGCTGATTGATGGTCTAACCAGGATGTTCTTCTGTACACCACCGTAGGTCCTGGTGGCCTGGGGGGATCAGTGCATTATGCCACCATGGCTCGATCTGCTGTCCGACCAGCAAGCCTTAACCTCAACCGCTCACGGAGCCTCAGCAACAGCAACCCAGATATATCTGGGACCCCCACCTCGCCGGATGATGAAGTTCGCTCCATCATTGGCAGTAAGGTAGGAGTGCAGTGCTGAGGGTCTTACAGGAACCTCAGCATCTTTTATTTACTCTTTAAAGAAATAGAAGGGAAGTGTTTGTGACATTTTCCTATGAAAAGATGTCCTACTAATGGCCCCTTCTCAGACTTCTGGCAGTTGCTGATAACACTACTGAAACTCTTGCTCCTTGAAAGTAGTTGCTGATCTCCCTAACTTGTTGGAGACCATTCTGGCAGTGTTACTTCCACAAGTGTGGTAGCTAGGGACAAAAGTCCTTCTGGACTTGTGTCCCCAAGACTAGCAGGACAAGAATGGTTTTACTGCCTCACTTCTCACATGGCCAGCAGCCATATCCTCTGACCAGCTCTGTTATTCTCCCCAAGCCTCGCACCCTCTACCCTGCCACCCTGTGATCCCACTATTACCTCCCAAACCAAAACCCTTTCTTCTCCTCTGCATTCAGATCTGGCTGCTCAGATGCTTTCTCTACTACTCTTGTCCAGAGCAGGTGTCTTGCACACAGCAGGAGTATCCCTAGTCCCTGAATGGGCCAGGGAGGATTTTAGTGAGTGAGCCACAGTCCAGCCAGCTGAGCTGCAGTGTGAATTTATGGTGTGCTAAGTCTGCACCCACACTGACTCCTCACACCTAAAAGGGGTTTTCCAGTGTGGGCACATTAGTGCAGAGCACCTGAATGCTTTTATTTCAACTCTTAAGGGCACCCCCTGCAGAGGGTTTGTCCCTCTCTGGTGACTTCCAAGTACATAGGACTGCCACAGTCCCAATTTGAGCACTTCAGTTTTGTACCTAAATTAGGTAGGATGAGCTAGGGAGAATCTGCTGTTTGTAATTCCCTTCACA
The DNA here is from genome assembly GCF_028554395.1 of Pezoporus wallicus. Lineage (NCBI taxonomy): Eukaryota > Metazoa > Chordata > Aves > Psittaciformes > Psittacidae > Pezoporus > Pezoporus wallicus. The sequence goes on along the minus strand of NW_026638088.1, from coordinate 2,705,517 downwards.
AACAAGCCTTAGCTTGTTCGGGGTTCTATTTTTTAATCTCCTAACTGTAATAACTTACTCTAAGAGGAGATGCGTTCCCACCTTCCAGCACAGATGAGTTGCTGAGCCCTTTCAAAGAGCAGTTCCATTCCATCCTTTGGAAGATCAGTGTGCAAGTTTGTTAATAAAACCATCATCCTGACCAGCCAGGCCTGACGCTGGTTGGTCCTGGGCTTTAGAAGAGCAAGAAAAGCATAGTTTCAGAAAGAAGCTACCTATTTAAAATGAGTAACAACATAATTTGCTGACCAGATAAGAGGCTGAAGCAGTTTGGGTAGGCAAATCATTACTTTTACATCAAAGTCTGGACTTAAAAGTCTTAAAATGTTTTAAAGACCACTTCAGTATCTTGCTAATTAAACAAGCCTGACCTTTTGTGAAATGCCATAAGCACTAATGTGCGTATGGCATTTACACAGGCTATCAGAAGTTTAATATGTGCTGGCTCAGTGAATAATGTCACAGTACAAAATGAAGAGAGATTTTCTTCTAGGGATGTACTCCAGGCTTTAAACTAAAACCTCTTCTTTGCGTAATTGTTGAGGGAAAAGTTTCCTTTATGGTAGCCTGAGCACCAGAAATTAAACTCAGTCTGACTCTACGGACTTATGGTTGAATAGAATTATTTCAGCTGGGTAATAGAAAAGACACTTCTTGATATGTTAATATGAGTAAAAAGATGTAAAAATTCCTATTCTGTTTTTCCAAGTAGTGGCTGAAGCACATATGCCATAAGAATTCCGTAAGAATTGGGAACCTGCACTTCAAAAGAGAATCTATCAGGGAAGGCTTTCTACTTGAGAAAACCCCAAAGACTCTTTTGTTGTTTGATGGAAGGTTTCAGAATCCAGTTCTGTTGTAATGTAAGGTATTTATAGGGTTGGTATCTGTGCTTTGAGTCTCCCTTTTATCAGCTTCTTACTTGATTTTGAAAAGTGAAATAGTGATCCCCTGTACAGGATAGGGAAGATTTCTGTTACTTATTTTGCCTTCATTTGTGAATTGAAGCCACATAGATTTTATTCCCTACTAACACGAATTTAAGTGTCTAAAAAGACCTATGGTGAGATTTTATGCTTTGAGTGTTCCTGCAGTGCTGGAGATGTGCTGGAAAGACAGGAAAAGATAGTGGAGTTTCATTGCTGCAGCAGTGGATTGTCACAGATGTCTGCTGTGTTCCTGCACAGATCCAGCTGCAGGTTGAACCCCAGAGGTAGAAGAGAATTTAATAGCACTTTTGTGAACTGTTGAGTGACTCTGCCAAGCAATAAGAAGCTCTTGTGCTCTTTTATTTGCCAAAGAGGAAAGAATCTTTTCCTTTTCTGATGTTTACAACATGACTTGTGCTTCTGCAAACACAGTCTATGTGTACCTTTATCCTCAGAACCTAAGTGATGTGATTAGAAACCCTGTGAGCAGAAATGTGAGTGTGAGAAAGGCGTTTTCAGAGTCAGACTTGATATTACAAAACATGAGCTTAGTTCAGCATTCTGCAAAGTCCTTTCGACTTTAATTCACTGTGAGCAAAATAAAACATGTTTATGGGTCTGAGCAGGGCAGAAAGCTTTGATTTATTCCTTCCAAAAAGTAATTGAGATTAAAGCACTCTCCTTATATGTGTTCAGTATTTTTTTTATTGGACATCTTAAGCAAAATTACAGCATCGCTGTACTCTATGCATAGGGGATAGCTCAGTGGATTAATGGTTTGCATCCCAGGTTACAGCCCTCACACTGGGCTCAACCTTGAGATGGATTTTTCTTTGCAGCGAGAAATAGATTGTTAGGCTTGGTGGACTTTGCAGCAGATGATAAGCACTGTGATGAAATGGGCTGCATTTTTGCTTCAGGCATTGGGAAAAAGCCCTGAGTGGGCACAGGAACTACGATGAAAGCTCTCACTCATGTGAGAGTTGAAACAAAGCTGTGGAATTTATAAGGAATTGATATTCAGTTGTGGCATTGCAAAACTGCCTCCGTCAGAGCTGGTTCCTGGAACCAGGAAAGTCCACTGCATCCTGCTGAATGGTCCTGACTTTGGAGCAGCCTGCGTGACAACATGTGATAGAATCCCAGACTGGTTTGGGTTGGAAGGGACCTTAAAGCTCATCCAGTTCCAACCCCCTAACACGAGCAGGGACACCTTCCACTAGAGCAGGTTGCTCCAAGCCCCTGTGTCCAACCTGGCTTAAACAATTTACCTTTAAATTTGAACTTTTCTTCTTCTTGAGTGTGTTGAGAGAAAAGGGAAGCACAAAGAGAGGAGGGATCCACAGTAATTTTGCCCATACGATCCATTGCAGGAGTAGAACTTGGAATACAAACTAGATTGGGCTTTTAAAAAGGAGGATGATTTGTCAGGTAATTTGCTTGGCAAAACAGGTTGGTTCCAGAAAAGGTATGTTCTCTTTCGTGTATTGGCCACACTGCCCAGAGAAAATACCCAGTGTCCATGTGCAGTGTTGTTCACAGGGTTATTCTACCAGCAATGCTGGGTTTTTATTCCATGAGCAGGAATCCCTGTGAGAGCTGCCACTCATTCTCTTCAAAGTTTCTCAGCATTTCCATAAGAGTTGTAGAGCTTATAAACTGTAGCAAGCAGTCCACCCTAAAAGTGCTGGAAACCTCAGAGAGCATCCTTTGTGGTATTCACATCTGTGCACCAGTTTTCCTCAGCCAGCCTGTATATCCAGGCTGGCTCCATCTCCTGCAGTGAATGGGTTTAATCTGATAAGAGTAGGGTTTCATGAGGAAGATATGTCAGGCATTACAGAGAGGGCAGGTTGGACCAGAGCTGTCAACAGTGTATATGTGTGTGATGAGATATAAAATAATCCTCTGGACTAAGACGTCTCCACTGACACCTGAGAATTCAGGCTGCTTTAACAGTGCTAACTGATGATGTGTTTGTAGTGCACCCGGTTTGATTGCTTTTAAGGACTGAGCTTTGAGTACTGTATGGCATGCAACATGTAATATTTCTTTCCTTTCCCAACTGCTTTCTATTACATGCCCAGGGTTTAGACCGCTCCAATTCCTGGGTAAACACTGGTGGTCCAAAAGCAGCCCCATGGGGATCCAACCCCAGCCCAAGTGCAGAGTCAACACAGGTGGTGTCTTCGGTAGAGGTTTTTCTGGCTTTGTTCTCCCTGATGTTTCCCTGTAGAATATCCTCCTTTTGGTGTTTACTCCCATTTTGGTGGTTTGGTGCCTTTTTGTTGTTTTGTTCTGAATTATTTCTTTATTCCTTGGAAACTTTGTGAGTTTTCTTTTCTAATTTAGCATCTTCTCCCCCACCACCTCCCCACACTGCATGAAAACCCTCCAAACGCGTGGACGTGTCCCCTTCTTTCATTTCAGTGGTTGCTGGTCTGTGAAATGTAAATGCTGTGACTGCTTTTCTTTTCTTTTCTCTCTCTAACACTAGTTTCAGCTTCAGGTGGAGCACATTTCTAAGTGGGAACATTAATCACAGCTTCATAGTTTTGTCCATGTTTGCCATTTCTTTTGATGTTGCAAACCATTTTGCCATTCTCATCGAGCATTTAGTCTCCATCGTCAAGTGATCCTTCATGACTGTTTGAGTGGAATATTGTTAAGCCAAAACTGATTGCCACATGTAAAATTCTCTCTTCAAACACGTAAATCTGAATGATGCAGCCAGTGACGTGCTAGGGCCGATTGTATCTGTTCTGTGTTGCAAAGTATGAAAACTTTATAGCAGCTTCAGTCAGAAGGACTTATTTAGCCCCCATTTGCCTGCTGCTTTCCACTGCATGGTTGCCTTGAACGTACCTCTCAACTGTACCTCCTTTCAAGTGCATCAGAGTCCCAGAAATACTTAGTCTGAGTCCGCATGCACCCGTGGCAAATTATTTCTATCAGAAAGAGAACCTCGGTGATTTCCTTATTCCCTGTGCCATGGCGTACATCCCCATGTGCTTGGTCTCTGGTAGCTTGAGAGGTATGGACTGAAATTACAAGTTTTACCTCCTTGACATATGCATGCTGATAAAATGCAATGATGAAAAAGTTTCATGCTTTGCAGCATTAAGTGTCTTTGTGCATAAGAACATGCAGTTACTTAAATAGCCTGTATGTCTTGAAACAGTGGAAAGTACTGTGGTTTTGTTCAAACCAAATCTGTACATTAATAAGTGTTTGAGAATGCATAAAAAGATGTAAAGGCAGTAAAAGCCTACAGTTGGAACAGTATTTTTGTAAACGTACGTTGTCCTTGAGCTGCAAAACCCATCCACAGCAAACTTTAATGTCCTGTCATCATTCATTCATCTCCACTCCGTAGGCTACGGATCGAAGTTGTAATCGTATGTCTTCGCACACTGAGACGTCAAGTTTCTTACAAACATTAACAGGACGGTTACCAACTAAAAAGGTAGATTTCAGTGAAGACCATTGATCTTGTGGGGCAGGGAGGTCAAGCCATTCTGAAAACATGATGCAATCTACTCTTTCATTTATAGCCTGTTTTTTTCCGAGGTCATTAGGAACGGCTGTTGCTTAGCACCTCCGAATATCCAGGCTGTAGTGAATATGAAGTATTGTGACAGAGCCGAAGTGGGAAGAATAAAATGATCAGGAGTAGCTTGTCTGATTTAATGGCCATAGTGTTTGGAGCCGGTTTATTACTGGCTTTCAAAAAATATGAATAGCACTGTCTAGACATGTAAATGACACATTCTTGTGTGCAAAATCATAATGGGATGGCTAGCGTTATGGATGTGTGCTGAACTCGGGTGCGCAGGCGTTAATCCAGCGAGTGAATGGGAGTTCCTTTCAAAGCGCACTCCCTTGCAGGAGATGAGATCCTACTAAACAATGTCAGAAAGGCAAATTGCCTGACTTGGGTAATGAAAATGTAATCAAACATCCGGCCTGCGGGTTGCTCTTCCTAAGAAAAGGAATCCAAAAGCTGTTTCTTTGCCCCACGTTTCTTTCTTGCTGTTTAAGTCCTTTCTCACAGTAAATATACATCTTTATACAAATTGCTTTATATGTCCGCTTTTTACTCCTTTTTCCTGCAAAAATCAGACCAGGCAGAAAGGTAGAATTTTCAACTAAACTAATTCGAGCACCAAACTTTTTGGTTTTTTTTTGGGGGGGGTGGCGGAAGATTCTTTTGACACTCAAAATTCAATTTCGGAGCAAGATGCTGTGAAACGTTTCTCTCATCCCATATCATCACATCATCCTTCATTGTTAGTTGGGGATTTCTTTAAGGGATGCCACCACTGCTGTCACGTTCCCAGTTATTTTGCTTAACCTCATTGTTTGCCATCCTTGCCATGGATCGTGCTCCCATTTCTCATGCGGATTGTTTTGTGAGCTGGTGTCGAGGCTCGGGCTAACTCTGGATTTGAACCTCTGTAGCTTTTTCACGAGGAGCTGGCCTTACAATGGGTTGTGTGCAGCGGGAGTGTGCGGGAGGCAGCCCTGCAGCAAGCCTGGTTCTTCTTCGAGCTGATGGTGAGCAACCTGGAAACACCTTGCTTATCGTTGTCTCACAGTTCCTAGTTTAAACCACAGACAGCAGCAACTGCGAGTGACTTGGCTGTAATTTATGTCTCTATAGGTGAAGAGCATGGTGCATCATTTGTATTTTGCTGACAAACTGGATGCGCCAAGAAAGAATCGTTTTCCTGAGCGTTTCATGGATGATGTAACTGCTTTGGTCAGCACAATTGCCGGTGATATAGTCTCTCGGTTTCAGAAGGTAATGGCAAAGAATTAAACTGAACTGAGCTCGATCAGAGCTGAGGCTCCACACCTCCCGTGTGTTCGCTGGTGCCTACACCACGAATTGAAAATACACAGCGTGCTCGTCTTCAGTTTCTGTCCCATTTTCCTCTTCCTTCTCTCTAGGATACAGAAATGGTCGAAAGGCTCAACACCAGTCTGGCATTTTTCCTCAATGACCTGTTGTCTATCATGGACAGAGGATTTGTTTTCGCTCTTATTAAGACCTGCTACAAACAGGTGAATGCAGATAAATATTACGACTTCACTGCGAACCGTAGCCTAGTGTATTATTCTACCTTTCTTTGGACAGACAGTGAAGTATGGACACAGAATTCTGCTGTTGAGGTCTTTTTAGAGCTAGCAAGGCATTCTCAGTGGTGATTTAGAGTTTAAGCCTTTCTGATTACTCTCTTAAAAGTGAATTAGGAGTAACTCCCTTGCGCGAATGGACGTGCAGCAGGAAGGAAGAGTTATTCCCTCTGCTCACCGTGTTCAGAGTAATTGCATCAAAAGATGCAGGAGGTTTTGTGAGAGAGCTCAGACTGTCCTGGTTTGTCAGTGAGTCTTCCAAGGACACATTGACCCTGTGTGATGATACTGAGCACCAAGCTCCCCTTCCATCCTTCTGAAGATGCAAGGTCTCCCCCCCGCCCTGCAGCGAGAAGGAGGGTTCCTATGTTACTTGTTAGGAAACTTGCAGTGTTGTGGCAGGGAAATCACCCTGAACCACAGTGTGTCATTTGACTGCAAACATCTGTGCTGACACTGTGTACAAAGGAGATGACCAGGTATCAGGAGCTTAGGCTTAGAGTCTATAACACTATATAAGGGGCAAGAACAGCAGCAGCATATATTTGAGCTTTATTGCTTACTGTATATTAGCCAACCTGCATCTTTGACCTGTTAATGCATCACAGTGTGGTCCTGCTTCTCACAGTTCCCTACTGAAGTCAATAGGATGTGGATATCATACCTGAAGTACCTAGTTCTTCATTTGCTTATAGAAGTACAGCTGTTATATACATCTTGTATTGATATATGTCTGGCATTGACTGGGATGTTGATGTCTCCTGCACACAGAGGTTTAATCTGTAGCGCAAAGAAGTGATGTGGATGTGACCATTTAATGGTATCAAGCTCTTCAGTTCTGCCTTTGGGGAGCAGTGGTGGGACGGGGGGGCTCGTGCTGCGTTTGGAGCTAACTGCAGTTGTATGGGCTAAACTTGCAGGTGTCTTCAAAGCTGTATTCCTTAACAAATCCAAGTAACCTGGCATCTTTGAGGCTGGACTTCCTTCGCATCATTTGCAGCCATGAACACTACGTCACCTTGAATTTACCCTGCAGCTTGCTCACACCACCTGCATCTCCATCACCATCTGTGTCTTCAGCAACCTCTCAGGTACGCTGCGTTGAGAATCCTTTGTGGAAATGCAAGCTGAGCTTTGCTCTGGCACTTAAATCGTTGTTGTATCACCTCTATTTTCAGTCTCTGCTTGCTAATATTTTTCTTTAAATGTTTATTTAGAAATTACTTCTTCCTGACACACAGGTTTTGACTCCTTTTATTATTGTAAAAAGAATGCCCATGTCACTGTCCCTGTATCACACTGTTCTTAGGGACTGTGCTCATGGACAAGCACATGAGCATAAATGAGCCATTAAAGAAGATGCTTTGTCCATTGTTACCCTTTTCTTACAACACAAGGGTCTTTCTAGCATACTGAAACTTAGTTGTAGCCTGCTGAGGAGAAGTCATTTGAATTAGCAAGTGTGTTACTTGAGTGGATCAATTAGTTGCAAAATCACGTAAATGAAATCAAATTAAACCTTCTTTAGCCTGAATAAGAGCATCCCTCCTAAGTTAAAAGTTTAATCCACTTTTAAAGGTTATTTGGCTTAACTCCCCTAAGGCCAGCTCCATGGGTGGGAAAGCAATAACAACAAACAGAATTAATAGAAGAGTTAGTGAGCTCAGATGTAGTGTAAGTAGATGTGCCTGGATCCAAACAAAAAAGGGAGTCTATGTGAGGTTGTCTTTCATTCTGCATACTGCTTCTAATGTGTTTCATAAGCTTTGACTGCGTGTTCTGAGGGGCCTCATTGTGCAACCTCTGAAACTTGATTTCTTTTCACAGAGCTCTGGGTTCTCCACAAATGTCCAAGACCAGAAGATTGCCAATATGTTTGAACTGTCTGTGCCTTTCCGCCAGCAGCATTACTTGGCCGGGCTTGTGTTAACAGAACTTGCTGTCATTTTAGATCCTGATGCAGAAGGGTAAATCTTTACAGTTTGTTTTATCTTTTCCCAGCAGTTTTCTGTCATTCCAAGCAAATGGTGGATGAGAAGCAAGTTCTGGCATGGCCAGAACTGAGTTAAATTCGTGAGCTGAGGGCATAAGAAACCAGCTCCTGAAGAGTCCTCTTTCCCCCTGTTCCTCCTGTTCGTTGCTTCCTTAGCCCTGCCTCTGTAAACATAATTTCAGTCACATTTTTCCAGCTGAGAAGAAGGGAAAGAGGTTCCTACTTGGAGCCCCCAGCTGACACATGGGCACTGCTGGAGCTCATAAGAGGAAAATAGCTTTTCTCAATTATAGCAAGAAAATAGTTGTCAACATTTAGGAAGCCTCTGTTGCTGGTGCTTTTAAATGTTGCAATGTATTTTGCCTGTGGTCTTCCCAGCTCTTTTTAAACATAAATTATGCACTGATGAGGCCCCTGTAGATTACATAAATAGACAAATAGAGTCAAGCATGCGGAGTTTGTCAGTGACTTGCCTGGCTTGCACAGCAAACAATTTTCTGAAGTAGGAGTGTAGCCTGTAGTCCTGCCATCGAGGCTGTTACTTGTGTTATTTAGGGCTGTATTCTGCCTTGCCTCTTTAAAATGGGTTCCAATGGAAATTATTGATTGCTTCCACAGGCCTAAGTTCTCTCAGAGGCATTTTTCTCAAGGTAGACTCAGAAACACGAGCCGAGTCGACAAAGGCTAATGATTCATGGTTAATTCTGCCCCTTTAGCAAGAGGTCTCAGGAGTTAAACATTCGTTCTGTTTCCTCTTGGAGAAGAAAGTGATGCCATAAATTAGAATATTTTCTTTATATGTACATAGCACACTGCAGTCCCATTTGTTTGCCCTGAAATGGAAAAGGCAGCAAATCTTTACCCATATACGCTGTCTGCAGAAATGCTTTTTGTAGCATCGGAGCATCCTGCTTGCTGGATAGAAATCAGGTCCTGTCTCTGACTATATCCGCCTTTGTTCTTCACAAACCTTCTGTTCTACCTGCCTCTTGAGCTCTCTCACCTTGCTATTCTCAGTGCTTAAGCTTGGGCCAGGTCAGTAATCCCTGCCCAGCTGCACAAAGGAGTTACCAGTGTGATCTTGCCGGTGTCCACTGGGGAGACAGGTTCTCTCTCAAACCTTATCGAGACAGAAAAAACCCTTTATGCCAGTTCAGCTCTGGAGATACGTTTTGATCAAAGCTCCTTAATTGTAGTGGAGGTTTATACCAGTATTGCATTTGGGTTTTAATGTTTTCCACAGTGACTTGTAGTTTGCAGTTAGTTAGCTGTTCTCAGGCTTCATCCTTCTGCATTTGCCCTTGTAGATCCGCTGTATAAAGTAAGCCAGTCTGTTCAGATCTGCTTTTCCTTTGTATATGAAGACTTCTAACAATCATAAAGTATCATCAGCAGGTTATTATTAGAGGGTTCAGACGTGCCTCCCATTAAAATGTTTTGGCCGTCATTGGAAGAAGTTCAGCATCATTCCCCATTGCATTATACTACAGCAGGACAGGAGAGGGATGTCCAGCTGGTTGCTTATTGTGTTAGAGCTTTACCTGAAGCCTTAAATGTGTTCCTTCCTTGCTCTTTTTGCCCCATTAGCAAATGATGTTAGATTCTAGGTCACCCATCTTATAAGAACTCCTTGGACTGAGTTGGACAGAAATGCCTGCAGTGCCCAGGTGGTGTGTTAGATGGATCCCTCTGTGCTAGGAGCAGTACAGTATCACAGTATGCTGTGGTCCTCCTCCAGAGCACTCACAGTCTAAAAGCCAATACAACATGCAGATGAAGGAAGCCAGCTGAATGTGACCATTCCAGGGAGTGAGTCCAAGCAGGTAGACCCTCAGCAAGTTGTCTCTGCAAACAATGCTGTGTGACCGGGTTATTAACTCGTGTTGCTCATTTCATAGTGCCCGGATTGCCCACATTGACCGATGTTACTGGACAGAAGTGGGAAGATCAGTATTTGGCTCTCAGTATTCAGTGACAAAAGTCAGTTTCCCAAAAGTGTGTGCTGTTGACACAAATCCAGGCCGGGGCTGGGATTACAGAGGGGGTGGTTGAAGGGCACCAAGATCAATTCATTGCATTATCAGCCAGAAAGGTTAGTGGGCCGTATTTCCTCCTCTTCGCTATGGATCGATCCACCACAGTACCTACTGTGTTCTGGAAAAGTGAAAAGGAAAACCATGTAGCCCTAGGTTTGAATTACACTGCTTTCTTTGGATGTGCTTTCCCTACATGCAGTTCTGTGGCCTGCAGGATCATTTCCCTTGAACTGTTAGAAACACAGCGTAGGTGCCACTCCTCCAAACTAATGCAAAGACTTTTCTTTGTCCTTAATCTGAAGGAACTAGTCACTTAAATAAGCATTTCCTTCCTCATTGTTAAGGGTCTCACTAATTACACACACAAGCAATTGTAGGATCTCATTATGGCTTGATTGAAATACCCAGGAAAGACATGTAGCTGCAAGTAGCTAATGTCCTCCTAACCCATACTGCTACCTTTTAAATCATTTTAAACCTTCAACAATCCAGTCAAAGCCTCTCCTCATTTTTTAACCAGAACTCAACTCTACTTTCCACGTAAACTGGATACTGCCTGAAATTCAGCACTTGTTTTAATACCTCAGGTCTGAGCATTGGAGCTTATGTTTTGCTAATGCATAACATATGAGCTTCCTTGGCTGCTTCATGCATGGGGTAAAGTTGTCTTCTTGGCCTGGTTTGCCTCCAGAAGCAAATAGCTGCCCAGATACCTGCTGTTTGCTCTGAGGGAGTTTTGCCTCGGTGTTGGCTGAGGGAATTGAAATGAGCAGAGTGAGTTCTTGAGAGATTATGGGGAGTTTTGGTTGTCAGGGCATGAATGGGCTCACACAGGGTGTCCTGCAAAAGGGGATGGTGCTTGGGCCCTGCCATCGTTTGCATCTTCATAATGAGGAAGGCCATTTCTTGCTGGTTTTCCTTCTACTGCTTGATTCTGTTGTCACTTTTTACGCAGGCTGATGGATCATCAGTCTGCTGTTTTGATGGAGTAATTGCATGGGGGTCAGGGAACTGAAATAGGAGCTTCCTGACCATTCACTAAAAGTAATATTCTGCCTTAGAAGGGCTTTTCTGTCTGTAAATGGTGTTAAAAAGAAGCAAAAAACCCCACAACAAATAGTTTCACTAAACCCACTCTCCTCTCAAGTTTCTCTCGCTGTTTTCCATGTTCCCTGGTGGTCTTTAGTAGACTCGATAATTCAGCGTAGCAGTAGCTGGGGCTTTGGTTTTGTATAGGAGATATCAGAGTGTTCACATTCTGCAAGGTATTTGGGTACATTTTATATGGCCTTTTTAGCATTTGTAAACTACACAGGCGATCCAAAACCACGTGTCCTGGCAGCTTACCTGGAGTTAAAAATAAAACCCAGGGTTTTCTTCTTCAGAAAAAGAAGCCCCTTAGTTACAAAGTATAGTTTGCTTTGAAGGTATTAACTAATCTGTGTGACCCAACTCTCGTTTACCAGTTTGTTTGGATTGCATAAGAAGGTCATCAATATGGTACACAACTTACTGTCCAGTCACGACTCGGATCCGCGGTACGCTGACCCCCAGGTAAAGGCCCGGGTGGCAATGCTGTATCTACCTCTGATCGGTGTGATCATGGAGACCGTGCCTCAGCTTTATGACTTTACAGGTATTTTGTGTTCTCTGATTTGAATGTGGGTTCATCTGCTCGCTCGATTTAAGTGTTTGGGTTCTGAAATTGAAGTACAAACCCCTTTGCTGTTGGATGAGATCGTGTCTGTTTCTGAATTATAACTTTGACGTGTTTTCTTATCTAATTCCTAAGAAACGTTTCCTATCTATTTCCTAAACTGCACTTGGACAATGCATCTTCCATGAGTGTTAGTGCTCAACATCCGCATTTGCCCACTTGTTTGCAGGAATTGAAAGCTAGCAATTCATTTTAGTCTAAATCTGGCTGGCTACTCTGTATGTGTAGCCAGCTGCCCTCTATGTCTCACCAGCTTAAAAAGCCACCCCACATACTGTACAATTCCCATAACAATTCCAAAGGATAAGCAGAGTTCCTCGTCCTCCTTAGCATGTGCTCTGTCAGCAGATCATTTCAGGGGTGCTTTACAAAGTGTCCTGAAGAGCAGCAGAGGTGAGTTACTACAAATCAGGGCAGGGGGTCCAGCCTGGAATAGTTTGGAATTTATAGTTGTCTCCTACATCCTTTGAGTTTAATGTCACAATAAAGATGCAAGAAGAGAGTGTTCAAAGGGACAAAAGGTCTATTTTGAGAAGGGTTCTAGATACTAAGGTTGTGTAAGTGGCATTTGAAAACTGTTGTTTGCTTTGTGTGACCTCCACTATCAGTCCTCTTGAGTTTGGGATTGACCAGATGCCCACGTTTCTTGACAGAGAGCCACAATCAGCGAGGGAGGCCGAGCTGCGTCGCTGTCGATGATTATGAGAGTGAAGGTGGAAGCATGATAAGCCAGACAGTTGCCATGGCCATTGCAGGAACGTCGGTGCCTCAGCTCACCCGGCCCAGCAGTTTCCTGCTCACCTCATCGGTACAAAGCCACCTCTCCCTATTCCTTGACCCTCAGTCTGTGTCAACAGGCAAATATTTACACATGCAGGTCCCATGGGGCTGATCAGTGAGTGGTAGGGCCTTGTATCAGCGTGCAGCTGGGTGTTACACAAGGAGGCTGGGGATGAATGGCAAGGGGAAAAAGTCACGTTTGCGCGTTGTTGTGCCAGTTTCAGAGAGGATTTAAGGAATGCCAAGGAGAGATAAAACTCAGCAAACCTCTGAAACTGGAAGAATTCTCTTCTCTGATAAAGATTCCCTCATTGTGAAACAATCCAGTAGAAGCTCTGTGAAGCGAAATGGTCATTATTAACTCTTAAGTCCTGAGCAGAAATTCCTACCACATCCAAATCCCACCTAGCTGAAGACATCAGTGGGCCCTTTCCCCTGTTTTCTGCACAGGGAGGAAATCCTCCTGATCCTGGTAGCAGACAGGCCCTTCCATTTCTCTCTCCTCCTCCCTTTACTCCTGCATCAGAACTCCATTTTGATGGTTCTTATGACACCCTGATACATACATGGGATAATGAATGCAGCCCCTTTGCTTAATTGTTAATCTGCCAGGAGCTGTTAAAGGCATCTTGAGGGAAGTGGGTATTTGCTGCGTGAAGAGAAACACATTCATGTAACTGGTTCAAACTGCTGCTTCGCTCTTGTGGCTTGGCTATCTGTGGCTGTTGGGCCCCACTGAGCTGTTGGGTTGAGAAAGAGAAATGTGTTTCTCCTGCTTCTCAGTGAAAAACATCTGTTCACCTTCTGTTCCTATCTGGTAGTGGTTTAGGCTGGGGTGGTAGCAGGTGTAGAACCTTTTAGTGGTGATCGAAGCGTTTGGATGTGAAATACAGTGTGGCACATGTCTTGACCTGTCTGTTTTAGAGTGGCAGGCAGCACTCCACCTTCTCAACAGAGTCCAGCCGCAGCCTTCTGATCTGTCTGCTGTGGGTGCTCAAGAACGCAGATGAAAGTGTCTTGCAGAAGTGGTTCACGGACCTGTCGGTGTTGCAGCTCAATCGCCTGCTGGATTTGCTTTACCTTTGCGTATCCTGCTTTGAATACAAGGTACTGGTGTACTCTGTAACCTCCTGAAGTTCCTTCTGGGGCTTGCCGAGGACCTTTGCACTCTGATCCTTCACACGACTGCAGAAAGGCATTTCCTGCTCTCTCCTAAGTATTTCCTGCATTCAGAATCCCAAGGCTGAGCACGTCTCTGTGCAACCTCTAGCCTTATCCATGTTTACTTTTCAGCCGTGCAAGTGTCTGTGCCTTGTTTCACTTCTTAAGCAGTTTGTCCTGCTTGCCGCTCATCTGGGAACTTCTGCAGGGAAAGGGGATCATAGCTCTTGGTCATTTTGCTTGCTATCAGCAAGAAGAGTTTCCTGTAGCAGTGCTGGAGTCTGAGTAGATCAGCTAGCTAACAACTAAACATGTATTCCCTTCTTTCTGAATGTCTTTAGGTGTTAATGTTAATAAAATGTCCCAGATTGAAAGAATCTTCCCTGATGCTCTCATTTGAAACTTGCAGGGCAAGAAAGTATTTGAAAGAATGAACAGTCTGACATTCAAGAAGTCAAAAGACATGAGAGCCAAACTTGAAGAAGCTATTTTGGGAAGTATAGGGGCAAGGCAGGAAATGGTCCGAAGAAGCAGAGGGCAGCTAGGTAAGTAAAGAAGTCTTCTTCCTTGCACCCATCTGCGGTTTGGGATACTACCCATCAAGATATTCAGGCAAAGAAGGCCCTAGAAAAAGCTGGAGTTTGGAGCATGCTTCTCTGGGGCTGCAGGATCCCTACACTTTCCCCAAGTTCCAGCTACAGGCAATTTATTTGTGACTGGATTGCTTTTGTGTACATGTGATCATACCTCATTTATGGGGTGTTCTTGCCTGAGCTTATTCCAGTGTAGCATCTTTCAAAGCCACCTTCTAGTATGTCTTGTGCAAGGATCACAGCAGAAAACAGGCTGCCTGATCTTGCTCTGAAAATACCTGGATATTCCTGCTAACTTAATGAGGCTTGAAATAGCCAGTAGTGGGGGTAACAAATACCTTCTGATGATCTCTGCTGCTCATGCTTGGGAGGAAGGATGGCACAGGGGTTAGGATAAGAATCAGAATAGCGGTTTTGTCTCCTACTCTGCCACAGGAATCCTGATACATGTATCTCCACAGCCTCTCCATTAGCTCTGTAGTAAGCTGGCATATGGATAGCTGCAAGTGAAGTTGCCTCTCATGTCACTCAGCAGTGACAGAATTAGGGGCCACGTAAACATCTTGGGTGAGTGCCACAGCCTTGGGCTCTAAGAAGTCACAGTTTGCTGTCCCTTGTGAACAGACCTAGAGTTGCTACCCATGTAAACCAAATAGGATTAGATGACCACTGTTGTTTTGATACTATCCTGCAGAGAGAAGTCCTTCTGGGAGCGCTTTTGGAAGTCAAGAGAATTTGAGATGGAGAAAGGATATGACTCACTGGCGTCAGAACACGGAAAAGCTTGACAAGTAACTCTACCTTATCTTTCTACATTAACAATGTGACAGTGCCTGTGGGAATGCTCTCCCTATAGGAGGTCAATGGCAACAGCTCACTGGGCTCTTGTGCGAGCAGGCTTGGGCCCTTGGTTGGAACAGGGCTGGCAGTGTGCAAATAGCTTTTAAGTCCAGCACTGCCCTATCTAACTCTGCTTTTCCACTGTCCCTTGTTTCCTTAGACTTTAAGATGAGATTTGAAGAGGCTGAGACAATCCATTGCCTTCTTAAAACCCTGTAGTAAGCTGTAATTTAGAGGGAAGATCCATTAACAGTTTTCACAGAGAGCATATATATCTCATGTCATATTCCCTTTATTCCATAAGAGCATTCTGGAGTTCTCAAAGCTCGCTTTCCTTTCCTGTCCTAATCCATCACTTTGATTGTTTTTCCACATGTGCTGTGCTTTTAGAAGCCACAAACCAGCCAGGTACTGTAGCATTGGTGTGCAGTTCTTCTAAATTGCCATTTTGTACATCTGCAGACTCAATCATCACAGCATTGTTTGTGATGCTTGGCAGAAGTTTTCAGTGTGTGTGTGCGCAACTGATTGGAATGAGCTCTTTTTGCTTATTACACCCATTTCCCTTAAACCTCCCTCTCTTGGTGTGGTTCAGTCTGGAGGGCTCAGGAGTTGTGTTTGAGCTTTGCTGTGCACGTTTTCTGTTTCCTCAAATGGCAACCTGCAGTCGTCGTCCTCCCAGCAAAAGAATTCTTCCTAATCCTAGGAAAGCAATCTCAGCACAAAGTGAAGCTCTGAAGAAACTGGGGGATGGGGACCTCAGAGCCCAAATGGAGATCAGGCCAAATTTGACTCTTGAAGGCACCGACAGAGTACATCTTCACAGCTTCTAATGCTTTCTCCAACCCAGGAATGTAATCTCTTGTTATGTCAAGTGGTGGCTTTTTGTCCAACACTTCAGTCCTGTTAAGGCATTGAGGTGGCCAAATGACCAGTGTGTTTCAGCCTGCTAATGAAGTGTTGTAGGTATGAATTCCACAACTCCAGAGCTGTGGGCAGAGTTACACCAGATTAAAATTTGGCCTGAAGAGCTCATCTGGATCTGAGCCCCCTCCTTCCCAGAAGAACCTCAAGTACATAGTAACAGCTGTGGAATACCTTGATGCTCAAAGGATGGTGTCTCACTCCACAAAAGAATCTGCTTAGAGAACTCCACAAACCTGCTTTTTAACCCATACTTGCTCACTGCGACCTCGGTCCATCCCACTCCACTCCTGTGGCACCGCAAGTCTGTCCTGCGTGCATAGGTAGAGTCTGGCCCTTTGAAGTCTAACAAGGAAGACTTCACACCAAGGATTGTGCACAACTAATTGCAGGTGGTATTGGTTTATGCAGATGGTGTTGTTTTATGTAGGGTCAGGCCTCAAATCTTCATATTCTGGAGCCTGAAGAGTACATCATGAGTGTCTGGCCCGGCTCCCAGAGGAAGCAGAGTGTGGCAGGGGAGGGTTGCTGCAGTACAGATCCAAGAGCTGAGTCATCTGCCATCCCCTTGGTGGTGTATTTTGCTTGATTTGATCAGTTCCTGCTGCTCACACTCCTGCTGTGATTTGGCCTGGCAGGAGCCTGATGGAAAGGACATCTCTGGTAGGGCAGGCTGTAGTTGGTCTCTTCAGATACACTACTGGATCTTTGCCACATGCAGCACATCGTTGCGGCTGAATTCCTGGGGCTACTGGTGTGACTGGGTGTATGAACTTTGTAGTCTTTCCAGGAAAGTGAGTGCCTGGCACTGAACAGCAACACCCTGTCATTTTTCTTGGAGAGGAAGATACTTTTCAAGTACTGTAATGTAATATAGCTTGAATGGACAAAGATTGCACCCTCACGATATGCACTCTGTGCTACAACCAGTCTAGCTGCTGGGCTCCACAGTGCAAGATATACCAGCTCGTGTAGCACCACCATGTGTCCATAGCCTATAACATGAAGCTGTGTGTTCTGTTCCTGGTTGTGCTCTTGCATGCCTAGCGATGCTACTAAACCAGTTTTGAGTTGGACTTTGATTCTAAACTGTTGTTGTGTCCCTGGGAGAGTAAGGAAGTGTTGGAAATAGTGTGATCTCTCCTAGCATGGTGAACGTAACTCCTGTCTAAGTTTGTATATGTAAAGAAACAAGTCTTTCTTCCTGTCCTCTTAATGGATGCATTGTAGTGTTGTCCAGTAGTAAATATCCAAGTTGGAACTGGGAGTTTCCTGCTAATGAGAAGATGGTTTTTGAGAGGAGAAGATGGAGATCTACTTCTTAAACAGAAAGTAATTTTATTCCTTTCTTCTCTCAATTAGATCAAGGGCAGAGATAGAACACGAGGCACTTATCGATGGGAATCTTGCAACAGAAGCCAATCTGATTATTTTGGATACACTAGAGATAGTTGTACAGGTAAGGATGATAAGAAATAAGAGATACAACAGCATTACTGTCACCTGGCCAGGCAGCAGGTTGTTAAATCAAACCTTCCTGCTGCTCTTAACTCCCTGAATGCTGTCAGAACTGGGCAGCTCCCCTAATGCCTCTCTTAATCCTCAGCCTGTAACAGTCTGGTTTTACATTGCAGTAGCTTCCTTCAGCTTTTTGGAAGTTGTTCCCTTTTTGTAGTATAAGAAGTGGTTGTTCAAGAACTCAGTAACAAACTGCAAAAATATCCAAGTCCTGCCCTATTCTCACCAACTCCTGTAGGTCTTCCCAAATCTGCTTCAAGTCACCAGGTTCCAGGTCAGCCTCCTGTATGTGTACTTACTCTGCACAGTGCAGGAAAGCTTCCAGGTACCTTAGTCTGTGTGCACAAGTGAGCAAGGACACGTGGTACTTTTGTCCCCTGCTTTCTGTACAAATGGAACCAGGGCACGGGCTGGAAGCAGGCAGCAGCAGACTTATCAGATCCACCTCTGGGCTGCAGAGAGACCCAGGAATCCCAAGGGTTGCACCTGGATAATCCATCTAGAGATCAGCTACAGAACAAGGTCCTCAAAGGTCAGAGCCTCATCAGGTAGACGCATTCCTCAGGCATGGGTCAGGTATTTATTACCTGGGGGCTGATTCAGTAATGTGACTGTTTTGTAGGCCCATCTAAGTGGGTAATTTCTCCATGCCAAAGGGCTTTTCAGCAGGGTTGTTCTCTTCCTTTCTCTTACACACAGACACACAGGAGAGGTTAATTTTTGCTCATGTAACTCGATTTCCTTTTGCCTGCAGACCGTTTCTGTGACAGAATCCAAAGAGAGCATCCTCGGTGGGGTGCTGAAGGTGCTTCTGCACAGCATGGCCTGCAACCAAAGTGCACTTTATCTCCAGCACTGCTTCGCCACACAGAGGGCTTTGGTTTCAAAGGTGAATTTCTGGTGGATGCTATAATATATCCAGAACAGCACAGATGGAGGATGGGACTGTTTTCTCTTCCTTTGCTTTGGGGTCATTTCACTAATTGTTTGTTATTTTGTGCAGTATTGACTCTTAGGAAGTGTGGTCTGGGGGTTGATAAAGCCTGGCTGCTTTTCATGATCAGTACCTGTATTTATGCACTTTGGGTTTGACTGCACACAAAGGTACAGTTCACACAGCCCACATGCAGTGGGGGTTCCTGCTCTCCAGCAGTCAGTGGGCACAGGCACTGAGCCAGTCAGGAACACGAAGCACAAGTGGAATTTGAGCTGTAAAAATATCACTTCAAATGGATTTGTTTTCCTGGGCCTGTAATTTAAACCGTTTCCCAGTTTCTGTAGGAATACCAAGTTTTAAACCTGAGGAACTGATATAAATGGGTCTAAAGGTGTAGATATAGGAGCAAGTTATGGGGGTAGGTGAAAGGAGTTGCCTTCCAGTGCTGCCAGCAAGTCTGCTTTGCCTTACTATATTTTACAGTACAGTGAAATGATCAGTGAAATCAGCATCATTCCCCCAAAACAAAGGGGATTGGAATTCCTCTAATGCCAGTGCATGCTCGTTGCTGAGGCTTGCCCTGGCCTATTTGAGTGCTTATTTCTGCCTGTCCAAGCACTCGTTTTCTCCTGTGCTGTTTTTCCAGTTCCCTGAGCTGCTGTTTGAAGAAGAGACTGAGCAATGTGCAGATCTGTGCCTGAGGCTCCTGAGACACTGTAGCAGCAGTATCAGCACCATACGGTCGCATGCAAGTGCCTCTCTGTATCTTCTTATGAGGCAAAACTTTGAGATTGGGAACGTGAGTATGCTGCTGCACTTTGGTTGGTTGGTACATGTAAACGGGTTGGGAATGCTGGATGGAGCTCTGTGTATTCCTGTGGGAGAAAGGCTCTTGGGGGGTTTACCACTGAAACAAGCATGACATGCAGAGGGAAGAGAAGCATGCAGCAGTGACATGGCTTTGCCTTGCTCCTGGACTTGCAGCACCTCACACTGCTGGTCAGTGCATAGCAGCAGGAATATCCAGTCACCAGTGTCAAAGTTTAAGCTGTATGCCTGGAACCTGTATGCCTGGAATCTCTTAGCAGGCAAACTGCCTCTCATATTGGTTTATAGAAGGATGTGGAGCCCTGCCTGGAGCATCCACTGCCAGAGTTCCCAAATCTGTCAGTTTGGAAGGTTTTCATGCTCTCTACATTGGACAGTTTGCACTCAAAGGGCTGTTCAGAGAAGCTCCCCTCTGCCTTGCTTTCACACACCTCTAGGTGAGAGCAGAAATAGTCACATAGCCCTTCTTGTGCCATAGCTGGTGTGTGTGTCCTTTCTGAAAGGGCTGTGTCAGTGGACATGAGTTAGCAGTGCTGGGATTCTGTTTTCATTCAGGTCTTACCTCTGATTACATCTTAGCTTGACTCACCCATGTGTGCTTTGAATTAGGAAGAAGATTTCCAGCCTTAACTCCTCCCATTGGTATTTTGCAGGCATAATTGTAGCTACGTATCACAAAGTGCTCCTCCAGACACCTTTGTTTAAACTGCTTTGGTTACAATCCCCCACAGGGAGTAGTGGAACTGGAGGGACCCACTGTATCTGGGCCCTGGGACTGTTGGTCAGTTGACAGCAGTGAGTTAACAGTGACTCCAGTTTTTAGGCTAGACCAAACCAAAAGCAACTGTTTGGAGTGAAGGTTGTATCACGAGAGAGAGATGAGCATCATCTTCTTCAGGGTATGTGAGAGGAGAGCATGCAAAAGGAGAGAAGACTGGAACTATTGCAGGAGAACCTTCAGCTAGAACTAAATAATGCTGTGATGAGATTGTGAAGTTCGACAACACCAGAGGTTTAGTGTAATCACTGCTCTGAGACAGCCCTTTCTCACTTCAGTGTTCTGTTTTGCATCAGGTGTCTGTCAGGGGGAGGATACAATAACGAGAGCACTGATATTGCAGCAGAGCACTGCAGTACCTCTGGGTTCTTGAATGCCATAACAATACCTCTGTTGCAGAACTTTGCCAGGGTGAAAATGCAGGTGACCATGTCTCTCTCATCCCTGGTGGGGACATCCCAGAACTTCAATGAAGAGTTTTTGCGACGTTCCCTGAAGACTATTTTGACATATGCTGAAGAAGATCTGGAACTCAGGGAGACCACATTTCCTGATCAGGTAAAAGAAATACCACAAGAGAAGGAATGTGTCGTTCATTGATAGCCTGTCCTTAAACCTCCATCTAGAGCTGGAATTTACATGCATTCCCTGAAGGTGATTATTTAAATCACCTGAGTACATAAACCCCAGGTCCGTGTTTAATTCTGACAACAAGATGCAAACAGACCAATGTTCAGAGTGACTGTGGTCCTTAACACAGCAGTGGGTAGCTCGATTCCCATTGCCAGCTCATTACAGCAGTATGTTTTTTACAGGTCCAGGATCTAGTGTTCAACCTCCATATGATCCTTTCTGACACAGTTAAAATGAAGGAGCACCAGGAAGATCCAGAAATGCTGATTGACCTGATGTACAGGTAGAGTCTGTAGCCATTGCACTGTAGGGACAGTAGATGTCAGTGCTCCACATGGTGTTAGAACAAAGTGTAGTATCTACTGCACCTCCTGTATTTAGAGTGTGAGGTATTGTATTGCTGTGAACTTGGATTGCTTGGGGTTTATTAGCAATTCCTTCACTTTGAACTAAAGTCCTGTTTTAAACTGCTTGCTGTGATTCCCATTTTACCCAAAAACAACGCAGCTACTTGCTCTTTGGTTTTGTATTCAGATGTTGCATATTTGAGCACTCAGATTTTGGAGCAGTTCTGAGTCTCAGTGCTCGTGGACCAATAGGTACGTGTCTGTTGTGTTTGACTGTGATGTTAATAGGTTTTGGTTGGCACTTATGGAGCTTATCGTGAATAAAAGTAGTTTCCATCGCCCAGCAGTCCCTAACAACCTTATCCTTTATGTGAGTGTCCTGGGTTCAGCTGTAACAGGCATTTTTCCTCTTCCTAGTAGCTGGTGCAGTGCTGTGTTTGTGCTTTAGTCTGGGAACAATACTGAAACTCTCCCTGCTTGCAGCAGGGAAAACTTAAGGATCTTCCAGCACCTGCTTGCCCACAAGGCTTTTTCGGTGGTTGTAGTGGTTTAAGCCCAGCCAGCAAGAAGGTACCACTCAGCTGCTTGCTCACTTCCCCCTTCCTCCCCTCAATAGGATGGGGAGGAGAATCAGAAAAAAAGGTAAAAACCTATGGTTTGAGATCAGAACACTTTAATAATTGAAAGAAAAGTAAAATATAATACTAAATAACATCAACGGGAAATAGAGATTGAGAGGAAGGAACAAACACCACCACCCCAAAAAAACCCTCAAGTGGTGCCCAAAACAGTTGCTTTGTACTGGGCATGACGTTCCATGGTATGGAATATCCCTTTGGCTAGTTTGGGTCATCCATCCCAGCTTTTTGTGCCTCTCCTCACTGGCAGAGCATGAGACTGAAAAGTCCTTGATCAGGGTAAGTGCTACTGAGCAACAACTAAACCTGTGTTTATCAGCATTGTTCTCATACTAAAGCCTAAACACAGCTGCTAGGAAGAAAGTTCACTCTATCCGAGCTGAAGTCAGGAAACTGGTGTTACATATAAAGGTCTCCATATGCAAAAGGTAATCCAGAGCCACGTTAAGGTCCCAACTACCACACTGCATGGTGTTGCAATGGTCCTGAAGGCTTCTTAGAAAGCAGGAGAGGTTTTGTCATAAGCAACCAGGCAATTCTGCTCTGATTGTCCAACACCTTTGGCTTACTATCAGTATTCAAGTGAAATATGGTCAAGAGCTTCAGCAAGTTACCCATAAAAACATTCTGGCATCACAGGGTGGCTGCAGTTGCCCATCATTGACTGATTTAGGAATCTGTATAGGGCAACTTTCTATCTATATAGCTGCATATCTCATGTATTTCTAGATATCCAACCATGGAAGGTGGTTGTTGTTTAAGCAGAAGTAACTACATACTAATCACAGAGGTTTTCTTTTCAATTAGGATTGCAAAGGGCTATCAGAATTCCCCTGACCTGCGCCTCACGTGGCTGCAGAACATGGCTGGGAAGCACTCCGAGAGGAGCAACCACGCTGAATCAGCCCAGTGCCTGGTCCACTCTGCAGCCTTGGTGGCTGAATACCTGAGCATGCTGGAAGACCGAAAATACCTCCCTGTAGGGTGTGTTACATTTCAGGTGGGAATTATCCTCCGTATTGGACAATTGGGTTTTGTCATCTGCAGCTGAGACACACAATATGCCCCATGTTCCTGTGCCCATGTACTCGTGCTGCAGTGGATTTGTTCTGGAAGAATGCGTTACAACAGCCTCTGAAAAACTTCATTATGCTTGAGGAGGCCATGGAGATGCTGCGAGGGCTGGAGCAGCTCTGCTCTGGAGCCAGGCTGAGAGAGCTGGGCTGGGGCAGCCTGGAAAAGAGAAGGCTCCTGAAGGGGAGACCTGAGAGCAGCTCCAGTGCCTGAAGGGGCTGCAGGAAAGCTGGAGAGGGGCTTGGGACAAGGGATGTAGGGACAGGCCAAGGGGAATGGCTTTAACCTGCCAGAGGGGAGACTGAGATGAGCTCTTAGGCAGAAGCTCTTCCCTGTGAGGGTGCTGAGGCGCTGGCACAGGGTGCCCAGAGAAGCTGTGGCTGCCCCATCCCTGGCAGTGTTCAAGGCCAGGTTGGACACAGGGGCTTGGAGCAAGCTGCTCCAGTGGAAGGTGTCCCTGCCCGTGGCAGGGGTTGGAGCTGGAGGAGCTTTAAGGTCCCTTCCAACACAAACCATTCTAAGATTCTATGAAGACTGTCTTGGTTCCCTCAAATCTTTACATCCATAGGCTGAGTGAATGCAGTTGTTTTTATTTTTCCATTTAAGTCATGGGTTTTTAATAACCTCTTTGATCTAGCCAGTGCATAGTGGGTGCAGTTGATGAAAATGGTTCTTGTGACTAGTAATCTTAAGCACGTCAATACTGAGCAGAGCAAACAAGCACGCACTTAGCTTTGAGTGGTTTTAGGTGGACTGGTCCAGTTACTTAAGCATGTGCTGAAGTACCGTACTGGTTCAGAAGGAAATTAAACAAATGCTATGAAAACTTCCTCTAAAAATGTTCAGACTGGTTTTCAAAGTATTGAAAAGTATTGAAAGTACTGAAAGTGTTGAATGTTGTTTAAATTAGTAAAACTATTTTCTCTGTCTCCTTAGAACATATCTTCCAATGTTCTGGAAGAGTCGGCTGTTTCTGATGATGTTGTATCACCAGATGAAGAAGGTATCTGCTCTGGAAAGTATTTCACAGAAGCTGGTCTGGTGGGATTGCTGGAACAGGCTGCAGCATCTTTCTCCATGGTAGAAGACTTTAATTTCTTTATGTGTTTTCTTCAGCAGTCTTACACTGCTGGGCAGCATGAAGTAAAATGTTTTCTCTATGAGACTGTGTAATACTATTGTGAGCGCTTCAGTCTGATGGAGCCTTTGAGTTTTAGTTGTTCAAGACAGCCCAGTTTGCCCTCTGGAGTAACTGTGCAAGGAGTGGGATCTGGGACCGAGAGGCCTTTGTGTGTTTCCAGTGTCTTTCACATCAACACTGCACATTTGGAAGCTCACAATAGTAAAGAAAGGACGTAATGTTTTTCCTCCTCTTCAACAAGAGTGGGTTGAGAGCTCTGTGTGAGCAGTGTTAATGGGCTGGTAGCAGCGTATCCATCAGAAACCAAGGAATGCAGGTGAATCATTTCCCACAGCACAGTATGAAATGTCATTTGGTGGGGTTAAGCACAAGCAGCAACAACTCCAGGGCTCAGACCTAGAATCCCTGCTGTGGGCTGGCTAAGCCATGGGATGCAGTGTCTCTGCCTGCGATGGGCTGGAACCCCTCTGCTAGAGACATCCTATGGAAACTCCATAAGGCCCATCACATGAAGTGCTAAAAGTAGATGCAGAAATCACTTAGGTTGAAGGTGTGCCTGTACTGTGCACTTAAGCTTCTGTATTTAATTCTCATAGATTTTATTAGGATTCTGTTTAGCCTGTTGTGCTCTTGTGCACATATCCATCCAAAATATCCCAGGTTTGATTCCAGTGATAATCATATTTGGTAGTAGCAATGTGTAACGCAGTAGCCTCTTGATTTCAGGGGTAACTGAGTGTTTTATTCCATTCATGTGCTTGTATATTGTAAGAAAAGATGCCAATTATATCACAGTGGTATCTAAGCCACCTTTTCACTTTTATACTTTAATGCAGATAGTATGTGTTATTCTTGCTGTTGATTTGATGGAGCAATTGATGGACCTTCTTTTTGTAGGCTGGCATGTATGAAGCAGTTAATGAGGTTTACAAAGTCCTTATTCCTATTCATGAAGCTAATAGAGATGCCAAGAAGCTCTCTACTATTCATGGTAAACTCCAAGAAGCATTCAGCAAGATTGTGCACCAGGTAATGGTCTGAATTTTCAGCTGCAGTGTGAATTGTAAAGACCCTTCCTTCAAATGCTCAGTGCAAATAAAACCTGTCTATTAAGGAGAGCATTTTAATCAGATTACATGAGAATTGTCAGATGGTGATCCACAGTAAATGCAAAGATTGCTAGCAGGATTTTTTTCTCTCTGGACATTTAACATGAGAGAACATCGTATACCAAGAAATGTCCAAGAGTTAAAAATCCCAATCATTGGCCACTTTATCCTTTCAGATGCTATTTTAAACTGTTTTGCATGCTGGGAAAAACTACTGTATCTTGCCTTTAGCTGGTAGGTAGTGTTGGGGTTTTGTTGTTCTGTTCATTTGGTGGCTAAATAATTGAAGGAACTTTTCTAAGCTTAGATGGTGCAAAATCCACCAGCTGAGGTGCTGAGCGTTTCATGAGAGACATCAGAAGTTACCAAACCTCACGAAGCTCAACAGACCTCAGCTAGGCAGGAGAGGAGAGCACTTGGCAAGCTTCAAGAAGCAGATGTTCTCTTCTAGGAGAGGCCTGTTGGGTGCATGCCTTTCTGTCAGGGCAGGCAAGCACTCAGCAAACCCTCCTCCAGTACATGCCAATGCTGCTCCAAGCCCCCAGCCCCAGTCAGCTTCTGGTCATGGACTGCCGGGTGCATTGTTGGTGTGGTTACCCCTAAGCTGCCATCAGCTCCTCAGTAGATGTTGATCAGTTCATTGATTTCATAGGATGCAGCTGAGGGTCTGGGGGTTTTGTTCTGGCATTGCTGGGTTCCTGAGGTTAAATGAACCAACAGAGGACAGCCATTGGGTGTACTTCTGGGCCAGAAAAGGGCATTGTGGATGCATGATGACTTGTAATCGTTGAAACCATTTGAGGTTTGTGATACCTTACATTGATGGTCGTGTTTTGGCCTTTGAAACTCTTTCTTTGGTTTCTGTGACATGCGCTTTTTACTTTTTATCACACAGAGTACTGGCTGGGAGGTAGGTAACTCCATTTTAGTTAGTAAAGAGCACTAATAGATTTTTCAGATGACTCACGCCAACGCTTGCCCACATGTGCTAGTTGTGGGTATTTCTGTTGCTGTCTGCTGTTAAAACAATTCATTAACCAAAGAAATACCAATAAACCGATTGTGGTTGTAGGAAATTCTTCATGAGAAGCTGTAGGTAGTGCATGGATGCTGATGTGTTCCACTAATGAGGTTCTTTGGTGAATGAGCCACTGTATCATCACTAGTTTGTTTTTATAATATGTTTATATTTCTTTTCATCAGCATTGACACAGAATATCATCCCTTCATGCCATATTTTCACCCCACCCACAGGGGTCGATTTAAGCACTAATGCTCAGAGGTACTGAAACACAGAGCTGGTTTACTGCATACACAGACCGTATCGCAGAGAAGAGGCTGCTTCATTCTGTTCATTTAAGAACAATCAATTTGTTGTGTAGCTGTTTATCTGGCAGTAAAATAGCTCAGTTGTGTTAACTGGAGTCGGTTTGCCCGCTGTTTTCTCTGTGGAGGCTGTTTGCTCACATTTCTACAATATACACCATGAGAACCACACGTTTGGATTATAAAATAGACAAAGTGGTCAGCTTCATCCACATTCATCTACAGAATCATGGAGTGGTTTGGGAGGGACCTCTGAAGGTCATCTGGTCCAACTCTCCTGCTGAAGCAAGGCCACTTTGATCAGGCTGCCCAGGACTACGTCCAGACAGCTTTGAACATCTCCAAGGCTGGAGAATGCACACAGCAGTTTGGTAACTTGGGCCCTAGTGCAGTCGACGCAGTGGGTACATGAACACTGAGAGGTCTCAGAAGACATTTAAAATGTTTGTGAATATGATGTTATTTGCTTGGCGTTCAGCTGTCCAGTTTACCTCTGCTTTCTGTGAATCGGGCAACTCAGCATGGGCCACCTCACTCCAGGTTTCCACCCCAGGGAGCATTTAAGCCCACCCTTATTAAACCAAGACCGAGAATGAAGTTCTCTTTCATTGTGTGACTTAAACCATTTGGGCTGGTGATGTCTAAACATCGGTTTTAACTCTGGCCTGGCAAGAAATGCAGTTCATCAGCTTAAAAGTAAACCCTGACACTTAAGGGCTGGCCCTGTAAGTAGTGTACATGTTCCTCTGAAAGGTCCCAGCAGATGAGGCAGCACAGCGAGCCAGAGTACGTGTTGCACGAGTGTTCAATACGTGTTCAATAGCCAACAAATGTGAAGGCCTGTGAGCATCTCTTTTGATTAGTCTGCCCCTAAATCGACCCCTGAAGAAAATCCTGTCATTGGTTATGATGCTAACACCACTCGGTCATGTTTTACTGCATGGTAAAAGACACCCATGGTTTCAGTTCTCGTCTGTCATCGTGCTCCTTCATTGCCACACTTCTTCTGATCTTTGTGCTTTGTAGCTTTCAGATTTGTTGCATGTTTTGCCTTTTCTCCGTGTTTTAAATATTTTAATTGATGCTGGCCCTTTTTTATTTTCAAGTTGATTTGCTGCCAAGTTGCTGCTTGTTTGTTGTTTGGAATTTCCCTAATTAAAGACTTTCTGTTTTCTCCTCTCTCGCCCTGGTTGCTGACCCTCCTCCCCACTCTTACTATTGTCTGTTGTGGTAAGTTCCTACTTGTGGAATTTTCTTTTTTGTTTTTCCCCTTTCTCTTTTCCCCTTTTTGTTTTGTTTTTTTTTTTTGTTTGTTTTACACTGTGGAAACCCCAATTTCATTTTGCCAAAGAGCTCTGCCAACACCAGGACTACCCCTTCGTATGGCAAGGAACGTAGTGTTGCCAACTACAAGCACTGATGCGTTTCTGATACCTGCTTCAACATACCAAGCGGTGGGGCTTGCTGCTTGTGTGTTTGTTCATTGAGTAAATGCTGAGTTAATTCTTTCTGCTTGCTTTCCACTTAGGAAAGTTGTTAGGAAAAATCTTTCCATGCTATGCCATGAGAATTGAAACATGCTTTTTAAAGTGTGCAGGGTGAGGTTGCCATTGAGCAGCAGGACTCCAGGAGCTGGTACTTTCAAAAGATCAGTATTAGAAGACTTGTAATAGTTGGCAACACTGCAAAAGACCTTAAAATTCAGCAAAAAAATCACCATGCTCAGCTTGGTAAAGGTGGTTGGATTTCACATTCTGCCCAGTGTGTATGGAGGAGTTACTTTTATTCCTACATACTTGGGCTGGCTCTGCCTTCTGTGTTGGTCTTGGTGAAGAAAGCAGACACAATCACGCTTGCGTCTGGCTTTTTCAACCCTTTGTTGGCAAAGCTTTTTGTGTGCGTGCAAGAGACGACTCTCAAACTGTATTCCCAGCAATTTTGAAAGGTATTTACCATGCATAATAACAAATCATGAACCCTCATACATCATGGTGGCTGTTACCTGCTCTGCCGGTTCTGTGATGGCTATTCAGTGTTCACCTTCATTCTCTTCTCCTCACAAAGACCTATTATTTTTTTCATAAAATAATAGGAGATTAAATGCTTTTAATAATTTCTCCCTCGTATCTGCATTTGTAGCTCTTTTCAGAAACCAGACCATGGAGTATTTTTAAGTTACTTGTTTTCTCTCCATCCTGTGATAAGAGTTTGCTATTGGCTAATTTCAAAGATCCTAGTTCAGAGCCATCCCATGTTCTTAACGCCAGGCATGAAACTGAGCTCTCCTCATCTCAGGGAACTGACAGCTATAAAATGTCTATGCGAGGTATGGAATGGCCCCCAGGTGTTTGCTCTCCCAAAGGAGTTTGTTTCCATCCCCTCGCTTCCAGGTTTCATCCCTCAACATGAGTCCCATACATTTCATGGCTGATGGATCCAGGGGAGAGATGCTTCTGTTGCCTTAGGGGCTAACCAGTGCTTCTCACTGTCTGCTTTTCTCCTTGGGATCCTTATGATGGCTGAGTTTTAGCAAGTAGATTTATCAGGAAAAGCCAGCGCATCTGATCTTCATGATGATGAAACAAGTACCTAAGTTGGGATCTGCCTTCACACAGAGGCACTGAATCTCACCAGGCTTCCCTGCTGCTGCCATTCCTGGGACTTCCCAATGCCCCATTACTCTGATTTTATGCTTTTAGTAAATGCCACCAGAACTTCTTGTTAATTTATGCTGATCAACAGAGAGCATTTTCTTCCTCCCTCCTCGTTTTTACAGCAACATAAATGAGCACTGCCTGTAACAAATAGCTGCCTGGGCAGATGCCCATGTGTCAGACACCTTCTAGGGACCTGGTTCTGCAAATGCTTCCTACCCTGAAAGTCACTTGCCAAGCAGGCAGGAAAAAGCACATGAATTAGAAGAGCAGCAGTGTGTCCTCTGCTGGGGCCTGCCCTGTGCCCATGGGTTGGGGCAGGATCCCACCAACTTCCACAGGGAGCGTTCCCAAGCCCCATGTAAGGTCTGGGGAATTGTTTCATGTGGCAGTTCTCCTTAAGGCAGACATGATGCTAGCTTGGGAAGTGCTTTGGGAAAGGAGCCCTGGAATCGCAGCCTGTAACATTGAATGGAAATAAATAGCAGAGGAAGCTGAAAATGCTGGGCCTGGAGGGATTTTAGTGTAGGTAACTGTGGCTTTGAAAAGGTAGTGATGAGTGAATTAAGGATTCAATAGGCTGCTCATTCCTGTGTGAGTCCAGAGAAATGGGCATTGGAGAAAGACAGGGAATCCAGGGAAACAGCAGCCAGATGTGGCCAGATGGGCACTTCCAGTAAACCAGTAATAGCTCTGCAGCTGGGGCTCATACCCTGGGAGGTGCTCCCGGGGTTGGCTGTGGTCTGAGGAAACCCTGTAGGCTATGCTGGCAGGTGGAGATGGATAGAAGCCCCTCTCTGGAGGAGGGATGCTCAGTGGGACAGGCTGGAGCAGGGGCCCAAGGAGCCACCTGTGCCACATTAAGCATATCAGCATCTCTGGGTGCACCTCCTTTTCTTAAACTGGAGCATGTGTCTACAATTTTACCAGAGCAGGGCTGATAGATTGGTGTCTGTGGATGTCCCATAGTAAAGCCAAGATGTGACCTGTATGTATTAAGCAAGGCTGCTGCTGGCTCTGGTCACTTCAGGCTTCACTTCCACATCAGAGAGGGGCATTGGAGAGCTTTGCCCTCTTGAACGTGCTTGGGGTGAGCAGCAGCCCTCACCCCAAAAAGGCAATGTGTCCATCTGGCTGTGCCTTGGGTGAAGGGGGCTGAGCATCAGTGTGCTCCAGGCCAGGAGAAGGCAGTGGCTTGCTGTGACAGTGCTTTTTCCAGCCTCTACACATTCCCTGAGGGGTTTTCTTCTTTAGTTTGGCTCATTTATCCTCTTCGCCTTCCATAGATCACATTCACCATCACCACAAGAGATCAGTTTTGCCATAGCAAAATACCAAACAAAAACTAATGGTCCACAGCAGCCAGGACATCTGTAAGTGCTGTTTGAAACCAAACACCAGCCCAGATTCAGAAACATTGAGCATTAAATACTACCTCACACTTTATGTCACGAGAGTAAAGGTGAACATTCCCAGTGTTTCTTGCTGAAAGGCGTTTCTGGTCTGTGCATGTGGCGTGAGTTGTTTTAACAAACCCAAAGGTGTGATGTATTTGTAAAGCATTTCTCTTCTCTCTCTTTCTTTTTAATCAGATTTTCTTCGTTACTTTCCCAGCAAAAGTCTCTCTTCTCTCTCTCCTTTTGTTGCATTTCTGGGCCAAATTCACCACTGGCTCAAAGGGAAGCAGGTACATGATACAGTGGATTGCATCTGCTTTCGCCAGGAGTGACTTCGGCCCTCTTTACTAGACATTAGATACTAGAAGAGAACGTAACACCTTCCAGTTGACATGCTGTTTACAAAGCACTTGCGTGTGTGTGTGAGTGAACTGGACATTGACTTCGGCCCAATCCTGCAATTACTCCGGAGTGGATTACGGGGGCTCTGGTGTGGGAATTGTCAGGGATACCCGTGTCTAAGATCCTCCCTGCCTGCTGCAACTGGGCTTCCCTGTGCCTACAGGCTGCCAAAAGGTTGATCAGGCATTGGAACAGGCTGCCCAGGGAAGCGGTGGAGTCACCATCCCTGGAAGAGCTCAAAACCATGGACATGAGCCCCTCAGTGTCACGGGTCAGTGGTGGCCTTGGCAGCGCTGCGGTAATGGTTGGACTGGATGCTCTTAAAGGTCTTTTCCAGCCTCATGGATTGTGATTCTGTGAAAGGGCTGCAGAGGATTTGGAGAGCCTGAAATAACCACCCAAACGAAGGGGTCTGCCTTTGTTCCTCAGAGGCGTTTGACACCTCCAGGCTTCTGGGGTGGGAGAAGTCATTGCAGGGTTGGGCTCATGGTCGTAACTGATCCATATGATTTCATGTGAGTTACAACCTCATTGCGGTGTTGCTGCTAAACGCATTCATGCTGAGTTCCAGGTGTGGTTTTCTTTCCCTTCTTTCTCTCTGTTTTTTTTCCTTGGTTTATTTGATTTCTTTTTCATTTTGCATAAGTTCAGGAGCCTGCCTGCAGCCGTGCTTGGGGGTACTCCTGTCTCCACACTGAAATAACCTCTTGTTTCTCCAAACCTAGGATGGAAAGAGGATGTTTGGCACCTACTTCCGGGTTGGTTTTTATGGAACTAAATTTGGAGACCTGGACGAGCAAGAGTTTGTTTACAAGGAGCCCGCCATAACAAAGTTAGCTGAGATTTCCCATAGGCTCGAGGTGAGATGATCGTGTCTGTGCGTTGCACTTGGACCGCTTTGCATCACTTCCTTGCATTGCCAACCTACAGGAAGTGGTGGAAATGGAAGCTGCTGGGCAAAACCAGCCCCTTGCAGCTGATGCAGGGCTGAGCTCAGAGAAACAGCCTCTTGGCAATACAGTTTGCAGAGCCCATGCAGTGACCCAGAGCTGATGCTTCCTGTCCTCTTGCCAGTGCCACCTCTGCAGGAGGCAGGAGGAATGCAGGGAGAGGTTTCCCTGATCTTGCAGCAAGAGCTGCAGACCTGCTGTGACCATTGGAGGGTTTGTGGTGTATTATACAGTGTTTGCATTTCCCTTCTGCCACCTGGTGTAAGTTGGGATGCCTTTCGGGAGCTGATGCTCAGAAAGTATTGCATTCTGCTGTCATTGTGGTGCCTTCACATCATGTTCCTCTACTGATGGGACATCAGGCCCTCTAAGGTGCCTGAATTTCAGAGCCGCTGAGGTGGGACATCACAGGTCTGAAGTGTGTTTCAGTTGTGAACAAGTAAAGGCAGCTCTGTTAATAGAAATGGGGCTTGAGTGCAGCTCCTGGTACCACCAGTGATCATCTGTACCACGCACCAGTCAGCCTGTCCTGGTTCTGTGCCAGCTAACCTGTGTCTAGACAATGTCCTAGCACAGTCTGGGGTACATCACAGGCCAGAGAGTGTTCCCAGTGAGCACAGTGCACTGATGAGGCCATTCCCAGTGGGAGAGGAAGAGCGTTCAGCAGCATGGGTCTGGTCCATGCCATGCAGCTTGTTCATTAGGGCCAAAGGGCAGAGTGGGCCCTGTTTCCCTGTTTTATTTGCTGTGATAGATCCAGTGTCCTGTTGTTGCTCACAACAGTTCAGCTGCTGTCACGTTGTCTGAGGTTTAAGCACATGAGACTGAGTTCAGAACCTGGCCGTTCCCCCAGCTCAGCAAAGCCGTGCTCTGATGCGGCACCTCGTTCCCGGCGGATCCCACTCTGACCCCAGTGAGCTCACAGACACCCAGCGAGCTCAAATGGCTTGTTCAGAGCCATGCAGCCTCTGTGTGTGCAGCTGGAAGGCTCCCGAGTTCTCCTGCCTTCCAGGGCATTAGGCTTGTTTTTTCCTGTTGCCCCTGGAATGTGATTGATTCAGTTCTCCTGGGTTCAGCAGATCACATTCAGCCTCAGCACTGACACTGTTGAAGGCTTGTGGAGCTTCACCTCCCCTGAATATGCCTTTGTCTCTGCAACCCCCATCTCTCATGGCTGCATTTGATGTTTTCTTTCAATGCTTTCTTGCTCTTGATTGTAGGGATTTTACGGAGAACGGTTTGGGGAAGACGTGCTTGAAGTGATTAAGGACTCAAACCCTGTGGACAAATGTAAACTAGATCCTAACAAGGTAAGAACACACGTACACGTTCAGAGAAGTAGAACAGGTCCTGAATGTATGCAAACGTAATGGGGCGCATCCAGAACAAGGGGCAATGGCTTTGAACTGACAGAGGGGAGACTGAGATGAGATCTTAGGCAGAAGCTCTTCCCTGTGAGGGCATTTGAAGACCGTGAAGGAAGAGGGGCAGTGAAGTGTATCTCTTGCAGTCCAGAAACTGCTGAGCCCTGTCAATGGGAGAGTGATTTTTCCGAGTTATTCCAGAGGTGTCTTCAAGAGGGAAGAGATCAAGCTGGGTTATTGCGCTGCTTAATGTCAGAGGGCAGGAGTCAGCTCTTCTCTGGGCCCTGCCCCTCACCGTGCACACTCGGGCTCCTCCCTGCAGGCCTACATTCAGATAACCTACGTGGAGCCCTACTTCGACACGTACGAGATGAAGGACAGGATAACGTACTTCGACAAGAACTACAACCTGCGGCGCTTCATGTACTGCACCCCCTTCACGCTGGACGGGCGCGCTCACGGCGAGCTGCACGAGCAGTTCAAGCGCAAAACCATCCTGACCACGTCCCACGCCTTCCCTTACATCAAAACCAGGATCAACGTCATTCACAAAGAGGAGGTGAGGCCTGAGCTCTCAGGGGTTTGAAGGGAAGTATTGCACATCACTGAAGGAGGTGGATGCTGCTGAAACCCGTGCGCGATGTACTGTTGTGACAGTAACATGGATGGGTCCTCCTGGCCATCACTGACCTACCTTTTACATCTCTCTCAAAGATGCAGGAGTTGAGCTGAGTGAGAGCAGACAGCTCCATCACGAGCTGCTCAGGCTGTTCACTGCAGGGACTGTGTGAGGTGTTCCTGCCCATGGCAGGGGGTTGGAACTGGATGATCTGAAGGTCCTTTCCAACCCAAACCATTCTGTGATTCTATGACTGTGCATGAGACTCCTCAGTTTGAGTTTAAAAATGCCTTGTTTCTTGAACTTTTCCCTGTTCCTATTCAACCTAAAGAAAACCCAGACCAATTTAGTAATGCAGCATGACCTGCCACCTCTTTCACTAGCATGTCCAGACCACAGTGGCTGGTCTATGCAGGAGCCCTGGTGAGCTTTGTAGTGATGCATGTTACTCCCTTCCACTCTGCTTGAACAGTGTGTCCTTTGCTCTGTGTTGCAGCTCACTTGCATGGCCTCAGCCATGAGTGAGGTCCTGAGGGTTTATAGAGAGATTTATCCCATGGCTGTGTTAATTTTTTAAGGGAGGGATGTGATCACTCACTCAACCTGATATAAAATGCTTGGGCACTGATATAGTGCTGTAACCCTGGGCAGTTGGTCGCAGTTGGCACAAGTCCGTCTGCCCAGAAGCAATCTCAGAAAGCTCTTGAGCACCCAGATGTAGGAACACATTTAAAAGTCAAATTTTGCCTTCGTGTTCCCAAACCAAGACTGAGGTGGTGCATTCCTGAAGTGCTGCTGTCAGTCTTATTGGTGTCTTCCACCACTTCAGCGTGCCTCCCCAAAGTGACCTTGGTGTCTCTGAAGTCTATGGTTGGCAGTCTCAACCATAACAATTCTCTATTCTGGCTACTTGCTTAGATCATTTTGACACCCATTGAAGTTGCCATAGAGGACATGCAGAAGAAAACACAGGAATTAGCTTTTGCAACCCACCAAGACCCTGCGGACCCAAAGATGCTTCAGATGGTGCTGCAAGGATCAGTAGGTACCACAGTAAATCAGGTGAGCATCGCTGAGTTGGAGACACTGGGGTAGTACGTATCTCTCAATGTAGCGGATGTTCAGCATTGGGCATTATTCCTAAATTACCTTTTTCTCCCCATTCAATGTATGGGATGTGTTTAAGGTCACTGGTAGGTTTAGACCAGCTGCTGTCAGTGACTTTGTCATTTAAGAGTCCTGGAAATGTAATTAGGTCTGAAAAGTGGTTGCAAAGAGACAGCCCTCCCTCAGTTACCTGCTCCTTCCTGGCATTCACAGTTGGTTCTGCCTGCTTCTCTTCCCATAAAAACCCCAAACAACCCCAAACCAAAATGTTTTACTGCTTTCCCTTTGGTTAGCCAGGCTCCGGTGGGTGGAAATAACATTGTGTCCTGTTGTGGGTTATGAGCAAAGTGGAAAGCAAAAGTAGTGAATGGAGAAAAACTGAGGAAAAAGTGATGGGGAATGAGCAAAGCTTTGCTAATGCACAAGCTGGAAAATAGGAATCAGCTGGAGCTTAAAGTTCTGGCTTGAGTTTGCAGTGCTGGCAAATACTTCCATAGTCCGTCTGTGTTGTTTAAACTTTGCCTTAGTTGTGAGCTGAGCAAACTTTGTCAGGAGTCCTTATAAGAGAAAACAAGTGGAGAATCAGTGCGTTTTCTCACACTGCTTTCCAACAGCAGAGTTTTATTTAAAACCAAAAGAAAGCCTAAAAGAGATGCGGTTGTCACGGGGTTTGGTGATTTAGGGCACCCTGACCAGCTGTAGTTCTTCAAGGTTTATGGGGACGTTGCATTCTATGAGTGTTTCTGTGTGCAAGAAGCTTCTCCCGTGGTTGACTATGAGAAACTTACTTCTCCTCTTCTCCTCCTAAAGGGACCATTAGAAGTGGCACAAGTTTTCTTGTCTGAAATACCCAATGATCCAAAGCTCTTCAGGCATCACAATAAGCTACGGCTCTGCTTCAAAGACTTCACGAAAAGGTATGGAGTATTGTCTGCAACCTGCCTGCCTGATGCTGTTCCTCCTACCACATCAGGCAGGAACATGTTCAGTAACACAGGGAGTGTCCAGAGAGCAGAGTAACTCCATCTGCCCACTTCTCATAAGCAGCTGTATCCCTCAGGTGCCCAGGTGGTTCCCTGTTTCTCTGGTGCTGCTGGTGCAGGGCTTGAGGGGCTGAAGTCATTTGGCTTTGCTATTTATCAGGAATGAATTAGTGATCACAAACGAGCTGTGAACAAGTGTTCCTGTTCCAGAAAACACAACTAGCCACTCTGGCACGGATGAACTCACAGCTTGGCAGGGTCAGGAGGAACTCCTGAATTGGCCAGGAGATGAAGTTTCCTTCTGGAGTGAATTTCTCCATACAGAGTGGAAGCCTGCTGGCAGAATTCCCTTAAGAAATGTGCTGGCTGCTCATCTTCCCTCCTGATGAATGCATTGCAGTCTCATACAGCATCTTTTGCAAGCACCAAAGAATTAAATATATAGATCTAACTGAAATAAAAATGTTCCAAGCAATTAGATCCAGTGGCAACATAGTTGTCTTGTATGTGATAAATGGCATTGGTGATACAGTTCTTTTCATACCCTCTGTTTAAATTACATCCATGCAAATAGAAGAGTTCCTGGTGAACATCTCAGTCTGCTATTTATTAATCTTTTTCCTGAGGAGAGCAGTAGATCTACCCAGCTTGAAATAAATCCTCTTGGACTGAAAAGGGGCTATGTGGAGATCAGCTTTTCATTTCCCTCCAGAGAGGATATATGTAAATTGAAATAAGAAAAGGAATTGTCACTCTGGAAGTGAAATGGGAATTGGGAATATGACACTCTCCCCTTT
The DNA here is from genome assembly GCF_028554395.1 of Pezoporus wallicus. Taxonomy (NCBI): domain Eukaryota; kingdom Metazoa; phylum Chordata; class Aves; order Psittaciformes; family Psittacidae; genus Pezoporus; species Pezoporus wallicus. The sequence goes on along the minus strand of NW_026638088.1, from coordinate 2,668,764 downwards.
TCCCATGGACACCAAGCGGTTTAGCTGAGTCTTTATTAGCCCAAAGACAAGACAGAGAAGGATATTCTGTGTCACCCCAGAGGAACAGAGTGATTTGGTTTTGGTCCCGTTACATGAACAGCTCTGTGGCAAGCGGGTCCTTTATTTTGTGCCCAAGTTTTACCAGCTTTCATTTCCTAGATGTGAAGATGCTCTGCGCAAGAACAAGAGCCTGATCGGTCCAGACCAAAAGGAGTATCAGCGGGAACTTGAAAGGAATTACCACCGGTTAAAGGAAGCTCTCCAACCCTTGATAAACAGAAAGATCCCACAGTTGTATAAAGCAGTGCTGCCGGTCACTTGCCACAGGTGGATATCTGATTTTACTCTTTCAGCAGAGATAAGGAGGGTGTAAAACTGGGGACTGGGGTGTCTGATCTTCCTGGTGAGCCTGTGACGTCCATTTGGTTTCAATTACGGCTCTTTTGGCCTTGTCCCCTTCTGTCCTGACTCAGAGCACATCCCCTTCCCAGCAGTTATGGCAGGTGGTGTTTGCAGTGGTTCCTTTTGCTTCTGACCTATGACAGTTTGTTTGGGTTGATTTTTGCATCCTGCATCCCGTTCTTTTTAAATTCAAAAGCACTCTCAGCACGGCAGGACTTTGACACTGGTTTGTTCCCAGTGAAACTGGGCTGAGGAGCTCCAGGGGCAGGCAGGGTGGAAAAACAGCTGGTGTCTTCCGTGCTGGAAGACTGGGAAGAGGGATCTGGGCTTTTTGGTCCTGAACATAAAACCTTGTTGGGAATGCATGTAGCAGGTCAGAGGCTGTAGTGTTGTAATCCCCTGGCACCAGCTGAAGCTGAGCAGAGAGACTTTGGGTAGATGATAGTGTCTAACAAGATTCTGGCTCCCAGAACAGGGCAGAAGTGCTTCCCAGGAGTTACCCTTTGGCTTCACAACCCCTGTCGTGTCCCCCATCAGCAGGGTAGGCTAATGCAATCCAGCAAGGCAGCTCTGGCCATTGTGGTCTCGCAGCAGGGAATGGGGTGGGGGTGTTCCTGGCACTTGATTAGCACCAAGCAGGATGGTGACAATGCTTTTAATGAGAGACCCTTGAGATTTGTGTTGATGTGGACTTCAGCTCATGTCTGTGCTGTTGGTTTAGGAGAATACAGCCCTTCCTTTGAACCTCTCCTCGTGTAAGTGGTGCTCAGAGGTAAAGAGTGATGGGGAACATAAAAACTGTTGTGAAAAGAGAAACTTGGCAAGCTTGTGTTATAAGAAGAGCAAGACTTAGTGCTGCAGGAAGAAGGAAATGGATGTTCCCAGCTCACACGGCAGTGCTTAGGGATGTTCCTGTAGCTGAATTGGATGTGTTTTTCGGTCTGCTGAACACTGCAGAAAGGTGGCCTCCCCTCATCACCCAGGTCCATGATTTTCTAAGCTCTCTTTAAGGTGCTGGTGTTCTCTGCTGCAGGCAGTTTCCAAGGGCTGGGGATGGTGGGAATACCTGTGCTTCCCTCCTCACGCAGTAGGACCCTCACACACACTTTTAGCGTGGTGATTATTTCTAACCTTGTGAAATGCAGCCTGTGCAGGGAGCCTAATACAGGTATTCCAGGCAAATTCCATGTAGAGATTTATTGGAAAGACGTGAATCAGATGTCAGTAGTGCAGATGGTTTGTGCTGCTTCTTTGTGTACCCATGAATTAAACTTTCTATCAGCAAACCTTAGGCAGTCGAATGATCCCAGATCATTCCATTCATTTGAAAAGCAAGGATTTAATGTCAGTGGACTTTCTCTGTAGAGAATCCTGGAAATCAAGTTACAGAATCATTCATCTGACGAGGCTTCTTATGTCATCATGGAAAACCTGAGCTCATCATTGTATTTTCTCTCCCTCAGAGACTCCTTCAGCAGGATGAGCCTTCGCAAAATGGATATCTAAACGAGTTAAAAACCAAAATAAGCCAAAAAAAAAAAGCACTTAATATTAAGGTTTTTGCAAAAAAAAAAAAAAAAAAAAGAGCCTTGTTATCAACGCTGGGAATCAAGGAAGTTTTATTGGGAAATAAAACTCGGACTTCATCCTGGACATCCCACCCACCTCTTCCTCCATCCAAGTGTTCAGTGGCCAAAAAGCATTCTGAATTGTCAAATGTAGACTTATCCGTGTTTGAAACACAAGCTGATGGCAGTGGTATCCAGAGTGTTGGTGATAAGCTGTAAACTTCCCTCTTTTTTAAGGCATTTTTATGACTCAAAGGTACACTAAACGCATTTACCTTTATTTATAGCATTACCTAATGTTAAATTTATTTACTTTTAGTCCATATATTTAATTTATATTAGGACCATACGCAAATGCATTTTTGAAGTTTTTAATGTAGTGATGATGGTTATTTTGATGGTACTATTAAATATGTGAATGTTTACACTTTAATTCCTGTGCATTGGACTTCAGAGCTCGCCACCCTTGGGAAAAGGTTTGGAGAAAGGTAAGTCCTGCAGTAACACTTCTTATCCAAGTGGTGATGATTTTTATTGTCCCTTTCCTTTTGCCTTTTTAACTCTGAATACGAATTGCTGCAAAGAAAAGTAATTCCATCTGTAGCCATCAGAAGAATGGAGGCACATCATGGTACTGCTTTGCCTCCTTCAGCACCAGTGGAGTTTAAACATGACTTGTGTGTGTACATAGTCATTTCCACCAGCTAGGAACTCCAAACAGCACAGTAATCTCATAGCTTTGAACGTGCAATGCAGCTTTACAGTGGACATGCAACTAGACTGCTTTTGTGTCCATTTCTCAATTGGAAAACTAGTTTCACAGGGAAAAAGAAAGTAAGATGGTATCACAGCGCAAGTCAAAAGCTTGTGCAGAAAGCCTTTGCATTGTTACTTACATAAAGAACAACATCTGTTTTGCAGCAGTTAATGTTGGTGGCTAACACAGCTCTCCACTGGGAACATCAGGACTGGAGCTCAGTACACAGCTCCTGAATCTAGGCCTTTATACTGTAACTCTCTCTATTGAACAGCATCCCTTGGAAGAGGTGGTAGGTGATTAAACACAAGCTTATCCTCTCTCTATAAATACCTAAATATGCATACATATAAATACATACATGTATATATATGAACCCCCCAAATTTGATGAACATACTTTTATATATATAAAATATGTAAGGAAAAAAAGGGGGTTATACATGAGCTCTTAAGATAGATAGCAAACAGTTGTACATCATCACTTCCACTTTGTGAGTATTTGGCTTTTCATGGTTTTCACCTTCCATTCTAGCATACACCTTCCTGTATGTTAGAAGGTGCTGGTGCAGGGCAGTAGGATGCTCGTGCTCATAGCAGGATGATTGTACTTTATGCTGTGCAGGCTGGAAAGGCACCGTGTGTTGGATCTGCTGAGGGATGGATGGCATCCAGCAGGGACACGAGACATTTCAGAGGCTGATGGCAAAGCCCAGGGGTGTTGAAAAGGCTTTGGAAGCTCTCTGGAACCAGGGACTCTCAGACTGGAAAATATTGAGGAAGGAGAGGGTAGTTTCACAAGAGATTTATATGAAGAGGCATGCAGAATTATTTACAAAGTGGAAAAGGGGAAAAAAATCCCCATAGCCATGGAAGAATGAAATCTTAATTTACACTGGTCCTTGTATATGGTTTCTTCAGTTAGGAAAGCATCGGTTTTAATCCAGTTGTATAAATATCCTTTTATTTTACTGGATTTTACTTTTATTTTACACTATCTCCATACACCAAAGGAGTGTTTTCACTCAGTGTATTCCAGCAGATCCATGTTTTCACTGCCTGCAAAGAGCATTTCTCTCAAGCTGTGCAGGGTGACAGAATACAGCTGGGTCTCTCTCCAGTGACACCCACAGCCAGTGTATTCTGTTGAGTGTAACAGTGTTTTGTTTCCTTGGAACATTTCCTGTTCCTGAAGTTGAATGGAAAAACCTAATTCTTGGGTCAGGTGTGGAGAATCAAACTTTCATTTGCAGGCTGAAATTCAGCAACCCCCCCACTGCAGGCAGTAACAAATAGCACTTTGTGATTTGACTACCCTTGCAAGGTAAGATTACTGTTGGTTGTTGTTAATGTAGCTGTTCCTTGGTTTAAGAGCACGAAATCATGTATTATGGTGGCAGTGGTTTGGAAAAAGGAGAGGTCTTAAGAGTGTATCTGTAATGCCAGATTTTCCTCCTCTGCAGAAGATAAGTAAAGTACTACAGACACCTACTCAGCAGGACCTCATAAGCCACTCTAAATTTAGTCCAGCCTTTCTTATACTGTTTCTATTGACAGGACAAGACTGAAACACGTTAGTAATACAGCATCCCCTAGGATATGCTGCAAAAGCAGGGCCTGTACAAGAAAATCAGAGGTCCACCATAAGATGGAAAACACATTACAGATACTTTTCGTGAGCATTTATACTACATTATAATAAAAGACTAAAAAACTAAGGATTGCAGAATAACCTAGGCAGGGGGTTCCAGGGCTTTTCCTATAAATAAATAAGCTTGTATTTGAAAAAGTTTTAGATGCATCCAGAAGACTTGGGCATACTCACATCTTGCAGGTCTTCCCTTGTCTCTGCAGCAGTACCTCAGGTCATCCCGGCCAGCCTGGGACAGCAGAAGTGAGCTCATCCTATCTGGTGTCATATTTTAAACATTTTAAATTGTCTGCAATTTATAGGATTCAAAGATCTTAGCATCTGAAAGATGATTTGGGATTTTAACCTCTATTTATTGCCAAACATCTCACTTGGTTTTGCAATAACCCATTTCCTTTTCCTACCTTATCTCTAGTCATCAAGCACCTTCAAATTAGGACACACTGCACAAGAATCAGTTAAAAACCAGAACGTTATTCTTAAAGCACTTTAAATCTTCCATTTCTCTTTTCTGTAACAATGCCCAACCCCTTTCACTTTCTGCTCTTCCCTCTCCAAACACAAAAGGCTGATTTAGTCATCTCAGATGCATATCATAAAGTTTTTATTTCATATATATACATTCTTAACAAAGCATCAAAGCCAAATGCTTCTGTTTTCCCACCTTTCAGTGAGCTCCAAGTACAAATGAACTGTTAGAGGATCACACTAAGGCCCAAACCCACTCAAACAGATATGCATATTAAGAGGGCTTTAAAAGTACAAAATTATTTTAATTACACTACACGCTCCCCCTGTTTGGAAGTATTAATCACACCTATTTACACGTTGCCCATGTAACACCTATGCAGCAAGATGCAAATTAGACCATTCAAACATTTCTATTAAGTTCAGTTCCTCCCAAGACACTAAACGAGGTTACAAGACCCTTCTCTTGTGCTTTGAGTTGCACCGAGCCGTAGAGAACTGGATAAGGAGAAGAAACCACGTCAATTACCCAAAGACTAAATATGAAGTATTACTTCCCAAGTTACAAAAATACACAACTTCTGATGAAATCTGCTAGTTAATATACATTTACTCCAGGATATGAATACAAATAACTTTTATTAAAAAAAAAGAAAAAGCTAATAATACAATAGGTATGTCTGAGAGCTAGAGTTGTGTTAAAACCACTACCGTGTCCTGTAAGCATCCTTTAGGAACTATACAAACTGGTATTTCTAAAAGGTAAGATCACTATTCTCCAGCATCAAAGTTATTATTAAGTGAGTTAAGTAAGTAAGTTCTGTGTCACGGTTTGTTAATTCAAGTTGAGCCACTTAAACCAAACAAAAAAGACCAGAAACATTATGATCCAGTAGCTTCAAAAACAGAACAGCTGCTTCCTCCAGGTAGTTTTGATGCAAATCAGACCAAACAGTGTATATAAGTCCCTGATATTTACAGTCAAAATACAGTATCACTCTACAATCTTCTTATAAAACAGTAGGTAAGGAGTTGATGTAGATGACGATGTCGGAGAAAGGGAATTCAGAAAGTCCTTTTCTTCTGTCACCTTCACTTCAGAGTCATCAAAAAGCAACCACTTCCCTTCATACTCTTTCAGGCTCTGCAGCACGTACAGGGCTTTGTTCTCTAGTCCACTGGAATTAACACCATTTTGTTCGCCGTGCTCTGGGCTGCACTCTGCACCTCCGTTACTGCTGCTAGACTCAGGATTTCTGTTCTCAGTAACTACACTGAGGAACTTCTCTGGGTTAGCTGGCTTGTAGAGGTCACAGTCAGACTTGCTCTTCTGCCCCCCTAGAAGTCCAACAGCCTCCATGTTCTTTTTGTTCAGAACTTTACCCGGCTGTGCGTTTCCATTGACTCTAAAGGAGACTTCGCCGTCGTCGTAGTCTTCAGCAACGGTTCTCGCCTCCTCCTCGTTCAGTGGTTCTGGTTTAATCATTTCATACATTTGGTCAGTGATGAAATTTCCCTTATCCAGCTCCAGGCTATTGAGATCTGTGATTTTGACAGAAGCTGTGTAGTGTCCACTGCTAATTGTAATGCCACTGTGCATTACCACAGCAAATAATCCATAGGTGTCGTTGGTTGGCTTTGTGCTCCATTCCTCTAGTGAGAGTTTGAGGGGTGTCAGCAAGGGAGTGTTTATCTTGGATAGTCCACCATAGCAATCAAACCTTCAGAAGAAAGATAAAGTTAAGACCTGTTGCCACAACAGCTTGCAATAAGTGCAATATATGGGCCACTTAAAGCAGTACCTGTATTCTTCTATTAAAAAGACTAGGAGACATATTGCTCACTTTTCAACTTGCTTATCATGAGCATCTGTCCCTGTTCAGAAGACATTTTTACAAGTGTCTATAATGTTAAATATTATAGCCTAGTATCTGTATTTTAAATACTTAAGGAGATTCCCTTTCTCTGAAGTATCAGCTAATGTCTCGATAGTAATGGTAAAGGGTTATCCTGATTGTTCAGTTATCACTGAACACTTGCGCTGACACCATCCTGCTTGCCAGATTTAAAACAAATCAAACCGAAAACCTCTTCAACATCCAAGGTTGAAGTAGGCAGGGTTGTTTCCCCTCCCAAGCCTCTGAAAGAGTCATTCACTAAATAAAGGAATACAAATTTAATGACACTTAGAAAGAACTGAGTAAGCTCTTTTTCTCAGCCTTAGTGCCAGCGGTAATGCAATGGTTACCCAAGGATGAGTAGGTTATAGCACTTCCTTGTTACTACAAAGTCTACATTAACTGTCCTGTGTTATTCAGGTTTTAGACTATTACCTAGCTGATTTATTTTGCAAAAGCATCTATCATTCAATAAATAATTAGCATTTTGTTCACAGTGCACAAATCTACAATGGGAAAAGTTCAAGTCTTCTCATTACAATACGGATCTTCTAAAGAGTTTGAAAAGTGTTGGGACTTTCACCTTATAGTGTATTAGATGCCCTGAAGGATCCTACAGGATATACATCTTGCATCAGCCAGATATTGCATCAGTTAATTAACCTATTTATTTAATGATATGTTATGATATCCTAATAGATTTCAGGGCTGATTCAGCCTTACTCAACTGTTAGGGTGTTGTAGGGAAAAGTATAGGGGAATACAGACAAAGCCTGTAAAACACAGGTTCCAAAGAGCTACCTACTATTATTCAACTTGTATTTTATTGTAAGAAAGAATAACTATTTATCTTTAATCCAAGGAAATTGCAGATATGGTGTAGCAGTATGAGTGTTAACTGCAGTAACAACCTACTACTTTTGCTTCCCTGGGTTTAGTTTTGATCCTGCTGCGCTTCTAAACATTTTGCTGATGTTCACAGCCATAAACACTTATAAATACATTTACACACACACAGATGTTCTCAGTCACTCAAATCTAGTTACCTGAAACCTCGTTTTAGACCTAATGAGAAATAAGACATCTTCTGAAAATCCCTATTTGTAGTAACCAGAAATAGAGATACTCAGAAGAGACGGAGAAACTGCTTGCTGATACTCTAGATCAGAAATCCAGTTCCACTCAAGCACACTGTGACAATCATATTGACAGAAAACATTAAAAAACAGGCTCTACCTTCCGAATGAGATCCAGCATCAGAAAGATTTGGAGAGGAGGAAATAAGAGAGGAAATCTTTTCCTATTAGCTTTTTGTTCTTCTGAATCATAAGAATCTGAAGACAGAAAAATTGCATGCCAAGTACTCCGCCTCCTCTGACTGATGCACAGTTCATACACAACAAACTTGACTTTTGCAACTGCAGCTTTTGAGACCATAAATTAGTAGAACTTTACCCACTGTACTGAATTAATACCTCAAGTTATTACACACCTTTAAAGACTTAAGCTATTTTTACTGCAACACTTTTAACACACATGGATGTGAAATACTCCAGATAAAGGATTTGCAGTGGCACAGGCACTGCTGTCACTCATTAGGAAATGTGACTGTTAACAAAACCAAGTAAACCTTTCTTGAAATAAATAAAACATCACCTGCTCTTTCCTGATGGCATTTCACAAGACAACAATCTGATTTTCTCACAGTTGTTAAATGTAGATAGTGGAAACGCTTAATTAGATGTTATTACCAGTTACACGTTTCTTTGTTACCAGTTACACGTTTCTTAATAGCTTTGCAGTCTGAGTACACGTGGCCTAGCACATTTTTCACCACACACACATTTGCCAAAGAGAATTACTCATCCCCAGGCAAGTCGGTTTTCACACTGGCTGCTTTATTAAGTAAACCAAACCCTTTGCAAGCCAGCATCTAGAAAGGATAAAGCAAATCTCTACTATTTATCTGCAAATACTCACATTACTGTTCTCCTCCATTTATCTTTATTTATTTAAAACTCAGTCATCAGAAAACTCAGTAGAGCACAACTGAGAAGCAGACATGACTGCAGAACTTTTATGGAGAGAAGTTGTGTGAAGATTCTTAGTTTAAAAGTCGTAGTTTAAGGAAAACAGTCTGCTATTACTTTCAGGATAAACCATTGGCATCTCATCTGTGAAAAGGGTAGTAAGTTTTACAGTAAATATTTTAAGTTTACATAAGTCAATTTGGGGAAGCTCAGTCAAAGCTCATTGTTCAAAAAGAGTAACTGGATACTATGGAGTAAGCAAGTGTTCCGTTTTATTGGCCACGGCTCTTTCCCACTTGATCTGCAGCTGGGCTTTACTACTCCAAATCAAGATGTTTACAAGTGACCTGGTTTTGTCCAAGATAAAAAATTCCAAGCCAAAAACTGGGAAAGAGGAAAGAATCTTCTAAGCAGCTTCTGCTTCGTCACTGACTCCAGTTCTACATCTCATTTTTCCACTCTTACTTCCTTAATCTCTGGCTGCTAACACTTGGCAGAAAACATATGACATGATTCAGAGGACACACGAGGAACAGCACAAGAGACTGGATTCAACCTGAGCAGAATATAGGTCTGAGTATTTTGGAGCAAGGACCTGGACATTGCAAGGACAGAAGAAGAGGTAAGTGATTCAGGAGATAGCTGGTTAACCTGCAAGCTGCAGGTCCTGCCTTGTAGAAACAAAAAGTAGCAAATATAGGAGCAAAGTGAAGATGATACTCAGGTTTCCCTTCAAGTGGATATCTGGGGTTGTATTTTTGAATAGCCTATAATCACAGCAGGACACCATCTCGCATCAAGGCCTCCTCAGCCATAGCAATATAATCTTTTAAGTGTGCAACTTCCTCTCTGCCTCACTGTGACAGTCAAATATTATGTAGAACAATGGAAAGACAATTTTGTTTGTACAACCCTGGACTTGTATGAAGAGAAGTAAGCAGACATTGCAGAGACACAGGAAGTTTCCTTTCTACTTTGTCAGAAGCGTATATACTCCTGAAAACAAATACTGAACCCAAACTTTATATATACATAAAAACTAGACAGAAATCTAGTTTTAGCAAACTACTTGTAAAAGTATCTTAAATCTATCCTTGACACTAATTATATTACAAATCTTACTTAGACTGACCACAGTTACTAGCACTTGCTTATAAAGCATCTGACGAATCATCTGTCAACCTGTACTTGGTATCTGTACACTGCCAAAGGTCCTGTACACCTCAGTACTGGAGAAATACAGTTCTAAAATACTGGAGAAACAAACTGAATTCCATGGAATACTTCATGCATCAGACTTCCTGCTGCCTAGGTGGCTCTGAAGGTCTAAAGCCAACCAACAGGGAAATGCAAAGCTCAGGGAACAAATTTGTGCCTAAATAACTTACAAGCAGCTCAATGTGAAGGCTCAGAACTAGATTAGCCATCAAGGTCATAAACAGGAGCTGCTCTCTGAAGCAGAAGCCAGATAGTGGGATGCTGAAACCAACCCCAGTTTATCTTCTGCTGCAATCAACAAAGTTATTCCAGATAGCAAAAGTTATGTCTATTCAATGCCAGAAGTTGCAAACACAGGCTGAGTCTGCGAATGTTACTGAAATTGTACAGTCACTCTCAAGAACACAATTAATGGGTTAAGAATTCCCTAAAGGATCTGGGGGAATACTGTAGTTAGAAGAAGTTTCTCCTGATGAAGCCTTTTCATTAATGGAAACTCAGTGAAGAAATAGAGTTTACTGCAAAATGCTGTGCAGAAATTGGCATAGTTTCATCTGTGTACGGTACTGTAGGGACAAGGGTTTTCTTATCTTTTCTCTCCCTTCCAAAGATTATTCCTAAATTCCTAAGTATGAAAAAGCCCCAATAATAAAAATACAAAGAACACTCAAAGAATAATCTCTTTCAAAAAAATAAGGATTTCTACAGGATATAACATCAAACTGATGGCTCAGTAGTTGATTATCAATGGTATTACTGTATTTTTAAAGGAACTGGTCAATTTTGTTTGGTAATGTGTGTTAACTCTAAAACGTTTCTCTCTTGATATTTTTCCCCCGGATTTTAGTACTCACACTCAGAGACCAGACTACTAGCTACAACCACGAAATTCACGTTTGTTCTCATTCCTTGTGCTGCTCAAGTACTTAAACCTGCTTCTAAACTCACTGGTGATACTGAAAGTTAACAATGTTTTCAGACACATCAGGATGTCAGGCTGTTGTTAAGAATACAGATAAAACAGTCTTCCTGGAGGTAATTTCTGCCAGTACTTGTAACAACAGAAAACCTTTATGAAATGACAGGCTGCGTCCCACTGACTTTAGTTCACTTCAATCTAGGAATCTGCTTTTGGAAAAGTTACAAGACATTTTCACCTCCTTTGGTAAGATTTCCCTTCCAACAGCACACTGTTTCACAATATAGGCAATCTGCATACTCACTCTAAGCCACTAGCAGCAAAGCACTTCAAATGAATTGTTATAACTTCAGGCATTTTATCGAATAAAAGGCTGCGTTCTGCTTCTGTGTAATGATGGCAGTTTTCACAGAAGTATTTATCCTCTCCCACAATTCTTTCCACTGATGCAAACTGTGAAATTGCCCATTTAAGAGTCTTCATTTCTGTTTTTGGCTCTGGAGAAACTATAAAAGAGAATCGTTACATTTGCAGACATGCTATTATTTACATTTCCAATGTATCCTACCAGAACAACAACAAAACAAAGTATGTCAAGCTAAGACATGCTCAAAGCCTGCTATCAACACCATAAACAACAGTCAATATGTATGAAACAGAAGATGTTCCAGATCTCTGAATCATTTCAGGAAGCAATGAAAATATCAATAGATGTTATTACTTAAAATCCATGGTTTTCCCAGAGCTTGTCTTCAGATTACACGTGCTAATTCTGTTTCCCCATCTGTAAAATTGGGTGCATGGATTTGAGACCAGAATTTCACTCAAATAAGCAGAAAATTCCTTCTCCTTTCTACATTTTACCTCCCCCAAAAGCTTTACACTTGCTAGTGACAGATGACCTCTGCTGCTGGGAGCATTTTACACCCCAACAGCACCACACACCTTACACTGCAGTCCTTCAGCAAAAGGGGGAGGGCAAAAAATAGTAAAACCTGTCCCAAATTCAGTTAATGGGAACTAGAATTAATTTCCTTCAAATTCTGTCAAAAGTGCATTGTTGCCATGCTTAATTTTGAAAATAACTATAAAATATATATAGATCACTAATAGTTGTGAAAGATACCAGAGGACAAGCATTTACAAACATAAAAAAACACCCACTATTAAGGTGAAAACAGTCTAAAGTACTGGAAAAAAGTACTTTTTATAGTGAATTAACAAAAAAACTCAACTGGATACTCATTTCTTTCGAGGAAAAAACAACCCAGATATTTCTTATAAAATGAAGAAAATGCAGAATTTCTTACCATGAAGAATACCAAAATAAAATACCCATTTATAAGCAGGAAAACGTGCATAAGTGAAGACCTGTCAGCAATCCGTGTTCTGTGTTAAGGTCTGAAGCAATTTTAATGCTATCAAGCTCTGTCGACATTACCAACAATGTGTTTCCAAAGTCTAAAGTTAATCAGGACAAGAGATAAGAGAACGGCTGCTAATTTTAACCAGCACAAACAGGAGCAGTGTTCCCCGATAACCATGGCACTATCCTTCCTCAGAGTCTGGCTGAAGCAGAAACATGTATCACAACCCCTGTTGATAATTACTTACTTTCGGAACTCTCTTCAGTTTTAGAAAGCTCATCTTCTTGCACTGGAACACTGATGTCCTGAAAATCTTCTCTCCTTTCAGTAAAGCACTCGCACTCCAGGCATCTTGTTCTCAGAACCAACTGGCCCTGGAATAGCTTCTCCACTAGTTCAAAAACAGCCAGCTCTGTACCTAGAGAAAGTATATACCACATCACTTACCAAGATGCATTTTATTCAAAAGGTATTTCAGAACCTGGCTGTCCCTCTTGGAAAAATCAAGCGTTACACATGTGGCCCTCTCAGGATTAATCACACACAATTTTCACAGTATCATTTAAGTAAACAAGGATCCTCTTGGCCCCTAAACTGTAATTTCTGTTTTAAGATTAGTTTCTTGTTTTATACTTGGAAGTGGCATGGTGTCACTCTGGAAAACCTGTTTGTCATCAATGCACTCTCTAGTATGGACTGTCAGCCTGCCCAAGGAACACCACACTGTGGTTTCGCCTGGTTTCTGTTTATTCTCAGGCCTCTCCTCCAATACTTTCTAAACTTCTTGGCCAATTTTGGTCACATTTGCTGAGGAAATGCAGCCCTCAAAAGATTCTGTATTCCTTCAAATTTGTAAAAACTTGGCAGGTGGATCAGAAAGCTCCAAATTATTATGTACTGAATTCATACCAAGGCCCTTCCATCAAAAGTATCTCGTTTTCATTGACATGAACACAATCCACACCTGCCAGCTAGTTAGCATATATAATACATCCACTGTCTTTCCCAGTTCTTGGGAAGGTTGGAAATACAAAAAAGTAGGGAGGGAAGGAGAGGATATTGTTTGTAATGACTTGGAAAGCAAAGCAATAGCCCGTGGGGTTTGAGTGTGTTTGCTGCTGACAGTAACATTCCTTTACACCTTGAATCCACTTGCTATTTCTATGGATGACAATAATACAAATTGGTAATATTCTGCCTTTTGTTTTTATCTATATTATACAACATTTACATAATGTTAGAGAAATACCTCTCAATATCTGAGCTAAACAGGTCAAGTTACCAAAAAAATGAATTACAAACATGTATTAAATTCTCTTTCATAAAAATCTTTTTCAATTCCCGAGAATGTAATTTTGTATTTGGAGAGCTCCGATGGCTACAGTCTGAAGGCTGACTTCTCACACAGAGTAACTTCTTAATTTTAATAATCTTAAACCCATACACTTGGTCACCAACCTTCCTTTTTTGGTTCTTTTTCAGTTCCTTTTTCATTATGGCTTTCCACAGGAGATGCAGGTTCATGATACTCTTCTTTAATACTGTTGCCATTTTCACACTTTACAGATGACTCTTCTGGCTCACAGTCATCATTTTCTTTCCCTGGGTCTTTGGATCCCAAGTTTGTAGTTAGTTTTCCTAGACTATAAAATTTAGACAGAATACTAGGCTGCTTGCATGAAGATTTTAACCAGTTTAATCTGAGCCGGGACTTCTTCTGTGTTGGCTTTGCACTCTCGTTTTCAGTGGAACACTTGGCAATGGCATCGGTGTGATTTTCTAACTTCTCTCCTGTCGCCTTCCTCTTTGACCTGGTTTGTCTTTGATTCTCTTCTGCTGCAATTTGCTCTTTTGATACTTTGGATTTTTTCTTTGCATTGCCACCCTCTGCATCACTTTTTCTTTTCCCATTGCCTTTGAGTAGCTTGTCCTCAGCTGTCTCTCCAACGTGGCAACTTGGTGTGTTCTCCTCCTCCTCCTCAGCAGGGCTGCCAGTTCCATTACTCTCGGTATTTGAGTTATGGTTTTGCTCTGGTTTAGCTGTAGGCTCTTCCACAGGCAGTTTGTTCAATTCTTCTTTCTTCAGTAGCTGACACGTTTCTTGAATGTTACCCAGGATACACTGCAGAACTTCCTGGGCATCATGCTGCAAGTAGCCTTCATACATAGGGTTGAGCTCTCTAGTAAAAGTAATGAGTAAAAGTAATGAAGAATAGTTACACTCTGCTAACTGGCTAATGTGATCTGAGATTTAAATTAGGGAGTTTAAATATAAAAGTGGGAAAGGATCCTCTCCCAACCTAGAGATAAGTCTTCTCTGTTGCAGGCAGATGTGGGAAGGTAACTACAGCCTTATGCATTTAAATGCATTCAGTTGCAACCCAGCATCAGTCCTTCTCAGGTCAATGAGAATATTTAGACACTTAAGGCTTAACTAGATTTGAATTCTATTCTTCTCCTATGAAGACAGGCTGAGAGAGTTGGTCTTATTCAGGCTGGAGAAGAGAAAGCTCCAGGGAGACCTTAGAGCAGCTCCAGTGCCTACAGGAGCTGATAAGAAATCCAGAGAGGGGCTTTTTACAAGGGCATTTAGTGACAGGACAAGGGGAATGGCTTTGAACTGACAGAGGGGAAACTGAGATGAGCTCTTAGGCAGAAGCTCTTCCCTGTGAGGGTGCTGAGGCGCTGGCACAGGGTACCCAGAGAAGCTGTGGCTGCCCCATCCCTGGCAGTGTTCAAGGCCAGGTTGGACACAGGGGCTTGGAGCAAGCTGCTCTAGTGGAAGGTGTCCCTGCCCACGGCAGGGGCTGGGAGTGGATGAGCTTTAAGGTCCCTTCAACACAAACCAGTCTGGGATTCCAAGAAAATTAAAATTTACTTTCAAGTTTATGATGATATGAATAAACACAAAAAACCTCATTTCTTATAACCATACTCTAAATTTAAGCTCATCTAAATTACGTGAGTCTCTAATGCTGCATTGTACAATGATAATGACCTCCAAACTTCAGGTGAAATTCTGACAATGTGTTTAAGATAATCTGTACCTGAGGGTATTCAGCAGCCTTCGTGGCTGAGTAGCAAGTTCATCTGTGTATTTTTCTGGATTTAAGAGAAAGCTGGCTTGAAGCTGTTCAACTGAAAGGATCAGTGAATGCAAACTGCAAATTAGTTCATAACTTGCCAGTGGATCTTCTTTACAATTTCCCTGTAATAACAACATAAGAAGAATACAGATACTTGCAACTCTGTCTGCAACAACAAATTAAACTTTTTTCTTTCCTACTCTCACTTAGTTTAGCAGACATTTGACAGCTGGAGTATTTTTCCACTGTGGGAAGCAGGTGAGTTTCAGACAATATATTGCTCTTTTGCCAGTAGAAAACAAATCTAAAAGCCAGACCAGCCATTATTTTAAAAACCCAAACTTTCTTTGACCAAACCCTAATTTCCATCCACTCAAAAGCACTGTATCATAATTATCTTAATGTCAGAAGCACGGTGAGATATCAGAGCTTAAGAGAACTTCTTGTTAAACTCCAGACTTGTGCTTCCAAGTTTACAGACACTGAAATTTGAATACAAGACACTCAAGTCTGAATGCAAGTTCAAAACAAATATATATATAATGGTATGCATCACTGTAGAAAACAAAACTGCAAAACTTCTTACAAACAGAAGAAATCTGTTTGCAAGACTTTTTGAGTTAAATTTTCATTACACTCCCAGCCTACAGCCTCACTTTCAAAAGTACAAGTAAAGGAATGTGTAAGTGAGATGTTACCTTTTCTGCTTTTTGCTCTCCTTCATCCTTCAAAGACTCTTTCTTCTTTGAAATAATATTATATAAATGTTTTACTCCAGTTTTAAAGCCAGGACAAAAATATAATACCTGAAAGCAACAAGAGAATAATTGATAAAGTAAGAAGTTACTCCACATACATATCCAGGCTTATGATCAAACTCGTGCTGCGTCTCCCAGGGCTGCACAGCACACAAAGAACATGGAATGACGGAATAATTTGTGTTGGAAAGGACTTTAGAGCTCATCCAGTTCCAACTCCCTGCCACAGGCAGGGACACTTTCCACTAGAGCAGCTTGCTCAAAGGTGCAGATTATTCATAGCAGGGAGGTGCCCCAGCGTAAAAATTACCCAATCCAGGCAACCTACAGTATCATCTTTTTCCCCACTGTAATTAGTTTCCCTTCATAATACATGCAGGCATCTATGCAATATCAAACTCCAAATCTCATCCACTTGTGCTTATCCAAAAGAAAATCATGCTTTCGAGGCCTATTGAACAACGTTATCTTACCTGAAGTACACTGTTAAGGTAGCAAGTGTTACCCAGGTTATTCAAGCCCACAAAAGGCAACATGTTGTCTTTCTTCTCACAGCTAACAAGCGAGGGAGGCTGCGCTGCAGGAACAACCTGATCACTATTAAGCAGAGAAAACTGTGTGTAAGAGTTTTTGACAATGACTCCTCCTGGTGTGCATGCACAAACTCCCTCCTGGCCATCCACCACCTCAGGGCTAGCTTATAGAACTCGTTACTAGTATACACAGATCATAATGTCAGTGTTTCTGAGAGTGTCTATATGGCTACTGTGGGCACTCAAACACAGGCTTTCTCTTCAGCAACCTACACAAAAATAGGCAGGTTTACAGGCAAATCTGCCTTTAGTTCCAATAGGTATTTGTCAAGAACTACCAGGAGACCCACTTATGGAACAAAAAAAGTTCTCTTCAGAATACTTTTGTATCTTCTTTGTTCATTCTTAAGGCAGCACTAAGAAAAACGTGCCTACCACATACTTCCTACTACTGTCTCCTGCTCCAGGTTCACATCACTTCATATCTGTATGCAAACTAAAAGGATTAAAAGCGGGGAAAAAGAGGAAGGGGGGAACCCATAAACCTGGCACATTATATACAGGGATTAATGCACTGCACTAACCCAACAAAACCAAAGTTTAAAGTCTCCGAACCATTTGTAATTCACCATGATTAAACAATTTTTCCCACTAAAACTTCCCCACTAGCTGCAGTGAAATGAGTTGCCAGATTCACTCTGGGCTCAAAATACCCTAATGAATGGCAGTAACCTGCATGAGCAATTCTTTTACTTGCAGCAGAAATAAACCTTAAAATCCGGCGTTTTAGTATTAAAACTCATTTTGCAAAACCTTACGTTTTCGTATGCTTAAAATAATTCAGCATCAGAATAGCTGCCTTATGGTAAGCTCAAATAAGGTAACTTCAAGTTACCAAAAAGTTTATGCTAACTAAACATCCACAGTGTGGCAAACTCGCCTTCTTAAAACGGAGGCATTTGTTACAGTGAATAGCAAGTCCAGTTTGATTAACTTGGCTTGACGGTTTACTTCCTACATGTCAGAGCACATACTTATGCGAGGATATAACACTTAAACGACTGGATGGAGCAGCGCTGTTTATCCACCGCATCAGACTCGCTGAGCTATCACACTACTTTGACAACAGACCCAGAAACGCTTATTGAGAGCAAAACTCTTACATACATCTCGGAGCCTCTGAATTCCGCGCTCTTTTGTTCATTTTCCTGCGACTGCGTAAAATCCAGGGCTCTTTTCGTGTCCTTCTTTTGGAAGAGCTTCAAGGAAAGCCGGTTCTTTTTCGACGGGCTCCCTCTCGCCGTGCTGTCACTCGGCAACACCCCGGGCATCTTTCCTGGCGCGGAGGGGAGCGCGGGAAGCGGCCAGCGCGGCCGGGAAGCTGCAAAGGGCGCTCACACCTGAGGCACACACACACACAGAGTCGCCATTTACTTTACGTGCGGGAAGCACCAACCGGAGCCGGAGCCCAGCGCGGCCCGGGAGCCCCCCCTCCACAGCAGCACCGCCTGCACCTCCCTCCCACCCTCCGGCCCGGCCCGCCCGGGAGGCCGCTCGCCCGCCGGCGAGGAGGGCAGAGCGGACCCGGACCCGTCGGGGCGGCCGGCGGGGCCGCCTCTCCTCACCGCTACATGGCGGGGCCCGCCGGTTGCCATGGAGACCGCGGGGCGCCCCGGCGCCGCTCTCCCCACCACGGGAAACTTGGCGCGTTTTCCGCGCGGGACCTGCCCCGTCCTCTAACGACGTAACAGAACCGCCCCGGGGGCTGCCCGCGCGTTTCTGCACTCGTAGCTCACGCTTTACCCTCCCAGCTCCCATCACATCCGCGCTAAGCGGCTTTGGCAGCACAGCTACGGAGAACGCAATAAAGCACAGACTTTACCGAGGCTGTTGAGGCTGAAAACAACCCTAGTGTAGGGATCGGTACGCTCACAGAAGAGGATATGTGGGAAAATAACATCGTTTACTCCATTCTGCCGTTTAAAATACATAGAAGGTTCGCTGACGGCCTTTGTGTATAAACAATGTCCAGTGACTCAGGATGGCTTGGAGTAAATACACCTATTGCCTGTCATGCATATGGGGTAGCTACAGATTCATCACACTGTTTACAAAGGCCCCTTTCTACAGAAAAGCGAAGACTTTCATTCTTTTTCCACACTAATACTGTTTTTGTTTTGAATAAAAACAACTTGGGCAGTCCAACTAATGAGAGGTTGTGAAATACATCTTGGAAGTGTATTAAAGTGAATTTCAGGCTTCCCAGACCTTCCTCAGGAGGTGCTTTCTATGCTTAACCCAAAGAGAGATGCACTTCCGTTTTCTTTTAATAAAAACAATTAAGTATTTTAAACCTGTTATCACCGAGCATCTGCAGCACACACAGTTGTTCAGTTTATGATGAAAGACCTCAATCATCTGTGGCTTCACTTGCTGTGAGTTAGGAGCTCTTGTCTTTACACATGCGCTGGCTTCCATATTCCACAAACACGTCTGTCTCTGAAGATCACTCCGTATTTACTCCATATAGAATCGTAGAATCATACATAAGGCCTTACATTTTTCACAGCTCTTCTATGGCAGGGCTTGGACAGTGCAAGATGGGAGAAACATGATGAAGGCATTGCTGGAGTAAGTATTTTTTACACACCATGGATCTGCTCCTTTAAGTCTGTATGTTGTGATGCTATGTAATGTAATATTGCCCCAAAAGGTCAGAAATCTATTAAAGATTCATCCTTTATCTGGAGGAATAAGGAGCTCTGTGTGTTAGTCACACTTCTTCAGCACTGGTGTTAATAATTGTATTAAAGGGAAAGCCTCTTAAGTTAGAACACAGTTTTATTGCAATTACATCTGTGACTGCACTGGAAAACTTTGGCAAATGTTTTCTAGGTTACTGAGTAAGATATTTTATAGGATTGGTTTCATAACTGACTTCAAACCATGCCCAGACTGAGGCCTTAGCATCCTTTCACCTTGGACAGAGGTACCCTGTATTTGAGTACTCAGTGTAGAGGTGAAAGAATGGTAGAATCCAGCCTGGTTTGGATTGGAAGGGACCTTAAAGCTCATCCAGCTCCAACCCCTGCCACGGGCAGGGACACTTTCCACTAGAGCAGCTTGCTCCAAGCCCCTGTGTCCAACCTGGCCTTGAACACTGCCTGGGATGGGGCAGCCACAGCTTCTCTGGGCACCCTGTGCCAGCGCCTCAGCACCCTCAGAGGGAAGAGCTTCTGCCTAAGAGCTCATCTCAGTCTCCCCTCTGGGTGCTTAAAGCCATTCCCCCTTGTCCAAGGACGCCAGGACAAGCTCCTGCTGCCATCCCCAGGCATGGCACTGGGCTCTCTTGCTAAATACCAAAGCAAACCATGAAATCACACATGATTGCCATGCCAGTTTTGAAAAGGTGCTAGTCCTGAGTGTTGTGGTTTAAGCCCAGCGGTAACTCAGAACCATGCAGCTGCTTGGTCACTCCTCTTCTTCCTCCCTGCTCCCGGAGGGATAGGGAGGAGAATGGAAAGAATGTAACTCCCACAGGTTGAGATAAGAGCAGTCCAGT
Organism: Pezoporus wallicus; assembly: GCF_028554395.1. NCBI lineage: Eukaryota > Metazoa > Chordata > Aves > Psittaciformes > Psittacidae > Pezoporus > Pezoporus wallicus. Next base: position 2,648,527 of record NW_026638088.1, on the reverse strand, counting down.
AACTAAGGTATAACACAAACTACTGCTACCACCAGTAATAATAATGATAAGGGAAATAACAAGGGGAGAGAATATGAAACTAAAAGGGGAAAAGGAAAACAATAAACACAAGTGATGCACAATGCAATTGCTTACGACCTGCTGACCAATATCCAGCCTGACCTGGAGGATGATCTGGGCCTTCCGGGTAGCTCCCACCAGTTTCTATACTGGGGGGTACCACAGCACGACGTGCGACCTGCTGTAGTATGGAATACCCCTTTAGCTAGTTTGGGTCAGGGGTCCTGACTCTGCTTCCTTCCAGCTTCCTGTGGCCCTCCTCCCTGGCAGAGCATGAGACTGAAAAAGTCCTTGATAGGAGTAAGCGTTACTTTGCAACAGCTGAAAACATTGGTGTGTTATCAGCGTTGTTCTCAGGCTAAAGCTAAAAACACAGCACTGCACCAGCTACCAAGAAGGAGCAAAATAACTGTTAGAGCTGAACCCAGGACACTGATAATGTCCTATCCACATCCATGGGTATTTTACTCCCCTCTCTTCAGGCAGTTCCCTCATGACTCGTGTATGCTTTTTTCTGTGTTTCCTGTACAGCAATGTATAACTTTGCAATTTGATATGTTAGTGCAAGAAAAAAAATGGGAAGCTGGGTGCTTCTTACGAGTATTTAAAGCTATTTTGTTCTGAAAAGTTCTTTGCAACCTTTTGGGATGTTTTTCACGTTGCTACATGAATTAATTATTACTGCAGATCAATGTCCTTAAATACACATATGAATTATGGCAGAAATTATATATACTCCTTCAGTCATATGCATGCTTACTACACATATTTTGCTTTCTCGTAAAGGATAAAATATCCTCATATGCCTGCAGAATTGCAGGCCCATCACCCAAGGAGCCAAGGTTCAGATTCTCGAGGTATATATTGTTCTAAAGATTTATTTCCTTGGCTAGTGGGATTTACAGAGCTCTGAAGCTGGCTAGATGCTGAGCTCCCATTGGAAGCTGCTGGATTTCCTGACCTGGGTTCTGCAGCATGACACTGAGTTGCTTTAGCAAACATTGCCTTAACTTTGCTGTGGTTAGTAGACACTCAGGACTACAGAGGTTCTTTTGTATGAGACAAGAAGCATGCGTAAGGAAGTCTTATCCAGGTGGGTGGTGCTCAGAAGTCGTGTAGATGCTTTGTTGCTTAATAATGTGTTTCATTAAATCTGCTTTACGCTGCTAGTTTGAGTGGCCACATGAGGAGTCACTTCACAGGGAGCTGGAAGGTGCTGGGCAGTAACGACTGTGGTGACAACAGAGTGGTGTAATGAGAGAGGATGACATCTCTTGAGTGCTTGACTGTGAATCAAAACCAGACTGGAATAAACTCCAAGGGCAGGAGTCCAGCTGCTCCGGGTAGGCTTGTGCTCGATACAGAGCGAGTCCTGACAGATCTCAAGTCAAATGACATGACTAAGGCTGTTTAATTACTTACTAATACTGCATTTCAATAAAAGTCTACCCTGTCAAGTGTGTGGTTTGGAATCTGCTTCAACAAACCTGATAAAAGACTATTTGTGTCCAAGGATTTTACAGTCTGATAATCTGATTCCTCATATACAGGTTTTAGGTATGCTTTTGCCTAGGAACACCATCAGTGACTTTGGGGGTCCTAGTTTAAAGTTAGGCTGCAAACATTTACAGGCTTGTGGTTTAACTTTCAGGTGTCGTAACTGAGTGAAAGAAGGAGGGGAGATGTTAGCAGAGAGTATATTTGCAGAGACTGGAAGTATATGCAGCTTTTCACACGGTTGTTACAGGGCTTTGTTCTGTCTATTGCATTTTATTTGGCTAATGAAGCATTCAACTCAGTTTTAATAGGTATAATTATTACTGTAATCAACAAATGCATATGCCACCTAACCAATACATCAAGTAAGTACGAGACAGTAAAGTACCTCTTGCAATGTTTAGTCAGCACGTGTCTGAAACAAACTTTACCTGCCCTTTTTCCACAGTGTTGGGTCTGTTTCCAAATGCTTCCATTCAGAGAAGCTTCTTGTGTCATCCTGTGATGAGCCTGTTGTTCACCCCGATAGATCTCCATGTCAGGCCTCCTTCCTGAATGTGTTTTACTTCTTCTGTTGGTAATTTAATCTGATTACATATAACCTTTATCCCGCTCTAAATAATTTCTCTCCCTTAGCATACCCACAATGAGCTTCCTCATTCTCTATCATCATTATTTTAACCAAACCACACATACTTCATTTTTTATCTCTACTTGTTAGTTCCCTCTGGCTTCTAAAGACAAAGTTAATATACGAGACATTCTGGTTGAGTGTTCTTTAAGTTTCCCCTCTGTCACCTGTATGGAAAACCATTTGCAGTATATGGATATTTTTTAGCTCAATTTGTATTCATTAGACATTAGTTTCTGTTGATTTCAGTGTACTTAATTCTCATCCTGTGCCAGCAAATGCTGGTTTTGAGGTCACTGCATATACAGCATTTTATATTTGTCCTTTAAGCTTGCCCTTTAACCACTGAAAACAGCGGAGTTTTCAGATGGTTCTTGAGTAGAAATCAGCAAGATGAAGAGAGATGACGTCAAAGAGGTGAAGTTGGTTGTGTGGGAAGCCACAGGACATGAAATCAAGGACACGGCAGAGATGGGCTGCCCACACCGGGTAATCAGATTGACTTTCTAATTACAGGTAGCAGCAAGACTCAAACTGCCTTTGAAGAACTACGGGAGAAATCAAGATTCATTCTTGGTATTTAGTGTGTGCTCCTGGAGGCCATTTCAAGGCAAATGACACGAGGTAATGTTTGCAGCATGAAATGAGGCTTTATAATTAGCTAATTTTAACAAACCCTCCTAGGAAACCTGTGTGGTTAATGGGTGGAGTGAAATCTTCGCTGCATTTCCAGCGACTCATTGTTTAAATCTGGCAGTACAGTCACACCTCTGTCTTTGCTTTCTTCCATAGATACACACACATACATCAAGTGTAATTACAGTCCAGGTAATGATTGTATCTGAAGGTTTATGGCAGAGGCAGTGTCACCCCTTGGCATACCCAGGACAGGCTGGTTAGCTGATTCATGACTCTGCATTAAAAAATACCAGCAAAGCCATGATTTATTTTAGACAGCAAGCACAGGAGAAGCAGAAGCTTCTTTCACTGGGAAGTGGCTGCTACAACCAGAACGACACAGTGCCTTGCTGCCCAAAAGCACAGCTCCATCACAAAACCAGCCATCCAACAGCCTTCCCACCCAGAGAGCCACAGAAGAGACCCCTGAGCTTAGTGCAATCTCCTCTTTACCAGCCTTTCACCCTCTCAAATTTTTATGCACCCTCTTAAAATATGGCTTCTTGTCAATGCGGGAGATTTTTCCAGCAGGAAAATGTTCTGTGTAAATGTAAGGAAATGAGGATTTTTTTTTTTTCTGTATCTAACTAAAAATAGAGCAACACCTAATTAAATATTTATGGTGGCTTAGCACACTCAATAAAGGAACTGTTGTCTAGAAGCCTCCAAAGCTTCAGCTTCTTGCAGTGGTGTTTCAAATACAGGCCAGAGAGGGAGCAGGTGCAAGAGGCAGTAATTGCATATGTACAGTTCTGAGACACTCAAACATGCAAGATTAAGTTATGTCTAATACTATAGACTTCACAGCCATATGCTATAAAAAATAACTGCACTGGGAGACCAGAAATCTCCACAGACATAGCCAAAAATAACCATATGAAATGCCTGGAAAGAGCAGATTCCCCAGAGGCTGGATTTCTGGACTCTTAGAGGGAGTCTCCAGCACAGAGCACCATTCCCTGAAGGAAAAACCCTCCACAACCTCTAGCTGTTGCTGAAACACCTAAATGAGAGAGCAGCTTCCAAACCCTGCAGCCATATCGGTGACAGGCCTTTAAATCTGCCAGGGTTCCCATCCTGTCAGAATTACTCTGAATTTTGTGAGCATTGTGCAAGCTGTACACAGACAATGTGCTCTTTCAGCAGGCTCCCATCACCCAGAGACCTCCATGCAGGAAGCTCTGTGCCTACACTGGGCTCTCCACTGTTCACGTTAGCAAAACCTATTCCACTCCTGAGGAATATGACTCTCGATCCAACACCCTACGGCAGGAAAGGTAAGAAACCATTCACAAACATGAGAATACTGCCCATATAATGTCCAGACAGGACTGGCTTCAGGCAGAAGGAATAGAAAGGAATACTTAGAGCTCTTATTGTTTGGTGATACTTTCACAATCAGAAACACAGGAATGAATTGTCCCACTCACTTTATTACAATGGAAAGGAAAATGCACTCTTCCCACAGCAAACAGCCTGGGATCATCACAAACCTTGAACTATTCCTGCTTGATGAGCTACATCTGCTTTCAGAGGATCTGAGATAATTTCATAACCCATTTAACTTCAATACTATTGTGTTGGTCCACGTGGGAATAATTTGGCCTCTGTAGGACTGTGGTCCCCTTGAGAGCAGGACCTCTCCAGGGCTTTGCCTGGTTTGTGGCAAATCAACAGGATTACTTTCTGTGACTTGAGGTCAAACGAAGGGGCTGAGGCAGCAGCAGAGCTAATGTCTCATCATTGGTGGGATCTTCTTCGCTGGATCTTGCTAATACGGGTCACAGAGCAACTCCTTTCCACCCGGGAGGGACTCTTGGAGTTACAGCATCACCAATCTCTGCCATATAAGACCCAGACCAAAGGCTTGACCTGTGTGGCCTGCTGTTGTCCAGAAAGCTTTAAATTAGGCATCCATAAATAAAGAGGTTTTTAGGAAAAGCAGGAAATAATAAATTAGAAATGGCGATGGGTCTGTAAACTCCATTGCAAAGCCTGCAATGAGCTCCTTTTCATTTCAGCTTCCAAAAGGCAAATGTCAACTTGGAGGTTTGAGCCACAAATCATGTGCTTGTCAGTGCACAAACCATGATGTGCTTCTCCATGTGGGAGAGTTTATCAGTTTTGAGATCAAGATTTATAGCTTGTGATACTGCAGGCAGTATGCAGCTCATTTATCTCTCTCTTAACTTAGGAGAAAACACAGTTGGATGTGATCTATGAACGTCCTAGAGCTACATATGCATCTATTACAACAAAGAAAATAACAATGATTACACCCATAATGTTGAGATAAAGCAGATTAGTTCATAACAACATAAAGTGTGGTTCTGGAAGCACTGAAAGCACCAAGAATCTGCTGAAGGTAACACGGTTCTGCAGCCAGGTCTGAAACAACATTTCTCCTCAAGTCTCTTTGAAAGCTGAATTCTGCACTGCAGAAAGAAGTGATGTTTTGGAACTGGTCCCATTGCATCGTTAGGCTGTTTCCCCACCTCTTGTCTGTCTGTGTATTTTCTTTCCTAGCCTGCTGCTCCATTTAATATGACATATGGATCCACAGCTTCCCTGGTAGCACAGGCAGTGCGGTTTTCCATTATGGGCAGGAATTCAAATGAGAAGCCAGGTGCTGTATTTCAAGCCATAATTAATATAAAATAAAAAACAAAAATATCTCCCCATCTCTGTTCTTAGGTTGGATTAACATCTCACAGAGCTGTAACTGAGTCCTGGCAGCAGAAACAGGAGGAAACACAGCCCGCACATTCTTGCACCATCTGCTGGTAGCATCTCCATTGACAGACACACCTAGAAGAGATTTTATAATTCCTCGCAAACCTGGAGGGATACATCCACATCTAGAGACATGAGACCACCATTATAAAGATTCAGGATACAGGTGAGGGTTTGTTTAAACTACAAACAGTTGGTTCTCCATAGTGGAGCCATTTCTGCCAGGTTTTTAAGGAACTCCATAGCAAGGCCTCTATGACCCCAGCGTAGCCACGTCAAGAAGGGATTTACAGAGCCTTTTGTGTCCCTGCAAAAACCTCCACTAGCTGCTGTTGCAGTCAGCATGAGCAAAAGCACACAGAGAAGAGGTCTAGGCTCTTGAGCCTCATAGTCTGCTGCCTGCAGATGGTTGTGGCCAATGTCTCATCACCCTCTGGTGCAGATGAGTCTGTTCTGGCCCCACAGAAGACCTCTGCTGGGTCTTGTACCCATCACACAGCCATTCCCTCCTGCTGGAAACTCTCATCTGAAGAATGGGATCCAGTGATGCCTGTCAGGTGTCTTGCCCATTGCAGAGACTTAATGTGGGTTAAAACCAAACACAGCACTTTCTTACTGTCAAGGTCATCCTAATGCGAGCGAAGGGAATGAATCCCTCCAGTAAAAACAAAACTTTATTAAAGCATTTATGATGTTAAGTTGCCTAGAAATAGAGTGGTTCCTCCTTTCTGCCCCATCCGTCAATACAAGAAGGGGCTGTAAGCTGGTCACAGGAGGGTGGTGTCAAAGGATATGAAAAGTCTCCTTGTGCAGACTGCAGTCCGTCTCCTGAGTTCCCAGCTCCAAGAAGACTCAACATTAAATGCCCATGCTTGGCTTTTAAAGAGGGTTGGCAGTTTCATAACAAGTAACATCCTTGTCCATGGGAGCCCTGCGAAGCTGAGGGGTCACATTTCTCTCCTCAACTTGGCGGATGGAACCATAGCAGTCTGTGGAAATGGTCTTCTCTAGGTGCAGCTCATCAGGAGTGTTATGGGTAAGTTGTCCCCTGAACCATCACACACTAAACCACTACTAAAGCACAGAAACTCCCAGCAGGGTGGGTCAGTGTGAATTAATGAGACCACCTCTTGGATGAGAGTGACAAATCCATATAACTAAACATCCAGAAAACCAAAGCTAAGGCAGAGAACAGCTGAGCATCTCTGCAATTCATGTTCTGTGTAGCAGATTTCTTCTACCCTTTTTTTTAGTACCAAAACATAGGAAATGCAATCACACCCTAGTTGATAAGCAGCAGTTGGAGACTGGGAAGACAGAAAGCAGGAAGAGAAAACACATCCATGAAAACAGATTTATGGAAAAATGGTAACTGTACTTTGCAAGATGTATGTTTAACTGAAATAAGAATTCCCCTTTCTTTAAGTAGATTTGGGGTCTATAAACGGGTGTCAGAATGCCAGCTGTGACTCACTATAAGCAACAGCATTCCTTGTTTATCCTTGCAAAGGCACAGTGGTTTCTTTTAAGCAACACAACGGTAGCAAATTGATTTGACAGGCAAGCTCACATGGTTTGATGTGAACATTGCAAGAGCGATCCGTGTGTCACCAGCAAATGTGAAGAGCCCAGGACAGCACGGGGCTGGCGGCTTTTGTATGAGCACGAGGTTAGTTTCTGGAGGCCGTATCTTCTCCTCCTGGACACAGAGGTTACATCTACCCTCCACATTTTTCCCAAGACCTGCATCCTGAAGGCTGGAGTGCGTAGGGAAGCACAAATGCTTGATTTGGCGTGTGAAAGTGGGTGTACAGTTAATGTTTTGAAGTATTATGATTATTATTTTAAAGTATTGTGATTTTCAGTAGTATGATTCCAACATAAACTATTCTATGATTCTATTATAATCACGGCGTGGTCCATAGAATCCTTCCAAATTGAGCTACTTGGTTAGGCTGATACTTGTATTCTTGTAGCACCCAAATACTTGCAAAGGCGTTTTGCCCTGTTCATGCTCTTGACCAAAAAGTGACTGGAGAAAGCCATAGCTGTGCCAGCCACATGTGGGTGGAAGGGGCAGGATTTCAGCATTTGTAGACCATACAAGGCAGCTCCTGTGAGCACAGCAGAGGGGGAGCTTGCAGTTTGCAGAGAGCCTACAAAAATGGATGTTGGCACAAGCATAACATCATATAGAACAATGGTGATTTTGTACTGTGCTTCCAAAAGGACTCAATCACATCAGCCCTTGGCCTCATCCCTACAGGCTCTGAACACTGCATCAACTTTGTCCTCCTCCCAGCATGGGGCAGGAGCTTCACCCAGCTCCTGCCTGTCTGCTCTTGGGAGCTGCAGGGAGAAACCCCACTGCAGAGCGGTCAAGGGCAGTGTCTCCAGGAGGAATTAATCCCACTACTGGAGGGAAACTTGCTTCCTCAGGGAGTTCCTTCACCATCCAAACCATCATCCACTCTCAGAGGCATTACAGCCAACTAGGAAAGTCATAGAATCATAGAACCATAGAACGGTTTGTGTTCTCTGGAAAGCTCACCCAGCTCCAACCCCTGCTACAGGCAGGGACACTTTCCACTAGAGCAGTTTGCTCCAAACCCCGTCCAACCTGGCCTTGAACACTGCCAGGGATGGGGCAGCCACAGCTTCTCTGGGCATCCTGTGCCAGTGCCTCAGCACCCTCACAGTAATGAATTTCTTCCTTATATCTAATCCAGAGGTCCCATCCCTGTCTTAAAAACCCACACATAAGAAAAGCTAAATCGAGCGGTGAAAGGCTGTAAGAAACCACATTGTTCTTGTTGTTCTTTTCTGGTCTTACATTGACCTTTGAAAATGAGAGCACTTTCGACCTGAACTGGTGGCAGCCCTTGGGCAGGAGCTGACGCGCAGAGGTTCAGGTGGCAGGGCTGACCTCTTGCCATGGAATTTCACCCAGTAATTTCTGCGGCAGAAAGAACTCCTCCGAGCTGCTGTCTGGCTTCAGAAGTAAACTTAAGTGCCTGTGGCTTGACAAATAAACATTCTGAAAGCACTCAATGACTCACAACCTCACCTAAGAATAGTTGAATTTTGCAAGACCAAAATACATAGCAGAGAATATGGCCTCTGACACTGCCCGGGCACAGAGCTGAGGGACATGGTGGGAGAAGGGAAGGGAGAGGCTTTGGCTGCAGCGTGGCTGCATTCCTGCCGTCCCCTCCCAGCTTCTGGCAAGCCACATCTCCTGGAATCATGGAATCCCAGCCTGGTTTGGGTTGAAGGGACCTTAAAGCTCATCCAGCTCCAACCCCTGCCACGGGCAGGGACACCTTCCACTAGAGCAGCTTGCTCCAAGCCCCTGTGTCCAACCTGGCCTTGAACACTGCCAGGGATGGGGCAGCCACAGCTTCTCTGGGCACCCTGTGCCAGCGCCTCAGCACCCTCACAGGGAAGAGCTTCTGCCTAAGAGCTCATCTCAGTCTCCCCTCTGGCAGGTTAAAGCCGTTCCCCTTGGCCTGTCCCTATAGGCCCTTGTCCAAAGCTCCTCTCCAGATCTTTTGTCTCGGAGGCTTCTTCAATGTTCATGTGCATCAGCCACCTCAGAGCTCTCCTCCACGAATTCACCTAATCCTCTTCTAAATAATTTATGAAGTTTCATTTATACACACAGCAAAGTACTGCTCGTTTACCCAATTGGGTTTGAATTGCTGTTATTCTCTTGGATTAAAGAGGGGTCACACAAGTTTTATGGATCAGAAGTTACACTTCTCAGCGCCTAACATTTCACAGAAGAAAGATTCTTTGTCTTCAAGTTATCAAGCAAGTAAAACCTCAGTGACTGAAAAGGGAAATTGATTTTGGTTCTGTTTGCTCATGGGGGGGGGGTTGGTACTCGCTGCTCACTTTCCTGGGGCACGTTTGCAGCAGTATGTGCTGTGAACTGCCACCGCTTTGCTTCTTACACAGGCACCCCCACACGTTTTAGTGCTTTAATCTAACCCCAGGGAGAACAGAACAAAACACAGGTTCAGCTCGATGCCTGTGACCATAAAAGCTTCCTGCAGGTGCCCGAGGTTTCTGTTGCAAAAGCCTTGTAGTTGTTAGAGCTCAGGGAGTGTCACGGCTTTGGAGAAGAGCCGAAGGGATGGGTAGTGGTTAAGCTGCACCATCCCAGGAACAGCAGGAGAGCTGCTGTGTCCCAGAGGCCACAACTGCACATCAAAGTAGGTTTGTTTTCAGGAACAGGAGAAGAAAATCACGTAGGAGCCGTCTCCCGCCTCCACCAACCAAGGAAAAAATCTGTCTGATTTCATGGTCCCTCTCTTTTGGGCCTTGCCAGAATAACCTGAGCAGCAGGGGCAGGGCTGTCCTCATGGCATGAAGCCCAAAGACTCCACTAAGACACACTTTTCCCTTGGTTCTTTGATCTGTTGTTAAAATCATCAGGAAATGTCTTCCTCTTGTTCGGCACATGGGAAAAAGCACAGACAGAGCTGGATGCCAACCTTGACCGTGCAGGGCCCCCATCACTCCCGGGTGGGTAATGGGAAATTTCCTCCCTCCCTGGATTAGTTGGGATCACTGGGAAGTGGCTGGAGCTCAACCCTCAGCTCCCCTCCTGTGATGTGGATCCCCCAGCACTGAGCCCAGACATGGTCCTGCACTGAGCTGTGCCTCAGGGCTCCTGCTTCAGAATCCCTCATTCCCATGGTCAGAGCCCCCTTGCCCTGGCCATCCACTGACCCATCTGAGCCAGGCTCTGGCAACCGTGTGCATGTTTTTCAGGCTGGAGACGAAAACCTAATTGCAGTGCTGATGGGATGATGGGAGCTTAAGGACTCTTACTTACAGCATTTACCTCTCAGAGAGGAAAAGTATCTGGGCTCCTCTTGAGGAAGGGAGGAATCACAGTGAGCCTCATTTGTCCCCGGATGATGCTGAGCTTTTAGCTCAGGCAGAGGCCATGCATCCACCCCCAGCATTGCTGGAGCTGCTGCTCTCCCACGCTCCGGAACAGCGGGAAGCAGGGCTGGGGTTTGTCTCTGTGTCTCCAGACAAGCAAAATGAAAAGCGTCACCTAAAGCTGAAGGTGGTGTTGAAGGTCACTCAACCACTGGTGTCTGCTTGTTCCAAAGTCTAGGAAAGAGCTGTCCCTGTAGTGACCTGCTGCAGCCGGGGAGGTGACAAGTACATGAATTGCAAAGGGCAAGGCCCAAAAGGAGGCTTAAAACCTCAAGCTGACTGTATTTTCATAGAATCCCAGACTGGTTTGGATTGGAAAGGACCTTAAAGCTCATCCAGCTCCACCCCCTGCCACGGGCAGGGACACCTTCCACTAGAGCAGCTTGCTCCAAGCCCCTGTGTCCAACCTGGCCTTGAACACTGCCAGGGATGGGGCAGCCACAGCTTCTCCGGGCACCCTGTGCCAGCGCCTCAGCACCCTCACAGGGAAGAGCTTCTGCCTTATATCTAAGCCAAATCTCCCCTCTGGCAGGTTAAAGCCATTCCCCTTGTCCTGTCCCTACGAGGCCTTGTCCCAAGCCCCTCTCAATCTTTCTTGTCAATCCCCTTAAGGTATTGAAAGACCCCTATAAAGTCCTCCCATAATTTTCTTTACCTTTTCCACGCAGTCACACTAAGGTACAAGGGACCGATGGAAACCGGACGGTGTTGAGCAGCTGAGCCAGAGAACAGCTGGCACACAAACCCTACAAGTTCTGCAGCCTCAGCCCATCCCCACAGATTTCCCCTTCCCACTGCTCTTGATGTGCATCTGTGCAAACAGGATGAGCTGGAAAAGTATAAATAATGACATTAAAAAGGGCCCAGCACAATGCCGCAGTCATAAGAAAATCAAAACCAAAAACCCCATAAAACCCCAGTGGATTTCTGGCCTCCCACAGCCGCCGCTCCTCTTGGCTGCCGCTGACCCGCCCGCAGCCCATCCCCGCTGCCTCGGGCCCGCCCCGTCCCCAGGCACCGCCCGCAGGAGGCACTGGGGCCGCCGGTACCGCCGCGATTCGCCGCTCCCAGGTACGGCCGCTGCGACGGGGTGGGGGGGAACCGGGACAGGGACCGCGACCGGGCGGGGGGAGCCCGGGAGGAAGCCGGGGGGAAGAAGAGACCGTGGGACCGCTCCCCCCTTCCCTTCCCTTCCCGCTCTCGGGATTGCTCCGGAGCTGCTCGCGGGATGCTCCGGGAATGCTTGCGGGGTGCCAGGGCGATAGGCGGGGTGTGTGGCACTGCGCGCTCGGGGTGCTCCGGAGGATGCTCCAAGGGGATGCTTTAGAAGTGCTCAGGGATGCTCCGGAGTGAACGCCGGGAGTGCTCAGGGGATACCTGGGTGCGCTCTGAAGGGTGCGCCAAGGGTGCTCAGGGTGCCTGGCCCCTCAAGGGGCTGCCTGGTGGCAGCAGCAGCCCTGAACCACCCGGGACAGGAGCGTTCCCAGTGTAGCCTTGGGTGTGGGATGGAGGCGCAGAGCGAGACCGGACAGCGGGGAGAGGGCAGGAAGCCCTGGGACCCTTTTGGGATGCCCGGAGAGAGGGCAGGGAGGCTCCGAGCCCTGGTGAGGACCCCAGATGAGAGCAGGGAAGGGCCCCCAGGCCCCGGGCAACGCAGCGGAAGTCACCAGGATCCCAGAGCAGCCAGAGTTGCATTTAGCCTCAAAGCCCTACCGCAGACCTCCCCCCAGCCGTGAAGATGTGGTTCAGACAAGCTCCAGCCCAGCCTCCACTGCTGGGCACGGTCGCTCGCTTTTCCTCGCCGGCTTTCCAGCCATCCCGACACAGAAACTCCTGGCCCGGTAACGTTCCTGTCCCCAGCGATGTTTGTGCTCTGCAGAGCGAGGCCCGGCTGCGCTCCGGGTTTCTGCATCCTGAGGGGGCCGAGAGAGGGGCTGCTCCCGCGGCAGCGGGCGGAGGGATGAGATGAGCGGTGCCTCTGCCTCGCTCCGAGCAGCGCAGCTCTGCCGGGACCAGGCGTGCCCTGTGCAAGCGCTTTCATCATGTCCCAGGGTTCAGGCTGTGACTTCTCACACAGACGTGCAGGGCTCTGATGGCTCCAGGAGCAATCGGGGTGAGGGTGACCGGGCAGCTGCAGACCTGAGATCGGTGTAGAAGAGGCTGGGTGGTCCTTGAGGAGATGGGTGATGGCCAAGAGTGGGTTGGGTAAGCTCAGCTGCAGGTCTAAGTAAGTTCAGGGTGGAGGGTGTCATAACGTGGATGCTCTGGGTAGGATTGTTCACCGTGCAAAGGTGGAAGCAGGACTGTATTGCACAGGGTTATCTCGTTTTCCTCACAGCTATAGGATGTGACACCGCCAGGAAAGGTTTGTTTTGTCTAGAGGTTAAACCAGAAATTAATGTTTTAGCTGTGTGGCCCAAATGAAGGCAGTGAGCACCCAAAACCACTACATATGCAGGGTGAGGGTAGCAGCCACAGAGTGGTGGGGAAGCGCTGTGAAAAACACCAGCATTTCCCACCATGCCTTTTTCAGTCTTCCCGCTGTTTTGGGTTTGATTTGGGATGGATTAAATGGAAAAAGCTGATCTTCCAAATGATTCCCCAGATGATCAATGAGAGGAGGAGTCCGTAACCTTGGGTTTATGATTATCTGTTGCTTTGGCTGTAATATTAAATAGGTATATCTGCCGAAATGACAACGGCGTGATGAACGTGGCCAGGGAATCTGCGGTGAGCGGGATCAGTTGTTGGGTCATTAAAATAATCCTGGACCTGGAAGATAAGATGGGGAGGAGCCTGTTGCTGCTATGGGCTCTGTCGGTTTCCAAACCTCTTGTGAGCAGGAAAACCAGGCTCACATTCAGCTCCTTTGTGAAAAGCCCGGTTATAGAGAAGGTTCTGTCTCCCAGGTGCAGGAATCACCCCTCTTGTGCAGTGCTGGGGCTGCCCCGTTCCCTCAGGAGCTTTCCAATTTGGGGTCACAAAGTATCCCTTCATCCTCAGCTGACCAAAATACCCCCTTGAGATTTACTTGCTGCCGAGCAGGAGGGAGATGTCGCTTCCCATCCCTTGGTGTGGGTGCTTTTTAGGAGGGAGAGGTTTGGTCTCAAAGCACCCTTCACATCAGGAGCAGTCTGAGATGCTGTGGGATGGCCGGTACCAGATGAACACAAGCTCATTCACAAGCTCGTTGCTGATTCAGGTCCTTCCCTCTGTGGTTTTACAGCTGCCAAATATTCTGGAAGTCGCATGTTTACCATGGGGTGTTACACATCCGAGGCTGGGGATTGTCAGGGGAGCTTTGGGAGCAGCACCAAGGATGCACGAGGCCCCATTTGGTACAGAAACAAGTCAATATGGAAAGTTATTGTATTTTCCATTCGGTGCCTTGTATAACAGGGGTTATGTGACTGCCTTGCTGAGGAGCAGCAGCACACAGATTTTGGTCAATAAAGCCTTGATCCCACCTCAGGGGTGCAAAGGAGCCCGTGGCTTGGGGCTGAAATCCCGCACCATGCACGTTTGTAGACTGCCAGTACAAGGGGAGAGAGATGGGGAGGAACTGGCTGCAGAGAGCTCCTTCTTCAGCCCTATTTATTTTAGACCTCAGTGGAATTCCCGTTTCCGGCTCTGTGCCTCGGAAAGCCTCAGGTCCTGCCCATTCCAGGGTTTAAACAGCACGTGAAAAAGCACTTACTGTCATGGAATCCCAGACTGGTTTGGGTTGGAAGGGACCTTAAAGCTCACCCAGTTCCAACCCCTGACACGGGCAGGGACACCTTCCACTAGAGCAGCTTGCTCCAAGCCCCTGTGTCCAACTTGGCCTTGAACACTGCCAGGGATGGGGCAGCCGATTTCCTTGTCCATCAGGATTGAGCATGAATCTCAGTGCAAGTCAGCTGGAAATAAACCAACAACGTCCAACCTGAGCTTGGCCAAAAAGCTGGATGAAACCCCCCCATTGCCTAAACCCTCCCCATAAGCTGGGTGAGCAGGTGGGAATGCAGCCGCAGGGCTCCCAGCTCCTGGCATCCCTGTGGAAACCACTGTTGGAGGGGAAAGGCAGCATCTCCATCCCTTCCATGGTCCCGATCAACGTGGGGAGTGTTTTCATGTGGCCTGGAAAATAAATATTCCCGTCTGTGGAGGTTTTTAAACCTGCCATGAGTGTGATCAACCTGAGCCAGAGACTGATATAAAACGGCCTCGTGTCTCCATGGGGGACTGCAGTGGTTACCCAGGGAAGAGAAACATAGGACTGCAGAGAACAGAGCTTTCCTGGAAGCACCTGAAAATCCCACCTTCAGCAGAAGGGGACCTATGTTGACGATGGAACTGCTAACAGGGTCTGACAGGACAGACATCACATTGCCAGTTGGGTTTCACAACCACAGATGCACTTATTGCTGTTTTCCAGGCTGGCTGGGTTAGGAAGCCCTGTTTATGTGTTGGGGTTCCACAGACTGCGGTGTCTCATCTCTCAGCACCAAGGGGCTGGACGTGGCTCAGCACCTTTCCTTCCCTGTCCATCACATGCCTTGGCAAGCACCTGAGCTAAACTGGAAGAGCCTTTCCCAAGGAGCCGGAGCACCCTGGTTTGATGGGTCCCCTTCTGAAACCACCCAAAGGATCCTGGTTTTCCTTAGGAAATGGAAGATGTTTCCATTCCAGCTTGAGCCAAAGGTCCGGCTTTTGAGTGGGACGAGTGCAGGAGCCCCAACGATGCACCAAGCCCTGGCCAAGCCAAGAACAACCCCATTATCATAAAGCTGCTAGCGGTGTCTTTTGACCACATGGAAGTTACCCAGTATCATGGCAGCAAAGCTTGAGCTGTCCCAAGACCAAGGAGATGGAAACCAGCAGCTTGGAAGAGACCAGAAGCCAAAGGAGGGCTTCAGTAGTTCCCCCCAAACTCCAGGGATTGAGGCAAAAAGAGTGAACATTAGAAACGGGGCACTTGAGATTTTTATGTGCCTTCTGATTCATGGCTTCAGGTGGTTTTGTGATCGCCTGGCTCTGGGAAAGGAGACTCGAGGGAGAACGCAGCTGTTCCCAAGGCATGGGATAAAACCATGAGTATCGACCAAAGCTTCTATAACAGTGTGGCTGGAATGAGCTGAAGGTCAGTTGGAAAAGAGGTTATCAGAGGAGGGGGTGAATGTGATCGCTTTCCCCTCCCGGTGAGCCGTAAAAGAGGGGGAGAGTTTGGATATCCGATACCTCCAGATCTCGTCCTGACCCGTCTCTAATGGAAATGCTGGCAGGAAGCTCATGACATTTATTAAACAGCAATAAGCAGCTTTAATAAAATCAGGATCCACACAACTTTATTGCTGCCACTTGAAAAGATGCCTGAAATGGCTGGTTTAAGTACTGGCGGCTGCTGAGGGTTGCACACTTGAAAGCGATCGTCTGCTTTATTAAGTGGTGCTGTGTTAATGATACTGATTTGCTTCTGAAACACTGGTGAGGCTCCTCATGGCTCCAGGATGTTTCCCATGGGAGCAGCCCCTGGCTCCAGCCCCCTCTGCTGCTTCATGCACATCATCCTGCCCAGGGGCTGGGCTGCACCTCCAGAGCGTGAGCAGCAGCTCAGAGAGGGGATCCTGCCCCTCTGCTGCGCTATGGGGAGACCCCCCCTGCAGCTCTGATCCAGCTCTGGGGCAGCAGCACAAGAGGGACGTGGAGCTGTTGGAGCGAGTGCAGAGGAGGCCATGGAGATGCTGCGAGGGCTGGAGCAGCTCTGCTCTGGAGCCAGGCTGAGAGAGCTGGGCTGGGGCAGCCTGGAGAAGAGAAGGCTCCTGAAGGGGAGACCTGAGAGCAGCTCCAGTGCCTGAAGGGGCTGCAGGAAAGCTGGAGAGGGGCTTGGGACAAGGGCCTGTAGGGACAGGCCAAGGGGAATGGCTTTAAGCAGCCAGAGGGGAGGCTGAGATGAGCTCTTAGGCAGAAGCTCTTCCCTGTGAGGGTGCTGAGGCGCTGGCACAGGGTGCCCAGAGAAGCTGTGGCTGCCCCATCCCTGGCAGTGTTCAAGGCCAGGTTGGACACAGGGGCTTGGAGCAAGCTGCTCCAGTGGAAGGGGTCCCTGCCCGTGGCAGGGGTTGGAGCTGGAGGAGCTTTAAGGTCCCTTCCAACACAAACCAGGCTGGGATTCTGTGATTTTGCAGAGAGGATGATGGCTGGCAGAGAGTGCGAGGCCAGCCTGAACCTCTCCACGGGTGCAACCATGAGCTGATGGGTTGCAGAGGGAGCTCATGACTTTTCTCCCCACACCTTTTCACCTGTCACCTCTACCACCTCTGCTTGTCCCATGTAGCAACTGGTGTTGTATCCCCAAATCTCACCCTGCTCCGCTTCAGCACGTGCAGTCAGGTGGCACCAGCGTGGATCCAGCTTGCAAGGTTGCCTTTCTGGGTGCTGATGAGCTCATAGATGTGGGTTTCCTGGGCTCAGGCATCATCTGCTCTCCCCACTTCAGTTTCGGTTCTGCTCAGCTCTCTTCTGCCCCTTGGCAGTGACAGTTGTGATGCTGAATGCGCCCAGGAAGGCGGCTGATGGGCAGATCTCTTACAGCAGAACCAGTGTTTCCTCTCACCTTGGAAAACCTCATGACAGCTTCTTGCAAGGCAAACCGGGACCTTAAATGCTTTTATTTATGTGATCCCATGAAGCTTCCAAACTTCTTTTTTCCCCACGGAAGGAAACTCCTTCCCGTGCCTGTGCCAGCCGGCAGCCGATAAGAGCCCACCAGCGCGCAGCAGAGATCCCACCCGTGTCGATGTCCCTGGCACACTGGAAAGGGGTTATTTTTCTTCCTTTGCACTGAAAACAGCAATCTGTACAACAAATATTCCCCGAGAGCCTGTATTTATTCCTGGTATGTCCACTTGCAATAATAGCTCTGCTGGCTGTTGTGCAATAGAGCAGACCGCCTGGATGGAGCAGGTTTGGTTTGGGTAGTAACCCTTTGGGTACCGAGGGTGAGCTCCATTTGTGGGTCCATGTGGTGGAGGGGAGTAGGGGGTGATGGGTGAAATCCAAACATGCTGTTTGGGAGGCCTAGAGCCTGGGGAAGAGAAGGCTCAGATGAGACCCAGTAACAGCCTTCCAATACCTAAAGGGGCTGCAAGATGTCTCTTGCATCCCTGGCAGTGCTCAAGGACACAGGGGCTTGGAGCAAGCTGCTCTAGTGGAAGGTGTCCCTGCCCGTGGCAAGGGGTTGGAGCTGGAGGAGCTTTAAGCTCCCTTCCAACACAAACCAGTCTGGGATTCTGATTCTGCCTGGGGAGAGGAAGGGGGGCAGCTGGTCTGCCCATGTGGGCATCCAAGTGGTGGCCATTGTGGGCACAGTCAGGGACCGCTGTGTTGGCTTTCAAGCCGCTTTGTGGCCGTCTGCTTCCTCTCATCCATGGGAGCAAAATCCCCCCTGACAGCTGTGGAGCACAATGTAAAACAGCAGCGATTTTAGGCCATGACCTCAGTTCTCACGCTCGTGGGATGATCTCAGGCCGTGGCCAGGTGAAACGTTTCCCCATTTCCCACCCTGCGCTGGCCCCATAGGGCAGTGCTATGAGAAGCAGTCATAGACCCATCAAACACCAACCCGTAATTAATTGACTTCCACGTTTTGACTCCATCCATCCACAGCTCCCGATTAAAAGCTTATTTCAGGGCACGCAGACTTCAAGCCCTCCTTCAGGCCTGCGGGGATTAAATCTGGGAAAAACTGTGGGTCTTATGTATGTAATTGCATTAGAGAAATGCTCCAAAGAAAAGCTTCCTGCTAGGTTTTCCCAGTGGGAAAACGAAACAACTCTTTTTGACTTGCTTTACAATCAGTGCTACATAGAAACGTGCGTGTTTATCCCATCGTGCCGCTCTGCCTAGAGAACATAGTGCAGAACAGGCCCAGGAAAGATGCACCCGTGGAACTAAACCAGAGGAATTCAACAGAAAATCAGCCAGCGTGCTCTTGGGTTCAGCTTGAACCCCGAGCTTGTCACTCCTTGTGAGGGCAGAAAGCCATCGGCGCCGAGTCACAGCGCTGTGGGCTGGGGTGGGATGCTGGAGCCGCGTGGGAAAGGCAGCGTTTGGGAAAGGCTGCCGGAATGGTGTGTGTGTGTGTGTGTGTGTGTGTGTGTCATTTTTCATTCCTCGGATAAGAAATTAACCCCTCCGTGCCCTGGGGAGCGCTGGCAAGGGGAGCGCTGCTGCTCCTCTGCGGGCTCAGGCTCTTTCCCTTCCTGCAAAGGCAAAACTTCTCTGTTTCTCTTCAGCCTTCACCCACTGAAGTTACCTTCAGCAGTGGCAGGAGCGCGGTGAGCCTGGGGGGGTGCCAGCAGCTCCGTTCTGCACACGGGGTGACGGAAGTGGGGCTTTTCCCCTGCTAACAGGAGCAGTTTGGCTCTGCTGCTTGTTGAGCAGTGGGAGCCGTGCTGCTGCTGCTCTGTGACACGAGTCCCCGGTGAGAGCCCCCAGGTCCCAGCGGGATGCTTCCACTTCTCGGGATACTCTTTTCCACCCTGGAAGAGGCTCACGGTGGGGGTGTGGGGAGCTGCACAGTGTCTGAACCCTTCTACCTTTGCTAGCATGAAGCTGTTGCAAGTTCAGTGCAGAGATTGAGGGGTTTTACCCTTGTTGCCAGCCTGGGGGTGCAATAATCCAGGATGCCCTATAGGAACAGGGGTGCAGGGGCTTGGGATGGGCGCTCTGCCCATTGCTGAGCTGCATGCCAGGAATACCCTGCCCGAAATCACACCTCTATGAGCTTCTCCCTGCCTGCAGTGTGAAGTTTGCATCGATACCCCACTGCAAAGGGCTGGAGGATTCTATACGGAGAGTCCCACAGGAGTCCAGGGGCTCCTTATCCCATCACAACAGCATCCCGGCACGGCACAGTGGGTCAGGCATCCTCTGCCTGCGCCATGGTTACGCACGGCCGCGTTCCCGCCGTCACCCTGTCCTGGTCAGCATCTCGGTGGACGGATGGGCGTGACGTGAGGGTCCGGAGCTGCGGGGAGAAGGGAAAAGCATTGAGGGGCTGTTTTCTGCTCCGTGCACGGGAACGGGGCTTCGGGAGGATCAGGTGAGGACGCTGAGACCTTCTGCAGCATCTACTGAAGGTGCCGCCTTTTAAGCACAGCAGCCACTCGCGTTTCCTTGGGAGAGGCGCTCCGCAGAATAACTAATGGGATCAGCCCGGGAGGGTGCAGCATGCGGAGGGCGAGCTCCGGCTGCAGCCTGCAGCATCAGGTATAGTAAGAGCCGTGGTGTGAATAAGTGACCGTCTTCTCCATAGCCCTTCCTGAGGAGGGAGGGAGGCAGCCGGTGACAGCCCAAGCAGCGCTCCGCGGTTTGTGTTCTATGGAGAGAGACACCGGTGCTCTGAAAAGTAACTCAGTTTATGCAGTGGGCTCCAGCTGTCCTCGGAAAGGTCGTGCGAGAGCGATGGGGCTAAGCTCGATCGGAAAATGAATCCCTCTTTTTGTGCCTCTTGTGTTTAAACTTGCATTCGCTTCCTGAGCAAGGTCACTGCTCAGTGACCAACTTTCCAACAACTGGAAAAGGCATGCTTGCTGCTCCCAGCCCTTCACTGCCGGCTCTTGGCATGGGAAAAGATGCTTTTGAGGGAGGCAAGCGCTTCTGCTCCCCGATGGGCTTCCAGGTGGAAGGTAACAGGACAGGATGCTTTCTAACGGTAGTTTCTCCTCTCACTCATGAAGTGCTAAAGCCGTTGCTGCAGTGCAGGAGAACACAACAGCAGAGCTCAGAAAAAATGTGTGTTACAGCTAATGAGACTGTGCTAATGTGCTGCTCAGCAGGGATGAATTATCTTCTTATTTATAGCCACAGGGTTAACCGTTTCCTATTTCAAATTGCTAGCGAGATGCTCTGGGAGAATGAAAATCATATATACTTGTCTTTGTGGTTAATCTGTTCTTTGTATCTTCTGGGGTGTAATGGTTTGTTCTTTATTTCTTCTGGGGCGTGATATTTGTTCTTTATATCTTCTGGGGTGGAATGGTGCTCTCCTTTCTGCTGGCTGGGATGGATGGGGGAGCAGGCAGACACTTACATTGCCTGGCAAGTTGGACAGAGAGAAACAGGGGTTAAACGTGCCTGTAAAGAGCCAGTGTTTGAGACAAGGCTAGTTAAAAAGGCAGTACATTGTCCCTGCAAATGGGCTGCCCCAGGGAATAAAACCACTTCACTCTGTGCTGTTGCCTTCTCATATTTGGCTTCTTGTTTTCCTTCTGTGTTTACTTATTCCTGCCTTGAGAAAAGCAACGGAATTCAACTCCGGATTAATCTTCCCCACAGACTTCCTGTGTAGTAAAGGTAGCAATCAGCAATGCTGTGCACGTGGGGATGTCGCCTGCCTGGAGAGGAAAATCAGTGTTCTTCAGTTGTATTCGATAGAGGAAAACTTATCAACTATAGAACCCGACAGAAGGTCAGGCTGACAGGATTGTGACCCACCTAAAAGTGCTCCCCTGCCCTGAGCTGTGGGCTGGACACTGGGTGCACAGCTTCTTCTGGCAGATCACTTCCTATTTTTTATATCATCCTTATTAGGGACAGGCGTTGGAGAGCAGCCATGGGGTCCAAAGAGCCGTGGTTTTTGGCTCTAATCCATCCCCCCCCCATGCCTGAGCTGCCCCAGGGGGGAGAAGGGAACATCTGCAAGCTGGTATGCAGCATCCTTTTACGAGGTGATTTCGAAGTAGATTGGTCAAAAGAGGAAAGTTGGAATATCAATTTGGGCTGCAGAGCTGGGACCCAGCCAGCTCATAAATGAACCAAGTAGATGCAGTTATCTAGGTGTTGAAAAGCATCCTATCAACTGGCTTTCCCAAAACCCCCTCTAAACAAATGACCTAGAAGAGTGAAGTGGAGCTGGTCAGCCTTTAGCTGGGGTCTGTGGTCGACTGTAATCAGGAAGGTAAGAGAAAGAACCAACAATTGAACAAGAGGTTAGCGTTTGTTTTGGCATCTGCTGCTTGTTGGCAGGAGGAGACAGAAGAAATTGCCCTTTATAGATACGCAGTTAATTGGAGAGCACATCAGGGGGCTGCTGGTCAAGGTGTTTCAGAAGCTCACATGGCGTTGGATGGGCATCAGCGTTGCCATCTGGCTGTAGAGCATCGAGGAGGCACCAGTCGCGGTATGGATGTTTGGATGGTCTTGGGTTGGGACCTTTGCAACTTTCCATCAGGGCTATACACTGACAATAAACATGTCTGCCTGATTGACAGAACTAATGGTTTCTTTAAAAAGTTTCATTCTTTCAAACTATCTCTCCTATGATAACAATACAGCAGGATTTGACTTTATTCTCCTGATGCTCTTTGTAGTTAGACCAAGAAAGTGCTTCTAGAAGAGAGTGACAGCAGTGCTGCTATACTGTCTGTATCTTATCTGTACTTCAGAACCATTTATCTTATCATGGCCACAAGAAGAAAGATGAGTTTCATAATGCAAAAATACGGGGCAAAAGGAGAATTTAGAAGCTGCAGAATGGAGAAGAAGAGCAAAACAGAGCTGCTCCTGTGATAGTGAATGAGCCAGAGGTCTCGAGAGATGGCTCTGCTGAGGGATGCTGCACAAGAGAAAATGGAAAGGGTTAGGGATAGGGTTAGGGAAATAGGAAATCCACCTCACTGATGCTGGATAAGTACAGCGCCAGGTAAAGTGAGGAGTAAAGGCTGGCTGAGCCCCTTCGTAGGGAGCTCTGGAAGCATGGTCAGGTGCTCAAGCCCTCAGGAAATACTGCAGCAGAAACTGAATTCAGGCTCTGATGGTTTGGTCAATGAGGTGAGAGCCAGTGCTTGGCACAGGCTTTGTGCTGCTTGGTCCTACCCCTGGGACTCTCGCATTGCTCAGGGATGCACTGGACAAGCAGTGGTGGACTTCCAAGCGGCTGTGGGATCATCTGCGACCCGGAATCAAATTAGGTACTTGAAGGAAAATCCTAAACGAGAAGCCTACGGGCCAGGAAAGATGTGGAGCTCACGGTGTACCTGATCTGAAAGCCATTTGGCTGTGGTTTAGTGCAATTTGGTGAGGTCCTCATAACAGGATGGATGTGCGCTGAAGTAATGGCTTTCATTTGAACAAACTTCACCATCAATTTTGAATCTTTGGTTGTTGTGGATTTAGAAAATGAAAAGGTGTCAAACCAGTAATTTCTGTGTATAGCTGATATCCCTTGCTGTTGCCAGAGATACTCTGCTGGATTTATCCAGCTTACAGGAGTCAATGAAGAGTCCTTGTGCCATCTATCTCAAGCTCAGTAGAAATTACCCCAAATATCTTGTCTCTTCTCATTTGCAGTCAAACCATCTGTAGCACAGGGGATGTTTTATAAGACCTGGCTACCTGGGATGTGTCTATGAAGCACAAGTTGTTGCCACGGGGAAAGGAGCTATTGATTTAAGCAGCTTGAAAGCGCTTAGCAGACAGTCCGGGTGCGTAATGTGGGAAAGAAGAGGGGGGGGGGGCTATGAAGAGGTGTAAGGCTTTAAGGGGAGATTAAGTTCAGATGATTGATCTTTATTTTAAATTAGAAGTATCTGTTTCTTGTCTCAAGGGTGAAGAGACTCATCTGCCCTAGCTTGTCAGAAGATGCTTAAGTGACAGCCCGAACAGACCACACCATGGAGAAGACCGATGGTATGGAAGCTACAGGATGTTTGTTTGCTCATTTGTTTCTTGAAAAGAAACCCAACCAAGGCCTGAAGTAATTTCCTTACCAGAAATACTGTAAATAACCTGTTTTCTATAGATAGGTGGTAGAGCCAGGAGATGGAAAATGCATCATTCATGTATTATGCAGACTTCCTAAACCGCAGCAAAAACATGGCCACAGCTCTCAGTTCAGCATGCATTTGTCCTCCTGTCCTCTGCAGTGTGTAGGACAGATCTCTGCTCCCACCATAGAATGGCTTGGGTTGGAAAGGGCCTTAAGGACCATGCAGTTCCAACCCCCTGCCATGGGTAGGGACGCCTCACCTTAGGCCATGTCACCCAAGGCTCTGTCTGTCGGGGCTTTGCTCTTGTGCTGTTTACCCTACGTGATGTTTTCCCTCTGTTGTTCCTCTGACTCTCAGGTGCTGCTTCCCATCAGAAAGGAGTCTGCATCTCAGTGATGCTCTGTGCCGAGCAGCACCAAAACCCTGCCAAATTCTCCTGGCCCACATGCAGGTGCTGCACCAGGATGGAAACATTGAACCCCGTGAAACCTGGTTTCTCTTGGTCGAGCAGCTCATCCTCACTGGGCACAGCTCCTTTAGTCAGAGGTGCAAACCAGCCCAAACCACTGTGATTTGAGAGATTTGCTACATAAGAACAAGCAATAATACAGGGGTTTTACTATTTAGACCTCCAAATTTGGGGGCTGTGAATTAATAGAGGCTGGATGTGATGATATGAAGTTGTATTAAGCCAGGAGCCGAGCTACTGGAGCCGTGTGCTTGCCTGCAGTGGCTGCATGGACAAACTGTCACGCATTCCGTGGTGATTTTCCTCAATTAAAAGCTGTGCCGGGTGCCGTGCAGCCGGTCACCTTGGGAAGCACGTGTTTCGCATGGATGCAGCTCTCTAAAGCAGCCCTGGCTGGTGCTGTCTGCGTCCAGCCTCTGCCCGGTGCTGTATCCATCAATCCCAAAGCATAATTTGTGAGCTGGTGTTTGCAGATGAAGCAGTGTGATGGTTTTCCTGCTTGCTGTGCACTACTTAGGAAAGTGAAACCCAAACCAAAAAGCCTTAAAAGCTGCAGTTGTCACAGCTTGTTTCCACCTTCTGTTTTTGAGCCGGGTTTGTTAGACATCAGGTAGCTTTTTATCCTTACACAGACACGTAGCTCTGTCTGCAAATCCTGCTGTTTGCTTAATTGCCAATTAGAGCTGTGATCTCAGCAACATTCCAGCTTCTTCAGTGCGACAATTACCTGGTTCACCTCTAGAAAACAGGATCATACCTTTGAGTGTGTTGCTTGAGCTTCACCCCGAGCCTCCACCTGCCTGAAACGGAGATGAAAAAGCCATAAAACTCTAAACATTTACTTTTAGTTCATGTTTTTGCTGCCATCAGAATTCCCCATCTCTCTGTTTTTGGGTTGTTTCAGCAGCCAGCCAGGCACCCAAACCCGATGGGGAGAAGGAGCAGCCCCGCAGCCTGCCTTACTCCGTGGAGACGCCGTATGGCTTTCACTTGGACCTGGACTTCCTGAAGTACGTGGACGACATCGAGAAAGGGAACACCATCAGGAGGGTCCACATCCACCGCAGAGCCAAGCAGCCGAAATTCAGCACCCTGCCCCGAAACTTCAGCCTGCCCGAGAACGGCTCCCGGGGATGCGCGCCTGCCCCCAGCAAGAGCTGGACCGCCGCCGCCTTCCCGCAGCGAAAGGCATCGCTGGGGGCAGAGGAAACCCTCCATCCCCTCCTGCCCAACGAGGGAGCCCTGCCTGCACCCGATGAGCCCAGTTACCGGAGGAAAGCCCTTCTGGCAGAGACGCGGCAGCAGGCGGAGATGGGGAGGCAGGAGGGTGAGCTCCAGAGCCGGCCGCAGCTCCTGCGAGCCTCCAGCATGCCCACTGCACTGCTGCCCAGCCAGCCAGGGGAGCCCAGGCTGCCCTCGCCCCTCCAGCCACCTCCCCAGCACTGCCTTGCGCAGAGCGGCTCTGAAGGTGCTATTCACACTGGCTCTGACAGCACCGTGTTACATCTCCCACTGGGAATGAGCGTGGAGCGGGATGTCTCCTTGGGGCAGCCCAGTGGAGGCAGCCCGGGGCTGGTGCAGCTGCAGCCCCCGTGGCAGCATCCTGCGGCGTCACCGCAGCTGCAGGTGGTGATGGAGAGTGGAGGTGAGGAAGGCGATGCTGCCAATGCCAGCGGTCGCTCCGCCTTGGCTGGGGGTGAAGCAGCATCACCCGCTGCCCTCCAGCTCGCAGAGGAGAGCACGAACCCTGGGGAAGGGGAGTTGAGCGTGAGTGAAATCGCTCTGAACGTGCTGAAGAAGGCTGAGGAGGGAAGTGTTTTGGCTGGAGAGAGCAAGGAGAGCCGTGATCCTCAGCCTTGCGATGCTGGGGATGCCGGCGGGGTTGCTGCGCTGAAGCAGCAGATTGCTGCTCTGGAGGAGCAGCTGGGCAAGAAGAAAGAAGAGCTCGAGCAGGTCAGGGCAGTGCTGCAGCAGCAGGATCATGAGATCAAGGAGAAGGAGAAGAGCATTCAGTTCCTGAGCAGCTCCAAAGCTCAGCTGGAGGAGAAGCTGAGCCGCGAAAACAGCAGAGAGGCCGAGTCACCATCCAGGCGGAGCGGTGGGGCTCTGCAGTGCTCCGATGCTGCGGTGAACACCGACCTCTGGCAGGTAACTGTTGCCAAGCAAGCCCATGATAAAGGCATCAATGTCAATATCCCGGTCTCCACCAGATCCATAGGATGCAGCGCCCACAGAGCAGACAACATGAACACACAGGCGATGGAGCTGGGTGCTTGGAGAGATCAGGGACTGGCTCACACCGGTGTCAGTGGACGTTGTGAAGCCAACATCGAGGCTGGACCTCATGCACCGTGCTTCACCCCGCTGCAGATTGATGAGCACCTCGGTGACAACAATCAGAACCACAGGAATAGCTACGATACCCAGAGCCTCGCTGCTCACGCCGGGGCTGCAGAAAGCTATCGAGGAGCAAGGATGGGCTCAAAGGCAGGTGAAAACAAGGGCGGCTTTGGAGAAGATAAACCTCGGGATGGGCTGGAAGAGGAAGATTCCCCGGACCACGAGGATCTCCCTGCAGTTGACCCCATTGGCCAATATGTAAAAAAGATCCAGGAGCTGTTGCAGGAGCAGTGGCTGTGCTTGGAGCATGGCTACCCCGAGCTGGCGAGCGCTATTAAGCAGCCGGCTTCCAAGCTGAGCTCCATCCAGAACCAGTTGGTTAACTCCTTAAACTCGTTGCTGTCTGCCTACTCTACGCGAGGGCCTGCGGACAAGGAGAATTCGAACACCCACTATCAACAGTTGGGTAAATAATACTGGCATAGGTTTCAACGTGTACAGGCCAAATATCTTCCTATTTATTCAAGTGTTGAGCGGGGGTGATGCTGTGGTATAATTAATATCAGCCTGATCAGAAGTAGCCTCTCCAAAACATGTATGAGAAAGGGAAATCTCTGCACATCATAAGCTATGTGATCTTGAAATAAGCAAACAAAACGATGTAGGAGCTGGTAAGGCTGTGGCTCGGTTACGCACAGGATCAGCTTCCAGAAGTGGCCATTCTTGTGGCCACTTCCATCAAACAACCACTCTTCTTAATTGGATTAGATTTGTAAGAATGTGGGACTCCTGCTCACCTGGGGTAAATCAACATGGGCTTCACCAGAACCAAAACCAATCCAAGCTACATGAGCTGGGAAAAGCCCCGCTCCCGTTCATCCAAAGTAATTTTAGCTTATATGATGATGAGGATCCAAAACCAAAGGCTGCCTGTTCATTGAGGGCTGTGGAGGGCCTTGAAGATAGATGTGACCTATTACTTATAAGCAATATGTAGTGAGACTGTTCAAAGTCCGATGGAAAGACTCATCCATGTAGTATTATAGGAGATTTCCCATACATTAGTATATTGGAAAACATACAAAAGAAAACATTATTACAAAAGTAAAACCTACTTATATTCATAGGATACATATATAATTCCCAGTCACTTCCTTCCTATTCCCTGCCACTTGGAATTGTTTCAGACCCATATTTTAAAGGTGGGAGGGCAGGTTCAGGTTGTGGCCAGGTGCATCCGTAGTTTTGCAAGGCACAGGAAGAATCTCATAAGATGAAGTAAGAAGCTTATGGTTATGACCTGTAGTTTGTTGCTAGAGGCTGGGAATAATTACTGATCATTATGGCACATCTGCTTAATTAATCTATGAATATTTTGTATTTTGCTAGAAACTTCTCCAACCACAAGTCTTAAATCCATCATGAAAAAGAAAGGTTATGGTTTCCATGCGGGAGGCAATGGGACCAAAAAGAATCTTCAGTTTGTTGGGGTAAATGGTGGGTAAGCATCCGTCCAGAAGCTAAAACTGCCTTTTGACATGTAATGTCTTCTGTATCGCTGGAGAAGTCATTCTTCTTTTCCCCTCTTTCCCCCTCCAAACCTCTTGATTAAAAGGCCATTTGAAATGGAGCCTCTTTTCTCCCTTCTTTAATCCAGCACTGATAACCTGTAAGTAACCCTGTAGAAAGGATGTTGGTGTTTTCAGAGCAGAGAGGGACACCTGGGGCACTGACACTCTCTGCACACCCATCTTGTGGGGCCTCATCCAAAACCCAGCTGGGTCCATGGGAAGTTTCCCACTGCCTTTGGTGGGTTTTGGAGGAGGTCAGCATTGCCTGGATGGACACACTGCCACTAACCTGCCTCCACGCTCCAGTGACAGCCAGCACAGCTTGGTTCAGGGGCCAAAAAAGACTATTTCAGTAAAGA
Source organism: Pezoporus wallicus (assembly GCF_028554395.1). NCBI lineage: Eukaryota > Metazoa > Chordata > Aves > Psittaciformes > Psittacidae > Pezoporus > Pezoporus wallicus. The sequence goes on along the minus strand of NW_026638088.1, from coordinate 2,620,484 downwards.
AGGAATTACCTCATGGTGAAGGACACCTGTATTTTAGGTTGTGCTCCAACACCCTGTGTATGCAGTGTCTAACACTCTTTGGCCTTTGAGCTACCTATATGTGTGCTGTAGGTACATCTCTAAGAGCAGCATTGGCGCATGTACTGAGGAGCACGTGTGCTGGCATGAAGAGGGCAGGACATATTTCACTGTCCCTTCACTGTGCAAACGGATACGTGTGCAAGTTTGGATGCTGGTTCCTGCTGACATACGCTTCTTTGGTGTCCCAGCTCAATGGCTACTGCCCTTGGGTTCATCAGGTATTGCTCATGTTGTGTAGAGCTTCTTCCAAAAGTCGCTGAAACTGGTACAACTTGTAGCGAGTAGAGGAATCTCATCCAGTTTGGGATCCCTTGGAGTGAAATGTTGGGTCTCATGGAAGATGCTATTGTTACTAACACATTCGGACACCCAGAAGAGAAGTCTCTCTAGTGGAGCTGCTCAAATGGTGGACTGAAGTCTGTGCTGGAGCTGCAAGCACAGTTTTTGACCAGCAGTCCATGTTTCCTATGGCTTCCCATCAGCGTGCCAGCAGCTCCCAGCAAGGAGAAGGCACACAGCCCTTGCCTGGCCATGCTGGAACTTGTGCAATGGACATCCCTCCAAACCAACTGAGTAGTCTCTGAAGTAACCTTGCCTGCTTCTGATTAACTGCTTCTATCACGCTCCTGCTGGCTTAAGAAGGCAATAAAAGACTAACCCCAAGTTTGGCTGTGGCTCTAATCCTCTAACTTGTGCATCGCTCTGGGCTTCATCCAAGGCCCATTGGAGTCAGTGGGTGTCTTCAATGAGTCCTGGTCGGGCCCTGTGGTTGCGGATGGGGAAGGAGTGAATAACATGTGGTGTCCTCAAATAGCTATGAGACGACTTCAAGCGAAGACACGAGTTGTGAAGACAGCCCATCGGAATGCGACGTGGAGAGTGAGATGGAGAGGAGAGCTGAGGACTTGGAGCCCACTCAGGGGAAAGCTGAAGGTGAAACCAAAGGGGCTTCATCCGGGACCTCCTCGCAGGGGAGATGTGAGGACTGTGACCTGCAGGAGCCGTTGGCAGAAGCAGCCCCTTGCAAGGAGCACAAGGATGACAGGTAATCAAAACCAGACAGTGACTGTGCTCTCCATCATGGTCCTGCAGCCACAGGATGCACAGCACTGCATTCAGTCACTCATATAGGCTGGGGGCAGAGCTGCATCTGCTGGGTGGAAAGGCAGCTGCTGACCTGTAGACATGGGAAGAAGCTTTAAAGAGCTAAATACTTTTTGGGTTACTACAGAATCTAATGGGGATTGATTCAGGCACCATGCATCACTGTGGAAAACACGGAGTGAGTCATATCTGGGGAGAATTAGCTCATTTCTCCCCTCTCATGTTAAAGCTTCACAGTAAAGTTCTTTGCAGATTCAGGAATAAGGGTTTTTTCCCACTTGAACTTGCAACGAAGTTGACCATACAGATCTGGACTTAAACACTTGTTTAAGTGCTTAACTTTGTACCTAAAATCTGCATCAAGTCAGCGGGACAGCTTGTGTCCATGAAGTTAAGCACTTAAAGAAGAGTTGAACATACTCTGTTCTGAACTGCATGTTCTCCTTCCTGCTTCCATGCGAGTTCTGTCCCATGATGGACTTACTAAAGTATTTTCCCTGTAGGTGCAAACCCTCTGAAGATTTCCTTGCCGACTGCCAGCTGCTCAGCAAGCACCTCTCCGAAATCAGCACCACAAGTGACAAGCATCTGGTATGGATATTTTTCAACCCCATTTCAGATGTGGCTCCTACATTTAATGGATAGGAGAATCCCGATGGCACTTTGCAGACTGCCCTGCAGTGCCTGGAGAGCTCTGTGAGGAGAGGGGGATGAAACGGCCTCTGAGTCAGTTTTAGAATAGCCAAAAAAGAAAGGAAAATGGGGGAAAAAAAAGGGAGATGGATGCTTTCTGTGCTTACTCATTGGAGTTACCACAGGAAATTCCTTTCCCCCTTAAGCTACAGCAGCAATCACAAACCCACAAGCTAAACCCTGGCTGGGCAATGCCAGAGCAGAGGATGAAGCAGCGCAGGGCGAGGAGATGGGGCTGGTGTTCCGGGTGAGTACCCCAGGTATAACACAGACCTCGGTGTTTGCAGCGGCACGTCCTGAGCTCCATCAGCCAGGAGTGGTTCCGGGTGTCGAGCCACAAGTCCTCCAGCCCCGAGGTGCTCACAGCCTACCTGGAGGCACTGGGAGCCATGGACCCGCAGCTCCTGGAGGTGGTGGTGAACCTGGCCGACAGGAACGGCAACACGGCTCTTCACTACAGCGTGTCCCACTCCAACTTCCCCATAGCAGAGCTCCTGCTGGACACAGGTAGGAGCAGCCACTGCTCAGCCATGGCTTTTGTGCGTATGGAAGTGACTTTATGTTGTGCCAGCGGGCGCAGCCTCACAGGGGATGACCACGGAGTGCAGAGCCAGGTCCATCAACAGTCCCACACATGGCAAGCAGTGAATGAGGTCCAGGGTCCTTCCAGGAGCAAAAGGAAATGGGACAGAGGTGGGACTGGGGACCAACTACAACCTATTTGCAAGGGAGTCATCCAGTAGAGAAGCATGGTGCCAATGTCCATCCAGGAGACAAATGTAGGTCCACGGTCCACCCAAGGGACAAGTGAAGGGACGAGGTCCATCCAAGATACAAGCATGGAGAGAAGGTCCACCAGGCAAACAAGGTTGGAGATCAGCCATGGGTGAGGGTCTCAGCTGAAGCTCCTCAGGGACATTAAGGCTCATTGGTGCCCTCAGAGCCCTGTTATATGTGGGCTTTGCAGTGGGGATGGTTCAGGGTCTTTGTGGCCAAGGGGAATGGGGTGGCTCTGCAGCTTCTTGCAGCAGCAAATGCCACATCATGGAGCAGGAGGAGCAGACCCCTGAGAGCCTAACAGCCCCCCAGTGCCCAGGAAAGCTCCACGTTAACCTATTGAACTTCCAGCTCTTGTTGCAAAGAAAGAGAACGTCTCAGCTGAGCTTGTATGGGGGGAAACGCGCAGGAGCTCTGACAGAATGGAGGCACTTTGGCCTTTTCTCATGGGCCAGACAATCTGTTAAATGTTCGGGAAATGGCACATTTCCATTCACATCTATAACCCGATTGTTGCCGCAGCCATGCGCGGAGCTGTGCCCGTTTGTCCCCTTCTGCTGCGGGGTGCCAGCAGTGGCTGGGTCCCGGGACGGGGCTGGACCCAAGCCCTCACCCATTAGACACAGCTCGTCCCTTGTGGTGAGCTGGAAATAGGCTCTTTGAGGTGAAAAGTGACTGAAAGAGGGCCAGGATGGGTTCGCACTGCCTGTTGGGTGATGGTCACCTTTCTGCTGCTCTCTTCCTGCAAGAGCTGAAGCAAACAGCCCACAGCACGTGCCCAAGGCAGTGGTTGTCCCCCCTCCTTTTTCCTTTTGGTTACGGTCTTCCCAGTTAATTGAGTTGATCCCAGCAATTGTAATTAACTGCAGCAATGCGTAGCACCAAGAGCCGTTCGGTGCTGTGCTCACAAGACTGGATGCTTAACACAGATCAACCTCATTCCTGTATGATCATGGAATCTCCTGTTTCTGGGAATATAAGATGCCCCAAAGTTGTATCTCCCTTTGCTCCCCCTTCCCTCCGTTCATCACGGGGCTGATCCTTCCCCTCCATGGTGCATCCCGCAGGCGTGTGCCGCCTGGACCTGCAGAACCGCGCTGGCTACACCGCGGTGATGCTCACCCCGCTGGCGGCTGCTGAGACGGGCGAGGACATGGAGGTGGTGATGAAGCTGCTGAAGGAGGGAGATGTCAACCTGAGAGCGGCCCAGGTGCGTGCCCGTGGGTCTGCTTCCCTTGAACCCCAAGGGTGGGATCGTGCCATGGGTGCAGGGCAGCCAGCCTGCAGTGGGCAAGAGCATCCACAAAGTGAGACTCCTGCTGAGCTCGTAGCCTCTTGCATTGCAGCCATCACTGCGTGATGCCAACTGAGGCTGCGGCAGCATCACGTCCCCATGGAGATCTTGGGGGGTGGCAGTGGGATGTAATTCGTGTTCCTCACACTGAGCGTGCAGCATCAGGCTGAGGCTCAGCAGTAGACATTGGGCTGGAGCTGCTGCTTGCCACAAGTTACAAAAGCCACCTCAGCTGAATTGCAGCATGGCCACCAACCAGCAGCTCCCTGCAAGGGGACGTGAGGGCTGGGTGCAATGAGGAGACTAAAGGAAGGCAGAAAGTGTGGGGAGACATCTTTTCTGACCTAAGAAATCAGAGGCAATGCAGGGAAGTGGTGCATGGGGGACCCGGTGTACAAGATCCCCAGGTTTGCTGGTGAGCTCTCACTTCATCACTCACAGTTTGGTCTCGGAGATGACAAAGACCTCACCCAGCTCCTCTAGCAAACAGCTGTAAAAGTTGGTCTGGACCCAAGCTGGACTGCACAGGAGGGTTGGGGCACCCACATTTGGGGGCTGCTGGGAGCCAGGAAGTTTGGCCATGATGGTGCAAAGACCCTCCGCATGGTAATGGTGCAAGTGAGCAGATATCTTGCAATGCATGCTGAAGATCCCCAGTATTATTTAATATTAACAAGCAATTATAATATTAATTATTATATATGTAGTATATATGTGTTCACCCTGGAGAAGAGAAGGCTCCTTAAGGGAATACTTTATAATAGTCTTCCAGCACCTAAGGGGGGCCTACAAGAAACCTGGAGAGGAGCTTTGGACAAGGGCCTGTAGGGACAGGCCAAGGGGAATGGCTTTAACCTGCCAGAGGGGAGACTGAGATGAGCTCTTAGGCAGAAGCTCTTCCCTGTGAGGGTGCTGAGGCGCTGGCACAGGGTGCCCAGAGAAGCTGTGGCTGCCCCATCCCTGGCAGTGTTCAAGGCCAGGTTGGACACAGGGGCTTGGAGCAAGCTGCTCTAGTGGAAGGTGTCCCTGCCCGTGGCAGGGGTTGGAGCTGGAGGAGCTTTAAGGTCCCTTCCAACCCAAACCATTCCAGGACTCCATGATTATTATTATTCTATATAACTGAATGAGCAGGACTGCAGCAGGCCGGTGGGTCTGCGGTGTTCATCTTCTCCTTGTGTGGCTGCAGGGAGGCCAGACGGCCCTGATGCTGGGGGTGAGCCACGAGCGGGACGACATGGTGCGAGCCCTGCTGTCCTGCCAGGCTGATGTCAACCTGCAGGACGAGGAGGGGACAACAGCCCTGATGGTGGCCTGTCGGCAGGGCAACACCGACATCGTCAGGCTCCTGTTGGCCCAGCCCGGCTGCCAGGTCGCACTGACAGACAAGGTGAGGCTGTCCCATTCACAACCTCATCTAAACCAGGCAGGGAAAGCTCATGCAGGATAATGACTTGCAGGCAGTAATCCCCGAGTGGTTGTTTTTAAGGGAAGAAGTGCAGCTTTAGTCCACTTTCTAACCAGGGGACCACTTTTAGGGGAGTACCCTGGTATTGGTGCTTGCTGCTGATGGGGTGGCTGCAGCAGCATCCTGCATCTCAGCCAAAGCCTGGGCAGAAGCACTGGGGGGAAGAGCCCAACCCAGTGTAAACCTAAAGAAACAGGTGAAATCCTGGACATGTGGAATCAGCAGAGCTTCACTTCCAAAACGTAAGCAGCAGCTAACTGTCCCTGACAGCTGCGAACAGATCCTTACCTAAGGTGGATATACAAGATGGGATGCTGGTCTGGAAGCAGCATGGCCAGCCGAGCTGGTGGAAACCTGCATGGGCACAATGCTGCATTTATAGTTATGCAATTATCTTCTAATTAAACTACAGTTTGTTCTAAGACCTGTGGGGCAGCACAGGGACCAGGAGAAGGCAGAGCTGGGATGCATTTTGTGTGCTTGAGGTTAAGTCCCAAAACACCGTGGGGATGTGCAAGGGCAGGTTGGATGGAATTGGAGCAAGCTGCTCTAGTGGAAGGTGTCCCTGCCCGTGGCAGGGGCAGGTTGTAAAGAGCCTCTCTTTGTAGTGAAGAAGTGGAGGTGATTGAGGGTGGGTTCTGGGGTGTCGGGGTGAGAGGCAGGGTTTGGGTGTTAATGCCTTGTCCGGCTCCCCCCCGCAGGGCGGTAACTCAGCGCTGTCCCTGGCCCAGCGCGCTGCCCATGCGGACATCGCCGCCCTCCTGCGTGCCCACAGCGAGCAGAGCCCGTCCCTCTCTGTGTGACCCAGCGGGGAGAAGAAGCCGGGACAGGGAGTGGGGATCAAACAGCTCCTTCTTGTCACAGCCCTGCTGCTCGCCGCGGCGGCCAGGGCCAACACGGCAGGTACAGGGCCATGAACCCTGTCCGTTATCTGCGTACGCTCCCCGTGTCTAATTCTCCTCATTAAGCCAGCTTACACACCCTAATCTATGCACATTGCCACAAATGACTCCAAGCTCTCCTGCTCGCTTCTCCCTGTATATATTTGGCAGGTGAGCGGCCTAAATGAAGGCGAAAAGCACATTAGAAGAGCAATACTTAGTCTTTTGTAACCTTAGATTATGGTTGTCCCTTTAATCGACTACTTAACTGCATCTCATTTAACTTGTAAGTTTGTGTCCTAATATTTATTATTAGCTCTTCTGTACGCAGTGGCAGGCAGTGATTATTCAGTATATGTAACAACAAACACAAGCTGGATGGATTATGTAAAGTATAAAATCCTATTTATGTTTGCCTATGTGGGTCTGATGTAAGAATTAAAAATTAATGCTCTAGGAAAATATTTGAGCAGGCCAGACCCAAACACACAGACATTGTTTTGCCTGTGTTTGGAATTACCATATGGCTCTTCTTCTTCCTAATTAAGTTGGAGCTAACGGGGAAGCGCAGCCCATTGACATGCACCGTGCATCGGCACACGCGATGCTCCGGCACAGCGGGGCGGATGCGGGTATCCCAGGCACGGCACTAGGTCACAACACATCCCTGTCCCAGGATGTGTTAATGTCATCCAAGAGTTTTGTGGGATGACTTTGCTGGCAGATGCCTTCTGGGCAAGGATCTGCTCTCTGCTTCCCTTGTGCTCAACTTGCAGACACCCAAACTCCTCCTCCCATGTAAAGCCGTGCTGTGATTCAGCTGCTGGAGTTGGCTGGTACCAGGGCCTCCTCCACCACAGTGTCAGTCCAGCATCACCTCTGATCATACACAGGGCAGGGGTCTTCTTTCTTCAATCCCTCCTCACAAAGGAGGGAGAGGAGGGATCAGGCTCCACTTTTCCAGACATGTTTATACTGTCATTAAGTCTCTGTGTATTGGGAAATGCCATTTCATGAGGCTGTGCTGCTTCAGGAGCCAGTGGATGCTCTCCATAGGCTGTGGCAGACCTGGACGCCACCACCAGTACACCCTCATACGCCCAGCTCTACCTGCCATCACTAAAAGCACATCTCCCTTCTAAGCTAATTGCTGGTTTTTGTTACTAAGCAGAAGTTAATCCTGGACTGCTTTGGTTGGTTGTATGTCAGCTCACATCGTGATGGAGTCTCTCGAGCTGCCTTTTCTCCTTCCCTTGTTTTGCAAAGCCATTGCGAGAGCCCCTGTCCTCACACACTGCTAACACTGCCTTGCAGGGAGCAGAGGACAGCCCCTGCCCTCTTTTTTTCCCATGGAAATCTGCCATCTGCTCTGTTTTCTTCCCTTTCTTCATGTTTTCAGTCAGAAGCATTCACTATCTCAATTCTCTGTCCATCTTTTTGTATAACTCTACCCCAAAATGCAGTTACCTTCTTTATGCAGAAATAAACTCGAGTTAAACCTTTACCTGTGTTTGCTCCTGTGCCTGTCCCCATCACTGAGGTGCTCTCCTGGTGCGAGGCAACAGGGATGCTCTGATGCACAGAGAGACAGACCCCTAACAGCATCAGAGCAGGGGGGATGCTCTGATGGACAGGGAAGGCCAGCCCTCGGCCCATGGTGACTGCACATACCTGCACAACATTAAATGAGTCATTGTTAAGGTGCTTCTCCAGATTGGTGACCCCCTGCTCAGGTTCTAACCCCAGTTTGCTGGGTGCTGAGCACTGAGCACCCAGCACCAGCATGAGCACCCATTGCATCGCTGCTACCAACAAAAAGAGCCACAATGCCATGCTGTGACAATCTGCACTGGGGTTTTTCCCCAACAACAGCTCTGGAACCAGAGGAATGTCACTGACTCGCTGCTTCCCAGAGGGAGCAGAACTTTCTGGCTTCAACAGAATACATGTGGGAGATTCGCTCCTACGGATCAGGATGGCTTTGGGAAGCGCCCGCCTCCTCCTGCCTGCGGGATCCCTTGGGATATGCAGCTCACCACAGTGCAGTTTGGGGATGGGACAAGTTATTTCGGGGGCATGCTCTGCAGTGAGAAAGCACAGACTTTGCTGCCTTCCCTTTGCTTCCCTCCACATCCCCCTTTCCTCATGTTCCCATCGCTTCAGCCCGGGCTGGTTCACCGCATCCCACAATGTTTATTTTCATTCCTTTGCCTCAGATTTCCTCTTTTCCCCTCAAACCATCTCCCCAGGGAGGAGCAGCTCCCCTGCTCATGTGGGCCGCAGCATCTCCCAGTGCCTGGCATCACACCATGGAAGTACCAGGTTGCACAAAGCCAGCAGGATCCCAGTGCCACAGAGAACCCAAGAGCCAGCCTTGATTCACATTGTCGATCTCAGGCTGGAGATCAAACTAAATATAGGCAAACAAAAATACACCCCAGTGCGAGCGCTGTGCAACACAAACGGGGACAATTAAGTCACAGCAAGGAAAGGAATTAATCTGATGATCTTTACAGGCTCACCATCTAGGAGCTGATTAGCTATAAAGGGAAAGAATGATGAGAAACTCAGCTCAATGTGATTTTTCCACTCTCCTTATGGCCATTTCTAGTGCTCCCTTGCTTTTGCTGCAAGAGGGGAGCAGGGAGGACTCTGATGGTCCCATCCAAAGTACCTCCATGGTCATGGAGAACCAACAGTGCTGCTCTGTGTAGCCCTCAGTATCTATACCAGGAATGAAAACATTGTGATTTCCACCCCATCTGCTTCCCCCCCACACCCCGATTTACTGATATCCTTCAGAGAAAGCCCTCTGCCACCCAGACATCGTCCCCTGACCCACATGTATGTGATCCCATCAGGTGTCCCCAGGGAATCTGAGACTGCAATGCTGAACACCGAGTGCTTTGGTGGCAGAACAGAGATGGGAAAGGGAAAATGCTAGAGGAACAACAGCCAGTGCCACCCAAAGCCCATCCTGGGGAGAAGGGGACCCTGGAAGCCTGGAAACATTCAAGGCCAGGCTGGATGGGGCTTGGAGCAAGCTGCTCTAGTGGAAGGTGTCCCTGCCCGTGGCAGGGGTTGGAGCTGGATGAGCTTTAGGGTCCCTTCCAACACAAACCAGTCTGGGATTCCATGCCCCATATCCAGACATCTCACCCACGGCCAGCTCTGCATCAGAAGTTGGTTCTGAAGCCCCTGTACAACCACACAGTGTATGACGGTGCAGGGGCTGTGCCGGAGCATGGACCCCCAGGGAAGTGGAGCCCACAGCATCCCTCTGTGCCCCATAGGACCCAGACAGATCCATGACTGGATATAAGGAGGAAATTCTTTCCTGTGAGGGTGGTGAGGCACTGGAATGGGTTGCCCAGGGAGGTTGTGAATGCTCCATCCGTGGCAGTGTTCAAGGCCAGGTTGGACAGAGCCTTGGGTGACCTGGTTTAGTGTGAGGTGTCCCTGCCCATGGCAGGGGGGTTGGAACTGGATGATCTTAAGGTCCTTTCCAACCCTAACTATTCTGTGATTCTATGAGAGACCCCGCTCACCCCAGCCACTGCCTTTGGTGTCCGTACCCACGCCATACACAACACACAAAAGGAGCAGCCAGCAGCTTCCCTCCTCCTTACCGAAAACCAGATGATCCCAGATTGTTCCTCCCACTGCCTGTGTGTGCACTGCCAAGGCACGGGAGCGCTGCCTGCCTGGGGGCACCAGGGCTGGGAGGCAATACCCAGACATTAGGGGGGGGGAACACATGGAGATGCAGCCACTCTGTGCCCCCCTGGAGCAGAGCAGCCCCCATGGCTGGCCTGACATCAGCTGTAAGATATGTGAGAAATGAAAATGCCTGATCCGTGGATAAACGCGTGGTCCCTGCGGGCCGGAGGCCCCAACAAAAGGCTGCCTTGTGCTCAGTGCCTGCGTCTATGGGTACAAACATCCCGGGTCTCCTGCGAGGGGCAGCGGGCCTCTGGATGGGAAGAGAAAGAGCAAAGCAGGCTCCATCCATCCTGCGGCAGGGATGCAGATGGTGCCTCGGCATCACCTTGAGACCATACAGCGCAGAAAAGGGGGTGAAATGATTGCAGTCGTTTGTTAATGCTGCTGAGGTTACTTTAAACGTTGCAGTGAGCTTGTGCTAAAGGTTAACTCATTCCTTGTGCTGTAAATATCAGCTATCCTCAGCCTGCGGTGCAGGGGAGGCCCCTGCTCCCTCCTGGCCCTGCAGGAATGGAGCTGGGATCCCCAGGGGGATGCAGGCACAGAGAGAGAAGGGCAAGAAATCTCCATCAGCCTCTGAAACAGGCTATGGCCATGTTCAAAGCACACGGAGGGAACAGACCCCCTTGAGCCCCATGTGGTGTGCACAGAGAACCCCACACAACTGTGGACACAACCTCCATGGTTAATGAAATTAATGAACTGTTCCCAGGCAGCAGGGATGCGCCTTGCCTTTGCTCCTTTGACACCTGCAGGCAGCTCCTGCCCACAAGCAGTGAGTGGATGGGTGCTGGAATGAGCTCAAAGCTGAATGCTGGGGAAGAGGCAAAACCAGTGACCAGCAGCTTTCTCATGTCCAAGTCAAAGCACAGGGAATGAAACATTAACTTCTGCCTTCACTTTCCTCCCCCAGTCTGGCCCATGCAGCTGATGGAGAAAATCAGCCCCTCTGGGTTCATCACCCAGGAACTGCCCCATCAGCAGCTTGGATGGTGTCAGCTCAGTGACCATCAGCAGAATTTAATATCCTTAGAAGAGATGAGTGCCTCAACAGCACAGGCAGGTGAATTTGCTGCAGGGATGAGCTGCCACAGGGGCTGTGTGTTGGGCACATCTGTTTGGGGTCTGCGGGGCCCCAAAGTGGCCCCTGGCACCCCATCCTGTCCCCATGGAGAGGCTGCTTGGCCCTGCTCTTGCCAGGGATGAAGAGCAGTTACCAGCAGGGCTGTGATTTCATTTCCTAGGAATCTCTCACTGCAGTACTCAAGTGTCTCCCTTCTGCAGCACTCACCTCTTTGTAGAGGAAAAGAGCTTTGGGACTTTGTCTTTCCTGGAGCATCCTTGGAGCATCCCTTGGGGCAGCCGCTCTGGCCCCGCCACCAGGCCCAGGCTGAAGGCAGCAGGAGCAGAATATTTTGTCAATTGCTCCATCTAGTGCCATTTCAGCAGAAAAAGCTGTGGGAGCACAACACTGGGAGCTGGTGCAGCTGCTGTGGATGGGGCCTGTGCAGCTGAGCCTGGCTGGTGTGGCAGTTTGGTGAGGATGTGCCAGATCAGACAACCACAGCCTGGTTTGGGTTGGAAGGGCCCTTAAAGCTCACCAGTTTCAACCCCTGCCACGGGCAGGGACACCTTCCACTAGAGCAGCTTGCTCCAAGCCCCTGTGTCCAACCTGGCCTTGAAAAGGGTCTCAGTCCTGTTTCTGCAAGGCAAAGTGAATCTCAAAACTCTGGCAGGGTGGACTCCAGCCATGGAGAGGATGAGGACCAGCTGCTGAGATACCACTGCAACCCAGGAATCACCCAAAGACCAGGGACGATGTACTCCCAGCATGTGCAATCTGTGAGGGGAAAATCCATTGCAGAGAGGGTTAAACAACACAGCCAACAACAGCTCAACCACAGACCTACCCTGCACAGGGTGACGCCAATGTAGGCAGAAACCCTCCCCACTTGCCACCCCTCTCCCTGCTTTAAAAACCAGCAGTATTTTAGTGTTTGCCCACATGGTAATTTGTCCAGGTTTACCTGCTTCCCCCAGTGCAGCAAGTTAACAGTGTATTGTGAGCATCAGGAGCTCTGCACTGATTCCTGCTTCTCTGGCAGAAGCAGTAAAACACCCAAGAAATAAATCTGTCTGTGTCAGGCATGATCTCACGTGCACTGCTCCCTGGTTAAAGCTGCTTTCCAGGAGGAATACCTGCAAGAAGAAATCCTGCAGAGAAACCAGGGCAGGGACCAGTCACTGGGTCACAAGCCCAAACACAGCCTGGAGGAAACAACATCCCTGTTGAGAAGGGATTTATGTCATGACTATGCTACAAAACACCACCTCCAATGCATAAACCCACGCCATCTCCTAAGGCAAGTGCTAGTGGAGGCCTTCGCTGAGCAGCATCGCTGCTAGGGGGGACAAAAACATGTCTGTAAAAAAGGGAAGGATATGTTGCTATTTAGGGAAATTTATTTGCAGCTCCTTTTCTGCTACATACAAATAAACAAGAACCTGCAGCAAATGAGCTCCCAGAGCACCAGGAGAAACCCATCTTCTACGCTTGCGTTTATACTCAGCAGATGGCCCATGATACCTGCACATCAAAGTGTTAAAAAAGAAGAAGAGAGAAGAAAAGGCTCAGGAGAAACTGTGTAACAGTCTTCCAATACCTAAAGGGGCTGATAAGAAAGCTGGAGAGAGGCTTTGGGCAAGGGCCTGTAGGGACAGGCCAAGGGGAATGGCTTTAAGCTGCCAGAGGTGAGACTGAGATGAGCTCTTAGGCAGAAGCTCTTCCCTGGGAGGGTGCTGAGGCGCTGGCACAGGGTGCCCAGAGAAGCTGTGGCTGCCCCATCCCTGGCAGTGTTCAAGGCCAGGTTGGACACAGGGGCTTGGAGCAAGCTGCTCCAGTGGAAGGTGTCCCTGCCCGTGGCAGGGGTTGGAGCTGGATGAGCTTTAAGCTCCCTTCCAACACAAACCAAAAAGCTGAGCTCAGCAGGTCTGCATCCTCCCCAGGGCATCCCGGATGGGAATCCCAGCAACATAACCTCATGTAAATGTGGCTTTAATTGGTACAATTAGTTTGATTAGGATATGAACTTTAATTTTAACCAAGCAGTTACAGAGGCACAGCACCGACAGCAGGGAATGAAGAGGGCTTTATGCTGCCACTGCACATTTCCCTTCTTGTGCAGGAACTGGGAATAAACTCTGCTTCAACCTCACCAGACTCGCCAAAGCTGCAGAGACCTTGGAGCCCGCTTGGACAAGGCTGAAAGTGAAGTCAAGGTGATCCTTGTTTCTTTTCCATTTGGGATGCTGCAGAACATGGATCTCTCCAATTTGTTGCATCTTAAAAGGTCCAGCTATCACAGCAATGTGCGTTAAGAGAACAAAATGCCCATTGGTGCTAAGATGAAAAACAATGACCGTGACAGTGTTTAACTGGAATGTAAATACAGCTAAATTATGGACATAGAAGTGCGAAATCGTGGAGAAAGATGATAATGGAATTATATATCAATGCTCAGCACAAGTGTAAAAACTGTTTTATACATGTGTAACATTAAATGAATTCATTCCAGTCCTTTCAGGCAAAGGTACATTAACTGCTCCATCTCAGCATAATCGTATTAGCTCAACAGGCTCTCTATATATGTCATACTTCCAGGGTGGTAATCGCCACTTGATTAATTACAGGGAATTTAGAGGCATTACACTGATTCCTTTTGCAGCAGGATAATGTGACAGAGTCCCCTCAATCCTCCAGGCTGCTGTCCACACCAGCCCAGCCTCCACTGCCATGGTCCTGAAGCTCAGTGCTTGGGATCCTTGCAGCAGGGATCATGCCTGGACAAACTTTCCTCCCTGGCAAGCTCCTGTGGTAGAGAGGACACAGAAACATAGAGCATCTCAATCCCAGCCTTTGGAAGAAGTCTGAACATAGGTGTAACTTGCCCTTTTCTTTGCAGTTACCCAAGAAATGCAAACAGCTTCTGGTGATGTCAAAGATGCCCTCGATCGTGTCACTGCAAGGTTACTCCCCGTCTCTCCAGGTAAAGAAACTGATGAAAGGACTGCGAACAACACGTAGCCCTTCTAAAGGAAAAGGTTCTGATAGATAAGTCCTCAAACCAAGGCAGGAGAACCTTTCCCACCAGTATATATGAGCTGAAATGATGGTGAGTGGCACCTCTGAAGGGTGGCGAGATGCCTATGGTATTGATGCATCTCCTGCAATCATCCTTTGCGTTGGATCCCTCCTGACACAATAATGATCACTTCATCTTCATCCCCTGGTTTTGCTGCCTGGGCACCAGATCCTTGGTCTCTCAACTGACCTGTTTGTTGGCGTTCCCCTGATTGACAACCACTTAGCGAGGAAGACCATGGAGATGGGTGCCTGCAGCTTTCTGACGGAGGGCACAGGATGGCTCCCTGTGATTGTTTCCCTCAGCTCGCTGTCACCGCATCCTTCCATCCCTCCTACAGTGACCACCGCTCCTTCACCCAGAGAAGGGCACTCACAAGCCCTACTTAGAACAGCAAACAAAGACATCTCATGCAATAGATTTTACCAGTGACTTAAATGAAAAACCATAAAAATAAAATGCAGAACTACTTACATAACTGAGCTTTATTTAGAATCTTTGAAGTCATAAAATCTCTCATTTTACTGATAGACGTAAACATACAATCAGGAGGTTTCATTGCTTTTTCCCTTGCACAGAAATAAAGTTTTAAACAAACCAGAACACCTCAACCCAGACAAGCGTAATGCAGATTTAATCACCTAACTTGGTCCTGTACATACAGCACACGCTCCTCCGTGTGGTCACTGGTTTATCAATTAGTTGCAATATAAGTTTTGGCAGTAATATATTCAACACACAAAGTGCAAATTACAAGAAGCAGAAAAATGTTCTCTCTCATTCTGAGCAACGAGAAGTGCAAAATATCTCAGCCCATAAATTCTATTCTTTGTGTATATGAACACTATGTGCATAATAGGCTAATAAATAGCCATGTAAAACTTCATAGATTAAATGTGGCAACATCTTAAAGTTGGAATGCAACGGTTATAAAAACATAATCAGGCAGAGGAATCATTACATCTTGTTCATAAATTCCACACGCTGTTTCTGAGGGTACCTCTTCACATTTCACCTACTCACCTTTAACTTCTGCATACCTTGGATGCTTCTGCAACCAAAGGCAGTTTGTTAAACATTCTCCCAGTTTGCTACATCTGGACTTATTTCTGTGTGTCTACAATCAAGGTTCCACTAACACTTCACTTGGCAAATCAAACAGTACAGTGGGAATCCACTGAAAACGTGAAGTCTCTTCCAGGCACTATTAACGGAATACGATTCCAGCAAGGCTAAATGCACTTTGTGATTAACCTAAAGTTGAAAGGAAACTTTGCAATGAAGGAAACCCATTTCAATAAGAGCTAATCACAGCTTGCTTCAGTAGAGTTCATCTCACTTCAGTACCTTTTCTTTAAAGTAAAATGGGGAAACACCCTGTCTAGATAAACCATACTGAACAACAGTACGTTCAACACAAACCCTGCACTGCTCAGTTGTTATACTGCAGCTTTTGAATAATCTTTCCATTACGTTCCAGGGATTTTTCACATAAAATGAGCAGCCAATTTTGACACTCTTCCCCCGCTTTCATTTCTCCCAGCTACATCATCATCATAAATTACACCAAATAGTCCAAATCAGACTGGGCTGCTTCCTCTAAAACCCTACTGTTCCTCTGGATAGGAAGATTAAACCACAATGACTTGCAGTGCCATTAATCTGCCTGCCAAATTCGTTTGCTAAATCACTAAGGCCACGGTCATATAATCACTGCAGGAATGGCTGTGACACGTATCGACGTTGCTAACTTTTGGCTGAACGTTCCTGCATCTTACCTTCACTGTGCAGAGTAGGACAGGCCTTGGGAAGGTGCCTCGTGGCCTTTGGCACATACTTGCATAAATCAAAAAGTAGTTGAGGGCTTCGACTGAGCCATATGACTTGCTGGAGGAGGCTGAGGAACCCCCCCTCTGCATGCTCTGCCCTGAGGAGGGTATGACCTTAAACTGCTGCAGCAGTCTTCTGCAGCGATCATCTCACCAGTGCCTGGTATTATTTGGTGTTATCCAAACCTGAACACCAGCAGCTCCAGGAGGGAAGCATCCTCTGTGATCCGTGAAAGCCTCTTCCTGCACTATCTGATCCCTTGGAAATGTAAAATGGTTTGCTGGTTTGGATTAACTTCATCTTAGCCTTAAAGACAAGGTGCAGAGGGACCGCTCACCATCGTTACTGGAATTACAGGATCACATTGCTGAAGCAAACTTTTTGTCTTCATTAAAGTTTCAGGATGAACAATTATGCTGCAGCTTGGCACAACAACAACTGCCTTTGTATGTAACATGCCTGGCATATATCAGCACGTTTCTTCTTCTTTAAAAATATAATGAGACTAGAATGAGACACGCTGTTGTTGCTCATGCTGCCTAAATATCTGAAAAGGCTCAAACATTTTAAAAGCCTAAAAGAAATAAATTTCCCTCTCCCCTAGTTTATTTTTCCTGCTAAAGGCTGCAAATTGACACATCACAGTAATTACCTCTGACTAACTTCCACAGACCTACCCAAAGAGATAAACATGAGAAGTTCACATTTGACTATCAGACTTACTGTGCTGAGCACAAATAATTTCCCAGAGGAGAATTTGATATTTCATCATTTGGAACAGTGGTAATTTAATTACATTGCTAATGTTTTCTGGCATACTTGAAAGGACAATTAGCATAAGTAAATCATGAGTGAGATGACAAGTCACTCGGCATTTATTTCTGCTCATCAGATGAGATCAATTGATGATCTAAATTCTCTTTTGTGTGTGAACTGATTCCAGGTTCAGCTGTTGTAACCGGGGTTCAGACTAGTGGGGATAAACTGATGTATAAATAAAGTTAAATGGACATTGTTCTTTGAAGTTTCTTGATTAAACTTGTCCAGAGAAACCTCAAAAGCCACCAGAAGTAGGAGAGAGGGCGGGGAGAAAGGCTGATAAATGTGCAAGGCTAAATGAAGCTCAAGATGCACGCTACCCTTTCTGGCAATGGGGTGAATGCTGACTCTGCCAGGGTTTGCTTTATATCCTGCTCAGGGCTGAGCAGTATTATTATAGCTCTGCTGATGCTCTAAAATAATTGTATTTATCTCCGCAAGCACAATGACATTCATGATAACACTGTTAACGTTACAGTTCCTTTCTGGCGCTTCAGGACAGCTACAGCTTGCTCATGAGTGACACCTTCCAAAGCTTCCCCATTAACTGCTAAAATCTGATCGCCGCGCTTCAGTCTGCCATCGTCCGCAGCTGCTCCCTGCAAACAGCAAAGAGAGTCGTTAGCGGCTGGCAGCACGGAGCCCTCCCATCCCTCATAATGCTGGATGAAATGAGGAGCACTGGGAATCCCACTGTAACTGGGGGGGGAACATGGGAAATGACAGCGCTGCTGAAGTCTCCCTGAGTGCTTCGGGCATTGCCCATTGCTCACCCAAGCCTGCATGGTCTGGGGTGATACACCCCTGGGAAGAAGAGAATTGGCTCAACCCTAAAGAACTGCAGTGTTCTGTCTTTTCTGATTACAGGGAGGCTTGTTAAAGCAGCATTTAAAGGTACTCTGTAACCAGTGCTGAGAAACAGGTTAAAACGTGGGGAGAGGGACAGTGCTAATGCATCAGAACAGCCTGAGCACTGCCCCAAGCCCTGGGCAGAGCTGGGCTCCAGTGAAGAAATACCCTCAAGTTGCACCAGGGGAGGTTTAGATTGGGTATTAGGAAAAATCTCTTCCACAAAAGGGCTGTCAAGCACTGGAACAGGCTGCACAGGGAAGTGGTGAAGTCACCGTCCCTGGAGGTATTATTAAAAGATGTGTAGTTTGGTGCTTGGGGACATGGTTTAATGGTGGGCTTGGCAGTGCTGGGTTACCGGTTGGACTCGATGATCTTAAAAGTCTTTTCCAACCTAAATGATTCTGTGATTGTATGAAAGTCCTGAGAAGCTCCCACAGGGCTTTACAAATGGCTGTTCTCCTTCAGAGCCCTCAGTGCAGCTCTTTTATCTAAATCCTGAGCCTGCCCTGCTCAGAGGTTGGGTCATGGTGTTAGTTTCTGCTCCACTGCCCCACTGGTGACTGCAGTGTATTCTGGCTTCGATTTAGGGTTTCTCAGCAGTGCTCACACTGAGAAACTTGTAAATATAAGCACTGGCTTAAAGACACAGTATCTTCACATGTTAATAACTGAAAACTGTAAAAGAGACCAGATATTTGTGGTTTCAGCCCCAGAATCACAGAAGCAGAGGAGACATGACTTCTATTCCACCTTCAGATGAAGTTCTCTCAATCATGTCACCAGAAGTGCTGACACAAGTGACAGCAAGCAGGCACAGGAAAGGAACTGCGACTGACTTCAAAGTTACTTTATGGAAAGTATCCCCAATTCCCACTGTTTTCCTTTCCTCCTCCTCCATTTCCAGAGCTCCCTTCACATGGCCATGCCTGATGTATCCTGATGAGCATATTGCTAGCAAGGGGATGGGTGGGAAAAGGGTGAATTCTCCCTCACAGCAATGGAGGCTGTCCTCCTCAAGGAGAGTCTCTGCTGTGCTATGTTTGCTCCTCAGCCTCGGTGCCCAGAGCCACTGCTCTCTAAGATTTACAGACAGAAAACTGCCTTACAAATATTTTAATGTATAAACCCGAGTACACAGAGCACTTTTGCTGAGATAAAAGTATCTTGTTTCAGCCATCAGTGATACGAAGTATAAAGTGAGAGCCAGCTCTGGGTCCACTTACTCACATCAGTGTACTTAGCCAGTACATTTTGCTTTCTGCTACATAATATATTACCCAAGCCAAATCTTAGGTTTATTTTTAAAGATAATATAGAAATAGGGAGGAAAAAAAAAAGATACCTTGGCAAATATAGTCTTGACATAAATGGGCAGGTCTCCATGGGGACTTCCATACCCCCCTACAATACTAAATCCCAGTCCATCAGAGCCTTTCTCCAAAGCAATAATCTTAGGCTGAGGTGCTCTGAAAACACAACAGATATCACTTAGAATAGCAATGTCTGTCTCTGGGGACTTTATGCAGCAGGAACACTTACAGAGATATTTTATCTATCAAGAAGTTTTTCAAACAGTCACAAACCACAACTCCTGCCCTTGCACTGAAACATCCTCCTGCACAGCCCGGAGCTCAAACGCTGTTCCTTGTACTTCAGCTCCTCACTTTGAATATACTCCTATTTAATAAGAACTCAACAAGAGCACTTATCTCTGATACAGAAGCGAGACTCCCCTGATCTGCAGTCATTGCACGTATGTAGAGTTTGCCTTCTTACCAGCCAAGCTGTCATCTTTAGTCTGCAAAAGTGGCAACTGCACTGTTTCCTTACAGCATCATTTCGCTTTATGTCTTCAGAGGATTAAGTCTAATAGGGTAAAGCCAGGAACACTTGTGTCCATAGTCTCAGCTCTACTGCAGGCTTTTTGGGCTGTTTTCTAACAACCTGTATTTGACCTACCCCCTGTGCCTTGCAACCCCATCACTTAGAGCCTGAACTCTTCAGGGGCTTTTACTGTCTATGATGAGCAAAGAAAGATTCTTGGTGCAATTCAGGGTGCATGTATGTATATACCCATTGCAGATTTGAAAAAGTAATTTCTATATATTTAAAAATAATTACAGGGAAAAAAGCTGTTTGGCATCTTCCACCTGTATAAAGGTGTATCCTATTATTAGATTTAACGAAGATATATATTGGATTTTTTATATATATATACATATATACATATACACACACACATATATACATTATTTGATATAAGGAAGTTATTCACAATGAGAGTGGTGAGGCACTGGCACAGGGTGCCCAGAGAAGCTGTGGCTGCCCCATCCCTGGCAGTGTTCAAGGCCAGGCAGGATGGGGATTGGAACAAGCTGCTCTAGTGGAAGGTGTCCCTGCCCATGGCAGGGGTTGGAACTGGATGAGCTTTAAGGTCCCTTCCAACTTGAACCATTCCATGATTCCATGATTCTATTATGACCAATATGTAGCTATTTCTTTAGGATGGAGGGAATACATATGCCTACCTAATTCTGTTTCATATTTTCACATTCACATTTCCTTACTATTTTAATATGAAAAGAGAATACAAATCCTTTTGTGAAGTAAGCAATTTTCCTTTGAGAGCAGCAATAAAAACAGTTTCCTGCACTGTAAGACTAGAGAATGCAGCATAAATAGCTTAACTTTTATACTCAAAAAACTCTGAGGTAGGGCAGCAACTTGCATCTCAGCTTCTTAAAATAAATATAATGAATCAAAGAATGAAAATAAAGAACATAATGAAGCTATTGAACCACAATGAAGATCAAATGAATTTCAAAACGATTACTGGAATGCTATAAGCTGCCCTAAAAAGCACACAATGGAGAATGATGCATGGCCATGGGAGGGCTAGATCTCTAGCTTTTATCAGCATACAGAAGTGCTGCAAGTGGAACATTTTTTAATCAGACTTCTTTGAATTGTAAAGCTAAAAAGATTCAAAGGACAAAGAATGCTCTGGGACATGTTTTGAAACATTTGTCTCCGATACCAGGTTTTTAACACCTCTTGCCTTGGTCTGCCAATGACAAATCATTTCAAATTGCTAGGATCGTAACGCCTTTCAGGCTAGGCAGCCAACAGACAAGGGCAGAACTGTCACGTCAGCATAACACATTAGAAGAAAAAAAAGGAGATATACTATGTTGAAACACGTCCAGAATGAGTGCTTGGAAACGCATTTTGTGCTTATTTACTCAAGCAATTTCTGTCACTGTGTGAAGATGGACATGAGTCCATAATCAGCATGGAGAAGGTCACAGTTTTCATTTTAAAGGTGATGGAAAATTACAGACAAGAGCAATGGGAGAGACCCCTCCTTCACCACCCTAGGCTTTTCCCTTGCATGGCACACAGAAATCCACTTCAGTCATGCAGGCTAAGTACAAACTTACTCGGGATCTTCAGAATGATGCTCAGAAGAAGAGTTAAGGTTGCACCCTGCAGACATACTCTCCAGCTGGGTAGCAATGGCACTGATGTTGGTATCAGCCACAACCTAAATGGAAGGATGCAATGAAAAACTGTGTGTGTTCATTTAATACCAAAGACACCTTGGCTAATTATGCAGAAAATAGGAAAAATCAATTGTTGATGTTTTTTTTTTTCCCAAGCACATTTTAAATACAAGTCCTACTCTCTTAAATGTCCTACAAATTCAATACTTTCAAATAACAGAGTTAATACTAACCATATTTCTGGGGATTAAATGCAAACTTTGCTCTGAAGCTTTCTCTTGCCTTTTACACAATTATCATTCAGATGCTGAGCAGAGGGGAAGTGTCTTTCTGGATAACCCAAAGGAAAAGATTACTTTCTCAGGGGAATATGTGCATCTCAGAGTTGGCACAGGGTGTTCAGGATTGGGCTTGAAAGTAAAGGTCTCCTACAGAGAGCATCTTAGCCTTCAACAAAATACAGAGCTCCAAAGGACTATTGTGCAGAGGCCCCGAAATACCTCAGATTGGTTCATTTGCTGAGTATGGAAGAAATTCATCCATGGTTTCAACTCCACTGCAGTTTCCAGCATAGATCAACAAACTGGGGTCTTAACCTTCCCAATTCTGCCTCCTGTATCATTCTGAAGCCATCATGAATTACCACCACATAGTAATGAATAAAGTTAATGATAGTTTATCAGGTTGCTGGGTAGCAAACTTGCTCAGGCTTTTAAAGCAACCCTACCACTGTTGTGTAGGTTAGGTACACAGGCAGTTATGGCTGTCCTGAAGAAACAGCTACTTGCTATAGTCTGGGGTTTGCTGTTCGCAGGGGTTTTGCCTCACAAGGGTAGAATCTTTCAGGCTCAGCAGGTTCTGTTAAACACAAGGTGTCAACGGTCTCTCTGGCTCTTTTCTAAACCTTTCATTGCATGCTTATTTTCTGTTCTTCGCTTTTTCAGGAAGAAATTTGAGAAAATCACTATGAAGTGTTTGGGATTTGAAGTATTTACAGCTGAAAGGACATCAATTTCCTAACAACCACATGCTGTGGTTATCCCCTAACTCCATCTCCTTATGATGAGCTATCCTTCTCTGCTTGACATTTACTGCACAGCACAGAATTTCGGCTCAGAGAACAGTGAGAAATACCCACTATTTTCAGTATTTCCTCTACCTATTTATGGCCTTATTTTATCAAAATTAACCTTTTGGAAATACAAAAATCCATTCTATAAATCCCCTGTTTTAAATGATTGCTCACAATTCTCCCACAGCAGTATTTCCCTCTTCCTAATCACTTGGAGCCAAGAGGGTGGTAGCGTTTTCTAGGAAGGAAGATTAGTTCTCATGCAAATTTTGCATCCCAGGACTCAAGTTCTTGGATGCCCTAAATGAAGGGGTCCAGCAGACAGCAAAGATGCCGTTAAGTTTTCTTTCTCACTGCAATAGGGGAGAGAGTGCCAGCCAGTCTTTGTCATATTTTGTTGTTAAATAAAACGAGGGCAAAACAAATCTATATTCAAAAATCTTCCGTTGGCAGGAAGAACATATCAGAGTTCAACAACCTTGTAAAAAAGCTTCCCCTTATCTCATTACTACACCTGCAGAAAAGAAATTAAATTAAACCAAAGCATCAAAACAGCCGAAAGGGATGATTGTTCCCCTGAGACCCTAATCTCCCATTTGCAAACAGCATTTGCAAACTCCTTCCCCATCCTTCCCAGGACGTGCTGATAATAAGCCTTTCCACCCCACCGAACACAATTATCTGACCTTTCAAAGCAGTTTGCCATGAAGTGGTCTAACCTGATAGTAAACAGAATTACTTAATGACACATCAGTCATGATTATCACAGCGATAGGATTATTCCATTTTGATTGCTGCAATAAAAATAAGCAATCCAGTGACTGAGAAGGACCTGTGGTTTGCACGTAAGGTATCGCCACACTTAGGGCACAGCTTCAATACTACTCTTTGCTGATATTAAAATATAAGATCCCACCTTCACATAATAGATTTTTAATGGAGGAAAACAGACTCTAACATCCCACCTTCACACAACAGACTTTAATAGAGGAAAATAGACTCTATTCTATCAGAGTAAACCCATATCGTCAATAAAAAGCATTAAGCCCATTTTAAGCCAGACAGCAAAAAATGCAGAAGAAAACCCATTAAGTGACAAACCCCAAGACATTTCCAGAAGAACCTCTTTGTTTATGTGAGCAACCAACTGACATCAGGAATATTTTTAAATACATGATGAGGTGGGATATGCTGTATTACAGCTTTCAAGATCAGCAATTTTGGGTTCTGCAGCAGGCTTTCATTTTCTATTCAGGGAATACTGTTGACATGAAAAGTGAAATTACTCAACATTACTAACAATATGATAACTATAATTTAACAGAAAATCCTCAGCTGGTGTATATCTGGGTACTTCCTTTGACTTCATAGAACTACACAAATACACCATCTGCTCTGGAACTGCCTCATCACTTACCAGGGTCAGCAGTTCACAGGCAGACAAAACAAAGAATAAGCAAGTCTAAAACTAAGTTTATTGTAATTTCATTTCTTTTTTTACCTTTTTCTCCCTCCCCCCTATTTTTTAGTCACATTTGTGTTGTAATGCAAGCAAGAAGCTTGCAAAAATCTCTCAAGATGTGTTCCAATCCAATATACTGTGATGACAAAGAAAACAGAGTAGATTTTAGTAGTGCATCTTGTTGTTTTCCAATTGTTACAATAATTCTGCAAATGAGCAGTATTTTGAATTCTCTCTGGCAAGTATTTTCTCCATTTCTTTGTGTAAACATAAAAATAAACTGAAGATGAATATACTGGGGAGCAGCAATTAGAACCAAAGTGGCAGAACGTGTTCTTTTTAGCTAGCATATAAATGTGGCAGTGATAACAGTTTTCTCTCCTGAGTGTTATTATTCATTACCTGTAGAATAATCAGTTCTAGGCAGCACTGTCTTAATGATGATGCTATCATGTTTCCTAACTGCTGTTAGCATTTCATTCTTCTCCCCCTTTCAAGAACAAGGAAATTAATAGTGTGGGCAGTTTGGTCACAGTCTAGCTACATGCACGCACTCACACACACACACACACACATAATTCCTTGTTCCTAGTTAACTTCAAATTAAAAATACAAACAACAACTTGGAAGCTTGTTGATTTATCATGTGTAGCAACAAGTTACTTTGTTCCCTTTGTTCCGCTTTTATATAGTCATGCTCACAGCCCGTATGAATGGCAATAAAGAATTTCTGAATGAAAATCATTTCTTGCTTTCATTCTGTGTAATTCCCATCAGCAAGCACCCTGCAATTCTGTGATGCCTTGTGCCAGTGATGCTTAGGGTTTTTTCTTTTCTTTTTTTCCCCTGAATGCCATTTATCTCCCCTCATGCAGCTGCATGTTCAATTTATCACCATACCTGCAGGATAATGCTCCCATAAGCATTCTTTAGTAGATTAACCGCATCTGCATGAGACAGCCCATCCAAAGGTTGCCCATTAATACTGACAATCCGATCTCCAACCTAAAAGTACAACAGTAATGGAAAATTACTAGCATTAGGGAAAATTAAAATTAAGAATGCTTAAAATTCCTCATGAACTTGGCATTGCACAGTCATGCTTCTCTTTTGCAGGATCCCTTTTGTGAGAGTTCTGCATTGCTAGGGATCATTTCCCATTCTTCAGAGTAAGCACAATATGGATTTTTTAAAAACAACAATGCAATCAGAGAAAGCTGTGTTGTATTTTACTATTTCCATCTGCAAGCAGAGAGAGAGGGAGATTTTCACTGCTGTCCTCCCATCCAGAAAGGATTATTTGTGTCTGTATGTGCAGATGAGCTTACACTCCTACAGACTATGTATTCACACGCTGAATGAAGTGTAGGAAAGCAGGCACTTCTGATATTAATCTAATTAACCTAAATGATTTCTTCTTCTTCTTATACATAAAAACGATCTTGACCCTGGCACTTAATGCTATTGTGTAATTCTGTTAGAGACATGGCATGAATGTAGCAGCACGTACTAATGAATCTCATGGGCCAAAGCAACCCTGTGCGTCTGCATAATAAGTTCTTTCCAGTACTAATGATTCCTCGAAACTCTCTCCAATGCTGAAAGTGTTCACTACAGTCATTCCCAAAACACACGTATCCTGTGGGTCTGATATAAGTGCCTTATTTGGGCATTTCTTTTCCTAAGGGCCTAAAGAACAAATGACTAACTTTCAATCTGTTTTCTACCTGTTTTGAGCTCTAAATGATGCCCAGCCTGCAGTCCCCAAAACGCTTATGGTTTCCAGAGAGCCTCTTGCTGCCCTCCCTCGGTCTGGATGAACATATACACTTGAAGACCACTGCAAATGCATGTATGTTCTTTCTCTTCATGTCACTTTTCCATTATGGCATTATCCCAAGATGCAATAAAATTAAAAAGGGAAGAGACAGGCAGGGTTATTTGGTTTTGTTTCTGGTTTTAGATATACATATATAAGAAGAGGAAAAGCAGTCTATGAGTTATTATCAAGGTGATGATACAGAAGTGCTTGAGGCTCCTTCTCTGTAGGACACACTGCAGATGAAATAATAAATATTCAGAGGATCTCTCTACTCACTCTGAGTCTTTGGGTACGTGCAGCCACACCACTGGCTTGAATCATAGCAATGAAGATGGGAATATCTCCTAATGGACTTCCCTTCCCTCCTGCAATGCTGATACCAAGTGCATCATTTGGTCCCTAAAACAAAGCAAAAACCATCTGCAATTGGAGCAACTTGCAGAGGTCGGCGTTCAGAGCATAGCAATAACTGATCATTTGATTTATGGAACAGGAAGAAAATAGGTTTGATAGACATACACATCCTCACACATGCAGGTCCCACTACTCAGACATACATCCAACAACCCACTGCAAACATAAATAATGCAATTTTACTTCTGAGAAATGCTGCAAAAAACAACTTCAGTTAAAGGTGTCAGCTGTTGGAAATGATCGAAAATAACTCACTGACCCTTGTTATCTCCACAGTCCTTGGGCCCATATCTGCTCCTAGGAATAATGAAACAAACAATTAGCATCTGTAATTAAGAGATAATATAATTAAGAGATAACACTGTCAGGTGACAACGGTCCCTTGCTGCATAGTCAGAGTTATCACCAAGCAGGAGCAGAGCCTCCCTGTGCCAAACCAGGCAGCACCGCTCACGTGAGGAGGATGTAATCACTCCGGCTGACGGATGTCACAGTGATGCCCATTGTAGCACTGCCACTGCTCACCACAACCTATTGAATAACAGCACTCTGCCAGCCTGAAGACAAGCCCTGTGGTGCATTTCACTCAATTAAAGATTGGCTTCTTGTTCATAAATCACAGTGTCCCGACTACAAAAGGTAGAGCACGTGGCTGGTCTGAGACTGTTGAGGTTCCATGGATTTCCTCTTCTAATTTGTGTTCTATTAGTAAATAATAGACAGCCAGGAAGTATGGCTGGCATGTATATAGCCATAGGACATTTAAAAGTACTCAAAATAGAAGAAAGGGAGAAAACAAAGAGAGAAGAATGAAGGGACACTTCAGAGGAATCATTCAAACTGGGACTCAACAGCCTAAAAGCTGATGGTGTAGTGAAGTCCTGGGCTCTGCTTATACCAACCCCTGATTCTATCAGCTCCCATTAAACTACTTTAAGAACCTTTCAGGAGGCAAGCAGAATTAGTCTCTTTCAAAAGTTAATGATTCTTAATAACACATTTTAGTATTTCTCACCACCAGGCACGTGTGCTTGTGCAGATATCTGTTATGAGTATGGAAAGCAGGATTGCCAAAGTGTTGTGAGGTCCGCAGGGCACTCCAAATTGCCAGAAGGAAGCCACATTCCTCCTCCAGTGCATGCAAACTGGCAGAAGAAACGTCTTCTACTTCATGACCAAAGGTTACTGACTTCTGAGGCAGGTCAGAGCACCCAAATGCACAGGTTCTCCACAAGCTACTGCAGGCTGTAGATTTAGCACTTGCTAAATCTGCAAATTGCCAACTGGGCATTACGACTTTCTCATTACAAAACTCCCCTTCGCACACTCAAGAGCAACAAAGAAATAAATGAAGTGGTGGCAGCTTTATTCTGTGAGAGAATGGTTTCTCATGCAAGAACCATGCCTGTGCTAAGCCTCTGATATGGGCATTGGGGAATAGCAGGGCACAGGAATTCTGCACTTAAAACAGAGAAGCCTTTACTGTACGAGTAGACATAAAAATAACGTCATCTGCTGGAAAGTGTTTTGGGTCTTCAAACATCAGTGGTGCGTCTTCTGGGAGGCAGAGTAGGAAAACCAGATTCAAGTATTCAGTTTTGCTTTGAAAGCAGCACAAACATACAGCAAATAACACACAGCTATTCTGACAGCCACCCAGATTATACCTGAGTTCCTCTGAGACGCATCTGCTGAAGATCTTTTTGTGCCAACAAAGTTCTGTAAGGTCGAGAGGACCGGAGCAAGCGCAGGGTGGAAGTGGCTGTGGACACTCTGTTGGTTTGCCTGGAGTTAAAAATAAATCAAAACCTGTGAGTCAAACCCAAATGTTCAATTTAAACCAGTTCCTGCGACATACGGGCACAGCTGTGCTCTGTGACAACCACACTGGAAATACCACATCAGCCATGCAACTGAAACCCCTTCCAACTTCATTTCCAAATGAGAACCCACACAACTGAACTTCACTCTCTACGTGCACACTTAATGTTGGTCAGGTCTGCTCTAGAGGGCATCAGGAAGCAGGATTAGCACTCTCCTTTGTTCCCAGTACGTCTCTGAACCTGAGGAGAAGGGTACATGATGGTTGCTGCTACAGCTGGTGGGCATCCCCCTCATGATAACAGCTCCTCTCACACACCAACACCCATCTTGTTACATGGCAGTAATCAACACGCTTTGTTATGTTAGCTGAATATATTGCCTGATTACAAGGTCCTGCAATAGACTCTGCTCCTTTCAGGTGACCAAGAACCTACCCTTATTTCCAGAATAACATGCCAGATGACAAAAGGGAGAGCCTCTGAAGATGGCTGCTTGGGCATGTAACCAATTCCTGGCTGTCCATTACCAGCCCTCCTTTCCCCTATCTCTGTATCTGGCTTTATCTTCAGACTCTGCTCCTCAAGGAAACATAATTATCAATTTAGGAAGTGCATCTGAACAACAGGTTTCACCGAGGGCCAGACCTTTCCAACTGTGCTGCCTTACACAAAACAAAGATCTGGCCTACACTTCTCCATCCACAGCAGAGCTTTCTCTCTCTAAATGCATTAGGCGGTGAATCAAAAGCTCTGGCAGCATTAATTCTAACTGACCAGTGTGCAGCTGTCAGTGATGAACAACAGGCAGAGCACAATTTCCACCTCGAGTTGCCAATTTGTGGGTCAGTTAATGTAATTTGCAATGCATGTCAAAGAAATCACTGTCCTGCACCACAAGGCTTCTATTTCTACAGTTAAAAGTATGCAACAGACCAAGAAAAAAGCCAAGTGAGGACAAAAGTTCTGGATGCTCTTGGCCAGCAGCTTCGACAACATCACTCGCAGTTGTGCAAATCATTCAAGCTGATTTGCTGTGTTATCTGCCAAGAGTTTTATAACTCTTGGAAAGCTTTTGCTGAGAAAAATCTATTTGGTTTTCAAAATCACCAGGTCGCTGAGGAGCACTGAGATGAGGGGTCTCAAACGACTCTGCAGTAAAAGGGGCAATTAAGATTTCTTGTATTAAAAGAGATACAGAAACTACCAGGTTCCTGCAAAAGCCTCTTATGCCACAAAGAAAGGGGGGTGACGTTTGATCTGATTTTTACCTGGACTCATGTTAGATACTATTTTGCTTCCCTTTCAGCTGTGAGTTTTACATCGTAAAAATGGGTGGATAATTTTTAACCATCACTTTTTGATTACTTTGCTCTTGCTTGGGCTAGCTGTTGACACAACAATCCCAAACCTCCTAATACTCAAGACTGCTGTCTTACTTAATGCAATCAGTATAATTTTCCTCTGTTGTTTCATATCGCCTTGCCTGCTGTATGCAGTGCAGATGTTTCACCAAGGATATTTAGTCAGTATTTTTAAAGCTGGGATTTAGCCCTTCCTGTTCCTCACCCACCCCAGGCTCCATCACTGCCGGCCTTTAGGAAGTTAAGAAATCACACCACATGACTATGATCTTGGCATCCTTTTTGAGTTGTTTGTGCACAACACAAGTCTCCCTTCTTACTGATCTCCTTAAAAGCATTCCTGCTTTAATTTAAATCCCCCTTTAACTTAAATCCTATGGCTCCGCCTCTCCGTTTCCAAATCCAAACCCTTCTTTTAGCTTTTGTGAAAGTTGGGCTGGATCCCACTGGTGTGCAGGCTCTCCTGACTGTTCCCAATTCTGTGTGAGAGGGAGGTGTCTGGGCAATGTCCCCGTGGGTCCCTGACAGCTGTCCTTAGGCAGAGACGGGTCAAAATACTCCATAGCAATAGCCCTGCTGTGAATCACTGGCAACATCAATATAATGGCAAAGAAGTCAGTCTTTGGAAGGAAAATCCATCAAAAAAAAGTTTTCCAAGTCATCTTGCCTTGATTTTCTCCCTTTTAATACTTGAATTTTAATACTATCAGTGGCTGAGCTGACTGGGGGGTGTGGGGAGAAGGGGAAAGCCCTGCACTGATTGAAAAATGAATTGCTGTCTTCGCTTCAGGTAAAAAGCAAGTGAAGCAGGAAATTGCTCTGTGTTTTCTTTGAGAGCAAAGCAGCTCTCATGTGGTTCTGCCCTAAGATAGGCAGAGATACAGTTCAGTTTCATTAACTCCTTTTGAGTGACAAAACAGCTGCACAAAATACATCCAGCATTTCTTGCAGGTCTGAAAAAATCTATATGGGCATCATTGGTGTATCTTAGGAAGACACTCCTTAAAAAGAGACATTAACTTGCTCTTCTACTTAACCAGCATTTCAGCATGACACTCGCTTTGCAGTTCAGCACAGAAAATCATTGTGATAAAATACTTTGTTCCACCTCAGCAGTAAGTGCCTATGGAAGGACTGAGCCTCACGTGCATGTGCTCTGTCCCCATGCCCTGCCCTTCACAGCCCCACTTTATACATATGAATTTGTCACTAACCTGACTGTTTTGGGATGTTTTCCGTGATGACAGCCACGATCCAGCTCGCAGTCTCCCAAGTTCAAGATGCACTAGGCCTTGGGCACACTTGGAAAAAGAACAACCACAACGTACAGCATTTAAGTAGATGTATAATATTTCATGCTCTCCTGGAGAGAATTATGTTTATATTCAGCACCACAACCCCATGAAGAAAACCACAAGGAATGCTCAAAAGCATTAACATTTGTATTTAGACAATACAAAATGTACCCGTTCCTGGATCTAGGTTTAACCTGAAGGTTTAATGCTAGTTGCTGAAGTCAGTATGAATCTTCCTACTGGCAAACTGTAGATGGCCAATTACTCAGGAAAAATAAACAAAAGCTCCCAACTCTTTAACAGAAGTTTGCTACAAACAATATGCATGCAAAACACTTCAGAGGAAAAATGCTGCAGAAAAGGGTGAAATTAACACAGATGGATTCAACTTCATAATTGGAAATATCACATACTTCCAATTCTTAAATAGGTAAACTTTTGGCCAAGTATCAGCCCTGAATGGAAAAAGAAAGAAAATAATTAGCCTTTCCCTTCAAGAATGGAAGAAATCATATGCAGAAACAGTAGTGGTGATGGCAGGGAAAAAGCCCTTGTCTCCAGATGCAGTTTTGAATAGAAATGGGTCTGCAGCATCACTCCCACCCATCCTTTCATCCCAGGTACAAGCTGTCAGGGTTGGGAGCTGTACAGAGGAGTTAACATCAGGCCCTCACAGCCAGGCCACTTCCTGCCCTCTCCTCTGACCCAAGCAGCCACATGCTTTTGAACGGAAAAGGCAACTTCAGAGTGTAAGGTCACTCCACTAAGATGGAAAGCTGTGCAGAAACAGATTTAAGTTGCCATTTTATAGCTGCAGGTCAGTACAGCAAAGCCAAAGGCATTTTACTTCAGTTCTGATTTGTACGCCTCTCAGGTTTCCAAACGTTTTCCTAACATATGAAATCCACAGTTGCATTTTCAAATAAACGCTTAAATACTACATGTGTCTTTTGTTTTCCCACTTCATACCATCCAACTCCTAGAAATACATGGAGAAGTGATTTTAAATGAACTTCCCAAAGTTATTTCAGATGAAATTCCTGTCTCAGTAATCAGTTCAAGCTGTCCTGTGTATGCGTAAATAGCACTTCAGGATAATTACCTTGCATAGTGTTAGTAACTGCAATTCAATACCTTAAAATGTATTATGTACTCACCTTAAGTATAGTGGCAACGGTCTCTTGTGAGGCATTTCTCAAATCCTCTCCATTTACAGACAAAATCTGATCTCCTTGAATTAATCTTCCATCTAGGTCTGCAGCTCCTCCTTTAACAATGTCAGAGATAAACACTCCACTTCCATTTCTAACAATGCAAGAAGCATATGGCTAATTACACAATCCAATATTCTTTGGGAGACCAATTCAGACTACTTGTATTTAAGAGACATTAACAGAAACCTGTGAGCAGTGCAAGAAGTAGTTTTACATCCATTCAACTGTGCAAAAAATCTACAAGTTTTAAAACTAAGGCATGCTTTGCTATATTTAATGCTGTCTTTTGCCTTGAACCATTAGTTCTGCCTGTATGAGCCATGAAGATTCCTGAAAAATACCACTTGTGTGAATCAAAAGACAAGGATCAGTCTAAGGTGGAGTTAAACTATGTCCTGATGTGCCTGATATGAATTATGCAGTCTCAGATACTTCTTCCATATTCCCCTCCAAGTTCAGCTCAGTTCCTTTCTCAGAAGCCTGGAGGCCCCCAGCAGAAACAGGGAGAAGTCTGCAGAAAAGACTTTTCTAGTTTGCGCCCGAGTTATGCAGCAGGAAATCCAGCTTTGTGTCCATGCAGAAATAGAGGGCAATGTATTTTATTTCTCCTCCCAGATGCTGCAGACCCCTTGGTGCTGGCCCCATCTCCTGATGCTTGCTGTGGTGTGAGCTGGTGCCAGCTGCAATGCCAAGGTTTGGCATTTGGCATCCTTCAGGACACAACACTTTACAATCTGAATTATACCTGAGCATCACATGTTGACTTCACAAACTGGGCTACCTCTACAGTAGAAATCCCCACGAGCAAAGCACTTAGCAGTAGTACAGAAAGTTTTGCACGGAAGCAAACGTGGGAGGGCTGGAGACTGCCATTACCATCTGTAAGGTAATTTACATAAGCTAAATTAATTACCCAGCCCGCAATCTGCTCACAACACCTGGGTTAAACATCACCACTCTTGTAAAAAGCTGCTGCAGAAACTTTACTGACCAGACACAGTCAGGATAATGACATGATGATTTGTAATGGAGAAAATAAATTATTCCTGGCAATACAGAAGAGCAACCATATGACACTTGCAACGCTGAACGAGTGCTCGCCAGTGTCATGCTGTAAATCTCTTCTAGCAATGAAAGATTAAAGCTATCAGTGCTCTGGTTTGAATGATCTAATAGCAATGGTTTAGAAATAGATCAGTAAAAAGTCACGTTTCATTAAGCAGCTGTTACCTACTCATTGTGTCTCAGATTCTGCTCTGCAATCACGGTACTGGTGTCTAGTGCGGACCAGTCACTTTGATACTGCTCAGGATGTGGGTCTAACTCAGCTGCTTGTCTTCCACTGACATCAGTCCTTTTGAACTGAGGTAGCAGCTAGATCTAACTCACAAATCAATTTTCAAAGGCATACCCTGGTATTATATAAACACTCATAGTATCTATATTTATAGTATTTATAAATATATTTATAGTATTTATAATACTTAAGGTTTCTGCCCCCATTCTGAAATCAGAAAACCCATGGTCAGGGCCTCCAAGCCCTGAGATGCATCGATGCTGAAGTCAGCAGGACAGTGAGCTCCCAGTTCCACACGTCCCCCCTTGGCTACACAGCCCCATGGCATCCTTGAAGTTATTTAGATACAAAATTCTCTTCCTTACAGAGTTTTTCCTTTATTTCCTATTCCATTTAATGGCTACAGTCATTCATATGGCAAAAAGCAAATTATTTCTTATTTGAAGTTCTGTAAGGTCAGAGAGATGCTCTTACCGTTTTCCAGCGATGCTGAGCCCTAGTCCTCGGCCTGTTTTCTTCTGTATATCTACATAGAAGATCTCTAAGTTTTCTTCATCTTTGTAATGTGCTTCATCTCTATAAACTACTAATTGCACCTTCTGGGGTGTCTGTCTCAATGCAGTGATAGCTTCTTCATGGCTGGCATTCCGCAGATCGATCCCATTCACCTGAAATAATCAGTGTTTTCTTTCCAAATGACATGTATAAATGATCTTTTCATCGCACCCTACTCAAGTGTGACAGGACAAATTTGTCAAATTGACACCCCCTGGCACTCTAATTTAGTGCTCCTATTTCTAGAGGGCTATGCTCCTGGGTCTCCTACTGAGTGCAAGTTTGGTGCTTTGTGCCTCTGCATGGAATAAATCACAATAATCAAAACATGTTGGCTTGTACGTTTTGTGGGTGTTCTTCCCTTCTTTTTCATTGCTGGAACCTCAAACAATGCTTCCTCCTTACAACCAGACAAAGTGGGACGTGCTCCTTTGAGCTTCTTGTAACTCTTACTGCTCAGATTCTTTCTCCCCCAGCTTTGCACCACTGCCAAGCCAAAGACAGAAGGAATCAAAAACATTAGCAAATGGCAATGGTGAAGCTCAGGCAGGACATATTAAATGGTTATTTTGCTTTGTTCCAATAGATGGCACACCAGACCACTCCTGGAGCACTCAATTACATTTCTCCTACCATAACCTGAAAATGTTTTAGCATTTTAGTAGTATCAGATGGAACAAGAAGTTCTGATTGAACGTCAAAGTACTAAAAACATCCATTGCATCTTGAAACCTAATCTCCCAATTTTGCCAGACCTGAACCACAGATGCCCTTCAAGGTGTTTGCCAATATTCTGTTTTATTTCTTAATAGCAAAAAGTATCAGTGCTTAAATATTTTGGAATTCTCTTTAGGAAGCAGCATGAACTGTAAGTAAATACAATGTTAATCCACTTCCATAACATAGTAAGTTTTAAGGCAATGAAAATAATTCTCAGTATTTCTAGATACACAAAATTACAGCCATACTTACTTTTACATTAATATAACTAAGCCTAATTCATAGTAATGACATTCTTTTGTACTAATTCTGCATTGTTTGTATACTGCATTGGAATTCTTTTCTTGACACAGGCATCTACGTGTGCTTTATCATACTAATCTGAAACTAATTCAGAGTCATCTTTTTGATTCATTACTATGGCTTTTAAAAGCTGAAAGAACAACAATATTACGGCACACAAACATCAGCACTTTCCTGTTTGACCAGAGAAGAATTAATTAACCTTCCCCGTTTTTGCCCCCTCATTATTGTGCTCTGTTAATACACAGTTATTTATAAAACAAAAACAACATTCAGCCTTAACACTAAAACCAATATTTTCAGTGCAAGAGCTGTAAAGACAAATCCCCAAGTACCTCTCACTATTTTCCTAACCCTACACACCAAAGCCTTAATGGCCATGCTGGGAATTTGTCCTGATCTGACAGCGAGACACTGCAAGCAGCTGTGCTGAACCCCTGCCTGATGCAAGTTTCATTTGCAGACCAACACGTCTTTCTTAACCCTTTCCCTCCTCAATTTCCATGCTTCTCTGCAGGAAAAACGCTACATTTATTGACAGAAATAATTCTGTGTGTTACTGGTTTTATGAGCCATGGCCTGAGGGGGCTGGTAGCTCCGCCAGCAGTGCTGCAGGCAGGCACTGTTTAGCAGCAGGGATGCTGGCAGGGATGCTCACAGGGATGCTGCAGCCATCCCTTGCCTTCTCGCCCCACGCTCACCCAGCTCAGCACTTTGTTTGAAGGCAGTACTGAGACACTTGAGCAGTGCAGGTATTGCAGGCCTCTGAATGAAAGATTAAACAGATGAATAATACTGAGCTATTGGACATGACAGCTGAACTATGTAATTCGAGAACTGCCGTGCTCAATTAAATTTAATATATTCTCAATTTGTACCTTCAGTTTATACGAATATGTAAGGAAATATGAATTTGTTAGGACGTTCTCAGTGGCAGAAAAGACACTTGAATTACCCTATGCAATGATCGCTTTTTCCCCTTCAAGAAACCTACACTGCGTTGAATACAAATATACATGATAAAGATATAAGCAAGCACATATACAAAGAGACTTATGTACCTCCAGAATCTGATCTCCAGCCCAAAGTCTGCCATCTCGGGCTGCTGCCCCTTCTTCATAAACTTCATGGATCACTATGGCATCCTGTGGGAAGAAAGGGGTAATGTGAATCCTTCCTCCCAAACACCCCTCAAACTGGCAGCCATGACCCACCTCACACAGCCCATTGCTCTGCAGTAAATAGGTACAGCACTCCATGTCAGGATAAGCAAGACTGTAACAGAATTCCTTTATTTAGAAATATTTTGGGATAAGAAAACTACTCCCTTAATCAAAATACAGAGAGCCAGTAAATAGGATTTTGTTCACCACTTCATGGTAGTCTTGTCTTGGGTTTCTTCGGCTTCCATCATTTTCATCCACTGGCATCAGGAGCATGTGAACTCAGTGTGAACTCTTGTATTAATATCGTCTACTTTTAATGATATTATTTAAAACCAGATTCTTTGGAGCTATGAATATTTTTAGGGACTTGGCATAGAGCTCGGCTTTAAGCAAGAACTGAATGCCTTGTGGTAAATAGCACTGGTTAAATCTGTAAGAAATGAAATCCAGAAGAAATGAACAATGGCAAATGTTAGTTTATTACTGAGGTTGGAAAATGTAGGCAGTGGCAGATGTAGCTTCAGGGAAGGTTTCAGTGATTTAATCTTATTGCCAGCAATAGATGTCCCCAAAGAAAAAGCATTACAAAGAACATACTGTTCTCTTGCTGGTGCTTTCCCTCTGCATTGTTGGGGTTTGTTTCTTAGTTCCTATTCGTTTCCCCCCTCTGAAAAAAAAAAGGTGAACATTCTGCAACAGAGCTTCAGCTGCAGCCCTGACAGATAGCAGGATGGGATGCTCCACTGTGCAAAGTGTGCTCCTCTCTCCAGTGTCCCCAGCAAACACCCAGCCTCAGAGCAGAACCGGCTTCACGACAAACCCTAGAGTGGTTTTAGATGAATATACAGTGACTTTCAATTGGATATGTAGGTTTTGGGTAAGTTGTCCTCAGAGGAATATATCCTCCCAAAACACCACGGCGGTGAAGTTCCTTCAGCAGTTTGATGTAGAAGTCAAAGAGGAGACTTTCTGCAGAAGTTAGCAGCGTGTGAGCCCTGCTGTGCACTGCCTTCCTGGAGCAGGAGCAGGAAATAGCTGCTGGGGTAGAACAAAGTACCTTCGTGTTTTGAAAACACTGCTAGATACTACATCTCTCATCACCAAGTGAACTTCCCCCCTGTGTTCCCTTGCAATCCTTTCCCTGCACACATGGTGCATGTTGAACAGAAAGAAAACTCAAATGCCCTTAAGCTAACACTCTGATCAAGACAACATTGAGAGCTCTATTCTCTTTTATTCCCACTACACCTTATTTAATGATGTGGACTTGTGTCTACAGCCGCTTTGCTGCTGCTGGAGCACAGTACCACTGTCATAAGCTTCCTCTTTGATACATATACACCAGTCACTGAAAAAAGCCTGAAGGATTTTAATCACAAATGGATTACAGCTGATACAAGTGTTCCAGATGGGGTAAAAAAGATTTCAATCTACATAAATGAAGGCAAAATACTATGAGCTGTGTACCAAGGTAATTAATTAAATCAAATGAATGGTTTGATTAAAAAAATATGACATCTATACACACACCACTGGTAACCGCAGGGTTTTCTTCAAATAACTGATGCAGCTATTACCAGTGGAACAGAGTCCATGTCCCATCTCAGCAGCACTGCTTAAATCCTCTGCTAAGTGTCTTAGACCTTCTCTCAGTTGTGGGGTTTTGGTTGCTTGGTTTGGGGTTTATTTTTTGGTTCCCTTTGTTTTAAAAGTGATCATGTAACTCTAAGTGCACACAAGAGACTTGTGCTTGGGTGAAAGCCAGGAGGGTGACAGTGATCTATATTTTTTCACCTGAGGCTGACCATGGGTAACTCTGAGAAAAAGCTAAGTCTGTGGTTTAGAACTTCCATGGCACACTTCGCTTTCAGCTTTTTAAGCACTTCACAAAGGCAGGCGTTTAGAAGTGGCCAACGAGATAACACAAAATATCAACCAGGCTGTTAAGGCTGCATCACTCAAACACGACACAGTAGGGCAGTGGATGAACGCAAGCTTCAGTAGGAAAATGGCAATGTGACTGTGTAACTGCAGACTGGGCATGCACAGGATTGTCAAAGCAAACACTTTCAGACTGTATTTATTCTGGTATTTCTTAACCTCTGAACAAGGAACTTTCCACCACGTATCTTTAAGTTTGCTTTTCATCTGCGGTTGCTCTAAAAATGGTCAACAAACTGGAGTTACCAGCTTCTCCCAGCACTGCATTATTAAATGTGAAACTGCACATACCTAAAGCTCTGATTCAGGAACCACTAAATGTTATCAGTTTGAATAATCTGCATCATCTATTTGAAAAGGCACCAATTCAGTGTTACACTGCAGTTCCTGCATGTGTTATAAGCCAGACCTAGAACTAAAAATACATATGGCATGAAAAGGTACATTCCTGTTCGGTCTGTGCCTACCCCAAAGAAGGAAACATCTTGCTGACCTACCAAAGCACTGTTTTCTTAACCAGCTTGTTTTGTTAAAGTAGCGTAGTTGAATCAAATCCATTAAAACCAGAATGAAACATGTCCATGATGTACTGTAAAGGTTTTTCAACAGCCCATAAGCATAAATATGAGAATCGTACCTCCCTTAGCTCATAAACTATGACAGACACCTTTCCTCTGATACTTCCGGGACAGCTCAAAGTACGTTTATCCCAGAAGTAATCTTTTTCCACTGGATCTAGTGGGATCTGGGTAAGACTCTGTTAGTTTTGATCATCCATGACAAATCACTAAAAACTATTGATGGTTTTGACCATTTTTAATTAAATCAATATTTTAAAGAAGTTTATGCAGCGATGAGATGTGACGTCATACTCCAGCCACCTAACTAAGCCCTGATCTGTGATGTCTCTATTGACGTACAACAGATCAAAGCTGTAACACCCCTCTCAGTGCCTCAGAAAAGAAATAAATAGGATGTACTGGGACTAAAACAGTGCATAGTATTTATTTAAAGGATAGGTTTTAGTTACTGGACATCTGCAGCTCCTCCTCACTAACTTAAATTCAGTGCGTGCCTGATATCTCTAGAAGTCAAGGCCTAAGCAGATCAAAATCAATCAACTGAGAGGGAGGAAAGGAAAAAAAAAAGGGGGGAAAAAAGGGAAGAAGCTGTGGCTGCCCCATCCCTGGCAGTGTTCAAGGCCAGGTTGGACACAGGGGCTTGGAGCAAGCTGCTCTAGTGGAAGGTGTCCCTGCCCGTGGCAGGGGGTTGGAACTGGATGAGCTTTTAGCTCCCTTCCAACCAAAACCAGTCTGGGATTCTATGAAAGTGACATAAATGTCCAAACAGAGGTGGTGGATTCACGGTTGCTCTGGGTAGATTTTTCACATCCGTCCATCTCCTTTCACTACCAGCTTCACACAGATCATGGCACTCTATGATACACCTTGGCAGAGTCACAAAAACTGTGCGTGCAGAAGGGGAAAGAACATATCAAGAACACAGTGGTTTAAGGAAAAATACCCAGCTGCTGAAAGCACATACTTCATAAGGTTTACAAATCCATTCAACAAACCAGAGCTTTAATCTTTGTATACTTTGACAAAGAATAGCTGGGACCATTTTACAAACCATGAATTAATGTGAAGTTGAACATCTCTTGCACGGGATGAAGGATGCAGAATACAAGTCAGGGCATATAAACATCAGTGTTTTTCTATGCTAAACAAAGTCCACACTCACAAGTGTAAACTTAGACTATTCAACCACGAAAACACTGAAAGAAAAGTAGAAAGGAATTTGTTTTCCCCTGCTAAGGCTGCCGTACAGGGCTGAACAGTGCTTATATTGAGGGGTTCAGACTTGAGCTGTGGGATAGCTACACCCCTCGCTCTCGCTTTAGCAGCAGAACACCACTGTGATTGCACAGTCTGCTTGAGCAATGGGAAGGCACATGAGTGATAACTCTCACACTGACTCACAAAATGAGGT
Organism: Pezoporus wallicus; assembly: GCF_028554395.1. NCBI lineage: Eukaryota > Metazoa > Chordata > Aves > Psittaciformes > Psittacidae > Pezoporus > Pezoporus wallicus. Next base: position 2,580,883 of record NW_026638088.1, on the reverse strand, counting down.
TTTGGCTGTGGAAGAAATGGCAGGCAAATAGAAGAGCTGAGAGAGCCTCTTGGTCTGTCGACCTTGAAGAACAACGTTGGTGCAGAGCGACTGACTCCTGAACAGTGAGGGCAAGAGAACCTCACAGGAATTAGCACCCAATCTGAGAAACCACTTACGGAAAATACAACTTGCAAAAAGTGCATAGCGTGATCTACATTGCACTTCTTTCTGCCTAAGGGTGGGGAAGAGACTTGACCTCTTGGGGAAACAGATCTCAACTCCCCCCCAGGCTGTGGATATGTTTTCTGCTCGATTTATAACAACTTCAGAGACGCAGTAGGGGAAGAATATCACACTCACCCATCAGAGAGCACAAACAGAAATGCTAACATGAAAGAATTAAATTCAGTAAGAATGACAGCTTAATCTTTGTATCTGAAATGTCAAGAGCTGGTACGGCAGAGACGCCAGGCAATGACCTTGACTGTGCCTTTGGGAGAAAGGTGGTAAAGTCAGCTTCCTACTCAGGAAAATCACTGCCCAAGTGAACCTTAAAAGCCTGCAGGACCATAAACAGTGGTGAGAAAGCCCCACAACGTGTCCGGCTTTAGGCTTGGACTGCTCACACGTTTTCTGCTGGTTTATAGTTTTTCAGCCAACATCTCTAGTGTTTCTTTGCTTCCATGCAGCTGTTCTTCAGAAGGACAAGCAGCAGCTTTCAATGCAGGGGGCCCTCTGCCACTGAAAATCACCCCCCAGACTGTTATTTGCAAATGCTGCAAGTAGAGGGTGAGGAAGCAAAAGGACACAAGACATGAAAGAAGCTCAAAAATTATGTATCATGCATATTTTGATGAAGTTCTGTGATGCGGACCAGTGTGCAAACAGGGAGATTTCAAAGGAACTGGAGCAGAGAAATACTCACATACCTGGTGCTGGCTGATCTGACAGTGGAACAGGTCTGAATTTTGTAAAGAGCCTTCTTGCATAGTACTGCATAGTCCTTAACTACTACAGATCATTCACAACAAGCTGTTTCTGTAACTGAGCTAATATTTGCTTTATCTTTGCTGTGCTATTTCATTCTATGAGACCTAGCCATTCCTTTGATAGGATCACAGGCACCTCACAGAAGTCCTCAACCAAAACACGTTGAGGACTGCAATAACCATCAGCACAAAATGACAACAGGTAAGGCATTCAGTAAGAAATGAGTTGTTTGAAAATCCCAGACCATATTTCAAAACATGTGCATTTTAAGGCAGTAATCATTAGACAAAAAGTCCCTGAAACAGTTATGCGGGTAGAAACCATATCCATAGCTTTGCCCTCTCGCTACAAAACTATTTCTACCACCAGAACATTACCAGCCATTTGACCCAAACCAAGGGAGCATTATAGAGCAAAAAGGTGCCCGTCTCCCTGAACAGACACTTCTGAGCACACAAAGACAACAATGCAGTAAGTCTGGGTCAAAACAGAGACACCATGTATTTGGGAATCATAGAATGAAATTCACAGACTGAATCCTAGACTGGTTTGTGTTGAAGGGACCATAAAGCTCATCCAGTTCCAATTTCTACATGGATTAGAGCACTTTCCTGAGGAAGCAGAAAAATAAGCTACATATAAAACACCACTGAGGAAAGATGTTTTCTGATTTAGTTGACAAGTTGCATTTTCTGAAGCTAATACTACACATTTCCATCAAATTTCCTACATAGCTACACGTGTTATTTTAAAATAGCATATACTGAAGATAATAAAGCTATAAGGGTGTTTTGCTGACCGCAGCATTACAGATTTATCTCTTTCCCAGGGCAAGTACAATATCATTAGTTATTTATTGTTCAAGTTTTATATGCCCAGAGTAGTAAAATTGTCATTTCATTTCTACAGGCTGTTTCACAGATAAAGCAGAAATCAAGTAGTTGCACAGTGTGTTTTGCTGAAGAATTAGCCCCATCTAAGAATCTCTCAGCAGTTAAAATAAATCCAGCTGCTGGTTACTTGTAGGCAGAGGAAATGACAACAGTTATGTTATGATCCATGATCTTCCAGTCGCAGATCTAAATGGAATCTAAAAGATAATGGATCAGCAACAAAAGCTGAAGGTCAAGTCCGAGTAAGTCCCATGACTTCTTAAAGGGGTTTATCTAATGCATCGTGCTGAATATACCTCCTCCTAACACAAATATTTTGCAATTGTAGCATTCACAAACCATTAACAGGCACCCAAAATCCTAAGCCAAACACTACTGTAATAAAACAGGCTATATAATGTAAAAATGTATTACTGTGTTAATGTAAAAATGCTTTACATTGCACGATAGCAAAAAACTTCTCCACTCAAGGTCAAAACAAAAGGTCTGTTTCCCATTTAAGAACAAGCCCTTGCAAGAGATGGCGTTCACTTGCCAACTTTCATAAAAAAGATTAATCCACAATATCAATATGAATATAATTTTTCATACTAAAATTCAGATTTATTTTAAGGAAGTGGATAATATTTGTATTACATTTTATAGGCCCCTATAGTTACATCTGGTCCTTATTTATTCAAATTTTATTCAGCTTGCATAATATTTTTGCTTACAGTTATATTCGCGAAGATCAGAAAAGCTAAAACCTGAAAATTCAATGGCACTATTCATTAACATTCCTTTGCTCTGCAGTCATCGACATTTGCAAGCTCTCCTTTGATTCTGAAATAATAAAACTAAGGTAATAAGATGTTTAGTGTAAAAATATATGACTTAAGTCAGAATGATAGAAAGAGCTATGTTTCTATGATTCACATGCCAAAGCAAACTAAGGTTTTTCAAAAAGTATCCATGCTCATTTTAGGGGGAATAATAAAACACAAGAACTACATATTAAAATGTTAACTCTCTCACTCTCATTATTTTATCAAATAATAAGCATGTGAAAATTTGCAGTGTATAAGTGCATAACACAGGTTCTAAAGGACGCTTGAGATCCTGAATGCGTATGACACAGGAAGCCAAAAACCAGTGGTTTCATCAGCTGCAAGCAAGATCCTCCTGAAGTCCATTCTGACATGTCCTACTGCTTTTGTATGTTGTTAGCTTGAATTTTATGGTTGATTTACACTCCTGGAAGCCACCAACTTCTTCAAGCAAGGCACTGCTACGTTAAGCTAGCCTTACAGGCAGCTAAACCCGTGCCAAGGATCCATCAACTACATGATTTGCAAAACTTACTGCCCTAATTCCCATTTGTGATAACTCATGTACAAAGCAGTTTGGTTTCTTCATGCTGTTACAAGCTAATATCCTTCTGGAATTATGATGAATCCACCAACTTCAGTTTAACAATTTCCAACCAGGAATCAAAGCAATTCCTCACAATTTCAAGCTAACTGCATTTGCCACTCTGTCATTAAATTGCCTTCTGTTTTATAAATGTGGGTGATGGTTAAGAAGTGATTGCATTTTTTCCTCTCCCAACCGCAAACTTCTCCCCTACAATACCCAAGCCATGATTAAAAACTTAGGCCTTCTATTGCCATTTTTCATTCTATTGTTCCATTCACTGTGTGACAGACTTAACAGCAACAATATCTATAGCCAATATATTGCTTAAACCCTCCCAAGGCCAATATCTTGCTTTCATTCGTAGTTTACAAGGTAAGCATATTCCACTAAAACAGTTTCAGACTTAGCTGGACTTGACGGCTGCCTACAAAGTTGCTTGGACCTTGGCTGTCTACAAGAGATGAAGTTATTTTTGCCTGAATCTAAATAGAACTGAGGTGGGAGGGAGGGAAGAAAACTCAACCAAGGGAGAACCTGTTTGTTTAAGGAACACAGAAGTCACAGAAGGCCTCATGTTTAGGTAGGTCTTCTGCCTCCAGCACTGCACGAAACAGAGATATCAGACTTGGCTTTGGTATTAGCAACAGCCTGCTCTTGGCAGTGCAGAGACCCTAGCAGGGTAATTAGCCCTCACAGCTCCAGGGGCAAACACTGGGTCTTGAACAGCTGCAATTTAAAGTCACAGTTTTCTTGATTATTCCCTTGCCCTTCCTTAACAGATGGGGTTTATGCAAGGTATGAATCACCTGGACTGACAGAATGAATCTAAATATTCCTCTGTCAAACTGCATCCCCACCATCGCCAAGCTCCCCTGCTCCACTGTGAGCCAGAAAGCCTTCTGGGCTAACTGAGGTGATTAGAAAAGCTTTTTCCTCTCCAACTCCAGTGTTACCAGCTCTCACACCAACTAGTATTAGCTGAGCACAGGCATATTCCATTACTTTTTGGAGCATTGCTAAAGCGTTCCAGTTCCCTGGCTTGGTGGATCACTTTATTGTACAGATGGAGTACCTTAAAGTTTGTTAAGTTGCCTTAAAAATGTTTTTTATTAAAGTCGGCTGAAAGCAAAAGTAAAACCATTAAATGTTTAACAAATTCGAAGTAGACACAGGATGAAGCATGTTTCTTTTTGTCCTTTCTATGTAAGGTTCAGGTAATGACCACCTCCTACCTACTCCACTTCCAAATTGCCCCTAGGTTACTGCTCCTGCAGTCATTTGTTCCTTTATGAGTGCTTCTTCAGCATTTCACTGGGATTTCAAAACCCAGCTGAGCCTCTGCACTCTCCTCTTCTCCCTTCCCAGAGTTATCTACTTCTGCCTGAGGGCAATGTCCCTGCACTAGCCTCCACCAGCCTTGAAATTGCTGAATGGCCTCCAGCATGCCCTGAGCCCCGGCAGCAAATAGAGTCAATAGCTACGAGTCATCAACTCAACCATTACTAAATCATTCAGCTGGAAGCAAACCAGTGCTCCCACCTACCCAGAAAAAGTTTGTATCTTAGAGCAATGCTCTTCCCATGTCCTGCCAAGAATAAAACCCCTAAAAATTGACAATCCTCCTTCATAGAAAACGACTCCTTGCAAGCTGCAAACTGGACATGGCATTGCACCACCCACCGCTCTGGGGTGATGATGGGGTTTGGATGATTTAACCCCACAGGCCATCTGGAGCAGTACCAGGACACCTTTTGTTAAGCAGTTCCTTGGTGCCCTCTTTTCTGACAGCTAAAGAAAACCTCATAGAAACTTTCTGGCAAAAGTGTTTCAGAGGAAAAAAGGCCCATTACAATAGAATCCTGGAAGAGTTTGGGTTGGAAGGGACCTTAAAGCTCATCCAGTTCAAACCCCTGCCACAGGCAGGGACACCTTCCACTAGAGCAGCTTGCTCCAAGCCCCTGTGTCCAACCTGGCCTTGAACACTGCCAGGGATGGGGCAGCCACAGCTTCTCTGGGCAACCTCTGCCAGTGTCTCACCACCTCTATAGTGAGCTGGACTCAGGACTGCAGGGGGATTCTCCCCAGAACATAGTAAAAGGGGGAAAATCCCCCCCCTTGAGGTGAAACTCCCTCGAGTTTCAGTACTTGAAACTAAATTATTTGCCTTGAAACAAGTTGTGGAGAATGCAATGAATGAAAAGCAGGATAACTGAGGAATTCCAGACCTGTAATTTATGGTGAACAACCAGACTACCCAGTGCTGCCAGTCCTGTATCCTGCAGGGCTAGTTATTAACCCTGGACCACAGGGTCCCTGCCTGCACAGCTTTGGGCCAGCTGGCCATGCCAACACTGGTTTGCTGCTGTGAACACCCACCTCTGAAAGCTGAACTCCACATCTGACTTAGAGTCACAGCTCATCCAGGCTCGGAGCTGGCAGCACAAACACCAGCATCCCAGTGTCTGCAGCAGCTCTCAGGGCTGCACCACAGGCATTGCCCAAACAGATCTGCTGCACTCAAGAGCCCTGGGCTGGAGCAGTTCAGGCACCCTGGGAGCACTGGCAGCTGCTGAGTGACAATGACACTCCTGTCAGGTTTATGGCTGCTATTAGCAGTGGTGGAGCTGACAAGCATTTATGCACAATTCAGCAACGAGAGGTCAGGATGGTGTCCTGGGGAGCAGGGTTCGAGCCTCAAACCTCATTTTAGGATGTTTCTGAAAACATTTCTTATTTTTTCCCCTATTTTTTATTTTAATTCCCACTCTGAGGTTACTTTTACAAGTTTGATTGGACTACAACCAAAGAAAAAAAATCTTCTCACAAATTGAAAGCCCTGTACTTCAGCCAGCTCCACTCTGCAGTTTAATTGCTTTAAAGCAGAGGCCATGTGTTGGGTTCTCTCAGGGGGACTTGGGAAGGTGAAATGAAAGACAGCGAAGAAAAAAGCAAAACCCCAAATCAAGCCTGAGAATAAAATGAAACAGGGCTCCTTAAGGGCTATAGCAGTCTATAAAGATCAACAACATGAAGATAACTCCCAAAGACAATCCTTACTTCTCCATGCCTTTTCCAGCTGATGCTCTCCTGTTCCCCTAAGCACACAGCCACAAGTCCTTGCTTATAATACATGCGACTTGAAAGGTTCTGCAAGTTTAATGGGAAGGTTGTCTTCTCAGCACAAAACATTTCACAAGGGTTAAGACATCACTTTCCAACCTCCTGAGCAAATTAACCTCCCTGCTCGCAGGCTGTATTTTTCAAGTATCTACTTGGTGATTTCTGATGGGATTCCTAAGGTTACGACTTAAAGTTGCACTCTATATTTCATCTGGAAGCAGTGCATCCCTTTAGTGGGCTGCCAGATTTATTATTCCACAAGCTGGGACTATATATCATGTGATTAAAAAAGATCCAAAATATTCTGAAGTCAGCTTTCCCATCACATGTGAGCTGCTCGTTGTGCATCGGTTAAGCATTTTCAGATCAACTGCATTTTAATACCACATAGATGGTCTTTATACTCTTGCCATAGCCACCTCAGATTTGATAAGGAACAGCCTCCCTGTATTCCCCATACTGATACGTTATTTCTGAGATCCTAGGAATAGGGATTCATATCCTTCATTGTTTCGTAGGCACTTGTACACCTGCACACGAAAGCAATGAACATACCCCAGTAGAAAAAGGAGGAGGAAATGACTAGTCATGTTTTGTTCTCTCAGAGGACAAAAAGGTAAAAGAAGTCTATGCAGCTGAGTGTCACAGGCAGGGACACCTTCCACTAGAGCAGCTTGCTCCAAGCCCCATCCAATCCAGGTTGGGTTGAACACTGCCTTGAACGCTGCCAGGGATGGGGCAGCCACAGCTTCTCTGGGCACCCTGTGCCAGTGCCTCAGCACCCTCACAGGGAAGAGCTTCTGCCTAAGAGCTCATCTTGTTATATTTCCTCTCTAATCAATGCAACTCAGAAAGACAGAAGCTTTCCTACAGTCCTGCACAGTATTTCTTTTTACTCTTCCTCTTTATGTTATGGGAACTTCATTTCAACTCTTGAACAAAAAGGTTTTCTAACTTCATGGCAAAAAAGAGCATCAAAATAATCTGGGGGTGATGAGTAGCACACAGCAGGCAGAGCTATGAACGATCCCACCAGCTAAAGACACAACCCAGAGTACCTGCTTTGAGGAGAAGCATTTCCGTACTGTTTTGGCTAAGCAAGTTGTGGAGAATCCCAGAGAGGGTCTCTGCACATGGGAAATGATCAGATTTGACCGTGGTCTCACAAAGCAACTTGTTTCTTATGAAACAATATTTCTTGGCTTTGAATGAGCAGGTTCAGAATTATGAAAAGAAACAGGGCCTCATTTTAGTAAGTCCTGTAAAGTGAGGATCAGAAACATGGGCAACCCAACTTCCCTCCATGAATTTGTTACTTCAATCAAGTACATAGGTCTTTCAGATTAATTCCTAGGAGGACACTTTAGTGAACAAACTAATGAAAGCATAATACTTAACCAAAACCACTTACTCCATCTAAAGAATAAAATCCTTTGTATTTTTCTCATCTGCAATGTAAAGCAGATATTTATAATTTTCATTTATTTATATTAAAATCTCATGAAAGACATCTACCAGATTGCATGACAAGCTGCCATGCATTATTTCCAAATTCCAGTTAAATGAAAAAGCAGAGAGATGACGAATAATGTTGAACTTCTTATTTGAATCTACTCAACACTGAGGAGCTTGACTGAAAAGGGACAGGGTACAAAACAGCACATGGCTGGACAGACTGAAAACCTTTTACACTGATTTAAGCCTTCAGCATAACTCAGATCTATCACTATGTGAAACAGAGCAATTCAGTCAAACTCTACATAAACAGAGACTTGGATAAATGGGACTAAAAGCTGAACCTTTTCCATCTTAGCCCTAATAGTGTAAAAGGTACAGCCTGTATTTTGCAAAACAAAACTTTCTTTTTGCTTTCAACTTCCTTGTTTTTTTTCCCCTCTTTTTTCTTGCTCTGGAAAAGGATTACTACACTGCAGTGGTCTGCATCTACTGACACTCACAGTACTTCATTGCTTAATGATGCACCACTATGATATTTTCGGGAACAACTGTATGCAACAGAGCAGCTCTGTTGCCTTAAGTGTCTCTGTGGCAGGGGATTCAGGAGAACCCAGCAAGGATACCTCTGCAGCAGACTTGTTTACTGAGAGAACTGAATTTGACATTTCAAAGAAACAACCTGACATTCTGGTATACTGCAACATAGCATCTCTTAAATGGAAAGTGGAGTGGAAGCAGCAACAGTGGAGGCAGAGAAGGGTTTAGCACAACTACCTTGCTGAGCTTACACTTGAACTGATACATTTTAATTTAGCTGAAGATAATACTTTGAAAACCAGCATAGCCAAGATCAAGATTAAGCAAAAAAGACACAGAAAACAATAAAAGATTACCTTTGGTTTACCTCTGTGCAGCAAGGGCTTTTGCTGGCAGGCAGATAAATCACAGTTTGTTTAAACAGCTACTAAGCGCTTATGCTCTCAAGACAGAGGGGTTAACCTTCCTGAAGTAGCTCTATCTCTGTGACATTAATTTCTAGTCCAACCATTCTGGTAACTTACCTGCTGGATGCTCTTAATTCACAATGGTTAAAAAAGAATACATATTTGTAAGCTGACTATAGCAGAAAGCACTACTGAAAGAGAAATCTTTCAATTTAAACAGAACAGAAAACAACTGATCTGATAGAAGGCAAAATTATCAACTTGTTATTGGAGATTGCAGTTGCTGGTTTCTTCTACCTGTACTAAACAATTCATTAAGGCAATTAGAGATTAATGGCATCATTAGTTTCTGTGTGTTCTTCTGTCTCCTATTAGCAGAGGCAGTAAATATTAGTTTAACAGAAACTCACCAGTGGAGTGTCTTTGCCCCCAACGATGCTGAGTCCCAGGCCTGATCGGCCCTTAGATATCTCTATAGTCATCTCCTGCCCTGGAACTATAGAGCATGTTGCTGGATCTGCAGGCAACGGAGGTGGGAAGATGCCTGAGAACATGAAGAGGCAAACAAATAGGTCACACTATTCAAAGAGAAAATGAAAACCGTCAAAGGAATCGTACGAGAGCAACTAATCAAGCTCTTGTACCTTTCTCTTCACTTTTACCAATTTAAATCAAACTAGAAGACTACTCCAAGTAATTTCTGAAGTCTCTATATCAAAGTGACTTTAGCTCTGGGAGTCTGGAAGGACATCTAATTCAGTGCAACCTATATGAATATAATATATGCATTTATATAGGCTATTTATATAATATAAATTCAGATCACAACGGCAAGCTGTATTCCATTCAGGACAGGTAAGACCATATTCCAGCACCATGGAATGGACAGGATGTCCCAGACTGCCTTCCCTTCTACTTTAAATCAATAGAGGAACAATGCCTTTGTAAATAAAAGTCAATAAAACCAAGCAAAGACACCTTCAAGCTCTCAAAAATTGTAAAATGAGAGAAAAATGCAAACAATTTATAAAATAACTTAAAATAAGTCACTGAATGTTCAAAGAAAAAGCTTCAGTGAAAATTTATCTGGGGGAAAATCCATCCTGGGTAAGGGGACTAAATATACACTATATTGGTGGAAAAAATAGCTGGCTCATACTACGGCTGGTGACTTCTGCCTCTGGAGAAAGGTAAGTCGGTGCTGGCTCCAGGGGTATCTCCTGTAAGTTTACAGGTGCTTTTGTGGAAGATTTGGATTGTTTGATCTGGTTGAGGACCTAAAAGCAAAGCAGAGGGAGAAAACATAAGTTATCAGTCACAGAAAGGCATGTTATGGGGACAATATCTTTAGCTGTTGATTACTCTACCTTACCAAATCCAGTAGTCAATAGAAGGGAAACAAGCAATAAATATAGGTGAACTGAAAATATTCTCTTCACCAATAAATGGAAAATCAGGGTGACTGGACAACCGTACTTCCAGAAATGCTCATGAAGGAAGCAGGGACAGAGCATCACCTTTCTCACTTGTTCCTCTCATACCAAATAACGTAGGTCTCCCCAGTTATCCTCTTGCCCCCATAAATCACCCGTTCTTCAACTAGATCAAGCCTCCCTTTTTGGTTAACACAAACACACATACCTTTTCTGGAAGCTGCTCCTCCATTTCTTGCTGATCTGCCACCACTGGTTTGTCAGCTTTACATTTCACATCCTAAAAAGGTCAAAAAGGAAAGCGAGATGTACTGCAAATGTCTCATTAGCTTAAATAAAATACCCTCCAAAACTCAAAATGATGATTCTAGGTCTACATAGTGCTATTTCTTCACGTAAGTACATCTGTAGCACAACACAAAGCCAAAGCCCAGAATCATAGAATCCCAGACTGGTTTGGGCTGGAAGGGACCTTAAAGCTCATCCAGTTCCAACCCCTGCCACAGGCACGGACACCTTCCACTAGAGCAGCTTGCTCCAAGCCCCTGTGTCCAACCTGGCCTTGAACACTGCCAGGGATGGGGCAGCCACAGCTTCTCTGGGCACCCTGTGCCAGCGCCCCAGCACCCTCACAGGGAAGAGCTTCTGCCTAAGAGCTCATCTCAGCCTCCCCTCTGGCAGCTTAAAGCCATTCCCCTTGGCTTGCCTCTACAGGCTCTTGTCCAAAGCCCCTCTCCAGGTTTCTTGTAGGCCTCTTGAAGGCCCACAATAAGAGAGAGCCTTCTCCAGGCTGAACTTGAAAGAGGAAAATCTAGTGAGAATACAGGGAATATCAGGAGTTATTAAAACCACACCCAACAGTTTTGAAGTCACAGAATGTAAGGAAGGGATTTCTGGGGAGGAGATTATCACATGTGGTCTGTATTGTTTCTGAGCAATATGTAGCTCTAAAGAACAAAGAAGTGTGTCCTCTGAGGAGGCTAGGACAGCAATTCCCATACTGTGTGGAAACATGCAGGAATCGGAGTGCGCACCCTTTGGTGCCTATAGCAGTGAGGTGTTCAAAGTCATCTCTTCTCTCCTTCTCTCTTCCTTTCTTGGTAGTCCTCAGGAACAATGAGCATGCTTCCAGCAGTTAAATAAAGTAATTGCTCAAAATGCATCATCCAGCCTCATTATAAATATCTCAAACAACTGCACTTTAATATGCGCTCAATCTGTATCCTAATTTCCTTCCACATCTTTGCAATACACTACAAAACATTGTTAACTCCTACTTCTACAACTACTTCCAGACAGTTACAGTGTCCTCCCCTCGCTAGCTCTTAGCCAAACTTAGGCTGCTTTGACCACAGTGTCAGGTATCCCACCCCATGTTAAAAAACCTGATAAAACAACCTAGTTTGCAGAAAAGCTGAGCACCAGCTTCAAAAGACAACAGGGCCGTTCTGTTGCATCTCAAAAGAATTTCTAGGCAAGACGACAATCCATACGTTAAAAAGGAAATCAAATTTTAGTTAACCAAGCTTGAAAACACTGCCCTTGTTTCCTGGAGCTTTTTAATGTTAAATCATGCTGAGCACCACAGGCTTTGTTTCCCCCCCCCTCCATTTTTCACCTTCTGTGTTCTTCCCCAGCTTGCTGTAACTATACCACTATTATCCAAACGGATAACAAGAAGAAAAAGATAAAGTGGTGATCTCATTGTATTATCAGAGGTGTCAGGGGAGAAATAGCAAGATTGCTTTGTCATTTTATGAGAGACTGTTTTAGTAAGCAATGAAAAATTATTTCATACTTCCCTTTTTCATTCCGGTATGTGACTAAGACCTGAAACTTCATCTTGCACATCAAGTAAGCACCAAGCACCACCTTTAAATCTCTCTAATCTCCATTTAATTCAGACTATGCTAGAGGTACCTAACCAAAATAAAAGGATTTCAGCCCCTCAAGCACTGAACTGTACACTCAGCATTTGTCATAAGCCTGTGACCTGACTGGCTTAATCTAATTCAATTCCCTCAACTGCATGCAAAAGCATTTTCACAAAGCCACTCCTCACCAGTGTTTCAAGGACAGGTTTCTTGTTTGTGGTAAAGCCAGATTACTGTTCCAAGTTCAAATCTTTCAAGGAAAATGAATCCATTCTCACATACCAAACATCAGTTTAATTATCCCACCTACAGGACACTGAATTGTGTGCATGCTCTGCCAGGACACTAATGCTGCAAGGTGGTTCAGAGCACACATGATGACTGCCCAAGCCATTTTCACCTTTGTAAAATTAAAAGTTTTGAGAATGTCTCAAAGCTCCATATATCAATTCTTTTCCAATGACACATTATGGAAAGCAAGACAGCTACAGTCCTCACAAAACCACGGCCTTCTACCAGGCCACCTCAAACCTCAACATGCAGACTCTGCCTAACACTTCCACTGGCTCCAGTTCAGAACTAAAGTTGTTTTTTTTTCCCCTTTCTTATCATCCAAGTCTACAGTGATGTCCATTATACAACTTTATGCTTTTAAAAGTGATGAAGTGACAACAAAAAGTATCTTGGGAGAGACTGACACATTTATCAGCAACAAGTGAATAGGGAATGATGTGAAACTTTAATTTCTCCTTTTATTACAGCTGTCACTTGGTGAGACATCCTGCCCATGTTTTGAGCTGTGCATACTCATAGAAGATCTCTCCTGATAAGCACATGCTTTTTATTTACTCAGTGAACTTGGTCTTACTTGTTGACTTTAACATTCCTGATTTCTCCTGACACATGACTGAGAAATTCAATAACAATGGTGAAGTAGCATGAGGCTCTAGTAGCAACCAGTGTGCTATGAAAAACAAGGCACTGTTTTCTTTTGCCTCAGCTGTCACTAAAAGACTGCAAGGGAAATCTTTCTTCAAAATAATGAGCTGTCTTGTGCTGCACTGCAGTGTTGAAGTCTTAATAACAATGAGTACAAACCTGTTCCCTTCTGGTCAGAATGGACCAATCCCAGCCATTAGAATTTACAAAAATAAGACACTTAGCAGCATTTGATGTGTTGGTTTAAAATCCTGATTGAAAGAAAACTCCTAAAATTATGAAAATGGCTTTTACCACTCTCTTTCATCCATTTATGCCTCTAAACCAAGGGTTGGCCCAACTAAAGGCATGACGGAATAAGCAGTTGGATCTATAGGCATTCAAATTCCTTCCCAAATTGACCCCCTAGCTCTTAACTTTTCAGCATCTGTTTATCTAATGGAAAAATCAGTGAGTCACCTCTAAGCAAACAGCCATCGACTGCAGGCAGGGCTGTGCTGCAGCCAGAGAAGTGACACACTCACTGCCTCATGGTCTCACCAACGACCCAGGACAGGTCATTTCCCCTCTGTGCCACAGCAGGGATAATAATACTGCAAATAATGTTGGAGAGAGCTTTTTAAATTCCAAAGATAAAATGTAAATTGTAGCAGCCAGCTGCTATTACATGAACAATTTAAGTGGAAAGATGAGATAACTTGGTATGGATAGTGGGAAAGAAAAACTAAGTACCATAGCAATGTTCTCCTCGCCTAGAGGCTCTCAACAAATCCATGTCTTTGTCTTCTCTTACCCTTCTGCCATTGCTTTGTTCTCGACAACTCTTACCAGCAAAACTTCACTTTTTACCTTTCAGTCTAAAATACTGTCTAAAATACTGTAATTTCTATCTTATGGCTCCACAATTCCCTTCTTTCTTGCTTCAAGTTTGAAAAGAAGCTGCCAATATATTCTGGGTTCCCTGTTGTTCCAGCAGCATCTTCCCTCCATGCCTATCTTGGATCGATGCAAGTTTTTTCCCCATTAAATCTGTGCTTCCTCTAATACTGTTCAGAAAGCTGCACAGCACAATATCCTACACCAGGAAACTGCACAATTCATTTTATATAACTTTATCCACCTCAGTCTCTGGGCAGCTTTTCATGTTACCTTGTAACCCCTCAAAAGTTTCTTGCCAGTTAAGCAAGAACAGCAATAAATGCAGGTGAATTACGCCTGTAAATACATACAATAATACTCAGATTCATTTATATTCCAGTGCATCAAAGTAGGATTCTGCACAAGGCTACCAAATACAAATAATCCAACTTTTTGGTAATCCATTAGGAAGAGAAACTGGTCCATTTGGCGTAAGTAGTTAATTCTGATGCTCAAAAAGCATGTAATACTTCCTAACTCCTGGAGTTCCTAGACTCATTAAATACTTACTAGCTATAGAACATTATGTATATCCAATTCATATTTGCAAAACTCAGGACACACTCTGCAAAAGACATGATGGAGCATTAAGAGGACATCTACTAAGGAAAAATTAAATCCAGAAATGTTTCAGTCAACACATTCCTTGAGAAAGGAATAGGCTGCTGGACAAAATGACTGTCTCAGCAAAACTGATGTACCTTGAGGTTAGCCACTCTTCAGCATGTTTAGTAGAGTTTTAACACAGAGTCCAAAATAGAGAGATTGGAGCTGTACCCTGAAGGACTTTCAGATTTCAATAATGCACAATCCTGACATATTAAACAACAAAAAACTCCATCTGTATCAATGAGAAGTTCTGTATTTATTACAGTGCACACTGACAGTACCACATTAAACCAGAAGTTATGGGCTTGATGTAGAAACTACTGACAGTAACTCTACAGCTGTGTTATTCAGGAAGCAAGACTAGATTATGATAATAGATATTTTGGCCTTAGAATTTATGAAGCTATGAATATAAATAAGAATACCATTTACGGACCATGCTTTCTTCTGAAGTTTGTCACACTCAGATAGCAAGAGCAGAAACTCAATCCCCACACTGAGAAAATACTTCACAGAGGGTCAAAATGTTACAAAACAGCTCTTCTTTCAACATTTTAACAAATCATACTGACTGGTTAGTGCATGAAAACAGTCTATGTGTATACAGCTAAGACCTTGACTCTGCTTTTACGTGAACTAGATATTATTGGACAATAGTGTGATGTAATACTCCAACACAAAGGTGGAGAGAAAACAAATCAAGCCAATGAGCCTCTATTTCTGAGCTCTAATTATCATTAAATACCACCTTAAGTCACTTACAGCTTTGCTGGATTCCTCTTCAGTCAAGCTTTTCATGACAACTTCCAAGCTTGGGTCTTCCTCGCTGCTTGCAGGTTCAGTGCCACCATGATCCTGTTGAAAGGATTGATAACAGTTTTTAAACAGAGCTATGATCTCCCATAATTGCTAAAGAAAAAAAAAATGGACATTTTTACCTTTTCTTTTTTTTTTTTTTTCTAAACAAGTATAAGCATGAAATAGTAAAAAGATCCACAATTAAAGCATCCTAATGTCAGGAGACAAGTAAGTGAAACAACCTTTGACAGACAGACCTTGGTATCCACATGGCCAGCTGAAAATACCACGCGGTAGTCCAATACTAACATTCAGGTGCACATTTTGGTTAACTTTCAAGGCCAGACTAATCCCTATCAACTGTGAAAGCTGCTGAGTTTGTATTAAGAGGTCTTCTTCAGACTTCTTTTGGGAGAGAAGGTCTCAGGCATGTTAAAGGAAGCTTGGGTTCCTGCGTATAATCTGAACAAGGCTGGTAGCAGCAGCATGAGTGATTCCTCCACCCTGGAGGAACCAGTAAAGCTGAAGTTGTTCTGGTTAGAGAGCATGGCCACCGAGCTCAGGAGGTTTAAGCCAGCCCTGGAACACAATCCTCAACTTGAAGTGCAGATTTAGCTTCAGGATTCAGGTACTTCTGTACATTATGGTGAGAATACTGCAAATGACATTCAATGACAATCACTGGAGAACCAGCAAATGAAAGTAATGGCCCCAAAGACATCAGTATTTTCACCAAGATGTGCTCCAAGAACTTCCTCTTGCATTAAGTTTTTCTCATTCTGTAATAAAAAAGGCCCTTGAAACATAAAATAGCACCATACTAAGCAGGAAGGTTTGCCTGATCAGGATTTTCTGATATTTTCTTTAGAGAATAACTAGCATATATTTAAGAAGCATAGGCTTGCAAGAAAAATTATTTCCTTCCCATACTGACAATTAAGATAGACAGGAAATGGCATCTAGAATTCAGCTAGAATTCAAAGGTTAAAGTATCAGCAACTTGGTTACATGTAAAATTTAATGTGTTCATTCTCTTTCCCATTTTTAAACCAACCAGGTCCTGAATCTGCAAAGATTTTTGATCTCTAATTCTGATCTATTTTATTTTAAAACTATCTTAACACCCTTAAGCATTTAAGCCAAATTTGGAGCTGTTCTCTCCCGCAAATGGACTACACACAACAAATCAAATCAAACTCCAAGATCTTCAGTCCTAGATGCAAAATGATTTCTGAGTTTTCATTAGACATTTTACATTTAAGTGCACAATGAGAATTACATAAATGTCT
Source organism: Pezoporus wallicus (assembly GCF_028554395.1). Taxonomy (NCBI): domain Eukaryota; kingdom Metazoa; phylum Chordata; class Aves; order Psittaciformes; family Psittacidae; genus Pezoporus; species Pezoporus wallicus. The sequence goes on along the minus strand of NW_026638088.1, from coordinate 2,564,241 downwards.
CAACCACCACTTCAGCAGGTGAAGTACCTCTGCAGCCGCACAAAGGCTCTTCAGTATTGCAACAACTATCCCATTCTGTGGCTTTCTGATGAATGAAATTCTTTCAAACAGGTATTTTACAGTAATTAGTATTTAATATACATTGTTTCTGGTGGCTTGCCCACAGTATTACACCACAACATAGTCTTATCAATGTGATAAGGCCAGACCCTGTTTGAAGGCATATATACTGCTTATCACTTTTCCATATTAAAATACCTTAATGAAGACAAAGAGATAAGATGAAGAAAATTAACACAATTAATCCTGTTACACACAAGATCAAATATTTATTTGGTATTTCAAAGGTATTTGAAGCTACAATTTCAAGATGTAATGTACAATTTTGTTTTGTTTTATCTAAAGACAGGAACAACTGACAAAGGAATGCAATCTAAAGTTCTGTGCAACAACAGCACCCCTTGGTTGCATTTATTTTATATAATAAGAAGATACTAGCTGTAAGTAAAAAACCGCACTTATATGGCAGCCACAACATAAATAGTAAGAGCTTGCCATTAATGCATAAAACCCATCTCACAAGCACCTACCTCTAAAAGCAAACACTGCACATGAGGCTGAGCTCTTTGATTTCCACAGGCTGGTAGGATCTAATTACAGCCAGGTATTAAAGAGTCAACAAAAATAAAATGAACTTGGGCTCTGTAAACTGTAGAGTAATTTGTGATCCACCAGCTGCACCTGGGACATGCTGCTCTTATATGGAGAACAGAAGGAAAAGCCAAGGCACTGTCCAAAAATAACTCAGATCCAAACAAAAAAACTAAACCTAAGCAGCTCTTGCACTGCACAGCACTGTGCCTGTATGGAAATAGCCATCAGTGGCAATATAATCTGGAAAGCAACAAGCAAACGTAAGAACAGGGGGATTCATCCTGCATTACCTAGCATGGACCACTGCCTATTGAAATACCAGGAGTTCAATGCACATCAATTTATCAATTCAAGGCAAGACCAAACCTCAACTGAATTATAAAACATATTTTGCTTTATTAGCTCAGATAGAAATAGAATTAAAAAGCAACAGCAAGGCCAACCATGCATTTCATCTAGAAAATTTAGTTACACCATATCGAGATGCCAAAATGATAACAGTGTGGTGACACTGCAGGGATTCATGGTGCACAAGAGAGCAATCAATCAGTCTACACTAGGGCTGAGAGTAACTATAATGAAGAAAACCACTGGTAATATTATCACATTAAGGAGGTTTTTGCACTGGAAGATTGTATGCTACAACACTGTGTAGTAGAGCTCACTGCTTAAATGGCCCTTGTCTGCTCCTATGGGAAGAAAATGATCAGGAATCACAGAATAGAGAATGATTTGGGTTGGAAGGGACCTTAAAGATCTAACCAGCTACAAGAGGAGCAGGATAGGAGATGGCAAGTTTTTCATTCAGAGACTTTCCTCCTCCTGTACAGCAATAACCTGTTTAATACCTGTTGTTAATGCCATGCCAGCCCTTTCAGTAATGATAAGATCAATTAAAAAGAGGCGGAGGAAAATATGCCTATTAGGTCAAGTTCCTACCCAATGCATTTTATGATTCAGGGTTTAATTAGACAAGGTGTTTAAATTTATAACGAACTACTACTTATGATGAATCTATCTAATTTAGCAATCCCTAGTTAAAAAAAAACACCCACAAACCTTACCTCAATAGAACAGGGAGAGCTGGAAGGTAACGGGAAAGGAGCAACGGCCATTTGATTGACTGCATCTTCACTTCTGCAAAGCAAATAAAACCAGTGTATTATACACTAAATCACAATGGCCAAACTTTTCTTTTGAGTTGGTTTTGCCCATTAAGAAAATACTCTTACAAGCATAAAAAGTAACAGCTTTTTACCAAAAGTTAGAGCTTAGAAAAGCATTTCAATTTTGCTTTTGCTTGCCAGCAAACACATTACATCCCTTCCTGGGACCACGGTAGTTTCATCTGGGACATACTGGCATCACATTCTTTGGAAATCTAATTTTGTGTGGATTATCAGAGGATGCAGTTAAGAGTTTGTGGTCTCTACACACCAATAGGTGTGCCGATGCTTCGTTAGCCTCTTCTAATAGTGCCTACATTTGTAAACTGGATTTGTAGTTTAACATTCACATTACTGAAATATATCTGTGTTACTACAATAGATTGCTTTATTTTATTCTATTCATATTTGCCTTGTCTTAAAGATTCAATGTAAAAGCTTGAAAGAATCTTTATAAAATGCAGGAAGAAGAAAACAGATGAATACTGATTCCCCCTACATATAAAGCGCATTATTTTTCACAGATGTTCATTAGGTATGGCATCTTTTCTTCTATTCTCTTTAAAAAGCATTCCTAAGTTGACATCTGATTACTTTGTAACCTACAAAAGCCTCCTTTTCTTATTATTAAATAGCATTCTGCCTTGCTAATGTTCCTCCTCAACTGCCATTTAAAATTATTTGACTTAGGAATTAGTTCTACATGTTTTTAGCCTCTGAACCACGTAAAATACGACTTCATATTATTAAGGCACATGAAAAACAAGACTGTGTCGATGCACCTCTTTATTTTTGGGGGGTGAATAACTCTCACAGAAGCCAGGAACATGATACGAATCACGTTTTGCTAAAGATTCAGTCCTATCACATAGACTCGGCTTGCCAAAACATGACAGAGCAGGAACCTGTGCTGCTCTGCAGATACAGATCTTGAGATGAAAGGACAGGACTTCTTACGCAGTGGGTCTTGCGGGTTTGATTTCTGGTCCTACCTCCTAGGTTACTGTAACACACAGAGAAACTTTTCCTCTTTAATTTGTGGAATAAAACATTAGACTAGTATGTATTTAAAAACATTTTACAGAAGTTCCTGGAAGAACTTCCGCTTTATCCCTGAAGAGTTAAACACATGAAGCTAAGATGTTCTGATCACTAAAAGACAACACTAAATCAATGCCTCTCAGCAGAGCAGCATATGGGAAATACAGTCACAGGCATTTGGAATAGTAAATCCTGCCAGCAAAGGTTGGTGAATTCATTTACTTATCTTCAACCCAACAGCCACACAATTCAAAGGAATTGGTTGTGTGCTGCTCAGCACTGTACTCGCTCCCAGCTTCTCCTCTTGGCCCTGCTCAAAGCCTTGCCAGAGCCAGAAACCACACTTAAGCTTGGATCCAGAGTGGGCCCATGATGCAGATTCGCAGGGACAAAAATCACATCATAAAGCCCATGAATTTCATAAGTATTTCATAATTTCCAAGTGCATTTTACCCTGTAAGGCATATTAAGCAAGGGCATTTTTCCTCCTCTTATCTTCATGAGACATTGATCTAATTACATTGCTTTTCTAGCCTATAAAAACACATCAGCAAAAGAAAGGTGTCTGAGACCCAGCAATTTTTACTTGACTCCAGAGGTTTTCCTGACACGAGTTGACATAAAGCACAAACAGAATGAAAACTAACACCACTTCTGTAGCTTACAATGTGTGCTGCATACCTTGCAATTAGGAGCAAACTTGAAAATAACAAGGTATGTGTAAGCCTTTGTAAGAAATACTCTAAAAATTGCTACATGAAGCTTCATGAGCTGCATGACAAAGTAGGGTGTAATTACTTATATAAACTAGTTTCCACTTCAAATATACACCCAAAATGTTTCCTCCGCCCCCAGTCACTGGGCAAACATCTTCACCCAGTTGTAAATGGATGACCATTTTTATTCCAAGCAATAAAAACCCATTTACAGTAATTCCTTGGAAAAAAAATGCAGAAATATAAAAAATAAGGTTACAAAGTGTCACAACTTGTAATCTCCCCCTGCCAGGACTCGTACATATTTGAATACTTTAATGCTGCTTCAAAGGAGAATGCTTCAAAGCAGAATCAAAGTGGGAACATATTTTAAAGTGACAGATCTAATAATAAATTGCTGTTTCTGCTCTCCACTTCCATAAGTGTCCTCAACTAAAACACAAATTTATTTACAATTAAAAGGAGCAATCATTTTCTTTTGATGCAGGGGTAGACAGCTTAGAAGTCTGAACATCGTATTCAAATTACAGTGACTGCAAAAGAGCATTCAATGCATTTGCCAATGGTTGCTACATAACCACCTCCGAGAAAGCTGTTCTCAGTTACTAGTGCTCAATATTGCTTGAGGTTAAGATGTCTAAACCCCTCACAGTCAAGACACAGCCTCATACTCTCGGGGTCAAAGCAACATACAATGCAATTTATACAGCAGGGAGGGTCAGACGCTCCCCCTCCATTATCTGCAGAAATGATAAACATCCACCACTCACTCCAGCTCTTATAGAGGTTTGAGTAACACGCTGGGACAGCAGCCCACCTCCTTGCCGAGCTCGTGCACCAGAGAGCTGTTTATATTTCATCAGTTACATATAAACTGAACAGGGAAGGAATTCATCACTCCTCCCACAAATACTTTTATTGCTTTTAACCTCTCAGGATGAGTTTCTGAGTGGAAAAAGGGATTAGATCCGTGCGGAGCTTAGAGTGCCTATTGCTTGTACCAACATCACTAACTTATAGCTCGATACTGAAGAAACAAGAAGCTTTCCCCACTGCAAATGTCAGACAAAGCAATATCAGCGCAATATGTAAGTGGCAAAGACTCTTTAAACTTCAGTAAAGCTCATACCCTTTCAGATTTATTTGACTAGCTTGCCATACGCTACTACATTTTACTTCCTTTCTAGACTACATGGGACACCTGGACGTTTCCTGTCCTTTCTTGCTGACCAAAGAGGACTTCTGATGTTCTGCACCTCTGAAGAAGGGGGAGATCTGCAGCTTGAGCAAAGACAAATCCAGTTATTACTGACTAATAATTAACTACCATAAGCACTTGGCACAAAAGAAGTCTAAAGAGAGCAATATGCAAATATAAATCTAAAGGGATTATTCATTCCATGCTGCAGAAAGAAAGCCTGAAGGGAAATTAAAGTTGTGTGCCGGGAGGGTTCAGCTGCGATGTGCTGCACTAATCAGAAAGCTGTCTCTGGCACTTTGGAGGAATGTCACACACAGCTGGAATGGCCTAGGAAGCATTCAGAAAGTTATCTTTCCACAGGTGCTAACTAGAAGTCACAACCTCAGCCACATTCAGGTCTTTTACTCCCATTTGCTCATCAACCTCAGATTTGTAATTCCTGATTCAGGTTCCCTGCCTACCTTCATGGACATTTTCTGTTCTCCATTTTACTTATTCTTACATGTCTCAGGTTCGTGAGGGTAGAAGCTTACTGTCATGTAGTGCTATGGAAATCCTTGCTGAGCATGCTGCATGAGATTCGCTACCTGTCTAAAGCAGAGCGTCTTGTCTAAGATGGTGTCCAAACTTCTTCTATGATCAGTGCAAAATCAAGACAAATCCCAAACCAGATCCACTCAGAAGAGCAGTTCATCCCAGCACCTAAATGACCTAGCTTAGGACAGAATGAACTGATTTGCTCTTTGGAGTTTCCTGACAACTGTTCACTAATCACATAAGTCCAGATGATCTCTAGATGTCTGAACTATGAGATACGAACCTAACTCCATGCTATCTGCAACCTCACAGTTCATCAACACTAAAAGAAAATTTGACAACAGCACTGTAAGGGATTGTGGGTGCTTTTGGGGAATACAAAGTACATTAAGAATCAGAGAAAAACCCAATAGCTTGTATGCAGTTGCATGACATCTTAATTGGAACAGACCAAGTGGATGAATGTTTTTCCAGTAAATCTTAGGACTCCCACTGGTTGTGACACCAGGGCATAAAATCCTGCAGATTACTGAAAACTTACATTGTCCACATCTTACTTGTTACAAAATAAAAGAAAAATTAGGTCAGTATCTTGCATTTTCTCATCTTTCTTTTCCCTCTTGAAGTTCCTTTAGAAAGAGGAGCTGCAGGCAAGTTGCATATTGAAAAGGCGCACTGGATTTTTCCTTTAGCTGCATCAAGGCAAGACCTTTGTATTGTGTATCTTCTTGAATACCCTCTCCTACTAAAAGCAAGAACAGTCTTGTTCTCCATTTTCCCTCCATCACTTCTAACTATGCGAGAGCCAAATGCATTCAGATATTTCAAATGAACAACTAATGTTCATATAAACTGCAGCTTAGGTCATCAAAGGTTTGAAAGAGTCCAAATTACTTAACTTCCTCAACAGTGCGCTTGTTCCCACATGTGTATGACAGCAAGGAGGAAACAGCTCTGCAGAAACCAGGAAAAGTTCAAACTTGCACACACAGGGTCTGGCAAGAGCTTATTTTTAAAGCTTTCCCACATGAAAGAACCTAAGCAACCAAAGCAAGTAAAAATGGAGTTTATGCTATTAAAAATATGACCAATTATGTAAGTTAGAACAAACTTAAAACAAAGATAATTTCTAAAGCATGGCAGTATTTGAGATTTTGGCATACAACACACAATGTTACTTATAGAGGCTCTAAAAGAAAAGCAAAGACTCACTGACAAAGTCACAGCACCCAGAACTGGCCTTCCCAGCCACTACGTTCACTTTACTACTCCTCAGAGTACAAGGATCTCTCTCCTTTGCATGTCACCATAAATAACAAGAGATTAGCCTTTCCAATTACACCTAGGAATAGAAGGAGGGGTTTGCTGACAGAGATTTGTGGGCTTCACTGAGAAGCTACAATTCCCATCACCAGAAAGCAATGATAACAGAATGAATGACTGTAGTGTGGGAGGACGACTCGGGACAGCTGACAGATGGTATTTAAATAAGCAAAATCCTACAGTGCTTTACTCTGAAAGCATTTCTCATGTTTCATCACAGCACAAGACAATTTTCTTTTCAGGAATAAAGGTACACCAAAGAATGAATCACAGAACTGAACACAATGGGAGGATGGCTTGAAATCAGTGGCGTTCACTTTGATTCAAGCATTCAAACTATGTTTGATCTGCTTATTATACCAACAGTGAAGCACCAAAATCAGATTAAAGGCAGTTAATTGAGCATGGAAAAAACCATTGAATTTGCTGAATCATAAAATTCTCACTGTAAAAGAACATTCTGATAGAAACTGGATTTCCTACTACAGATGTAAAATCTAATTATATTGTTTCAGTACGCATCTTAAAGGGGAGGACTTATAATGCATGCGCAAAGCCAACAATGGATACAAACCCTATTCTATTTTGAGAACTAGGGCAAAGAGACTCTGACAAGAAGCAAGTCCCTTCCTTATATTACTATCTGGCTAATTCCTGTTGTTGGAGAGTCAAACCAAGCATTTCAAAAGGCAACTAAGACCTTTACATGTCTTATTGCCACTTCCATTGGAGCTTCCATACCAAGACTCTCTAACACACCTTGAAAAGCTGCAGTCTGATTGTTATTTATCTGTGATAGTCAGAAATCAGAAAGACAACCTGTATTCGCCCAAGTAGCTTGGAATTCAGTGCAGCAGCTGAAAGACTCTGAGGTCAGATAAAATGTGCTTGGACACTAATCAAAGGAAGCACTTGGACAGAGCCATTTCATCTCAGGACTGAGCCTTTCATCTCAGGAAAGTCTTGCCGTGCTTGGGCAAGTAGTTGGTTTGTTTGATGAAGTGGGTGAGCAGTTAAACACCTTCAAATCTGTTACTGTACAAGGCTACAAAGCACAAGATGCACTGAATCTAAGGGAGAAAAATAAAGTGACACTCTTCTAAGGGAGAAAAATAAAGTGACACTCTAACTGCAAATCTTTTAGGTGCTATTACAAGCTCATATAATTAATAAGACAACTGGGAAATGGTGCAGTGGTTAAGACCCATAGTTTGGAATCTGTCCAGAATCAACTGTTCTAAACAATCACCATCAACTTAATTGAGGAAAAGATGCTCATAAACCAGAGCGAGAAGCCTTCAAATATAAGGGGACGCCTGTGATTCTCACAACACTTACTGCACTATGTCTCATCAGCAAAAATTGCAGGAAAGGGTGGGAATGTGATTGTAACACTACCTGGGTATAAAAAAAAGTGTGAACAGATTTTTATAGCACAGGTGGTACGTGAGGATTTCAGTAAAACAGCAAAAAGACTGAGGACACCTTTTGGTCTTTATTTTCTCCTAGAACAAAATCCAAGTTCTTTAATGATAGTTATTACAGTTCTCACTGAAAGGATTCTCTGTGCCCAGGAATTTCTGGGTTTCTTTCGTAACTGATTAAAAGAGTTTATGGAAACATCCCCCCCTGCCCTGCACATGAACTGAAACACCAGAAATAGGAAAACCTTGATGCTGTTTCCTGCTTCAAAGTGAAAAGCAGCATGCTTATCACCGAGCATCCTTCATCTGAGGAAAATAGGCCTCAGGATATCAAAGAGGGCAAAAGAGTCCCACCAGTTTTGCTTTAATGTCTTAGGTCAGTTCAGTCAGGCACGCAAGAACTTTTTAGGCTGCAGAATGACGTGTTTCTGGAAAACTATAACCTACTCAGGGCTTTCACTGGTGAAATCGGAATCACAGAATCATAGAATGGTTTGGGTTGGAAGGGACCTTAAAGCTCATCCAGTTCCAACCCCTGCCACGGGCAGGGACCCCTTCCACTAGAGCAGCTTGCTCCAAGCCCCTGTGTCCAACCTGGCCTTGAACACTGCCAGGGATAGGGCAGCCACAGCTTCTCTGGGCATCTTGTGCCAGCACCTTACCACCCTCACAGGGAAGAACTTCCTTATACCTAACCTAAATCTCCCGTTTAAGTTTGAACCCATTATCCCTTGTCTTGTCACTACAGTCTCTGACAGGACAAGCGATAATGGGTTCAAATTTACAATATTAAACAATTCAGATTTTCTGCAATATTAGAATACTAATACCTTCATGCACATGAAGACCAAATCCATTTCTTTCCTAACTCCTGCAGTACATGTTATTTTGCTACAGTGAACTGTGGCCTCTTCTTACTGTGTGCTCCAGGACGTGTTTTGCCTACGTTATGCTATGCACCTTCTCCCTTTAAAAGAAGCTGCATGGGTAACAGAAGGAGGGTAGTATTTCTGTGGCAACTGGCTCCTCCTCATTTTCAAGGCATGACAAATGTAACGGTATCCTGCTCTTTCCACACCATTAGAGCCCAGAGGAATATATCTGAAATCAGCCAAGCAGCAAACCTACCAGGAGAGCTCAGTCTGCTACACTCAGCGCTTTGCTCTCAGCTGGAAAACCTTCTGCACATGCATGTATGAGATGGATGGAGATTCAAAATGCCTGTTGCTGCTCTTATTTACTACAGCTGGCCCCACAATGCATTAAGTAGTGGCATTTCAATGCCCCCATTTTATGGTATAGTTTTAAAATAAGTTGATGTAAAAGAAAAAGCTCTTTCTGTCAAACTGCACCAGGGACAACACCTCTGGGACCAGCAGAGTCTTTTGGTTTGTGTTTTCAGTCAATGACATTCCCTGAATTTGTGGTCTAAGGTGTAGGAATGAGAAGTACCAAGACAGAATGGGCTCATGGAATATAGTTTGTATGAGAAAATTATTCTGGTTCCTCCTTAAAATTCACCTTTAAGAGAAATATTTGGCTTTGCTGAAATTTTGAAACACCCCTCTTATTATGAGAAGGTGACCATACATCAAAAAAAAGGTGACATTAGTTTTGTCCCTGCATTAGAGCCAGTGCTCTAGTTACTGAAGACATTCTCTCAGTGGGAGAATTCCTTTTCATTGCTGTCCAAATGGCTGCTCAGGTCGAGTGAACAGACCCATCAATTGTCAATGTGCTCTAATGCAAGGCAAAGCAGTGATGAGTGCTCTTGGGAAGTGGGAAGATATGTTTACAACCTCAGAAGCAGCATGTAAAAGTGGAAACACTTTTGAACTCTAGAGACAGAAACAAGATTTATCCAACTGAATTTCCAATATTTCTTGATTATGATCATTAAGGCAACTTTTTGCCTTGAAATCCACTGAAAAGACAATCTGAAAAGGAGAACTGCGTCTAAGAACTTACACAGGCTTTATGTCTTAAACCTGATACATACTACACACCAAGGATTTCTAATCCATGGGTGATGAGCTAACACATAACCCTTCGCTGCAGCTCAGCAGCCAGCTGTGATGCTCAGTGCAGCAGGGCAGGCGGCAGGAAGCTCATGCTCCCTGTGCTTCCTGATGGCACTAAACCTACCGCTGGGTTCTGGTTTCCTAAGCTGTGGCTCTGCCTTTGGAGCTTCCAACCAGACACATTTTCCACACGCAATTAAGTAATGGTGAGTGAGTTGTTGCACATGACGTTTAATTTTCAATAGCTGGGGAAAGTAGCACGGGAGCTGCAGGCGAGATCATTAATCTCCTCCAGATCCTCTGCACTGCCAAGTATAGCAACTCATTCTTCACTGTGCTAATGCTGCTCTTCCATCATTTCTGTGTATGCTGTACCAGACAGGGCCATGTGAGTAAATGTACACATTTATATGCATTCACCCACAGATTATTACATTGTTCACAGGTATGCTGTGTATGAACGAAGAATATAAAACAGTATCAAGTATGATGTATATCTTGGTGGGAAGATCCCATTATAAAGTGGCATGGGGATAAGTGCCATCAAAAGTCAACAAAAGCTGGTGTATATGCATTTATGAAATTCCTGGGAAAGAGGCAGCTTCTTCCCAGACCTCCCACGCAGGGTCAAAAGAGTAACACTTCCTGAACTAGAGAGTGAATGTGTGGAGGTGTCCTTAATTCACATTCAAAGGGGAAATATTTTCATGCTTAGAGAAAAAGAAAAGATGCCTGTATGCAATTATTATGCAGATGAAAGGTGGTTTTGCATATTCCCACCTACAGAAGCCATCCCAGTGCTCCTTGTCAAAGTCAGGTCCCCCACTCTGTGCAAATAAGAGAGGGACGTTCACAAGGACATGCAGTGACAGGAGAAGGGGGGATGGCTTTAACCTGCCAGAGGGGAGATTGAGATGAGCTCTTAGGCAGAAGCTCTTCCCTGTGAGGGTGCTGAGGCGCTGGCACAGGGTGCCCAGAGAAGCTGTGGCTGCCTCTTCCCTGGCAGTGTTCAAGGACAGGTTGGACGGTGCTTGGAGCAAGCTGCTCTAAGTGGAAGGTGTCCGTGCTCATGGCAGGGGGTTGGAACGATCTTTAAGGTCCCTTCCAACCCAAACCAGTCTGGGATTCTGTTAGTAAGCCCTAAATCACTTTTAAAATCCTCTTTTGATGATCATACAAAGCTACCCTTCACAACTTGTGCAACATGTACTGCATCTGCACTCGCCTAGTCCTCTCATAGCAGCTCCCTCTCCAGTCCTAAGCCTCTGCACCATTTTCACTCCCTTCTGGCAGCCTGGGTGAAGCAAGCTGCCCACCCCATCTTTGTGCTGGCAGACCCAACCTAAAGCATGTTAGTAAGTTGTGGGAGAAGACGCTCTCATCAGGGTCATCTCAAGCCCAAGAGGGACAGCTCAAGTCTTCAACAGACACCCCTAAAACAGGCACTTAATTACATTAGATTTTTTTTCCCTACATTTTTAAGAGGAACTCTTCAACTGTCCTGAGAAGAATAGTCAAGAAAAAGGTTTATTTCACTTCAAAGAAGTTCAGAATCTTCAAACCAGTCTAAATATGTATATGTGTAATGCAATAGGCTAAAGTGCAAACAAATGTTTTGATGAGAACTGCTCTTACCGTATGAAAACTAGCTTGACCTTTGATGGGGCAGTCTTAATGACTGCAGAAGCATTCTGATGACTTCTTCCATACAGTATCTGATTGTTTATCTGTTAAAAGAAAAGGAAGATTTTCATGTAAGTGGAGAATTATGCATTGGTTGAATTTACACCAGCAGGACTTCCTAATTTACTGTGGGATAAAGAGGTAAGACTCAAGGAAAATGCAATCCACAAAACAGGAATCACATTTTGAGTTGATTCCAGACAGTAATATTGATGTTGCACTGACAGATATCCATGCAGTGTTGCAGAGACAGAAACACCCGAGCTGAGGCACTAAGAGCCTCTTTCAGGCACCGCTCTGCTGTAGAAAGACATCATATGATAAGCATATAGGAGGAGATGGGCTCTGCTCAACTTGGCCTTGGACTGCCTAAGTTTATTCATTCCCTCATATCAGAGGAGGATGGGGTATAAACTCAGCAGCAATAATCAAAACATTTTTCATCAGCTTTCTTGTTGCTCCTTTGGAAAGGATGCAGACAACACCTTCTTCCAAGGAACAAGTGATACTACAAGAGGAAATGGCCTCAGGGGAGGTTTAGACTGGATACTAAGAAAGATTTCTTCACTGAAAGGGTTGTCAAGCATTGGAACAGGCTGCCCAGGGCAGTGCTGGAGTCACCATCTCTGAAGATATTGAAGACATGTAGATGTGGCACTTAGGGACATGGTTTAGTGGTGGACTTGGCAGTGCTGGGTTAACAGTTAGACTCCATGATCTTAAAGGTGTTTTCCAACCTAAACGATTCCATGCTTCTATGATTCAATACTGCAATTTTTTCCTCACACTCATAATTTACCACATATTTACATTCACATTTGATACACCAGAACGTTTTAAAATAATAATGATAATGGAGTCCAGGAACAATTTACTGGTGATTACAGAAGGACTTTTTGTTCCTGAAAATGTTTGTGTTGAATTTTAGCTTTCTGTTCTTAGAAGACTTCATTTAAACAAGAAAGAACTGGCCAAGCTTTGTGTCACACAGGCTATTTGGTCATATTAGCAACTTCACAATACTCCCACCTTATTTTCAATAGGTCAAAACATCATTCAAGTTCGTGAGTTCAATAAGGACAATGCAAGGAGAAGCATAAAACCTCTAACACTTGATTACTCATCAAAACTGAAGTGTAAACCATTTACCTACCAAATTGCTCACTGTACAAAGACAGAACCAAGAAAGGTCTCTGAGAGTCTAAGCTGGCATGAAATGAGTAGCACTGAGGAAAAAGCATCATCCCCAGCATTCATAAGGGTTTAATATGGTGCTGTCTGCAACTGTCATGGTTGTAAAGACTGGATGAGAAGCAACATCTGAGGCCATGTTTTGGTAATCAAAAGGTAAATGTAAAAATCCACTGCCAAAAATGAACGCTGAGCTGCATTCTGGCTTCAAGCTGCCTTGCACCTTTCAGTGAGTTTGGTGACTTGATTTGTCTGAGCTCAAAAATAAATTATTCCCTGGGAATACCGTGTGCTTTACAAATTGTTTGGATTTAGTTAAATTACCATCTATTTTTCTAAAGAGCAGACGTCTTAGATGAAAATTTAGTCTTTACTCTGGCTAAATTAATCCTATTCACTAGATATATCAAATAGTCCAAAATTTAATTAGCTGTGAGCTGGGTCTGTAAGTTATAATTATTTAATTACACCAAAATGAAAGGATAATCAAAGTAATATATCTCCACAAGGTTTTGGACTGTCCCATGTAGTTACTGCAGACAGGATTAATTTTTCTTCTTAAAAAAAGGTCACTTTCTTTTGCAAAGTAAATGAACATTCTGTTAGTTTCAGATACCACAGAGATGAGCGAAGCACAAAAGACTACTTAAATAAAACAAAAAGAGAACATCTAGGATTTCATAAGCAACACCATTTAAAGTCTTTCACATTAAACAAAGTAACACGTCAGATCAAGCAAATAGTACTCTGAGAAGCCAGACCTATAAATCTGTGCTTTGCTTCTTTCTTTAGAGATTAGAAAAGAAAAGCAAAGCTTTGACTAAGCAAAAGAAAGCAACTGATTTAAATCAACCTCAACTCTTCTTTAAATGTCTCTTTACATAACTTCTTGGAAAGACAGCAAAGAACAGAGACAGACAAAAACATACTACAGGTATGAGGTCAGGTCAGCACACTTAAATTCAATCTTTAATATAACCCTGCGCTGCTTTATGGCAGATTTAATCACGTATCCCAAATGGACTTTTGCCTTCACCTACAGAAGTTTTGGTTTACAGTTTCATAGAATCATGGAATCATAGGATAGTTAGGGTTGGAAAGGACCTTAAGACCATCCAGTTCCAACCCCCCCACCATAGGCAGGGACACCTCACACTAAACCATATCACCCAAGGCTTCGTCCAACCTGGTCTTGAACACTGCCAGGGATGGAGCATTCACAACCTCCCTGGGCAACCCATTCCAGTGCCTCACCACCCTCACAGGAAAGAATTTCCTCCTTATACCCCAATCTAAAGTTCCCCTGTTTAAGTTTTAACCCGTTACCCCCTGTCCTGTCACTACAGTCCCTAATGAAGAGTCCCTCTCCAGCATCCCTATAGGCCCCCGTCAGATACTGGAAGGCTGCTCTGAGGTCTCCACGCAGCTTCTCTTCTCCAGGCTGAACAGCCCCAACTCTCTCAGCCTGTCTTCATACGGGAGGTGCTCCAGCCCCTGATCATCCTCGTGGCCTCCTCTGGACTTGTTCCAACAGCTCCATGTCCTTTTTATGTTGAGGACCCCAGAACTGCACACAATGCTCCAGGTGAGGTCTCACAAGAGCAGAGCAGAGGGGCAGGATCACCTCCTTCGACCTGTTGGTCACGCTCCTTTGGATGCAGCCCAGGATACGGTTGGTTTCTGGGCTGCAAGCGCACACTGCCTGCTCGTGTTCATCCAGTAAACTAACAAACTCACTGCAATCTGAACTCTTCAATTCAGAGAAAAAATGTAAATGATCATTTCCTTCTCAAACTTTGCAGAAGAGAAACATCAGGTACAGATACTGGAAAAAAAAAAAAAAAAGCACATTGCTTTTACCATGTGGCAGTAATGGGAATCCATAAAATTGGTATCATCTGAGTTTTAGAAAAATCAAGTTAAATGATATGAACTGGCATAGCTTTCTATAAGAATTATTTCTTTGTACCAATGCATTAGGTTCCTCCCAACCACAGGAATTGCAGCATTTTGAGATACAGGCAATGGAAAACATTTCAAAAACTTATTGATCAGTCAAATTATACAGACTGAAACCCCATAAAATACACCAAGCGCCCAGATAATAAAGCATGCGGATAACACTGCAGAAATACAATCTATTAGGACGTGATTTCTGTTTTCCTCACCAAATCCCTTGCCTGCACATGTTCAAATATGTGTATCATCTAAAGTGATCAACAGATCATAAACTCCATAAAGACAGAAAATCTCCTGCTCTATGCTCCCCTGCAGCTCCCCAACTAGAGAGTGTGGAGAGAGAGCTGGAATGACAGAAAACCGTGGATTGCCTGTGCCTTCGTGCATAACCAGCTTCCAATTACAGCTTTACCTTATTTGCAGCTTTGAAAACCACCAAGCAACACTAACCTTAACTGGTAAACCATACACAAAGTACATGCAAAAATTCTTTGTATCCTCCTATAAAAAGATCTAAAGGACACTATCTGTCAATATTACCTTCAGTAAATGACTCTGAGAAGGACAGAATCCATGACCATTGTGTTTAAATAGGAATAAAATAGTCACCACTCTAGTTAATAACCCAAGATGACTCTTCTCATGTGAAAACCTCACTGCCTTTCCACTTTCAAGCTACTGTCCCCTCTTGAGGGATAGTACCACTTGCCTAATTCAAAGTAACTGTCTTGATACAAAGAAAACAATAATCCCACAACAAATAAACTGTGATTGCAAACCAGAAGTGGCACTGTGAATTTAGCTACATTTACTTGGGCAAAATACTGATGTATTGTGTTATTATAGCATAACTTACATTTATCTACGAATCCTAAATAAAAGAGCAATACAAACACATATAGCATGAAGTCCCTCTGCCTTTGAGCTATGACAAGAAGAGCATAAAGAAAACCAATAAACATGCAACAGTCCAGAATGGACAAGAGGCAAATCTGTGCAGAGATTCTTGACTATGAAGAAGTGCTGTGGTCTCCTAGAGTAAAACATTCAAAGTAGCAGTTTCCTCCCACCTCCTGCCCCATTTTCAGTAATAAGATAAGCAGGGACAGGTAGATGGCAGAAAAATCCCAACATCAGTAATTTAGCGTAACAGGGCTCTGAACAGCTTGGTTTATTAATAGAACACAGTTGACTCTCTTATGAAGAGATGATAATAATAATAATAATAATAACAGGGTGGATTATTCAGTGTGAATAAAACCTACCAACAGGACAGACCCATGCAGAGTTCACGAGCAGCAGGGCTTAACAGCACTGGTACAGCTCCATGTGAACACGCTGCGGGCCATGCTGGGCACAATCAGCCCCAGGACTAAGCCCAAACTAATAAGACACGAAGCAGCGCAGACACCTGCACTAAAACAGCAAGAGTGCAAGGCAGGAGCACCACAGATGGTTTCTTTGCCTGGAAAAAGAATGGAAAAAGGAGAACTTGTGTTATGTAAAAAATGCATTCTTTTGTGCAGGGATCAAATACTGACCCAAGTCATTTTCCTCCATGTATTAAAATAGGGTGAAAGGATCTTCTCTGTCGAAAAAGCTGTTTTCTCCAGCAACATATCACTCTAAAATACATCACAGAAGATGTATTTAAAATAGAACGATTACATACAACTTTTTTACGTGAACTGCATATTTCACTGAATGTATCTGCTGGATTGACTTTGAAAACAAGCCAGGCTTAGGGCCCCAGAAGTCTACAGTAGTTTGCAGAAGCTAAAAGTGAGCTGATATTTCAAATTCAATGGCAAAAGATTTTATAAAGAAGGAGCTGAGGCAGTCTGGCAGCTTCCCACATCCTCCAACTGAATCCAATCAAACTCCAATTGAAAAGAAAAATGAAGAGGTAATATCCATCTATCTGTATCTCCATCCCATTAACCCTACCCCAATTAACAGCCACAGGGAATAATCTGCACACGCTGCAGTAGAATCCACTGTTTTAATGGAACAACAGAAACCAACAGAGCTCACTGGGGCAGAAATGCTAGAGGCTTCCTAAGATGTGAATCCTTTCTCTTGCCAATACACTCTGGTGTTCAAAACCAATGTGGAATCAATGATGCACGTGCAAATATACTAAGAAGAGAAGTTCAGTTGCTTCATTAGCAAAGATTTCCCATCCAGGTGTCTGAATGAGGGAAGGACACCATGGGATAGATAAAATGCTTTTGTGACAAGCAACCATACTCATAGTCTTTAATTTCTTGCCTTTAAGTGGAGAAAACCAAACAATTTGGATTCTGTTTCTGTCATTTTCTCACTTCTGAACACTTGACTTTGCCATTTATGCTCCTTTAATGTATTTTGTTGTAAAAGACACTGCAGATAAAGCCAGTTGGCCACCCTGACCTCTGCTTCATTGGCATGGAACTAGCATGAAATCATACACATACAACATAAGAAGGACGTGAAAGCATAAACCTGCTGGAGCAAGTCCAGAGGAGACCATGGAGATCTGCAAGGGCTGGAGCAGCTCTGCTCTGGAGCCAGGCTG
Source organism: Pezoporus wallicus (assembly GCF_028554395.1). Lineage (NCBI taxonomy): Eukaryota > Metazoa > Chordata > Aves > Psittaciformes > Psittacidae > Pezoporus > Pezoporus wallicus. The sequence continues at coordinate 2,546,768 of NW_026638088.1, read as the reverse complement.
AGAGAGCTGGGCTGGGTCAGCCTGGAGAAGAGAAGGCTCCTGAAGGGGAGACCTGAGAGCAGCTCCAGTGCCTAAAGGGGCTGCAGGAAACCTGGAGAGGGGCTTTAGACAAGGGCCTGTAGGGACAGGCCAAGGGGAATGGCTTTAACCTGCCAGAGGGGAGACTGAGATGAGCTGTTAGGCGGTAGTTCTTCCCTGTGAGGGTGCTGAGGCGCTGGCACAGGGTGCCCAGAGAAGCTGTGGCTGCCCCATCCCTGGCAGTGTTCAAGGCCAGGTTGGACACAGGGGATTGGAGCAAGCTGCTCTAGTGGAAGGTGTCCCTGCCCATGGCAGGGGCTGGAACTGGATGAGCTTTAAGGTCCCTTCCAACCCAAACCATTCTGTGATTCTACAATATTGGAGATATTCAAAAGCCACCTGGACACAGGCCAGGACAACTGGCTTGAGGTGGCCCTTCTTGAGCAAGGGGGTTTAGACCAGATGACCTCCCAAGGTCCCTTCCAGGCCCAATTCTGCTATGGTATTCCTGCCTTAGTGAACCGCATACCTCTTGTGTATGAGGATTCCTACTGGTTACTGCAATAGTTAGTGAACTTAATGGTTATTGTAAAAAGCCTGTCTGAGTAAATGCCCATTAGTTCCATTTCAATGCCACTCACATAACACTGAAATGCTTTCAAAAGACAAAAAACCAGAGCTGTGAATAATTGACCACTGGTGTGAACAGGAGACGTCTGTACATGACTAATGCACAACCCTTTCCTTTGTAATACAGGATGTTTTGACACTCGATATGTATTCACTGGGGATGAGAATGAGATCACCACATCCTTTCACACAAGTAATCACACTTCTGCCCACTGGCGACACACCTTTAATTTGATTGCAAAGGTAAACAGGAGACTAAAGTCCCTTTGAACTTCAGTTTATTTAAGTTCAGCATTTTTGAGATGGTGAACACCACTTTCCTTCCACTAAAGAAAAAAAATCACTTTATCTCCAGCTTGATGGGGAGAGGAATTAGTGCAACACCACTGCTTTGGAAAATGCTACTTACATGAGCCATGCATGCAAATCCCAAGATTGGAGATAGATTAATCACACAGTGCTTCTTCCAAGTACTGCTAGCAACACTTAACATTAGATCAAATCAATACTGCAAGGAATAACTCATGAGAAAACTTCAGTGGATCCTTCTTTGTGGGAAAGTATTGATACAAAAGGCTCTACCTTTCCTCTACCAAGAGCTACTTGGTCTATGATACGCATAGAGAAAAACAGAACTATAACTACACATCTCCTGGTATACATCCAAAACTGAATAATTTTAATTTTATTATCATTAGAATTTGGTGCCAGGGACAAAAAGAACATAAATTTGAAGGAGAAAGTAATTGTCCTACTCTACTCCAGTATGGAATAGACTTTCATACCATTTATCACACTTAGAAAATAATAAACTTCAGCTGGTGTTATTATTACAGCAGAACAAATTTTTCTTGTACTATGTGTATTGAAAACCCATAATTACACAACTGCTAGACAATGACAAGTGCTTAGACAACTCTGAGTACTTCCAAGGTACCCCAGGCAGTCAAATTGCTCTGTTTCAAGTCAAGAAACATAAGAAAATAGGTGGTTCTGTGATGGCACAGAGAGCTGCTAGAAGATCAGAAAATGATCACCCATGGAGAGCAGTAGGTCAGCTCTTCGGTGCAAGCTTTTCTCTGAAGGAGAGATCCCCAGGGATGGCTGATTATTTTAAACTGCTGTGGCACTCATGACATAGGGAACCACTGCAGGTACTGCAGCAAAGTGACATTTAGCAAGAGCCAAAGATCAGGCGGTGTGTAGGAAATCTGCATTTTTAATCTGAAGGTGAAGCAAGGAGATAGGAGAAGTGAAGACAAAAATACTCCTCTTGCTAATGAGCTTTCTTGCCTTGTGGGTGAACTCACGCCAGACACGACTAAAGGAAATCGGTATTTTAAGTTACAACAGATCAAAACAGATTACAGCATGAAATTTATTTTCAGGATGGGGAATATCCCTGTCATCTGTAAAAGCACATATGGTAACTTTGAGGGGGGTTTGGTTTTTCTTAATGTAAGGTGTGAATTTCACTGTAAAACCACATATGCACTACAAGGATAGATTTACTGTCCCCTTCCTGCCTTTCAACAGTCCCTCCTTAAGCATAGCTTGTGAACATGCTGAGAGCACAGACTTCACTGACAAGACATTAGTTTTCACAGGCCAATGATTTTTGTTTCACTGCAAACACATTTACCTGCCAAAGGCCAAGTTCTCAGTTGGCATAAACCAACGCAGCTCCTTGCCTCAGCCCCCTTACTTCCATTTGCAGGCTTTATTTAAGGTTCAGATGCTAGCTTCACATATGCCTCTCCCTCTCTCCATATGAACCCTGCTCAGTAGTTAGAGGAAACACTCACCTCTAGAAGCTCATCACCAATATGCATCCTTCCATCTCGGCCTGCAGGTCCATCTGGATTGATACCAACTACAAAGATGCTCATACGAGAGCGGTCCTTGTTGCCAGCAAGACTCAGTCCGAGCCCATTTTTGTCTTTCTCGAGCTCAATGATGTGCAGCTCCCCTGGTAGATCTGCATATCTTTGCCTGATTTTTTCTAGAAAGATCAAACATAAAATGAGTTATAACATAAAGTAACTTACCAGGAGATGTTCAAGAACACATACAAATATGCTTCATAGCATCATGGACTGGTTTGGGTTGGAAGGGACCTTAAAGATCATACAGTTCCAACCCTCTGCCACAGGAAGGGACTTGTTAGCATTTAGTCTTTGTTAACAGAGGTCTTGCCAGCACAGACTCTTAAAATACCATTTGTTGCCTCTATCACTCATACAGCAAAATGCAGCATTCTTTAGAAAGGAGGGAAAACAAGGGAATTCCAGAGATACCACAATCTTACCGTACAAAAACTTATCAGTTTCAGGAAACTCATAAAATTAGAACTGGTTAATTAACCACTGTGGGAAACCGAAATGCTTACACTGCAAATATACTTCAAACTTCCATCTCAAGGTACAGTATTTTGCTTCTTTCTGGTGACTCAGGAATATGCTTACCATGCTCTGCTTAACATTATGAGCTACTGCACAGACATTACTCAAAGCAGATGTCAGTGACAATGTATATGAATGATTACATTTTTAAATGCAGCCTCACTTGATATTAAGGTAGTTATTTGTCTTTCATCTCCATTTCAAGCATTTCTGTGACCGCAATATACTCGCAAAGTTATTTGGAGCACATTGCATGTCTGTGGATGCTGACAGTTTAATCTGAATGTCTTTTCACCACTGGCACATAAACATCTAACATCATAACTACTGCTTGCAAGGGTTAATCACAGCAAGGGTAATTTGTTTTCTGTCTGACTGTCCTTTGCAGATTTAAAGCCAGCTTCATAATCCCACCTGCACCCAATGCTTCAGCTGGGCCTCACATGAAAAAAGGCAGATTAAAGTATTTTGCTGTGGCTGGATGTCACCTCTAGTACTGAGCTCAAGGTGAAAGAAACTGCTGCATTATGCAGTAAAAGGAGAAATAAGAGATATTATATGTTCAACCATACCCCCGAGTCAGCAGCAGTTGCTAGATCAATATTAGCTACTACTACTCTACCAGGGAAGCAAATTTTAGTAGTATGATTAAACCACTATAGTGAATGTTCCCATGACAACAAGGAAGAGGGGAAAGAGCTGGGGAAGGTGAGAAGGAATCCACTAAAAGTGAACAAAAACTGCTGAGAAGACAGATGATAAAGTGTTCCTTCCACAGCCCCTGTGCAGGCTGCCAGGGTGATTTAGCCAAACTTGGGTCCACCCTGCTAGTTCTCTTCTCTCAGGGTCCTTCCTAAGCAATTCTTCCAGCTGCAGCATCCCCTCATGCCTCAGCAGAGACCACTGGGACAAGGCAAACAGTCTTCTATCTCTAATCCCAAAAGCATTACTTATGCTCAGAGCAACAGAGAGAAGAACCAGCTTTCCCATCACTATATTTATAGGCTGTCATTTTCCTGCTGTGCTCAAAATCCCCAGAGGCCTCAAGCTTGAGCCTAAACGCCTGGGGGCCTGTAGTAAGGGTGAGGTATTATCCCTGTATTATCCCTGGAAAGCTGTAAAGCCCTACAGAGGTCTGCACAAAATCAGAGTATCATAAAAAATTAGATAACTCATTTGTTACTATCAATTATATGCCCGAAAGAGTCATATAAGTGCATTACATAGTGATCCATGTAGCTGCATAGTTCTTTGATATATTTCTTAACTCACAGGGTCAAAATGTACCTAGAGGTGTGATCTGCTATTTGAATTTGGAAAGTGTATGCAGTATGCAGGATACCTCCTGCCAAAAATCAGCAAGTGAAGAAAGGCTTCTGAAAGTACAGCAGATACAAGCACATACACAGGTTGCTCCAAGCCCCTGTGTTCAACCTGGCCTTGAACACTGCCAGGGATGGGGCAGCCACAGCTTCTCTGGGCACCCTGTGCCAACGCCTCAGCACCCTCACAGGGAAGATCTTCCTTATATCTAATCTAAATCTCCCCTTTCAGTTCAAACTCATTCCTCCTTGTCCTATCATAAACATGCCCTTGTAAAAAGTCCCTCTCCATATTTCTTTCTTACTTACAACAGAAGGAAACCTCTGCATGGACTAAGCCTTCTTTATATTATCACATTCATTTATAAAGCAACTACTGAAATGGCTGAGGTAACTGGAGTGGTAAAATAGTGGGAGACCACAGAGGAAACAACGAAGATGCTATGTGCCAAGCCAGCCTGGCAGGAGGGTACTATTACCCAGTGCTTCCAGTGAAAATACAAACATGTGCGTGCATGTTCATGTATGTAAGGACAAGAAGAGATATCCCTGCTTTTAAAACCAAGCCTCCCCTAGCAGGGCATGCTGCCTCCTCCCTGAACAACAGAAGGTTCTGGCGCTCAGAAGCCCCACCTCCTGCAATTAAACACTTCCAAGGGCTGTCCTCACCAGCCAGCCTTGCAGTGTAAATGATAAGGCGCTATTCCCGGTGGTGTCATTGCTTTACTCATCCAATCTGCATACAAATATCCTTTGGGCATCCAGCTGACTTCCTATAACATTGTAATCGTATTCTCAGTTTGCCTCTTAATAAGAATCTCATAAGATTATTTAAACAAGTATTTACTGCTTAAACAAATGTGCATCTAAGGCATCTTATTTTTAATGCCTTTTTCAGCTGTTTTTTTTTCTCCCCTCCAGCTGGTATCACTTTTCAGTTCTCTGCTTAGCATTGGGGAGCCAGTTAGCATCTGCTTTTGCAAAGAATTCCATTATCTGCCTTCATTACCAGATACTTTACACAAGGCAATTGTAATTCTGTTGTTGCTGCATTACACATGGGACACGGCGTTTCTTGTTTTGGCACTACATGGAGTTGTTTCCACATTCGGTGACAATATGCCTATCACAACTTCTGCAAACATATCTCACCATCCATATTTAACCAGCTAAGGTTGCTCCAGTTTCTTTTCGGAATCAAATATGGATGTAATATGAAGTAAAAGCGCAAGTATGCACTTTAGTGATCATTCCTGCAATAATATTTCCCAGTTATATTAGCAGACAATTACATTTCAAAGAGAAACCCTGGCAATGGAAGGAAACTGCTTTCAAACAATATACTATTATGCTGCTGCATATGTTTCTCTGCTTCAGCCACTATCCCTATTATATTAAACAGGGAGATAAAAGAAATAAATGGGGACAATATGGTCAGGATATTGGAGTTCGAATGATCTACTGTTGCAACAAATACACAATTTATCTGCATGGAAAAAACACACACCACTCCTCAGGAAGGCAAAAAGCTCTTTAAATTACAAAGGTATAAAAAGCACTTGCAAAGGGCTGAGGAGCCTGTTCCCCAAACCTGATGAAATCTGCCATTAAATGAGCTGAAAGAGAAAAGGTGTTTCTTTTGAAAGCAATGTCTCTGTGTGATGCAAATTACAGTCCATCTAGAAAGGTAAAAAGAGGAAAGAAAAAGCTCTGGATGACTCAGCGAGGCGATTGGTTTTAGTACCAAACGCTCAACATTAAAACTGTCAAGGCAAAATACAGAGCAAAACCAGAGGAGAAACACCACAAAAAGAGATGCCCGGTGATATTTGTATATAGAAGGTGATTTTACATCCCTCTTGTGTTACCTCAGATAACTATTAGCAACATATGCTGGCTCTGGGGGACCTTACAATGGTCTCATTTATCAGCCCATGTTCATTTCAGTGGGTTTAGTTACCATTTTTATCACATAGCACATAACATGGTCACAGTTTTAGCCTTTTCTGAGATTACTCTGCTCAGACAGCAGTGCTGCAGCACCACAACCACTGTTTTTCATCTAGGAACGATAGATATCAGAATGCAGCCAGCATCCACTAATGCACAGCCAACCTTGCATATCAAACAACTAATTCCCTTCTTGATTTCACTATAAGCATTAAAAAAAACTGATGTAGGAAGTCCCTTGAAAGCTCACCCTAGAGCTGTGAGGGCAGCACGTCTAATTTCCTGATTACAATTTACAAGAACCTAAATCACCAGATTGGAGGGACCATAATTGAACAAATGGGGTTTAGAATTCTCACACTACTAATAATATAATAAGCTTATTGTTTTAATCTTCCCACCAGTCCTCTATTCAGCTCCAAGGAGGCAGACATTTCTTCAAAGCTGATCTCAAAAGCGATGCACTTGTCTGTTTTCATAAGCTTTAAACTGGAAAACAGAGAATTTCTATAATGCTTTCTTAAATTCCATAAAGTCATTCCCATTCTTCTCTCAGTGACGAGCATGCATGAGAAAAATAGGGAAGTTGCATTCAAAGCTGGCAAATATAAATGGCAGAGCCAGAGATCGTGTTATGACCAGTCCACCTCGCTCAGGTGGTGGTGAGAGGACAGAATCTGCTGAGGATCACATCTTCATCAATGCTGTTATCCTCAAACATCCCTGCCGTGGATGGGGCTGCTATGGAGTCCCCATCTGATCCAGAAACTCAGCATCCCTGGAATCTCCCTTTGGCAGCACTTTCCTTCATGTATGCCATTTGGAAGTCATTTCAAAACCGAAGCAATGGTTTTCTGAGGAAAATAAACCTCAGCATTTCTATTATTCTTTGGCATACTTCAGTTCATGCTCCTGCTCCCTAGCCCAAGTCTGCCATATACAAGGAAGAAAAAAGCTCCATGGCTGTCACTCTCCCCTTCCTCCCCAAGATACTGTGAGCCAAATATTGTAACATTACTTTTAAGTACTTGAGGGAGAGAGCATGCACAAGGTGCCACACAGACAAAGCCTTCTCTAGATGAACAGCTAAATTGGAGGCTTTCACACTCTCACAAATACAACTCTCCCGAGCTCAAGTGAAAAAGAAGCATGCATTAAACTCTCCTGAGTCAATATTCTTACCCTAACCTGAAGACTGTCTCTTTTCTTCTGTGTGCGAAGGATTCAGGCTATTTTTTGGGATCTCTGAGATTCTTCTCTTCTAACTGGCCCCCCTTCAGCTCAGGCTCCCATTCTGCTTCTCTCATACCATGCAACAACTGCAGCAGCTTCTCAGCTCGCACAAGAAAACTTTCCTTCTCCTCCAGTGCTCTCCTTAAATCCCACTTGTCCCTCACATCACTCCTTCTACAGCGGAAGGTGAACATTTCTGCTAGTGATTTTTAACGAATCCAGGATGAAGGGTATAATGAGAGTCTCCACAATCCACTTCAAGTACCATTTCATTTTGTGCCTGTGAGTAGGTGACATTTAGAAACAGTTATCATTAGGTTTTTTCTTCCTATAATCAAGGAATTGTCACACCTGAAGACAACAGCAGACAGAAAAGCGACTTTTAGCCCTGGCTGAAAAGCAGGGTAACTGCAGATCGTAACATCAAGGAGCATCTCCAATGCTTGCACCATCTCCCGTCAACATTTTGAAGAAATGGACTTCTTGCCACCCATTTTTTCCTTATTTCAGGCCCAAAGGCTCATTCTAAAGCTGCAGTTCTGTTATACAACGCTTATGTTCTTGGAGGAAGAGCTATTGTATTTTTTTCTGTTTTAATTAAACAACAAGGTCATGATGAGTCCATTCATACTGATGTTTATCTGAGATCTTTAACACTTCTAAAAGGAGATTTAGTGAGAATGTGGTAAGCAGAGCATCCTGATGCTCACAGTTGCTGATTATACGGGAACCTGCCCTCCCCTGAACACAAGACTTCCACTCATTTGCCTTTCAAATGATGCATTAGCCCTCATCAAAGCACTTGGTTTTCCTCAGAAGTGACCTCCTCTAGGTGCTATGATCTCGCAATCAGTCGCTCCAGTGAAGCACTGATGCTGAGCTCAGAGTGCCTCTGTGCTGTGATCCCACAGTCTTACAGGCTTTGGAGGAAAGGACTGGCAAAAGCTGCCCATGTGCTTCTTCCCTGCTGCCCCAAGACTGATAAACCAGTTGGTTCCTCTGGATTGGAGACACACCAAATGGACTAGCTGTTGGAGCATCATACTGCCACTAGTTGATTAAATATAGTCAAAGAGGAACAAAGACATTTTTGTTTTGATAAAATCCTCTGTGAGGATACAAAGAATTATGTGCAAACATATATCACATCATCGTTGATGTTTGAGCCCCAAAAAGGCCCATCTGAACTAGTTAGACCCTTAAAATGTGGGGTTGCTTCAAAATACAGCTGCCATAGACCTCATTTTTAAGCTGTTGAAAAGATAACTGAGAAAAAGCCCAAATAAAATACTCTACTGTATAATGTTGCAGTATATTACATGTATTATACAGTATATAGTATATACTCAAGGCCAGGCCAGGTTGGACAGAGCTTGGAGCAAGCTGCTCTAGTGGAAGGTGTCCCTGCCCATGGCAGGGGGTTGGAACTGGATGAGCTTTAAGGTCCCTTCCAACCCAAATCATTCTAGGATTCTAGGATATTACATTGTACAGTGCAGTTTAAGTCATCTAAGGCCAAAACACTGCAGTCTTCAGAGCTTCCCATCCCACTTGGTAGGGATGGCATGGAGCAGCACACAGATAAGGCTCAGTTACCACAGCTGCCAGGCTCACGCATGCTACACCTCCCAAAAGGAGAGCAGTCTTGCTCCTGCTCTGCTGAGGCTTGCTAACGTGGTTCTCTGGGAAGCTAGGATACATTAAGAGGATAAGAACATTAGAAAACACTGATTTCCATCTGCAAAGTCAAAAGGAAATTTGAAATGGCTCAACACACAATGGCTGCAATTCTGTCCTGCTGCACAGTGGCTGTGACCCAGCATCAACGTGTCCATCACATGTCAGGGATCTGTAAGGATACCCGATGTGCACACACAAAAAGAGATTCCCAGATGCTGTGACAGACAATGTTTTAATGACCCGTTTTACATGTAGTTTCACAAATGAGAAGCTATTCTTCCTGGTGGGAGCAGGTTTTCTGCTTTGGTCCTGATGATACTATGCTGCCATGATCTATAATCCATTCCCTACATTTGTATTTGAAAGCTGCTCATTCATTTGATGGAAGACCAAGAGTGTCTGAAACCAAACAAAGAATACTGGGGAACTCTAATCCATTGCTTTTCTGCTTGGTCTCAACACGAACAAGGGAATATTGGGAACATTTAAATTCTTCCTCCCTCGACAGGAATACAATGTAATGTGATCCAACAGTGTTTCATCTTTAAATAATGATATTCCCACAAAATGACTGGCGCAGTCATTATCTTGGAATCTTACTGCACTGAGTCTAATTAAAGAGAATGGCATCAGACCACTGTCAGAAACTGAAAGTTTATTACATAAGGAAGGCTTTTAGGGGCCCAAGCAACACCTTCCCACTGATATAAGGAAAAAACTCTTCCCTGTGAGGGTGCTGAGGCGCTGGCACAGGGTGCCCAGAGAAGCTGTGGCTGCGCCATCCCTGGCAGTGTTCAAGGCCAGGTTGGACACAGGGGCTTGGAGCAAGCTGCTCTAGTGGAAGGTGCCCCTGCCCGTGGCAGGGGCTTGGAAATGGATGAACTTTACATCCCTTGCAATCCAAACCAGCCTGGGATTCTATAATAAGTAACTGTAAGAGGCAGCACAGAAGATGCCTCTCAGAAGCCAAAATGATGAGAGATTTCTCACACAGTGATTTGCTCTTAATTAAGAGCTGCAATGAGAGCCTGAACCTCCTCCATCTAGGGGGAAATGGGATGAGAGAATGGAGAGACTTCTTGACATAGGAACTAAATGATCTTTAAGGTCCCTTCCAACCCAAACCATCCTATGATTCTATGATTAATAAAGACTTTTTGATCAGCAAACATAACCTTCACTGATGAGCCCAAAGATGCAACAGATGATTCTGAAACAAAGCTCTCCAGGGGAATTGTCACTATTTGTGAAATGTAGAAAAAAAAAACCAAACCAACTTTAAAGTTTCAAATAAAATCAAACCAGTTGCACTAAGAAGCCTAAAAAGAATAAGGACCCGATTGTGGAAGAGCAGGTGAAGAGGAGAAAATGATACTGTGCAGCTGGGATAGGAGGTGGTGGAGAGGAGATAGCATTAAGAGTGTCACCTAACATGATCCCTTGCTTTTTGCCATGGCAGCACAGCCTTGCAATGCAACAAAGCTACATAACATTAGTTTGACTTGACAATGACTAAATTGAAGTTTTAGATTAAACCCCCTGCTGCAGAAGTTTGCTTGTACAGCAAGTTTTAAATAAGCTGTGACAGTGATTAAAAAGATTAAAGTTGGATGAGTCACCTGAGACTGTGAAGCCCAGGAAAATGTCCACAGAGCTGGAAAAGACTGTGCAAGCCTTAACAGCCAGAAGACCCGAGGAAGGTGGATCATGATCTCCATTAAATCACTCCAGTTGTGATTTAATTCAGTGGTGGTCTTAATGATAAATTTTAATCATCTTTAGTGTTTTTAGGTTTTCATTATTTGACTCAAGATTGATACTACAAAAATACATTTATCTACGACAAGATTGTATTTACATTGAATGCTCCTTCTTTAGGCCAACTGTGGTGATAAAATGCTCAAAAAGTATTGAAGGAAATATAAAATTTTATTATACATCTGTTGAAATGCTCAAGATTTATCACGTGTCAGATACAGTGAACAACATTTCTTTCCTACTATATATTTTGCCTGACAATATATCCTGTTTGTATTTGGGCAGAAATTAGAATGCAATTAAAATATAAGCAACAGCTTTGTAATAAAAATATTGCATATAAATATGCCAATTATGATTAATGTCAGAGAAATGTTTTACATTGAAATGTTCTCATTTAAACCTGGGATGTTAAACAAGAGCTTTGTTATTCTCACAGTAGATAATGGAGGCTCTATGGTGATCAAAAACATTTTTAAATGGCCTAATTTCCACTTTGTCAAAGATTTCCTTTTGTCTGTCTTTGGGCCTTCACCAACACCTAGTTAACGATAAACACCGTGCAGTGACCTCGGAGGAGGCTCTGCCATCACACCATGCCCACAAACACTTCCCTAATTTTCCAACTGACAACTCTCGACTTCACACTCCTGCCTTTTATTCATGGAGCAGAAAAGAAAAATATCCTTTTTCAGCTCCTAACAAGTTGTTCAAGTTTGATAAGCTATTTTCATTCCCCCTGAATTAAGTTAAATAAGCTGTAGAGAGAATAGGTCTTTGTTTCAGGCTGCCGAAGAAAAAGTCAAAAGCTGGATTTTTACCACAGTCACTTCTGGGTCCAGGTTTCTCCCAATTCCCTGGGTGCACACATACTTTTCCTCAATAGATTTTTCATTTAAATTATGCTAATAGGTTAGAGTGTGCTCAGATCTTTAGATTGCCATTTAAAACATAGAGCACATGTTACGAGTCAAAAATGTTTGATTTAAAAGAAGAGAAAATCCAATTTAAATTAAAAAAAGCAGGTTAAATTAAAAATTTAAATTAAAAAAAGCAGCTTAATATTAAAAGATGCATATCCAGCTTTTAGAGGACGTAAGGTGATAGTGTCTACTCCACTTAGAGAACAGACCTGATAAGAACAACAGGGCCAGCCCACCTCCTACTTCCCCACATCACGCAATGCTCCTACAAAGCCAAGACACTTCAAAAGCGTAAGTCTGGGTTGGTTCTAGGTCCTGGGTTGCTTTGAGCTATCAGATCGCACTCGAGTCGTGTTCAAGCTTTTTACAAGATCAAGCAATGCTTAGAGGCTTTGTTTGTTTCAGTAGAAACCCGAGCTTCCCAATGCCATGGCTCGCCTTTGATTGCTGAGGTAAAATGAAAAACGACTGCAACACCCAGCAACGCTGCAGTCTACCTATTCCTGTGCCTTACAACAAAACAAATATGGACCCAAACCTTCACTTCAAAGCCTCTTCTATTAATAAAAGTCAATAATAATTATTCTACTATATCTGTATCTTCGTCTCTGATGTATATATCCTGTTTATGATGTCTAATGTATTAATCATAGCTCTACATGTAAAACAGGTACACAAGCTAATTGTGTACCAGTGGGTAACTGTAGGCTTCAAGTCCAAAAGAGACCTGCAACTCAGAATGCAAAAGCCTACTCCCACATCTCTGAAGGAGGTTTCTGATACGCAGCTTGGCTCTCTCATGATTAAAAGAGTACCACTGGCAACCTCTGGGAACATTAATCCACAGGAACCCTTTCCCAAGCCAGCCACTGAGCTGCAAGTCTCAGCCAAGAGCCAATGCATTGCTGCACTCCCGTCTTTAGCACAGCCACACTTTCTCTCCCATTTCAGGAGAAGCAGATTGCAGCTTCCCTTTATGTGCTTTGGCTTCTCTTCAGCCTGGTCCAGCTGGCAGTGTTGTGCAGAGCAGTATGTGCACCGCCCATGCCTTCATCGCTTGCTTCACACTCAGCCTGCACATTTCATTGCTGAGGTGGAACCTTAGCTCAAGCTGTATCCCAAAGTGAAGACCTTTTCCAGCCTTATGGAACAGAAAATGAAAGAAAGGAACCCACAGCACAGCACTCTAATTTTAGATCATGGGTTCAGCCCATGAGAAGTCCCTTCAGTGAAGTGGAACAGAAGGACAATCCTCCCTCTCTCCTATGCAGGTCACCAACCCACCAGAAAACCATCCCTCTTTAATGGTGGAGCAGTTTTCTGCTGAGTGAGTTGAACAGGCTAAGGAAGGGAAGAGCAACAAGCACCCAAGCACCACAAACAACTGAGTAAATGGGAGCAGAGCCAGGCAAATGGTGCTCCCTCTTTTGGCTCACAGTTAGATCATCTCATACTATGGAGGAGCATCAGCCTGAGAGATAGAGTACTAGAGGATGACAAAATAAGCACTTCTCATGTAGATAAACAACTAAAAAGCAAATTTCCAGGCTGAAAGCATACCCTCAATGCTATTATTCCAAGAGAGAAAGGCACAAAACAAAGGATTAACTCTAATGCCTCTTCTTAAAATGAAAAACCAAGGGTTTATTACACAGAATAGTTTTAAGTTGTCCTATGTGATAGAAACTGAAAATAAGCCTGTGCACTGTGATGATAACACCTCCGATTTTCTGCCTCTGAAGGTATCAGTCAGACAGCAACTCTTGCATTTGCAGAGCCAACTGCCATCTTCCTTTCCCACCAGGTGAGATGGGGTGATCTGGGCAGATGAAGGGATAACAATTCCTCCCCACACAAAAGCCCTCACTTAATACCACTGTGAGATCATAAAGCAGTTGTAAACTCTCCCTAAATAAGCCGTGCATCTTATTTAATCAGCTGCCTTGAGAGTCTATTCAAGAAGTTAATCGGGTTTATGCTGCACTTATGACATCAAAACTGAGTAAGTCAGACTACATTTTGTGTCAGAAATTCTATTCGGATTGTTTTCAATCTCTCCAAAGGACAGAATGTGGCAGACCTGTTTTCCATAAAGAGTAAAATGAAAGGATTCAGGTCAGACACCTTTGCTTATTCCACATTTCAACTAAGGGGGATAGGGAAGGCAGAAGGAAAATAAAAGCACAAACAAGTGATCAGAGTATTTCAATAGGTTTTTTTAGTACTAAAATAAGTTATTAGGTAACAAATAGCTTCTTTTTAATGTATTTAATGAAATAAAGATATTAATGCATTCAGCTTTGGGCTTTTTTTTAAATCAATAAAATCATAATCAGGAAATTGATGATGTATGTGAACAGAGACTTGTAATATGTCAAGCGCTCTACATTTTCCTTGTGGCAACAGAAATCCATCTCCAAGGATTTATCCAGGATGAACAGCTAAACGGATAAACTTCACTCTATTAAACAGACTTACTTTTTCCACTCCAACTGGAGGAAGAAGTCAGCTAAGAGAGTTAAAAACAAATGCTTGAGGGAAAAATAGGGGTGGGGTATGGTAGTTTTTACTGTAATTCTTTTGGGTTGATATTAAACTGATTTTTCTTTCTCGTGTGGAATTTAGCCTGCAAAAGGGATGATTCAGATGCATCCTTGACTTGCTGCTGGGGAATAAACATCATCTTTTGGGTAAGGTGGGAATCCTTGGATCTTCCTTTTTATTTTTAAATGTAAATAGCCACCTAACCCCTGGAAACCATGGCACGGTGCTCCAGAAGGCTCAAGATGCCCTGTGTATCATATGACAGATGGCTAACCAAGACATCCAACAGATGGTAACCAACCCAGAAAGGATGCCAGGTCTTCTGAACTGCAGTCCGGGAGGTTATGCTCCAGTGTTTATTAATTATATTTAAATATCTTAATATAAATTACATTTCATTCTAACATGGTAAACCACTTTATTTTGTTTTCTTACAGGAACAAAGCTCACACAATCATACCCTGTGCAATCCAGGTTCCTGCCCCAAACCTTTTGAACATGCTGGCCAATCTGAAGCAAATCTGACAGAGGACTGAGGGTCTCAACGGTACTATAAAAGGTTCATAAAAACAGGCAGCCATGCAGAGAGAAACCCGATAAATACCTGATGGGGGGAAGGGTTTTGGTGCGAGATCACACTTAATTAAAGCGTCAAAGAATTCACATGAGGGAAAGCCCTAAGAAATGCTCCAGCCACAGGAAAAGCTTAAATCAGAGCTCACACCTTCCTTGACACCCAAGTCAGTTGAATGGGAGGCACAAACCTGTAGGAATCCAGCCCCATTACCTGCAGCACACACAGAAGAACTCATTAAAATCCTCACAACTCTACACTCAAGTCCTGACTGGAGGCAGCACCCAACCGACACCTCCGTCCTCCCCTAAAGCATCTCTTCCGCATCACTATGAGCAACGTACAGAAATCAGTGCAAGAGGGAAAGGGGAATGTCTGCCAACACATGGCTATCGAGGGACAGGGAGGAGGGCTGGAGCAGATGTACCAACTGGCTTGCTGCACAGACCCATCTGGGGGCTCCGGCAGGGTTATCCCGTTGCTTTGCTCCAATGCCAAGAGTCACCCGCTCGCCTGCCAGCAGCTGCTGCGGGTGCTATTGCCCTGGCCTCTCCCCGACACGTGTCACCGTGCAGGTCCTGCCCATTTACAACACCACAATATGCTTCCTGCACACTCCAAAGGATGACCATATCCTTCTGTCCCCGAAAGGCTTCGCAGAACTCCCCATTCCTTACAAAATCCCTTTCAACCTCTTTCTTGGCTGTCGCTCATAAGCTGCTCGTGCTCATCCTTGCATGCAGCTCTACTTACTCCCTCATCCATCACATCCCAGTCTCATTTCATTTTCTCCCTTTCCACTCTTCTCCCAGCCCTTCAAGTGATACCTCACTACATACCATGCTGTCAGGCTGCTTGCTTAATGGCTTTCTTCCCTTGAAAAACAGTATTAAACCCCCCATATATACTCTATAGTTTAAACCGCGACACAACTCAATCCTGAAATGAATTCTTGCAGTAAAATTACTGCATTGTCTATTTAAATACATAAATAATACACATAAATGATACTGTATTAATCCCCAAATAACCTGTCACATCCCTAAGAGAATAACAGGTTACAAAATGGAGGAAAGTACAGCCAAACCTTATGGGGTTTAAAACTAGGTGGGACTTTGCCAACACTTGAAAACAGTACAGTTTCTGGTTCAGAACACAGTTTGCATTGCAGAAAAAAGCCCAGGTTTGAAAGTCCAAGTCACAGGTGAGACTGGTACAGGGAGCAGCTTGGTCCAGCACCAAGAGAATCCTGTCCCTTCTCCTTCCCTGGGCATCCATCCCACCTGCTGTGGCCCCAATGGCTGCATTACAGAGCAACCACAGCTTTACCAGACCAGACAATTTCAGGACCATTACACACTACAGTAGAACAGGATACACTTTGTTTTAAGGTACAGCAAATGCTGCTGCTTGCTCTTATTTCTCAGAGCACCTGAGGGAACGGAGACTTAGCATAATATCTTTAACAACCACTGATGGTGTAATCCCTTTCTGCTCTCACAAGCACAGTGTAAAGAACTACAGCTCAGCTCCACATGCATGTGAACATACGAATGTGTTGTGCCTTCGTACTTACGGGCATTTCCATCCAGTTTCCTTCCAATTTAGTTCTGTGGTTCAACTCTAAGTAACAGCACATTACAAGTATGGGAACTTTTGTTCAGTATCTCATAATATTCCCAGGACTACCACACCATAGAAATGATGGTTTCCCACCTCACTTTACAGAGGACCTGGTTCAGTATACTACGTAAGTTTAACATCTATAGGGCAAAAAATGCTACTTAAGCTTACAGTTCTGAAATAGCAGCTAAAACACACAAGTATTTATAAAATGTGACAGCTAATGCATAGAAACCTAAAACGGTTTGGGTTAGGAGGGACCTTAAAGATCATCTAGTTCCAACCCCTTGTTGTAACTCAACCAACCCCTCGGTTCTCAGCTAAGGGATACAAAACTCCTCTGAAACTACCTAAAGCACTTAAAAAGAAAACAAAACAAAACTCTTCAAGACAACTGTTAAAAGCATTTGATATACACAGAACACTTACAAAATGGTCTAACAAAGTTCTACCACTCCTGGCTTTAGACAGCATACATAATTCACCTGTAGATCTGTGCCCTGGCAGTAGTACACTCCTCACATGAACAGGAATTTCCAAGTTTAGCTTGCCCAGCTACTGCTGTTGGGATGACAGCGGCTCCTGGCTCTGTGCTGGCCCATCTCCATGAAGACATGCAGAAGAATAGGGTCCTCCTCCACACTTAAGCCTTGACCTTCCCCCAGACCAAGACCCCAGACAGTCCCCTTACCTGTCCTATTTCCCCATTGCCTGTTGTAACTAATAAACCCCATTAATACAATATATAATAATGAATACTATGGCAAAATCAGCTCTGCTCCTGAATCCTGAATTGCATCTTTGGATCCTGACAGCAGCTGGTTCAAACCACAAGGGCAGTGAGCAGGGCAAGGACGGAGCTGGGACACACAGCACCAAGGTGCCACTGGTCAGTGGTACCTGATGTACATCTGCTTGTTGGAAACACCTTCCCATTCACCGGGGTAATCTGGATTAATGGTGTCTTGATGGAGATGCTCACCCCTCACCTCTGGGGAGCTCACGGAAGGCCCATGCAGAATGTGTGCAACGATATGTCAATGCACACAGAGCCCAGGTCCTCACCTTTGTGCTCCTCAGACCTCCGCTTCATCTATGCCCAGCACACATGTACTTTGTACATTCACAGCAGCAGCAATTTGCTGTTTCCTTGATGACCCCCATAAGGTCAATGCTTTAACATTTTCTCTAATAACCTTTTTGGGAAGCAGAGACAGAGAAACACAAGCCACGATGTTCAGGCACTGATGAAGCCAACAGACATGCCCACCATTACACTAATAACCAAAGGCTCATTATTACTTCTGGGGTGGCAGAAAGAACTACCTGCCCTTTAGCCAGTTGCCACAGCATCTCTTCTAATTTCAATAGGACAACATACGTTGAATTTGATGATAAGATAGAGGTGTTCAGCTGATGCAGAGAGCAGTCTTTTATGCACACAAACACACATACATATATAGATGTATGCACGTATGTGTATACAGATCTCATTCCTAACGTCATTAGCTTGCAAGTAGTTTTCAGTACGCATGTGGGCACTAGAAGGCACGAAGTAAATCTTTAATAGTCTGTCACAGTGTGCTATAGCTAGCACACCTACAGATAAATATTCTGGATTGCTCTTTAAATGCCAGCTCTCCTGATAAAGAGCAATTACCTCCCTGCCCGAAGCAGAAGGTAAATTGATGACTTGCCCCTGAGCTACCACACTGAATAAGGGAGAACCAAGTCTTAAGATGAAAAAGCAAAAGATAACTTGAACTTTCTCAAACAGTTAAAGAAGTTATTCTGGACAGCTGTCTCCATTACTGCAACACCGTGGAAAAACAAAGTAACATCTGTAAAGGATAAAATTATTGTCATTTAACATTTTTACTTCCCCTTCTGTTAGAGGCTTACTTCCACTATAGATCTGGAGCAGCTACCGTTTAAACCGAGCAGACCATTTTGGAACAGAGCTATTATGCAAATAATCTATTCTGCATTCTAACTAAAAGCAATGCTGTGCTAGTCTGGACAAGACATGATGCATAGGAGAGTTTAATTTTTTTTCCTCCTTTTTTCTGTGCACTGGAGCAACATCATGGTAATGACAAAAGATATCTTCCTATAAAGATCAGACATTCCGGAATATAAAGACATAAGCACCTTTTATGGGCTAGTGTTTGTCTTTCATTTAGTTATTTAAATACCCACATCCTTTTTACATATTTTTAGTTGCAAGTCATTACAGTAATATTAAGTGATCTCCAGTGAGAGCAATATAAGGATCTACTTGTATTATCCTCTCTTAGCAAGTTTGTACCTGTGTATGCAGATTTATACCACAGACATTATCTCCTATCTGTAAGTTATATGAAATTACTTATCTGTAACACCTGAGTAAGATCTAAGATCCCAAACAATGTAAGCCACCTGCACCATGCCTTAGACAATGTAATAACCTTAAACCATCAAATCAGTATATTTCATGCTTAGCATTTTAATGCTATTCTCTGGATACCTGGCTCGTGTTGGAGGAAAAGATCATACCTAAGAACAAATGCAATCTCAGGCAATATTTAAAGATTAGATTATCCTTCATTGCAAATAGCTCATTTGTTTACTATCACATTGCTTTATTCTTGCTTTGCCTCCTTATACCATGAAAATGCTGAATATTCAGTTTAGATTCCCCAGCAGCTTTTTATTTTAGTCTAAAAACATTTACCTAACACATTCTTAACAAGCAAAGTGAAGAAAATTCAGCCATCTGTCTCTACATTACAATAACGGTTATGGAAGAGTAGATTATTCTATACAGCAAGAAATTTAATGCTAGGGATTCTTATACTTTAAGCACTGCGTGCTCACATCAGTTTTGTACATGAGAATGTTGAACACCAGCGTACACAGAAACAATGATTTACAAAGCAAACACAAGACAAAATGTTTTAAAGATATTAAATGCATTCCATATTCTAATCATGCTGTATGCCCATGCTTCAAACTGAAACAAAAATGATCTGTGCTATTACATTCTTATCCCCAGCACTTCACTGGTTCCAAATTATCACTAAAAATACTTAAAATTACTTGCTGGAAACAAACACAATATAGAGATAGAGCTGAATCCTTACCTGGGAAACCCCCTTGTACCATTGCTGTACCAGCATGTACTTCAAGATATCTGCATTCCTGACAAACATTCAGTGCTGTAAGCAGCTCAAATCCTCATCAGACACAGACTCAGTGCTTGTCTTTCTTCTGACGACCTTGGGCCTATTTTCCTGAGATTTTTCTCTCCTTAAGGGCAAACCGTCTGTCTGTTTCTATTATGAGATGCCATCAATTATATTAATCTCAAGCTACCCACAAGCTAACAGTTACATCTGCCAGCAGATGAAAGCTGCCTATGAAAGTATGCAGGGAGAAGCAGATCTCTGGTTTCCCACATCTGACCCACTGATGCTCTACGGCTGCTGTTTGTGCACTGGCTGACTCTGCCAGCATTCCAATGACATCCCTATCCCCAAAATCGGTTGTTTAGATCGCTGGTAGCTGCAGGTACTATTGCGCTTAATGACCCACTGCATGGCAAAAGTAGCAGTTAATAGATGTTATTTATTAAAGCATCCTTTTCATGCAAGCTACAGGGCTTAAAAATTAATTTCTCTTAATCAAACGGTTTCACTAACTGTGCTGTTTTCCAGTGCTGCAAACCCTGCAGTTTCCCACCACTGATATGTGTTCATGGCGCAGGGTCTGGCTGTTGTTTTTCTCATGTCAGAAAACAAAACCAATCTGTCATTACAAGCACAAGAAAGGCTCAAACTTCATTGTAAGTTGTATTTTGCTGAAACCCTAAACAAGCACTGGTAGTTTTACTGCAATGAGGGCTGATCTGAAGCACGGAAAAGACTCAAAATCCTTCATTTAGCAATTAAAAAAAGCAAAGATTAAATCTCCCTCTAAATTTATAAACATACTTGATTACTTTGGGAACTCCTTCCCAATTCTCTATTCCAAATGCTACATTTAAACCAACTCAAAACACTCCGTTATTTTGTTAATGCCATTAATTTGTTCATTTTT
The DNA here is from genome assembly GCF_028554395.1 of Pezoporus wallicus. NCBI lineage: Eukaryota > Metazoa > Chordata > Aves > Psittaciformes > Psittacidae > Pezoporus > Pezoporus wallicus. The sequence continues at coordinate 2,526,034 of NW_026638088.1, read as the reverse complement.
AAAGTTCATTGTCCTTTCTTTAGAATATGTATCACAGCACACACAAAGCCATCTGTTCAGTGCATTATGTCAAGCACACAGTAAAAAAAAAAAATACAAGAAGTCCCAGCTGCAATTTTACTATTACTTCATCAAAAATGTAATTTCCTTCTGCAATACTTCATCAGTCGATGAGAACTGTGCATGTGATTCACAAATAGAGTGAAAAAAAAAACCCCAAAACAAAAAGCCCCACAACAAAACCCCAAACTAACCCACAACCTCAAACTACAATGATGCCAACACCATAATCCATCCTCCCGTGGCACAACAGCTTGCGAGTCTGCCCAGCATGTACAGCCCTTCTGGATCCGATATCATTAGAGCTGGTTACAAACTTACATGTTTTAGCTAATTGTGGGTCAGAACAAGAATGGGAAAAGAAGATTAGCAGTACAGACTCACATTAAATAGAGATTAACAGAGCTAAAAATGAAAGTCACTGCTCTGTTCGCCTAATCCTGGCTCTTGCATGATCTCTGGAAATCCACCCTACTAAATACATTTGCTACTGTATTTAACAAAATTAAATATTGCCATTACTATTTTTTCCAATATTTCATGTTCCTAAAGCTTGAAGCATTTTCCCAAGCTACATCTTCTTCCTCTTTGAACATCATCCCTATTTGCTGTTGATTGCAGTGACATCTATTGGAGAGGCAGTGTTTGGCTACACAAGCTGCCTCACCTGAAGATCAATTTTCGGGTGTCATCCCCCCTAAGAAAATAAAGAATTGCTTTTCTCTTGTTTTAGCACAGCTTGGCATAAAACAGACTCCGCACAGTCAGATCCTCAAGAATCGTACTGATTTATCAGTGGGTTTGTTTTCCTTTAGTTGCTGTTAATAATCCTGGCATTTTTCCAAAGTGCCAATGATCATTTTCCCATTGTCACCCACAGCAGTACATAGACACTTCCTGAGGTCACATTTTTGCACACCCCATACACTTGACCTTCTACAAAGTCTCAGCTGACCTCTATTCCTTTTTTTCCATCTTTGTTTTTAATGAAAGCCACCATCCTTTCATGTGAGTACAGGTCTCACTGACACTATGGAAGCTGCTAAACACCTCAGGTATGGTGAGAGGACTCTGCTCACAAGCAAGTGCTTGCCAACCCCAACACAAGCCTAGACAAAAGGCAGTGAGGGGTCACCTGAACCAACCTACACACATGAGCACACACAGACTCTCCCCCTTTTCACTCTTTGCAGCCACAGGTTTATCACAGGGGGGAATGCCGAGTCAAAATACTAGAGAAGTTTTAAAAGCTCTTTGCTAGACAAACCACTGCTCCTCAAAAAGCATTTTAGGAAGATAAACCTTTACGCTTTCTTACAGCTTCATTGATTTCTGCATTATCTAGAAACAAAATATAAGGAAGGGGGCATTATTATCCCCTTATTAGATAGAGTTAAATACCCTTGCAGACAGGAAGTCTGAGCACAACAGTATCTAGTCCATTATCTTAGCCACCTTTCACAATTTTTTCATTATTATCTATTTTTATTATTTCAAGCTTATTTGAAACCAACCAAACCAATCTCAGTTGAGTAAACACACAAAGGATTTTACAGAAAGACAGAATACCAGTTGAAATCAAGGATTCCAAGTTCTTTCAACAGTTGTCTTTCTGGTTTTCTTACAATGGTTTTTTATTGGTTTTCCTATCTAACTTATGCTTGCTTCAAAACATTCACAAAGGTATATCTAAATTGTATAGTTACGAATGCCCCAAGGAAAACCTTACAAAACATTCCATTACGAGCTACTCTGCCCATCCATTTCCTCTGCTGCTTTTTACTACTAACCCCTCATTACAGCAATAAGCCACAACAGGGTGCACATTAGTCTATTAGCAGATTCTTAGGGCACACCTACAGCCATCCACCAGTCAAGGAAAACACACCAATGCCTATTGATGCAGTCGGTAGCACAGCTGCTTGCAAGTACAAATAGCTCCTTTGTATGCTCTCCCCTCCTTTTACGTGTTTTGATTTAAAAAAAAAAAGCCCCAACCTATTCAAACCTGATGTTTTTCAGGTTTGGGAAATCTAAAAACCCTTCTTCCTGCAGAGTGACCTCCTCCAAAATAAAGTGTTCCCAGCCTGTGGAGTAAAATACTCCAGACCCATGTTGTAACATTTTGAGGTCTATAACGTGAAGCATTTTGAAGGCTCCTTCTGTGGCAGGAGCTGTACGTTTTACAAAACTGTTTTAAAGCATAAACTGAAAACCTTAAAACAGCAAATGGCAAAGACCAAACAAAACCACATCACACAGGGTTAGAGCTGCATACTGACAAAGATTTGACAGTACCACTAAAAGAAATAAACTAAGAGGAAATACTATTTTTGACTCAAAGACTAGCAGAAAACTAAGAATTTAAAAGAAAAAGCATTGGAAGTAATGGTGGTTTAAATGATACTGAAATATGAAGAAGCAGCAACTCTGAAACTCAGGGTTTTGAGTGTAAGATGTGGTTGAAAAAGAACCATCTGGGACTTTAAGCTTCTTAAACCATAGAAACATGGAGGACACCGGGAGTTTCTCTAAACCAAGACCTATGTATGTAGTAGTTCTACTCCCAGCAAGGATTCACCCTATTTGAAAAGGGCCTTTGAAAAGGGAGAACATCCATAAGAAATGACTGTTAGTTCCAGCAAGTCAGCAATGAAAGCTACAGTTTCAGAGGTGGAAAAGCAGAAACAGAAAGGAGCACTGCCAAAAGGCAAGTGGATTTAGATCCCATAGGGGAAATCAAATCAATACCAAGAGGTTATTCAGCCACTTTAAGGGGAAAACAGACAAAGCATGGAGACTGTGAGGCGGTATGGATGGGACAGAAAGGAAAGGAAAATTTTCCAAGTATGGCAGGAAGACTAGCAATTCTTCGCTTTCTTTTTCAGTATGAAGGACAGGGAGACAAAAGATGAGAGCATGGGTCAAAAGAAAGACAAAAAAGAAAAGAGAAAAGCGAGCAAGGAGTAAAAATTATTAGTTGAGCAAGTACAGTATTTCTGGAGTATGAAAGAAATTGATGAACAGCTTAATAACACTGCAGCTGTATTAATAAAATCCATCAGAAGCACCACCAGAGGACAGATTTAACAGCTGTCCCACCTCAAATTGTCTGCTAAGGCCTCCCATGCTATTGGTAGAGATTGAGAACCACAGGAAGTAAATGAAAGGACAAGGGGTTTTAACAGGGCAAGGGGAATGGCTTTAACCTGCCAGAGGGAAGACTGAGATGAGCTCTTAGGCAGAAGCTCTTCCCTGTGAGGGTGCTGAGGCGCTGGCACAGGGTGCCCAGAGAAGCTGTGGCTGCCCCATCCCTGGCAGTGTTCAAGGCCAGGTTGGACACAGGGGCTTGGAGCAAGCTGCTCTAGTGGAAGGTGTCCCTGCCCATGGCAGGGGTTGGAACTGGATGAGCCCTAGGTCCCTTCCAACACAAACCTTTCTATGAGGATGAAAGAATTACATGGATGTACCTGAGCTGACACGACTTCTTCCCTTTAAGATAACTTATTTTCTAAATAAGGAAGAAAATAAACCTATTTCACCTGTTCACTGAAGCACGGAAAATTAGTTAAGGTTACAAAACCTGCAGTAGGATAATTGGGTGAGGAAAAGAAAATACGAACATGCAAACAGACAGAGCTATAAAGGTAAGTACTGGCCTGGGCTGAGATTTCTGGGAAGGGTGCTCAAGAATCAGGACAGAAGTTATGAACATCAAGTAGTTCATAAAAACAACACTGTACTGGGATTTACAGAGAAAATTTAGTTTTTCAAATGATCACAGAAAACAGACTCCATAAAAGCCCATTTCCACAGCTGCCAAGATCCTTAATATCATTAAGTGCAGTTGGATCATTTCTAACATGCTTTTTACTTCAAGGGTTGAGGCAGAAACTTAGTTTAAGCTTCCTTAGCCTGCTTTTTATTTTAAAGAAACAGAATGAGTTGGGGAACAATAAAATGGAGAATGTGTATCTTGGTTTACCAAGATGGCTATAGCAAAACATCCAACTGCAGTCAATAAAAAGGGTAGAAAGGACATTGATCTCAATAGATCTGCTGTCAAAGCTGGTAGGATTGATGAATTTAATATCAGAAGTAGCTTTACCTTCTTGGCTATCAGATGCAGCTGGCAATATCATTAGTGATGGCAGAACAGCTAAAAAATGACCAAGCACATCAATAAGAAATTATTTCTGTGCAAAGTATTAACTTAGGACTAGCAAACACTCAGATTGAGGCATACCCTAATTAGATAACTCAGGTGTCAGGCTACTTATCAAACATATTCTTTAACCTGGAATTATAACTTTAATAACAAGTTGAAATCTCATTACTGCAAACTGGAGTTTTACAGAGCTGGTTTGAAACTCAAGATAGATTCAAACCAACATACACAGACTGCAGTGAAATGCTCCTCCTCATTACTACTCCCCACAAAAACACTGGAAAACCTTCTTGAGGTAACTATGTGGCACATTTCAAGCAGATGGGATGATAAACTCAGTATGGGCAGGTGGTTCTGGAAAAATCTCAGTTGGTTTAAGAACTTGCAGCTTTCCCTTAATGCAACAGAGGCAGAGCTGAACACCCTGCTCCTGCGCCCTGACTACTGTTTCCATGAGAACAACCTTCCAAAATCCTTCTCATCTCCACCAAAGCAGCCCTATAAGTGACAAACCAACCAAACTCATTAATTATCTCGACTTCAATGGCCCACTATTGCCAAGGAAATCAGCAAGAGCAGCTGGAAGAGCTTTCCCACCAGCAGGCCCCAATTTAGGAGCTCCCACTCTGAATGGGAGCCATGGTTGCTACAAGGTCAAAAGCTACAAAGGCATCTCTTTGCTTTGGCTTACCCATAATTAGGGCAAACAAAAACCTCTCCAAGACAAAAGATGATAAGAATCACCCCTACAAAACCCCCACATGTATGATGATTTGGTACAAGAGAGTATAAAGAGAAAAGAGTAAAATAAGATAACTCGTTTTAGAAAATAATTTAGGACTCTTAACTGCAATCTTTGTATTCCGAAACATTTTATTGGAAGATAAGCTATGGATAATAATATTCTGTTTATCCAAAGTTGTAATTAACAAAGCAGCATGGAGGAATCTAAGTGAAGCTCTCAATTTGCAGTGCATCCTACTCTTTAGGTTCCTAGTCTTCCACAGAGCGTATATTGTCAAAATCCATTGTAAAACCCAGAACTGGACAATTGCAGAACCTTTCCCATAAAATGTGCTACAAAAAAAGGGGGATCCTTTTTTCAGTAGAGAACTGAAACAATAAATCAGCAGATTTTTCTTTTTAAAAGAAAATATTTTGCTTGAACAGCATTGTCTGAAATTAACTACAGGCTTTTCTGGACAAAGACTAAGCACCAGCGGCTCTCAACCTACATCTGCTCAACTGCTACCTCAATTACAACAGTAAAGCACAACATCTGCATTTCACTGCTGTCATCATTGTCACAGCAAGTCCTCTAGACATTACTTAGACATTTTTAGACTGAAAATAAACAAAGCCCTTCCGACATCTCTTCAGAAGAGCTGAGCTATGGCAGCCTGGCTGGGAAGAGAAGACCAAAGTTACACATCAGTAGCCCTTGGTGAGAAGACTGAGGATTAGATGCTATCACCACACTGAGCACTACTTCTCATAACACGAGCAATAAATATCAGATACGTTTAGCACAGTCTGATTGTGTTCCATAAATGTAATCTGACATAACTGTGGCACTACTCACTCTCTGCACAAGCATCCTCATCCTCCTCTTCATCCACATTAGCTTCTTCCACGTGCAGTCTTTCAAGTGCTCTATAAGGAGGTGGCAATTTCATTGGAGGTGGAGCTCCATACTTTCTCTAATGGATTCAAGGACAAAAAGTTACATGCACAAGAAAAGATTCCTATTATCAATTGCACTCTATGTGCACGTACACAGCATGTAAGTACAATGCTAAATTCTGCAGCATAGGCTTTTTATGCTAGAAATCAGAACAAGAAGTGACACTGAACACCAAGAAAAAAAGAAAGTACAGCTGTCCCTGCACATTTACTTGTTGACAAAATACTCATGTATCATCATAAACATGAAAGCATGAATATTCATCATGGATTAAAAATAAACATTAAATTATACCCCATTTCTCATTAGAGAATCAACAACGAAATTGGTACTGATAAAAGTGAAACTTTTAAATGCAAGATAAGAACTCAATCCTAGGGCATCTACAAATATTTAAACATAACAGTTCATTTATATTTCGGCCTAAATTTAAAAATGATTTTCAATTATCACTTGCAATAAAATTCTATTACCTCACATAAATACAGGCAGCTCCTATAATGATGCATATAGCGGCGCATAGCTGGCATACAGGAGCAGCTCTGAATCTAACGAAGGGGCTTGCTCATCTGAGCAACTGCTTTTATAGCTCCAAGTAACTGGATCATGCCTTAGTTTGCTACTTGATGTCACTAAATTACGTTCAACTGCATCCCATGCTACCCCACTACTAATAGCAAGATGCACTTTAGAAAGGGAACACCGTGCACAATATGCCATTAGAGCAACCAGAACGCCTGTAATTAATTTCCTCTATAGCTAGGAAATACAACTCAACACCCAAACATCAAACCCAGAATCAATTTTTTCCACTGTGCACAATGAAAGCTGAACCTGAATAAGGATTCCTAAAATCTTGAGCCTAAATTTGAATAGCCTAACTAGAAAACTACAGTGCAAGCTACATTTTGTGATATATTCATCCTCCCATCCACTTAAAAAACATTACAGGGAACTGCTGTATTGAAGACACTGTAACAATAAATGAAATCAATTAAATCCAAAAGAAATAAGAGCACACTCTTCTTATTGTAAGAGCACTTGGAAACACAACAGCTGCTTCCCCAGAGTATACAATACACAAATACACGTCCCACATTTTTGCTTGACACCAACACAGGTGGAACTGTGTGAGGTGTGAGGGCTCATGTCCTACATTACCAAACAAGTAAAGACATAAAACCTGCAGCCGAACTTTCAGCTACCTATGACAAATCACTAGTACCACTATAATTTAGTAATAATTCATAGTCTAAATGTTGACCCCTTGGCTTTTTAAGACCTTAAACATCTCATAGAATCCTAGACTGTTTGGATTGGAAGGGACCTTAAAGCTCATCCAGTTCCAACCCCCTGCCACGGGCAGGGACACCTCCCCTATAGAAGGTTGCTCCAAGCCCTGTCCAACCTGGCCTTGAACACTTTTTGTATTAACACAGCTTTTACCAGCACAGAGGCATAGCCAACCAGCAAAATAACGTTAATATCTAGTTTGTCCACAAGAAGCTCAATTGTTCTAAGTGGTTTTATATGAATTACTTCAAGCAATCATTTTTGAACAAACAGATCAATAAAGGAGGATAAACACCAACAAATCAGATAAAACCTCCAGAATTGAAGAGGTAATTCATCATGCAGGAAAAGGCAGATTTTCAGCTGGACATGGCTGCTTTCAAACCAAACTCTTTTGTGACACTTTGAAGACTGGACTAGAAATATCACTGATTCCCCATGGGGACGCAGACTAGTAATCCACTAATAGCAACTCTTTCCAACTCAGAGGTGCCCCTACTGTAGCACAGTAGGGCTGCTTTGTGAATCAATGTTCAAAGCTAAAAGGAGCTACATATTTATGCACCGAAGCTCTTCTATATTCCACCCACCAGTTTACAGCACCAATAGATGAAAAAGGTTTGAAAAAGATTTGACTCCCTCTTTAACCTCCGAATGCTATAGAATGCAGCACACTGGAGTCCTAGAGATTAAAGGCAGCACGTTGCAAGAGGATGAGTGCTTTTGAGATTAGAAATACAGATAACAAAACCCAGAAAAGGGGATTGTAACTGCTTCATTTTAAGTATTATCCACTGGCATGAAAGCATGACTTCAACACCTTGCTTGATATTTATGAATAACTGAGCCTCAGAGCTTCTGTGTCTGACAGGATCTGAAAGAAGTCTTGCAAAAAACTTTTGGAGGCAAGAGTTATCCAAACACCAGAGTACTGAGTAGGATCAAATGAAAAGTTCATCATATTTATAGTTGGTATGTTAAACTGCAGCGGGCAAAAGTTATTATCTGCACTAGTTCTGTCTCTGCTCCTCCAGTTCTGACACCCTCAAAGTATCAGAGAACGGTTTGGGTTGGAAGGGACCTCAAAGCTCATCCAGTTCCAATCCCCTGCCATGGGCATGGACACTGACTTACACTCATCAGTCGGTGCTCTTCCTGCAGGAAAATATCTAGGCCTTTGGAGCAATATGTCTGGGAATGAGAACTTCATTTTTTCCTTTACTGCAGTGATTAAAACAAAGCTACTGCTTTAGACCAGACAGCTTTTCGCTCTTTCAAAACTGCTGTGAAACGGTGTGGAAGTTACTGCGCAGGAACTGCCTCACAATTAGCTGGCCAGCTACAGATCACTCGGTCATTTCCTTGTTTTACACGACAATGGGAAATGTAGGAGACTTGGCAGATTTAATTATCCTGTAACATGATTTTACTGAATTTCAGCCAGCCCTCACATTAAGGATATTATCTGTGTACATGTTACTATTTCTCTGTTTCTACTGAACAAAGAGAATCAATTTGCCTCCATGTGGAGCAAAACAGGTACTTCCAGAAGGATGCTACCAGAGCTGCAGTAGAGGCTTCAGCACCCAGGGGAGACCCACAGAACATTTGTCAGAAACCTGCCTTGTATTTGACAGAAATTTGGCAAGAATTACTTGAAGCGAAGATATTTGAACAAAACACTTCAAATTTAATTTCAGACTTCAGTGAAGGCTTATCACAGAGTTATAATGACTGCTATTATACCATTTGATTTGGTAAAAGTGGGGTATAGCATTGAATGGAATAAATACCTTATCACTCTTGTTTTCTTTGTCTGAATCGTGATCTTTGCTGACTTTGATTCCCTTAGGCTGTATGGCAGGAACCTGAAAAACAATGCATAAATTACACATATTAGGAAGAGCACTGCAAAACAAACATCCAAAAGTTAGGTAATGTCAATGATAAAGCTCCCCAGTAGACTCTTTAGTTATGCCCCATGTAGAAGGACACTGCAGTGCAGTCTTTATATTACATTCTTTTACTGAATTTACAAACATGCTCTACTTTTTCTAGTGTTCACTGTTTGATATTTAGCCCCATCTCTTCATTCAATTCAAAATTACTCTGAAGTCAACATTATGGATCTGTATCCTCGATACAGAGCTCAGCATGGACTCCTGAAGTGTCAGTTCTTATTCATATAGAGAACACTCTCCATGCACAGACACCTTATAGACACCTACAGTCTACAGTTCAAAGCAAAGCAAAGCAAATTTCAAGTTATCTGGCTTTTCCTTGTCTCTAGATTGACTAGGGAAGTAAGGGTCAGAGATGCATCTGAACACTTGAAGTTCTGATAGGGTTTTTGGATCTTTTCTGTGGAAAAGCTGATACAGAAAAGGAGCCAACCCAGTTACCATCACTGCTTGAACACCTTCCCGCTATAGGTGGTGAAAGTCTTGTATAGATTTTGAAAGACTCCCTGGAACACTGGAAAAATAATGGACATAGATGTGCTGGATTTGTCTACAATTGACAAAAAGGTCTCCTCATTCCTGCTAATCCACCAAAATTCCTAATTAACTTCTCAGATTATACCAAAAGTACATAGAAGTCTTGGGATTTGGTGTGTGTACTTCAAGGCAGGCAGAACTGCATGCCTTTTCTTCCTAAAACATTACATGTTTTCTTGCCTTGGCCTTGAAGATGAGGAGATGCCTAAAGTCTCTTGAAAATTACTTTGCTCCCAAAGAACTACTTCAGGTCCCTGAGGTGATACGTTTTACATGGAGCTGCTAGTGTGAATCTGACTGATTTTAATTACACTTTTGTTCCTTTGGCTAACAGAGTATATTTTTAGATTATGAAATACGAACAAATTAAAACACACAGGGCCAGTCTCAATTACACAGGTGGCAGAACTGAATTAGCACCTAGTCAACAGATTTACATCTACTTGATTTACATCAGAGAAATGAGGTTTCAAATCAGGCCGGACAAGTCATCAATCAATGTGGTCTATAAGCAGGAACTCTGACAGAAAGGATGGACACAGAAATTGATGGAATTTGCTGATAGGAATTTAGCCAAGTTTCAAATAAGATGCATTTTATACATTTATGAAGTTCTGGAATGAAAACAGAAATAAACTTACCTTTGGTATGTTACACAAACCCTGAACTACAAACACGACAGGATTTCCCGCGTTCTTGATAGCTTCTACTGCTTCCTCATGTGTGGCATTTTGTAGGTCTATCCCAGAAACCTAACAAAGAAGGTTTATTTTTATTAGGTACCATGTCTTTGGCATACAGTCATTACAAGAGATCACACACATTTGCAGAAGATTAGTGTAGCCAAGGAGGAAGCCAAAAGCAGCCAAGAGAAATTATTTGTAAAGTATGCTTCCATCATGGTTTAAGGGGAAGTATGTTACTTAGTGATCAGAATTAAAAGGTGGCCATATGCTTCCCAAAGCTATTCTTCTAGATAAAAACATAAGGAATAGGCTTTTCAGAGAGTGCTGTGACATAATGGCAGGTATAATCCAACTCTTTCAGATTTTACCTGTTTGTGAACTAAACCTGTTTTGAAGGAAGCTTTCAAAACATCTAACAACCCTAAAGCACGTACAAGAATGGCACTTTCAGCTCAGATTCGCAAGCACACATCTGGAGAAAAATGAGTAAAAATCAACACAGAGCCAGAGATAAGAGCCAGGAAGGGCATTCATCCCCACTGCACCTTCCAGAATCAGGCATTTACCCCAAATAGTAGTCAATCAGACTGTTAAACTGCTCCAAATTGACATACACAAAATAACAGCCCAAATTCTAGTATGAAGAGTCTATGTTCCTCTATATATTATAAGTTCTGCTTACAAAGGTATGCTATAACTTATTACTCATTTATATGGGGAGAGGGCACTCATTTTTTTCATTTCCCCATCAGATGCCAGGACACGTGTTTTCTTAAATATAGAGGAGAATGTTAAAAGAGCTCCATAGTCAGAACTTAAAAAGAAGACAAGAGTACACCAGGGGTTTCATTTGGTTTTCAAAACACAGTGTCATCAATACTTCATGAAGTGGTGGCAATATTTTGTCCCTCTCTCCTCCCAAAGCTGCTTGAGTCAATCTTTATTTCTAAGAATGAAAAGGTAGGTTTATCTGCATTTACCTCAAGTATTTTATCTCCAGTTTTTAAAGCCCTTGTTCTTCCTGCTGGGCTGTCTTCCAAAACTTGTTTGATAAAGATCCCTTTAAGTTCTTCTCCATTCTTCAAGCGCTTTATGACAGTTTGTCCACCAACAATACTGATTCCAAGTGACACATGAGGGTCTCTAAAGATCTCAACACTGAAAAAATACATGTGGGTAGTTTAACAGCTTCAAACAGGGTTTTTTAAACTATTCATGCGAAGCTTTCAACAAATGTAAGCTTCTGGTCTTTCAAGACTTAATAGAGTAAAGGGATAAAGTCAGAAGCCTAAGAATGCTCTCAGCAGAGTTGGCTTTTTACCCCAAGCATATCTCACGCCACAAAGAACAAAATTCTGCTGCCAACAGTGCTCACTGGGCATAGGCTTTTATTTCAGAGAAAGTCAGGATAAACCAGGCAGGTCTTCAAATAAACACTCATCCTCTTCCAGGGTGAGCAAATTGTCTGGAAAGAGCAAACACTGCAAGCGGCATGTGAGACAAATAATAAAGTGTTTCATACAACTTTCTGACCACTGCCTTTAGTGTATCAGATGCATATTAATCAGCTTTAAGCAGAAACTTTCTGATCATATTTTACTTAGGACCACAAAAACAAGTCACCTAAAAATGTCAACAATACAACAAGGATGTGGCTAAAACTTGGCTTGGCAATTTGGAATCCTGCCATTAAATTTAGCAGAGAACCCATGGAAAAGGAGGCAGCAGCACTACATGCATTGTTCACACCTAATAGTTATTAAATGAGCAAGAACTTGTAGGTCATCCACAACGTAAACCCACCAAGCTTTCCCAAGTCAGCTGTATAAATAGAAGGCATAATTTTGCTGAACATCTGTTAAGAATTCACTGTATCTAAGAAAGCCCAAGGTACACAAGTACCTTAACATTATTGGCAGAGGAGGTGAGGAAAAACCCCCACAAGAACTAACCAGGCTAACAGAAAAAAAGACATAAGGTAAATGGGAAGAAATAATTAATCGTATGAACATACGTTCGTGGTGGTCCCCAGTGGCTGAAGTTTGGAGTTTCTTCTCCTTCTCCTTCTTCTCTCTCAGGTAATTCACTAATTGGGGGCAGAGGGGGGAAGGAATGAAAAATAAAGAAGGCATCAGCCATGCCAGGTCACAATTCCTGACATATTTTGTATCTGGCAGTGAGACAGCAATGCCTTCTCACACTGGCCAGTTGAAACCAAATGTGCAGCGTCAACACACCAGATAGGAATTTTTGTATTTAGGTTTAAATGTACTTAAGGAATGCTCCAGAAATAAACCTGATGGGCAGGCCAAATTTATAAGCTGCTCTGTGATATACAAATCTGTACTGCATTTACTCATTCCAAATGACTATTTAAGCAATTAACATTTACTTGCTGATAAATATGCTGTGATTCTTAGAGAGATATATAAACATCGTAGAACCAGCCTAGCTGACCAGACAGCAGATCATGATGCAAGAGGGAGAACATATCCTGTGTGTTCCATTAAACACTCCAGAACAGGGTCTTAGTTAAACTTTTATACTATATATGACTCACCTATTCACAGAATAAGAATGGAAATAAGGAATTGTATGCCCCCACAGAAAGGTTGAAGCAATACATCCTTGCATCCACTTTCTGTAGATTCTGAGAGCTGTAAATGCTACTCTTAAACTGCAAAAAGGAAGTAGGATGTCGTGGTGGAGGAATAATCCCCTCACTCTATTGTTGAGCTGCTATCCCTCTGAGGGAAGATTACAGATGAATTAGGGAATTACTGAGGATTTGAATCAAGAGACACCAAAAGCAGATTCACTCAACCAAAACTGGTGGGACACTTGAGAGATGTGGCAAATATCTACAAGCAGTGCCAGCTCAAGGTTTCTCAGCATTACTGGCAACTAAAACCTCCTGCACAGGACTGAGAGCCGTGGCTGAACTGCTCTTCCCAAAAGGAAGAGCAAAGGAAAGGGAAAACCAAGAGGACAGAGCTATGATAAGGATCCAAAGGAAGAGGCTCCTTATGCAGTAATGACCAAAACCACTAGTAAAGCCTATGTCTGTCTCCTGCAGGCCACATACATCCATAGTGCCCTTGCTATGAAGCAGAGTGAAGTAGGCGGCAGAGCCATTTGCACTGTTCTGTCCCAGTACGCAGGGAAGGAAATGTGGGGAGCAAAGATTCAATGAGGTTGTAAAGCAAAACTCAGCTCCTTGGGCAAAAGTCATACAACTGGTTATCTATGTATGTCTTACTGTTTCACATGGCTTTTTATGATTAGTGACCTAAGTAAAGCAAGAAGACAGTTAAGATCACTAATAGAAAATCTTCTAGAACCTGAAATCTTTCTCCATACCTGCACACCAGTGTTCTAGGATGAGCTAAGGCAGTTACTCTCCCAGATTCCAGGTTCTTGGAGAAAACAGAATCATCACCTTTTAGTTCTTCCTTTCCAATAGCTTCCAGATCAACAGCAAGCCCAGGTCCTTTGGAGTCAACATGAAGCTTTGTATCTGAAGAAAAGGTGTAGATGTGAACATTTGTTTTCTGTCCCTGTACCTTCCAGCTCCCCATGTTCTAAACATGGATGTTGTGTGATGATCAAGAGCTTTAGAGATACAGGATGTTTAAAGAAACTTTAAAGCACACTAAACACTTTTTTTTATAGCATCTTGCTTCTGAAGTACATGCAGTCATATAGTAACAGGAAACACCAAATCTTTGTGGAGCTGAGACACGCTTAGGTACATCTTACAGGACAGAAGCTCCTCACAAAATCACTTAATTAGAAATAGCAAATCCATCCTTTATGAGATATAAGATTGGTGCAAAGCTCTGCTCCAGCACAGAGCCCATCATGCTGGGGAAACATGATGTCATTCTGGTGACATAAGTATCAACATTAATTGAACTACCAGAGCTCCTGTCAAGAGTCATCAGTCTGGGGGCTACAAGATGCAGGTGACAAAGGCAGCAACCTAATCTCCTTTCTCCCAACTAGAATGCTGTTTCAAGGCAGGTTGATACATCTGACAAGGAGAAACTGCTCTTGAGCACAGATTACAAACCCAAGATACAGGGCAATTATCTACCATAGAGTTCACTTGCAAATTCTGGTTGTGGTAAAGTTATCTCCAGAGCCTTGTCAGCACAAAAATCTATAAAATCAGCAATCACAGGTGACAGAGACAAATCCCTGACTGAAAGTACAGGCATGAGCTATTTTACTTCTGTGTGGAATCCTACTGGGGGGGGACATCAGCTACACAGAAGAAAGTGATTCTCCAGAGACAGGACAAAGCTGCAGCCACTTTCAATATCACTCGTGACAACTGTAAGTGAAGATTTGGTGGAGGAAGCAAGATCATGACGCTGAAACCTATTTGTTTGACACAGACTGTCTTTGACCTGCAGAAAAAGTCTTCATTTGAATATTTTCATTTGAAAGAATCAGTGTTTTGGTATAAAATTTACATCTGTAAATATGAAATTATAAGTTAAGCAAAAAACTTCTTACAAACCTAAATCCTTGGTTTTTGCTCCTGACTGGGTACCTTCAGTATCAAATATGTCTTCTTGGTAGCCACTGTGTGCTGTGGTTCCAGAGAACAGTGAACTTAGAGCAGCATTTTCGTCACACTTCACAGAAGAGAATAAAATTAGAAAGCAATGGTATCGACTTACAGAGGGGTATTTGACATCAACATTAATTTTTACAGCAGTCACATTTTCTCAACTACATCTATATGTTTTCAGATAACTATGAAATACCAACTGCTTGCATATGCACTATATTAAGAAGAGGCATGAAAAATGTTATGTGCAATTGCAATACAAAGCAACTGTATCTACTACTTGCCTTTACGCTTGCTCATTTGTTGTTTTTAGGTAACAAATGTATAAATTTAATATTATGCACCCTGGTACAAAACTGTCACTAGAAGCTGCATTTTAGCTTGTTTATGTACATAATGCTAGGGACAAGTTGAACAAAACCTGAAATTTTCTGTGGCTGTGATATTATATCCTTTCCACTTCAGTTTTTTCCCTATAAGAGCATATATCTGGGAAGCTGCTGCATGGAATGCTGATATCATCACTTTTTTGGCTGATGAATGAGCAAAGACTCGGGAGGAAACAGCTAACTCTCAGAATACTTGAGGATGATATACAAGAGTTTCACAATTTACTTGAAGCTCTGTCTCCTACTCCTTCATCCACCAGTATGCCTGTTACAATTGCTTCTGCTGGATCATTTTTCACTAAACTGCACTATCATCTGACCCAAGGGAACTGATTTGGATTAAAAATAATGAGGAAAAGAGGAAGCTCCTCTCACTGACATTGCTGCTGAAGCCCCTGGACTACTAAAACCATGAAGTGACATTCTGCTGTTACTGACATGCACCATATTAGTACCGTCTGCAAAAAAGAACTGAGCCCACAAGCCACAGATGGGAAACAAGATGCAAGTCCAGTTACAAGCTCAACATATACCTCATTCGAGCACTCAAATAACACACACCAAGTACAAAAGGACAGACTGTGTCCAGTAGAGGTACCCAGACCTCATCTAGCAATTAAAACACTAGGAAGACTCCTTTATAGGGTATAGGCCTGGAAATTTCCTTGAGGTGTAGGTCCCTTGGTGAGGGTACAGCACTGAGACCAGTAAAGCATTCCTTACCATTTGGTCTTTTTTGCATGGATATTCCAGTGACTGTTTTGGACTTAAGTTCATACTGGATCTTAAGCCTTGTATTTCAGTAGTCTCAAGCTGCTTTGCCCATCGTTCTGTATCAAGGTTCCTCTCTGAAGTTGCCTTCTGTCCACATGATGCATTATATTTCAGGAAGCCTGCATCTTCATCATACTCATCCACCAACATTTCCTGTTCTTCATCCATTTCTTCTGTTCTGGGTTTCAAAAATTCATGCATCTCCCAGGACTCCTTCTCACACTCGTTGTCATTTTGAGAAAGCTGAAATGACCTTCCCAAGTGCAAACTTGGTTCATCAACCAGTTCTTGTTTAAAAGGAGTTTCATCTCTGAAACCCTGCATAAAACATTATAGGAATATAGATTTTACATTCTGTTTCTTGCTAACTCATTTAAAATTATGGTTTATATTAGGCCTATATTAAAAGTACAGCCTTATTTTTGAAGTGAAAATCTTGGACCTTTTGCATTTTCTAAAAGAAAATGCACTTTGTGACTTACGATTTTAACACCAAAAGTAGACACTGAAGTTTATTTTTTAACTATAAAGAAATTTATATTGCACATGTTAGGTATTGCTGCAGAAAAAAACAACTTGGACTGAAGTTAGGGAATGAGAATTATTAAGTAACACTATAAAATCTACAGGAAAAAGTATGCCTAAATCAAGCTAAAACACCTCTGTACTCCAGACTTACCTGCTGTTGCTTTATGAATGCATGTACATTTCTTAAGATAACCATCAGCTAAATAAAGAACAACCTAAGCGCTTGCTTATGCAGCAGCATCATCAATTAAAAAATCCCAACCAAACCAAAGACACACTTGTTTGTCCCTCCCTTGGGTATTCCATACAATATTTAACCTGTGGAAGAGGGGAAATGGATGAACCACCTAAAAAAAAGGAACATAATTGACTATTATCTAAAACCTTTACTGTTTTAAAGGGAAGAGTGCTTTACTTTCCACTGAATTAAACCACAGATCAACAATCAAAAAAACCCAAACAAAACCAAGAGAAAGGGTATCAAAACCCACTCTGAAAGATGTTGCTCAACCATTCTTTTTCTAGGACATGTCAATGCCCCCCCAGTTTCCAATGCTCTCTGTTTCTCCTAACTCAAATGAGGTGCTATTCATTGGCCCAGGGTGAATCTGCACAGGCATCTGGAATTGTACGCCTTGCACTGGTACCAGAGAGCTTGCCACACAGAGAAAGCTTCTCCTCTGTTTCCTTCAGGCCCCCAGGTACATACGCCCAAACCCAGCCTTCACTGAAACCCCAAACACTGAAACCAATCTACAGATTCAAGGGTCCTCAATCAAAATGTTTTTCTTTCCATTTCCTGCCCCTTCCCAGCCTCCCCGAGGTACTTCACCATTTCTGACCTTTAGTGTCAGAATCCTTGTTTGTGAGGTCTGTACAAATGCAGAAGCAAAAAACCCCCAGATGCTGCCAAAATGTTCACATCCTTCAAGTGAGAGGCAGGAGAGAAAACTAGAGACAGGCAAGAGCAGAATGAAACAATGCAGTAATACCAGCTGGCAGGAAAGCAGCGCAGTAGCAATCTAGAAATCAGCACATTTTTCATGAGCATTAAACTGTGCTTTAATCTATGTGACCTGTGTACCTTGATCTCAAAAAACACCCAGTCTGAAGAGACTCTAATTCTCTCCATCTTTACTTCATCTCTTTTCAGTTCCCTTTTGCAGCATCATTCCCCAAACGTTTCTGCAAGAGGCACCAACTTCATTGTTAATAAAAGAGTTGACTTAGCTCAGAAAGCCCACAGCAATCTGTATCCCCATCTCCTGGTACAGCAGTTAGGAGTGTATCATCACTGAGTGCTGCACTGCAGTAGCAGACGCTACCAATGGAACAGGGAATACTGCAAACTTGACAGTAAAGTCTACTGTTGTAGCATATCAAATCTTCAAGTTCCCTTTTTTTAGTGTTCCAAGCCAGCTTTGTCAGCACTATGCTGGTGCGTAAGAGTGGAAGCCATCGTGACACACCACTCTTGGCTCTTACAAGAGCAGGTGATATAATAAATGGATGGAAATCTTACACCACTGCTCTAAGCTATTACCACTGCTGTCATACATAAGGTAAAACCAAATACAAGCAAATACCTCTGTGCGTCTTTTGTACGCATTGATCATCCCAGTTTCTATATTCAGCAGGACTTTAAGAGAAAATAGATCCTTTGTTTTAAAATACTTCATAACATTCTTTCTCTGCTCCCTAAATAAAACTAATCTGAGCTGGCAGAGGAGTAATTGCTCTGCCAGGAACCCTTCCTATGCATCCAGAAAACAGCAACCTCCCTTTTCCATCATGAAAATCAGTAAACACAACATCCAAGCTGATTTCCACATAGTATATATACATCCACCCTGTGATATCGCTCCTTTTGGCTCTAATATACCATTTCAGCATTAAAGATTATGTTTGTATTCAGAGACAGGTAGACATGTTTAGCAACAAGAAAAATCTACAGTTTACTTTTATCACTGTGTTGCAGTTCTGGGTGATCCTTTATGTATTGTCTTTTCTGGTCTAAAAAATGCATTTACCAATATGCATTAATAAAAATGTTGCAGAGCACTTGAGAAGAGATGAAAACTCAAAGATATCCACATCTCTCTCACTGTACACAGGTCAGTATTGCAGTATTATTGCCTATTACCCTGGTATCTGAGTTACTCACTATGTTTAGTGCTTCATCCTCCCACAATAAACAGAATTATTTCTCAGAAAATAAGAAAAAGAGGAGAACTGAGGAAGAGAGAGATCGCTTAAGACCACATATGAAGTCTATAAAGAACAAATTTCAGGCTTGCCTTATACACAAGACTTTTTTGGTTTGCTTCATTATAATAAATAGTGTTCCACTTGCTTTGCAAACCTGAACCAACTACTTATGACTAATAAGAACACAGCATTCCTGTTTCATACCCAAGGGAACCCAAGGTATTTTAATGGCATAGTAAATTTGATAAGGCAGTCTGGGAACCGCATTGGTAAGTGCTATGCCTGTGCTTACTGTTCCCAATATAATTAGTATACAGTTAGCTGTTAGAGACTGTTTTAGAGGGGAATCCAGCCTGAAGTCTTATCCAAAGGACATAGGATTTTCTTACTTTAACACATCATTTCCTGTCCATATAAACTTAAACTGAAAAAAGAAACCAAATACCTGTGGTGCTTCAAGTATTATGGAGAAATTATCTATTGGTTCTGGAGATGCAGGGCTGTTTTTAATGTTGCTGGAATCCAAACTGTGCATGTTTTCCTCCTCTTTGCTTTCTCCCTAAGAAAGATATTCAAAATGATGAGCCAGGAAAACAAAGAAACAAAAGCAATTCCTACATTTTTCAATAAACTAAAAGCGAGAGAGAGAACCAGACATTAGAAAAGAGGTGGGAAAAAGTTACAGGACTATAAAAAGGTAAGTTGTAAATGGAAAAGATGAAAGAATAAAAGCTGCTGTCTTCAAGATGTTAGTACAGAGACAGTAAAAAAATAAAGAGCTGTGTAGGAAAGAAAGACAAATACAATGAGATGAACAACAAAATAACCACTTTTTAGAAAAGGGAAGAATATATTTGACAGCCTTCCTACACTCCTATTTCACCACTCCTGAATTACAAGCACTTTCTATTAGATGGTGCTCTAACGGATTTTGCCTAGGTGCCCTTGATGCACAATGCTACAGTGCTCTCAAGTAAACTACTGTCTGTTCCAAAGCCCAGATTCTAGAAAAAGGAAATTCTACTTGAATTTACAGTCCTGACTTCAAACAGATTAAGTTTCTTTGATGTCAGTGGAGTTAAGCAAGCACTCAGCAGTGTCTTGGAGTGAAATGGACTTCAGCACGTAGCTAGCTGATTTGCTGAATGCCTCAAACCATGTTACACCTATGCACAGAGCCAGCACGCATGCGTTTGCCCCAGTGAGTTTTCTGATTCCACATAGATGCTCTTTCAGGAGGAACCTGAGCACGCTGGTTTTCCAGTCAGATCTTGTGGACATTGAGCTACTCATCTGCCAGCTAGCCAGAATTTCTGGACATGTTGAGGTGTAAGCACAGCAACCTAGTGACATGGTTTAGTGGTGGACTTGGCAGTGCTGAGTAAAGGTTGGGCTTGATGATCTTAAAGGTCTTTTCCACCCTGGTTGAGTCTACGATTTTAGTTGCTTTCCACATATATGCATACATTTACCCTGAATTTCACACACCCCACAGCCCCGCCAAATAGAGCAGCCTGGTCTGTCATAGAATCAAATAGCAAAAGTTAAAATAAGTCCTTACCACCAAAGGCTTCCAGATTCCAAGAGAAACTGTACCGGGGGGCACAGATTTCAGCACTTCCACTGCCTCTGCCAGAGTGGCGCGGTCCAAGGACTTCTCATTCACAAACACCAAGCGGTCACCGGGTTGAAGCTCTCCCCCACGTTCAGCTACTCCACCTGGCACCAAAGAGCTGATCACAATGGCTGTTCTGGTTGGGTCTAAGGGATCCTGAAAACAAACAAACAACAAAGAATTACAAGGAAAAAGCCCACAAAAAGATGAATGTTGAGTATGGGAAGAGCTCTTAAGCACGTTCCTCATTTAATGCTACTGAAGCATTGCTGAGACGCACAAAAAAGACTGCCTACCTATCCTGCCAAGGCTTACACTTTACAAAAGAAAGGTTTGCAGAAGGAAGATATTCCATCACTTGCCTAATCCATTAAGAAATGCGTGATTTGAAAGCTGACCGATACCCTGCCTGCCCTCTTTTTACGTACACAGGGGCGGCCAGGCCAACCTGTAAATAGAAAACCAAGGCTGGCACTCTTCCACAAGCCTCCGTCCAGCCTGTTACGTGGTAACGTTACATAAAATAACCATTCTGCAAGCCATTCAAGTGCTTCAGAGCAGCAAACCTGACGTTAAAAGAAATCATGGCAAGATCAGAAATGTAATTTCAAATATGATTATATTAAAATTAAAAAGCAAAGCCCAAAACATTCATGAATAGCAGCATACATTTGCTGTATTACTGCAGTGTTCCTGCTTTGTCAAATCTGTGTGACAACTTAGAAAAGACATTTTCCCCACCCATGAAGCCTCCTTAACAGAGGATACAGGGGACAGCAACAGAAGGGTCACTAAGATTATTGCTGAAGACAAGAAGTGCTGCAGTGGTGTATAAGGAATGTGAAGTACAAAACATACACATTGGAGAGGCTGTGAACTGATTTTCACTTGATTTTCTTGCCCAGGATTAGCCTTTGCGTTGTGCCATGCACCATTCCTATCATATTCAGCCATTTAAGAATTCCTCCTCAATGGAATGAAATGATCAGAAGTTATTCTACAGAGGCAGAAAGATTCATAAAACAAATTTATGGGGTTTTTTGCTTCCTTGTTTGTTTTTTAAACATTAGAATGAGCCTTTCTTCCCCTTGCTAAAGGCTCATAAAGCTCAGAAATGCTCCTTGTATGCACCAGGTCTTCAAATGCATAATCATGTACTATTTTTCCCTCAGGACTTGCATCTTATTCAGGGCACGGGAGGGATAAAAAGAAAAGGGCAAAATTCAAATGACAAAGACCACCATGAATTCAGCACCTCAGCGTTAATTTGAAAACAGGACTGCTTTTTTAACTCTTTCTTTTTATATAACTGTGCATTGCTTTCCTAGGGAACATGGGGGGGGTTAAGGTATGTGCAAACATATGAGGCAATGAATGTAATATCTGTAAACAGCTGAAATGAGAGAACTGAAATTAGAGTTCAGCAGGAAGAGCCCTGCTGAAGCTGAATTCAAGTAAATGCATATTAGCAATGATTCTCTCCCATTCTACTGCTTAATCCTGCCATTTTATAATCTTCCCAAGCCCTGGGTATCCACATTGTACGGAAGAGGCTTCCTTGTGAGTATCGTGTGCTGATAATCAAGCCCAGCACCCTCCCTCTGCTGCGCGATGGTGTGCTGCCTACTGAACCCGTGCCAACGCGCTCGGGCTCCCCGACTGTTCCTGCTCAAACCTGCCTCACACAATGCCGAGGGGAAAGGATTTCATTTGTTTCCAAGAGCAAGCTATCCATGTTCCGCATACGCTTTGGAAATTTTTAGAAACAAACCAAACCTGAATGCGAAAGAAGAATCCAAAGGATCCCAAGATGTAAAAAATGAAGAATCCAAAGGATTCCAAGGTATAAATAAAAGATTTTGCTTTAAGAGCACTGAATTTTGGGAATTCTTCCCTTTGTGTAGATTGTCTGCTTTGCCAGCCCTTGCCCTCACCCAAACCCACGTGCCCAACCATCCTGATGGCAGCTGACCACAGAACAAACAGCCCATCTGACACAGACGGCCGAGATGGTTTTCATTTGGGGGTTTGCTCCAATGCAAACTAAAACCAACCTTTTGGGCTTCTTTGCAAAACCAGGATGGTGTCGAGAGAGCCACTTTGAAGCAAGTGAGGTACTCTTCACGTTAGGAAGGCTTCACTATAGAACTAAACCAGTTAGTTTGCCTATCATGGGCTCACCTTGCCATGGCAAGCGAGGTTTATGCTGGTTCCCTAAACGGGCAAATGAGCTCTCAGCAAAATCCCACCTTTGCTGACACAGCAGCATTTATAATATGACTGTTGCTGGCTTAGCTATACTGATAAAAAATGAACAAAACATCAGCCCTCATCCTTACTGATGCAGGGAAGTGAATGCCTGGCCCAGTAAATATGGCACTGGCTGGGAATGTGGGAGAAACAGGTTCAAATCCCTGCTCTGTCTGATCCAAAGCTGCTCTTTTTGGGGTTCCAGATCACAACCATTTAAGTAGGACGTGGGAATCTCACCATTAGCTTCTTCTATGCAGATATTTAAGTTCAGCAGCCTAACTACCATATTTCTGATGAGAAACAGCCCTATTTCAGCTTAGGTTTCCACTGAAATAAAAACATTCTGGCTTCAATAAATCATCATGTCACGGTAAGAGATAATTTAGCTGAAAAGCTAAATTAAAGCTTGTGTTCCGACAAGCTTTAATCCTCCTGCTAAAAATGAAGATAGAGTTCATAGAGTCCTAAGAATGATTTGGGTTGGAAGGGACCTTAAAGCTCATCCAGCTCCAACCCCTGCCATGGGCAGGGACACCTTCCTCTAGAGCAGCTTGCTTCAAGCCCCTGTGTCCAACCTGGCCTTGAACACTGCCAGGGATGGGGCAGCCACAGCTTCTCTGGGCACCCTGTGCCAGCGCCCCAGCACCCTCACAGGGAGCATTCTTTCCTAATGTCTAATAATACATGGCTCCTATATAGCAAAGTTTTGAGAACAGCACAGTTATCTTTGCTGCTTCACAACACAAGAGTCTAAGCCATGTACGCACTGGAATTGCTTCATGAACAGCAGCAGCAGATATCTTCTTAAAAGGGGACCATATTAAAGCCCGTTGATCAGGCAAATACAAAGCAGGGTTATAATTACTCTGCTGTTTTCAAGCAGAGGGAGCTATTGTACAGGAAGAGAAGAGCAATACGAACTACAGAGACAGGGCTAAAGCAGTAATGCGAGCTGTGCTGCAAAAGCCTGGGTGCTTGTCACCAGTGCCCGTGAATGGCAATGTGATTGCCATAAGGAATGCAGCAAAAGCTGTGTGTGAAGACACAGACCTGCTGGATTTCAAGGTGTAATCATGAAAACATATTCCTTATAATTAAACGAGGGTGGCTGTAACTGGATTGCACTGTGCTCGTCTTACCAAAACAAAAGGAACAATGTTGTTTTGAAACCTTGCCTTATGATTTACACTCAAACCCCAATGCACCCTAAAGACCAACATCTGCTAGAACAAGACAGCAAACACTGAATTCACCCTCACAGCTTGTAAGCAGTGAGTGCAACTGGACTGTACGGGTCGTTGCCTTGCTTTTGAAAGAAAGCAGTGCTAGAAGCAGGCTGAAAAAACAGGTTCTCACCTTTCATACTAACTGCAGAAGGCAAGTTCACTGTGACAGGGTCCTGATGGACTCCGGAGCCACCTCCGTATTAACAGAGCTGCCACAGCCACTCAGGGTTACTAAACTACACACCTAGCCTAAGGCTCTTCATAATCAGTCAGTAGTGATTTTTAGTCACTAGCAGTTCAGGTCCAGATTTCACCTCTGCTTTAAAGTGAAAGGCTCATTTCCTTGGATAGAGTTTACAGGCTGGGAAGAAGCTCCCTCCCCAAACCCAGAGCTAAGATGCTGCTGTAATGGTACTCAGCTGGGATACAGAAGCGACTTAACTCCAATAGTTCAAGCAAATATTACACGACTTTGCAAGACAGCAGAGGGAGCGTGTATGGGATGTCCCATGCATCTTAAAATGGGCATGAACTGGGCTCAGCACATTTGAGGAGGAACTTTAACTTCAGTCTACTGAAGGATTCCTTTACACAAATGAATCATTTATGGTCAATGACAAAAGGAATCAGTCAGTGAAGTAAAACTAACAGGAGACAAACCCCCTTAACTCACAAGCACTGACATAAATTCTTAAGTAAAAGAATTACATGTAAAAAAGTCTGCGACTTGTATAAAGGGATGGAAGCAGACCTCTACCATGCACCAGCTCAGGATGCTGGCCTCCAGGTAGCCCTTGGGGAACTACTGTGCCTGTAGCTGCTGTCTTTCTCTCTGTGCTCGAGCCAGCCATAGGCTATATGAACTTGTTTCAAATAGTCACAATTTATTCATGCTTAGCACACCATACATTTAACTACGTTGAACCATAGGTTTTCCCTCCCCCCCTACTGCTCCTCATCAAAATCCACAAACGTTTCCTGGAGTCCAGGTGTCAAATTTTTCTTCTTATTTTCAGAGCCTCATTTGTTCTGGATTCATTTAGCAGCGCAGAGTCACGCAGGGGCCACTGCAGTTGCTGCCTCTGGGATCCCTGGATTCAGAGCAGCATGAAGTCTCTTAAAAACCTGAGCTCTGCTAAAATGTTAAGAGTCCCAGGAGCACCAGGTTAACAGAGTCCTACGTGCAATGCTGCTGGAGTGTGTGACTTCAGTGTGGCTTCAAGTGAGGGACCTGAACTTGCTGGGGGCACCCAAGAGTCACACTCTTGTTAGATACCAGAGGTCCTTAGGAAGCAAATCTGGAAATATAACCAATAGAGCTTCCCTCTGTCCATCACCCTGGAAAATTAAAACGACAAGAACCCACTCTTTCCCCTTCCTTCCCAAAAGGTGAGGTTTCTGCAGCAGCCAAGAGAGGGCACTCCAGGCCAGCCCAGCTCCCGCACTACCGGAGGCGTTTCATGCTCTGACAAGTCCATCCCCATCACTCAGCCCCCAGCCCCAGCAGAGCCCTGGCTATGCGCAATGGATGAGGAGCAGCCTGTCCTGTGCAGCAGGCTGTAGCTATAGCTCGATTGGATGTGAGCAGCTACCACGTTTTCTGGGGTTTTGTTTGTGTTTTCCTTTTCTAAAGGCTCGCATGAAAATACAAGACAAAGCAGCGGGTGACTGACATTTACTGTGCAAAGTCACTCTCACTTAGTTACAGGCTATATTAGTTTTGGCATCATTTAGGATCTAAATTCAGCTAGCCTGACTTCCTAGAATATTTTAGCTTTCTTCAAGCAACAAACTGCCTGCTGCCACAAAAACACGCATCAAAAATAGCATGGCAAAGGATCCCAAAAGAAACAGTTTGAAACTTTTTTTCTCCCCCCTTGTACCAATTTTGATTTATCTGAACAATTTTACAAGTGCCAATTTGTATACTGCAGGTTTCGGCGAGAGAGCCAAAACAAACACGTTAGAGCTCAGAGGTCAGAGCAACCCAGCTTCATTTTGCATGGGACCACTTCCAGGTCTAACATACGTATCCATATTTAAAACTCTTCAGTTTGCAAGTGAATAAGATACCAGACTGAAAGCCTCTTAAACACAACATACTGAACAAGGAACATACACTCGTCAACAATGACAAGCACCAAATGCATTTCATGTTTGTCTTACTATTATGTAGAACAAAGGCAGAACTGCACATGAAATAATCTACCTGTATGCTCAGTGTTGTGAGATTACTCGAAATACTCATCTGTGCTCTCATTTTGTGAAGTGCCACTTGCTCCCTTTGCAGAGCCACCCTCCACATACACACCAACAATGCCAAGGGGATGCAGGAATCGAGAACCATGAACAACCTGCATCCTTTTCAAAGGCACTAAGTGCTTCCCAACAGAAGGGGAAGAGAGAAAGAGGCAGCTGTGAGTGACGTCCAGTTCCCTCCTTAAGGTAGCCTCAATTTAGAGCCTCAAGGTCCAAACCTTCTGTTCATTCACTCCAATGTATTTACAGGAGTTGGCCGTAGGAACTGCCAAAGGTACTCTACAGCCTGAAAAAACATCCCTGAGAAAGCGCTCAACTAGTTTTTGTTAGATCCACTACATGGGCAATTGAGCTGTAATTCGAAGTGTTTAAGTCTTGTTCCTGCCTCTTCCATTCGTGTTAGACTGCAGTCAGCAGGACTACTTAGGAAAACGACTATACAACACACAGCCTCTGGCTGTACCAAAGAAACAAACTCCAGGCTGATGTGCTGAAGTAATACAAACTTAAATGCAGGATGGTATTCAAGGAGGAACGCTGCACTTTCCTGTGATGTAAGGCAAAGCACTAGAAATAAAACATAAGTATTTATTGATCTGCAGTGAGGGAATAAAGCAATGAATTTCAGCAGCTCTAGCGTGCAGCCAGCATTAATCAAAACTTCTGTGGTGGGAAATGTCAGCAAAGAAACAGGAATTCACAAGGAAAGGGAAAAACACAAACAAAACATAGAGCCACACCTAGAGGAGGAGAAGGAAGAACAAGGTAGGAGTAGGTGGCACAATGGGTTTCCCACACCAGGCTTTCATCATCTGCAATCTGCAATCCTATCAGTCTTCTCCAGCAAGAATGAACACGGTGGCCAGTGATTACTCAGACCCACACAGGTCTGGCAGAGCTGGCAAGCGCTGCGCCATCAACCTTCATCTGCTGCAGAAGAGGGATGCGCTGCAGATCCTTGGGATGGAAATGCCTCCAGGGAATGATGAAAAGGAAAAGATCTTACACACTAGTGCTATTCTCAAATAAAAAGATCAAAGATAGGCACTGCTTCTATGGTAGTTTTGAAAGTGTCACCGTGCAGTGGACTCAGGTGCATGTCACTATCTTTTAATTTATCAAGCTTCTCAATCAACCTAAGGTTCCATCCGCCTTTTATATTTGCTCTCAACAGAGCTAAAGTCACAGGGATTACATTCATTAGACTCTTAATATCTACTACTTTCAGACTTTCCAGCTCCAGAAAAAACACACTGAATGCTGACTACAGGGAAAAGCCACAGAGATAAGAAAGAAAAACCCTGAACTCATAAGGAAATGGAGGAAAGCCACTGTGTGATGAGATAAGGAAGGGATAGAGATGTGTGGGAATAAAGAAAGAAATACTGATGAGCCAAGGGAAAAAGTATAAACAGTATCACCTACACAGCTTACACTTCATGGTCTTAACACACATTCTGGGTTTGATCAGCTTTCAGATTCAAATAATCCTTGAGCTAAAAATCCACTGAAACAGCCCAGCAGGCACTTCCAGTGGTTAGGAATACTGCCCTCAACACCGTTAATGGTCTGTGGAAGTGCAGTGTGTGTTTTCACACAACCAGAGCTCTCCTCTGCGTGGAGGGTGTGCATCAAACAGCAAACTCCTGAATTACAGGAGATTTTCCATAGAAAAAGCTGCAAAAGGGAACAGACAGGACAGGCCTTTTTGTCTTTGCAACAACAATCTGCAAACAGTGACTTGGTCCAAAGATGACTTGCAAGAGTATGGATGGTGGAGAACAGAGAAGGGTAGGTAAAAAGATTGCAGAGAATTTAAGGCTACTGCAAAACACAGTGAGAACAGACAGAAAACTCCAAGTGCAACAGCTCTATTTGGATTTGGGGAGCAGCATCTTGCAGAAGGGTGAGGTATTAAGAAAACAGAATACCTCATAACTTCAGAGTTCTTTTCAGAATTCTTCATGCTCATCCATCAGCACCAACATATACCTTAAACCTCATCAGTTCAGGACAACAGATTTGGACCTGTCTGGGTTGAGCTTTTACATACCCATTGCTCCACCATTCCAACGTGCTCACGGAAAGACTAGCACAGCTCTTAGATAAGCAACACTCATTTGTGCAGCTTCCTCAGGTCTCATTGTCTTACCCTTGCTGAGATTTACCAACTCTTTAACAAGAATTCCAGCTAGTTTTGTCCCTTTAAATTCTCGCCCTCTCTTGCAGGCAGAAGACATCTGTGGAATAATAATGAATTTCTTTGGTTTGGGGTTTTTTTGTTTTTATTAAAAGCTATTCTTCCTAGCAGGAAATGAAAGAGAACAACCAGATTGTAGAATCTGGGGGAATAGGGAAAACGTTTCTGAAGGTTAATAATAATAATACTGTTTAGCATTTATGTTGAGGATATGCGACAAACCAAGGAAAAACAGATGTTTTCAGTAATGCTTCAGTTTCTTTGCAAACTCAGGTATTGTCCAGAGCACTCACTGGCTGTGGCAGCTCACAAAAGACAGGAGGCCCTGAGCTGGAAGACAGGGAGCAGAATGAAGCCCCCATAATCTAAGGAGAAATGGTCTGCTACAATACTTATACACACACCAGTCTATGGGGCTGGAATGGACCCATCCAAGGGTACCAAGGAGCTGGTGGAAGGTCTTACCAAGTCACTTTCTATCACATAGCAGCAGTTCTGGCTCACAAGGAAGGTCCCAGTTGGCTGGAAACTAGCAAATGTTATGACATCTACAAGAAGGGCCAGTAAGAGATCTGGGGACCTACAGGCCTGCCAGTCCCAGCTTGGTGCTGGTTATGGGGTTAGGGAGGACATCATCCTGAGTGTCTCCACACGGCACATACAAGAAAACAAGTGATCAGGCCCAGTTAGCATGGGTTTATGAAAGGCAGGTCCTTCTCGACTAACCTGATCCCCTTCTATGACAAGGTGACCTGCCCAGCTCATCATTCCCCTGCACTGGGCACTGGTGAGGCTGTACCTCGAATTCTGTGTTCAGCTCTGGGCCCCTCACTACAAGAGAGACATTGAGGTGCTGGAGCGGGGCCAGAGAAGGGCAACGGAGCTGGAGCAGGGCCTGGAGCACAAGTGTGATGGGGAACGGCTGAGGGACCTGGAGGGGGGGACTTAGTCTGGAGAAGAGAAGGCTCAGGGGAGACCTTACTGCTCCCTACAACTGCCTGACAGGAGGATGGAGCCAGGAGGGGGCTGGGCTCTGCTCCCAAGGAACAAGGAACAGGACAAGAGGAAACGGCCTCAAGCTGCACCAGGGCAGGTTTAGACTGCAGATTAGGGAAAAATTGTTCCCCAAAAGTGTGATCAGGCATTGGAACAGACTGCCCAAGGCAGTGTTTAAAACATCCTAGGGAAGTATTTAAACATCCCTGGAGCTATTCAAAAGACATGCAGATATGGTGCTTGGGGACATGGTTTAGTGGTGAACTTGGCAGGGCTGGGTTAATAGTTACACTCAGTCTTAGCAGTCTTTTCTAATCTAAATGATTCCATGATTCTATGAGATCCCTTCCTAACCTCCCACTTGAAGTCAGACTGATAACCCCAAGCACAGCCTCAGGGCATACCCAAGCCCTAATGTGTCTTCTTGCCTCCAGGTTCTCCAGCTGCTCTACCTCAGCAAACTTTTCCTGTGTATCTGTCTATATCTCACGCTGAGATACACAGTCCCTTTCATTTCTTATTAAAGTGGTTTCTCGTTTCCCAATGCTTTTAGTATTGCTGCAGTGAGGTTTTGGAAGCCACTAATCATGAACACCCTAGAAACTTCACCAGGAATGTGCTCAATTGCATTCACCACCTCTTCAGCCCTTAAAAGTAGTATTTAAGCTGAACTCCAAGAGAATTTTTCAAAAAGCTACATTGAATTCAATTCATGACACACTATTAAGAATTATTTTACACATGAAGCAGCTTAATATGATTTAAAGGATGCAGAACTTTCCCATAGGGGGAGAGAAGCAAATCCTCCGTGAGATGAGTACCAACACAGTTGGTACTGAGGCTTACAAAACTTTGATGTTAATGAATGTGGATGGGTTGTAGAGATGGGAGAAAAGCTGCCTTTATCAGTTTTCCCAGTACCAAGCTGATAGCCATTGTAAAACTGCTTTTTAATACAGCTGTGCAGCTTTTGCCAGTAAGCCACAGGTTTCCATCACATGATCAGGTGAAAATGTGCTTAACAAGGATGTGAATATGCTTCTTTGTTCATAACAAACTTATCACAAGACAGACAAAGCTCAAATTATCACAAGAGGGCAAACGGGTAGCCAGGGACATGTCAAAGCATTCCAGCCTGCATCTCCCTGTTGAGCAGTCCAAGAAAGGAAAAATATATAAGCTAGTTGAATACCACCTTCTACAAATAAGAAGTCAGTTTGCTTTTTTGTGACTCTACATCTGGAGCCTGTTTGTTTGGGGCATAAAGAAAAGAGGAAAGATATTTGGAGACACTTAAATTGCTTCACTTCCTGCCATGAATGACTATGCAATGATCTTGTTATGAAAGAGAAAACAATTGTTTCCCATGCTCCCTGGGAGAAGGACAACATGTAACCTGCTGAACGTGCAGCAAGAGACTGTAGTTCAACTGTAAGAAAAGACTGCTAATGGTAAGAGAGATAAGTCCAGGAATAAGGCAGCTGTGGAGTCCCTATTGCTAGAGTACAGTAAGAACCCCTTAAGCACTGACCCACGCTGACTTCATGTTGTTTCAGGTCTGGGTAAGATGAAGCTCAAATAATACTGAAATACCTGTTAGTGATTCCATGGATGGGTAGACATTTACACCTACATCAGTCCATGAGTTCCTACAGCCTAACAGGTCTATAGGGCACCTGGGTACTGTGCAACAGAACCCAGGCACTGGGGAGTTACCTTTCAAGCACAGAGAGAGAGAAACAGCATCTCACAGGCATTCCTAAGAGCTATGTAAAATGTCAATCCTCTCCACTGCAACCCTCGCCCTCTCCAGTTTCACACACTTTAAAACAGCTGCTTTAAAATACTCTGACTTCAAAGCCCAGTAAATTAAGCTCCCCATAAAGTCCATTCAGCTTTTTGTTTAATTTGATAAAAGCTCATCAGACCATTCAAGTTACCTTCTGGTCAATACTGCCTCCAGAAATCTGCAATTCAGCTACCTGTGGTTTTTCCAATCTCTCTGTAAAACATCACTAACAGAGCCTGTTGGGGCCTGCATGTACCAGGTTTCGGGTAACCTCTGTTACAGGGCCACTCAAAGTACCTTTTATGCAACTGTGAGCTCTTTTTTTCCTCTACAAGTTTCTGTATTGTGTGATTTTAGTTTTCTCTTGCCCCAGTGCCCTGGGATGACCACTTTTATATAGCATTTCACCTTTGTTTTAACCTGATGACATACTATGCCCCCTTCTATTTTAATTTGAGACCAAAACCACTTGGTCTTAACAGCGACTTAGCTCTTAGACTTGCTGGGCAGGAGGTTTAACTTCAGGCTAGAAAAGTTACTATTAAGCTGGTGCCAGACTCTTTGCAGTGGTGCCCAGTGACAGGACAAGGAGCAACGGCCATAATATAAAACACAAGAAGTTTCACCTCAACACGAGGAAGAGCTGCTTTCCACTGGGGGTGTCAGAGCACTGGCACAGGCTGCCCAGGGGGCTGTGGAGTCTCCCTCTCGGGAGACATTCCAAACCCACCTCGATGCGTTCCTGTGTAACGTGCTCTAGGTGGTCCTGCCTCGGCAGGGGGTTGGACTGGATGAGTTACAAAGGTCCCTTCCAGCCTTCATGATTCAGTGATTCTGTAACACTTTCATGTCTATTGACAAAAAACAATACATAAGCTTACTATAGGTCCTTGCATCACTGATGATCCCAAATCACTCTACAAACAGAGTACTTGGTCCCTCATTCACCATCAAAACATACTTGCCGCTAACTGTGCCAGCAACACTACATAAAAGTTAGTTAAGAGGTGAAAGAGAGAGCAACTTCTCCAAGTGAAATTACAAGGAAATTAAGGGAGGTAGAGTATATTACTTCACGGAGAAGTTGGCCAAAAGACCAAACAGCACACCTTTTTAATGGCTAAAAAGGGGGGCAGGGTCCCTGTTCAAGATAGAATCACCAGCAGCGCAACACTGCTCCTCAGGTCTCTGCTGAACACGGTGTGTTATCAGCTGAGGGAAGCACAGCACATGTGGAGCCTGTTGGAGGCTGCTGCTGCCTCTCCTTCTGCGGGCTTTTCATCTAAGTGTTATCAAGAAAAAGCACTGCCTAGCCTAAGAGCTTTGACAAGATCCCAACACAGTGGTGACAATAGAAGAATACACAGGAGATTTCATTTTGAGACCTCTTTGCTGTTTCTTATTTAAATAAGCCATCACACTAGGAGGAAAAAAAATCCAGTGAAACAGATCATTTCAAGAACACACAGCGTCAGCCTCCCCATCCACCTCCCCTCTCACCGGGTATTGACCCTGCTGGCAGAGCAGCAGCCTCAAAGATTTTAGATTTCCTACCACGTAACTACAAATCAGGACATTCAGCAAAGGGGAAAGAGAGATTTTCTTACACATAGTGATCATGAGAAGCTGAACAGCCTCCTATATAAATACAGCCCTGTTCTAGCAAAGAGAGTTACTCTATTTCTCTAATGGTAATTCCAAAGTTTTAGGAACATGTGTTCATGTCTTCCAATAGGACTTATTAAAAAACAGAAGGTTGCTCTGTTTTAAGCATTTAAATCCCTAAAGACAGACAAAAGAAAACACAGGACGAAGTAGCAATACTATTGATTATGCATAATTGCTATAATTAATTTGTAATTAGTTCATTAAAATCTATAGGCATTACATTGGAATTATGCTTGTACATTTCTGGGAATATCCTGCAAGTCACTTGGGATATGCTTATCATTTATTTGATAGATGAAACATTATTAGAAAGACAGCCCATTAAAAATTAATATACCAGAGGAATAATTTCTTGATCTCAGCATTCAGTTTTCTATGTACTCAGATTCCTATTCCATCTTGCAAAGAGTTTGTATTAATACTGTTTTTCCAGAGTGTGACTTGGGAAGCATTTTACACAACTGAAGCACAATACCCATTAGGCCAAGTATGGGGCCAGTTTTGAGAAGACAAAATGAAAAACACTGTATATACCATGACAGTATTCAGCACCACATCTAATTCTATAATCAGACTTAAAATGGAAAGATTAGAAGCCTTCAGCTTCAAAAGACATACCAAACATGAGTGGAAAGCAGTAGGAAGAAACTTCCACAGCACCATAAGCAGCCCGATCTCTAATTGCTTAACATTCTTCCACTTCTGCAGTGCATCTGGCATCACTCACTGTCATAAATGAACATGTCTGTATGAGCAGCATCTCAGGGGTTCTTAAATACTGCAGATAACAGCCACCAGTCTCTCACAACAAACGAGTAAAGTGGGCTGGTATACACTGGTACTACCCTTCATCAGGGACTGTAGGGATAGAGCAAGGTTTAAACTTAAAGAGGGGAAGTTCAGGTTAGACAGAAGGAAGAAGTTCTTTACTGTGAGGGTGGTGAGGTGCTGGCACAGGGTGCCCAGAGAAGCTGTGGCTGCACCATCCCTGGCAGTGTTCAAGGCCAGGCTGGACAGAGCCTTGGGCAACATGGTCTAGTGTGAGGCATCCCTGCCCATGGCAGGGGTTGGAACTGAATGATCTTAAGGTCCTTTCCAACCCAAGCCTTTCTGTGATTCCATGTTATCTACCTTGATGGAAGATGGAATAATAGCACCTCACGGTTTTTTTCCTGTGACGTTACTTCTCTATTCCTACTCATCTTTCAGAAGTACCACCAATATTTCTGAATTGCCATTTCAAACAATAGCTTCAGAAATAATCTGACCTTAAACATCTACACTATAGTCACATCATTTCCAAACTGGATACATAACACCAAAGTTTCCTTAAATTTCTGTAACAGAGAGGGTCAGTCCTTACGTGTATAATTATGAGCACCAAGAATAGGCCTTCTGCTCAGAATCAGCTCTTAGAAAGTGTTTTCCTCCCCACTCTACCTCCATCAACACTAACAGGAGGTTCTTTTTCTGATGCACTGATCCATGCAGCTAGGCCATGTGAACACCCATTTTCATTAAATAAATCATAAAAAATATAAGTCATATAATTACTTAAAAAGAGCAAAATGAGCCGTGGATATACAGTGCAAGTAGTGGCATTTGCCATTATAAGGCTTGAATCTTCTCTTGCAAAACAATGAGTATGTGCCTAAAACCAAACCAAACCCTTTCGTTTTTAAAAGGAGGGTAAAACTGCAGAAAGAATTGTAGAACGGAGAGTTGGGTCTCCAGGTCCTTTAAGCCACAATCAAACACTTCATTGTAATTTTGTGCTTCTCAGCAAATCTGCTTTAAGAATTCCAAACAGTCTCCCTGGAACCACATACTTATTCCCCTGCCTCCAATCTAGCATGGACAACTCTTTATTTTCTTTGCCCTTCACTCAAGAGTGTGATGGATGTATTTACATAAACATGCACACAGGCACAGATATCTCTCTATCAAAATTAATCTGCAGATGATGAAAAGTGTAAAAGATCTAAGAGGCAAATCCCAAACAAAAGAGCATACTTTATACATAAATATCTTGAAATTAAAAAGATCTGAGATTAAGTGGTTTACCACTCATTTAGAATTGATTAGAATGTATTTAAATTTAGCTGAAAGTACCACAACATTGCTCATGTATTTGCATCTGCGAATAAGTAAATAAAAAGCCTGTTATTAAAGCCTTCATTAATTCTGATTATATGAGAACTTAAAAGCAAATCTGTGTACTACTGCTCTGTAAAGACTCCCAGCAACTCTACAGTAAAGCTGGCACTGCAACACAACATGTGTCAGCGAAAATGACTAACAGGATCTATTTTCAGTAATCTTATATCACACGGGTAAAAATATAGAATTAATGGTTTTGTATCATATTTCAAATATATTTTTTTATTCTAATTCATTCCCAATTCATGCGTTACTGTATCAAAAGGTGAGTTTTAGATGACTTGACATTTATGCACAATAGTGAAACACATTTTATTAAACTGCAATGTTTAGGCAGTATTCAGATGTGATGTGTATGTTATTATGAAGAGTGATCCAGCTATTTTATTTCCTTATAATTATGATGGCTAGAGGTTTAAAAATATATATTACATTGACTAGAAAGAACATCTCATTCTGACTACAGATTGAGAGTTTCTAGATATTTAATTGAAGCCAATATTATTGACAGAAGGATTCATTAATTTCAGTAGAATTTTCCCCAATTAAAGAACTTGTCTGTTGGTTTCTATGGAGTTTAGCAATTAAGTATGTAACATGCCCCACAATGGACCTTCTTGGAAAAATCAAGTTTTAAGCTATGGATGACTTGTGAAAGTCAGCTTCCCCCTGTCTCCCTTTCCCTTCCCCACCCCAAAACTTCTTCCCGTATCTCTAGCATTAATACTGGTTTAATAGCTTAAGAAGAGAAGTGTAACTGAAAAATTATTAATAGGTTCTTCAATCTCTATTCTTACACAAATAAATGTATTAAAGCAAATTTGTGCTTACAGAAACCTGAGTTTGCAACACCGATTCATGCGTCAGTCCTGACGGTCCCTTTTGGCTATGAAGGACAGTCCTGGTGAAACTACCTCTGCAAACTCTAATTTTCATGGCTTGGTCCAAACTCTGAGTGCATCTTTCTGCAAGTTGAGTGGGACCACAGATCACAGACCAGAACGCGTTCATAGTTCATTTATAAATGAAAGGTGATTTGGGGCAGCGCGGAGAGAAAAAGCAAAAGACTCGTGGAATTAGGTACACAGGTATTGCAATGTACTTCCTCAGAAAGTTTGCTTGCCACTCTCACAGCTGAAAGGTCATTCTAAGTTAAAACAAAATTAACCAAAACCCAACCTCCCTCCACCATTTAGCCATTAAACTCAGAGTTATGAGGTGAAGTTTGATTAAAGATTTTGCACTTTATCACATCTGATAATCAGACTAGTTTAGAACAAGAGATGGCCTCAAAATACATTACTTTTCCCTGTACAGTTATTGTATACCCAGTATATATACAGTATTGACACCCAGTAATCAACATCACAAAACATTTTAAGGCACTGTACAAAATAAAGGGATTTTTAGTTACACAGAAAACTATACCTGATAGTCTAAAATGCTGAATCCTAAACCATTTTTGTCTTTCTCCAGCTGAATAACCTTCACATCGGGAGACCATAATGCTAATTCCCCTTCTTCCTCCTCAGGATCAATGTCTTCCTTGGCTTTCACCTGAAAGATAAAACCTCTAGTTCAAACACCATTCTTTCAGCTCTTTACAAACACCATTCTTTCAGCTCTTTACAAACACCGTTCCTTCAATATTTTGATTATTAATATCTCATATATGCCCTAAAATATGACCTCTTGTGGAATTACAGCTTCATTGAACATTATGCATCTAGTTTTCTCCGACTTGCTGCCTTTTATACTCCCCTGGGACTATGCTTACACGTTTGAGCAACCTGGCATACAAATACCCACGTATTAGTCAAATTAGTTCTTACAATATTACTAACCTGTTACATGTTGATGAACTTCAGCTGTCCCATTAGATGCATAAAGGAAAGATAAATATCTTAGCATAAAAGATGCAACCATTGACAGCTAATAGACCAGACCATCAGGCACATATGATACTTGCAGCATTAAATATGCAAACAAAAACTTCCTCTATTGCAACTATACAAAGAGTATCTA
The DNA here is from genome assembly GCF_028554395.1 of Pezoporus wallicus. Taxonomy (NCBI): domain Eukaryota; kingdom Metazoa; phylum Chordata; class Aves; order Psittaciformes; family Psittacidae; genus Pezoporus; species Pezoporus wallicus. The sequence continues at coordinate 2,488,976 of NW_026638088.1, read as the reverse complement.
ATTTGAAAGAGCAGTTTCTTTTACAATTTTTGTGCTAATGTATAAAAGAGGTATAGTCACCCAGTTTTGTTGGGTAAGGACAGCTTCATAAATACATCTTATAAAAAGGCATCTTGTTTTCCAACATGTACATTTCCCATAATGCTATTTTGTCCATACAATCTTTGCAAAGTATCAGTGTATGATGTTGCAAGAAAAAAGTTAAAGTCTGATACCATTAACTTCACACTGATTTAACTTTATTTCTTTGAATAAATATGCTTGTTACACAGAGCACTGCCATAAGGCAAAAGGAAGAAATTTTTCTTCCACACACTCTTCATTGATGCTTTTGCCAAAAGAAAGCAGAAATATTATGAGATTGCTCTAAGAAGAAGGCAACCTCTGTTCCCTCAATATTCCCTTATGGCAAAGATGTGCAACTGACGGGATGCACATGGAAAGTGCAACAACAAAAACCACAGTGGAGCAAGTTCTGTTGCAACAGAAAGGGCCTTTTACAAAAAGGTGTAATACTGTGCACCTTATTCTTTCATGGAACATCCATATTTCTTAACTCCCCACCTTAGAGGAAATTAGATTAGAAAACATCAGAAAAGATGAGAAGTTGAGGTGTAAATCCTTTTTAGAAATAGGAACAACCATTACAAGTGTCAAGATTTAGTTTAAGACTTTAAAGCTTCTGTAGTGGAAAGAAACATTAAGTTTCTTCTTTTTTTTTCCCCAGTTCTATAAAAACCTACTCAGAACATGGAAGCAATCAGCTAATGGTGGCAAGGATGTGATTTAGTATAATTCAGAGCTCTCACTCAGCTATTAAGTGTAAGAATGATGCATGGGATGTACCTAGTCAGCATGCTAGCTCGGTGATTTACCTACCTTGTATTTATAGTACAATGAAGTTTCTCATGACCAACCCGTATAAACTGTAGTAAAAGTACCAGTGCTGCAAACATGAACTATCTTTCTCTGAAACACCAGCTGCCCCTTACAAGCCCAAAGTGATTGGCAAAGGCAGCATTATATGACAGTTTAATAGAAAACTGCCACATGTAATCATGTATTTTAGGAAATGTAATTTAATACTGAAAAGTGGTCTGGATCAAACAGCAAAAGGAAAAAAGGACATTGGCTTTAGAAAGTAAAATCCCTTTCTTAAAAGCATATGCACTTTTTAAAAAGTTATTGTCCTTTTACACACTGAATGACATGAGAACCATAGAATAGTTAGGGTTGGAAAGGACCTTAAGATCATCCAGTTCCAACCCCCCTGCCATGGGCAGGGACACCTCACACTAGACCATGTTGCCCAAGGCTCTGTCCAACCTGGCCTTGAAAACTGCCAGGGATGGGGCAGCCACAGCTTCTCTGGGTACCCTGTGCCAGTGCCTCACCACCATCACAGGGAAGAGCTGCTTCTTTATATTTAACCTGAACTTCCCGTTTCAGTTTGAAGCCATCACCCCTTGTCCTATTCTTGTAGCCCCCTTCAGATTCTGGAAGCTGCTCTGAGGTCTCCATGCAGCTTCTTTTCTCCAGGCTAAACAGTCCAATGTTAGCCTGAAAAGTCTACCTTTCGTTCTGGAGGAGAAGCTCCCATGGTGGGCTCATCCACAAGAGACTCAGTGCCATCATCAAAGAGTCGCCGACAGCAAACCAGCGTGAAGGGGGGTGGCACTTCTTTTAGAAACGTGACTGCCTCACGGCGCGATTTGCCATACAGCTGGACTCCATTTACCTGCACAGAAGGGGAAACACATCCACATTAAGATAATTAAAAGGATATCAACCAGATTCTTTTATTATATATTGCATAGACGTCTTTTCCCTGTTGAATGTGTGCAATTTTACCCAGGGATTCTGGCAAAGCTCGCATAGCTTTATTAACATAGGCTTCTGAAGCATACATGCACCACTGTTAAGACTTCAACTTCATCCTGTGGCTATTGACTGGTACATCATGGCTCTGCTCTCTTCACCTCCCTCTAATTAGTTTTCTGATCTCTCTTTTCCCTAGCCTAAATCTTTCCTGGCATTATTATTTCATTCTCATCTGCTTCTTTGCTGGGGACATATTTTTAGCATTAGGGTTATGTGGTTGAATTTGAAAAGATAAAAAACACAGATTTTGAGGTCTAATCAAAACTTTGAACACAGAACTAGAACAACTTTGTCCACTGTCTAAAATGTAACTGAATGGTTGAAACCAACACAGATCCTACAAAAAGCATACAAGAATCTTTATATAGTAAAAAAAAACAAAACAATTACAGCAAGCAATTAAGCAGAAAGCCCTGACAAGGGTCAAAGCTTAGCATCCAATAAGCTTTAGATGCTGAGTGACAACAGAAGACTGTAAAGCCATTGTTAATCATAGAATCACAGACTGGTTTGGGTTGGAAGGGACCTTAAAGCTCATCCAGTTGCACCTCCCTAGAAGGGGAAGGGACACCTTCCACTAGAGCAGGTTGCTCCAAACCCTCTCCAACCTGGCCTTAAACACTGCCAGATGCCACATTTGACCCTAAAAAACACAGCACATAAATTTACATGTGTACATGTGCACATCTCTGTACATGTGCACTTGAGGCAGAGCTTCACCATATAATTCCCAGATCTCCTTTAAAGGGACTTGATCTTGTGCAAGACTACGCAGCAATCTCACTTTAGCCACATTTTCTTGCTGATCACCTCTACATTCCCCCATTTTTTCCTTAGTGTTTTCTTCATTGTAAATGTAACTTATACTGCTGGGAAACACACTATAACCCAGCCAAGGAGAAAAATTCAGAGCAGTGTAACTGGCCTCCAACATGGTAAGATGAACTGCTATGCGTTTTTTCTGTAAGAATTACAGCAAGTGCTGAGCTATCAGGCTAATCCATTAGTTAATTATTTAAGCAGAAGTATCTATGCATAAGGATTTTTTAATGCATTGAGAGTGGCAGTGTGGTGGAACGCTACCAGCACTTCTCAGCATACAGTGATTGATGGGGAAGAGCTACTGTGCACTCCCAAGCAGACTTGGGGACTCCCAGGCTGCTTTTGCAGCTGCCAGACATCAGCCTCTACACAGGCAAGGTGCCCTATACCCCATCCATTCACCACACCACTCTAGTTTCTTGTGCTATCAAATAAGATTGAGTGAGATTTTATAACAAAGCTAGAAGGACACAAGGAAGCAATTTATTCCTAAAAAAGAACACAATGAAATTAGCTAGAATTAGGGGAGGGGAGAAGAAAATACCATGCTTTCTATCATATTTGAAACACATCATTAAAAATAACCAACATTCAACCTCACTATATATTACAAACAAAATTCCTTACTGATCACATTTTAATCCCAACTGTATCGGGCCCAGGTAGAGCTGCTTGTTTGGGGAATGGGGCTGTCACTTTTTCCATTGCAAACCCCTACTTAAGGGGATTTATAACTTGGCTGCAAAAACATACTCTGGCCTAAACCTGGCATATATAGCTTTAGCCCTGAAGCACATTTTTATTTTGTTGGGTTTTTTTCCAGCTACAGAGTAGAAACAAATTTATGCTCACTAGGTCTGGACATACCTGTGAACCTAATTGTAAGTACACAGTCATAAGTAAAACTGTTAAATATATACAATTAAAGTTTCCCAAAGTTACTGTACAGCACTGCATTATTGCTTTTTGTATACATTTTTTTCCTGCTTAGCGGCCAAGGAATATAAGCAACACTTCCGGCATTCCATTAATCCTTTCCTTTAGGAATCAAGATTTCCTCCATTAAGTAATAACTGCAGAAAATGTTTTAGGTCTTAGTGAAACCAGTATGAATTTTTGATGTTATAGGGTGAACAACAAATAGGCAAGAGCTGTACACCTAACAAATCAAGCTTTCAGAACGCCTGATTCTGTCCCACTGATGGCAAAACTTCTTTGCATGCACTAAAAAAAGGTTCAAATTCACCATATTCCATGACAAGCAGGTATTCAATAAGAAATTAATGTCTTTTCACTTGCAGGCTGAGATACTGATAGGTATAAATACATAATTACACACACACAAAACAGGTGTTCTTTTAATACAATCAAATAAATATTTTTCCTGAGCAAATAGGTCTGGTGTGATTCCAAGAACTTCAAAGCTGTCCCAATACCTCTTTATACGTACTTAAACAAACTTATAACAGCTTATACACACAGATATCTTCTAACACTCAACAAGCGAGTTCTAATGTGTAACAGGAACCACTATTCCTGAGACTGTTGTAAACCTCTTAGGAGTGACAAATATTAAGAAAGATTATCCACCAAGAAAGCTGATGCCAAATTGCTTAAAAAGGTGCACTAAAGGACTACAGATATTCAAGCTGAAACATTTCAGAGACGAAACCAAACATGAAGTCCCTAAGAGGTCACAAGAATTTGACATTTTCTCCATAAAAGAGGAATGAAACAGTGAAGAAAACTAATGTGACTTCCAAAGCACTACACTAACTGCTTCCACAACCAACTCTTCAATGCTACTGCACACACAGCAGCCAAACTAGAATTTAATACAGGCCTTTTTAAGAAGGCAAAGCAAACAGGAAATAGTTCTGTTTTGGGGTGGTTTGGTTTGGTTTTTACCTCCAGAAGTTCATCCTCCAGTTGCAGAAGACCAAGTGTTGCAGCTGGACCATCTGAAGCAATTGATGATATATAATGATGTCCATCAAACGTGTCAAGCTCAACTCCTAGTCTCAAAGTGTGGATGGGTAACAGCTGCCAAAAGATAAGCATGGTCGAGAATTAATATGTCTTTAACCACAACATAAATACATTTAGGATTCAGTAGCTCACCAAATTAAAGTAAGCACACAGTAAGATGATTACGTTTGCAATACTGATATCATCTGTATTACAGCGGAGGTGATCATAATTTCTCCATAGAAACTGCACAAATAAAACAAACCATCTACCTTTCAGAGAAAAAAGCAATTTAAGCTGTGTCCATCCTAGCCAAAAGGCAAGTTTTCAACAGAACTGAAGGAAATTCCATAACCACCATTAAAAACTCATCACAAGATCAGCTCTCTTACTCCTTTAGGAGGTACACTACTTTGAGGTAGGAAAAATATCCACGAAGTACCCTCTGCAAATAGCTGTTAAAACTGGCATCCTTGTTTCTGCAAGGTGAAATCACTGAACTCCTGTTAGCCTTTTTCCAGTGGGCCTCCTTAATTTGGAAGCTTTTCTCTAGGGAGCTCTATTCCAGCTGAAACCAGGACAGGAGCCTCCAACCATTATAGTCCCTTGGGTCTGCTAATACTAGAAAAATCATCTCTCTAACACTATCCAGACAAGACAGCAGAAATCATAGCGAACTGGGGAGAAGGGGTGATCAGCAGTATCTGCTCCTTCAGTTTCTCTATTTTCTCACTTTTTATTACTTGAGCTTAAACACTGCCTGCCCTTCTAGTTCCCATTTAATTCTGGATACACAAGTAAAAGGAGAAATCCATCGATCCCCAACATTCCCTCACACCCATGTCTGATTATGAGTGTATGGCCTTTCTTCACCAAGACACCCCCACAAGCATACAAATACATCAGCTCCACAAGCCTCTTTTGCACAATAGTAACATATGTATCTTGAAAATCTCTGGAAAGTCTCAGAACACTGAAATGAATTCCAGCTCTGACCATTTCAATTAAATGGACCTCCCTCTCCCTGGATCACTATGACAAACTCTTCTGCAGGATTATGACATTGTTCAGCAGAGCTTCAACCTCTGCTCCATTCTGTAGTGGCTTTCAACAACTTAAGTTGTTGGGGTACTTAAGTACCCCAAAATCTGAGGCTTATATTCATGGTTTGGATTTCGGGGGATTTTATGTTTGTGTGTGTGTTGAAAGATTCATTTCCCAATGCTACAAAAAGGTATTGGACCAGTGGAGAAGATAAGCAGAATATTGGCAGCCTTTTTTTTGGAAAAGTAAGATAGAGCCACAAAGCCACTAAATTTCCTAAACAAATACAACTGGAACTGTCCCATGCCCTCCTAGGATTTACCCTGCCAACATACACCATGAAGGAAACCATCATATAAGTCATACCTTTGAGTACTTCTGGAGCTCCGAATCATCTGTAATAGGCATATCCACATTCACAACCTACAAATTGTAAACCGTAACATTTTTCAATAGCAGGACAATAAAGATTTTACTGGAATGAAGAATTCTGGCAAAAAACTGATGAGTAAAATAAACCGTGCTTAAACAAAGTCACACTGATGCAAAATAATTTTAAACAAATGTTAGAAAACTCGTTCAGACACAGAACATTTACAACTAGGAATGTGGTGATTATGCACTATTAGCAGACTTCAATATTATCCTATTCCCAAAGCCCAAGTGCCAATTTTAGTCAAGTTCAGTAATCCTGTATAAGCACAAAATGCCATTATCTTTGACACAAATGCCCAAACTGACTTGCCTTTTGAATTTGAAAAGTACAAATGCCTTAAGTTATTATTTCAGGCTATAGTACAGCCATTTAACATCTAAACCACCATCCTGTGCAGCATGCTCCTGACACGACTTGAAATACATGAGTTTAACCACCAAAACTGAATGCAAAGTGGATTATTTAGAAGAGTGAAAAGAAATCCTTTCAGTGTAACTTTAATTTTTTTTTTGTATTAATAATTATGTTGACTACCAGTTTTCTTGTAAAGTTCTTCCTTAACACAATTTATTTATCTGTAACCTTAGAAGATTATTTACTCCAATTTTAAATGCAGTGAGATGACATCTGTGATGATCTATGGCCCAGAGTTGGGGTTTGCGACACTAAAGTTGAACAGGTTTGGGAGGAATGCTACAACTGTTAGATTTGGAAAATATATAGTCTTTGGAAATTTTTAGTTTAAACAATAATACTAAGCTTCAGCTTTTTCTTTCAGCTTAATTTTAAACAGGGCTTCCAACCTCTTGTTTTCCAGTATTTTTCCCAACAGACAGAATCCATCTCATGTTCTTTCAGTTGTGACTAAATGACTCTATGACTCATAACTCCTCAGCTTGATTGCTCACGCTTAGGTACCTGGTGACAAACACCCCACAGTCATATATCCCTGTACAGACTTCCAGAGTCTCTTTCTGTTTCAGCAGGACCTCAGCTCCTTCCACTGGTACCACAAAGGATCAGCAGCACCAAAGCCATGAGCAACACCAAATTCTCTCTTCAAACAGCTATTTCCTTTGAAGATAAATACTTCTGAGTGAATACTCAAACCTGCAGGCACTTTCAAGGTGACTTTCTGGGAGGCGAGTGTAGGAGTGAGGATAGCATGAAGCAGGGACTGCACTATCAGGCTGAAATCAAACTAAACACTGTTATTGAATGCAGCCAAGCAAGACTAGAGGTAGGTACCGCCAACAAGAAGTGGAAGAAGTGAAAAAATGACTTTCAAAACAGGATGCCACAACAGCTTCCTTCTATTATTTAAGAGGACCAATCGTTAACATTCTCACTCCTGACATTTTACCGGCGGCAGCTAAAGAAGAATTAGAAACGGATGGTTTCACGAACTAAGCAGGTTTTCGTCCTCTGTGGGAAGTGTGATGGTGCTAAGGGAAGTAATATCAGACTCTTGAAATGTAAGGATGGGAATACCAAGCAACTGAAGTGGGCAGCTGAACAGATTTATTGCATCATGTACATAATCTTACATGAACTTCAGATCTTAAAGGAGTGCTAATGGAAAGAAGAGAAGAGAGTTTCTCCAGGCAATTCTTAAAGCTACTTTAAATCTTCCAGCGAGTGACTGGAACGATGGCTACTCCAAGTAGTAAAAATAAGCGTCTCTAAATCAACTGGACAAGCATTGCAAAGAGAAACAGGGCATTTTCCTGGTGGTGGTGAGAATTTTTCAAGTCCTTGGAAAGAACAGCGGCAGAAGCTTTTTCTCTGTACCCACTGGCTAACACACCACTGAAAAGCAGCAGTGAATTACAACTTCAGTCAACTCCTTATGATGATTCATCAAAACAAGCTTTTGCTTGGCAATTATTAAATATGAAGTGAAGAAATATCTGATAGACACTGGCACCACAAAGTTACACTACTGTGAATTACTTCCTATTTTCCCAGCACGTTTGAGAATCATTCTTTCACTCTTCTAATATAATTTTAAGATTCTTCATGAAATACAAGAGCTCCATCCTGAGCTTTTTTTTCCCAGGGCACAATAAGCCATAAATGAAAATCATAAAATCATAAATGAAATCATAAAAAAAGCCACATATTTTAAGTGGCTGCTACGATGCAGATTTAAAAGGACAGTTGATTTTCTTAAATCACTATTCCTATCTGGTATATAACAATAGTATCTACATAAACAGAATCTAGAAAACCACCAACTCATTATAACATTCCTATATTTCACCTCTGATGTTATGGGAAACAAAATTTGATGTTACTGATCTATTCCAAACACTAAACTGTTCAATAAACAGCCAGTAATGCTAAGCTCACAGATCTGTAATTTAAAGAAATAACACACATGTATGCAGTTTACTGAAAGATAACATACCAGAACTTCATATTCAGGTCCCAGCAGGTTTTCCCACTTGGATTTCAGCTCATGTGCTGGAGGGAGCAGGACTCTTCCTAAATATTAAAGTGAATATTATATTTACAAGCATATTATACATTCAGAAGTAAGTTTATTTCTAAATACTTCAATAAAAATTCAGTATAAATAAAAGATTAGAGGGTGCAATCCCAAAAAGGAAAGTGCATTAAGCTGAGTCAAACTGTGCAAATCAAAAATGTCTTTCTTAGCGAAACAATGCAAAATGTCAGCTACTGCTAATGTGTGATTTATTCAACTGAGAGGTAGAAATGATGCTCGCATCGATGAGATGTGAGTTCTGTAGATATAGTACTGTAAATAAATCATTCTTTCAGGCTGCAAAACAAATTTCACATGGCTTCACAATTTGTTGCTATAAAAATGCTTACTACTCCAGGGAAGCATCATCTCCCATCAAAATGAACCCCCCTTAAGAAGTAAAACACCTGACAAGATATTGCTGTTATCGAGGGGCTGTGTCAGCACAACGCAGTCACAGACTATTTCTACAGTTGGCAGGTAGAAAGGCTTGTCTAGTTTAATTAGGCCAGTAAGTAACATGAGCTTTAATATAAGCTCCAGTTCTAAACCAGTCTTCCGTGGGAACTTGGCTATCTTGACATTTATATCTTTTCAGCTTTCTTACTTATGCAACCAAGGCAGTATTACATTCATGTAAGACAATTTGACAGAGCTAGACAGCATAAAATGACCGGCTGCCCTGCATTTGACCTCATCCAGAAGCTCAGTGCACGTATAAAGTTCCAAGCTGAAGAAATGTTTAACTGGTAAGAATCAAACTCTAAAGCAAATTCCATCTAGCAGCTACAGCAGCAGCAACTGAGGTCTGAATTATCAAAACCTGGGTTTTTTCCCCCTGAATAACTGTAATTTTGTCAGATGTCTAGACAAAGCACAGACCACTTTGAATTGCTGCTATGTCATAGTGAAATTTAGAATGTAAATCACAAAATCACTGCAAGGACATTGAGGTGCTGGAGCGGGGCCAGAGAAGGGCAACGGAGCTGGTGCAGGGCCTAGAGCACAAGTGTGATGGGGAACGGCTGAGGGACCTGGGGGGGGGGGGGGGGGTGTTAGTCTGAAGAAGAGAAGGCTCAGGGGAGACCTTATAGCTCTCTACAGCTGCCTGACAGGAGGATGGAGCCAGGAGGAGACTGGTCTCTGCTCCCAGGTAACAAGTGACAGGACAAGAGGAAATGGCCTCAAGCTGCACCAGGGGAGGTTTAAACTGGAAATTAGAAACAATTTCTTCCCCAAAAGGGTTGTCAAGCACTGGAGCACGATGCCCAGGGCAGTGCCGGAGTCACCATCCCTTAAGGGATTTAAAAGATGTGTAGATGTGATATCAGGGACATGGTTAGTGGGTGACTTGGCAATGCCAGGATAACAGTTGGACTCAATGATCATAAAGGTCTTTTCCAAGCTAAATGATTCTATGACTCTATTCTATTTTGCACATAAATGAGTAAAATACCTCAAGGGGGGTAAAAAAGCTCAGAGCCTACCTACTAGCAAAAGCCAACAGAAATGGGATGTCAAGCTGCCTCAGTTTTCAATACCTTTGTAGACTGCAAAGATAAAACATGAGCTTTGCAATGCAATCCTCATCACATCATTTTATAACTTTGTATTTTTCTGCTTATTAAAAACAAAGATTTAAGTTAACTTTATCATAACATAATCCATCACTGTATGACAGATAAGCATATTCTATCTGATCTACACTGAGAAATCACACTCCTCAGAGCCTACCAAGTGAGATTTCACTTGGAAATATCCAGAGCATCTTTAACCTGTAGGCTAAAGGAAATACAGATACTCAAGGATTCCAGAAAATCCAGATAACTATTTTATGTCACCCACAAGAAACCTGACTAAGGATAAAAACTTGGGGTTTTAAATAGAGCCCACAGTTCTCTCTGAAATAAATTATCTCCATAAAAAAGAAGGGAAGAAAAACGGTCCCAAAATTCTCAGCTGTGAGTGAAAGGTTTTTTCCTTCATTGAAACTGAATTGAAGCTTCTAAGGAGAAGTCCTCTTTGTGAGCCTTGTTATTAAACACAGGCTGATCACTATTCCCAAACTGCAGCAAGAACAGAACACCAGCACATTTTTCCACTCCTTCTACTTGCAGAACTACTCAGGGACAGAAATTCTTTAGTCTTTTTTTCTGCTATTATAAAGTTATAGTGTGAACACACAGGACCTAAGCACCTGCAATCCCCTGTGCAGCCCAATATAGATTTGAAGGCTCACCAGGAGTAATGAATCTTAGGGTCAAGCTCTAAGTTCAGTTCTGTAACTGTGAGCTGTTCAGTTGGCCGAATACAGATTTCTTTGTCACTTCAAAAACACATTACCTAAATCTATGAGTTGTTCAGAGCAGGTGCTGATGCATGTCCACATTTGAAGTTTTCCTTTTTCTTTCTTTCAAACACACTTTGAAGTCTTCGCTTGTAACTTCCTCAGAACTGTGGAAACGTTGGCTGGAGTGATTTGGATTAAATATATTCAAATCCAATGGTATCACCCAATTCACTTAAAATACACCTTTTCCCCCAGAACAGCTTTTTCCACATGGCAGCTAAGAAGTTTCTTTCTAGTCTCTCATCCAGCTGGGATTTCTCATGACCTGAGGTATGTACCACATCTTCTATAATATGCAAGGCCTCAGACATGAAAATGCTTCCCAGGGACACCTTTCATTAGCAACAACTTTTAACATATTTAGTCTGTCTTTCTGCCTGCATTTCTATGCAGTTTTTCATTTCTAATTAGAAAGCATCAAGAATAAATCACGAATGTGTTGTAAAAATCCTGGTCAAAATTGCCAACACCTTCAAAACAGCGATTTTTTCTTCTTGCACTATCCTCCTGGTTTCACAAACTTACTATACAAGGATGCGGACTGTGCTCTAGTGCACTTCATTAAGGCACTACCTTTACCTGCCCTACTGCTGGATACTTTTCCTGGCTGCCTTTAAGTGTCTGACATGCATCATCATCTCTTTGGGTTTGAGTACTGCTGCAAGGCAAAAGAAAGCAGTTCTGCCCACTCTGCAGTCTTGCAGATGTAGCTGTTAAGTTAATTGCCTGTAGTCTGCTAGCAGAAAGTTTCAGGCCTCATACACACTGCACCCTAAACCATGTTGCCTTTGTAACAGAACTGCTTAAGCATGGGTTTGCCTGGCTAGAAATACTATTTAATACCTCCCCAGGAAACACAATTTAATAAGGATTTCACACAACTGGGCTAAAAGGGAAGTAATACCTATTTTATAAAACATACCTTTTGCATTAAACTTCTAAAAGCATTTCCAGAGTTTAGTCAGAGCCTTAAATAAGCAGTATTTACTTTAGCACCATTATAATGAAGTGCTCATCACCACGTCCAAAACAAGCACCTGTCTTTGGAATTTAAACTTGGCCATTAAAGTCTATTCCAAGGTGAAATCTTATACATCGTATTTCAGTATGAGTAAAATTTGCAACTAAGTATTTCAACTTTTTAACAGAGACACACACGCTTTATAGTTGCATAAAGCTTTTGCAGAACCTTGTAACTCTACAAGTGGTTTCTCACTATGAAAAACCACAGTTTAATCAAGCAATGATACTTGCTTACTATTGCATTAAACACTTCTGAGTCATTACTGAGTTTCAAAGCCATGCCCGGGGCAGTATCTTGCTGGCCCACAGAGGACCAGAACTGCTAGATTATATCAAGGGCAGTATCCAACTGCAAATAAACTATGTTTTCAGTGTTTAAATGTTGGTATCCCAAGATACACTGCACATACAAACACCTTAGCCTGTACTCTACAGGGTAAGGGGAGCTTGGATACATACATAGGAGAATAGAAACACCTGGTAGTACACTTGGTACATGTTGCACCAGCGATGTACCACACCCTCCGCTCAAGAAATCAGCACTTATCCAACTGGCAGCTACGGATTCCAGGCAATGAAATCCTTGCTAGACTCAGGTGTATCTACACCATACCCTGCGGAGCTCCAAGGAAGGGGCTGATGAGATTTGCACAATACTGGAATTAAATGGGAACTACTGGTATAGGTACAACTTGGTACAAACTCCTTTTGAAACTGAGGGCTTTGGAGTATTTATGGTGACGCAGTGGATTCACATCAAAGCAGTTTGTGTCTGCTATGAAAAGGGCTCAAAAATACATTTTGATCAAAGCTGATTATCAGCAGAACAGGAATCACTAAGGCATATCTAGATAACACACCTTGGGACTAGCAGAGTTTATTAACTTCAAGCCAGGTAAAAGCAATTTTAGCTCCCAGCCTAAACTGATCCTGGCATTGATAGAGCACATTTGCACAGCACTAGGTATTAGGTAACAAATTCCTCAGAAAGTTCCCATTGCACCAGGGCAGACATCTGCAGGCTGTGACACCAGATAACCCAATCAGGAGGAGTCAGGAACTGACTACAGAGATACTGTTCACTTCAGTACAAAAAGAAAACACTCTATGCACAGAAAGTGCTACAGTAATAAAGAACTGGCTAAGTGACACAGGACCACGTGTTGCTCTTCTCTATGTCATGAGTGTAAGTCCTCCTGCTTCTTCTGCCCCTAAATACATCCTGCTGCTCAGTCCTTAGATTATTTGTCCATTGTAACTACAAATCAATATATGCTTTTCCATTCCTACAGTTAAAACAATGCTTTGATAACCTCATGTCTCAGCTACTCAACCACCTCTGTTTTGGCTTCCTATTTCTGGGAACATGCAAAAGTCACAACAAAGGATGTCTCGTTATGAGGCTTGGACAGAAAAGTTAAACAGAATGGAGCATAGGAGCTGCTACATTTCTCTCGTTTCCAGGTTGTCTTTAATACTGACAGATCTTCCACAATCACAGCAAAATTGTTATTCACTGACAGCCGTAATTTAGAATCCTCTATTACATCTACATATCTTCAAAATTACAAGGCATAAGGATAATTTATGCTGACTTTAACACAAGCTGTAGAAATTCACCCAGAATTTCCTGTAGAAGAGCCCAGAAATCTGCAGAGGAATTGAAGCATGCCTTCTGGAAAGACCTTCAGCCTTAACCTTGAATCATAAGTCAGCTAAAAACCAAAGCAGTTCATGCCTTTGTGATCCACCCATATGTTCAATTGCCTTTGCTGTTAAAAACACATGCCTAATTTGAACTTCTGTCCAGCTATCAGGTCGTTACACCTATTATGCCTTTGTAAAACCAGAGGTTCTCATCTGCCTGCATAGGTGTACAATTTCCAGTTCTGCTAGTAAGCTCAGGACAAGCAAGACAGAAATGGCATGTCTAGAGAGTGAACTCTAGCTTCCAAAAGCAGCATGAGAGGAAGCAGTATGCAGTGGTATTAGTACCACAAGATAAGTCAGTTGGGTCTGAGAGACTGCAGGCAGCAAGGAGAGATTCATCGCTAAGGGGGGAATCTCGCAGGAGTTGACATAACCTGTGCAAGGCTTCCTACTTCTCTGGTGCTCCAGGAATGCCAGCGAACAGAAGCTCTATAAGCAGGACAAGCAAAGAGGGGTGAGGCATTTATGTGGCAGGTGGCACATCGGTGAGAGAGATGCTTACAGAAATGACATCTGTCTCATCTGTGTGGAAAATGACCTACAAATGGAGACATGTTAGAAGACATGTCCCATCCTCACTGCTGCAGTGCCTCTGGTCCTTCAGAAAGCCACACTCAGTCAAAACTCCTGAGGGAGGGAGGAAGGGAGGATGCTGCAGCTCAGGTCACAGGCTGTAGGAAGGCAAATTGAGCAGCTCAGAGGATGAGTTCTGATGAAGCTACTGCAGTACCAGAAGAAGAAACTGCAACAAATGGGCATCGGAGATGATGTACAGGAAAGCAACAGAAGATTTTGAAAAGACTCTGCAGATGCAGGTGCCTAAGACCTGTGAGGGCAAGAAGATAGGTATGACTGAGGTAAGACTGGATCAGAAGATAAATGTGAACTCCTAAGAATTCCATCTCCTGATGCTGCTCACCCAGCAATTTGGTTCAGGGCCCTGGCAGCACAGGAGGCTGAACACATCTTCTCTGTCGGGAGAAGACTGCTGACAGGACAGCTCAGGTCAGCAGGGCTAGCAAGAGGAATTGGTGAGCTGGAGGCATTCAGCAATACAGATCTTATGAAATTCCACTGTCTATAATTCACAAAAAACCCCAACCAGCCAACAAAAAATCCAAAATATGGCAATCAAAGGGGGATCACTAATGGCTGGAAAAGGGCAAACTTCATGCAAGGAGAAAGACCCAGAGAATTATAGTCTCACCTTTGGTCCTGCAGAGATTATACTTCCTTTTGGAATCCATTTCCAAAACCATAAATGATAAGAAGGTGAATCAGGAGCAGTTAATATAGATTTGCCAAACAACTGACCAATCTGACTGCCAAGATGGCCCTACGTGGATTCAAGTGTAATACACCTCAACTTTACCAAAGCTTTTGACACCAATTACATTGGTATTCTCATTTGGAAATTGAGGCAGCGCAGGTTTGATGACTGGTAAATAAGGCTGAAAACCACATGGACCACCAGGATGAAAGACAGCATTAACCAGTGGCACAACAGCTAGTCATGAGAGGTCAATTGCTACAGGGGCTAACATTATCCAGTATCTTCTTCAGTGTCCTCTATGATGGAACAGAATGTACTCTCAGCAAACAATGTGCAGTGCTACATTTTAGGGATAGGGTGAGTACATTTTAGGGATAGGGAATAGTCAATAGGTAGGGATAGGGAAGAGTCAATAGATCCAACAGGTAGAAGTTTACTTCAGAGGAACCTGAATCTAAAATATTACAGAGCAAAAGCTAAAACAGAGTAAGCCACAACAGCCCATCAGCACTGAAAATGGTTTAAAGAGAATTCCAAAGGCTCAGAAGAGACAATACAAGATCTGTTATCCACCTGTTTTCTGTAGATCCTGCTTCTTTATATTTTTAAGATTATCCTTTTGTTGCTGGATTTCTTCACTCTTAGTGTCCATACTAGTTTCAGTCCCTACAGCTCCAGGGAACACAAAGGTTGGAATAGTAGGATGCACTGTGAAAACAGATGAAAAATAATAAATCACATGCTGCAAAATATAGGAAGTAGTAACACTGCCTCAATAACTACTCTTCTTTTGGCTACACAAGAGTTCTGTGCTCAATTTTCTTTAATCCCTCATTTCTGTTTCTTTCTATTCCTCCTTTAGTATCTCATTTACTACAGCGTGCCCTTACAAAATCTAGGATCACAAAGTATTTAGTCCTAATTGTTAAATTAGGTAACTGTAACTTGAGTGAAAAATAAAATCAGTTGCTGAAAAAGAGCTGCAGAAAGGGAGATAAAAAAGGATTACCTCTATCTGAAGGTCTCTCTGAAGAAACAGTAGAAGAAGGTTTCCTTCTAAGTAAGGTGAGGCGGACAGTCTGTCCCGTGTTACGCAACGCCTCTACGACTTCTTGGTTGGTATAATCCTGTATATTAACTCCGTCAACCTACATCAAGACAATGGTATCATATAATAGTAATCACATTACATTCTTAGGCTGCACTGTTCACTTCACATTGTTTTGTATAGAAATTATAGGGTTATGCACCCACGACAGTGGCATTTGCAAAACAATCTCATTAATCAGTTACATTTCACTAATCAGATACTACCAAAATGCATTTTAACAGGAAACATAACAGTAATTTCTCCTGTCTTCATAGGGCAACCACAAAACAGAATTTACTAATCTTATATATGTAAGCATGCACTGATTTCCCCCTCCAGTTTGTTTTGCTTACAAAAACCAGCTTGAGGAGTATTGGTTTGAAGCTCGGCAGCAAGTGTAGTCAACCTATAACACTGTTCAGTTCATTATCGCTGTTAGTTTTCTCATGGATTTCTAACATGCCCCACACAAGCCTACATACATAACTGTCCATATAATCCACTCTGAATAGCCTGATTCTTACATTAATTCAGGCATTTTAATTTACACCCAAAATATTCTGTTTACCTCACTGTTAGGTCATGCATCAATAGGGGCTTCTACTGCAAAGCTTCAGATAAAAGCACAAGGTTGCATCAGTTCTTGCTCTCACAAAGGAGAACCTGACTTTGGAAGGTCTGGCATAGCACACATTTCTAAAAGCAATTTAAAATTATATCTCTATAAATATTATCTCTTAAAACAAAAAGACTGCTTTTTAATGTGTAATTCATTCCTGATTGTACTGTGAATGCAAAATTGGCTATTACTCAATTCCCTGTTATTCAATGGGTTTTAATTTTTCTACACATAAAGCTTGGGTTTTTCAACCTAAATTGTGACTATTAACATTTTGATTGTATCCACACTGTGCTACACAGTCATTAAGGACCATAAACAGTGTGCCACATCTTGCAGAATCTTAACCATCCTCAAATCCCATTCAATTCAAACAGAGGCTAATGCTGCACATCTTTACTTCAGGCCAAAAGCCAAGATTCTCCGCTCTGAAACATTCTAATCCAAATGCTTGCCTCTTTCACAGTTAACTACTATTTACTACTACTTTGAATATAAAAAAATATTTTTAATCACAGCAAGCCAAAGCTCATTGCTGTTACAAACCTACCTAAACAAATACAAACCACCAAATTATTTCCTCTGCAAAGCAGAGAAGGTTTAATTCATTTTTAGAAAATCTTTCCTACGTTGTTCTTTTAACACCGAGATGCGTAATGAAGCATTAGCTCTACAAGAACACAGAAGCAGACTATTTTACTTACAGCAACAATTTTGTCATGAACATGAATTTGGCCATTGTGGTCAGCAGCACTCCCAGGTATTATGTTCTTCACAAATATCCCTGAAGGTTCTGTCAGGAGAGGGAGGGGAGAAAGAGAAACAATTCAATATATTAAGCCCATTTGTTTCTTTTCTTATTAAGATTTTTAATTATAGCCCTTTTCACACACTTCTATCCACAAAGTTATGATTTTGTAAACCACCACCATTTGCATATTACATTCACACAGCTTGGCTTCGAACAACTGAGATCTCTGGTGGGACAAACATCACGAACACAACTACCAGTACACTGAGCTCCAAATTTTGTCCTTAAAATGGCTCACACAAGGCCACTTCCTCCATGGATTCATCCTTGTGCTTACCCAGGCTTTAAAGCACAGTCACTTAAATCCATGCTGCATTCGATTTCAATAGGACTACCTAAGCTAAATGTAAAGTATGTGCTTAAGCACTTTGATCAGGACTTCAATCGTCTACAGCTAAGGAATTTAGTACTTTAAATCTTAACCAAAGAGGATTGCTCTTTAAAAAAGTGGAAAAAGAAAAGAGAAAAACATGGAAAACAGAAAAGCTGTCCTTTGTCATGTTTGACATTTGAGTCTTAATTCTAACTTGCAATTAGAACAAGGAAATAAAAACAAAAAAACCCTAGTATAAAAACTCCAATCATCAGTTGAAACAGTTACCCTTCCCTTCCACAAACTCCTGCAAAATATGAGATGCTTTTATTCTACTGAATCTTGACACTTCATTCATCCTTTTCTGAACACTAACCTTCCTCAGACACCTCATAGAGTGGTTTGGGTTGGAAAGGACCTTAAGATCATCTAGTTCCAACCCACCTGCCATGGGCCTGCCCAACATCATTTGTCCATGAATAGCGAAACCCCTCCTGGTGCTTCACAAACTGCCTTTTCCCACTCCCTGACACGTGCTCCTCCCCATCCCAGTTGCCAGTGCTCACTGCACTGGCCTGGGATTACTGACCAGCAACACAAGAGAATCTCCTGGGACGAGGAGGGTTGCAGAGCAATCCCAGCTGCACCACATTCCCAGAATACTTTCTGGCGTCCCTCGAGGAAGGGAGGGGATAAAAAGCACACCCTTTTGTGTAAACCCAGATATCCAGAGTCAACTTTAAAGATATTATCATTTGTGAAACCAATATTTGAAAAAGAAGTTAACAGATCTAATTTAAAGAGGACTTGGTCAAAACAACCCCAAGCTGATTCCATGTCCCCATATCCTAGCACAGGTATTTTAATGTGCTCCCAGAGTTCAGGCACTGGATCAGCCATTTGCCAAAGACAAGGCTGAATCTCACTTTGTAGCAAGGTCTTCAAATATCTTCTGCACAGATTTTCCAAGTTACACTGTTTCAAGGAAGCACTATTCATTTTCCCTACAGTAAGTAAAGGATATTTGAGAAGCCCCATCCTAGACTTTACCAAATGATGTAGAACTCACCTATATCACATGTGCCAGCATATCCAACAATTGTTATCCCTAGGCTTTGCCCATTCTTTTTTATAAGTTCAACATCGTAAGTCTCAAAGAGGTTGGTATTATCCTATAAATAAAGCAGAAGACAGTAAAAAAATAGCTCATAATTTGCCAGTACAATTACAATATTGCAAGTTAAGACTTTCAGAAGTGAACAGTGATTTTGGTTTTCCTCTTTTAGGAGGGATCATGTTTGCAAGACAGATGTACCCAAGATTTGGTGAAAATAAGGTGCTTTTTATGTTCTTTCCTAATGCTTTCTCCACATACATGTCAGAGGTATAGTATTTATATTTTATGGAAAAGAAAGGTTTTCTTTAGACTGTTCAGGCGTCATTTCCCTTTGGATGCCACTGCCGTGTGTTAACAACAAACTCACAAGACAGCAGAAGCCCTCAGTATTTCTTCTCTCCCTTTCATATGTCTTGATAAACAGTGTCACGAATCCACTTGCTTGAGCTCTTTATACTGGACAGTTAAGAAGCAAAAAAACCCTGGTATAAATACAGAGTCTTATCACACCACAGCTTTCTGTCAGGAAGTGATGCTTCTCTCTCCTTGTTATCATCTACTAAGGAAGTGAGGGGCAACATGAAAGGGATCTCAGAATCAGCCTTGCTGCCCTGAAAGAAACCACATATATACTCAACAGGCATATCTTTACTACAGAAGCAGTTGCCTACTTAAATGCAAACATGGGTGACTAGGGTAGATGTTTGAGCTTATTTTTATGCTAGATCCCAAACCACAAACCATTCCAAAAGCCAATCTTACACACATAAGCTTAACAAGTTTGCTTTTATCCTGTTCAGATTTGAATGCCCCCTAAACTGCAGAAAGCACTGGAAACCAGGTTGTCTGAGGCAATGGGAAGCAAAAAACTCACTAATTCACATTAAGTGAAAAATATTTGTAAGACCTAAAAGAGGAAGGCAGAGAATTCATTGTAAAAGCTTTATTGTTGAACTGGTGTGATGACTTCTCATAGCAAACAATACTTGAGAAGAGAAGCATATAACATGACCTGTTCTCCAAACCCTCCATTTACTACAATTACCAAAAAAAACATAAAAGCCACCAGCTAAGATTATAAATGATTTGACCTTACACTGGACAAGTATATGGAAAAAGGTCCCCATAAGGTTGGCCTGTGCAACTCTACTCTGACAAACAAAAATCAAACCTGCCAGAGAGAGCTCAAACATGACGCACTAAAGATATTGGTGACAAAGAGAAAAAACAATCAAGCACATAGAGCTGGGATTTCAAGGGATAAATTAAAATACATAAAGTTGTTTGTGTTCAGTAATCAGATACAGTCCAATGAGATCAAAAAGATGATGATCAGAGTAAGGTCTGTTAAAGTGATGAAATCAGGAGGGACAGTGTCACTGCCAACAGCAAAAATTGGACCAGGGAACTTGCAAAACAAAAGAGAAGTTTAATCAAATGCTTGTGAAATACCAGCTTTAGAAGGAGCTATATTAAAAGCAGGCCAATGTTATGGCCTATTTCACTTTTCATTGAAAGAGAAATGGATGGACAGCTATCTCCTTATCACACACACCTCCCTCCACTCACCAACTCATTCAGCTCATTAAATGCCTTCCAACTCTCTTGCTCCATAAGACACTGAGGGAGATGAAGATAAATTGAGATGCTCTATCACTTATCTTTAGGATAGGGAACCAAAAGAGTAAATAAGCCTATAGCAACATCTGAAATGGAGCTATGGCTTTGAGAGCCCTGCTATTCTGACAGTCAAAATCCCCTCATAGTCATGCCTCTGGTGCTACAGACTATTCATTTACATAATGTTACCGGTAGAATGCAAAACACTGGAAGTGGACCCTGGAAAAGTTTAAGTATGGAGTCCTAAATCCAGTCAGCACAAGTAGGTTGCTAACACTGCCATCAGTATCTTGGCAAGTACAGAAAATATGACTGCTGTGCCCATGCAAAGACATGAGTAGTTTCAGTTATTCTCTACTACATGAAATTTAAAGGAAATAAAATATTAATATAAAACTGAAAAAACCTAACCATGTATTAAAAATTCCTTTCTGCTGCTTTGCAAAAAAAGGAAAAGGTAAGTACTTGCTATTCCAAAGCTTACAGCTAGTGAGAGTACTCAGAAACCAGAGAGAAACTGGATCAAGGAAAAAGTGCTGCTGTAAATCAAACACAAATTCAAAGGTGGATCATGAAATACATCATTAAATTAATAAATACATTCAGATTAGCCACTGTTCTTGGCTATTCAAATCTCTCAACACCAGAAAGAGGAGTTTCTTCAAATCTAAAGTTGAAGGCACTATTTAGTTCAGAAAATAGGAGATGATATTCAGAAAGTAGATGAAATTGCAACATGATTTTTTTTTCCCCCTCTAAACTACGTATCAGGAATAAGGAGAACACTGAGAAGACATCCAGAAGGAATAACATTTTAGACAGTCTGCATCATCTGCAGTGCTCAGGGTGCTCAGTGACAAACAGGCTCACCTTTAAGGTGAGGAATTAAGAAACATAGTCCTTTGTAGAGAAACCAAAACTAGGACCATACAATGTGCACCTTGGAAAAAATATCATACAGCCAGAAAAGAAGTGCTTCATAGCAATGTTGATTCTCTAGGAAAGCCTTTTTTGGAGTACTAGACAAGCCCACTTTTAAGACTTCCAACCTTATGTACACAGATTACCCCCTCCCATCTGTCTGACACTTCTGTTTCCCACTACACCAGTCCTCCTAAGAGGAGCTTGAGAAGAACCCAAAATACTTCAGCCACATTCTTCCAGAGAGATGCAAGACACAAAGCCAATGGCTGGCTTTGCAGTGACTATGCCCAGTAAGCAAGAAGGTGAGTCTGTAACAATATGACTGGTAGTCTGACATATAAAGCTGGTGCTTCAGAAAAATAGCTCCCTTCACTCACATTCAAGAAACTAGACAAGAAAGAAAAGGCTACTCAGATTCTACACCTAAATCTAAGCAGCACAGTAGTAGCAGATGGTACACAAGCACAGCTTTGTTTATGTTTCAAGACCTACTGTACACTTAGTGTAGCATTTGTTGATTTTAATTACTCAAAACTGAAAAGAATGACTTCAAAAACAAGAGACTTTGATATGACCATGATAAGATTTGCTAAAACAAGTTTCAAAATTTTTAGATATATTTCCTATCACAGGCAGTAGCGTAGACTATGAAAACATTACACTTCTGTTTCATAAAAAGATGATTGTGCTGAATAATTCTGGTGTGGCCACAGCGCTCCGAGTTTCAGACTAGGAAAATTCACAGTTAAGTTTTAAATCCACTTCCAAATGATTGATTAGCAAAGATGTAATGAACTAAGAAGAACTAAAAGTCCCATCTACTGATAATGTTTATGGCCTTGGTAATTAAATTACCCACTCTGAAATAAATTCTGGAAAGCTGGTCATTCTGATCCCAAGATTATAGGTATTAATAACATACAGGAAAAAGGGGTAGATTATAGAAGGCAGGGCTCCAGTAATGACCACTTAAACACATGCATATGATATCTGGAAGCTCAGAAGAGAAGCACTTTAGGTCTCAAGAACATTCTTCTCCTCCTCCTTTCTGATCACAAGCCACAAACGTACTTAAAACTGTCATAAGCAAACATCAGATACTCACATTTCCATTTGGAAAGGAAGGTAATGTACTGACTGGCCAGCTCACAGGAGCTGGTGGAGCCTCCATAATTTCACACTTTGGGTCTCTTGCAACAATCATCCTAACTGAATTCCCGCAGTTTCTCAGCACTTGGGCAACTTGTTCACTGGTCATTCCTTGCACGTTGGTCCCTCCAATCTGTAAGATGTGATCTCCTGTCCGGAGCCGCCCATCCTTCAGACATAAATAAAATTGAAAAATAAAAATGTTGCCAGTTTATACACAAAATACCTTTTCCATTACAAAATTTAAGTGTGTACAGGCATCTTCATGGCCATGGGAGCAAAAAAAACACCATAAAATTGAACACAAAGGCAACGTACTCAATAATTCAAGGAAGCATTTGCACTGCCACAGTAGTTAACAGCGGTAAATCAACCTTTTCAACACTGAGTAAGATATACAGGTTGAACAGCACCATTCCGAAGCGGTTACTTTTCTCACTTAGGAGAAAACAGACAGCAACAATGTTTTATAATCTCACAGTTTATGTATTGCTCTTTTATAGAATATTCCTCAACAGGTAGGGGTTAGAATACAAAACACAGCATTTTCATTGAAGACTTCCCTAATAACTCTTATATATGAGCCTGGCAATTCTTTTGTCATGACTAGCTCCAACGTGGGTGAGTAAATCCACTGAAGGTAACAAGACCCCACATAAACCATTTTTTACATTATAATTATGTTTCATGACCTCCATCATCGTTCCTATTATAAGCAAGCATTCATAGGAACAAATCCTCAGCTGGTACTGATCAGCACCAACTTAGATGCATTCATTTATACTGCACTCACAGCAGAGTTTTGCCCAGAACTAACTCAAACTCATTTCCAAACTCACCCAATTTTAACAGGGTATGTGCTCATTATTTCACATGGTCTTAGTGACGTCTCATTCAGCTGAGAATGATGTGGTGAGTTCTTAACTTACATCCTTCATTTGTAGCCAAAACACATTATTCCTTACAGCAAAACAGGTGTTACACAGTAATTAAAAAAATACTCATTTATAGATGACAGGTTCAGAGAGTGGAAGCCAAGGAAAAGCCAACATTTCCAGTAAAGCTCTCTGAATCTCCAGTTTTTGTTTCCATCCTATACTAGAGGAAGTACCTCTGCTACCTACCAGATCTGTAGGCGTTCCAGACCCCAAACATTATAACTTGACATGACCAAATCCACATTAAAAATCCATATCTGTTTTGCTATTGTACAGTTCTACTCCTAAAATGTACCAATACTCAGCACTGAGACTCTAAGGATTAGCAATCAAAGGTTGCAAACTGTACCTGTGCAACTTTAAAGGTATCAATAACTATAAAAACCTTGCATCAATCCTAAGTGTTTCCCTGAACTGGTCAGACAGCAAGGCAGGGATCAAACCCCTTTAAAATAAAACCCACTAAAACCAGAACATCTTCAATCTATGAAGTGAAATCTGCAAAGCAATTACTTCAATTGCTCAATCTGCCAGGCAGATTCTCTTGCCTGGCAATTCATCTGGAGAGTTTGTCTCAAATATCCCAAATTCTATAGAGGATGTTCAAATACTTTCAATACTTTTGGTATTTTCAGCCTTTGGTCAGTCTGGGGGAGAACAAATAATCTGAATGTATCTGAAGGTTAGACAACTTTTCCAAATTTCTTCATGCTCAATGTTATAAAAGCCAGAGCATGTCTGAGAAACAACTTAATTCATATCAGGTGCTGACTTTTTCCTCAATCATAGCTTCAACATTTATTTATAAAGTATATGTTGGCATTCAGACTTTGATGCTATCAGCTTCCTTTTGTTTAAGTGTATTAGTTTATTTTAAGACTGTCAAAACCAGTTAATTATACTCTACAATCAAACAAGAAGTGACATAATATAACAAATTACCCGATCTGCTAATCCCCCAGGAACAATTGTTCTTACAACTACTCCACTCGATTTTCCTCCGACAATTCCAAAGCCTAATCCTGAACCATCGTTAATCAGCTCAACGTCTTCAATGTGGCCCCAGTGAATCTGCAATTAATAGAAACAGGAGATTTTAATTTCATCTGATCTTTAATGTTTCTCACTTTCACATGTACCAGGAATGAGAATTAATCAGAGCAATTTTCTCTCCCTGCCCCACATATTGGAGATCTGTTGGATTTTGTTCAGTCAGCTTCATTTCCTTATAAATACGCAGTGGGATTTCTCATCTGTTTTTAAACATACACTTTGTCCTTTGCTTTCAGGATAACAGGATACTAGGAAAAAAAATCTTGACTAAGAAAAACCAATTTCAAGATTTTCTTGCCAAAACGAAAACTATCCTTTTACTTTTTCATAAATCAAGAGTATTACAAACAACAGAGAAAAACAGAGGCTTGCACTGGCCTAGTTTTCACTTAGCATTGCCCAGATTCTTATTTCTGTTATTTCACTTACACACTCTAAACACCACCAGTACATGCTGAATTAATAGCGCAGTACGATGTTCTGCCATACTGAATTGGAAGCATGTTTCTAAGCTACACTGTACCATGACCTTATGTTCTACAAGACAATCTGAAAATAACAAAGCTGTTAAGCAACCCAAACCCAGCCAATGTTTCTGTCAGATTAGTATCTCATAGAAACCAAAATGGAGCAAAGTAGGCAGATTTAAGTCTTCTGTGAATAAAGGATTTATTAGCATACTGAAAATCTTTGCCAAAGCCAGTTAAATATCATAAAAGTAGTTTAAAGACCCCCTGTAGAGAGATATATTTGTATTTTATTTTGTTAGTCTGTTCAGTGCAGATCTTTCAATGAAAAAGCAGTTAAAGTTTAATTCTTTAAAATTTTCAGTGCAATAAACAATATTGATTATCCACTAAAACCTTCAGATTTCACTAGCTCTGGAATAATCATGAAGGAAATAATTACTGAGAATAAGGAAAAGCACTGCTCTTAAGCAGATTTTCAACAAAACCTACTAGCATAATAAATTAAGATTCCAATACTGCAAACCGTGGATTTAGGTGTGCAGTTCAACCAAATTCAGTGAAGCCACCTGGACCATATGGTTTGAACGCAGATGGAAGTTCAGCCCTACCTTATTACATGTCCCACTGACAATCCCTCCTTGGTCAAGAAAACAAAAGGGTTCACAATCAATGTAATTTGTAACTAAACAGGGATTGAGAGGTTCTTTAGCAGATACTTTTTGTTTGTTTTTAAAGCAAAGACAAGGCTTTTTGTTTTGAGAAGTTTAAGTTAAAATTTGTTGGGGTATTTCAAGCAGTGTTCAGGACAGGTTATGTTTACAGTCTTTTAAGATGTAATCAGAGCATCTTTAATTGCTGAGCACAACTAAGTTTCAGCTGGGTATACATGTAAAATGCTTTACCCAGCCTATGCTGAACAGACCCTGCTGTCAAGAATATGTTGAGCTACTACAGCTTCTGCTATCCCCAAAAAACCCAAGATCTATTTTATAACAACCTCACACAGCTTTGCAAAGGCAGCCTTATACTTATTGCATGATCAGTCTAAACGAAATGTCATCACATAGAAAATCTGATTAAAGAAAAAAAATCCCTATATGCAAAGCTTGCTAACACAAACATAACCACAAAAAAAAATATCCAGCATAGTTCAAAATCTGATTTTGACAGTATTACAATAACTCACAGTCTCAGGTGGATTTATATCACTTAATAAGACAGCTGAAGTTCTGCTGTTCCCTTGAACTGGCTCCCTAGCCACAATCAGATGTAGGGAGCCTGTGGCTTGCTGGAGGAGGGCAATAGCGTGCTGATGGGAAATGTTCTGATCCAATGGGGTGCAATTAATGGCCAGTATGTGGTCGTTTTCCTTTAGTCTTTGATCCCTGAACAAAACATTGAAAGAAAATGTAAAATGCAGCATAGTGACTTCACAAGAGGCTTGTGTAATTTAAATAAGAATATGCAAAATACACAATTATGCAAGGTTAAATATTTATATATTTTTTAAAATCCGGCTATTAGACTGACTTCACCAACACCCAAACTACATGCAATGTATTGTGTTCCAACCTTAACGCAGTACAGACACGTGCTCAATATTTTCCTTTGCTTCTATTCAAAATTCCATTAAATTCCCTCATCTTTTCTTGATAATATTGAATTACAGGGCATGAAAAAAAATATTTTTGTAGTTACAGAATGAACTAGGAACTATTCTTCATTAAGTTTAGCACTACATGATACTATCTCCAAGTACGCACAACTCAAGCTATGATACTGGTTTATATCATTATTTAATCTAAAGATTGTCGAGCTGCATATTTTTATTTTACTCAGAATTTACAGTATCAAACTTCAGGCATGAAACTTCCTTTGAGCAATACACAGTTCAAGTTATACCTTGAGATAATACACAATGTCACAGTTAATTCACCCTAGTGATGAATTTAGATTTGTGACAAGAGAGAAACCATCACTCATCTCCTTTGTTAAATATTCATTCTGAGCACGAGACCAAACAGTTACTTAGACAGACACTGCCTTCAAAGCTCTGTAGGAATCCAAAAAAAAGTCTCCAGGACATCTTGTCTCAGAAGCAAAATAGGAAGCCTGCTGGGGAAATTTATAAACTCCGAAACAATATAACTGCACATCTTAACTAACGCATTTTAAACCTCCTTTTTATCATGCGACGTTGAAGATGTTTCCCAGAAATGACTTTCTTCAAGCATGAACCATATTTTAGATTCTCTCATCAAAGAAAGTGAGCAGCAGGTCATCAAATCCTAAAGTGAGATATTCACCCTCCTTTGACATCCGGATCAGTCCATCTGTCTCCACTTTGAAAGAGCCTAATATGCTTTTCTTTAAGAGTTCTCTGGTGTGTTCTCTGTGGGCCCATAGCCATTATCATTCCAACCTCTCCCCACTCTTTTTGTCATCCTGTGTTGGCACTTCCTGACATGTGTTATTTAAAAAGTGACACCAATGACTTGAAATCTAGACACATTTTCTTGAAACATAATTCCAAGCACTGCATTTGTCTCATGCCAACTCTTGTGGTTTTACAATCACATTTTATTTTTAAAGGATTGCTCTGTCTTTTGTTGTTGGGTGAAAACCCACAGACAATACAGGAAGAAACTGCCTGAAGCCTTGATTCTATGATGACATCTGTGCAGGGATCTGCCGGGAGGACTGGATCTAAATTTACACAGGAAACAAACAGTAAAACCAACTATAAATAGGGTATTGTCATAGGCACATAAATAAAGAAACAAGGAGGGGGAAAATATTTCAGGGACACAATGCATAAAAAGAATCAAATGAAGGCTAATTTTTATTTGCCTTGTATTCTTTTCTGAGTTTTCTTTTGTTTTTTTAATCAGTTCTCAAGATTCTCTCAAGTGAGTCATGATTTCTGGAAATTCCATTTATGAATGGCTTAGATATTTAAAACTCATCAGAAAATCCAATCCTCAACACACAAGGCTGTTTAGTTGAAAAGCCAAAATTCAAGATACCACCATCAAAACACCCCACCAGATAACCCAGAAAAACATGTGAGTCTGATAGAGTTTTCAGTGTGAAAGTCATGACTTTTCCCTTCATGGAAACGCTGCAATTTTCCAATACAATTATAAAGATCTCACCTGTCAGCTATGCTTCCTGGCTGGACTTCCTTGACAAAGATACCAACTTCTCCCAAGCTGTGATTTTTAAGGGCAACCACGCTAAATCCAAGACCTCCAACAGAAGGCTTTTCAATCTTTATTGATTCTATTTGCCTCCCCTAATAAAAGAGAAAAATATATACTAATTTTTAATGCAATACAATGAGCTAATTTAAGATTTATGAACACCCAGAGAATTATTCGCCTCCTAAGACTAAACAAAGGCAAAATACTGAATATGTTATTTCTATAAAAGCTCCTCCATTTATTATTTTTAATATAGCAAAGTATTGGATATGTGAGTACTCTGAGGTTCTGAAACCTCAGGGAATTTAAGAGCTGCTTTCACACTTCATTCACATTATGAGATGAATTCCAAACTGGATGAAAACTATGAACGAAGTGCTGTCTAGAGCAATATATTTGGGATTTCTGGAAACGCTGCATAGCTAAACTAAATGACTTGTCTTTTGGCTCCCCTTGTGTTTAACGCTGATTTTTAGGTGTGTGTTCAAAAGATTGCAGCTTTTAAATAAAGAACTTAATTTCCTTCCCCTCCGTGCAACTTCACACTAAATGCTACAAAGAGCTGGCTTTTGTGAAAAGCTGCTTGCTTTTCAGTTCTAATAGAAGATTTCTGGGGGTGTTTACTGGGAAATATTACTTAGATAATGCACTGCCATCACAGCTGGTTTATCTAAAATAATGTGCAGTCCTCACTGCTAAATCTTTTATCTGATGAGTTAATGACACAGTAATGAGAAGAGTTCTGCTCAAAATATTACAGCTACATTAAGGTAGGCAATTAGCAACAGTTACTTACTATAGCAAGGCCTGAGTAACCAATTACATTAATGGTTCAAAGTAACACAGAACAATACATTTGTGGTATAAACGCCAATCCCACATGGGTGGTGTCTGCACCTGTACAACTTCCATAAGCATCTGGTACATGCTACATCACGTTAATGATATCAGCATCTGCCTGGCAAAGTTCAGACGCACTAAATGAAGAGTTAAATAAAATATTACACGCCAGGTCTTTTAATCATTTGCACTGTCCATATATTAACCAAGTTGGGACATTTCCAATTTAAAATGTGCTTGATAAAAGAAGTCTCTCCATCAAAATAAGTTTAAGCAGAAAATGTCCATTTTCAATTAAGTGTCATCAAGCACCCAAAACATTTTCTGGCAACTGGAGTTTCTTACCTACATTAGTGCCTTTGGTACAAAGGCAAAAAAAAACATGGCAAAAAAAAGAAAAACAATAACAAACCCAAACACCAAACCACTGCATGATCTTTCACAGGGCAAAGTTATCCTCAGCACTTCTACTCTCTTACTGCCTAGGAGGCACCACACTCCCAGATACACAGCAAAAAAGCATGTTTGAAAATGCACTACAAAAGCCTGGAAGAAGAAAAATTTTTGACTTTCAAGGAAAATAAGTTTGGTTCACTAAACCTGAAAGCCTTACCTTTGCCATCTGTTGGATGATTTGGTTAAATTCATTAACTCCCAGGTTTGGAGTGAAGGTAGACGCTTTGGGTTCAAGTGAACTGCATGGTGTATACCCGCTCCCAGCAGCAATTGATTTGTCAGCAAAGACTAGCAGCCCTCTCTTGGTAAAATCAAAATCTACAGAACGGTCAGGAGGCATATAATTGAGCTGTTGAAAATTAACAAAGATGTAGAAAAACTATTAAGAGATTCTTACATATATCATTTTGTGTGAAGACTGCCGAAGAAGAAAGCATACATATGCTCATAGATGCCTATTAACACAAATATACTCACCTGTATAAATAAGGCAATGTTAATATATAAGCTATAACCAAGCCACCAAGTTTAAACTGTTTTTCAGGAGGAAAGTTCCCTCAATGTTTCAGCTGTGTTTCTAGTCCACTCATTTTCTCTATTTCTGTCATGATGCTTCCTTGCCTGGCCCATTATTCTCTTTTCACCCTAATATTCCAGAAACAGCACGTGCAAAAAGCACCGAACATTAAAGAATCACTCAAGTGCTGTTGAAACTGTCAGGCAAACCTAGACAGATTTGGCACAAGAATCTGTTTTTTTTAAGAGCCACTTAGTCACTCTGGAGCCAAAGGCCTGCTCTCTATTATCTCCTTCCCAGAGAGAGCCTGGGGTACAAACTACCCACCCTTGGCCATGCTATTATTGCTAAAACTTGCAGTTCAATTTCCAGTCTGACAGATAATGAAGAAATGAAGAAATATTCCCAGTGCAACATAGGAAACTGAAAAGTCCCATTCTGAATGGGATTGCTCTAGGATTCTGTCAGACACAGAATCCTAGAATGGTTTGGACTGGATGGGACCTTAAAGTTCATCTAGTTCCAGCCCCTTGCCATTGGCAGGGACACCTTCCACTAGAGCAGGTTGCTCCAAGCCGGCCTTGAACACTGCACCGAGGATGGGACATATATATTTAAAAACATGCTTTAAAAGAATTTAAAGAAAACTTACATTTTCTAGATATGATAATTCTGGACATTCTGAATATAAAATCTATTATGCCACTGTCACAAAGTATGATCTTTGATAAATGATCTTAGGGCAGTAGCAGCAGAGACAGGGACTGCTGCTGCTTAAGACATGCTAAGTTAGTCCCTGTTTTTAAGTTTGCCTGCCTGACTCTGATAACTGCATGGTGAGACCTGTTCGTGCAGAGGTGTCACTGATGCCCATGTCCACAAAATCTAAGGGTCAGTTAGCATTATAAACCAATTCACACAAGGACCTTCCACTGCTGAAGCCAAGTCATTTAAAGCTAGCCCCTTGCCATTGGGTGGTGCAGACAAACAGCATCAGTACATCTGCATCAGAGCTTGGCAAATCTTCAGGAGTGGTTTCCTAGATTTTTTTTTTCCCAAAGCAGGTTAAACATTCTTGTACAAGTCAGCAGGAACTAAGTGATGATGTTTTTTAAGGAGAAAAGATGCTGCCAGTTAGCTGATAAACAGTATTTAACTTCTGTGAAAAACAAAGGATCCCAGTTCCAACTGTGTTCAGAACCCAAAACACTAGAGCTGATGTTTTTTGCAGATGCTTTTTTCCAGCTGACGTGGTTCTCAACACCCGCCTCTTCTGCATCCCTTTCAAAGCATGTTGCCCTATGACCTGTTTGTGGCAATATCACTTCTCTTTTCAGTAGTGGCTCTGTAGATACTAACTTGACCAAAACAAAAAGCCCAACATTCACTCACACCAAGTCACAGCTGATTAATGAGAGTGCCCTCATTAACACCCACCTACATACTCTGTTTTGCATTCCAATTTCACCATAGTTATCATCCCACCAACAACTGTCATTTTACACTCACCTGCTCTTTCAGCTGCTTGATGGATTGCTGGAGAGTCAGGATCTGGTTAAACAAAGGGCTCCTGAGTGTGTTATGTAGAAGAGTCAGGTTTTCAGCATGTTGGGAATCTCTCTTCTCATGCAGTTTTGCTTGCAGACGATCAAGGATCTGCAGCACCTGCTGTTTGTCTGCACCACAAAGCAATACATGTTAGGAATGAAGCTTCATTCCACACTGGGTAACAAGAGTAATCACTTTCAGGCTACATACCTGCAGCAGGATTTTCAGGCATGGTGAAGGGTATTTTTAGAATTGCTCAGGATAACCTAGATGAGGTTTAAAAAGAAATCAAATGAATAGATTACATACACAAGCAGAATGTTAACAGATACACAGTCAACAAATTCAGTAATGAAATACTAAGCTAACTATAACAAGTTTAAGAAAAGTACTACTATGCCTGTGGTTTACAGCAAGTATTCAACAAAGCTCTCGATATAGTTGCGCTGCAGCCTCAGCACATCCCCAAATCCATCCTTGTCCTGTGTGTTTTCCTTCCATACCCTGGGAGGAATATGAACAACTCTTTCAAATATGAGTAAAAATGCATGTTATAAAAACCTGGTTTCGGTTATAAAAATCAGGTTATTATCCACAAAAACTAAAACACAGCTGTGTTCAACCAAATCATTTTGAATATGGACATTAAAGTTGTGATCTTTCAAATACACATACAGTTAAAATCTTTTTTTTTAAAAAAGAGACTTTCCACCCCATTAATTATTGTAGACAGTATTCTTATCACGACAGCTAAGCCCTGCTGCATGGCAACATAGGAGAAACCTTGCATCTCCATATAAAACAATGAAGTTCCCTCCACTCACAAGACAACATAGTATTGAGGCCCCAAATTGGCCAAATCAACCTCTATTCCAACAAATTCCTAAGGGAGTTCAATTCTAATCACAGCCCTGGTGCTGCGCAGGTGAAAGAAGCCTATTCCCTTCTGTTACAGAAGCTTGCCTTTCTCTTTTCTATGCACATGACAAGCTTTTAAGGAACAGAATATCCTTTATCACGCTCCTCCACAGTGCCAAACGGAACAGGTCCCCAGCTGGGGCTGAGGCCTAGATGGCAGTATGAAAACAACAGGCTTGCAATTAGCAGCGATGATAAATTTGTACCCTTACTTGCATGTTATTACGCTGATGTGGAGCCTGTCATTCTGAAACCCATCAAGGCATTTAGACCAAAACACATAAGAAACAAGATTTCTGCCCTTGGTACAAGCTCCTCTGAAAGAAGCCAGCCATTTCATAGCACAATTCATTTTAACTCTACCCAGCATATAACTTTGTAATTTTAGAATAATGTATTTGTAATTATTTTGGAACATAAATAGCCACATATATCTATCTCAGCATATATACAAAGCTCAGTATTTACTTTTTAATCTTGCAATTCAAGTGTAGAAAGGGTCATATGCATCTGAATGTGACACCAGGATAAGCAAAGCCCCAGGGGTTTCTCCCAGCAGGATCCCTGATCTTTCAGCTCTGCCCCTGATGCTGTCTGTGATCACACTGAAAACATCTTGAGCTCTGGGAGGACACTTATATTTAATGAAATATTAATTATGCAGGTGAAAAGCTTCTCCTAAAGATTCAGATTAAGTTGATTTACCTAATTTAAACAACAAAACAAACCAGCAGAGGTTTGTCACAGAGCACAATTGCAGATTTATGCACCTTTACTGTATCTGAGCAGCTTTGGCTCCTGGAGGGATTCCTGCAGCACTTGGTGGGTTTGCATGCTTTCCACCCAAGGCCAAGCAAAATGAACCACTTTGTGAGACTATTAACAGATTTAGGAGGTCATTTTAAATCAAACTCACAGCAAGAGTTGAAGCAGCAAACCCATAGAACCCCTGACAGATTTTCAGGAACGCATCTGAACTTTTGTGAGAGCTGTAGCTTTATTTTCTTTTCCATTTGAAATAAAACACTTCTAAGAGCACAGGAGCCTTTGATTCTATGCTGAGACCTGATTCTGAAGAACAGATGAAAACACCATTTCCTTACACACTCCCGAGTCTTCATCTAAACCAAAAAGGCAAAACTTAACCTCTTTGACTAAAAATGCTGCATGAATCTTAACAAAACAGGACAAAGAATATGGAAATTTGTTCTTTCTTCCCAGTTTAACTTCCCTTCCATTCACTTCCCTCCTCTGTTTTTCTACCTCATATCAGCAGTTAAAAGAGGGGAAAAGAGAAAGCCCTAAAGCAAGCAAAACAGTACCAGAAAGGGATGCAAAGTAACTCCTGTGAGGAAAAGTGGCTTGAAGCACCTTTAAACCAGCATCAGGGCAAAGAAAAGATGAAACCCAGAAAAGAAATCCAGCATGGCAGTAAATAATGATGACTTGACAGCACCATGCCCATCTAATAGTTGAAGCCAAGAGGCTGGTCCAGCTCTCCTGCCTTCTTTCATGTATTTTGTTCTTCCCTTTCCATCTGCGCTTGCACTCATTCATCTGATCCCATAGTGGGCTGGAACAGGGAGCTAAACACGCAGGACAAACCCTTCACGTTTTGGTAGGGTAAGCTTTCAGCCCAGCTGGCTCTCAAGTGCCAGCACTGGCACACAGGAGGGTGCTGAGAAGTGCCAGGGCAGCAGGACCACACCTTGAAGCAGCAGCTGAGCTGCACTGGCAAACTGCATGCCGAGAAACAGCCTGCGTCATTCAAACCAGCCTCAAAGCACCGCACTGACAGTCCCCAAGATTAATCTGTTTTTCCATTACAGCGGGGGTAACAATAGCAATTATGGCAATGGACACAGCTCCAAGAAAGAAACATTTAGGCAGAAAAACATAGGTAAGAGATCTAGGCTCCATCTAGTCCCCTGGAGAAGGAGGTGCAGAAGAGTGGGGGGAAGATTAAAGGAAGTTGAGCTGCTCCAAAGCATTGCTAAGAGCCACTGCAGACCACCCTGTGCCGGTGGACGCCAAAGTGGACCTCAAGTCCAGTTGGTGTAACAGCTGAAGTTTACACAGCACTTTGGGACTCCTCGTGATCAAAGCTGGCCTCCAGCCAGCTTGCAGTGCTTTTTACTGATTATTTGTGTGTGTGCAATATGTTAAAACCACCCTCAGTATTACTTTGTTCTCCTCTCTTTCTTAAAAAAGAGAGTTCAGGGTGGGGGGAAAAGAAGTGTGTTATATTTTAAAGTAAACATCGTTGTCTTGTGTGTGGGGATCTCTGAAAACATAAACTAATATAAAATTTTCAAGTAATGTATAATTGAGGACAGGTCTCTATGACTAGCTTTTGGGCACCAGAGAAACACAAAACTCCATGCGCTATTGAGCTGTTTTAGGAGCCCAAGCAGTTTATCATTAAATAAATTCCAAACACCAGAGCTAAATCCAAGCAGGGTGTCAACAGACAGTTGCTAAATCAGGAGGTCCACTCCTAGGTGATAATTATGAAGAGTGATCCAAAACACTTTGGCTTGGCATGTTAAAATCAGTGCACCCACTCCTCATTCAACTTCCTTAGCTCCATTCTCTGATTTCTAGAGCCACTGATTTATCTTATTGGTAGACAAAACTGCAAACCTCTGTTCAAAATTTGCGTCAGAACTCCCAGGATAACTGTAAAATCATTGATAAAATAATGAATTTCAGACAGTTCAGTGTTTTTTAGCACCAGAAAAAAAGCCAGCCCAACCCACACCCCAGCAGAGCGTGCATCTGGGTTTTGACTGTCTTCACTTCTGAGATTTGAACTCAACGCATCATAGGGAGTGGGAAAGTTTCATGAGGTTTTGTATGAAATCCCAAGACTTGGATCTTCTTCAAAAGCAGACCAAGAAAAAAAGGAATTCCCCCATGCTGATGCCAGCAGAGGTCATCACAAGAGCTGAAAGGTTTAAGTCTTCCATTGCCATCACCCCCCTGCCAGACGCCAATCAGAAACCACAGAATGGTTTGAGTTGGAAGGGCCCTTAAAGCTCATCCAGTTCCAACTCCCTGTCACGGGCAGGGACACCTTCCACTAGAGCAGCTTGCTCCAAGCCCTGTCCAACCTGGCCTTGAACACTGCCAGGGACAGGTCAGCTAGTGACTGATATGGTGCACACTACCTTCCTCATCAGAGAGAGCTCAGACCTGGAAAACTTCAGCCCAAACAGTTTTAAATTTGCTAAAGGCAAAACAAAGGGAAAGCAACATTTGTTGGTGTGGTCTTAATCCTAAATTGCCCTTACACAGCATCACTTATACCTCGAGATACTAGAAACTGCATGGTTCACACGCCATCAGGCAACTACGTCCTGTGAAAAAACACTGTTTCAACACATATTTTGCTGTCCTACGCGTTATGCTCCTTTTCCCACCCTGTTCTGAAACAATTCAGAACGTACAGAACAAGTCAGTCCAACCAAGCTTAGCATGCACACACCTCTCAGATGAAACGACCAAAACCTGCTGCACTGCGCAGCGCTGCTGTAGAGTGTGTAGACTGCTCCAGGCACTTAAAGAAGAGAACAGCCAAACAGTGCTGTGAGTATCTGAACACAAATACACCACATCTCCAGGGTAAAGCAGGTCAAAGCTAAATATTGTTGAATATAAAAACCCTACTCCATGGGCAAACCGAGCGTGTCCTGCTGTTACCTATGATTAGTGACCATAAGATGGAAAGCAAAAAACAACCAAAACCTCCTCATGTACATGTCTCCATGTGGATGAAAATAAGCCTTACTCACTCCCAAGGCATGCTAACTTTCAACAAGCAGAACCTGAACTGCTGTGGACCTCAGCCTCTCGGGAAGCGCTGGTGTGGGTTGTCTCAAGTCTAAAAGAAGGGTGAGCTCATGCCGAAGCTGCTCTTCACAAAGCAACAACATGGCCTCAGAAACCTGTTCTCACAGAGCTCGTGGAAAACTTATTTCTGAGTTAGAAATATTGCCTTTTACTGAAGTTACTATGATGGTGGTGTAGGCAATAAACAAATCACTTCATGGGGGAACAGAGCTGTTAGACCTGGAACCATTCTGAATTTCTACGCTTCAAAAATCACAAGGAACACAAAAGAACTGTTTTCCTATTAATCACCCCTAAATAAAAACCTGCTTTGTTAATAACCTCTGAAGTTTGAGAGGCACTGATGGAAAGTGTTACAAACCACACGTCACTTGCCTAGCACCACCTCCTCTCCCCATCATGACACGGCCTCTCCAAGCAATGGAAACTATTTGCACAACACCAAGACAACTCCTGCCTCTTGGGACACTCCTTCAGGAGACATGAAGCTCTCCCCAGCCTTTATGGGGCTGTCAACGAGGCTCCGAGGGCCCTGGTGTCCAAAACCGAATGGGCATTGAGGTGGGAGTCTGTGGCAAGGGCAGGTACGCTGACCGTGGCAGTGCTCACATCCAGATATGGGTCAGGAGCTGAAGAAGCGAGGAGATGTAGGAAACTCTTCTCCAGAGGACCTACCCCACAACCAAGCACTAGCGCTGCCCGAAGAAGGAATTAAACCCCTCACAACAAGCTGACTCTACCTGCCGGAGGAGACATCCCCTCCCAGACACCACCACACCTGACGGCCCCAATGCGACGAGGGCAGCGAGGCCTCTCCTCAGGCCCTCACCGGCCGCCGCCCCTCCGCCCTTCCTTCAGCCCTCAGCCCCACTGCCGAAGTCATGTCCTCGGCAGCCTGAGGGGGCCCGGGGCCGCGACCGAGCCGACGGCGAGCAGGGGGCGGCGGCTCCCCTTGGCTCTGGGGACGCTGCTGAGGGGCCGGGACCGCGCGGTACCTGCGGGCGGGACGCGGCGCTGGTCGGAGTGGGGGGATGGCCGCCGGCTCTCACCTGGGCGGAAGCGGGAAGCGGCGGGCGAGCCCGCCTCACCTGCGGCGCAGGAAGCCGGGGCGGCGCGGCGGGAGAGCCGCCTCCCGAGGGACGGCCGGGCCGCAGCCCTCCGGCGGGGGAGGGACCGGCCCGCAGACAGCGGCCGGGCGGGCACGTAGCGCCCGTGCCCCGGCACGGCCCGGCCCGGCCCGGCGGGAGAAGCGCTGCTGCAGCAGCAAGCGGCCCCTGCCCGGCTTGGGGAGGCCCGAACCGCCTGCCGGGCGGCAACGGAGAGCCGTGACCTGAACTGGAGACTCAGAACAGGGCAGGGCCCGGCCTCTCCGTGCTGCTGCTGAGGGGTTTAGCTTAGGCATTGGGAAGAATTCTTCCCTGTGAGGGTGCTGAGGCGCTGGCACAGGGTGCCCAGAGAAGCTGTGGCTGCCCCATCCCTGGCAGTGTTCAAGGCCAGGTTGGACACAGGGGCTTGGAGCAAGCTGCTCTAGTGGAAGGGGTCCCTGCCCGTGGCAGGGGTTGGAGCTGAAGGAGCTTTAAGGGCCCTTACAACCCTAAACCATTCTATGAAGATGGGGACAGAGAATATGGGCTGAAGCTCCCAAACAGGACACTGAGTCTGGTCCCAGCAGCTAGTGGGAGCAGCTGCTTTGTGAAATGCAGACCTTAAAAGCAACGTAAATTCTCAGGCAATCCTGACTTGCCAGTGTATTTATAAATCACAGGCCTAAAGGGTATACCTGCCAGGATGGCCACCAGGCTCCCCAGTGAGGGAAAAGCGTGCATGTGGGTGTTGTTGAACAGTTTTGGGCTTTGGTTTCTTTTTTTTCTTATTCCCTTGCAGTAAATCAGTGTCCAAACATGAACTCAGAGCCGCTTTGAGCTCAAATTCCCAGAGGCGAGGCAAGCCTCAGCAGTGCAGCCCCTACACTTCCACAGAAGGGAACATCAAAAGCTGCAGGAGGACTGGGACTTGGATGGAGTTAAGGGGTCATAATACTTCCCCCCACAGAACACCAAGCTGGCAGTGCACAACTGCCTCCCACAGCACTCACCAGAACCAGCACTGCTCCTAACACCACTCTTGACACACCGTCTTACCCGTGGCTTTCAGGAGACCCGGCAGATTGCCTGCCATGGCAATAACAGCAAAGTTTTCCTACTGCTAGTTGGAATCACAGAATAGTTAGGGTTGGAAAGGACCTTAAGATCATCAAGTTCAACCCCCCTTGCCATGGGCAGGGACACCTCATACTAAAAATACTTTATACAATACTAATAGTTGCAAATATTGGGCAGCTACCAATTTAGGTGAAGTTAATTGCAGGAACTGTGGGTGCTTTCTACCTCTGAAACACGTACATTAGTCCACATTCAGGTTTTTAAAGATATATATGTACACAGACATAAAAAGGTCAAAGGAAACTCCAAAACCAATATGTATTCTACCTCATTTCACTAGCTCATTTGCAGATCTCATATAGCCCTTACAGCTGCATAGGGTAAGGGCTACAAAAGGTTTGGAAATTAATTTTACCTCTTTGGATTGTTTTCCCCTCATTCTAGTGCCCATTTTACTTGTACCAAGCGACAGCAGTTGCACTAAAGCATGCAACATGCTACGAACACATCATTCCATCCTCTTCCTTTAAAAATACAGCCTCCAAACGCCTAACTTCCCAGTCCTTTCTCTCAGCTTTAATTAATGTAGCGCTCGTGAGAAGTGACAATTTCCTTGACAGTGATGAACAGCAAGCCATGTATTTATCCATCCGAGAGATGCACTGCAGACAAGAGCCAAGCACTTTTCTCATCAGTGCACCTCAGGCTCGATCTCAGAGGGCTGAGTTCATGACAAAATACACTCTGGCCCCGGCCTTTCGCTTCCAGTTGCTGGAGGGAGTATCAATTTTCATTTGCATACTTTGCAAAAATCAAGACTGGCAATTTGGTTTACACAAATCTCCCCAAAAGCTGTTAGATGGCAATATTTCACATCACTGGCTGAGCTTTTTGTCAGCCATCCACATGTCTTAAATCCGTGGTTTGACTGATTCTTTTGAGTAGCTAGGACTGTGACAAAGCTCTCGTTGGTACCAACAGACTTGTGTACAAATCGCCATTCAGTCACCAAAATCATGGCCATCAAAACCAAAGTGCTTCCAGAAGGGCTGTGCAATGACAACATTTTCTTAAATACTATCTCAGAGTTGCTTTCCCTCTTTTGCAGTGTCTAGGTCCCTACTCCTCTTCAGGAAATGCTGCTAGAGCAGATGTAAGCTTAAGAGAGCAACGCTGCCTTTCCTGGGTGAATTTACTCCACATGGTGTATCTCCTATAAACAGTCCATAATCCCCAGAAGTTCGCAACTGACAACTGATGGCTTCAAAATCAAACACCACAAGGACATGAAACAACTTTCAGAGAGGTTAGTACTTGAAGAAAAGTTTGGTAATGATAGAATCCCAGCCTGGTTTGGGTTGGAAGGGACCTCAAAGCCCATCCAGTTCCACCCCCTGCCACAGGCAGGGACACCTTCCACTAGAGCAGCTTGCTCCAAGCCCGTGTCCAACCTGGCCTTGAACACTGCCAGGGATGGGGCAGCCACAGCTTCTCTGGGCACCCTGTGCCAGCGCCTCAGCACCCTCACAGGGAAGAGCTTCTGCCTAAGAGCTCATCTCAGCCTCCCCTCTGGCAGGTTAAAGCCAGTTTAAAGTTTTCACCACCACAAAATGCCTTACAAAGAGCAAACACTGATAAAAATAAAAACATGCCTGCTCCAAGCATTTAGTATCCCTCTAAAAATAAAATAAACAGCACTTTAACAATAACTATCATAATTTAATGTGATAATAGAGTAAGAATTCTGAACTATTTACTCTGACTGCTGTGGGTATGCAGGACACAGTGGCACATGGCTGCCACAGCGCTGCCACACAGACCACCCTTTTAACCACTTCTGTGGGCTTCTGAAAACACTGTCAGAGCACCAGCCAAAACCAGACACCACCAGGGACACCCTCGGTGACCAACACCCAGATACCAGATGTCACCTGCCGGGCCAAAAGTCACAGCTTCGGTGTTTGGAAGCGCAGGGAGCGTTCACCTCTCTTCTCTGAGGAAGTGCCCTCGCCCTAGCCACCGCTCCCCTCCCGCTTCAGGCACCAGGACAGCTCCGGCTCCTACTGATCCGCCTCCTCACACCCCAGACCTGCAGCAGGAGCAGCCTTCCCTTTTAACTCCGCCCCACACCGCCGCCGCGCCTCCCGCCGGCCCGGACCCTCATGGCCGACATCTTAAGTAAGGGCAGGTGCGAGCCAGCCTGCCAGGTGCTGGTGGCGGGTGCCGCCATCTTTTATCAGGGCACAGCCGCCATCTTGAGTAGGGGCACGCTCTGCCTTCGTCGCTGACCATTAGCTGCCTGGGGAGCCATGTTTACTGAGGTCATTCTCCCCCCATCCCACACCAGTTCGCTCATCAGCCCGCGAGCAGTCCGCAGGGCCACGCTTCCCGCCCCTCCCCGCAGGAAAGCGGCCTTCCCCCGGCCGCGGGGTCCGCTCCTCCCTGCGGCGCCTCGGGGCCATGCGAGTCAGCTGACGGCAGCGGGAGTTTCCATCATGGCCGCCCGGCCGCGGCGGCTGCCGGCGGGGCCGGGGAGGCGGAGAGGCGCGGCGGAGGCGCGGATCCTGCTTGTCCTTCTGTGGTTCGCGGGTGCAGCCGTGGAGGGAGCGGCGGGCACGGAGCCGTCGCTGAAGTGCGACGAGCTGAGGCTGGGGCAATATCCTGAGCGCGGCCGGGGCTGGGGCCGTGCGGCGGGGCCTCGGTTGCTATGACGATGGGGCCGCGGAGGGGCTGGCGGTGCCTGAAGGGGGGCCGCTTGTCCAGCCGCCTCGGAGGGAAGGAACGGGGGAGGTGGAGGGTGTGAGGGGCCTCACAGGGCCGGAGTGTCCCTCGGGTGTCAGGAAGCCTCAGGTTAGGAGCCCCGAGGGGTTCTCGGCTGGAAGGAGCAGGAGAGGGCACGTCAGCAGTGGCCTGGGTTCATTTTGGGGGTGTGCAGTGTGTCCAAGGTCGGGGTGCCTCCAATTTTCAAGGAGTAAATCTCCTGGGATGAGACACCCCTCTTCCCCATCTCTCCACCTTCTCATTGTTTGCAGGACACTTGAGTGGGATGCGGTGTCTTTGCACCATGTTAAGTTCCTTGCAGTCCAGAGGAGCAGGGTGCTAGTGTTAGACCGTGACTCTCCAAAACCCTGTCAGGCCTTCCCCAGAAAACGCTTGTTGATGGTAGCTGGCCGTTATGGATCATCCAAAGTATCAGGAAAGAAAACCTTGGAAAAGTTAACTTCATCTCCTGCTTTCCTTGGCTCTGGCCATTCACACCTATTAGTTCCTGCTCAGTGTTTTTTCTAGTCCAGATTCCTGGACAAGGGGTAATGCGTTAAAACTTAAACAGGGGAGATTCAGGTTGGATATAAGGAAGAAGCTCTTCCCTGTGAGGGTGCTGAGGCGCTGGCACAGGGTGCCCAGAGAAGCTGTGGCTGCCCCATCCCTGGAAGCGTTCAAGGCCAGGTTGGACACAGATGCTTGGAGCAAGCTGCTCTAGTGGAAGGTGTCCCTGCGTGTGGCAGGGGTTGGAACTGGTGAGCTTTAAGGTCCCTTCCAACTCAAACCATTTTGGGATACTGTGTTCATTTTTAGGTGTTCTTTCAATTTTCTGTGTTACTGCAGATTTCATCTTCTCAACCAAATGCCTCAATTTTAAGTTACTGTGATACTGAAATAAGGGAAGAAGACTACTTTAGGTGCGCTACCTTGTTGCCTTCAAATACAGAGGATGTGACTGATAAATATTGTTCCTTTAGGTAGTGCTGACTGCAGCACTAATTAAATGTGGAGCTTATGCG
The DNA here is from genome assembly GCF_028554395.1 of Pezoporus wallicus. Lineage (NCBI taxonomy): Eukaryota > Metazoa > Chordata > Aves > Psittaciformes > Psittacidae > Pezoporus > Pezoporus wallicus. The sequence goes on along the minus strand of NW_026638088.1, from coordinate 2,446,596 downwards.
ATATATTGGTGTATTAAATTGGATTAGCAGATTTAGTGTATGGTAATGTGCTGTTCCTATTTTGGGGGATGGGTAGGAGCTAACATCAAGGTGCACCTTAAATCCCCAGGGTTTAAAGAGGGTGGAATAAATTACTGTTAAACCTGTTGTAGTGTTTGATGTGAAAAATGTTTTCCTCAATTACCTGAACATATATGTGTGACGAGCCTAAAATAGACAATAGTACCCAAGAACCAATGAATTGCACAAATCACACAGCATATGGTAAGGATTTCTAACTTATATGTTGACATTAGCTTAATTTTCCAAGGAAGTATTCAATTTATGCATTTGTGTATCTGCTAGATGAGCTTTATAAAACGTGGGATTAGTAATATCATTAGTATGAAAGCCTAAACCACTTGTGTGGATTGGATGCTTTACTAAAAAATGAATGAATACATTGTCTCTGATTGGTACATTTGTAAGTGAGGTTTCTGGTAAATCTCTTCCATTTATGCTATATCCTCTAGGCTCTGTCCTGCACTACTGTGATTAAAACAACCCATTCCTGTCATAATGATTTTGCATATAATTATTAAAAGAGTTGACACATGATGCAACAGCCTTCAAAATGTATTTCTTTAATAGAAATACTTCAAGGGAACATAGTGCCTTCCATCACCAGGAGGTTTTGGTGACATAAGGCTCTGTTTTGAGAGCACTTACATTTATTTTGATAAGTTCTGATGTACTTTGGAGTACAACAGAAAAGTGCTTAAATTGATCACTTGGTTTACCACTTCTGCGTAGCTTTTCTAGTGTTCTCAGATGCTGAAGTAAATGATCTCTGTGTTAGTTAATAGCACAACAGTTTTACTTTATGTGCATTCATGTTTAAAACACAATTTGTATGCTTGTTGTCTTTCATGTTTTGCTTTCCATAAATGCTGAATGATTTTCTTCACTGGGATGTTCAGGGATAGTGAAGGTTTTCCAAATATTTTTCAGAGACTGGATGAAAATACTATTCAAAATGGATCTTTTGTAAAGTTATTCAGGCCTTTACATCATCTTTGACGTTGTGTCCCTGATTGTAAATAGCCAGTCTTTGAGCAGAAAGTATATGATGTAGTTTGAGATGATTCTCAGCTCAGATTGTTGTCTAACCAATTACACTGTGGTTGTATTTAATACACTACACATCAGAACAGGAGATAAGCTTCAGAGTGGAGAGAGTTGCTAATAATTAGCATGTTGTTTTCTATGTCTATGTGGTGTTTTAACACATATAGGAGGTTTTAGATTGTTCCCACAGTATTTGAGCTGTTTTCTTTTTCAGTATTACCTAAGTAATAAAAAGTTAATCTTCTGGATCATGCCTGAAGCACTGCTGTTTCTGAATACCTTTCTGATATCCATCACCCAAACAAATTAGGGTTTAAGTCAAAGCATTGAAGTAGTCTTATTGAGTAACAGGTTTGGAGTCTTATTGGTGTCAGATTGACAAGATAACTGTGGCCTTTTCTGTATCAATATATGTTAACTGCTGTGGGCTTCTGAGTAGCAGAAAGCAACTGCTTTCTTTGTTTAATTTTTCTACATGAAATAACACTGGATAGTGACTAATAGTCTGACAATACATTGCAGACTTTTAGCAGATGTCACTTTCTGCTGTGATATCCACTTTGGGTCTCTTAGGACTCAAGCCTTAGCTTAAAATAATGGAATAATAGAATAAGTTGGGTTGAAAGACTCTTCAGGAGCTCGTCCACCCTCCTGCTCCAAGCAGCACTGGCACTCAATTCACACCAGGTTGCCTGGGGATTTGTGCAGTCAGATCTTGAAAACCTCCAAGGATATGATGGCACTACATCTCGGCCCCCTGTTCCAACATTTGACTTCTCATGATGCAATGTTTTCTGTATGTCAAGTTCAGCTTTCCCATTGACTCATATTGGAGCCAGAATGGAAATTAAACCAGAATTAGGGCAGCAATTAGGTTTGTATAATTTACTTAATATGTAGCAAGGAAAAAGTATATGTAATATGTATGTAAGTTTCTGTGACTTTTTGAAGTCATATGAATGACTTTAAAAAGTTATTCAGACTATGTTTCTGGACTCTGCTTTGTGTCAAGACTATTGCACAGTAGATTTTCATTTGTTCATTTCACTTGTGTCAGAAAAAAAATGCTACAATGCACAGTTACTGCTTAATTTCATATAATTTTTTGTCCTCAGTTCAGTGTCTGCCAGCACCAAATATTACTTGCAAAGATCACCTTGGTGTAGAAAAAGTCTTTACAGGACATGAAGTTGGATTTTACAAGCCTATTGCCTGTCGCAATGTGTAAGTACACTGTTACCTTTTGGTATAATTTATCTTTGTTTTCACATTGGTGTTTTTCTAAAACAGTTTGATGTGTTGACAGATGGAAAAAGAGAAGATAGAACCATACACCTATTGCCCAGTACTTAATCCTGTAATAGACACAATAAGCAATACAAGGATACAATATGCATGTTTATGAGTAAATCTGTCTCTGATTTAGACACTTTGTTTAGTTATGTTTGTGTCTTTGCTTTACCTTAGTATTTTGCCTTTGCTTTACTTAGTACTTTACCCTGGCAAAAACTTACCGTAAACGCTAAAGCTGCATTTCACACATGTTTAAAATCCACACAGCTGCTGAAAAGAGCTGTTTGGGGACACCTCTCCATCCCTTCCCCTGATGTACCATATACTGAATGAGGGAACTGATCTTGGTTTGAACTAACTTGGATCACTTCCCCAGTTTGAGTCACTTCAGGTGCTTGTGCCAGTGTGAGGATGAGGGCAACTCAAGGATAAAGAAATGGAGAAAGAAGGGCTGGACTGCACTGCTCTGTCAGTGTTGATATTGGTTTATGCCAGTTTAAAGTGTGCCTGTAGCTGCAGCTTAAGTTGTAGTATGCGTGAATATTGGGGAAGTTTTAAGTCTCAATCCAGTTCCCCCCCAAATCTCTTTCAGAGGAAGTGTTCTCTATTTTTAAACAACCTTTGTGTTTAATCAAATCCTCTGTGTCTTTTAAGAACTTGTTTCTGAAACATGAAAATGGTGGACCATGTTTTTCTGAGGCACATTGTGAGCAGTGGAGAGCTCTGGGTACCAATAAATGTTCCAACTGGCCGATGCTAATGATCAGCCAACACCTGTCAGTACCATTTGTTTCTCCTTCTTGTGGGCTTCATGCAGGAACCTTTTGCTTTTGTCCTACTGGAATCTTTGGAAATTAAACCACCAGTAATATTCGCTGGATATTCCTTATCACACCAGTGAGCAAATAACTCTAATGCAATCTTACTGCTCAATAATTTGCCTAACTCTGAAGTACAGCTCTGCCTCTTAGTTTCATAAATATTTTCCTCTATATTTAGTCTTGTCGACAGTCAAAGCTCAGCAAATTGAAGAAAACATATTATTACATCTAATCAAATTTAAATGCTAGCAAACTAGACTTCAGTCACATTTTTGTCCGGAAACAATTGCGTTTCAGTCCCATCTGTGATGGGGACTGAGAACAAGATGAGCTATACTAGTTTAATAAAATTGCTTCCTCTTTGGAGTAGACAGTAATTCTTCCATTTGGAGTTTTTTATATATATGTGTATTTTTGGTTTAATACATCTTCTAGAAACATGTTTTAAATGTAGCTTTTCATTACATTTATTAATGAAAAATTATATGTAGGCAGAAAAAGTCATCCTTCTTGGGATGTCTTCTACTTGATCATAATGATTCTTTATGGTGAAATAATCAATGGCTACCCTACCAAAAGAGCTTGGTGTGGCTTTCCCAGTCTCATGACTGCTTGTATGGCGGAAGGGGGACCCTTTGTAGGCTTCCTGAAGTCTCCAGTGAAATACAACTGGGAATGTAGGAAGAGTTACTGAAACATGCCTTTGATAAAGTCCCAAAGCCAGGTAGAAATGGCAGCAAGATGAATACTACCATCCTTCCTACATATACTTGTCTAAAAAGTTGTTTAATCACTGATCATTTATATAAGCCTTTTATAAGCCATTTGGAATGTTACTTATGATGAGAAACGTTAAGTAGGAATCTCCAGCTTAGTATTGCAACAATAGGCCTGCATTTTCTACTGCTTTTTGTAGATTTTCTAGTCTTATCTGAGTTTTGGTGGAAATTGTACCTGTCTTCTGGCACAAATAACTGCACATCGTTTAACTAGAAAATTAATTTGTGAAGGCATCTTCCCATTAGCAGGATTGTCCTAGCATGGGGAGATCAGCTTCAGCTCTCTTCCTAGCTTTTGGAAAGGACAAGTCAGCAAGCTTGCCTTAGCCAAACTGTAATTCAGGAACAGTCCAGATAACAGTTCTGGGATCCAGTTATTACAGAGCAAGACCAGGAGATGTTATGTGTTTGTATAAGTGGATGTGTTCAAGTTCAGCTGCTCCCAGTGTTAGTTCAAGGGAAAGCTTGAAAGTGCTAATGAGATTACTCCAGCAAAGTCAAGTTTGCTTTGGTTTGGTTTTAATTTGTTTTGGAGGTAGTTTTTTTCCCCCTGAACTCTAGAACTCCCCACATGGGCACTCTGGCATGTATTTTGCTTAATATGTGCAGGCCGTGACTCTGCAGACTTGAAATGTCTATTGCTTAAGTATTGCCGTTACAGGAAAGGAGTCCACAAAACAGTACTCTGTGAAATTCATGAAGTTCAGTGTGGATGGGTCCTTGAGAAGTGCTAAGAGAACCAGAAAGAGCACAGGAACCACCATGACCGACAGCACTACCTGTGTAGTATTATCAACGGATGTGGAAGATCTGGAAGAACGTTTTTAGCATGGCAGGTGGAAGAAACATATGCAGGAAAAATTAAGGCTGAGAAGCAAGAAAAAAATCAGATGAGGAAGTGAAAAGAAATTGCATCTTTTACCCAACTGTAGAAATTCACTTAGATGCCTGGGATGTGTTATTTTCCTACTCGCTGATTTAGTCTTCAGTGCATATTTTTGTCTGAAAGAGTAAGACAAAGGAAATGCAAGAGTGGATGCAGCTTTGTTACACTATTAACATACACTATTCCATTTCAGACTAGATTTCTTCTGCCCATCAGTTTGATGCTGACGGGGTTCCACACTGTTCTGCTTTTAAAAGCATCCCAATGTGTAGGCAAGTGCTTGCTTTATTGCTAGTTTTGATCAGGAGCATTTCAAATGGAACTGTGTTCCCACCTTTTGTGTAAGAGCTTGTTTTATGCTTTCATGTCCTTGGAGAGTTGTTGACACTTTTGTAGTTCATAAACAATTTCCAACATTTTCCCTCAATTTTCAAATAAAACCATTAGTGTTCTTTACAGTAGAAACAAGACAGCTCTAAAGATGATAATTTACGTTACGTTAGGTTCCAGGAATGCCCAGTACATTCTGTGTTGCTAATAAGTGCTAAGTAACAAATATTGAGGTAAGAGGCATGATTTAATCCCTTAATGTTGCCATTAAGTTTTAAAGTCAGTAAATCTAGATAATAAGCAAAAAGGTGGATCTTTATTTGGCATTGAAAGTGCTTAATAAAGGTGCTTGGACCTTTCTCAGCTCCTGTCTTTCTGAAACTATGTTTTATTCAACTGTCAACCGAGAGCTTAATTTGGACGTATTATGTAATTGCTGGGACATAGTAGTGCATGGATCAAAGCAGTGAATTATTGAATATTTTTGAAGTTCTAATTACATTTGGGTTTGCTTTTCTTTTCAGAAGCCAGCTCTTCGCCAATGCAGCAAATGGTCCAGCAAGTTCTAGTGTTGACAGCTATATGTTTCTAGCTCACTTATTAGTATAAGTCACTTAGAAGTAAAGTTACACGTGGTTAAGTGGCCAGAATGGTGCCTATTAGCATAAATCTCAAAAACTCTGTTGTGTGTATTTGTTTTGTATTTCTAACCATGGGATGCTTAACTTTACAATACCTCTGTACATCTTTGTACCATTAGCAGTCCTTTTTGATTGTGAGTTTGTGGCATTTACTACCTTTAGAGTGTAGTAAATGGATACATGACTGACCCTTTTTATTGAATCCTTCCTGCATCTTCTTCAACCAGTGGCCGTGGTTCATTTCTCCTTCAGATCTCATTCCAGTTCCTGTCTCTGCTGACATCTCACCTGTCTATTCTATTCCTCTCAATTTGGCTGAGTGTGAGACTAATGCCTACAGACAGTGTGCATACACCTCTTGGCTTTCTAGGGTTGTCTCAGTAGGGCTGAACTGTTAGGAAGTACTCTGTGAAACTGGGGATTACGTCCTGACAAGAAATCATGATTTAGTTTCAGAATAGTCTGTATTCTGCAAGAGTATAGTCAAGTTGCAACAGCTGAGGTTGCTTTATGGAGGGTGCCTACCCGGTTTGAAAGCTTAATATTATCAATTCTGTGTCTGTTCACTGAAGCTAAATAACAGTCTGTAGGGTTTTTAAAAAATGAAGCAGCAGGCAAATGACTCACTACTTTAATTCTCAGAAGTATGAATATATCTTGCAGTCATTGTCTACATTGCTTATTTCTTTTGGCAGAAATGGATACTCATACAAAGTGGCAGTGGCTCTGTCCTTATTTCTTGGATGGCTTGGAGCAGATAGATTTTATCTAGGCTATCCTGCATTAGGTGAGTTTCTTTCTTATTTTGTCTTTGAGATAGAGCTTATTGTTATGATTGAGTTGTATGTGTACGTTTATATTTTGGGTAATGAAGGCTGACAGTCATGGTTTTAATATTTACAACTAGGATCCTTACTTTATTGTCAAGTAAGATAAAATTCTGCATTATCTTCAGCCTGCTATTCTGTTGGAGTAAGTGGTGGCAAATGGGTATGTAGTTGTTCCAAAAGATAAAATCCTAATAAGCAAACTTGATTATTGGTATTCATAGTTTTGCTTTACATTTGCTTTGCATTGATGTTTACCACAGCATTTTTTGTGATGCACTGAAACAGAAGAGGTTTTGACTTGTGTGCCAGCTAATGATGCTTGATTTTACTAGGAAAATAATGGACAAATTTTACACTGTTTTGGGATATGGAATTTATTTTGGCAAATAGATACCTTCAAAGTAGCTCATAGTATTATAATAACAGTTCTGCAGAAACTGGACCTTTAATAAGACCTACCTCTGGTTAGTGTTTTTAGGACCTTATTCCCAGGGTGGTGTTGCCATTGGCTTTGAAATACAGGCAATATTTACAGGCTTTGTTTCTGAGCTGGGCAAATGGAATAAATTTAAGCCTAGGTAGCATGGAGCAATGAATTAGGAAAAGCTACATGTTACTGCCACTTCAGCTTGGAATTTTGAGTTTCTGCCCACTAAATGCAAATCCTTGTTGTTTTCGTAACATTCTCTGTCTTTCTCAGTAATCTTGTGTTTAACATCTGTGTCTTTTTTAACCTGAGATTCCCTAATTAACATTTACTTTTTCCATCTGTTTCACAAAATGATCCATTTTTGGAAGTGGTCAATAAGGTGCATCTTTTTGTTATTCCATTGCATTTGGAATAATAATTTGTAGTAATTACTTTGTAATATATCATCGTAATATAGGTTTATAAATCCTCCATTCTTCTATAGAAGTTCTTTATGGCTTATACTTGTTAACCCTACTGGAATATACTGTAGCCAGTAACCAAAGGTAAAAAACTTAAAATTAAACTCTTCCACAGTCACATTTTCAAGCTTTTGGCAAAAGCAAATAGGTAAGAGTAGAAGATCAATACACTGGATTCCTTTACAGTGGCTGATTGGGGATTTTTGAGGTCATCCATACCTTGGCAAAAAATGGTTAAGAAAGGTTAATATCATTGAAATACTTTGTGCAAGCATAATAAAGACTGTAAACCACTCTTTGGTTTATTTTTTTTTCCTTCTTTTTTTGCTTAAAGAGCACACAAATACAAGCTGTTGAATGTGAAGAAATCAGGAAAGCAACCTCTTCTTCTCCCACACACTGTGAACTAAACCATAAGTTACTACTGTGTAAGAGCACTATTTTTTCCCTCCATACTTTAGAGGAGTTTATTTTCTCAGTGTAATCTGCTTGTTGGGGAGGGAAGTGAGGAGGAAGAGAAAAAAATCAACTTTACCCTGCACTCCAGAAATACATGCCAGGTTCAGAAACAGTTCTTCTACATCCAGTATGATGGAGCAGCCAGTTCCTCAAATAAACTGGAGGTGCTCTTGGAAATGCCAACTGACGCTGAAGTTCAGGACCAGAGCTTGGAGAAGTGTCACAATTATCTTAAATGGTGACTGCACTCAGTGCAGGTAATAACAAAGTAAACCATTTTCCAGAGTTTGGCATTATTTAATAATCTCAACTGTTGTTTCCTAAGGCCAACATTTAGCTGGCTGTTTCCCTTATGTTTTGCTATGCTACTGCCAGGCTAGCTGTGTCTGGCTGCTGCAAGTCTCATGGGTCAGCCACTGGGAACAAGTTGTTTTAAACAATGAAGTACTTTGGGTTTTGCATGTTTAAGTGGCACCACTTCAGTTGCAATATGCACGTAAGTTTTTTTCTCTAATCAGCTCGAAAACCATCCTGCTACTTTACTACTCTTTCATCTTCTGGGTCGTTAGAGAGCACAGGGGAAAAATACCTGACTATTGTGTTGTTCCATGGAGAGGTTATAAACTGTCTCCCTGGCATTTATAAATCTGGCTAGTTTCATCTTGTCAACTCTGGGAGCTGTATCCAGACTGTGGGATGCTCTTCCTGCAGCGTGCATGCAGTTACTCCTCCGTATGCAGCCTCATAAACAGGGCATGGGGGAGAGGAGGTGGTATGTGGGAGAGAATTCTGCTTCTGAGAGAGAGGGAGCACAAAGGAGGAGGTGGAGGTCAGGAGACTTTAAGGTGTTTGACCAAGAGCAGGCTTAGTCTTTGGAGAAGGGCTTTTGCTAGAGGTTTTACTAGCAGGTATCATGCAACACAGCTCAACTTCTAGCTGTGGGGAAGAGGTGTTTTGGGATGCCACACTAACTGTCGTTACCAGTGTGTTCTCTTGCTTCAGAAGTGTGTTGGCCCTTGTAAGCGCAGGAAGGGTATGTTTTTCAGCAGTGAGCTGTGTTTTCCCTGTACAGCATAGCCTACAACTGATTTAAATGCAACAGATACACATTCCTCCTCATACTGCCTATGCCTGGGTAAAGAGACAAATGTCTTCACAAAGAGTATCTCATTCTCAAAATAACCTAGGTGTTTGCATAGCTCAAATGGAGTATTACTTATATATACCACTCATTGTATTATATTCATTGTATAAGACACTGCTGATGTTAAAACTAAATTTAAGACAGCCTCCTTCTTCTGAAGGCATTTTCCAGATGAAGTCTGCCTTGCATGGCAACTTCTAATGAAACATTTATCTGTTAGTTGCTATTCCCATATATTTTCTATTAATCTTTCATTTATTCATACAAAAAATAACATTTTTGAATACCAGTTAAAAAGAAATGTTTATATTCGTTTAATATGTATTCAAAATAAATTCCTATTTCAGCAAAAATACAAAAATGATACAAAGGATTGTTTGCCAAAGTAGCGTGTTCTGAAAATCAAATCAGTATGTGCTGCAGCTCATGGGATGGTAGAAAGTCTCTTTCTATTCACAAGTAAATTTTGCAGCTCAAGTTGGGATTATTTCTGCCTGTGCCTCAATTAAAGAGAAGAAAATTTCCAGTTTTATGGTTATGAACTTTTGTCTTGTTTAAGAATATTTATCTGTTAAAAAAGTGAAATTGTTGAAGTTTAATATCTTTGAAGTGTATTCAGGACATAGAAATATGAATATGTGGTTTGGTTCCTCCCCTGAGAATTGAAGATCTTTAACTTTAGGTCTGTTTCTAGATGTGTCTGTGTATGTGTGTGTGTATATATATATATATATATATATATATTTTTTTTTTTTTTGTGCAATGGGGAGAGAGTTGGAATGTGATTGCCACAGAAACCTATGAACTTCATAGTGAATGGCTTAAACCTGTTTTCCTTTTTTTAGGTTTGTTGAAGTTTTGCACTGTAGGATTTTGTGGAATAGGGAGCCTAATTGATTTCATACTTATTTCAATGCAGGTAAGTCAGGGCTTTCAAAACAAGCTACAAATCTGGTTTTATTAAAGCTTTGATTTAATTGCTAATATTTTGTTAGCATTTTGGCCTTAAGAACTTTTTTGTACTGAAAAATAAAGGCATTTATTTTAGCACTGTAGGTTGATGTTGTAGAATATGGGCATGAAATATCAATATATTTGCTGTTTGAATTAAAAATTAGATTAGGTATCAATGAATACTTGTAATGAATAGCTCAGAAGCTATAGCACCATAAATTCATCTTTGTCAGAGCCTGTGTGCTCTTTATGTGACGCAGAATGTTGGACTTTGCACGAGGTGTCCTGCTGTTCCCAAAGTCCTGAAGCTCTGTGTTTGCATGTGCTTCATTCTCATGGAGCCCATCATCTGGGGTGTCCATGCAGTGTGCAGGAGGGGAGATTGCCATTTCTTTTTCCTCATCTCCTCCAAGTACAAGTCCCATGTCACCCGAGAGCTGTCACTGTAGGATTCATGATGTTTAAATCCCCAGCTGGGGTGACATTTTGTGACATCATGAAATTGCCAAATTGTCTTATTCTGCAGCACATCCATTTAGCATGAATTGCAAATTGCCTGTGATGAACTTAAAATGCGTTTTGAATATGGGAATTGTTTATATGGGTTTAGAGATGTATACACAAAGGTGCATAGTTTTAAAATATATATCTTTTAGATCATATGCGTTCTCGAATTCCTTTCTGTGCTATCACATAGCTATCACATCTTGCCTCAGATCACTTACAGATGCAGTTGAGAGTATTTTTCTTTCATCTCTCCTTATTCATCTCTGTGGTGACCCCACATCAATTTAGCATTTACAGAACAAAAACCTCACGATCTTTTCTCCTTCCCTCCATTTCTTACCTGTGCACTATTTCAGAGATATTTGTCATCAGCCTAATTTTCCCCGGCCTACCCTCCTTTGTTCAAGAAGAGTGGTTTGGAGCCCGCTCATGTGTTAGCCCCATTTTGTGACTCAAATCCTCATTGGCTTAACTTAGCACCAGTGCCTGGCTGTGTAATTTGGTTGATTAGAAGCCATGGGGAAATATTCCTTCTGAGACAGGGCTTGCTAAAACAGTTAAACTAAAGCATAACTTCAAAATAAATCTAGTTTCTGTTTGACTAATTAAGCATGACTAATTTTATGATGGGAAAATTAGCAGTAATTGAGACATTAGCACAAAGTATATATTTCACTTCATATTGAAAAGTCTTGGTTCTTTTTCTCTTGTAGATTGTCGGACCTTCGGATGGCTCTAGTTACATTATAGATTACTATGGAGCAAGGCTTACAAGGCTCACTATTACCAATGCCACATTCAGGAAAATGCAGACCTATCCTTAACCCTGGCAATAAGTGTCACAAATAGGTGCATTTCAGTTCCACAGATGGATCCAGTCGTCCACCGAAATTGCTGATGACTTATTAATTACACTTCATCAGAACTGAATACTAAATGTACATGGAACAAAGATGATAAAATATGAAAATTCCTCAAGTGAATGAGTTTACCTCAAAGGCGCCAAGTTTCTTTGTGACTGCTCTATTTCTGTGAGCACATGGTTTGTTGCCAAGTTGTACCATTTGTGAAATGTGCAGACTTCTGCAATTTGCACTGACGTTCTTCTGTGTCTGTAAGTATAATTTAGAGTGTTATAGAGAGGTGGAGAAAGATTTGTTCAGAACAACTATGCTGATCTTTAGTCCACCGAAATTGATGAGGGTTTTAGCATGGCTGGGCCAGGATTATGCTTGGGGTCTGTTTTTGAAGCTATGTGTAGCAGTTTGTAAATGAACTTAAATATCCCAAACTGCAGAAACGGCCTTTCTATCCTCTTAGTTAAAATCCAGATGGCCCTAAATCTTGTGCTGATGGATCCTTTGAAATTCCATTAATTTAAATAATTATTTCTCTAAAGGTTAAAGACAAATTTTGGACAAGTTGCAAAATCTGGAGAGCGCTGATCAACATGAGAAATATGGAGGCATAGAAAAATAGAGCTGTAGATTATAAATCACAAAAAGGGAGTGTGGATGTTGGGGTGCCCTGAGGTTAGAATAGGGAATACTCATTCTGCTTATTTTGATTTTTTTCCCCTCCTTTGCAGCCATCTGTAGTGAAATACTTACCTTCTATTTCTGAAAAGAAAATCGTGTAAGTATTTCACAGCTACAGAATGTCAAAAAAGTGAATTCTTTGTACTAACAAAGCCCTTAAAAGGATGTTGGTTTAGATCAGTTGTGTTTCAGTGAAATGAGTTCTGTGTCCTTCAAAGTTGTTTGACCAAAGTCTTTACAACACCCAAGATTTACCTAGATATTCCTTTAAAGAAAAGTGTATGCACACAGAGACATGTTCACAGAAGCTTTGTTATTTGACCAATTTTAAACATTCCCTTCACCTTCTCATGAAAACCGGCAAGAACTGAGTGAGAAATCCACGTGATACAAACTATAGTGTAGATAGTTTTCAAAACTTTGGGGCATTCTTTTGGGTTTTTTTCAGATGAAATTTTCAAAATGGTTCTTGTGTGTCCACAAAAGGTATTTTTCAAGGGAATTGCAAAAAATGCGATTCCCGGATTGATCTTTAAAAGTGCAGTTTGTGGGTTTTAGACTCTCTTAAACCTACACTGGCTGGTGCACAGAAAGCTTTGTAAAGAACTCAAGCTTTCTTCTAAATCAGCATAACCTGACATATGTAATGAGAATAAATCACGGGGAGTGTTTTGTGCTTAACACTAATTCTTTCCTTCACACAAGGAAGATGTAGTTTTGGAATACTTGCGTTCTACTTCTGGGTTCAAAAAGACAAGAGCACTGTTACCTTCATTCACTTGCCTGATAGTTGTTTTATCTCCCTTTTGTCTCTCTTTCCCTGGATGCTCTTTGTACATTTTTGTTTCCTGAAACACTCTCAGAAACAGACAGGAAGTGGATGGAAAATAACTGTTTGAATCAAATAAAATCTCATGGCTAAGGTCATCTTGTGGCTTGTCTGCTCTTTGTGTTTTAATCCTGAAGCTGATAATATAGCTGTGAAAATAGGAAGATACAATGGACATCATAATAAAAAAAATACCCTTGGGCAACTCATCACAGAGGATTTCGTTCTGAAATGTATTTCCATGTGTACAAGTAGCAGAGAGCTTGGCTTAATGATTTCAGCAGCCCATCTTGAGCTTCATTACCCGTAAAAGAATACGGGAACTATTTTGTGTGAATCAGATGAAAATATGATTAGTTACAAGGTTCGTCAGATAGTTTGTTAATCCCAGAAACCATGTAGCCAACAGAGAGAAAGATTTGTTACTCCAAGTTAGTGTTTCTCTAGGAACAGAAGATATGTGACAACCAATGCAGGGAATAAAAGCTGTTACGGGGCCCCCTCATCCTGATGCTTTCTGGTTTGTGATACCTGTGCACGCTCTTGCCAGGAACACACTGCTTTATCATCTCTTCCCTTGGGATGGCATTCCACTTGATCCTCTATCTTGTCTTAACAACTGCTTTCGCTCTGCTTTGTCTGTAAAGCTGTTTAGAAATCAGCGCCACAGATGGCATAACCTTTTCAACTTGCATTGAGTACTGTAGAAATTATGTTCCATACATGAACACACTTATCTGCATTTCTACATACCTGTATAATTGCCTAGTTGAAGTTTAGAGAGGGTTAACTGAGTAAGCAGATAGGAACCGCGGGGCCAGTAGTGAGGTCTTTGTTTTCATCGTGCAATTATCAGATATGGCATGTTTGCCATAAGGGCTGTGAAAAGTGTGATGTGAGATGTAAAGCTGTCCCACTGTGCTAATAATAAATTGGCTACAGTAATATTTATCAAAATGTCTGTCCTATGATGATTTTCTGTGTTGCTGCCTGCTTGAGCTTAATCCTGCCAATCAAGTTCTCCACCCCAGTGTTCCCGTAGTTCCCGTTGCTCTGAGTGCACTGAATAATCTTCTCTCTGGATTGTTTTCATAAAAACAGTTGCAAAGCAATAGAAATAATTAGACAATGTTCTATATCATCCTCCAGCCTCCTTCTCAGATAAAATGATAGCTGCTGGCTCTGCAGATATTCAGGAATCCTTTCAACATTCCAACAGGACTGAGAGGTATTATTCTGTATCTGTAAAAATAAAGAACATCATAAAAAGTAAAGGGCAGAGTTTAAAACAAGAATTTGAAGTGCCTAGCCTTTGAAAACCTGTGTGAAGCTCTTCACTGAAGATGCTGCAGATCCATGCCAGGAGTTAAATCCAAATCTTCCCTAAGTGCCGGTGCAGTTCAGTCATGGCAAAAATGACTCCATAAACCTGTCTTTTTTTTTTCCTTTTTTTAGTGTCCCTTTTAGGATTGTTCTGCAGTGTGCTCAACTGTGATCTGAAAGAGCAGTAGCGGGTAGAAACACTCAGCTCCGGGCACTTTGCAGTCACACAGCGCAAAAGTGGTTGTATTTAAGCGTGCTTATTGTATTCATAAATTACTCTGTATTGTGTTTCATTGAATCATTGCCTGGTTTGGGTTGGAAGGGGCCTTAAAGATCATCTGATGTTTGGTCAACCCGTGCATCTTTCACTTGTGTTTAGAGCTTGTTTTCCAGGAGAGTGGATTTAGGGATATTTTGGAGCAAACTGACTTGCTATTCCTCCTGAGATTTAAATCACAACTATGCTATGGCAACTTCCTGTGACAGCATTTTGTTATCCTAAGTGTTTCCCTCTCCGCCACCACCCACCACTTATTACATGAAGATATCACTTCTGCTTTCAGGACCTGATAACACCTTGAATGTTAGGCTTTATTATGTTTCCAAAGATGTATTGCTGTATGTCTGCCAGTGAAACTTCTCAGCTCCACAGGAAGGTCTTTGTGTTTGAAATGCTCCGTTAGAATTTTTTTGGATAACATCTGTTGTCACCCCATCAAGAATTGTTTCCTTTGCTCCTCAAGAGTATATTCAGTTCTGTTTGCTTACACAGCTATGTCTATTCAGTCTCCTTGCATCTCTTCTCCATGTTTGGGGGGTTTTATTTTTAGATTCATTAGGTGTTTAGTCCATTCCTGTTGCTTGCTCTGCAGTTTTCAAACCTGTTTCCTCCAGAAGACGCTGTCTAAAACAATAAGATTGGGTTCTTAAGCACCCAGCTGGGGAAATGCCAGAGGCAAGATCTTGCAAGCAACCATGCGCTTTCATAGGACTGTCACTAACTGTGTGATTGCCTTTTATTTCACCAACACATCATCCAGTCTTTCAATCTCAGTGTTGTCTCATCCCAAACTAATTTCCCATTTTCATTATTATCAATGGTGACTGTATGGTTTCTTAAAGAAAAATGCATCATTTGAATTCATTTAGGTCATGCTTTTTAACCAGCTACTATGTTCTGGGTTCAGCCTGCATCAGTCTGCAAAAAGGTGGAATGTAAGAGATTATTGTTTGCATCTTTTGCTTGAATCTGAGGAGAAAAAAATAGCTTAAGTTTAGGCATCTGCTTAAGTGTTTTGCTAGACTGAAATTTGATCAAGACTCTTCCCACTTTCTCTCTGTCAATCCATCTGTGTTTCCCACAGAACCTTCTAATCTCTGAATTGTAAGGGAAAATTTCATTCTGTATGGAACCCTTAGTACTGAGTGTAAGTGGCTAATAATATTTGAAACAGCTCTATGACATCCTGTGTGTCTAAACTTCTTTTCACTTCAGAGATGCTTTTTGTTGGCTTTTGTTCATCTCTCAGCTCTGTTCGTTCATTATGGGCCACCTTTGGACATCCTGCAGCAAGTTCCCAAGTACTTCTAGGAGGAGCTGGGCTCTTCAGTGCTGAATCAAGTATGTAGAAATGTCACGGCATCAGGTCAGAGAATCTTTTACATATATGAAGCAAAGACACATTGGGGAGCAGTAGATGTCAATAAAAGGAGGTTGTCGGCTTCAGTTTCTGCAGAGAGTTCTGTCTGAAACTTAGAACTACGTTGTCTCTTTGCCTTTTGCTTCCTGAAGGTGGAGCCAAACCCCCTATCAGATCTCCAAATCTTCTGAAGTTCTTTACGGTACAGCAGAGACTTAGCACTCCGGTATTTTTCCTTGCACAACAGAGAAAACTGGAAAGTGGATGCGAGGATTCTGTCCGGCCAAGATACATTTTGCACTATACTCACTCTCTAGATCTGAGACTGTAGCAAAGGAAAAGAAAGGAAATACAAGACTACAAAGGGCAGTCTCAGTGCTGTTTGCCCTGTGTGTAGTGAATACCTAGTTCCAAAAACTCCCAACAACATAAAGTGAAAAATCCTGCTTGTCTCAATACAAACTCCATGCTTTTCCCAGTATTTGAGTCGAACTCTTCGTGCTTCATTATAATCTCAAACATATTCAGGCACTGATAATTCTCCATTATACATTTGAATGGCTGCTTTCAAGACTGCAGTGCTCTCTCTGAGAAGCACAGTTCCGAGGCTCTGCAGATGCATATGACACAGCAGAATTTTAGGCAGTATAAAAATTATAAAGATCACTTTCCATTACTGTAATTACTATATAAATCCTATCTTTAAGAGGCTTAGAACAGGCCTGTTTAACCTTGGTTTGAGCTGAGGCTTGGTCCAAGTCTGATAAGTTGGTCACCATTTTTCCTCTTTATCTCTTTTCTCTGCAGCATCGTAACTTAGTGGGGAGTGGGGTGGGGAAAGAGAAGGGATCCAGCATATCCTCTGCACTCTGTCTCTGGCAGGGTGGTGTGTGTGTAATCAAGCAGTATACCTGTTCCCAACCAACAGCTAGACTAAATGAAATGTGCATTTTGTTACATCTGAGAAGCACCGTTTCTCCCCTTGGAACCTGTGGTACTGCAGAGCAGGTGTGTGAGACGGCTTGGAGGCAGCCCATCCACGAAGTGCAACTAGAAGCACCTGGGTAAACCATCAGATCCTAAACTCTTTGGAGGGCTGTAGAGGTAATTCCCGTCATTTGCACCACCTCGATGAAAGCAAAGGTGTTGGCTTGCCCTGGTACTTCCCCTTTGTGTACCTGAGATGCCCAGAGCTGCTTCCAGCTGCCTTTCGGGTCAAAGCGTTCGATGCTGAGAAATAAGTTGGCAGCATAACGTGCAGAGGTTGGTGTTACCCTGCTCCATTGCTGAAGCATGCCAGACTTAGCTGTAGGCCAGGAAGCAGCTTCAATATAGATACCCATTACTTGCTCAAAAGAAACCCTGCCACAGTGCTTTCCATGTCATGAACCTGGTCTGCGGTGGGTGTTTTGCCTCCTAGCCCATCAGGGCTGTAGGAATGAAGTTATTAATGTATACTGTTTCCTTTACACAGAGCCTTCTTCAAAGTTCCTTGGATTTACTGTAGGGAAAACATGGCGAGAACATGTAAGAGGAGATCCCAGCCTGCAAAGAACTGACTGAGTGTTCACCTTGATCCTGACAAGGCTGCCCACCATATGGATTGCGTTGGCAGAGGCAGAAGCCTGGGGAACGCAGAGGTGGGGGGTAATTTTTAGGTCTTTCATTCCACGGTCCCATTGATTCTAACCCTATTAAGAGGATGATGCATGCGACTTTTAAGTTATTTTGTTAACTAAGTGTAAGCAATGGATGTGTCATGCTAACAAACAGAATTGCTGGTGTGTCTAATACAGTATGTAAGTACAGTACAGTGAATGTAAAACGTTGCGGTAATCTAAGAATGTTAAAAGGGAAATGTGTGCTGGGGGGGGGGGTGGGGGGGGAATGCGTGGGGGTTGGGGAGAAAAACGACTTACTTGCCATTCCCTGTCTTCCTCCCAGCTCCTTTGCTAAAGTAGGAACAGAATCGGAACAAAAAAATGTTTGTTTTACAGCTGTACCAAGTTACGGCGAGGACTCGTGCTCCCCCCCTCCTCTCCCACTTGCATCAAGTACATCCTGTACTTTTGGCAACATGTTGACTGGATATTTAAAAGCTGTGAACTGTTCTGAAAGTTTCACATACTGGGTTATGGGCCATGTGTGTTTGATCAAAATTCAATTACTGCACTGTACCATGCTTGGAAACCTATCATCCCAAGTTATGAAGTATGACGAAATAGGCTAATCTAATTGGTTCAGTATGGGAGCAGTATCAACCAAGCTTGTTATGATAAATAGCTTCCTGTGTTAAAGGTTCTCTAGAGCTTAAGTATCTTGGCTCACCTCCCTCTACAAAATAAGAATAGTGTTCCCTGGGAACAGTTACATCACTGTCCCTCTCCTATATTCACAATTAAAGGTTTGTGGATTCTTTTTTTTCATCTTGTTATTCCTTGAATAGATAATCCGCGGCCATCTACCCCATTCCCTGCTTTTCCAGCTCCTTCCCTGTTCCTCAGGTTAGGTGTGGTGCTTACCATGAGTCTGCCTATTCTGTTTCAGTGCTAGGTAAGTCAAGCTTGACCAGCATGCCAAAACCCACCCTGGGCCGGAGGCTGCGGTTTGTGTGCTGGTGTGTCAGTACACGTGACATGCCAGTTTGTGTAAAGATCTGGACTTTTTGATGTTAAGTTAAACGTGGAAGCACTTTAATCTTTCTGAGCACCTAATAAAAGAACTTCTGTATGGTGAGTTTCATATCTATGGATGCACTATTCTTGCAACTGAAGTTATAGTTCATCAGTAGCTAAAGGCAAATCCAGTGTGTGAGTGCTGGATTATGACTAGGGAAGGACTATGTTCTAAGCCTGGATTTGTAGTCACTAAATTTGTCACTAAGACAGTGAGCTGTCTCACATGAGATGATACTGGCTTCGTGATTTTATCTGGTCCATCTTCGGCAAGAAGTACTTAGCTCGGATTTGGATGTCACGGTTAGAGGCAGTGTCAAGGGAAAACAAAAACAACACGGAAAAGTGGCTCCTTATGCTCTGGCAATTCAGTTTTTGCCTTTCTTGAACCACTCCCCCCCCCAGGCCTCCTAACTCAGAAATCCCCTTCAGGCAAAAGTAATTGCGTGGTGATCATTTTACAGAGCTATACTGTAGGCTTGATACTGCAAGGGCCTTGAGCACTGCTGAAATTTCTCCCAAGAATAAAGTTATTCACTTACTTAAGCGCTGGTAGAATGAGTCCTTATGTAAGTGAGTCTTCATATTAGCCCCAAGACTGCCTAATACCTGGATTAAGCGTGTATGGTGATTAATGCCTATTTACTATATCTGTTATCCCACTGCATTTTGCTCTTCAGCCTTGATTAAGCCCTTTGCTATACCATTTAAAATGTCCTGCTTAACCTTCTGCTTACAAATGTACACAGTGCTGAGGTCTGCATTTTTGACTAGAACAAGTTCTACCATAAATAATAGCATTTAATTTTAAAGTACAACCGCTACAGTCACCACTTGATTAAATGACAAAGACCAGCAATAGCAAACTAGGGAACACAGAGTTTTTTCACAACAAATGTCTGCGTCCACGTAAGAGGAAGAAATACACCTTCCTGCTGCTGATTAGCACATTCTATGCAGGTCTTTATTTTAGATGGTTATAGGAAATTATTACCAACGGAGCCTAAACAGCAACTCTCTGTGCTTTCCCCAAATATCTTTTGAAGGAGATAAACTAGATTTATCTCTCTTTATAAAGTTCCCACAAGAAAGCTCCCAGACACAGTAGCTTTACCTTCAAAAATAGAATGTGACTGTAGGCACTTATGCTAATCTCTTTTTTGGCAAATCAGCTTTTTTTGTATTGAATCTTGCTTGATTGAATAGCACTGGAGCTGCCAGAGTAAATGCTATTATCAATGTACAGTAATTAAGGAAATAGTCCTTGTCACTCCAACAGTGTCCAGGCACTGCCTTCTGTAATAAAGTTAAATGATAAAGAAATCTCTTCAAGGTGTAGACAACGGAGCAGGGGAGCTCTTGACATGCAGTAAAATAGGACAAGGGGTAACGGGTTAAAACTTAAACAGGGGAAGTTTAGATTGGATATAAGGAGGAAATTCTTTGCTGTGAGGGTGGTGAGGCACTGGAATGGGTTGCCCAGGGAAGTTGTGAATGCTCCATCCCTGGCAGTGTTCAAGACCAGGTTGGACGAGGCCTTGGGTGACCTGGTTTAGTGTGAGGTGTCCTTGCCCATAGCAGGGGGGTTGGAACTGGGTGATCTTAAGGTCCTTTCCAACCCTAACTATTCTATGATTCTATAACGCAGTGTAGGATTGCAGGTGATGGGGGAGAGTGTAAATGCCCACGGAATTCGTGCTGAATGCATGTTCGACTCAAAGTGTCTCAATAGATGTTCAGCACTAAAACACATAATTGTTTAATTTGTCGTGTAATTTCCTGACTCAGGGCAGTTGAGCATCTCCCAGTCTCCACCCTTAAAAAATGCGTGCGAGGGAGGGGAGGGGGGAGACCCTTCCATCATTCACCAACTTCAAAGATCTTTCCCCCCTTCAGGCAGCAGCCTGCACGAATGATAAACCTTGCTTTAAGACTAGCAGAGCCAGGCTCTGCCAAATCCATCTGGGGAGAGAATTTCAGTGAAAAGGACTTGTCATTCCTTCCCCCGCCCTTCCGTTTCACTTGAAACTTTACAGCCTGGAAGTACTTTGGTGGATGGCAATTGTTCCTGCAGCACCCGAAGACAGACATTCCCCAAGGAAAGAGAGGAAAACCTTTGGACATCATGCATGTTCCAACCTTATCGCATGCACCAAGAAGTGAAAAATGAAGTAAAGTTGGGCAATTCTGAGATGCCAGACGTGCCTCTTATTAAGCAGAGAACTCTGATCCATGCTGCTGGAGTTTTCTCAGTGCTTCTCAGCTGCAGCCCCACGCGGAGATCATTGCTCTAAACTGCTCTGGCCTAAGACATGCTGAGGTCTGCATTTGATAGCAAAGAGCTTTTGTCCAACGAAGGTACCTGCAGAAGATATGTCGTTTAATGGGCAATAAATAACAAGGGAAGGTATTTAATCAAGTGTGCCGGGAAATACTGCTTACTTAAAAATACACACATTTCAAACGATACAGCTCGGGGAGAGAATGCTTAAAGGGGAAGGCAAAAGAGTCCGTAGTGAGGCTGCTGAATTTCATCCTGCCTCTTGTAAGACACGCACAGAAGGATTCCAGCCCTTCCCCTGCTTTTCCCCATCAGCCCACGTCTTATCTAAACTCTGTCTAATAATTGTCATATCTCATAAATCTGGCAGTTTTGCTTGGGCATACATTACCAGGGATTTTAACATTCCCTGCAACGCTCCCTTTTAATGCATTGACATTCTGAAAGCTGGGCATCGTGACCTCTCCATTAAATCTTTGACACAATGAAGTGTCTTCTAAATAAAATAATTCAGAGGGATCGATCCAGTGAACTTCGGGGTGCACCTTTTCAATTATTTTTTAAAGATAGAAGTGTTTTGTGCATATTGAGAGCTAGATTTGTGGGGCTGGGAGGGAGGGGAGCCACGTCTTGAGTGTGGGCCTGAGCTCCGCTCCAACAGGAGCTTATAGAGGTGCTCAGAAGGGAGCAAGCATGAGAGCTGTTCCCGTGCTTCCAGCATGACTCTGAACTTGGCTTTGCTGGATCCAGGCCTCTTTTCTGTTGTATGTAAACCATTAATGTTCTGTGTATTGTTCCAAAGGATTCGGGGGTTTTTTTTCACGTACCCCTAGCTCGACCTTCAGAACCATCCACTCGAATGTGAGCAGAAGTGCTCTGGTCAGGACTCAAACACAAATGATATCCCAAGCAGCGGGGTTTTTTAATTGAGGCACGCCAAATACCAAAGGCAGATGCTTTTTCATTCTGTAGCTCCTGGATACGTGGTCTACTTTTCGGTTTCAAGGACAAAGGAAACACTTCTCCAATTAGATGAGGCATGAGATTGTGACATACGGGCTCGTTCCTGAAATGAAAAAATGCTGGAAAAAGATATTTGACCCAAAGTCAGTAAGTGCTGTTAAAATAATGACTGCTCCATAAATCCAGCCATACGTACAGCCTGTGTTCAGAGCTCTGCTCTTTTGCTCACTGAGAGAAGGGGCTGTCCAGGATAAAGCCCCACGCAACTCACTTGCATCCAAATCGCATTTTGAAGGCCTTACTTTTAAAACAGGATATACAAGAGTGTAACCCAATTAAACTGCGAGGCAGACTTCTGCTATCTTCTCCCATCTGACATCTCTATCGAGGCAGCTCAGATGGAATCAAACATGATTTGGTTGTCAGAACAGCTGAATTTCCCCCCCACACTCAGCAAAGACAAGGGAATCTCTTGCTCCTCTTAGGAGGCTCATCGGAGCTGATTTTTTAATGGGGATGTGGCTTGCCCATGGTAATGAGGCTTTTGTCTACTGTTGGGAGTAAATGGTTAATGCTTTGTACACATCACACCTGAATCTTGAGTGTCCTAGAAGCACACTTGAGTGTCTGCACGAGGAGCATCACGCCTCTTTGTCAGAAGCTGGATGAATCGGGGTCCGCATCATTTCTCTCCCTGTATCTGGCGATGGGGGCAATAGTTGAGCTTGTAAATAATTACAGCTCTTCTGTTTCCAGCCTCAGAGCTGAGCTGTGTTTGCTGTAACCTTAGGTTTACCAGGCAGCTGGAACTGTTGACTGATAATTGCTGCGAGTTTCTGATCCTCCAGAAGAGTGAAGAGCCTCCTCTGTCCTCCACCGATTGTTGGTGCAGTTGCCTTTGCTGGAGTTACTGAAATTGGTGTTATCGACACCACACGGAGGGCTGGAGGCCCAGGTGCTGGGAATTCACGTTGCCTGTGTAATCACATCGGGTTACAACCTGGTCTGCTGTCTGTCCTTTTTCATGGAGTGTTGCTTAAAGCGGAATCGCAATCTCTCATGAAAACAGGCTGTGGGGCTGAGTGATACTGGAACAAATGGAAGTGACTGGAAAAATTGCTCTTGCTCTCCCAGCCAGGCCCAGCTGCCATTTTGATTTCTCTCCACCCTGATGGCTGGCTCTGGACCTTTCCTGCCATACGCTACTGCAGAGTCATTAGTTATGTATGACACCTAATGAAGCCCCAAACCATGGCGTTCTCCAGGATGCCTGGACCCCCGGTGATTCTGGCCAAGCAGCAGCACTCCTTGAACCCTTCCCAGCCCCAGCTGCAGCACAGATCAGGCTGGAAGCTGCATCTGTGCCTGTTGGCGAGGTCCCAGCGCGGGGCAGCCGCAGCACGGCCGCACTGAGAGCACCACCGCCAATCCCCACTGGTGGGAACCCCCCGGAGATGTAGGGAATGGAGGGGGCAGCAGGAGGGAGCCCTGGACACCAAAGGGGATTGAAACAAGCACTGCCCATAGCAGCCTTGAGAGCTGAGATCAGTGGCAGGGCTTGACTTCAGGCTCTACTGCCTTAGGCTGGCTCAGCACACTTGCCGACGAGCTAAACCCTCGTATAATCACGTTACTATTGCTCCCACTGCTTTTAAGAGAGCTTGTACAGAGCTCTTTTACTTCTGCAGTTTGCACATCCATAAATGCTATCCAGAATACGGTGAGGTGAGGAAGAAATGTCATGAATTTTCATCATATTGGTATTTCTGGCACAATTTACATCGTGGCTGCATCCCTGCTGAGGAGGAGCAATAAATACCCTCTGCAAAGCTCATATTGCGATGGATGGGAGAGGAAACAGTGACCCGAAGGGTGTCACATTCTGGAAACCCGACCTGGAAAGAAGGATCCACAATTAACAAGATGGGTAAGGGAGTCTCTGAGTCTTAGCAGAGCCCTTTGATTATCATAAAGAGAAAGTGGGTGACAAGCAGTTTTAAAGCATCCACATGTTATCGATGATTTTTCTGGTGACAGGAGGAATTCAAAGAGGTGCTATTAGCATTCTGGACAGAGAGGGAGCGGATCTATAGCCCGGCTCTCCATAAATGCGTTGCTGCAGTAAACTTCTTTAGCACTTTGCAATTCACATCTGATCTCTGCTGACCTTTTTTTTTCTCCTCCTAATTAAACCTTTAGCTTGCAAATGAGCCATTTCCTACATCAAACCCGTGTATGGCAGAGGAGGAAATTCTACCCGGGATTTATGAGTCGCTGGTGACCTACCTGTCTGTCACAACCTTTCCTAATTGATCTCTCTTTGAATTAAATTTGACCAATTACTTTCTCCTAGGTGAACAAAGATAAGACTACCCTTAAAAGCTATTGTGGCAGTGGAGAACAAAGACGGGTGTACACAGTGGATGGAAGATAACAATCCATATTGTGCACGTAGGGAGGAAGATGAAGGCCAACTGCCTCCAGCATCCAAACCCACTGATTATCTCATCCAGGTGTTTTCCCAGAGTGGTGTTTGTTTGAAGAATCTGGTTTTGAAGGGGTGTGCATGGGGTGACTTCGACTGCTGCTCTGGTGAGCTTTGTTCATGTTCTTGCCTGCTGTCATTCCTGCCCTGTTTTTGGAGCTGGATGACCAAACCAACCACTTCCAGGTTGCTCATGCCCCATGGTCCTCTTCCAGCACAGCGATGGGGCAGCCTTTAAAGTCCCTTTCCAGTGTTCCATCCAAGAGGAAATTCCCCAAATCATGAAACAGCCGTGCCCGCACTGGTCTTGTCCTGTGATGAGAACTTGGGGAATGAAATACCTGAGATGGGTGTAAGAGCACAATGCTGAACTGCTGACCTCAAGAATTCAAACATATTCCTGCCTGTGCTATAGCTCTTCACATGTCCAGATACATCCCTTACCCTTCCCTGTAGCCGAACCATGGGAGTTTGGCTGGGGCAGCATCCTGTGGCAGTGGGGAAAGACCCTTGGCTTGACCCAACGGCCGGAAGCCAGAACTGCACCATCCAGCAGCGACACAAGGGGAGTTAAATCAGTGCTGCCCATTAAAAACTTACGAGTCTCACCTCAAAACCCTTTTTCAGAAGTGTATTTTACCTGATTTTCCTGCATGTCCTGGCTCCAGAGCATGCATTTTCAAACACTGCTTCCACAGCTGAAATGATGAGGAATTTCCTTTCCCCTATCATGAAGCCAGGAGGCTCCCATCCATGCAGGACTGCCTGTGCTGCTGCAGCTTCACAGATACCAAAACCACCCTCCACACCTCCAAAAGGATTCAAAAATATTCCTTAGAGAGAAGAAAAACTCCCCCAAACCCTGGCTCTGGGGCTGTAAAGGAGGAGGAACCACAGCACAATGACATGGGAAACATCCCAGCTGAGCAAATGCTAGGGAAATGGCTTTCCCTTCATCCAGGTGGGTTGTGGATTGTGTACCAAAAGTTGGTAAAAGCTGTATTTGCTAGAAAAATGATTAAGATGTGTAACATGGATAGCTTAAGGGAATACTGTAGTTCATAAGGGCTGTGGGGGTGCTGGCACCCACTGGGAAGGGCAGAGGCTGGCTCCAGCATGGGGTGCTGAAGAAAGAGGGGACCTTTAGGAAGATTTATGCAGGGGATCTCTGAATTGCTGCTTCTAGCCTTTTATAATGAGGGAAATCAAACCATTTCTCTGCATGGAGAAACTGATGCTGCTCGGCACCCCTGGGGATAGGGCAATAATTGGGTAAAAGCCCTGTTGGGGTGTTCCTCAAGCCACAAACCTCCCCTTTGAGGTCCCCTTGGTATCAGTGACCGGGCTGAGCGGTGCTCGTACCTCACAGCCGAGTGCCCGGTGTTTCGCAGGCTGCTCCTTGCACAAGGTGGCTCGGTTCAGGAGGTCGAAAGTTATTAACCGGGAATCAGCGTTAACAGAAAGGGTCCCATCTGCTGCAGGGCACAACCCGCGGCCCCTCCTCCCGCAGCCTTCCCCGCAGCCCGGCCATGGCCAGCCCGGAGCTCATGGAGCGTGAGAGCTTCGGGGCAAACGGGACAGCGAGATCGCTGGAGGTGGACGAGCAAACGGCGTCATCCCTGCGGCTGTCCCCGTGCTGCGGGTGCCGCAGCGGCACGCACCGCTCCGTGCGCGGCGATGGCAGCGGGGGAGGTTTGCTGAGGGACGTGAGCAGACTGGGGAGATGGGGAGAGATGTGCATCCATGGGCTGCTTGAGAACGGGTGGAGAGAGAGAGAAAGGGAGAGAGAGAGAAAGGGAGAAAGGAAGAGAGGAGGGAATGGAAGGGAAGGGAAGGGAAGGGAAGGGAAGGGAAGGAAAGGAAAGGAAAGGAAAGGAAAGGAAAGGAAAGGAAAGGAAAGGAAAGGAAAGGAAAGGAAAGGAAAGGAAAGGAAAGGAAAGGAAAGGAAAGGAAAGGAAAGGAAAGGAGAAAGAAAAAGAAAAGAAAGAAAAGAAGGAAGGAAAGGAAGAAAGAAAGGAAGGAAGGAGGGAAGGAAGGAAGGAAAGGAGGAAGGGAGGGAGGGAGGGAGGGGGGGGAGGAAGGAAGGAAGGAAGGAAGGAAGGAAGGAAGGAAGGAAGGAAGGAAGGAAGGAAGGAAGGAAGGAAGGAAGGAAGGAAGGAAGGAAGGAAGGAAGGAAGGAAGGAAGGAAGGAAGGAAGGAAGGGAAAGACAGAAAAAGAAAGAGAGAAAAAGAGAGGGAAAGAGAAAGCGAGAAAGAAAGGCAAAAAGAAAGAAAGAGATAAAGAGAAAGGAAAAACAATCCCCAGCAATATGCAGCCAAAGGATGAAATCAAGAGAAAGAGACAACCGTACAAAGGGATGCGCTCGCCCCAGAAGCCACTGTGGCAGCATGGCCTTGCTGGGATACAAAGTGTCCTTTGGGGTGAAGAGAGAACTAAAACTCGGTGGTAATTCAATTCTGGTCAACTGGCTGGGTAAAAGCTTTATTTGCTAGAAAATTGATTCAAAGCTGTAACATGGGACTTGGAGCTGTTGGAGCGGGGCCAGAGGAGGCCACGGAGATGCTGCGAGGGCTGGAGCAGCTCTGCTCTGGAGCCAGGCTGAGAGAGCTGGGCTGGGGCAGCCTGGAGAAGAGAAGGCTCCTGAAGGGGAGACCTGAGAGCAGCTCCAGTGCCTGAAGGGGCTGCAGGAAACCTGGAGAGGGGCTTGGGACAAGGGCCTGTAGGGACAGGCCAAGGGGAATGGCTTTAAGCTGCCAGAGGGGAGACTGAGATGAGCTCTTAGGCAGAAGCTCTTCCCTGTGAGGGTGCTGAGGCGCTGGCACAGGGTGCCCAGAGAAGCTGTGGCTGCCCCATCCCTGGCAGTGTTCAAGGCCAGGTTGGACACAGGGGCTTGGAGCAAGCTGCTCTAGTGGAAGGTGTCCCTGCCCATGGCAGGGGTTGGAGCTGGATGGGCTTTAAGGTCCCTTGAACCCAAACCAGTCTGGGATTCTGGGATTCCATGGATAACTTAAGGGAATATTGTGGCTTATAAGAGCTGGGGGATGCTGGCACCCCACTGGGGAGGCCGTAGGCAGCACTGAGATGCTCGGGGAGGTTTTGGCCCAAATACCGACGTGGTGCTGAGGGAGATGCTCCCAAACCCAGGCTGTGAGCAAGGCATGGTGCCCAAGGAGACATCCTGATGGCTTTCATGTGAGGACAAACTGCAGAACAAACCACATACTCCTGTATGCATGTAAGTCCCATGGTTGGGGTCTCCCAAAGTGTTGCTGTGCTCCTGCTACAAGCCAATATCTCATGAGAAGCGAAAAGGGAAGAGAATGGAGGGGATAGAAATGGAATAAAACCTGAATATTTTATTCAATATTATAAATTCAATAATGAATTGATGGTTAAAAAGTGCTCATCCATGGTTTCAGCCACCAACGGAAATGGTCCAGCACCATTGCAACCAGCTGGGTAGTGACGGGACATATGCCATCACCCCTGCCATCCTCTCCCAAAACACAGAGACGATGCCTTCCCTGCAGCTGGATCTGCTGCATCCCCCCAACACTTTTCCAGCCCAAGCCTGCTGCCTCAGGATGAGTTATGGAGGTCACAGTGCAAAACCAAACAGTGTCGATGCATGCAAATAACAAAAGCAGAATTTGGGGAAAATATATGTTGGAGCCAGAAGACTGAGGAGGGAGCACAGAAAATGTCAGACGCCTTAAAATGCCACCCTGAAGGACCTCGGGGGGGGGGTCCAAGAGGCCTTGCTGGTGCTTCAAAGCATGCTGAGATCGCCCCATCCATGAGCAAAATAAGTTACTGGGCTCTTTCCTCTGGCAAAGCGATTGGTAGGGTTCTGCGAGTGATGCTCTGGGTAAAATAATCCACTTTGTCTGAGATGTGCTGTCCAAGCAGAGCTCTGACTTGTAAATCACAGCCCCATCCTGCGCCCAGGTGAACTCCAGTACTTGGAAACCCTCCAATGTGGGGGGTTCTGGCAGCTCCACCACTTCTGGACCCTTCTCAGGTACGAGGGCTTTATATACCCTAGGGGTATATAGGACTTTATATACCCTAATCCCAAGGGTTATCCCTGTCCCTCCTTCACCAGAAGATAATCATAGAATCATGGAAAGGTTTGGGTTGGAAAGGACCTTAAGACACCCAGTTCCAAACCCCATTCCCCTGTATCTTTGGCTGTGCACCGTGAGGTCAGACATGGCCCCCAGCGCCTCGAGCAATGGCTGGAGATTGGAGCTGGCCCCACGCCTGGCTTCCACTGCAGACACACCAAATGCTGCGTGTCCTTCATCTGGCACATTCGAGCTGTAATTGCAACAGCCTGAACTAGCACACGGGTTTATGTGCTGATATTCCATGACATTTTATGTACATAATCTGCATAGGTTATTTTTAGCAAACTTTCTCCCTGGGACAGCCTCACGAGCGCCACATCTTGTTTCCATGAGCGTGAGCTGCAGTTGGGGGTGGGTTGGGTTTGTTCCCTGCTTTCTTCTTCTAGTCCTTTTCCCCCGGTCAAGCCTGGGGTTTGAATTGCAGAAGTGCCACACACAACTTTGTGTTCTGTAGAAGGGGTGAAAAACTCCAAAAGCAAAGCCACGTGAGGTGGCCCAGCTTCCTTTTCCAGCCATTTCCTTGCTTGGGATGCTTTGGGTGAGTTACCATCACCCCCAGAAAGAACCAGCATCCTTCTTGGGTGCAAATAGCATAGTTCTTGGCAGCAACAGCATCATTCTTAGCGGTAATTGCATTATTCTTGGTGGAAATAGCATTGTTCTTAGTGGTAATCGCATTATTCTTGGTGGAAATAGCATCGCTCTTGGTGCAAATAGCATCATTCTTGTGGGAACAGCATCATTCTTGGTGGTAACAGCATAGTTCCTGGTGGACATAGCTTAGTTCGTGGGTATTTTGGGAGCAAGACAATTCCTGGGTGCTTGCTGGAAATGGAGCGAGCGCTGTGCTGTGGGTGTTTTTGAGGACCTGCGGCTCCATGCTGCTGCGTGTGCAGGAGATGCAGCTCTCACTTGGACACTCTCAGCCCCTTGGCAGGGACAATCCCAAGCTCTGAAGCTCAGCTCTGCCTCAGGAGTTTGGTGAAGAAAATGTTCCCTAAAGCAATGGCTTTTTGGGGGAACTCGCTGTTTGAACCATGAATGCTGGCCTTGGGAGACGCTTCCCCATAGGGGGATTGCTGGCCTGTGTGTGGACTAGGTGGTCCATAGGTGGAGGATGGGGTCGGTGCAGGGATGAGGGGGTCCATGGAAGGAGGACCAGAGGGACCTCTTGCCAACCAGAGGGACCTCGACACGCTTGTGAGGTGGGCTGATGCCAACCTCATGAAGTTTAACCATGCCAAGTGCAAGGTCCTACACCTGGGTCGGAGCAATCCCAGGCACAGCTACAGGTTGGGCAGAGAAGAGATTCAGAGCAGCCCTGCGGAGAAGGACTTGGGGGTGTTGGTTGATGAGAAAATGAACATGAGCCGGCTTCAGTGTGCGCTTGCAGCCCAGAAACCAACCGTATCCTGGGCTGCATCAAAAGGAGCGTGACCAGCAGGGCGAAGGAGGTGATCCTGCCCCTCTGCTCTGCTCTCGTGAGACCTCACCTGGAGCATTGTGTGCAGTTCTGGGGTCCTCAACATAAAAAGGACATGGAGCTGTTGGAACAAGTCCAGAGGAGGCCACGAGGATGATCAGGGGCTGGAGCACCTCCCGTATGGAGACAGGCTGAGGAAGTTGGGGCTGTTCAGTCTGGAGAAGAGAAGCTGCGTGGAGACCTCAGAGCAGCCTTCCAGTATCTGAAGGGGGCCTATAGGGATGCTGGGGAGGGACTCTTCATTAGGGACTGTAGTGACAGGACAAGGGGTAACGGGTTAAAACTTAAACAGGAGAAGTTTAGATTGGATATAAGGAGGAAGTTCTTTCCTGTGAGGGTGGTGAGGCACTGGAATGGGTTGCCCAGGGAGGTTGTGAATGCTCCATCCCTGGCAGTGTTCAAGACCAGGTTGGACAGAGCCTTGGGTGACCTGGTTTAGTGTGAGGTGTCCCTGCCCATGGCAGCGGGTTGGAACTGGATGATCTTCAGGTCCTTTCCAGCCCTAACTGTTCTGTGATTGTATGATTCTAGGGTGGATCCATGTGGAGAGGCCCATGTAGGGCAGCAGCTATGCCCCAGCCTGGAGAACCCAAACTGGAGATAGTCCCTGAAGCGATGTCCCATGGGTTCTCCAGCCAATGTGGTTGCAGGCAGAGCTCAAGCACCCTGAGCAGACCTTGCCTGAGGCCATTGCTTTTAGAGAGATGAAGCTACTCCATAAACCCAGCTTTTAGTTCAGAGGCTTTTTGAGAGCCACAGCTGAGCAGGTCATGGGGGTTTCTGTTTGTGCTGGACATCAGCAGCTCGAAGGCTTCACCACTGGGCAGCCGAGGTCTCTGCTCCAGCGTGCAACCAGGAACTCATTTCTGCTGTGCTGAGCAACTGCTCGTGCCCCGGCCCCGGCGCTGCTGTCCCATCAGATAAGGAGAGTTTGTGAAACACAGGAGAAGAATTTGTTTGACTTTAGCGTCCGGCTTGGCCTTTGCTCCTGACAGCCCAGGCAGGAGGAACGGTGTGAGTCATGGCACCTGTGATCCACGGCACCCATCCTGGCTTCTCTGCATACGCTGGACCTTCCCAACTGGGACCCCTGGAGCTGGGGTGCAACAGGGACACGCAGTAACACACAGCAAAGCACAATGTCAAATGGGACCCACTGCAAGCAGGCGGCCAGCGGTGTGAGCACTTCAGTGTGAGGTATATGGGTCATAGAATCCCGGCCTGGTTTGGGTTGGAAGGGACCTTAAAGCTCCTCCAGCTCCAACCCCTGCCACAGGCAGGGACACCTTCCACTAGAGCAGCTTGCTCCAAGCCCCTGTGTCCAACCTGGCCTTGGACACTGCCAGGGATGGGGCAGCCACAGCTTCTCTGGGCACCCTTCTCTGGGCACCTCAATCTCCCCTCTGGCAGGTTCAAGCCATTCCCCTTGGCCTGTCCCTACAGGCTCTTGTCCAAAGTCCCTCTCCAGGTTTCCTGCAGGCCCTTCACGGTCCCTGGTTAAAAGCTCTTCCCAAGCACTTGGAGCAACAAAACCTCCTTTTCCCCAGCCCTCGACGTGTACTAATGAAGAAATGAAATCAACATTTGGTAACAAATCCAGCATATGGTTATTGTTTGCTGCAAGGGCAGGGGAAAACATGACTCCATAAACATGGCGAGAAGGCTGCAGCTGCAGTATCACATTACAGAGTGCACTTCAGTTAATAAAGGCTCCTCCTGCCAGCCTTAACGAAGTTTTCCTTCTCCCTCCAGCCCCAAGAGGTGGTTTCGGTGCCTTCTGCCACGATGGCCATGGTGGGGTCGCATGTGCCCTTCGTTAGCCGAGGAATCTGCTTTCAATCCTGGCCCCTCAGACTGCATTTTCACAGCCACTCATCAGTCAGCCAACGCTGACAAGCCGCTGTGCGGGTGCCATCTCCCTCATTGTTTGTATGCAAGTGCAAGCCACCAAAATGATTTATTTAGGCTTTAATTAAACTTTGTGGAGAGGCCAATGAGCTTTAGCTGAGCCGCTTCCAATTGGTGGCTTTGGAGGGGGGAAAATTGAAGGTAAAATCAATAAGCTTATGGCTTGTATAGCTTTAGAGATACCTCGGGATGGTCTCAGCCTGCTGGCCACCAGCCCTCACCATGCAGGGGCTGCATTTCAGGGCCTGGAGAGATGTAACACCTCTGGTTCTCACATCAAGGCGCATGTCTGCAGCTGGAAAGTCGAAGTCCTGGCTGCAGAACTGCAGTAGTTTAAGGGTATCTGTTTAATTGCATGTGCAGCATCCCAGCAGTGCCCAGGAGGAAGATGGGAGGAAGGTGGCCAAACCTTTGAGCAGGGCTGGTGACTTGGTTGAAACCAGAAATCATCACTTACAAAAGCTTTGGAGGGTGTGGGTCACCTTCTCCAAAACTGTTTGGGGTTCATGGGTGCCTCCCCCATCGCCAGCATCCTTCATCCCCATGGAGCATCACACCATACAACCCACAGCAATAGTAATTGCTCTTGGTGGTAACTTAATTATGACTCCAAAAGAACAACCAGGAGCTGAAGGATGAAGGGGTTATAGTGGGGAGGTGGCAAAGCTTTAGGGGCATCACTGGCCCCCACACCATAAGGGACGCCCAAGTCCCCTCCCTAGGCCGTGGGTGATGTGATGCTCTTGCTGGATGGAGACTTTCTTGCTCCTTGTGACATCGAGATGCATGGCACGGATTGGAACTGGAGGAGCTTTAAGATCCCTTCCAACACAAACCATTCTATGATGGTTACGATGAAGGTGCAATAAAACACTAAGAGACTAAACTCATGCCCCCCTGAATTATGAAAGTTAGGAGCCTTCTTGGCCTAATACCGCAGCTCAGAGAAGTCCCTGCTGTACCTGATGTAAATATGTATTAATTAAAGCACTTTGGAAATGCAGAGTATTGACCTAATAGGCCGTAATGGCTCTTCTTGAGCAATTACAATCTATCATACCGCTCCACATTTCGGGAGGGATGTTTTTTTGGAGGCACATTATTGACCTGAGGGCCCTGGGCCATTTCCTCCCCTTGCACAGACCCTTCCTGCCCTGGGGCTTGCATCCTTCCCATGGAAATCATTAGACGGGGAGCCCTTAAATCCCTTCACTTTGACATATATCATAGAATCACAGAATAGTTAGGGTTGGAAAGGACCTTAGGATCAAGTTCCAACCTCTCTAATGAAGAGTCCCTCTCCAGCATCGGTGTAGGGCCCCTTCAGATATGACCTATTTCATCCTGCCTCCTCCCCACCATGTACCTCCTCTTCTTCTCCCCATCACCAAAGGCACTTTTGAGTCTTCAAACTCATCCAGAGTCCCCAGGAAACACCCGGAGCAAAACATATATACAAGAAAAACTCGGTGCTTTCCAGTGGTGGAAACCCTGGAATAAAGCATTCATCTCCCAAGACTTGCACCTTCTAACTTAATTCCACCCTAAATCAAGCAGTTTATTATAGGAAACAGGTTCCAGTTGCACAAACAATATTTAAATGGTATAATATTTAAATGGTTCTAACAAATCCTGACACCCCCCCCCCCCGGTGTGTGGGCTATAATTAATAGAAATGCTAAGTGCCAGATAACCAGGAAAGCTCCAGCCCCATAAATCTGCCCTGAGCTTTCTCACACGTGCGGATGGATGGGGCCTCGCACCTTAAATATTTAACAATCGATGATTCAGATACCTGTCCTACCCGATCACATTGTCACTTTTGTTTGTAAATGCAACACCCGGCTGAAGTTGCTCTGACAGTTGTGCGTCTTCCACCCCAGGATAAAAGGCAGCGGTTTGGAGGAAGAGTGTTTCTTTAGCTTTGGGAGGGAAAAAACAGATGTTGGGTTATGAAATGTACATGGGGAAATAATGACTAGTGAGGGGGGGGAATTAAACCCCATAGAGAATCATAGAATGGTTTGGGTTGGAAAGGACCTTAAGATCACCCAGTTCCAACCCCCCTGCCATGGGCAGGGACACCTCCCACCAAACCATGCCACCCAAGGCTCTGTCCAAAACAGTTGGCTGCATCTCCTCTCCTGGCTATTGCAGTGAGCAGGCAGGTGTTGCATGGTATGAATCACATTAACGGGAGCATTTCCCATTTCTCCACTGCCCAAGGCAGGGAGCTGCATTCACCCTCTGCACATGAATATGTCCATGGCGCAGGGTGGGCTGAGTTCCCTGCCCAGGCCCTGCCTCCTGTGCCCAGCAAGAATGAAGAACCAGCCCAGCAAAACCTGGAGAAGGGGTTTGGGTCTTTGGGTCTGACCTGAACTGCAGCGATGCGCTGCTGGGAGGGAAGAGTGGGACAAATAAATGCATGCTGGGTCCAGTGCTGGCAAGCAAGAGGCCATTGCGTGGCTAATAGTAATAGTAATGATAATAATCATTATCATCATCATCATCAAATCCTAGAATGGTTTGGGTTGAAGAGACCTGAAAGCTCATCCAGTTTCAACCCCTGCCATGGGCAGGGATACCTTCCACTACAGCAGCTTGCTCCAAACCCCTGTGTCCAACCTGGCCTTGAACTAATCTAAAGATGGGACATTTATGCATAAGTTTATAACAGTCCTTGCTACCAGCTCCTGTTTCGGGTCAGTTTGGTCTCGAAAAGAGTTAGTATGGTTCCAGCCTTAAGCAACTTCTTAGACCAATAGCTCTACTACCCTGCTGTGGCACGGCTGGCAGGCTGGAAGAGAAGAGACTTTCCAAGTCTTCACCAACATAAATCAAGAGGACTCTGAAAAGGAACCTGCGTTGTGTCTAATCCCAAACCATGTCACTCCACATGGGTATCCAAAATCCCTGCACAACAAAGGAAAAAGGATTCAAGTGAGTGCAATGGCTATCAGGATAATAATAATAATACTAACAACAACAATAGCAACAATAGTAATGAATCATCTTGCCATTCTGCAGCACCGCAGCCTGACTCCGTGTTTCAAAGCTTCTTGGGAGAGTGGGAATGAGTGCATGCTTTATCAGGTGCCCCTCTTCTCCCCAGTGGCCCCAGTAGGAACGAATAAGGGAAAGCTCAGCTTTGTTTCCACCCCTCCAGAGGTGGCTCAGAGCATCTCATTTGCTCTGAAGCCTTGGCCTTGCCTCCAGCTGCAAGGAGGGTTCCCTTGCCCCTTGAACGTCACTTTAAAGGAGCAACAAAATTGACCTAAAAAGGTCATGAAACTCTTGGAAAACTTTTGGAAGGATCCATGGAAATCATGGAGCTGCCCATAGGTAAGGAAAGGGAGGGTTGGCTGCAGCCCTGTCCTCCTGTCCTCCCATCCCACAGCATTCCGGAGTGCAAGTTGCAGTGGCATAAATCTCCATCACATCTTTATTGCCATAATTCATCAGCTCCTGTTGTGGAATGGCCAAGCAGTTCATTTTAAAACAAAGTGGTGCTGTTTGCATCAATACCCTTGGGCTAACTGCCCATCACAACACTCAGAGGCAGTGAACACCGCGTTGCTGGAGTACCGGACCAGTAAACATTTCCAGTCTTGGCTTGTCTTTGGCAGATAAAAGACATCGGATGAAGCGACCACCTTGGTAACACCCCCAAGCCCCTTTCCTTGTCGCACCATTGGGAACTTTTTCGTTTAAGGCAGAGATGAAGTACCCAGATCTGCCAGTACCAGGAATTACAGAGGCTGTTGTTGCATGACATGTGAGTAATCCCTGCAGGAGATGTGTGCAGTGACAATGATTGAACATTTTGGAAGGTTCTCTATCAGCAATACAAAAGGGATTTGGCACAGTTTGCATTTAGGGAGAGAAAGATGAAAACACACAAATTTGGTACAAACACTTTGTCACCACCGCGCTCGCTGCGGCTTCATCACCCACCACATCACGAGCACCCTTTTGAGGGATACAGGGTTCGCATGAGGACTCCGGTGTTTATGGCCAGAACGGGGTTTTCAGCCCTTATTTCTTCCACTGATGAAAAATCAAATGGGGTAAATGAAACCTCATTAAAAAGGGGGAGACAGGGGTTGGGGCTTCTCACCCGTGTACCCCAACACTCACTTTTAGATGGGCTTCATGCTGTACCGATCTTCCTATAAGCACATCCCATCCCTTCTCCCTCCAAGCACAGCAGCAAAGCCCCCATGTTTCCCCACCCTGTAAACATCACCCTGTGCTTTTTCCACCTAAAATTACTTTTCTGTTAGCGGGCTATTGCGTACTCCTCCTGCATCCCGAGCCAAGCTGACACATTTTGATAGCAATAAATAATAAATGGGATTTATTTCCTTAGGTGCTGATGGAGACCTTTTCTTCTTCAGGGAGAAAGGCGGAAAGGAAGAGGGAAAGAAAAGGTGCAAGAAAAGGAGTGAGAAAGCAGGAGATGGATCCTGAGCCCCAGCCTGCTCCCATCATGGACTTCACCCTGCATGGGGCAGGGTCTGGGCCCCTCCTGGTTCCTCCACTGAAACCCAGGGCACCTTCAGCCAACACCTTCAATAACAAAGGGTATAAATGATTAGCAGCGAATGATTTTTATAGGGGGGAGGCGATGGATGAGAGTGCAGGGCAGGGGCGCAGTGTAAGGGGGGATTGTCATGTTAAGGAGCTGTCAGGGAGCACAGCATCAGCTGCAGTGGCCGCAGAGGGGGCGATGGGCAGAAACCTTCCCTGTGCAGTGCAATCGCTTGGTTTATGTTCTTTAAAGCAGATTTTCACCTTTCTGTGTGTTTCATGCAGTGATGTGCATGGCCGGGTCCCTCCCATCCCTGCACCCCCCTTGCTTGAAGGAAGCACCCACCTCCTGTTACCCCACAGGGCAGCCTGGCCCTTACCCAGGCTCATTTCCAAGCCAAAGGGGCACTGCCACCTTTTGGGCTCGTTTTTGCTGCATTGAGACCAGCTTTTTTGTCCAGACATGGGAGCGAGCTCAGGCTCAGCTCCTCCTTCTCCATCCTTCCTCACAGGGCTCATAGGGAGGTGAAAGGGACAAACGCTGCTGGTGAGCCCCTGCATGGGCTCTGTAAGGACAGAATTGGTTTGTCCTTATGGTCTAGTCCCCTTCATGAGTACAAAAAGCTCGATTGAATGGGCTCCAACCTGTCCTCAGCTGCTGCACCGTGCATTGGTGCCAGCCAGGGACACATCCCAGGAGACAGGGATGTGCAAGGGGCACAGATGAGCCCCCGACAAAGGTGACATTAGAGCCCAAACCTCCCGTCCTGGCCTTGTAGCCAGCACTGAAGCTGTGTGGAGGTGTGAGAAAGGAAATACCAATGGTTTATGAGTGCTGGGCAACTGTTTGTTAGAAAACACTCATTTCCCCCCCCAAAATGAAAGGGAAGAGCTGGTGCCGCTGCTGGTGCTGCACTGGGACAGGCTGGGTGTTGTGGTGGTCCTCACCTCCTGTCCCCTGAGACCACGGGGCAGAGCAGCACCAGCCCTCACCTCTCATCACCCTCAGTGCTGGCTTTTAAGTAGAAAAGAGGCAGAATGGCTCGACTCCAAAAAAATTCCTTTCTGCAAATATTAATTTCTTCATGTATCCAGTAAGGAAAAGGTGTTGCAGAGGAAAAACCTTTGAGGCAAACATTGAAGGTTGTACAGAAGCCTGTTTTCTTTCCTGTCCCAGACCCACAGGAGCCTTGCAGAGAGGTGCAGCACAGTCAGAGGCCTGTGGCTCTGCGTCAAGGCCAGTGCAATAGGGATGGCCAAAGCATGGCTGGTGTGTGGCACTGGGGCTCTAGGAATGCAGCAGTTGCTGTAAAGTTCAGCTACATTTAAAGCTATATTGCAGCATTTGCAGAACTAATTCATCTCCTTGGACTTTACTGGATGTGCTCCGAGTCTTTCCTTTGGATGATTCAATCTACAGGGGGTCGCTGAAGATTAATTTGTTATCATGTGAGGAATGATTTTGTCTTGGTGGAACACCGGCAGCATGGGAAAGAGTGGGAGAGGGGCTTTGGACAAGGGATGTAGGGACAGGCCAAGGGGAATGGCTTTAACCTGCCAGAGGGGAGACTGAGATGAGCTCTTAGGCAGAAGCTCTTCCCTGTGAGGGTGCTGAGGCGCTGGCACAGGGTGCCCAGAGAAGCTGTGGCTGCCCCATCCCTGGCAGTGTTCAAGGCCAGGTTGGACACAGGGGCTTGGAGCAAGCTGCTCTAGTGGAAGGTGTCCCTGCCCATGGCAGGGGTTGGAGCTGGATGAGCTTTAAGCTCCCTCCCAACCCAAATCAGGCCGGGATTCTATAAAGCGGAGCAGGGTGATGACTGTGGCTCGATTTAACCAAATATCCCCTTGATCACGGCTGAAGCTACTGCCTGGGAGCCCCCAGACCTGCCCAGGCCGGAGGCCGGTACCCGAGCTGCCAGTGCCATGCCCAGCAGCGATGCCCGCAGCCCTGCAGTGCCCGGGTGCCAGTAAAGAACAACACAGCCCGTTAGCATTAGCAATTTTTTATTTTCCTTTTTTGTTGCATAGGAAATGCAGTACTTGCTTCCAGTAATTGTATTGTAATGTGAGAAGGTGGTAGCACTAATGGTTGAATACAAGAGTTAAACTAATCCACACCAGCTCAAAAAACCTGCGGAGACTTAGTTGAATAAGAATGGATGCCCACAGTGATTCTCAACCAATTACAATTTTTCTTTTTTCACAGAACACAGTAAAACTAAAATGGTAGCTATGAGAGTCAATACAAGGATACTAGAGGCACGAGGGGCCTGACTCATAAAATAGAAATGAACACGACATGGTATTAACACGGGTGTCAAGTGAATTTGCAGCGGATCTTTCACGCGGCCGGTGGAAATTTTAGCGCCCCGAATTCCCAATTGAGGCTCGGGGACTTGGCGGGGCCGGTCCCAGGCAGGGCCAGGTCAGGGCTCGGCCAAAACCCAGCTTTCTCCTTGATTGTATTTCCAAAGCAAAGAATTTCCCAGAGCTTTCCCCCCAAGGCAGCAGCCAGGCGCCGGCAACAAGCACAAGCGGTGATGCCGGGCCGGGCGCTCTCTTCCTACCATGCTCTTGTCCTAGAGCCTCATCTTCTCGTTTGGTTTGTAGTTCCCCTCTTATTAATTTGTGGATGCAGATAAAAGGAAGGGGGTGGGGGTGGGGGGGTGGGTGTTTGTGTGTGTTTGGGGATGTCGCCCAACACAATTGTTTTTGTTCATGCTCGAGCGCAGAGGATTCGCTATGTGGAAAACAGCCTTCCCTAAAAACCCCAACAAAGTACAAAGGTTCACACCGTGTCCCAGCGCTCGCTTCCCGAAGGTTTTCCCTAGAGCTCAGAGGTAGCGACCAAGCGCGGTTTGTCTGCTAGGGACAAGGTGGAGTAACCCAGCAGCCTCGTCCCAGGGTGTCACTGAGCCCTGCACCGGCACGGAGCCATCCTGTGCCCCCCTTCCTCCTGCCAGCCTGCGCCTCTGGGGTGTCGGAGCACGGCCCTGCGCTGCCTCGCCTCCTGCACAGCCCCTTCCCGGCCATTCCTGTTCTCCGTTGGGGTTAGGGGAGGCGGAGAGGGGAAGGGGAGGGCGAGGAATGCCAGCGGGACAGCCCGAAGGGAGGAAGCTGCCGGCCGCTCGGCGGAGAAAAGCCACCAGCCTCCCGTGTTAATAGCAACGGAGCTTTTATGAATCGGGCCCAAAGTTTGTACAGAGTTTGTCTGAAGAAAAAATATTGCAACTGTGCATGAAACTAAACAACCACATGAGGTTTTTTTTTCTTTTTTTTCTTTTTTTTTAAGTTTTTTTTTTTTGAAAAGTTTTTTTTTTATTATTTTTTTGTGATTTTTTTTTTTGTGTGTGTGTGTTTGTTTTAATTCTTTCTATATGAGGAAGTCTGGTGTGAAGAAGGGTCAAACATGGGTACCTGGTTCAGTGCTGCCCATTCAGAAACCTCTCGCAACGTGAGCTCAGCCTCGGGGGTGGGTTTGAGAAAGGACTGTCCCTTCCACTTGAACTGTGTGCGGCTGTTGGTCAGAGCAAGCTCTCTGAATTCTTAGGGTAGCTTTTCGAGACGAAAAGACCTTACCAGGCACGGATTTGTGGTCTCAAACACCATGTCCTGCCCTCGAGGAGAAATCAAAACTGACCACAAAAATAACAAAAAAGGGGGAAAAAAAAAAAAGAAAGAATAAAAAAAAAAAAAAGGAAAAAAAAAGAAAAAAAACCCAAAACACAAGTAATACTGAATTTAAGTAAATGTATACCTCCAAAATACTGAAAACACCCCAAATCAAGAGAAGACAGAATTTTGCGTTCTCAGTGAAATATCTTTAAACCTATCTGACAAGAACCAAGTCAGAAAAAAAGACTAACATAACTTTGAGTAATATTCATACAGCTACTAAGCATTATGGAATAGCATGCATTAATATTGTACGGTTATTTTACATCACCTATAT
The DNA here is from genome assembly GCF_028554395.1 of Pezoporus wallicus. Lineage (NCBI taxonomy): Eukaryota > Metazoa > Chordata > Aves > Psittaciformes > Psittacidae > Pezoporus > Pezoporus wallicus. The sequence goes on along the minus strand of NW_026638088.1, from coordinate 2,406,213 downwards.
CAGAAGGTTCTGACAGACAGCGAAGGCTACCGGTGTAGAAAAAATCTTACTTCAGAAGAGCAATATAATACAGATTTCACAGGCACTACATTTTAATATATCAGGTATTATGCTGGTTTTCTTATAACTCTTTCTGTCCTAAAGCTGGCATTATAACAATGACCGAAAAGGCAAGGATCGAAGTAAACGGAAAGTAGATACCAAAGTTGATATATTCATTTTTTTTTCTTTTTCAGATAGATTAGTGCATAGTTTTCATGCAGATAAACACTGCTATGCATTTACATTGTTGGAAAGCAGAGTGAATTGAGCCCAAGTTGTCACATTTTTGTAAATCATTTTGCCAGCCTGTAATAGCACCATGTAATGGATTTGCATTAAACATTAAATTGATTTCAGAATTGGTGACACAGTATTCACTACAGTTAAGTGCTATGGAATAGCTTCAATGTTACCTGCTATATATCAAAGCAATTTTCATCCCACTGCTTTTTTATTGGAAAAAATAAAAGGAAAATGTACTCGATACTAATTAGACTATTGCGCAGCCTTGGACTTGATGATGGCATAGCTGGGTTTACTGTCAAACAGTAACACATGCATTGACTTCGAGACAAAATTGGCATTGTAAGCTTGATTTAATGACAATCCTGCCTAGCAGGCAGTGGTAACTTCACAAGACCTGCCTCTGACAGACCTCATGAGGTTGGGTTTGGTATTTATTTCTTGTTTAGGTGCCATTGAAGCTCTCCTTACATTGTCATGCCGGTTATGGTTTTAATTTTGTTCGATGGAGGCCTTCTACCAAAAGGAAAACAAAACATCCCCCCCCCCCCAAAGAAAAAAAAGATATTTCCAGAGACACAATGCAAAGTACAATATTAACTGACATTCTTTAGAAAAAAAAAAAAAAAAAAGAAAAGAATTCACCACAAGGAAAAAAAAACCTGGTTTAGGCTATGCATCTGGGTTTTCCTGTCTTTTTGTACAGTAAGTATTTCATAACACTGTTACTACAAAGCTGCAAATATACGGAACAAAGAGAACTAGAGAAAGAAAAACAAAATGTTAGAGGGATTTTGCATATTCCTGTGGGCTGACTGAATACTGTGGAGTTGAGAAAACTCGGTGTTTCGTTTCCCCTTCGACCTTAAGGGGAGGGGGAACAAGCAACAGAGACAAAGTGTACCATGGCTGCCTAAACTCGAAGCCCCAAAGTTTCTTTTCTGATGAAGGAAGAAGAATAAATACTAATGGCATCGCTGGGGTGTGCGGCATGATGAAAGCAAGTGCCCTCGCTCCAAGGAAAAGGAAAAAAAAGAGGAAAAAAAAAGGAAGGAATTAACTTGAGAAGAAGTCAATTCGCTCTAAGCCATCGCTAGGGCTTTCAATTTGTATGGGTGGGGGGGTGGATGCAGGTCAGAGTATTTGTGCGTCTGACGGGTTGCGGAGAGAAGGAGATGGGGAGGGGGGAGAGAGGGAACAGAACTTGTTCTCGCGACTCCAAAAGGGAGCGACTGGGAGGGCAGCGGGGTGGGGACGTGACGCGGAGCCGGGGGCTCCGGCCGCGGCCCGGCTCCTGCCTGCTCCTGCCTGCACACCCCAAGCTGGGTCCCTGGGCTCGGCTCCCCGCTCCCTGCCTGGCTCGGAGGGGAAAACACTGTTTGTTCTCTACACCTGCTCAGAACGGAGCTGCCGGGTTTCCTGCGGGAGAGTTAAGGTGAAGGAAAAACGTACTTTAGTGTGTAATACTTTACAACCCCTGTTGGTTTACACCCTTGACCGCCTACCTCATGTTTTAAAGCCTTTAAAACATTTTTTTTTCTTCTTTTTCTCACAATTCTGCTCAGAGTTCCCTAACTTTAGCGTCATCAAACTCAATGTGACAAAATACCTTCAAAAATACAGCATACCTGTAATGTCCATTTACAATGGTTCTTCAGTAGCCTATACTTCTCAAGCATAGGAATATGCTATACCATTGAGAGAAGAAAAATAACTGTATTTAAATACATACAAAAAAAGGAAACGGGAAAGTTTTTAACTTAAATCCAGTTCCCAAAGGAAAAAAAGAAAAAAAAGAAAAATGAAAAAAGAAAAGAAAAAAAAAAGAGAAAAACCAAAAGAAAAAAAGAAAAAACCAAAAAAAAAGCAATTCTATGAACGCTGCCTTTATAACGAACAATCAGAAATTCCACTAAGCTAATTTTGACAGAAATTTTTCCTCATTTAAACAACATTACAAAAGTCCTGCATTATAAAATAGGGTAGAATAAATCAGTGTAATCAATAAAACTATACAACATACAAATTACATATCTTCTGAGTGGGCAGTTTAATTCTCTCTCTTTGCAGCCATGACTACAACATGCTCACTAAAAACAACTAACTGCCCAAACTATTGCTTAGTTTGTTTTGTTTAAAAAAGGGTGCAATTTTATTGTATATACAACCAATTTACTGGTAATACCTTGTCTCATAGCAAGGTTCTGACAAAATGTTTGTCTAGGCTTTTTTCCCTTCACTGTGAAGCACTGAAAGCTGCTATTTTTTTTTAGTGCACATATGTCTTAATAAAGTAATGCCCAGCTAAGTGCTATAGGGAAGGCAAAGGATGCTGGCTAGAGGATGTGATACCATATACTAACAATCACACAATACAATAGAGCAAAATGACTACTCAACCACTTATCAGACACATATGAAAATCCAAAACATTTTATTTTTTTCCTTAAATAGAGAATAACCAGTAAACAATTTTCAGAACTTGGAAGTTTAAAAACGTGCATATAAAAATGGGCATTATATACTTTTATTGAATGTGGATTGATTGCAGTCTGCTAATAAAAATGGGTGTGGGAATCTGAAGAAAAAGGAAGTTGTTTTTTTTTTTTGTTGTATTTTTTTTTGTGTTTTTTTTGTTTTTTTTTAAGGCTTGCTTGTGAAAGGAACAGTTGTAAAACAAAAATTGCTTGAAGCAGGGTTCAGCTTAGTGCTTCACAGTTTGACTGCTTCTCTAAGAAGAGCCCTTCCTGCATGTGCATTCAAAATCACAAAAGTACAAAGACAAACACCTAAAACACACTGCGTCAAGTGCAGCACCAACTTTGGTCAAATAAAACAAAAACCAAAAAAAAAAAAAGAGAAAAGAAAAAAGGAAAAAGAAAAAAGAAAAAGAAAAAAAAAACAAACGGAAAAACCCAAAAAAAAAAAGGAAAAAGAAAAATTAATAATCGCTAAGCTTTTCTACATGATATAAGCAGGTATTGCATATTTTCATATATCTGGGAGAAAACAAAACGAAAACAAAGGAAGACTCCAAATAAAATGTAAAATGCAGCAACATCCAAAAATACTGATAATCTAGCATCTACAGATCTCAGAATAGCACTGCCACTGACCATACAGGACAATCAACACTACTCCTATCTGCGGAACAACTAACATCCTATTTAATTCTAGATGTTGGAACTGACAATGGCTGACATAAAAGTCACATTTACAAAAAGTGTCTCCAAATGCTTGACTAGGGAAAAACCCCCTTTCAATATAGGAACATGTGCAACAATTCCACAAATAATCGCTATCCAGGGCAAGGCACATTGATATGGAATTTTTTTTTTTCTTTTTTTTTTCATCTCGTTTCGTGCAAATTAAGAAAACAAAAAAAAACAAAAACAAAACATTGTTTCAGGGAAAAGATGAGGAGCAAAGTGTCTTCCCAAGAATTTCAGTTACTTGATTGTATAGGACAGTAGTAGAAACCCTTCTGAAGGGTCGAACAAACATAGTTTAAAGGCAAGTGCCTGGAATAGGGATTACAATATTGTGTCTTAATGCACTCTACTTTACCCTACATTAACTATATAAAAATTAGTTACTAACACTAGAACATGCAGAGACTTTCTCTGATTAGCTGGACTCGCCAACCAGAACGTATATATATGTATAGTATAGGAAACCTTCTTAAAGTTGCATGTGAAGCAAAGGGGTGCTCCGCTGTCTGATAGAAAAAATCACTTGCACTCTTTTTTTTTTTTTTCTTTTTTTTTCCTTTTTTTTGTACATAAGATACAGGACGTTTGGGGTCCAAACTTCTCTTTTTTGTGTGTTTGTTTCTTTTTTGTCTCTCTTTTTTCTCTTGTTTTTATTTTTTTCTCTCTCTTCTTCAGCAAGTGCCCTTGCTTTTGAACTGGCATAAGTTGTAAGATCAGCATCATTCGCTTCTGTTAATGTTCTCTTCACAGTCCAGAAAATGTACCAGTTCAGGGACACGAAGGTGTTTTACTTTCTGGACCGTTCTCTCTTATTCCCAAGGTGTTTGAGAACTGATAAACCCTATATTGCCGGAAACACGTAAAATTTGTCAGAATTGGCATAATCCATTATAGTGACTTTTAGCTTATAAAATTAACAGAGATTATGATTTCATTTTAGTTATGTGCTTTGATAACAGAAAATGATTAATTAGCATTTAATGTAGTTAACATATTGTGGTAAAAGCACCATTAGATTTGTATTTTTTTTGTATTTTTTTTTTTTTAGATTTTCCTTCAGTTTTAAAGGGATACAAGTTCAACAATAAAAAACATAAAAAGCAAAAATAGCTCCCCTTTTTCTTGCAAGGCTGTTTTTTACCCCAATAATTTAGAGTCCTGGGGTGGAAGGACTTGGAAAACAAAAATAGAATTTTCAACAATCTCTATCTTACAAAGATATTTAGCTATCCAATGAAATTGCACTTTACTCAATTCAAAATTCGATTGTTTTGATTGATTCCTGTCAGTTTCTGTCAAAACAGACCAACTTCCCCTTTTCTGCGTGAATTTTTGTGTAATTGTTGAAAATTGTTGAAAAAATGTTTTTCTTTTTTTTTCAATGTAAGTGCAGCATTTCAAACTTTTTTTCTTTTTTTTTCTTTTTTTCTTTTTTTTTTTCGAAGTGAAGAGTAGTAGTTCGATGGTTTTAAATCGCTCTGCAATCGAGTGGAAAAAAAACATCGTTGACAATGCTCTGATGGTTCATGTTACGTCTCTAAGTGCTGACTGTAAATAAAAAAGAAACCCCAACCAAAAGAAAAAAAAAAAAGAAAACCTGCAATTTTTTCTTTTTTTTTTCTGATATGTTACAGAAAAAACATGCTCTATGTCTGTCCGGTAAGTTATATATTGCAGAATTCAGCTACTACAAAAGTTATAGTTTAAGTGTGTTTCATGATTTCTCATAGAAGTCTCACACCTTGGATGGGAAAAAATCGATGAGGATACTGTAAAACAGTTAGGCTCCATATGGAAAGTGTGTTACAACAGCGAGTTGGTAAGCAGCAGCAGAGGCTAGTTCTACTCAGTGTCACCTAACGCTTACACTACCAATGAAACACTTCAAAAGTTATGAAGCCCAACCATTTCCAGCACCAGAGGAGAAATTACAACAGTCCTAAAGTTGTCTAAAAAAAAAAAAAAAGAAAAAAAAAATTAAAATCTCAAAAAAGTTACGGCCTTTGCCATTCAACCATAACGTTTGCCATTTCCATGTACTAGTTTGCTGTCGGTGTCTGCTCGCCTCCCCTTCCGCCGATGTGAAGTCGCTGCGCTGCGTTGCTGCTGCTTCCGTGTTACAGAGGTGGGAAGGGGTCTGGTGGTCTGTCCGGTGGGTGGTGGGAAGCGGAGACTTTTATCCCAGGTACCAGGACTGCAAAAGAGAATGGGAGAAGCATCAGCCTCAATGCCCGTTTTTGCTGCTTCCCAAAGGGCTCTGGGCATGCTGGCCTCCTCCACCAAGAGGGGGGCTAATTGAGACCGTGACGAATCGACCTAATTACAAAGCTTAATTAAAAATACTGTACAAATCAATATATTACATTTTTTTTTCTCGCTGACAGTCACTGGACATAGCTACAGATGAACGTGGGGGTCATGTCACGTTACAAGTTATCAATCTTTTTAATAGATGATGGCTTGAAGATCCCTCCAGTTCACTTTTGTCTAATCCCCTGAAAAGGCAACGCACATTCGCCTCCCTGTGCCATTTATCACCCTGCAGTCGGGGTTTTCTTGGGTATTTAGGCATGTGCCAGCATAAGCATCTGTTGCTTTATACTGCCCTGCTTCAACTGTCTCGCTGGAACAGATGCACAGAAATTCAACAACAGGGCTGTTTTCTTAGGAGAAATGTGGATCGCTAGAGAAAAGCCAGGATAAAGCAAATCCGGGGGGAAGTGGATCAGGGAAAATGTCCCGTATCTCTGGCCATACTTGTGTTTCAAAACAAAACGTGGACCTCAACGAATAGCTTTTCTTTGGGAAAACTTTTTTTCCCTCCTTCCTACCCCTAAAGGGAGGGAATTCCCTGGGAATTCAGCTCCGCAACAATACCGTCCTTAACCCAACCGTGCAGATGCCCAGAGCACAGAAAGCAATTTCGCTTCTTGATAGGAAAATAAACACTGTCGGGAAGCTGGAGTGGGCTCTGCTGGAGTCGGGGCAGTGCCACCGCACCGGGGAGACCCAGCTCGGCCCCGGCGAGGTCAGGCCAACCTGAACCCGGGATGAATAAGAGCAGTGTTAGGCCCTGGGATCGAAGGCGCAGGGGGATGCTACTTGGCAATGACATATTGCTGTGGGAATACACCAACAAGCGGCAACTATTTAGCCTGAAGTAAAGTAATACAACAAGAAAGATTCAGGTATTAAAGAGCTGTTGCTGATACCCCACGTTTGGACTCTGGCTCCTGTAATATATGAGGTGCATACGTGTGCATGTATGAACTGACGACGAGTTTTACCAACTTTTTCCTCCGTTCCTTTTCAGCGTCTGACATGATTGATAGCACAATCAACCCGGGGAGGATTTATGAACATTTACAGAAGACTCTGAGGCAAGTTTCATGTGGGACTTGGAGATTATGTGGTCTTGCCATGGAGGTAGGAACCAGTAAAATAAATAGCACGATCGGAGAAGTTGTCCTGCTTCCAATACACCTCATTAACTAACTCTTCCTCTGCTCACCCTTCTGAACACAAACACACCGGTCCCATATCGGCCCCATCTATTGCCTACAGATTTTATATTTAGACTTACGCAGGCTGCAATTAAACCAAATAGTTCTCATATGTAAAGCTCATAAACAGAGAAAAGTTTCTGGCAGGATTTGTGAAGCGGTGCCAAGTCCCGTTCCCCTCCCTGATTTCAGGGCCCGATGGATTTTAGGCGGGCGCAGGGAAGCAGAGCGCAGGCCGTGCCGGAGGCACCTCCGACCACCGCGTGCTGCAAACTCTTCCCAACTTTGCAGGGTCGTCCCTTAACGCTTCCCATTTGAGCGTGAAAGCCTTTGGCCAGGCTGGGAACTGTGGAAGTTCCCCAGCGGGGAGTAGAGGGGTTAAAAATTCAGAGCCGATGGTCGGAATCTAGATTGCAGATGTCCAATTGGCTCCCACCGCCACATGGCCCACCACCGGCCGGGATGGCGGGAGCAGCCCTGGCCTCGCCACTCCTCTTTTTGCTTCAAAAGCAGATTTTTCTTGTTAAAAAAAAAAAAAAAAGAAGGAAACAGGGGAGGGGGGAAAAAAAAAAAGAAGGCAGAAAGCGAGCAAGCCACGGTTGCGCCCCGCCGCCCGTCCGCGCGCCCGTCCGTCCGTCCCCCCGCGGCACCGCGCTCCTTCACGCATCTTGCTATTCAGCCTGCGCCTTGCAGACAAGGTTACCCCAGAGCGGCTCTGTAATCCTTCACTGAAATAGGCTTTATTGATTGCTCTGGTCTATTGTTCCCTTTTCAAGTCCCCCAAGTTCAAGTTCATCCTGGTGTTACATCATGTCTCGTTGCTAGGGGCAACCAGACAGCCCCAGACGTGACTGTCATTAGCAAGAGCCGCGCTGCGCCCTCCCACCGCCCGCCAGCCGCTCTGACGTAGCAGCCCCGCTGCAAACACATTGAAGTATTTATTCTGCCTAATTTATGACCTCCACAGCAAGAGAGACCCCCACTCCAAAAACCAACACTGTTGTATATTTAATTAATCTGTCTTTCTCTGGCACTTGGGAAAGTTAGACAAAGGTCTAATTATTGTGTGTCGCTCCCCACACTTTTCTTTTTGGGGTGACTATTTGCATGGGAAAAGAAAACGGCAAGGCTGGGTGCGAGTCCCCTCCCTCCAAAACACCTTTTTTTTTCCCCCCTGCCCTATTGACATTTCATGAAATACTTTAGCTGCTTAAGGGAATTAGAAAAAGAAAAAAAATCTGATGTGAATGTAACTCCTTCGGAGTTGGTATTCAGTAACACAAATCAACTCATGACATGTTTAAATTTAAATGCTAACCACACACTCTGCGAGTTACTTTAAAGGTTAGTTTTTAATCAATAGAAGTTGCTGACTCCAGAGTTTTCGGCGGCGCAGTGCAGCTCTGGGGCCTTTGTCTAGTGCTGGGCTTTCAAACTTTTCTCTTTCTCTCTCTTTTTTTTTTTCCCCTTCTCTTTCCTTGAGATGATTTTAGCAATGATTTGCAGACACAGAGTGCTATTGTGCTCCTGACTAGCAACATGTCAATAAAGGAGTAGAGTTACCATGCACTAGGGTGTCAATATGACTCCTGCAGACACTGCTCGGCCTTAATACCAATGAAAAACTTAATTAACCCTTCCAGGAGCAACCCAAAGCACACGGCTGGTTTTGAAACTCCCGTGCCTCATCTCCGGACGGCCTCCACTAGAAAGATGCTTCTATGGGATCCCAACTGTGAGCACCTCTCAAACAGCTGCATCCCACTTCCTCTGCTCCTACAGCCCCTCTTGGATGGGGCTGAGGCAGCAGAACAGCAAGGCAAGAGAGCACATTTACCCATCAGATCCCACCAGCACCGCTCTTGGGGCACCAGTTTCATTCAGTGCATCTTACAGCCCAAACGCACACACAGGGTGATCCTCCTTTTCTGCTAATCATTTTAATATTAAGATCTCATATCCCCCTCAAGCCTCCTATACACGTCTAAGTCTTGCCGGATTAGGTCTGAAGAGCACTATTGTTCTCCTGAAGCACCTGTGAAACTTCTCTGTGCTGGGGCAGGAGACCTCAAATGAAAATGTATAGGAAGCGTATTATGCATTTGGAGCCCTGATAGTTGGAATCTGTCAAAGGGTTTTTGCACAATTAGGTGGCTTAGGGGGGAAAAAAGCAGCCTGGATCCCTACTTTTGCATGGCTGAAGTATTTTATGCCTTCTTTTAGAGCGCTGTGCTCTCAGGTCTAACCACCTTACCCATTTTATCCCTTCATGTCCTGTAACCTATCCACCTGCACGCAGATGGAGAATGCAGTATTGCCTTTCTTAATTTAAAATCTCCATTTAACTCATGTACACTATCAAAATACAGTCAGGATGATACCATCTCCACGCTTTTTCATAAGAGAGCCAGTATTTTATTTCCCTTCTATTTACTTTGCCCCTCTATTTACTTTACTATTCTCTCAGTGAATTTAGAGCTAAATGAAGCCAGCAGAGCTAAAGGTCCTACTCAGCAAAATTGCTGCCACACAGTTGTTGGTACCACTATGGGTCTGTATTGTCCTGCCGAGCACCTCTCTGTCCTTCCCCAGCACTCAAGGTGAAACATCAGAAAGAATTCTGCAGTCCGGTACAAGATCTTTGCTTCCCTTTCTCCAGTCAAATGAAGAAGTAATCTCATCAGGTTGAAAAGTGCTGACTAAGGATTTAATAAAGTGCCTGCAGATGTGTGTCATCTCTAAGGTATTCAACTCATGTAATGCAAAACAGTTCCACACTGAATGTGCTTATAAAATTCCATTTAACCATTGCAGAGCTCTATTTTACTGTTCTCAGAGGAGTATTATCACACTTCTGTCCACACCCCCCCCCCCCCCCAATTTACAGCACCATGAAAGTTGAAAATCTGCAGTGCCACTATCTGAGAATCCTCACAGTAGTGAGGTTTTATGAACCATAAACAATATCTACTTGACTGAATCCTAAATAGGAAGTCTGAAATGGCAATTATGTTTCTTTGATAGCCCAAAGTCTATTTGTTTCTTATGCTCTTCTGGAGATAGCAGAGACACACAGAAATCCTCAAGCCACTTCTGACAATCGAGGTCTTTGTACAGGAAGAACAGCAAGGGAACACTCCGTGAGTCAGGATATTTAAAGGGAGAAAAGCTGAAAGTGCTTCACTGACTCCGGTAGCAGTTTCTGCCTGTGTCAGGAGCCCAGAAACGGGCCCATTGTTTATTAAAATCTTCTTAAACCAGCCTTCCTGCGCGACGGGTTTCACCGCCGGCTCCCAGGCCTCCCCGTGAGCACCGCTCACGTGTTTGCAACCCGCAAGACAATCTAATGCAAACTTGTTCAACTCACTCCTACCTGCACATCTCCTGCCCTAACAATGAGGCCTTTCAGCGTGCACAAAAAAGTGCGGGTTGTAAAGCAGCCCCTATCTGTTTTTCAAATTAAAAAGTTAAACAAAAGTCCTCAAGGGCAAAGTTTAATGCTGCGGAAGGAGGTTGTTAATGTGGAATCCAGAACTGGGTGTGACAGTTGGCTTATTTCTCCGGGCGACGTAGGTTATTTAAGGACATTCACACGTTTGAAACTCTGACAAACTCCACACACAGGAGCCTTAGCTTCACCTAATCCACTTGGGGCTAAGACCTGGTCTGTGCTAGCCCTTTTCTTTAGGTTTCAGCCCGGTTCGTCTGCCCGGCGGCGGGATGGGTCGGTGCCATTGGGACTTCAAACGCGGCTGTGGCCGTTGCTGCCTGGGGCACGGCTGCACTCGCAGGAAGCTATTGCTGCACGGGCCCGGGCGGGAAAATTCACCTTTGATAAGAGCCTAAATAAAGAGGAAACTTGCAGCTTTAGAGCTTGCCGGCAAAGCGGCTGTTTGAGTTGAACCAGAGCCACAGCCATAGGGCACCTGCGAGGAGGATTCATCAGTTGAGTTCTTTTGTTTGGAGGTGAATTTCAGTCACCTCAAGAACTTCGAGGCAACCAAAGACATTAACCACAGGAAGGTAAATTGGGGTAAAGAGTCTTCGTGGTTGCGAAGAGAAAAAGAGGATGTAAACAGCTAGGCAGGAAAGTGCTCCTTCAGACATCACCTTAGTGACATGGTTAGCTCTGGAGTTGGCATTCCTGGGGTAACAGTTGGACTTGATCATCTTAAGGGTCTTTTCCAACCTCACTGATCTCATGATTCTGTGATTCTACCTTGTGAAAGGTCCTGTGATGGCTCTTCCCCATGGTACGCGGTTGGAAAGCAAGAGACCAAAACTGGGGCTTTAATGCCATTTCAAAAGGGCAGCCAGGGTGAGTGAAAGCAGTGGCAATTTGGCTTCTGGTGTGACTGGCTGGAGGGCTCCTGCAGATAAATCAACTGCCTTTGGTCTTCCCTACATCTGAATTGAAACTTCTCTATTAGTTTCTCCAGGTCTGAAATTTGATCCTACTGCGTAAAGCAAGAGGTGAATACTGAAGACAAGGTCACCTTTGTGCCTATGGAAGTTATTTTCTTAGAGCTGGGATTAATTATTAAGTAATTATATTTTCTACAATGAAATACTGAAAGGGACATAAGTAGCATGTTGGTCATCCCCAAAGGGACATAAAACTGTGAGTGAATCTTCTGCTTGTCCAACATCCCACCACAGGAGAGTCGCACGCCCCACCACGAGCATATTTATACTGTCTCAAGGAAGATAAAACCCATCCCAGGAGGGACACTCGTCTCCAGGCGATGTGCACAGAAGCTCTGCATCCAATGGCTTTTGCGGGAATGCCAGTTGTGGCAAACTGCATTAAATTACGTGCAATAATTTTGTAATACGGACTTTTGCCTGCTGACTATTAAAAATGTATAGCAGTCCAAACCACTTCTCTCCTGGGACCAGCAAAGTCACTTCAGGCAAGATTTCTGCTTGGGTTCAAACCTCAAGCTGGGAACAGCTAGTGTTTTTTAACTAAGTCACCCCCAAACCCTCCCAAACCTACGAAAACACACTCATACAGTAAGTCCTGCTGTTGTTGCAGACATCTGAATGTTCCAGTAAAGTGTCCCAGCTGGCCCCAGATGTTTCTTAAGTATAAAGCAATGCTCTGAGCGCTGGACCCCCTGCTGCCTGAACCTGAAGCTCAGTGGATTAAAGATTGACTGCGCTATGACATATTCACATTTAGCCTGAATATAATACAGCAAAGACTTATCAATGGCAAATGTTTGAAATGTAATCCAGCAAGCAGAGTAGGCTGGCACTTTGAATATGATGTATAAATAATGGATGGGAACTTAAGATCTAAATGAGATGTACAAGAAGAAAACTTTCCCTTTTCTCTTGACTCCAAAAGCAAGTTCTCTCACAATGAGGTCATTTTTATGTCCCTGTTTTGGTTTATAGTTTTGCTTTCAGACAAGAGGGTCTTCCTTTTTCTTTGGGTACGTACAGTTTCCCTCCACTTTTCTAAGCAGTTAAGCGAAGAAGTCCATTTATTTGTTAGTAAATTGACTTTGAAAGATGCAAAATAACTTCTAAACTTCTGTGGTAGGCTGCGAGCTCACTGCAGCCCCGCTAAACCGTAACCCTTGCTGCTTACAAAAAACAAAGATAGTGGAGTGAAAGAGAGGAAAAAGAAAGGGAGAAAGAGAGAGAAACAATCCCATTTTGGTTTTTGTTAGAGGACGGCATACTACATAGATCAGAGACTTTTCAAAAAATAAAAACCCCCACTGTACACAAAGCACAGGAAAATGTGAGGAAAAAAGGAAAAACCTAAAAGCAGCTTAGAATGTGTTAACTCTGCCATTCTGTCAGCTTAAAGAGTATTTTATGCTTGATCAACAGCTCTCTTTTATTATGCTTTTCTTTCATTCATTCAGGACATCAAAGACCAGAACCACCAGTGTACCTGATCTACCAGAAGAACTTGTAAGGGTGTTCTAAAGAAACGGGGGTATTGGGAGCCAGACACCCCTGCGGACAAGGCAGTTCAAAGAGAATATTTCAACAATGATTACATTTTGTAAATCTTTGTACGAAAGACAGCTTATTTCCTGCTTTTTTCATGAAAAATAGATTCTATCCATTAAAGTGAGCCCACAGTATGAAAGTTACTTGAGATCTGAGGTACAGCAAGCGGATTAAGTGGATGGTGAGATGAAATCTTTGAGAGGGACGATGGCTTTCTCTGATATCTGTCGCTGCCATAAGGTTTTCTGACTGGGATAGAAACTCCCCCCCCCCCCCCTTATTATTATTTATTTGTAGACTTGCTGGTGTCAGCGAAGTCATTTGTAAAAGCAAAATAAACTGAAGTGAAAGAGAAAGGGAAACTGTAACAAATAAAAGGGCTAAGAAAACAAATGAATGCAAAAACCTTTTGACATGTTTAAAGGAAAATCTATATGTATTTGCCCCACTCCTAAACTTGCAGGCTTGCTGTTTCAAGCCAGCAGACAGCTCCGAAGCGCAGCACACAGACCCAAGCCAGCTGTTTACTTTTCAAAGCCCGTGGTGGTTTCTGCCTTGATAAACTATATAACCTCACAGACACAGAAGGGATTTTAGCTATGCCAGACCTCATTGCTCTGTCCTGGTCTCTTTATGCACTGTCGTAGAATAAAAATGATCCTAACACAAACCCTGAGATAACATCTCGCTCCAGAAAGGACATCTTTGTAGATAGTTCCTGAGTTAGTGCCAACAAGGATTTCTGCTTTTTTTTGCCCATTCATCTTTTCAAAGTTTTGCTATAAATACAGCCAAAATTGCTCAGGAGTAATCAGAAATGACCAAAATATGACCCACAAGTATGGCTGTTAAGGGAGAGACACCTATGCCACTACACCTGGGTGACACTCACGGGCACCGGCATCTCTCTTGCTCCCATGGTACAAACATTGCCTTTTGCAAGGGAAATAGAAAGCAGCAGGATGTATTTTATCAAAGGAGCAGCAGAAAGATGACTTTCTCGCCCACCTCATAATTTACATTGAATCAAGAATGATTTGGGTTGGAAGAGACCCTAAAGCTCATCCCGTTCCAACCCTCTGCCACAGTCAGGGACACCTATTATTGCTATTTAAAAGTAAATATGCTGCGAAGGGGCTTTTAAGTTCTGCACTTTATGCCTTTTATGCTGTTTAGACAGCCCTGTGTTTTCTTCTGCTGGAAGCAGTTCCATTTGCTAGCGAGTGCAACACTTTAATATTTCTCATCCTACATCTCACTTATTTCTTTCCTTTTATGCAATAAAGTGTGTATTGGCACTTGGACCCCTTTATAACTTCGTGCTGGGAACTCCCATGGAAACAGGGATAGGAGACGCACTGCAGCGACGGGACGGACTTCCCAGCATTTAGCTCGGAAAAGAGTGAACCCTTTGGGACCAGCTCCCGAAACGACAGTGCCTGCGTTGTCCTTGTCCCCCTGTGCCCCCGGACACGGCACAAAGCCGGTTGGGTGCCCGGGGCCGGTGGGTGGGTGGGTGCGTGGGGCCGGCAGCAGCCCCGGCTCCCAGCCGCGCTCTGCCCGTCCCGGGCTCCGGCAGCGCGTTTGCAAGTTCAAGTTCAGGTTTAAGCGGCGTAAAACGCTCCTCGGGAGCCTGCAGCCAGCCCTCATTTACATGTGATCCCTCTGAACCTCGCCTGCGCCAGCGCTCCCTGTTTCCAGGGCCCGCCGAAGGAATGTTTTACAGTTAGAGCCCGCAGTGCTTTCTCAGGCATTTTAGACCCAGAGGCCCAAGTTTCAAGCTGCAGCATTAAAAGTTTCCACAGAGCTACTGCAGAGAGGAGGGGGAGGAGGGAAATGAGGAGAACAATATCGTCTTAATTGTCTCTATATAGCTCCACAGTTAAAGTATTACTTTTTAAAGGGACATAATTTATTCTGGAGGCACGGTGTTATAACAACCAGTACATACTTTCACCGCGGCGTAACCCACTCTATTCTTCATTGTGCTTTCCGGTTTTGTTGCTTTTGCAGAACTCCTTGTTACCCAGTCCCCTGCACTGTACTTCCAGTTTTATTCAATTGAAGCCAGTTCCTGCACTCCTCGGGCGAGCAAAACTCCCCTGAAGCCTCAGGAGTTTTGCCTGCACCAGGACTGCAAAAATAATCTCCCCGCAACCACCGTTCCCCCCCCCCCCCCCCCCCCAAGTTTCTCTACTTTTATTGCTTCAGACAATCAGGGAAAGTCATCCAAAGAAAACCAACCCCCAGCCAGGGCCTCCCAAGCTCCGTTTGCAGCGAGACAGCCTGAGCACACACACACACACATGCACGGAGACACACGTACACACACGCTCGGGGGTTCACCCCTGGGATTCTCCTTCCCCATCCCATGCTGACGGGAAGCAGTGGAGCGACTGGAGCTATGTGAGGGGCCCACGGGGCTGAAGGGTCCCAGTGGGATGGGATCCCGCAGAGGTTCTGCCTCTTTGAGGAGTTTGGGGTGCAAAAGGTAGTTTTTAGCTGCTTTTCTTGACTGTTCTGAGTACACAGTGCAAGAGGAAAGTGAGCAGAGATAATAATGGGGACTGGAGGGCAGAGCTAGTGCTCCCTCCAAAATCCCCTCCTAAGCTGTGGGGTCTCTGCCCACATGGGATGTCTCTGGGTGAAGCAAACAAATGAGCAGCCCCATGGCTCCAGTGGGAGAGCAAGGCAGCACGCATGGCCTGATAAAGCAGGGCAAAAAAAAAGGGGGAATGGGTCAGCAGAGGCTGGGATGCACAGGTGAGGAATTGGGCTGCTGCAGATGGACAGAGGGACCAAGACAACAATGGGAGATGGGGACTCCCGGCCCGAGACAACAACACATTTGCAGAAGTGGGCAGGAAGAAGTTGGAGTTTGGAGACTGCAACCAGGTTGGAAAAGACCTTTAGGATCATCAAGTCCAACTGTTACCCCAGGACTGCCACGTCCATCACTAAACCAGGTTACTAAGGGCCTCATCCACGTGATAACGAATCAGTTCAGCTGTGAACCCCCCTGAAAGAAAGCCAAGAGGGCACTGAGCTGAACAAAAACCCCTCCTGAACATAAGAACTTTGAATGTCTGCATTTTACCAAATGCATTGCACCTTGCTAAACTGAACAAACTGCTCTAAGAAAGGTAGAAGGCGGGGGACCCTCAGCCCCTGGAGCGTGCAGCATGGGGATTGATGATGGGACTTCTCCCGTTGCACCATGGGGAGCCCCCAGACAGGGATGTGGTGGTTGATGACTCCCATTCAGGTCCATAATGGCCACTGGGGTCGGAATGATCCAGGAGATGGGTGACTGGGGCAAGGAAAAGCCACCCCAGACATTGGAGGTAGCCAGCTCCCTGATGGATAAATGGGAGAAGCCTTCACAGCACATGATCTGCCTTTGGATGAGGAGGGACATATTAGACATGGCTGGCTAAAGGGAGCCTGGGTCTTGGCCTAGCTTGGAGTGATTTTCACACATATTGTGAGATGCCAGTGAAAGTCCTGGTGGAGTGTAAAGTCATTAAATGAGATGAAATTAAACAATTTAGTTATTTCTGCTTCATCATATTTGTGCAGTATGGCAGGCAGAATGAATTACTACTAATGATCAAATTTAGTAATACTAATTAAACTATCTCAATTTAATTAATACTAACAGAGAAAACAGACAAAATTGCTACTGTAAACCTTGAACTCAAAATCAAAAGGTGCCTCTTCGCTTTTATGAGCCCCTGAATGTGAGGCTTTCCTCTGAAAATAGGCTGTGTAGAAGTGGCTCTTTGTACTCAGTAAGTAAGCTGCTCCATTGTATGGAGAATTACAGCTCTCTCCCGTTTCTTCTCTCCCCCCTTTTTTCTAGATGTTACTAGTTTTACTCCTTCTATTCCTGAAAAGCCTCTAGGAGAAGAATCTGAACTTTGCTTTGACTCATGCAACATCAAGGGGACGGATAAAGCAGTTCCCACTACTGGGATAAATTCTGCCCTTGTTACTACTGTCAGGAAGACAAGTTTATAAGGATCCTGTGGAGCCTCCATTGCTGGGAATGAACCAGATGGAACATAACCTGGCCTACAGTTTCAGATTTAGCCTACAGGACCAGCAAACTGGGAAAACACCTAAACTAAACCTATCTCTGCATCAAGGAAGATTGCTTTGGAGTCATTGAGAGATAATACCTGTAGCCACAAAATAGAAACTCTAGATGATGACCTCACTGTAAGCCCTCCCCATCAAGAAAATGTGAATTTCAACCTTTTTCTTTGAAAAGACTAGGTTTGGTTTACTGTGCATAGATACAAGCAAAATACAAGCATAACTAAAGGAAATACTATTGTATTTCTAAAACAAACTCCTGCTGATACCAAATCTTCCATCTCCTACTCTCATCGACTTCAGTAAATGCACAGTCGGGTCCTATAGCAGAGATTCACAGACACAGTTTTAACCCAAAACACTAAAAGAAAGTCCTTAAAAAAAAAGGAGAAGAGCAAACGAACATAATGTGTAAAAGTGTTCCTGCGAAATCTCAAATCGCATTGTTTGGCACATGTAAGGATGAAAAACCCAACTCCACATCCAAATTCCATACCTAACTTTATCCCTTTTTTTTAAGATTATGTCTTTTCTGTTGTCATATTTAAAAAGATGTAGTTACAGCAAAAGCACAAAAGGTGTATGAGGCTGCTCCAAGCAATGCAGAAATTACTCTGTTCTGCCTCAAAAGGGGCTACATTTTACTGGTAGTCATTTTTGTTACTCATAGCTCAAAATTACATTTCATTGGCTTCTGCAATGTGTTTAGCTGCACCTCTTCGTGTGCAACAACTAGTATTTGTCTAGATGAGGTGTGAGTTGGGTCATGAAAGCGAATATGCCTGAAAATATTATGATTATAGTGTCAGTACTGTTTTCAAAATTGAGTATTAATAACCAAAGTAACTAAAGTCTATGTAGTTTTAAGCCTATAAGATGTGTTCATGTTTAGCCTCTTGATTTTTGTTAGATCTTTTTAATTTAATCCTAGTTTTGGATTACTTTTCCAGTTCCACCTCTGTTCAAGCACAATAAAACCAAACACCTAAATCAAGATGATATCTTTGGTTGTTCTGAACTAAAACCAGGTAAAGATTGAAAGCTACAACTTGGTGTGCTGTCAGTGACCCTCACTAAAAACAGATCCCTTTGTTAAATTTAAAATATAAACAGGTATTAACAAAATTGAAGTCATTTTGATGCCTTTGGGGGATTTTGAAGCTCTGATCCTTCTCCTGTATGCTATTTATTTCTGTAGCACAGTCCCGCACTAGGGAAAGCGATGCTCTTTTTCTCAGGAACATGAAATCTGCTGCAATCTGGGGAGTCCTTCTCCATTAAGAAATGGCTTCTCATCTTTTGGTCCCTTCTTATGGAATGTAGCCTTAAGTTCAGAGCAAGACAGTCTATTCTGCAAGGTGTTCACCTCTGGAGCTTATTTATTCCTTGACCTCCGTGTTAAGGCCATTAAGCAAAGGTGATTCTTAGAACAGAGGTAGCTTAATGCCTGTCCACTGGGAAGGATGTAGGGACTGTGGCCTTTCATTTTTGACCTTCACTGTAGATTGTGGTCCTAATCCTTTGATTGCAGAATTGTTAAAACGTATATATGGCAGTTGGCAAAAATCTTAATGTTCCAGTAAATGCAAAAGCCATAAATTCAGCTGCTGACCTTTTCCATCCAGGTCACACGTGACACCTACTGGAGTTTGTCAGGCTGTGTGGAATTTATGGAGCTCATCTAGGTATGAGCTGTGAAAGCTGAACTTTCATGAAATGTCTTTCAAAGGCACTTCCAAAACCCTTGTAAAAAGTCAGCATGTCTTTTGTTCTTTTAAGGGTATACATTCTGCACACATTTCCAAAGGTCTCCTTGTGCCATCCCTGAAGATCTTAAGCACTTGGAAAACTTCAGCCCTTCAACTGTTACTCTTCACAGAACAGAGAAATCAGGCCAGGCATGTAATTATTGTGATTACCAACTTCCAACAACCCCTTTCCAGGCCTACGGAATGCGCTGGATCTCTGCGCACTCCTTCGTTTCTCATGTGCATCTCTCTGCCCCTCTCTGAAATCGATGGTATCGATGGTGTATTGTCAGTCAGGGAAATGTGACTTGATAGTACCCTAAAGCAGTTGCAAAAGAAGGGAAGGAATACAAAACTACTTGGGTCCACACCGTGAGCGTGAGATCAATGTTTTCAATAATACGTTTGCCACCGTGTAGCACCCTAACTGTCGCAATTAATAATGTAGAAGGAGCTGATTAACTTAAGTAAAGTGCTCTCCACTGTGTAAACACATAAAGATCTATAGGGCAAAAGAGGAAAGAACGAACAAAACGTCATTTTTATATTTTATGTGGACACATTCTTGCTTTCTATTCTGCTCTTGTAACAATTACTGTACTAGCCACTCTGACAGAGTCAATAAATCGATCTGGGACCTGATGCAGCAGCGAGGCAGACTAATCCAATACAGCATTATCTGCAGTGGAGGTTGGGGAGGGCGTGGGGTGGCCAGGAAATCGGCCAAGTCAAGTCAAAGCAGTAAGAGGCACATAACTATAATCTTGCCTTATGCATGTTTGATTTGTGTGTGTGTACTTATGCCTGTGTCTATCTGCACAAACGTGCAGCTCTGCAGGAGGAAAGTGCTCTGCCATGCTGCATCTCCAAAGACCTTACAATACTCCAGTTGGTCACAGGACCCTATGGTTCAATGTGCCTCAGCACCCACTCGGGTTTAATCGCACTGGCCCCAATTTAAAGATGTGATGACACTCTCCCCGACCACACCAAAGTCAATGTCTGCTCCCTGTCTTGACTGCACCCACCACAACAGCAAGACCTGCTGCTTGTCCATTGAAAAACAAATCTGGGGGTTCCCTTCCATAGACTCTATACCTGAACATAGGAACTGTCACTTTTGTCAGCTTAAATGGTCACTTGGGTCTGGTATTATGTCTCTTGACAGTGGCTGCACTCCTCTTGGGAGGAAGACGTAAGAATCCCTATAAAGGAGATGGACCAAAATGATTTGGCCTGAGGGGAAGCTTCTTCTCAGCCCCATGCAGTAAGTGGTAGGCCTTGTAAATCCATGTTAGCGGGGAATAGGAGATTGACAAAATAAAAATAAAAGAAAGTTTCCTGCTGAATGGAAAAAAGAAAACTGGTTTTTGGCAGAAGTTCTTCAAGAAGGAGAACATAGGCCATTGTTAGTATGAAGACTTTTCAATGAAAACACAGAAAATCATTGCCTTTTAGAGTAATTGTTTAGCTAAAGAAAGGTTACACAGCTTGTAGAGAATTTAGTAAGAAATTAAATCTCTCCAGCTCATTCATCATATTTCTGCATTTGCCAACTCTTCCCACCAGGCCCACGCTTACTTCTTCTCTCTCATCTCCCCCACTGTGGAGCATAAGTAATGGCCATAAAACCCACAGAAAGGGTTCCTTACGCACAGGCTTCCTGTTTATTGTAAGGAGAGGGGAAAAAATGCAATAACTTTAATTGCTTAGATCGGAAAATTCGTCTATGTCCATTGGAAGTAATTGTATGTAATATCTATTGGAAATAGGATGCTTAGTGTGAGATTCCACAAAAAAAAGTCTGAACTGCTCGGCAGAGCCTGCAAGGGGGAGGGAGAAAAAGCACAGGAAAAAGGATCCCCCCTGCTGAGGACTAACCCAGGCATTTCTGGATTGATTTGGCTCCAACCCACTTTGAAGCTAAGGCCACATGATGGTCCTGGGAAGTCTTCTATGAATCTTTACCTTTATAGTGCAATATGTGCTTTCTTCTTGAGGTCTACTGTTCACTGCTGCTTTTTAAGAGCTGATCTGAGAGTGAAATTTCATACTGCCCCTCTGTGCAAAAGCTCAATTAAACGGGCTTTGTGCGCTGAGCTGAGCAGGCAGTGATGGGAATGGGAGCTGGGGAGTGACCCTGATTTCTGGTCACCTTTGTATCTCCTCTCTGTGGAGCACACTCTGGACTGTCATTAGCAACTGTGATCAGAGCAGCACGTTCACATTCATGCTGCACTGGGAAAGTGTGGCTATGGAGCTATTATGTGATCAGGGGCACATCAAGAGCGCCATGACTGCATGCGGGCTCTTTGCTCCCATCATGGTGGAACCACATCAATTTTAGCGCAGTGAAGGCTTCAGCCAACATTTGCTTGACTAATTTCAACCAAAGGGAAGAGTTTAGTATGCCCAAACACAAAGCAAAGGCAGGATCTGAAGCCTTCTTTCAGCTTCCCAATATCTGAGACCTGCTGATGCTCGACAGAGACACTGCATTTCTCTGCACACTCTCTCTAGACTTATTCTACACTTCTGGAGCCGTCTCCAGGCCACCTTCAACATCAGACCATTATACTGCTTCCAGGGTGGAAGATGAAAGACAGCACCAACATTCAGATCACATATCAGTAGCTTAGTGCCACTGGTTCTGCAGCAAACCACTTTTTGCTCACAGATCAAAACTTTCTGTCAGCATCATAGGGCTCAAGCCCACTAGAGCCCATCTAGTGGGCCCATCAGTGGCCTTCAGCCCAGGCAATTGCTATAGATTAAGTGGGCACATATGCAACTTTCTCTTTTCACATGCTCAAATGTTTATTTTAAGGGTTCTGTTTCTGGTCTCTTGCTTTGGATCTCTCATTTTTTATGTGCATTGTAAATGTCTAGTGGGAAAGTCACCCATGAGGGTACAGGGCCCACATAGGCTCAGGAGCAACCTAAAATTCAGGTGATCCTTTGGGTGACAGAGGAGAGCAACCCTCGCTTCCCACTGCTGATGTGGGAACCATTGCTGGGTTTGGAAGCAGAAAGATCCTTCTAGCTTCAGCAGCTCTAGGAAGTAGCAGTCCTACACCCCAAAACCAGCATTTTTATATCTAGTTTCTGTGCTTTACCTGAGGGAGATGTTATTCCTGCATGCAAACCTGCTACTAAGTTTGCTTCTATAGGCCGAAGGGCAGTCAAGTCTCTGCTTAGAATTGCTTTGCAGCTTGGGTTTCTTCCAAAGCCATGCATGATGGCCTAGGGAGGTTACTTTATGGAATATGTAATTCTCAGGGGGCTGCACTGATTTAAACAAATACTTCCAAATTAGCCTTCTTCATCTTCATTCACGCTCAAACACAAGTGCATTCAGCCTCGAGGTTAAGTATTCTTACCCTGGGCAGGAACCTAAGCAATAAGTAGTGCTGACCTGCCTTATAAATAGTTCTGCTCAGAACCCCCAAAATAAAAGGCCTGATCTTGTTCCTGCAGCCTCTCATGTTCTCCGCACGTCCGCTGCCATGTACAAGCCACTTTTCCTGAGCACGAACTGCCACACGGCAGCAATACCAGGAAATCCTGACCTTATGCTTCCTCCCCGCGGGCCAGGAGGTGCTGCCTGTCTGAGCAGAGCAAGGCTGCAGTGCTGGGAAACACGAGAGAGAAGGGAGCTGAGGCAGAAAAGGACAGGCAGCTTGTGGTACCCATTAATAAAGCACATCCACATGAGCTGGGCGGGATCCTGGCAGCTCTGTGTCCCTTTCTGACAGTGCAAAGGGCAGGGCGCTGTGGTGGGGGACCAGCGAGAAGCAGAAATGGAAAAGCCCTGTGAAGCGAGGCACGTGTTTTACTGGTCATAAGAAAAACTGTGTGCACTGGTTTCTTTCTTCCATAGGGTGGCAATGGAACCTGGGCACAAAGCAGCTACGCGGTTTCGGCAGCAGGAGTGATAGCTCTGGAGGAGCTGCGTTAGCTTCCTGTGCAAGGTGCTGGCTTTGATCTATATGAATCCTGTGTGCTTTGGGGCCCTGCTACCTGCGAGACTGCTTCCCACTGCCCACTGCCTGCAGCCACGGTGAGGGGCATCACCTGCGCCATGCTCCTCCACATTCAGTGTCTGGGCAGCAGTGACTGGCTGTTATCACAGAAGGATCATCCAGTCTGGAATTTGCCTCCCTCCCTGGTCTGGCAGAGCTCACATCTGCTAACCTACAGGACACAGCATCAAGCTCATTTTTTTTCCCCATGCCCTTTGTTTTAAAGTGCTGCCAGTGAAAAACTGCAGGTTGCACTTCGCTTTCTAAAAGGGCTGTGGGGAAGTGAAACAGCCTTTGCCTTGTCTCTTTGAAAAGAAAGGGATTGTACGATTAGGTTTGTGTTCACACCTGAGGCATAAAGTGGTTTTTTAGAGATAAAAAAAAGCCTAAAAGAAACAGCTACAAAGATACCACTGTCTAATTCAGGAAAGGCAGAGAGCAGGAGCAGATCTAAAGAAGTTAGCAATTTCCTGATACCACATACATTTTGCTAAACTTCAGTAATTCTCCTCCAACTTACTATAGGGCAGCACTACTCTTTTATAGGTGTGTTTTGCAGTGTACGCTTTGTACCCGGCCTTTATCAGGCTGGTAGCAAGAGCACGGCTGTGATTCTGAGCTTCCTGGTTCCCATACATGTTTTGTTGCCTCGATAAGCTTGTTTGACTCTTGAGGTTTTTCTTAACATTTTATTGCACTGTGCTAGATGAGTTATGGCCCTTTTGTTTTAATTGTTTTGTGTTATAAAGGATGAACACTATCTAAAGCACCGCTGTAGCTGGATGGCTTTAGAGCCCTACCAGGGAAAGTGTGAAAAGACAAGACTTGGCTTGTTATCCATGATGTGACTGTAGAAAGGTTTTGTTGGAAGGGATCTTAAAGCTCATCCAGCTCCAACCCCTGCCACAGGCAGGAACACCTTCCACTAGAGCAGCTTGCTCCAAGCCCCTGGGTCCAACCTGGCCTTGAACACTGCCAGGGATGGGGCAGCCACAGCTTCTCTGGGCACCCTGTGCCAGCGCCTCAGCACCCTCACAGGGAAGAGCTTCTGCCTAAGAGCTCATCTCAGTCTCCCCTCTGGCAGGTTAAAGCCATTCCCCTTGGCCTGTCCCTACAGGCCCTGGTAAATAGTCTATTTTAAAACAGAATTTTAGAATAGAGTTTTATCTTTTCCTAGAGAAAGACAAGGGAATAAATATTTGGGTTTGCGCTACAACTAACTTTTAGAAAGTAACTGGGATGGATCTGAGATAAAGCATTATTACATCAGAGAGAGGGATTTTTCCTGGTCAAGAGAGTGCATTATACACTTTCTCTCTTCAGCAGAGAAGAAACCTATTTAGTTTCTCACAGGTGGCAAAGCAGTTGATCCTCTGCCTGGCTGCTTGCACTGGGAGGCAGTTTCTGTGCATCCTCATAACCTTACTGTGTGAAGCACGCGGGCTCCTGGCAGGTAGGAGTGATTCGATGGAGCAGGCATGTGCTGCTCGGGAGCTGTTTTTAGCATCCAAAGTACAATTTCCCGGAAGATGTAGGGTAAGTAGGTGGCAAACAGGACTCAGCCTAGTAAACAATGCTTAGTGCGAAGTGGTGCTGCAGCACTGAATACAGCACGCTGATCCCTAAAGGAATTTTGTACTATAGAGCAAAGTGAGGGCATTAGAGATGCGCAAACACCGTTTAGAGGGGCGAGTGACAACGCAAACTCTGGTCACAAAGAGCAGGCTGCTAGTTTAGTGTTACCAGCTGCACGCACTCTGAGCACATATCCTGTGTTTCACTATTACTTTTATCACTTGGTTAGGAAAAAAAAAACCCAGCCAAAACTGAGAACCCTTTATTCTTTATTAGTGTGGTTGCTACTGATAGGCTAGTCCCTAATTAATGTGATGGTACTTTCCCATTCCTCTGCTGCTCTCCTTATTAGAAGTCCTCGGCAATATGAGAGACTAAGTATCTATTACTTAGTCATGAGGTATCTAGACCAGCTTGCTTTTGAAACTGAAGACTGTGTACCCCAGGCATACTGTATTTCTGATTTGCATATGGAAAAGGCAGTTAAAAAGCTGATGCCCCCATATTGCTTGCGAGTCAAGTAGCAAAAGTAAATGATTTATCAAGCAAAGGTTACCACACCTGTGCCTTTTTGTCAACATAGACAGAGGATGCCAAGTCAAGTGCTTCTTCTAATAGCTCAAACAGGAATTTAGATTCAAATACCCCCCCAAGGCAGGACAATGATGTGGTGAGCCGCGGGAGTGGCAGAGTGATGGATGGGGTGAGCAGAGGCAGTGTATGAAAAACCAAACCAGCTAAATCAACACAAAGCCAACAGCCCTTTTGGGGCTTTTGCTACTGAATCAGAACTACTGAGTTCAATCAGTTTATTTCCTGGTCTCTTCTGTCATGGAGTTGTCGTCCTGATTTGTTGACACAAGAAGGCAGCCTTTTTCTAAATAAAATGCTATAGAAATTCTATATAATTCCTTTAAGGGATTATATGTGAAGCAGTGTGACCTAAATCAGAACATGCTGCTAATGGAAATGTCTACTGCTAATTTTTATAATGCGCATTAAGAAAGGCATGTACTGGTTTTTGGTTGTTTAAAAACAGCCCAGGACAGAACGATTCTTGCTCAAACCCTGCCATGTACATTTGTCTGTCATTTTATTCCAGTGTTCAGTGAATGCCCATGTATGGGAAATGTGACTTCTGCTGAATGGCACTGTCACATCCCTGTGCACAGACTCAATTCTGCAGCATTTTAAGACTAATGATGATGATGTGTAACTAGTGCCTGCAGTCAGATGAGCTGCCAATTGGTAGAGAAAATCAGAACCACCAGGAAGCTGAGCATCATGTTTTCTTATAGCTTGTACCTGGGCTGCAGTAATAAAAAAGCAGAGGTTCAGATAGAGTCTTCATTTTTATTTTGCTGTTTCAGCAGTAAAGAGTTGCTTAACCTTTATATTTAAACTTGACTTTCAGAAGCTCGGAGTGTTCACTGCTTCCTCCTGTCTAAGGGAGCTGTGTGGCCTGGCAGTTAGTGGTCCTCAGGACCCATTTCTTAGCCTGATTTTGAAGGTACTATAAAACTCCTGATGGAAAGCAGCCATCCCAGCTGCTTTTAATAACACAGTCCTATGAGTTTTTATATTTTCATTTTGAAAATATCCTAAATGATCGTCCTACACACTAATGCCCTGCAAAAAGAGTACAAAAGCATGTCTTTGTGTAGAGGAACGCTAAGTAAATCCCAAATCATTGCAGTTAAGTGTTTTTACCTCACTTCTCTAATTTAAAACACAGTCAACTTCAGAGTTGTTTCATGAATAAGTAGTGAGTTTCACTGATAAATTATATATTTAGTATCAAGTGGGTTGTGGTGGTGTAATGATGGATAGAAGCACGGAGATGCAGCTGGAGTCAGAGACTGGAAGTCAGTCTCCTTACCCACTGCAGCGTGCTTGACTTTAATTGAAAGCTGTGCTTGAGTATTGTTTTTCACTGTACAGCATTGTTATTCACTATGCTGCATTACATAGAAGCACTTAAGGTAAGGCTAGAGCACTTTAAAATGATTTAAGTCATAAATAAAGAGGATAAAAGTTTACAGTCAACAAACTTATCTGGGAAACCTAGGCTGCAGGATGCAAGTAGGTTTACAATATTTTGGAGACTTAATACTGTTGTGCCTTACTACATAATCAATTTACCAACTAGGAGGTTTTCAAGCCTTCTGGAAAAGGTAAGTAGCATTCTCCAAAGGGTTTCAAGTTTCCTGAGCTATGAAGGAAAAGACCAAATGCTTAAGGACTTTAACAGTATATCCTAACATTCCTGCTTCCCAATTTCAGTGTATTGCTGTGTATTCCTGTTGTTTTCAAAACGACTGGAGAAATACAGTTAAAATGGGAAAGCGCACAAAAACTTGTCACGGACATGAAACAAATAAAGGAAGAGGCCTGAAAAGTGGGGTGCAGGCTGCATTTTGTTAAGGGATGAAACAAAAATCAGAACCTGATGGGTTAAAACCCTGCTCTGTGCTGCTGGTGTACTTTCTCTGACCCTATTTAATGCAGCGAGGGTTTGAGATTCGAGGTAGTTTAACCTGTGCTGTCGACAGAGCTATAAACTAAAGCCCCTAACAAATCGTACACAAAGAACAGATAGCAAGAAAACACATTGTGTTCCCAGGCATCTGGTTGCAGCCCTGTGAACTGAAAATCTTTGGGAATGAGTGACCTGTGTTTCATTGACAGCACAGGTGCTTAAGCCATCTCAACGAGGAGTCTGTCTTCATGCATATCCTGGACTGTGACATGGGAGAGCCATTAATCTGTACACTAATTATTCAGATGCAGGTAAGAACTTACAAGAGCCAAGAGCAATACTCCCCAGTTTCCTAATTATTTGAATTACCACTTTTTAGTCATCTCAACCAGCTCAGAACAAAATTACAAATACTTCTTGCTGTTGCCCTTTAACAGAACTGTAACAGAGTCGAGCAATCGGTTCAAACTACAGTGGTCCTGAAGCACTAGTCCTGCTCACTTCTTTATATCTTCTCCCCCATGATAACGTGATATTAAGCACAGACTTAATTTTTTCCACATCTGGCTCAAATTAGCTGCTAACAAAACTGCCAACAACTATTTTCTTAATCGACCCTGGGAATTTGATACAGCTTGGAAAAAAGGCACATTTAAACCTCGTCCTTCTCCTAAAGAAACACAAATGTTTACTTGAGCTTCTGATTTGACCATAGCAGGACTATGAATTCAGTTAACCCAGCTTTATAGGCCTGCCTCGACTGGACTTTTTTTCCCTCTTTCTGTAAGGAAACAGATGTGCTCTCAATTATAAAATCTCCTGCTCGCTCAAAGCCCACCATGCAGATGGCCAACCAGGACTTTGAGTCTGACTTTTTTTTTTACATGGAAGTCATTGGAGCAGTCTCCCCTTGTCTCTGCTGGGGGACTAAGGTGTGCTGTTACCTGATGGCTCTCTCTGAGCTTCTGTTGCATATGCAATGGAATGCACTGGCTAGAGGTTGGAGCAAAAGTCTTTGCAAAACCCAGTCCTTGGGGGGGGGGAGGGGGGGGGACGACGACTAGAAGCCAATACCTTAGCAAGCAAAAGCGCTCGTTCCAGTTACGAAAGCAGCATTATTACTACATAAGCCCAAAAAAACCACAACAGACAAAACAAACTGCAAGTGACATTTTGCTGTAGTTACTGAGACCATGTGGGTGAAGTGACAGCGGCAATGCAGCTTGGCTCCGCGGGGACACGTTAGAGTACACACTGAAGAAGGAGGAGAGGCTGCAGGCATACAGAGAAGTCGAAAGCGGCCCACCTGAGTCTGTTGAGGGATATTTACAAAGCTTGGATCCCGTGGTCCAACACTGACGAATCGGTTTGCGGGGGAGGTGCTGGGTGTCGAGTAGGCTGTGAAGGGAAGGGACACATGCGTTGAGGAAGCGGCACTAGATTGCACACGAACAACACCAAAACACACTGTCTCAGAGCCACCTAAGCAGATGTTTAACATAGAAATGTGCGAACGTTTTAGAGAGCGAGAGTTTGGGTTTAGACACCGGAAAGGTTTGGTCTTAATGATGGGGGTATAAACGGAGGGGACTGGGCTGCTCCTTGCCAGGCAGGACGGCAATGGCTGTGCTCAGGGAGAGGGGTGATGGGGTCCCCTGTGCTGTTCTCCATCCTGGAGGAAAACCACTGCAGGCCTTTCCGTGACGGGACAGCCCAAGCGACTTCTGTAGGTCCTGGTATTGCCTGACTGTTTGAGTATCTGATACCTCTGGTTTTAATGGAGATTTGCATGGCAATGAAATTATGAACAGAACCAGACCCTTATTTCATGCTAAACCAGCATTTTCTCTCTCCATATAAAGTTTTGGTTTTCATACTGCTGTGGTCTGCACTCTCTAAAATGTTCACTTGATGTGTTTGACAAACTAGGAAGATCCTTTCGGTAAAAAATTAATGGGTTGCAGTTTCACTGGGGTGGTAAGTGCAATCAGTCTGAAGGCTGGAGCTGCCTTTAAAAACTGGAGTGGCTCCCATAAATGTAAAGCTATTAAATGCAATGCAAGCCAAGAACCCAGATTACTTCCAAACTTGAAGTACTTTAATGATTTTATTGTTGCATTATATTCTCCACTGCAACTGTCCACAATGCCACGTCCTTCCACATCCAAAAGCTTTCAATGCATTTTTAGGCTTCCTCTCATTTGAAAATCCCCCATGCAATCTTCTCCCTTGTTCAGTTTTTTTGCGTGTTCAGATCTAAATTCAAATAGCCTGAATAGACGCCTAAATACGAACAGTGATTCTGTCTATTTTAAATATATTTATGGGAATGCATTCTGCTGAATAAAATCCCCAGACAATCTAACTGTCCAATGAAGAGACAAAAAACAATGTTAAAAGGAAAGTTACTTGCCAAATTCCAGTCAGGCTAAATATAATGTTCAGGCCCCAACATTACAGAAAAATAGAGTGAGTTGAGAGTTGGAGAAGACACTGGGTTGTCTGTGTAGATGAAACCCTGTTGCCTTTCTGAAGGCAAAAAAGTTTGGTGAAGAGGCATTACATTGGCGAAGCCTTTGGTTTAACATTGTACTAAGTCAGACCAATGCTCCACCTTATCCACTGTCCTCTCTCTTACAGAGGCCATAAGCAGATGAACAAGGGACAATCAAAGCAGGTCACATATTTACTTTCTCATGTTCTTTTCCACCCTCTGATTATTTGCAGCTCAGGGACTCCCTATATTTAATGGCCTGCAAGGGATTTTGTACTGATGAATGCCCAATCTACACTTGAACCCATGCGAACTTGGGTTCAAACTCCCTTTGGCAAGGAGTTCCCAAGTCTATAAGCATGCAGAAACACATCCTTCCTTTCCTTCTCTACCCAAGTCTCACAAATGTCTCATGATGCCTCCTAATTCTTACAATTATATCAGACAGCTTCACCCCAGGAACTGCATATCTTCGTTTCAGTTTTGCTGACTCCTAAGAATGAATTCTTCCCAGTTGTTTCTGGTAAGGTGAGCTCTTCTCTCCTAAAAGCTAAGGCTTTGCTAATACTTGCAAAAATCACGCAAGGAACACCTTCCCTTCACAAAAGTTTAAAGGAAGTTTTAAGTGCACAAATTCATCCTTCCAAATTACAGCTTGCATATCAGAGTATGAACAGGTACACCGGTGTTGTTACACCTATCTGTGAATCAAGGAAGAAATGAACTGAGCAGATTTGGTGAGATGTTCTCTTTGCCTTTTTACCATGTTAACTTGCTTAATAAGTCAAAGAAGACACACATTTGCAAAGGGTATATATCTGTTTCTAGTGCCATGTACGAAGATTCTCCTGTCCTGTCTTACGGTGAGGTTTTCTTTTCAACTAAGTAATGAACTTGATGCTGTGCAAGAGTAAAAATTCCTTTTGCAGCAGGGAAAATTAACTTAAAGCTCAAAAATCAAACATCTGTTCTTCTGGTCTACTTTTAAGGAAGCAGGATGAGTGGAGAGGCCCTTTAATCCCTTGGAGCAGGTAAGTTCCACTCAGAAGGGAAGGAACTCAAGATCTTGTTTGCAGTTCCCTCTTGGCAGATTCTTTTGCTGTGATATTTGGTAGGAAATCAAAGGGAAACCATCAGAACGTTGTCTTAAATGGCTTCTCTGTTCAAACAAAAATCCTAAAGCATTTGAAAACTGTCTAATATGCACAAAAGTCCCCTCAAACCTTGCTGGGTGAATTATTATGTATACCTTCGGTAATGTTCCAAACTATGTTTAACTTCCTTTCTGAAAATACTCGGATGTCAGCTTGGTATTTCCT
Source organism: Pezoporus wallicus (assembly GCF_028554395.1). NCBI lineage: Eukaryota > Metazoa > Chordata > Aves > Psittaciformes > Psittacidae > Pezoporus > Pezoporus wallicus. The sequence goes on along the minus strand of NW_026638088.1, from coordinate 2,375,505 downwards.
CAAGGTCCTATAACTACATTGCTAGAGCCAAGAAGTGAAGAGCACCAAAACTACATATACGCAGAGCAGGCTTTACAGTGGATTCTCCCAAGATGCTAGTCCCACTTGACTGTAAAATGCCACGAGAGGTTTGTGGATTGTAAGGGGCCATTTTGGCTCAGAAAATTAATATTCATAATATGGAATACATATTAGCAGTGACTCCTGTTATAGTGAAATCTGGTTCAGAAAAGGGAGCACTACTGAGTATTGGTTACACCATCACCAACACAGCTTCTAGCCATATCTTACTGTCTTCATCTAGATACCCTTGTTTGACATGGAGGTGGGATTCCTGGAAGTCTCAGGGCTTCTGATCCTCTACTCTGTTCTTAGATTAGGATGAGGCAAACTGCTCTCACTAGTTAAACTGAGTCATATTATGTATAGTATGCAGGGACTGAGCTTATGGTGGGATCTTCAAACTCCTTTTTAGCAAAGGGAAAAGCCAAAGCATGGAAAGGAACAGAAGCCAGGTCTCTTAGGCAGATCTCTCATCGTCTTTATCAGCTTTGCTCCATGGGAACTGCCTAGATCTGCACTAGTTTACAGTATACGATAGCTGGCCCATTGGGCTTGAATAGAAACATCTTCCTGCCCAGCCTGGTCTTTCTGCTACTGGAATTCACTAAGGATTGTTTGCAACATCATAGCCCATAGCCAAGGAAATGAATGTGATGCCACAAATTTGCTATGATGCTTCACTTCAGGAACAAGCAAAGCAGGAGCTGGCAGAGAAAGAACATTTGCTCACACAGACAGCTTTGATATTTAGCCAAAATGGCAAGAAATTGTATGAAAGACAAGACAAACAAACAGTTTTGGGAATGTCATGTATTTTAAAGTTGCTTGCAGTAGGAGAATGTTAATTTAAAATATACTTTCCTGAAATAATTTATCTTAAGTATAGGAGTGTGTCATTTATCAGACAGTTCTGTATTAAAAGGATAGACTTCTGGTTGGTAAAGATGATTTGGAGCGATAACCTAATGCACCACTCTTTTACAGACCAAGATGACAGGGACCTGTGCTTGATATGAAGAGCTCTACTCATTCACAGAGGACTAGGAGTCAGTTTAGCCACTGGGGAGTTGTAGCAAGAGAATTAACTGGAGGAACATGGTGCAATAGAGCAATTCCTACTGCAATGCATCCTGCAGCCGAGCATCTGAGAGGGAACTGCAAATTCTAACAAATTAAATGATACAGTCATCACCCTCTTTTTTATGGATGAGGAAAGAAGAGAACAGAAAGCTAAAATAGCTTGCCCAGAGGGTGCTCAGTCAATGCATAGCAGAGAAAGGGAGAGAAATCCAATCTGATTATAGAATCATGGAATTACAGAGTTGTTTAGGTTGGAAAGGACCTTTAAGATCATCGAATCCAACCGTTAACCCAGCACTGCCAAGTCCACCACTAAACCATGTCCCCAAGCACCACAGCTACAGGTTGTAAATACCTCCAGGGATGGTGACTCCACCACTGCCCTGGGCAGCCTGTTCCAGTGCTTGACAACCCTTTTGGGGAACAAATCACTCCTAATCTCCAGTCTAAACCTCCCCTGGTGCAACCTGAGGCCATTTCCTCTTGTCCTGTCACTTGTAGAGAGCAATAAAATCCCCCCCTGAGCCTTCTCCAGACTGAACCCCCCAGGTCCCTCAGCTGCTCCCCATCACCCTTGTGCTCCAGGCCCTGCTCCAGCTCCGCTGCCCTTCTCTGGTCCCGCTCCAGCACCTCAATGTCTCTCTTGTACTGAGGGGCCCAGAGCTGAACACAAGATTCAAGGTGCAGCCTCCCCAGTGCCCAGCACAGGGGCACAATCCCTGCCCTGGTCCTGCTGCCGCACTGGTGCTGGTACAGGCCAGGATGCTGGGGGCCTTTTCAGCTGCCTGGGCACAAGCTGCTCATGATCAGCCACTGCTGACCAACAGCCCCAGGTCCTTTTTCCACAAGCAGCTTCCCAGCCACTCTTCCCCAAGCCTGCATGAGCATTGCACAGTGGTGACCCAAATGCAGCACCCAGCACTGAGCCTTATGAATCCAGTACTACAGCCACAAGATCGTTCTTCTCACCTTGACACAAATGCTGTTTAACACAAAAGCTCCTTTGTGCAAAGGGACATTAACTGATAATGATCCCGCCCAAGAAGGGAAAATTTAACTAAGTTTCTTCCCATGCAGAGTTCTGAACTTTAGGAAACAATATTTAGTTTTAAAAAGCTCTTTAAAAATCATGGTGTACAGGGAGGGCAGTACCTTAGACACTGGACCAGAATGAGGGCCACAGATTCTAACATAGCTCAGATTCAGTTATGATAGTGATAACGTCCAACTGGCATGTAGCAGAGGTGGTGTTTTCTTTGGGCAATGAGATATTACACACAGAAACTGTCAAGTTCAAGAAAATATTGTGCTATGTTTGTTATGTGTTACAAACCAAACAAAATCAAGAAGAGATGAGAGATAAGATAATCTCGGGACTGCTTCTGATATCAAGGATGTGTTCTGTTGAAACGGCTTTTTATAGAGGCAAAACGAACCCTCCCAAACCTCATGAATCCCATCTCCATTGTGTCATCTCACTGAGGAAAATGCTGGCTTTCCAAAGGGATGGGATTCGCATGTGAAATTTTCAACACCCAGAGCATGCCTGGCCACCCAGTAGTGGTAAATCCCCGGTGTGCATCTCCAGGGGCTCTTCCTTCCTTGGACAGCACTAATGTTCATGTTTTGGTTAATGTCACAGCTGGAGAGTTTCACTATTGCTCTGAGAATCATTAACCACCTTGTTGTGATTTCTAGCTCTCATTCCCAGGAGGCTGTGCTGTATTGAACAGCTGCTCCTGGCTCCGGCACCCCTCAGGAGGGCCATATTCCAATTTTTGGTAGGGCCGTAACTGCGTTTTGTTTCTGTGGAGGGCTTTCTGCTTAGACCAAAAAAGGGAAGGAGAATGGAGCAAATGCCAACCCCTTTCACTCCATTTCCTTGGCAGGGGGGGCTTCATTCGCCTCCACACAGCTAAGGAGAGAGTCTGGCCAAAATCTAACATCACTCCTGCCTTTGTTGCATAAGTGACTTTCCAATATCCTAAAGCTCTGCAGGGCAGCCAGCCATAACCCAGCGACACTCCCAGAACCGGTGCACTCGAGCAGTCTGTAACCATGGAAAACACCTTTTTGTGTGGCTTTTATGAAACTCTGGTGAATCTGCACTTGTTATTTGATGGCTAATATTTAGTTAAGGAAAAAATAAACAGGGGCAAAAATGGAGGGTTGGTCCTGATTGACACACTAAATGGAGTCCAGTGGGCCCTTCTCTCTCCCTGCAAGGCTAGGAACTTCAGTTTGTTTGACTCTTGATGTGGCCAGCCACATAAAGCTTTGGTGTACATGTAATATCTTTTTCTTAGCAAATGTTTCCTATAATCTACTTTGCTGTAAAATCTATCCCTAAATTAAATTATATGCTTCTTTACCACTCAAGTCACTATTATTCAAAACCCTCACCAAAGAGAAGATGCGCGCCTTGAATATGTACAGAACTATATGTTTAGACATCAGCGTAGCTAATTAACAAACAGTAATTATTTCCCTAATCTTTTGTTTAAATACCATTAACTGGCTGCTCTTGAGAAAAACCTCGATTCCCAATTAATGTGGCAGCTGTCTGCTGAGCACTGAGCCACAGTGACCAGCCCAAGCTGATGGGTGATGGTCTGCGAACTGGTTTGGTGCCAGCTCAGAATGAGGCCAGACACACGTTTTAGGTTGCTTACAGGATCGCAGTATCATAGAAATCATTACGATTACTGCTAAAATGATGTTGGGAATTTTTCGTTTCGACACCAGACACTGCCAGTAAACTGAGTCACAACTGTAATGACAAATATACATTGACCTAGTTTCATTTTTCCTGGTTCTGAAGACAAGGAAATAAAAAGGCATTGCTGACTGCACTCAGTGATAACTATGACTAAACATTAACCTTTTAGATTCCACCACTGAATTATTATTGATAGGACTTAAAAGACAGGTTCTTCCATTAGAAAGCGTCAAGACTTTCTGATAGCACAAGTGTTGGCCTGAGGTCAGAAAGAGGAGCAGAGGGGAGGGAATGAATCAACAGCTCAACAAAAACCTGCTGATCAATTCTAGAAGTCCTGATTCTAGAAGATCATGTTCACAATCTTACCAGACTGTCTCATACTAAAACCCATTTTCATTTCAAAGCGAGCCAGAGCATCTTGCTGAGTCTGCAGTTATGCACCATCATGGAGCAGAAGGCAATGCAGAACTCCGAGAACCACCAGATTTTAAAGATACCCCCTGGAACCTGTGCAAATCTCCTGAACAGTACATGAAGCTTTAGAAATGTAGGCTTCACATGATCTGAATAGTGAACACCTTTTTGCACATCAAAGCAGTGGTTGCATATAGCATTTAAATAATAAGCTTGAAAAGCACACAAAGGGATTTGCTTTTTCGATTAGATTGATTTTTGTTTGTGGATGTTATTTGGACTCCCTTCACTGTGGAACAAGTCCCCTACAGTTGCCATTAAAGCACTGAAAGCTTCCCTTTTGTTTTTAAATGTCAGTTTGAGCATAGCTTCATTAAATCATTTCACAATTAACTCCCTGAACATCCAGACTTTTTGAAAGCATCAAACCCAGCTGAATCACATTTGTTTCCCAGAAGAGTGAGTCCAAAGTGGTATCCCCAAGTGTGTATCCAGGAATTTGTATATTTGACTTGTGGCTACACAAAATGCATATGGGAGCCGTGTGGGTGGTGGAGAAAGGATTAAAGCTTTCTCCCTGGGCCTAAAAAATACCATAGCTTCTTGCCCAAAATGCTGGGCTCAGGAACCAAGTCATAAGGGAAAGACGTCTGGGTTAATCTAGGAAGACTTATTCCCCAAAGAACTATAAATGGAGTAAACTCAGAAGAGTTTCTAGTTTAGCTCAGTATGTATAAGCAGCAATGTTTTTGAGAAGCTGTCTGACTTCCATGTAGTAGCTATCCTCTAAAGACTGACTTGAGATACCAACTTGCCTCCTCGTGACAGTAAAACATATCCCAAAGGTCCAAGGTCTGTGTCACAGCTCAGCTACTGGCCTTGATTCCTGTCATCCATGGTTATGTGAAATGGCAACAAAGTCAGAAATAAAACTGTAACCTTACGCTAACTCTTTTCTCATTAATATAGAAGCAGCTCAGAGTTTTGTCTGCCTCATACAGAGCAAAGAGCTCTCCTATTTCCCAACAACTAGTCAGTCCTCATCTCTTAACAGTCGATAGAAGGTGATGGCAGCACGTCAAGTGCTGCTGTTAGCCCTTGGGTCCCGCTGCGTCTATACTTACTTGGAGAAGTGGGAGAGGTGGCCCCTCCTTCTGTTGATGTAGTTGGAGGTTTTGTGTCTGGCACTGGCAGAGGCACAGGCCTAGCCATTGGTGGCGGAGGTGGTGGTGGCAACATTGGGGTAGGAAGGAATGGATTGTGCACCTTGCCTTGGCTGCTACCATTGGGCTGCCAAAAAACAAGCAAACAGACAAAAATTATACTAAAAACCAGCTATTAGGAACCTCCAGTAATAACAATCTAGTTGAAAGCTGTGTGCAATACATTTACAGTTACTTGAGAGGTGGCAAAGGAAGCGCTGGGTCAAATTCTCCAGCTTCTTCAAGGAATTTAGTCTCAAGCCCTGGGAACCTTGTGGAACTATGGAAATTCTCACTTTTAAACATTTGTCCTGTTAGCAGCTGGTGTGAACTGCCCTGGGTTAAATCCTGCTACTCTTTACATTTCCTGCAGCCACTAAGTCATGCTCAGTGATGGTTGCAGCAGTATTTTTGACCCCTTAAATCCCCCAGTTTTGTGTCTCTGTTATATCCTTAGGATATCAGTGCCAAGGACTCAAGTGCAAATTTCTTAAAGATACTGCTCATTAAGGGAAAACCCAAGCATTTTTGGTGTTCTGAAAAGTCATGCTGATACCTTATTACAGGAAAATGAAGGAATATATATTAAAGTAACTGCTCTCCCACATCCCTTTTGAGTTAGTAATAGTGCAGCTCACAGTTTAGTTGCCATTAGGATCATATGGAGAACCGACTGAACTTAGAACTGTTTCATTTTACTCCCTGGGAAATAAACCGACCCTCCCTTTAGACTGGGACGTGGTCAGTCACAGGCAGAACGGGCTCAGCTAAGTGTGGTCTTTCAATTAATCACCAGAAAAACCTGTCCACAAGTGAAAGTGTTTTCAAGTATCACAAAAACAAGAAGCAGGCTCAAAAAAATGCCTCCCCTTCCCCCAACTTGTGAAGTTTACATTTTAAATGTAACGCAGTCTGGACACTTGAAAACCATACAGAGAGATGCCAAATACCATTACAGAGAGAAAGTAGGACAGCCTGTGAATGAGGTGTTCCATTTTAGTGACAAAAATGATGAGATCACTTTCGACAGCACTCTACAAATTGATCTCACTGCAGTTCTTCTAGCACTGAACATTGGCTTTTCCATTGATGATAAAAGCTCAGCTTTAAACACAGATCCATATTCTAAGTACTGCTAAAGAAAATAATATTTTAATTCCTGTTAGGGTTTCCATTAGCCTGAATTACTGGGGACAGAATACTCGTACTGGCAAACACTTGGGACCTGATTTTCATTTCACCTGCTTTGGCACTGACGAAAGGCCTTAAAGGTGCAAATCACACTTGTGCTAGAGCAAAACTATTTCTGGGCATAAATAAAACCCAAATTCGTCTGCATTTAACTTAATAGCACTCCTACTGACTTCAAAGACTGCCGTGACTAGTGTTTGCAGCAAGAAGCAATCCTTCAGGGATATTTATTTTTCCAACATCCAGTACCTTTAATAAACTAATATATTAGTGACATCTCTCAAACACTATCTTGTCTCACAATTAGGTCCCTTTCCTGCCAAGAAGACCCCTGCTGTATGTTCATTGTGAGTGTGCTAACAGTTCATAATGCTGAATGGTTTGGGATAAATTAAGCAAATGAATACTCAAGGAAAAAGAAAAGCACTATATTGATTTGTTGTCTAGACATAAATGTATCTGCTAACATATTGCAGACATTATTCAAGGCCAGTACTGGCTGAAATACGTCGAGTCAGTTTTTCTGCTAGGGAAAGGAAAGCACTGAGAACAATATAGCTTATTAAATAAGTGTAATAAATTAGCTGCTAATAATTAAACTAATTCTCATTAACACTTTCAATCGTATGTATGTCAGGAGAGAAACAGTCATTTTGCCAGTTATTACTTCATTGGCTGGAAAAAGTTACATGCATTACATTTCATGAAATATTCAGAGCATTATTCTAGATTTGATTTACATAAAATTTATCCATTCTGTATTTGACCGGAATGCTATTGCAATAATAGCAAGATGATTCACTTTATTTGATTAAAAAAAAATATGAAAATGGTTATTTGAAGCTTTGGAACTCTGCTTAATTTTTCATAGAGATAAGGGGGAAAGATAACTTCTTACAGAAATAACAAACCGTAATAAACTGTACTTCTAACATCTTGAGTTCAAGTACTGGTCAACTTGATCTAAAGTGCTATAAGGCAGTATTTTTTTTTTAATGAACTTAGCTGATCTGAAACATCTGTTTCTCACCCTCCCTTTTCCTGCTCCTTCCCCCCCCCCCCCCCCCCCCCACTCTCCCCTGAACTTCAAAAATAATGAATAAAAATTATTCTGCCTTCATATTTTGTTAACCCTGGTTCCACCAAGGTTACAGCACATGCAGCAAAGTCATTTGCGGAGGGACCTGAAAGGTCACTGCATCACCAACTTCTCTGATAGTTTAACTTCATCTCACCACAATGTGGTCGAGTGGGTTTTTTGGGGAGGTTTTTGGTTGTTTTTATAAAATATTTTTGCAGTAGCAGCGTTTTTTTTCCCGTCTCCAACCGCTATTCAAGGTGCGCTCCTGGACGCAGCATGCTGTTAAAATAACCCCATCAGCCCATGGTTAATTTTACATAGGACAAACACTTCTGAAGAAATAAAAACGGCTTCCTTACATTTAGGAACCCCACCTGTCCAGCCTGCTGACCAGCGTCGGGGCAGACAAGTTGGACAAACTCTTTCAGAGTCTCCTGAGGATGATAGCGGATTGCTGGGTGTGAGAAGTATGGCCCAGGCTGTTGAATAATGGGTGATGTTGGAAAATGAAGAGTCGATGGTGTTGCATGTGGACTTGCTATAAGAAAGAAAACAAAGAAGTTATATAGAGTTTTGCCTTTGGAAAAATAAAACAGTTTAAATCTACTGTTGTTTTAGTCTATTTTTTAAATGTACAGTAATGTTGATACATCTGATCTGCACAATTAATATATTAGACCACATTGTGTCCTACACTCACTTCATCTAGATCCTGAAAGCAAATGGAGCCAGACATTTTGAAGGATTTTCTGTGTTTTTAGTGGACACGTATAAAGGAATGAGCAGTCCTTCGTGGCAGTGAAAACTCTTCATCACCTTAACAGCAGTCTTCATCAATCAGGCAATGAGAATATGTATTTGGGAGAGTATGGTTGATTGAAGTGACATTCCATGTAGCTTGGATTTGCACATATGAATCCATTTTACATTGTACTATAAATGGTTGATAATTTAAAATTTGGTCTAACACTTTCTGTTGTTGAGGGTTTTTTTTTTCCACTTCAGTTTAGGAACATTTATTTTAAGTAACGTGTTTTCATCTAATGAACATGCACAAAGTGGCAAGATCAGTCTGAAAATCCCATTTACGTTTCTCCTGCAAAACGTTGGGTTCCAATCTTCAGCAAGCCCCCAGCTTGCATTCAGGGATGAAGTTTAATTTGGTGAATTTATGGGCCAACAAGCCAGCTGGAAAATGTACTACAGTGAAGGTGTAAAGGTGCAATGTACACAAGCCTGTTGTCAATGACAGGTTTTACCCTCAGCTGATTTCAACAGAACTATAAGTGCAGTTTATAGTTCTTACACTCTCCTATGTTATGTGGCACCTTTGCCCAGTTCCTTGGCCTTCAGGATATACTGGGTTGGACCCTTGTTAGCCAACTGTTTTTTCTACTGTTAGTTATCACCATGAGGTAGCTACTGCTGCCATTCATAGTGCTATAAATTCTCCCTTTCCCCTCTAAGATGAGAATGCACTCTTTGGAATGGCCAAGTGATCTGGTTGTGCACAAGCTCATCTGTAAATCAGTTTATTCCTTACCAGTCATCACTGCATCCCTGTTGCTCCCTTGGCATGCTATCCTAGTGATCTTTCAAGGGTGTCCATGTGCATATACTGCACTTGTACACCGCACATAACCACTTAGATAAAGTCTGTGCAAGGGAGGAAATATCCTACAGGAACTCAAGTGTTGGCTTTGAAGTTAAATATACCAGAGGAAAAAAAAAGCCTTTGGCACTTTTCAGAAAAGTTGGAAAGATGCAGAGAATAAACTAAAATTAAATACAAATGAGCAAACGCTCATTTAATGACAAATGTTATGAAAACCCCCAAGTTAAATAAAAGCTAAAATCTGCTTCTTAGTCTTGTTCATCGCCAGTTTTATAATACGAGACTTTATCAATCTTTTTCTTAAGCATTATTAAACCATTATCAAATTTGGAGCCTGAAGATGTGAATAAAACATGTACTCAGTGACAGCAGCAAGGAAACCTATTGCATTATCCTGTAAACGTTCACTGAGGGTTGGCTGGGCAGCACTTCTATGTACTTCTTTCTCCTCGACTGGATAGGAATGATTGCTGTGACACCACCACCAAAAAGAACCGCACTCATGCCTGGGGTGCTGATATGGGATGAATATGAAGCTCTCATCCTTGCTATAAAAAGCTTGCCTGCATCCCTGTTAACCCTACAAGTCTTCCCAGTCTGCTGCCCTTAATGCTGCTTGAACTATTCACAACAGGAAGAGAAATGCTACTAAATGTGTGGTACTAAACAGGAATCCGCCACTGAAAGAAACCATGGAGATGAGGAACCAAAAGGTAGCATGCAGCCTTCAACTACCTCTGATTAAAATAGATGTACATCCAGAGAAACTCTTTGGAAAGCATGGGCTACACCTTTCTTACAACAGCTAGACATTGTGGCATGTGGGCTGAACTGGAAAACAGTGTCTTCCCACAGCCATGCTGCAGTGCTTCACTTGGGAAAAGGGAACAAGAAGCAGCATATCCCACACTCCCTTTATGGAAATGTTGACAGTTATTCCATGGCCAAGGCAAACACCTGTGTGCCCAGCCTGTTCAACCTGTCTGCACATCTGGGCTTATCTCTTTGTTTTTTCACAAACCTAGTTAATTATTTCTTGTTCACTTTTAAGGCAAATAGTTTTGTTCTGAGTTTGCATCTGAAATTGTAGCATACTTGAAAACTCTAGAGATAAAAACCCCAAATCTTCAAAGGGAGAAATAAAGGGCATTTTCCTGTCCCCAAACTCCTGGGAGAGGCTGTAACTTTGAAGTGTGGTATCAAAGGTAGAGATAATGTGGGATTTACCCCAGTAAATGTGGGTGTCTGCCACGGAACTAATTAATGGAGAACTAAATAGAACTAATGGCGTCTAAGGAGACCCTAACCACTGCCCTTGACTAGACTTCATTGACCACGCAGACTGGCTCACCAGTGGATGTGAAGGGAGCCCACAGGTACTAGCCGCGAGGTAGATGCCTCCAGTCTAGACGCACCTTCAGTTCGGTGAATTCCACCCAACATGCCAGCCTCTCATCTCCCTTACACCAACCCCTGAGGTGTAACCGCTTTAATGACACTTACATCATAGCCACTTTGCAGGTATGAATGCATCAGCATCATCTCCAGGAAGAAACAGTCACTTTATAGAGCTTGTCAAAACATTTCGCCACAAACAGTGGTTCAGCTAAAGTTGGTGGTAAGCATTTTGATGACTACAACAAAACCTTCATTAGCATACAACATTTCTGTCCTTTTATTTTTGATATAAAACATACTCCCCCCCTCTTTCTTTGTATCTCCTTTCATAGTTTCCCTTTTCCTTGTATGCCAAATGGAAGATGATGGATGAAGATAAAAGGGAGAAATGAAAATTCATGTGGCAAACATCTAATTGAGTAAAAAAGTTTGGGATTCTTTAAACATTTATAAAAGAAATGGCATTTAAGCACCAGCTCTGTTAATACTATTTGAAACTGTTACACAACTGCACTGTCCGTTGTACGCATCTGGGAACAAATTCATCCCTTTTCTTCCGCTGGGTGAAAGGGAGCTAGAAATGCTATTTCAATCAAACATGAAGGAATAAAAAATGGTACCCATGTGGAAATTTAAAGCTAGGTCTGAGACCATGCTATATTTAGCTTTTCCAAGGTATGGTTCTTTGTTTAATAACCTGATTTGCTATAGGAAAGATGTGTTATGGCTTTTAGGAATACTCATAAGCATGTAAGTAGCGTCTTTCTCTGTTGTCTTGACCTCCTCAGCATGTCAGGGTAGAAAACAAAGTGGGAAGCATTTATCGGTGATCTTCCCAAAGAGAGAGGGAAGAAAAATGAATGCAGAAATAGCAACAATAATTCAGGAAGGGAAAGTGCCCCAGGAAAGTGCTTCCTCTTCAGTGTCTTGGCCAACCCCTCAGCACAGCCTCAGAGGGCTTTCTGCTGATCATGGGAAAGACTAGGGGAAGGAAACCAGACTGAACGGACATCAGTCCTCAGTCTGTGCCGTATACTGACATGCAGGGTTCGTTTTCTCAGAGTAGACGGATTAGCATAAGAAATAATGAGCGAAATAAGCCTCTCCAAAAGGTTTGTTTTTGCAGTCTCTGACTGGGAAATACTGAATTTCTCAAGTAGGAAGGGCTGCTTTATAAGCAGAATATACTACTGTTAAACTGATCAACAAACATTACAACTGTGCCTGCCTTACACCAGAGAGAAGAGATTAAAATGCTAAAGTCTAAAAACTGCTGGCCCAGAAACAGACCATAACTGTGATAGCTGTGTTGTGGCCACCGACCCTGTTGCATGCAAAAACGGCCTTTCAGACAAGTTCTGAGTGCACAACACAACCGTGTGGCCACATACACGGATCCTCACAAACACTTTTTAATCAATTAAAAGACACGAGGCAGTGGAGCAGTTGCTATTTTCCCTGTTTGCCTCTAAAGAAGGGGTAAGTGGCCATGGACAAGCTCCTTCAGTCATGGCATTCAGAAACACTTCACAAAAATTATAAAGTCATTGCTTCCAAAAACCATGCCCAGGGTGATGCAAATTTTCCTGTGTCTGAGAAGAGGCTATTACGACTTAGGTGCTTCCGATGGGATATTACAAGTCTCAATCAGTGACTGTAAATTCTTTGAGATCTTCAAATGGAAGATAAAATAGGTCTTTGTCTATTATTTATTTACTTATTGACTTATTATTTATGTATCCCTAAGCAGCTCCATGCTGCCAAACCGTATTTCTCTTGGCGTCTTTCAGCCTGTGACATTTATCTTTTATTATTGACCTCACTAAATGACATAAAAGATAAGTCCTACAACCTCTGAAAATACGTGGCTTCCACATCAGAACTTCATTTCTACCTGCTTTAGGTATGGGGGAGTTGGACTATTTGACATTATTAAATCTGTTATTTGTGTGGGGAGGGGTGGAGGCAGGAATTATCCTTCCATCTCAAGGCAAGCATAAATATTTCAAAGCCCACATGATACTAATTCCATTGAAGCTCCTCTGAAACATCCCAGACTTTTTATTGAAAATGAGATGATAATGTATGGTGGCCTGCAACAGATAGACCAGTATTTTAAAACTACTGCTATTGGGCCAAGTAATTATGCAGTACAGCTGTTGGTGCTACACTGAGTTCTTTAGTGGTTTATGAGTTTGTGGGGCTGTGCAGCACAGAAGTAAGAGGGTTTTTCACAACGCTGAATTCAAATGTCTCCTCATGCTGGCTTGTCTTGTCCTTTCCCTTCTTGATTTGTAGTAGCCAATAACAAACTAAGTAACCAATAAAATGGGTTGCTGTCATCGATTAGGTTAGCACTTCATGTGTCTGAGGCAAATGAAGACGAGCCAGTATTGTGAATTCCATTCAATGGGATGATCAGATAATAAAGAATCAGTTAATATGAAACAGGTTATAGTTTTCTTCAGATATTTAGTACGCTTCTGAGGCCCTTCTGCTTGAACAAAGGAGCAATCCTAATAAAGATGCATGGGATCCTTTCTCCCCCGGAACGCTCACTGATGTGGTAAAGGAACTTTGTGATCACACCTGCAGTGCTCAGACAGATTCCTCCACCAGCACGGCCCAACATATGTGAAAGACATATTGATCCATCCACCTTCTATCTCCTCTTCCAGAAAGCCTTGCCAACCCTTTCGAGTCCAGATGACTGGATGAAATTTCTTTCTTCATATAGTCTTTTGAAGTCTTTGAAAGGGTCATTTAGTGTTGCCCTTCTCCTGCTCAGGAAAAGCCTACTATCACCCTGCACTCCTGGCCTGTTCAAAGTAGTGGTCAGGGGAATGAAAACCACTGCTCCTTCACAGGCACAAGGGCTAGTCGTAGAACCGTAGATTCATAGAATGGTATGCGCTGGAAGGGACCTTAAAGATCATCTAGTTCCAGCCTCCATCAGACCAGTCCAACAGTGGATTGGCTTCACAATACTCAGATACCTCCTCTGTAAAATGATGATTAAGTTTACTAATAGCTCATTAAACATTGATCAGTCTTCCTAGAAATAGTAACAATATCATCTTAATGAAACAGGATATTTATCAGCTTGTTTTTTTTTTGAGGCCATTCTAATTGGCTTCATTACAATTAAGAAAGTATTTTTTTAAAAGTCATTTCCCTGGAAATGTTATAGAACAGTTTGTTCTGCTGCATATTTCTACTTCAGGCTTTGGAGCTGCTTTAACTCCCTGTGTGCTGCAAGCTTTCTCCTCGCATTTCAGTGATGCAAGTGCCAGTTCAAATTATGCAAGAGGTATCCCACCCTTTGTACCCCAAAGGTACTTATTCTGAAAACTGACCATATTAGAGGACTAATTGGCTAAGCCACCACGCTGGCTGATGTGAAATGCTTTCAAACACCATGAAACAGCTGTGTTTATCGGAAATATGAAGAGTGACTTTTTAATAAGGAGATCTGGCAAAAATCCAGATTTGTTGAAAGGAACTTACACTTCTGGGTATAATACAATACAGGAGGTAAAGAATGGAAGCCTAAAACAATAGCTTTAAGCCCACAGATTTTTTTTTTTTTTTTGTGAGGAAAGCAGTTACCCAAACAAGAAAAAAAAAATAATTAAGAAACTTGGGCTGGGATTTGCAGAGGTCCAGAGAGAATTCATTAACTGCGTTTGGATTTCAATGGGAGCTGTGTCCCTTAACTCTTTCAAAGGTTTCTCCAAGTCCCCATCTTTCCTACTGCCCATTAGGAACAGACATTAAGGTGATAAATGCAAAGCAATCTCTTATTCAGGATAGCAAGGACTCGCCTCCACTTAAATACTGAGCTGCTGAGGGTTGGGTTGACCAGTCCTTGGACCAGCCCTATGAAGGGTGCTCACATCACTGGAAAACTTCAGTATTGCTTCAGTCCCATAATGTTTCACAAGGGCTGTTTAGTATCATGTCTGTCAGGTCCATGGATGAGCTAAATTCAGACTGATCCTGTCTTGCATTCCTCATTTGCAGTGAGAAGAGTGGGAAATCATGGGATGGGAGAATAATAGGCCTTACTTTCTTAGCGTGGTTAAGATTTAGGTGTCACTGATACTTACTTCGACATTATATAGGCAAACATAGGTGAAACATTCAAAATAGAATATAAACAGCTGACCAATGCAAGAGTTATACAAATACCCTAAATATGATGGATGGAGGATTTGTTCCTGCCCAGGGACATCAAAAAGGACTGAATCACAGGACATCCATCTCTCAGCTCCAGAAGTCAAGTGCAGGTGGTCGGCTAAGCGCTGCTGAAAAAACAGACCTGTGGTATCTCAAGCTGGGGCTGGCTATCAGCCCCTCTTTGCTGCTCTGAAGACCAGAGTGGTATAAGGCACCTGGATCCTTTGATCAGCAATGCTCTTTCCATAAGAAATTCTGCAGGAGCAAGTGGGAGTCAGAGGGACATTTTGCCAAGGCCCACGGAGTTCCTAGCAAAAGGAAAATACGCTTAAAGCTGTGTTTGGGCACAAGGCTTATTGGTGTACTCTGGATTGTGGAGTACTACAGGCTGTTTGTGAAAACCTGTAGAGCTGAAGTGAGTGCTGGTTCCAGATTCTGGCATGGGCAGGGGGCCAGTTAAGTTAGCTATTTAGAGCAGATTGTTTTACAACATGTCAAAATTCTTCTGCCTTTGGGAGATCAGAATACTATAGAACTGGTTACATAGGTACAGAAATAAAACCCATAACTATAGTAAGCACTTCTCCCTTTCAAGGCTGTAGCTAGAGGTCAAAACCGCCCTAATTTAACCTATTTGTAGAATTTCCACTGCACCTCAAATGCTGGCAACTTTTGCATAGTATTATTGTTTTTAATACACATGATGTATTCCCATATATAAGATAAAAACTACTGCTAGGAGAATATATCATGTCTTTCTTATAATGAAATGCAGTTGATAAGTTTACAATAGAAATGTAAATTCTCTTAAAACCCACAACCTTTATGTGCGTGATGATATAATTCTGCTTTGATACTAAAAAGGGCATGGTAATGGAATCTGTGACTTTGGAGTGATATATTGATGTTAAGTTAATAGGACTCCACATTCCCATTTCTAATATCAGTGTTTTTTTCCCCCTTTCATTCTGTAGATGGTAAACTGATACTACATAAACATTGTTAAAGCTATAGTTCCACGCTACAGTAATTCACTTAACTTTAACATGATTTATGGTTCTGTCAATAGAGGAGGTTGAAAATCCAGAGCTCTGATGCTTAAACATGGGTTCCATATTTAAAGCAATAATGTACCTTTTGTGTGTGTCTGGCATAAAGCAATGATAAAAATATTATTGTTCACTACACTGTTTAAAGCATATACTTTAACTTCACATATACATCCAAGGGAGCAAGGAAACTGAACACAGAATCAGTAAAAGGATGGGTAAAATACTTTGTTCCTCCAGCACTTTATTTTGATATTATTTTTAGGGATGCATGAACTCCTATTAGTAATTTTAACACTCCCCTTTTCTCATTCTTTTGCTCGGTTAGATCAGCTCCTTTTGTCAGGATGAGTTTAAATCTGGGTCCACTGTGTTAATCACCCCCCTTTCTTCTTTCTGGCACTTACCCTCCAGGCATTTTGCCTCTTTAGGAGATTAAGCGACCAAGTCATCTTGTTGCTCTAACATGTCCTCACTGGAGCAACATATTAACACAACTCCTCTGCAAAAGAGCCCTCTTTAGAAGTTTGCTGCAGGGATGACAAATTAACCCAGCATGGTGTCCCACACATCTATCTCAGTACAAATTATTAGTGTAATAGAGCTTTTAGTTATGCATTTATCTAGTAATTATTGAATGGTTATACAGAAGGAAGCTGAGCAATCATGGCCCTTTATGAGGCAATCTCAGTGGGTGGTCTTACAGTTAATTTAGGGTAGGACTGTCTAAGCAGTTCACTCACACACAAATTAGCTGAACAGCCTGCTCCTTTAAATATTTCCTATGTCACAGGCTAACTCTTGACAATACAACAAAGGTAGAGTTTTAATTACACGGTTCCTGACTTTTGTTTAGCTGAAGCTTTAACCGTTTGCAAGCCTTCCCTCTCTGCCCTCCCCTGCCTGGGGTACACAAGGAGATGGCAGTTTGGGTAGGGTATCTCCTAATTACTAAACCCTGACCTTGAGGCCATCTGTTAGGGAAGACTTTTTCCTTCAGCATCGTGTTATTTCAAAGGGATTGGAGAAAATTAAAATCCTCACCTATGCAGTCAGCTCTCCTGACATTGGAAACTCTGTTGGTCAGCATTAATGCCACTTAGAGTTTCTGTTCAACTTTCTTACCCTTGTGGTGTGGCTCTCTCCTCTTTCGGCTGTCCTACTTTACCACCCGCTCATCTGAGGTGTCTACATAGGAATGAAGTTGCACTGCTTTGTTTTTGTCAGAACTCAAAGGAAAACAGAAGGTTACATTAGTCTGCCAGCTGACAGCATCGAGGAGCAGTCATGGAGAGTTGTGCGAACAGAATATTACAAAATGCCCTTTTACACTGTGTAGCTCTGGAGTAAGTTAGCAGGAATCATCACTTTGGTTTGGTAGAAGCTGGTGGACTGGACAGCTAACAGGGACTGATACTTTGGTGACCCTGTGGAGAACTGTGATAGAGAAGGGCATAATCTCTTCCTAGATAAGGGACATAGTCTGTGCCACTTTGGCATGAACAGAGAGTAGTACCCTGCAGAGTTTCCCTGATAGACCTTGTCCTGATAAAAATCTAAATGGCAATGCTTATTATGGAGGAAATTAATATAATAGGAACCACTCCACTAGTTGACTTTCATCCCTTCTCTTTCTGCTCACACACCCACTTCCTTGGATTTTTCCCTTTGTGCTGTATTTCTTGTTTCTTGCAATTGTGCTTCTCCTTCATTTATCTTCCTAACATACCATCTCATTCTTAGTTCTTTTTTCTTTCCTTGCCTTTTCTTCCTTGTTTTTTTGGCTTGCAGGATCTGTGCTTTCATATTCTGTGGAAATGCTTGAATGCTCTACAGCACAGGCTGCTGGCTACCCTAGGTTTACAAGATCGTGGTAAATTAAACGTTTCAGCTAGCTCCAGATATAAAGTTACTAGAGTGTAAGTACCACTACATGGAAGCCTAAAGCCACTTATGCAAGTATTGCTGTCACCCATAGCATCTGAATCCTTCACTGTCTGGTAAAGAGCTCAAGTAGGCTAATGTCTTGGAAACTTTGGAAGATGCCAAAAAAGACGGCTTTGCAACACTGTGGTGAGCTACACTGACCACCAAATACTAACTTGCAGGTAACAAAAGTGTGCTGTGTAGGAGATAGAGCTCTAACTGCTTGAATTTTCAATGCTTTGAAATAAATTTGAAAACCGATAGTGATGCTAAAGCCACCCTATAGGTGATCAATTTACCATCTGCCAGACACTGAATCGTAGCCATGCTGGTCCAGAGAAGACATATGGTGCATTCATAGAGTCATGCCCAAAAAACTGCCATCATCAAGTGAGGCTCCATGAATCACTTTGCTCGCTTATCACCAAAGAAACTTGGATCTTACCACCATCTGTTGGAGCTACTGAGGAGTCACTGAAGCATTGGCATCCATGCGCCAGCACTCACTGCACATCTGGTCCTTTGGTCAGCCAGCTCAGATCCTCTCGGTTGGCTACTGCCCAGCTGGGTTGAGTACTGGCAGCAGCACCAGTGCAGACAGGAAGCTAGTGCACAGGCTTCCACAGCACAGTACGGACAATTCCATGAGAACAGAGGTTTTCCAACTGGGTCATTGAATGGAGAACCTTATAGCTAAGAAATCCTCTCAAGGATCTACTCCTCCTCCAAGCAAGTTTTGTTTCCCAAATGACTCACTGGGAAGGGCACTCAGTATCCTGGGATACCCCAGCATAAGACATGCACTGTATTCTAAGGAATGTTTGGAAGTGTATGAAAGATTTGGGAATATTCCTGAGAAGTTATAAATCACTGGTTGTCAATGACAACACCTGCCATGAGTAGTCTACAGCTTCTTCTCTGCTGTCTATTTTGATCATGCTTTTACAAATGCATCTCATACACACATCCAAGTGATAAACTTGCACATATGAACATCGGAAGGAGATTGAACCTTCTTGTAATCATTCAGTTGGCTGAGGAGCTTACTCTGATGGTGACCTACTTACTCATGACTTCCCTTTCTCTGAAATCTCTGCAGACTGAAGATTAAATCTTGCCCTTACTTTTCTGGATACCAGTCAGAATGACTGGCCACTGACCATTTACATACTGTATATGTATCCAAAGAGAATGCAACGTGTGTACTATATTATACCTATCATTTCTGCAGAAAGATACAACTTCCAGTAACTACTGGTGGATATGAATTGCTCAAAGATTATATCCTCTCATACAATGGCATTATAATCTTTATGTTGCCACTTCCGATACGTAAAAAGCTTCCCTCTTCTGCTCACTGTCCTAAAGTACACTGGAGGCAATGGGATAAAGAACAAAGCTGGATTTGCAGAAAATAATCCATCTCAGTATATGACCCTTTGCAAACAGAATGATTGTTGTAGAAGGGAAATAAACCCAGACAGTGTGCCGTGGGAGAAGAATACTGAAAAGGAATGTCCAAAAAGAACAAAGAAAGAAGTCTGGAACAAGATTTTTTCCAGGATGATGACACTTAAAGAATCCATGGATGGATTCAGGGGGATTTTTTTCCTCAAAGTCTGAAAGACTTTGTTTGTGAACAAGAATATAATAGAAGATGCTTCTAAAATGATGGTGCAGAAGAACAGTTATGGTTAACCTGTTAGGAACCACAATGACTAGAAACTGTGTTACTTCTTTATGGAGTTAGCAAAGGCATCTCCTTCCAAACAAACCAAATTTGGGAACTGCAGTCATTCTATTTGCTCTTTCAAATTCTGGCTGTCTTTGAATGCCCTTCTCACCTAGCTGATGGATATCCCCTGGTGCACAGAAAACAGTCTGTGTGAAAACAGACTGTAGATGAGATAGATTTAACCAAGGCCTCACCAGTGATACATTTCCTCTCTCAACCACACAAAAAGCCAAAATACAGAGGGTCTAAACAGGGGCAGACAAAAGCATTCAATGATCTTGAAAAATAAGTGTGAGGTAAAACATAGCTAAATAAAGAAAAGCCTAATAAGTAATTAATCAACAGCCCAAATGTGAAAGGCTAAACTTCTAAAAGACAGGAATTCAGAGTCAACTGATGTGCACTGAATATAATGTTAATGGAACATTCATATTATTCATACTTATATCTCCAATTAGTAAGGCTTTTAAAAGAGGATATGTTTGCCAGATAGCTCAGGGCCAAATTTCAAGGGAAATCTGTGTAGGATTTAGATGCCTAAATATCTTCTGAGGATCTAGGTGTGTGCCTAAGGGTAATAAATAATTCTGAAGGGATTGACCACAACAAATCAAACTACAACAAGCAGATTTAACAAAGCCCAAAACCGCATAAAGTGCAATTCTGACCTCGCTTCAACTTAGTGCACTAAGTCCACTACTTCACACTGCATCACCTGGACTGTGCAGACAAAGAGGCTCCTCATGGTTTACACTGTCCTTAGTAAAACCACACTAATGCCAAACAGCCATTTCAAGATAATTTCTGGTATGGATTGCTAATATGTCTTTTATGCTTCACCATTCAACCAATTCCTTAATAATCTTCTCCAAATGAGACAAAATTTCACAGCAGAAAGAAATGTCACAACCATTCATTCCTATTTTTATATCTTCCAAAGAGGTTTGTAAGAAGATTCATTCATTTGTGTATATTACTATGCCCAAGTGAGTTCCTTTTCAAATGTATTGCATTCAGTTTCCTAGGCTAAATGCAAATGCATCTCTCTAACAGAAATGTATAAGCATATCCAGACCCAGAGGACATCTCTTTTACTTGAGAAGTCAGTCAGAAGAGTACTGTGAAGGAAACCAGCCAAAGCATTGCAAGAACCAACTTCAAAGGAGTCTCCTAACAAGGCAGCTCTTTAGCACATTGATACCCACAACACGAGCCCTAAAGGACTGGCCAAAACAAAGCCACAGTGCTGGAAGGCAGGCATGGTTCAGAATGAGTGATGGGTCCCTATCTCGAGCAGTTAGACTCAATCTATGTTATGAATGGACACAAGCAGAAGACACTTTCTGTAACACACTCTGTCCCTTTCCCCACCCTCTTCAGATAAAATCCCAAGCTCCCAGAAACCACCTTAGGCACTCTTGAATGGTCATCAGGAGTTTTACGAGACAGCCCAGCCTAGCAAAACCAAATGCAGGTCTTGACAACTAAAACCTGGTTATCGAGCTTCGGAAGCACAGCCCCTCACTGAGTGGCTCACATGTGGTGATGACTTTCCATGGGAAGGCGCTGGGGTGGACACTGGGTGTCCTGGCTAATGTTTAAGCTGCCTGGGGGCTCTTGGGTTAAGCCTCACCTCTGGGTCCTGTAATGACAGGTCGATGGTGCTGTGTGAAAGCCGTTCCAAGGGAGGAGGTCTGCGAAGGCGAGGGACTGCTGAAACCAGACTTCTCTGACTTCTTTAATGTAGTTGGCGATGGCATTCCTGGCAAGAATGATTGATAAGTGCAATTTAATAATGCTAGGTCATGGAACGACAGCCTATGCATTGTGAAAGTGGGTGCAGAAGCAGCTAGATAAACTTAAAGGACAAATGAAACGGAATACAACAGCAAGCTGAAAGCTCACTTTTATTTGTGGTCTTTTTCTTTGAGGCAGAAGAGGCCATGGTTTGCTCTGAGCAATGAGTACTAAAAGGCAGCCATATTTTTCTTTTGACTCTGAAATATGGATAAGATGCAGCTTATTATTGCTACTGAAACCTACTCTGCTTTATTTTTAGCAATCTGTAATAGCTGGAGCATTTGGATTTTTACAGGCTTTTTATGAGTTCTGTCTTTCACTCACTGGTTTAGTAGATTATTGCAAATGGATCTTTTAAATGTGCTGCACGACTCAAGGCACAACTAGAGAATGAAGTTTTCTGAGTTCAACCTCTGCCTCTCCTTACTCTCTTGACTTCAAAGGTGTTCAAAAGTAATATATTTATGTGGCTCCCTCTTGCTTTCAGATTTTTTTAAAGGGTGAATGGTATTTGTGTCTTGATATTAGAAGCCACACTGGAATTATTTCAGAGTTGTTATTATGACCTTGAACTATATCAAAGGCTTCCAATGAAAATCAGAGTTAAGTTGCCATCGGGTGAAGCCTTTCCTGTGGACAGGCAGGACTGGTGTAACAGTAATAGGACCCGTTGGTTATACTCTGTAAGAATAACTCCTGTTGGTATCATAACAAGCCCACGGCACCAAAGATATTAGTGGAATGAATGTATTGCAAGAGGCTCCTAAAATCCAAGCCTTTTCTGCATATGGTTTATGCTTGGATAATACCGCATATAGATGAAGAATGTGTATGTGTATCTCTATTATTTTTTATATCTTTATAGTTCTAGAGGCATATGGGCATTCTGATCATCTGCACATGCTCTGAAAACACAGTTTTTCCAGTATATACAGTGCATCAGACATTTTGCATATCTGTAGGGATATAGCAAAACAAAGGTGCAGAATAGTTGAGATTTCAGGTGCAAAAGCCAGGTATCAGCTAATGTGGAAGTTGAACTTCCACTAGTAAAGTCATTCCACCTTATTTCCAACTCTGTGTTTTATAGAATTTAATTGTTAAAAAGTAAAGAGAGAGGCCTGGACAATATTATCTCTGGGCAATATTATTAACTTTATATTTAATAGCACTAGTTTTATAGTCCCTAGGATGTTGATTGCAATATGAGGGAGCCTTCTTGTACTTTATATGCTGCACTGCTGGGGTCTTAATGGTTTCAGTGAGGTTTTGCAGTTTATATTCCAGAAAGTTAAATAAAGGAAGAGAATGGTTAGAGTTCCAGTGTTGTATTTGCAGCTTTCTGTCTTGAAACTGTTTGCTAAATGGGTTGGTTGTGGTGGCTTTTTCATCATAGCAAGAAAGGTTATGTGCTTAATCTTGTAAAAATAAAAGTTTAGAACTGATGGATTATTGTGTAAGAAAAATACTGTGTTGGGTATTTTTCATATTGGTCTTAAGGACTTTGGAGTAGGGAAAAAAGCAGAGTTGGCTCATTTGGGGGGTAAGAGAAAAGGAGACCGAACTAAGGTGTTTCAATGAAATATTCCAATGAAGCCAGCTGATTTTTTGGTCATGTTGGCATGTAACTTAGTTATTGCTCTGTGTTTGAGTGTCCATATTGAAGAGAAGGATGCTCAAAAGAAGTAACGGTACTGTTGATCCACATTTCCTTATAATGGAGGAACTGGGGATGGAAACACCAAATGAGCATCAACCTCATCCCTAAACGTAAAGTCAAGGGTCAGTGGCAATATACTGGGCTTAAGGAGCGGTAGAGGAACTGTGCTGCTGGCAGCGAGGCCATGGGTACATCTCCTTTGTGCTGGGTTGTGGAAGGGGAGAGGTTTGTCCCCTAGGATGGTTTTAATGTAGCAGGCTTCATCCCTGTAAGTGCAAAATATCGTGGACAGAACAAGGACTCTTGATGCACAGGGATTATCACAGTAAAATATGCCTGCTAGTGAGCTGCTCTAACTGCAAGGTTGTGCAGCACTTATAGGGATGCACAAGGCCCTGCATGGAGCTGATGATTGTGCAGCCCATGAGCAGCAATCCAGGAGGGGACATGAGTACCAGTACCCTGGGCAGCAATGGAGGTCGTGGAAGGAGTAAGATCTCCATGCCTATGCACAGTATGGTTCAGATGGCTCATGAGCTTCCTTCTTTCCCCATATGCTCTTCAGGGTTATGGGGAAGATAAGAAAGCTTCTAAGAGAGTGAAGAAGCTATTGTTTTACCCCCATGCTGAAAAAACTGCTTGACTCATCTAAACGACAGAAGGAGGAAGGGGCAGAGAGAACGGTGGAATATGGTTTAAATCTGTTCATGTGATTGTGTCCAAACACCGGAACATTAGGAGCTACAGTGAAGCTGAGGGATGACCTTGCACTGTGGAAATGCTTAGTAGTGTCATGGTCATATGGGGATGGATTTTATAAGGATGAGGCAGGAAGACAAACTGAAGCATTGATAATTGGTTCCTACTTTTGCTATATTTGTTTGTTATCATGGCTCTGATTGCCATTATTATCATCACTACTTTGTTTTTATTTCAGGGTATTCTGCAATGTATTGGTTTGGAGCAGTCCAACTCTACCATGTTTTGATTTTGTTTGAGGTTTGTAATGACACATTTTAGTTTGAGTGATCATATCCATCAGATCTCGAGACAAAAATGGCTGCTTCCTAGTTCAGAAGAATATGCAAACAGGAGCTTAATTACATCACTTAATATTGACCAAGAGAAAGAATAAGACGAGCTTGCCAGCTCATTTCCAAAGCATGTTTTGTCCTTTAAGAGGGGAGGGTATGACAGAAAGTTAGGCAGTGCAAAGCAATTAGCATCATTCACATTTTATGTTGCGCCAGCATGGTGCTCTAGCAGCAAAATTCAAACATTCTTTGAATGGGTTAATAAAAGAAGAAATACAGTCGGCATGCAAGAAAAAGGTTTCCAAGAACAAGCCAAAATATGTCCCATTCTTCTAAATTTATCACAGCCATGTCACATTATCCTTGAGACTGCCAGGAATGTCAATTTTTTTGCAATTTAAAAAAAATATCTCATTTAGCACCATATGTTTGGTTAATGTGCCTGATATATCCTGCGTATTCTTTAGTCCATCCATTTCTAATACTCATTTTCTTTTTTTCCCCCTTTGCTAAGCCATATGTTACAATGCTGGTCATTCTATCGAAGCTGCTTTCAGGAGTTGAGAGTGAGAGCAAAGGGAACTCTGGTTTAATCACCCAGAAAAATTCCGAGCTGCTACTACAAGTCCCACTCTTGGGTAAGCAGCCTCAACACTCTGAGTTAGCATCGTAGGTGCCCGGTGCCTATGAAAATCAGGCCACCTATGAGACGCCCTGGTGTGTGTTAACAACTGTGAGGCAGGGACTAAGATAAATGACTAAATATGGCACTAGGTGTTTAATTTTTGGCACCCATGTTGGAGACTCTTGGCTAGTTTTAAAGGTCTTCTGTTTCATACCTAATGAGTTTTAACACGTTTAGTGGTCCCCAGTCCGCAGCTTCCCCTCCTGTGTTGCTCAGGGATGCAGGAAATTAAAAAGTTAAACTGAAGCTACCCCAGGCAGAGCCCAGGGAGGATGCTGCTGCCTTGCATGGCTTTCCTCTGCATTGTTCCCATGAGCCAATGAATACTGGGGACCACTGCACTGAAGACCAGATTTCAGCACTTCATGTGGCCCCAAGGACAGGGTAGTGCCAACTCATAAGGACACCTCTGAGTCCTGACTCTCCTCTATCTCCTCTCTGGTGCAGGGCAGCAACAAATTACAATATCCCCCAACCCGCCTCAGCTGCGCTGGCCGGTGAATAGGGAATGCAGCCAAGGATCCTCCCCGTTCCCTGCCTCTTTCTATCCATCTGCTCCAAGCAAGGAATAAACAAGAACAGCCAGAACACAACGGCTGGGTAACCCAGGTGGGGTTTAAAAGTGTTTCTTACTATTCTGTGTACAGGACTGTTGTCCAAATCACAGTCACACCTGGCACTCTCAGGGAACACAGATTTCCTAATTCGGGTCTGAGTCTCCTCTGAATGTTATTTAGAGTGCAAGAGAAGAAAATCAGACTTAGGCTATTTTCATCTTATGGCAGCTTTTAACTACAGAATAAATGGAAAAGTTAATTGCTAAATAAAAAAGAAAATAAAGGGATTGGTGGCGTAAAACACAGATGGAAGTCTGAGTGGGTGTGTTACTTTAACTTACTGTACTTGTGTTCATGTGATTCTATAAGTATATGTATGCCAAACATATATGGTCTTAGCCTGTTCCCATTAACATGGATCTGTTTTTTTTTCCCCACTGGACTGAGGGAACCAGATCAAAGACCATGATGGTGCTAAATGGAACAAGATGTGTACTTTGGGATTTTTTTTTTCCAAAAGGAAATATTAATTTGACATCGGTTTTTCAGTTGAAAAGAATTTTAATTGCAGTACACAATAAGCAGAAAATTCAGACAACAATAATCTTGAAACTGTTAGCAGCATTATTATGTTTCTATCAAGGAATCTTGTGTGCCTTTTCAACATTAGAGCTTTCTGAATTTTCATTAATTTGGCATTTCCCTAAACACACAAGTTATTTGGTTCATTCCACATCATGCATCACACCCTCCTGCTCAATGCATAATGCAAGCGTAAATGGGATCCTTGTCCTGGAGAGACTCTGGTTACTGGAGCCATTGCATGGATGTTGAAGTCCCGCAGTAAGACTTTCCAAAACTCTGCACTTCGCAAACCTCCAGCCCAAGTTTAATCAGTGAATGCACAGGAATACTTCATGTTCCTCATCTTCTAAGGGGCACTGGAGCACTGTGATGGGTTTAATTCCTCTACCTCCTTATGTTTGCCAGTACTAGAAACACACCATGTAAGAGTCTTCCTTGAGTACAGCTAAAGATCTTCAGATTTTCATGCATGAGGCTGATTTATATTTAAATGGACCAGAAAATGATGTGTGAGGATTGAATGCATTCCCAGAACAAATAAACTTCTATGAACCTATTTTCCATACACCTATGCACCTTACTAATGGAGGTATTGAAATTAGGATTGATGGAGTGAATGGAGTCACAGCAGTGTAAGAGGAGAACAATTCCCCTTCTATCCGAATCCATAGCTCTATCTGCATCTATATGTGTATATCCATCCAATCTCACTTGATTAATCACTAACATTATTCTGACTGCACACATCTTAAACAATAACTCCATCTCAAGTTAGCCACATTAGGCAGACCAGCTAACGTTCACCTCCAGAGACAACTTTTGGATAATTACACCAGTATTCCCAGTAGCTCTCTGCCACTAGATTCCTGAGGGAGATTTCATAATGAAAGCTATGAATGAAATATGGTCTGGATCTTCCTTCTCAAGGGACACTATATAAAGGAATCACGGAAGCTCAGGTATTACCAGGTGGACCATGAACTCGACAACATGCAGAACAAACAGATGATGCAGAAAAACAAACTGGCTGTTGAAGGAAAAATAAAACCTGATACACGGGAAGAATTTGTCAAGGAATTTTCATCCTTCTGTGCAAATTATTCCAGCAATTTCATTGAAATCACTATCAACAGAAATGCTGATCAGCTGCTCTTTTTGTTTTTCCTGGGGAATTCTTAATTTCAAGCGTCTTGGAATTTTGATGGCTAAACTACTGTCAATCATGGTAAGTCTGTTCTATTTAGTGCTCAGCAAACTTTGTCATCAGCTGAGATATGATCAGGCTAACTGCCATCCATCAGTTTACTGTATTAGTTGCTCCAGTATACACAAAATACAACGCAGATGGAATTTCACTCATCCTAATGAAGTGCTCTTTAGTTTCTATGTTCTGAATGGATACTTGCTCCCCTGGTTGCCTTCTGAGTTCCCGTGTTCACTGATTAACTACCTGCCAGCAAGGACCTCGCTTCACAAGACTAAATCCAGCTGTGGATAAACAGTGATTTTACAGAGGAAAAAAGAAAGCTCCCCCTCTATCCACTTATCCAACTACTGCATATGCATCACCAACACACACAACCAGTTTCCTCAGAACTCGACATCTGACAGATCATCAGGAAAACAGAGCTAATCTATCCGTACCCATCAACATTGTATCATAGGTGACTGCCAGATACTTAAGAAGCTCTCCAAAAGAAATGTCACAACTCTTTTTCAAGACACTACAAAAGAAATGTTCCAAATAAAATAAAGCAAATGCACATACAAGTAAATGAGCCAAAGAACTTAATAAAAAGAGATTGATTAAAATGAGGACCAGAATGTTCAAAAAGGGCTGAGAGAGAGAGAGGTGCCAAAGGCGCATTAAATGGATTCAATGGCTTCAGGTTTTAAATGCTTTTGGGCTCCTCAGCAATTTTTAGCCAAAAATGATAATTCGAGTTAGAATCAAAATTCTGATGTCACTTAGGGAAAAGAAGGTTGATATTTGTCCTTTGCAAATGAGCACTGCACCATTTACAAAGGAGGAATATCAGTTTATCCTGATGGAAAGTCTTGCCTACAGATTTCTAAAACCAAGTGCTACAATATTCACCATTCTCTTAAATCCTACCCCATTAAAATCTGCCTTAAAGCATTTGGTACAATGCTCCCATAGAGTGTATTACCTTATCTGTTTGTGTCCGTGTTTATAGCATCATCTGATCGTTTTAGATCTCTTTAGATCTCAAAGCATCCCTGCTTTGTCACCCAAGTGGTTCTTTCAATAATGAACTAGTACTCAACGCATTACCTATTTCTTCAAAGTACAATTTAGTGGGGTTTACGTTTAAAAACTTTAATCAGAAGTGTAATAAATAGCAAGGTAACAGTTGTTTTCCCTTTGATTTAATGCTGGTTTCAGTATCATTTTGCACTTATAAATATATTGTAATAAGAACTTCTTTTTTTCCCAATGACGTCTTTAGACGTCTTGTCTGAAATTCATGACTGCACTTGTTTCATTTCAAATGGTATTTGAGAGTTTTTCAGCACACTTGGCAGATTAGATATAGCAGCAGGGACAAACTGCAGCCATCCATAGGAGAATATACCTTTATGTGGGTGCTTTGGGGATGGAACATCTATAGCTGCAAGGCAAAAAAATGCCATCATAAATTTGGATGGCATTTACAAAGCCCTCTAAAAAGTCTTTGCATATGATTATAGCTGAGGTATAATATTTTTGCAAGTAAAAGACCCAGAATAGATTTATGTTTCAACTATATCTTCCTGAGATGCATATGGATGCTAAATTGCAAGTGATACTAAAGGGAATTTTAGTAACTGAAGAGGATGGAGTCAGATTCCCTGTGTTTTTTTTATATTATTCTTTATTTTCTCAAAAATCATTTGCTCATTATTTGCATGTCATCAAAAGATCATTGGCTACCCAGGCTATATATAACAATGATGGTTGCTGAATGCCAAAGGCATGAGATGGAGATGGGGAAATATGTAGATTTTTTCAACCTGTGACCTCAGTTACTGCACGCTAATGTTTTTAAATGACTTTTACGATGTGAAGACTAAGTTTGGTGTTCATATTGGTTTTGAAGACTTAGTCGGTGTACACTGCCACTGAACATATGTTTTAATTAATAAAAGAGCTGTGGTCCGGATTAAAAGTAGCTCAGGTAATTTACCATGTACTGTAAAGTCACCTGATTTCTGCACCATTTGAGGTGAAGAGTTTATACATTATTCTGAAGAAAGCAAGAGTTGCAAACTGAATTCATGTGCATCATACCAAGCTGAAATGGATTTAGAATTTGACAGGTCAAGAGTATACTCATGGAACTGTTATGTATTGCTATCCAGTGGTTCTGGGTCGTTTTACCATATGACTGCCTAGGTTTGACAGTCATAGGGCTCAACAGTCATCTCATTTCTCCATAGCAGAAGAAACCATTTGTAGCTGACCCACAGCTGCTGTGCTCTTTCACTGGCAAGTGTCCATTGCCAGTTGTAGCCTGGTGAGCTCCCGCTGGAATGGCGCTGCCGACCTGCCACCGGGCAGCAGGGACATAAACTGCTTCCCAACGGATCGGCTCTCAGGCAGGTGATATCAAATAGGAGAAATCAGCCTCATTTTTCTGCATTCCCAATGGTTTCAGGATTCTGGGAGGAACAAAGAATCCCCCTGGAAAAAATACATAACCCTCCTGTTGCAGAGAAGGCAGAGCACAGCAGTTTGGCTTTGGCATCATTACCAAAGGAGCTGCGTATGACCGTGCTGCCTGCAGGTCTGCTCGTGTGATCTGCCCAACACCTCTCTCGTCTACTGAGTAATTTAAAACACATCTGACAGAGAGGCAGAGAGGAAAAATTCCCTGTGAGTTCCATGAACACAGGCATGGGAAAGGCAGAGGTAACATGTCAGCGCTCCCTCCAGTGCTGTCACTCTGGCAAAGT
Organism: Pezoporus wallicus; assembly: GCF_028554395.1. Classification (NCBI taxonomy): domain Eukaryota; kingdom Metazoa; phylum Chordata; class Aves; order Psittaciformes; family Psittacidae; genus Pezoporus; species Pezoporus wallicus. The sequence goes on along the minus strand of NW_026638088.1, from coordinate 2,345,572 downwards.
GCTCGGCGTGAGTCCTCTCCTCGCTAGAAACCAGAGAACCCACACGAGAGGGACACCTGGTACATCCCCCCCAACCAACACGAAATGTCTATGCACCGAGAACAAGAGCATTGGCATTGTTTGAATAAGCACACCCACCATGTAGTGCTCCGCGGTGTTCGGGGTTTCTTAGATATCCTGATTTTATAAAAAGAAAGTAAAAGAAGAAAAAAGAAACAAGGTGAGAGAGAACACTATCATATTTTGTAGCAAGCAGGATACTGTGTGAAATCTTGGCCCAGTGAAGTGATAAGGGGGAAGCTTTCAGTTTGCTTAAGGGAAAAGTTACGAGCAAATAGTAAAATTACCAAAACACCACATTGCAGCAAACGGGTGCATTTAGGTTCAATTAAGCTGTAAAAAGGAAAATGGCACTTTAGCTTATGAAAACGAAGGGACAGAGGGAGCTATCAGAAGCAACTCGATAAGATTTGTATGCATGAGGATGCTGCTTCACTGGACCAAGAAAGCTACAGTATGGGACAGGATTTTTCTTTTATTAGACACTTTGCTAGATAGCTTTGTCGAACCTCAGAAACGGCTGCTCTGGCATTATGAAATAATCCTACATAACTTGATCTCATGAGCTTAGGAACACAGGAAAATAGCCATGCCAAATCAGATTACAGGGATCCACCTAGTCCAGTATCCTCTCTCTGACAGTGGCAACTAAGGGATGCCTAGAAAAAAACTAAAAAGACCAGGGAAAGCATACAGTGGTAATTCTCCAAAATACTCTCCCAGCCTCCAATGATTTGTGATTCAAGGGCTTCTAGGACAAAGTTGATAGCATGGTATTGAAGGTACTCGAATCCAAATGCACAGATTCACACCCCCCTCCTCCCCTTTTTTGGAATTCTACCCCCATGAGATCTCTACCAGTCACACAGAAAAGGTTTCACAGTTTGGTGCTGGCAAGTCCACTGCTCTTGCCACTAACTCGGAAGGAGCTAACAGCTTTCAAGCCCAATGATGTTATGTGTATAAGAGCATCCAACACTTTTTCCTGCGTTAAAAAAGTGCTATGTGTGCTGAGGTGCTCTAAGTGTAAATACTTTAGGAGATTTGATATATATATTTTTTTGTTTGTTTTTCAAAAAGCAAGAATCTGGCTGTAAATTGATATTAACATTTTTCAGTATATGTGTAAAACACATGTTTCAGAAGAATAGAAGAGAGAAACTGTCACTCACTGGGAAGCTTTAGAGCTATCTGGCTCCCTGGGAAACTGCATGCAACTATTCTGGTGTCCAAGGGTTTGACCAGTGAGTTTCCTCTTCCTGCAAAGAATGAATGCAGAAGTAATAGAAAGTCTGAGGGGGATGATTTTAGCAAATGGCTAAAGATAATCCTATTCTGCCCACTCCAGCAGGTAGGAAGCAGGTGGTGGTGGTGGAAGAAAAAGGGTGGGAAAGGAGAAATGCCTGCCTTCCCCTCCCAGCAGCTGGCACAGGGGAAGGGCAGGATTCTAACCTAGGAGGGACTCGCACACTCACAGCTCTGAAATCCCTTTGTGATGCTGCATTTGATCTGCAACGATGCCGACAGGTCACGGCAGTCCCAGCACAGGCACACAATGTCAGGACGTTCTGCTCTGATTAGCTGGGGTCTTGCTGTGACTCCCTTTCAGGATGGAGCATGGCTCACCGGCACTTGGTGATTGAAACTGAGCACACTGGGCTGGCGTAGCTTCATTAACACTACCAGGCACATAAAACCTCGTATGCCCAGACTGGAACAGTGACTTCTTAAGCACTGTGCTTTTCTTTTACCATCCACTTTTCAGGGGAGTTTTGTTTTTCTAACATTGTAATTTTCTAACCAAATTGGTGTGAATTCTTTTTACTTCATTTACAAAAAGAATCGGTAAAAATAAGGGTCTAAAATCAAAGCTTCTGGTTTTGATGGCATATTGACTTTTAAAGGCAGGAGTGGCTATTAGGGAGTCCCTGTAAACTTTACTTAAAGCAAAAAAAAAATTAGAAAGTGATCGAAAAGTTTTAGGGAGGAGAGCAGAAATATCATTTTAAGCCTCTTAAAATTGCCTGAACTGTGAAATCAAGTAATGAACACTAGCAAAGGATCTGTCAGCTGGAATCAAAGCTTAGACTAGTCAGCATTTTCCTCCTAAACCTTATTATGGCAAAGATTTTTCATCTCTGCACTCTGTTCATCCCAACAAATAAACCGACTTGACCTCCACCTGTTAGCCGGTGAAGTCCGCTGTCATCGTTGACTAAACCCTATTCTTTCCCTTCAAAGCCCTCTGCACCACTGAGAAGGTGGGAAGACACAGCTGTGCGCTGATTTAAATTGATACCAGTTCATAACCAGACAGCATTTCACAGTACAAATTACAAGCAACAGAGGAGAGGGGAAAAAAAAAAGAGGAGTCTGTAGTGCCAATGAGTTCTGGAAGGGGGCAACATTTTTCATCAATTTAACAATGAGATTTTCATACAAGTTCTTTCTATTTTTTGTGTGATTCTATGAACTAGCATTTGAGGCAAGAAACATTTTGCTTATGCTGTTCCAATGAACCTGTGCTAACACCACGTAGGAAGAATTGGAGAACATAATGGCAGCGATTTGCGTTGCTTTAATGTCTCAGAAGTTGAATGCATTATTAACTGTTTCAAAGAGGTTCAGTTCCAAATGCTTGTGGGTTTCTAGACTCAGAAACAAGTCACAGCTATATAATGTAACATTGCTAAATAATAATAAAATAAGATTATGGAACACAGAACAGCAAGATATGTCATGAGGAAAACTGTAGAGCTACAGCAGTCACTTCTTCAAATAGATCATCACGACAAAACCACGTCAGAAGGTTGCTAATACAAAGACATATCAGAAAAAAGCCATTTCATATGAAGTTGGACTTCTCTGGGTGATTAATGCTACGTTCAACAAAGGAGACAGTGTCTGTCTAATTACATTAAATACTTATCTTCTAGGGATTGGCAGGGTGTTTCTGCTCAATGTCACTTTTCATGACAATGTAATGATAGATCCGTTTACTTACCAGTGCCATTAGCAAAAATTGTACTGTTTTCTCAACTGCCCTCATATCATGAAAATATTTGATTAACACACTGCAGCTTATCTAATACTCTAAGCAACATATTCTGCATAGTTTTCTCTCTATTAAAAGAACAAGATTACAGCTTGTAAAATTTTTATTGCACTCACACAAAACTAAATGAATAATGTGTGATAGAGCTCAAGTAGCTCGCTGCTTCACAAACCAGGTTTATTTGGTTTAAGTATTAACTTGTACTTCAAATACTGAGCTTTTGGGGGTAACAAGCAAAGAAGCAAAGTCAGCACTCTGAGGCACTACTTCCCATCCAGTCTTTAGTTATTAGTTCCTTCGCATTTCAGCACATCTCTTGAAACTTTTGATACCTTAGGAAACAACAACAAAAAAGGAAAATATAAGGAGAGTTTTCATTCCTTTGCTGAAAACCAGATATGGCCATCTCCCAAGCCTTTAAAATTCACCACATTGTGAGCTGCCTCTTCAGAGTCATGCTACTGTGCCAACGTAGAAAGAACAATAAACCTCTGGAAGAATGTACACAGCGAAGGCAGTTTATATAGTAACAAGATAATTTCATAAGGCTATATAGAAGAGAAAGGCTGTGATGTAACATTCTAGCAGTATATACCAGCTACCTGGTATTTACTAACAAGGTTAAACTACTATCTGTTTCAGAGACTCAGCACTCTTCATAATTCACTTTTTAATGGATGGACAGGAAAAGTCAGGAGTGTATGGCACAGATCAGTTTGGAAATAGGACAAGACAGCTTATGGCAGAACCTATTTCAAAACACGCTCCATCTTTCCAAATGATCACATCTAAAGTCTATACTTAGCAACTACAATACTCCAAATCCACTCATAAATCCTTTTGAGGGGTAGATTTCTATTTCTAAGTAAACCAGCCAGTTTGAAAAACAAAGGATCCTGAGGAGGAGCTGTCTCCCTCAATTGCTACCACGTATAGTGCATCACTTCTTATCTCCTTGGTATTTGATGCCCGTGCAGGAGAAGACACACGGGAAGCTTCCTTCAGCGAGGAGTTAGGACACCAACCCCATTTTGTTACAGCTCCTCATACTGCCACGAAATGGCAGCAAGAACGTACCCAAATGGACTCCTACAAGGCGTAACTCGACACAGCAATGCAGAATCAACCAAAACCGGCTTTTAAAATCCCTTGCAAGTGACTCTTGCAGCGAGAGGATGACACCGCAGCCAACTGCCACATATGACTCTCCAAATTAATAATGGATTTAGGATATTCATTCCCTGAGCTGCAAGGGTTTGGGGTGTGCCGGCAATTATCTAGATATAAGTCTGACACACATTATCCTTCTATCAATGTCATTTCCCTTAGTAGCCAACAGATTATCAGCAGCTTTGTGATATTCCAGGTGTCAAAGAAGAATTAAAACCACAACAATTGCACAAACAAAGGGACAAAAGACGGGATACGTGTTTCTGAGCCCTGCATATCAATTTAATATGTGCAGCTGACAATGATGCAAATGTCCTCGGGAGAGAGGCAGCAAGATCTGTGCCCAAACATACACACACCACCGTCAGCAAGATGGCAGGGAACAGAAGCAGTAGGATTCCCAGCCCAGGACACATGCCTCAGCAGGCAAAGCAACCCAATGAAACAATCCTCTGGTTGGGGAGAATTTTGGAAGCACCTGATATGGAAAAAGGCCCTAAACAAGCCAGATGGTACTTTTAGCTGGCAGCAGAAAGTAGGAGACAGCCAAAAACATTACAGCATTTCCCCAAGAGGCCAGCAAATCGATTTTTAACCATTTTTTTTTTCCGAGTGATGCAATGAATATAAAAAATAATGTTTCTATGCATTTTTAAATCGCTAATTTTATGAATAATACACTTAAGAAGGCAACAACTGGAAGAGACGAGAAAGCAACGCATTTTGACTTTCCCAGGGAGGTTGTATATTTGACATCGGGTTTCTATTCAGTCACTGCCACTGTTTACTCTGAATTAAGCATCAGGTTTTGGTCAGGGTTTTCCACATAATATTAAAGAGAACACTCCTTCAAGGGTAAAGAAATAGCACTGTAAAATCACAGTAGCACCCTAGTTGACAAGACACAGAAGAAATGTTGTTTGCAAGACTGCCTTGCTCTTTTAAAACCCTGTCCCCCCCCCCCCGATTATTGGGGTTTTAGATGACAATGTTTCAACCAAAAATGTTAAACAAAACTAAAAAGGGCAAGCAATTTATTTAATACTTATAAGTTCCCATTTAGGTAGAGATTTGCACAAGAAATACAACTGTTTGGGGATCCTTTAAGTTTTAAAATCTCCAAATGGCCAGAATCTGCAATTCCTCCTGGATGACAGGACTCCGCAGGAATCAATTTGGCATCAGATGTCAAACCTTAACTTTGACAGTCAGAAGCAGCTCCTTGCATAGCGCACTTAGATCAGGTGTTAGAGCAGTTTCACTTAAGGAATGGAAAAGAGATGAAGGGCAGAGTGAGGCAGAGGAGTCATGAAACAAGTGGCAATGACCATTACCCTTTGCTTAAGGCTGCACCTCACACCTTGGATTGGCCAAGTTCATTGGAATGATGCTTTAGTTATAATTTGCTGCTATTTTGGCTAATAGTAAAGGCAAGCCCTAAGACAGGGTTAAATCTGGACTACATCCAAAGCGCTTTCTCCTGTTCAGAACAAGGTAGTGCATTAGTGTGCTGCATCACAGATAATACTCCTGGAGACAAACGTGGGCTGCTGTAATAAAATGGGATGTTCCACTAGGTACAAAGAAAGATAATCCATACATTCATATTTCTCAAGTCTCACTGATTGTAAATCCTTCCTCTAAGTATTTCCCTCCTATAGGTGGAACTTAGCACCTTGCCTCCAGCCTTTGCTGGTATAAAATAGTCCCATTCTTTCCAAAAGCACTTGGACATGAGGACTGCAGGTACCATCTCACTTTGGTGGTTTTCAGGGTTTCGAAGATCTGCACACAAATCCCAGCGAGGCAAATGAAGGCTATGCACAAACCACTAAAACAGCCTATAATTTTCCAGCTAATTTTAGCAATCGGATCTCTTATGTTCTGCTTTTTGGCGTGCATCACACTAAAAATAGCAGCAACCATTGATGTAAGAGAATAGCAGAAAGGATGATCTCACTCGGACCAGGGGCTGGGCAAGCAGAGATGGAGGATGCTATGGATTACCTGTGCTCCCCTGAGCAAGATACCAGTGAAATCAGAATAGATCTCTAGCCAGAATGCACACTAGATGAAGACCCTGCTGTACTTTAAGCTTTGTTGAGCTGGAAGACGAAGGGAAATTCAGAATACTTAAGCAGCATCCCTTATTTAGGCTGCAGCGTCCTTATTACAGTCACTCCAGCCAGGCTCAGCTGTGGGGGTAACACTGGATTCATGCCATAATCTCTGGGGTTATGGGTCAAGGTTACAGACTACCCACTTTGGGGGAACAACACAGCTTCTATCACAGCACACAGACATTCCTGGAGGTATGGAATGGCTCTGCAGCCACCCAGCCAAATTGTTACCTGAGTTAACAGGCTGCTAGACAGACTTCTCTGCTTTCCTATGCTCACTGACTGCTGTGGTCAACGCGTTGGGGCAGCACTTAACTTGAAAGAAAGTAAAGAAGGTAACCAGGGAATGTTTAATTCACTGCTTCTGGCAGTAATAAAACCACTAAGGAGCATCAAGCAAAATGATGAGGCAACACGCAAAATAAGTGTTTCTTCATAGAATCACTGGTGGTTTATGCTAGAAGGGACCTTAAAGCCCATCCAGTTCCAACCCCTGCCATGGGCAGCGACACCTTCCACTAGAGCAGCTTGCTCCAAGCCCCTATGTCCAACCTGGCCTTGAACACTGCCAGGGATGGGGCAGCGACAGCTTCTCTGGGCACCCTGTGCCAGCGCCTCAGCACCCTCACAGGGAAGAGCTTCTGCCTAAGATCTTCTTTACACAGCACTGAGTAAAACTGGAACTCGCTGCCTTGGGATGTTGTGGAGGGCAAAATAAAGAAGCGGTTAAAAACATCCAAGCGTGTCTCCAAGAAGAGAAGTCCACTGAAGGCTGTCAAACACAAAGATGTGAACTGAGCCTCTGGCTCATGAGACCAAGCTGTTTGCTGCCAAAATCCTTGTGGCTGTGCTCTGAAAAGCATCACTGGATGCCTGTCCTGCTGCTGTATGCTTTCCTTAAGTGTCCGCTACCAGCTCTTGTCACAGATAGCAGCACACTGGACTAGGCGAGCCTTCAGTCTAGCTCAGAAGAGCCATTTTTAATTCTCTGTGGGCAGATCCACAGTTTTTGTAGGCTGGAATGTGCTGTGCCTGGCAGCTGAGAAACGGGAAAACTGCAGTAGGTATCCAGCTCAATGTAATAAAGATCTAGTGGAGAGCCAGGAGTCAGTGTGGCAGACACAGTGTGGGAAAGGAAATGCTAAAGGAGAGGTAACACGGTCTGTTTCCTGTTCCCGGTCCTGTATCATCCTCTCTGCATCCCCTAACACCTCTCATTGCGCATTTTAACTTTGTGTGAAAGTGTTTCCTTTAAAATTAAGCCTGTTTTCTCCTCTAAAGCAAAGATCAAACCATGTGCACGCAGTACAGTAGCTGCACTGCGTGCAATGCAGTGGAGTGATGCTTGTACTGGGAATGTTAATAAACAGTGGCGAGAACAGAACTTCTGCATAGAAAAGGGTGTATGTTACATCTCTCCTTCTCTCCCTTGTCTCATGCAGTATTTACACAGCTGTGCTTTGTAAAATGTGTAGGGGAGGTTTTTATTATTATTTTTTGGTAATTTATTTACCTAAGATAGCCCAGCATCTGTTTTGTGGTGAGGTTCTTTCACAAAGTTTCACAGTTGCCTTGACTGATGCAAAAGGAGGTCACGGTCCTCACTCAGTGATCCTAAAACCATTTGTTTCAACTGCTATTTGGCTAATTCGTGTTCTGCCCTGGGTTTTTGGTTTGTGTCTCTACTTGGAAAAGTGCATTCTTTGGGGGCCTGATCTGGCTAGGTGAGTATTTTAGTTATCTGTTTTATAAAATGCAGACGTGCAAAGGAATCTGCAATAATACGCATCATTTACTGGCTCTCAGTATGTACTGTATATTGGCTCTGAAAACTACTAATATTTTCCAGCTGCCTCCCCAAAAAGCAGAGTTCAGTGCAGTCTTTGCAGTGGGTCCTTTCCCATGACTGCCTACACAGGTGATGAGGACTTTTCCTGTGTCCTGAAGAATTAATAAGCCTGAACATTTCTGTACCAGCAGCATACCACAGGAGATAAAATATTGCTTCTGCTTCCCAAACACATTAGAAAAAGCAAGTCTGCTGATCTCAACTGCTAAGACAGCACATCAAAGGAACGTAGTCCATTTCCTAACCCAGATCTAATCTATAGAAGACTTTATAGATCCAAGTCAACATCCTGAATTGGTCCCAGAAGCAAAGAAGAAAACTAGTTCAACTCTTGGAAGACAGGTACAATACTTACAATGTGCTTCATCCCATTTTGCAATTAAACAGTCACATGCCACACTATCAGGTGATCTTCAAGGATAACCGCATCAGTGGACACCTGTCTGGAGCTCACAAAGATTCATGTTTGACAGACTCCAAATCAGCAAGACATTCACAGCCATATTCAGAGGGTGCTTCTGTCCTTCAGAGCTCACCTCTGAGAGGAAGTAGAAAGTGTCTGCGTTTGTCCCAGTGCCAGGAAGCTTATCGTTTTCACTTGGTGTCCAAAGGGAAGCACAAACCAGATCAGTGTCTTTGCTTTATGAGTGTATATTCAGCAGAATGGATGGCAGAATATGGCTCAGCCAGCAATGATGTCTGAAGAACCTTAGGTCCATGGACTACCAATGCAGCATTCCATCACAGGGATCCCACTGTCACCAAGAAGCACTGTTCCAACCTTCGTAAGGGACTAGTTTTCCATGCACTAATCTTTCCTATCAATCTGAAAAATGATTTAGATGGTGCTAATTGTGCATGGAGACAGGAATAGCTCAGGTGATCTTATGGCTGTCACAGCACACAGAAGACCTGCTTTTAACTTGGTCATTGAGGTCAGCGAAAATAGTATGGATGCGAAAAAACAGCTTTATTTTGGTATCTGAAGTGAAACAGTTTCTGTATTTTTTAACTCAGATCTCCTACAGCTCCATACCCGTTTTTAAATGATGCATTTCCTGACATCTGGAATTAGATGCAGGGAGCAGAGCCACAACATTGACTGACCGACTTCTCCGGGACCATACTGAAGGGATGTTTTCCTCAGGGGATTACAGCAAAGCTGAGGCATGTGCTCTAAAACTTGCTTGGGATTATTAATTTTATTAAAAATGGAAAGTACAGTTTAGGCTGCATTTCAGGGCCAAGTGTGTTGTGTTGTCTACTGTCTGGGAAAAAAAGAGCCTTTGAGGGAAGTGAAAACATCCAGGACATTTCAATCTGATCTGACTTTTTAATCAGCTGTTCTTCCCCCTGCTCTTAACTTTCTTCCATGATTTTGAGACAGCAATGGAAGCAGCATGGCATGTTGTCACAGGTCTCATGCTACTATGTGAATTGCCAAAGAAAAGCTGAGCTATTGATCCAGTGGTAATTTGCTGTCAAAATGACTATGTCTGTTATAGCAAATGAGTAGTGTTAATCATTTCACTTGATGAATGCTATTGCAGAAGACTGACAATGCTCAAAGAGCCACTATTGACCTGCTGCGTTTTTCCTGGCTCACAATAAGTTCTTGATCTTTGCTGGCCTCACCCAATTAGGGTTGAAGTTATCCATTAAGGTGCAGGCCTGGAAAAGTTCTGTTTAAAATAAACAACAACGTATATTGGTAACTCATCAACTATGCAGCAGGCTGATTCTGATTGCCTGGCAGAGAAACACACACATTTTGTGCAGTATCTGATAAAAGATCTATAATGTGCTAACACAAACCTATCATGTAGCACCTGTGACTAACAGATTGTGATATCAAAGTCTTGATGCCTAAGTGCTCCTGTAAATGCATTAAACTTTTAGCGGCAGGAACTGTAGGCTGCCAGTGACAAGGAGCTGATATGGTATTTCAGTAGAAGTTGATAAGTGTTATTGCTCTTAGAAGAAAAGAGAAATCTTATGCTCTTGTAAACCACTGGGCAGCTTGTGTTTTGATGGGATACTGTAATGCAGAGAGCAGGGATAAAGGAACACATGGAGTTTATGAAGGTAAAAAGACACTTAAGGAAAGCTCTGTATTTTACAGTTGCTGGAGTTCCTTGAAGTATGATCCTGTCGTACGTTTGGCTTCAGGCATCTACCTGTTCACCTGAAGCCAACTTTTTTGGGTGCAGCATGCACATGGGGCCATGTTTAACTCCACGTACCAGTAACGGAAGCATGAAAGGTAGCACAGGCCCAAGCACGCTCTGCTTCTCAGCTTGGCAGAAAGAACAAGGATGTTGGAAGACTCTGAAAGAGTGGGCAGAAATGTGGGAAACTGTATAAAGTCTTGGAGATGAGAAGAAGCACGGGTCTGAATGGGAACAGGGAAATGGGATGAATGGGAGGAGGAGTCCTAGTCACAGAGAGCAGTCTAACAAAGCTCAGATGCTCTTCAGAGAAAAGGAACAGTGGAAGTTTGCCTGAATCTGGGAGGCAACAGGTTGTGTCTGCTGTACCACTCATAGAGCAGTCTGGGTTGGAAGGGACCTTCAAAAGTCATCTAGTCCAACCCCCAGCAATAAGCAGGGACATCTTCAACTAGATTAGGTTGCCCAGGACCACATCCGGCCTGGCCTTGAATGTCAATGGCATCTCTTCAACTGAACAGCACAAATTAGCCTGGAGAAATTCTCTCTGCTATAAACCAAAATGTTCTGGCCACCAGAGAAATATGATCTGCTTCTGACCTCCCATTCAAAGAGCCAAACTGTGCTGTGGGCTGGAGGTCTATCTGGTTGTGAAATGTTCCCACTGTCTTGAGATATTAAGTTCAATGGAGGTAAAAAATGGCACTGGTGCCTGCTGATAGATGTGTCAAGGTACGTAATGAAGCTGCTGCAAAGGCAGGTACAATCTTAATGGCTATGTGAGTGTGCTGCCTGACTTTACACACTGAGAATTGGAGGGCAAGCCAATGTCACACCTGGGAAATACTGCGTAAATGTAATTGGCAGGGATCCTGGATGTAGACCTCCTCTGGTCTAAGGAAGAGAGAAGTTTCCTTGGTTTTGCCTTTCTTAAATAGGTCTTTGAGCATCCAAAGAGTTCAGCTGAAGGAAATTAATTACGATCATGAAATTCCTGTGTCTGGTTACAATGCAGTGAAAACTGCCCACTACAGCAAGTCACTGAAAAGTAACGCCAGAGAATTATTTGATACTGAATATTCCAGGTCTGAAGTTGAATGTTTTCCCAGTAAGAAGAGACTATTTTTCTATTCCTTATTTTGAATAATACATGGTTCTCATGTTTTTCATCATATTTTCTACAGTCAGTCCCTTGAATCATTGGCAGTAATGTAATACAATCACTGGAAACTTCCCTGAGCAATGACTTAGTGTGTGGTGTCAAGTCTTTCAATGAGCCCATAGACCTTTTGCCTGAGGACAGATCAGATGCACCCTGCATCACTGATGCTGGGACATACTATATATATTTTATCTTCTAGGTGTAGTGCCAGGCAACAGCTGTGTGTAGGACATCAAGAATGCATAAAGAACACAATCCAGGATCTCCCTTATACTACTTTCTCTCATATTTCCAAGAAATAATTCTGAACAGACTTTGAAAACAAAGTCTTGTGGTCATCTGATCACGCCTGAATGAGCCTTTCTGATGTGTAAGGCATAAATAAAAGTTTCTTAGTAAACATGGAGAAAGGGTTTTCTTGGCGTGCTGAGAGTCTGCTAAAAAGAAAGCCCATGCCAGATTTAAGACAAGGGTTATTAAAACAAGGGTTTGGACCAGCTGCCTGCATGTGGTTGTTCTATAACCACCAACAGGGAGGGACACGGTACCGTTGAGTTAGAGGTCACTGCCACTGCAAGGGAAATATTCCAAAATAAGATCTCAGCTCCTCAGCTGCATAGAAATTGCTCAGAAATTATTTTCAGACAGTCCCATAGATGGTGACATGAGAACGAGCAGCACTAGCTGAGTGGTGTAGTGAGCAATCATGAGGCTGACTTTAATAGCATCTTTACTACCAAAGACGTGTCCAGCAGTCTAACTCTCTCGCTTACTGCAGGTTCATATAATATTATCAACTCCATAAGCCCCTGGAACTGTAAATATGTCTTTCAGTCATGCAGTGCAAGTGTTATTGCTAATTCCTTAAGGTTTCTGCACCGAAAGGCTCATTTGGTTCCTGCGGTTTTCAAGGTGAAGACACACAAGAGCTGAGCACAGCGTGATCGGCAGCAGCATAGCTTTGGCGGAGTTGGGGCAAAGGAAGGTGGACGGCCATGGTATGAAAAGCCCCATCAGCCTTTCAGTAGAAGAAGGACCACAGACCTCCACCCATTATACAAATGGGTAAAGGGCTGTAAGCTGGTCAAGACCACAACAGAAGCAGAGCTAATTGTCCCTTTAGATATCTCAAGAAGCACAAGGAGTACAAACACGTACCTTTCCTGGGATTATGGTCTTCTAGGGACCAAGCTAACATGTGGAAATGCAAATACCAGGAAGATCTAAGTAAAGAAACTAACAGGATACTCTGAATTTGAATCTGAAACATTTTTTTCCATGCTACGCTGTAGAAATACAATAGAAGCAGAATTGACAAACACCATCCATATGCTACACTACAACATGAGAGAGCACAATGTGAACTTTACTCCTGGACTGAATCAAAAGAATGCATTAAAAAATGCGTAAGTGGAATACTGATTAACTCAATCTTCTCTTCCATAGAATTAAAAAACATATACCTGTAATTATGGCTTACCTCCATTAGAAGCAGAGCTGCCACAGAACTGAACACAGGCCAGCTTTGTGCATGAGTTCAAAGCCAGTATGGTGTTGCCTTATTTTCTTACCAACATCATCTTTATCCTCTCTTGCCCTTCTTCGCAGTTAACAAGAGTTATGTACTGAAAGTGCTGAGATAAAGTAATGGTAAGGATGATACCGCAAAAGGTATTTGAAAAGCAGAAGTAATTTACTACATGCCTGCTTTGGTTTACTTCCTAAGCCTTCCTGTTGTGAAAGGAAATTCATCTTTTCTGGCAGACTGCAGCCTTTTTAGGCCTGAGAGCTCCCCAGGAGCTTTCGAGTACAGGTAAATGGATGCGAGACTCAAGGAGTACAGTACAAGGAACATGGAATTAATGCTGGATTTTGCTTTGGCTGTCACGTCTGACGTATAAGGAGAGTGTCCTCTGCTCATGATTATGGGTCTGAAATGCCACGAATGGAAAGGTCATGTTGCTGGTGTGTGAAGCACCCAACTAAATCTCTACATGAGACAGATGTCAGGGTGCCCCGAGACCCAGGGGCCTGGGATGTAGAAGTGCAGAGAAGGGACTTTGGATGGACAATAGGTGCAGATTCTATTCTGCATGCAGCGGAGACCCCAAGAGTAGGCACAGGGGAAGCATCCACTGCCTAATCTAAATAGCACACAGAGTGGTTTTGTCCTCTTCTGTTCTCCTGCCAGTTTGCACATATGTTCTGAGTATACAGCCTGCCCTCCAAAGACCACTTACAGGGGCAATCACAGGGAAGCAAAGCAGGAAGAAAGTATCCAAAAAGGGAATTTGTTCAAGAGAAAAAAATGGAGACAGATGTAGAGCGACTAGTCACGGCTGGCGGTAAATAACCCTCTGCCTGAGTGCTCTCTTTCTCTAAGAGGAGCTCACATATTCCATTTCATATTTCCTTTCTAGGAAGTTAAATCTTTGTTTTCCTGGCATTTGTTCTTTTTGTTCTTTCCCATATATACTTTCCCCTTTCTGTATGGTCTAAAATTGTCTTCTCATTTTCCCTTTCTCTTCCACGTTGTGCTCTCTTTCAAGTGTGACATTTCTCCAACCTAATTTCCCTGCGCTGTCCCAGGCAACAGCTTTCTCTACCACCCTCTCACAGTCTCTGTGCCACGAGCACTTTGCTCTGTCTCTACATGTGCGTAAGCGTACGGGTGCTTCACCTGCTCCTGCATTAGAGTCCCCACTTTTTCTCATGTGCACACCTCAACATTAAGCAAATGCAATACAGACAGAATATTCATCCTCTCGCTCCCATAAACCTGTCAAGGCATATAGGCCAAGAAGCTATCTCTGCATAAATCTAACTCTCCTGTGAGGAAGCAATCTACTCAAAGGCAATAAAGCCAAAGGATATATTATTATCTTTGGTGTGGATCCTACTGGGCTGGGAGGTTGGCTGCTGGCTCCTCTCTGAACTTTTCTTCCCAGCCAGAACAGCCATCCCACAGACAAGTCTAAGCTTCCTTTTCTTGGTCTGACTTCCTCCTCCTGTTGTTTGGCCGGTAACCCAAAGGACAGGGTTTAATTATGGAGTTTGGAAACCTGGCTTAGGCTCCTCTGCCAGCAGAGGATAAAACTTCAGCCTGCCTTCTGAACCACCAGCATTCTGCACCGCTGATACCTGCATTATCCCACGCAGCATAAAATGAACCACATGGAAGAAGTGCCAAGTCAAACAAAGTGATGGTTTTAGTCTTTAAACTTCTACTGTGGATTTCGCTGAGGAGAAACCAAAACACTGAAGCTCTGAGATTATCCCATGTCAAAACTGTGCCATCACTTTGACTGCAGATTAAATAAGTGGCAGGGCCTTTTTCTGGAAGGGAAAGACACCGCAAAGGATGGAACTGAAACAGGTCCAGGCTCCAAAGCTCCCCTCTCAGAGAGGAGCTTTGCGGTGAGCCACTGGGTAATATGGGATGTTAACATCATTTGTATGGCTTTCAGGTGACCAATATATTTTCTAGGCAGATGCCTCACTGAAGACTCATAGAACATTTTATACTTCTGGAGATAAAGCACCTATGTCAAATACAAAGGGATAGATGCTAACAGCAGATCCATGTGTGATATCTGAGGTAAGGCAGGGCACTGTGCTTAGACCACAGCAGGATGTGTCCCTCAGGGGCAAGCACCTTGCTGCCCTAGCATAGAAGGACCCTTCAGTACTGTTTTGTCCTTCGCCACTGATGAGCTGTGGCTCTTTAGGTAATCTCTCTGCCAGCTGTGCTCTTGCAGTGACCCTGTTTTACAGAGAAGCTGAGGCAATGAATTCAGAGGACAGGCTGCTTGAAAGCCACAGCAGAAGAATTGGGGTGAGGCCGTGTGGATATAGCATAAAGATGGTTTGTAAGTGCATCCCACGCAGGCGGGATAAAGCTCTTTTTCTTCCTAGCTGTGACAGTGATAGATAGCTTGGTGAATCTGAGCTGTATCTAGTTGGTACCTGGCTTGAGTCCCTGATGTTGCAAGGTGATTTTCAGCCATTTTACAGGAAAGACTAAGCAGAATCTGGAATTTTCTGTAGTAAGTGAGGAAGGTTATGAGGAAGGAAGAACCTTCTCTTCTCTGACTTGTTCCTGCCTTTCTGAGAAACTCAGGAAGTTTGACACGGTCAGTTCTCCATGATGGGCACCCAGTGGTGCCAAGAATGGCAGATGTGCTTTAGAGGTGTAAGGCTTTAGGTACTTGTCTTGTCCAGCTGAGAAGCTCAGAACCACCATCCAGTGAGGACTTGGATGAGACAGAGGTAATGACCACATGTGGGGAAAACCACCAGAAGCGACAGCAAAATTAATAGCCAAGCTCTGGCTGTTGCACAAATGGAGAACATTTGTCATTAACAAAGAATACCCCAAATTTTGGGGGGAGTTAGCCCCCCATCTGACAATGATGTAGAAGCAGTGACCCAGTCAGCTTTTAGCCATCTGTGTCTGCAGAGGAGGTTGTGATCTCTCCCTTTCAATGGGCGATGAGCTTTTGTTCCTGTTTTTGCCGCTCCATGAGCAGGCTAGTTTAGTACAAGGTGAAGCTCTGCCTTACATCATCTGGAGCCTGGAGCTGATGGAGAAACAGCCCCTAAGTGTCTACTGAGCAGGACACCTCACTGAAAGCACCAGAGCCCTGGGGACGGCGGCAGCAAGGCAGTCACGGGGAGCCTGGCACTTGTCTGCCTGCAGGTCCACCCTCTCCTCCTGCCAAAGTGCCACATCTGCAGTCAATAAGGGCCCACAAGCTGGCTCCTCCTCATTAGAGGAGAGAGGGCAGCTGGCAGGGGATCCTCCAAGGGCTCCCAGGCACGGGAATCAGTCCCCTCCCAGTCTGGAATAGCCCAAATTTGGTGACTTTCTGGGCATGCTGTAAAGGACAGCTGTTTGACAGGGTCTCCAGAGAAAGCTGTGGGTATGTTTCCTACATGATGAAGGATATAGGTGGCTGGCCAAGTGCCCACAGAACTGATTTTAATGCTGTTCAGGTTGATTTTACTTTTCGGTGCTGTACAGTTCATTATACACAGTGCCCTGGACAAGCATGTGTTGTTTCAAAACAACCCCAAACCCATACTATTTTAAATCCAAACAGGCAAGAAAGGAAAAAAATGCACATTGCAAAAGACCCTTTGGGGTGTTTAGAGGGCCTTCTCAGACACTGGGAGGCTGAAGATGAAAGACCTACTTGCCTTTATCTAACAAATCAGACCTCTGTTATTTTTAGTGGCAATAAATACTTGATTATGTAGCCATAAGCAAAACTGAAGCATTAACTTTGCCTACGCATGTAGCACTGACCCAGAAAAGTATTTCCAATAGTATTAAGCACCCAGATGATCTCGGGATAAGTGATCGATGGACAGTTAAGTACGTAACATAACATAACCCAAAAGATGATCAACAAGAAAGATCACACACAAAAATTAACTGAGAAGAGGCACAAGAGCTGCTTCCTAGACCTCATGAAGTGTAACACCCAGCAATATCTATTTTGATATGAAGCCTCCAATCACACTTCGTGGTATTACAGATTAATAAAACAACTCCTTTGGTAAGTCTCTTAAAAGTCATTACTAAGTGAGCTCAAGTGTTGTATAATGCTTGAAAAGTCCTTCCACCTTCTAAAAGTTTAGGGATATTTATTTAAACAGTATAACTGTAGGGCACAGCCCAGACAAGTACTGCTTTTTTGCTAAGTGATTGTCACTGCTATCCCAGAGTTGAATCTGGGGCTTTTGACAGAAAAAGACCTCCTATCTTTTGCTGCATTATTTAAATACTTCAGATATTTGGCCAAAACACAGAAGTGACACACTACAGAAACATTCACAGCTGCAGGAGCAATAAAACCACTACAACACTTTCATTAGACTGACCTTTTCTCAGGAGAAGTTACAAGATGTTTACAATTGATCACCTTTCTACACAGAATTCAGCATATTCTGATAACAAAAATAGAGCGACTGGAGATCAGGTTCTCGGGCTCCTGAAAGCCATGGCTTACCTGGCTCCACTTCATGCCATCCACTTGACTGGCTGCCACTTCCTGGAGAGCGCCCTTGGCTTGTATAAAACGGCTCCTCACCAGGACTGTCCATCTCATCCTCCACAGACTTGAGACGTTTTGTGGAGCTGAGAAAGTAAAAACACAGCATAAGAATGTATGGAAAGGAACAAAGGCACTTCTGTTGAGACATACCTTGCTAGCCCTGCTCGGGACTAACTTGGTTATGGACACTATAGCAAATTCAGGGGCCTGAGAAGGGGAAGGTGAGTCCTGCACAGCCATCCTGCCCACTCAGCCTCTCAGCATCCACTTCTTGTTTCTGATTTGCTTCGTCGGCAATGACTAAGCTTCGGTGAGATACAAAACAAGCTCTCACAGAGTCCAGACTGAAGTGCTAAGCACACATAAGTGTAACTAAAAGATAGTTTAACGTTCAGGCTTCTACAGATCACAAAGTAGGACATTTTTTATAATGCACAGAGGTCAATAAAAAGGCAAGATTTTAATTTGTATGGCGTGATTTTTGCAATTTGAATGAGTACAGTAATGACACACAAGACTTATTTAAACTGTCATATTTTTTCCACAGGTTATTCTGAAAGACAAATTATCAGTTCAAACTTATATTTTCCATCTTTTAACTGCAGCCATTAAATTAACCCAGCTTTCAGTCCTGTAAGAAGAAACGTAGGAAGTGAATGATGGAAGAATCCATTCTTGGTTCAAATGTTCATGTTATGCTACAAGTATAAGTGTTTTGCTCTGCAGCTGAACGCCATCAAGCATAAAAAGGCCCCATCAGGTCTCTCTGGCCAGTGTCAGTACTAAAGCACTCCCTTGTGATGCCCCACACCTCCCTCACCAAAGGCTCAGGAGACAGAAGAGCCCTTTCAGTGGTCTCTGGTGGCCATTGGCTCAGACTCCAGTAGTTCTGCAGGGAGAGGAACCCAAAGCCAAAGACACTCAGCTTGGCTCTGTGTTCTATAATGAGTTGCGCAGACTGCGTGGGGACATTACCGAGAATTTCTCTTCTAAATACTTTTCCAAGGCTGGGTCAGCTCACTTTTTTTTCCCCCAAATCTGTATTCTATTAAGACTTAAAGCATTCAAGAACAGGCTCCTCTGTGTAGGGGGAACATATTTAACAGACATAAAATATTCCACTGCAGTTTGTATTGGTTTAAAACTCGCAGCCTCTCTGCAGCTCCCCACCAGAAGGCCTACACAGGTAGGAGCTGGTGGGTATGCAAAATCAGTTTGTGAGAAACAGGAAGAATAAGTCGTGTGGTATGTGTGGAATGCAGGTTTGGCCATTCCTTAATTTAGAGAATTGTTATGTGTCAATAGGGGAAATTGTGTGCATACAATATAATTACCGCCTGATCATTCTGCTGAGTCTGTGTATTTAAGGAATACTTTTTTTCCTGACTGGGAACAGCCTAATGAGAGGAAAACAAACATATTACCAAGTTATTAACTACCCATGCTGTTTATAATTAGCTCCTTATCAGTGGTAGCTATTTGCAGAAGAACAGAAGAGCAACAACTCAGCTCTTAAGTAACATTAATAACCTCACTTTTTTGCTTCTAGAGTCCCAAGTAAATTCTACCTGAGAACAGTGCTAATGACGAGCACTGTAGGCTATGAAGCTTTACACACAAAAAAGACAGAGCACAAAGTTTTTAATTGCTGTGTATTGGGAACTGTAGTCACCAAGCTCCGTAATGCGCACACTAAGTGCAAGACCTAGAATATTCCTCCAGTCACTGCAACTCAGACAAGTTCTTGCGAAGAGCTGGTCTTTAAAGTTGTTGTTTGATTGGTTTTAATGAAAAACAGCTACATTCAAACTATAAAGACTTTTACACGTGTACTTGCTCTCTGCACAGCTAGGGCACTGCAGGCTGAGACAAAAATGTAAAAGAAGCCTGGGCTGAAGTCAGAGTTTCTTGTCATGTCTTTGAAATGAGTGATCTCTTTTGACGGGGGGGGGGGGGGGAAAACAATCTGGTTTCTTTATAGTGTTCAAGACTACTAGAGTGACTGGGCTTGTTTATAAATCTAATCTCATGGATGGTTAAAGGGAAAAAATCAAAAAGTATCCTTGTTTGATAGCTGGCGTCTAAGCCAAATCAAAATCCGACTGGGTATAGTCACCTGTATTAATATTACTGTTTTCCAGTGGCTGATTCACAAATTTCTAAATGCTGTATGAAAATTAAAATGCATTATAGGCCAAGGTCCTAAAACAGATAACACTTTATCTGCATACAAATCTATCTTAAGTCTTTCCTTTCCTGCTAGGACAAAGCCGCACATCTCGCTACGCTCCAAATTCTCTTCCGCCACAAGTGAAACTCCAGCAGCTCCAGTGGAACTTCTCCCAGTACACCGAGATACAAGCCAGAAGTTATAGGAGTCAATGCAGCAGTTTTTTCTTCAAGCTTGTACTTATAAAAAGAACTTTAACAGCAATCCAGTTGAACGTTCAGCTCTGCGAGTCTGAAACAGCTCCGCATTTTGAGGCCCCCAAACAGCTTGTCAAAGGATTTAATGGTTACTTTCCCAGATGAGTAATGATGCTGGCCTGGGTTTCCAAGTAACCTGGTAGTAGGCAGAGATTAAATTACCTGGTAGAGGATGTGCTAGGTAAAGACCTCCTCATTGCTCCTGGGCTCATGCTGTAGTATGAAGAACTTTCCAAATCTGAGAGGGAGAAATTAGGGCCTGTTCCTGCAGCTATCGGTGCTAGGGAAACAAAAGAGATTGCAGTCAGTAAGTCATGTGAATAAGGCATGAATTGCACTTCAAAATCACTTTCTTCTTCCTCATGAGTGTGTTTAGTTTCACGATGAGAACAGGTGGGACAAGGAAATTAGGAAATGCTAATGGAAACTGGCACTGCAATCAAGAAGATGTAAATTTTATCAAGAATACAATGTTCTATGAGATAGATTCCTTCTTACATTCCTCCTTTTTTAAAATGCAGCAATTATGGCAAGGCTTTCTTTAAGTACTGCTTTTCGACTAATATAATTCTAACATTTAATGAAACTTGTTGCTTTTGCTTTTAGGACAACATTGCATCTATTGGCATAGTTACAAATAGGCTGCATTATCCCTGTAGTGTGCTTGGCATAATCTATAAGCAGTATAGGCAGGGAAATACACAGCACCTCAGGACCTTTGGTATGTACGTGATGTACATCCACAAGCACAGAGGTTACAAATGTTCCTTGGAGAAAGCACAAAAGCAAATGAGAAGCCCGAGTTCTTTTCTGCCTGTGAACATCTGAGTTTTCCTCTGGCCTCTCCTCCAGCTAAATCAAAGCTAGAGATATATGACCTTCAAAGACTTTTCTCCAGCAATTGGCTTCCACTGTTCACCTCTCATTACCTTATCCAGCACCTAAGTTTTACTGTAAAAGTTATGAATACCTTTCATTTCCCTGTCCTGAAGCCTTGGTTTTACATTAAAACATAATGAATTCTGAGAACAGAAAAGGAACTGAGCAGCTTAATGTTAAAGTCAACAGATAATGCATTTCACAAAGAAACGCCACTGTACAGCAAATGGTACCACATCCATGGTGCTGTTTACAGGACAATACAACTTTGGGAGCTGACAATTACAGATGATGATTTTCTCCCACATTTCAGACACATCTGAAAGAGGACATAATGCACAATAAAACGCACAAGCTTGGCCTGGAATGTATTGTCTGAGAGCCCTGATTCACAGCAACAAAGGCGAAGCAGTCTCAATGCCACCCAAGGATGCTGAGCCAAGTTTAATCTTTGGTCTGAGAACCTGGCCCATTTTCAAACATGAAAAAAATCTTTCACTCCGATGGGGCAGGAGTGAGGAAATGAAGACAGGATCATTCCTATCGCCCAGCTAACATGTCTGGGCTGAAACACAGGCTGCTGGGAGTGCTGCCATTGACTGTAGTGGGGCCAGTATTTCACCCCAAGTCTTAAGGAGCTCACAATGTCAGATTTGACAGAGGAATAATGTAGCTTTGCAGCTGCCTCATCATCCCCACAAGACAATTAGTTGTTGTTTGGCAAGGATCTTTTAAGAACGTCATTGAGACAGAAAGGGAACAGCCTCGATAGCCATGGACTTAAAGCATGGGATGGAAAACACACAACGCCATTAAAACTGGAGAAAATCTGGAATGATCATTAAAAGGAATTAAGTTGGGAAGTAATTTATGACAAGAACATTCAAACCCTTTGTTATCTTCTCTTATCTATCACACACTTCCTGCACACTGGGTATGTATGAAAGGGTGTGTTAACAGAAAGAAACTAACATTAAGCACAGTAAAATTAACTGGTTTTATCAATTTGTGCTTTCTGCAACAGTTTCCTGACAGCAGCTACAAGAGGCTGTAAAACTGATGAATTTGCATGGAAAAAGAAACCGGTGTAAGTAATTTGTGTAAAAGGTAACACGGACATGGACTGCTATAATTCAGACACCCTGCAGATAGCAGACTGCTGCAGCGTGAGCAGTTATGGGTTAGAAAAATGACCACACTGCAGTCA
The DNA here is from genome assembly GCF_028554395.1 of Pezoporus wallicus. Classification (NCBI taxonomy): domain Eukaryota; kingdom Metazoa; phylum Chordata; class Aves; order Psittaciformes; family Psittacidae; genus Pezoporus; species Pezoporus wallicus. The sequence goes on along the minus strand of NW_026638088.1, from coordinate 2,323,416 downwards.
GTCTGACTTGAATGGAAATCAATCATAAAGGTACTCTCTGCAGCATCTACTCCACAGTTTTCAGCAACTTCCTTGCCAAACAGATTTGTGCTCTGTAAACCCTTTGCTGATCAATTCCTCTGCACCCTCTACCTACCAAAGCCTTACTTACAGGTTAAGCATACTATTTTCCAAATGGGAACATTAAAAGGCAAGCACTAAATTAAAGCACCGTTTCTTTCTGAGGCACTATGCATTTCCTAGGCACTGCAAAATTTATGAAACAGTTTTATTCCAAACAGATAGAGAAGAAAAACTGGTCTGTGAATAATGCTCCTCTTCCTTCTCTCCCTCCTGCCTCTGTTGATTCCTCTCTCCCCGAATCCTGGCCATTTCTGTTCCAAGCCTTGAACTGGCCCTATAGGAAAATGAAATGTATCTCCAGAGCAGGGGTGGGGTAGGAACAACGTATTGCTAATGCTGTGTAAACTTAGCACAAAGTAGAAAGGGCTAATCACACAGTAATTTCCTCCCAGGGTAGCAAACATGAAGGATGCTTTGTCACAGGCCAAACCACTCAAGAACCTGTTTGCAACCTGAGGGTTAAAGAACTACCCCAATCTCTAATATACACCAAGAGATCTAAGCAGCAGAGGTTAAAGTGCCTGGCTAGCCTACGGCAGTGAGTACCTACAACCCTTTGGCAGTTCTTACACAGGAGCCACTATCCTGCCACAACCAGCTCAAGGTCTCTGGCCCTAAAAGTGGTTTGGCAAACCTTGCACAGGTCCTGAACTCTTTTCTCCTACCTGCCTGATGGGCACATATTTGATGCTTGTCTTTCAGCAAAGGGTATTCATACCTTTGCTCACAGTTACTATCACAAAGCACAGCAATGTGCTGATGTTTACAGCCCAGCCCGAGACTGTCAGGAAGAGGTTAATGTTTTCAATCTGCATGGCGGAAGGTTGCTTCCTCTTCCTGGCTGGGTTGAAGCCCTGTGTGCTTTCTCACTCTGCTTCAGCTTCCTCACACCTCCTGTGCTAGGCTTTGGCTGTGGGGAGCTCACTGCTTGGCATCTGCCTCCTCTATTCACCCTTGTGTTTTGCCACAGGAGTGGCCAGGAGGCATCCAACCTGCTCCTAATGGCTTTTCACACTGCCTTGTGGACTGTCCACCTCACACGTGCCCAGAAAGCTGATGGAAAGGGAGCGCTTTCATCTATTTGCAGGATTTCCCACTCTGGAAAGTAAGCAAAGGGATCAAAGTGATGCAAACTGTGGTCAAACTGTACATAAATTAAACCTCTTCATTGAAGAAGAAATGCTCTGCAGCAAAGTGACCTTCTGATGGCTCAGGAACATCTCCCAAACAGGAAAGGGTGTCAGAAACTGCAGTTGTGAGTCAAAACAACAGTCTCCACCTATGTGCAGGCATCGAGATTTCATCTGACCCAGGGGCCCTGACCTGGCAGGGGGTGAGGAGGAAGGACCCCTCTTCCCCTACTACCCAGTGATGCCTGCAGGCTTTCTATGCAAACTGTTGCCAGCCTCAGCTCCCATTTCAGCTGCTGGCATTTGTGCAGATGGGACACGTTTCACTCACTCTGAATGGAACAAGGAGGTATTTTGCCCAAAAGGAGGAGGAGGAAGAGGAAGGTGGGTCCCTCTCCTGAGCACCAGCACTGTGCTACTGCCAGGGACACGGGGCAGCATCACCTACTCCCTCCGCTGCCAGCCAGTTAGCTCAGATCTTCAGCCGGAATGGCAAGAAAAATAACAGAGAAATTAACAAAAATCCCTCTGACTTAACCCAATTGGGATATTTGTTTTGAAAATTTTATTGAATTACAGAGCAGGAAACCCACTAAATAGAACCAGCCAGGCTGGCATTTGTCTTCCTTGGAATCCGGCGCTCGTTTTCAGTCATGTTAATATTAAGTTTCTCTCTTTTCCATTTTTATGTATTTATTTTTACAAAGGGGCTGGGATGTGACTAAGATCATTACGTGAGTAACGCTGCAGCGAAGTGATAATGTGTTTAAGGTTAAATGGGAGAAACATGACATTTGACTAATAAACTTTTTCCTGTGCTGTGACTCCATAAACAAAGGGAAACACACTGTGCTGCTGCTGCTGCTGCCGAGGGGAAAGGGGAGCTGGGTGTTGGGCTCTTTTTCTTGCAAGGCTTTTGTTTCCTACACACTGTATCATTAGATTCAAAGAGGTTGTGGCGACTACAACAGATATGAAATGTGTGATGTTCATTTTAAAATTACAAGTACAGCCTGCTATTGACCATCTAATTATGCTGAGTTCCATTTATAAACATAGCAAACCACTAAGTTTATAGAGACTTTTTGTGCTGCTTTAATAGGATATTGATCGAGAGCAAGGTTTGAGTGGACTGCCATTGAATTGTGTAATGGCATACAAAAGGCAAGGTCACGGCAACTGTTCACTCTATGCCTGCAGTCTATTTTTTATTATGATCTTTTTTTCATCCCCTTCCTCTCATACCCAGGCCCACACAGTATGTTTTGGATTGCAGTGCTTTGCTAAGGAATATAGAGTATCTTTTTAAATGTTAATTTTCATGCTGCTGACTTTAACTACCTTCACTCCTGTAATGCTTAGTATAGCAGAAAACATACAGGCTGCTGTTTAGAGTGAGCTGTTTTATTACACCCACGCTTCCACACACGTGCTCTGCGTGGAGGAGAGTGTCTTCTCTTCTGGGCTATGAGAAGGCAGCAGTGTCCTCCCTGCCCCTTGCACCCACACCTTGCTGTAGGCACCCAGCACATTCTAGGATGCCCAGAGAAGCTGTGGCTGCCCCATCCCTGGCAGTGTTCAAGGCCAGGTTGGACACAGGGGCTTGGAGCAAGCTGCTCTAGTGGAAGGTGTCAGGGAACCCGTGGCAGGGGTTGGAGCTGGAGGAGCTTTAAGGTCCCTTCCAACACAAACCAGGTTGGGATTCTATGATTCTATGACTTGCCCTGCAGTTTGTTTTGGCTTTACCTGGCCACTGGATGAAGGGCAGAAGGAAGCTGTTTTCCCTCTGTCACATCCACACTCCGTGCCTGGAGTAGCAGCAATTACTTTCACTTCTAGCCTCTATCTGCCTGCCTCATGCCAAGGAGAGCTTGAGACCCTGTATCCCTTGCTAAAGCTGCCACTAACCAAGTCTGGCACCCAGCAGCATTGGTGCTGCAGGATCCCAAGCTTTCCAGAATGCCTTGGCCACACAAGCACCTCTTACCTGTGGAATTAGTGTAACCATCTCAGGCGTAACTAACTGGACCATTTCTGTGTTTATACAGGAGCAGTAACTGCACGTATGCTTGTGCGCTTGTGGTTTCACTGGTTCATTAGAAGGATTGAAAGTCACCCCACTTGCTCCGTGCAGCTCCTTACTGCACACAGCTATCATCTTAAAACTCAAAGCGTGGCATTTGCAGCCCAGGGCGCAGTCAGAATTCCCTTGTTTATCAGCATGAGGAATGATGTAATTTTGACAAATAACACAGTACAAAACAAATATGTTTGACTTGGCTCTAGCGAACATTCATAAATCCTAAATCTTTCTTCACATCCTGGGCAGTGCAGTTTATCTGGCTGCTTGAAGGACCTCCAAGGGAGGAGATCTTCCCAGCAGCTCTCTGCACCAAGAGCACATGGTGCAGACTCAAAGCCAAGAGGGGAACAGCCTTCCCCATGCCTCTCTCCCTGTTCCCAGCCTCTGCGGGACTGTATGTAGACTTGGTGGTGGCCTGGCACCAGCCACCCCTCTGCCAGCACCTTTTGCAGAGGGTTCTTCCCAGTGTCCTGCAGATAGCTTCACACAGTCAGTGGGATATCTTCCTAACAAGGGGAGGGAGGGAGAAGGTTTTGCTTGGCCAACAGCTTGCTGTGAGTCTGCAAAACCCGTTCAACTCCAATGCTTCGGCTTCTGAGCCTTTTTTTGTCAGCCCAAAGCTCTCTAGAGCTGGAAGAATAAAGTCTCTGCTATCTGAGACAAGGACATGTAATTATAGGACAAGGAGGAATGGCTTTAAACTGACAGAGGGTAGATTTAGATTGCATGTTAGGAAGAAGCTCTTCCCTGTGAGGGTGCTGAGGCGCTGGCACAGGGTGCCCAGAGAAGCTGTGGCTGCCCCATCCCTGGCAGTGTTCAAGGCCAGGATGGACACAGGAGCTTGGAGCAAGCTGCTCTAGTGGAAGGTGTCCCTGCCTGTGGCAGGGGTTGGAGCTGGAGGAGCTTTAAGGTCCCTTCCAACCCAAACCAGGCTGGGATTCTATGAAGGGGTCCCCCCAGTACCTGTGGTGACAGACAACACTTGAAAAGGAGCTCACACCCTTCACCTGCTAATAATGTAGAACTGACAGCATGGTCTGCAATATCCACATCAGTTGGTGTAGAGAGGGGTCTATCTGTTTTTCAGATGGAATTTATACTTTCTCTATTTTACTGTGCTCTGCAAGATTCAGTAGCAGTAGCTGGGTAGCGCTTCGAAAGTAAATCTGCATCTGCAGGACTGAAGAAAGCAAGTTTCTATTACCAAAGCAGTCTAGACTTGTTCAATAGCTCACAGAAACTGTGATGATCAGCACTGATGGGTAAGACAGATAATTGTAACAGCTGACCTTTCACTTGATTAATTCATTCCCCAAATTTACATGATGGAAACAACTGCCTATTACTCGGACTCCTTGTCATGTGGACCTCTGGGAACTTGACTGAAGAAATGTGGCACGTAAATGCTACCAACAGTATTTTATAGGAATAATCTCAGGTAACAGCAGCCACAGACCAGTTAAAACTGGGGGAAATCACTTTCTATCATAGAATCATATAGTTGAAAATGCCTCTGTTCATTGCAGGAGGTTGGACTAGATGAGCTTTGAAGGTCCCTTCCAACCCAAACTCTTCTACGGGTCTGTGATCATATTATCAAAAGCAAGCATGGGAAGGAAAATGACAGTGGGCATACACAAAGATGACCTCTTTGTAAAGCAAACACAGAGCACACTCAGGAAGAGAGTAGAGACTGAATGTGAGGGACCACTGTGGATAGGCAGGCTTGTTCCTTCCCTAGCCATCATGGCTTTGGAAGGGGCAATGAGTTTTGGAAAGTAAAACCAAGGAAATGGACTTAGGACATTTGATTATTTAAGCTACGGGCTCTTAATAGCTGCCAGTGAGTCTGGATGATGTTTGTTTATAAGCTGAGCACGCCAATGTGAAACTAACCCACAGACTGGTCTCAAATCAAGACACAGGAAGACATAGACAGCCCAACAAGGGTTATATTGAAAAGCACACTCTTTAGAAGACCTTGCCTGCCAATTCAAGTAAATGTGCAGCAACTACATTGTTGCTCTGTTATGTTAAATAATTCTTTGAATATGAGTAGGCGAATTCATACTGCCTTTGCTGGGAATTTGTTGCTAGACTCTACACTAAACATATCCTACTGGGTAGCCACGGTATGTCAGGCTGTGGGCTTCTCAGACCTCGTAAAGTAAACAAGGTTACAGCTGGTCAGTACATGTCTGGGGCATCTCCAAGGAAAATCCAGGGTGCTATCAAAAGCAGTGTAGCTAAATCAGTTGCTGGCACTCTTCCCTCTGAGTCAGTTCTGAAGTGATATCCCGATATGCTTTGGGGACACTATTTTTGGTAGAGGTGCTGGCTTGTAGACAGGATATAAAACTGAGGTCTTGACCTCCCAGGATTATTAAAGAGCCCGTGAAAAACAGTGCAACCCCCCTGTGTCTGGAGCAGATTAAACCTGAATCTTTTCATTTTGCCCACCAACATCTTCTTTCTTATTTATGATAAAGTCCCTGTCCTGCTCCTCCTACGTGCAGGTGCCCCATCCTTGGAGATGGTGCACTTCATTGTCAAGCAGAGGGAACATCTCAGACACGGTTCCTGGTTTGCAAAACATGCTGAATGCTAGGATTTGTGATACATAATATTTTAGTTTAGTTACAATAAAGTATCATGGAAAATTAATAAGCATGAAACATGATGCTTCTCAGGTCAAAGCCAGACTTTGAGGGAGGCTGGGACTGGGGCTGGCTGTGAAGGCAGTTTCTGAGCGAGCAGCCTGTCCTGTGCGCACATGAAGCACAGCTGACAGAGTCCAGAGGCAGTTCTGTTTGTAGGGCTCCTACAGTGAAGATAAGATTGTGGTGAAGTGGGATGCCTTGCAGAGGGGGAGGGTGAATCCTTTGGGCTTCAAAAGCCCGTTCAAAGACGGGTGATAACTTGGTTTTGTCTACCACAGCTGCAGGTACCAGCAAGTGAGTGTCCACAGTGCAGCGAGTTAGATGTCAAAGTCCATATTTAAGCACTGAAGTAAGTGAACTCATTTGCAAATGTGCTGAGCACTCAGCACCTCCTCTTGACTTCTAAGTTCTCTTAACTTTGTCCTTCTCACAAAATTCCCACCAGTTGTCAGGGAAGAAAACTCAGGAGAAATGTCTGCCACAAACTTTTTCTCTCTCTGTCTCTCTGTCCCTCCAATGCATATAACTCTGACATTCATGTATCTCCCACTTGCCACGCTCTCTTAGTTCCAAGTACGAAGCCAATTTCCTAGCTAGTGCGAGTCTTTCCAGAAGATGAAACAAACCGGGAAAATCCTTACAGAAACTCTGTGTTCTGACTCAAAACCACAGCTTCTCTGCTAGGTTTGTGCCAGTTAGATTCCAGCCCCAGAAAGCCTAAAACTACATGCTCAGAGCCAGTACACAAACAAATATTCCTGCTATCTAGGAGGAGAACCCCTTTTACCACTGTCTGTGCTAAAGAGATTAGTTACAAACTCTTAGGTTTTAAAGGGGCATGTAGCTGAGTGGTTCACCTGGATCGGTGGTAAATGGTGACAATGTGATGTTACTGCATACCTGCACATTAGGTGCAGAAAAGACCCCCAAAGAACTAGTTAGTACCTATGGACCTAGTTTACTGTCTCCTTGGACTATCTGGATTATGCCATAGCAAAATACAATCAATGCACCTTTGATCAATGGAACAGGGTGGTGACAGGTACGCTTAATTCACTGTTGTTAGTGAGTATTGACAAGCCTGTAATGATCAAGCTGCAGTGTGTCATTCATGTTGGGGGCATTAGCATTCTTTAAAGGTCAAAAAACAAATCCTTCTAGAAGACAGAATTCCATAAAGTTAATGGAAAATGCAGGCCTTGCAAAGTCAAGATGTATGCCCCTGCACAACTGAGATTATCAGAGCTGAAGCTGGTTCAGATGCTGGCATTATAGACAAGCTCATCAGTTTGCAGGTATACAAATGCACGTACCCATGGCATGCATGAACACCACTTGCAAAAGCAGCATAAGAAAACGGCCAGGCTTATGTGCACAGATCATGTCATTTCTAGAGGTCTGGTTAAAATACCTCTACCAAAATGCAACTCCTTGGGTCCTGCAAAGGATCTGTCAGCTAAATGCAGGTATTTCTCTGCACTCTGATACCGAGTCTGCCCATTTTCAGCTGGGTACCAGAGGAACTTATCAACTTAACACATGCAAATTTGCAAAATTATTATTATTATTTTTAATTTTTTTTTTTCAAAATTATGTTATTTTATTTTCCCACATTAAAAGATGTGGCACGTAAACACTATCCACCAGCAAGAAGCTGAGAGAAGACACTCTCCATTTTCAAGATGCTCTCTTTGAACTGAAGAAGGGGCACAATAAGTATCAAAGACAAAAACACTGGGATTGCAGAAACCACATAAATCAGCCCCAAAATGATACTTACTTTGTGAGACTCTTACTAGCTCAGTCACACTGAAAACACCTGATGTGACAAAACTGTCCTGGAAGCCCAAATGTCCTACAAAATAAACAGAGGGAGAGAACCGCGATTAGCTTTAAGCATTTAATGACAGTATTCTCAAATACTTTACTTTCATTTAGACTTAAAATGTGACATCTAATTTCCCACTTAGCAGTAATTATTGTTTATGTAGGTGGGTAACTAGTCATACAGTTATGTAGGCTGCTTTGTGGTTTTTATCTGGAGGTTAGGAAAGCTAACATGACACATCAGCAGGGAGATTTTTACATGTTAAAGCATCTCAACAGGAAATCTGAAACAAAAGAGGACTCTTTTAATAAACAGTTACCTTGGATGACCCCTAATGACTTCACAATTGAAATGAAAATACTGTACCTAGGAAACAGATAGGACAGCTAAGTTCCATAATCGTTTTAAACGTTATTCTCTAAAGAAACATCTGATCAGGATTATCTACCCTTTCATTCAAACAAAACAAGATTTAAAGATGTACTCTTCATTTTTTTTAAGGCTGCACTAGGGAAGTCTTGAAATAGCAGCTGGTTAAAAAACATTAAATCAATGCCTTTTCCACAAACAGAAAATATTCTAACATCTAAAACTGGCTCTGGAAAAGACAAACAAATCTCTGCATATGAAAAGTATTAACTTTGAGCTTTGGACTGTCTTTAGGTACCAGTGTATATGATTCCATCCTCTCCTCCTTTGTGCAAGGAATGCCTCTACGTTCAGTATCAAAATGTTATTACACTTTACATAACAGTATTTCCCTACCACCATTGAATTTTCATGGGTATGATCCATTACGAAAGGAGCTGCAGCCCAGGGTGTGTGGAGTGGGTCGCAGCAGCTCATGCGGGACATAGCTGGACTTCCATTAGAGGTCTGCAGTTAGTGGGCCAGGCTGACCTCCTGCTTTTGAAATCAGGGTCAAAGGAGAAATCTCAGGATAAAGAGATTATGGAAAGAACCCTAAAGTCCTACTTGTCCATGGGATAAGTGGCATACCTTTTTAGGTTGTCCTACTTAGAGTCACTGATTCCGGCACACACAAACATATATTATCAAATGTTTTGCAGGGCACCATCTGCTCCGCTGTGAATTGTTTGTCAGATTCAGCATGACTTCCCTACGTTCTGTATATCCCACTATACCCCTTCCTCACCCCAGCAATACCTGTGCCCCTTCTTCTAATGACCAGAGCAATAGGGTTAACCCAAGCTGCATATTTGTCCTCCTGGTTTTATGTGGGGGTTGTTTAAAGAAACCTCAACATATCCCACTGCTGTTTCTACCTGCAGAACGGGAAGTAAAAGGAACGCATTTCGTATTCCTTTTACTAGAAACATGACATGTCAGGGAGTATGTCATGGAAAGGTTTGGGAGAGATCTGGAAGGAGGTCAGCCGTGCATCTCCAGCCAAGATCTCAGTGAATTCTGCTCCCACACAGAAGAAGAAGTTCCCTGTTTCTGCGAGGATCCTCCAGTGCCAGATGAACGCAGTCGCTAAGCTAACAGACTCGAGACAAGTTTCTACATCAGGCATGTTTTTATACTTCAGCAATAATGATGAGTTTTCAAACTGTGTATATGTATATCTTTGGGCATCCTTGTGTATGTGTGTATACATATGTATTATGTACACAAACATATAAATATACACAAATCTGTCATGCTCCAGCTGTAGATAAATGTACTATAAAATATTGAAATTGATGCTGAAATTCAACACAAACAAATTTCCTCAATCTGCAAACAAGGTTTTTATTTACATCAAGAGAATAAATTTTTTTCTACTTCAAATGAAAAAATGCTCCTACGAGCTTTTATTTTTCGTTATTTTCAACTTTGAAATAGCTCTCAGATGATTGGAAGTGCTTTTGCCTGATGGGCTTTGTATTTTACCATAATAAAGGTGATGACTACATCATTCTGCTTTTTAGAGATGGTTGCTGGCCATACACAATGTTTGCTCATTGACAATTTCCTAAGTATTTTTAATATGAAGATCTACTTTTCATATGCTGCAGCAGACCTGCCTATTGAATTAAATGATCTGTGAATTAAAAATAATTCTCTTAGGTCTTCACTGAAACCACTCATGTGCCTAAAATTAAGCATATGCTTAAGTGCCTCGCTGGATCAGGGCCAGGACGCTTACTACTCCACAGAGCCCTTCGGAGGGAAGCCAGTCTATGCTATGTAACTTCTCACACTGTGCTCATCATGGCAGTATCTGAGCAACTTCCAGAAGTGCATTCAGCAGTGCTATGAACATCTGCCACGTGTGGTTTTCTCACAGAGCACCGTACTGGCTCTGCTCCCGTGTCCACTTACACCTGCATTACTCAGGCAGGTTCCTACTGCACTAAGAGTGAAGGTGAAATTCAAATACGGAAGTAAAAATCAAATCACAGCTATGGTAAGGACATTCGGCTGGTTTTGTAAAGAAAAGTCTACAGCCCTTTGTAATCATAGAGTCATTCAATCAACTGGGTTGGAAAAGATCTGTAAGAGCATCAAGTCCAACCCTTCTTCAGCCCTGCCAAGGCTACCACTAACCCATGACACTGATGGCTTCATCTACGCGGTTTGTGAACACTTCCAGGGATGGTGATTCCACCACTGCCCTGGGCAGCCTGTTCCAATGCCTGACTACTGTTTAGGTGAAGAAATTGTTCCTAATATCCAGTCTAAACCTCCCCTGCTGCAGCTTGAGGCTGATTGATACCTTTTGTCTTATCATGTGTTACTTTAGAAAAGAGACCAACCTCCACTTCACTACAACCTCCTTTCATGTAGTTGTAGAGACTGACAATCATCCAATAAACCATGACAGTCACATGCCTAATTGCATTACCTTAACCTTGCAAACACAGGTAAAACCAGAAATGAAAGTGCTGTGGAATGGTTTGAAACACATTTCAGTTCTCAGGGTCCCACAGGGTATGAGAATAGTTGGATAAGCTAGCCTGAGCCTGCTAACTTTGTTATTCTTATTTTGCTGGGTATACTCGAAACGTCTGCTTTCTTCTGTAGAAACATTTCTATGCGTGTACATGTAATAGTAATCATTAAACAACAGCATGCAGAGAATGATTAGGTTTTCATCCTTCAGTCCTGAAAATAAACATTTCACAAATGAAAGGTGGGTTTCACAACTCTCCCAATTTGTTATTTACTTATAAACATTAGGAAATCAGAGGCTTGTCTCGGCAATCATTAATAATATCTTGATACCCACAAAAGCAATGCCCTTGGCTTAGGGTTGTATCTTGAACTCATTTTGATGCATGGCTGGTCTATGAATTCCCAGTTCTGGAGAACTCCATGAAAGTTTAAAGCTTTGCATGGATGGCTCAGACTGCGCAATCCTAAGACTAGCTTTTGCTGAGCTGTGATAACAGTGCAACAAGAAAATGAGAGCAAAATGACAAAGAAGCTGGATATGTAAAAGAAGAATGACTGGGAAATAGCAGGATTGGCAAAATATGTGAAGTAAACATTTTGTGCCTATTAACAGGGGTCAAAAGGCAAACGTATCGATTTGGTTGTTCTGCTTAACTCTGAGAAAAAGGTAAAGCCAAGCAAATACACATGCAGGTGTTAGAAATAACAAGTTTCTTTACTGAAAAGATGGTTAAACATCTAGAAAGCTTGCAAGATTTACTTTTCAGACAGCACTTAACTGAAATCTCTGCACTGTGCTACTTCTGCTATGTATCCCAAAGACAAGACACAGGAATTGGTGCATGTGATGGGGTTATATCTGAGTGACAGTCACGTTTTGGTAGTAAAGCAGGTGTTCAAAATGAGGATGAGAGAATTTTTACTCACTTGATAAAAACTAACAGGGCTCATTTCTGGATTCTGAGTATAATTTAAGTCACCTGCTAGCCAAGGCAGGCCCTGACTCAGCAAAGCAGCTACAGCACGTGCTTAATTTTAATCACATGCTCGACTTAAGCACATGCTTATTTGCCCCGCTGGATAGAGACAGGCTGACAGAGTTAAGCAGGCATTTAAACGTACTGTTGAACCATTTCTTCAACCCATGTCTAGGTGCAGCTAGGAGTTAGCTCAGCATGCAAGACCTCACTTTGGCTCACCAGGATGATCGGTTTTCCCCCATAGAGGAAAACCCCAGGCTAATAAGACCAAACTGAATAAAGCAGATCAAGATACTACTAAATCTCATGTCATTACCCAGTCACACATTTAGTGTAGTGTACAAACGCAATTCCACACTATCGTAACAAGTACCACATGAATAACATCTTTCTATAACTTCACTGCTGTAACTGGGCAGAAAATTCATAATGCAATTTCCATATTCTTTCCGACCCCAGTGAAGAAGCCTGAAGAAAAGGCTTGAATTGCAGGAGCCCAATTCTTACCTCAAAGAAGTTTTAAACAAGTCTTTCTACACTGATCACATAGAGTTTCACCTCATTTTCTCCTAATTTACACTGGCAGAGGAGAAATCAGGATTAGGACTTGTTGTCTAATGCTATTTGTTTTGAATTATTAAGCAAACATTCCTATTTCAATGAGTAAACGTGTACAAAGGCAACTAACCTTCGTCCTAAAATCTAGTTTACAGCGAGAGCATTGTCTGCTTTCCCAATTAATGCGGTAAAAAGGAGTCTCAGACGTTGAGCTACCAATCAAGAGCTAGTGTTGTAGCTTGAGAAAATCATGACTGATGCAATTACTTTTATGTAGAAAGTCTGAATATGGTCTATAGGTTAAAGTTCATGGGGTTATTGTTGCTTAATTGAATATCAGAAGATGTTTTCAAGGTGCTCAAGGTATTATTGTTATTTAATTAGCAGGCTTCCTTGTGTAAGCCAACAGTGTTATTTTTATCATAAAATAGCTAGATCGCACCATAAATATACAAGGTATTTTGGAAACGGAGATACAGCTGGTTTCCTGAAACCCAAGCTTAAATAACACCAGGAAGAGAGTTACTCCTTTGAAGATGGAAAAGTCTAAATCCACTTATTTCTCTTCCACTACTGAGAGAGAGTGTACTAAGCTTTGCAGAACAGCTTCTTGGGAGACTTTGATTCCTTTTCAGTGGTTTGAAATTGCACAAGTCCCCCGAACCAGCACTGCAGCCATTTCTAAAGCCTTTTTCATGTTCAGCATCCCACTATACATAGCCATCTTAAACCCTTAAAATAGTAATCATCAATTAGGGTCTCAAGCCTATTATCTTAACCAAATGCCTGCTTAAAAGAAAAGCCCTCTCTACTCAAAGTGCAACTTCATTCCTTTTGGGTTTATCCTCTATCTAGATAATCCTGTGTTTCACAAACGATGTGGAGCAATAATATTGATTGGAAAATTAACGTCTGTATCACACAGCACATGCAGGCCTTGAGAGACGGGATGTTATCAGAGGGAACCCGGATCACCCCGAGGACTCCTAAAAAGATTAGAGTTCTATGGCTGCATTGTCTGGGGAGGATGGGAGTGACAGAGTTAGTCCTAGTCTGTGCTCTCCAGCAAAAAAAAAAAGGATAGAGTAAGCGTGCTTCAGTCAAGACCCTCATAACATTTACACTTTGCTTAATTGGAAGGTGAATGTATTTAAACTTGTGAATGATAAACCTTTAATGGTAAATTAGACCACATTTTTTTCATCCACGGACTTTTTATAGAAGAGTTAAGCAAGACATTATACATTAAAGGTGATACAGAAACCTCCCTTGTTCGCTGACAAATGCTCCCACTTCTATTTCAGTTTGCTATTTCCAATTTAATTTTACTGCCACGGCAATAGCTCACCTTGGACAAATTACACATTTGCTTATGAAATAACGGCTGGGCCACATGTCACACAGGCCGTTATTCTCTCCACTCGCCTACCTGCCTTTGGCTGAGGTTTTAAGAAGCACCAGAACTTTCTTTGTGGCCCATAGCAGGATGGATTAGGCCGTCCAGGGCATGTCGTGTTAGTACAATAGAGGAACACTTTTAAGACTTTAAAGTCATGTAATACAATTCTAGGCTGGATCTTTCTTGTTAAAAAAAGTAGAATGGGAGTGATTGAAAGAGAAAAGGGCCAATATTTGACAACAGAAATCAGCATAACCTCCTAACAGCGGCAGTCATGGATGACTGCCCTTTGACCCGGGGAGATTATGTGGGATTTCAATGACAACAGCTGGAAGTGAGCATGTGAGAATAGAGAACACAGATCTGAGGCCTCCTACAAAAGACTGCACAATCCCTGCCCAGATCTGAGTGTTGATTAGAAATTGTTTCCTGGTCCTGGCTTAATAGAGTGTGATAATGAAAGTTTTGTTAACCCTTCACAATATGCAAAACCATCAGTAAATGATTTGCCTTTTTGGTTTTTAGCTGAAAAGTCTGTTCCCAGCAGACAGTAAGACTGTGAAGGGCTGCTTGCTTTCATTGGTGCACTTCTGATGCCAGTGCTCAAGTTCAGCTCCTTTTCCATACGGTCTGTATACTTTTGCTGGCCATTGGGAATCAACATCTGAAGGGGCAGGGAGGTGGCTCTGAGGAAGGATTCTCACGCCTTCACTAGGGAATCCACCCTACCTGCCTCAATGGGCATTCCGCAAAGGTGACTCAGAACACACGCAACGTCTCACTGCACCCTGCCTTTCATACTCGGGGCATTTTAGAATCTCTACTAATAACAACGCCTAATTATTATTTCAGTATGTGTCATATTGAGCACCATCGTTTTGGTTGCACGTTAATAAATGTGAACTAAAGAAAATCTGGTACCAGGCTGGCTGTGTCACCGAAGGATCCACAGCAGGTTCAGCTCTCAGGAGATTCAGCTCGTTTTGTATTTAAGTGCAGCGATAGTGGAATTAATGGCAACTTACTACCGTTAACGAACTGATCATAGGTTGGAATCAATCATGTCAGGATTTGTCCAAGCAAGGGCACACAGATAGTTCCTTTCTCTTGAAGACAAAGGTCTTCCTGAAACACTTAAAGCCCTTCAAGTTCATGGTAAGGGCCTTGTGCAAAGGAGACCATTCCAAGATCTAAGACGTCTGGTGTGGTTTTTCATTTCTGATGACTCCTAACATTGCAGAGTGCTTTTCAGTGCTCATGTGGGTGAGAAATCAGTTAAAGACAGTTTTTGATGTAGTGATAAGAATTTAGAATCTCTTTCTCTACCATAAACCCAGTTTGATAAATAAACTGCATTAATACCGACAGGGGCCTATAGCTTGAAAAACAACAGATGTCTTAAATTAGCGTGTTTCTGTTTCAGGTCCTCAATCCAAACAGCAAATATTAAAGAAAAGAAGAAAAAATCGTTATAAATGGTCATACTCATTTGGCAGCTTATAAAATAATGTGCCTCCTGAAAAGCCTTTCAAAGTAAATGAGATGAAATCTACCCTGGGATAATCATTCTGGAATATTTATGGCATCCAACAATAAAAAGAGTAATAAAAAGAAAAGCCTGCCTCCCTGAAAATAATAATATGAAGGAGTTATTTATCTTCATATTTTCCTATCAACCCTGGTTACAAGAGCAATGACAGCTGTGATCTCCAAGGTCCGCCGTGATATTGCCAGTTTGGCTTCGCAGTTCAAAGCATGACTCAGTGTCCAAATGAGCCTAGAGAAACCACCCGGTTTCCCTGCTATTCCTGGGAATGCTGATGGCATGTGCTGCTGCAGGGTGCTCCCCGGGCTGCCAGCAACGGGCACCATCCCATCCACCCTTTTCCCCTTGCAAGGGAATGGAAGGGGAGATAGAAGAAGGTGGGTCCTGCTGTCCCTGTGCCTTATCCCCTGCAAGGCCTTTGTAAAATGCAACCCTAACGGCACGAGCTAGGCATTGCGTTAACCTCAGGACCCCCCAGCGAGCTGATAAACCTCCTAAGGAGAATAATGTAAGGATAATTTCTTTCCAGATGGTCATTTTTTGATGTCAGCATTGTATTTCTGATACAGCCTCAAAACATTGATTTCTACAACTCGTTCATCTAGGGCCAATCGCACACACTCCATCAACCATCCTTGCTGCTCTTGTACCTCATCAAGCATCAGCTGAAATTTGCCTCCTGAATTCTGACCAGTGACTTCTAGGAAGCTGCTGTTATGTCTGGTGGGAGCTGATGCTGGGGCTGCATGCCATAAGCACGACACGGAGCTATGTTCTGGTCTTCACGCTGATGGAGCGTGCCTCATACATGCAGAGTTTACTAGGGTTTACACTAGTTCAAATTAGGATTTAGCTACAGCATTAGTGCCATCAATATTATTGTGTGAAGAACATCCGTGTGAAAATAAATGGAAGGATATTTAAAAACTGGTGTGGAATACTTTGGTATTCAGACTAATCAGGGGCTGAAATAAGCACATTTGTTTCAAATCCTGTTTATAGCACTGCAGCCCCTCCCTCCTTTAAATCTTCCTCTTAACCATAGTGATGTTTATTGAATACCTGTCATTTCTCCAGCAGCATGTGCCAACAGCGGCTCACCAGTGCCAGGCTGCATGAAAACCCTTCTGTCTCCTATTCTCCAAGGGGCTCCCTTAGATCAACTACTCACCATACCCAATACACTGAAACCCATAAATTTGCAGATACTGCAGTCAAAATTCTTAACAGGGAAGTGCACCCATTTTGCCCAGTGTAGCATACTGAAATATCACATGGTGAGAAGCATTTCTCACCATGTGTAAACTGTCAATTTGATTTGAAATTAAAATTTTTGATTAACATGAGCATTTCTGAGCCTCCCGCTGGCAGCAGCCCTATTGCTGAAAAGTGACATGATTTGTGACACACATGCTGTACAGAAGCCCCATGCCAGCAATTGTTAAACCCATTTTCATTCTGCTTTAATATGGTATGACACTCAGGAAAATAATTTTAATATTTCGGAGAAAGAGGGTAAAGGCTTAAGGACTGAAGCCCTTTAGGGGTGTAAAGGAGGATTAGAGGCAGCACGAAGAAACGGCATGGAGGTCTCCCCGTCTCACAAGTCATGTCTCTTTTCAGCAATAGGGACCATCTGCAGGAGGCTAAGAAAGGTCCACAGCGAAGCACAAAGCCTTCTTTTAAAGCCAGTTGATATTTCAAACACAGCATGAGGTGCTTTCCACCTATGAATGCCGAGATGCTTGTGCACGGGGAAATGCTTGCAACTTCAGTAATTAAACCCCCTCGTGCGGGAGGTAGGATTTTCTGGTTTCCACAGCGGTCTGTTCTTTTTCCACGTTTATCATTTCCCCAAAGGTATCAGCGCTCACTGGAGACACTAACACTTATACGGTGAATTACTGATGAAAGAGGGAAGTTTTGTGACTGTTAAAGACTTGAATCTACCTCTTCATCGGGGCGGTGGGAAGATAAACAGCAAGCAAGTGAACGCAGGAGACGGGATGCTTTTGTGGTGACAGATTTTCGGGCTGTGATACGCATGCAGAAGACAAAAGTTCAGTGGGGATTTTTACACACGTAAGCCTGTGTCACTGCTGCAAGCTGCTGACTCAACTGTGTCACCTGCGTGTTTCTCAGAGCGGATCATTTTTTTTTCCAGTAACATCATGTTCTGAGGAAGTTTATCATGAAACAAGTCTCACAAACAGTCATTCTGAGCAGCAGAACAGCTCTGATAAGTGTCGACACGCATCTGACTTTCCTTTGAGCTCCTAACACTATTCATCACATTAAAACATTCAGCTCTGCTGGACTCTCCGCTCCCAGTAAACACAGAGCGATCTCTAATTGCCGTAAGACAGCAAGTTAAATAAAATGCAGTATTTTAAAACCAATTTTTAGATGGTGAAATGAAATACCAGGATGATTCAGATGCCCTGGAAGGATTCAATCCTCAACATAAAGCTGTGGGCTCGTTTATGTTCATAACAGTGCTGGAGAATTCAATCTGTGTGAAAAACAGGGTCCTCAATAAAGCCAGGTTATATAGTTATTAGAAGTCTGCAGGTTCTTTTAAATAAGTCTGAAGTTTAAATAAGCGTTGTGTGTAAATATCTATTTTTAATTAGTATATTGCCAAGGAATTATACAACTAGGCTCAGCAATGCCGTAATTATTTTAGGATCTATAAAACCCTCCCTCAGCTGGGGGTAGCTTCAAATGTAGCCTCCGAGGTTACTCTACAGACAGCTTAGGGCTGAAGTGATGGAGTCTCAAGCCCTGTGGACACAGGATTTGGGGGCTACAAAAAGGGTTGTTTGGTTGGTTTTGTTTAATTAGCATGTTAATTTATGGTTATAGGAATAATCCAGATACTCAGAGCATGTGGCAGAATTCTCTAGAAAAGCCCAGCATCCAGCAGGAAGTGATGGAGCCAGGGTCAGGCAAGGGTAGGCTGCTTTCCTGCCCCACTTTGCTGAGTGATATGGACACAAACCCTGGTGACTTCATCAGATGTTTTCTCTCATCCTCCTTTCCTGGCACTCCTGTCCCTTCACACCAAGGCACTTTTAAGAGACTCTGGCTGGACACCATGATAATGGAAGCTGTAGAAATATCTGCTGAAGATTAGATAATATAAATGTGATAGGAAAATAAGGATGCCGGGCATGGAAGCCAAGACACAAGGATCAGCCAGCTCCACCTTTCCCCACAGGCTTTCCTCTCCCTTCACAGTTGCTTCTTACACCTCCTCTGTTGACACCACTGGTGAGCAAACTTTAATTCACAATAAACCCCATGCAAATCATGTTACTCTGTTTCCCTATTGCCCTTCCCATTGTGCTGCTTGGAGTTTTCTCTCCAAAAGGCTGCTGATACAAAGTCTGTTCTTTGTATAGAACAATAATCTCCTAACTTTGATAACTTTTAGTCCCAAGTAACTGACTTCCATGAGTTCTACAAGTCAGTTATCCTTGTGGCTGGGGAGGGGAGAGACTGTCCACTAAGTTAGGCCATGACAACACATGTACAGCCTGTCTTTGACTGTCCACATCAAAGCACTCATGAAGTTCAATCAGGGCTATCCTCAGAGATCCCTGCATGAAAGAATAGGGGAACCTCATGAGCTTTTCTCCAGCAAGGTTCCACGGTACATCTCTGGAATAGAGCTTTGATATACTGGCGGCAGAGAACACAGAAAGGGATGGATCTGGAAGCATGGTAATACTTGTCTATGGACAAGTCAAGTTGCACAAGACCTAGAGAACAAAACTTGATGCTTATGGATGCCGATTAGGTCACTGTCATCAAACACCATGTGCTCAACAAGTCCAGGCTTACAACTCCTGTCCAGAGAGCAGAGTGATAACCAGTGCAGTGTCACCCTCTCTACAGAGGCACTGCCTATTAAGGGCTGGGAACTGAAGTGGTTGTCATCATTGCCTTCTAGCAGAGAACAAAAGCGCCTTGTTCGAGCACTGAATCTCTGGGTGGCCACCAAGGTCTGCACCAACTTCACCTGAGTTACGTAGGACACCTCCAGAGAAGAACAAAAGGGTGGAATGACTAGCAAAGGCACCAATGAGTCTCTGCAAGGCAAATGACACCCCCTCATCTTCTGACTGACCCCACTGGGAGCGTGAAGATGCACACACAAAGAACTGCACCCTCCTAGAAGCAACACTGCATGACCCAGGCTTTCCTGCCTCACAGCCCAGGCTCTGCCAGGTCTCTACCTCCTGCAAGTATAAAGGAAGCCCCCCAGACATATCAACTGACTTCCCAAGCCCTGATGCACATGAGGTTAGGCAGGCAGCTACACCTACAGACAGAGGTGCAGAACCTGCAGTGTATTTAGTGGATCATTTCCCCAGCCACTTCCCAAACAGCATAAATCCAGTGGGAAGAGACTGCTGGATGGGGAACATCTGCACGATGACAGAAAGTCTCTTTCTGTTTTATTCTAGGTTTGTGTTTTGTAGGGCAGGATGCCCTGTCTACATTCCTTTACAGACTAAGAATGGACATTTATTAACAAGTACTTGGGCCGACAGCCCAAAACTCTAGACTCCTGGCCTGGGACTGTATGACAGAGAGGGCCAGTGACCCGCGTTTGTGTTTACTGTACTTCTACAGACACATGTTGGTGTGATTGGGGCATTCACTTTCTCAGGTTCAGGCCAAGGTCAGGCCAGAACATGGACCGACTTTATTTTCTCTGTGAAATCTGCCCAAAGAGGGCCTCGGAGTTCAAGAATTGTGAGTGTATTGTGAGGGATTCAAGATTAACAAAGTTAACAGAAGGGGCAGAGAGGGACCTTCTTAGTCTTTATCTAATTTCATCCCATGTGTGGCAGATATGGGTTTCCAAGGGAGGTGGAACTGAGATGACAATGGTGGGATGTCTCACTCCAAGAGGCTGCCTCCAGCAATTGAAGACACACTTCTGGTATAAGGAGAGCACCTGAGATGAATCTGTTGCTAAAAGCTGGGTTGGTCAGCAAAGATTATGCAGTCCTCTTCCTGCGGTAGAAGGCTTGGCTCTTTAGACCCTCTTATACGTCTCCAGAAATCAGTCTGGTCTGGCACTGTGCAATACACAGGAATGCAGAAATGTGGCAGTGGGGTGGACTCCCTATGTCAGATGTCTTATCTGCATGTATTTAAGACAGTTTGAAGATACTGCAGTGGCCATGGCTCCATATTTTGGACCGTGCTTAGAAGCCTGGTTCACCTGCCCTGTGACAGCCATTGGGCTTGTTCTAAGAGCACTCTGCATGTAAATCATAGAATCATAGAATGGTTTGGGTTGGAAAGGACCTTAAGATCACCTAGTTCCAACTCCCTGCCATGGGCAGGGACACCTCACACTAGACCATGTCACCCAAGGCTTTGTCCAGCCTGGCCTTGAACACTACCAGGGATGGAGCATTCACCACTTCTTTGGGTCACCTGTTCCAGAGCCTCACCACCCTCACACTTTCCTTACCAGGACTGACTTTACATGAAGACCTGCTGCTGATGAGTGGCAGCTGGACAAAAAGAATGCAAATGGAAAAGGAATTCCACTCACAAGGACCTTCACTTGAAAGCAACTCAGGTAAAAAGGAAAGCCATCCATTACGGTTTTTAATGCATAAACATTCATTTCAGCTCTGTTTCTTCTTTGCCTGCATTAGTGAAATGCAGAAATAAAGGGGAAAATAATGACGGATGGGTTTTGGAAGCCTCAGAGTTCAACTCAGGATGGATGTGATCCCAACATTTCAGATTCTTATCTCCTCGTAATTGGAATAGCTGACCCTCCCGTCTGCAAAATTAGGCAAGGCATCCTGTGAGAATGGGCTCTTGTTCACAGCAGTTTAGTCCCCAGACACATGAAAGAATGAAAACAAGAAATGGAACAGAACATTTTTACTTTTGAGTAATGGTTTCATTTGGGCAGTGTAGCACAGAACTTCACTGGAAGAGTTGGGGAGGAAGTTCTTGCTGCCAGTATGCCCATCCCTAGACACATTCTTGCACAGAACACATAAACACTTGTCTAAAATGATAATTTATCTGAGAAAGTCCCATTCTGTCGAAGTCAAGGGAAAAACAGAAAGGGAAGAAAGTACACATGGACAGCAGATACAACTGTCCACTCTTCTACCCTAAAGAAATCATTCAACTATGTCAATGTGCTCTGTTAGGTCCACCTTTACCCTTGCAGCAGTCTCTGTCTACTCCAGCTTTCCAGGGGGAGCAGGAGAGGGATGGGTGACTTCCTCTAGCATCAGAATCTCAAGTCCAGAGCAGTTACAGCATTAACCTGAAACATCTTGGGTTTGAAAGCTCCCTGAGGTTCAACAAATTCCCCAAAGACCCAGTATATCCACTGATTATAGAGGAAGAGTGAGGATTTTAGGTTCATAGCTGGTGCCTTGTTTTAATGCTTAATGTTAGGTGGGATGAAATCCAAGCCTTAGTCCATATACCACGTTAGCCTAGACTGAAAGAAAATTTGCTTTCCTCCCCATATCATGCCACAGGCAATCTCTCCTGGCATGCCATGCTTCTCTACTCTTACATTTATATCTGGCTACTTTTTGTTTGTTCCAATCCAGAAGACTGTAAGCCACAAAGATTGCTGAGTTATCCTTGTGTCCCTGTCCTTCATCTGGTTCATTTGCAGCAGGGAATAATGATCTGTCACCAAGGTAAATTCACTGCCCGGCAGATAATGCCACAGTGTTTCTGCTGCCCATTTCACAGTAAGACATTCTTTTTCAATGATGTTGCATCTCTGTTCTCGTGGGAACAGTTTACGGCTGACATAGCAATAGTAGTAATAACAACTTACATTTATATTGTACAGGGGATGATCTTTACTTCTCTCTCCTAATAGTGGACTGCTCCCAGTCCTACTGCCAATGCATCCTTCATGGCCATGAGAGGCAGAAATCTGGATTCACTAGTACTGGGCTGCCTCATTCCTCAGCTCTTTGCTCAGGTTGTCATACCCTTTCCATCCCTTTTAATACTGCTTTAAATTAAGCTCTGGGCCACTACCATGACACTGCCCTAAGCCTTCCCTTCCCCAAATCTGTGGGGTTCCCCTCCTGCCTCAAAACACAGCCATCAATCTGCCATCCATCCTTTCCTGCTTCCCACCTCTTCCCTTCCTCCTGCAGCTTAAACTATGGCATGCTCTGCTGTACGATAAAATTGGCTCCCCTCTGCATGGTGTGGGGGTTGTGGATAGCTCTCTGCATTCTGCTATTGGAAACTTCCTAAAAGTGAATTCCCTGATTTTTAAGGACTCTGAGGTATATAACATGTGGGAAAATTGCAGGAGGTCTGTACTGCAAAGCTGGTCAGGTGGGGACACCCTCCAGACACCAGCAGGTTTTCAGATGGGGATGCAGCTGTCAAAGAACCTTCTGTTGCAGGTAAGATTTTAAGGATAAGTAGAAAAACAATAGGGACAGAGGTTCAGATTCCCTGTGAATGTTACATGCTACATAGGAAGTATTCCTCCCTTACTATGCTGGGAGAAGAAAGGACAGTGAAGGGTTTGATCCGCCATGGTCTGGAAGATAGTGCTGATTGATACCCTTGTGCCTGGCTGGTAGGGAACTGCAGGGCCGTGCCCTGGCTCACCCAGTGACAGTGGTGAGGCACTGGGTGAATGCTCCATCCCTGGCAGTGCTCAAGGCCAGGTTGGACACAGGGGCTTGGAGCAAGCTGCTCTAGTGGAAGGTGTCCCTGCCCGTGGCAGGGGTTGGAGCTGGATGAGCTTTAAGGTCCCTTCCAACACAAACCAGTCTGGGATTCTATGATTCTCCTGCTGTCATGCAGCACTGCGGTGGGTGGGCACTGTAGGGAGGGGCACTGCTGGGGGATGACATAGCGGTGAGACCGTGGGAGGGCACGCCATGGCCACAGGTTGGGATGCAGCCATGTGTTCTGCAAGGGCCATAGGGAGAGAAGACATATATTTGAATTCCCTGTAGCAGCCCCATCATTTCTTGTGCCTCCTGTACAAGGAGCAAGGTGCCGGCTCCTCACCCCAGAGTGTGGCTTGCAGCAGGTCCCCTCTCTTCAAGTATGAGTGAGGGAGGGTTGGAGGTAATGATTAGAGGCACTCTAAAATGATTGCATTAATTCAACTTATGAAAATGGAAAACAATGGCAGTGTGCAATAATAAAACCCTGCTATAACCATGTGCATCTCTTGTTTACTACCAAGTGCTTCACTGACTACAGATTTACACTGGGGCACAGCTGGAAACTTTTCTCCTTTAAATTTAATCAGCTTTTTTTTTTTTTTCCCCCTTTTTTTTTCCTTCTTTTTTTTTTTCCCCTTTCGGAGAAAAATACCAGCTATCAGATGTTTGTTCCCATCCACTCCTAAGACTCCTTAGTGCAGTGCCTGGAGGTGATAGTGTGAACTCACTCAAGAATGTGAAGGCATTTTATAAATCATTTGGTTTCAGCAGGAGGGGGAGAAAGAGAGAAGGCAGAGGGATGAGAGAGTTTACAGCACATACTCGGCAGTAACTCCCAGCTGTCAAACTTCAGCATTTTCTTCAGTTGCAACAGTGGTTAACAAAAGGATGTTAAGACAGCAGACATGAAACGCACGGTGTAAGCAGCACATTTAATCAACCAGCACCTTTCCACCACCAAGATCTACCCGAACACTATCACAGCCCATTAAAACAAAAGTTGTATAACTGAAGATAGGGCACTGAGGGGAAAAAAGGGAGCTGAGAGGAATAACATGAACTGCCGTAAACAACTCGCGGCGCCCTTTGTGTCCCAGATAACAATGGCAGGGCTGAAGGAGGGTGTTTACAAGCGTGGCTCACTCGCCTCACCTTCCTCCTGCCCCCTTTTGCCATGGCGCTCCTGGGAAAATATTTGCAAACCATTGCAAATAAAAGTCTCCTTCTCACTTTCCAAGAAACGGATCCGGTACTTTTCCATTTCACTCACACTACGGCCAGGCTTCCAAGGGGATTTTATTCTCGCAGCTCTGTGAGTCTCACCCGAAACTTGCTTTCCATTTCCTATCTAGGAACTTCTGCCATTACAAAGTAGTACCTGCAATTAAAAACTGGTATCTATAGAAGTGATGAGGTTTTTTTTCTGGCAACCTGGTATCACCAAACTGTCCTCCCTTGACAACAGCAACAGTCCAGCATAAAGGAGCTGTGCATTGCTCTTCATGTGCACCTCTGTTCAGGTACACAACTTCAGACCCACAGAATTAAGGTGCTCGGAAAGCACCTGATTAACCCACGAACCTGTACGACGTGAAGATCATGGATGTACAACATGATTCATGGAACCCCAGATTGGTTTGGGTTGGAAGGGATCTTATAGCTCATCCAGTTCCAACCCCCTGCCATGGGCAAGGACACCTTCCACTAGAGCAGCTTGCTCCAAGTCCCATCCATCCTGCCCTTGAACACTGCCAGGGATGGGGCAGCCACAATATATAGATTATTTCTGAGTGTGCAAACCAACTATGAACACAAAGGTTAGAATCTATGTGAAAGAAAATCACCTTCTACCTGTAAGCTAAGGTATGATTCATCCAGGCACTACACCACACACAGAAACCAGAGGAAGGTGTGAAATAACAGTACACATTTTCATAGTATAGATACATATTTGGAAAGGCCTAGAGCCAACAGAGCACCTCCTGTGTCGGTCAGGAAGTCAGAACAAAAGAACACGTGAATGTGAGTGAGAATGCACGATCCCTTACCGCAGCTCTCGGCAGCTGCCCTGTGCTACACTCTGACATTCACATCCAAACCACAGAATCCCAGACTGGTTTGTGTTGGAAGGGACCTTAAAGCTCATCCAGCTCCAACCCCTGCCACAGGCAGGGACACCTTCCACTAGGAGCAGGCTGCTCCAAGTCCCTGTGCCCAACCTGGCCTTGAACACTGGCAGGGATGGGGCAGCCACAGCTTCTCCGGGCACCCTGTGCCAGCGCCTCAGCACCCTCACAGGGAAGAGCTTCTGCCTAAGATCTACTCTAAATCTCCCCTCTTTCCATTTAAAACTATTCCCCGTTATCCTACCGCTACAATGAACCAAGCTCTGAAGCAGCAAAGGTTTAGGTGCTGATGGCCCTAGGTATGGGGAAGGATAAGTGTGTAAATAGGAGTAAAAACATAGCTTGTTCTGAAGTGCCAGGCTGACATTTTGGGAGACCTCTGATGCTCTGGGTGGACTTGCTGGGTAGAGGAAAGATGTTCCCCCTTGGCTGCCAGGATCGAGCAGCCTGCCTTCATCTTCTTCTGTCCTCTGCAGCTTGCACAGCGCTCCTCTGCAGGGCACAGCTCCCAGCACTCGCTTTTAACTTCCAGTGGTCTGACCACAGAGGGCTAAATTTTGGCCAGGGAGTGCTTCCAATTGCATGAGAGTTTGTTGTTGCGATGTCTGAGTGGAGAGCTCCCACTCACTTCAACAGCCGACTGGCACTGCTGCAAAGAGGCTCTACCTAAATAGATGTGAAGTAATGAATACTTGGGATAAGCGACTGATTTCAGAGTGTGCTTTTATCCACAGGCCCTGTATTTATAGTTCAAGCCTTTTCAATTAATACGCACACCCTAAAAGAATTAAACTACTAATTATCACATTTTCCCGTGGTTCACAGAACTTTCATCAGATCTAGTAAATGAAATCACGAGTTCAGCAGAAGAAGCTTTACTGCGCCAAATTATGTCAAGGGTATATCATGGTGATAATAAAAGATCACTTGGTTGGAAGCCTAACCTAGAAGGTTGGGGAGGCGTAAAAAGTTCACATTTTGGATCACGCTGCTCTGGTGTGGGCGTTTTGTGGGTTTTTTTCTTGGTTATTGTGGAAGGCAATTTTCCTCCAAGTCAGTTTTCCCTTTGTCTTACATTACAGGCATTAGGAAATTCTTACATAGAAAGACAAATAGATAGGTTGGGGGTTTTGTTTTGCCGTTTAGGCCTTGGCATCACATTCTCTTCCCACTAATCTCTACTGGACAGCAAATTAAAATGATGCCCATACCACAAATAAACTCCTTTCCCTAAGTGCCCAGCTTCTTGGTGGGCATTCCAAAGCATCCTTCAGCCTGTGGTCTGCTCCGGTGGTAGCAATTACTCTGATGCAACTCAACTCTCAGATGTTAATTAAAAAGCAAGTCTCTCAAGGAGACATACAAAACCCCCCCTGGTTGTAGTGAAAACTGGAGCATGCTCACAGCTCCAGCCACCCTTCCCAGGACCCCAGGAGTTCTGGTTCAAGTAAGCACTGAGGCACCTCTCAACACACAATGCACAGGAGCTTCCAGGGAGGGGGTTCCTGGCCAGCCTGTTTTCAAGCTGCCCTGCAGATGGCCCTTGCTGTTATCTCATGGATAAATATATGCTGGAAGGAACGGAACGGAGCAAGAGAACAAAAAAGTATTTTGAAATGACTTAGAATAATCACAGCTGTATTTATGCACCTTATCCACTGGAAAGGTTCACTGCCTTTTTCCTATACACACATATGGAGAAATAAAAACATATACTCTAGCCACATTCTGATTTCTCCTTTCCTTTGCAGCATTCAGCCACTCCGAGCGTAATGAACGTTTCATGTCTTTCAAGCCCTGCTTTGTCATGCTATAAGCATTCATTTCATGCTTTGAATATTTCCTGTCATACTCGCCTTGGATTAGTTTTTTGTGGGAATGCTCTGCTTGTGAAGGTTAATGGTTAGCAGCAGTGAAAACTGAAGTCCTCTGTCAATCCTCAAGTCTCAAACACTGCTGGTCTCTGGAGAGAAAGGCTCTCCACTTGGCCCCAGCAGAGGCTGCAGAACTGACCCTGACTGACAGCCACATATCTCATCCGATTGACAGTCAACACCGTTCGCTGTTGCCATCACAGGGTCCCCTCAAGAGAGTGCCAGCTACTGATAAGCAGGCTAAATCCTGAGCTAGCAGAGGACCTGCTAAATCCTGGAAATGGTGTAACTGTGCCTCACAATCTGTGGCACAAAAACATTTGACTTTGAGTGTGAATCTCAATGAAAATATGGTAAAATACAGAAAAAAATGGTGTTTTCTTCCCTAATTATTCAGATGCTTCTTTGTGACAGTCATAAAACTGGCTGGGAAATACAGCTGGATGCTGCAAAGTTTCAGATCTAGACAACTATGATTAAAAAACTGCATTTCTAGTTCTAGTTGGGATGGATCTGTATTGAAATAAGATGAAAAAAATGCAAGACTAAATCACACATAAGTTAAATTTATAACCAGACGTATCTGCTTTTGTTTCCTCAGGAAATGCTGGCTTTCAGAACTGCCTACATGCGCTCTCTTACAGGGGGTGATGAAGCATAGGTTGGCCCTCATCAGCCCTTCATCAGCTGATGGCTCCTGTCAGAGTCAACAGCCGATGCTGTGCAGCCCTCAGACCAGCCCTATCACAGCTCTCCTGCTTGGCCACAGCTTTAAGCCTGGACAAAGTTCCCCAGTGCTGTTCCCGGCAGACAATGCAATCCATAAGGGTGCAAATCTGCTCAGAATTTGGTCCTGGCAAGTTACAGAGGTGCAAACAAGCTGACATTACCAGGAGCTTTGACTTCAGCGCCAGCGATGAGATTCCTCACTGAAAATGCTAAGGGCTTTTTTTTGTTTTTTTTTCTTAAGGCTTTTTCTGAAGCAAAGTTAATTTTAGATTAGTCCCTCAGGCTGTGATAACTTCTCAGTGTTGCTCTGTAAACAAGAGAGGAGAGTCTTCTTGCATTTATAAGATTCGGATGTAAACGATCCAATGAACAAGAGCACTAATAAAAGCTGCCATTACTGTATTACTGTGTTTGCAACTCTCACTGATGGAAAACTCCTCTTCAAGGGTCGGTTTTCTGCTGCAAAGGAGGTGCTTCAGGGATGTTCATCGTCTGAGATGATGCCCTTTCTAACAGGACCAGTCTCAGCACTGTGTGTTTAGCAACCGCTCATCTCTGTGTATTCCTTAGGCGGGAATTACGGGGACTATCCAAGGACAACTGGCCCTTCAGATACCTCAGTTCCTGCTGCACTTGCAGCACCTCCTTGGAGAGTAAGTGTAAAGCTGGTTGGCATCATGTTCAGTCACAGCTGAGAGAGCCCATGAGGCACCTGGACTCCCCCTGAAGCAGCAGAGATGGGAGGTCAGGCGTGGCTTGAGAAGGGATGGCCTTGGAAGGCAGGATGTTTCTACTAGTTAAAAATGAATTGGAGATCTCTCAGCTACCTTTTAACTTAAAACATAGTTGAGAAATGAGGACAACCACAAAGAACAGAGTTATTGCCAATCTCAGCTTGAGAAGAGGGTTTGAACAGTGAACTCAGCATCCAAGAGGAGTGTCTACCCCTTGGGCCACATGGGCACCACTTCCACTGCTTGAAGCTACCCCACTGCATGGAACAGGAATGTCAGGTTTTAGGACCAGAAAGAAAACACACAACAAAGAGCTGAACTCTGCAACCTGTTAGCTAAGGCAGAGAGGTCTTTCCACAAGCTGCTCTTGCATTTTACCAGGTTGCACATAATCCCCTCCTTCCTTGCAGCTAAAGGTGTGTTAGCCCTACCATGACCAGCCTTGCCTAGAGAAGGAGAAAAGGAAACTTCTCTTTGCATATGTTCCCACTATTGCCTTCTCTTTCTTGAGGACCAGCATTTCTTCCTTTATGTTTTTAGGCATGGAAAAGTAAGCATATACTCAAACATTTTTTTTATGGTTTAATACTCAAGTCCAGCCCTACTTAAGCAAAGAATTCACAGATGATATTTACAAGTCCAGTGTAATTACAGCAGGGTTGAAAAACGAGTTCTGTGAGTTATGGTACATCATTGGTTTTCTTTTTCCCTCTGTTTTTTTCCCCCTTAATGTTACAAGGAACAATGTGCCTTTCATTTCCTGCAGTGCTGTTAAGGTACTTGCAGCTCAAAGCAGCAAGAATACATTAAAACTAAAAGGCATTTGGTTTGAGCATTAAACATTTTTAGTTTTTAGATATAGGAACTGTTTGAGCAATGAATTTGGTGCACATTTGGACTCAGCTGTAATGATGACTGCTGCCTTGCCCACTTGAAATGGCAGAATTTACCCACTTCTGTAAAAAGAAGTTGCTAATCTACAATTAAAGTGGTTTGCTCCCAACTTGGAGTTATCAAATCCCATCAGCGGTGTGTAGGAAATGACACAGCATTCTTCTGCTGTACACAGCACACTGCGTGTGTACCTTTACGCTGCAGTTATTAATTCCCCAGCACTACCACATCAAACACAAACATCGCCAGGTGGATGTCTGACATCCATTTACTGACAGCAGTAACACAGTGCTGTACCACAATTATTAACTCCCTGCCTTTCTCCAGAGCTAAACTCCTGATGGAGCAGAGCAGGATTTGACTGTTAATAGTCAATAAATCTCTGAAAGCTACAATTGCAAATATCCTCCCTCTGCAGACAAAAAGACTGAAAAGTTTTCCTACAAAAGTTTAAAATAATCCTACTGACAAAAAGAAACTCTATCTGATGGCTGTTTCCACGCCTGAAAGTGAGAATTAAAGCCCTAGAGAGAGTCCACGGCAGTGCTGAGCCGGGAATTCAGTTGTTCCTGATCCCCAGGCATGCAGTCACTTCACTACATCAGACTAGCCATTTTGTCATCCTCAGTTCACTGCAAACTAGTCTGTTTATCGCAGACACCACCAAACCAGTGCATTTAACCAGCTTTTAAAATCAATAACCCCCTTTTTTTTTTTTTTTTTTATTGGATGAATTGCAAAATCACCTTGCGGTGCCAACTGAAATGAAGCTTTTACGTACCATTAGGCAATTACAAAAGTGGGGAATTTTCCACACGGGGTGTTCCACGCAGCTGGTCAAAAAAAACCCCTCATTTGAGCAAACTATCGGGGCATCGGAACACGCTCCTGCCTTTCAAATGAAGTTGCTGGTCTCTTTCATCATCCTGCCTGCGAATTTCCTCACCCACATCATAAACAGACGAATTCTGGGGTTCCTTCCTCTCCCCAGAAGCTTCTTTCCCATTCTAACAGACCTGAGAGGCAGCAGCACTTTGCACACTGGTTCTACGTCAGCTTTATCCCTAGTCTTAGGACCATGCATGCATGAACAGGTCCTGTCTCACCTCCATATTTGCTCCTCATGACCATCACGCTGGATACCTCTCTCTTGAAGAAAATATAAAATACTTAATATTTGTATAAAGTTACACTAGTGATCGTGAGAATGACTGCCTGAAAACTATTCTGGCTCAATGGAAGCTGAAAAACAGGCTAAAGTTGGTGTTAAAGCCACCACTGAGAGCAGATGTCACCATCTCCTCCCTCTGTGATGATGCTCCACCAGATATTGCAACTGTAAAGCCCACGAGAAAAATAGAGGGGCCTTAAGAAAGAAAAGCTTTTTTTTTCCCCATAAAATTCACTCTAATGAAGGTTAGACATACAGGTTTTCCAAAATAACACATACAATTTAGAATGATAAATTAAAATCTATAGTAGGAGTCCTTCTTTTCCAGGGCTGTATAGTTGACCCTTTTGAACCTACATTACTCAAGGTATGCAAAATATATGTGTATAATAAATAGCTCTAGAATTTATGGAGTGGAACAGAAAGGATATTAACAGGCAAGTAGAGAGGCTGTATAACCCTCACAAGGCCTTTAAAGATTTATTATTTTAAAATGAAGGAATGCATGCATGTAGAAGGTAGTACTTAATCGATACACTCCTTTGTGTCTTCCAGAAACACATGCAAAATGATTCCAAATCTGCCCTCAATCTGGTCATTCCGCTGTCAGCATCAGCAGGAATAAGATTATGTACAATACTATTTGTCTTTGATTTAAAAAAACCCTCTTCCTCTCTGTGTGGGCTCGTTCCCACTCTCAGTAAAATCAATTACGAGACTCCCATTGACTCCAGAGGGATTTGGATCAGGCCCTGTGGAAGTGGGTCTACAGCAAGTGTAGAACAACGCAGCTAATATGATTTATTGTGTCCGTTCCTGTGCGTGCAGTTTTTCATTTTCTAAAGCCTGCAGTTTTGCTTTCATCCTCACGTTCAGTAGATAAGAACTGCAGATCTGTGTTGATCTACACACTGGGTACACTGCGAGCTGGGGGACTCTGTGTGCTGAGAATGAGCTCAGCGTCTGCCCAGGGGCAGCAACCCCTTTAGGGCCAACAGACTGTGTTAGAGGCATTTGTAAAGGAAAGTCTCCCACACAGGCACTGCAAAAGGTGCGTAATCGGTTGGGAGGGTTCTGCTGTGGTGGGGAAAAATACCCTTTAGTAAAAGAGAAAAAGGAAAATCCTTTTCCTGTCTATTAAGGAAAAAAAAGTACCCTTTGCAGGTCACCAGTGAAGTTCCAAGAATTCACTAAAAGCTTGTTTTACAAGGAAGACTCAGGCTCCAAATCAGAGAGATTTCATTTCACTAGGCTCTGATAGATTTGACATTATTAAACACTGACATTGCTGCTTTTTGGGGCGGTTGTTGAGTAATAGGCTTCCTTAAGACTAAGAAACTGCAGGGTAAGAAGAACTGTGGTTTAATAGCTGTGAAAGAGTATTATCTAAACAAGAAATAATAACATGCTTGGTGCCTAATACTTTCTAAATTAAAATATGATTTAATAAACATAGGCAACATATTCCCTACTATAAAAAAAAAAAAAAACAGAGCAGAATTGGCAGAACAAAAATCACAGTTTAGTCAGTTCTTCTCTTAACCTTGCAATCCTTTGGCTACAAATTAGAATTTCTGTGAACAGGATTGATAAAGGAAATGAGGCACTGTCGATCAGAGACGGCAGAAATGTTTTAAGATGGTATGTTTAGAGATGAGCAGCACAAAATCTATCAAAATATGAAACCTTTCATATTTCAATGGCAGGAAAATACAGGAATCCCAAAAGCCAAAATCTTATCAGACCAATCAGCCCTATGTTCTATGTCCTACAATATATGCTAGTATTTTAAAGGTTTTTATGTACCTAAGCATCTTCTTCTTCCCTTAATTCTTTAAACCCTGATCCAAATGCAGTCTGGATGCGAATATAGCCCTTCAACCTTACTCCCACTTGCAACTTGTTTGGTTGCTAATAAAGTCCCCAAAATACACTCTAAACACAGATACAGTCGTAGGGATTTGAGGCAAAAGCAGTTAGATGTTCTGTGAAAGGGCAATCACAGTTATATTATTATAGATACAATATTTCTACATGAGATGGTGATAGATTTTGGAGACATAAATCCTTCACACAAACTCTTTCCTGTGTATGCACAGTGGACCCCAGTACAGTGCGTGCCCCATCTACATTTCGGTCTTACTAAAAGAAATTCTGGTTATGTATGAGAAGAGTCAAAAGAAACTACTGATCATAACCACTTTCACTTTGGGAGACATTATTTCTAAGTCCTAAATGTAAGTAGTAAAACAAAACTCAGTTGCCAATGGGGCAACAAAAATCTACCTTATTTAAACATAAAAAGAGAAGCTGTTGCCTTACACATGTACTTATCCTTTCACATACAGTCCCTACAGGAATTATGGAATGATTTTTCTTCAGGCTGCTTTACAAAGCAAGCCATTGGCTCACTAGAAGCTATTTCTTCTACTTTAAAGAATATTAATGTTCCCCAAAAGCCACAAACCTACTGCTCCTTCCAAATAAACTCACACTGCTGCCACCTGAAACAATGGCATTGAGAATATATAGAGGAGAAGCAGCAACAAGTGCTAGTTGAGCTTCCCTGACCTGCTCACCCATAGTGTCTACAACCTTTAAAGAACATCAATGACAAAGCAGAGGCAATGCCGTTAGCACCAGTATCAGTCCTGCAGTGGTACCTGCCTGAGCAGCTGGGATGTTTATGGCTGTGCAGTCCTGCCCTGAAACAGCAGCATTTGGGAGTGTGGCTGCTCTGTTTTGTTTAGCAGATTTTTGCCGTAGAGAATGGGTCTGCAGCAACATATTTCAAAGCAACCATTTTGTTTGGTGGGTCTGTCTGAGCTCCTGCGCTCTAAAATGATGGCTGGCCACATACCGAAAGTTAGGTACTTGAGTGTGTCATGTGAGAGCATCAATAAACAAAATGAAGTTAAAAGCACATAGATAAAAATGGAAGCGATGAAGCACACACCCCTAGGGGGTCATGAC
This sequence comes from Pezoporus wallicus, assembly GCF_028554395.1. Lineage (NCBI taxonomy): Eukaryota > Metazoa > Chordata > Aves > Psittaciformes > Psittacidae > Pezoporus > Pezoporus wallicus. Next base: position 2,289,992 of record NW_026638088.1, on the reverse strand, counting down.
TCACGGCCCAGGGACTGAAAGCCTTTGCTATGGAGGAATAAGGATAAGGGTTGCATACAGCAGGCTCTTTAATGGCATCTCCCTAATTAAAATTATTTTAAAAGGGGAAAAAAATGTCTCTCTCCAGGACTAAATGCTACCTTAGGTTAGTGAAACAGTAGCATTGTAACTATGAGGAGAGTACACAACCTATCTGTGGCTATCCCATGCCAATCATTCTGAATCATCTTTATATTAGACATAGGGAAAAAAAAAAATCTTTAGAAATATGGGCTGTTCTAATATCCCAAAGCAGGAGCAGCAGGTAAGAACTTACCATTTTCTGGCTGGTCCTTAATATCAGCTTCACTTGGCTGGCTGGGACTTTCAGATTGACTTGAATCTGAAAAACATAAAATACAGCCAAAAATTACAGGGTCTGCTGTGGAAAATAGATCAGAGGCGCCAGACTTCCTCAAAAGGCTGAGAGTACAAACTAAGGACAGGAGTGTTGCACTAGGACATGATAATGCGAAAGTCCCGTGCCCAGGTAATATTTTGCTAGCCAAAAAAAAAAGGGAATCGTGTTTACGGCACTACACAGAGTGCTTGGGGTGTGTGTTCGCATAAATTAGGCTTTGAGAATCCTTCTTTTTAAAGAAGGCATATTTAAACTACTCTCCTACATGTTTTTTTGAATGCAGCCTCTCTGTTGTATACAAACCAGAGCCTTAATCCAACGCATAGTAAAGTCTCAAAACATATTTTCAAGCAGGCATATAAAGGTAGCTAAGCAACACTACAGAGTCGTGGAGATTGTTGTCTATGCATTTTCTGGAACAAAAATCTGCCAAACTCCTAGAAGAGCTGATTTTAGTCATACTTTCACAGTGCTGACAGTGCTACGTACGGCATCGCTGCTGATTCGCAGTGGTACAAATGAGACTAAGATCCTGGATGAACTGCTTTAGGACTGGTGTAAATCCTGGGTCCTGCAAACTCCCAGCTAACGCTCGCCAAGGAACACAATTTATTTGCCTAAAATAATAAACTGACCTATAAAGGGATGTGTGTAAATAGGAGTGGTTTGCATTTTTTACACATTATTAACTCTACTTTCTGCGAAGATGGTTGCTCTTTGGTTTAAAAGTTAATCTTAGGTGATGCTTTAGTCAAATAGTGTTTTCCTTCAGAATTATTTCCATCCCTATGAATTGGGAAAAAATGTGCCCATACCTGTATGAAAAAAATATATAAAATAATCCCCCAAATTACTCTTTTCACAATTAATACCAATAGAAAAAGATTCTTTTTCTTCCCCTAGGAATTGTTCTGATTTTACTGACCCCATAAAAAGTTTTCGCTGTGAAACAAAACTTAGGAACCAAAACCACTTGCAACTGCACCAAAAACATCCCCCACCGGTGGCAAACCTATTTTCTGACTTCACCTTGACTTTGCAGAGTTTGGAATTAGCTGTCTAAAATTTGACCACATTTCAGTGAGAAGTCAATGCAAGATCAAAAGGTCACGTCACCTAACTGTGATTAAATTGAAAATCTTACTTCTATTGCAAGAGTGATAACACCACCCCTTCTTTTTCTTTGAGGTATTAATAGTGCTGGAAGAAGCAGTACTACCAGTGACCTTGGGTCAAGCAATGCTAATTTATTGCTTGAAAAAGGTTCCTTGCTTTTAAGCAAATGAAGATTTTAATTACCACAGAGCACTATAAAGAAAATGCCTATTTTAAATATTCAGATTTTTTTTTACCTGCTGACTGGATGCATTAGGTATCATTCAGAAGCTTAGAGGACAATCTCGTATAAATTAAAAAGCCACAGGTAAAAAAAAAGTGCTCACAAACCAAATTGTGATAAAATTTCAGAAGAAGAACGCTCAGAGTATTTAGCAAAGGAAGCTTCAGCCCTGATGCTTCTATTTAAAATCGGTGAAATTCTCCTAAAAAGTGATCTGTTTCCCACTGTGGCCAGAATCCACTTCCTGCCTTTTGGATTTATTATTTTTAATAATTTCTCCAATGAAACCCAGTTACAAAAAATCATTCTGCAATTTTGTTTTAAATATTGATCTTTTGAGCTATCTCTGAAGCTCAAATCAGTGACAACACATAGACTTAACAGGTAACGTGTATGGTGCTGTTATATTCTGGACACTGGATTTTGTCTGGAAGTTTTAGGTTTCTGATACCACAGAGGTAGAAACAAAGGTAAAATATTAGGAATATAAAATATTTAGTTAACATTCAAAATTGACATTCAACTGATTTCATTTTACATGGCAGGCATTAGGCTCCTGCTTATATTTTAAGGTTTCCCTTTTCCTCAAGGCTCAATCAGCATTTGCACTTAATATTTAAAGTAGGGTCAGAATTCCACAAAAAAATTATATATTGGAAAAAGTTACGGCAGAAATATGGGACTCAAAGGACATTTTCCTATCACAGTGTCACTGAATCCAGGGAAGCAGGGAGAGGGATGAGGGCTCCGTGGCGGCTCTCAGCCCCCAGCCTGGCACCATGGTCCTAGCCTAGCCCTGCAGCCAGTGGGCAGCCCACGGACCCGGAGCTGCTCCTGGATTTGGAGGAACAAAGTACTTTTGTTTGCGTGGAGCGCTGTTTTCCCAACACCAAAGCCAGTGGCACAAGAGAGACTCTACGGGCCGTGGGACATTTGTTTGCATACTGAATCTTAACTTTCTTCTTTTATTACTCTGGCTACCGCGATCAGGCTTTTCCTGATTCGGTTTCCCTGTAACCCACCCCTTCTGCTGAAATTAAATATTAATTCCTAAAAAAAAGACAACAAAGGCTTTTAGCACCATTCTTGCCGGAGGGGCACGGGGCAATAAAAAGCAGGATGAGGTAGAATTCAAACCAATCGACAGCGGTTGTGATCACGGGAGGCTACCGAAAACATGTACTGGGCAAGCGTATGCTCAGCATTGTTATGCAAGGTGGCATCTTGTGGAAACCCCAGATAAGAAGACGGAGTTAAGGCACTTAGCCAAAATGTTTATATGCAGAATTTTGCTTCCCTGATTTTATTCAGATGCTGCAGATGATCCGGTACATATAAATGTGCAGCCACATGGTTAAGGGATTGGCAAAATCAGAGCCGTTGTATTTTACAGTCTTGCCTAGGACGAGAGAGTCTTGCTCAGGCTCCACCGCTCGCTCTCTGCTTTTGCAGCACTTGGCAGGAACTCCTGTCGGGGCTTTTTTGTTGCTTTTGCACATGGAAACTTTGCAATTCCAGTTTTGGGGATGTGGATCGGTTTGCGGGCTCGGCTACACCAGGAAGGGGGAATGTGTGTCCTGCTGAGTCAGTCAGCCAAACAGGTGACCGGAGGAATAAATTAATTTTTACCCATACATAATTGATATAAATGGAAGATCGTTTTCATAAGCATTTGCATTAAATCAATAAAATCACTTACTATAGAGCAGTTTAACAATTCATTTGATTTTCTCTTTTCTATATATTTGATAGCCACTCTGCAAAACAGTATACACTTTATGCCTATTTTCTTTAGCAACAACACTGCCAGTTAAATTCTACCACCTGCAATAATTAGAGCCATTGGAAAACATACAAAACAAAATATACAGTAGATGCGAGCCCCTCTTGAATCTACGGCCCCCTGCGGCAACGAGTTTCATTGGTGCCTTAAGCTAAGGCTGGTAGGAAGCCAAAGAATCTGTATATTACAATAAAGTGCATGTTATTAAGGGGAGGATTTAAATAATTTCAGATGGAGTTGGAAATATTATAGTGAGGAACCACTATTAAGACTGTTGATTAAAAAAAATAAAATAAAAATCACCAAGGAATCTAGTTTTATATTTAAGGAAGCTTAACCTTGAATAGCACAATGGGTTTTATTTGGGGGCTTTTTTAGTTAAAGAAAAGTTAGTGGTTGGAATTCTTAACCCTCAAGCAGCCAGAGTTAGTACTGAGCGCGTACATGGGAGTCCAGGTTATTGGATGAGGGACGCTCAAGGGGATCTGCTATCAACTGTAATCACGGGGAAACAGGATAAAAAGCACGTTGAAGCTATTGTACTCTCTACTTCCAAGCATCAACTATGATTAAAGGATAAAGAAAATAAAGAAAACAACAACAAAACAGGCTAGTTTTTCCAAAGTAGCATTCCCTACTACACCTCTATTCTCCGTTCCTCTTTGAATCTGTTTCTCACGCATACGCTACCGCAGCACTACAGAGGAGGTTACACCCAAGACCCAGGTCTGTCTGATCTCCAAGCATAAGCAGACAGGGACCTGCAACTCCAGGATGGAAGCTCTGGACTTCTCAATGCTCAGTTTTGCCTTTCAGCTGCAGCAGGAGCACAGCCCCAGCCGGGCTGCACGACGGCTGCGTGGAAGCAGAGCTCAGAGCACTGGAAGGGAGCGCTCCATTGTTTGGAAAGAATAAAACCTTCCCAGGAAAGTCTGGCCCGTGGACAGGACCAGTGTCAACAGACTGACAATGTTGTTCTTTTTTGTAGACTGTGACACAGACAGTGAAGAGTTGTTAACACTCATGCACCAAAAAAAACGCTTCAAGTGTCATGGCACTCCTCAGTGCTGAACCACCTCATGGCTACCTGACTTGGGAGATGCAGGATGATTTCTTGGTCACTCACACCTTCTCCACACACTGTGTTTTCCAGCCTGGGGTAACAAGTGACTTGCAGGGACCAGCCTTATTGTCTGCACAAACTCAATTCATTGCTGTTGAGCTTAGTTTTTCCTATGTAGAGCCCTCGCTAGCAGCCAGTGTCATAACTCAGGTGCAGATGCATCTATACTCCAAAGAGTAAAGGTGATCCCTGCATAGTGGAGTCAAAATACTGCTGGCGATGCCAGATGAGCCGGGCTCTGCTGCCACTGCCCATGCTGAGCCTGCTCCTCTCCGCCATGGGCTCCTCCACGGCCAGACCAGCACCTCACAACTTCGATTTTCCATTCATATCATGTTTAGGTGGTGGTGGTGGGGAATATTGTATAATAAACTGACATATTTTATTCAAATTTCAGAGTCTTATTTGTAATAAAAAATTTATATGGCTGGGTTGTGTTCATGCAATAAATTTTTCATCTATAATTTGGGGCATGGATTCTACCAAAGATTTATATATGTTAAAAAAAAAAAGAAAATAATCTAAATCATGCTCCTTTATGTACAGTCTTACACGGTGAGCTTAAAGGATTTACAAACAGAAACCAGCACCAGGACTGAGGCTCTTTTACACTCGCTTTCCCTTCATTATACATTATAATATGAGCACATAGGGCTTACTCCATATATGCTAGAATTATTATTTACGGCTATTTTGGTGGCTACTACTATTACTTTTAAGGAAGGCCTGGCTCTCCGTTTAACTCCAGCCATGGCTTTCAAGTCAACTTTTATAGGGAGTTCAAAGTGCTTCATTATCATACTCCTCACTGCCACACAGGCACATATCCCTACCAGATTTCCAGTTTTATTTTCTACCCCCCTGTACAAGTTCACCCCATCCCTGCTGCTCTCGAATAAGGCTCTGCAGTGGTAAAATCCCTGCGGTGCCAGCCTGGTTGGGTTTGTTTTTTATAAGGCGAGGACTCTTAATTCCTGTACACTGGGAAAGAGATTATCTTTGATAATGGAAATGTAAATCAAAGCTTGCTGTTGTTTATTCCAGACAGACATTTGTGTGTTAAGTCTGTTTATCAGGCAACACTTTGTCTAAGCCAGGAAGTAGTCAGCCTTTGTAACAAGATGTATGCAAATGATTTTCCCGTGAGCCCTTGCCACAAAACTTTTGTGGCAAAACCCCTCCTTGTTACTTCACCAGTAAGACGCTCCTAAGCTACCCCGTAAGTAGACTAGCAACAAAACAGCTAGCTAGACTATGCTGATGAGTTTGAATGAGACCAAAACATGTGCCCACAGTCTGTTGCTCGGTATTGTAAGCAGACTTTGTGTATTACATCTGTTTATCAGGCAACACTCTCTCTGCTGGGGAGGCTTTGTACCAAGGTAGATGCAAACAAAGATACCCGCAACTCCCAGGCTAACTTTACTTTGGATGCAGAAATTCCTGATGACTTTCCTCCCCGTAGGGAAGGAGAACGTGAAACTTCACCGAGAGGCTGCGAGACCCTAAAGCTGTATCAAAAATGGTTTCATTTTAAATCAACTTTCTTTGTTCTCACAAGCCTATAAATGATTTACTGCTATCGTGTGATAGCCTAGAATGTGGGGAATCTGTGTATTCCCATATTTGTTCCTTGATATTACAAACAACTATTTGATTCACTTCTAAATGTTTGTTTTTAAACCAGTTTACAGCCTTTGATTCCTGCTTACTGATTCATTTCTGAAACATTTTCTATTTATTCCTTTGCAGTAGCAAACGTTAATTTTGACTTAATTCAAATTGTCATCAAAGGCTTCCTTAAGAAATCCCACAGCACAGATTTTATTTGTTATAATAGAATATTCTTAAAGTAAACATCATGCAACTGTGGGGTTGTGTGTTGTTTTTTTCTTTAATTCCAAGAGATACAAAAATCCGTTACCCAAAGGATTCAAATTGGTTCAGCCCTTTTTCCTAGACAAAATAAACACTTTAGGACTTTACTTGTTTGTATTCTCCTCAGTGGTGCTGTATGCATCACCAGCTAAAAACAAAGAAACTTTTAGCTGCTCAGACAAAATGCAGAAGCTCCCCAAACAACGAAGCGGGGGGGGGGGTTGGGGGGTGGGGTGTGGGGAGGCATTCAGAAAGTCTGACAGTCCATTCAATATAGGGATGATGGCCATAATGCATCCAGGGTCCCCTTGCTAATTAAATATGCATTGGCACAGTTTTGATCGATGCAAGCCATGGATCAGATGACACACCTGCAAAATCTTGAGCCCAGAGCTCCCAGGAAAAGGAAAATACAGGCTGTCTCCTTATCTTTGTTTTCAAAGGCTCTCAATTTCTGTGCTTAGATATCTAATTTAATTCTCTCACCCCTCAGCAAACTGGATTAGGAAAGTCAATACTGCCATTGTGCATCGACAGGAACACACAGCTTTCCTTTTATTCAATTTAGCCATGACCTTTAGACAAAGATAATGACAACTGTCTAAAAGTAAGGTAAGGCCTTAAGGAAGACCCTGCTGAGGGGCCCCTTTCCCTTTCCCTGGCTCCTCCACCCGGGAAAAGCCCACCAGACATGGAGCCAATTCAGAAAGACGCTTTCTTCCCGGATGGCAATGGCTGGCTTGGCAGAGCAGCACCCTCAAAGGGCTCTGTCCCACCCCAAGGAGAGGGGACACCGAGGAGCGGGCACCAGACCCTGCTGAGCCGTGTGCCGAGCGGTGCCAATGTCTCTGGAGGAAGCGCGCGTGCCAACAGCAAGTGCCGACCGAGCTCTTGCACCAAGAGCGATTGTGCTGCCCTATTTTCTCCTGTTTGGGAAAGAGGGAAACAGGAGGGTCAACCGAGTGTCGGCGGGAGCACTAATTCCTAATTTCTGGCTCCGAGACTTGGGAGGAATTGTAATCCTAGAGCTAAGTGCATGGCGCGGGGAGCCGCACACAACCACGCTTGGCTGCGGCAGGAGGAGGAACCGGCACACGGATTTTCCTGGAGCTGAGCTGAAGCCAATGGAAATGACATTACTTTCCAATAGGTCTCGCATCAATATTTTTAGCAGCCTTCCTACAGGAGATAGCATCTTCCTAATACATCTGTAAGGGAAGGACAGAGAACATGCTCTAAGCTAACGAACAGCTATCAGGCAGTAATCCACTTTGGTACCTACAGATACAAGGTTGTACCTGAATCACTGATTTAAGCATCTAAAAATTCATATTCATGGAGCAGCCCAGCTCCACAAAGCGTTAGCTTCCATGCTGCACAATGCTTGAATCCTGCAGTCGTTTTTTTAGCTGCATTTAAAAATATACTTGGCATTTCTAGCTGTGGACCAATATTTTTCTCATGTCTTTTTATACAGATTTGGAGGGAAAGATATTTGTAATGGAAAAAAAATATGTGCAAAGTTGGATTGCTAAGTTTCTGTAATCTTGGGAAAGGAAGGAAAAAAAAGCAGCCTATATAAGAGCTACAAGAAACCATATGGATCAACAAGAGCTGCCCTCATATCCCTGGGAAATATAAATTAACCTACATTTCATCATCATAAGCCCCAAAATAAAAAATCTAATTAGAGTCTCTACCCTCAGATTCACTTGGAGGAAATTTGCCTATCCCCCTCACCAAATGATTTACAGTCCTTCGCCCCATTTCTTGAGAGCGATTGAAATTTATTGAATCATTTCAGTTTTTAGAGAGCTTCCATTTGGATCTGAACGGGCTTCCCAGGCATATGTGGTGCTCCGTTATTTAAAATTAATTGCAGTACAATAATTTGAAATTGCTTCACACTGTAGGAATCTCAAGTGCTTTGAAATATTTGAACCGTTCTATTTAGAAGCCATCAAACTTCTGAGCACAGGCATCCAAGAATTGTTTTAAAAGCCAAAGGGCTGTGCTGATGATCCCAAAGTGCAGGTGAGGCACGGCTCTGGGCATGCTCAGTGCACACGGATGTGGATTTATAGAACAATTCACCAAAGTCTGCCCGAATGTCAATCTTTAATTAACAAAAATGGTGTCTGTAATAATTTCAAGCCCCTAAAAAATTTCTAAAACTAGAAAAGCACTGTTATAAAATAATGGCATACATTAAAAGTATTATTACTTCTAATGTATATTTATAGAACATCCTTTTATCCTGGAAATTAAAACATCTTATTAACATTAAACTAAGCTTTACAATACCTCTGTGGGAAAGGTGAGCATAACTATGCCCACTTTACGCAGGGCTGGAGGAGGCACATAGAGGTTAAGTGATTTACCTTCAGAGGCACAGTTACCAAAAGGAGTAAAAAGCACGGGGCTGAGCTCTCAAGCCGCTGCTCTGGATAATAAAGTATCACTCCCACCAATACAGCCATTACAATGGCAACGGCAGCAGCAGTGCCCACTTAGGAAGCTTTCAACTACATTATGTAGGAAATTACTTGGTAGAGCGGATCCAAAGTCACCTAGAAGGGATATTTCACTCACTCTCAGTTTCTGTTTCATCTGCCTTTTTTTTTTTTATCCTTATTAGATATTTTCAAAGACAAGAATTCATGTCTTCATTTTTCTCCAGAGCATTTTCTCACTCAGTTTAACAATAACAACAGTATTTAGGATGACTAAATAGCTGGTTTTGCAATGCCTGACTTCATGTATAAAGGCAAGTGAGGATGAAACTGTGTAATGAGCAAATCTGGTAGCTTTGGTCAAAGCCTCCAGGTCTGCTTCTATGCAATTTTACACTGGTGAGTAAACCAACATCAGCAAAGCAGGATCATGTCCACCATATGGTGAGACTCCATTGGCGGTAGTACAGTCACCCAATTAATCTCTATCCCCCACCATCCCCTTGTTATTTATTTATTGTGACAAACTCATCCTTACGGGACCCGAGGCAGGGAGCTGCGTATTCCCAAGCTATTCTCGTCAGTGCCCATCCTCATTCTTTATCCGCGCTGCCCAAGCAGTAGCTGCTGGTCTGTTACCTCTCCTCTGGCCAAGATGTGCGGTGCTGCAAGGTCACGACCAAGGAGGCTTTCTATATTTTCCATAGCAGACAGGAATAAAGAAGTTTTCAAACCTTCCATCTATCAAAAAGCCAAATAAAACCCACTCCCTGACAATGAGCACAGCCTTCTTAAACTGCTTTCCAAAGCTCGCCTTCCTAACATGACATGAATAACCTGTTTCTGGAGACCATCCGAGTGTTCATCTATTTCAGGCTGTGCTTCTTGCTAAGGTCTCTCTGCAGCTGGAGCCATTCAAGACTTCCTCAGCCAGCAAAAACAAAGGAAAACCTTCACCAAATCAACAAACCAGGCAAAAGCCCCAACCTCCTCCTCGGTTTTCCACCTCTCCCGCTTCTCCTAAAGCACGGGTGTAAAATTTTCCTTTGATTAACCAAAAATTCAGGTAAGACTCTATACACCAAACAGAATAAATAATACTTAAAAAAAAGAACTAATATCTCAAAGAATTTTGGCCTATTTTCTCTATTAAGGATTATTGTATTTCACACAGGGGAAAACGATGTTGATAGCAAAAACATGTGCTATTACTTAAGGAATAAGCAAAAGGTGAACCAATATTCCAAGGGGGTTTTGTCAAGAACAGATTAATATCAAGCTACCAATGGGGTAATCTGAACTACTAATAGTTCAGCTACTATTTTTTCCTGTGGTTCTACACTAGCAGCCCTATGTTCACAACTCTCTTTCACTGCGATGTACCTGACACTTTTCCCTCTGGCTCCCATTTCACTCCCTGTTAAGTACATATTTGGTTGCAATGGTCAAATTTCCCCTTTATTTAATTCTTTATTAATTTATTTATTTCCTGGCAGATCTCTTTTCCTTGTTCTGTGCACTCAGAGGGGTTCCACGTGGCATGTGAAAAACTTCCATTTCAGGTTTTCTGAAGCTTTATGCGAAATGAAACTGTTGGCAAAAATGCATCGATACATGAAGTTATACAGCAGAAAAAGCTGCTCCACAGTTCCCCTTCCTCCCTCCCTGCCTTTTGCCTTTTTGCCATGAAAATAACTGCAGAAATAGTGCCATCAACCCAAAGCCTCTCTCAAGCTGAGAAGTCAGAGGATTTTGCCCTCAAAGAATTGCCACTGATTGCCACTCCCTGGATATGTTTCTACTCTCACAATATTGTAGACTGCGAAGAAGAACAGAGAATTACCATAAAAATCAGGATGTGTTTTGTTGCATCAGTATCATGTTGGCATCAACAACATAGACTTGGGCAGAAAAAAAAGCAGCCTTTTGGTAGGCAGCCTACTTGTTCTGTGATTCTGCTGTGTTTGGAAGCCACGCAAGTGGGAGATGAAGTTAGAAGTCCAAGTAACATCATGCATGCTCGGTACGGAGCCACCACACTGAGGTGTAACAAAATCGGAGTTACAATCACCATAAATCATGGAGAAATGGAACTGTAGCTACATCTCAAAGGACAGTGGATTATTACAAATATATGAAAGAGTTTGGCATATAAATATATATATTATGGCTTATATAAATATTAGGGCATATATATATAAGAATCATACCTCATATATATTTTATGTATACATATATATAAATATATATATTATACATATATATATAAGGTAGGATTCCCAACACACACACACCTTGAAAAAGATAACATATCAGCTCTGAAAATAGAACTAGAAATCCATGTTCACTTGGTCCCAGTGCTGCAGAACCAAATTCTGAGGAAGAATATTAACCGCCGAGAAGTCCAGAGCTCTCAAACCCTACAGCTACAGTGTGTAGACAAAATTTGAATCAAACTTTCCGAGCCACGGCTATGATCTGGTGAACAGACAGCTTGACTTGATTACATTTTTAAGTTTCAGTTTCTATTTCTGTTTTAAGATGAAAAAGATCATAGAGTGTCAGAAATTTGAATACTGAATAGCAAAAGCTCTTGCAGGTTTAGAAAGCATATAGAAAAGCTGGCAAAAGAAAACGCTATTCCATTGCCACCATCTGCTTTCTGGCATATTGAAGAAACTTTACTAACAGCAACATTTTCTTGCATTAGAATATCTGCTAATTAGTTTTGTTGTAAATTTTTTTAGTTTAAATTACCTTTTACACAGAAGGCAAATAGCCAGTTTTTTTGGCTGGCTACACCTTACACCACGTCTGATAACATTTTCACATGAAGTTCAGTTTGCCTCCTATTTTTCTATCAAAATCCTATCTTTAGCATAGCCAAAGCCTGCAAAAAAAAAAACACTTTGCCTTGCTGAGACTAAAGAAAAAAACATCAAACATACGAAGTGTTAAAAATCGCTGAATAACTCAAAGGGAAAAAGATAATTTTGAAGGCGTTTTGGCTGAAATCTATTTTCCTTTGAATTGCATGAGTGTTTTAAAATGTTAAAAACACTACAGAGTGACTAATGAATGTAAAAGAATGATAAAGAGTATGGGTCCAGTTATCAGTGATGTGCCTAAAACAAAATAATTTTGGACAGTCTGCCATGCAAATATTGACTAAAATGTCATAACTAATGTCTGCAACAAAGGGAATCCTGCAAAGGAATATTCTGTGGTACTTAATGCATCGTGGAGAGCGCCTTGTAGCAAGCAGTACGTTACAGAGCCTGAAAACTTCAGTTGGACAAAAAAAGGCTAAAATTTCCCAGATAAAAATATTACTAATGGCTGTTTGCGGCGTTTTTTGGCTGTTTTGGTTTTGGCTGTTGGTGGTTTTTTTGTGGTTGTTTTTCAGAAACAGGCCTTGCAAAAAGTTAAAGGTTACGTTTGGAAAACGGTTCACTTAGAAGTGGACTTTCCAAAAGAAACAAGTTATCAAAAAATTAAAAATAGACCAAATGTAACCACCTCATTGACTTATGACGATTTCCTCTGCCATCTGAAACAGCATTTTCACTCATTGATTTGCTGGCAGGGCAGAGGCTGTTTGCAGGTCTCTATCATGCTGTACTGAAGTAAGATGGAAAGACATTGAGCCTACCACTGCCCTGGACTGGAGCTGAGAGATGGCAAAGATTCTGTTCAACCATTGCACAGGACCTAATTCTGTCTAGGTTGCAGAGCCCAACTCCACTCTACATGTAGGGTTAGAAATAAAACTGCAGTCCTAAGAGAATGATAGCAACACTCAGTTTTGTATTAGGCAAAGTACACAAGAAGGGCTCAGAAACTGCTTCCAAAATCACATCATTTTGGTCATTTTATTACTTTTTTAATAGCCTTAAAATATGAAGTCAAAATGAAGAATGACATGGGAAGTTGCATTAAACAGCTCCAGGTTACTTGTTTCTACACTGACATATTGAGCTATGTGTAATCACAAACAACCCAGTCACTTTTTCTGAAACAATCAGGGCTACAGTGAAACCTTCTGTATGTGTTTTGAGAAATTTCATTTCTGAGAAGAATTTCGCAGCCACCGAGATGACAAATAACAAAGATATTTTCCATTTCTAAAGCATCTTTCATCCAAGATCAAAGAACTTCATCAACGTTAATTCTCCAAGTACTCCTTTGAAATAAGAGTACTATTAAACCTATTTTATCTTTATCTAACTTGATCTATTATCTTTATAAAATGCTGGTTACTGTAATATCTCTCTAGGTGGAGCATGACTATAAGTTAAGTAACTTCACCAGAAATACTTAGTGGATCAGTGGTAGAATTGACAGCATGTGGAGCAGTCAAGAATTCTAAACCCTTTCTCCTTCCTAGGTTAATTAATAATAAATAGATATTTGTGCATATATATATATATATATATATATATATATGCAAACTGACATAGGACAAAAACCCCTCTACCATGATAGGATTGAGGTGCCACCAAACTAAGTGAATATTTGGAATCAGCAGACACATAAAACGGCTGGTAGGAAATGCTGTCCAGTGTAGGACAGACGGACAGATTCACACGTGTGTGCAGGTAACAAATTACAGATTAAGAGAATCAGCATGCATTTGTTATTTTCAAAACCTTTTGGAAGAAATGAAGCCAAACTTTCATAGCAAAGATGAAAAGTCTCCACAGTGAAACCTGCCCAGCCCAGGGAGGAAGGGGGATGCTGGCAGGCAGGAGTGTTGCTGTGGAGCTGACACCCCGAGCTCAGAGCCAGGTTTTACCAGCTGCACCATGGGTCACCCACAAAAAGACTGGTGGGGTGTGGGGCAGGGGCTGAGGCTGAAGAATTTGTTTAACAGTAAACTGACGATCATTTAACAATTAATTACAGGCTGTGTCACAAACCACATAATTCAGTCTTTGGGCCGGGCTTATTCTTGACATAACCCAACTGGAATTGCACTGGGGATAAACTTGGTGCAGTATTTTCATAAGGCTCCCTTTCTTATCATTCCTGCAATTGGTTGTATGTGGCTATAAATGATGTTCTCATGTCTGCTTTGTAACATGGATGAAATGTTATCGACCGTGTTCTGAAGCGTTAGAAAACAGCATCTGCTCTGTGAGTGTTCATGGTACCCGCTTTGGATAAAAGCAGCCCGTGTTTTGAGAGGTGTGCTTTTAAAATCCTTTGTGGTTTTGCAGCAGAGGAACCGTTGGACAATGAAGAAAAACATTTCAGCTCCCCTGAAAGTTTGACTGTTCCTTTTCAAACAATACAACACAAGTTTTGGGACATACTGCTGACACAGCAATATCAGTGCCTCAAAGAAACTGTGGGAAATGTCAAATTTATGGTCCTATGGGTGATTGGTGGAAGGGCTTTCCCCCCCCCCCCTTCAGCAAGCCTCTGTCAAAAACAGAGCCTCTAGAAAGTTTTTGGCTACGTCCCAGCAAAGCAGAAGGAAGCTGTATCCCACACTTCCCTTGGGACTTAATGAAATATACAGCCTCTGGGCTTCTTTCAATTTGGTCTTTCAGATTGCTAAACCAGTGAAAGAAGGATCCTAGCTGTCACAAACGTCACATGTTTGGGGTCACCTGCTGCTCGGGGGTTCTCATGCCAGTTGTTGACATAATAAGCACCCCTTACACTTTAATTACAATTCACAGTGTGCAAACTCTGCAATCTGCTTTAAGGCAGACAGTCTTTTAAATCAACACTAAATTCTACTACTGTTCGAGCAGAAACGGGAGGAAAAAGATGTCCAGCTGACTGAATAATTGTATTCAAATATTTGTGATCCCGAAGAAAAGTAAGCACTAGCCAGTGAAAAGAGCAACTGTCTTGCCTGTAACACTTCAGAAAGCGTCGTTAGGACTCGACTCGCTTCTCACAGTCACGCAGACGACGCACGTGAGACGTGTTCGTTTGATGAGCTCCCACCATCAGCAGCTCTCCCCGGCGCTCTTGCGAGCGCAGACCTGAGCACCAGCTGTGTTTGTCCCCGGCACGAAGCGGGATCGTCTACGGGAGGGAAATTCTCAAGCCCTCTCAGTATGAATTTCGACAGGACTTGTGCAATGAAAGCCCAAATGGGAAGATGTGTTTGTTTTATGCTGGAATGCTTTATTTAGCCCAGTACAAGAAACATTGGATCCACTTAAAAATACTTCTTATTTTGAGAAAGAAATGAGAGCCCTTCAGTTTCCTTGACCGTAGCACTTTAACTGTTACTCTCTCTCTTA
Source organism: Pezoporus wallicus (assembly GCF_028554395.1). Lineage (NCBI taxonomy): Eukaryota > Metazoa > Chordata > Aves > Psittaciformes > Psittacidae > Pezoporus > Pezoporus wallicus. The sequence continues at coordinate 2,274,753 of NW_026638088.1, read as the reverse complement.
ATAAAGACATATCAAGACCACCAAACTTAAATAAATTACACCATCCAGAGAGGGGCAAAAGACTCTTCTCCTTATATGTTGGAGAAAATCCATTTTAGCATTTGTGCATCTAAAAATGCCTCCAGCCAATTATATTATTTATAATGCTGTGGTTGAATCCATCTTTTCCCATGGAAAGAAAAAGAGCACAAGAGGGGATGTATGCGCAGGGACTACTTCTAGGAGAATTTCTACGTTCTCTCTCTTAGAAACGCTGTTAACTTGTGGGCTGATGGTTATGGATCACACTGTCCACACACAGGGAAGTGCTCCAGCATCCTGGTGCCAGCACAACCTCCAGCAGCTGCGCTCCACACTCATTATCCCTACGTGCTCTCAGGGAAACAAAGGGGAAGTCAATAGCGCCATGCGAGGGCCTATTCCTATTTAAATCAACAGGAGTGACTTTGGCCATAGCAGAAGGCTGCTGTTGTCCAACTGGTCTCTTAACAGGAAAAACCCGATGGGTTTTCACCATATCCAATAGCCAGCTGCTGGCAAGATGCTCTTCATCCCTGGGCTGAAAGGGACGCAACCTCCTGCTGCTGCCTCTCCCATCGCCTCTCCCACAGTATCAGCGACCTCAGATAAACTCAAAACGTTTTGAAATTATCATCAGACTGTGAAGTACTTCAATGAAAATCTATAAAACAAATTTATAGCGTGCATTCATGTGTATTATATATACACTTAGAACAGGATTTATCATTTAACTGACCTTTGAAGCACTGGTATTTTTAGATCCAAAAAATGCATGTTGATTGTACTTCAACCCTGTCCCCTTACAATGTACGAACTCCTCGATATCTTACTACAGGAAAGATAATTGCAATGAATTTTTATATTTCAGCACATGGGAAGATAAGATTAGACAGTAGGGACATAAAAGCAAACTGCACCACATAAAAGATAAGTTTCTGAAAGTTACAATTTACACCAAATGTTATAGATGAAAATGTTCAAAGCTATTTATGGGGCCTCGTGCTGGTCCCATTATAGACCATGGGAAGACTGCAAAGAACCAGCACTACCTTTCACTTAATCACTTCTTCCCATACCTATAAACCTTTTGAAGCAGAGAAATTATTAATGATATTAAGACTATTACTAATTCCCATAACTACTCTGGTGCATCAGTAACCTGGTCCCAAGGCCGTATGTGCTGCACAGACCTCAGCATCCAAGAGGATTGTTCCTACTCTAATGGGATTATCTACAATCTGAGCAACTCATCTCAAAAGGTAAATAAGCATTTGATTTCCCCCTGCCTCTTCTGCACACCCTGTTTGCCTCTGTCAACTGCTACTTACTCTATTTTTTAACACCTTTCTTCCTTACCATGAAGTTGCCACCAACAGTGATTTACCCAGTGCACGAAATGAGGAATAACAGGAAGAGATACGCATTTACTTGCATACAAAAAAAAAAAGCTAAAAAGCAAATTAAAGGTAGGGAGAACCACGAGAAGTGCCATATGATTCATCTATAGGCAGCAGACAACAGACACAACCATTGCCTACTAAAGGACACAGGTGCAACAGCAGAATAAGCCAGTGCAAAGCAAAGTTTCTACCATAGCAGCTACTAAATAAGACCCTCTGGAAACCTGTCCTGACAGCATTCAGCACCCGCTCCACCAGCTGAGCCCTCGGGCTGCTCCTCATTGCCACAAACCAAGGAGTGATACCAGTGTGAGGAAAGGCTCCTATGAACATGCTCAAAGTGATTTTTCAATCACATCTTAACCGTGCTTTCTATTTTGTTTCTCCAACTTAACCTTCTCTGAGGACTATTCCTATGAATAGTCTCGGATTTCATCCACTTCTGATGAAGCCCTTTACAAAAAAAGTGTTGCTAGAAATGTCTGACAAGGGAAAAGTGTTTTTTTTCCCTTACTATACAATTACTAAAAACATATGGTGGAAGAGATTCTGTGCAAACCTGGAGTGTGGTTTGTTTTCCACAAAGACGAGGGAGGAGAAGGTGCAGCCCTAACCATGGGATTGGTAAAAGAAGGAGCTACGATGGAAAGCATTTTGATAACTGAACTCCATCAGCCAATGCAGTGAAGAGTAAGCTCCATACACAAAATTACATGTAGACTGAATCAACCCCACTCTCAGTATTTGTGGGTGTGAGCTGTATGTATACAGTGTTTGGTGAAGCCCAATTCATGTTCAAAAGAAAATTAAACCAAAGAATAAGTTATTAAAAGAAGCCTTTGAAGCAAAAAGCAATGATGTGTGAAAGACAGAACCAGAAGAGTTTATTTAAACACACAGCGCTGAAAACAGGGAAAACAGAAATTAGGAAATTAGAAGAACAGTCATGAAGGCACCCAGCAGCCTTTTCCTGGTACCAGAAGTTCTTATATCTATGAATATTTTATCCAGATTTAACTATCTTTTTCAAGTCCTTCCTATCAAAATTCCAGACATTTTCTTCAATAAAATCAGAAAAGTGATTCAAAATGTATTGGTAGAAGATATAAAATGAGCTCTGTGTGGATATTACAAAGGATCTGGGAACCTTACACCCTTTAGATCTGCTTATTTAACTATTTAGCAGCATGATTTAAAATTTGCATATGACTGGTTTGATGCCAAGCCATAAGACTGAAGCAGGGATGTCTCTCTCCTCCTATGAATTTCAAACCCAAGTTTTTTTAACTTACCCCTCGGATGTGAACTAAAATTACTGTGTAGCCCGTGATCTAGTTAGAGAAGTATATGTAAGACTTTAAAATAGTCTTCCTTTTTGTTCCCTTAAACTTCCTAGCAAAAGTCAATCGTTTTGTGAACACGCTCAGAAATCAGATATTTCATGCTAGTTCCAAAAGAGGAATTCCTCCATTTAGCAAACCCAAGTCTAAAAATAAGTGTCTAAAGCTGAAAAAAAGTTGGGTATAAAACTCAATTCCTCATTGCACTGCAGTGCCCAACAGCACTCAATGACTAGAATAACGTGGCCCAGCCTCTTACAACAGTTTTCTCATCCCAAATAAGTTGCAAAAATAAGCTCTGTGATAAAATTGATCCATGAAAGCGCAGGTCCTTCTTCCGAATGTCTCCCAGCTTCTCCCTGTGTATCATTAAGGCATTATGGATGTAACAAGCCCATCCCAGTGAGTAAGGTGGGAGTGCTTCTCCTATCGACTAACCAAGGTATCTGCAGCCCTATGTCAGCACAAGACCACACAGCTCTTGTTTGCCCAGTCTCTGCTAGATATTAATTTTATTATGGCAGTCTAAATAAACCAGGAATAGCAAGGGACAGCAGGGAAAGGAGCAGAGAGGAGGCAGCCAGACATGTAAGAAAAGTTTACGCAGTCATGATTTTATATACATGCTTTGAAACTCTAACTTCTGTGCAGATTTGATGGTACCATGTAACCCCCGCTACAGAGATGCATGTGGCGGTGGACTCTGTCCCTGCAGTCCCCCTTCATTTCACACACCAAAGACTAACCCTGGAGAAAAGAGGAATGTCTTTCTTGCTGGGCATGCAGTTTGGTCCAAATTGAGGGAAGAAGCTGAAGAAAAATAGTCAGTTTAAGTGTCATAGCTCAGTTAATAAGGGCTGAATTCATTAGTCATGACAGGCAGGCCTGCAATAAATTATGACTGTCTTACGCTTCCCCATTAGGCAAAATCCTTTGCTGATTTTTCTCCACTCTTCATTCAAAAGCAATTCCCAGTATGCATTCCAGGACAATTTGCTGTGTGCTGGTGAGATCAAGAAGCAAGGACACTGGAGGGGTGAATGCACCAAATACCTGACTTTGCAGGTTTAACCACCTTACACAGGTACCATAATCCAAGCAGAAACTCTTCCTGTATCTGAGGCTGCTGAAACACCTGCGGAGTACCCCTGCTTCTTACGATCTAGGAAAGGGCTTTTATCCTTTAACCCTGTGCAGGGACCTCGCTGCCAAGTTCAAGTATCACCAATTATTATCGGTGCTGCACCTAGGCCTGCCACCCTGCAGATCTCCATTTTGCTAAATGCTGTATAAGCAAAGAACAAAGAGAGAGCCCTTGCCGCAAAGAGCTCCCAATTTACTAGGCCTACCAGGAGAGCAGGACAAGCACAGCATCTTACTCTACTGCCAAGTATAAATTCAGAGCGCTGGCTCCAAGTGGTTGCAAATAAATGGGGGAAAAAAGTATAAAGTAATTCTGCTCACTTTGTTTCATTTCCAGCCCATGAACGAAAGAATATATTATATGCATCTAAGTCCTTTAATAAATATATAAACCACAGAAAGATACAGTTTAGACCTAAAATACCACCTCAGCTCTAGCTGCAGTGTCAATAATGCAATACTACAAGAAATGTGTGAGAATATGAAGTATAGGAGAAGTATATATTATACGCATTCCTGTGTAACATTATCTAGGTGTTCCTGCTATGGCAGGGGGATTGGACTAGATGATCTTTCGAGGTCCCTTCCAATCTCTAGCATACTGTGATACTGTGATACTGTGATATGTAGTATATATGTAGCAATTAAGTGTTGTACCTATGTAGTATACAAGTATGTATGTATAATATGTAGTGTATTAGCCCCCTCTTTTAGACATAGATAATGGAGCACATCTAAGAAGTGCCTAAAGCTACATGCTGCATCTGAAGAACAGCAAAATGAATAATTGGTGGCTGAGTCCTTGTGTACTCAGGACTGACTGGGTCAAATCTCATGGCTTGATTAAGCTTCTCCTTTTTTACAGACAGCCTTACCCTAACTGATGTTCACACACTTTGCATCAGGCCCACACAGCTAACAGGCAGTGGCACCCTGAGCTGAAATCTCATTTTCATGCTCTACCCACACACAGGTATCCCGATGGATCAGGGCTCCAGAATGAAGAGAAAGGAGAAGCTCTGAGCTGTGATGGGCCATGCAGACTGGAGGGTGCGCCAGGCCTTGGGGCTCAGCTTCTTTAAGGAGTGCAGGAAACAGTCTACTCTGTGAGCATCAGCAGGCTTTACTGCACACACAGACTTGCAGACAAAGGATCAGCCTTTACAAATATTTCCTAAGTGTTCCAACCATGATCCCAAGGATAGAATTTTATGTCCCTTTTTTTTTGCGGTTAATTTCTTTATCTATTATGCACTTGAGGAGACTTCATTGTCCAACTATTTTATTATTTGCTACACAAAAAAATATATTTGTGAATGGCTCCATTATTTCAGCAGTTAGCCTTCTGGTGCACAGAAAGTTTCCCTTCTGAACAGGCACTCATTCATTCCGCTGCACCATTGTACATTTTATGGCTTGCCATAGCAAAAAAAAATCTTTTTTAGTTCTTTCAGTGCTCCTGTTATTATAATAGTTTAAAAAGTGGCTTCCACTTTATTTATACCCCATCACTCGGGTAAAGGATAGCAACCCACAATAAATCCAGTTATTTGCCAAAGTAGATTGCTCATTAAATATTACATATTAAAGAGCCCTCTGAGATACAGAATAATCCACAAAATGTTTTTTAGATCTTTCTACTTCTATAATTAATTGTAATCATGAATGTGCACCAAGTACTATGCTTATAACATTGAATTAATAAAAACTGAACTTTATATAAGCCTTGGCCACAGAACATTACGCTGGTGAAGAATTTCAGGTGCAAATAATCAGAGATTAGTACACACGAGGGAATTTACCCGTGGTCATGAATACCCTCAATCTACTTCTGCAAGGTAAGCAATATATTCTCTTACATGATATAGTGCAGGCTCTGTTACTGTGTTTCAGAAGTTTTTACTGACCTGAAAGTTTTCTTTCTGTTCCACTTGTATTGCTACTTATCTGTGAGTAATAACCATTTCTTATACAGTGCATTTGCAGGATGGAGAATGTACCACATGCTCTTAAAATGTTTCTGTCTCCTAACTTTTATGCGGTAGAATTAAAGCTCCAGTACTCAGCAAATGCTTTAAATACAGCTCAAGAGGAAAAGGGAATAAATATACACAGTGTCTCTGCATCGTCCCCGGTCTGGCTGCCTCAGTCTAGCTGCTGCTAACAAATACAGATCAGTGAGTGAAAGATCCTAATTTAACTCTATGGCAAAGTGGGGTTTTTTGCCTCTTTAATAGGTTTTCCCAGTGCTAACGATGCACTAGGTCCCAAAATTCACTTAAACTCTTCTAAACTGTCATGTTAATTTAAAATGTGGAGTGCTACAGATCAGATCCACAGCTAGATCTGGAAGAAGTCCATTAAAACCAGTGGAACTACAGAGATTTCTATCAGTTGTGGTATCGCTATAAACCTCCTGCAAATAAAGGCTGCATTGTTAATGCTGCCACTGGTGAAGCAAATTCCATAACCCCTGGCACACAGATAACCTAAGCAAGCTGCTGCTGAACTACATAAATCACCTCTTAACTTTTACTTAAAACTGAATTCAGCCACAATCATCCAGACTCCATAGAAAGCTGAGTCGTTGCCTGAGTAAAGAACTTCCAGTATTTTCAGAACAGAAAAGGACACAGCTCCTTGAAGAAAATTAAGATTACTAGATTTGTTAAAAGAAACAAGGTGTCTGCCATGGGGAATTGCAGAAAAATTCTTCTGGTACTGTGCCTAAGGACAGGGATAAAATATATCCCTGGAAATCTCCCTGCGTCACAGGTATTCTTTTCCCTTTCCTTTTCTTTTTTCCCCTTTCCCTTTCTTTTCCTTCCTTTACCCTTTCCCTACCCTTCCCTTCTGGAGGTCATCTAGTCCAACTAGGTTACTCAGGATATGAAACCCGTAGCTATCTTCTGATGCTGAGTAATGAGGGAAGGAGAAAGGCGTAATCCATTTACCATTAGTTTAATTTGGCTTGTAAAGCAGAGTGATCACTTCTTTCCAATCACAACTTCAATTTGAAATCTGCAAACCCAAAATCAACCAGAACTTCAGTCAGATGTAGCCAGGTTATCCCAGGAGGGGCTTACAGAACAAACTGGAGAGGAAACTATCAAGAATAAGGGGAGTAAGAAGGCTTTGAAATGTACAGCGTATATATGGACAGTCACAACAAAATAAGAACAGGCAGCTGGCACGTGGATGTATGAAGCGAATAAAGGAGCGATGCAGAAGACAAAGGCAGAGGGAAAGAAACAGTAAAAAGAAAATACCCAAGCAAGTTGGAGAGTGTGAGGATGAAGGCTAAAACCTATGGAGGGGATCTGAGATCTATGCACTGTCAAGGACACACAGAATTCCTGGAATTAAGTTGTTTTCTGGATGAACTTCATCCCAAATCAGACTGCCAGGCAAAGATATCATTTATGGGCTTGAATAGGACCGAGGGCTGCACAGCCTTTGTGTGGATCTCCAAAGATGGGGAGAAGGAGATCAATAAAGAGTGACACACACAGCAAAAGACACTGGGAAGGATGGATGAAATTGTTTCCCCTGATTTGGCTCCACTCCATACCTACGCAAAGGACTACGCTGTCTGGTAACATGCAATGCTCCAAAATACACACTTAGAACATTTTTGTTTGATAGCAAACCCTGAGGAGCAGCTGTAAGCTCCCAGGTAAGATCCTGACTGGAGGAACACGTGAGACGCTCAAAATCCTGCAGGACTGCCTCTATATGTACCTCCATGTCTATGTGTTTAATATATATATATAGATATATATATAGTCACTTAAGGGCACAACTTTGTGGAATATAGTGACTAACTCCTTTAGGCCAAGATTAACTCCTTTAAAACCAAGGTTCACAGGTCAGTACTGAACTCTCCAGGCACATACCTCCTTGTGTAGCACTTCTTTGATGAGGAACAGAAAATCTGTTAGAAAAGCTAATACTGCTGTTACTCTTTAGAGTACCATGTGGTTTTTTCCACTCTAATTTTGCTTAGCAGTTAACTAAAATCCCCATATTGCTTTCCTCATTCAAACCAAAACCTCACAGCACTAAGAAAACCACAGATACCGTAATAAGTCTTGACTCATATCATCCAGCATCACCCGAGTAGGGATTACACATTTTACTGTAAGGATATCTAGGCCATCTTGACATCTAACATTTTATCTAGAATAAGGCCAAAACATATCACTTTCAGTATAGCAGGGAAAAAGGAAGTTATTGTGGTTAAAGCAAAGGGCAATGAGTCAGACGATGTGGGTTCTGTTTCCAGGCCTCACACAGACTTCCTATGTGACTTCAACTGAATCACTTCACTCCTCTGTGCCTCGGTTTGCACATCTGCATGAAGGATGTCAGAATGTCAGATCCATTCATCTTGGTTTCCCAAATTTTTTGAGACATCTGGGTGGGACATGCAAAGTGTTATGATAACTACCATGCATCTGTTATGCTGTTGTGAACAGAACAATTATCTGCTTGCGGATGGAGAAGAAAGTTAGTAGAGAGGCCAGCCTCAGACAAGAGAAAAGAACCCAGACAGGAAGATTTATTCTAGAGGAACAACTCATCTCTGATTTGACCAGCACAATCACAAGTAAAGCAATTCAAAGGCTGCAGTAGTACAGAGCCTTGGAGAAGTAAACATTGACAGACCTCTGAAATCCCTTGACCTTACTCTAGGTTATTGTACTGCGCTGTATCAGATGCAGCAGTCTTTTTTTTATTATTATTTATAATTCATAGGCATATAATTAAATCTTGCACATTCATTTTGAAAAGGCACAATAGCTAAACCACTAACCCTTAAGCATAGTCTAGCAGTGGCATTTGGAGAGTCAGCCACACTCTCTCACCTATGCTGGCAAACACATTACTCTGGCTGTGAAGGAAACCACAATGTGGGAAGGAAAGCCTACAAAAGAATGAAAACAGAAAGTGTCTAAGGCCTTGGCAGAAGGACACTAAATAAAATAGAGAGTGGTGACTCATTTTGGCAGTGAATCCACCTCAACCCCTTCAAAGGCTTTGGCAAGAGTCCTCGGAGGAGACCCCAGGCTTTTGCCAAGCCACAAAACACCACAATTATTATCGCAGCAGTCATCAACAAAACAGATTTTGTAAACTGACTTGTTGGCACATAGATTAAAGAAGCTATAAAAAGGAATAACAGCTGTTTGGGTTGCCCTATGCAGAAAGTTACTATATAAAAAGTACTTTTACACATATCATATATACGTACACACAGACACACACAGATGCACATGATGTGTACTTGAAGAATACACAAACAAGCAAAAGTGCCAAAAGCTTCTGAAGGATTTCATTTCTGAGCAAGGGAGATAAATTCACAGGTCTCAAAAGTTGTAAACTGAAGACCTGATCCTCTCCTCAGTCCTACTGGTTCCATAACATTCACTCCACATTTTCATTACTTTCAGTAGAGCTGTTTCCATTGCACAGGAGTATAAGGATGTCTGAAGCTAGAACTAGTAATGGCTACTTAAAGCAAAGTACCACAGACCTAACTGTCCTCCTACTTACTGGGGTATAAATCAAAAGGAAATCTTTACATGCAGGAATCGTGCTCCTACGAGGGGATAAAATGTCCCAGAGATAATTTAGTACAAGCTACAGCACAGAAGTGTCCTAGTGCTCCCAAATCTTTTGCATACAAAGGTTATGTTCAGTTTTCATAAACTGAGCGTGTTTGAGTATTTACGTAAATAAACAAATAGTCAGCTTCAGTCATTCAAAATTAGGTTTGCAGCCGATGGTGAGGGTTTGTCTACCTAGACCTCAAACACAAAGGCAAGAACCATACAGCAGCATAAACCCCTAGATTCAATTGAAGAAGTGGTGATGCACCATTTTTACGCTGGTGTGTACACTGTAGCTAAGTTTAGAATTTCCCAAACACTGCACTTTTTTGATTTAAAGCAAATGAAACATTGATGATGAAACACTGTCCTTTAAATCTGTAGTTTCTGATTAAAGTGGCAGAAAGAAAGAGAGATGAAAATGAGAACATGACACCAGTATCCTGCTCTAATCTTTCTTTTAAAGTCTTCACTAGGGACAGAAGGGTCTACTTCTGGTTTCCACAACCATTACTTTTTTTAACACATTGATAAGCAAGACTTTTCTTGATAGTTTTCCCCCTTGAATTTGAACTGCTCTAAATTTTGCTCATGCATAATATTAAAACACCCTGAAAACAAATCTCAACGAATCTGGTATATAGCTCAATAAATGCATCTGGCTCAATTAAACTCCATGTGCCCTGACTGGTATCCAATACTTCTTTTAGAAGCTGTGGGTCTTAATCTCATCTTTTCAACACAGAATCAAGAGTTCAAATTGCACCATTAAAAATAATATCCTGTTCTACAGAAGTACTATGGATATATAGGTTGCCAGTGAAAGAGGGTGAATCTGAACTAAAGGAATGTTTATCACCTCTACAAAGACATAAAGGCATAGGTTACAGGAGAAATGTGGATATAAACAGCAAATCTCACTGCAAAAGACATCTGCATCCTTGTGCATTTCCTCAAGCAAACAGCTAAGGGCAAAGTATATTTCAGGGTCCTTGCCATTCCTGCAGTAGGAATGATGTGGCCTGTTGACCCTCCACTAGTAGAGGATATGCAATAGCAGAGATGAAGCATTTGGACTTAGGTGTCAATTATGTTGCTGGTTTAATGCCTTCCAACTGACTGGCTGAGGAAGCTGTCGCATCAGTCCTAGATGTTAATGCTGCTTTTCCGTTGTTTCCTTAAACAGTGAAAATATACAGAAGTAATTTGAGACACCGAAAACTCCTACCAGATGAAAATTGACAAGTGGTGGGCCGGGAGCGAGACTATGAAAAATGGAGGCTTTACTAATATAATCCACCTGAATACAGGTATTTGCACTGAAGGAAAGACTGCCATTCTGTTACTGGAACTACAAATACTTTCCAGCTGCATAAAGAACCATTTCATATTTTCAAAATTACATGTCCTTAGGCAATCTGTTTATTTTCAAGTGCAATCCAAAAATTAGCTAGGACTACATTTACCGCTCGTATGTGCAGGCAAGCATTTAGCAGGGGATGGTCAGAGTATAAATAAAAATGCATACATTTAAAGGTCTCAGATTGAAGTGTTTGCCTTTAATTCTTATCCTTTGCTTTTTTTCCTTTTTTTTTTAACAGCCACCTTGGACTACATAATGCATTGCACAGACACCAAATTAGCTCGCACGCCAGCAGAAGCAGTAAGTTTCACCTATCCAAGTATTTAAAAAGCTTGCAAGCACACACTGTCTCCTGTGCAGCCCGGAGATCCCTGTTGAGTCTATGCCAAGTCCCTGAAAAGTTGGACACTGCATCCGGTATTTACACTAAGCTAAAATTCTAATCAGCACTAACAGCAGTGTGTTTTAATTCACCCTTATGATTTTATTTCAATCTGCTAAGTAGCACAACTGCCAGAAAGAAACTGCTATAAACTCCAGTAAACAAATGCAGGGGGAAAAAAAGAAAAAAAAAAGAAGAAAAAAAAAGAAGAAAAAAACAAAATAAATCTTAAACCTGTTGGAGATAAAGTTTGCACCACTTCAGACATTCAGCCCAAAAGGCAAGGCTGAAGCTTGGGTCGAAGCTGCACTCTGCTGATTTCTTTTCAAATCACCTACCTTCCACTTTCTTCTTGGTTGTTTTTTTTTTTTAAAGAACACCTCTTTTTTTTTTCCTCCCTCCAACGTGTTTGGTACTTTTTAGCCAAGGAAGGAAAACGCTGATGTTATTTTACACCGGCTATTTCACCTCACGTCCTCCCCTCCACAGCTTTCTGCCAAGTGCTGTGAAACAAGAACACAGTAACTACTTGAATCTCTGGATGACACTATAAATCGTAGTGCCAAGAGGCTGGTGCCAAGTCCGGCATCTTCCTTACTTTGGGAAGGAAAGGAAAAAAAAAAAAAAAAAAAAAGGAAAAAAAAGGAAAAAAATGGTCAGGAAGATTCTGAGAAGTTGGTCACCATTTTGGACCTGTTCAGTGCAGTCAGACCTTGGCAGCCATCTTACAGCTTGGCAACCATTTTGAGAATGTGCCTGGCAAGCTCTCAGAGCTCGCCGACACTGTTTCAACACAGCGCTGGTTAAATATAGTCCAAATTAAACAATACCGTGTAATATCAGGTAAACTCACCCTTCATAAATCCACCCAGCAGGTGTTTATAAGTACATCTTTAAAGAGAGAAGGACATTGTGCTTTCCTTAGAGGCCGCCCGGGCGCCTTAACCCTTTCCCGGGCACGGTGCTGGCAAAGCCCCACTCCAAGACCTCCGTGAAGACGGAGGAAATGGTCCCCCCGGGAGCAGCAAAGAAATGGGGAGACCGTAGATGGCCGGATACAGAAGACATGTTGCCTTTCATCGCTGCCTAACGAGGCCCCCAGAAACCCCACTAGGGAGCGAAGGGCCCTTCAGAGAAGGAAATGCCGTGTCCGGGGATGACGGCGAGGCTGTACACAACAACACGTAAACCCGCAGCTGTCGTGTGAGGAAAAACTACTTTCACAGCTTTAATTTCCTGGTGAACTCTTCCATGCGTTCCTCTCCCAGAAACACAACGAAAAGTTTGAGGAGGAAAAGCCATCCCGGCAGTCAGACATCTTAACGAAGTCTGGCTTATGAAGAGAGCCCAACGTCGGTGCGAGCTGTAAACAAACACTTCCCTTCTTCTCCCCACCCTGCAAGATCAGCGTGGTTTTGGACCAAGCGCTTTGCACTCCGACAGTGCCAAAATCCCAAGGAGGACTTTGTGCCAGTTGAAGAAAGGCACGGTTGTTAGGAACCGCTTTGGCGGAGTAGGAACAGCGTTCCGCAGATAGCCGCTCTGGACGGAGAAGCCGGGGAAGTTCCTCGGTACTGCTGCTCAGGGCCAGGGGGTACGGCAAGGTATTCCGGCCATATTTCTCCCGGTATTTTAAACAATCCCTTCAGTGAAGAAGTTCATTTTTCATATTTAATGTAGTGTAAACACATTTAATAACTTCGGGAGGAATGTGGGGTGAGTGTTTTTACAGAACAAACAGTGCTATCTCCAAGACTGCTTCACTAAAGTTTAGTCTACACAAGCTCTAACTCTGTCAGCCTATTTGAATAAAACTTAAAAGATAATATATGGGTAAAATTCAACACTCGGAAAACAGAGTGTATAAAAAGGCAAATATTTGAAGGTACTAAACAGTATCCGAGTATTAAAATGACATTTTGGGGAAGTATTTAATATCTGAAGACAAATGCCTGTTAGAAATGCTTACTACACACATTATATTCTGCTTCTTATCTTGAAATAATTTAGAGTGGAACAGAAAAGATCAAGTTTATGCTCTATTAGCATAAAGTTTAAACTATAAGGGGTTTTTGACCTTGAAGTCTGAATTAAATAATGTCTGGGATTTTTATTCTCCCTCTTTTTTTCACCCTTTTGGAATTTTGATTTGGGGGAAAAAAAATTAAAAGCCAACTAATTAAGTGTAATTTCATAGTGAATGAAATAAATTAATTAAACCATAATTGAAATGACAATATTAAATATGAAAATATCATGCAGGAGTAGATCAGAATAAAGTCTTGACACTGCTGGATATCTTTTATATTGAAGGACAGTATCTGCAGCCGCATGACGTCAGCCATGCTGGAATAGTTGGGAATGCATTGATAAATTGCTCCATCGATTCTGTTCTGCTTCACTTACCATAATTATAGCACAGTAATGGATGACATGAGTGATATATTTTTACTTTAGAGAAAAGCCAAGAGTTTGCCTGTTTCTTTACGAGATTAGACCAAATCCTTTCAATTAATACAGTATGATTGATATCTAAAAGTGTACTGGGGTAAGATACTTGCTTCATGTGCACATCTTTAAATGTTATTGGTTAAATATTGAAATAGGATTCAAAGAGCAGTTTCAGTGCTTTAAATAACAGTGTCATTCTGGTAATATGAAAGATGTATCTTTACAATTTTCAAAAAGACTTTTCTAGGCCCACTTTCAGCAGTTTCATTTTCTTAGATCTAACAATCACATTTGCAATTAATATTTGTGTAAGGCAGGATAACTTACACATTTTCTTTGAAATCTATGGACAATTTAAGAGATCAGGCACCCTCACGAAAGTCCCTGCCACAGCTACCAACAGTTACACTGGGAAGACTGGATTACGCTTTTCAAATATATATGGTCCAGGTTCAGTTTTCAGTTGCTCCCACTGAAGTCAGCTCCCAACAAAGCCAGCTGATGAGATCCATGTGTAGACCCAAGGACAGAACTTCCTTCTGACTGCTTGTGTCCAGTGTTGGTAACAGCTATTCTTTAGGCCAAAGGTGGAATAAAGAGTGAGTAGATAAAGCAAAGAGGAGTCTTTAACGTCTTATTGTTGCAGAGGACCTGCTAGTGGTGCACAGCCATCTATCCCTTCTCCGAATCTACCACCAGCAGAAGACAGCCACCAGCATCCTGAATGGATTCCCCAACAACCAGACGTAGAGGCATCAGCACTCTCATGTTTAATCTCACAATATTCTGTTAGCGTAGCTTATTGTACTTCTGGGCAGTCATCCATACAAATAATAATCCTCCTTTTAAACTTTTATAGTATGCCACTGAAGAAAATGCACCCTAACGTTGGTGCTTTAGGGATAAATAACCGAGTCACCTCAAGAAGCAAAGGAGGAAATGTATTCTTGTAGAAGAGATGCGACAAAAGATGAGAGCAGGTGAGGCTGAGAAGCTTCAAACCACTCTCACAAATCCCTGCTACAGAGATGCACAGGAGATGGCTCTTGTACCAACGCTTACGAGACTGTCTCGTTAAATGCAGAAAAGACCTGCATATTTCTCACAACTCAGGCTTCCCACATGGAAACAGGTCCTTCACGTGGACAGAAAAAATATGTGATATAAAATGCCCTTTTAGCTGTTCTGGTACTGAAGTGCTAACAAAAGAAGCCTGAATGGGTGCTTTTTAATCAATAAAAACTTTTTTTCAGCCACTCCATTGTACCTTCATGCTGAATAATTTCTACACAGAGGAGAGCAAAAAACCTCAATATTGGTAGAGTTTTGAGTGAAGCCAGGAATATCTACAGGTCAAAAATTATGCTACCAAAATGCAGCCCTGTCACACACAAAAATTTTTCAGCATCTGGTTCAAAAAAGACCATAATCAATTTGTCTAAAAATTTTAACCTGTCCTCTCCCCCAAGCAGTAAGCGGATAAGATTGATCTGTACTTATAACTGTTGAATTCATTCCCTTCTCACGTTACAAAGGCTGTCACTGGAAATAAAGTGTAACTTGGGATGGCTGTGGCAGCTATCAAACCTCCTCTGACACATTAGAGCGTCTGAAACCCAGACACCCAAGGTTTACATCAGAAAACTCCAGCATGTAGTGAACAACTCAAAACCAACTATCGACCATCCTATTGATTTCTAGTGGGGAAACCAAGACGGGAAGAGCACCAGAAGAGATAGGATTTCTTTTCCTTTCCTCATCGCTAACTTAGCGGCTGCCAAACTCAGGTCTTCTCAGGCTTAAGCCATCAGAGGTTTGTGTTGCAGCTAGCCAGGATGTCTGCCTAAGATAATTCAAGCTGAAAGCAGACAATGTGCAGTGGGAGCTGATTAGCCACTGACTTCCAACGTGACCTGTCTCGGTCCCAAAAGAAGCTTCTTGACAGTAAGATATGGAGGCTACAGCACAGCTGAAAAAAAATATGGTTATCTCTTCAGATGGTACATGAGGACATCCGACTTTCATACTCAGGCAATTAAGAGAGGCGCTTTTTGCAATTGGCAAGTCCCAACCTCGGCCTTTAAAATACTTGATCGTATATCGCAACAACAGGTCTAAAGGAGATTATTTCAGAAACTCTCTGCTGCCAGTATGAACTACAGTGAGGATTAAATAAACCTTAAAACAATTCACACTATGGAAATAAGGTGTTAAAAAGGCCATATATTTTTCATCTCTTTTCCTTCATCAACAAAATTGCTCTGCTTTGTGTTTCAGTAACTTTACTGAAAGTACTCCAGATTTGCATCCGTGTAGCTGAAGGCACTTTTGACCCTACGTGGAGACTGGGAAAATACTAACGATAGGTGTGATTTTGATCATTCATAATTTAAAAGGAAGCCTCTCATGTTTGCTGCTGATCATCTGTTTCACCCATTATATTCATATCTTAGCTAGTATTTTCATGTTTAATTTGGAGATCGCATGGCCCAAAATGAAGGCTTGGCTCTGAATCCCATGGATTTTGCAGCTGAATCTCAGCCACAGGAACACCCTTTTCCAAATATAAAGCGAATGGTTAGGGTGTAAATCCTAGCGCGTATTTTATCCTGAAAGTCACAATGTTAGCAAAGCACTCGAGAAACCTCTGAAGATCTTCTGTAAAACCCTGATGATGTTTGTTGTAAAACATCAGGAACGTTTTCTGCCTTCAAAAAAACGACTGTGCCACAGTATCAGAGCAAGCCCATCATCTGTTATGTTTAATTTATTACGTAAATGGGCTGCAAGGTCCAACGTATTTGACATATATGAACTCTTCTGCTGCTCCCCTTTGTAAAGCTCCAGCATTTTTTTACACAACTCCGCAGGAACACAGACCATAACGTCTGGAATGTTTTGATCTTATCTGAACTTTTTAATAACTTTCTCTTTTATATACTACATATTTTACATTTTTTATTGCAAAACTCACTTTGCAGCTGTTTATTCCCTCCTAACTTTAGAGGGTTCTGCTCTTCCCCAGGTCCCCAAAGGACAGGAACAGAAGTGCTGGCTCCCAGCAGCAGCCGTCCTGCCCCAAGGGGGTGCTGCCGAAGTGTAAGGCACCCCTGAGGAAGAGGAGGCAGAGCTATGGGGCTGTGGGGCCATGGCCAGGACACCCGGGAGGCAGCTGCTCGCTGGGCAGGCCTGCAGACACTTCACAGCTGCTTTCTTCATGGCATTCCCAAGAAAGTGATGTGACTCTCCCCAGGCGATGAATCCACCTTCTGAGACACAGGCATCAAATTGCACCGCGCTTCAACAGCCAGGCAGAATCAAGTCCTTGGGCTTTTGGGGCTTTTTTCCCACAGCAAGGAGAAAATGCAAGTGCATACATTTAAAACAGCTACACCAAACTATCATGTAAATACTGGCTGTAGTGGGTATTTCAGTTTTGTGGTGGGACAGCAGGAATAAGCTTATAAATCTAAGGCCAGATCAACGCTTAAGAAGAGATTACCTCTGAGCTTCACTTACACATTCTATTTCGGCTCAACAATTTACAATGTATTTCTGGAAAAAAGAATAGGTCCTGTTCCTTCCTGTTGGCACAGGGCACGTGGTCAGATGCATCTTCCTTTATACGTGGGGGCTCACACCTAAGAAGGGACGGTAAATTCCCATGGAAGCAGTAAAGCAGGCAGCCTGCCTTGAGCTGCAGTGGGGATGAAATAAATCTGCTCGGCTTCAGGCCGGCACTTTTTCTGGCTCGTGACACAGGCTTTCATGCAGTCTCACTGCCTATCGTACAGCTTGTCATGACCCTCACCCCAGCGGCTTCGCCTCAAGCCAAGATCTGTGAGGGCTCCTTCCAAAACAAACCGAGACAAAGTTGCTCTGGAGCAATGTTTTTCTGAGCCGAGCAAGATGCGACTTCGCTTCCACCCACATAGTAACTTATGCACATGCCCAGAGGCCTGTGACCAAAGCACATGAAAATGCGTGCACCGAGTGCTCCAGTTGCAAAAGACAGTCCAAAAGCTTAGATCAAGGAAGTGGAATTGTGCAGGCACTTCAAAGAAGTCTATGTACAACTAGCAAATGTCTGCAAAGCTGCACAACTCTGGTTTTCTGAGGACACCTATTATAGGTGCCAGCATAGCAGCCATGACCTGAAATGGGCTCATGCACTTCCAGCTGTATCACCAAGCTCACAAAATGAGGTTGTAAAATAAGAATAACCTTATAACAATATAGTGTTACTTGAGGAATGAGATTCTCAGTACGCGGACGGTATCAGAAGGGATCATCAAAACATTACGATAGATACTAAAATGGAATTCCTGTTAACTTGTATTTATACATAAAAGCAGCATCTTTTAAGTGTGCTTGTTAACATTCACACTTATTTTACTGACAGAGAGGCGTTCGGAGAGCATCGCAAGTAACACTGGTAACAAAGCAACTCTTTTAAAGCTAAATGCATTACTTAATAGAAGTTAACATAGAGATTAAGAAGCAGCACACGTGGATTGTTTGACTTTGTACTCTAGTGGCAAAGGAAGATATAACAGCGTGCTTGGACAGAAGAATCTTAATGTTTGGAGTCTCCAGCTGCAGTGTTTCAGGGCTGAGTAACTGAGCACAGGCCAGAGATTACCCTAACTGGGTTCACCAAAAAACCCGCCAGAGGGAGGATTCCATCCTGCCTCGAAGGGTTTGCTGGGATGCACTCTGCAAGTCTCACAAATAGCAAGTAACTCCCTGTGATCAAGATAATAAGCATTATGCTAAACCCCCTTTTTTAGCACATCAGAAGCATGTTGTCTAACTCTGCCGACTCCAGACCTTTACCTAAAAGGAAAGAAAGTAAAAAGCTTACGTCAGGAAACCCTGACAGCATACCCAAATAAAAAGGAGGGTGAGCACACCTATAAGAAGGGGGGTGGATACATTTATTTGCTCCTTTTTTCCCCTTGGACTGAGAGGCACATGACAGAAAACGGAGCGGGATCAAGTCCAAAGAACTATCCTCTTTAAGGATACACTACGTGGTATCATCAGCGAGTCTCAGCCAATATTGGCTAACAGTCTCTGTCTGTTTGCCAAGCAGAAGTTTGCCATGTTAAACTGTCACTATAATGCCACCTTGAAGAGGCGTTATCATCACTCTTGTGATGATACACGGCAACCGTGAACGGAAACCGAGGCCGGAGCTCACACATCTGAACAACAGACAATCCTGGTGCCATGGATAAGTAACCCAACAGACAGCGCTGCCTGATTATCGCTGCTGCGATCCAGAAGCCATCCTCAAATGGACATTCCCTGCAGTAAAAATTACACTGGTTGACGACTTTATAAAATGCCAATTACTGAATTCTATTAAAAATACCAAGAATACAGAAACCCATCTCATTATTTCTCTAAATTTACTGCTTGCCAGCACTGCATACAGTATAAACCACAACAGAAAGCCACAAAATCGCTTCTGCATCTCATGTGCTTGATACTAACCTAAAACTCATTCCCAAGGCATCTTGCCTTAAGACTGCCACAGGTAAAAGACAAGGAGAGCCAGCATAGTGGCCACAAGACAAGGGCAAGATTTCCCCTTGCACCAGACTTCCCTGGATATTGAATTAGGAAACCGGGGGAAAGGAGAGCACTGCGCCAGACAAAAGTGCTATATGCTGCTGCAGACTATGCTCACCATATGGTAAAATACTTACATAATACAGCTTAGCCAGGGCTGCTGCACAAACCCCTCATTAACACAGCAAAGTTACAATGTGAACTTACAGAGCGCAGGACCAGAAATTTGATTAAATACAGGGAGGGAACTTATTTTCTATTTTATTTAATAACAACTGGATAATATTGACTTTAGTAATTAGAGGCTGGAAAAGCGAATTTCGCATTAACGGCACCATATTGATTTTGCAAATGCAGAAGGACAAAAGTACTTCTATGCCTAAGAAAGGTTCTAGTTACTGCATTTGAAAGACCTCAGGAGAACAGTGTCTTGGAGAACTGTATTCTTCATTCAGCAGTGCTCCTAAGCATACCCCTAACTGCTGCACTCACAAGCCTGCAACCTGATAAAGCCTCCTCTGTAGTGCCCTCAGCTCCCTTTGACTCAAGCTGGGATGCAATACTTTGCAGAGTTAGAGTCAACTCTAATGGGTCAAATACAATTTAACTTCTTAAAACAGTTTATTCAATATGTAATACATCAGTGAATTAATACATTATTCCCCAATATGTTCTGAACTATTTAGCCAGCTGTACAAAATGTTTCTAATACACTAGCTGACATTTTTTTAATTACACAAATACTTTGGGTAGCAAATAACTGTGTGCTATTTGGCAAGCCCTGCAAATTATATGCAGTTAATTATATTCAGGTTGGTATATGGGTTATAAATAACTGTGATAAAACTGATATCAATGCTGACAGAATTTTAGTGGAAATCGACATTTTTCTATACTGAAGTAACTGAGAGCTATGAACAGAAATACTGCCTCCAGAAATGAAATTATAAATTAATAAAGTCTGTGTGTGCACAAAATGGCTTACTATTTTTTTACACACTACATATTTTTGCCTTCAATTCTTATTAATTTAATGGTTTGACTTAATTTAGACTTTATTTGAGAATTTCTTTTCATTCCTCTTTTTTTGAAGCATTAAGTTACTGACTTTAAAAGTTTTTCACAGATAGAATCATAGAATGATGGACTGCTTTGGGTTCAAAGGGACCTTAAGATCATCTAGATCCAACCCCTGCCATGATCCTCCATGGATTTGTGTTTGCATGCGAATCCCAAATGTCAAGTCTCAACTCTAAAACATGCACACAGCTCTGTATGAGCAGCCACACACTGCCAACCTGGGCACCAAGTAGCAAGCCAAGCCCTGGGACTGTGGTAGGTGGAGAACCCCAACACCCAAAAATGTCTGAACCACAGGGCTGTCTAACATGCTGTGGTCATTTGCATTCATCTAAAGGTTATCAGCTTTATAACGGCCTAAAATTCAAAAACAGCATTCTAACAAGTCATAGAGCTGGTGCTATTCTCCATTACATAGTCCTAAACCAGTCTGTGAAGTCAACCCTGGCTCACCTCAGTCTACCCACGCCAAAAGTCATTTCAGGCTGTGCCTATGCAAAGACAAACCCTACCATCTGCTTGGGGTTCAGCTAACCAGCCTCCTTCCCTGAGATTCCCTGAAGTAGCAACCTGAATATCACACCTGTTTATCAAGACAACTCCCTTTAACAGATCCTTCTGTTTCCCTGTCCTGGCTATTAGATCTGTTAGCATCCTGCAGCAGGCATGAGGAACATGACCTCGTCCTATACACCAGGGAAGAGGCTGAAATGTTGAGCCCTGGTGATGCAGCCTGTCACCAGGTGTGGATTAGCTGTTCCAAGTCAGTGCATGTCACAGAGCTTTAAGGATGTGCGGAGGCGTGATGAAATTCAACACAACAACATATATCCTCAACTTACCACATCCTCATCTGAAACAGTCATGCCTGCAGGGACCATATCCCATGTGATGGTATGTAGTAAAATACAAAAAACAACCACAAAATAGCCCAAACCAAACAGAAGAAAAAAAAAAAAACTAAAGGAAAATAGATAGTTTTTGTGAAAGAACTATCATTAAATGTAAAGCCAGTGGGAAAAAATGGGGAGGAAAAAGAGAAGAAAGAAAGGAGACCATGCACTTCAGTAGGGGGAAGTTTCTCCTGTAAATTGGCAGCGAATCAGTTACTAAATGACATGCCTAAAATCAGGTGGTGGATTATTGGAAATGAAATCTTTGTCCCAAGAAAGCCCACGGCAAAAATGCTATTGATTTCAATGGGACAGGGCTGTCTCTCTGGACTTAACAGTCAATCATGCAGAATTGGCAACAGCATCTGAACGTCCCTGTTTGTTATTAGCCCGTGGAAATCTGTATTAGTTTGCTTCATCTACACTTGTGACCAGCACACCGGCACTATTTTTTTTTGGCATGGAGGTGCAAATAAGCAGAGTGGGTTCAATTTTTCAACCCAAGACACATGAATGAGAGCTTTGCTCTTTCTCCCAAGCATTTCAGAGTCCATTTTCCCCCTGAAAGGCATGGGCAGCCTCACCGCTAATGGGAGTGCTGTGTTTACAAGCAGAGGGGAACTAAGCCTTTAGTGTTTTTGCATATTTGCAATACAGTCTGTGGTTGGGATGGGAGGAAGGTTTGTTGGAAGAGGAAGACGGTGAGAAATGGTGGAAGGAAAAATCTGGTCCTTAGAGGCTGGATTTGCTATGAAGTGTATACACAGCCCTCGTTTTTCTCAGCCCTTTTCCCAGGAAAGCTCTGGCGAGGAACAATCAAGCTAAACTGCAGATACTTAATATTATAAAGATTATACAGTGGTATAATGCTGCCATTTAGGCAACTTCTCATGAACAACCTTTCAGAATTGAAGCGCTTGGAAATTCTTGGATGACAAAGCTGCTGTTTATGACTAATCTTTTTATCTGCAAGCAAAAGCGGGTCCAAATAAATAAAAAAGGACAATAACAGAGTAACAATGTAGAAAGAATCTGTGCGTGCGCAGCAAGCACCCACGCAGGGAAACAATAAACAGATCTGCAATAGTGAAGTGTGTGATAGGCAACATACTATTAATACGGTGCCTGAAGCCCATCACTTACATTAAATACTATATAGGAATCGCCACAGATTGATACAAGGCTGAGTAAACAAACAATACAAACTGCAGTGGGTATACTTGTCCAGCCATGTATTAGTGCAATACACAAAATGGGACCCAGTGAACATTTAAAGTGAAAATTTGTGACCTGTTAGTATCCCCAAAATGCCCGTAGAACATTATTCTCCCTTTTAACCTTAATTTTTATTCTCTGTCTCAATTTCTGCTCTGCTTCTCCCATCATAGCCCCAGTTACCTATGCTGACAGCCATAGCAGGCCAAGGTAGCACAGATGGGGCGGCTGCAGCTGCATCTCACCTGCCAGACTGCAAAACCCACCGGGACACTTCCCCGCTCCCTTTATGTCTGTCTTTGTGCATTTGCAACAGCGCCTTTCTCTGGGCCTTTATTGAACGTGTCACCGATGCCGTGCAGCTACGATGCACGACTAATAACTCACAGATCCGCAACGCGTTTCTTAGCACAGGCAACCCAAGACGGGCCTCCCCAAAAAGCATACCTTGAGCATGTCAGTATGGGCTCTGATTTAAAGCAATTCAATACGCCTGGCTCCCCAAAGGCAGCACGCCCCGTAGGGACAAAGAATACCTCAATGCAACTCAACAGCAAACCCTGCTGGATTGAATTGCAGTGCCGGTGGGCTTCACATTTGATCTGGGTTCGGCTTTGTCGGGCAGGGAGTGGGCGCAGGTGGTGGTGCAGGAGCAGCCTGGCTCACGGGGTGATGGGAACAATGTGCGGCGAGCCGAGCACGGCAAAACTTTCCTTGTAAAGTTGCTCGTTTTGGGGCTTCGCGAGAAACTTGGCAAAGTTTCCCTTGGGGCCCAGTTTATTCAATAGCATTAACCTCCCTTCCTTTGTTTAATCTGCAATTTTGTGCCTAAAATATAAAGGCGGGGGGGGGGGGGGGGGGGGGGGGTTGGGGTATCAGTTTTTCCATGCCCAGCTTTGCAGGCTGCACAAACCCGTCCTGCTGCCACCTGAGCGGGGGCTCTGCTGGGCAGCGAGATGCCTGCGTGCTCTCGCTTAACTGCCACAAATAATCCCACCTGCAAACGGAGAAGTTGAGTTTCAAATATCAGCCCCTCAGGTTCACGGGGCTTTTGAAACGAAGCTGTGTCAGATTTATGGCTTCGGTGCGCGCAGGGAGGGAAACCGTGGCCATTTTGAGCGAGTTCTGCCCCGAGCTTTCCTAGCTGAACCGCAGGCTCCACTTCCAGATCAGAGCACACAAAGTTTTTGATGCACGCGTGTGCTCGCTGAAAAATGTGCGTCCCTCTGTAAAGCGAGGCAGACACAGAGCACATGTCTCCAAAAGCCTTCCCCAGCTGCAGAGGCAGCTCTCACCGCCCTGTTTATGAACAGCTATAACGCGAGGGAAAGTCCCCATGTTCTACCATCCCCAAACTGCTTCCCATTAAACCCAAAGACAATCACGGCAGACTGCACGCCCTTTACTTTGGATGCAGTTAAAGATTTTGCTGGCTGCTGCACCAAAACTTCCCATGCTGTGTTTACTCCATTGAATAAAATCTCTTTTTTTTTCCCCCTTCCTACCTTAATTTCAATATTTAGAATAGCTTAATTATATCTGATATCTACTAAATGTTAAATTGCTGCCATGGATACTGTAGTTTTTAGGCTTTGCCCACAACCCAAAATGTAACTAAAGATTAATAGAACGCCGAGATATTTTTGGCTGCGAGTGAAATTTAATGAATAAACATTTAAATAAATTACCCCAATAATGAAACAATATGCCACTAACGCCGGAGTTATGCTGAATGCCTCACTTCTCTCACAATCCATGCAAATACTCAGGAAAAGAAATTACAGCGGTGAACTACATTAAACAAAATCCTTCCTAAACCACACCCCTAAAACAGTGTCTCTACAGTACTGGGAACAAAAACTGTGGCTTGTCAGTCAAAGTGTCTAACTATGGCATATGGGTAAAGGTTTCAGTCTGCTATCTCCAGACTCATCTTATGGCCCGGGTTCAACACGACGGAACTGCTCTCTAGACAAAAGGCGAACTCATTGAAAATGGGTGCTGCGAGCTGTCTGGTCAGCGCGACCGCGCAGCCTGCGTCTGGGTGCACACAAACTACTGCCATGGGGGAAATGCAATGCGCTTTGGAGGGCTTGAGAGTTTCCTAAGAGCTGAAAAAGAAGCAGCCTGAAGGTTAAAGCTGGCTAGTCAGAATGGCATACTTGGCTGCATATATAGCCAGGTGGCCTGGGCATATTGGCAAACAACTGGCAAACTGCCCAATACATATGGCTTAGATTGCTTTGCTCTTCCCATGAAGCCTTCTTAGACTCTTGAGCAAGCATTCATTTTAGAGCAAAACGCATCCAAGTGTTAAATAAAATCTTCCTCCAAATATACTGCATGTAACCTTTCCCTTTAAATAATAAAGAGATAACTATAGTAAAATAAACTAATTATATTTTTTAATGAATTCGAACATAAAAGTAACACACTCCCCCCGGCCTTTCTCTGAGTGGATCTGCCCTTACTTTTGTTAACTCCTGAAGTACCAAATATGCCATTTTCTTTCCACACCTCCTCCTCTGGAGGAGTCAGTGCTCACTGCAGTATTTAAGCCCTTAGCACAGCACAACTTGCAGGGAGACGTCGGGCGCTTGAGAGGCGCGTTAGCAGTGTCCTGCCACTGCGCAGAAGCCACGGCAGATGTTCTGGGCTTCTCCCAGTTTCGCAGTTACCCTGTGCTTTAGGCTGATAGTTGCCTTTACTAAATGTTAAATGACACTTTATTCTTCAAAAGTGCTCACTCTTAAAAACCTAAAGCCTAGTCCCTGTGGAAATTTAAGGAATCGGAATATTCAAGCAAAGCACTTCACAGATACTCCAGAGCAAGTATATGTTTAAGCATCAATCCTACAGCACGAGTCCTTGCTCTAAGGCTAGTGTAAATACTGCATTAAACATTCACAACAGCTTTGGGGAATGGGCTAAACATATTTAAACAATTAACACATGCCCAACTCTCAGCCACTGCTTCCATGCCACTGACTCTAAGCAGAGGTTGTGACAAACGTAAATTCTTCTAAATTAAGAGCAATGGGACTTGTGTTGAAAGCTGGGTAAATGCTTAAGTGTTTCACTGAACTGAAGCCTCAGTTAATGAGAAACAAGAAATAATTCTCCTCAGTTGCAGAAAAGTGCTTGCTTGCCCTCATCCCACTGAAACCCCTTTCTGTTTCACAAACAGGACACTGAAGTTTTGAGCTCTGTGAGCTACATTAAGACAATAACCTAAGTTTCTCTTTAATGAACTGTTAACTCCGGCTCCTCAGAGGTTAAAAAATGTCCAAAGAGAGAAAGCCAAAAACTTTCCCAAAAGCTGTTTAAGAGCTAAGAGCGGGTTACCATTCCTGTGTCACCCACAGGTAATTCTGCATCCCTAATGAATGTACACCCTCATACTAACATGTTTTAATTAGAGTTGAGGTCTTGTTAACATTTTAAAGGCAAGTATGTCACCTGCTAGTAAAAGTAAGTTCTAATAAACCAGGCTTTGCAACCCCCATCTCTACCAGCACAAACACACACATCAGATAGGGATTCAGAGCTGGCTTCAGCCCAGTCTCCAGACACCACCTCCATTCAATTATTTAATCTCCTTTTCATTTTGGGGTTTTGATAGGGCTCCTTTTCCTCTCTTCTTCGCTTGTTTTGTATATTTGAAGTATGAACTCACCAGGTCAAGGAGTAGTTTAGTTATATAGATTCTTATTTATATAATGTCTATGTACAAGGAGGACCTGACCTTCACCAGCACCCCTATAAGCCATCATAATATAAATAGTGTACATTATTTACTTAACTTCCTTGCTTCAGTTTCTTTGAGGAGGGAATAATATTTACAGGGATGTTGTGAGGATTAGCTCATTACTTCAAGAGCCCTGAAGATGAAACATGCCATGTAAATGAGGAATATCAAGTATCACCCATACTGATGAAATTATCATCACCATTGTTAATAGCGGTGTTTGAAAGTACAATGTGCCTTTCCACAATACCATATTGCTATAGGCCGAAACACAATGACCTTGGTGCCATCTTTTCCTTCACCTTCCTCATCCCCCTCCTCACTGGCAACAAGCATCATTTGGAGCTTTATTAGAACATCTCCACGCCAAGTTGGACATGCTCCAGGCAGAGCCGTCCTCGGCCAAGGGCAACATGTGAAGTGCTCTCAGACAACTCGGATGGCCTGGATGGAGGAAGAGAGAGGATGGAACAAACCAACTGGGGATTGTTGTTTGTCCTGTGCAGACTTTGGCGCCTGAGCACTTGACAATTATGAATTTCACTTGATGGTGTGAACTGGAGGCTCTGATGATGGCAGCAAAGGGGAAATTTGTGCCTTGAATTCCCTGCTGCAGCACGCTATTATTATGGATTATACGTGCTGCTGCAATTTGTACTGGGGCTGCAACACAGCTCCTAACCATTCAGGTGGACCAATGCTAATCAGTTCTTGTACCTTTATCACTTGGGCAAGAAAGATCAAAAGCAACCAAACACTGGGGATAGTGAAATTCTGCAGACAGGTCTGACTAATTTTGGTAAAGGATCTCCAGGACAGATCTTCACCGAATTTATCAGTGCTATTTTATTCAATGATTCAGACCTCATTATTGGTGCAAATCAAACCTCTGAATCCCACTACCACTGTGTCTGAGCTGGGTGAAATCTGACTATGATGCACTTGAACACTGAGCTGTGAATGCGCTTCCAGTACCTAGAGCAAGACGCAGGGAGACTGCTGAGCTTTGCAAGGCAAATGAAAGAAAGCCTTTAAGGACAGACAGAGTAGAGTTACCAGTCCTTAGATGTAACCCAAGTACCCTGAATCAAATCAGCGCTTCAGACTGAAATTTGCTTTTTACCTGGGGAATTGTAACAAACTGACAAGTCAAAGAGAAATGGGAAGGGGGAAACCTCATGCAAATCCAAATGGAAGACCTGCCCGAGCCACTCTGACCTGAGTGCGGGCACTGACTGCATCTCGGCCCCTGCTCCATAAACACCAATATACCCACACTGCATCATGCCAGCAAAGCTGCCCAGGAAACAGCTACAAGCTCAGGCCACCGAGGGTTTGTCTACCTGGCAAACAGCATGGGAGACTCGAGCAGGGTCTGCCGGAGCTTGTTTTGGTAGCGGAAGCATCCCACCGGGCAGCCTCCCCTTCCCGCACGGCAGAGGCACACACGAGAGCTGCGGGTGATCTCATTTCCAGTAGTTAAGTGAAGTAAGTGCATAAGTATGCAGGATTGGGGCCCTGGAAACCATGAAGAAACTGGGTTTCTCTTTTTATTGCAGACAACTGCAGCGCCTGTGGACTGTTGCAGCAATGCTTCTTTTCCCCAGAGGAGGACCTGGTCCTGGGATTTCACATTTTCTTAATATACAAATGACTTTGTGAGAAACTTTTCGTTCAAAAGACTTGGAAAAATAGGTTAAAAATATTGCCTAGCTAAGTCAATACACAGATTTAAAGCATATGGATAAAAATGAGTGTTACTATAAACATGGAGCATGTTTTTAAAGGAATTTTGCAAAAAGATAAACTTTTTCTAACTGTATTTTGATTAAAGTTTTGAAGCTGTTTATTGCAAGTAATTGCTTTTCCTCAAGGAAAAACAGATGTATAGATGCAGGAGTTTGTTTCCTCTTCTCCTGTGTGTGAAAACACACATGAAGAGCATTTCTATAACAGAAATGCAAGAGCTGGAATAGTTTATGTCGCTGTAGAGATAATAAGAAATTAGGGCTTACTGTGCCTGTAAAAGTGCAGGAGAGTTTCTCCTGCCCATCTTCATGCAGGCAAACTTTCTGTATTCTCCAAGATTTAAGATGTAGAGAATTAAGGAGACTAAAACTTGCCCCAGAAGTTTGATGTTTGGTTTGTTTGAGGTTTAATTTTGCAATTTTTCCTTAAAAAAATATAATGAAGTATCTTTTAATGTATAGATTCCAAGGCTGGAATGTTCTTTGTCCCCCTACCAGTGCTGGTCTTTATGCTTTGGGAAAACTTATTTGGCAAGAGTGCTTCTGGCCCTCAGGTTCAGCAGAATCCAGCCCCGGAGCTCATCCACCTTTTTCTTCGAGACAAAAGGTTGTAAAGGAGGCCAAAAACTCTACTCTTTGATACCGTTCCCAAACATATGGGAACATACAGCTTCATGAAACTGCATTTAACAGATGTTTGAAGAAAGACAACTAACAGATCCAGAATGCAGTAATGAGGAAAAAAGACAATGTACATAAATTCAGCTGCATGTCTCTTTATAGCGCTACCAATGCCCCGGAGACAAAATGCAAATGAGTCTACTTATTTGCAATATGACACTCTCCATTTTATATTTAATATTTTAGGTCATGACTAAAACTGATTTTCTTCCGAAGTGATTTCTTCTGGCACCTAAATGGAGGGAGATTTACACAGTCTGCGGCGTATTGTACTTTGTCAGTTCAGAGAGTACAGAAAAAAACCCTTGGCTATCAATTTCAGATTTCAAAAGTAAGTGAAGAGGCCCCGTGCAGGCTCCAGGCACAAGCCCTGTGCCAGGCCAGCCTCCTGGAAACACCGTTCTTTTAATTTTGCAACTTCTGAGCCCCAAATTTGAGTTGTCGATAGTTTTGGAGCCCAAAGACCAACTGTTCAGTTTAGCAAACCAACAATGTCTGCTCATTTTGTCCCAATCTTTTCAGCTTAAATATTCACAATGTGCCATTATTACTGAATCATTATCTGCCTTTAGCTCTGACAACAGCATCATAAGGGCTATGAAAGGCTCCTTTCTTCTCATGATTAGTCTCTAAAACATTTCCTCATCTTACAGTGCTTTGCAGCTTCCCAGAATGCACCGCTCAATTACAGTGCTGAAATTAACTGTATGCCACTCTTATTTATTGATAAAAGAATAATCAAGTGCTCCAGCCCATAGCCTGCTTTGGCCACAGGTTTTATATCAAGTTTCAAGTAATGCAGGTTTTTTTTTAACTCTTTGAATCCTCTTATAAATGGGTGGCATTGTCTGCGGCGCGGTGACAACACTGTGCCGCTCGCTGCGGCGCACCAGATAAAGCACCCTTCATCTGCGTGGGGTAATCGCGCCGAGAAGAGTCGCATTCGGCTCATGCTGTAAAAAAGAAGCTTGAACGGGAAGAGTTTGTTTGTTGGGGTTTTTTTATCGCAGGGGCTGATTAGGCTCCAAAGGAATCAGATGTAAATAAAGAGACACAGAACTTGCTAAACTTCAGGCTGGAAGTTGCACACGCATGGGAACAGACACTGCCGTACACACTGCTGAGTGAGACTGTTCTAACTGGAGGGGAGAACTGGGAGACCTCTCACATCTACCTCTGTGGGGTGTTCCTCGTGTGGCTCAGGAACGGAATGCGGGGCTTTGGCTCTCCTACGCAGGGCTGGTTTGAAATGTGACATTAAATTGTGATTGAAGCAGATAATATGCACAAAGCAAACTTCCCCAGAAACAATGGGCTCGCTTCTCCGGAGCCTGGCGCTGGAATTCCCATCGACTTCAAAGCAAGCGCGCTCGGGCTTTGAGTTCCTATCATTTCTACCAAAGCAAAAAGGTTTTCTCTCCAATACCAAGAAATAACATGCAATTGGGCTATAGCTTGGTCCAGTGTAGGAATGAAAATAAAAACACTTTCTAAACCTCAAAGATACTTGCTAAGCCATGTATACATTAATCATTTATACCACATGATTATTGTTCATTATTTGGGCAATAACAAATGGAAGGGTGTGGGGGTTAGTGTGGGTTTTAACAAACCACACTCTATTTAAGCAAAGCCAACTATTAAAGTAAGACCTAACTTGCCAAACCAAGATAAATATATGCCATTATTATGATCACATAAAAGCTACTACTTTCGGCATTACAATTTCTCTTATAATTGGTACTATTATAATTAAATGGATGCATATGTTTACAGTTCTTCTTTGAATGGTAAAGTGATTTAGCAATGATGGTGTCTCTAATTTCTTTTAACTGTACTGGCAACCTTCATTTAAATAGTGGTCTAAATACCACATTGCCACAATAAATTAGGAAAGCATCTAGTAAAGTCTATATATGTTGTTATTGAGTTTAAGTGCTTCAGAGTAAAACAGCCAATCACCCTTCAGTATGCCCAGGTAAAGAGAAAAACATACTCCTCAAACAGAATAAGATATGATACAATTCTTACATCAAATATATATCTAAACCATGAAGATACCAGCAGTCACAAATGCCTACCGCCTTTTTTGCATGACTGATCAAACAGAGAAAATTGTTCCCCAGGAGTATCTGCCCAATTTTAAGTAATACAGTTCAATAAGACATTTGTAAGATGTCAGCTTCCATGAAAAGGTGGCAAGGCACAAGATGCATGTGTATCTTAAATACTCGAAGCATTTGTTTGCCCTGACACGCTTGTCATTATTACACACTAGTGCTAGAAAAGTTAACAACAGGCTTTTTCGGCTAATCAATTTTTATATCTATCTACTATAAGAATTTCTATGTTATCCATCAGCACAGCATCCAAGAGCCTGGGTTACGGAGCGAGCCTGAGCCTGGAGCCCCATGAATTGCCAGACTGTTTCCCAGCGTGCGGCACTAGGGCACATCTCCCGCATGCCAAATGAAGGAGTAGGGGTTCTCTCAACTCTGCAGTGGGACTCATGATTGGAGACCTGAAGTGGTTCTCACAGCCTCAAACCAGGGCGGGTATCATCAGCATTTCCTATAATGGCTGTGGTTGGTAAGGAACTCACCTGGAGGAACCACTTTTGAGTCTGTTTCTCATGGTTTGACCCAACATTTGGGAAAATTTGGGTTAATTTGGGACTGTCCTCTCTTGGTTTTAGAGTTCCTGTGAGTAGAGCCAGCACGTGAGACCCTGCAGATGGTTTAGTTTGGATTTGAGACGTTGATTTGGACACTAAAGTTCTCAGGAAACCCAGAATTTGCTGACCCAGAACGCGAGATGGTTGAAAGACAAAAGAAAACGGAGCACAGGCTGGAGCGCGGGCTGTACACAGAGTGAGGACGGTTTATGGCAGCGTTTCAGCAGGCGGGCAAACAGATCAGGAGAAAAAGCTGTTCTGTTTCCCTCCAAACCAGGTGAATGTAACCAGCAGCCCTTGTAAAATCTGCTGGGGTTTTGGGCCAGTGTGCATGGGTCATTACTCCGGAGGCTTCAGAGGAGGCTCAAAAACCAGGATTTCTTTTTTTCCCCAATCTTTCTACTAAGCCCGACTAGTGATTCTGGTAAGAAAAATAGGCAAGCTGTAATGTTTTGAGTTTAACATGTGAAACACAGCAAATATGTGAACAGAACTTCTGACTTCATATTCTTTAACAGATGTTTTATAAAATACAGATTTAAAAGATTTGCCTGTCTCATTGTTCTGGCCGTTGCCATGTTATATGGCTACACATTCAGTCCCAGATTTCGCCAGCTGTAACGGTTAAAAAGCGAGGGGTAGAAGCCTGGATACTGTAGGCAAAATGCCCAAAATTCATCTCTCCCATGGAAAAACACCCCGTTATAAAGGCAGTGATGAGAAGGTAGAGTTAATCCTTTTGGCAAAGGAATAATCTCTACACTCTTAAAAATAGATATGGTCATTTTAATGCCTACTATTTTATGAATGATGCTTTAACTGTGCTGCCAATTAGCAGAGCCTTAAAAATACCTCACTTATACAGGCCTGATAACTCTCTTTCTTAACCTCTAACTGACCTTTTTTGGTTTTGCCATGCTCATAAACCAGCATATGAACTATCAAAGGGAACGGCCCTGAACATCGATTCGAATGTTATATATTAAAAAAAGGGGGGAGGAAAAATACCGAATAAAAAGCAGAAAAAAAAAAGCAAAGGAGAAAGGAATGAAACCCAGCTGGTCAGCCAACTTTTAAAAACCATAAGCAGAAAACATGCTCTTCTAATTGGACAGAGAAGACAAGATCTGGAATAGGTGCAATTTTATTACTGCAACAGTGATTCACATAGCCCCCGCTCCTTTCAAAGCACGAGCCCCATGGAGTTTTATCGGACATCTGGAGCAGGGCTCTGGCAAGATGCTGAGGGACTCGGGCTCCCATTGATCTCCGTGCTGGCAACAGGCAGCTCCAGCCTTGCAGAGGGAGCTCTCTCCAAAGAGTAATGGATGAAGGATTCAAAGAGTAATGGATGAAGGATTTTGCTCCAAAGTGTGCAGAGAAGGATGTTTTTTACTTCTACCCAAGAGGTAGAAGGCGCATTTCAGATATTTGGTCTGGAGGCCCTGCGACTTCACAGCAAGTCAGAAATGAAACGGCTGACAAGAGCAGGCTATGGCAGCCAATCTGAGGCTATTGAGTTTTTCAAACACACCTAAAATAGACTCTGCTATATTTCATCTCAAACTGTGTGTATTCAAACATATGGCTAAGGGAAGGGATATATGCAAAGGCTTATGCACACACAGTGTTTAGCATCTACTTTCAAAATACATCTCGGAAGAATTTCAGGAGGCCCCAAAATAGCAAATATTATTCGCTTGATTATTAACATCTTCTCCTTTTATACCAGTCAGTTGAAAAGTATGCAATCACTGGGTATTTTTGGTGGCCTCTCAATCATGTCAAAGATCATAAGACAAGCAGATGGTGTACATCTGGGCTTACCAGCAGTAAGGAAAAGATCTCCAGCACAGGTAGAATGATAAAGACAGGACTAAACAAACACACTATTCCTTTTGGACCCATGGAATGGGATTAGTCCCATGTTTCTGTTTACCTATCTAGAGCAGGATGACCCAGAGAGGTACAACAGCAAACAGCACTTATGACGTGGAGCAGAAAGAAGCCTTGCAACATCTCCAACCCTCTGGATTAGGCTGCTCATTTAACACAGAGATGAGAAGGAAGAAGTTAATGAAAGAGATTTGCAGGGAGGAGACTGCGGTGAACCTCGCATGGATGTCAGTGAGGGGCCAAGCTGCCTCACAGCATCCATCACCAGCAGAGTGCTGTTTGTTTCTGCAGACCCACATCGATTTGCACTGAGAACCCGTCCCAACCTCTCGAACGTTATTACTTAGGTTTGTTTTGGCCACATGGTCAGAGTTCAGCTGAGCAACAAGTTTATGGCCAAAGTCTGCCCTAAAACGCCGTTTTGCAAGAGCAAAAAATGGCCCTCGGCTTAGCCTGTCCTCATGCTGCTGAAGCTCTGGGGGAGCTTTTAGAAGCAGTCTCATACTCAAAAGACATTTAGGAAGATTATTAGTAAGGGCCTGTGTTATGCTCCTGTGAAGAATGTTTATCTGGATATAAAGGGTGAAATCAGCAGTATTAGATGCAGCTATGTGTGCTGTAGCTCCCAACACCAAACTTCAACTTTTATCCCATAAAACTGTGTTGAAAGAGACCGATCATGGCCTGAAACATTCAGAGTCTGTCAGTAAAAGTCTGAAAAGTCTAAAAAGTGTTTCTTCCCCTCATTACACCACATGGAAGACTTTAATACAAAAGCTAAGATGCGACTAACTTTGCATATAGACTTGCAGAGCGCTCACTGCATTTTACCCAGGATCTAGATGCCATGCATACTTTGTTTGTTCTTTCTTTTCTTCTTTTCTTCTCTTTCCCCCTCCAAATACCAAAATATCAGATAGCTGATGACAGGGAAGAAATGTTAACACTGTAGTTTGAAAGTTTTTAACCCTTGCCTTTCATCATCTAACACTTATTCAATCTCATGCCCCTTGCTTCACTGCCTCAAAACCTCCCGTACATACCAAGGCGATGACCACAATGTAAGCTTGTGCACTGACTGATTAGATTTAATTAGATGGATACTTTGTTCGACTGATCTTTCAGCTATAGAAAGTATTGGGTTACTTAACCATATCGGTGCAAACATTGCTTGCATGTTTGAATGCGATGGATGTGTGACACTGTTCCGCATTAAAAAGTGCAATAGTTGGCTAAGATTTAATGGCTGAAGTGAGATATATAAAGATCTATTTTAAATGAGTTTGGGTCCCTGGAAAAGTGTCTCATTTTTCCCATTATACCAGTCAGTTTAGAGAAACATGATGACTCTACATATGATCCTTGTTCTGCCTATGTTTTTAATCAAACACCACTACTTTAAATTATTCTTTTTTTCCCCTTTTTTGTTTTCAAATCCTGCAGCTTTCCAGCTTTGCTGCTGCATGCTCCTGCTCCTCACATCCCCTCACAGCACCTCTCAGCACGGAGCCAGCCAATGTGCTTTCCTGGGACGGGTTCCAGTGGCCGAGCACCAGTCCATCACTCCGGCGCCGAGCACCGATAGTGCACTGGCACGGAGGGCAGCAGCCTCTGGCGGTCCGTGCCAGCGGGGCTCTGGCAAAGCAGGAGCAGAGGATCCCGAATGAACCCTTTGGCATCATCACCTTCGCACAGTTAAAGTAGAATAACCGGTGCAAAGCCTGTGCCCTCACAAGTTGCTCTGGTGTTAAGAGAAGCAAAGCAAAGCCGACGTACAACCGATTACTTTGAAGGAGTCTCCGGGCTAGGTCAGCCTGGCACAGAAATTCCTCGTACAGCTCTGCTGGCAAACTCCTCTACTGTAACTGTACCTTATACAAATAAAAAATTCTTTTGCCAATAAAGTTCATACTAGGTCCCCCAAAGCAACGGGTTGTTTTGACAGAAATGCCTTTAACACTAAGCCTTTTGCCAGTACACAAATGCTGTACACAAAATGACAAATTTAGAAGTCATACATAATGTTGCTAGTACTTGAACCAAAGTTTCTGCTGTAACCATGGTTCGGTTTAAATGCTGATTTGGAAGATTATGCTTATTCCACTTCTCCTGTGGATTTATCTTTTTTACCTCTTATTACTTTCTATTTCTTTGTTCTTCCCCCAGCCCTTAGAACTCACTGCTGAGAAGTCTCTTATAAAACTTCCTCTTTAGCTCAGTGCTGAGAGCCATGCAGTACGCTGCTTTTAAAACCCAGCTCCATATAATTATTATAATCTCAGTGATACCCAGAGCTCAGCTCCCCCTGGTCAATAATTAGTGCGATTGTGGCTTAATACAATTTTCTCTTTTCCCCTGAAGCAAATACAATCTTTTTAGATCAATTTGTAGATTGTTACCCAAGATGAGGACAACAATGTAAACAAATGCTGCTTTTTTAATCCCATATTAACTCATTTAATTTGTACAGAGATAAAAGTGTGAAAGTATTTCACTTTGCCAGTGGAGGGGGAGCCTCGTACCCTGGCAAGGGTCTGGAGTAGTGAATAAAACAAACCCCACACTAAACCTCTGTGCTGAAAATCAAATCCACATGCGGTGTTAGTTATTTACGCACTGCAAGGCCCCGGTTCCTTGCCGTAGCCCTGCTCCTTTCTGCTCCAGTGCAACTAAGCTGCTTTAACCTGGCAGCCCCGAGGAAAGGGAATCCCTGCGTGGCATACAGCCACCACCTCCTCCGCTGGCTGGGGGACAGTGGGCACGGCGGGAAGGTCCCAGGGTCCTGGCACAGCCAGGCTGCCAAACCAGCCCTTGGGAAGTGCTGGCACCCGCAGAGCAGCCTCGTTACAAACTCATCCCCTTCTTGCACAAACTTCTCTATGGCTGGGCCAGCCTGGCCACGCAGCTCCTCTGGGTCCCTGGCCATCGCCGGCCTCACACTTGGCTATTCCACAAGTCAAAAGTTCCCC
Source organism: Pezoporus wallicus (assembly GCF_028554395.1). Classification (NCBI taxonomy): domain Eukaryota; kingdom Metazoa; phylum Chordata; class Aves; order Psittaciformes; family Psittacidae; genus Pezoporus; species Pezoporus wallicus. Next base: position 2,238,560 of record NW_026638088.1, on the reverse strand, counting down.
AGGACAGCAGCGCTTGCCAGACCATGTCAGAGCTGGAGGAGGTTTCGCACTGCAGAGCTCAGCAGCAGACACAGTAGCTGAACGTTGAAATGAGTTTATTAGGAGGAAAGGGAAGATGAAAGAAGAGACCAGGAGGCATGGGACGAAGCCGAGAATGCCTGGCGTGGGCTCATACAAGGAGCGGAACACAACTGTTAACCACAGAGCAATCATGTAACTCACTTCTACCACCAACCCTGCTTGCTCCTTGTATGTATTGTGCAACAGAATTTACTACGCATTTCAGGCAGGTTACTGCCCTCTTACACCAGCACTGTGGGGCAAAGGGGACGATGACCAGGCAAAACGAACTCTGCCTAACTTGAAGGCTCCTTCAGACAATTGCAGAGGAGTCCATGAGTCAGCTGGAATCCCATCCTCTGCATCTGCCTGCACTGCAAGGGTATGAACAAAGGCAGCAATTCACTGAAAATTCAATATTAGGAAAGCACTGGATCTAGAAGAGGAAGGCAGAGCACAATTATACTTCAAATGCAATGAGAAATGTGTGGCTCTGACACAATTTCCCACTGCCACATCCCCTACATGTACATTTCTAATGACAGTTCTTAATGAGTTGGGAGGGCTAAATAAGCCTTTTATTACCCAACATATATATAAGAAAACAACATTGTGATGGATGAGGGAGAAAAGAAGGGACCTCCAAAATCAAGCAGGAGCTCTGAATACAAGGGACAGCTAAGCAAGACATATTAAAGAGTGAGTGCCACAAAAATTTCACTGAATTGAAGAGGGATTTCTAAGAGAACCATCTGGGAACACCTAAAGAGCCCTTCTGCAGGCTGGAACAAGAGCCTGCAAAATGCATCTTTGCCTCAGCACCTTGCACATGACAGTACCTTGACTTAGAGAGTCAGTGTGCTATAGGAGAACAAATTTGTTTACAAGAAAATGGTGGGACTGTTTGCAAGCAGATAGTTTTCTGTACCTAGTTTGAAAAGTATACTTGGTATTCAATGGCTTTTTTGGGAGACAGTATTCATCAGTCAACCGAAGCTCCTCATTTTGAATCATGAATATCTCCACAGCCAGTGAACAACTGAAAATCTTCAAGGATTCTCCTGGCTACAGTCATGTGCCCATTCCTGCCCAAAACGTATGGTCTGTAAGTCCTGGGATACCAGTTAAGTCAGAGCAGGAGACTCAATCCCACATGGCTGTGTGAAACACCACAGGGATTTTGCCAAAGGAACCTTCATCTCAGAAATCGAAGGGAAGGGTATGCCATATGCACACACACAAGTAACCAGGTCCAACCTGGCCAACTCACCGCAGAAATAAATATAAGTTCTCAGCACCATTCTGCATAGGGCTGCTGCAATAATTTACTCTTGGTTTACTGGGAGGAAAAGGGAGTCAGGCATTTTGGGATCAGAGATTCGGCCAGAGTCACTTTGCCAGCACACAGAGCCCACCAGCCCACGTCCAAGCCACATATTACGAGTCCAAGTATCGAGATCCTCCCTGAGCAACGTGCCCAGGACGTCTGTGGCCAAGGCTTGATCTAAAGCCAACTCACTGGTGTCCCCAGCCACTGCCTCTACCACAAGGCCACGTTTCCGCTATAGATTACACTCAGACCATTAATCTTTAAAAGAGCAGAATTTGCCACTAATGCAATCGGAAACCACAGTAAGAAAGGCTCCCATTAATGAGAGCCAGCTTAATAAAACAACTGACTTCTACATTTCTTATCTGAAAATACCTCCCCTGGAAGCTGTGGATACATTACGGGCTTAAAAAGAATTACTACTGCATTAATTCTTGTCAGATTTGTAGCGTCCTAACCCACAGCTCCTTCACCCCCTGACCTAGGTAACATTAGTGGGAGCTATATAATTTAGTAAATGAAGGCCCGACTGTGCACCATGTACTTGGGCTGTTATTTGGTCCTGCTGTGAGCAAGGGATATCCACTCAGGCACTGAGATTGTCATTAAATACATTTTAAGGACTTTTGGTCTGAAAATTAAACACTTTTTCTACTTTGCTGGTTTGTTGATAATAACACAGAGTTACATGTCTACTTTTACATAGAATCATAGAATCAACTAAGCTGGGAAAGACCTTTAAGATCATCAAGTCCAACCTTTACCCCAGGACTGCCAAGTCCACGACTAGTAAAAGAAGTCGTTCCTCATGATCCTGGATGAATCCAGGTGGGCTAACACTAAAACGGCAAGTGTAGAGTGGAGCAAAAGTTCAGTCGGGGTTTGGGGATTAAATGCTGACTTTGAGAATACACTGAAAATTGTCCTGTGTTGTGGCAAAAACATGATGAAGTGGATATTTGCAAACGCACTGGTTCTCAGGGAGCCAACTGGCTGGGGATGAAGGCAGCTATCATATGTGCTCTTGCAGAATGCTGGCGTTGTGCATGCATGGGAGCCATCAGCCCCACTCAATCCTGGAACCTTTGCATGCACATGATGCAGTGCCGGTCCCCAGCACAGTTGTGCTGCTGCCTATTGCCTAAAATAACCAGTCCATGCATGGGAAGACCACAAAAAGCCCAACTCCTTCCCTGCCACAAGGCAGAAACAGAGTCTCTTCCATCACAGGAAAGGAGAGAACATCCTGACAAATGCCTGCGTTTTGGACGGGTGACAAAGCTGTCATGGGAAAGAGGCGGCAGCTCCCTTCGGAGACGGGAGGTGGGGAGCGGGATCAGGAAACTTCTGAGCTCTTCTGGCAGCCCAGGTCTGGCGCCGGGCCACCAATCCCCCACTCCTTGCAGCAGATCAGTGCTTAAACACAAGCAGATTGACACCGAATGCTCGGTGCCTGCTCCATGATTCCTATGAAACAGATTTGATATTCGGAGACCTGAGCCCGCTGGAGAGGTTGCACAACCCATATTCACCTCCAGAATTAGCACAGCCCGGTACCTCGTGGGCTGTTTCCTCACAGCCTGAGCCTCAGCTCCGCCTGGAAAGTCACCTCTCCCACCAGCTCCCAGAAGGTCCCCACAACAGCCTGGAGAAAAGCCTCTGGGGCACACTGCAACACCTACTTTTGGCTGCAGGGCTGGCCCTACGGCATCCTCCTGAGCGATCCTCACACACATCATTCACCTTTCTTTATATAGAGATCATATGGGAAAGGGGCTGTGTGTGTATATGGAGGGTTGGGAGGAAATTAAACTGGAACTGGGACAAAGATCTTTTAAAGCACCATGGTGCGTGCCCGTTCTTGGGTTCTGTAAATCATGACCTGCCATATGCTAACCTGATACAGTCCTCCACATGCACCTCCCTGCTCCAGGAGTCGGAGCCCTATCCCATGGGGAGATGATCATTTGCCAGCATTCCCAGGTAATTCGTACATTTGAGTTTTGCTCTCCATAAAAATTGTCAGGATTTCATCTTCCTTACCTAATTATCCTCTACTTGGAGCTCCACCAGGTGCCTGGCCTCATGCCTGCTTTAGGGAGTCTTTATACCAAACCTAGCCAGGGGAGAGAGGCAAAAGTACCTCCAGAGGGAAAACGAGAGCACCCAAATTCATTGCCTGTACGAAGGTACGTGCTGCTTACTGCTTGCAGAAGGAGTAATATGTGTGTCTGGGCAGCAGTTTTACCCTGGTTTATTGATTAAAAACCGGCCATTTCTCTTAATTCCTCAAGTTTTTAGTGTGTTCTGTAAAGGTGCACTCTGATTTATGACGTTAATGGCACTCCTGTGCAAACAGTGGATTTCCAGGTTTTAAATATGCATATGAAAATGTTCTGTGAAGAAATATTTTCATAAATGCTAATATTACCAGAGCCACCATCACCAGTCAGTAATGAACTTCATATGCATGATTTCATGGGTATTTTGTTCTTAATCCATACTCCCGCTGCTACCAGCCTGGTGCACCACTGTCTCACTCCTCTCCTGAACCATGCAAGCTCTCAAATTTTGATGGTGTAAAAGTGGAATAACGCAGTGAGGAATCAGGCCCTACCACAAAGAGTACACTGTATACATTTTTATTGTATAATTTATTGTTTTTTCCACTGAGCTGGCTATATTGTGTTATCCATTTGCGTGACAGGATGTCTAGGAAACAGCTGAAAGAATTATTTGCAGTGAATTTAAAACACACTGGATTAGACAGACGCAGACACAAAAATCTTTGTTAAGCAAATAACAGGGTGCTACTCTTGTGTCAGATTGGGAAACTTAACTCCTTCATATCATAAACTGCACCTATGATAGGTACAACAGCTCTGCCTCCATCATTGCCTGTGCTGATGTCCCTGACCCAGCTTTGCCTACATGAAAGCAAAGCACTAAGTCAAAGCCAGTTCCCCAAGCTTTCCCAGGACACCAGTGGACAGAATGCAGACAAACAGCCTTCCTATCCCAAACACTGCTCATAGGCATGGGCTGGAGCCGTCTTCTCCAGCTGCATCCGTCTCTCTCCACCTTGAAAAACACACACACGTGACTTGTTGTGACTAAACACCTAACTCTGAGAAAACCAAAGGAGGATTTCCCTTTCCAACCTGGAGGGTAAATCTCATTAAATCAAAGAAAACAATCTGGTAAGAATGAAACCACAAATATCGTCACTAAGAAAACAAGAAGAGCTGAGCCTAAAGCCTGCAGAACAGCAGGAATTTCAGAGGTGGGCTCCAAAAGCCTCATGTCAGGACCACAAGTGCAACAGTCCAGAGCAAGCAGAGGGTACAAATAATGTGATTTTTCACCTATTGCTGCACACATGGAACAAACAAGTCCCTGAGGGTTAGCCTGAGGGTGGGGTGGCCTTTCCTTCAGGTTTACAACACTTTGTGAGCTTAAGCAGGACAATGGATATTATTTACACATGGTTTCTGAAGGTTTATCATAAGGAAGTGAGCCCTCAAACCAGTTCCAGGCTGTCTCACTGCTTCCAGCCAAGACTGAAAGCCACAGCCACGGTGTCCATTTACTGCTCCTGAGAGCCGCCTTCTGTTGCCACTGATACCCCACCAAAGGACACACAAATGCACACCCAGTGGCATTCACACAGAGCAAATATGTCCAATACCAACACCTAACACTGACACTGGGACAGGTTGCCCAGAGAAGCTGGGGCTGCCCTATCCCTGGCAGTGCTTAAGCCCAAGGCTCAAGGCTTGGAGCAACCTGGTCTAGTGGAAGGTGTCCCTGCCCATGGCAGGCAGTTGGAACTGGAGGAGCTTTAAGGTCCCTTCCAACCGAAACCAGTCTGGGATTCTATGATCTTCAGAGCCACTTGGTGCTTGCATTTAAGATGGTAATACTCACATGTTTAATTAGACCGGGACTTCCATGTACTCGTGTCCTGGTGTGGGACACAATGAGCAAGAGCCCACCTGAGCTCACTGTGATTGCTCAGCACCCAAACGCCATGCCCGGAAAGGACCCACCTCAGCAGAATGCTATTTGGTGGCTGGTGAATATATACTTATGTTGGAAATGCAGACAAGCCACAAGGCAAGGGTTACAGTGTCGTCTCTAAAAAGGTTCCTCTGCAGTTAATGCTTAATCAAATTTGGTGTAACCACTGCAAGTTACTGGCCAGCGATTTTATTTACCGTCAACGTCCATTTTGATCTTTAAAAATGAGATCTGTATTTGCGTCACTGAAAAAACATCCAACATTATTGCTTAAGTCTTCAATAATCCTTCATCTTGTTTCCTTTTAACCCAGAAAAGGAAGTTTTTAAAACAGTAACACCAGCATTTACAAACCCCAGGGTTTGATATCTACTGACTAATTAATCTTCACACATTATGGCTATTTCATGGAAGAGGAAACTGAAACAAAGGCAAGTCCCCAAACCACAGAGCAGGTCAAAGATAGAAATGAGATATGGCTTCATAAAGGGTGATTTCTCCACTAGACAGAGACTCCACATGTAACTTCATGGAAGACATTTACGTTTTGTATTCATATCAAACTAGACCAGACTTTATAAAGTGTAAGAAAAGTAATCCTAACAGCTCCTTAATTTCCTCCACTGCTATTCTTAGCAGCCTTGCAAAAAGTCAACACTGGATTACACAACAGTGTAGATTTAGTGGCAAGAGTTTTAACAGGCTGGGCAGTCAATATACATTGAAAATAAAACATATGCCAGACTCTGAACTATGGAAATCACAGGAGCCAACGGAGCTGTGTTGTGTTACGCTAGCCAGGAATCTAACTCAATAGCTGGTACAAATATATACTAAATAAAACCCGGCAGCAGCTCTGCTGCATAAATAGCATCTCTCTGCACTGGCATACTACCCACCGGGAATCAGTCGTGGAAAGAGAACTGAAAGCACGCTTTGGCATTGTCTTGAGAACTGTGGCTGCCCAGAAAACAAGATCCAAATACAGCCCTTTCCTTGAGAAGATATTTTAGAGAAATTCTGGTTATTTGGTGTTTTCCCTTTTGGGCAGCTCCCCAGTTCTACAGATAGATGTGACAATGCTGCAACAAAGATGGAGAGTTGTATCATATAGCTCTGTGACTTGTATTTGCAAATGAAAATGCCACTGGGTGTTCCTGCTCTAGAAATGCAATCAAACTGGCAATAGTAGGTAGTGGATCGAGTTCATTCCCTACAAGCTCTTGTCCAAAATCCCACCTCCTCTTTGAGCACCTCTTTGGAGCAGGGATACCACTTTTGTTTCCATAATGGGGAGAACCAAGCTTGGAAGCAAGTGTTTCACATGGTTCCAGACCTTAGAGCAGGTCAGCACTTCACCCTTGGCTTCCAAAACATCCTTTTCATTTTGCCTCCAAAGGAAATTAGAAGGTTCATTCTTGTAAGAGTCATAATATGCCCTTTAACTAACCTGCTGTGATTTAGGAGACTGCCTGCACAAGCCATGACTATCTTTAGAAGGTGAACACCCCAGATTCCCCTTGGGGACAGGAGCAACACATTTTTTAGAACAACATTCCTTAGCCATAAAGTCTGTAAACAAGTTCAAATATGGACAACTGCTATCTACCACCAATTCCTCCTAGCTTCTACAAGCTCTGGACTACAGCTTGTACATACCACATTTGTATGCCTTACCAGAAGACAGCTCAAAAAGTGGCTGTAAGATCTACCACACTACAAAGAGGTGGAGGAAAAAATATAGAGGAAAGAATAGAGGAATAAATATACATGTATAAAAGAAAATAGTTTCTAATCAGAAGCCACTTCAGCTTCTTTGCCTTCCTCTGTCACCCTTCTTCTTCTCAGAAAGAGAAGTTGTTCCACAACCTCCAGAGCAAACAAAGCCTCGTTTCCTGAGGACTCGCATCGCATGTCTCCATTCCTCCCAGGGCAACATCCTGCACTTCTCCCCCAACTCCTTTATGATTCATCTTCCCCTTCCCTGCGATTCCTCCCTTCCCGACCTCTGGCCTTCACATCTGGAAGAGCGAGAGGCAGCTTGCGTGTAGCTGCTTCCAAGCTCTGCGCCTGCTGATGGACGCGCCGGACAGACAAAGGTGAGGCTCACCCTGCCGACATTCCTCCTGGGAGGATATGGATGGGGGAGTCTCTTCCCTGCTCAGCCACCATTTTTAGCACAAAAAAAAAAGTAAAAACTTGTTGTCTTTGAGAGCTTTTATGTGTCTGTCATCCTGGAATGAAATCAGCCAAAGGGATGTTAGGTGAGCATTACCTACAGACAGAGGGGAAGCTGTGGCAAAAACCACGCTGAAATATGAAAGAACAGAGAGACACAGCTGGGGGAACCACTTCCACTTCACAAATCATCCCAGTCCTCGAACGACTGACCGGAGTGAGTCTTGGGGTCTGAATTTAGCAGCCTGTAGCATGTCCTGTCCCTGCAAGCCCACCGGTACCACCTCTTTGAACAAAGAGATGAGCTTTTCTATGCAAATCCCTTGAAGAACATTTCCCTGCCCCAGGAGGTGCAGGAATTCACATTCATGGCTTAGGGAAAGAGCTACACCTTAGGCTTAGGGAAAGAGCTACACCTTAGAGCTTAGAAATGAAGGTAAACGGAACTGCATTCACCCCAGGGACAGAACAGCAAGGGCTGGTCTTCAACACATCGGCAACTTCAAACTGTCTTTCAATGGCAACCTGACAAGGTTGTGTTTCAACAGGAATATGTTATCTCTCTTTCCAAGGCTGGGCAGGACACTTCCTAACAGACAACTCAACAGGCCCTAACAAGTGATTAAAGAAGTTAGGTTTGGGGGGTATTTTTTTTTTCACTTTTCTGTTCCAGCATTTAAAGCCCATACTCCGGAGTCAGTTGAAGCAAAGACCTTGCTCCAACAGTGCTGATAAGGACAACACGCCCTCACAGGTGGAGCTTGAAGGCAATGAGCTGGAGGGGAAGGCAGATATCACCGCAGAAGTAATGGCTTTGCCTGCACCAATGCCAACAGCACGTTCCTGCTGGAGGAGCAGGATCAGTGTGGAAGGAGCCTTTGCCACGCAGTGGGCCGAGGATGGTTTATGGGGATGGCAGAATGGATGTGGTTAAAATTTTAATCAGGATGACATGTGTTGTTGACATATGGCAACGCACCACCATCTGGATTCAGAAACAGACCTGGGTTTTCAAGCTGTTGCTGGCCAAAGCCAAGAACATTGCTGAGGTGCTAGGTCAGACTGGCTGGGAAGGGTTCTGCCAGCAATCCCTCTTGACACAGTATTGCTTTCATTAAAGCAGCCTGCCTGCCTACCCATCTGAGGTGAAAGAGGGATAAAGTCCATGAAAGGTAGAAGAAAAAAAGAGAAAAGGTCAAAAAGGGAGTTGAGCTAACGCACCCACTTTCTGCCCTGCTTCAGCTTCTGCAGCGTACTCAGCTTACTCAACTGCAGCCACTCATTTTGTGGTCTTGTAGGGGAAGCAATGTCTTCAGCTCTCGGCAGGAGCACTGCAGTTCAGTGCAAGGAGTTTCTGCCTGCCTCCAGAGCAGCAGGCATCCAGAACAAGAACAAAGCACCTGAGGTTCAACTCGCTTAACCATTTCATTTCCACTGCATGCAAAGCATGTGCAAAGTTACCTTCAGGGGGGACTGAAAGGAGAGCAGGAGGAAAATGTAAGCCATGTTTCTGTAGGCTGATCTAACAAAGTAAGAAAAGCAAACGAGAAAGAAAATTCCAAGACAACTCTTAAAGGCTTAAAACGTCAAAGCAGGTAACATTTTATCCTAGCAGAATTCCTCTGTGATTAGCTGGGATTTCCAGGCATAAAAAAAAGTGGTTTACTGTTCCTTTAGTCTACCCATCCCTTTTCTCTTTTTTATTTGCACAACACTCTCTTCAATTAGTGTGTCTCTGTTTGGTCTCAAACAAATCCAGCACTCATGGCTAAAACTACAGTGCAAGAGAGACACCCATTAAACTCCTGCCCACCGTAAACTCACCCACATCTGATACGTGCTCGTTTGGAAGGGTTCGACTCTCGGCTTCGCTGACCTGAATGCAAGCTGTGGGGGGGAAAGAAGGGGGGCTGAACATCTCTGAAATTTGGCTCCAAATCATTATGTTGCCATGAAACGTGCCTTAGCCTAACAAAAGCCCTGGATTCAGATATACCAAGAGGCATTGCACTGCCGAATGACTTACTCCGCAGGCAGACCAAGGGAGTGACTTGTGAGCCAGCTTGAGATCAACAGCAGAAATTCCTCTTTCCTTCGGGGAAGCCAGGCTTTCATCCTCTGTCTTCAAAGGGATTACCTATAAAATTCTCAACTACGACGCTGGTGTCATTTCAGTCTCACTCAGAGGAATAGTAAAAGCAAAATTCTAAAGTTCTTAAGTGTGTCTTAAAACACTGTTTCTCAAATGCTGCTCCCCGTGAAGAAACCGAGATGGCACCATTACTTCCACCTTTCTTCTGGTTTGCTTAATGTTTGAAAACTCCAACCTTTAGGGCACAAGAGGATGAGTTTATGATACAGGAGCCATTTCAGTGCAAGCCCTTAGAACAGCAACACGAGTAACAGCTAACATAGGTGCATATTCACCCTTTTGCACTGCAAGAATACAGCTACATTTGAAGTTTTGTTAAGCAGTATTACATAGGACAGATCCCACATAGCATTTTTATTAGGAATTTAAATACAAATGGGAATTACATCACATTTTATGCTACTTCAGGTTCATTTTTGGAAAGCCACAAACAAGTTGGAGATTAACATCAGTCATCCCAGACTTCAGACAACACTGCTACAAACTGGGAAGTATAGATATTAGAATTTGTGTTCACCAGTTGCAAAACTATTAGCTGGGTTGGAATGCACATACATATTTTGTGCATACCCATCCTAAAAAGCCATAATGCTACGTTCTGCATGTCAATATGAAATTTGCAACGACTCCCTTTTAGATATTAATTTCAGTGAAGTAGTTAGCCCTAGTGCCTGGAGAGCACAATATTAAAAGAAGTATTTTATTTCTCAATCTCTATAAAGAAGAGAACTATTCCCATGAAAAATGTCCCCTTGGTATGTTTCATAAATAGGTTAATACAATTTGAAATTAAACTTGATTCTGCAGCATGATATTATAATGTCAGAAATGCATTCCTGGGGAAAAGCTGGCATTCATCATTGATTCCAGAATACAGTTACTACTTCACGGTAAAGCAGCAATGCCCACATGAGCAGGAGGATGCTCGCTACCCCAGACTGCTGCTATCAGTTAACTAAGCCCTGTGAGCACCCTGGACTGCGGGCTGGGAGAGCAGTGCCATTGACTCCCAGCACAGCGCTGGATCCCAGCCCTGTCAGACTCATGAATTCTCTGTCTGTGCACACTCAGAGCACAAAAACAAACAAAGCATTTGCAAAGGCTCACACAAAAATCGGTATGAGTAAAAAGGAGGCTGGGTTTTCACAAAACCTCTATATCTCAACCTTGCACTCTCTTGGATTTTGTTTAAAGCTGAGGAGAGAGAACACCTCTTGGAAAATTTAGAAAGTTATGACGCTACTCTTTTGGCTTTTAACAGGTTTACCCCAAAGTTATGTTTCACTAACAGAAAAATCTCAAAGAAAACAGAACTGGATGCATTATTTACTCAGCCACCAGCCCTTAAATATCACTTACCAAGCCATAGCCACCTCACCTTTCTCCTCAGACATCCACACCCCCACTTATCCACTTTCCTCCATTTTAACCTTGTGTCAATGTTTTCTATCTTCTTTTTCCTTTCTCTCTTTCTCTCTGCTTCCCTCTCATTCTTACTACAGTTATTACTTAACCTTCAGGTACCCACTTAAGCAACCCACCAAATAGCAATAATGATCACAGAGAGTCAATAGTGTGGTACGTAATCACCTTGCCTACTGTGTTAATGTCAGTTATCTTTTGCTAATGTACATGACATGCTTTATCTTTGCAGAGTGGCAAAAGCGAATTGCTGTTTGTTTGGGATCAACTATTGTTAGTGCACCTGGGCTTTTCTCAGTTCTTAAAGTGGTGGCTTTTTAAGCAAAAAAAGAACACATTAACGTGTAAAAAAAAAAAAAACCACAAAACCAAGAGAGAAAAGGAATACAAGAAATACAAGATTCTCCTATCACATCCACACAAACTCATCTCTGAAGATGATGAAGTTACACCAGTCCAATGATACTCCTGTGACACCCACACTGTGTAACAGCTTTAACTATGCCACATTATTGCCTGGATGCTACCCAAAGACAGTGCACACTACCAACAGCCCTGTGTTTCCCTGCAAATTGCTTTTTTCCACAGCTTATTTACCACTTCTGTTTTAGTTTGGGGGGTTTGGTTGTTTGGGTTTTTTGATAGCATTCTTATTTCCTTAGAGTACTGAAAGCCAGGTCTTTCCTGGGGAAGAACACACCATGCACAGGGGTGTTCTGCAAAGCTGGACACCGGACAGAGAGGATACATTGCAAAGCTGGATGTTCCCTGAACCCCATGTGCCAAAATGGTAACCCAAGGCAAGCTAGGTCTCTAGGTGTAAAGCTCATGTAATTTGCATCAACTTCTGACACTCTTCTGGCCATAAAGCCACAGCTCCAGAGCAGGCATGCAGAGTCCCAGGCATTTCCCTGCTGGCTGGGGAAAGGGTTTGCTCTGAAAAGCCAGCTTGTAGGGCAGCTGTGGACCCACTGCAGAGGTGCAGTTACCCATGGAAGTCGAGTGGTTCAGTCATTCACATGGTAACTGCAATCAGAATCTGCATAAACAAATTCTCAGAAATGCCCTCTTGGCACTTCAGTTCACTTTTATAATACCATAGGTATATCCAGCCAGCTCCACAGAGAGAAACAATCCAAATACACTGAAGGAAGAATAACTTATTTTACATTTCTGAACCCTGTAACAATATTTGCTCTGAAGGTCTCCTATTCCCTCTACCAGAGACGGAGAGGGAAAGAGGAAGGGAGTGAGTGTGTGGATACATGTACGCAGAGAAACACATGCATTTAACATGATGTCAAACCCTTATCTGGTCTTAAAAAACTGGCAGAAGGGTTGACTTCTTTATAGCACTAGACCATTAAAACTACAAAACCTCAATTAAAAAACTGCCAGAAGAGTTTTTTACTTTGTTCCAGAAGGACATAAAACCAGTTATGAGGAAAAAAATCTGCTTTTCACATGGAAAGTCCAAACCATAATTACTGCCACACTTAATGTTACTGCACACCAGGATGACTCTTAACTCCCATATCATTATTTTTTATTTACTATTTATTTTGCATTTTCTACTCTGTACTTGATAAGGCATAAAAAACCCAAATTAAAGAATATAACATACCATTAATAGGGTTTATTTTCCCCAAGGCCACAAACACACCAAACCAGTTTGTTTACCTTTGGTTTACTCTCACCTGTAAGCCATTCAGAGCAGGGACAATTGCAAGGAGCAGGGCAGAGCACAACCGAGATTCAACCCAAAACCAAAACAGCACCTTCTGTGGCTACTTGCATCCCTCACATGAAATACCTAGAACCATATTTCTCAAAAAAAACCCCATTATGGTTGTCTTCTATCACAAAGCAATGAGAAGATATGGGCCTTTTTATTTCTCTTTGGCATGTCAAATCTGAGATACAGCACAAGAACTGTGCATACTCTGACCATATTTGCTCTCTTTAGACAGATTTCAAGGTGAAATCCTGGCAAGGTCTCTTAGTTTAGATCTTGGTGTTTATCTACCGCAGCAGTATCTGTCTTAGGAATATACAGGGTTGATAAGAGGGATAAATCCAACTAAGAGGATAGTAATCGGCCTATGTTCCAATGGATTTTGATCCGTTTGGGTGGAAATCAAGCTGCCTCTATGAGATGTAGAGGGTAGGTAAAGACATGAGGTTAGAAGAGGTTTACGCACATTACTTTGTGCTCTGGGAAGATGTAATCTCGGGGATGAAAAGGTCCATTCTTTGCATGCATGTCCACCGCTGCTCTGCGGGGAATGGGAGCAGAGCCTTGGTTTGCACAGTCCACCCAGGAGTGGGTACCATCCTGCATGGTTCCTTCTGGAATGCTCTTCCCACCAGCAGGAGGACCAGGAGATGTTAATGGACCACTCTGAAACCAGAAAGTTCTCAATACATGTGGGCATATGACGCTTCTCTAACACGACGGGCATACTTGTCCTGGCTGGCCTCCAACTCTTGTAATTACATACTGCTGACCCCGCGACCCCTTGCAGTTTCCATAGGCTGTGTTGGTTTTCACTTCCTATTGTGTTGCTTTGCACTTTCCAAGAGTTGCCATGCGCAGCTCCGGAGACACCTGCATTGTGCAGATGGAGTTAGGGAACGCCGCTTACCTTCTCAAGGAAGTTTAATTCATTTATTACCTCAAAGGCGGTTTGGTGCTAGGCGGTGCTACTACAGTGTTAAGATCAGCAACGACAGACCCAGGCAACGGTGGTTATTTGAGGAGGAAAACCAGTATTTCACATAGGTTCTCCTTCTTTCAGAGACACACCACAGAGAAAAAAAAAAAAGGTGTTGTTTTTTTTTTTTTCTAGAAATAGGAGGGTTTTGGCACTGATTCCAACCCCTCTGATGGCCCCAGTTCAGCGGCTCTGGGTGCTGCCTTTAACGCCTGTTTGTTTGCTTTTCCAAGGGAATAGGAACTGAACGAGAAAGAGGGATGTGTGAGGCAGGATCTGCTGCAGGGAAGACAGGGTTAAACCAGCCCTGAGCACTATGGAACATGCTTGAAGGAAGTCTCACAAAAGTAATTTTAACTCTCTCTGTCTCGCTCCCTCGCTCCCTCCTCCCTGTCTTTGTCCCCCCTTCGTCTTCCCGGGTGTACGTTACTCTTTACATTGCAGTTATATTTATTCCTCTTTCCCCCACTGTAGCTGTATATTAAAAGTGCCAGTTCCGAGCTTCTGCTGCACAAGGGCAGAGAAAGGAAGAAGAAAGAAAGGAGAAGAGAAAAAAACTAGAAGTGCTGGTATTCAGTTCCTGCGAGCTCTTGCTCACTTTGAGCACTGTCCCTATTACACAATAATGTGTTATTTTGTTGAATTTTGGCATCCACCTCGCTCGTCTGGTCAGGAGCCAGAAAATTAGAGTGTGTCAGTCCACCAGTTCCTCAGCGGAGAAGCGCTCCCCTCGCCCAGCGCGTGCTCCGCGCTCCTGGCCCCGGGCCAGCAAGGGGAAATCCATTTTACATAAAGAACGCACACAGCTCCGAGCGCTCTGAGACTTTTTTTTTTTCCCCTTCTTTCCTTTTTTTTCTTTCTTCTTTTTTTTTTTTTTTTTTTGACCTACTAAAATAACTTTATGGACAGGCGCCAGTCTGGGTGCTTGGCACCAGGCGTGAGGTGAAGCGCTCGGCCGAGGTACCCGAGTTTCGTGAGGCAGCAGCGAGGAAATGGCTGTCGGTGCCGTCGTGGCACCTCACGTGACTTGGCACCGCCCGCCCCATTGGCCGGCCCTGCAGCCGAGGCAGCCGCCATGTAAGGAGCGGAGAGCTTCGCCCCTCGCTGCGTTCTTAAAATGGCGGACCTGCCGCGCGCCCGGCGAGGCGAGCCCAGCCTCGGCCGCAGCCACAGCCCCTGCGCTTGATATCCCCCCCCTTTACACCCCTCGGTTTTCCTTTCTTTTTTATTCCCCCCCCCCCCCCCCTTGCTGGAAGTTTTTATAAACCTTTACAGATTTGAGTAGAAACAGATTTCTCGCAACTCGCTCCCCACGTCTCAATTTCACAGCTCAGCGTACACTCACTGTCAAAAAAAAAAAAAAAAAGAAAAAAAAAAAAAAAAAAAAAAAAAGGCTTGACAGTGTTCCAGGGAAAATATTAACTGTAAACTTTCCAACGGGAACTGAAGGCGCGCGCACGGCTCCGGTCGGGATGGCCCCTCCGCCGTGGCAATGTTTTCACAGGGCTCCCAATGTTCCCGCTGCCACCACAGCGGCCACGACCCCCAAGATGGTCCCAGTGAAGAGGGACGCCTGCTCTCCGGCCACGAAGCACGCCACAGGCCGGACCCATTGAACACTGCATGCTCTGATGTATAAATATTTGCCTCTGGCTAAAGTTCAAGCAGCCCTCTGTGGCTGCCAGACACAACAGAAAACCAACATCCAAGGGAAAGTGTTTACTGCAGCACTGGCCAAAGCAGCGACTGCCAGCGAGCAAGACGCTCGCCTCAGCCCGGCCCGCGGGCGCTTATCACAAAGTACCTGGCCGGCCGCCACCCTGCGCCTGCCGCCCTTCCCGGGAAATGGTTAATTCATTACGCATGCCATCCTGGCCTCGCCTGCACTGACAGCCTGGCATGAGGGTCCCTGGCATGAGGGGAGCACCTCCGCACAGCCACATTAACCCTTTGTTAAGTGAACGTCCACAGTGCCGCCAGTTAGTTCTGTCTGCCCGGCCCCTGGTTTGTGTTACTTGTGCCTGAAGTTGAGCCGGTATCTTGGCCTCGGACACACGCACACAAAAGCTCACAGACAGCTACTCCTCCGCTGGAAAGAGGCGGTAGGAAAGCGGTCGCACACACGATGTCTTTCAGCAGCAAAAATTAATAGGCTTTGAAATACACAGCGCTGTATTGGTGACGCAACGCTGCTCAATGGATGCGAAAATAGGTTTTCTCACCCCTCTCCCACCCTCCAAACCAACCATGACTTGGAGTCTTCACAAATAAGGGTAGCTAAACCCAACCAACCCAACTCATGAATCAGCAGCTTCAATATTCATAAAATCACTACAGAAAGGAAAGGTTAAGAGGGAAAAACAAACTATGGGAACCCAACAGGAGGCCCGGCTGTGCTCAGGGCTGTTATCATTGCGGTCATCCTTGAAATGGCTTCCCAATGCACCAGTAATCGTAGTGTTAAAATGCAGTAAGTGAGCATGCCAAGACCCTGCACATCTGACTCGTTCGTGCCGTAAATCAGGCAGACTTTACTATGAGCAAACAGAGAAAACTGTACTTTGGGAAAGTGTCTCCAACAAAGAAACAAAGTGGAGTTACTAAGGAAGGAATAAATGAAGAAATGCAAGAAAAGCAAGCACACATTCATATTATAATTAAACTAAAATGCAAAGAGAGTTATACAAATGATTATTAGAGTTGCCTTTAATATACATACTTAAGCCACTGAAGTAGTTGACTTCTGTCACAGAGTATATCTACTAAATTAGATGTTATGTAGAAAGTCACAGAGTTTGCTATAGCTCTAAACTGGGAAAAAAATCTTTACTCCTATCACTCCCTTAATCTGGGTTTTAAGAGTTGCAAACTCACTGTAAATTCCCACAAATGGTCTATCAACTAATCCCATTTTCTTCACACTTTTCTTCTTAAATGAGGAAGTCCAGGAGAAAATTTGGTGAAAATTTGAAAATTAATGACTAATACAGAAAGTTTCTTCTGAATTTTTCTTATTTGAGTCCTAACAACTCTGCTTGCCCAGTCCAACCTGACGGCAGCCCATAAGCGGTAGGTGATGTCAGGGCCATCGATCTCCTTTAGACCTAAGAAGCCCAGTGCTAATAGTATCAGGACGGGCTTCCAGGAGGCCCAAGCAAATCATGTGAAAGAGGATCACAGAGGAATGTTCTGTTCCCACTGCGAACAAGACAGAATTAACTCTGAGATGCTTCCTCCTGCTGCCCTGTTTGTCCGAAAGGTCAAGACGATTAGCTCTTGTATACTCGGAACCAACCGTCAAAACAAAACGGATGCTAAACCTTCTTCTATTTTAAACAGACAAGAAGACAAGCTTAGGAAGGATGGTTTGAGATGCATTTAAGGTGTAGTGAGTTAGGATTTTTCCTTCTGCTTGTTAGCTGCTGTGCAAAACCAGCTGCCTCTTAACTTTATGCTATTTCAAGAAGATTCAAGGAAGGGGTTTTTTGAAGCACAATTACCTTTTTTTCTTGTAAATATAACGAAAGAAACAAAGAATGGGGACAGGAGAAAGAAAGCCTGATGTTTAAGTCATCATGCATTTCAAATAAACCCACCAGACTGGCAAGCTTAATTCATTACAATTATTTTATCAGGTGAATTTCCATGGAAATATATACATTGTTTACCACAGTGAGGGTTCCTTCCGCAGTCATATCTTTGAAGTCCAAAGATTAACAAGCAGATACATGGAAAGCATTAAAATTGTCCAAGTGCTTTGATATGGTGTTTGTCTACATTATGCTGAAGAAAAGGTACTTACCAGATCTTAATTGACTATATATTTAAGAATGATCATAGCAACATATTCAGCATATTACCAACGGGTATGAAATGTTACACCCAATAAATGTTGTGTGACACGTACCTAATGGGTATTCTATCATGTTCAAAGAGTATAAAACAAATACAGAAAAAATTTCATCCAATTGTATCTTTTTCATTGAGCATCAATGTAAATATAGACTGAAGCAATCAAAATGCTGGAAATATAAATATTCCTTTTAAAGCCACTGAATCCATCACTTTACTAGGAAAGGCTTAGCTATGTTATTTGCAATTCCCTCATTGCACAACAATGTACATTACTGTCTGTAAGCTCTAATTTGGCATGGCGCATCATTAATGACCTGAATGGTGGCTGTTTCACACATACATATTTAATTACAACAGCTGAACAAATTACATATTTATGCTTTATAAAGGGGATTGCCAGTCTAATTCATTTGCTATGCATGCAGGTACAGGGCTCCATCTGCAACAGCATCTGCACAACAAGAGCTAACAATTATCCATTGTAAGTGAGTGAGTGTATCTGGTGAAACCTGTAAGAGATGCAATCGCATTAACCACTTCACTGCCTACAAACTAGTATTTTCTCAATGGACCACAATATTTTAAATAATTTATCAACAATAATACTACTTTGCATTTTCACAACATCCCTCATCTGAACATCTCTGAGCACTTTATATGCTATAAAAAATTAAGCCTTAAACACTCCTGTGAGGAAAGTAGTTTTTATCCCAGCAGCATATATGGGGAAAGGAAGGCACCTAACTCTAAGGGACTGGTTCCTCCAAAGGTACAGTAGGCTTCAACAGACTTATGCTGATTTGCACTATTTTAACCCATGATCTTGCCCTATGTGAAAAGTGAGACAAAAAGCCAGCAGCAAAGAAAGGGAGTCAGATCTCCGTAAAATTAATACAGTAGTTGAAGCCTTGGAAGACTTGGCTTCCATGGGCTTTTGATCAAGCTTAAAATTATTATCCACAACCTACTGTCCTTAATTGTTCAAAATATCTTACTAAATTATCTAACAAGCCCTCCAAATCATAAATAATTATTTCTAGAAATTCATGGAGAAATGGTGAGATATTTGTATACTGGAAAAATAGACAAGTGTGATATAAATCTTCCAGAAAGAAGGGACGAGAAATCCTGACAGTAACAGTCCAAACTAATATTTACAGATTAAAAAATGAACAGAATAAAATCAAAGCATATAAAGGAGACAACTGAGCTGCCTGAACCAATTAGTATTACTGGTTTAGCGTGGATATTTTTTGACAAACTAGATATATCTATGGTGTATATCAAGTAGAATTACAGTATTAATAGAACAATAGAAGTTGTATATTTAGATTCTGGCAAAGTACTTAGTACAAACTCTCATAAAATTCTGCGTGCACAGCAGTATTTTGACTTGGTTCTGAAGTTATTGTATGGGTTGAAAACTTGCTGTAACATATGAAAATTACTAACAATCACCTCCCGAGCTGAACCTACTCACTTAGTAAAGTACTCTGAGGAAAGGGGAGAGTCAGAAAGAGAGTCCCATCTTACTTAAAATCTTTGTTAAAATAAAAATAGGAAAGGAATGAAAATTGTGCAGAGCCACGAAACACATGTTTGCTGCACCAGAAGAATACAGAAACAAAGAAAGGTGCTAGGATTTGGAAGTAGTCTGAGTACAAAATGAATTTCACTACAGAAAAATGGACAAACACAGTGAGAAAACCAAATAAATGCAGAGACAGAAAAAAAATGCAGAAGTATAATGTCAAAACAAGCACAGCGGTGACAGCAAAGAAGTGATTACACATGAGCCTGCATTGTTGCACAGCAGTAGGAAAAGTCAGTGAAACTCCTGGCAATCCAACATTCTGGAGAACTGGAAGGTTTTTCATGGCATAGGACATTCAGAAGTAAAGCAGATAATCGGTGCTCTATAGGAAATGCTATGTATCAACAAGGCAAGATCAAACAAGTCCTTTCCATCTCTTAATTTCTTTAGCTTTACAGGAATGTTAAATAGCTTGAGAATTTTCACATAATAAACGTATAATAAATCTGAGGATCAGCCTAAGTGTAGGATTATGGAATATTATTTCAACTTCAATACCTGAAAGAGGAAGCATTTAGGAGTAAATGAATCAATAGTGAAGTTTCCCGTTATCATTTACAGGCTCTATTTAGAAATAAATAGGTCTAAATAGGCTACTTGGCATGGGGCAGCTGTAGGTCAACATTCTACATCAGACACTGTAATTTGCCATAAGTGCAGAGGTGCTCATTAATTACAGGGAAATTTGAAAGTATCCCTCAGGCCTATGCTGTAGCTGCCAAACTGTTCAGTGAAGTGCGGGCACCCTCCAGGAAGTTCTGGTGCTGCTGCTGCTTTAAAGACATGATTGGGCTGTGCAGTACAAAAGATCAGCTGTCCCAGGATGGATATCTCAATTGGAAAAGCTATTTTATCGAATTAACAGCTATGGTGTTCTGTGAGTGCACCAAGTGCCACAGCTGCTTCCATGTCAGCATCCAGCATCATCTGGATCTGCTGGCCCCACTGACTTCCCCAAATCACACTTTTCTGGCTCTCCCTCAGGCAACAGAGCAAGAAAAAGAAAACAGGGACAGAGCACCATTAGAAAGGAAAGAAAAAAAAAAGAAAAAATTCCCTTTTTAGGGCTGTGAATGGTGGAATAGAAATTCCAGACGTCTCCTTCCCTCAGCAGGGCAGCTCCGACTTCCTCTTGGCCCAACCTGCCCGATATTTCTGGATGCTGGCACCAGCGAGTGACGGAGGGAACTCCACACAGCGCCGAAATCCCGGGCAAGCCAGCATGTAAACTCTGCACATCTTCCCTGACGCATGCAGCTGTATCCTTCAGGATACAGGCACAAGCACTGGAGTTGTTCAAAGGTTTGAACTGCTCAGAAAGGAACTCAAATATATTTATTTTCAAAGGGGGGGGGAGGTGCAGTTTCTTAGTGGACACATGCCAGGCAACATCTCTGTAATTACATTTTGTTATGTTGCAATGTCTGCTTTTTCTACACCCTTAATTAGGCAAGAAAAATCAGGAGAAAGATCATCCCAGTTTCCCCCCTGCTTCCTGGGTTAACATTACACAGGATCAACTACTGTACCTAAATGCCCTGTCGTCACAGTACCTCAAGTGACCTTGTCAACTCTGAAAGCTGGTCAACAATCCTCTTAATGCCGGGGAAAACAAGCCATGGTTTTAACACCCCTGCCAGGGAAAGATGCTAGCAAGAAAATAAGATCCATTCATTGTTTATATTCCCCTATTTCCCTTCTAGACAGAAAAGAGTCCAAAGCAACCTGACATTAAAGCTACACTTAAAAACAAGGCAGGAGAAGAAAAAGACGGTCTCAAAATGAGGTTGCCTGCTCCTTGGATTAGATGGGAATGCATGCAGGGCGGGCAGGGAGACTCCGGGATAAGGCCAGCTCAGCTGCACTGCCTCTGGGTGAGAATATCACACGGCAACACTCTAGGCAGCAAGGTAGTTACCCAAAGGATTAAACAGTTTTCATTTTATGAAGTTTTTACTTCTGCAAAGTAACCTCCATTTAAAAAGTACACATATATGGTAGTTTTCACTTCTTACTTAATGCTGCACACTCAAAATCAGAAGTTGATGACTCTTTAAAAGAATTCTGCCTTTAAATGGTATGTAACAAAAGTGCTTAGACTTCAGCATCTACGGTTTCTAAAGATGCAGTTTTCTGCTCTGGAACCACAGTAAAACAATTCTATTTATAGGAGTAAATCTATTTTTATAATATATTTTCTGGGACAGTTTGTTTTTGTTTTCTCTTCTTTTTTGTTTGTTTTGTTTTAGGCAGTTGGAGCATTTATATAAAAACAATGGGGTCAGTTTGCAAGTTGATATAAACCTGAATACTTCAACTGAAAAGCAAAGTGATGGTTTTTTCACCCAGTATGGGACTGAACCATCATTATGCTTAACTTGCTCCATTTGCATATCCGATTTTTCCATGCCTCATGCCATAATCACTCCTCTACGTAATGCTGCAATTTGCAACTGGAGAGATAATAATGATTTCATAAACAAGATTATAACTCCAGGTATTTAATAAAGCAACAGGAACGCAGGATTACAAAGCAACAACTAAGGTACCGCGCTCAAATTCCCCTGGAGGAATTAAAGCCGAACCCAAAAGAAAAAAAAAAACTACAATAATTGAAAACAGATTTTTGCAAATTTTCCAGCCTTGTTCTTTAAGCAACTATAACTCTCTAGACTGTCATTTGTAAAATTCCACTCTGATACTCCCCAGCCTGTTGCAGCGGGTACCTCTAACTTCAGCAGTCACTCTCATGGCTATGGTGCTAACGCAGTTGTGTTCCTGCAACATCCAACACCCGCAGAGCCACTGAAATATTAAATAAACACATCTATATGGGCGTCTAACCTGTATAGCTTCTAATGAATCAGGTTTTGTTGAATTGCCTGGAAATGTGAAGCTATTGAAGCATTTTGCATCTTGCTGCGTGCATGTATAGCTGACAAATGTGTTAGGAGCATTGAGTTCAAATGTCAGACGCTGATCCAGACTGGCTGAGGCCTGCTAGGTGCAATGAACTCTCCCCCGAAGAAGTTTACTGTAAAGAGGCCAAGTTGTTCTCTTAAAATAGCCTGTGTTAGCTGGATCCAAGAATTACAGTCCCCTTGGCCAAAGGTGTACAGTCGGGATGACTTCTACTCCCTCTTGTCAGACCTTCTTGAGCCCAGAACAGTCATGTCTCTCTTAAATTAAGAGAAACTGCTTACAGATCTAGAAATTTAATGCCAAACAGGAACAGTGCTGAAAACAAGTCAATATGGGTCAGTCAATGGACTATACTTGGGAAGACATGAACTTCTAGCATTTGCCAAGCCTAGCAGTTGAGAAATGAATCAAAACGTTCCAGGACTCTAAATTCTCTTGGAACTTCTGATTTCATCAGCAGGCTTCATCTGCTGCCCAGGATGGAGCAGGGAAGAAGCCCAGCCTCAGCCAGTCGGTACTCTACTAGAAGAGCAAGGAGACCTTCCAGGGAATACTCTAAATAAGCCCAGCAACCACTCCAAAAGGTATAAGATGGGGGGGGGGGGGGGGGGGGGGGGGGGGGAACTAGAATCTCTCCCATTTCCCATCTGGCAAGCGGAACTCACCTTAGGTGACAGACTTTACGATTACAAGTGGTATTTCCAGCATAATGATTGATCTATTAAATTGATTTGCAGGTAATAGTCCTACTGTGCAGCCTTTTGCTAAGAGCAGCAAAAAGAGCCTCTTAGTAACTGTTTTGCTTTGTTTTGAAAACAACACAGATGCAGGGCATTGTTTTAGGATGAATAGTTCATATTTTAAGAACCTTCTTTCAAAAGCAGACTTGCATTAATCTGCCTGTATTCGAGTCCTCCAGAACACACATGTTTTGGGCTCTGACACTTTCTGACTTTAGGATAGAGTTTGATGGCAAACTATTGTTTTCTAAATGTTCCTTCCTTTCTAAGAAGCACAAATTTGCTGCCAACACACAGTGCCAATTCACAGGAATATTTATTGTGCTGATAATTGAACTCTAGTCTTATGACTGAAAGAGGCTAACACAAAAAAAAAAAGAAAAAAAAAAAAGGCAAAAAGCTCAACTGTAATTTCTAGACATCTATAAATTTCTTATTCTTTCTGCAGAGAGGAAGCTCCCTGGGGCTTTCTGGATAGCCTCAGTTTTATTTATCACCCACTCTCTTCCAATCTATGAATGCCATAATTCTTTCTCTTGCAAAGAGATGAACATGGCCTCAATCACACACGCTCCTTCTATCAACCAGACATTGCTAAACAGCAGTTATGGTAATGGAAAATATTGATGACCCAAGGTCTTGGTATCAGTTTCAGTATCCTGTTGGCTACAGAGCTCTAATCTGAGATCCAAACCAGTCTGTGGCTGACTGTAACCGTTGCTCCTGCCCCCTAATTTTGTGTTTGGAAAAGGGACACAAAAAAAGGTGTTCTCAGAATGATGTTCTAGCAGGACTGCTGGCAGCAGAGGTCATAGGAGGGGAAGGATGTGGATCTGGTCATACATTGGTATGGGCAGAGCCTGCGGATCTTAAACCATTCATTGCACTGTAAAACTAGAGAGCTTGATCACAGTCATTTGTGTAGTAAGAAAGTATAAATACTGTATAACTGCAGCTCACATATAATAATAAAACCCAACAGATTCTGTCTAATCAAAGGTACCTGTGTTTCTGAATAGACAAGTTAACATTTGCCCTGTGGCTCATTTCTTGCAAGGCACAAAAATGACTACATACAGGCTCTTAAACGGCTTTTTCAGCTAAATAAGCTCCAATTGGAAAGAGGTCATAAATTTTCAAGAACACCTCCAAGTAATTTTAAATATACTTTATTATTTTCACTTTACTTTGTCAATGATATTTTTATTACAAACTTAAAATACTTTTGCAGATTGATTTTATCCTCGTAGTTTGGAAAATGCAGATTATTTTTTTTAGTGTCTGAACCAGACCTGAATTTAACACCACTATTTTGGGTTCAATCACAATCAAATCTATGTTTATAGTTCTTTCCTGTGTCCAAATAGCTTTCTGTGCTCCGGCACACATTGTTTAATATTTCTGCATTAAAAGAAGCCTCATTTTGCACAATCTAGGTGACTCTGCCAAGAAGTATTTCAGAGCATGAATAAGCCATGAAACATATATTCAAATTCAGATTAAAAATACGCATCTTTGAGCTTGGAATAAAGAATAAACACTTGGAATCAAACCCTGGCCCTATTAAAGTCAATGGGAAGAGTTTAAAAGAGAATTGTTTATGATTAAAGAGATGTGGGTCCTAGCATCAGTTTTGCACACGATGCAGATTCCAACTAGCATTGCCCTTTCTCCCCCGGTAAAACGGGAATGATGCCACGTCATGTTGTGGCAGATCATGTTTTAAAAAATCTAAGTGCTGTCTGCAAGAGTCACATGAACAACTCAGTGATTTCAATAACTCATCGGTATTAGCTGGTACTACACCAGGTAGTACAACTGAATCAACGTTGCACAGCAGCTTGTGAACTTTGCAATCGCTAGTTTAAGACAAATGATGGGTATCTTACTTTTCACAGTGAGCAAGGCTGTGATATTTTTAAATGTCCTAGCAAAATACTTGTGGTTTAAAACATTTCTGAGGCGTAAAACTGTCTTGCATCTTGCTGAGTTACCAGTCAGGTTAAGTCTCTTCACCATCATCTTGCCTTTGATGCAAACAAGATGTGGACACTGATTTGCTTACTTCAGTGTGCCAATTCCCACTGACCAAGCAACTTTCCCTGAAACTTAACTTTTCCTTCTACTTGTTCCCGGGCTTTAGGGGGGTTGCATTTCTTCTCTCCTGCCAAACAATGCGATAAGTCAAACCTTGTTTTCCAAATAAATGGAGAACTTCATATTAACAAACAAGCCAAGTCCTGCTACAAATGAAAAACATTGATAAGAGAATACAAAGACATATTCTCAACTACTGACCACAGTTAAACTTCTTTTCTCATGAATCATTACAGCTGAGCGCGTACACTGGAAAATGCTGGCATGGCAGACACCACCAGACCTTCCATTGTCAATGGCCTGAGGTAAGCTTGGCTATTCAGGTCCCTTCAAATCTTCCTGAGAAATTTCCAGGCCATCCTAGCCTGGGACAGTGGTTTCTAGCCAAAGAACTGCAGCTGAAGAACATTTCTCGCGACTCCTTGTGTGCTTTTTAAAGCCCAGCCTGCAGGTTTTGCCACTGCCCAAAGCCAGCTCTGACCAGACCTTTACAGCTGCCTAGGCTGGAATCCAGAAAAAGAAAAGCTCTATTATTTCACATGGGATTCTTTTGGTTTCTTCAGCAATATCCACCTCCTTCTACTGTATGTATGCATGCATATGTGTGCATTTATTAGTAGTGAGCAGTATCAGATGGCTCTGCACAAAACCCAAAGCTCAGGCAGTTACTTTTTAAGCTTCCCTGCATTAAGACACAATCAAAATGTCAATGATGTAGAAGAAAGTGCCTAGGATGAGAAAGTTGGTTTGCTATGTGATCTCGAAACCACTCTGACTCCTACTTAAGCCCAGTTTCCCTTGGTCTTTCCTTTGTGGTCTTTTCATACGGACACTTAAATGCCAGTTTTCCTATGGTTATTTTGGGGATGTGGATGGATGCCTAAATGTTCCAACCACCAGCTTCTCAAACATAGTTAGGAGCCATGCATGAATCTCACTCCCCTGGGATCCTGCAAGGTTTCACAAGCTAAGAGGATGCCTTGTTCTGTGCCATTCCATTACCACGCTAGAGAGCCGTTAAAACTGAAATCGTTGATACAATAAATTGAATCAAATCTAGTAAAGTCCCCACTAGTATGTACTAAGGCACAGTATGGAAATAGTAAGCCAGCATCAGTGGTGCAATACGTTGTGCATTATGTGGATCAATTATAGGCCAAATCAAATATGAATCAAAGCACTGCACAAAACACAAAGGTAGTAAAGCTTGCTAAGATCACCCAACCCACTTCTTTGTCCACAGATCAATGCCTACAAAGAGAATTTCACTCCTTTCTCCTGCTTTCAAGAGACTCAAACTAAAGGACACTTAAATTTCCTCCTGGGAAGGACTCCATATCTACTGTATTTTTTGATGGGATGGTTTTTAGTTGTACTCCCAAGTCCCAACCTAAATTATCCTTCACTCTCCTTAGTGTTCACACCTTTCATATCATCAAAGATCTTTCACATCTTCTCCCTAAGGTGAGTTATACATATTTAGTGCACCAGACTGTGATAACATTATCCTCAGTAAATAACACCTACATAAGGAACCTATTGACTCAGAGGAAGCCTATCTATGGACCAGGTTGTTAAAGAAATAAGGAGAGGGCAATCTGGCCTTAATCTTCAACCATAAATCAATAGTAACAGGTACCCTTAGCATTTTCTCTTTGTTCTGGCTTTCCATGGTTGTTAGAGCGTCCAATAACTGTAACTGCAATATTTTCTGGGTAGCAAAACAAGCCAAGTGAGATAACTGATAAACCCCTTTAAGACAACAGGATGCTGCCATAGAAGTGACCCAGTTGAGAGAACTTCAGTGGGTTCACTGCTGGGTTTAGTATGTCTGCTCACGTTCCTGCTTGTCCAAGGCTTTCTCCATGCCCATGAAAGCTCACTAAGAAAGCAAAGCTCCAGCCAGGAGGTGCAAGCTAGGGCAGGTAACCACGGAAGGAGAATTTTCCTTATTGTTCATGGGATAAAAGATGGGGAAAAAAACATTTCCGACCCCTAAATGAGGACTGTCGAGAAGGCCAACATTTAATGGTTTGTAAACACAAACTCAGAGCTATAAATGCATTGCTTATTCCCACTATAATCCCTTTTCAAACTGGTTCCCCTGATGAATATGAGGAGTATTGATTTTTAAACCCATGTAGGTTCTTAGAGACAACGCAGACTGACTTAATTATAATCAATAAAATTTACAGACAGTGATGCAACCCAGCAGAAGCATTGCTACCAAAAAAGTATGACATAAGAATACTCCAGTTTCCCTACTGCTCTGCTAGAATATGACCTTAATACATATTTTATTATGTATAGAAGCCTGTCCATGAATCCATCAGAAGATCACCTGCATCTCCACAGTTACAACTGATTTGGTAGTGTCTGCAGTTACCTTTACATATGTTCGATAAGTAAAGGGAGAGGAAAGTTCCATCAGTCTTTATATATATATATCCCTCCCCTTTCAGTCTACTTACTCCCACCATCTCTATCTGAAACTATTTCTATTGCACTGATAAAACACTAAAGGGCAGAGAGACTGAAGGCGAGATTTGTCTCACCTAAATGTGGCTGTCTAATGGTTGGGCACATCTCAAAGCGAGGTGCCTCTGCTCTTTCTGGAGTCGACAGTGAGAGGCAGGCAGTTGTGAAAGGATTTTGCTGGGCTGAAATGCCCTCGGGGGTGCCTCTCCCATTCCACCGAGCAACAAAACCAGCCTAGACAACCATCTTAGACCAAGCACCTGAGTTTAAAGCAGACAAAGTTAGATGAGGTGAACCTAAGCACAAAATATTTGCCTGGATCAGAGAGTCTGTGGCAAAAACGAAATGGAATAAGAATCTGACATAGCTCAGACTAGGACAGAAATTCCCAGAGCATCCTTCTTTGCTTGACAAGGTGGCAAAAATCAATGGCAGAAGGAGGAAAGAAGCAGAAATCTGAATTTAGACTGGGTTTGAAACCTGCTTTCTTCCATTCATCTCTCCTTCATTACATTTTATGTGCCTGGATATTTGACCCACCATTCCCAATGTATGGTTATCTTATGTCATGTTAGCTATATGTAACCAAATGGTCTGTGCAGTGACAATTGTCTTAAATAGTGGCAGCCACCCTCACCAGGAACCAGAAGCCATTCAAACACGAGTAGAGCACTGTACCAGGACTAATTATACTGCTAAAATGGTTTTTAGATATAAGAGGACACCAACTCATGCACAGCATTTGGCTAACAAGCTTTCAAAATCTACACTTTGCCAAGTCCCACTTTGTGGATGTACCACTTTGCACCTGAAAAGTTGGGTGTTCCAAGGTAATAAACCCTATATTGGCCTCAACTATGTAATACCACCTCCAAGACCAACCTGCTGAAATGATGGGAACCATCTGATGGCCATGGGACCAAACACTTTGCTGAGGTTACAGTGCCCAAATAAAAGCTTACATACACTGAAGGACATGGGCTGGGAGGACGCAGCAGAAACAGTTATTTTTGTACTCAATAGTTCTACAAGAAAATAGACAGAGTGCTCCCTCCTACTAACTAATCTCTGCAAAATTGCTGCACTACTAATTACCAGTACTAAATTTGAGAGGAAACAGTGAGTATAAACTGTTTGACCACTCATGTGGCCCAAAGGCCACCTTTCTGTTTCCTAAGGGCTTTTGAAACAGCTCTGTATTAACGGCTGTGACTTTCTCTCCGTGACAAATTAGTTGGTGTTGACAGCACAGGCTATCCGTAAGTGTTGAATAAAATCTAAGTAAAAAAAAACAAGAAGAAGGTACCTTCTTTTGTAAATATCTTTCAGCTGGCACAGTAAATTACATTGATTCAGAAGTGACTCATTTCCAACGCTGCGCACATTAGCAGCCAGTATTATTCAATTTGAGATTTTAATTTATAACATACTCTTGGTAATGTACTCCCAATACATTCCTCACTTCCCTACCCTGTGACTGACAAAAGATGAAAGATCTTTACTGTATAAATATTTTATATTAAACCCTTCACTCTGCTGTATTTCTTCCATTGTCAGTTCCCATTTGCAAATACTGTACATTGTCCAAAAAAAGTGCTGATCTAGGCAAAGGGCATGTGTGCTTGTAGGCAGCTCAGCAGCTCCAGAAGCTGTTGCTCTGCTGCCAGGGAGAGACTGCAAGCAGGGATACCTCCTTTTGGGATCGAACTCCACTGACCAGAGGAATTGGTTACCTCAGAGGGCTGGATGTGGCCACCCTGCCCACTGGCCCCACAGGACTGAATTCAGGCAGGAGCAAGAGCAAGAAGCATGCATGTGGCTTTGTCAGCAGAAGATGGTTGTGCTCTTGCCTTCAGCCCTTGACCTGGGTGAGAATGAGAGAGTAAAAATGCCTCTTTGTTAAGTAAACGTTTTACAAACTCTCCTGTCACCTTGTCTTGGGGTGAAACTGTGTCAGCAGGCGAGATTAGATAACTTGACCTAAATCGTACTGGAAATCTGTGGCAGACCTCAGCTCAGATCTCCTGACATCCTGTCTTGCGTATTACTGACAAGACCAACCCTAATCTAGTAGGAGAATCCCTTTCCAAACTGTTACTTAGTAAGGACTAAATGCCGCCACCAGACATCCACGGTAAAACCCTCCTGACCGAGGCCAGATTTGGCTCCTATTTCTAACCTGAATCACAGGAGACTTCTAACCACCGGCTACACACACACACAGCTTCTCCTGACGCTTACTGCTATTCCTGCTTGTTAAGCACTTGCTATCTAATCCAAAAATACTCCCTGTTCCATGAAGTGCACAAAACAGAGGTTATTTACGCTGCTCCGGGCCAGTTCTTTGATCAAATTAACATGGCTTGATAATTGCATGATCATTGTCAGGCTGCAAAAGGTCCTTTGGTCACCTACTCTTACTTTCCGTGGTCATCAAGAAGAGTTATTTCAGGATCCTGCAGTCTAGTCCTTGCAGGTATTCCATCACTAGATTTAAGGCAGCACATGTGAATGCGTTACCCTACTTAGATACATAAAAAATAATTTCAGCTGGGCTAAATTACCTTTATTATCAACCCTGGTAATTCCACTGCAGCCATTTTCTTGACTGATGTACGGAACACTATGAAATGAATCCTCTGAGAAGAAGATGGAAAAAAACAAGACATTGATCAATGGATTCAATTAGTTACAGTATAATTCTACCAAGATGAAACAGATCAAGACGCGATGCAACTTCTCCAGCTCAGCTAACAGAAGTTATAGAGAACCTACCACTGCTACTCTTTTTTTTTTTTTTTTGGGGGGGGGGGGGGGGTGTGTTAAACCCTCTGTAACTACTAATCTGTGTAATGCAGAAGGAGAGGAATTACCAACAGTACTCAGCAAAATATTGGCAGTACAGAGAGGCTGTGCCACAGGTGGAGGCTCCCAAAGAGTGTTTTAATGGACTAGATACACATTATGTCTGTATTTCTTCACACATAGGAAGCGTTATAACAACAGAGAGATTTCTCTAATGACAACAAAATAAAACCTTCCCAACAGCACATCCAAGCAAGGAATAACAATGCTGTCACTACGCTGCGAAGGAACAAATTCCTCTCCCAATAATTCCCCTCAGCATTTCGAAACTCCTGCTTTCAGCATCTTTCCTGCAGAACGCCAAGGAAGCAGATTCCCTTAATGCACGGGTCATCTGAATCCCACTTTTGACTCTGAGGCGCATGAACCTCTCTGCTCTGTGCTATGTGACACCTCCTTGTCACCGGGGTCACAAAACACAAGGCACGTCCCGGCGGCTGATGCCATTTGTGGTAAGCGAGCCGGCCGGGAGGCCGTGGCAGGGAAGGGAGGCAGGAGGAAGAGCATAAAGACACAGTTTAGTTAATTACATTATTAAGATCTTCATCACCGAGAGTACTTAGCACATGGAAATAGTCAGTTTACAATATCGGAGTGGAGCAATCTGTATATTACGCCCAGGACATTACAGCACCGGGAAATATGGAAATGTCATCATCTTAAAAGATAAAGGCACGGAGAGAGTAGGGCTTTTTTGCATGTAAAGGAAATAAGATGAATGAATAAAGCTGATCAAATGATTAATAGAATCCATAATCTTAATCTTATTATTTCTAAAGAAGAAAAGGCTGTTCAGTTAAGAGCTAGGCGTCTCCATTTCATTAAGAACAATTATATTCCAACTGATCAAGATCTACACTCAGAGCTCTCGCAGCAGACCCACTTTTATATCTCCTGTCGTTTCAGCGACACCAACAAAGTTGTTGGTGATCTGCAAAGGCAAAAAGCTCCAGGGATGGGGGCAATGAGATTTTAAACGACAGATCTGACCAAGGTGGTTTAGACCCCCCCGCTCTGAAGAACACAATGCAAGGCAACCATGTGCTTGTTTCGAGATGTCTAAATCCGGCCACACTCTCCATCTGAAAAGGGGGGAAAAGAGGAAAAACAAAGACTTCATAAAATGTTTTCACACCCTGTTGGGTTAAGAGACAGTGGGTATTAATCCTATGGCTGCTACCCCAAGCTTCCTCTTTGTGGTCAGCAAAGAAGCTGTGTGGTTGGGCGGAAGGAGTCCAAAGGCATATTTTTTCTCCCTCTCTCTTTTAGAAAAAAAAATATCTGTGTTAAAACAAGGGAAAGTGGACCAGTTACACAGCAAAGCAAAAACCACAGCCAGCCCTCTCTGCTGTTGCTTTCCCCCTAAATGTGGCCTACAGCGATTCTGCTTTCCAAAAAAAAGGTTTAATTTAAACCATACAGTGCTACAAGCTGCCACGTTTCCAAATTCCACATTCCTTTCTAATCTGTGCACTTCAGAACTGACAAATTCTGCTTCCAATGGTACCCAGACGAACTGTGATGAAGAAATTGCTGCTACCCCACCATTCCTCAACTCGATAAGGAACACCGACCCCCCCGCCTGCCCCCAGCCCCTAGATTTTGCTGAACTTTTAAAAGTATCATATTTAAGGGGCCAGATTTGCAATTGGTAAAATCTTTAGCTCCCTTTTCACACAATGAGAAAAGCATTTCCAGAACTGGGGGCTGGAAAGAGGGTGGAATTCCCAGCCTGGTATAAATCCACAAAACTCCCCCGATGACTGTGCAAGAGCAATTTGCACCCGCTGAGACTCTGCCCTCTGTGCTCCTTTGCACAAGCCCACATGGATAAGGATGTCAGCTCTTCCCAGCCACGCCACCCAAAAATGTGCAGCGCAGAAGAGCTGTCCCTTCTTTGCAGTTAAATAAGTAACACTCTTAGGGGGGAGGAAAGGGACAAAGAGGAAGTCCTGCTTTGTCCTCGAGGAGGAATGGCCTTTGGTGACACTAGATGGATAGAATTATAGAATCCCAGGCTGGTTTCAGTTGGAAGGGACCTTAAAGCTCACCCAGTTCCAACCCCTGCCACACGCAGGGACACCTTCCACTAGAGCAGCTTGCTCCAAGCCCCTGTGTCCAACCTGGCCTTGAACACTGCCAGGGATGGGGCAGCCACAGCTTCTCTGGGCACCCTGTGCCAGGGCCTCAGCACCTTCACAGGCAAGAAATTCTGCCTAAGAGCTCATCTCAATCTCTCCTGTTTAAGTCTGAACCCATTACCCCTTGTCCTATCACTACAGTCCCTGATGAAGAGTCCTGAAGACCTGGAGGAAAGGGACAAAAGGTTTCAAGGACCATCACTGTGGAGCCCCTCCAGCTTAGGCACAGTGTGTTGAAGGATACACACGTGCTGCTACATCAGCCAAACCCCCGTCTGGAGAAGAAATGACCCCGTGGTAGCTGGCACAGCCTGTTTGGTGTTCCCTGGGAACCCAGCTTCCCATCCAACTCCATGCTGTGCCAAGCTGGAGGAGCACCCAGGCCACCACCGTCATCCTGGAAACTGCTCACCCACACGTTCTGGCCTGCCACACATAAAAGTGAGCGTTTCGGGTTGCCCAGCAGATGCGTTTATTTCTGTCCCAAGATTTTTTGGCCCTCCTGCAGCTCTACAACACACAACCCTACGTACGCCGAGTCAACACAGGGTAACAGCATTAGCCCACCCGTAGCCTCAGGGTTCTCATCTCAACCAATGTTCAAGCAATGTGATACTTTTAGGGCACATACCAGAACTATTTCTTGTATCTTCTGCACAAACCTGCAGCAAATGTGCACAAGGAGGCACAGGAGTAAGGAAAAGCGACTGGATGGATCCGACTCTGCTGAAAAGGAGGAAGCGCGGCTGGTTTCGGCTCCAGCACCTGCTTTCTGGCGGGGCTGCATCCACCATGCAACTCCTCCTGCCAACCCGGAGCCCAGGAAAAGCATATGTCACATCTCAAAAATCATGTCATTTTCAAACTCCTTTTTTTCTCTTTGCCTTCTGCTTTCTGAACCATTAAAGTGAAGACAAGAAACATTTTCAGGCTTCTCTCAAGAGTCATAAACTCAAGCTTCCCTCTTTTTTTCTTCTGCTCGCTTTTTATTTCTATGTGCTGAGATGCACATGGAAATCTTTGGCTACCTGGAACCTTAAGGAAAACATCAAACCTTGCGAGACTAAGAGCAACTGCCTGGTAACCACATCTTAAACCACCCTTTAAATCACCACATAGTTCAGCTCAGTGTTTACTTTCAAGTAGTGTCAGAAGCTGAGTGTGGAAGCCCAAGTTCTTAGCCAGTGTAAACCCATTTCAGACGCAGGCTCTTTCCCTGCTCCAGAATCACTGTTTATATTCAGACAATACACTCAACAGGCACGAGATGAGCATTCTTAGCCTCAGCTCAATGATTTTTCTGGAAATGGAGCATGGGAGCCCTGCCAGGGTATAGGAACTCCAGGGGTTTTGTTGAGGTTTGGATTTTCCATAGGAGCTGGGTCCCTGTTTCCCTTGTGCTCCTTTGGAAAATCTAAACTGATGTTAATAAATAGTAAAAAAAGAGAAATAGTACCAAACTGGCACTGAAGAAAAAAAAACACCTTGATGCAACACGTGCCTTAAGAAGCCAGGGAAACATTCAGATTTAACACCAGCATAAACCTGGATCCTTCTGACTTCTGCCAGGGCAGTGCAATAAGGCCTTAAGTTTGAGTAAATGTCAGTCATCCTCAGGTGTCCCACTAGTAGTCCCATAATGGGATGTGCTAGCCAAAAATGGAAAGGAGGCACAGCATCTGCTTATGTTTAATTTATTTTTGCATTTTGGCGTGTTGTCCTGGGAGAATCAATGTTTTTAAGTGGCTGCATCTTTTGGAGCCAACTTGCTGTCCTTTGCTAACACATCAAGGACACGTTTCTGGAAATGGAATGTGCTCCTGCTGAAGCCAGGGAGGCACAGGTATGACAACATCACATTTTTCAAAATTAGCATGTCTTTTTAGAGTGAAATTCCCCCAGTTTCATTCAAAGTGAACACCAGATTCCACCCTTCAACAAAGCCATAGTTCTCATTAGCAGGAGTTAATGTGCATGGATCACTGAGAGATGAATAAATCCACTTAAGGTAGTTCAGCACTCTGGCCAAGTGGAAGCATACTAAGCACCCATGTCCTCTGGTTACAGTTACTCTGGACTTATACAGAACCACTGATGGTTGAAATCAACCCACTGGTTTTAATAACTGCTGCTTTAAGCACGTACCTGCCATGGAACTGGCAGCCCCAAGATGGGGGCTGATGGCAACAGAGTGGATGCCATCAACTCAAAAACACACAGAAAGGAACAGAATCACAGAATCCCAGACTGGGTTGGGTTGGAAGGGACCTTAAAGCTCATCCAGTTCCAACTCCCTGCCACGGGCAGGGACACCTTCCACTAGAGCAGCTTGCTCCAAGCCCCTGTGTCCAACCTGGCCTTGGACACTGCCAGGGATGGGGCAGCCACAGCTTCTCTGGGCACCCTGTGCCAGCGCCTCACTGGAACAGCAAAACAATCAAAACAACAATTCCTGCTAAACAATCCCAAGGGAAGGAAAGAGCCTGGCTTGCGGCTTTGTCGTTCTAAGGCTGAGTTAAAATAAAGAGCAGAGGGGCTCGGTGCACACTTTTGATTTTTGAATGCTAATTTCATTTTAATAGTAAGCTGCTTGTTTAAGAAGTAAGAGCAGTTCTGAAACACAAAGGTGCGGGGATGTTGTTAGAACTACAACGGGGCTGAGTGCTAGTTTTTTAACAATTTGGTAACAAGAAAAACTGGTCACATGCTGGGACGTTTTATGCCAAGTCTCAGCCAGAGCAAAATTTTATGGCCGAGTTATAAACCCTTGAAAATAAGGGTTTATAATAGAAATACTGACAGACCCTTAATTATAGCAGCACTAGCGGGCACTGTTGTAATAAGGCCCACATATTTTCCTCTTTGATCATTATTTATAGGATGCATTGGAAATCATCCCATTTACAACTGTATGCCCGCTCAGCTAGGTGGAGTTTCATCCATTAAGAAAGGGAAATACAAAGTGGGCTGCTGAAGAAAGCCGGAGGCTTTACCTCCCGGCGTTCCCGCGGCATACCAACCCCGATCTTCAGGCAGTGACTAATGCCTTTACTCTGCCGGTTTGTATAAGAGGTTGAAGTTCAGGCTGGTGCAGTGCAGCATTCCCCGGGACCTGCTGCCTCTTTAGGCAGGCGATTAATCACTTGATCGATAGACCATATGATTAGGCACTAATAGCTGATAGGAGGAGAGAATAAACAACCATAAATTTACTTTGTACCGAGTAATCCAAGTGTAAGAGAGGTCAGATAATGGCCACATAAGGTCATGTTGCCTAAGGAGCCCATATGGGAAAGATGGAAGATACATACATTTTTAAATATCTTCAATTATTATTGTATTGCTGGGCAGGATTCGGGCTGCCGATGCATCCCTCTCTCTTTGAGCACGGGCAGGCTGTTGTGAGCAGGCTGGTATCAAACAGCAACAGCCGTTTCCACATCAAGACACAAAAAAACCCAACCTCAAAAACCTCAGGTCGTGTGATGATTTCAAGCTAAACATCCGCATCAGCAGAGGTGGCTGTAATCTCACTGACACCAGGAGGTCCAGGTTATTGGCTCCAAAACCATACTGGAGGTGGGATGGAGGTGGCAGGACCTCCACTTCCAGCTTTGCTCCCACTGGGTCTTCCATGAGGTGCAGGTCCCAGCCCCGGTCCAGCCGCCGCCTCAGCCCGCAGCACCCGGGCAGGATGCTCTGCAGAAAAACTCTCCTTCAAAGGGCCATAAATCTCCAGCTCCCCACCCCCTCACCCTCCATCCCTGCCTCCTGCCTTTTCTAAGGCTCTCCTCTTCTCCTGCATTAGAAAATGGTCTTTTCAGGACTCAAGATGCAAACCAGGTTTACAGCCTTTTTCTTCTTTTTTTTTTGTCTTCTTACTTTTTTTTTTTTACAGTAAACGTACCCTTTGTCTATGGCAGAGAAACAAAAATGGCTGGTTCAAAGGAAGAAAAAAATACTTCAGTCACCCCAACAAAGGCAAGGAGTTTACAAACCTTCCCCGTCAGCGCCTGAGCGCAGGCAAAGTACTTACTTCATTAAGTTGAAACAAAACTCAACCAGTAAAACCGTCAGCTCTGTCTGAGACAACCAGCAGGCCCCTTGTAGCATGCTCCTGATTGACCATCAGCAGACTATGTAAATCGCTTTTTCTGCCAAACAATCGTGGGGATAAATGCCCTCCTTTATCTTTGAGGCTATTTCTAAACTCCCCTTTCTCAATGACGGGACATTCATGGCCTGAAATCTTATTTTGTTGCTTCTCAGTGTTAGTGGGAAAGTGCATTCAGGGCTGCTGGGCTCTCCTGCCTCCACTGATTCCTCTGTCTGCCCCCGCCCTGTGTGCTTACTATGTGTAACAACACATCCTGGTGTTCGGAACCCGGAGGCGAGGATGCTGTTTGCCCTGAGTTTATACCGAAGCTGTGCTTCAGATAACACTGATGCTCTTGAGTTTCAAAGAGACCGAGCTTGGAGTGCTCCCACAACGTCAAGCAATTCAGAATCACTGGAGTGCTGCAAGGACTCCACATACACTTGACTCTGTGAGCGAGCACACACCGTGCAGACCTGTGCAAGATCACCCAGTTCCCTTTTCCCATATGTTCACCGTAGAACATAGAATCGTAGACTGGTTTGGGCTGGAAAGGACCTTAAGACCACCCAGTTCCAGCCTCCTGTCATAGGCAGGGACACCTCACACTAGACCATGTCACCCAAGGCTTCATACAACCTGGCCTTGACCCGTGCCAGGGATGCAGCATTCACTATCCCAGCCACCTGCCGCATGCACCTGAAGATCAGTTCCTGATCCTCACCACGGTGCAGACACAAGTCCTTCAGGTCCTGCCCTCCCCTGCTTTGCTTTGAAAGAAAGGCTTCTACCATTCAACACAAGCACATTTTACTTTGAAGGACCTGCACAGACATGTTAGATTAAAGATGGCTCCTCAATGAGTTGGAGGATAGCGTAACACCAAGAATGAAGAAAGTCAAGGGCTTGGACCATAAGTTTGATGACCTCCACCACACTTACGGACAAATTCCTTTAGCAAGGACTTCAGAAACAACTACAGCAATCATAATCAAGAATTAAATTGACCTAACAAGCAGTTTTTCTACTTCTTTGCACACTTTTTTACTACAAAGTGTTATCTCTTGCAATAGCTACTCCTTTTTTCTTTCCAGCTTGGGTGACACCATAGGAACATTCTCCTTGGAGAAGAGTCCCCAGCCAGTCCTGTCATCACTCTCAGCCTGGGAAGCTGCAGCCTCCAGCTACAGAACTCAAGGCAGGTGTAGTGACAGAAAAAGAGGTAATGAATTTAAACTTAAACAGGGTAGACTGGGATTAGACATAAGGCAGAAATTCTTCTCTGTGAGGGTTCTGAGGCGCTGGCACAGGGTGCTCAGAGAAGCTGTGGCTGCCCCATCCCTGGCAGTATCCAAGGCCAGGTTGGACACAGGGGCTTGGAGCAAGCTGCTCTAGTGGAAGGTGTCCTGCAGGATGTTGGAATTGGATGAGCTTTAAGGTCCCTTCCAACCCAAACCAGCGCAGGATTATCCTCCTCCTGGCACTATTTGTCCCTTCATACCTTGGCTTCACCCTGTGCTTCAAGAGAAACACGACTTTCACAACTATCGGTTACTCTTTCAAATAATATTCATGGGTGTAATTACATTTCAATCCGCTGGTGCAGTTGTCTGGCTTATCCAGCCAATGCATCCTTAGCCATCTGCTCTATGGTTTAATTTTAAACGTTAACCTAAGAGTGAAAGGGAGTTTCCCGTGATAAATTCATCCAGCACCATCCAGTCCATGTTTATTTATGCCATAAATAAAGAGCAGGGGAACAAATGACAATTATTAACAAAAATATGAAATATTACTGATCTATGTGGCTGGACTCGCTTCTCTCTAACTGGTCTTTTCAGTTTGCATCAGGAATTGAGTTAAGGGCAAGGGAAAGGATATACACCCAAGTGCAGACCTTCCTCTTCCCACCCTTTTCTCCCCTTGGTCGTTCAAGCAGCTGGAGTTGTTACCCTGTGATGTGAAATCTCACGTGCTCCTCGAGGATGCTGACATTTATTTAATTAATTTTCCTCCCAAACTTACACAGTGGGCCTGCATTCAGAGCGCGCACATGAATAATGCAGGTCTGAAAACCACATTATTACAAAGGATGTCAAGTTCACACACTGTCAACACTAATAAACTCCCCAAAGTGCTAAAATCCAGGACACCCATCTCCCCCCCTTCCCCATCACTCTATTTCCCCCCTTGAAGGTGATGCCGGCAGCCCCTGCTTTGTGCCAGCAAAAAGCCTCACATGGGGCAAACCACAGAGAGCCGGAGGACGGGACAGACCACACTGCCCCAGGGTAAAACACAATACTTGGGGCTTTCACTCGCACCCGGACTCAGCAGATCTCAAACCCATGTTTTAGCACTATTTGTTATTGCTGTGGTAGGACCCGGACCCTTCCCCGACCACTTGCAGTCTAATTTAAGAGACGGAAAAACAAGTGAGTGAGACAAACCCTCAGAGGAATGGGGTACGAGTAACAAGGTCACATTGCTACACCGGCAGCTATTGCCAAACTTGCAAACTATCTGAAAGTTATTTATATATAAAATAATTAAAATCACCTGTCCTATCCTGCCAGCCTATCTCGCCATCCCAGGTTTGCTCCTGCCTCGCATGCCATGCAGCGGAGTACTTTCGGAGCCATGGTAGAGGTAGACCCAAGCAGAAAGCAGTGCAGAGCAGGGGCATTGGTTGAGCATCTCCCAGTCAGGTGACAACTCAACACCAACAATCAGTGCTTTCAGGAAGTGAAACCCATCAAAACAACCCAGCAAGCAGGATCCAGAAGCTGAACTCGATCCACACCAGTGAAAGAATGAAATATTCTCAGTGCCTGGAAGAGATGAGCCCTTTTCATAGAATCATAGAATGGTTTGGGTTGGAAGGGACCTTAAAGCTCATCTAGTTCTAACCCCCTGACATGGGCAGGGAGATCTTCCACTAGAGCAGGTTGCTCATGCCTTTTGATGTCCTTTTTCTAACTCTATAAAATACTTTCACCCCAGGCACCATCATGCATGAAAGCAAAATGCAGAGAGGAGTATTAATGTTTCCTAAGGTGTCTGCTAAAGCATTAATAATGTTGAAGACTTTATATTCTACCAGCACGTCTGAGATGCATTAACTACTCAAAGGACAGCCTTTCTTGGCCCAGCATTAGAGACTTGCACCTCCTGAAAATATTTGACTCCCTTACACTTAATGCAGATGAAAAACACCACAAAATGCCCAGGTGAAATTCCACCTTGACATGGAGATGTGGGGGTGCACTTGTCCCCAGGAGGGCTGTACATGGTGCTCTCAGACCCAGCCTGGTCACCTCTCCTTCTCCAACATTTCAAAAGCATCTGTGATACTGATTTCACATGTTTGGAGAGTC
This sequence comes from Pezoporus wallicus, assembly GCF_028554395.1. Lineage (NCBI taxonomy): Eukaryota > Metazoa > Chordata > Aves > Psittaciformes > Psittacidae > Pezoporus > Pezoporus wallicus. Next base: position 2,198,519 of record NW_026638088.1, on the reverse strand, counting down.
AGGAGGGGGTTGAAACTGTGACTGTGGTAGAGTCTAGAAGTTGTTAGGATTATTCAAGGTCCTACAAAGCCTTTGAGATGTTCACATGATGAGCATTATCAATACGCAGCACTGTCTGACACCATCATTTAAAGAGGAATGTACAAATACTCTACATGCACTTAAGCAGACACCTACCTCCCTGCACAGAAGCAAGACAGGCACTTCAACATGCCAATAACAGAAAGAGTTCTTTCTTCATCTTGCACAGGCAGAGGAGGGAACCCAGCATGTCATGGGGGAAAGACCCTGAGGCAGTGCACATCAGCACTGTCTCACCTGGGGGTCACCTACTTTCCTTTCCTTGCTAACAGGCAGTAAAGCCAACTCCACAGGTAGGAGTGAGACAGCCACGTAGCTGCATTTCAACCTGGACAGATAAGAAGAGATCAGGATGGCAAGAGGTCATCCTCACAGACATCCCTGATCTCTGCCCCGGGCACGAGGTCATCTGGATCCTACAGCTTCTCTCACACCATATCCTGCCCTTACTTGACATGCAGCAGGAGCAGGAGATGCTCCAGGCAAATGTGCCACAAGTGTCCAAACAGCTTTTCAGCAGTGAAACGACCCAGGCAGTGGCCCCTCTGCCTTCCGTGTCCCACCTAGACCCAGCCCAAGCCCAGCACTCCATGCTAGTTAGAGGGGGTTGAGCTATTTTTAAGGCGCACAACGCAGACGCATAGTGAGACAGGATGTCTTCCCGCAGAAAGACCAAGTAAATAGTGTATAATGACAGGATTTCTATTATTGATGCTTCAGCAAATCATCTTAGATCCTCGGAGGATCAATTAATCATTGGGATTGTCAACACCCAACTCCATGTTGTGAGTTTTTGCCATCCAACTCGCCCATCCTCCCCTCTACACAAATGATGCTGGGGGCACGGTGCCAAACGAAGCGGAAAAAGAAAGAAGGGGAAAGAAAGCATCGAACAGAGAGGCTGTTGTCAGGGCTGGACCCTAGCGTTGGCGAGGAAGATCAAATGCAGCTGCCCCCATGGCTGCATGTGGTTAAGCCCGCCGTGCCTGAGGGCAGGCGGGATGGGGAGCAGCCAGGCAGCCTACGACGGGCACAGATAATTAAATCATCCGATTGCTGGGCAGGCCACATTAAGAAGCTCATCGGTTTGCATGTGGCCCCTTGCTGTGGCCACCCGTGAGCTAAGTCTTGCCTAGATGCTAGTAGACAATTAAGACAAATTGTATGGCTGAAGATCAGACTAGAGCACTGCCAATGCCCTTGCCTGGAAGCTCCGCTGAAGAATGAGGGCACATGTGTGTGGGAACCAAGGCTCGGAAGAGAGCTTTTAATGAACAACGTGCCAGCATTTGTTGCCAGAACACACTCTTCATTTCAGCTCTTGGAGAAAACAAAACCCTTAAAACCAGAGTTTACTACATTTCACTGATCTTCAATATGGCTGGAACTTCAGGATGCTTCTCCTCAAGCTAAGTTTGTATCAGTGAAAATATGCTTCTTGTTAAAGAAACTATTTAAAATGTGGAATCTAAAATCAAGCAAAAATAGCAGACAGTATGTTCAGCTTCAAAATTGGCTTGCACTCAACCAAGTATACCATAAACAGAAGGCAGAACTGACTATTTTTATCTTAACAGCCCTTGGGTGATTAAAATTTGGGGCCAGAATAAACAATTTTTTTCCCCATTCCTTGCAAGAGAATATGTGACATGGGCTTGGAGTCCTTTCTAATGTTTTAACTCCCTTCCTAGCTATTAGTTGTTTGCATTAGAAATGTTCCCATGTACCTGACAGCAGAAAGACTGCACTGCACCAGCCACGGTATGAATTATAGGAACACAGAGACCACTGTGCCCTGAAGAGATTACCACACAAGATAAGCCAAAGACAACAACAAAGCGCTAAGAGGGAGCAGGTGAGAAGTTAACAAGAGTAGGAATGCACAGATACACAACACATGCAGTTTTCCTTTATGAAGCTCAGTGTCATGGACAAACACTGTGGCCAAGGACACAAGGGAGATGAAGGTCACAGGGATGCACCGAGGAGGGAGAGGACCAGATGAGGTCAGGGAAGGTGATGGGTGAGGAAGACACAGAGCTGCTTCTGAATCAAGGAGCAAGGAAGGCTGGAGGAGAGAAGGGAGAAGTGGCAGAGCGAAGGAGAAGAGTGAACAGAAGTGCAAGTGCTAACAGAGAGCACGGCTGGGAGTCAGGGATGCTTCAAGGGATGGCATAGCCAGGGTCAAAGGCCAGGGATAAAATCAAGCACCAGTGTGAGACGGCGAAGATGGAAGAGACTGAGAAAATCCAGGCCATGGAATGCACAGCTTTCCAGCAGCCGGGACAAGCAAGAAAGAGCAATCATATGTTGAGGGATGGGCAAGGCAAGAGAGAGATGGGAGGTACAAATTGTTTGCACGTTTGCGGAACAAGAAGTTGAAGATGGAGCCCAGGTTTTGGCCATCAGTTGGCAGTGGTTCCAGCAACTGGAGAAAGGAGAAGAAGCGGCAATAGGAAGAGGAGGAAGCAAGAAAGTCACTTTTGATGGTGTTAAATAATGCTGATGGTTTGTCTGCTCCCACTGGAGCAGCTATGGTAGGGCTGAGCTGTGGGACTGACTGGAGGGAGGCAGAGCAGGACGGGAGCAATGGACTGGGCATTATGGGAGCTGAAGCCATGGGTACAGAAGCAACTCATTTGAAAGAAGGTGTAGAGGAAGGAGCCCAAGTGAGATCTGGGATACCTGCAACACAAGGGGATGAGAGGTTTTGACATTTACTGAGCTATGGCATATATTTGGGGTTCTCTGCAGCAGCAGCCCGCAGATTTGTTGGACACAAACCACTGTCAACCCTCAATACTTCTTCAGACCTTCACAAACAGACTTCACATCTTTTAATTACAAACTACACAGTGTAATAGTTAACATGTGGACACTACAGTCCACATTTCACAGTGGAGGAGCTGATGAGTTCTGCTGTGAGGTCCACCCCAACAATATTTATTGGACCAAATCAGCAATATTTATTTATAAATAACCAAAAGAAAGATTTCCTGAAAAAGATCTCTTAAAAGCTGCACAGATGTCCAAAACGACGGCAAAGTGATGTGATGTACGGCAGACCCAAAGAGTTCAGAGTCAAGCACCTGGTACAGAAGACAATTGTGCTTCTGAATAACATTATATTCTCATATAATAATCATTGGGGAGGGTAATTATCTGACAAACTCTTTTTTCCTCATCCCTCTCTTCGTTTCTTCACACACTGCTCATCTTTACTCAGACCTGCTCAAATCTGTGCTATTGGTTTTGCTTCTTTTAAGTACAATCACTGCTCCTAACTTCCACCTCCAGCTCAGGGCTATTCCTCCAGTTTAGCATGTTCTCATTCGCACGGTGTCAGCAGAAAGGGTTTCTTACTCTAGAAAAGCCATTGCATATGCAATAAACAAATAGCCTTTGACATACTGGTTAATTATATCAGTTAGCAACAATCTCACATGCATGAATGCTGTGCTAATGAAAACACTCTGGCATGCAAAGCAGGACTGATCAAGACATTGAAGTGTCCAAACCTGCAAATTGTAAGCAGGGCAACCCATGAAACACAACAGGACTTTGTAGTTACACTTAGGAGGAGCACGGGTGGATGGCAACATGGTAAGGCCAGGCTCTAAACAAGGCACAGTATTAGCCTTAGGTGCTGAACAGTTTGGTTTCATGTAAAGGAAGCCATAAATTAAGAATTTAATCCTGCACCACTGGTGACAATGACAGCATTGATTTCTCTCTGGGTATAGCAGCGATGAAGGCATCTATTCAATACAGTATCTCTGTATCTTCTATAAGGCACTGGCTGGAGCACCATGTTAAAGAGCATAGACCCAAGCATGCCCCTCAAACTTCCTAGACCAAATGCTCTACTAAATCAGCCATTCTCCTTCACTCCAACCAAGCCAGACACAAAGAAGGGCCTCCATCCTGAGGACACCTTCTGCAGGCCACTTACAGTGACCCACTTTCCCCAAGGCTCCCTCTGGAGCAAAGAAGCCTTGAGCCTTCCCCACCACTAGTCCAGGATCCCTCCACACAAGGATCTTCACATGACAATCGCTGGTCACATTCCAACCTGCTCCAGAGGAGCAGGCTCCATCTCCCACCCCAGCAGCCAGCTCGGTGCCTCAGCCCCAGCACATGTGCTGTGCAGATGGATGCGGGGCGCAGGCTGCTGTGGCGAGCCTCGTGCGTGCTCCCTGCACGCTCCCTGTGCAACCAATTTGTATGTTTACCGCAGCATTCGTCCAGGACTTCTGAATGTCTGCAGCCAAAAACATGGGCAAGTGGAAAAAATGGAGGCGAAAGAACACCCCAGGAGGCACGCGCAAGGAAGGGTACACAAGTGCTGTGATTGCCATCACCTTCTGCATTCATGTGGCCAGGAGCCTTCTTTGCATCCTCTGCACGGACACAGGGACAAGCTGCATCAATGCTGGCTTCCCTCAATGTCAATGCTCTGGCCAAACCAACCCCTTTTTCATTTTTAACCTCTCTTCTACCTGGGTTCATCACTATCACCAACCTCTAGCGCAGTCCATGCCTATCTAAACAGAAAAACAATAGCCCTCAGGGACACGGTCTCCTTCCATCCAGTAACACTATGCAGAGCTAACCACAGCCTTAATGTACTGACAGTTAAACTGCTTTTATCTCTTTTCTTTTCCACAAAGCTCTCACACAATAATCCCCTGTCATATTTTTTACCAATAAAATATATGAATAGATAATCTAGTGGCTAACTTTACAGTGATAGGAGATCTCCCCTTATAATGACTTCCACAGTGAAATAACAAAATCCCTATCAAAGCCAATCTTTTTATGGCTGTTAGAAGGGCCGTCTCTATCCGGATGCTTGCCACCCGTTCCAGTTTAATTCTGCTGTCCCCTCACATAACAGAGAAGATGGACTAGCCCTAAATTTAGGATAAACACATGATTACCAGGCATTTAGCAACAGAAAACTTCCCCTACATTGTTTAGCCTAGAGACGTCCAAGCGCAAAAGCCAAGGAATGCTCTTCCCCACCTCCTTTTAGCCACGGATAAACCCCACACACTCCAAAGAGAAGCTTTTAATTAAAACTGGCCCTTCTGAGCCTGCAGTTGGTGGCAAAACCCTCCTTCAGTAAATGACATTGCTCTGGACTGCGGCAGCACGGGAGGCTCTGAGCAAGCCCGTGTTGGGTTTTGGCACTGGACTAGCAATCATAAAAAGCACTTTGGTGTTTACAAATCAAGGCTGAGCCCTGCCCAGCGCCAGGGAGGAGGTGTGGATGCTCCAGGCCATGTGCTGCGAATGAGCAGCAGGCAGTGATCCCCAGTGCCATGGGCACTGCCTGTACCCTGGCTGCCCCACACACCTCCTCCTGCTGCAACACTACAATTAAAAACTACCCAAACCATTTATTGGTGTCTTCTAAGCTGCTTCACTCCTCCTGCACCCCTTCTACTCCTCGTGCCACTCCATCACCTTCACCTTTCCCATTCCCTAACCTCTTCTGACAAAAACTCCCTTAAAGCTTTAAGCAATCCCCAAATCCTGGTGCTAGCACTGCCATGTGCTCACTCCACTCAGGACTCATAACTCTTCTCCAGCTGATGCAGGGGGACACAGGTACCCCTGTGTACCCAGCCTCAGTAAACAGCTCTTACTCTCCACTGGTCTTTGGGTATGACTTCAGTGTGCCATAAAGGAGCAAATAGGCATGTCAGTAACCCTCCATATTTGACTTGTAATCCTCATAAAGGCAAATTGCAACTGATCGCCCCTTACTTCTACCTACAACCCTCCTCTCCAAGCAAGACCTTAGGAGCTGAGCAGAGCCCTGTGTTTAACTACAGTTCACTGATTAGCTACTAGGCAGTAGCGCATGGGGATCACATTTCACCATTTTGTTATTTTTTAAGCCCTGAATAAGCCATAACATGCTCTGAGCATTCACAAACCACATACTCTCTACAATCTGCTGCAAGCAGGGAGCTGAAGTCTCAGTTAAACACTTCTTTACTCAGTAACAGAGGGACATAGAAGATCATAGCCCCAAAAAATCACAGAATCCCAGACTGGTTTGTTTTGGAAGGGACCTTAAAGCTCATCCAGTTCCAACCCCTGGCACGGGCAGCAACACCTTCCACTAGAGCAGGCTGAAATAAACAGCTGTGGGTAGACCTTATGCTGCTGAAGGATTTCTCAGGGATGGACATGGCTGTGGAGCTTGGGCAGGAGGACATGGGTGGATGCCAAGGCCAGCACACCAAGGAGTCCCATGGAAAGCAAACCCCAAAGGAGCTGGAGGGCTGGGAGGAGCCTGAAGGGGTCTCGGAAAGCTGAGCAAGGAGATGCTCCAGTTCATGGAAAGAAACATCTGTGCAGTCCTCCTCATAAAAAGCGTTGCACAAAACCCACCCTTGCCAGCTTAGGAAGCTTAAGGGTGATGATGTGAACCGAGGCAAGGCCAGCATCTCAAGGAGAGGTGATGTGCACAGTGAGCCCAGGGGGCAGGTCTCCTGTTGATAAATAAATACAGACAAGAGGAGCTCTGCAGCCCCGGCTGGTCCCACCCCAGGTGCTTCCTACACAGAAAGATTTCTGTGGGTTTGCCAATCCTGCAAAACCACCGCATGAGGAGGGTGAGAAACTGAAACCCTTCCAGTGGTCAGCGGAGCTGAAGGAGGCTCTTGTGCTGTCCTCTGATTCGGGCCACATCTTCCCAAACCCCTTCCACATGAGACAGATGCTTCTGCTTATGGTTTCGTGGCCAACGCAAGAGCCTAAAGCACTTGGGAGGATGGTGGCTCATTAGAGCAGGAACTTGGGTTCTCCAGAGGTAATTTACTGCAGGGAAGAACTTCCTGGCCGTGGCCAGAGCAGGAGGACTTTTAAACGACTTTCTTTATGTACCCCACTCTGGGGACTGGACCGGTCATGCACCATTGCATTGGCTCTTCCGAGTCAGGTCATCATGCCAGGTGGCTGGAAGTGCTGCACCACTGTCTCAACAGGGGAACACTTAAGGAAAGCTCATCCCAATTAATTAGAATTGTGAATTTAAAGTGGATTAATTAAACTGCATTAAATCCCTGTGTAAACTCCTCACTCAAGACTTTAAAGCATCTTTATTCAATTGCTAAAGCAAAACTTTGACCAAACCAAATTAAGGCCGTTTCATTTGTAAATGACAGTGTCTACACGAGGATGTAATGCAGTTTAGCTAATCCACTTTTAAAGTTATTTCACATCCATTGCAATTGTCCCCATGTAGACAAGCCGGAGGAATCCCGCCGCTCCCGAGCCTGTGTACAAATATGGGTAACAACAGGGCCATTTTTGGATTGCCTTTTTAGGAGATTATTTGCAAATATTCTCTTGGACAAGAGTGCAAAGCATTGATTTTTGGTGGGACGGAGGCAGGGAAGGACAGTGCTGTCCCACTGGCCCACAGATGTCCTTGGTTTATCCCCCCATTCAGGGAGATGTAGAGGAAAAGGAGGAGATGTGCATGGGCAGGAACATGCTTTGCAAACACAACCGCACATCCAAGGCATCTCCGACAGTATCACGGCAAGAGGTTTGTGTTCCCAAAAGGGAAAAGTGGAGTTAAAGGATGAAATAAGTGGAGATGAGGAAAGCAGGGGGTGCTGGGTATGATGTATGTAGTAGGCACATGGAGATCTCAGGTACACTGCAGTTGCAATGCTGGCACTGGGGGCTGCAGCAACCTTCCCAACACCACTGAGGCTGGGAAGGGACAGGGCTGCAGCCTCTAGACCCCTTCAGCATGCAAGGCTGTAGCCATCGACCACGCAGCAGCAAGGAGAGGACTCTGGATGCATTCAGCAAACTTGGGGCATTCACAGAGCCCACTTTGAGTCAGCGGGACGGCAGTGCAGGGGGTGTCCCTTCACCTGCAGATCCCCAGAACCTCAGCAGCGCAGGGAAGAGCCATGAAAACACAGTACCACATTCTGCTGGAGCTGCAAGAAAGCCCCGGGGAGCTCACGCTTGGGAAGGGTCCCTGCGTCCCGCTGGGCTGCCGGAGCCAAGGCTTTGTGCAGCTTTCCCAAGCTTGGCAGCGAGGCCCTGCTGCTCTCAGCCAGCGATTCCCCCTGCAGCAGGCACAGTTTGGGAGCCGTGCAGAAGGCGAAGGGTTAAGGCAGATCTGTGGTTTACAATTTAGTAGCAGTCAAGCCCCAGACCTTCGCAGGGAGGCTGGAGAGGCTGGAATAACTGCTGGCTGGAGCTGCAGCACGTCCAGAGGCAACGGCAATAAAACCAGAGTGGATTACATCCCTTTGGAAACCCCCAGGAAAGAAACCAAAAAATAAGAAAGAAAAAAGGAAAACAAGAGAGTAAAAAAAAAAAAAAAAGCAGGGAACGAAAGAAAGCATAAACCACAGATTATGTCTGTTGGCTGTTTTCTGATAAGCTCTGCTCCAAACACAATGCTAATGAGTGCAAGGGACATCCTCTGTGTGGGGCGGCTGCTTGACCGCATTTTGTCTGCATGTGGCTGATTTCCTCCCGCACTGCCAAGCCCCGTGGCATCGCTCCCTGCCGGGGCTTTTCCTTCTCCTCCTCAGTGTTTCACCCAACCTGCGTGAGTCAGCAGCAACCGAAGGAAGGGGTGAAGGGAGAATAAACACGCCATCTCCTGTAAACTTGCCCTCCCGAGCGTTTCAGGGTCGCCGTACACTGCACACGTGAGCTCCAGAGCGGGGCCGGGCGGCTTCGGAGCTCTTTTCATATTAACACCATATGATTCCCCTCCCCTCCTACTTGATCCCAAAGTCCACCCAGCTCCTGGTGTTAATTTACCCTTTGCTAAAGCCTTAGCTGCCCCCTTTCATACTGCCGGGCTCTTTACGAACCCAGTGGTGATTGCTTTCCCAAGGCATCTACTGGGTTGCGTCTAATTCCTCTAATTAAATGTAAAGGAGAGATGGTTTGGTGGAGCACCATTTCATCATTTCCCCTCTCGCTTCACGCTGTGGACTTTAATGAGGACCTAAAACACCATCTTGACTTGGCTTTAGTTTCAGGCCAGATGAGCTTTGCTTGTTAAGACAGTCTTTGCTTGTCAGGAAAAATAGCTTTATTAAGGTCATGTAACGCGGAGGGTTTGATTAAAGCTAATCAAGGAAGAAAACCAGACTGAAGCCGTGCGAATCAAACTGACTGCGACATGTTTAACATAACTTCACCTCGCCTATCTGTTAAAGGCAGACAGAAGTAAGATCAAGTTACCCAGAAGAATGCCTGAGCCGGGGAGAGGGGGAGTACGTACAGCACCGCACAGCAGCGTATAGCACCGTAGGGCATCGTATAGCACCGCACAGCAGCGTATAGCACCATGCAGCACCGTACAGCATCGTGCATGCTGCAGCTTAACCCATGCGTGGCTTGCTGGGAGTGAGCCGGGAAACTCCAGCCCTGTGTTTAACCCTTGGAGCCCAGCTTCCCATTGCACACACACACACTAAGTGCTGCCTGGCACAACAGCCAGGCCGGCGGTGCAGAAGCAGTGCTGCTGCTCTGGGATCCCACTGCACCGGTGTGCTCATCTGGAGGGGCTCCTGAACCTAAGTAACAGTGGGATGCCACATCCCGCTTTCCTCTGGGCTGTTTGGTCAAGGTGATGGGAGCTCTACACGAAATACAGCAGCGTTCTGAAGGACTGTCCCATTACTGAGGCTCATTACAGCAGTGCCTCGTTTGTTGGATTTTATTTGATATATTCTTCTATACTTTAAAGAGCCTGCAGCTGGGAGCTTGCCCCACTTCCTCCGTGCAAACTAACCACTGTGCTCCTTGCTTTTGGTTTTACTTTGCTTTTACTGTGCAGTGGCAACAAATGCAGATACACAGATTATTTGGGAAAGCCAGGCGGGGAAATGAGTTACAAAAACTAGGTGCTGGCCCATCAGTTTGGAGAGTTTATAAGAAACCCACAGCCCCGGTCAGCAGCCAAACACCCTCTGCCAGGCCCATGAACTCCATCGACTGCAAAACACCCATGTAAAGTGCTTTGGAAAACATGGATGAACTCAATCCCTCAAGCCTGAGGGACGTTGTCCCGCCTCGCGGGGTCGGATCCTGCTGAACCATTCCCCAGCTGCCAAAACTAAACCTGCCAACTGAATCGCCTCCGCTTTTTGGTTTCGCTCCTCAGCCCCCGGGTGGAAGGAAAACGCCAACGGATGTTTGAGACGCGGGCGGATTAAGCCGCAAGGTACAAGCTCTCACAAGCAAAAGCAATTAAACGAGGGCTTATTGTTGGGTGTTGGGTTTTTTTTCCCCTCTTTAAGAGAGAAGGTGGAAAGTCGACACTATGGAAGGGGCTTTTTAAGGATAGTTTTCTCCGGCAAAGTTCAGGAACTCCAAACGTACACAGGGATATCCTGCTTAGGACAAGGCTCAGCATTAAGAAAACACAGTCTAAACAAAAATGTGGGACTACTCCCCTGCTCCAGCCCCGCCGCTCAGCGAAGGATGGACAGGAAATTACCAGCGGTGGCATGGGGGCTGCTGCCAGGAGGGAGCGCGGAAACAAAAGACCCTCTATTGTGTAGGAAAACCTGACATCCATCCCCTTTGCTATACTCTGAACTCCCATAAACCTTTCCTGTGAGATATGATTTGTGAGAGCTTTCCACATTTCCAGTGCCCTGAGTTCCCCCCCCCTCCCCGCACATGCAATCGGGATCTGCATCTACACCAAGTTTCATACCAACGCCAGCCCTCAACACCCCTCTTTTTTGCTTCTTCCTCCTCCAGTGCCCACCCCACAAATTGCTATTAAGGGAGAAAATGAGGTATCTGCCCTCGTGAGAGGCAGCAGCAGCCCCGTGTTGCACAAAGTGCTGAAGGGGCTCAATTTCCTTCATTACTTGGTTCACCCTCAGTGCAAAAACAGGGAACTTTTTTCTTGGTAAAACAGTAATATTTGGTATTTCTGTGTTTCTTTTCAAAGCCCCATGCCGGAATTGAGTAATGGGTCACTCGGGATTAACTACATTTAACAAGTAGAAGATGCAGAGCATCACTCCCTCCCCCAGATTGTGTCCTTTGGTTATTTAAATAGGTGCAAGCAGAGGGACGGGAGAAGGAACAAGTCGGTAAAGTATCAGCTGTGGAAGTTTGTTGGGAACTTTCCAAAACCCTACATCTGCTTGGCAACAGCTCAGAAAGGGATATGGTTACTCTTTTTTACAGTAACACAGCTTTCCCAGGCTACAATATATGAAAAACAGCTTACCCCCAAGCAGGGAAGGGTGAAGGGAGAGATGCAAATGAAAACCCACTCCAGACCCGTTGTGAGACCCCGTCACCTCCCCAGAACCGGCGTCCTCCATCGCATGCATGTGGGCAGGTTGCCATGGGACCCCCTCAAGCCCCCCAGCACCGTGGGGTGGTCTGCGGTGCCATGAACACCTTGGGGTCCCTCCCGCCACGGCTGGAGATGGGGCTCCCGCTCCAACTTTTTGGGGCAGAAGCACTGCGCAGCTCCCATCAGCGTTAACAGTCGCTCGCCACAAACAACGCATCTAAAGGCACTGTTTTTAATTATAGTATTAATTGATCTCTCTCTCATTTATGGAAGGTTTTTTTTTCCAGCTGCTAATTAGAGAGATAATATCTCAGCCGGTTTACGAGCATTAGAAGACTTTTGCCTATGTGGAGATCCTTCTGCAGTGGAAAGCAGAGGTGGATGGAGCGGGGAGCCACAGTTTTGCACAGAGAAGAAATGCCTTGCTGCAGCTGGGTGCATTTCTTATATTTTAATTAATCTCACTTTAAAAAAAAAGGAAAGAAAGAAAGAAAAAGGCAAACTTCCCGCAGCCCATTTTGCGATTAGAGGGCAGGGAGGCATTAGGAAGATTTAGTGCCTCTGGCAGGGCAGGAAAACACGTGGAGAGAAAAAAAAACTCAGAAGTAAAAACAATAGCGCCAGGGAAAGGGGGAGAGCGTTTGGCACGTGATGAGACGCCTCTCGGTCGCATCCAACGCGGGACACGCTGCCCCAGCCCTCCCGCACCAGGAGGGGTCTGCCGGGAGCATCCCGGCGCCCGACGGCTGTCCCAGAGGATGGTGGGCTCGGCACGCTGCCGTCGCTCCTCCGAAGCCCGGGATCGTTGCCGGAGCGGAGGAAACACACGTCTCGATGTACTTTTACAACTAGGTGAAAGTTCCCGCAGCGGCAGGACGCGCGGCTGGCGCTGCCGAGGGTGACCCATTTCTCTAATAATTACAGCCCGAGTCACAAACCTGTTAAGACCCAATTAACAAAAATGTTATGCATCAGCGACGCGTATTTGGTCCAGAACTTCTAATTCCACAGTTTTTCCAACTAAATTCTCTCTCTTTATTTTCTGCTCATTAAATCCCTTCCCCTGGGTGCGAGCGGTTGCCTTCCCATTGTGTTGTGAAAGGGTTAGCAGGCCAAGAAGTCAGAACCAAAAGGGTGTCATTACTTGTTGCCACTTTGTGGTGGGGGAAAAGGGAAAAAGGAGAAGTACAAAAAAAATAATACATTAAAAATAAACTTTTGCTGCTCCCAAAGCCAGGGTGAAGCCCTGGGGAGCCCCAGGGGAGGATGGAGGGATCAAGCTGTGCCTGGCCATGGGGTGACAGCGGGGAAGGAAGGGGCTGGCTCTGCCCTGGCCTTTGCAGACAAGAGGAGGCAGCCGAGAGGGTTTTATTTGGCAGATGGGTGCAGCTATTGAGCTTATGCAGTAGTGGGTTTTTGGCTGCCCGAGTGGGTAGCCTGTTGTTTACTGTTTATGGATTTGTCAGTTTTAATTATTGTGAAGTGCCCAGATGCTCTGGCGACCAGTGCCATAAGCATTTAGGGAGCAAATATATAACGAAATACACTTGAAAACATCTCCGCTTCCTCCCCATCCCTCTCCTCTTTGCCTCCCAGGACACCCCACAGCAGGAAACACCGGCTCCCCTTGGGGCACACGATGCTCTCCCACTGGCTGCGGAGCGGTCCAGAGCCGTCCCGCATCCTCCCACCCCGGAGCACCAGCTCCATCAGCACCATCCTTGTGGTAATCACAGGCTGCCAAAACTGGGGCCCCCTCAGCCCCCCGGCTCCACGTTTTGTTGTTCCTACCCCACCGCAGGCCCCGGGCGTGCAAATCTGGAAGCAGATCTGCTTCCTTGCACCTTTCTTTTTTTGTTTTACCGTCCATCTTTTTAAGGTTATTGGACTCTGTTTTATATAACCAGGTTACGTGCATGGCAAATAGTATAAATGTATCCCAGACGCGGCCGGTTAGGAATGCTCCCCCCCGGTTACATATGTACTTTTCATCTGCAGTAGTAGGGCTGCAAGTGGCCGTCTCCAAGTGCTCAATAGCCCGCTCTTTCCTGACTCCATTGTAATCCATATTCCTCCTCCCTCTGCGAAACGCTTCGCTAGATAAATTCCACTGTATTTCAGAAAGTTTTCCACAGCTCTCTAAGTGTTTCCATATGACACTGTACTCTACAGGTAACTTGAGTTAAAGCCATTCCTTAAGCAAAACTCCCTGTAAAATTTTCCACTATCTCAGCAGTACTCTATGTGCTGTCATTAAAGCAAAGCACATATATTTCTGAGCAGGATTTGCAGCGATGTCAGATTGCTCAGTGAGCCCCAATTAGGTTTTTATACATACTGGGGGTTTTTCAGCAAACTTCCTCGCTCAGGTCTTTTGCCTGTTCATTTAACTGAGCTCCCTCTGAAGGGCGGAAGATGCAGCTTTCGAAGCCAGGCAGGGCGCAGGCTCGGAGTGCGGCTCGGGATGGGAGCGGCGTGGATAATGCCAGCCTTGTTCCTGCTGCCTTTTCACTCTCTTCCCAACCCTCCTTTTTCCACCCATTTCCCCAGGAACGGCAGCGAACCCTAAATTGCAAACACCTGCTCCATACATCATCCCCAGGCCTAGCAAGACTGAAATGGTGGCAACGCTCGGCATTCCTGCAGGGAATTTCTCCCCAATTGCTCAACCCCAGTCCCTAAAGACAGCAGCAAAACTGCCACATACATAAAAGAGTTTAAATCCCAAATACGCTTATACTGAAAGAATCTCTCCTGTTCTCCAGGAAGCCCTTAGCAAGGGATAAAGAAGCTCCAAAGTGAAGGCAAAGTGTGTCATTTTGGAGCAAAAAGCGCTAAGGATGGAGGGAAAAACCCCGAGCTGGATAAACGGGACTGCGGCGCCCTGTGCATGCAACAACTGCAGAACATCTGGCTGGATTCTGGAGGGAGAGAGGGAATCCAAGATGGCAAGAAAGATTAATTAGTTTGTAACTTATTCTGGTTTCAATGAACTTTTCTCTGGTTATAATCAAGGTTTTAAACGGCATATTGGATGCACGCTGGGCAGTGGTAAGCTGAGGTGGGGTGCTCTGTCTTTGGGAATGACAGAAGCAATCAGCCAGAAACTCGACTTGCAACCGTCCCGCAGAGCCCGTTACGCTGAAATAGCTGGTTTGCCACTGGTTTAATTAATAAGCTATATTCCTGGTTAATTTTATACCGCTCTGAACTTTTGTCAGGGAAAAATGGTTAATTTTAGAGTGAATGGATTTGATGCAGCAGAAATAATGAATAAATAACTTTTTTAAAGGTATGGGCTTGCAGCTCTGCTTTGCTTTGATTAAACCCCACGTTTCTATTACACAAATAATGTCCATTATTGATAGACTCCTTTACAGACAAAGACTCTCCCCTGTCTCCAAACTGCTTTTTAAAAAGCTATTAAACACCCTGCTCCCATCCCAGGGTTTTACACATGCAAATACACCCCTAAACAGTTTCAATTCTCTCTTTTCTCCTCATCTATCTCCCTGCTTTCCAGATGGACCACCAGCTTCCCACCATTGCCAGCAACAGCTTGTGTATTGTTTGTTTAAAACAAAGATGACGCATTAAATATCATATACGACGTGAAGAGAGGGGTTGAGGATAATACTCCCAAATCAAACTGCTGCGTTAAGCCAGCTTCGGCCCGTCGTTCCAAAGGTCGGAGGCAGGATCTGGCCATCCTCTGCCTTTAGGGAAGGCGCTTCCCTGCCCGCACCGAGGATCCCCCGCCTCCAGAGAGAGTTAAACTTGTGCGGACGCTCTCCAAATTACACAGGCTAACCAACAATTATGTCATTTCATTCAAACATTCATTCACCCGTCATGTGCCCAGATTAAACAGTAACACTTTGTTTGAAACATTCTGCTGAAATTAGCAGGCCAGAATTGCCTTCACCTATATTTAAGCACTCAGCCCCGCGTCGAACTCAGCCTCGCCTGAACTCCAGCGGGTTTAGGCAAGAGTTTAGCGCTTTTATATGGATTGAACCCATACTTTTGCATGTTGCACATGTATGCGTGAGCATTGGATATAACAGCTCTGTATTGATGTATTCAAAGCAATATGGAGATGCTAAAATTTAAAGGATGTATTATGAATTTGGAAAGAATGTATGAGTCTGAAGGAATTACGAATCTGAGATTTATGCTGAATTATAGCCCCCCAAAAAGGTATTTTCCAGCTGTGACAAAAGAAGAACAATGCACAAAAGCTGCAGCTTGGTCAACGTGCTGCGGTGACAGGCTCACAAAAAGCAAACTGTGAGTTTAAGGCTGGCAAGCTTTTTAGTGTTTCCTTCTTTAAGGATGGTATTAAGCTGGATTTTAACTGTTGGATTATGCTTGGAAGCAGAATAGTGATGAAACCAAGCGCAGCCCTCTCCTGAATGCCTGTCCATGGGACATGGGCAGCCTGGCACCCCTAACCTCTCACACAAACCACTGCAGAAGAGCACAGAGCTCCAGGATGCCCAAGGCTGGCATTAATGCTAAAATCTGTCCTGCTACCAACATCTCCAAGATGCCAGTTTGCTGCCATCAGCTTTGTGTGACAGGAGAGAATAGCAGGCAGATTGCGTATCTAATGAGCCACACATACTGAAAATCCACAGCAATCTCTGGAATACATGTGGATTTGTCTAAAACTCTAAAATATGGCCTGGATGGTGTCCTGACTGCCAAAACCACAATGAATTCACTGTTACTGTCACTAATCTCCATGTATGTTACATATGGTTGACATTTTTCTTTAACTCTCATATTTTTTGCATGTGTGCGTATATAAATAGGGGAAGAGGGAGGCTAGGAGCAGGCAGACAAACAAACAAGCGGCTGCGAAGCACAACGTTCCCATTAGACACTGGAAAATTAGTCGAAAGTGTGTTACACAAATCTGCAGGGCCCCAAAGAGGCCGTTTTCAAGCGTAGGTGAAGTCTAGGTCCATCCTGGGAACCCAGATGTGCCTTACTGGCGTTACGTTAAAGCATCCGTCATGAAGTGGGAAGGGCTGCTCCAAGTCCTGCTGAATCCAGTGGGAATCACGAGGCATGTCGATACAATACGGACCACTTCATGCACTTTGTGTGTTCCTTCAGGTCATTAGTTTAGAATATTTAAGGCATGCTTCATCTTAAAGAATTTGATATTCACATGATATATGTTGCCTTGACCGCCCGATTGGAATGTGAACCCTTCCAGACGCAGGAATAAACCCCCTTTTATTAGCAATGCAATATTACATGGCGTGCTGGTAGAAAACTTGCATGTGAACTAAGAAATAATATTTCATGCATTCCTTCCACTTTCTAGGCAAATTTATGCCAGATTTTATTCCACTACAGCATTACGAGCGGCACTGCTTATCTCTGTTTCAGTGCACTTCTACTAAACAGTAGGTCAGCTGAAAACTTTGTTTACTGCCTGAGGAGAAGCAAATAGTACTCATGCACGGTTGGCAGGGGCTTGTGATATGATATATTCACTGCTGTTATATGGCTCATCATATAATTTAAGTCTACTGTAAACAGTCTATTTATGATACACATCCCTTTTGGACATGCAAATTCTCTGGCTTGTGAGAACAGCATCACAGATATGGGTATGTTCATAGAATCACAGAATGCTCAGGGTTGGAAGAGAGCTTAAAGCCCATCCAGTTCCAACACCCTGCCACGGGCAGGGACACCTTCCACTAGAGCAGCTTGCTCCAAGCCCCTGTGTCCAACCTGGCCTTGAACACCGTCAGGGATGGGGCAGCCACAGCTTCTCTGGGCACCCTGTGCCAGCGCCTCAGCACCCTCACAGGGAAGAGCTTCTGCCTAAGAGCTCATCTCAGTCTCCCCTCTGTAGGTTAAAGCCATTCCCCTTGGCCTGTCCCTACACTCCTTTTGACAAAGACCCTCTCTAGATTTCTTGTAGGCCCCTACCAAGCAGTGTTTGCCATTGGTAAGTGTTAATAATGAAATGAATATGGTTCCAGAATACCTCTCTTAATTTTCATTTTAAATAAACTCAACAAAATCTCAAGCTAAATATTTTTCTGATGGCTGTTTCCCAAGAGATCCACTTGCTCCCATCACCTTTTTTTAAGCCCAGCTGTTCTTAACAAGCTGTTCTCTTTGGACATTCTATAGCAATTTGGTTTTCTTCTCTGTTAAAGCTATAACCTTTCCAATGACGCTGCGGGGATGGTACCACAGGAAAACAAGGGTGTCAGCAGCCCTACTGAAACACTTTAAACAGCATGGCCAAGGACTCCAGGCGTAGGTGAGAAATTCTGCAGTCAGGGAAAAGGTGCCAGTTCCACCCCACTGGAACTGTCTCACACTCCACAGGGACCCTTTCTTACTGAGTTTCTCTCTTGCATCGTATCATGCCTATGACTAGTTCATGACCCTGTTTTGGGAAGAACAAACCCTGAGCACTGTTACCCTGATGATGCTCAATGCTATGTATGCACTTTCTCTTCCTAATCTGCATGATAAACCATTTGTGGTTTTTATTTGCCTCCCTGTATTTGCCATTCAGATTTTATAGAAGACACTCAGCGGTATGGACCCAGGAGCAATCCAAGCCAAAGGCATCTCCTTTATCGTTGTTTTTTTTAACTTTTCAAAGCTCAAGAGGAGCTCTGGGTTGTCTAAAGCCAACATTTCTCCTAAAAAAACCCATGTGGTGACTTTCTGCACATGTGCCAGGGGAGAACAGATCTCAGAGCCTTTCTGAACCCCCTACAACAGGGTTGGGGCCTAGCACTCCCTCCTCAAAAGTTACCCTTCTTCCATGATTTTTAATAGACATCCTTTCTAAAGGGACGTGTCAGTAGCAAAAGGCACTGGAAACCTCGGGGGGGGGGGGGGGGGGTTGCAGGTGCCTATGGATGTGTGGTCAGAAATAATCCCAGCCCCATCCATCAGAGAAGCACTGCCGCGCTCATGAGAACAAGGACAGCATTATTCTGCGCACAACATCTGTCTGAGCGGATGGGCAATGGGGGAGTGGGTGTCATCTACTTTTAGTTTTGAATATACCAGTTTCATAGTTTTCTACATTTAAATAAGTTCCTGCCTCACTGTTACGTGCTCTGACCTAGATTGGTAAATGTCTTCCGCAAGCCAAGAAAGACAGTAACGGTGATACATCATAGAATCAACGAGGTTGGAAAAGACCTTTAAGATCATCAAGTCCAGCCTTTAGCTATCAGTATCTTGAGATACCCGTATCTGTGCCGTGGCTGGACTGAGCACTGCACAAATACACAGTGTCTATGCTCTGGGAACTTCAAAATCTTAAGAAGACAAATAGCAAGAAGAAAAGAAACAGCGGCACTCCCACTTTTATTCCTGACGAACCATGCTATTACAGAACCAGTTAAATAGTTTGCCCAAGGCCACAAAGAAAGGCTGTGGCAGAGCTGGAAAGGGACCCAACCTCTGCACATTCGCAGCCACGTGCTTCAACCAGTCCAGTGCTTTCTGCTAGCAAAGATTACCATATTCAATACTTTCCTAAGTACTTTGGAATAATTGTAACCACCACTTGCTTTCATGTGAGTGGCTGTGAAAAGCTACATCATCCTTTGGTTTAATTTCTTTCCCGAAGAAGAATTGCATTTGAAAAGAGCACGAGCAAGTCTGAACCTGCTAATTACAACACAGCACCAGGCAGAAGGAATCATATAAAGGTATTCCTGACATTATATATGCTCTTGTCAGTCACGGTGTCTAAAGAGACGGAAAAAAATGACTGCAACTTGTTCAAAGTAGACCTTACAAAAACACAGCTGTCTTTGACTAGTCATAGGTATTTTGTGGCCGTTTCATGACTACAATAGTGGTTAAAATCTGTCACAGTGGAGGTGCAATAAGAGCTGTCTCGTTCTCCACAGGACTGGGCTTATCATCAAAGAGTGGGCTATGAGAAAAACATGAGGAAGGGATGGGTGTGAGAGCCAGGTACCTGCAACAGCTACTTACTGATCATGACTGATGATCAGGGATGGATTCAACAAATGCATGTCCTATGAAAGGTTACACACAAAACAAAACAAAAAAGAAAGAAAGAAAAACAGACCCATAATTCATCGGTATTTTGCAGAGCCTTGGTTGTAACAAACTGACTCCAGACCTGCTCCCTTCTCCTCATCCATGCTGGGAACCCGCATAAGAAGAGATTTCATCAGCCAGAAAAAGGGGGTTGCATTCAGCCTTCACCAGCCTGGATGTTCAAAATGCTCAGAGACCAGTGCTCGAAGACAACCCACAGCATTCATTAAATATCAGCAAAAAAAAATTATGGCAGGTATATGCGTAATTTAAATCATTTAATGCCATGCAATTTATGCCAAATAACAAAGAAGAATATCGTGGGATGCCAGTTCTTCTGATTAATGTGGCCACACTTTACATTTCTTTGGAGCTTCTCCTAATGAAGGGCAAGCAGAAATTTCCCCCTCCTAAACACTTTCCAGCTCTGCTTTACTTTCTAGTGCTTTCGCTTGTAGCGCACATCATTCATTTTGCTGAGCAACTACATTCACTTCTATTAGGCAGCTATTAATTACTTAGCCCTAATGGCAAGGTGACAGTGCATTGCTCTGCCATCAAGAAGAGCAGATCAGAAAGTTCATGAAGAACTGGGTTTTGAATAAAAATGAGGTTTGTATCTGCATCTTCTCCTCCTTGAGTGAATTGTGTAAAGGGTGTAAAGGACCCCCATGCCCAAATGGCCACGACAGTGCTGGGACGGGTGCGCTGGTCCCCGGCCATTCATGATGGCTGAAGGAGTTGCTCTCTGTGCTGCCTGACCTGCACAGCTGGAGGAGGATTGCTGTTGACAGGCATCCCAGGGAGAAAGGGAATAAGAAACGAAGAGGCAGGGAAAGCCGAAGGCCCTCTGGAAAGGAGGGGAGGAAGCAGACTATCCTCTTCTCTTCTCACTGCATTTGGAGACAGATGTTCTCAATATCCCCAGCTCCGAAGGGTAGGAAGTGGTGAGCACAACTTGAGGAGCTCGGGTACTCTTGGCAAACAGCACCAGTTTGGGGTTTTTATAACTTTCTGGATGACTAAAATGAATAGTGGTTTTAGTGGCATTGAAATCTGTCCATGGCATCTCCCTATCTGCTTTAGGGATCTGCTTCCTCCCAGTGCCCTGGAGGAAGAGCCCAGCCGAAGCAGAGGGCTGGCCTCACAATGCAGCTCTGGATGAAACTTAAGACTCTCCAAAATACTGCATCTCAGGCTCAGCCCCTCCACATCTCCAGAGCAGATGCTACAGGGACCTACAGACTCGTGTGCCTCTATTCATCCCCTACAAGCACTTTCCTCTTTAAAGGCATCTGGGGTCTGTTCTGCCATCACCATCCGGGGATTTATGTACATTGCTCCCATTAGCGTTAATGGTAGTTAGACACATACAGCAATTTCTCTCACACTTCAGGAGGAGAACAGAGCCTTATGGATGAAAAGTTTGCTATTAAGGTTTCTTAATACAATGGAAACATTCTGTCTCTTTTAATTGTAATTTACTTCTAAGTGTAACCGCTCTGGGTTGGGAAAACCAGGATTCAGTCCAATTCAATTATGCAACTCTTGCCACCTGGTAAGCCTTGTTATTTTATAAAGAGTACTGTAGTAGAACTGGCAGATTCATTCATGTTCAGAGCGTAAGCGCCGTACACTGTGTAATCACCAGCTCATAAAGAAGAGCACAGCGCTAAAGTCAACCGCTCAATTATAATGCAATCTTTAAAAGAGAATATGCAAAACCAGAGGGCGAGATTCCTCTTTGCTTCAGCTGGTTTACGGTCCTAAGTTCACTACGATCTTTGTTTTGCCAAGCTTTTTGGTACAGGCTCAACCTTGAGTTAAAACTGAGCTCAGTGCATGACCCGACTCAATCGATCAGCACCTACTTGCAGACACCAGCGGATAATCTCCATCCAGAGGGCACTGAAGGGAGGGGATGCTAAATCACAGGGATGCAGGAAGTTTTATTAGGTTAATGCACATTCACTCTGACTTAGCTAATGAAGCTGCAACAAGATAATACAGGAAAGGAAAAAGATGGTCCCAGTGACTGAGAATGCTTTCATTAGCACCGGCACCGATCAAAACTGTGTGCCACCCTCTGTCCCTGCAGGCTAATAAGCTTCCATGTGTCCTGTCTCTGCTAAAAACCCCAAGAATCACTTCATTTACCACCCATATCCACAACTCACATAGTGCTTTGCACCCACACAGTGGCAGAGGCACATAAAAGGGTCTTTTTAGCAGCCAAGACCTAACAGGTACAGAAAAGCAGCAGGACTGGTCAGTGGAACTGTTCTAATCTACCCAGGGTAGCAAGTGTCTAAGGGAAAAACTCTCCTTGCCTGCAGCAGCTTTGGCCTAAGCCCCAACAATCCTCTTTGACTGCAGCAGGCAGAGACCAGGAATCAGATGTTCAAAGGAGACAGATCAGAGTGCCGGCCCTGGACTTACCCACAAGCACTGGAAGCTCCTCTAAACCACCGCCCCAAAGCCGTAACTGGAAGATGTGGTTTTACTAAATAAATAGTATCAAGATTTTATTTTGCAGGTCTCTTGCTCTGCATTTCTGTATTCTGAGATAAGGGCAGAAGTTTGCAGGGGCCTTGGCAAGTATGAAAACACTTGGGAAAACCTGGGTGAACCGGCCACTCTGCCAAGGGAGGCCAGAGGGTCTCTGACCATCATCACTATTGTCACTGCTGTCATTTGGCCTCTTCACACCATTTTACAAGCCTTCCTTCCCAGGATGGGAGCTTTCAGCCTGTATTGGATGTAAACTCTTCCCCAGTTCCCATCCCAGCCACAGCAGACGAAGCCAAGGTTTGCAAAGGAAGGGATGAGGGACACAGACCTGGGGTTTCCCAATTCCACCAATACCCCATGGACTCCCCACCTGACAGCTCTACACCTCAGATAGCAAGAGCAGGATGTTTTGAAATCATGCACCTTGTAAATAGGAGAAGCTCAGCCCGATCATAAAACTGTAAAGTATTAATTAATAGTATAACTTCAGTTTGTATTCCAGCTCCGACATAATGAACCTGCCAATTTTGATTGCAAAGTGAAAACTCATCTCTTTATTTTGGACAAATAGGGTTAAGCTTCTTAAGCAATTCTTTGTTGTTTTGACTTCAACAATTTATGCAAATGAGATGTTAATTAGGGTAATTGTAACTTAAATTATGCTTGTGTAAACCTCTCCATTGGTAGGAAAGTGTGGGAATCCAGACAACTGGTATTTAAAGCAGCTGTACTAACTCACTTCTGAAAGCAAAGCATACCAAGATCACTTTCATGTCTTTACAATTTGTTTTTATGAGGTGATAACATTTTTACAAATACCATCATTTTTGCTTTTTTATATTGTAAGTGACAGTCTGACATTTTACAACTGGCTTATTGAAAACAAGAATTGAGCACTCTCGCTGTAACGGACATTAACTGCTCAATAGAGATTCACATGCTAATGAGGTGAGAGGGGCTCCAGAAAGTTTTGATAAATGCGACACACACTCTAACTAGCAGTGAATGTGAGTTGACAAAGAACATCTACACCAGGGTTCAATAAAATGTAACCCTTTAAATTAATCATACTGGCAGTATTTAATAGAATGCACAACAATCTCTTTTCTGATGGCTATAAAGCAGAAGAAATGCAAAGTCTCGACAAATGAAAGTTCCCACATTTCCCTCTTCACACTGCTACTTCCATTCGAACTTCTACAATTGTTGAAAAAAGGTAGTTACTGTAAATAACAAAGTAGGAGGTTTAATTGTTTCCTTCTTTTAAAGCAGGATGCTTTTCTTCACATTTATTTGTCTGGATTCTATTGAGCAAATACCCCGACCCGAAAGATTGATCATAAAAAGCATCACCGGTTGCACTCGGAAGGAAATTTAAGGATACCATAGAGCAAAGAGAGGCTTAAATGACCAGTTTTCTGCCGGGCCTTTATTCAGCCCAACTTAGTGAGTTTTTTCCCTTTCACTAAATACAGCTTGAAGGAAAATACACTGCAGCAGTTAATCAGAAGCAGAAAGTGAAGCTCTGAGGCTTCTTTCACACCAAAGTCCCCAGACTTTGCCGAGATTTGCTCCAACGAGAGGCAAAACTGGAACATGAGCTCCAGCACCAAAGCAGGAAGGTGCAAAGTTTTTCACCATGGTTGCCTTATAAGTTTGGGTTTTATTCTCTTGTCCTGCCAGTCCCGACCTGACAGTACACGAGCCCATGAGATCCCAGGATATGGAAGTATTGGAAGGCCGATCGCAGCCGCTGCCTCCCTGCATTACATTAAGGTGTTATTTCTTCCTAAAGCGACAATCCCTAATACCCTTTTTGGGTTTAGCCCATTTTAATCTTGGCAGGAAGTGTAAATCTGTGCGCTCAGCAGCATCGCAGCCTTGCTGGCTGTCAAAATTCTGCCTCCGCCAATGCTTGAGAGGTATTCCTGTCATAGAATCATAGAATCCCTGTCATTTCACTGGGGTAGGAGACTTCTCTGTCTGACACACAACATCTCCCCATGTAGTACGTTATGCCAAAACGCTGGCAAATGCACCCTGCTCACCGCATTTCAAGCCATTTTGGTAACTCAGACTTGCGCTCACAACAATTCCTGATGGATATGCAACACGAGGAGCCCATTGCAGGCAGCCTCATGGGCAGAGGAAGGAAAATACCCGTGACTGAACCCAGAAAAAAATCATAGGATCAACAAGTTCAGAAAAGACCTTTAAGGTTATCAAGTCCAAAATCTGCCACCCATCTCTCCGTTGCCTTTGGACTTTATGAACTTACTCTAGTCCATTTTGACTCCATCAGCAGCTAGCGTTCACCCCTGGGAGCCTGCCTATCTAAACATGTGGCCGTGCTCCCCAAGAGGCTTTGGGAGCTGCTCGACTTCTCTCCATGCAGGAATTGTGAGCCTGGAGAAACGAGCGAGCGGAGAAAGGCGTGCTGCAGTTCAGAAATGGCCATTTAGCCAAATTGCATACCTGTGCTGTGTCAGCTATATGGTAGATTCATCTCATTCCATTGGTCTAATGGATAGCAATTGAATTTAATTAGCAAAACTACTTTGACTTAGTCTCATACTGTGCTGAATGTAATGAAATCTTTCTCCTCTCTCTCTCTCCCCCTTCTTTTTTTTCCCTTCAAATAAAGAATGTCCTTAACTGCATTCCACCGTTAGAATATTAAAAGCTATATATGTTACTCCTAAGGACAGAGTACAGCCACCCCCTTTTCACAGGCTTTAGATTTAGTTATTGTATTACATAACATAAAATAATTAAAAAGATACTTCGATAGTTACACACAGTATAAATTCAATTACCGCGATGTCTCCATTAAAAGCACTTTTATAGTATGAATAAAATGCAAATCCTCTTTATGGATCGATACCAGAAACATAATTCTACTCTTCATCCTGAGAAGGAAGTTAGCCTTAATAAATCATCCTCGTAGATTAAAACTGGAAAAAAAGAAAGTTTAAAAGATATGTATTTGAAGGTAATTCTCTAAAGCACAGGATGCCCCTATTTCTGCTGGGCTCATTTTTTAGCAGGGAGGTTCACGGGCTGCTTTCACACAGACTCTGCCAAGGAGAAGGATGCTGAGAAGAAAAGCCCTGGCTGTGCTACCCAGCGCCGAAGCCACTTGCAGCTCTGCCTGGATTTATTGGAATGCCCCAGATCCGGCAGCATGAAGTTTGCAGCAGCTCATCCCCCTTGAAATAAAAGTGTAAAGAAATTCCTCCGGATGGGTTTGGAGGGAATATTACCACCAAGCCTAACTTTTGCCTGGCTGGGCACAGCGAGACAAGTTCCTATGATTGATTATCGTGGTATCTCTGTATCTCTGACTTTGAACCATAACCTTTTTTGCGCACAATGACAGTTGGGACCTACCATTTGCCATCTGTAGAGATGGTGGGGGAGAAAAGGACTTCGCTTACATTAATCAACCAATTAAGAACAGACTTAAACAAAACACTAAAGCATAATAAAAACGTGACTGCTTAATAGCTTTCTACTCTTAATAGTTGCCTTCCCGTAGTCTGCTGATGGGAGTAGCACTGCTCTGTTCAGACCCTGCCGTGGACGGGGCTCTGGCTCCAGGAGTGGGCACTACCCGATCTCAAATAGAGATGAGGGTCTTCTGTTCTGAGCACAACTGAGTCCACTACAGCAAAGGAAAAAACAACAAAAGACAGAAAAAAGAGGGAAAAAAAAGTTTGGTAACACAAGTTGTAAATCAGAGCTGTACAATACGGACGGGCTCTCTGTCAACTGCAATCATTAGAGAATTATTTTCCTCAGTGTAAAATCAGTAAGTAATCAAAGACACAAATCACTGCTTCAGTAAGAATTAACCTTTCCTTTCAAAGCTCGGGGCAGTATCAAGAGACCACATATATTGTGGGTGCCCCCTCCCTCATGGTTGGCAGCACTTCCCGAAGGAGAGACTGAAATAGTGGCTGGATAACAGCGGTGGACTCTGCACTCAGTTGCTCCGATGAGGTTTGGGAGACCCACACACCCAGCACGAACAGCTCAGAGACTAATTTTGCTCTCAGGACAGTCGGCAAAACCACTTTTGTGCAAGCTGGCAGAGAAACCTGGCTTCCCATCACTGGGTTTGGTAAGCAGATGCCTTGTGCAACGCACACTCTGCACTGCGGAAAAGGAGGAGGGAGACTTCCGTGTTTCTAAACTCATCCTTGTTTGTGACTCCATCTGATGAGGTGTTGTCAGTGGCCATTTGCAAGGCCAGGACTGAAGCTGGACTGGTACCACCAAGAAGTGTCACAGCAGCATCTTTAACAGCTGCTCGTTTCTGCTGCCTCTGGGGTACCCATCGGTGTAGCTCTTAGAAAGACCTCTTGGACTTGTCCACTTAGTGAAGCTATAGCAGAGGACACATTTATACTGGTAAAAAATAGTCACATATTAGAAGGAATCATCTTCAACTCGAGGCATTTTATACATGCCCAGATATTGCTAAATTGTCCTTTCTCCATGACCTGCACCTGCAAATGGAATGGGCTCTTTTCTTAGTAAGAAGCATTATTTATGGACAAGGTGTACAAAACCCCCACAAACGACCCAAGAGCTGATCAGCCAAGAAAACGTACACTCTTGCTACAATAAATATGTTTCTGTGATATTTAATAATTGAAATTTGGAACAAATTTGTAGACGTTGGCCAACACGGTCTCTCCATCCTCGTGCTATGCGTCTCTTTGTCTATTGTTCTCTTTAATACATTGCATCTGTAAGAAAAAAATTGCAACCTACTTTGTACAATTACTGCACTGAAGTCCCAAGCAATCTATCAAGTTGTCATACATTTTCTTCACATTAAGCCTTTCTAAAATCTTGCTTTTTTTCTACATTTCAAGAAAATGTAGAAACGCAGAAGGAAATTTACTTGGACCCAAAAAGGAAAGGCCCAGGGAAACATGTCGTTTATCAAGTCTGGTAACAAAGAGGAGTTTGTGATACCCTGTCAGGAGAGCAAACAAACCCCAATGTCTCATGCAAAAGTTTTGGGAGGTTTGTAAACCGACAAAATTCAGAGCAGCAATAAACCTGCATCCAACAGGGCTTTGGAAAAGCTCCCTCTAGGAAGGTTCTTCTTATGGAGGTTTGCTGAACCCCGCTTTTGCGCCATTTGAAGGCACCCCTGAAACAGGGTGCTGAGGTTGCCGATGGTCTGTCCCTGCCAAGGGAGGGACAATGGCATGGCTGGAGCCAACACGGCTTCCGGACACCGGGCTGGTTTGTGGAAAAGCACGGCATTACCAAAGGCTATTTATTATTAAGGAAAATGCTTTCGTCTATTGATGGCACCCAGAAACAATGAGCAGGAACACGAAGCAACGGGTGGGTGAGAGGGAAGGCAAAGGGAAACCGGGAATTATTTCAGCTGGAAACTGGATGAAACACCGGGAGGACGTGGATTATTTTGCCTACTAGTTTAAAAACTCTCAGCATTGAGATTTGCAGCATTTGAGTGACCATCTCTATCCCAGTGTGCAGGAATACATAGATACTGTCTTCATTTCCATTAGTCCTCAAATAAGCGATAAAGAACATACTAAAGCTCTAAGGATTGGAAGACGGGGATCCCCCTCCTAAGAACTACAGGGAAAAATTTTATCTCCAACTGTCTCTCCCTCTTTCCTTCACTGCTTCCTCCAAAAGAGGTCCCTGTGAAGCCAACAGATCCCCTGCATCCCCTTGGAGCCCCTGCAACACCCAGCTACTATGGCTGGTCACTATGTGCCACCACCTTTGGTACTGTAAACTAATTCAAAACAAAGCCAAAATGTCAAGTGGTTTTCCTTCCATGGTTTCCAAACGCCAAAGCCTCACTCCCCAAACCCGGCTCGCGCCGTCGGTCCCACTTCTTGCAAAACAAAGAAATCCATTTAGGCTCCAGGAAATCCCACGTGTTCCCGTAACTAATTCGAGCCCAATTGCATTTGTGGTATTGTCAGGTCTTTAGGATGATCCTGTGCCATTCCCAATGTAGGGAAAACCGTGTGCTTAATTATCTTCTTTAATAATTCCATGGTATGTGATTTATTACACAGACTCCTTATTTGTAAACAAAATCAGAGCCCCAAATGTGCGAAGATAGTCGCACTTCCTGGCTAAATAAGAGGCAGACAAAGAGCCCTAATGATGCACCAAAAACGCTAACCAAAAGTGTACTCTTTAAAAAGATCACCAATTTAATGCTTTTTGTATTTCATTTATCAGCCATGTAGTCATCATTCCCCTCCCTACCACCATCTGTACACACTTTCCCAATAGACCATCACAGCTGTCCCGTTTCTCACACAAACAGTACCTTTTATATGCTTCCCAACTGTTTTTAATAACTGTTCTGTGCACAGCACTGTACTTCCTTTGTTTTCCTTCTTTTTCCCCTTTTTTTTTTAAATATGAAAAAGAGATAGAATCCAAACAAACAGGTCATCACAGCAGTCAGGACAGGAGGCAATTAAAATGTTAAATGCCTCCATGGCCACTGACCTGTCCTCAAGCCGCATCAGCGGCCCCAGTACGGAGCTGGAAAGTTCCCTGAAGTTGCTAAGGTAGGCGAAGCTTGTTCAAAGAACAAGCCTGAGAAATGCTTCGTCCCTTTTAATGAGGAAATAGTATTAATATTAGATACAGCTTGTGCAGCCAGGCAAAATTTTGTGAGGCTTTTAAAGCACATTTATCAACTCAAAGATATCACTGCCCCGTGTTTCAGAACCGTGTGGACAGAAACATCCCATTTTCTTTTCAAACTCTGATTCATTTCACCCTTTCCAAAAAGTGTGTTTTCCAAGCATGTCCTGGCTTTGCATCACTGGTGCTCATGCCTTCCCTAATCCCATCCCTCCTGCTGGAACCCCGAGCCGAGCTGGACCGCACAAGCTCAGTGGCCTGCAGCAGAGATGAAGGATAACTGAGGATAACTCAGCCGCAAGCCCTGGCAAATGAAACCTCTTACAAAGGGCAGTAACAGGGAGAGATCCAGCCAGGAACAGGGAGAAATGTGGAAGTTTCTTAGCAACCCATTCCATAGAAAACCTACAAGAATGAAAACTCAATATACTTGTTTTCTCCAGGGCCATGCCCACGGCATCCCACTGCAGGGAGGTGTGCGCATCCCACCCTACAGCACACAAACTGCCCTTAGCTCCCCACCATATGGGACTGTAGCAGATAACCAAGCTCCATGTGGGACAGGGACCCTGCTCGTGTCATCCTCATCCCACAGGCAGACAATTTCACGTCATGGGACTGCTCACTGATGAGACACATCTCGTGTTTTTTAGGGGAGTTTATTATTAAAGACCATGTATGTGGAAAACAACCGGTTCACTCTCAGTTCCCATCATGATTTTGACCTCCAGCTTTTGACCAGAAAAAAAAACAATGTCCATGTTTCAAGTGGGTACTGAGCATATTATTTTGCCTATATATCACACTCATATATCCATATTACAAAGAACATACACCTTGAAGATGCACTTCTGATGTGTAAGTCTGCATCCCCAAAAGGCACTTGAGCTCCGTGGCTGGGTGTTTCAAACTGCATTTTTGAAGCTGATGTCCTTCTCTACAGGAAAAAAAAAAAAGGCCTTTACCACAAAAATCTCACTTGTTATCCGACTGCCCTGTGTTTTTCCCAACTTTTCCAGCACTACCCAACCTACGAGCCACTATTGAGGCTGATCCTCCCCCAGCCAGGCAAGCTGCTAGTGAAGCTTTCAAATACAATGATGCGGGATTTACTTTTTAGCCAAGCAACAACTACTTTTTACTTTTTAACACAGAAACAAACGCAAATAGGTTTGCTGGCTATCTTTAATGAAGTCCTCATCACGTCAGGAAAAGTCCTTGCCATCACACAATAAAAGCATTGCCGTGGCTATCCTCCCTAAAAGGGATCCCAACAATAGCTGGGCTTGAGACAAGCATCCCGATACAAAGAATTCATTCTTCTGATTTACTTGAAACTACTTTGCCTTAAAAGAAAAGAAGAACTGAATTACATTTAAATTTTACCCTAAGTTTCCAGCATCACTTAGGGATTTGGCTGTTTTCTTCCATATCAAATTAAAACCTCATTGGGCAAAAAGATCAGACAAAATTCCAAGCGAATATCCTTAGGATGAAATCTGAATGACAATGTATTTCTGCATTAGGATCTCCAGTAACTGTTCATTTTGACAATAATTGGAACAACTGTTTAACTTGCCTTTTGATACCTTTGCAGGGGTTCATCCCTGTTCTTTTAGTGCATTACAAGGTATTTTGTAACACACATACTGGCTTTAAACACAAAAATGGTAATGTAACCAGACGCGATGTTTATTACAAAGCTCACACAGCTCATTATCTGCCCCTCACACACAAGGCTAAATCTGTAGACACAGGAAAATACAACATGAATGAGGCTGTCTCAACACTTTACATGTAATTCTTCATCCTTTCTTTCTCCTGATGCCATGAGCAGATTGTGCACGGCGCCTGCACTCGCCCTGCAAACTTTCTGCTTGCTGGTTTAGGACTAGTCCGAGCCTACAAGGGATGTATGGAAATGCCTCCCTATGAAATGTTTTTCCCAAGTTTGCAAATGCATTTCGCACCTAGTAATGATCCCTGCAGCTCCATGGTGGGTTTCCTGGGCTCCTGTTACTTAGACCATCATCTGTTACTTAGAACAATTTATATTGAAAAGACCTTTACAATCATACTTAATGTGCAGCAACAGTGGCTGGGATGAGATGTGCAGCACAGAGGCCAGTGCAAAGCACGTTTAGACTTTGTTTAGGTACTGATGCCATGAGCATATTATGAATATGATGAATGGATGAAATGAAGGAGCAGAACAAACACTAACTACAGAGCTAAGTGGCAGGCCCGGAGGATTTGCTGTCACCTTCAGCTCTCACTGGTGATGCCGCGTTAGCTTTATGCACCGTGGAAGGTGTGCTACATCCACCAGCCCTGCCTGAAGCCTGTGTATCACCAGGGCTCAAGCAGCACAAACTCACTGGTACTACCATCCACCTTGTGGCGTGAGAGACAGGGATGGAGACAACTTGCCATGGGATGTGTACACCAGGCCGAGTGAGACAGGCAGGAGAAACCTACTGACTGGTAACACCGGGGGCTTTCTGCTGCTCTCTATGGGTGTCTAGCTAGAGGACACCTCAGCGATACACCCTTCTGTGATGCTTTCGAACAACCTTTTTACATCATCAAGAAACCCATGGCACCAGCGAGTTTTATCTCATCGACGACACAACCACCAGGTACCATGCTCGCACCACTCTCAGCTCACCTGGCTGAGTAACCCTGCCTTGGTTACCCACCAACCCCATGACGATTGTGTGCTTCGCTACAGATATATCTCACCCCAAAACATGCACATGCTGAAACATCCAATCATGTTCTGGCACGCATGCAAAGAGGAAAAAAAAGAGGAAAAAAAAGCCCATGGCAACAAAGACGACAGCTTGCCAATGGCAGCTGCTGCACGCACACACAAAATTAAACTATATTCTTCTGAAAAGGGATATTATTATGGCGTTTGTTTCCCCTCACCCATCACCCTCACCCATTCCTCACAAAATAAAGGGGGAAATATCAACACACATCAAACATGAGAGATAGATCAAAAAATAAAGAGAGAGAGAGGCACTGCCCTGAGCAGGGATGGGATGGAGAACACAGGGTTTAACAGGAGATCCATCTGGGATCGGAGCTGGATGTATGGAGCCGCCTTGAAATGTTGGCTCACCTATGGGAGTTATATGGCACATGTGAGTAAAACATCCAGCCTTTCTATTGTGGGAGGATTGTGGATGCTGAATTGCATCAAGTTTGGTCAAGCCAGCCCTCGGCTACAACACAAACTTGCTTATATACATTAAATGGCATCTGATGATACTTCTCTTTGCTTCATTTCCCCAGTGTGGACTGGGATGCCTCCCGTGCTGCTATGCAATGCACGAGATAGCCATCTCCTCACTTGTGAAGATAAATGTCATCTCGGACCTCTGACATCATGTATCCTCCAAGTAATTATTTTTGATATCATAAGAGTGGTACAGGGTGCACAATAAAATTAAAAAGTAGAAAGCAAGGTTAATAAGATTATGGTGTTGGGATAATAGGTAATGCATTTTGCAGTATATCCTTAAATCTGCCCTCTCAAAACATAATTAAATAACTGTGATTTATATTTTAAAGGAACGCAGACACGCAGTGTATCCTCCAACCCACACATGCTAATTGCCTTCAGCCCCTGAAAATCACACAGTTGTTTGCAGCTTTTTAATCCTCCTGTGTAAATAACCCGACTCAGGTCCAAGTTATGAACAATAAAGTCCAGGAAACTTTCAGACGAGCGTGTCATTAAACCCGTCTTGATTTTTATCTTGCTAATCTAATGGCACCGATGTGGACCGAAGCCCGTCGGGAAGCGGGAACGACTCCCCGGGGCCCATCGTACCGGCCGGAGTGCCAATGTGCCGGCTCTCCGTGACACCAGGATAGCACTTGGACCGGGAGAATGGATAGTAAGGATCTAAAGAAGAGACTGAGACACTCTTAGGAAGAGGTAATGGATGTATAAGCTCAGGATATCCCTTCCTGGACCTTGCTGTGTGTCTCTGTGCACCGCGGTGGTGCAGGGACCGCGGGCAACATTGCCTACACGCTTCACGATAGGCAAAACTCAACTGTGCCGCTCTCCATTTTGCACTCGCACGTGAGAGCCTGGCACACAAAATGGAGGCCCTCGGCCCTCATAGATTTTACAGACAGCGGCTACAAATCCAGCCCGAATCCGCTCGCTCTATGGCAGCCACATCCTCCTCCAACGTGCCATGCATGGGGCTGAGCATCATCCATCCCCTGGGTGGGGACGTGGAGCGATGCTGGCGAGAAACACTTCCAAAAAATACATAAATATGCTGTTATCTCTCCAACATTAATTACGCTGTGATGAGGGGATCAGCCCTGGCAACTGGGCATAAAACACTGCAACCCCCCCCAAAGAACTTGCTGGGATCAAACTGCCCCACACATCACAGACGCCATGACCCATGGGGTGATCCCAGCCAGGCTTTTTGGTGGCCTACAGTAATGGAGGTGATAATTCACACTCAGCAAAGCCAAAATGAGTGAAGAGCATCACATGAACAGAAAACCCAAAGTGATTAAAATGAATTTTAGTCCACCGACAGCTCTTATCTACCGAGAACCCTCACTGTCGTAAGGAAACCTTCAAGGTCGGCTGCTGTTAGGAGGCTAAAATAATTTGCCCTGAATTTGCAGCCTGTAATTTAATCAGCAGCTCCAGCCCTTGCCTGTGTGGAAGGGAGCGGGGGCAGAGCTGGACCCGCGGCTCCCATCGAGGATGCCCCAGAAGCAGTTCCCTAGCCCCGGAGGATCCAACTTTGGGATTTGTGTTGCAAAGCACAGGCTTTTGCGGAGGAGTTGAAGGTTTACAGAGCACAGGGCTGGAGTTTATTTGCTGGTTGCAAAAGCCTCTGCCGGTGCCTGAACCCGAAGCATCGAGGGGAGGAGGAGCAGGAGGAGCTGAGAAACTCAAGGCATGGAAAGTGAAGGATGCCCTTTCCTTTACATCCGAATAGGGAGAAAATACATAATTGTAATAATAAGTAGCGGGTTTTAGGCACAATTAGGATTCCACTGTCTCTTTGAAGGGTTTGAAAAGCTGACACGATGTTTTGGGTTCTCCAGATTCAGCTTTGAGGCCTCAACCAAGAGAAACATTCAGCCCCGCTGTGTACAGCAGTGACCACAACAAAGATTGTGGTTTCTCCCACACTCGCCTTAAATAGATCTAAATTAATGCTATTCATCATTGGGTGGAAAAGAAGGGAAATATAAAAGTGCAGTCACTTGTAGAAAAGCCAGCAGCGTTGGGCAACTTTCTTACCATTCAAAGGCTTCTCCTGCTCCTGCACCTCAAAGCCCAGCGGGGCAGGGAGGCATGGAAATAACGCACCCTTATATTGGCCGAACCCATCACCTGGAAAACATCCTGAGCACATGAAATACCTCTTTATCCCGTGTTTATTTGTTGTTGCTGCTGTTGTTGTTGGAAAAAAGGGAAAGCTAAACCACATGACTGAACTCCTGCCAGGGGTTCGTGATAGAGCAGACCGTCCCGAGTGCCGCACCAGTTAGTATCTGAATTATCACGGATACTCACCGGCTCAGTTACAACCGCGCAGGGAGAGCAGTTGTCCCACCTAAATCCTGCTTCTGTCAGCTACCACCCTGCTCACGCTCCAGAGAACACCCAGTCCTGCTCCCAGAGCAGGGAGCATCGATAGATGGAGATATCTCTGTGCACCACATAGGGTGTGTGGATCACAGTGTTTCGTGCACACCCATGATAGGCGGGTGCGTGAAATTTGGGGTATCGAGCTGTAGCTGTCATCTCCCCACCTCTCCCAACTAAGATACAGACCCAGGCTCCCACCGCTGACTTTTTATGGGCACCTTTACTAAGGCTAAAGCAACACAAAATCTGCCTTCTCCTGGTATTCCTTGAGAAACACGGCGAGATGTCTTTGTTTCACTTCCTTCTTTAGAACTACACATGTCTTACTATGGCAAAAATTAATGTAGGAGAAAACCTCAGCCCCTATGAGCCCCAAAAGATTAAAATCTCAGCTGAAACTGAACTACCCAGGTTCCCCTTGGCATGCACAGGGAGCCCTGGATAGGGAAAGTGCATGAAATAACTGCTGCAAAGCTGGCTGAGTAAATGTAATCTGGCTGTAGAAATGTGTAAGAACTCTTAACATCACAAACAAAACTTTTAGGAGCATTTTGGATGTATGCTGGAACAGCCATGGGCTGCAAGTAGATTTGTTATGTATGGAGGGAATGTCACGGATGGTTTAAAAGTCTTTAGATATGTGTAAAAACAACATATATATTACGTATTATCTCCGCTGAACAAACACCATTTGAAATGTGCCCCTTTTTAACTACCATTATGAGCTGTCTAAAGAGCATTTTGGTTGAAACTTGGGAGGAAAGGATGGGGGCGGGGGGGAGGAAAGCCCACTGATCTTACACCTGCTCTTTAGCAGTGGGAAGTAGGTTCTCAATCTGTTAACATGACCATCTGGTCAATCTGCATATCACGGCTATCTGGATTACTGTACGATGGAATGACAATAACGTAGCCAAAACAAAAGTAAAATGCATCAAAACCTAACAGTGGCAGGGCCCTTTTGATTTTAAATTAAATAATAAATGTGGTATCACAGCAAAGCGGGGAAGTCAGCTAAATAATTAAAACTGAGCCTTCGTTACGGCATAATTAAGCAAACAATACGGTGTGTGTGCTTCTATAGGAGCTAGCAATAGTTTCCACCGTCGAGCGCTCCACTTTTGCTCAGCAGCTCTCAGGAGTTCAAGACGCTGCGACAGCTCTTTTGGTGATGTACAGTATTGTCAGGACACCTCTCACATCCCTGCAACACGGCGGGCCGGCTGCGGCTATTAACAGGATTAATGCAGCAACAAT
The DNA here is from genome assembly GCF_028554395.1 of Pezoporus wallicus. Taxonomy (NCBI): domain Eukaryota; kingdom Metazoa; phylum Chordata; class Aves; order Psittaciformes; family Psittacidae; genus Pezoporus; species Pezoporus wallicus. The sequence goes on along the minus strand of NW_026638088.1, from coordinate 2,162,958 downwards.
CAATACCAATTGTACTAAAAGATTACAACGCAAAGCCTTGTGTGTACCTTTTGGACTTCCCAGTACCTCCAAGGGTATTTTGGCTATCTGCAGCTGCTTCCTGCATTAACCAATCTTTGGGTTATACCCATTGATACCTCTTTTGTGGTGGTCCAAGTGGAAATATTTTATACCCAGTGATAGAACGTAAAACGGGTCTGCTTAAAGTTCAAGGTCATGTGCTATATACTATTGCCCAGGCAATTAGCCATAAAGCACATTCAGTCACTAAGTAAATTTTCACAGGTGCAGAAATAAGGCTGACTTCTCGCATCTTCGCTGGCTTCTGTTCTAAATACCAATAGCAAAATGAGCTCGTGTCAATAAAACCTTACCCGCGGATTTTTCTTAAACTTGGGATTTTTAAATGTCCTCCTGGAAGATTAAAAGATTTTCTCTGCTACAGATACCTCGCTAGCTTAATTCTCGCCCAAAGCGCATAAGGACGGCTGTCCAAAAAAACCCATCCGGGCATCGCAGCATCGCCTCCCGGCCTGCCATTCAGCTTCATCCACTGCAGAAGCCTCAAAAAACTCTGACCTCTCACCAAATTTAACTACTTCCATTGTGAATCCATTCTCCCATCCGATCACATTAGCAGAAGGAACTCCAAAGCAGTAAAAAACTCCAGAAAGTTCTCGGTTGAGTGCCTACTAATGAACAAAGGTTAACTTTATCTAAAAGGTCAAATGCCTGGTGGCTAAGGTTGTGACCTTAACAACTTAAATTGTGACCTTGCCACGTGCCTAGTATATTGTAGATTCTGATACAGATCATCTGGTAAAGGGCTGGTCATAAATTAGCTTTACTGTTTGACTCCCACAAAGAAAACGGTTTGCCACAATGGTTTCCAACTTGTCATTTGATACAAGAGCAGAATAAGTGAAAACTAAAAAGCCAGCCTAAGTTCAGGGTATGAAAATGTCGCCTGCTTTTAGTTAAGCAGATTAGAAACTGCAAACTGAGAGCAATACTCTAGATTTCAATTCGTTTTTTGGTCAACCTCTAATTCACAAAACACCGATCTTCCTTTCCTTTCATCTTATTTTTTTTTTTTTACTTTTTTACAAAAATGACATGTAGTTTGCCTATTTGCATATTTTTGTTTTCTCTTTCCAGCCAGTTCTTAAAGAGAATAATTGATTTCAGTAGCTTTGTAAGAAGCACTATTTAAATCCGTGCACATGTGTTCCCTTACAGATGATAGTGCCTACTGAAGAAAAAGCATGGATTCAAAGCAATAATTATCGTACATGTTTAGAAGGAAAGGGGCATCTTGCTGCCGAAGTCAACTCGAATAAGGGCATCTTGGAAGAGAATGCTTCCCCCCAGAAAAAAAAGAAGAAGAAGAGTAGAGGAGGGAAGAATAAAAACACAAGAAAAAGAGAAGCGAGCACTATGGGTGAAAAGGTCACAATGGTTTTGGCACGTATCTTCAAGCACGTTTCGGAGTCTGTGCCTCCTGCCAATACTGGCAACTTCTCAAAACTTTTAAGGAGGTAAAAACATTGTTTAGTGTTTACAAATCTTCTGTACTATAGCAGATGCTTGTCAAATCCGCTATATGTAGGTTGACCAGCCTACCTAATATTTGCGCTGGCGACTTCCTCCTTATACTGAAGCGGTCCATACGTTTGGGGAGCGAGGCCCGATGGAGACAAAGGATCCCTTAATATTTTTTCCCTTTTCTTTTGTAATTTTCCTGTTGCGCACCCGGCACAAGCTGCCATTACTGCGGGTCTGCGGGAACCAATGGCTGTCAACTTGGCCAATGTTCAGGTGTAACAAAGACTGCTGGGAAACATCGGAGGGGGGAAAAAAAAAGGGGAAAAAAGGGGGGAAAAAAGGAGGTAGCCTACATGGGAGGCTTTAGATACACCTCTGTGAAGCGACAGAGACAGCGACCATGCTGCGCTACCTCCTAAAAATCATTTTGTCCCCCTCCCCGGTGAGGTTTAGCAGGGAATACGCCAGCACAGGCTACCGCATTAAGAGCACAATGCGATGCGTGCCATCAGCAAACAACGGCCGAAAAGGCGACGCGGCGCGGTCGCTGCTCACACAAAACCGCACATCTAGCCCCAAAACCCGAGCCTAAGCCTTGTGCTAACATCTAGTCTGAAGAGCGATCAGTGCAATTGCTGCCTGTTGACGATGAAGGCAGAAATAAAGGAGTTCGCTATCAAGGGTTCTGTTTGCCAAGAGTGTGCTGATAAGATGGTATAACCCTTATCACAACGTTGAACTTCTATAACATCTATTGCCCCGCTGTTATAACAGGGAGAGGATCCCTTCAAGCTCCTCAGAGTACCTCTGAATATGGTCCTTTTCTCCCCATCCTACATTTTTGTGACCAAACACACAGGCTAAACCAAGACCGCTGGTTTATGTGAACAACTTTTTTACCACGTAAAAGGCTGCTTTGCACTTGGAAAACATAATATGGACCAGTATTTATTGGTACCATACGAAATATATATCTAAATAATAAAAACCCACATGCCATACAGCAGTAAATAGTGTTTTCAGCAGTAGGGATCAAAGTGCTTTAAACGCATCACCCTGCTCCAATGTCCAGAGGAGGAAACCGAGGCAGACAAAAGGGATGCGAGTCGCCGGTCTCCTTGGGGATGGTGATGGAACGGGAAGGGACCCACAACGCTCCAGCCCCAACTCCCTTTGGTTAGCCATTAATTGGTAATCCATCCTTCATTGTGCTCCGTAACAGACTGCAGAGTAAATAAATAATTTCCCACAATATTTGCCTGCCTCCCCTTCACCATAAACGCGCCATACGATTCACCAAAGTGCAAAATAAATGTTGCAGCCTATTTGTAGGGAATACCGTGAGGATACTTGGAAGTTATTGCCAATCATACCCGCAAAATCAGGTCCCCAACACTGCCTATTGTAACAAGAACTCCGCACAGAAAAACTTTTGGGTAGCCAAAACTTTCCGCGAGACCCTCTGGAAGAAGTTGGCATTGGAGATGCAGGCTCCCAGCGCTGTAATTTGCTCAATTTTCCTACTGATACATATTTGTATAGAAGCGGTTTCTACTCATACGATTCCTCTTCCCTCTGCTCTTCTGTTTTTCCAGCCCCACAACTTGCAAGTAAGGCTGAAACCCATGAGGACCTATGCATACCATACGTGAAAACCGGGACCTAGCACTTCACACACACACATTTTTCTGTGATAGAATCACTCAGGAGAACTACAATAGCATATTATTTTAACCAGCCAACGTACTACGCATCCTCTGAGCATACCGAGTACCAGGGCGTACCTTGCGCTGGAGTTGGAGATCCCAAGATTTTCATCACATGCAAAAACCATCTCAGTTTCCCCCCCTTTATAAGCACAATATTATCAAACCAGGAACTTGTTTCAAGACCTGCTCAGCTTCTAAGTGTATAAAATGTGATGTTTTAGGGGGGTTGTATGTCTCCTTTTCCCCGCAGGGTTACCACTGGGGTTGTTTTGTGGCCGCTCAGACCTGACGACTAGGTTTGCTATCAAGGGATCATCTTCGCCTTTCCCTCCGAGCCCAATCCTGCAGGATTTACACTCCCCATCCCCATGGGGTAAGGCTATGTAGTACTCCTGACCTACAGGCCTCGGGCACTTGTAGCCCTCTCAGACTACTTTGTGCATAACATGGATAAACTTTTATTTTTGAAAAATCAATTAAAAACTGCTTTCCCCCAAAACCAGGATAATAAAGGAAGCCGCGTCCGGCTGCAGTCCCTCCAGGACAACATTTAGGATAACACCTGTGAAAGATGCCCAAAATACCATTATTCCGGGGAAATCGAGAGCCACTTTTACATGGCTGCACCTTAAAAACCCACCAGAAAAATCAAAGGGGTGAGAAGGGAGAGTTCTGGCACCCTTGGCATTCTCCTCACCGCCCCGGGAGGGCGATAACCGGCATTCCCTGCTCCCTCCCCACCTCATGCAGCTGCCGCCAAGGATACGGCACCCGGCACGGAGATAAACAGAAAAGTTGGAGAAGGTGGTATAGAAAAGCACTTACCTGCTGCGTGCACAAAGTATGCCAAATATAAATCGAGTTCCTTAACAGAAACTCCTATATGGTGGGGCTGTACGCACAGCCCGGGGTTAGAGCACTGTGGGGACTTTACAAGGCGCTCGCCATCAGTACTTTCGAGCGGAATACCTTTAAATAAAATCACCATAACAAGGTCCAACCTCCAGACCTTATCTGCCTGGCGAAGGCAGTCAATTCTTCTCATCTTGCCCTTCTGGTCTGGATTGGAAAGAACGCAACACGGAGGCTTTTTTCCTGTGACTGTGAGAACAAAATCCTCCCGAAATTCAGGCCTGATATCTTTCCGGAGCTTTGCCAGAAGTCTGGATGCCCATTTTTGCTTTACCTCGGGTTTTTCACTTAGCAGTTCGTCCTTCACGGCTCTCTCTTCCTCTTTTGACATGCGTTTTTCATGTTTTTTGAAGTATTTTCTTTTTCGGGCTTGCAGGTTGAACCACGTGTATGCAAACGCTCGGACGTGAGGCAGAAGTGCTTCGATGAAGGGATGAAATTCATCCTGCAAAAAGTTACAGAGAAGGGGCGATGTCATCGAAACCATCAACAAAAAGCTGCCAGAAACAGGGCTTTCCCGGGATGGTGGGAATTAGGAGGCTCTTTGGATGTTTTATGGGCTGTAGGGTTTGTATCCCTTCCTGACAGACCCCAACTCGTCACCGCCGCATCAACCCAAAACCTCTTCTCGCACCTCCCCGAAAATAGGGTCTGACTTCAACCGAGGACGCAATGATGGGGCCCTTTCCCCAGTTCCCAAATCTCCTTAAAAACACAAGGTAGAATGAGTTAAAAGCTAAAAACCCTGCTGCAAGTCCACTTGCGGATCGCGTATCTCCCTTTGCTCTCTCCCTGACCCCGCTGCTTGCGGTGTAGCCAGCGTATGCCCGCCAATTTGGCAAATCCTAAACATTTGGATGCCAATCAATGTTTGTATGGGGAAGTCTAAAGTATAGTGAAACTTTCCCTAAGATATATTTGGAAATAGCAGCAGGCAGTATAGTAAAACACCAATATAGCGGCATATACGAATACAATGAAGGGCGGTTTTCTCTCCAGTTCCTAAGCGCTGAAGGGAGTAGAAAGCAATGTGGCCGATTTATCCAGCACACATGGCAATAACTAATACTGAAATCCTGGAAAATGCAAGTCTCATGAATTAATTTTTATTTTTATTTATATTTATTCAAAAGAAAAAATATTAAAACCTGAAATTCAGACTTATTTGGGAGAATCAAACTCTGAGGCTTTCCATAAAATACAAATAAACAGGGGAAAAAGTAAAATACAGGAACAGAAAACCTGAGCGCAACTTAAGCAAATACACAAAGGATTATTATTTTTTCCCCTTTATGCTTCGTGTCGCATTTTTATGGACATGAAACTAAACGCGCTACTTGGAAAGTTAGTTTGGCCATCCAGAGACACTTCTTGCTTTGTGTAACGATGAGTTAAAGATCACCTCTCTTCCTTGGCACATAAATAATCGTGATTAAAAGTGTGCCGACAATAAAGAAATGGCAGGAAAGACGCACACACCCCCCAATTTTGTTTAATAAAATAAAAGTATATATCCTCAAAAAGTACTACATAAATCAGCCCAAGGGATTGAAGCACATTATAATACACTGGGGCCACACTTCTTGTTTTATTCTGAATAAATGAATGACCGAACTCCAGGCTGCACATAAAAACATATATAGCCTGTGGGGCCTGATCCAGTACCGCGTGCCGGGGACATCCCTGCTTCCAGGGGCTGAGTTGCTCCTTTTTCTCAGGATTGGGCCCTCCAGGAGGGGAAAAATAGAGTCATTTGTGTAGCGATTCTCCCAGCCGGGTCAGAGCCTCCCGCTGCCCACCCTTGCGAGGCACCACTGGGGATTTTTCACAGTAACTAACTTTTCTTATTGTAATTATCCCATGGAGTGCATTTCCGACCCAAATCATTTCAGGTCGTGCAAATATTGCTATTAAAGCAGACATCTTCCTTGCTTCCAACACCTTATTTTACCTTGCATTTCCTTTGCAAAAACAATGAAAAACTGAGAAATCAATAGCAGAAATACCCATCAGCAAAATCCTGTTGTAATTCCAGAGCTGCTGACTCCCCAAAAGCTCCCCTTGCACTTACTCCGAGTGCCCCCTGAATTGTAAAGACTTATATCTATGGGTGATACCACAGCATTTACATCTTTTATTTTCAACACAGATTGCTAAAACCCCACCAAAAATGGCACAACGGATTTCCCTGTGGCACAGCAGAGCGGCAGTGACCGCAAGGACTGTGAATGCTTATTAAAATAGAAGCAGGTAAAACAAAATAAATCAGTCTGATGATTGGCACATTCCTGATTTTTTTTCCCTCCCTCCTCGAGTGGAAAAGATAAGTTTCAAATTTCAATAAAGTTGGGGGGGGGGGGGGGAGTTAAAAAAAAAAGGAGAAGGAGAGAAAAAAGATTGCTGCGAGTTTGCAGTCGGCAGATTCAAAAAGTGAGAGGAGGCACAATCCCAGCACATGGAGCTGCTCGCACCCACCAGAAACAGCTCTCGCAGGGAAAGGGAAGGGGGGGGGGAAGAGGAAAAAATAATCAAATCTATAAAAACTACAGGTCCCTACAAGCTATTAAAAATAATAAACCCTCCCTTCTGATCCCTCCTGAGCTTCTCCCTTCGCCAGACGGGGAGAGCCAGGGAAAAAAAGGGCCTTTTGTCAAGTGGAAGTTTATCTGCGAAGGTACACACAGAGCAGAGGCTCGACAGACCCACAGCGAGCCAGGGGAGCGCTTCGAGCGTCCCTCGTTTCCAAACACGTTCTTGGTACATCCTGAAATATTTCAACTTTCCTGCTTTAAGCAGCGCTTTTGTCCTGCCTGCTCTCATGTGCTCGGGACTTTTTTGACTCGACGCTGGATGCTATCCAAGAGAGAGTTGCTTTAACCTGCGCTAAAGCTCATTGCGACGATGCGAACCTGAAAGGGGAGGTAGAAACAACACCCCCCCCCCCACACCCCCCAGAAAGAACTGATTTAAAACCCACTTTAAAAGACTTCAGGGGGAGGGAGAAGGGGGGGAAATAAAAAGGTGCTTTTTTCTTTTTGTGGTGTGAAGCCTATGGCTGAAGTAAATGAGAGGCACTGCTGCTCAGCGCGCGAGGTGTGCAGTGTTAGCCTCCAATGTGTCTGTTCAAAATGGTGTACGAGGAGAAAAGGCTCATGGCTCGGAACCAGACCAACTTTCCAAGTGTCCTGGTAAACTCCAAATCCCACCGCTTCCACCTCCGCGGTGAGGTATAACCAAAGGCAAAGTGGAAAGAAAAAGCACTCGGGGCTGATCAAACAAAATTGGGCTGGAAGCTGGGGGGGGGGGGGGGGGGGGGGGGGGCGGGGGGAAGCACTTTCTGCACAATACAATTACTTATTTCAGTGTTATTATAGGGCCCCTTCCCGAAAAAAAACTTTGGGGAATGTGTCAGTGCAAGTGTGCTAAGGACTGGTCTGCGGGCTCGCTGTAAAACAGCAAGATTTTAAGTAACTGATGGAAAAGGAGCTGATCTTTGCCTCTCCCCAAGTTAGCTTTAAGGGAAACTTCCAAAGTGTTTGATAAAGACATTTGCTTCCCCCCCTCGGTGTTTGATGGGCCACCTAAAAAGAAAAGGCACCAGAAAGCTGGGAAAGCAAGAATAAAAAGTTTCCTTTTTATGATGAGGATGATGGTGGTGATTTATCCCATTGCACTACTCCCCAAAGTTTGTGGCTCCAGCTCTTTTCCGAGAGCAGCCTGTTTCCAAGAAGCACCTCCAATTTGGGCCGCACCATTGTGTGGTGCTTCTCCCCCAAATTCCCTTCCGCTCTCCAGTAAAGGTATGAAAAAAGGATAACAAATACATAAGAAAACAGAATTAAACAACTGCAATGAAAGAGACCCAAAAGCGCTCGTAAGAATGTAACACTGCAAAGGAGCCTTTGGAAACAATATATTTCTGCTGATCCTTTTGAAATGAAGCCAGCTACAGTGCCCCTTGTTAATATATTTTTTACAATCCATTTGCTTGTAAATCTATTTGGAGCTGTGCATGTGTCCCTCAACTATTTCCTAGATCTTCAGCAGATATGTAAATGGAACGATGTTTAGATTTTTCCTGACAGATGATACAAAATGCTCGTGCCTTTGCAGTGCCAGTGCGTGGATGAATACCGCTCACAACTCGCGTTGCGGGCTGTTTTCCTTTTCTAACCCACTTGCGAAAGCTTCCCTTTAAATCTGAGGCAAAACTTAACACACACACACGCAAAAAAAAAAAGGAGAAGGAAAAAAAAAGAAATCTCCGTCCCAAAACTCGCATCAATAAAAGCTCCTGAAATGGAAAAAAAAAAATGCCGAAATTGCTGTGATTGCTCAGGGCTTGTCCCTTTTCTCCATTAAAAAATGACAGAAGCACCTAATTGATCCTTTGGAGAGGAGAGTTTGTCGGGAGGCCTCTAATCCTCATCTTACTTTTCCAAACGTGCAACAAGAATGCGAGGTTTGAGTGCAAGCACGGTGGTTCCCCCCCCCCCCCCCCCTTTTTTTCCCAATTTTTTCTTATTTTAATCAAAATAAAAGGGGGACACACACAACACAACCTGGGGGCCGGGGAGCACCCAAGCATGGCTTTATTTTACTGTCCTCAATGTGTAACTGGGCCTAGCGCACCCCAGCAGCAGCCGTGCAGCTGCGGAGCGATGCGGAGCACGGCCGGCCGGCCCTGCAAGCAGCCTGGTCCTCGCCCTCCCGCACCGGCACAACTGACAAAAAACAGGTATTTTCCTCGAGCTGGAATTCCAGGAGCAAACTTTGGGCCAGCCGGAACGCACGCTCGCATCCCGGCCTCTCCAAAACTCCCTCCGCTCCCGTTTTCCTCCTGCCTTTCATCAAGTGTACGGAGGGCTTTTAAGCCCGGTGGAGTTTTGTGCCTTCGCTCTGGCTTCTCCTGCAGAAATTTAAGGGAATGAGGAGGGGAGGGGGACGGCGGTGGAAGAAGGGGATGAAACTTTTGCAGCTCTTGGGGAGCTGCCTCCCCTTCTCGCTGCGTTTTTCTCGCCGGGAAGAGCCCGGAGAGGCTTTCTCACCGGGAGAAAGAAAATATTCAAATTAAATTAATAAGAATAATGTAGTCAAAATCTCCTGCAGGAGGAAATAATCTGGGGTTTGAGTCCACCACAAAGCATTTCCTCGTTAAACCATTATATCCTGCTAATTGAAGGTGTGTAATTTAGCGTCCTGCAGCAGAGCGCGGGGAAAAAGACCGGGGGGGGGGGGGGGGGGGGGGGGAAGGGGGTGCAGCGGTGCTCCGCGGCCGCGCAATTCGGGGCACCGCGGAGTGACACCCCCCCCTCCTCACCCACCCCTCCGGCCCCGTCCCGCCGCAAAAGTTGCGCCGAGTCCCGCAGGGGGCCCGATCCGCGGGCGGGAGGGTGGCGGGGGGGGGGGGGGGGGGGGGAAGGACACACGCGGGACAAGTTTGCGGGTGTCATCCCCCCCCTCCTCCCCATACACACACACACACACGCTCCGGTCCCTGCAGAGTCGCGCTGCGCGGGTGCGGAGGACACCGCACCGCGCTGCGGGAGCGTGCCCAGGAGCGGGGAACGGAGCCGCCTGCGCGCCCGCGGAATGAAAGGACGGGGGTGCGGGTGAAGCACGAAGGAATCCCACCCGCGTAACCCCGAGCGGGGTGTCCGGGCGGTGCGGGCCGGGCCGTGCTGCGGGAAGGCGCAGCGGCCGGTAGCGCTGCCACGGGGCCGCGGTGAGGGGCGCGGGCGGCGGCGGCGGGCGGCAGCATCGATCGCGGATGACCAAGCACGGCGGGGCCGTGCGGGGCGTCCCGCAGCATATACCCCCCCCCCCCATTAATTAAACCATTAATAAGTAGGCGCCATTAGCCATGTGCAGCCACAAATGGCCGTGCGGGAAGGGGGGGGGGGGGGGGAGTGGTGGTGTGGGGGGGGTGGGATGCAAGCGAAAGGCAACAAAGTTAGTTTCGGCGAGCGGCGTTTCTGCCCCTTTCCCGGCGCGCACACACCCCGCACCACGCTCACACGCAGTCCCGCACACCCGCACCCCGCAGCGCCGGCCCCACCGCGCCCCGGCAGCCGCTTACCTGGGTGAGACAGAGCGGAGAATACATGACTGCTGCGGGGGGCTGCGGTTTGGAGGTGTGCGTGTGCGGGAGAGAGGGAGAGAGAGAGGGGGAGAGACAGAGGGAGAGGGAGAGAGAGGAGGGGAAAGAGGAGAGAGAGAGAGAGAGAGAGAGGAGAGAGGAGGGGGAGCCCCGAGCCTGCTTCTTGCTTTCACATTTCCAACTCTGCCAAACTGCAGCCAGCGCGGAGCCGCTCCATGAGCTGAACTTTAACCCCGCCTCGACTTTCCCGCACTACGCGCTCGGCATGCCTGCCCCGCGCGCCGTTAAAGGCATAGCGCACGCTTTGCGCGCCCCCCGTTACGCTCCCCCGCGGCCTCCTCCTCCTCCTCCTCCTCCTCCGCTCCGCGCCTCTCCGCGCCGCTCTGCGTTGCCCTTGCGCCGCGCCGCCCCGCTCAGCGCAGCGCTGCGCGCCGCCCGCGGGGGGCGGGGAGGGGCGGGGAGGGGGCTGCGGCGCATCCGCCTCCCTCCGCCCCAACGCCCCGCAGCGCGGGCAGCCGCGGAGGGGACGGCGGGGACAGGAGCGAAGTTTGCGCGGGTTTGAGGAGGGGGTTCTGCGGGGGGTGGGGGTTGGTATCATTATTTATTGGGGCTCTTTGGGGGGTTGTTTTTGGTTTTTTGCTTTTACTGCGGCTCCGCTCGGCCCTTGGCCGGGGGGGGGTGGGAGCGGCGCTGCGTTCACAACTTTCCCTATCCCCGTTGTCACTTGTCATTTTAAATCCAGCACTTGATGGTCAAGGGTGCTTATTCCACTTTGAAATAATGATAAATTAAATAACACCCGCATAAATTAATCCCGTCGCCCCCCCCCCCCCCTTTAATTAATGAAATCATCCCTTAAAAGTGAAGCGCTTAACATTAAAAATCCACCCGCGCCTCCTGCCACTTCCCGAGCGCATTGTCTTGGCACCGGCAGCGTTTGGGTTTGGGGTTTGGATGCTCTCCAGCCCGCTCAGGGGGACTCGAAGGGTGTCCCGTTAGGGGTGGGTGTCCCCGCACCTTCTCCAGCTTAGGAACAGCATTTCCCATTGACGATGGAGGGAGTTGAGGCGGCCTCCGCGTCCCTGCGCGTAGTTATGCGCGGAGGGGGAGGACACACACGTAGGGAAAAATCCCAAACATAGCAAGACACCGGGGGGGGGGGGGAAACACACACAGAGCTCGTTTAAAAGACGGCGGGGAGGTTGCGCGAGTGCGGAGGGGCGCGCATCCAACTCCTTCCTCCCCCCGTTCTCCTCCGTTCCCAGCCTTTTGCGGTTTGCAGCATTATCTTGGAGTAACTTTTGGCGCCCTTCGGGAGACTTTTGGCCGCGGGACGGCTGGTTGCGCCCTCTAGGCAGGGCCCGCGGTCAAGCGCAGCCCCTCCGCAGCCGCGGACAACGCACACCGCATTCCCCCCCCCTTCCAAAATTAAGCAGAGCGAAAGCGCCTTCTCCCTCTCCCCCCGCGCCCCGCTGTACTTTACAGCGCTATAGGGCTGTGCGCGCAAAGTATATTCTTATTTTATCGCAACTCTGCCTTTTGCTAAGGATGCCTTCAATAATAAATAATTTTAATTCTTTTTCTATAGGAATTAACTTTTTTCCGCCCTCCCACCCCCTTTTTTGGTGGTTTTTTTTTTTTTTTTGGTGCTAAATCCGGAGGTTTCCGCGGCTCCAACTTCGGCGGAAAAGGCAAAAAAAAAAAAAAAAATAAAAAGCCCGAAAAAAAAAAATAAATAATAAGAAAAAAAAAAACAAACGCGCCCCTCCCCCCGGGGGAGTTCAAACGTCGCAACACCCACCCCTGCCGCTGATTGGACGGAGACCGGCGACGTCACACAGCCCCGCCCCGCCGATTGGCCCCTGCCGCGGTCCGTCACACCCCGCGCCCAGCCGCTTTTCTTTGTGCGCGGCCGCTGGCGCTCCGGACGGCGCGTTTCGGAGCCGGCGCGCAGGAACGGGCGGCCCAGCGGAGAGGGGGGGGGGAAGTATCTGTCAAAGTCAGCGATTTCCTTAAATCCCTTACAAAATAATTATCAAAACAGAAAAAAGAAGGGAAAACCCCCTCAAAACGTAACCCCGGGGCAGACATCCGCGGCCGCGCTCCCTCCGCGCACAGACCCCGCGCAGCTCTTGCCCAGACAATAGCTTGCTACCCGCTGCAAAAACATAGAAATTGGGTTAAAACCCACAAAAACAACGCATAAGAACCTAAAAGAGGAGTTTTAAGGCCGCGCCCGTGCATAGGGAGAAAGCGAGAAACTTGGCGCGGCCCCGGCCGTTGGCACTTTATGTTTTTACGTCTCTATTTTTTTAATTTAATAGCTAAAATAAACTTGCGGCCGTTGGGAACCCGGAAGAGAATAAACGCCGCAGCCAATTGCCGCCTGCCGTTCGGCGCCTTGTTTGCTTTGGGGCTTTTTCCTTGGGTTCGGGGTGTTGATCCCGGTGGCTCCGCACCCGGGGTTGGGGGGGGGGGCGGGATGCATGCGGCAGGGCATCCCGGGTCCGGGTCGCGCTACCCAGGCACTGCCGCTGCCTGTCCCCTCTCTGCCGGGCAGGCTCCGGCGCCCGGGACTTTGCAGAAGTTGCGAGCGATTCGGCAGCCACCCGCGTCCCTCCTCCCCTTCCCCTCCTCCTCCTTCCCCATTCCCCCCCCCCCCCCCCCCCCCCATTTCCGCAATCGCCGCAATTTGCATAGGAGACCCGCACCGGGGGGTGGCGGGGCTCACGGACATCCCCTATCCCTCTATAGCCTCCCCTCCCAAGGACGGGCGGCCCCGCTGCGGGCCTGCAGCCAACAGACCCCCCCCCCCTTCCCCTCTCCCAGCCGTGGGGTCCCCCGCAGGGCTGCTTTGCTCTGCGGGAGGGCGACGAGGGTGCTGCGGGTAGCGAGCGCCCCTGGCACGGGTAACCCCCTCTTTGCACGGGTAACCCCTTATACGGGTAACCCCTTCCATGCACGGATACCGCCCTATTGCACGGGTAGCCCCCCTGCATGTATACCCCCCTTTGCAAGGATAAACCCCTTCTGCATGGATACACCCCTAACCCTCTCCCTTGCACGGATAACCCCCGTCCTGCACGGTCAACACCCTCCCCCCCCACCTTGCATGGGTACCCCGCTTTGCACGGGTAATCCCCCTTTTGAAAGGATAACCCCCATACTACACGGGTAACTTCCCCCCCCCCCTTTGCACGGGTAATCTGCTCCCTGCACAGATACACACCAACCCCCCATACCCCCCCCCCTTTTAGCACGGATACTCCCTGCCCTGCACGAATAACACCCTTCCCTTGCACAAATACCCTCCCTCCAAGCTTCCCCCCACACCCCGCATACCAACCCTCCCCGGCGCAGGGAACCCCCTTGCCTTGCACCATCAGCGCTTTGCTGCACGGGCAAAGTTCCCCGGCACTACCAAACACCACCCCCACCGCTTTCCACGGGCACCCCCCAGGCTCTGCACCCCCCACCCCGTGCTTTGCACCCCCACATCCCGGGTACGGAGCCCCCCCCCCGCCCCGGTCCCTCGCCAGGGGAGGAACTTTCCTCCCAGCAGCAGCAGCAGCAGCAGCAGCAGCAGCAAGCGGCTCGGCCGTGCCTGGCAGCACTGCAGCAAGCCGGAGCCGAGCTGCTGCAAAGTCTCCAACTGACACGGCACCCCTAAAATAGTCCTGATTTCATCCCTGAAAGGATTTCCTGGCTTTGTGTGTCTTAACTAGCCTTGGCCATTTTTTGTAGAATAACCCTATTATTCACAGCTCCGAGGGTACAATCTGCTAAAGTCACTTAATAAATAAAAAAAAAAAAAGAAGAAGAAGAAAAAAAAAACCTTCAAAGGGCGTGAGAAATAAAGGCAAACAAACAATTGTCTGTAGCTCTCAGCTCCCCTTGATCGTGGATACCCGCTTCATTAACAGCACAAGCATTATAGTCTTAAACTGGAAGCCTCAAGATGCGTGATAATACTGCAAAATTAATTTGGGGGGGGGGGAAGAGAGTGGATCTGAAGGTTAATGACTATTTTTTTTGAACAAGAAAATGAGACTTTACTCAGCACAACTTATAACGAGTGGCGTGGTTCTGCCTCTGAATGTATTGCTTTGAATTGACTGGGGCAGGTATTTAAAGATGCAGGGAGCTGCAGGGGGGTGAGCCGGGGGGTGTGGGGGGAAAGAAATAAGACCATAAAAAAACCCGAAACCAACTCAAATGGTGATTTTCAGCTTAAAGTTTGGGAGCTCAGCCCCGCACTGGAGTGTTTGAACCTCCCAGTAGCATCTCCGCTTTCCCGGTTACCTCATGGTGACCCCTCGGAAGGATCCCGCCGATTCCCAGCGGTCTGGATACCACAGGTTGGAAACCATTGGTTTTGCATAAAGTTCTGTTCTTGGGCTCAGGCTTAGGTCAGCTCTTAGCAAATTGTCGAAGGGTGATGTGTACTGCATAAATTAAAACATCATGTCCCCTCGCCATGTGAAAGCATTATTAAAAGAAGCATAATAAGGGATTTCCACCATGTTATCAAGCGTACAAAGAAAACTCCGAATGGGAGGGATGGCTGTCATCGGGGTAGAACAAGCTGGGATTTTGGAGAGGCTTGAGAAGCGCTTTGAATAGCCCGTCAGTTGGACAAGGATCAGCGCTGACAATAGCCGGGCTATATGTGGTATGGCCTGTTAACATAGAGCAGCAATCATTAAAGGCCTCATCCTGACAACGGGGCCCTCAGCCATGGTAGTGGCTTTGGGAGATACCCCAAAGCCCACGGGGGTGGCTTTGCCCTGCTGAGATGCCGAAGCTCCCCGAAATCATGGGGGGGGGTCCAATCCTGACCCCCTTTCCATCAACACCTCACATCCACATACTGCTATGACTTGCATCTCCACAACCATTTACAGACTTAAATGCCATTATAGTTGATGGAAATCAATGCCCAGAAGTTCTTGTGCCATCCCACAAAAAACACTGTGGAATTAGTTACAAAGCCCAGCAGAAATGTCATGGAGGAGGCAGAGGTTAGCGCCATCCTTAACCTCATCCCAGCATCCTGTGTGAAATTCATAGTGTGAAAGTACTAAATATGAGCGTAGATTCTGAGACTGTCTGTGGGGAAGAGATTGTGTTACAATTTCATTGTGTACACAGGGAGCTGAGCATAATGGGGTTTTGCAAGGCTTGGCTGGACAGGGCTTGGAGCAAGCTGCTCTAGTGGAAGATGACCCTGCCCGTGGCAGGGGTTGGAACTGGATGAGCTTCAAGGTCCCTTCCAAATCAAACCATTCTATGGCTCTGTGATTCCTCCCCAGTCTGAACGCTACAGAACTGGATGCAACATAAACACAAAGGATGCAGAACTTGCAACCTCCAGGCTCTGAATTTCAGGGGACAGCTTAAATAAGCAGACTAATAGGTTTGATGGGAGTTCTCACCTTACGCCACTAAATACATGTGAATGAGTATTTTGTAATACTGAACACAGTATTTCCAGCCCTTCACCATGATTCCCAGCGGGAGAGGAGGATGAAAAGGTGCTGTGGTCCCCATCTGACCAGAATTTGGGATCTGGTCCATAGGTGCATCACCAAAGTCACATCCATGTGGGGATGGGAATTAAAGTAGCTGTGCTAAGGGTAAGTGGGAATCTCTGCGCTATGAATTTGTCGATCCTTTCCTTTTCCATGTGAAATCTCCTACTTTAAGCGTGAGTTACTGGAGGCATTGCTGCCTGGCATGGCCCTACATGGGGTGCTGGCTCCAGAGCCAAGCATATCACAAACATGCCCGTGGACTTGTAATGCATTTCCAAAGGGTCTTGAGACTATTGCGAAATGCGCTGTGGAAGAAATAACTTCCCAGCAGAAGTGCTCAGGCTGCAGAAAGGAAGCGAACGGAGTGGCGAGAGGCGGGATGGGCAGCGTTTCCCCTTTTGTTTTGCTGCAGATCTTCTGATGGGGAGCAAAATAAATGATACTATTTTAATATAAACACTGCTTCGTAAGCAGAATTTGTCTGAAAACCAGAAATACCACAAAGCGAAAGTTCCCTGTGAAAGTGAACACAGTTTAATAACCTCACCGTGATTTACTGATGGTTTCAGCAAGCGCCCGCTGACCCAGCCCTGCAACTGTGTGCACCCAAAATCCCTGCCCACCATCTTGATGCCACTAGCCAGCTGGATAACCCCCTAAATCCGCAACCAGGATGCGAATATGTACAATCACCTTTGGATATATTTTATTTGTACCCAGCCCTGTGGTGTTATCACTGCTGGAAGCTGCTGGACACCTCTCACAGTGGTACAAAGTCATTCTCTGGCAATACTAAGTGCTTACGGTGCGCGGTGCTGATATTGCCACCATCCCAAATCCAATGTTTTATCAGGCAGTTTGGCATAAACACTTTGGACCTGATGTGGAATGCCTCGATAGAAATATTGCTTGTGCAAAGTTTGCGCAAGGGTGGTATAAATGTGGTGTGGCAAATTATATTTATATGCCTATACACTATTTATTTTCATATTTTATATGCATATATGTGCATTGTCATATTGATCTATGCAATGTATTTCTCAGAAGGAAGGTATGGTTTTTGTTGCTGGTTTTCATATGAGAGCAGTTTATATTCAGGGTTCGCTCATATAGAAGCTGAGATTCATTATATGGTGTGAAACATAAACCCTAACAGTTGCTTGCTGGAGCAACTTTGTAAGATTCAGGTAACACAAACTGAGGTGTGTTACAGAGAAAAAGGCACCTCTAAGAGAAAACGGGACATGCAAAGAACATCACCTACCCCGCTGAGAAGCAGTGGAGGGGTATTTTAGCTCTCACTAAAGTGCCTCCCCTTTACTGCAAGGCTGTGCTCCAGAACTTGCAAAATGAGATGTGCATTATTTCCTTATATAAATAAATTTTAGAATTCAATAGAATTCAATAAATAAATAATAATAAAAGACAATCAAAGCAGCAACGTGTTTAAATACTTAAATCATTGTTTTTTCCACATTTCTTATCCATGCTAGAGCTCTGGGAAGGGAAAAAAAACTAGTAAATCTGAGTGGCCTTTTCAGGCAGAAAACCAGCCCAGCTCTGTACCTAAGCTCGAGACTGGCAAGGCGGGCACGGGAACAGGTGCAGGTTTATTACTGCTCCTCTGGCATCGTGTGTGTCGCATTGAGTTCATCTGCAAATCTCTTCTGCAACTCTTGTTTTCAGTGCAGTTTAAGCCCTGCTGACCCAGAGCACACACGAGGCTTATACAGAGTAGTAAAGTTTTCCATCACAAGTTTTCCTAACTCTGTTTTCTGCTATAAAAATTACCCTTTTCAGACACAAATCAGGTATTTAAAACGTGGTAAGGTCTATATTCTTCATAGGAAGGACAGGCATTACTACAGCTATTTTAGAAACCCCACTTTTATCCCATTAACTTTAAACTAAATGAAATTTTAGGGAATAAAAAGTAATACCCTTCCACTGTCATTAGTAGCTTTCCACATCTCTGGCTTTCCTAATTTTACAGACAACTTCATAACACGCAAGGAGTGAGTTATAAAGGTTTTAAAGTTGGACTCGATGATCTTATGGGTCTTTTCCAACCTAAATGATTCTATGATTCTATAACAGCCCTGTGTACACATGCAGAAGTTGGTCATAAGAACTCAAATCTGCACAAGAGCCAATGCTTCTGCCTGAAAGAAGTCACTAAAAAATCCCGGAGGGAAGCGCACCCGGTCCGCTTTGCTTGCTCTGCCTTTCCCAGCGCCTACAGCAAAAGAACCGTGTTAGTCCCAGCTCCTGAAATATTTTTCTTTGGGAAGTCTTTATTACTGTAATTCACTGACCTGCCGCATTGTAAGCCCTGGCAATAGAGATCCCTGGGGTGGGCACCCTGCGCTGGTACCGGATCTCTCTGGAGAAGCTGTTTTTTTATGCAGAAGAGAAGGATTTCTTTTTAAAACCAGAAGTGTAATCCGTGTGGGCTGCCTGTCACAATCACTGCTCTCCTCTCTTAACAGCAGGGAGAAGGTGAGACCATCCTCTGCTCACCCGACTGTTGTGTGAACTTCTCTACAGGGCTGGGAAGGTTTCCAGCGGGTAACCCCCGGCACAGCCAGGCGCGATGCACAGGTGGCCCTTACAAAGCCTTTGGATTCCTGGAAAAACACATAAATCACGACACCGCCCCTCGTACGGATGCCCGACCCCTTCGTTAACTTCTTGGATGAAAAGGTTATTTCTGAGCCTATGGAGCAGGTGTACATACGGTTGTGAAACTCGCAGGCAAAGGCACACAGAGCATATTATTTCTCCCTTAGAAATCCAAGCTTGGAGATTCCCCAGCCGGGCTCCCCTCTCCTCCAGGAGGAAATAAGCATTTCCTTGCAGATCTTCAATTTATTATTGTTATTATTATTATTTTAAACCCTCTTCAGATTCAGCTTGCCACTAAATATAGAAACTCTTGGAGCTGCACAAAACGTGCATCGCCCCACAGCTGCTCATTTGCAATTTGTTCTGCGCTTTGAAAATCTCTTTAACGCCACAAATAAACTTTGGGAAAGTTACATCCCAATAAACAATGAGGTGTTGTTTAAAATTACATGTGCTGCTGTATTATTAGGTCTCTACCGACACTACAATTATCTTTTTGAAGCTGGCAATAACGCATTAGCTGTGCAGTCAGACGCAGAAATAGAGCGGTGGATAAGCCCTCTGCCATTTTTATGAATGGAAAATATTTTAACAGATTCTTTCCACTTTCTTCTTTGCCCTCTCCCCAAAAGGAGCCCCCTCGACGAGACTCTTTCCCCACGTCGCTTTAATATTCATATATATCATCCATACATTGCGATAGGTGATTAACCGCCTTCCCCCCCCACCTCCACCCCACCGCCCCGAACAATACATATACTTATTGGATTAACTACTCAGTCCTCGCTGGGAAGCAAAGCGGTATCCGTGAGCTCTCGCTTTTATTTGCACGTACAGTTGTAGGTCTGTGGCACGGCAATAAAATCAAACCCAGGAATAACAGAAAAAAAGGTGAATAATCCCTACACGGGCGCGCAGTCTCCGCCTGCAGCATCCGCCAGCCCCGCAGCACCGGGTTTACCCGCCGAGGGTGTTCGCAGCCCGGCGGCTTGTGCCCGGTTTGCACCCGCCGCGATCCCAGCAGAGGCTGCCCGCCCTGGGCGGCGGTGATGGGCGTCGCGGCTGCCGGTCCTCCGCGCCCCCCCTCCGGCAATGCTTTGGCACCGCACCGCGAAGAGGCGGGGGGGAGCGGGATAGAAAACAGAAGGGGGGAAAAAAGGGAAAATAACAGTCTTTAAAGTTTGCTGTTTGATTTCGGTCTGGCTTCGGGATTTGGGTTGGGTTTTGAGAGGGGAATAAATCAATAAATCTCGCAACCTGCCATCTCTGCCTCCTCAAGCGATCGCCAAGCCCCCGGTAGCCATTTTCAGCTAAGGTGCAGGGAAAGAAAAAGGATTTAAAAAAAAAAAAAAAAAAAAAAGAAAGAAAAAAGCCAAGAAAGGAAAGAAAAATAAGAAACACAAACGAGGAGAAGCGCAGCCAGCGCAGGTCGGCACCGCCGCCACTCCAGTCGCTCCGCGCCCGCTCAACCCCTGCCGCTCGCTCCGCAGCTCCGAATTCCCCCCCCTTATTTTTTTTCCTTTTTTCCCCCACTTTTCGTCCCCCCATTTTCTTTTTTGCCCTCCCCCACCCCCTTTTTTTGCCGCAGTGTCCGTCCGGCGCTGCTGATTTATCGCTGCTCCAGCCCCGCTCCCGATCGTGTCACGGTAAATCCCGCACATGCGGAGAGCGGGGAGGTTTTGAGCTACCCTCTCCCCCCCCCCCCCAAAATAATAAATAAATAATATATATATAAATGCGAAAAGAAGAAGGGGGGGGGGGGGAATAAATCCAGGGCACAGCCAGCGCCCCCCGACCCCCGCCGCAAAATCAAGTCTCCACTAAAGTATTGGGGGCGGCGGAGCGGGGCGGCGCGGAGGGAGGGAGGATGGAGGGATGGATGCAGGGATGGATGGAGGGATGGATGCAGGGATGGATGGAGGGATGGATGCAGGGATGGATGGAGGAGGGAGAACGCAGGCAGGGAGGGGGGCACCTGGCAGCCACCGCCCTCCCGGTCACCCCCCCCGCCGCCGCTCCCTGCGGCGCTTCCCGGGCCCGGTGCCACCGGCGTGGAGGGGGGTCACGGGGGGACCCGCCGGGCCCTCCCGCCAGCACGGTACTGCCTGCCAGCGCACAGCCGCGTGTCTGCGCACATCCACACGGGCTGTGTATACATCGAGCACATGTATGTGCCTGTAGAGGGGGGGTACGTGCGGTGAGGAGCGGTGTATCGGCCGTTGGCACCTTCCCTGTGGCAATGGGACACCGACCCTCAGTGGCAATGGGAAGCAGTCCCCCTGTGGCAATGGGACACCGACCTCCGGTGGCAATAGGACACAGACACCAAGTGGCAATGGGAAGCAGTCCCCCTGTGGTAATGTGATGCAGACTCTCAGTGGCAATGGGGCACAGTCTCCTGGTGGCAATGGGACACCGACCTCCAGTGGCAATGGGACACACACCCCTGGGCAGCAGCCTCCAGCTCTCCCACTTCCCCAGCAGAGGTGTTTCATACAAGTTGGGTGCAGTTACTGCAGGACCCTCCTGCCCCAGGGCTGCTCCTGCTGCCCACAGGTCAAACTGATAAAGCCAAGGGGTCCCCTGAACCTGGGGGTTTGGGCATCAGGATGAGGGGGCACAACTTGACCTCTCCCCACCAGCCCCGTTAGGCCCTGCAGATGGGTTCTCCTGTTGTTTCTCATTGCATCCTTTAAAAACTAATATATAAATATACAACAATACAGAAAAAAAGAAATCAGTATCAAAAAAAAAAAAAAAGCACTGGTGGCATTGCTATAATCCAGCGGTTGACACAATCCATAGGGATTTTGTCCCACTGTGGGCTCTGCCAGGTCCCCTTGGCTGCAGCCAGGGCAGGGTTGGAGGGGGAGAAGTTTCAGGAATCCCTGCAGCCCACCAGATGCATTTGCAGTTCATTGGGAATTGTGCTGCTGCATGCAGGGCAGTTGTACACCACCAGTAGATGCTTACATGGATAATAAAACCTGGGATAAGCCGCCCAGTAATCGCACAGCACACAGGGCAGGGGGCTGAAAATGTTCTCTGCAGTTGCACCACAGTGACAAACTGATTTATTTTCCTCAGAGACATCTCCAGAGTTCCAGTGTTGCCCCAAACTTTGGTGCAAGTGACTTCTGCCCTGCTTGGCAAAGAGAACCTGCAGGCAGGCCCTTGGCATGTGCAATACAGGGAAAACACTGAATCTCCACGGAAAACCCTGCCTCTTGCACACGGTTTGAAAATCGGTAAGTGAAGGAGAAGTGGACAGAGCACAGGACACTGGGTGCTTGAGTGGAAGGAGAGGGTGGCCATGGCTGTCTGCCTCCCCCATCCAGTGCAGAATGCAGTGGAGATGCTTTTGCCACTTTGCAGCAGTGCTGTTCATCCTAAGGCCTTTGAGATGCTGGGACAGGTTGCTATAAAGGAAGGAGCCTGTTCCCACCTGAATGGGCCAGTGCCAGTGCATCTGGAGCCCTTGGCCATTGGGTATGAAGGAGGCAGCAGCACGACACATCCCCACTTGAGCTTCTTCGCCTTATCCCTTCAGGTGGGTCTATGGCAGTTTGAAAGCTTCTATGGAAGCTGGGACAGTAAGGGGCCAGGTACGCCTCAGATGGTACACTCGATTCACAGGTACGCCAGCACAACAGTACCCCTGATTCACACATACCCCAGCACTCAGGAACCCCAGCACAGGTACCATGATTCACAGATACCCTAGTGCTCAAACATCGCAGTACTCAGGTGCCCCTGATTCACAGCTACCCCAGTACTTGGGTACCATATTCACAACTACCCCAGTACTCAGGTACCTGATTCACAACTACCCCAGTACTTAGGTACCCTGGCACACAGGCACCTCTGTTTCACAGGTTCCCCACTACAGAGGTACCCCAGTATTCAGGTACCTTAGCACACAGGTACTCTGTTACACAAGTACTCCAACACTCAGACACTCCAGGACACAGTTATCCCAGTACATCTGCACACGGGTACCCCAGCATACAGCTACCCCTGTACACTGCTACCCCAGCACACAGGTACGACAGTACACAGGTACCCCAGCACACATGTAGCTCAGGACTTGGGAACCCTGGCACACAGATACATGAGGACACAGGTACCCCAGAACACAGATACCCCAATACTCAGACACTCCAGTACACCAGTACCCCAGCATAAGGCTGTACCTGCAATGCAGATATCCCAAAATACATCCCCTGGAACACAGGTATCCAGCACATGGGTACCCCTTATCCCATTACCCCTGTCAGGCCACCTGTCCATACCATGTGCCCCACGCAGCAGTGAGGGTTGGGCTCACAGAGGGGGGGGTTCTGTTCTCCAGAGCAGATGAGGTCGCTGCAATTTGCCTTTAATTAGAAATGTCACGAGCCTTACTCCAAAGGCGATGCCAAGGGCCTTTATAAATGACTAGCTAGCTGGATCTAAAAAGTGTGATGGTAGCAGACAACGAAGGTGGCTTCCCCTTGTTGTGACAAATCTGCGTTCAGCCCACGGATGATGGCCTGCGGCGCCGCTGGATTTCTTAGGAAAAGTTACCATCAGCCTGCGAGACAGCTGGAATTCATATTAGAATATTTTTAACGTGCTCTTACAAATACTTTGGCATACGCCTATTCCACTCCTTTTAATGATGTTGACTTCATTTCCTTTAATACGGGGGGGGGGGGGGGGGAACGGGACACGCTGCACCAATGAGTTTTAATTAAATTAATCAGAAGAAACAACAATAAATAATTCCAGTTGCGTTACTGCAGGGTTGCAAAATACAGATCAGGGTGTTAAGACTGATAAAACCAACTTTGCATATGAGGTTTACAGATCACCACATCCGCAGGCCCCTGCTTTCCTCTCCTTGTTCCCTTCCTGTGTTCCATGTGGTGCCACAGGGGCTCGGGAGCACCCAGGATGGTTTGAAACCAGCCCCATTCACCAGTCAGCACAGTTGCAAACCCAGAACCAGGCCTACTGCATGCTTGCGTATGTATGTGCGTGTTAAAGACCTGTGTATGCACACACATACATGTGCATCCACTGGAACTATGTAGGCATGCACGTATCACAGAATCCCAAACCGGTTTGTGTTGGAAGGAACCTTAAAGCTCACCCAGTTCCAACCCCTGCCACGGGCAGGGACCCCTTCCACTAGAGCAGCTTGCTCCAAGCCCCTGTGTCCAACCTGGCCTTGAGCACTGCCAGGGATGGGGCAGCCACAGCTTCTCTGGGCACCCTGTGCCAGCGCCTCAGCACCCTCACAGGGAAGAGCGTCTGCCTAAGAGCTCATCTCAGTCTCCCCTCTGGCAGGTTAAAGCCATTCCCCTTGGCCTGTCCCTACAGGCCCTTGTCCCAAGCCCCTCTCCAGGTTTCCTGCAGCCCCTTTAGGCACTGAGACCTGTGTGTGCAGTGCACGTGCACCCTTGCACGTGGCTACGCGCGCATGCACACACGTGCGTGGGCTCATGTACCCGCGTCCACGCGCGTGGGCGCCCGCCCCGCCCGCGGGACCCCCCCCCAGCCCCGGCAGGGAGGGACCGCGGCGCCCCCTGGAGGCGCGGGGCCGCCCCCTCCGTAG
This sequence comes from Pezoporus wallicus, assembly GCF_028554395.1. Classification (NCBI taxonomy): domain Eukaryota; kingdom Metazoa; phylum Chordata; class Aves; order Psittaciformes; family Psittacidae; genus Pezoporus; species Pezoporus wallicus. The sequence goes on along the minus strand of NW_026638088.1, from coordinate 2,138,934 downwards.
CTCGCCCCGCCCCTCCCACCGCCCCCCTCCCGCCTCAGCGGTAGGGCCGAGCGCCGCAGCGCCCCCTCCCGGCCGGTGCGGCTGAGGCGGCCAGCGCGGCCGGCGCTTTGCTTCCAAACGCTGCGAAACCGGGTAAAGGCACCCAAATTAGAGCCTCGGAGCCAAACGTGGCCCCGGGCAACCTCCCTCCTCGCTTTGCCCGCGGCGTGCGGATCCGGTGTTAGCGCAGCCAAGCGCTTCGCTGTCCCGCCACCTGTGTGAGGGAAGGGAAGGCTTGGATGTGCCCTGCTCCTTCCTCCGTAATTCCAGAGGGGGATTGAAGCAGGAGACAGACACTGCATTCCCCACGGGAAGCAAGAACGTGGTTTCTCCCCGGGGAAACCCAAGGGAAACCCACAACCCAGCTCATCCATCAGTGTCACCCCCCGAGGCAGCGCCGACGGCAGTCCCTGGTCCCCAACCGGTCGGTGAGGACCGGAGGGGTCCTGGTGCGCTGCAATGAGCGCTGAGGTGCTTCCCTTTATCTCCTTTCCCTAAAGGAAAGGAGCAGATCTCCCATGGGAGGCAAAATATGCTCCTTAATGGAAGATAGGCAGGTGGCTTCAGCTTTGGGGAACGTTAATAGACAGGGATGGGTCTGCAGCTGATGTAAGCGGGTGGCTTGCACCGCTTTCACGTGCTGATCGACACCAGCTGTTGGCCTGGCATGCCCTGCTGGTCGTCTTAGAGGTGGATGTGCTTCATCCTGCTTCTGCTTCCTAACCCAGTGAGGGCAGCCCTCATGAGACTGTTTACTACGACCACTAAAGCCAGTAAGGGTTTCAGAACAAAAAAAGTATTTATCTGTTTGTTTGCTGTTAGTATTTCCTGGGTTTAGAATCACAGAATCCCAGACTGGTTTGTGTTGGAAGGGACCATAAAGCTCATCCAGTTCCAACCCCGTGCCATGGGCAGGGACACCTTCCACTAGAGCAGCTTGCTCCAAGCCCCTGTGTCCAACCTGGCCTTGAACACTGCCAGGGATGGGGCAGCCACAGCTTCTCTGGGCACCCTGTGACAGAGCCTCAGCACCCTCACAGGGAAGAGCTTCTGCCTAAGAGCTCATCTCAGTCTCCCCTCTGGCAGCTTAAAGCCATTCCCCTTGGCCTGTCCCCACAGGCCCTTGTCAAAAGCCCCTCTCCAGCTTTCAAGCAGCCGCTTTAGGCACTGGAGCTGCTCTCAGGTCTTCCCTTCAGGAGCCTTCTCTTCTCCAGGCTGACCCAGCCCAGCTCTCTCTGCCTGGCTCCATACGTGACAAACTCCTGAGAAATCCCTGCCTATTACCTCATGTCGATCACCTTTTTGTTTTTAGCCTGAGCAAAATGATCCCTGTGCACTGGGGGCGTTGCCGTGAAGGACATTTCCCAGTGTATCCCGGAGTTACACTGATGTACGTACAAGAGGATGAGACACTTCACATTAGAGGTACAGACACGCATATATACTATGGTACTGCTATAACCACCCACAGAAACATTAATATTGATTTTAGAGAGCAGGCAAATTCTGCACCTCAGCAGATGTGTTATTTTCCATGGGCTGTCTGGGATTGAGTTCCTGGAGCTCAGTACAAACTGCCTTTTATACCAAATTTTGGGGGCTTGTGAACTGACAGAGGAGTTCCCGATGTGCTCCATAGAAACGTTTTGCTTCTGCTTCTACGAGTGACTTGCCTGTTGGAGCTCATTAAGAGAAAATACAAGTTTTTATGTTCAAGGCCCTTTTTTTTTTTACCCAAGTAATAAAACATGACACTAGAGGGCGGCCTGTTAATGTAATTCAATAACGAAGTTGCAGCGGCGGCACATGGGGAGCTGCACTGTCCTGCTTCTTGCCAGTCCTGGCTGGAAGCAGGCCTGGGAGCTGCTCCTTCTCCCCCTCTGGGACAACCACTGCTTCCCGAAGACGTGGGGAGGATCCAGGGTGTAATACCACAACCCAGAGTAACAAATATCCCCAACAAACGAGATTTGCCAGCAAGTTGCTTTGTCTCATGAGCAGTACTGCATTTAGCGCTCAGTCCTGCTCAAAGGAGGAGACGGCAGGAGCGATTCCATCCGTTCCCTGATTCCAAACCCCTGTCCTGCCCCAAAGCACTGCATCTACTTTCACAGCTCACCGACAGTGCTGCAGTTACAGCCTGGTTTTAGCAGACTGCAGTTGTGTGAATACTGTCCCTGCTGATGCCTTGCTCTCAGCCTCTGCACAGCGTCCCTGTGACTGAGGAGGTCTCTTACAGTTCCAGAGACCGTTCTTGTGTCAAATGAGGTTAATAGCTGCATGCAATTTAATTAATTAAAGACAGTGGGTATTTTTAGAGCACCAGGCGCAGTATGTCTCAGAAACACCAGGTATTATCTAAGTCTGCAGTGCTGTCATTGTTATTTACGTTTTGTACTGCCTGGAAGCAAGGATTTCCTTGTGGTAGGCTGCTGACAGCAGCACTTTTTCTCCCCAGACTTAAAACCTGCATGTCAAATGTGACCCAACGGGCAGAAGTGACATCAGGCAGACTGAGGTAAGACCAAGGACGCAGGTCATAGCACCCTGCACACTAGCACAGACCGGTGATGCTGTAGGTTCTGGACATGTACCATATCACAGGTGGGTTTTAAGGCATTCTTGCAGCTTGCTCTGCATTAGCTTCAAGAGCTTTCAGTGCTGTGAGACTGTTAGAGGTAATTCAGCTTGTTCACCAGGAAACAAGAGAACATTTTAAGCTGAACTTCAGTGATACTTCCTTATTGTCTGGAGCAGAAATTGGCCTGAAGTTACAGATGGAAAGAACTTAAATTAGTGGCCGCTTTTCTGAGCACTGGTGTTCCTTAGCATTTAGCAATAACGTGTCCTCAGTTTTTGCTAAATTGCAAACGAGCAATTAATTTTTCAGCACTTGTGCAGAATACTTTAAAAATGGAAACATGAAAGTCTTCTATTAAAATGAAGTTGATAGTATGCACCTGCCACTAATGTACTGTACACTGTGTCTTCCACTCATTATAGTGATGATTTGGGTTGAGATCAAGAGTCATATAGTGAAAATCACTTCAACATGTGCCTGTTCATATGCATAAACTCCTGTGTACCAGATGGCAAAATATAATGACATCTTAAACAGCTAATTGCATAAACCTTGTAATGCAGATAATTGCTGAACCAAAGTATGAGTTAATAATTTCCCACTGTATTGCCTGGCTTGACACTAATTCTAAAGGAAAGTTGTGACAATTCTAACACACTAAAGTTCACCAAGCGGTAATTAAAACTAGCACTTAAAATCATTCGACTTTCAAACCCTTAATTACAATTCAGTGGAATCACTTTGTAGAAATCTTACATTTATAGATAGTTACATGATAGCTGATATTTCATCATCGTCCCTTTCATGCTGGTGTTCTAAGGCATGCTTCAGGAAGCATATAGCTCTCCCTGGAAAACTAAGGTTGTGATGATTTCTGTTGGAGTGGTCACTGGGAAACACTTGGAAAGCAGTGGCCAGGACTAGGAGTGAATGTGCATACTGCTGGAGTTTGTTCCAAGGTTATCTTTAAAGTGAGTAGTCATGCTTAATCACCTGATGCTATATAAATGTAAATAAGCAGCCACTACAATGAAACCTATCAGTTTTCAAAGAGTAAGTTTAACAATGGAACTGCTTTGGTTGGGTTGGTGACACATGTGCTGACCTCAAAGACAGGCCTCTTACACACCATGAGCTGTTACTGTGTATTGGAAAAGCTGCCGTGGGATTGAAACGCCAGAGAATGGAGTTATAATTAATGATGGTAAATACAGTTTTAGGAGAAATAAGCCTTATCAGGCAAACACAATTTCTTTCTTTGATGAGGCGCATCAAATAATATGATGAAGGTAAAGACTGAATGATAAAGGTCAATGAAGATGTTCATTTTTTATGGAGATTAGAATTAACACTGTGTGGTATTCTGATCAGAAAGCATTAGAAATAGCAACAGAGCGTGCACTAATTAGATTAGGAATTGGCTAACAGCCTGTTTAAAAGTAGCTACGAATCAGGAAGTGTTATTGAATGGGAGAGTTTTACTCAGATCGGCATCAGGTCAGGTGCTAGTCGTTTTCTACAATGACTTGGATGTAAACACTGTAAATTCACAGCTGATTAATTTGAGGGTGACAGGAACATTGGTGGAGTGACAGACAATGATGAGAATGACACTTCAAGTGATCTCAGTTGCCTGATGAGCTGAGCCCATTCAAACACAATTGGTTTTAATACAGACAATGTAAGATTGTGCGGTTTCTGGTGCTCACACTTTTAAAAGATTGTTGCAAAAGTGGAGAGGGTGCAGAAAAGAGCCACAGAGAGGATTTCAGGGCTGAAGAAAGTGCTTAATGGTGAAAGACTTAAAGCACTCAGTCTGCCTAGCTTACTGGAAAGAATTCTGAGACGTGACATGAGTATAATGGGTGAGTATGTAAGTATCTATGAGATGTGTCTGGAAGTATCTGCTGGATACTGATGACACTTTTAATCTTTCAGAGAAAACTGCAGAACTGCAAGTTGAAGTCAAACAAACTCGAGTGAAAATTTTGGGAGTTTTTAACAGCAAGAAGGGCTGAAAGGCTGACTTTCAAGGCACAAAGTGGATACTGTCTTTTTCTGATATTTTCAAAGCAAGACCTGCTGTACCCAAAACCAAGTTAATGCCAAGTTAATGCAAGGGCAGTGGCACACGATGAGCTGTAATATATCAAGGGCTTTCTCTAGCCTTTAACACTGTGAGTCTACATACATCAGCAGAGATGCTTCATAAGCATTTGTGAGCATGAACGTACACCTGTGGAAAGGAATAATCAAGTAATAACAAGTCTAACACATTTCATGGGCTCTCCAGCCCCGGCCCAGGTGTGCAGGTATCACATATTCATGTATCACGCATTCATGTATCTCTAATAATGTATTACTTTAAAAGATAGAGACAGAACTTATGTGCTGATGGAGCTACACAAAACTACCAAGAGCCAGCACCCTACCAGCAGGTCTGTCACCCTTTGCCTGCCTCCTGGCATGAAATAGCAGATTCCTCAGGGCACTTTGCCTCTGCTCACTGGTAAAGCAGAAGTAGTGATCCAGCTCTGGGCATCATCTACATGGAAGTGTGCTTTATTCACAGTGTGAATAAGAGAGTCTTGGACTGGAGTGGGTCACAGGCAGAATATTAGGCTGAAGCTTCACCCGAAGCCCCTCTTTTTCTGAAGCAGCCCTGCCTCAGCAATTGATTTCCCTGAGAAATGGTGACAACCCCCTGTCCTGCTGCTCACACAGCTTCTTTTCTCTGTGGCCATATGTACCCACCACAGCAGTTCCCAGACATGTATCCTGCGTGTTGTTTGCATACTACAAACCTGTTCCTCCCTCATCCTTCTGAAAAATTCAACAACTGTCAAAACCACAGACAAACAGAAACCATTTCAAGACTCCACAGTACCACCACATGGTGCCTACAATTGCAGCTCAGTGTAGTGCAGAAGGAAGAGAAAGCAGGGACCTCACCCCATTTCCTTCAGCTCTCATATGTTCTCAGGGGTTTCCCGTCTAAGTTCAGATGAATCACACTTTAGCCTACCCTAATGTCCTGCTAGCCCTGATGAAAGCTGGGACATAAACTCTATAAAATCAAATAGTATAGACCAGTTCTGTGCTCAGCACAGTCCCTTCTGCCCTTAAACATATTTATTTGCCCATGAAACATAACTACCAGGTGTCTGTGCTGTTACTGATTTTACAGATGGATGTAACTATATTTTTATGCTCAGGTGTCCCCTACCACTCCCTGTGGTCTTTCCAGCCACCTCTGCTGCCCTGTTCAGCAGCCCTGTTCCTCTGTGGGAGCAGCACTGGCATGTACAGCTGGTGAAGATCAGCTTTTTTCCCTAGAGAAGGATAAGGATGCTCCAGGGAAGATGCCATTTCTAGCCTGTTGTAACATTTTCAGCCTATACTAAACATCCTCTGTAAAATCTCAACTCAGGTGATTGAGCCAAGCTCTACATAGTAATTCCACTCAGTACAGCTCATGATGCTTCATGTGATGCGCTTTTTCTCTGTATCCATCTCCTAATTATTTACTTGAGGCAGCCTCTCACTGTCTGTAGCTAATCAGGGTTTACAGACTTAGGTCTGGCCTTCCCTCACACACTCCACCAACTGCAAGATAAATATGCCTCCAGGTGGTCCTGGTGATTTCCCAATGGTTCTTCAGGGCCATTTCAGTACAGATCTCTATGAAATGCATGCATTTTATTCATTGGCTTTATATATATGTGAAGAATGTCACTGATGGTATTTCAGTCTATGTAGCTGCACTGTAACTACAAGTTGTCCACAGAAGAGAAGTTGTCCACAGAAGAGACACTGGTAAGTCAGTAAGAAGCCAAACCAAAAAAGTCACTGAGCAGCATTATTAATTGATAACTCAAATGCCAGAAGTTTGGGGGACATTAAAATTGTCAGTGATAGCAAAGCCTGGACAGCTAAAGAGTCTAAGAGATGTAGGCAGAGATCACTCCAGTGGCTGATGACCTGCCTTTTGGTCTTGCAGTGATGCTGATAATCAGCTCAAGCAGGAAATTGTCCTGCAGATCGACTTGGCAGCTTATGAGGAACTTCTTCATCCTTAAAATAACTGATAGATCCAGGATGTGGTGGTATGATGTGAAGATAACTAGTTCTCAGTCTGTGAACGTAAATCGGTCTTTTTCTTTCGACAGGAGGAAGTCTGATGGGGGTAAGTTATTGTTCCAGAAATGGAAATCTAGAAAACAAGACAAAATATGTTGTCATATCTCTTTGTTGCTGTTTGCAACATTATTTTCTACTTAGGTTTTCTAGGTACTTACTGTAACAATGCACAAGTTGAGTAAAAATGATTTCTGATCATGGATTTTATCAAACCAGAATTCAGTACTGAAAATATAGTATGCATTTTGAGTTTTAGTAAGAAATACTGCTTAAACTGGATTATTCTCCATCATTCCCTTTCTAACCAGCATTTAATAACATTCAAATAGTGCTAATGTAATAAATATTTACTAAACATGAACAGAACTTGGAGTTCCCCTACCTGGCTGTGGTTGTCTGGTACTCTCCAGAGGAGGAGCCATCTTCTCATCTTCTCTCCTCTTTTCTTCAGGGGTCTTTCAGGAAAGGATCAGGTACCACATTTAGCTTCTCCTAGAAGTGCATGCCTGTCTTTGTGTGTATCCCGGTAGCCAAAAACGTCAGAGACAGGCTGAAAGATCTGTTGGTAGGTAGAGAAGACACTCTGGGAAGAGTGGGCCTCCAGATTCTGGTCTTTGTGGAGCAGTTGCCCTCTGCCAGTAGCCTGATAAAACAGCTTTATAAAGCACATTGTGATCTGGGGAGGGGAATCAGTTCCCAGAACTGCTGAAATTCACTGGAGATGTATCACTTTTCTGGATGAACACCTGGTGACTGATTTTCTTTACCTTGCTTAATTTGCCTTTGATTCCTAAGACCCTAAGGCACTTAGAGATCAGAGCACAGTTCAGTCTATACAAACCAGAAATGCACCCCTCTTCTTTGCATCAGTTCTCAAACGGTTCTGTCACGCACCGCTGTCATCATGTGTAATTACCTGGAGGTGTCTGGAACATGGTATCGTTTGTCTTCTCAAGTGCTTTGGCCAGCAGGGACCCAATAAGCTTTGGTTTATCATAATTAATAGGTTAGCTGATGGTCTAAATGACCACTGGAAAAGGACATCATGCAAGAGAAGAGCTTTCATTTTCTGTCATACGGATTTCTTCACCTTGGGATGTTCCAAAGCAGTGTTCCTGGAGCAGTATGGGCCTGGGACTGAAGCCAATGAGACACACAGACACACAGGACTCTGCAATAACTTGTAATTCCGGTGGCTGAATTCCTCTATGGCCACCAGAATGAGGTAAGGAAGCCAGTGATTTGATCACAGTTAGACCTGATTTATACATGTTATTTACTCATCATCCACTCCATATCCCACCAGTTTAGGTTCTTAATATGGACACTTATCACTGTCTTAAAACCCTCCAAGCAGCGATGAGCATGTTACATGATTTCATTGTTCATTGCACATATTTATGTTTGGCTGTCAGGAAAGGTTTTGTAGTTTCACCTATATAAGTAAGAAGAGTTCTCCAAATCACAATGGGGTTTTGCACTAGGCAGTGGCTTCAGGGAAAAAAGTGAAGATTTACTGCAGATAGAGACCAAACTCTTTGGAGATATGTGTTGTCCAGCAGGCTGGCTGCTGGAGGCTTTTCAGGTAGCAGGAAACCTTCCTCAGGGAGTTTCTGCAAGGCTTTGACATTTATAGAGTGGCTGTTGGTGCTGCATAACCACAGGAGCATTGTTATCATTGACCTATTGCAGAGCTGCCACTATTTCATGTACCATGTTCTTTGGCAGAGCAAAACTTGTCAGTGAGCTGTTTTTGCTGTGTCTCTCATTTCTACTTAGAATATAGAGTAACAGTAAGAAAAAGAGGCTCTAAAAATGAGAGAACTGAGTTACAAACTATTTTTGTAAGTTTTAGCTAGGGTTAGTTCAGAAAGCTAATTCTTGTTTACTATTTAGTTCAAAGAACAGATTCTAATGCTGCTTTTATCCTGTTGTTTCCTTTTTAACCTCCATTATTTATCAATTTCTTTAAATTATTTGGTTTATTCACAGCATTTTCTAAGGCTTCTGCCCCTAGATTATTTTATATTGGCAACTGAAGTGATCTCTGTGCAGTCAAACCCTACTTTACACAGTTCCCTTTGGGGCTATTCACATATCCATATGTGCCTGCAGTTCCTACTAATGCTTGTCAATGGGACTTAACATATGAGCATGGACATGAGAATAGACCCCTTGCTGTGCACTTGACTAGATGGGGGTTTTTTTGATGTTGATCCAGATCACTCACAGCAAACACCGCTGTTATTAGAAATCACTGCACTTTACAGGACCAGCGAGTGAAAACTCCTTTTCCTTCTCACTCTTATGGGAGCTGCTTGGTGGGGTTTGCATGCTCAGGGTAAATACTTAATAGACACAAACTAGAAGCCAAGGTTATTGCTTCAGGTACCTTTATTCTGTGTGCTCCCTTCTGTTTGCCGTGCAACATTATGGTTGCGTGGCAATGCATTATGGTAGTTTTTTTAAGGCATGAATTGGGTGTTTGGGTTCTATCCATGGCTCCATCTAGGCAGGACGGCTGGAGCTTTAACATTCAGTACTTACAAAAACAAGTGGAAAGCTAAGGTAACTTAAAGCGTTCCCATTTTATTTCTCTGTACCTGTTTTTAGCATCTTAAGTGGTTCTTGTAAGTGTGGACTCCCTGCTACACTGTGCATATAAGTTAAGTGATGACAGAACACTTTCCGTCATGAAGCTGAAGTCTTCAATATGTTTTGTAAAACTGATGCATCTCGTACCATCTGTAATGCCACTCCACTGCAATTCAGGGACATGCAAATGTTGAATCATTATTATTTGCTAACCCTATGAAAATAATTACTGATTTCAGTGTAATTTGTAATGAACATGTGCCCTCATCTGAACGAGGAAATGACCAAGTCAAGATATGTATTCTCTCAACCTTTTTATTGCTAGGAGGTTTTCTGCCCTTAAGCCACACTTTGAGATTTTGGAAGGTTGTTTTTAGATGTACAATCCTTGGAGATGTTTACAGAGTTATAATTCTGAGTGCAACAGGGACCAATGAGCTAAAGTCAAGTCAAACATGAGCAGGAAGTACTGTATTTCAATACCCAGCCTTTCAGGAATGAATTTGCTTAGTTTAAATCTTCACTTTCTACTCCATGCTTTCAGGCTCTCTCTAATGGTACCAGAAGCATGAACAAGCTGATAACAGATAGCTTGATACAACAGTGATTGTTTAGCCCCAGTCCCACCAGCTACATTTTGGGCAGAACCATGTACCAGGGCAGGAGTCTTGATTTCACTCCTGTGGGTCCTTAGACTCACTTCTGATAGCTGAACACATCCCAGGACAGAGCCAAGGGCACATCCAACAATTTCACAAAGCAGTAACCTGCAGTGTTACCCATCACCCAAGGTTGACCAGCGCTTCCCATTTTAAAGGTTGATTTTCAGTGCTCATAACTTTGCCAGGTATTAGCCATGAAAGGATATTTTCCCCAGAAATTCATGCTTTTTCAGGCTGATTTCTTTCTGGAAAACTTTAATCCAAACTAATCCATTTATCTCTAAGAAAGGTGCTAGGAAAGGAAATAAAATCTCTCAGTGTTATCACTGTGGTAGTTTTCCCTTGAAAATCTCTGATGACGTTGTAGTTTGAAAGCAACAACTGGAAGACTGGCCTACATCATCTGTTACTTAAGAAAAGCTTTATAGTAACCTCAAAAATCCATCAAATCCAAAGAGCCCTTAGAAATTTGGAGTCTGCACACACTCAGCTAAAGTTTTCCAGCATTAAGCTGCCAACCTCTGCATGGGTTTTATAGGGAACGGGCACATTTGGGCAGAGCCCACAAAGCCTGTCTCGCCCTGCAGGGGGATCTCATGGACACCCCTCTGCAGTGTTCTTTTAGCCAGTTGCTAACTTTTTGGGTGCTCAGTCTTGCATTCCTAACATTGTCCTGTGAACATCCCCTCTTCATGTGTAATTAAATGTCATTTACAAGGCAGGTAATGAGTTAGAATAACCGTTCCCCTATTGCCTAGTAGGAAGTATGTCTCTTAACTGGTATAATGGATAGTAGCTATTAGTTACTCCTACATTAAGGTGCATTCATATTGAAATTTTGTACTGACATTACAATGCATTTGATTAAAATGCAGTAGAATTACACATTAGATATCATGTGGCTGGATGGAAGCATAATTTAGCTGAGTCTGCAGATGCAGTCATGCAGGTGTTTCTGTAATTCTGATTCAGACGGTAAAACCATCGATGTTCAGTGGCCCTCAAATCACACCACCATCTGTGGTTCAGTTCCTTGTGAAAGGAATTCCTTGTGCCTTTTATCAGATACCATCACTGGATTCCTGAGCAAAACTTTTGTGAATCAGGCAATATTTAAATAGCAGGTGTTTTGGGGGAGGAGAGGTATTACACACATTGGGTATTTCAGCTTTTGTTAACCACAGAGCTTGTGTAAGAAAAGGAAAAGACCGGGGTTCTTTGTGGGAACCTTCCAAGGAACCATTATGCTTTGTTAAATAAGAAAGAACTAATAAGTAAGTCTGGATTGTGTCTGATTTGCAGTACTTGAGCCTAGACCAAGCCTGGCTTTATGAATCTCCCAACACAATAGCCAGGTATCTGAAAAGCACTGGATGCCAGTGCTTTTTTTCAGTTTTTATAGGTAGATTCACATTTTCTACTTAGGCCTATTATAGATAAATACACCCTTAACAGCTGCAGCTATTTCTGCTTTTAGTTTTCACAGACAACAAGATGATGCCAGTTACTTTCAGCACAGAGCTGGAGAACCAAGCCCAGCATGCAGACGGGTCCACAGCTGCCAGCAGAAGCTCCTGCACATGCGCATATACATGTGCTAGATTGAGAACTTCTTGAAGGCAGGAAGCTGTGACTGGGAGCAAAAGATCATAGAAAATGGGCAAAAAAAGCAGGGACAGAGCTTACAGGTTCAGCAAAGCTTCAGGCCTGTGGCATGGGGGTTTGCAGCATAACACAACTCCTGCCCTTCCTACAGCATTTTCCAGCCCATGGGTCTTTCCAGGCTAGGAACATCTAGCCCTTCACTACGTTTGGAAGGGGGCTGACATAACTTTTGGAGGAGCACAGACTTGACATCATCAGAACACTGTGTGAAGCAATCTTGCTAATGTGCAGTTTTGTCTAGAAAGTCTTTGAGGGCTGAACATGGTTTGAAAGAACAAAAGCAAGTCAGAAGCACAGACGGTTTCTTTCCCTTCAGGGTCACTGTGTTTTGGCATTTTGAAAGAGTTACTGAGCTAATTTGTGAAATACTTTTATATACTAAGGAAAAATAAAGACCTCAGAAGAATTTGGGTCCATCAGCAATGCAGGCAAACAAGAAAAATCTGTCCTCAGTAGATGAAGTATTTATTTATCATTGAAATCCCAGACATTTGCATCCAATGTAAGGACAAGACTAATCTTATACATAACCTCCTAGAGAATTCAGTTAAAAGCAGTTTTGGATACCTGTAAGTAATTATGCTATCACATTCTCCAATGGATTTAATTCGGGCCAAGTAGCAACTACTGTATGTCCAAAAGATAATGAATTAAAGCAATGCTTTGGCATATCCCCTTTCTGAAATGTTAGCAGCCTCTCAAGTGACTTGAAAAACGGGCTTCAATAAATGGACAGGAAAATATATGCAATTAAATTCAATCAATAAAGCTGTCCTTGACCAAAGTCCAAACATTAAAAACAACTCCAATTGAATTATGAGAAATCCTTTTCTGATTTTAACTAGATTACTTTAATCACATGTGCACCGGAGTTGAGTGCCATTCCTCAGTGAGTTTATGGAAGCAAAAAGCAACGTACTGATCCCTGACTCCCACTTCAGCCCAGCTGTAGCTTTTCCTTAGAGAGGAGCACTGCTCTAGAAGAGCCGTTTTCTTACTAACAAGGTCACTCATTGAGAGGAAAGTGGCAGAGCAGGGTCCAGGTGACAGTCCTAGGTACCAGCCTTCTGTCCTTCACTTGCACAAAACTCCTTGTCCTCGTAACTATGCAGGCTCTTTCTTTTATTGAGAAAAAGAAATGTTTCCACATTTCCAAAATCCTGAAGTTACTCAAAATGTGAAATCTCCTCCAAATCCCAAAGTAACTGAAAGCTTTCAATCCCCCCATCCCTTCTCTCTAGAGCATTTTCTACCATACTGATATGGCAGAAGGTAAATACACTGACAAAATCAGAGGTGCTCTGGATTATGGTTAGAATACACATAAGTACAAGCTACAGACATAAGCAAATCCGTTCTGCACTGTACCAGCTACTAGGAAGAAAATTAACTCTATCAAGCCAAAACCAGGGCAACCTGGAAATAGAAATCCTTCAGAAGTGAAAAAAGAGGAGAAATTAACACCAAAGAGGCTCCTGGAGATAAGGTTTTTATGCAGCAATCAGATATTGCAAGAGCCCTTACAAACAACAGAGTATGAATGTATTCAAATCCTCACTGAGAAGCCCAGTTTGATACATGCCAGCCAGGGGAAATCTAAAACTCTGTGCTGAAATACCTACCCTAACTTCCCATATGCCTTAGAGAGAGCAGGAATTCACCTTTTTCCCTCCCCAAGGATGTGGGAACAGCTGACAAATAACTTCACAGAAGCCAAACAGCCATCAGCTGGGAATGTCTACACAAGTCTGTTTGCCTGCAGGAGATCTGAACCAGCAATACCTGTGAGACTAACATTGCTCAGCTGGTTCTCTGAGTTGTCCTGTAGAAAGAAAGTATTCTCTTAAATTCAGAGGGAAAAGAGGAGATTAGGTTATTGTAGATCTGACCTTTCAGCCAGGAAGTACTTGAGATACGAAATAGATGGATCTGAGGAAAGAATTCTTAAGCAGCAAAGTGTGTGTTGCATTTTTACTCTCTGGGGACTTGTGGTTTTCCTGCAGTTCTTTCCAAAAATCAAGACTGAATTGCAACAAAATGATTTGCCTTGGATAAGGGACTGTGGATCAGAAGCAGTTATTTCCTGCCCTGTAACAAGAGAAGTCAAGTACTGCAGTCAGAAGGAGGGAGTAAAAGTGTTGGTTTCAATGCCTACAAGGTCCAAGACTTGCCTCAGCTTTCTTCTTCAGCCTCCTGCATGAGCTGGGTGGAGAGCAGCCATCCATCTAAGCAGCTGTGCTCACCCTCATCTGTGACCTCTAAAGCTCTCCCAAGGAAGCAACTTTGTCACCTGCCTACAAAAGTGGGTCTTTCACCCTCTGCTCAACCCCCCCAGTGCAGTTGGTTGGAGAACATGGAAATCTGTGTATGGGTCTAGCAATTTAAACAGGGGAGATTCAGGTTAGATATAAGGAAGCTCTTCCCTGCGAGGGTGCTGAGGCGCTGGCACAGGGTGCCCAGAGAAGCTGTGGCTGCCCCATCCCTGGCAGTGTTCAAGGCCAGGTTGGACACAGGGGCTTGGAGCAAGCTGCTCTAGTGGAAGGTGTCCCTGCCCGTGGCAAGGGGTTGGAACTGGATGAGCTTTAAGATCCCTTCCAACACAAACCATTCAAATTTAGGTTAATGGCTGGATGCAATGTTCTTAAAGGTCTTTTCTAAATAATTCTATGTATTTCACAGTCGCTTGTTTGCTGGGGCTCTGGAGACCTTCCCATGAATGTACCCCACAAAAGCCATATCCAGATCTTTAGCAGCATACAGAGCCAAGTAAGACAAAACCTAACTAGAGAGTAATATGAAATATTGCAATAAGAATAATAGAACAAATAGAAGAGTTATGAGAGTGGGAAAACTTGTGCTTGTTACATCTCCTACTGACTTCATTCCAACCACATTGGCTGATACTTCAGTAACATGTTGGGAGATCAAGCTGAGTAGGAAGACACCTGAAAAAGGCAAATACCTTCCTGCTGACAGCAGAACCTCTGCCTTGGACAATCTCTAGCTGTTTGCACACATACTGTGAAGCCCAAGAAGCTCATATTCCCTTAGCAACCAAAGTTGGCACCTGTGATATTTGTTTTCAGCGACTGACACCAAGAGTTTGAACTTACATCTGTTTTACTGAATGATGGTAAAACAGTATTAGTAACTGCAAAAAGCAGCTCTAATTTGGACAATACCATCCAGATCATTTGCAGCTTGTACTCTCTGTAATTTCATTTCACATCCCACCCAGAAAATATGGGAAACTACATAACAGAGAAACATGATGAGTCTTACACAGGCTGGGTCTTGACAACCTGACCTATTCCCAGCTATGAAACTTGCTTGTGGAGAAGTTTTCCTGATATCTTTTGTAGTTCATTTGTGAAGGATTGTCCACGTGGTGCCTTATCACAAACTGTGGAATGAGTCCAGGAGATGGCAACAACATGAACTGCTGTGGGGGCTAACAAGGACTCTGTTATGACTGGGAACGTTTGCAGTACTATAAATAACTCTATCAATATTGTGATAATGGCACTTTAAAGAGGTCTATTTTACAAGTGTTGAATGTAAGAGAGACCACAGCTGTGCTCATTAATTCTGAAGTGCGCTCCTCTCTACGTACATTTTGCAGGTGTAACAATAGGAGTGTTGACTCAGTGCAGGTCTAGCTAGTGTTTGGATTAAAAAAAAGGTCACAGTAGCATGATTAGTTCTTAATGAGCCTTTATTGTGTTTGGCAGAGGGAAAGCAAATGATGATAGTTTAATTGAAAACAATAAAAGTAAAAGGGAACTTTGTTACAGAATGTAGCTATACGTAAATAGCTTCTCCCTCCCCCCCCCCCCCAAAGAGCAAGTACCGTAATTGACAGCAGTAGATCTTTTGATAATTAATTGCAGTAAATTATCACTTGGCACAAAGAAGGCATAATTCTAATTAATTTGCAACCTTTCCAGCATAACACTGCATTGAAAATGGCACTGCTGTAATTTTTTTTTTTCCTAGCTAATATAAGAACTGGAGTGCAAACAACATTGTGATGCTTTCTTGTGTTTTCCTTGTTTGGGGTTGAAGCGGGGTGATTCGGTCCGTGCTGCAAACTGCTGCACCACACACGGATGACCCAAATGGGCAGAAGTTTCCTGCACAGCCAGAATTAATCTGCCACAGCATGGGATAATATAATTACGGATGGAGAGGCAGGCAGAGACCTGGTTCAGCTGGGGCTTGTCTGGGACAGCAGTGCCTCGATTTGAGGACAGGCAGAGCTGTAAAGTGTCCCTTTCATTGTCCTTTAAATCCAGGTTTGATTCAGAAAGCAGATATGTGTGAATGTGGACAGGTCAGACTATCCAAGTGAAGCTGGAACTACACTGTCAAATTCATCAGCCTCCATCTTGTTAGCAACTTATGAATGACATTTCTTTCCCCTTGGCAACAGCAGGGCAGAGCTGTATGACAAGTCCTCTTGGGGAGGTGTGATGGAGATCTACTGAGGCAGCCAGGTGGCTTTTAACTCTGAGGTATGCCTGAATGCAGTGACCAACAAGTTCATTTTAAGCAGGATGCCTCATGAGTGCTTATGGATGAGGTGCTGTTCCTCTCTTATCAGAACTAAACTTCACGGTGAAGCTCCTCAGCTAATGATTTGTTAATGGAATTAAGATCTGGGCCCCAATCTGTGACTTTGCACACAGCCCACAACTCTTCTGTGCCCCAAAACTTCTCTGTGTCCCTGGGAGATAATATTTACCTCCTGCACATCAATGTTGTGAGAATAAATTAACTTTGGGAAAGTATGTTGAGCTCCTTGGAAAACAGTTACTAAATAAGTGCAAGTATTATCATACATTAAATCAGATCAGCTATTAAAAACGAGAACAAGTCCTCAGATCTGTAACCCTCGCTACATCAGTTTCTCCCTCCTTTGCTGATTACTGTTAGCCTTGATAATAATGAACTCAAAGACGACATTAGCAGCCTAACCTATACTATGATTTAATCTTGATTGCCCCAGATCAAGGTTTGATTTAATTGCTCTAGAATTAATTAGGAAGAGAAACAAGTTATAAAAAAAAAGAGAATTTTCACTCTAAATAAAGAAACTGTTTACATTCAATTGGAGTTCACGTTAGAACAAATCATTAAGCTATAAAAGATTACATCTGGGCTAGAATTAAAGTCAAGCCGATTCATTAACCCAAATGGTAGCCCAGAGATTACCAACATGGTATTTCTGCTTTGGTGATCAAAGGATCAAGGGATACATGACCAGATGACCCTAATTGAAGCAATCTACACTGAATTTTGTAAATGAACTTGAAAGTACTAAGACGACAGTCTGTAACTTATGTCAATGTGGAGAATAAATTTGTCCTGGTAGCCTTACTTTATACATAAGGAAAGAAAAGATAATGACAATCCTTTATGCAGTACATAAAGCAAGAATATGTTTTGTGAGTTATGGAGGAACCTTATCCAAATTGTTTATAGTTGTCTGTTATAGCTTTTGAAATACAGGGAATTTACAACCAAAACCTTCATCGCTGTTGCCCTGTCAATGACCTCATCAGACCTGACCTGTGGGGAGTATCTTCTGCCAGGCTAACCCATAAATCAGCCTGCATGCAAGGCCCTTCTCTCAAAAGCTGAATTAGGTATGATAGTTTTATTGTGTGAGCTACTGTTCACCAGGGACTGAGTAGAAACTGCTGACCATATTTCACTCGAGAGTGCAGGATGAACTTGAGCCTTGGTCCCAGCAGTGGAAGGCCAAGTCTGTACCTCGCTGAACCTCTGAACCTGCAGACTCTTGGCTCTGCACTGGGGAGAGCTGCAGATGGTTTGTCAAGGTAATAGCTGAAAACATAAGCTCAAGTTTTGTGTTTCAAGTTTTAAACAAGAAAATTACACTTAAGTGCTGGAAAATAATAGGGGTAATGACTTCTTTTGAAAGCCTGGTAGAGACATTAGTGAAATTCTACATATCCCTTTGTGGAAAATCAGGAGTCACTGAGCGTAAGAACTTCCTGAAGAGAGAGACTATAATTCTTGTCATAAAGGGAAGGAATTGGATGTGATAACTAGTGATGGACAAACTTCAAAAGGCTCAGGGCTTGTGCCTTGTTTGGATAACCGTCCAGGAGCTTTGATGCATATCCAAAGCTTATCTGGACCTCCTGGGCCTGTAAATATTGGGATGGAAATCTTGCAAGAACAGGCTCTCTCATGAGGTTTTTCTTTTTGGTATTTTGGGCAAGTATTTTCTTGTCATGCTGGAGATACAACAAAAATAGTAATGACAAGAAATAAGATCTGTTCTTAAAGAGTACTTCATCAAGTCTAAATCAAGAATAAATAAGAAAGCTTCTCCACATCTCCAGACCTTCTTGGGGTTAAGAAGGGCAAACTTGTACAGTAAATGGTGAGAAATATGTCCCAGTTCCTTCCAAAGCTTAACTGTGCTACAGTCATTGTGAGTTGGGTTCTTTCTTCACTTTATCTATTTTGGTACAATTGCTTCTATGTTTAACATAAATAAAAACACTGTGCAGATTTTGGATAAACAAGGTTTCGATCAAGGTAGCAAGAATACTGGCATCGTCTGAAATGTGGTTTGTGTGTATGGCAATTAAATAAAGTAACCCCCTCAACTTCCAAAGGCCACACTTCCCATGAAACCTCACACGTCTGAGAAAGCTTTTGTATATGTGTGTATCCATGGAAATTTTCCTACTTCTCCATAGGCACAAAGTAGATTAGAGCTGCTCAAACTGTTTTGCTTGGTTTTGTAGTGGAGATTATTTGGTTTATTTACCATAAAATGTAGTTATAGAGAATAAATTTTCCCTGGATAATAAGGAGCGGGCTCCTGGAGTTGGTAAAGGGATATGGCCTCTCTCCCTGGCCAGAGCAACAGAAAGCAGGTACAAGTTGTTTTCATGAGCTGCTGGAGGTGAATTAGTAGAAGCAGTTAGGTTTGTATTTGGAAATGTGACCAAACTACTGAAGCCAGGGCTGAGCTTCTTACGTATTTGTTTTACTATTGGCAGTTAAAGTACATGCTATGCCCAACACACTGGCTTAGGCAGTAAAGAGTTTCCTGTGACTGAAGAACCTTGGAGAACACTTAAACCTGTTGTCTTGGCCATGCCACACTCAGGCATGGGGCAGCATCTACCCCTCCTCAGCACTCATTGAGCACTGAACCACTTTTTAAACCCATGCAGTATTTTTGTGATCTGCAGAGAAAGTTCAGTAACACAGATCTGTTGATTAAAATCCCACCACTGTTTTAGGTACAAGTGTTCTTTCCAGATCTTGTGGGTCGTAGGGGAAGAGGTGTCCTCTGCCCTCCCTCTCAGAGGAAGGGTAGAACTAGTAACACTTTGAACTTGGTAGCACAGGCAGCTGGGAGAACCTGGAAGAGAAGTTACCCCACCATGGTGGCTGGGGGAGAGGAATTCCATTTCTCCAGGTAAGGTTTGCAGGGGCAGATGCCCTGGATAGTCTTTTCTAAAGACCAATATGACATAGTGATGGGGAAAGGTAGAGCCTGGAGGGCTTAAAATTCTGGTTAGCCTGTTTGACAGCCCATTTATGTCCTGGAACCATGAGTGTCAAGAACCACCACTTGCCCAGACCTTGTAGGCGAGTCACACTAGTGTGGTAGCAAGACACGGAGAGGGACTTCCTTTGAAGGGCCAAAACTGACTTTTTTTTCACAGCATAATAAAAATCCTAGTGTGACTTTCTATGGGTTGACCTATAAACAGCTCTGATGAGGACCCCAGCAGGTGGGGTCCACTGCTGAGCAGGGGCTGATCTGCAGCAAGATGAGGATTTGTGGTTCCTCGGTGCTGGGAAAGAGGCCAAAGCCATTTGGAACCCATGGCTGACACCTCCTAACCTGCAGCCCAACGTTATCCCTAAATAGACACAGTATGGCTCGACCGTGAATGGTTGTTAAGAAGCTGAAGTCTGCTATTTCCATCTACCTCACATGCTGAAGTCGTTGCTGCCTGCAAGTCTGAGCCAGCAGCCCTGGCCGTGTTCCTCTCCCATGGCAGCTGATGGCCTAAACCAGCTCCAAGTCAATGGGAGTGCCTCTGTTGACTTCAGTGGAGGCTGGCTGGGGTTTGAGGAGCTGGCTAAGCACACAGTGAGCAGCACACTGGGCTCTCCCAAAGAGTATGGCAACTCCTGCATGCTGAGGAAGATGCCCAGTAAGCACAGTTGGCCCCTTTGAGTAGCAACACCTAAACTGACATCTACCAAATAGCATAAGCATCCTTGGGGTGTTAGGATGGCATGTCAAGCAAATAAGCACAAGCAAACCCAGCCAAGCCACACAGGAAAAATTACTGACTGTGTTCAGGAAGCAGCAAATCAGGTCTCACACCGTTGTCAGAGCTATTTAAATTGGTATTGGCCATGTCACCCTTTCTTTTTTTAGCTGCTCAGTAAGCCACGTTTTGGCTTCTTTGTGCTCAGATGGATATATATTTTATCTTCAGTAGTGCACATGCTATCTCATGTATTAATAACTTGGGGAATAAATTTGCACCCAAGACTCCATTATTTTTATCTTGTTTTTCTCTTTAACCAGGTCACAAAAAATATACATTTTAATCTCCAGATATTCCAGAACAGTACAGCAGAATTAGGCAAATTAATTACATATTGGCATCTCAGCACTAAGAATAGACATCTCTACAGAGCTTTGCCAAGGAGGCTTTTCTACAGATGGAAAAACTTAGACACATAGTTATAGTTAGTCCTATTAAAAACCCCCATGAGATGAAAACAAGTAGTTTGAGTGTCTGCTCATGCAATCAGATTTGTTTCCTTGGTTATTCCCCCCTCCCAGTGTTGGCTTTTGGCTGCCCCAAAGTTGTGAGAACATTGAATTAGGCACTGCAGAAAAGGAAACTGGTGGCGAGGTTAGAAGATAAAGCTCTAAGGCATTCAAGGGATAAGGCTGGCTGAAGTGCTTAAATACTGGATGTAACCAAAACACAAGTGAGGCCTTTAATGGGATCAAGGTAGCAGCTCATGACTGGGAAGGCTTCAGTTTCCTGCCATCCAAGAACAGGCGCAGAACAGACCTTATCCTCGCAACCAAGCCAGAGGCAGATTAACGAAGAACGAAGACTTACAAAGCCAAATTGATGCACTGTATTTGTTAATGGAGAGATCTTAGAATTGCACGAGTGGGTCTGTTCCCTATTTCACCTTCCCCTGGGGCAGCCCCACTTTCCGTATGCTACTCACTGCCATTGTCAACTTGTACGCTTCCTTGTTTTAAGTATTAAATGGGCAATCTGAAGGAAGTTCATGTCTACTTCATGTTTCTGACTTGTTGAGCATCCTGGAGTTCCTTTTGCTAGGGGACAGGTAATGTACCCACCAGCTAATGAAGGACACCCAGGGAGGGCTGTCATATTTCTTACAAAATAATCCCATTGGTAACCATGCAGACAGTAGAGTCAGTGGGAAGACAAAACCATTTGATCCATACAGGGATCAGGTCTGTAGGGATGCTCCCTGTATGGAGATGAGTGGGTCAGTCCCAGTGCCTCCTCTGTTTTGGGCCTCTTGGTTAGCTGTGATGGGGTTTTGTGAGGTGGGCGTCCCACCGCCGCCTTTCACACCAGCCACTGACAGCTGCGGAATGTTGGCTGTGTCCTTCGCATGCAAGCCAGTGTACAGCTGGGCAGTATTCCTTACATCTGCCTCAAAAAATTCCCAACGATCTTGGGAGTGGAATCTGCGTGCACAGCTCTGCAGGCAGGGAGGCAGGGGTCTGCTCTGTCCACCTGCCCTCGGAGCAGCCACCCTGCCTGGAGCCACCTCTCCACACTCAGCCAGAGTAGAGATGTTTATGGGACTGGCTCTATCCCTGGCAAAATACAAAGCTGGGCAAAGAAACCTCCCCTTGGCTGCGGCAAAGCCAGCCTATGGCTGATCTATGGCTGATCTAAACCCAGTATCTCGTGACCTCGTTTTTCAAGGCATGGCATTTCCAGGCATGATAACTGATGAACCTGTTTCCTAGAGTAAAGAGCTGAAGGTGCATGCAGGTTTTGAGTGTTAGTAGTGACAAAACAGAGTTTTGCAGCTGCAGGCCCTAGGATTTTACACAATGTTAGTAGCACAGTCTGAGGGAAATTCATAGCCGAGAGGAACAGTGGGCTTTTCTGTGCCTAAAACGAGATGTGTAACAAATATACAGTCACTGCAACTGATTTTAGGAAGCAGATTAGAGACTTTCCAAAGTGAGTTCCATATTCTCAAATATTCAGCATTTATTTTTAGTCAACTTTCTGAAACTGCAGTAAATCATTTATTCTTCCCTGTGAGGGTGCTGAGGCGCTGGCACAGGGTGCCCGGAGAAGCTGTGTTCAAGGCCAGGTTGGACACAGAGGCTTGGAGCAAGCTGCTCCAGTGGAAGGTGTCCCTGCCCGTGGCAGGGGTTGGAGCTGGATGAGCTTTAAGATCTCTTCCAACCCTAACCAGTCTGGGATTCTATAACAATTTTGTTACCTGGCCTCTAATGCTGCAAGGGGCAGATGTGCAGACACCTGGAGGACAGATGGCAGGAAAAGGAATACAAGGTACCCAGGAAGTCTGCAAAGAAGCTCCTTTTAAAATCGAAGCAAAACAATTTTTAATTGGAAATTTTAAAAATGATCACGTGTGTTGCGAAGAACTTGAAAAATCAAGTGTAAAATGTATTTTAATGCCTGCAGAGGCTTTTAGACCCCATATCTAAGAGACCTGGCCTTCATTATGGGTATCTGATGAGCCCATGTATTTAATCTCTAGTCAAAAGGTCACTAACTGAATTCCAAAACATGCATACTTCTTTTATTGTTTTTGATACACATGGAATATTACCATAACTGTTGCTCTGCTCTTGTGAATAGCATCAATTGTAATACTGTAACAATCTGCGGGGGTTGAGGTTCTGCAGCTGGCTGCGTGGTCTGTGCTACTTGGAGCCACAGGCCCACATCAGAGCCAAGTCCAGGCTCTGGCGCCTGTGGAGGAAGATCTCCCTGAGGGCTAAGCCACCAGAAATGGGGAAAGACAGTAGGGGATGTGTGCAGGCAAGATGTAGGTGTCAAAAAGAATAATCAAAATCAGAAAGCACCTGTTCTAAACTGATAGCTTTAGCTAGAGAAGATGAGATAGTGCCAGGTGATTGTGTTGTACCCAAAGGCAATGATCCTGCTATGGGCAAGATGAATTGCTTCCTGGAAGTGCCCCTCTATTCCTTGACTGCTAAGGCAGCCTAATAGCCTTTTAAGGGTAGACATCTAGATTTTAGGCAGTAAAATGTAACTGGAGTGAATACACCCTTCATGCCCAGATGTGAGACAAGCTGGTTTTGATAGCCAGGGTATGTATGATATTAAGACCTGTACAGAGATTTAGAAATGAAGTTAAGGTGCAGACTGATAATTAAAAGTATCCCAGTTGCTGGGGTCTGGATGCTGCTTCTCTCACACTGCTGTCCTGTGAACCTTGGAAAAACCACCATGGGCAGGATTTTAAAGATGTTGAGGTCTGGAATCTTGTTGGTTTCAAGGGACTCATCCAGCTTGTAGTCAGTCCATTCAGCATCTAAATGCTCCTGGGATTCTTGCCCTTAAACCTCAGATTTCTGTGACAGAATTCATAACACAGCCTGGTCTGTGTGATCAGCTGCTCCCTTCCTCCTGGCTACTTACTGACTGGTGCTGTGACTCAAAGGCCTTAATAAGGAAGCAGCATCAAGGTAGAGAGTCCTTTCCCATGTGTCTATTGCACTAGTGCTGAAACATTTGCTATATTCCTTAAAATGCAGATTCTGAACAGAAAAATAATCTTTTTTTTCCTTGTGCTGCTCAGAGCACTGCAGCAGGAGCAGGCACGGAGATGCGAGCAGGAGCATTTGCGCTGTTCGAGCCTCCCAGTCAGTTGCCCCTCTCTCCCGGTAGATGATGCTAAAGCGCGATGGTTTTAAGCAATTTGAAGGCAGATTTTATCAGGGGAGATCTGAGGTGGTAGGAAGGCTCCTGGGGCTCAGTGCTGCAGGAGGAACATACAGCCAAGACCCTGGCAAACCCAGAGACCAATTTGCTCCTGTCTTGTGTTTATTAACAGCTTGAAAAGTAACAGGATTGGAGTTCATGCAGGTTTTTAAGCAGACCATGACATGTCTATGTGTGTTTCTGCAGTTCTTACAGCTGCAGCACAGTGCCTGCACCACACTCTCTTACCATGCTATTTCTTGATGCTACTGCCATCAGAGAACTCCTCACCTTTGTTTCCATACCATGATACTGACCTCTGTTCAGTGCAGTCAGGCCCATTCAGGGTAAATGATTTGGAATGAAATATTCAGCAAGAGTTGGAGCTTTCTTTTGAAGTGTGCAGAGACATGTATTACTAGTAACAAAGCAGTGTTTTGCCTGTAGATGCTGCCAAAGTTCAGATACGTTTAAGCTCTGGCCACTCTCTGGAGCCAGGAGAGGAAGTGGTTCTGAAGTGGGAAGTGCAGGCTCAGATATACATTTCCCTGGAATTTAGGAAAATGAGAGGGAGTTTGGCCTTGTCTTTACTTCCATTAGAGCTTTTCTGAGGGCTTCAAGGGCAGCCAATATAATTCACTCTGAAATGAAGTTTTAAAGTTCAAAGATTCATCTGGAAGTTATTAATAAAACCAATACAAATAAAAACTTAAACCCAGTACTTTTTAGTGAGGAAAAAAGACCAACTTGGTTTTTTTTTTCAGTTGGATACTTTTTGTAGTTCTATAGCTGCAAAGTCTGGGTTTTTCCCCCCTTTTAAGAAAGGAAGACAAGGTATTAGTCTGTTTATGAGACTTCTGGGGTCTGCTGTAAAGACTTCTCAGCATCCAAGCCGTCAGTCCTGGACTGCTGTGTGTGAGGAAACATGCACAAGGTCCCTGTCCTCACAGATAATTTAGAACAAAGCATGTCTAGGGGAAAGGATGTACAGGAAGACAGAATGATTCCTCTTAATCTGGTATGTGGGAAGGCTCAAAGGAGGAGTACTTGATTCCTCATCAAGTGCCTGGTCTGCTGGACCATTATTGCTATTGTTGATACAGCCATCAATTACACACCAGGGCTGTGTGATATAACACCCCCACCACTCCCCTTCCTAAATTCCTGTATGCAAACATAATGGATGCTGTCAGAGATCCAGCACTGATGTTGCCTTGTCCCTGACTGATACGCTTCCTTGGGTCAGAAGTATATCCTGGGCCAGTCAAGAATGCATCAAGATATATGGATGGGTTTGTTTTCTTCAAAGCCCTTGGACTAGAATCAAAATGCCTGAAGGAAACTTTTAAGAGCATTTTAGACTCTTTTAAGAACAGAGATTCTGCAAGTATCACTGTGTTTGCAGCTTTCTTACCGCTGACTGTATTTGGTCTTCCTGAATTCTCTTAAGATACTGTCTATTCAGTGCACACTGCAAGCACGCACTGCAGTGGCTGTTTAATAAGTGGAGATGTATCCCTTGCTTTCCAGAAATCATACTCATCCAACTGGGCTTTCTTCTTCACCCACCTTGGAAAAAGGTTATCAATGGGAATGGGATAGATGGAAGTTTTACAGAAGTTAATGAACAGGATGAACTCAGTTCAGTGTGGGGTTTTATGGTGATAGATGAGGTGGAGACCAAAAGAAGTGGCTGCAGAACAGGAAAGTTTACTGACAGCAAACTGTAGGAGAGCTGGAAAACTGCCTGATGAGCTCCTGGTCAAATTCTGAACTAAGTGAGCAGTATTGTCCTCTTGGGATAGGCAGACAATGACAAGGTATGCATGGGGAGAATGGATGGGGAGATTTGTAGAGAAACTCCAGGAGAAAGATCAATAATTATATTGAGTGGAGATGAATGCGAAGTGCAGCATGAGAAACCTGACACTGTTGTGCTTTTACCACCTTAAGTCAGGCAAAATGTGAAATTCAGTATGGAAGAGCCAAATGGGATTTTTCCCAGTTGTCAGTGTCCCTCAGTATCTTCAAGAAGAGGAGTTAGTCCTTAAACAAGGATGGCAAAAGCTTCCTTCACTTTGGACTTTTTCAGCATTTGAGAGTACTTGGTAAAGAAGGACAAGTACGGCTGATAAAGGCTCTAAACCAGCTAACACCAACTGCAGAATGAGTTACTTCAGAGTTGCACACCATTATTAGAGTAAGCGTAAGGTGCTACCCTTTCAAGGATGGCCAAAGAAAATAAAATGGGAACCTCTAAGCAATAGTATTCTGACCTTACCGAATGCCTTTGTTCAATATAGACTGCATTAGCAGCGTGTTCTTCACAAAATCCTGGCTACAAGAGGGGAAGGATTTATAGACAGCATTAGGTCCCAGAGGGATCCATACAATGAAATTGTAAAATGCATCTAAAATACAAAATTAGCACTTTTCACCCATAAATTTCCAAAGTGATATTTTTAAGAGGGAGACCTTACCTAAGTCCATGTGAACTAAATAACTTTAAATCAAATGAGACTATTTATGTGTTTGCAAGATGTTTATATTTGAAGTAAGAGCATCATTTAACATTTCTTCGCCTTTCCCTCATGCTGATTTATCTCCCAGATTGCTGGAGGTCACTCTTACTGGTAGAAGTCAGCATTTGTTGTGTTTTGCAATGCAAAAATTCTTTTCATTCCCTAACACTAGAACAATATTTCATTGAATTGCTCTGGTTTATTAGACTAGTTGCACAGATGTCCTCTCTTCCTGAGCCAGATGTACAGAGCGCTGCTTCCAGCTTAGCCCAAACTGGAACATGTTGACAGAATAACATAACTGAGACCAGACATATTGCATTTTACACTAAAGGTCATGCAGAAAGCACAGGCTGCATATAGCATGGGCTGTTTTACATAAACACACATTTGGTTCAGCTTTGGTATAGGGATTACTGAAAGAATGCTTGGGGAGGACAAGCTATAAAGCAGTTGGAAAGATCTGACAGTTGTTGAATGAATTACCCCCCCAAACTGGTACATCTCTCTAAGAACAAGTGTGAAGGGCTCGCTGCGAGAGGAGGCGAGAGAAAACTCTCACAGAAACATTTCTGCTTGGGATCCTTCCAGAGAGACAGAAGCTACTTTGCAAGTTTAACAGGAGATTTCCTGAGGACTCCTTCAGAGCTGTGGGTTTGATTCAGCAGTGTCCTTACCTTGCTGATACCTTTCACCAACGTAAGAGCAGTAACTAGAAGAGAAGAAATCAAACTGCCTGACAAGGAAGCTGAATGAATGCAAGCAAGGCCAGAGTGGCTACAGTATCTGTTTGGGAAAGAGCTTGAGAGAGGCATACATGGATCCAGATGTTCCAGATGAGGAAGGAGTGTCCTGCAGAGCAGTCACAACTTCCAATGCTTAAACTTCACTCTCACATGAGCTGAAGAAGCAAACAAGGACCTGGAGCCAGATTAGTTTTAGGATGAGGGTGCAAACCCAGATCAGTGCCATAATTCCCAATGTTTCTTTGTTAAGCAAGTTGGTCTCATGTGGCAGAAATCTTGCCATGCTGACTTCAATCCTGGTGACAGGAGGAACAAAACCCTTCTGAATTTTGGAATTCACCTCTAACTTGCAACAGTCCTAGAACTTAATCCCTCTCTGTTTTCTGATCTGAAAAACTGGTACACTCACTCACCTGCTAAGCATACTGTTCAGTTTAATTAATCAGTGCTCATAAAGCCTTTGAATTAAAAGACAGTACGGACTGTAAGTGCCAAGTATTACTGGTACTATGAACAAATGAACAACAGCAAATGAATATAAGCACACTGCAAAAGAGGAATGTCATTAAGGAAAGAGGTCCCATTTCAAGCTGCCAGATACAAAGGAGTGAGTCATTTATTTTCAGTATGAAAAACATTTCAGTGTTGTTCTGTAAGTGATTCTGCTTATGATCGCTATTCCTTCCCTAACTGCTATAAATATTTCAAAGTGGTAACACAGTCTCCCATTCCCACCTAGAAATGCAGAAAACGAGGAGTGGGAAACAGGAAAATGAAACCAGTTGAACCAGGCATGTCTGCTTTGCCACATGCCAAATACAGGCTTTGTCTTAAGCAGAGTTTTGCCTTGTTTTCCTAAGGACATCTCAGTGTGTGTGTGACTGTAGTGTCCTGTGCTGTGTCGTTACAGCCTGAGCGAGATCTATGAGTTGATAACTGTCTGAAGGCTGGATCAGAAAGCATCAGTTTTGTTCTCTCCTGACCTTAGCTGTGACCTCCGGGACTGCAGGCAGAGAGGAATGTGTGATTTCGGTACAGTCAGGCAGGGTAATGCGATCTGCTGGCACTGCTGAAGCACAGCTTCACGTCCCTATGACAGGGAGTACATTAAATTGGCCTGAAAAGCTGTTGCAAAGGGTACAAGAGGTGGTGGGAGTTTCTGTCTCAAACATTTTCAAGCAGTGCCCCAGCTCCCGTGGATACATCAATACACCCACTGACAAATTATCAGATTTTGAGTGAATTATCAGGTTATTTTGACACACAATATTCTGACCAGTTTTTGCAGTAGTTGTGACTGGAAACAAAACTGTAGTTTATTGTACATGAGATTTTGGAGCAAAGTCATAGAATCATGGAAACCTAGAAGGGTTTGTGTTGGAAGGGACCTAAAAGCTCATTCAGTTCCAACCCCTGCCATGTGCAGGGACCCCTTCCACTAGAGCAGCTTGCTCCAAGCCCCTGTGTCCAACCTGGCCTTGAACACTGCCAGGGATGGGGCAGCCACAGCTTCTCTGGGCACCCTGTGACAGAGCCTCAGCACCCTCACAGGGAAGAGCTTCTGCCTAAGAGCTCATCTCAGTCTCCCCTCTGGCAGCTTAAGGCCATTCCCCTTGGCCTGTCCCTACGGACCCTTGTGCAAAGCCCCTCTCCAGGTTTACTGGAGCCCCTTTAGGCACTGGAGCTGCTCTCAGGTCTCCCCTTCAGGAGCCTTCTCTTCTCCAGGCTGAACCAGCCCAGCTCTCTCAGCCTGTCTCTTTTGTGTTGGGGACTCCAGAGCCCAATAAAGTACATGTGCAGACACATATAACTGCTTATGTGATTCCTTATAATGACTACTGCATTTGCTCCATGTTCTCACCTGACTGCCAGACCTCCCTGCCCTCCAAGGTCTTTTCTCATGTGCTGCCTCACCTGAATAACAGCTCTGTCTGGTCTCTGCAATAGACAATCTCCAGTCACACACATGGCAAGTGTTATTTCCCAAACAGAGCCTCTGTCTCAGGCAGGGTTTCCGGAAAGCACTAGAACGTGATGGGATCTATATGAAGATGAACCCCAGTGCTGCTGCATGTCCAGTGCATTGAACAGCATGAAGATTTTCAAAGTGCTCAGCACATTCAGATGTGGAGTTGCTGTAAAATCTGCCTGTATAAAGTGTCATTGGACAAAGAGCCTAAAATCCAGTGCAGTACTATGCCATGAGGTACAGCAGGACTGTGATTTTCACTCGTGTAAGGTTATTGACGTATAACTCCCTGAAGAATAATCTTCCAAAGAAGTCAACAGAGACACTCATTTAAAACTGGAGTAACACAGTGGCAAATTGGACTCAGATCTTCAGTAGCAGTAGTCTCCATTCCCTCCTCTCTTGGAGGCAATGACAAATGGCAGCAAACTCTCTCGATGCTGCTGCATGAATTGGCTGAGACAGGATCATTAGGAGAACATGAGTTTGCTGCGCTCTCTAAGTGACAGGGCTGTGTAACTCGTGTGGCACACTCACCCAGTGGGCATCGCTTTGATAGCAAAGAAAACCTCTCCAGCTCTTAAAAGAAGTGAGCTGATGATCTTCCCTTTGGGAAAGAGGTGGCAGCACATGGCAGGGAAGTGAGGCTCAGCGTTTTGCTTTCTGATTGTCTGTTGTTTATTCCAGGTACAAGTTTATCAAGCAGTAGAACTGGTATAATGCCTATCTAGAGCACTGGCAGTTCTGCATTTAAATTTAGCTATGCATATCTACTGCTGGAAATTCAAAGTATTGTTGCAAAAGCCAATGCACTTTTGATGGGATATGTGACCTTTCACCTTGCTGATTCCAGAGGAAAGCCAGAACAGGTTATCAGTGATGAGTTTTTCCCAGCTGATGGTTGTTCAGAGAAGAATAAGAGATGACTCAGGGCTCTAAGGACATTCGTGCCTTTGCTTGTGTCAAAGCTGTAATTCTGGTCCTATCTGGAAGTGACAGAGGAGCAGCTAAAGACTAGATGGATCCTGCAGAGGATGAGCCCCTTGCAGCACAGGCGTCTTTCTGGCAGGTATGAGGTGAAGGTGACTGATGAGGTCAGTGTGGGTTCCCTGCTCTGGCTCTACTGACATCTTCAATGCATGTAAAGAAGAAAAATTCTGGTCTCCAGCCCTGTCACTCAAAAACTTCTTTGCAGAACTCTGTTATTACAAAATAATTATAACTGCAAATTAGGAATGGGGGTGTTCTAGCACCTCCTTACATCTCTCTCATATGCATCTAAAATAAAATCAGCGTTGTGAAACTATTGTAACCTTCTGTTCCAGGTTCAAGTCAGAAATGAAACCGAGACACTTGTTTAGTTAGGCGCCAACACTGTATACATTGGCTTTACTGCCCATTTTCTAATCCCAGCAAGCCTATTTTCTGCACTAAGCAGTCCAGTGTATTTGTAGCAACTTAAATGCACAACCCAAATAAAGCACAGTTGATCTAACTCACACCAGACTTTCATAACACAGCTTTTGGACCTGTGGGGTACCATGTCCTCAGCTCCTGCTGATAGTGACGCCAGTCCTGAGAGAAGAGGACATTCAAGGGTGATACCCACACAACCCAATGGACATTTTCCCATTGCCCTCTGTGGAGAAGTTTGGTTCAGAATGGTGTTTCTCAGGGATTGGTGTGCAGAGTGTAAGGGGACAACAGCAAAACCACACAAGCCAAAGTTCACTGAGTCGGGTCAATCGAGGTTATGTTCTAGCTGCACAATTCATTAGGGACTGTAGCGATAGGACAAGAGGTAACGGGTTAAAACTGAAACAGGGGAAGTTTAGATTGGATATAAGGAGGAAATTCTTTCCTGTTAGGGTGGTGAGGCACTGGAATGGGTTGCCCAGGGAGGTTGTGAATGCTTCATCCCTGGCAGTGTTCAAGACCAGGCTGGACGAGGCCTTGGGTGGTATGATTTAGTGTGAGGTGTCCCTGCCCATGGCAGGGGGGTTGGAACTTGATGATCTGAAGGTCCTTTCCAACGCTAACTATTCTATGATTCTATGATTTTTCTTTTTATCCAAAATGTTGCTGCTGTGAGGCCCTCTGACTGCAGCAGGCTCTCAACGGACGGATGTTGGGGACAGACAGAACCTAATCCACTGAGCTTGTCCCAGACAGGTTGTACATTTCTTTCAAAGTGGGCTTTGCTCTTGTTTAAAGGTATTTCAGAGCAGCTTTTTTTTAGAGACTGGTTCTCAAAGCTTTAAAATCTCTTTTGGATTTCAGCTAAATTATAAAAATGAGGGTTTAAAATCAGCGTAACAAACTCTTTCCTAAAATAGTGTATGAGTGACTCCGAGTAATATCCATATTATGGGAACACTCTCAGGGCCCAAATCTATAATGCCTGGGTCAAGAGCAGACCAGAGCCTAAATGAGACCTTGAGATACCTTTTAAACATATATGTAACAGTCACCATCTCCACTTTCCTAGTGATTGCAGCCTTCAGCAAGGAAAAGGAGAATTATTGAATTAAAAATATTACTGTCAGGATATATATTACTACCTGAAGTATTTTATTGACTGCTTCAAGTGAATCAATGCATTAAATAAGCATAAATGCATTAGGAGAGAGATTGTTATATGCATTCCTATGTTTCAAGTTCATGCTGTATATTGAATGCAACTTGTTGGTTAGGGTTTAGGAAATTCTTGAGAAAGGGAATGATCTTGGCATTTGCAATTTATTTGTTAAACAGATCCAGAAACTGAAGGTAAAAAAAAAAAAAAAAGAGGTAAAAAAAAAGTCTAATTATATGATGGCATAAAATTGGAATGAAATGCTAAATAAATAATAGGGATGTATATGGAAAATAATTGTTTTAAAACCAATTTAAAATTGTGAAGAATAATTCAAAAGGAGAAAGCAAATGCAAGAATGGGCAACACAGTATGTAGTATGAACGTGCCTGGGCTTTAAACGTGGTCATGGTGGTCACATATATGTGCACATCACTGCAGAATTCACCAGGGCAAGGTCCTAATGACAAAGCCTTTGCAGAGGTTTAAGCAGGATACAAAAGGGTTATTCCCTATGTGCTTTAGAAACTACACAGGTACCTATTGATGTTCCAGATACGTATTTATGTTCTGACTTTGTTGTTGTGCATTAACACATCTAATACTTATTTCAAACCACTGCATAATCAGATTTTTTCCTTCAGCTCCCTATACAACTGATGACACCCTTAGCTTGGCTATCTCAGTATAGCTGTATATGTTTTAAAGACTTCTGGGTCATCA
Organism: Pezoporus wallicus; assembly: GCF_028554395.1. Lineage (NCBI taxonomy): Eukaryota > Metazoa > Chordata > Aves > Psittaciformes > Psittacidae > Pezoporus > Pezoporus wallicus. The sequence continues at coordinate 2,106,709 of NW_026638088.1, read as the reverse complement.
TATGGTCAGCAATGTATTTCATCCCACAGTTAATCCCTGGGATGCCATGCTAGGTTTGCCTTGGGGCTTGTTTCAAGGTCTTGATTAACGCCACCACTCCATGCCTAGTTAAGCTGGCAGAAGCCTGTTCTGCAACCCAAATGGGTTTCCTGTCCCCCCGCGCTCTCCAGATGGTTGCTCGCTCTCCCTCCCCCTGTGCCGGCGCAGGTGTTTCTCTGGCCATGCAGGGAGAGATCGGAAAACTGATCTCAGTGAAAATTGACCTGGTTTTCCGACAGGCCATTTCCTTGCCTGGGTTCACTCAGTGTCTGCGAGGGGGAGTGACGGCAGAGCGGGAGCAGCGCGGGCAGCCGGCACTGGGAGAAGGAAGACGGGCTCCTCCTCTGGTCGCTGCTCTGGAAGTATGGGGAAGTGCAGTGTGAAAATAGGCAAGCAGGACTCAGTAGCCAGTTGGATCGTGGGCCTCCTTACAGACCTGCATAAGGAGAATGCTTCACCCACCACCAACTTGCTGAAGAAGCAGCTCCTTCTGAGGGTATCGGCCGTACGAGCAAGTCTCTGTGACGCTTGCAGCCCCTGCCTGTGCCTATGCTCTTCCCTCATAGTGAGGAAATTCTTTATAATGGAAATGAACCAAAACCCTCTGGCTAAATATGTTCTAATTTTAGACCTTTAGGATCTGAAAAATTCCTTATCCTGAAAAATCCTTATCCTGAAAATATCCTTGTTCCATGAAAAGGTTTTCTCACTGGTGAGGTTACAGTCTGCAACAGTATATTGTCAGTTGCATTAGGAGCAACTTGGTGCTTTCACACTAAAATCATGAACTCAAGCTCCTACTGACACTGCAGTTCCTTTTCATTTCCCTTAAGCCAGGAATAGTCAGTTTATCCACTAAAAGCGGGATTCAGCCCACCAGGAAAGATCATCAAGTTTAAGAGAAGTGGATGAACGTTTGGTGGCACCAGCTTGCTTACTGAAGCCTTTTTTTAGGAGCACAAGTCATCTTCCCACCTTACATCACCTGAAGTGTCCCCCACAAGACCACAGAAGGTCCCTGTCCATTATGACCCATCTACTCATGTGAGAGCATCACAGAGGAAAGGGGTTGTACAGCCAGATGCTGATTGTATTTTCTGTTACACGGTTGATTATATGCAGCAAGTAGGAACTATACATGGTCACTCGACCTAATTTTCTCACTCATTCAAAAGGACACCTGCCATGATATGTTGGGTACAAGCATTTTAGGCAAATTATAGTTACAGCTTTGGTCAACAGTAAGAGGCAGAAGCTGTATGGCTCTTGAATGCCATCATAAACAGCCACTCTGCCTGCCCCAGCTGAAAGAAGAACTATCCTGCCTTGCTCTTCTCCAAGAGATGGCTGAGTAATAATGATCTCCTACATGCTGACAGGCTGCTTTAGCAACATGTTTCTGCCACATTACACAGAATCCTGCCTTTACTCTGAGCTGTGGCTTCTCTCTGTGGGTATGGTTCCCATACGCCCTTGTTGTGGTTTGCTACCTGTGTTAGGCTCCAGTGGATTTTGTCTATGAGATCACATTTACCCTCAGATGGCTTGGCACAATGCTTTAGAAAATGAGATACGTTTTGGGCAGGAGGCAGCATCCTCCACATACAGCATACAGAGCAATACCAAAGCTAATCAGATCATTGGCATTCCCGTTGAAATGAAAGGAGATGAACTCCATCCAAATTATTGGGTTGATTTGCATTTTAGTTGGATGGGTTCTATCCCATCTCCAACAGTAAACTTTGTATCTTGACCTGAAGGGTGACTAGTAAGTTTTTAAACAATAATTTGATTAATTTATGTAAAAGAACCTGTTGCAGAACAGAGCTTTCTACACCAAATATCAATGGGGCTTTTAAGTACCAGCTTGGTTCCCTGACATCAGGAAATAGTATTTCTTAAACACCACATAAAGATGATAGAGCAGAGGGTAGTAGTACGGTTTTGGACTCAGGTGTACTCCAAAATATTCTTCCAGTCCCTTCTAGCCCTGTTTTTTCTGTAGGTGCAGAGTGACACAAGCTTCTGCTGTTGAAGCTGCTCCTATCTTTGGCAGCCAAGCACAGAGGCACTCAGAGGACATCCTCTGCAGCCCCCGATGACAAGGAGCAAGACTCAAGCGACTGCAGTGTCCTTTGTGCAAGCTCCCTGAGAGCCTTGCACTCATTCTGCCACGTGGAGATGCATCGCTGGTGCCTGGAAGTGATGCTGCTGTGGAAGGTGGCAGAGCCAGGATGCAGCCTGCTTCCCTTCTGATAAATTAACAGACCTCTGTGCATTCACTCCCTAACAATGTCTGCAATACACTGTCAGGATGATCTTGCCTTCCCCCCCCCCCCCGCTTCCAAGATGTTATACTGCATTAAACCTCACTTTTTTTTTTCCACTTAAACAAGAGAAACTGCAACAGAGAAAGAAGGTAAAGCAACAAGAATTATAGAAATACATCACAAGATGGAATGGGAAGATTTTAACAAGTACAGAGGGAAAAATAAAACTCTTTTAAGTCTTTAGTCACTTACAAAAGAGAGTGAAGGCAAACTCTATCATCCAGACTACAATAACTAGCTTCATTTACAAGTTTTTGTGGGCGATTTTTTGTTGTTCAAACAACTATTTTGGAATTCAAATTCTGTTTTTGCTCTTCTCTTTTACCTGTGTTTAAGGTGAAGTGTAAAACTTTCTCTAATTGCCACCCTGTAGTAGTTCATCCTTAGGATATTGTTTTAAACATAATTGAATTGCTGGGGTACATTAAACGTTGCAGTGTTTTAAGCAGGGGAAATAATTTAATGATGTGGTCTTTAAGACAGTTAATTAGCCTGGCATGTATGAAAGTGTAACAAGAACACCACCTACTGTAAAAGTGAATGTTCTACACTCCCGAGCACTAATTCCTTATAGCTTTACCCTGCATGGAAATCCTTAACCCCTTCTTTGTCAGAAGTTTTTAGGCACAGTTCTGGAGTTCAGAGTTGATGATGCTTCACCAAGCATCACCAAGCTTAGCCAAAGGGAAAATCTAAGAGGTGAAATAAATCACAACTGGTTTAAACATCAGGAGTGATCATTTCTGGAAAGATTATGCTGGGGTCTGGTACAAGTCGTTTTTATAATGACGAGGGATTTTTTAGCTGGAAATAGGAGGGATTTAAGTAAAATTTCTGGTGATGTCAGCACAGCATGGCTTTTAGAAAATTGGTCGTGGTGACTCTGCTGCAATGTTGCTGGCTTCATTTCTCCACCGTAAGACAAACTGCAGATGATAACATCTAGCACTTGCTGTCGCCTTAGCAAGAAGTGGTGCAGGTCATGGTGCAGGGGAAAGAGCAGGGTCCCTCCACAGCTCTTCAGATCTATATTTCTGAGTGGATCTGTGTCTCCTGTTCAGCCTGTGCCGGTGGGCAGCTGAGTCCCACTGTCCCCCTCGGAGTCCAGAAGCTTCCAGCACCTCACAGGGACCTGCTGGCACTTGGCAGGATTTGCCCACTTGAGAATCATAGAATGGTTTGGGTTAAAGGGATCTTTAAAGATCATGTAGTCCACCCCCCCCTGCAATGGGCAGGGACAGATGTCAAAGCTTTGCCCAAAGCAAGGCAGGACAGAGGATCCTCAAAGAGGACTGCAGGCATGGACCACCCAGAGTCTTCAAAACACAGTTGCCAGCTTTTATCAGAACTTACACAAAGCGTGTGTCATCTTTTAAGCTCTGCCTCTTTATCTTGCTGTAGCAAATCCATGATAGTTAGTGACTGTAGTAACACTCCAAGTATGAAATCCTCAATCCCCAGAGGTCTTTTGCTCCTCCGACAGAAGACACCTACAACTAGTCATAAAAGACCACACAGCTTCTTATATTCTGTATTGCTGGGTCAGTTGTGAGACAATTCAATGGGATGATAATGTCTTCTACTGAAATCACCAAAAAAAAAAGGAAAAAGAAATCTGCTGGGGAGAAACAGTGAGGGAATTCTCCCGGGAGCAAGGAATCACAGAATCATAGAACAGTTTGGGCTGGAAGACACCTTCAAAGCCCATCAAGTCCAACCCCCCTGCAATGAGCAGGGACATCTTCAACTAGATCAGGTTGCCCAGAGCCACATCCAGCCCAGCCTGGAATGTCTCCAGGGATGGATGGCACATCCACCGCCTTTCTGGGCAACCTGTGCCAGTGTTTTACTACCCTCATTGTAAAGAATTTTTTCCTCACATCCAGCCTGAATCTCGCTCTTTTAGTTTAAAACCATCACCCCTTGTCCTATTGCAACAGAGCCTGCTAAGAAGTCTCTCATCTTTCTTACAAGCATAGTGCTGGCCTTGTTGAAGGCCACAGAGACACTGCTTTTACTTCCAATAGCCCCCAACTTTACTCAAAGTCACTTTCTGCTTTTATGTCTGCTCTCAAAAGTGTTTAGCACAGCAGAATTCTCTCTTCCAGTCAGAGAGCAGATCTTATGTTTTGCAGGCGGTGTTCAGCACTGGCAGGGCAGGGAGCATTCCTGATTAAACAAACTCCCTAATAGACCAAGTCTTGCGCTGCTAAACTCGCATGCATTATTGCGCAGGAGGCCAAGCATATTTCAGCCACAATGATGGAGTGGGCAGCACTCTGTCAGATCAATTATGTACAAGGCCCATCTTCTCTATGATTCCCTCGATTTTTCCTCCTGACAGTTCACCTTGTGCCCAACCTTCTGTTCTCACAGAGAAAAACCTGCAGACAATAGAAAACCTAAGGCTGTTTTTCCTTGCCGCAAAATGGTATAAAGTAACTCTTTCCTGTCAGGTTCCTCATGACTTCTCACACAAATTTATCTTCCCCACTTTAGGAGATTTATAGCCTCTCTATTTCTTTCTTTTTTTTGTTCTCTTTGGTAATATAACAGAAGAAGTGAATGCACACCAGGCTGCTGGTTCACAGCTGTGGTCCCTGTACCGTTACTAGCACTGCAGCTAGTGGCAGGTACTCCAGCCTACTTCATCTTCAGTGGGGAGTGTCCGTGCTCAGACACTGCCCATTTTCAGGGCAGAAGACCCTGTCCACACCGGGGGTATGGACTATTCCACACCCTGGCTGTGCAAGTGGGCTGACACTGGGCTTTAGCAAATGTTTCTTTTCATGGCAGAACATGCCACAGCCCAAAGGAGATGAGTCCCAGGAGAGACTGTTCAGTTCACAATTATCTGATGCAAGTGGCCTCAATCATTTATAATCACTGCTGCCCTGCAGTATTTAATTTAAAGAATGAATCTGGATTTACTGAGTGAGGACCAGTATCAGCTCATCCTGCCTGGGCTAATTCAAAGCAGATTTCGTTAGAGTGAAGTGCTGAGTAAAAATGGACTGAGTAGTGTGAGCTGGGGCAACTTGAGAGAACGGGTCTGAAACTGATGCCTCATCTCTCAGCATCCTGTACAGCTGGGTCAGCAAAGTGAGCTTTGGTGGTACCTAGGCTGAAGGTAACTAGGAAAACACAGCAAAGGAGACAGAAGAAAGTTGCTGGATGGCTCAGACAAAGTTTCTTTTATTCCTTCTGTGCAGAAGATGGAGATGTTAGAGCACATGTTTAATTCCGGTGAACTCAGTTGCGTGCGAGCAAAGCCAACACAAAGCACAATCAAGCAATCAAGCACATTGTTATAGGTGGAGTTAGATTCCCCATGTATCATAAATAAAAGTAGTACCAAACTGAAACAAAGCTCTGACAGATGTGTAAGTGTAAATGCAAACCAGAAGTGATGGTTATCGGGGATGTCCTGGAGTCTTTACAACATGCTGATGGTGGGAAGCTTGGGACCCTTTCCCTGCCTTCAGTGGAGTTGTCTGGGCCATCCCTGCAGAGGAAGCTTCAGCTGAGGAGTTCTGGCTTAACTAAATTGTTCAAAACAGCCAGCATTTGTGATGTGTGTAAGGGGGGAGAGTCCTGTCCTTCCCCACACAAGATAGGAGCTGCCTTGATGTTGGTGCAAAGAACACGAAATGCAGATGGAACAAGTTGGGAATGCTGACCGCAGCTGAGACTGGATAGATGGCTCCAGCCAAGCAGAAGAACACATAGTTTTGGTTCAGATTGATATCTCCTGCAGATGCCTTGTCTTCCTAAGAAGCACATCCTTTTCTAACCTCTGTCTTCTCTGATCAAAAGATTCTTGCCTTTTGATGGGGCAGAAATGAAGCCATTTTTCTACCTGTGTCACTTGAACCTGGGGAGAATTCAAGGTCCTGATTGTATGGGTTTTCCACATAGTCTTTTTTTACTGCTCACCATCTTGCCTTTCACTTTGATCTGAACAGTTCTGCTCTCACTTTCCAATCTCACTTGTCTCTCCTTCTGTAATGAGAATACCGATAGCAGATATATTATGTGATATATTGTGTCAAGCAGTCACAACACTCTGGGATTACTGTGTTATGGAATAAAGACTATATCTAGCAAGTGGCAGGATTCATCCACGAAAAGTCATTACATTCTCTGATGGAGAACTAATACTCTTCAAGACAACCTTAGCATTTTTGGTCTCTGGTACCCAAATCGATTTAAAAAGGGAGATCATGCATAATAAAAACCAAGCTTCAGCAGCTAAGAAATACGTAGTAAAATGTTTTCAAATGTATGTTAGTGCCATTACATGGTATAAGTTGTTTTTCATAGCTAATAGCTTCTCCTATTGATGACTGTAGCAGAACCTTACTAACAAAGTGTTCTGGAATGAGCAACATTACGTCTTTAAAGATACCTCATGTGTCTTTAGCAACAAAGAACAATTAGTCTTTTCACAGTGGAAAAGGTCAGCACTTTATATGTTCTCTGATATTTAAGGTTTTAATTAGAGGTCAACTACATAATGGTGGTGCCTGATAGTGTAGTGCTTTACGTGTGGTTAAGGCTGATTGCAGACAACCTAAATCCTTGAACCCTTTACTTCCTATTTGGGGATATTTGTGGTAAATACCTAGAAATGTTTGACCTAGAGGTGAAGCCCTGAACTCTTGTTGTGGTTTAAGCTGAACCCAGGACACCTCTAACCATGATCCAAGGAGAACAGTGAAAAAACAAATTAACTGGAACTGACTCAGAACAAAATCCACCTGGAAATCTTCCCTTTATTAGGCAGTGATTTGAGGAAATTTAACCCCACTGCAGAGCCCTGTAATTCCAGCTCCTACCACTACTGCTTTTCTGCTGGGTGCACTTTCAAAGGAAGGGGCCCAATAACCTAGATTACTAGTGAATATTTCAATCTGACAGCTCACTCTCTATCTGACAGCAGTGCTGTGACAACACGTCTGGGTCAGATTCAACACTATTATGTAAGCCACCAACCAAACCTTTTTTTGAATACATTAAAGGCTGCTTAAGTACAAAACCCACCCATGCAAATCTTAAAATGCAGGGAAATATTTGGCTAAGGAGAGCTTTGGACACCCTTTCGTGCCCACACATTATAGCAAGCGATCACACTGAGAAACAGCCTCCACAAGAAACTCCTTTGCATTTCCAGCATCCAAGAAATGTAACACATGCCCAAATTCCTCTGGCAAGAGGAACAAACCTTAACTCTGACCTCAGCTGGAAGTTGGCAGTGCCAGCTTTGGAAGGGGAAGCTCCGGCTGCCGGTTCCTCTTGGGTGGAAGGAGGCAGAGGAGGGAAATCAGCTCTAAGAAAAAGCTTGCCTGAACAACGTTTGTTTTTTTTTTTTCCAGTCTACAGCATAATATCCAACATTTCTTAAATCACTGGTTTGTATCCAGGACTGGAAATGCCATCTCTGGTTTCCAGCAAAAGGGTGATGGTGGTAAGTAGGACTCAAGGTGAGAGACCCTTGTCCTTTTTGGCAGGGCTCTGGCAGGTTTTGGCTAGTCGTACCAGACAGATGGTTGGCGTGATTGGAAGCTCAGCCATTTCTTCTGGGTCAAAATCCTTTCTCCGTGCTTCTGGAGGCTTTCAGCTGCATTTCATTTCTGGCTCGACCATTCTGAGCTTGATTTAAATAGGGCACTCATAAGCAGAAAGAAAGATGCTCACAAAGGGCTCTGTAGCCCTTTGAGTTGTTCTATATTAACACCTATCCATGCAGGCAGTGTTCCATTGCTCCCAGAACAACTCTTCTTGTCACTGATTGATCCTGTGCTACTGCCATTTATCCACAGGCCCATCCATCTGTCTTGGGCAGAAGTGGAGACACAGTGGAACTGGAAGGGAAACTGCTTAGAGTTGTGGGTTATGATACCAGGACTGGATGCTCTCAGGTTGGAATGGCACGTGGCAAGGCTGGCTCCAGGCCAGCCACCAGAGTGGCCTGAGAGACATGTCCCTGCTAGGGCAAGGACTCTCAGCTCCTGATGAGATATCCCTTATGAGGCGTATTTCATGCCCTCCATGGTGGCCTCTCCCACCTGAATGTCATGTCAGTGTCACCGGTTCTTGCTGAATTTGGAGCTCAGCAGTTCCTGGGAGGTGGGAGCATCTGCCTGGAAGCAGGATATTGCTTATCAGCATCTTGGTTCTTCAGAAGGCTGATTCTCCAAACTCCTGCTGAGCTGTTACCCAATGGCTTTCTTCTGACGAAGAAAGAAATGCTTTGCACCCCACTGCTAAAGGGATTCTGATTCCTGGGCCATGAAGTCAAGTAGCTTAAACCAGCCTGGGACCCTGCATGTTTTCCCAGGAGGATATAGGATAGCTCACAAGGTGCACAAGATAAGAAGACTGAGCAGAGAAAACTACTCCAGTAAGAAGCATGGGCAGGAAGGGACTTTACACTAATGAAGTGGCCTTAGTACCATCCAGTAGAGATGAGCAGGACCATCAGCACTGAAAGAACATCAACCAAGTTCCTGCGGTATCAAAGGTTGCAGCGATAGGGAACCCCTCACAGAGGGTACAGATGGATCTACCCATGAATATTGTACCAATTCCTCTAGTTAAAGGAAGAATTATTTACTAACAAGGTCTGTTAGTAAATTCTCTAAAAGTTTACTAACCTTTCCTGAAAGGTCTCTCACCGTGTCACTGTGACAGACTTTGGCTCACACTGTTAGCGCTAGTGGAGGTACTTTGGATTTGCAGACTGCACATTTAAGCAGGCTTTGGCCCCTCTGGTTTAAAATGCTTCAGGCAACCTGCTCTCCTCATGCAGAAAAGTGGTCATAATACTAGATTTCATCATTTCCTCATCATTCACTGTTCAAACAGGTAAAGAAAACACACATTGTGCTGCTTTAGAAAGGAATACTCTCGTTGGGGCTACCAAGTCAGAACATCACATTTCGTATATGCGATATGCGAGGTATTTGATTATTTGTAAAAATCCCTGTGCTTCAGCAGCACTGTGGGCCCTGTGAATCAGAGGGTGATGTGAAGAGATGTTTATTTGAAAGTCTTGTCTCCCTCAGCAGCCCACATCGTCTCTAATCTTCAGCAATCTCCTTCCTTTCTTCTAGAAACAAAGTCTTGCCTACCCAGCCTGGTTCCTGTACACTACCAACCTCCCTGCCTTGGATTTTAAGGAGGTTACACATTGGTGTAGGTGAGGTGTATGTTACTTAAGGTCTTAGGTTCAAGTCCTCTGACAGGAGTGTGGATTAGCTGAGGTATGATTTACACATATGAAAATACAGTTATTTGTATTGCAAAACCAGCTACTTCTGCAGGTGGTTAAGAAGAAAAACTGGCTCATCACTTGTACCAGGTATCTGCAGTTATACCTGACTCAGGCTGAGGAAAACAAGTCTTTCTGAAGGAAACATTCACAGAGCCATTGATTGTTACAAGAATAAGTAGGACCAGTGTCTGAACCGTACAACACAAACGTCCACACTGATGCCTTTTTAACCCCAAGCTTATCTTCTAGACAATCACTTGTTCCTAGTATCAACCTAAATAGATGAGCTGCATGTAGGCAGCTCATATCTCCCAACAGATCTACAAGGGAAGGAAACCTTGCCTCTGATTTTTAAATACATAGTCAGCTTTCATTTTTAATGGACATCCAAATTCCTGTGTTCTAAGGACAGAGAGCGGAAATCAGTACAAGAAGAAGGAAAGATGGAAGAAAATCATTTCATTCCTGTTACTTTAGTTTCAGTAATTTTATTAGTCATTGCCCCTGTGCAGTCACAAACTGCTTTCTATTACCCACTTTCCTGTACTAGCTGCACTCGGAAGAGTAAGAGGCACAGTGGCCCATGACTGGGTAGGTCAGCATTTTTTATTTCCTTTCAGCTTACTCTAATGAAAAGCACATGCGTCCAGTAAATCTTGCCTTTTCCCTTATTAAACCAGTCGATGTTCATTACTGAGGTCTGTGCCTGGCTGGGTGGGAATCAATAAGATGATCCTTTTAATCGCCTTAGTAATCAACAAGCTATTTCTTATTTCAATCTCAGCCCAGTAGTCATTGAAATACAATGATTTATCTGCATTACACTTGCACTCCCACACACGCACACACGTACAGAGCAGGGAAGTTTTATATGTGTACAAAAGAGAGGGAGAGAGAGGCTAAATTTTGCAATACACTTTAAATTATTGTGCCAGAGAAATACCCCTATTTTTATTATTTACTTCCTAGTAACTAGTAAGTGTATGCCTGAAGTGACTTAGTGGGAGTTAGGCGATACACCAGTGCCTGTGATGCAAAGCAGGAAACTGCAGGATATAAAGGGATTTTCATGGAAGGAATGGCCAAGAGGTTCATTATACTTGCCCTAAACCCACCTTCGTGATTTTTGCTTCTTATTCCCATTTCTGCCTCATCCAGGCAGACAGCGCAGCATGGCTGAGAGCACCCTGTGAGTACTGAGAGAACCTGGTGAGTGTGGCTCTGCCTCATCTTCCCCCATTGTAAAATGGGGATAGTTAGGCTGATTACCTTCATTAAATACCTCAAGGAATGTTATGGTACAAGAGCATTAGTCCTGGAGAAATCATTACTGTTGCAGGAATAAAAGCTGAAGTCCTCTGGCCTCTTCCTGAGCCACACGTTCTGTGCTGTGAACCTCACCTGCACTGCCAGAGGCGCATTTAGATAACTGCCCACTCAGAGCTGGGTCAACCCAGCCTGCACTCTCCTTTATGTGCCTGTATTATGAAGGCCTAACCATAAAAACATTTTAACCTTTCCTGGTTTTGCTTTGAGCCATCCTGAACCTGTTGTGTGTGGAAAAAATCAAGGAAAAAGCCACAAGACAGCAACAGCTGCAGTTTAAAACCTTCCACAGACAGAGGGGTCTCTCATTGAAGCCCTTCTCAGCTGAGAAACTTCTGAGGTGTTATTAGGGCTGGTTGTCTGAGTAAGGATTGTTTGCACAAGGGAGCAAAGCTGAGCGCTGCATTCTGCCGACGTATATGAGATTTAGTTTGTCTGCCCAAGCAAAGTATTTGGGGAAGAATGGCAAAACCCTGACGGTGTTGAGATAAACACAAAGTGTTCCATTGATTTTAGTGATTTTATCCCATATTTTCTTACTGCTGAAAGACCATTGTAGTATGAACTAGGAAGCATGTTAATAGATAGAAAAATTAGATACAGGGACTTTTTCCTGATGATTTATAAACTTTCCTTTTGGGAGGATGAAAAATGAGTGGAGAAGGAGACAGGAAAAACCCGTTCAAGTGCAAGTGCATCCATTGCAGGCATCAGAGCATCTTTCAGCTGTGCCTCCTGTTAGGTAAGGCTGGGCTGCATTTGGACTGCAACCTGACACTGCCCCTTTCTCCCCCAAACAGAGCTTTTTCTCATAAAATTCACTCAGGCACTTCTTCTCAAGTTCTTCATACACTTTTCGCAAGAAAAAAGAAATCATTCATATCTCTCCGAGAGAGGCTCGGATTCTTCAGATATTTTCCATTATAAGCTTTTGGCACCATTATTACCCACAGATCAAGTTACTTTTCTGATCCCCCTTCTTTCATCTAGTAAAAATGGATTATTTCATTATTAGCCTGGAACCGTTACTGTTCACAGAGATCAGGTCTGTATATGAACAATGCCTGCCCCAGTATATTACTGAAAATCCTGTGGCTGTTGTAAGGTTTCCTTTAAACACTAGAACTCTATTTTTTTGTGAGATCAGCGTGGTCACAAAGTCTCTGAAAGGATGTTTCTTTCCTCTGGGTTGTACAAAAGCTGGATATGGTCATTTTGATAGGTTACGGATGAATTTAGCTGGTGTTAATCCTATTACTAGTATGTTTGTGTATGCAACATACACCTACGTGTGAATATATATGCATTTCCAATGTCTAGGATAACATTTATTGTAATTTGACTATATTTTAAATATCTAACCAACTATAACTTCATGTTGCTGCTTTGTCAAACCTTGAGACTTCTTTTAAGAAGCCAGCCTGAGTAACTCTAAAATTCCCTATTTAAGCAGTTCAGATAACAGGAAACAAATCTGGCTGTTTCATTCCCAGTTTCTATTTTTGCTACTCGTCCTCTTCCATTGGAAGCGCATCTGCCCACATGTGGATCTCAGTCTGAGAAGCAAGAAAGTCTCCAGAAAGAAAATGCAGACCCACATCATGGACTGAAAAGGGAATGTTTGCAAGTCAGTGTTAAGAGACAGTCCTGTTTTCTGGGTTTTCTGCTTTCCTGTTTTCTGCCCCATTTCCTGGTTTCTATGGTGAAAACCACCCCCAGCATCAGAGATCATACAATTGTGGAAATCTATGAAATAGGGTAGGAATCTTGATTTGCAGGTCCTAGGACGCTGCCCTTGATGATTCCTCCTTTTTCCTCAATTACATGATTATCCCTCCTCTCTCTGAGTCCTAGATGCAGACTACAGCAGTTGTAAGCTCTGATCCCACTGCCTGCACCTCTGCTCCATCTTCTCACAGCAAATCATCCTCTTGTGCCCTCAAATCATTTTCCTGCGGGAGAGCACCTGTCCTCTGAGAAGTGGGCTAAATCCATCCACTCATTTTAGCAAGGATCACCAATAATCCCGAGCTGATGATAACTTCTAGATGCCAACAACACAGACAGCGGCAGAACAGATGGGAGGACAGGTAAAGCACTGGCTTCCCATCCCCACTCCTCTGAGAGAGCTTGAATTCTTTATGTCCTCCATGTGCCTGCTAATTAAAGTGTCTTAGCTGTTTAGACTCCACCAGAAACTGTTTTCTACCTAATATGAGACAAATGATTTAAGTAAGTACGGTCCTGAGTTAGACACTTGGTTCCTACTCAAGTCAGGGTGATTTTAACAGTATTAGGATTTATTTATTGTATAATGATCTGTTTCCTTCTGTGTTTATAATTTAACGGAGCACATTGCTCCTTTTTCCATTCTTGGTACCTCCCTTCCACATGTACCGTTTCCAGCCTCATTCAAACCCATGCTGATGAGGCAAGAAAAGACCACCCCAGCCCACCATGCATTACAGTTGCCTAGGTTTGATTCTGAATCTGGAATTTAGCAGGATTCCTCCGTTACGCTGAATTATTGCACAGAGGCGAGCCTAACATCTTTGTGGGATGTAGGCTCTTCCAGACTCTTTGTCCTCCATGGTAATGTCCCAATCACACTGAAGTGCTCCCAAATGTGCGAGGACTATTTAAGCTTTGTAAATGCCGTCCTCCAAAAATCACTCCACATAAATGTTTCATGTCTCTCCTCTGTGATGCACAGGCCCCAAACATTCAGCTGTGAGGGTGTTTATATTTGTGGAACTCTCTTGAACATTTGCTGTGGATTTCAAACAGCTGCTACACTGAAGCACTGGGAATAGTAAGATCATGAATATTCAGGTGAAGCCACTGGAATGAACAGCCGTTAATAGAATAAATGCCTAAACAGTTGTGTAAGGCTTATTAAGACCTATTGGGGCTGAGATAATAAATTCCCTCTTTGACATGTTGCAACTACTGTAGTTTAAACATTTTGGACCACCTCTTCAGAACTGAAAGAAAAAATTATGTTAGTTGTGTGTGATAACACAATGAAACACCTGGAAGGCTTGGCGCTTGTATTAGATTTGGCAGAGAGATTTGAACATGCTAGCTCATCCTCACTTAAAATCATGGCACTGTTTATTGTGTTAGTTGTCAAGGTTATCCAAATTGCAGGCAGTCTGGACTGAGTGCAGTGATCTCGCTAGAGAATAGGGTTTTTTTCCTATGATCCTTTCAAGTTTGGGAATAATCAATACTATACTTTTGCAATGGAGCAGTGACATGCACAAAACTCTATCACACAAAAAGAGAAACTAAATGGAACCTTAAAAAAGAGAAAACCACATTCAAAGTTGGTATCCCACTGTGGAAACCCAAGGAAACTTGCCCCTGTGGTCTGGCTCTGCACATTCTAATGTGATCGGCAGTTCTGCAGGTGACTTCCCTGCTATGGGGACACCTTGGTGGTGGCAGTTAGCACAGAGTCGCTGCTCGGAGTATCGCAGGTGGTTCAATGCTGCAGAACTGCCTTCCCCTTTGAATTTAGCTGTCACGTTGCATTACACTGCACTGTACTGCCTAGTTCTGGCACACTGTGTCATGAAACATAAAATCCAACAGGATGCAGCATAACTCTCGCAGGTTAAAATTTAAAAGCAAACTCAGTAATATTTGATCAGTTACCTGCTGTCAGTTCACATGAAGGGCATTTGATCTACAATAGCAGGCTAACTTGTTAGAAGCAAGCCTACACATGGCAGCGTGGTGCTGCATTCAGCTCTGCAGCGGCTCTGAGCTGGGGAGCCGCAGCAAAGCAGCTCAGGTGCACTTTGAACTTATAAAAATGAACCTATTTCATTCTTTTTAGAGAAAATAACCAAACTATACCCCTATTCACTAATCTCCGTAAATGACACGTAGATTCTGGCTAGTTGTTTCAAGAGGAAAATCACAGTTTATCCAACAGTATGACTTAATTCCACTGAAATTTGTACAAAACCCCACTATAACACACTGCACTTTCTGAGGCCTTTCTACGAGAAGGGATTAGCTTTTCTGATCTAGTTGCATGAATGATCTCAGATGTGTTTGTTGACTGCCCTCATGTATGCAGCATACTGTATAAATCAGCCATCTGCATGAAAGCATCAGAAGCTGGTTGGGATGAAATAAGAGCTAAAATCTCAACATTTCCCTTCATCCCTTTCCCTGCACTCCTGTTTCTCTGTGACCTGTTTATCAATATGAGAACCAAATCTGTTTCGGAAACTTCTGTGTCATGGTTACATTCTGGGAGGAAGGAACAGATGGAATAGATTAATTAGTCAAACTATGTTTAAGTAGAAAGGCATTTCTTTCCATGAGTAGCCAAAGGCTAGAAAGAACATATAAGGGACAAGGAGAAGTGCCTCAGGACTTCTTGCTTGTTGGAAATGCTTCCCAGTCTAAGACTTTCAGCAGCATAAAGGGTCTTTGATTTCAGCTCCTATTAAGAAATAGGTCAGGAGGTTCCTGCTTAGCAGGAAAGCAACTGCTCCCTCCAGCTCCTTAAAAGTAGTCACTCCAAAACATTTTCCACATGTTATTTTGATAGGGACTCTGGTGTGTAATGATTGCAATGGGCTAGTCCTGCAATACGAAAGGAAGCACGTATCTCTGCTGCTAGTATCCATCAATGGATGTATATATATACACACATGTACCATATATATACCCTTGCTCATCAGCAAGTGCTGTCTAATATGATGCACCATCATCTGTCTCCAGTTTTCCAGAGCCTCAGGCGAATAATCATTTCATCACCTCCCCATTTTTCCTGCTTGGAACAGATGATTTGCCACCACACTTCTGGCTCCAACACTGCTAGCTGCAACAAAGCTGGGCCAGACGCTGCTGCTTTAGAAACGTAACACGACTTTGTCGGTATAGATCTTTGACTAGTGATACCACCCTACATGAAAAAACAAAGCCTGAAGTAGCAACTGGTTTAGAAATCAGGTTTCAGTAGGTTTAGCATAGCTAACTCAGCCTGGTACCATGCACCAGGCATTAGCTGCCAGGCTTTTGGCTTGGGTTCAGTCATCTGACCTAAGAGTAGATACTTGAGCCAGACACCAATATGAGACTTGTGATCATAGTAATATCCCTCGCTAGCCAGTGGGGAGAAATATGCCCATCCTGAATGTGATTTAGCTTAATTTATGAGCCTGTTTTTAGCCATGGACTGTAAAGGGGGTCACTGATGGACTTGACTTAGATATTTGCCAGCTGAGCACCAGCAGAAGAAATCAAGCTCTTCCTCTTACTGGTTTGGTTTCAAAGGATCAATTCCCACAGGTAATCATATTTGCTAACTAAAACGTAATTCCCCCTATGACTACTCTTAGAGTGTCTTTTAGTGCTGTTTCTATTTTCATTTTCTGTCACGGACTGGAGGGGAAGATGGGCAGGAGTCTGGGACGGAAACAGTTATTTCAAATAACTGAAAGTTATTTGAAGTCAGGAAAGATTTTGTCCAAGAGGAAGATTTAAATCAAACCCAGATGTAGCTCACTGGTGTCTGGAACGGGAGAGATGGTCCCGGTCATAGAGTAGCACCCAAGGCTGGCTCAGGAAGCAAAGGGATGTCTGTCAGTTGAGGAGAACACTGTTTGCCTACCCCCCAGCCAGAGGAAATGTCCTGGGACTGCAGCTGGGCAATGCAGGAGCGGGGAAAGGACGGAGCTTTGAAAGCAAAGCCTGCTGGCTTCTTTTCCAGTTGGCAAAGGAGCAGAGTTGATATAAGTAATAGCAGGGCCTCAGGAGGAGGAAAAAAGCCTTTTAGTTACTGCATGGTGTCTGAGCGGGGGTCCCTGTCTCTGGAAGTGAGCCAGCATCATGTGCCCTCCCTCCTGGGATGGTAGATAGATGCAGTGTAGGGACTGGGCTGGCACTGCCCCAGATGAAACTGGTTCAATCCCCTGCCTTGTTGTCTCCTTCACCCTGAAAAAAAGGAGGCTGCTGTGTATCAGAGAGGTATGGCCCCATGCTGTGAGGAGCCATGTGAGATGATGTGTTCACATGCAGCTATACACCCAATGATATGCGTACGGTGCTCCTCATGCAAAGCTCTGTAAGCCAAGCAACTAGGCCACAGAAGCTTAACCTCTGAAGGTTATTTCTCCCCATCATTGATGGAAAAATTGACAAACGACAGCACAGGCTGGCAGGTGAAGAAAAAATGTTATGTAGGGCTTTCTATAGGCTTGCCTTTTTAAAAAGTAGCTTTCTAAGACTGGCTTTAAAAAATCTCTTTAAATTCACCGTATTTGTCATGTCTTTGCTACAGTTATGAGGAGAGAGAAGGTAGGAAAGCAAGCAAGGAAGAAAGCAAGAAAGATATTGCTTTCTTGGTTATTTTGCAGTAACTCCTGGTGCTAAGATCTGCAGTAAATCTCACAGTGCAGAAAACACTGTGTTTACTGAAAAAATACACATTTGTGGGATTTAGTCGCAGCCAGAGAGATGGGAAGAAAGAAGGAAGGAAAGGAAAGGAAAGAAGAAGAAATCACCAAAGGCCTGTTTAGTAAAGCAATATTTCAAAGAAACAACATGTAGATTGGAATGATCACTGTTAGATAACAAAGAGAAAACTTAGACTCACAGCTCCCCTTATCTCTTTCTAGGCACCTACTTGTTAAGGAAGTAGAAGTCTGGCTGTTCAAGTCACTTGGCTCTAATAGCAATATCTTTTCAACAAGGTGATACACAGTGACCAGGCCCTGCTGATGTGTAGCTTACCCTGCTAGAATGGTGACCTGGGCTCAAAGCATCTCACAGCCTTTGGATGCTGCACTGGCGGTTAGCATGATCTCCTTACCAAATGCAGGTTAACAACAGCAGAACCCAGACCTGGTTAGAGATCTTTAGGATCAGGCTGGGTATTTATGTCTTAACCCAGCTTGAGTTCACATCTTGTGTAGAGCTGGAAAAAGGATTTCAGTCTTTTCTAACTTGGATTACCTCTGCTGGAGGTGCACAGGGAATTCCAGCCCATGGCCCATCCCTGTCAGTGTTTAAGGCCAGGCTGGTCAGGGCTTGGAAGGGGGTTGGAACTGGATGAGCTCTAAGGTTCCTTCCAAAACAAACCAGTCTGGGATTCTGTGATTTTATGAGAGTAGGTTTACTTCACTAGTGGTCTTTCATGGACTTGTTAGGAATATTCCATGAATTCCTCGGAGCTTTCATCCCAGAGACTGCAAACCGTGGGTATAATTTTAGGATGAATGTGTGGTTATTGGATTTGTAATAGCATTAACTCATTTCTTGTTGTGTTTTTCTTTGAAGGGAGGAAATAATGGAAGCAGGATTATTTTCAGAAGGAGGCTCTTTTGGTGACAGCAAGCACATTCTTGCTGGGGAGAGGATTGTGGAGAGTGGGAGCACACGGTCAGGATCCTGGGGGATGCAGGAGTTGCATCCTAGCAGGAAAGAATTGGAGCTCATCTAAGTGAAGAATGCTGCTTGTTTGACAAAGAAGAGTGTAATCACCTGGGTATAAAGATCAGGGAATAAACATGCTATGACATGGCTCCTAATGTCAGCACTACCTCTGCACATGCTTCTTCCTGGGGAAGGAGTGAGCGTAAACCTTTGCATGGTGTGGAACACCCTGGGAAATGCCTTGTTTTGCACAGCATCCCCACTGATGATGCCCGTGGGTACCACACATCTCCTCCAGGCAGGTCAGCTAAATGTGATAGAGGAGTCTGCATAAGACACTGCACAGCCTACTGCAGCCTCTCCAGAAAGTACCACTGTTTCTTGAAGCCACTGTCACCATCAGTCACCACTGATTTTAACAGCCTGCTACCACTCATGTCTGCCCAGCACCTACTCCAAATGTGGCAAGTCTGGTGCTGTTGTTAGTTAGAACAAAGGTAGCCTGAAGAAACTCCCCAGCTGAAAAACCTGCACGATTAAAATAGATAAAGAACTGTATTTCAATTATACTTCATTAATCACAGAAGCCTGTTTTGCCTTTCTTTAGTAAAGGGGTATCCTTCCCTGTGATCTGGGCTCCATGGATACCACAACCAACTCCAACTTTGTGCCTTTAATGCTTGCACTGTAAAAACTGCTGTTTAAATATTCATGCTGACCTTAGAAAGCTATCCACTTGGCCATCTGGAGGACTCCCATACTCCATCCAGTAGTATTTTATTTTGAAGGATATATTCTGATCACACTGACGAGGCTAAATAGACTATTGGTCCATTTGTTTTGTAACTGCCATTTAGTTACCCCTCAGGATGTTAGCTCCATTTATCTGGGTGGAGGCGAATGAGTTCTCCAATAAAGCTATAGATAAATATGACCAAGTGCTGCGGCTGGTTAGGAGGTTACGCATTCCCACTGTGGCTGCTGTGAATGGAAGTGACCTTGTCTGTAGCTATCTAACCTTGCACCTTGTGATTCACATGAAAATTCAAAGCCAAACCCTGCCAGGTCAGAGGGACAACCCAGCCTTGTGTTGAAGAAAAAAGAGATCTGCTTGTTAAGGCAGTGCTGGGGTTGTGTAATGTACAGGGACACAGAGTGTGCGCTGCCCTGGGCTAATGGGAAAATGAATAGAGAGGGAAGACACTTATTTAACTGGGTTGGAAGTGGGAAGGAAAATGAGTGTGTGATATCAGAGAGAGCTAGGAAGAGAAGAAAATGCTCCACAGAGCAGAGCACCAAAGGCAGAAGGCAGAGGCGTCTCAACCCAGCACTTGGTGTGGCAAGGAAGGGCCATCTCCTCAGAGGTGCCTGCTCGTGCTGGCTTGAGATGGGAACAGAAAAGGGCACCAGTTTAATTCCCCACATTCCACAAAGGCACTAGTTGGAGTACATGAAGGATCACGGCCATCATGGTTATCCAAGGGCAATTCCACTGCCTAGGGATCTAAAAAGTCACCTGAAATGCACACACTAGGAATAGCCACTTGCTATACACCGCCTCGTCCCTGAGACAAGACTCCACCAATATTCCTAACGTAAGGTTAGATGGATTGTTCCCTATGAACACTGTTTATTGTGGTCTTTTCTCTGCAGTTTGGATGCGGGGGCAGTGGCAATGGTGCTGTTTGGCTGATGTATTTATGTTAGGAAGGAGGGTGGAGGAAGGGGGTGTATATCCATGGTCACGCCGACTTTTGCAAGCTGCTCTGGAAGAAAGTGCATGCTTAATTTGCATTCAAACTGCATCTCTGGTTCCTATCTCTCAGTAATGCTTGAATAGATTGTGGTGTGTACAAACCTGGCAATAACTCCAAGCTGGACTGACAAGAGTTAGGAAACACTGCTTAATTCTTCTATTTCATTTTACTTTTTTTTTTTTTTGATCTTGGAGGGAATTTTAGTCTTTGCTGCATGATCATTTTCCCTGTGATTCATGTCCTTTCAGGAAACAGTAATTGACAAAAATAAAGCACTTAGGTTGTTATTTAGTGAGCTCCAGCTAAATTCACACAGTCCGGCTTAACAATCTATGCCCTCCATGTCGCATTTGTTTTAAGCTTCCAGCCTCCTCTAGACAGATTTTTTTATTCCTGTGCAGGCACAAAAGCACTTTAGTCAGCACAATTTTGGAGGTAGAACAAAAAGCCTGTAATAGCATATCTCATGCTGCTATCAATTTTCCACTGCTGGAGCACTCCGGTACATGAAGTCCTTTGTCTATATTCAGAAGTCAGCTTTGGTGACATTACATGACCAAGTACAACATTATAGCATGTTCCACACTGTTTTGAATTGTAACTTAAAAAAAAAAAAAGAAAGAATAAAATAAAGAAAAGATGTCTTGGAATGTGGCCAGGGCATAATGATTTCAATTCTGAAGAAATCTGACAACCAATTACACTAAATTCAACATTTTCATGTACTATAAGTTTAAAATCTCCTCTAATCAAATAGGGGAAACCCTTTTTCCCCATTCTGCTGTGGTTTTAGTTACCAGTAGGCCTCTAAAAATCTGTTTCTGCTTAAAAAGAAACCCTGAAAGGTTGTATTTACTATACGTATGAAAAAGGGTCGAATCATACAATTATACATTTTAGAATACTAAAGTGATGTAAAAGAGACTAATCATGATCCCAAATTCAATTTTCAAACCTTTAATTGATCCCATCCCAAAGGTAACATTCTATCTTAATTGCCATGCTGAAATGGTTGCAATTACGTGAAATAAAACTATTCATTGGTAACTGGAAAAAGCCTCCTCATTAAGCACATGACGGCCAGCCTTGAAAATAGTTGATTGCAAAAGGATGCAACCACTTTGCTTGTATTTCCTTTTCTGGTTAAACTCTCCTTCACGTATATTGAGTTGGTTCCAAAAAACCACACACGCACAATAGCGAGTTGAAGATAGTACCGTGACGCGTGGCGGTGCTCCCTGTGCCTTCTGCAGGCAAAGCTGCTGCCTTGTAGAAGGGAAGAAAGGATGAGAAGGTCAAGTGTCATAGAATCACAGCATCATCAGGGTGGAAGGCACCTCTGAAGCTCATCTTGTCCAGCCGCCCGCAAGGCAGGTCCACCACAGAGGAATGTGTCCAGGTGGGGTTTGAATGTCTCCAGAGAGGGAGACTCCACAACCTCACTGGGCAGCCTGTGCCAGTACTCTGACACCCTCAGTGTAAAGTTCTTCCCCATGTTGAGGTGAAACTTCTTACATTCTAGTTTATGGCCATTGATCCTCATCCTGTTGCTGGGCACCACTGGAAAAGGCATGGCACCAACCTCCTGGCACCCCCCTTTGAGACGTTGATCTGCATTAATGAGATCCCCTCTCACTCTTCTCTAGAGTAAACAGGCCCGGCTCCTGAAATCTCTCCTCACAAGAGAGATGCTCCAGACCTCTGATTATCCTGGTGGCCTTAGTGCTGATCTGCTCTGCTGGCAGGTACCGGTGAGCAGAGCACACTGTGCTGTCTGTAAGGTGCTCCATGAAAAGGGAATTCCTCTGGAGATACCTTAAACTCTGCTCTGAACAAATTCATGAAACACTAAGGGACAACTTAGCTGCCAGTTAAAACTGGTAGTTGAGCTATGGGGTATGCATAAGTAGTCCTGCTTCTATAGACATGAAAAGGTTGGTGTCTTCTCTGTTTGTTTGTTTGGAAACCAAAATAAAAGCAAAGGAAACTTATGGTTTTGTGGAGGTGACAGAAGATGTTGGTGAAGCAAGAAGACTGGCAGCTTTTTTATTATTGCCAAGAGAGACTGAGCCACTCAATTTGATATCAACACCTGTGTCACTTGGAACGCTGCCTTATTGGATGCAGATATCATGCAAATAGTTATGATGTGCTTATTCATTACTATTACTCTTATTATTCAAGTCCTGTAAGATACAACTGTCTGGTAGAGATAAGCATGTTCAGGAGAGTTCACTAGAATTAGGAACAAGGCACAAGACATTCTGCTGTGACGGAAGGGGGTCACTGGAACATCTCTTTTTCTTCTCTTTGATCTTATCACAACACGACTGGAATGGATTTCCAGAAGTTAGTCCTCAGTCAAACACACACCACTCTCCGCCATTTGGGAATAAAAGGATGAATGTCTAGGGGCTGTGGTATACAGGAGATTAGACTAGACCTTCAAAAGCTTAAACAACTTAGCGGAGACATCTTCCAAGTAACTATCCAAGTAAATCCATCACATGGAAGTATTGAAAATAATTCCCTTCTACCACATAGGAAGTTTCCCTAGTGAGTGCCATCACCTCTGTTTGGGTGCAGGTTTGGAGCTCTGTTGTACTTGGCACTATATAAACTCGGTGAAAGGATAGTCCCTATCCCAGAGAGCGCCTGACTGATTGGAAGACGAGTCACAGAGTAGATACAGACAGATGGGAAAGCACAAGGTAAGATTGAAATGATTATGTGTTTAATAAGCATCAACTGCAGCACACCAGCTGTAGCCTCCCAGCCAAATTCTTCTGTGTATGGATTAAAGAAGTACTTGGGTTCTAAAGCAGCAAATTTCAGAAGGCGGAACAGGTCACCGGATATGCCCATCCCTTAACTTGATACACATACATCTATCTATGCTACATAAGCTTATTATTTATTGTCACAAAAAAATAGATCCTTTAAACATCTAGGAGATACAGTGGAAGTGATGTAGGTGCCTGAGTCTTAGCGATAAGAACCCAGTTTCTGTTTCCCTTTAACAAGAGGACTTAGATGTCCAATGAGATTTGGCTGTCCAAGTCATATAGGCATGCCAGTGCAAACCAAATATTGCCTATATATATCTTTAAACATCTGAGCCTTTGAATTGCAGTGCTATGCAGTGATGAATAAATGCCTACTTGGACATAGAACAAAGATATTTGACTAGCTGAATAGGCAGCATCTGAATTGTACAGAACATACAGATACTCTGCTAAATGAATGGCTGTTCACTTGCTTGATCAATAGAAAAAATTGCTCTTTCTCTTTCCGAGCACACAGTATTTGCAGTAAGGAGGACATGTATATAAACCCCCAAATCTATTGCACCAGCACTTGAGCAGAGTTGTGAAAATAAAACCAGTGCATCATTCTGCTGGTGAAATCTTGCACAGTGATTCAGATGGAAATCATCACTAGCCCTAGAGATGTTTGGGTTCTGCACCCTTCCTGAAGCGTGCAGGCTGGTGGAGCAGGATTCCAAGCCTGACCTACTTTTGTCCCCATCTCGTTCCATCAGACCTAAATCCTGGTCCTGCATTCAATCTGGAAAATGGTAGTGAATACAAATGATTCCAGGCATTGCCAGGAGACTCAGAAGGAGACTGAGTTAACTATTAACTTGAACCCGGTGCACTTGGGTAGGTCAGGGACTTTGAGGTCATGCAAAATTGTTCCTCTAGCAAAATCAATGCACTTTTTGTATAAATCAGCTTTGGAACAGTTTCAGATTTCTGTGAAGGATCAGTCTTCACTCAGAATGATGGTAAAAGTCAGTACAAAAACTTGTATTTGAAACTTTCCCAAACTTTACTAAAATAGAAATGAAAGGCCATCTTCTCAGCTAACATAAGCTGCTGTGGATCAGCTGTATGACAATTACCATGTAGATCAGCAAGGCTGGCATTTATTTAGCTGGCTGCCCCACCTCTCCTATTGATCACTGCAGCTGAAACCATCACCGTGTAGGTTTGTCTGATGTAAAAAGAAAACACGTGAAATGTCAACAACTTTAAACACAACAGTTCATTATTCAGTTTCGTTTTAGAGCACTTCAAAGAAATCTCTGAGCTGTGAAAGCTGCAGGATTTGAACATCATTTTAGCTTTGTATTTCTGCTGTAGCCCAGGGAAGATGTGCTGGGATGGTGTGGGGAAGTGTTTTCTACCAGTGCCCTTGTTCCTAATGTCACTTAAGGATGAGACAGCTGAGCCAGCATCAAAGCAGGATTGATTGAAGATGTACCCTTGCGAAGAGGTGGGGACTGCCTCTACTTCTACTTCTGATGGCTGACTCAAACTAGTCTAATCTGGGTACCCAGGAATGTGCTTGCCTTCTCTGCCAGGTGGATGTTTGACAATCATTTTCATTAGGTCTGGACTTTAATGAGGGTGTGTTACCTGATATCAACTGCAACAAAAATGTGCAAAGCTCAGCCTGAGCAGATGAGAGGAAAACCAGAGATGGCTGGTTGTGCCTGGAGCAAGGTGCTTGGCTTCATTTCTGTTCAGGTGAGGATTTGGTAGGCAATGTCTAGTTAATGAGGACCTGCAAAGAGACCAATTTGCTGTCTTGCAATAAAGAAGGGTCCTTGGCTTTGATTTCGGTTCACTGGTAAAAGCACCTAAACCGGAACCTTTGCAGTTTAAACTTTCACCACCTAAGTTTTTGAAGTTTAGGACCTGGCGTGCTGGACTGTGTTTCACTGCTTTCATCCATCACCAGTTCTGTCCTGATTCAGCTCTTATGGATTGAAATAGAGGAGATAAAAACATTACCGGGGAAGACAGAAGAGAAGTGGTGGTTTAGGTTTGCTGAGCAGCCTCGGATGTACCAACACAGAGCTGTGCAGATGCAGCCATAAACAAGAGGCAGTGGGTGAAACCACTAATGTACCATGCTTCTGCAAAACATTTGCCCACAAACATTATTAATCACAGGTAAACAGAAAAGGGTGGAAGCAGCAAGTGACTTGCTCACAGTAGTTCTGGGCAGTAAAGCAGTAACTGCACTACTCACCAGAGGTGGTATAGGAAGTCAGTACAGAGCTGGGGCTAGACCCCAGCTACTCTAATTCTCACCCTCCTTGTCTACCTGCTGTGCAATGCCGAGTCTTTCATCTTAAACACTCCTCAATTGTCTTGAAAGCGCAATCTGATAACACTGCTATGGAAACTTGGGACCCATATGGGGTCACTGCATAAAAGCCCACATAATCACAGAGATATTTTTGTCCTTTCAGCACAAAGAAAGTTAATAATCACCATTAGAAACACCATGAAACGAGAGCACACAAAGCAGAGTTAGCTCCACTCGGAGTGTAAATTGCATAGTACTCTGAGATGAAGGCATGTTGTATTCTTTTCATGGTTATATTTAAATCTGTGTTTTCTTTAATTTAAATCTGCTCTATAAAGATCTCAGCAATTTGAAACAAAAGTATCCTTTAAAAAAAGAAAAAAAATGACATGATAGCATCCTTCATGCCAGGCTGGCCCTGTTGTGATTTTACATTGAGGGTGCATTTTAATTGATGAAATGTGCTACACAGCACAACTTGAAAAAGTAACAACCTTTAGTTACCATTTGGAAATGTGATGGAGGTGGCAGAAGTTAAACTCTTAGGACTAAATGAAATAACAGAAGCTCCCTATCCTTTCTTGAAGACGCTCATTAGTTTTCACTTTCTCACATTCTGTTTGCCATGGATTTCATCCAAGAATGACGGATGTAGAGTTATTAAGCAAGTGATAGTTTCAAAACTCCAAGTGTCAGTGCTCAATGTGGAAGCTCAGTTACCTTGCAGAGGACAAGAGGTTTAAGTACCAGTACAAAGGAGCTAGCATGATCGCAGAGGGAATGATCACACAGAGAGGTAGTGACAGAACAGTATGAGAGATGCAAGTCAGTTATAGGAATGGACAAATAAACAAAAGAGGAATGTTTGAGGAATAATCTGGAATTTGGATGCTTCAGCACATACAGGAAACTGAAAAAATAAAAGGATAAAAAAAGTGGAAGGAGTATTAATATGCAGAAGGCAATGAACAAGTACCTTTTCCTAACTTCAGTGCAGGGCTGGGATGCAGGGATATCTCAAATACTGTAAGGCCTCTTTGAGGGAAGAGAAGAATCACCGATGTTTCTGATTATGGGCATGCAAGAACCCATAGTGAAAGGTGTTCCTGGCCATGGCAGGGGGCTGGAACTAGATGAGCTCTAATGTCCTTTCCAAACCAAACCATTCTGTGATTCCGTGATTCTGTGAAGAGAAACCTGTGCGTACAGGTTGGTCTTGTCACTCCTGTTGGCCTACTGACCACCCATGGCCCATGAGACCTTACAAAAGGCTGCACTAAATGGACCTGCTGGAGAACACAGAGAGCAAAGAGATGCCTCAAAGCATGGACTTTGAGTGGGAAGCAGAAGAGCAAAAAGCCCAAGTGATCTCTCCCCATTTTACCTTTCAAGTGACACCACTACCACAACTCCCCCCTTTCCTAAAGATTTGGACGTTCCATCTGGCCCTGTTCTCTTGTATTTCCTACCACACACTGACACTCTGAGCAAGTCAAGCCCATGTGTCAAGCTAGACTCAACCCAAGACTGTTTGCCTTTTTGAATTCCTTTTCCCACTTGATGATTTTGCTCAGACATTAAAGTGGAAACAAAAAATAATGATGGAAAAAGCTGGTTATGGAGGGGTTTTCTGTTTTAGATGCAGCAAAAGCCTAAGAGGGATCTGAGGGAAAAGCCTGTTGAGCAGTTTCATATTGGATTTCCAGGCTTAAGGGACTTGATGTGTGTCAGCTTGAATCAGATCCTGCAGCTTGGGAAGTCTACCTAGTCCTGGACAGCAGCTTGTTTCCTGTTCCACACCTGGAAGCCAAGAGGGTCATATCTAGAACCACAGTCTGGACTGTTTAAACAAGATTTACCTTTATTTGTAAAGGTTTGATTTTACTTTTGAGTTAACTTAGAGACTCATTGTTAACATCCAGCCTGGCAGTGGTTTAGACTGACAGGAACCTTTCAGAGCAGAGGCTCTTACTAGGTTTCTGTTATCAGCTATAGAAAGACTTGCAGGAATTTGGCTACATGCAAGCTGAGCCTGTTTTTCAGTTTATTTCAAACAGCTCAATTTTAAACCTCTGTCCATAGCACCATCATTTCTTTCATCTCCTTTTAATCCAGTTTGATGCAAACAAGTTGGACCTTAAGTTCTTATATTCACGCATCCCTTTCAGCATCCTTTAAGACAGCTAAAGTGGTGAAAATCTATTTTTGCAACATTGCCTACTGAGGAAAGAGTTTTGGGAACCATAAATCAAGGGATGATAAAGATTAATTTGAGATATGTCAGGGGAAAACAAGAAGAATGACTGGAGTGGTAGATGACATGACCTGGTTATAGATGGGAGGAGGATTAATTTCTTTCTTCTCTGTAGCTTCCTTTCTTCCTATTTGTAGGCCTTTCCTGTTTCCTGCAGAACACCTCTTTTAGAGGTCCTGGTGTCCAAAGTGAAAAGGAATGGGAGCTGCAAGGAGAGACTTTAGGGCTTCAACATCCTCTGTGAAGCACTGAAATAGACTGTCTGGACAGGTCATAGACTATTCATCACTGGAGGTCTTGACAACACTGGAAAGCTGACCATGCTTTTGGACAGCTGAATGTACTAGGCGACCTCTTGGGCTTTTTGCCAGCAAAATTAATGGCAAATACAGAGGATTTCTTCCCCTGAAGCCAGAGTCTTGTGACATTTGCCACCAGGCTGAGTAGAGGACCCTTTCAGAAGTCTTTTCTGGAGGAAAACCCCCATTAATTTAAGCCTATTTAGTGCTATCTTGCATACGAGTTAGCAGTTATTTCCCATTCCCACCCCCTGGTAATTTTAAAGCCCTGCTGCAGCAGACACTATGATCTGTCAGTTCTCAGCCTTGGCTTTTGTTGCAGCTTTCCCACTCCCCCTGATGCTGTCTCCTTGATCTGCTTTCTTAGGCATCCATTGCTAGGCCTTTGCTCTTTCTTGGATTCATGCCTGCATCTCAAACTCATCCCTATCCTTTCCCATGGGTTTACTGTCAGATCCTTTGTGTACACAGTCATCTTTCACTGAGGACTTCACACTGTCTCGGTTTGTCTCGTGCTCTTTACCATATTTCGGGCAGCCCTGATGGTATTCTCCAAATACATATTTTGCTGGAAGTCCACACATTTATTCTTTCCTGGTTTTAGTCTTCCTGTAACCTTAATTAGAAATGTAATTAGATGATGGCCACTATTCCTTGGGAGCTCCCAAGCATGCACTAATTTGTAGCCCATCATTACTCAGTACAAGCCAGAGAAAAATCCATTTGCTGTAACAGCTGTTGCAGGGCATGGATGGGAAACAAGGTGGCAGGCTGTTTCTAGAAAGGTCCAGAAGAAAATGAGTGTGATTGAACTGTCTGAATGTAATAGAGTGCCTTAAGAAATGGATGAGGTTGATTTATCTCCTCTCTACCAATTATACCATTATAATTCTTGCCATAAGAATTTTTAACATAAGGTTTGCTGATGGGTTCATGGAAACAGGGTTGGACTGGACCTGAGAAATCCCCTGTGGGGTCCTCTGTCCAAAAGCAGGCTTGCTTCTGGCAGAAGTTTGCCTAACATATTTTTTAGCATGTTACAGCATCTTGGGCATGTCTTAAGGAGGCTTTTTTTCCTGAGTCAAAGACAAGACAGCAAAGTCTGGAACAAGAACCGGAGCAGCAATAACATCCTGTTGAAAGTCGGCATATTTGAGAGCTTCCTGACAGTGGTGCAGAGTAGTAAAGAGTAGGTCTACAACAGTTATGAAAACAGACATGGAAGAGGGAATTTCTGTCTCAAAGAACTTACAGAAATGATAAGCAAGTTTTGTATCCATTTCAGCTTAGGTTTTTTTAGGCTTTGTGATTTGATTTTATTTAACCCAAGTCAGTTTATCCATCTTTGACGTTATTCAGGATTACAGGAAAGAAATGCTTTACAACAGCAAGCTTTATTGAAAATTGCTAAATGTGGGCTGCAGAGTAAAGCACTGCTCTTGGTCCGTGATAGGATCACATCAGCCAGTTTAATATGATTCTGGGCCTAAGACTGATACCTTGAATGTAGGTGTAGATTCAGTTCTGTTAGCACACCCACCTCCTATAGATGGAACTTGTCATCCCATACTTAGCATTAAGATAATATACATTTCAAAACAGCCCACTATCATCCTTACTACCAGTATTATTTCCACTGTACAGGTGAGGCAGAGTGGAAGGAAGGACCTCTTTCAGCTTCTGTTGAAATACACGGAAAAACTCACACTGACTTCATATGAAGTTAGATCAAGTTCTAAGGCTGCACGTCAGTGGTTTTCTGAGTGGTCCTGACTCTGCACAGGGGCCCCTACATCATGTTACATTCCTTCACACAAAAAAGGATGTGGGAATTTTTTACCCTTCCAGAGACGGCTCTCTCTGGAAATCATATTTGCTTTCTCTGTAAGTGCTGGAAAGAAATGGATGTGAAAGCCTCAACAGTTAACTCTAAATGGCCTTTTATGCTGGCATCATTTTTTGGAGGGGGGAGGAAGAGAGTGTGCACGCACAGCTAAGGTCTTAATTCTATCTCCAGATGCTGTGCATAATCTAGAGGTTTATCTTAATGAATTATTTCTGTTATTACTGCAGGCAAAGTGAGATTTAATTTGATGTGTGATATATCCCTGGATTAACTACCCTTTGGTTTTATTTGCTCCATAATGGTGAATTTTTGTTTATAGACCCATTTTGTAATTACATCCCTGAGCTCAGAAGGACTACAGCACTGCTGCTCCATCCTATAGGAAATCGGGATCCAATTCCCTTCTCCCAGTCCTGTTGTCAGCTGTGGCTAAAACAGAAGCTGCACAATATGATGTTCACCATTTTGTCTTGCTTAATAGCAGCTTTACGGGACAAAGTACATTGAATTGAGAGACTCTCCTTGGCTGAAAAGACTGTGATTACAACTTGGGGAGCATATGCAAAGTGGCAGAAAGCTTCACCTTGAAAAATAACAACAGTGTGTGCTATAATGATGTGTTTCAGGAACAATTAGTTGAATCCCTCCTGATGCCAACATGTTGAAAGGGTCATGACACCACAGAGGCTCCAAGGGTGGTGCAGGGTGCTCTGGGCATAGGAGCACATGGAGCAGCTGACCAGTTTTCAGTGGGAAGCCAAGCTTTCACCCTCTGCTAAAAGATGCAGTTTAGGCTGGTAGTCGTGGCATTAGGACACTCTTCTCCCTTCCTACCCCATCCACCCTGGCCTAACCCCTTGCCTTGTCATATGCTTAGGAGGTCTAGGACCAACATACCAGAACCAGCTCATATTCACATCATCTCTTTACACTTTCTTGCAATACTCCCTCTTAACAGAAGATAAAGAGAAGACTGCCCCAAATCTAGCTCATCCACTTCCTTGGTGTTGGTGTGACAAAGCCATGGGGGTATCCTATATCTGGTATCAGGTGGGAGAAGGGAAGAAGCACTGAGGGCTGGGACCCCATTGCAGCTCCATGGAGAGCAGAACACGGCCCTGTGGTTACAGAAGCTGCGAGAGCACCCGTGCCTAATCCCCTGGTAACATATGGTATTGCATGCACGCAGCATTGTGTTTCATTGCAATCATAGTGATCTTAATTAGTACTACTTATAACAACAGAAGTCAGCATAAGTACTGGGAAAAGTAAGTGGAAGCAAACAAATCCATCTGGGTATTGGTATGTCTCTTGGAAAGAGTAGGTTTTTCTGACTTTTGACTCAGAGCAGCATTGCCTTATCATACGCTCCAGTTTGACCCTTCACTCTTAAACACACACCAGTGTGCTGAGGGCACAAACTGATCTCTTCCCTCCCTGGGTGACCCATGCTGGAGCAGCAGAGCTCTGCTCCTGCTGGAACCCTGCGTGATGGAGCACTTCATGAGTGCCCTGGAGTGGGGACTTCCATGGGACAAGGCAGAAAGGAAGTACAATCAGAAGGTCCTGCTTTTCAGTGAGGGAGGTGCTGGGTTCAATTGCTATTCAATGAGAGTCACACTAAAATATATGCCTATTTTCTAGGTTTACATCACACTAAAGACAAAATGTTTATTTTAGTGGCAGACAAGAATGTTTGAGGCCATTAAACTGCACAGAGCCAAAGCCTCCGGTTTGTCCAGAGTGCCTGCAGATTTACGTTTTACAGCATGTATTTGTAATTGCCCCTGACGTCTCAGTTTGCATACGCTTCCATTAAAAGTTTACGTCCACTTTTTTTTCATTCCAGACAATAAAATTAAATGTTGGAATGCCAAAGTGAAAAAAATAAGCCATGTCAGTCTTGCTTGGACCAGCACACGGTGGGATATTCAGAGCTGACACCAAAATTGTCTTCAAAATCACCTACTGTTCAGAGCGCAGTGTACTATAACTCAGCTTCCTGCCTTTTCCCACTTAAACCCAAACCTGTAGTGCTGTTTTATTGCCTTGGGAGTGTGAATTTCAAATGGCCCTTAAGGGCGGAAAATGATTTAAAAATATTTTTCTAAGAAGCCCCAAAACACAAGCAGCATTTTTATGAGTGAAAATCTAGGAGTATGCATCAACATTTGCAAACATATCTGAGGGATGCAAGCAACATAAATCCTAGGATTTTAAAGTTGTCACGAGGCCAAATTCTTGTTTCCTTTACCCTATGAGTAGTGTTTCTCTAGTCTATGGCTTGAAAGAGTTTCTCTAAATAAAATGAGTAAGACTTAGCCTGAAGTCTACACAAAATAATACGAACAATCTTTCTTTCCCCCAGGGAGGAGAAGCCAAGCATTCCTTGGCTTGACCTGTCCCTGCACACCCCATGGGGAAGGATCCACTGTGCCCACTGCCCTGAGCACTGGGTGCCCTCATCCCAGCTCTCCACCTGGCTCCTGCTTCCCCTGCCTGGCTCTGCCCTTTCCCAGTTGCTTTGCTGGATAAGGGGGACAGCACTGGAATCACAGAATCCCAGACTGGTTTGTGTTGGAAGGGACCTTAAAGCTCATCCAGTTCCAGCCCTCTGCCATGGGCAGGGACCCCTTCCACTAGAGCAGCTTGCTCCAAGCCCCTTGAACCCTGCCAGGGATGGAGCAGCCACAGCCTCTCTGGGAGCCCTGTGCCAATGCCTCAGCACCCTCACAGTACATTTATTGCTGCTCCTGGTCTTAAGCGGAGTGAAGAGGACCATAAACCAGAGAGCAGGTAGCAGCAGGACAGAGGCTTGCCACACTTGGCCTTTGCACATTCAAGTCAGGACTAGGAACAGCCAAGCCCTCCCAGCACTGACTTTGGTTTTTAAGGCCAGAAAGGACCATTACAATAATGCAGTTTGACCTCATCCACTACTGAAATGGACTGAGAAACCAATCACATGCTGGAGAAACTAAACAGACCTTGCACAGATTTTAAAAGCTACCATAGAGAATTTATGCTGATAATTACAGCCCTGCTACAAATTTTGGGATAAAATATGTAGCTGTTTGGGGTTACTTTCCATTCTGGAGTCCTTCTATTTCCTTGCAGGAAGTGGATGCTAGGTCTGCTACTTGCCTTCTACTGTAGCAGGTCATTTACTGGTCCTTTTTTCTATGCTAATAAGGTATAATAAATTTAACAGCACTAAAGAAACTATAAAGACTTGAAAACCATTATTACAGATTTTGTATGTGCAGTGAAAGGCAAATTGTTTGCAGCTATTATTGATCGGGAAAGGCTTGAGTTAATGTAATTGCAGAGCATAAAAGGAGGAAATATAATACAAAAATAAAATTAATATACCAGTCACAGAATCTGAACTCAAAAAGCCAATAAAAGACGTGTAATAAAGCACTCCAGAGAAATGAAACCCTGTCACAGTGAATATCAATCTATTTACCAAAGAATACAAATACCAACTGAGGCATTCCTCACTGCTCAGACATTTAGTCAAGTCCTGTCTACACTCACTGCTTTACAAAATTAGTGGCTGCAGCTAAAACCATGTTTCACTGACTGCAAAGCGTCAGCAAGGTCTTTGCCTGCCCTGCTGTGGAAGCACATCGTGGGAGTCTAACTCTGGGATGCAGAGTAAGGAATCGGAAAGAAGTTGGTCCAGAAGGAAAATGCTGGTGTCATCAGCCTGTGGACAGAACAGCTAAAAATGGAAAGTTTCTCAGGAAGCTGGGGTCTAGTTACACGGTGATACAAGATGTCCTACAGCAAAGTGCCCATCTAAACAACTCCCTGTTGTGACAACAGTGATATTATTGCTGTCAGAAATCGTGCATCAACTCCACAAAAACCATGACATTGACTATTGAATCAGGAGACTAAACAAGAGCAATTAGTATTGTCCTTTATATTTGTTATATGACTTTTCTGGACTTTCTAGGGTTAGGATTTTCAAGCTTTGCTCTGTCTCCATGGAGACCTGGTTGTATTTTATTGTGTGCCAATGCTCAGATTAGTGCCATGTTCAACCTTAGGCAGTTCTTGCCTTTGAAGACTAAAGCCTATTACAGTGAGGACTTGCTTGCAGCACAGGCAGAACTAGAGGTTTGTAGCAAAGCAGAGAATGTTCTCACTCCTCAAACTGTGCAGATTAATAAATTTAAGCAACTGCTAAATCGGAATCTATTTTGTAGCTTATAGGTTTTGGTAAATACGATACAAAGGGAAACAATGGTTTTCCATGTCCATAATGCTCTTTCTCCCTAAATCCTTGGGCAGGCTGTATTTCAGCAACTGTTCTGGAGAATGCTCCAGATCAGGCTGGAGGTGTTTGCCTTATTAGCAATAAAAAAGGAAAGCAAAGCTCCTGCTAAATGTGCACTTATACTTCATGTACCACAGGATTTTCTTGGCACTTTCAATCCAGAGTGGGAAGTAAGAATGTCCTATTAATGTGTCCATCCAGAGAGAGGTAAAATATAGATCTTTCATAGGTTATATATTTAAAAAAAGAAATGGCGCTTTTAAAATGGGATGTCCGATATCTGGTGACTAATGGATGACGAAGAGGTTGTGGGGTACTTTATTACATGTTTCCAGAGACAAAGAAGTCGATTGCTACTCACCAAGTTGATTTACAATGATAAATATTTCTATTTGTAGGAACTGCTC
Organism: Pezoporus wallicus; assembly: GCF_028554395.1. Classification (NCBI taxonomy): domain Eukaryota; kingdom Metazoa; phylum Chordata; class Aves; order Psittaciformes; family Psittacidae; genus Pezoporus; species Pezoporus wallicus. The sequence continues at coordinate 2,072,389 of NW_026638088.1, read as the reverse complement.
TGGCTTCAGTCACCTCCTCCTGCAGCTCAGGGCATGTAGAGATAGAAGAAAGCTTTGCTTTTTCGGGAGGAAACAATTTTTCTCTGAGCTAGGACTTACTGTATTTTTCTGGTTATCATGACAATCCTATCAAACAAATGGGCTGACAGCCCCAGAACAGCTCCGCTATCTAGGAAGGGAATGATGTGACCTCGAAGAATCATTATGTCATATTTGGTAGGAGCTTCGTTGCTTTATCAGTACCATTCCTTGTGCTGAAGCCATTAAAAAATGGAATAAAATGCTTCTCGGCATTTCTCAGTTGTGAGAGGGAAGAATGCAGAACTTCACCTGGATTTCTGCCAGTGGAAGAGAGCAATGAAGCTGGGACAGATTGGGGAGCGCAAAGGAAATGTTCTGGACACCCAGCTCTGGACAAGGTGCCCTTGGAAGCTGGGGTCAGCGACCACAGCGTATCTGTAGAGATCCGAAGCCTCAGGTAGCCCAAGCAGATATAATTTCTTGTTTCTGTGGCACTATTTGCCTTACTGGGTCTTTGCTTTCTTTTCATAGCATTCGGTGGCATAACCCACTTTACTGTGCTCAGGACACCAGCTCCCCTTTCATCTGCTGTGCCCTGAATTCTCTAGTGAATAGAGAGTTCCATATGTGCTGCACCAAGACACGTCCTGTGTCCAGAGTTCAGATGATTCTAAGTGAATCTCCTGCTTCCCTAAACCATGATTCTGGAGATTCTTAATATATGAAGATATATCTGTAATAATCAAGGTCAGAAATAGAACAACAGATAAAAGGGATCAGAAAGGCAGCCGCTGGTTTCCAAAGTCCTCTTGCAAAGAGGCAAAAAGAGACAGCTTTTCCACTGCCTTGTGGTGTGGTAACGACTCAGACTGCAGAGCGATGTATTTGCTGATGCAATACTGGAGGTGGACAAAACAACTGTACTTGGGGAAGGCTAAATAAAGAAGGGTTGCGGCTTCAAAGAGAAGTACTTGCAACATGAAACTTGTGAAGGGTGTTAGTGTGACAGAAGCCCTGGGGGTTCCTACAGGATGCCCATTGATACGAGTAGCAAGGTCATGATGGATCTCAAGAATCCATCAATCACTGGAGCGCAGACTGCAGGCATGGCATAGCTGGAGTGGCACAGTCACTTCCATAGCACTGGCTGAGCAGGGCTGCTCGGGCTCTCATGCCTTTGAGGGAAAGCAAATTATTACAGAAGGAGCTCAGAAATGTTCCAGCATGACAAAGGTATGTTATAACTCATCACACCAGGTCTGGCATATGCTGCTTCCTACAAAACCACAGAAATCTGTGAAGTAGCTGACTCATCACTTCCTTGTCCTGGAGGTGGTGAGCAGTTTAACAAGAGGAGTTTTTTTAAGGTCATTATTTTATAGGATAAAGGTATCAATTCTCTATCTTTCTATGGATAATCCTGTTACAGGATAACACGATTTTAGGACAGTCAATTTCAAAGGACAATCTTTTCGGCCTGCCTGAAGTTTCTATGTCCTTCAAAACTCCACTCACGCAAAGAAAATGGGAAAATCTCAGCTTCCTATTACAACCGTTGAACTGCATTTTGGCTGATTTCATCAATACCTTGCACAGCATCTATGTAATTTATTGACATTCTCAGTTTAACTAAGTTATGCAAGTATACTGAAAGGGTTGCTACCCAAAGCAGCTTACAGCCTGACATGCTTGCAGGCAGCGGTAACACCTATCAGTGTGCACCAGGCAGAGGTGGGCCTGCTCACACCACTGTGCTTAGCTGCTGCTCTTCCTGTTGTTTTACCTTCCCAGCATCCTTACAGAGCAGCGATGTGTTTGCTCTGATGTCTTAAATGTGGGGAAAGTGAGGAACAAACAGACTAAATGAGTTTCCCAGAGTCACAGTGAAAGGCAAGACCTGAACACACATAAACCAGAGCAGTGGTAAAAATTCCCACTGTCTCCCCAGTTTGCCTTCCATTTATTTTCATTAAAAAATTCCCAAAGAAGGTGTTTACTGAAGGAAAGGGTTTTCACTTCTAACTTCCTACCAAGTCCCTAAGCATTCGTTGTTGGCTTTAGTTACTAGCATAACAGCAATGCAAAGCGCTTTCACTTTATGCCCAAAATTAACTCAGGTCTTACAGGTCAGTGGGGTTCTCCAAAAGCAGCCTGACATTTTCTCTTTCTTTGCTTCCTGGAAATAAAAGCTCAGCTCCTTAAGTCCTGATAAATGCAGTTCTTTCCTCAGAAAGACTTCTGAAACTGATGTTGAAATTCACTGATGTTATTTATATTTACTGTGACAGCATTTAGGAGCCTGAGGAATGGACCCTACTGTGATAGGTGCTGTAGAAATACCGTATAAAGAATAATCCTTGACTTCAGTAACGCTGGGTAGGGAGAAAAGGGGGTATTCAGCACTTCAGCATAAGTTCAAGAATGAGTTTATTTTGACACCTTAAACAATAATAAGCTGCAATAGAAAGAGTTTTAAACTACATTATGATATGTTAATACTGAAAACTCCCTGCTCATTCTCACCTTCATCTTTCAAAACACACTTCTTGGTTGCTTATGAAGCATTTTCTCCATCCTTAAAAAAACCCCTTAATTATTTTTTTCTATCTCTGTGAATAAATGGTTCAGTGTAGAGTCTTCACTCCACCAAGGTCAGAATCTATGTATGCAGATGACTTGAACTTAATGGTAACATATTCATGTCCTGTCTGGGGAATATCACTGATAGCTTCTGGAATAAAGTCGGAAGTGAATTCTTCTACTTCAGTTTATGTTTCAAACTATTCCCTTCTACTTAAAAGTTCATTCAAAGGAGACACAGCTCATTTCCTTAAGAAATTTTATCCACCCAGTGAATGTTATTTCTCACTATACATAAGTAATAGGAGATTTCCTACATTTTGCCTACTTCTACCCTATAGATTTAATATGCAAACTGGGAACATGCAGAATATATTGCTTGGCACAAGTCAGCAAAGTTTCACCTGTGAGAACACAGTATGAATTCAACCTTTGGTTGCTTGTGCTAAACCACAGGGAGAATCTGCACTTAAGTGGTGTAAAGTTTGTAGATTAGACACGAACCCACAAAACCAAATCCACAGAGCAGCATTTATGCTTGCAGAGCTCTGCAATCCTCTTACTCCATCTTGCTTGGGTCTCTGTGGAAAGAGCAAGCTTTGTCCCAGGGCAAACACAGAGGGAGCATAGGGCTCTTGTTACCTGGGGAAGGATGCAGAGGCACAAGCCCTTTATCGAAAGACTAAGTGGGAAAGGAAAATATGATCTATTTCAACAAGAAAGCAGAGAAAAAGTGATTGATGCTCTGGAAGTGAACGTGTGGTGCATCAGGAGAACAAACTTGTTCTCACATTTTAAAGTTCAACTTCTTTTCATGTTCCTGACTTATATTTAAACATCCATTTAAACTTCATGCATGAAGCACCTGGTATTCCTTGCTATCCTCTGCAACGAATCCCCAGGATTCATTTCTATATCCTCAGCATATCACTGATCTCAGCTCTACAACAGGCGAGCGAAACTTATAATTTGTGCCTTTCAACTTCACATGTTTCTGTGTGAACCTTGATAGCTAGGAGAACAATTATTCCTGCTTTATATGTGATTTTAATATTCTTTTCCTTATTTCTTTAGGTCCACGGATTAGTTTTCATGGATCAGTCTAGGTTCCAGATGATCCAGATCTTAAGCTGTTATCTTCTCTTTGTCACAGGTCAACTCTTACCCCAATTTTAAATGTGAGGTGAGCTCTATTGCTTTGAACATGTAAATGCAGCTCAAAAAAACCTCTGCTAAGAGTGGAGTGACAGCCAAAGTTCTGATTAACTTCACCTCTTCTGCAGGTTCCTGCAATGAGTGCAAACAGCTGTGAAATCTTTTGCAGCAAGGCAATGGAGGGAGGAAAAGAGTTGGCTCCAAGTTTGAGAATTATTATTCTTCTACACCCATTCACACACCTATCACTTGGGACAAGCAAAGGGCCAAAGACATGCCAAGCAATTACACAGCTACATAGGTCTGTGCACAAGATATTCTGCATCACGTTGGCTGTAATTTGCGCTCACTACATTGGCAATGACTCCACCTGTGTCAGATGGCAGCAGAGAAAACCACTTTTCTGGAAGACTAAATCCATCTCAGCTGTGGCCAAGCCGTGTCCTCATTTTGGAAAGTCTGACTGGGAACAACAGCACCTTTCAATCTGAGGTAGAAAAAAGGTTTAGAAAACTCAGATTTCCTCAGTTGTTGATTTTCACCTTGCTCCCTGCACTCCTAAACAGTAACAAGATACTCAGCCTGTTGCTAACTTCAACACAACTGGCCATGGCTTCCCAGGGATTTATAGGGTAATTTTCCATCCTAGGTCTGCCCTTAGCCAGCTCTTTGTGTCTTGATGAGAAATGGTTTATAAACAGATGGATATTTTCCCTTGCTACTCTTTTGAGTTGTGAGAAACCATATGAATTTGTTTCCTAGTTCAGCTACAAAGGGCAGAAGAACCACCTTCCTCAGATCACTGGGGTTCATGACACAAAGTATCTTGGCAAAGTAGAAGTCAAGTTCATCACTGAACTTTTACTGCATGCTTGCAGATGCTTAAGGGTGTAGAAAAAAGTTGACGGGATGATGGAGTGAGTCTTGGCCTTGCACAGGCTAGCGATTAATGTTGAAAAATCCATCCCATTTTCTCTATTGATAACCTGAAGACTGCCATTCCCTGCCAAGCAGAAGTGGCTCACTTCATCATTTTTCCCAATATATTTTAGAAGTCTTCCTTCATTCAGTCTTGCAGAGACTCAAAGCCCATTGTTGCTGTAAAGCAGACCGTAGTAAAGGAAACACCAAGACAGATGGACCTGTTCTGAGGGGTTCCTGAGGTCTAAAAAAAGCCACACTGACAGCTAAGTAGGGAAGGAGCTGTTGGAACACCTTGATTTTGACCGAGAAACACAGTCAGTTACCTTGGTCTGGAATGGGAGTTGACTTGACTCTCCAGAAGCCAAGACACTAAGTCAGAAGTGTTAGAGGTGTCTCTTGTTTCCTTGAGAAGCATATGTCCAGCTGCAGGACTGCATGCTGTCCACAGTATTAAAAGATCCAAGGGATTTAAGATAGTATTGTATGCTCCTAAAGACTTACCTATTACTCCAATAACCGTTCATGGGCAGGACAGAAAAGCCCCACACTTTAACTGCAATACATCTGAAGACTGTAATCTTGTACAAAGATTTCTATCTTGGACTCTCAGAACTGTGCCCTTGAAAACCATGTCTCCTGTTGGATGAGGCTGCACAGACTTGGCGTAGCATGAGCAAGGCTATCTAAGAATTAGTTATAGTAACCACATTGTCCCACAGGACTAGTTTGGCACAGCACTGTAGCTGCTTTCTGCTATTTGCTTGTCCCAAGAGGACATAGAGTTCAGAATTGCCCCTCTCCCAGTAATATCGTGTTCTGGGCTGCTGCTTCTGCTTTCCAAATGCTGCAGGTGCTGAGAAACAAAGGTGAAAGCACCCATATGGTGCTTTCAGATCACAAAACCAACTCACAGTATCAAAAGCCCAAAAGGACCTGTTTGCTTTTTGTTTTTCTTTTCTCATTGGAAAACCTATTAGGGAATCTTCAGAGTTACATTCAAGTGCCAAGACCCATGGAAAGATTTATTGCAAATGTCTTTTACAAGGTTCCTTCCTTGTTGGAGATTGGTCCGTTAGGATTCCCGCTCATGATATTGCTAATCCCATCTATTCAAAATTTATGATGCACATTCCCTCGAATACCAAAATGAGTTTAAAAACACAGTGCAGACAGGGGGTTTTTGCTAGTTTTACTGTAATTTGCTTTTTAAGATTTCAGAACGTAGGCATTTATTGTACTCACAGGCTTCCTTTTGCAAACATGAGGGCTGCAAATATACTTTAATCTGTGTGTCATATTGTGTGCAGTGCAAATTTCCTGTATAGATCTGGGGCTTTTCCTGGAATAAAACTCATGATAAGACGGTAAAAATAATTTGATGCAAGGTGTGTATATGTGCAAGTGTGTGTGGTGACTTGTGGCTTTTTCCTGCCTGCTCCTTCAGTCACTGCTTTAGGGACAAAAATTAGTTTGAAAATCATTTTTCCTTTCCACACACACAAGTTACTGCAAATGTAGTTTTCCCCATGTTTTAAAGTCTTTCCATTAATTTTTCTCGGTGAACTTCAAGTAGCTGGAGACTAACTCTGGAGCTACTCAGCTGTTCACTGCTGTATACAGGTAGAAGGAAGAGACAGCGATATAGCCAAAATGACCTGCCCTAGAAAGAAATAGCTTTATTTCATATGTGCCAACTCCCTAGAGCCTCCAACATCCTTACTATTTACAGCGATAATAGGCACAGGTCTTCCAAACGTGTACCTGATGAGGCAAAATTGGTAAGTCAATGAGAGACAAGCTTTCTCATTTAGGCAATATGTTAACTCCAATGAAAAACACATATGGGAGCTTTTGTTTTAAAACGTCATCTTATGTTTTTCCCTACCCTCTCCTGGATGAGTTTAATTTTATTTGGTGTGATTAAGGAAAACTCCCAAACAACATTAAAGTTAGATGATGCCTTTATGTCAAATTAACAAAACCCACTTTTTTATGAAGTTACCTTCAAAGAATTACGAATGTATTTAAAAAGTAGTATCTTCTCTCCCTTCTATTTACTTCTCCTTAAAAGAAGGACACTTTCTCTAAGGAATACGATTTCATTTTAGCTTGAAAGCACTGATTTCTCTCTCATCTATGAGCCTCTGCTGTGCCTCCTGAGTACATACTAGAAGGACTAATTCACAGGACAGATACAAAGCATTTTAGAAATATAAACCCATCCCAAATCTTTCTGCTAAGTAACCCATTCAATCCCTGCGAATATCAGCTAAGACAGAAAAACTGTAGCACTAATGATAAAGCCAAGAACTGCTGTTATTAATAGCAGAGCTATATAAAGCACACATTAAATGAAGCTCATTTAAACATGCTCTGGTTTAATTAGATTTACTTTGGCCACCTCAAAAAGAATCCCAGCAGAACTTGTGGTGGGGTTTTTGCTGCTGCTTCCTGCTGTGAGCCCACCTGTTTCTGCCAGCCTCGCTGCCCTGGTAGTCCCAAAATCCCTGCATCAGCTCCGTGGGCTGGGGCAGGTTGCAGGGACAGGCTTCCACACCACCTCGCTCTGATGTTGGGTGAAAAAAGGTTTTTTTTTTGAGGGAAAAAAATAGCTTTGTCCAGGGTTTACTGTGCTAAGGAAAGAAACGCTGGCAAGCATTAAACTTTCTGTCCAAACAGCAGGGAACCGATCTGTAAGTTCAAGTAGTTTTTCATACCCTGCACAGAATCTAATCGAACAACAATGTTGTTTTAAGACAAACCCTCCCCCAATAAAATAATATTATATAGATATATATATGTATTTTTTAAAAAGCATACAAAAATGCAGCATAAAGTGGGGACGGCATCGCCATGATTTGGCCGCCTATTTGGATGCAGGAAAATTCTCCTCCTTGGAATAGTTTCCTTCCCAGGGAGTGCTCGAAGCCTGACCCAAATCCCAAGGAAGCCGCGCTCGCAGCAAACACCTTTGGTAGCAGAGATGGGGCTCCTGTGAGCCACAGACGGGAGAGACAGGGACTATTTCTATATAAACAAGCCTAGGATCAGCTGAAGTTGCTGCTCACTGGCAAACACAAATAAAGAGACAATTCAGAATCAAAGGTGAGTCAAAGAAAAAATATGTCCAATACGAGGAGGCAGCCCAGACAATCAGTCAGATGCCAAAACATGTGACAGACCCAGAGGCAACTCCAAAACAACCAAACCAACTGCCTGTGAAGTCTGCCAAGGAGCCAGATGCTCCTGCTTAAAAATATCTTCCGCTGCCTTGGCATCTGCATTCTCTGCCTGCCGTCAAAAGAGGAGGGAGGGGAAATCGGGAGAGCAGAGCGGGAGTAGGGATGGGGGGGCCGCAACTAATAATATTTTTTGCCATTTTAATTCTAAGTACTTCTGATTATTCATTTGCAGTTTGTCATCATGTTACTGGAGAGCGAAACAAAACCCCAGCCTGGTATAGGATGAGAAGGGAAAAAGAGGCAGAGCCCTCTAAGCAGAAGGAAAAAAGATGATGGGAAAGATCTAATAATTCCACATTGCTGTGGGTGGCACATTCCTGTTAAGGTGATAAAAAGCTATAAGCTGCTGGAGTTGGCAGTTTACCACCCAAGAAAGTGTCCGTGTGCCTCAACCCAGGTCCCTGGCTGGTGGTGGCACATACATGGGAATGGGATGCTCCAGCTTGTGCCAAGGTGTCCCTGGGCTATGCCAAGCTGTACAAAGAGTACAAATAAGGAAGGATCTGGACTGAATACAGGTATTTCTGCTACTAATCATAGCAGCAGGTTTTAGTTCACAGAGGGTGCAGTTGCTTAAAGGAGGGTTAAAACACACTTTTGTGGTATTAACTTACTAAAGAAGCCAATTCTTTGTAACTGTAGTTGTTGATTAAAACCATTAAATAAAATATACATTCGATAGGAAAAGGTCAAAGAAAAGCATAATCAAGAAAATAAAAGAGAATTTCTGCAGTTTCTGTTACAGGAGGAACTGTAACACAGGAAATATTACATCTCATTCGTACTGAAGGCCTTTATCTCTCACATGAAGTTTTCATAGGTCAGTCCACCCCTTCATAAATTAAATTACAAACCCATTTTTTTGCATTTCTGGATTCTTTGAGTAGGAATCAGGAATCCCATGTGTGGTCTGTCCCTCTGTCATTGAACTGACCGTATGGCCTTCGTTTCTGTACACACAAAACCTCGGTGTTCCTACGTGTTGGATGCATCCCTCACCCTCTGTCCCAAGCAGAGCCACACTTCCAAAGCCAGCGCTCCTGGAGCAGCAGATACTGAACAAGACTCAGAATACAACACTCTGTTAGAGAGTTATTTTAGCTGAAAAGTGTTTGTTTGTGTAAGATAAAAATCTGAACTTTATCTTTCTTCTGGGCTGCTTAGGTTGGGTTATTTAGTCAGGAGGCTTTGGGACACTAAGTGCATTGGGGACCGCTTCAATCGACAAGCTTCAAAGCAAGAAACCTGGTACTAAATGAAAGACGTATTGGAGACCATCACTGTCTTTTTGAAAGCAAAGGACACTGAAGGTCACGTCGAGCCGGGCTGGGGTAACACCACCCCAATCCTAAACTCTCCTAAAGAACAGAAAGATCCTTTTGTGATGTTTGACTTATTTTCCTCTATGGTGTTTTTGTCGGGACAAAGCTTCGTGGCTGCTGGTCGGCAGCAGAGAGGGCAAGCGCTGGGCTCGCAGCTTCTCTCTCAGTCCCTCAAGCAATCTGGCACCCAGTGGGCCTGCCAGCACCTTTCCTGCACTGAAGGGTTGAAGTCCTTGCTGACAAAATCTGCGCTGCACCTTGTAGACTAAACGTTGCACACAGAACTCATTTGCAGTGAAATGCAGTTGCAGTAAATAAATAAGTAACAGGAGCCAAAACGCAGCGTGGTGAATCGGCAAAAGCTTAGTGCAAAGAAATGGAAAGAACTTGCGGTGACAAGCGTTTCATGTGAGTCTGGGACTGAGATTGTAAGAATTTTGCATGTCTACATAAGCTGACTGATAGCAAAGGAGTTTCTAGTCCCCCTCATGGCATACACAAATGTCTGTTAAAGACATAAATATTTAAAAACAACAGCTAGACTAAGAGGGTTAGCTTTCATTTCATCTAATTTGGCAAGCATTAGATACACCCACCAGAAATCATTTTATTTTGTGTAATTTAATAGCAGATCTATTGTAGCATCGCCGTTTCTGACATACCGAAACAAATCGATGTGGCCTTTTCTTAAGTTCAGAATTAATATAAGGCTGTAATTCAAATGGTAGATGGAAATCAATAAAGATTAAAACCTTTCTGTGCTACTTGCCTATTTTCATCCTCTGCTGCGAAGCTTATTTGCCTGCCTGCATGTAATACAGAGACTTTGATCCTTGTTCAAATATCTCTGATTTTGCACTTCCCTCATGTTTGATTTGGTTCTCAGGTGAGAAATATTGGCAAAAGTTATTAGAATTACACCTGCCAACAGTAGCACACAGTCTAGCAATGTGAAATTATATAAACTGCACTATGCATGCCCTTTGGATTCTTACACATCAGAATAATATTCCCATAGAAATCAATCTGAGATTTTAATTTATTAAACCCTCTCTCTTCTCCCCCCTCCGTCCTTAAAGGGATAGATTGAGATACAGAGGAGGAAGTGAGATAACATCAAATAAACCAGGTTTAGAATGATCACAGATGACCTTCACAATATGCGTTTTGCAATTTTGGGTGGATTAGAGGAAACTAATGATGGCTTTGAAAGGAGCTTTTGCATAAAGCTTGGGAAACTCTAATCATTACAAATCCACTACTTAAGAGAACAATTCTGTGCGGCACACTGCAGCTTTAAAGCATACATGTCTTGTTTTCTTTCCTCCTCTCAACAAGCTTATTTTGCTTTCACTTATTCTAGTCTTCTTATAGGAGCTCTGTAACTGTTTTAATTTTCTGCCCTGCCTTTTAATTTAAGGGAGCCTATTGTGGTTTTTTTTTTTGCTATTACATTGCCCGTACAGTCTATTTTGCATTGAGTTGAGGACTCATAGAGTTAACAGACTGGGGAAGAGAGAGAGAGGGGAAAAAAAAACCCACTTGCATTAAGCCTGAAGCCTGTCACCTTTTCTTGGCAATTACACTGCTAATGGCTGGGTCCCAAGCAAAGTGGCAAAGAATATCTCTTCTCACGTTCCCAACTCACAGTGCATTCCCAAATACCAGATGGTGTTTTTGGAATCCATTTCACTATGTTTGATATGACAATACTTTTGTATAATGTTAAATTATATATAACTATTTCAAATAGCCGATATCGGGACAAGGCAAGAAAAGGAATATTAGACGCAAGGAGGAAAGAGAGAAACTGAAGACTGAAGGTTCTCATCTCCTCCTGTTGTATCTTGTGTCTCTCAGATTTTTGTGTAATTTGAACAAAAGAGGAAATAAAAGAGGCTCAACAGAGCAGCTCCCATAGTGCTACTATGCAGAAATGGTGTTGTTTCCTCCCCAGAATTTGGTGTACATCTTAGGATGCCTGCCAGCTCTCCAGGAGGCAAGTGCAAGATCATAAATAACACAGGGAAAGCAGGAAAAAAGGGGGGTAAAAAAAACCCATTTGTGAGTAATCAAGTCCCATCATTTTCTTTACAGAATTCTCCTTGGAATCTTAGGAAAAACACATCATGGAAAATTCAGGAGGAGTAAGTTGCTACATCTCCATTAACTTCAGTAGAGCTGTGCCAGTTGACAGAAGCTAAGCAGTTGGCCAAAGATATTTAAGTTCAAGTAACTTGGATCTATGTAGTAAGTCTCATTGAAGGTGAATCCAAGCTTGCCCCAGATTAGCTATTCCAGCTATTTATGTTAACACTGATGGACTTACAGAAGTTGGAAAATATCCACTGGAATCAGGCCCGCAGATTTACTTGCAATACAATTCATCAGTGAGGAACAGAAGTAGCTTGGCCATTCCTCAGGAGACAACCAGGACCTCAGCTTTAGGAGGCACAAAGATTTCCTTAAGAAATTGTTTGTAGTGCATCCAACAAAAAGAACAGGGAGAAAATGAACTACTGAGAAAAAAAAAAAGTATTCAGGATAATCAGTGTCCTGTCAGCTTGCCAGTGATGCCACTTTCATGATCAGAATCCTGTTGTTTAAACACTGGTTAGTTTTATGATTTCTAAACTGAAATTGTTTATTTTACTGTAGCCAAGGAACTTTGTTTTCTTCCATCTCAGTTTCAGCTCAAGGCACATTTTAGCAACCAGCAAAGCTTTCAGGATAAATGCTTACCAACAAAAACACTTCTCAGGCTTCGCTGTAACATGAATATTGAAACTATAAGGACACAACTTCACAAGTAATTTGTCTAGTTCAATCAGTTTTGTTCCTGCATATGCCACAAACCTGTGGCGTACAAAAACCAAATGAAGGTTTCATTCATATGGCTACACATAAGCAACTTACTGCATAAGTACTTACTTTTTACACCACAAAATACTGACTTTTCCCTCTTGATTGCTTATACTGCCAGCCTACAGTAAAGATTATCAACCCCTACAAGGATCATAGAGATCCAGTGACTACTACATAATTAACAATAACTTGTAGTAATGCAATTTAAGAGTCTTTTTAATGGGCATAGATGGCAGAATGTATAGCCCATCTTTCTTTGTCATCCTAGAAAAGGGGCCCCATGCGGAGCTGCTGGTTGCTGAGTGATGCTTTGTAGTCTGTACCAGACAGTTGCACAGTACCAGCTGCATTGGCAGGTAGCCGAAGTGCAAAGAGATAGCTGCCAAGCTATGCTATACAAAGGAAGCAGTGCCAGAGAGAAAGGGACCTTTGCATGAAGTCACCTTTGACCCTGAAGCCAGCATGGATCCCATATTCATCAATTCCAGACAATTGCATCTTTCATTCCTCCACAAACTATGATTAGAAAGGGCCCATTTGTGATAGTGATTGTTAGTTTACAGTTCCCAGAAATTGAATTATTTAATCTTCAGTTCTGTTGGCAGCAATATTTTCCCTAACCTTTTGTAATGGCATGCCAGTGATAATCTAACATATGTATATAGGGAGATACACACACATACACATAAGCAGGCACCTCCCTTCCCTACCAAAACTGGGTGAAGAGACATAGATGCAAAGAAAAGGGAAAAGCCACAGCACACAAACTTTGGCAAGCCCCGTGCTGATGTGAATTGTCAGAATTCAGCCTGGGAAGTGCCATGCAGTCTGTGCACAGCAGTATCTCAACTTCTGGCCACAGATCTGACTTTCCTACAGTTCTTTCCTTTGATAGGAAAGCTTTTGCTGTACAGAACTGAGATGTATCAGAGGCACTATTTTCAGATTCCTTTTTTTTTTAATTTCTATAAATATTGACTGCTTGTAGCACATGCAAAAAGGAGAGGAATATTAAACAGATTTTAAATGGACTCATAAGAAAGCCACCAATGACAAGCAAAAGCACTATCTGAGGGGTAAGGGGGAGACAGCGCACAGAATAAAAGCGGCAGGGAAGCGTCTAGGCCTGGTCCGTGCTACTGCTCTCCTGTGTGTCCTGCTTTGCTATTGTGAGTCCTATTGAAATCAATAGCAGAGCTCATGAGGTGCATTTTTCAGCATTTGCAAGTTTGGGATCTTAATGGGTCTTCAACTGCAAGCTTCTCCCATATACCCTCCCAACTTCACACAGCACTTCCTTGAACAATAAAGCAAGTTGCTGGCCCAATCAACAAGTAGGTAAAGAGCAGATGTCTGAGAATATAACTCTTAGCAATGACTTTCTCTGTGTTCAGAGAAAAAAAGGGGTGAAAGCTCCACCAGAATCAAGTAAAGACCTGATGTTAGCAACTGGAAGTGGAGAGAAAGGGGAGGAAAGGATGGGAGTCCAAAAAGCCTCCATTAAAATCTCTGATGTGATCCTTCGGTCTCATCTCAGAGATGTTAGCTGAAGGGAAAAAATGCCTCTACCTGAAGGCTGGCCGTATTGTGCTGCACCTGACTTCTGGCTCACATGCGAGACCGTCTGTTCTTTATTTTCACTCTGTATGAAGCTAATGGAATTTGCAGTTGATTAACCTCAAATCTGGAGTAATGATCCAGCCTGGGACTGCAGCTGGCAATGCTGGGGCTATTTGTACTTCTTAACCGAGTAAGTCAGCAACAAGTGTAATGGCACCAAGGTAAAGATCCTGAATAGACAGGTAAATGTCAGAGGTGTATTAAAGGAGTTGAGAACATGACCCAGGAGTGCAGACAGCAATCCCTCTTCCCCAGGAAGAGGTGGGAGCACCATCTCTTAGAAGAATTAATCATAATATAATAAAAAGTATATAGCTACACTTCATGATATTCTACAGGGGACACTCAAGCCGCAAGATTTACCTTTTCTCCATACTGAATCCATGCATTAGGAAAAAGGTCATCTATTGAGGAACAGCCTCTGTAGAGTATTTAGAACGCACATTGTCCTAAACCTTCTCTACAACTTCAGTTTGTATGAAGCAAAGCAAAGTCTTCATTAGAGCAGCACCACAAAGTAAGATTCAGGGTAAAACTACACTGAATTATTTGTATTCACTTATTTGTGCCTATTAATTATTCTGTCTATGAAAAATGGCAGCTGAATCACTGCAGATAAACACCACCAGAACGCAATTCAAGCAGTTGTGGGTTTTTTTTCTTAATAGATGTGTTTCTGTTTTTTCTTTCTCAATTGTTCAAAGCTTCAATGAACAGAATTATACAAATGTGCACCAAACCTCGGAACTAATTTAGTTTAGCAAGTGCTTCACACATCTTCGTTTACTGAACAATGTTACTTTCAAATCATGACAACATTCTTCCTTCCTTGCCTCATGACTAATACAGTGTTATTCAAGCCACTCCTCTTCAGACACTTCAGATCTTTACAAATCTTTTCCCCAGCTTTAGCACCTGATTTCTAATTAAAATCAAACTGAGAAAGTTCCTTCCACTGATGTAAATCCCACAACCCCAGGCCAGTGACAGGCACAGCTAAAAAAGGCACTGCATGGCTTTCCTTACACGGCATCCTTTGGAAGAGAAACTTCTTCAAAGAGATAGATAAAATGAGCTGGGATGAGCTCTTATACTACTTATTGGATAAATAAGTCTTCATGTGATGTAGTAAAAACAATTTTTCAGTCTGAGGATGACTGTTCTTCCCATATATGAGACTTGTCAAATTAATGACTACCAGTGGACTTCCCTAACACTGCATTACTGTCTGTATTTTATTTATATATCGTGCATGTAAATATACATGTGCACACGCACACACACACGCACTGTGTGTACTATATGTCAACAACTAATCAAAAATTGTTTGCCCACAAGCATATGTGAAAAATTCATCTAAATAATTGTACATTTAATTTTTAATGAAATCCCAGTAATCCACTCAATTTACCAAACTACTACTTCATATGAAAGTGGTGTGCACACAGACCTCTGTGTCTTACTCAGTGTGAGCATACGTACCACTTCAGGCATCCCCAGTCAAGTTTCATTATAATATTTTCTTGATTTGGAGATCACTGCTTTTACTTATGTGCAGAGTGAAGAAGCATATGCTATATGAGTAACCCATAGTGTTTGGCTTAAAGGCAAAATAAGAGTCAGCAATAAATAAACAGTAAAACACAGACTGCTAGTAAATGGAAAGACTCCACAACCTATTAGGTCTTTGCTGCCTTTAGATCCTTAATTCTGTAAAGATTTATAATCATAAGTAACTTTTCTATAAAATAATGTGCTGCAGTCATAGTATCTGTCCTCAGATAATGTTGGAAATGCATTAATTAACTTCTAACGCCCTTTTTTGAGGTATGTGAGTTTTATTGTTCTACTCCACAGACAGGAAGGATAAGACAAAGATATTAGTGACTGATTTGGCAGACCTCTACAAAAACCAAGGGAAACACATTGCATAGCTGCTTGTCAGAACACGCATTCAAGCAGGCACCTGCATTTTGCAGGTGCAAACACCTACAGCCTATAAATAATAATTCTAAGCCATGCTCATGCACACCCATCCTGGAGCATGCACCCAGAAAACTCATTAGAACAAAGACATTAGCAAGCATGAACACATACATGGAAGTGCAGGTGTTTGATTAGTTCAATCCAAAGCACATGAACAGATGTTTGCATCAAATTGAAATTGTCACCATCCTCAAAACTCTGCAGCTCTGTCATCCCACCCTTATCAGTCTGTTTATTTCTCAGATTCCAGAAGGCCTTGTCTCACACTGTTTTTCAGGGTACAGCTTCAACTCATTTTGTCTCCAGCCCTTTATCCTGTTGAAAGGGAAAATAAGAATTCCCATCCCATCAATCTTTCCCTTCTTAGGCAGCCAATCATTCACTTTCTGACTAGGTAAATACTCCTTCCCAGTGTCTCTGCATATCACTGTAGTGAAGATCTTGGTTTTTTCACACAGGATCAGTTTCATGATCATAATGCACCTCTGAAAACAGATGTGGTAGGACAAGCGTCAGAAAGTTGGGCTGCACCGTTCAAAGATGGGAGCAATCGGTTCCATAAGGGCACGTGGCTCCCAAGATTAATGTGCTGTGAAACCACAGACTTTGTCAAGCTGCAAGTGGGAGACACCAGGACACAGGGCTGTGGGACACCATGCACAATGAAGCATTAGGCTTTTCTGAATCCTAGTGCCACAGGAGCAAGTCATCAGCCTGGGCTTTGCTCTTTTTTTTTTTTTCTTGTTTTCCTTCTCTCACTTTACATCAGAGTTTATAGCAGAACTCCCTAAAATATTCCATGGTATTTTCAAATTGAGCAGATGCAATTCAAAGTGGTTGCTCTGCTGATCATGAGGGACATCTCATGGAGTGGCACAGAGCCTTGTTTTGTTCAGCCATTGCTGTTGTCCTATGGCTCTTTGGCTTCTGGCTATAGAGTTTCTCCAGTGCAGAAGTTTGGGTGAATGAGCTACTACTCTGCAATTCAAACCATGATTTTGCATATGAAGAGAGGAAAATAAACCCACAAAATGATTTGTCTGTGCAGCGGTCCAGTTACTG
This sequence comes from Pezoporus wallicus, assembly GCF_028554395.1. Taxonomy (NCBI): domain Eukaryota; kingdom Metazoa; phylum Chordata; class Aves; order Psittaciformes; family Psittacidae; genus Pezoporus; species Pezoporus wallicus. The sequence continues at coordinate 2,055,612 of NW_026638088.1, read as the reverse complement.
GAGGACCAGAGCAGTTGGTAGCCCATATGTTACTGAATGGTATTTTAAGTAATGAAAAAGAAACAACTTCAAAGAGAGATTTGGAGAAGGAGCTAAAAATGTGCTTCACTGTCTCTGCTCAGGTGGGATCTCTTGGCCACTCCTCTTCATAGTGACAGAAAACATGTTCTCATATCAAAGTCTGCACTCCTTTCTGTTTCCTTTACGGTGCCTGTGCTGAATACCCATGCTTTGGTCGGTCCTTTCTATACTTTAGACTTTCTCTTCTCAACACACTTATAAACTGGCAAACGACGTCACTTGCCAGGAGCCAGGCCTTCACCATGGACTTCCCACCATTTCAAATCTATGCCCTCTTCTTACATGCCCATGTACTTCTGTGGAAGATATCTCCCCAATTCGTTTGTAGAAGACTCTTAGAAAACGTAATAAAGAATGAAAAGAATGGGTGTCCGTAGGAATATAATAAATTTCAACATCTCTATGTATCTCCATAGTGAAAAATCTGTACCTATAAAACAGGCGAGAGTTATAATATGTAAGAAAGTTACTATTTTCTTTCAAACTGTATAAGAAATATTCATCAACTTTTGTACATGAGGGAATTCCTTGGGCATGTTAAATAATGTCTTATGCTACAGATTCCTTCATTGCAAGAGGCAGACAGCTCACCTTTTAAGCTTCATTTCCTTAGGAAATCGAGATAAAAGGAGAGGAAGCAACAAGTCCTAAAACAATGCTTATATGCATTGCAGTTTGTCTAAACTGCAAGTCCTCATCATCAGCAGAGTTTTACTTGTGTTTGCTTATAATTCTTGAGAATTTGTTCTGTTTGTGCTCCTGTGGGAACCCTAGACATTCCCTTGCAGTCACTGTCCTAAATAACCACACTTAACCTATTCTTCTTAACCTATTATTTCAAATAGTATCACAAAAGAAAGTTTCTAGTAAAACAAAAACCACACTGACAAACAGAAGTACACGTGTGTTGTTTTTATGTGTTCCCAAGAGCAAACATAAATGTTGAATAAGTGAGCAATCAAATGGAACAATTTTTCTCCTTTCTTATTGAACATAAAAGGTTAATATGGGTCATGTTGGGCTAGTCTTTATATTTCCTAGATGTAAAATAATAAGCCATGCTGTACTTCCTATTTTCTTCACTAAAGAGGAATACTTATTAACATATTTCCATGCAGAATCAGGCCCATTTTCTCCAGCCTAATTGAATTCTGGATTTAAACTAAAACATGGAAAAACTCCCCTCTAATTTACTCACAGCTAAGTTATGGAAGTACTGTTAGTGACCAGATACACCCCGTGTCTCTTCGGTTAGTCACGTTTAAGGCAGAAAGGCCTATTTGTGAGCACTATTTGTGCTCTTAATTTCCACACTGCTCCTATTGACAACCTCAATCCGTGTGTGCGATTCCAATTGGGTTGTGAAATTAATATGGCTGTTTGCGTACATCAAGGGCAACCTGCACTCCTTTGAAAGAAAGGGCATTGCAATTATTGGTAGTAAAAAGTCTACAAGCTTATAGTGCCATCTGTACCATCCAACACTTCCACCCATATCTAGTTGTATTGCTAACTTTGCATTTCACAGCCTCTGAAAAAAAAACAACCACCGAAGAACAACAGACATGCTTATACAGGCAAAATATTTTGAATCTCACCCCATTAGCCAACACATCTATTTAATCTATTCTAATGATTTTTACCTTATTGAAAACTACTCTTCCATAATCTACTCTATGGAAAATAGATCCAGAGATCTTCATCACAGTGAAGAGAAGTTGTAAAACCTTTTGCAAAAGAGCTCTGGCAGGCTTATACAGCTCCTGCTCCGAAGACACCGCCATCAGACCAGCTCGTGCTGCTCTGAGATCAGCTGGATTTCTTGGGAGTCCGGCAGGGCCTCCACTTTTCCTGGGTGGATAACGTGTAAGCGTATTGCGTACATAAAGTGTGCATGTACATGCACAAGGAGCTCTAACATTTGCAGTGGGTCCTGTAATTATTAACTGCAGTATTTGTGAAAGAGAAGTTTCTATAGGCATTAACGGGAATAAAGATATTATCAATCCAAAACATGCTATTATGGAGTAGCATATTTGACTTCAAATATCAACAAAGGAACAACTTGATTCATCCTAAAATCATCTTTAAATATTAAGCAGTGTCAGTGACCACATCTGAGGGAGAGAAGTGAAGCACACTTCTAGCAGCACAGCGGAATTCTTTTCGCACTGGGATTAAAACACAGGGAACCTCTTGATAAACCAAAAATGTTACCTTCTTCCTTCCCTATAAAGGAAGGGAAAACAAATATTTACTTCCTGACTTACAGCAAGTTTCAGGTCGGTTTTTTGTTCGTACGGAAACTACTGGGACTTTGCCAGCAGAAAGTTTCAGGATATTTTTTTATTCTCACCTCCATTTTCAATTACACCCAGTATTAGTGAAGGGCAGGATCAGATGGCCAGAAACTACCACAACCATCCCAATCAATTTAAAGATCCAGTATATGATTAGTCTCACAGCCTTCGGATTCAGATCAAGGTGTCAGACCTTTCAGGCACTGCTTCTTTTTTCGGTTCTTTTGCCTTATACCTTAGGTATAGCGTGGATTGAGATTAGAAGTTCTCTTATTTATCCTTCACAAAATAGATCCTCCTATTACTTGCTTTTCCCAACTATTACAACAATTTCATAACCAGCGGCCACAACAAACTCTGGAAATAAAACATGGACATCAACAGTGAGAATGAGTTGGCCCTTAAGGGTACAAAGCTGTGCTCTTCTTCATTATCCTCCTGGTAAGACAGCTATCTACACAACATCCTTCCAGCCAGTAAATGCTGGGCAAAGACATCAGATCGCTGGCTCCCAGCTCAAAGGGCAGCACTAGGAGTTCAGACAAAGTTTTTTGGATAAACTGGCTTTTCCCTCTTGCCCTTCCTCAAGGTGTCCTATAGCTACACCATTGTGCTACAACAAATGTGAAAGTTTCCGAGGGGAAGAGGGTTGAACAAGGGTTAACATGGTGCATTCTCCTCTTACTAAAATGATGTCATTTCCCACCCCCCCTCCCCAAAAGTATCTGTTGCTTGGTTGTTTACATACTAAACTTAATTTAAAATATATATTATAGACCTGCACGATTTAAAATTGAATGGCTTCTCATATTTGAAAACATTTATACAAATTCAATTTAAGCCTCCAGTGCTTCAGTGTTATTAAAAAGTATTTGTTTTTAGCCACAAACTTCCCATATTTTCTCCAGAAAAATAAAGACTAAGAAAACAGAAGTACTGATACATTGTAGAAATTGTCCCAATGAGTTTATAATCCAGTGTAAGTTACTCAGTACTGATAAGTAAAGGAAGTTCAACCAGACAGTTTAATCCTCCAATTTCCTGTCTTCTAATCAGCCACTGAGTCCTCTAGCTTTAAATTAGAAACATTCATGGCAATATTCAGGACAGGTGAAGGAAAAGAGTAGAAAACAACTAGGGCAAATCCTTGTAGGTAAAAGGAGGTCACATACAGAAAATGAAGATACTATAATGTGTGTATAGCCATGCACTGAATATGTATGTTCAAGTTAAATAGTTATACATGGAGTTTAGCAACTCTGAGAAAGAATGATTTTATTGAAAGCATTTATAGAGCAGTGTATGAACACACGAGAGTTACTGTATAAAACAAACCCCATTCTGCAACGGTTCACTGTTAACACTGTTTTTATAGAGGCAGGAGCAGGATAATTGGTAATACCCGTATGATTTCTGATATACAGATAATTATAAGTAGGAAGCACAAATCGGCAAAGCCACAAATGGTTCCACAGCATGTGGGGATCACCAGGATAAACTTAGGTGAGAGAACATATATGCAAGTATGTATAGATACACTCAGGGATTTAAATAAGAAATACTACTTGTGAGTGTTTCATGCGTTGGACTATTTTAGCTTTGACAGTAACAATTAGCTTCCCATATGATGAAATTAAATATTTATTAGGTGTGCCATTACCTTTAATCTCATTTACAATGAGATTTATAGTGAAGATTCCACTAATTTTTAATAGAAGGGAATACTAGTAACATTCTGAAATTTTATTTTTTTACTGCATAAATTACCTGAGCAATTTCAGCTATTCCTTACAAAAATGGAGCACAGATGTGTGAAAGAAAAGCATTTACGAAGAGCTTAAGGGAAAAAATGATGGCGAGTTAAACACCTTTCAAGTAACAAAATGACCAAGTCCAGTCCGACTGTCTTTAACAAATTGGGTTTTAAACTTACAGTATCTCAAGAAAATAAAGGCATATACACGGAACTATGGAGCGATAACTGGATAATAAAACTAGAAAACAATTATTTTGGAGAATGACTGAAGACCTGTGTTAGCTGTCGCATTCAATAACAGCAGTTCGCCAACTCGGACATGGAGTCCTTTGAAATGGCTCCTAACTTATTAATAAGGCCATTTTCCTCAGATGTTTCACAGAGGAAAACAGTTTGGGGTTTGAAACTCTTTGGACTGAGATAACTCAAACTATAGGGTAAAGTTGGCTCTCAGGCGCTCAGGTAAGTAAACCTGTAGTCGCTCCACTCCTCTTAACACAGTGACTCCAGGCTGATGGCAGTGTAAAACCTGAGCAGAATTTGGTCTAAGGTCTTTAGTTTTGTGTTGTCATGGAGAGTTTCCCTCCAGTTTACACCTTTGCTGCACTTGTATTTCAATAACCCTGTGCAAAGGAATTTTGCAGACAATCCCTTATTAAACATATAGAATAGTCACATCACATTGGCTTGCTAGAGCAAATAATTAAAATAATCAGCTTGAGACAAATGTTTATAAGAGTAGCACAGCTGCACATATTTGTTACAAACGCAAGACAGTACTGAAACTTTTCTATGACTAACCCTTTAGTGTCTCTATGACAGCAGTAAATTTGACAAAGAAGTGCCAATGATTAAGAAATAATGATCACATTTCCAACGAAATAAATCATCTCCTATCTTTGGCCCGCTACCCTGGTTGAAGTATTTGCTATTACATACACATTAAAGATATATAATTCCTTCTCACACAAATTTACAGCATTTTGGAGGAAGTTTTCTGCTAAAATCTCACATTACAATATAGCCAAAATAACTGCTGCTGCATTTACTTGATAAAAGCATAAGAAAAAATAGATTTGGGTGTCAAAAGATTGCCTGAAAACTGTGGTGACAGATGCAATTATTGCCAAAACGTACAAATACTGCGGGTTCTACCGAAATAGTTTGAAACATTTCTAACTGTCTCCAAGAAAGATAAATAACATTTTTCTTTTACTCTGACCTCGCACTATTTTGGCAAGTAAGATAAAATATATTAGCCATTCCATCAGATGGCTGGAGAGAAAAACTAGCTGCGATGAGGGAAACCGAATTAAAGGAGCATTAATAAAGATTATCTATGAAAGAAAATAAGGTCAAAATTAGAACTCTGCATTTTAAAGGCACCTTTCAAAAATGCAAGCTGCTTTGCCCAATGCTAAAATCCATTCATTTTCCTAATCATGCAATCACCCAATCTCCATTATCTCCAGCTAGCTATAAACATGCTATAGACTGGAGTGAAAGAGGGAGAGTGTGAGGTTGAGAGACAGAGAGAGAAAGAAAGAAAGAGAGAGAGATTACTACCCCCAGCCTTTTATAAAGCCGTTTCTTTCATTATAACAGGTCTTTTCATCAAAATGACACAGAACCTTTAAATTTGGGCATAATACTCCAGTACAGTACCCAGCTAGAGCTCAAAATGGATTTCGAACCTGCTCCAGAAAGAAAACAAACTCCCTCGTTTGACACACAAATTGTTTACGATTCATTAAAAAGCAAAATTGCATATCACAGTGCTGGCAGCTGAGTCCATATGGGTGCAAGGGGTATTCACTCATCTCTTTGTATGCTGGCAGTACCAAACCGAAGTTTAGCACTGTGCAGCTGAGATTTTGTGCAGCCAGACGATGCATGAGGTAATTTTAAAAGCTTTTCTTGTTGTTGTTGTCTTTAAAACATTAAAATCTGCTCTCTAGTTTACTTTTGATTAAAAGAATGTGGCAATTGTGATGAGGTTTAGGGGGTAAAAAGAAACAGATATCTACTTTTTGTTGTACGGTTTAGATGCACTGACTGTATGAAAAACTGCTTGTTAGTCCATCAATAATTGAAAGTTGGTATGAAAATTATTTGCAATTAACACATCTATTGTAAAGAACTTGAATTATTCATTTCAGTTAAAAATACCATCTCTTTCAGCTAGCACAACTTCTACAAAACAAGGCTATTTTAGTGGGGTGGGTTTTTTTTTTGTTCTCTTAGAAAATAAATGGTGTGACGTTCAAGTTTAAGGAGAACTTTCTGCAACGTTTAATCTAAACAACAGCATGTGTGGTTATAAAACTGTTTATTTTTAGGCAAGTGCATTACTAAATGTTTCCAGCATTATTACATATTATATTCACAGTACTAAAACATGTGTGAAATAGATGTGACTGAAATGAAACTTCCTCGGACACTTTCTACAGGGTGTAAATAACTGCTAAGTAACATTTGAGGATACTTATGAAATAGTAAACTACGGACATACCTCATCATAAAAGCAGCCGATAGACAATAAAAGAGGAGTGGTAATAAAATACACACATGGCTTAGAATAAGACAAAAAATAAATCACAGCATGCTCTAAATCTTGTGGTTAAAACAGGTACTTGAAAACTTCGCTTTGAAAATGATAACAAAGAATCAATAGCCTTATTTACAAGGGTTTAACAAGCTAGAAAAAAAAAAGTCACATGAATAATCAACAGTTTATGTGCATGCAAATACCCCTTCCCCCTCCAACTTCCCCTGGCAGAAAGTCTAATTGGAAAATCAGTACTATAAGTAAAGTGGTTAGACTTCCCTATTGCCATTAACCAAAAGCTGCATGTTACATTTCACTGGCAACCGCTGGCAAACCTCTAATAGACGGTTAAAAAAAATTAAGAGTTTAGACAAAACAAAATGGATAAACCCCGAGCCCAAACACCTTTAAATACAAGCCACATGATATACACAATGGCCACCACCAAGCTGCAGAATAAAAACCTTCCGGATCTCACTTTTAAAAGTCTTTCAAGTCCTCAGAGGTCTTAAACTTTCCAAATGATACCAAAATTGGTCCGGGGCGGCGAAGGGGAGGGAAAGCCCCCGACTTGTTTCAGCGTATCACACAATGAAAGTGATCATGCCTTGTTTTGTAATTCCACTCGCCAGTCCTTTTTTAACTGATATCTATGTGAAACGAGCTGAGGTTCACGGTCCAGTTATGAGCGGATAATACATTCATTGTCCTGGCAGCAAACTTTTCCTCTCACTGGAAGAATTCACGCTTGCCACAAGAATAATAATTACAGAAAACTAAAAATGCGCTGCTAACGAATTAATCCCTAACGGACAACACGCTAACGAGGGCAGTAATGATTTGAGGACTCTCTTCCTCACAACAGGACTTGCATCTTCTGCCACAATGGGCTATTGTGCATCCTCCTAACTCACTATACCTCTTATAGATTCAAGATGTCAAAGGTTGTCTGGCCCGGCTGACCATGACATGCTAGTTAACTCGTTCTACGGAGCACGTTGGGACTTTTAGGGAAACTTTAATTGCGCCCAAAAGCAGCTAGAGCCAGACTCTGCGGGATCTGTAACACATGGCTCCAGGTCAGCACAGCCCGGTAACCTGTTCTAACGTAAACAGGCGGAGGGAAAAAGTTAGCTCGGGGTCTCCGAGGAAAGGCAGCACCTCGCAAAACACGCTCCTCTCACACGTGATGATTTTACACCACGACACTCCCGCACCGGTCCAGGCTTTGACAGGAAAGCAACTTGCTTTGTAACGGACTGAACTTTCCACCTCCCCTCTTTACAAAATACCGCATGGGAAAAAACGCACACGCACACGAATGCTTGAAAGCAGCAGATAAAGTAAAACAAACTGAGCGTTAAGCAGCCGACTGAGACAAGTTTCTCTGCACAAGGCGTTGCAAAACTACTTCTTTGCATAGGTTTTTTTTTTTTTTTTCCCCTCTTTTCCCCCTTAAGGAGAATTGAAAAAGCTTCCCTCTGGAAACTGTAGTGCACATTAACGGTCTCCTGTTACACAGGGGAAAGCACACAAGTGGGACAAGTGTGAGGCTGCTCTACTGAAGAGTGTGAAAAAAATCAAATGTTAATTTGATAAATGTGAGGTCTGGGACATTTTGTCAAAGAGGGAGGGAAAGTAGAAAAGGGAAGAAAAAAAAAGAAAAAAAAAAAAGGCAGCCCTGCTGCCAACTCACCATCCACCAAGTTCTGGCCGAGATGTCGTAGCAGAGCTGCCATTTGATGGAGCCGTCGGAGGTTTTCCCTGCCATTATGCTGTCAGCAAGCTTCATCTGATGCTAACTCACGGGAGATAAGACACCTAATTGAGAAAACATTTGCACTGGCATGTTGGGCAACATGTAGCCCGGTCCATACCATATGGAATCATGGGTAAAAAAAAAAAATCTCCTTGACAATGAACCAATCTCTCACAGACCCAGTGGCAAGGTGAAGTGGAGATGAAAAGTCATCTGCTCCTAAGCACTGTCTTCTCCTCTCTCTCTCTCTCTCTCTGTCTCTCCCCCTCTCCCTCTCTCACACTCCTCTTTCCTTTTTTTTTTTTTTTCTAAATAAGAACCCACTGCTGAACATCAAAGAGAGGCAGTCAAAATTAGGGGCTTCATCACTCAGATGATTTTGGTCTGCAAGGTTTTTCTTTCTTTTCCTTTCCTCTCTTTTTTTGCCTTTTTAAGAAGAATAAAGAGATTTAATAGGACAAAGGCAGGTAGTGGACTGCGGAGGGAGATCGCCACAGGCTATTAGCCTAAAATTTCTGCTTGACAGATGGAACTGCTTAGAGACTATCATGCAATGTTTTGGGTGGGTTTTTTTTTGTTTTTTTTTAAAAAGACTTTCAGTCTGATTCAGTATCTGTTTATCGCAGCTACTTTTCTCATGTACGTGACCGAGAGGGGGAGAAAAAAGACTGAGCAAAAATAAGAACGCTTTTTGCTTTCTTTCTCTCATAATTGTACATCTGATCATTTAAGCAGTAAAAGGCAAAGCAAAAAGTATAAACTGCTCAAGTTTATTCTTGATTCAGTGACAGCAGCTTTCTGAAGGAATCAAACGCTCTTTCATATTTTTTTCTGAGACCTTAAAGTTTTGGCTTTTTGTTCCTTCTTGATTTTAGATACCAGATCTTATTGTTCAAATGAATGACTTCTCATAGGAAGGTTCAAATGGCTGAAATGCTCCCGAAGAACAGGACAATTCCCTCCTTATATTCTTAAGACAGTTTTGCTACCATATTTTTTAAAGCTGGTTTTTAAAGTTGCACTTCCTACCACCATCAGGTGATACCCAGCAAAGCCTCACAGGGGGTTGCTTTTCCCTCCTGCAAAACTTCCCTGCAACAACCAGAATTTAGGTGTGGAATTGACACAACTCCAAAGCAGTTTGAAAAAGTTATAGAATCCTGCTATTGTCCACTATTAAAATCCTTTCCCGGAAAATACAGTGAAATATAATCAGACATTTTCCCATCTCCATTTCCCACTTCTAGTGTGCTATAAATGCAACAGAAGTATTACTTTTACAACATCTGACTATCAAACAGGCAGGGAATGCTTCCCATTTAAATCACCCTGCTGTATCACACAAGCAACGGTTGCTTCCCTGTGGCCACCACCACGTCAGGACAGGGCACTTGGATCTATACAGTGGTGCCTTCCCTCAAGTGCTTGCAAAAATGAACTTTTGAAGCTGCAAAGGGACTCTCAGGAATACACCTTAGGTCCATCGAGCTTTGGCTGATACAACTCAAAACAGCCACACTCTGCAAATCTTTTCATGATTCGGACACAAGAGGAAAACATATTAAAATATCCACTCAATTTTAAACAATATCCACTTCTGTTTGTATCAAAGAGGGGAGCTCGTGGGCGCACAATCCTCCGTTTGACTGTTTTGTGTACTAACTATTCTTTAACTATTTGGGCTATGGTAAAATGATCATACTGCGCTGCACAGATTACAGAACTGCCATTCAGTACAGGACAGAACTAACTTTCACTGAGCTCCACTAATACCTTCAGATTGCTGTGATGCGAGAGATAACAAGCAAATGATTCAGAGTAAACACAAACTGCTGATGTAACATGCAGGGGTTAGTCCTTTTTTTCGCCCCAGCCTTAAACTGGACTGCATAAAAAATACATTAGTGCATGAGCTAGGCGACTTCTTAGCATCCTGGTTTGTTTTTTTTCGCTCCAGATAGCAGGTACAATCCTACTGCCATTTACAGGAAAGGGTCTGGCTAGCATGGGAAGTGTTAAGTTTTAGTCTGAGTCCAGGGAAAAAAAACAAATCATGGACACAGTGCCAGGAACTGTCCTTGTTCTGGCTGGCCAAAGCGTTTATCGTCTTCTGTTACTGCAGGTTTGTTAACACTACCTGTCCTTTCTGTGCCTTGCTGCTTATTGAAATATCCCTCCCTCCAAATAATCACACTAAATATAAAGTAAAATACTTAAGTAACAATCAGCCTTTGAATTGGTGTCAGATTCAATTTTCTGCTGCTCTCTCGGCTCCTACCTCTCAACCCAAACAACTCACCCACCCCGCTTATTATTTATTTAGTATTTCATACCCATTGTGCTGCACGCCATTCCAGTCAAGTTCTGATAAATCTCTCTTAGGTCTGTATAGTTTTTCATCACCTAATGTACTTATACATCTACTGACAAACTCCCATGATTGCTGTATTAACCACTGCTTTCAGACTGCTTAGATCATCCTCTACCAATATAAGACTTCCCAATATTAATTATAAACACACTGAATAAATATACTGTTAGAAGAGCATACACTTTCCAGCTTATGAATGACAGAAGCATGAAACCATTTCCTTCCTGAGAGTATAGTAGTTCTGTGCAAAGAAATGAGGAGTGCTGTTAGTTAACAGCATTTTAAATTCACAACAATTAGGTGCAGTTAACTTTGCCATTGTTCTTTCTGATGCTGGGGCTGGTGGGTTCTTACCCGTAGAGCAATTATTCCTTTCATAAACGGCTGTTGTTAATAGCATTAAAACAAGATTAAATACAACATGTTAAATATTGCAATTATTGTGGAAAATAAAATTATTTGGTGAGCATAATGGGGAGCAAATCAAGCATTTAACATGATCCAGGAAATGCTACTCCAAACAATTGCATTTGTTTTATGCAATTTTTCCCCTTTGATTGCTGACAGATGCCGTTTTGGAAACAAACATCTAAGTAGTTTTCCTTCAATCAGGAAAAAAACCACACACCAGAAAATGGCTACATGTTTTGAATTTAACTCTTGTCAATCAGCATTCTGCACAACACTCCCTGTGAATAGTACTGGGACAAAACGATGCCTTCCAAAGACTAATAAGCCACAAAGATGTTTGCTTCTAAATCAGATCTGATCCTAAGAAAGAAAACCAGCATAGACATATGTACAGACACAGCTGCAGAATAAAAATGTTTGTAATATGAGTGATATTTCAAGTTGGAAGTAAGTTAGGTGTATGTGTTTGTGGGCTACAGGAGAGGAGATTTGTTTTCCAACAGCTTTAGGCCTCAAGCAATGGGTCCAAGTACTTGCCAGTTGCTTTCTGACTTCCTGCTGGAGAAGTGGCCAAGTACCCACAAATAGTTTGCTTAATTGTTGAGAAGAGTTACTTGCTGCAGCAGAAACAGCGTGAACATCTCCCTCTCCGTCTTCCCTCAGCAGCATATTCAGATGAGGATATTGTTGCTATCAAGTGTACAAACCCAGGAACGAATGCTAAAAAAAGGCTAATAAAGTATATTAATTCAGATGACTGTATCAAGCTGGCATTTTACAGTCTACTGGAAACTGAATGCATGAGAGCATTTAGAAATGTTGGCATAGCGGGTGGTTTCTCCAAATGTTGGCTTCTACTGTTCATGTTGGTAAAAGAAACATAGCAGAACTGCAGGCAGCTCTCACTACTAGATGTGTTTTTAGGATCTTGGTACTCTTTACTAGATCATCTATTAATTGCATGGTACTCATTACTCATTAACTCTTTATTCTTTCCACTTCCCCTATTTCTTCAGTTCCAATTGTTCAGAAGCTTTTCAGCAGATTGCAACAGTGTGATTTTAGATCTGTTCCTAATCTGGGAGGCGTTTTCCTCGGGAAGCCTGAACTTAGATGAGTTACGAAGAGGATTTCCTTATCTTGAACAGCGACAATTACTTCAAGAGCCACATGAGAGCAGGCAGTTGATTTTTGGACAGCCTCTGAACTTATGCAAAGTTGCTGACAACGAGTGTGTTCTAGCTTTTGGAAATCCTATAATCCTGGCTTCAATCAAGAGGATCTGCTGTTGCTGAAGGCGTAAACAAGGAGAGAAGTAGCATGTGACCACTGCTCCTGCACCTTGAAAGGACTCTTGAGCCAAAACGAGTGCAACAGCAAAGCTTCTGCTAGATACTCAAAATGACACACACATTTTGGATAATCATGGTGAAGGTCCTGCAGGAAAGTTGTCTTTGGACTCTGCATTTTCCCCTGTAGCTGTGTTGTGTATATTTCTCCCCACTCCCCTCTCACTCCTCTGATTTTCTTCTTGCCATCTGTATTCCCCTTTTGCCTCATCTGAAACAAGCATCAAGATCTTGTTTCTGACAGAACGGTCTGTCAATATGGAAACACACTGACATCACAGACAGTGCTGTGACTTCATGTCTGAAGGAAACAGGAGGAACAGATGAAAGGAGCGAAAGGAATGGAATGACACATGCAAACACTTAAAAAAAAAATAAGCAAAAAATTCTTCTTTATCAATCCAAAATGTAAAGGAACATGAAACAGATTTATTTTTAAGCCTAAATATAACCAACTATTTTCTAATCTGTGGCCATAACTCAGCACATTTCAACATGCTCTTCACCCAAGAGAGGTAACTCTCCCTTAGGAGTGTGCGACAGCCAACATGACCGTCTTGAGAAAGACTAAATGGCGACTAATATCAAGCATAGTGCTCATGTCTGGGAGAACCTTTTAGAGGGAAATAAGGACTCCTGCCCCCGGACTAATCTAAACCATCTATGTAAATGCAAATTCATAGAATTAAAAATGAAAGTATTTATAAAAACTGCAAACTCTGTTTTGGTGCACCTGGATCAAAGATATTACCTCACTGAAGTGGGAGGTATAAGATGTACCCGGAAAATACTCTTATGACACAGAAGTGGAATATCACTTGACTTTTATTTTTTCTACCTAGAATGAAATATTAACAAAAGCGTCCAATTACTATTTGTATTACTAGCTTTTTTTTTCTTCTGTATACGAATTTGGGAAGAGTTAGAAGCCCTGCATTTCCTTATTATTTATGTATTTAGCTCTAACATTAGAGGGCACCCAGAAGGTATTGCTTTCCTGCCACCTCCAGAGCCACTGCTATAAGGAGATTCATAACTACTAAGAGAGGAGCTCAAGAAAACTAAAAGGTTAATATATTCTAACTAGATGTTGGGTATAGAATGTCAGATCTGTCAAATTTCATTACAGTTTGCTGCTCAATGAAAAAGATTTGATTTCTTTTGCCACTGTCCTACTATGTTCAAGTCACACAGTGCCAGCAGCAACCAGCCAACGACCACAGGCTGGCACTGAGCGGGCCCGAGTGGGAAGCCAGCCGCAAGGACCATCTGTTTCCGATTTCTAGCGAAGCCAAGATGTGCAGTGAAGTGCATTCCATTCACCCAGCCAGCCTTCTCCCTGCTCAAGTTATTAGTGTTACAAGTGAAATTATCTTTTCCAAACAGCAGGGGAGCTATAATCCTTATGGAACAAGACTTGAGAAAAGGAAAAAAAAAAGAGGAGGAAAGAAAAAAAAGGATAGAAAAAAAAAAACGCCCTCCCTTCCCCCCCACCAAAACCCCCTTCCCCCAAACATCTTTTGTTAAAGTTGTCGATGACACTGTTTGTAAATTTAATTGCCATGTTCACGGGTTTTATAATTTTAAAGGATGTTTGATTAAGAACTATATCCTCTAAGGGAAGAATGTGCACGTCAGTTCATGGGATCTAATGCAATAAACCATTCAAATATATTTAGAGTGTTATTTATGAATAAAGTTAAAAATGACAAGATGAATGCTCATTTAAGCGTCTCTAACATTTAGTGCCTTGAAAAACATCATAGGTTTTAAAGTATAATTTAAAGTGAGAATGCATAAACAGTGCTAATTACATGCTACTTACATTGTTTCAATATGTAATGCATATGTTTAACCTCTCCCAGAAAGGATTGGTCTTGGCACAGCAATTGTGGGGATTTAAGGATATGCTAAACTGATAACTGCAGAATGAGCTCTGACATAGGATATTGGTCTCCTCCTGTTACCTAAATGCCAGGTGAAACCAAAGGATTTATAGAAGGGGGGGGAAGGGGGGGGGGGAAGGGGGGGAGACTACACAATGAGGCGAAACTGAGAAGTTTATTTTCAAAGGGGGAAACATTTATCCTTTGACACCATTCCATTCCAGTGACTTTATTTCTAATATACCATGAGATTAATGATGTGGCTACTGTCACTGTGCCTGATGAGCACTGGCAGAGCTGTGGAACAGTTGCTCCCTCTGCTATTATTGGATATATTTGTACATTGGCATATATAAGGTGAACTTGTGCCGTTTGCCAGCTGATTGGAAAAGATCTCATTCAGGAGGACAGAATTCTTGTTTTCCTATTGAACTCTCAATAATATGCAGTTGGGTTAAGACTGGCTGATTTAAAAACTTGTTTAAATTAACAATGTTTGACAGTTTTCATGTCATATAATAATCTCAATATGACTCTTATGCAAATCAATTGCTGATAATTAAGGAAGGAAATTATCATGAAACGGATTCCTGACTTACCAGAGGAGAGTCAATATTTAAGCCTTTCTCAAGGAGGGCACAACTGCTGAATGTAGCCATAAGCATTCACCATCTTATCCCCAAATAATTTATTCTTTCAAAAGTAATTCTGTCATAAAAGGAAATACAGAATAGCTTGTTCTTAGTCCCTTTCAATCTGTTTTCATAGGTCTGAAACCATTGTTTTGAGTGGCTGATACCACACATAAAGAATAACTTTGAGGCACCTGAAACTGAATTACTTGATGAGCCTCTTCTTTGGGTTTTGTCTTTTCTGAGTATCTTCAGGGGTGCAACTGGACACTGGTTGGTTTTGCTTCAGGAGACCGAGATATGGCTAAGCTAGTATTAACACAAATCATAGCATCATAGCATCATAGCTTTTCTGTCTGTGTATTCAGAAACATCTGCCACAGCTGCATCATTCCCCATCTTTAAGATGTCCTGTTTTGCCATAAGTGCAATGTATTTCAGGCTTCCTGATGCTGTAAGAAACAATCCTTTGGATCTCTCTATTCAAGCTTGTTCCCAATGTAGGTAAAGTAGGAAGAAGGGTGCAAAAGGACCCAAAGACCACAAGTAGGAACTGTGGGATTGCTCCAATTTCTTTCTACGATTGAGATCTAAAGGATTTGGGAGGAGAGAGAAGCCAGCAAGTAAAAATGGTGAAGCTCTACACACTTCCATCATTAGGCTTGGTCAGAATCGGAGACTGAGAACTGGTGCTTGCTGTATACGTGACTAGGGTACACTATACATTTGTAAAGGCACAGGCAAGTCTCATATCCACTTCCTTTGAGTTTGTAGGTAACATCGTGGAACTGAGGACTATGTTTGGGTTCCAAGACTGCAGTGTCACACACCATCGGAAACTGATATCTGAATCTGTGCTTTCCATTTTTACTTTTTCTAGTTTCTGGTAAGGATTTGCAAGTGACTCATGGTGGAAAGAAAGATTTTACTATTAATCAGAAGGGATAAACAAGTCCTCAACGTCTCCCTGGAAATCACTGTCTTGCAGTATCTGGGAGTTCAACAGTGCTGGTGGACTTTCAGGCAGCAGTGCTAAATCAGTGCCTTTTATCATCTATAGCTACATAAAAGACAACCACTTCTTCCTAATGAGAGACTTCTGTAATGCTCTCTGCTTAGGGCTATTCTTGACGAATAAGGAATCCAAGACAGATGTGGCAGTGACCATCGTACTAATCTCAAAGACCAAATCCCTCAAAGCAAAGGAAATATGAACAATTAAAACAATAAATACACTGAATCACAGGAATTTCCAGGGCCCTCAGTACTAACACCAGTTCCACACATTAATTTGTAATTCTTGAGCCATGAATAAGTAAATCCTCTTTTGTTTAGAGAAGAAGATTAAAATGTTACTAATATTAAAACCACTCTTGTTTGCTGGCTCATGTCTCTATTTAAATACCTGCCTATTTCTTTGCTTCACCTCTTGAGCATCAAACTTGTCCTCTTGATAATACCAGCTGAATGGCAGCCAGCAGGCTGAAAACTGTAGGTAAATACCTAAAGAAGTGCTTTGGGAAGGGCTGAGCTGCATGTAAGCAAATTTTGTTCTCAAGACAGTATAATCCTTTGAAGTGGCTCTGGATTACTGAGCACAGCAAGACACCACTTTGGTGACAACAAAACATATTTACATTCTTGTGTAATCTATACACTGGACCTCACTTTGTAGAGGAGAAATCTCTGAATGTAGTTTATTCAAAATACACCACTAGAAACACCCTTTTTTCAGTTAACATGCCATACAGGCACAGAAACTTTGGAGGTGAACTGTGTTGCACTTCTGCCTCCTTGCATGGTTCCTGTTCTTTTTCAAGACAGGTTTTGAAGGTCTGCAGCAGTTTTAGTTGAGCAAAAAAACCCAACACACCAAGAAGGGGACCAAGTTTCAACTAATCAAGTTGAAAAATTTTCATGGGTTTAAATGTGATGAAAGTCTGTTTTTAAGACTTTTGAAAATCAAGTTAATACAAAACACAGTGTACTGCTAGCAAAGAGGAGGTTATAAAGAACTTCTAACTTTTAAAGTGTTCTTGTACTCACTGGACTTTTCTGTTAAAATTAGACAATGTACCTATTAAACACTTAATTCTTTATTGCCTCAATTCTGAAGGCCTGACTTCCTCCTTGTGCTAAGGGACTTCCTTTTTCAAAGAATAACTCTGACTGACAGATGTGAAAGCACTGGTCAGCATTCTAGGACACAGATTAAAAGTTCTGAATGCTGTGATTACAGAGTGCACCTTGATGCATTGCGGTCTTTTCCTGCTGCAGGTATCCACCATTAAAGATGAGGACACTTTCTGTCTATGATTGCTCCTCTGGAGGGAGGCCAGGCTGGGGGATGTTTCTAGAAGTTGCTAACAAGTAACTTGCACCCTATATTCAGCCTAACCAGGAGCCCCTTCTGGCCAGCACTGATAACTTCTCAGAAGGTGACTGGTCATTTTGAATACCTGCAGGTAAAACAGAGGTGGTGGTCCTTCTGCTGTCACAGCACCTGTCCCTGACAGGTTATCTTGCAGCTCTATGCTGGCAGGAATTTCTATCAACCCAGAAATCAGTCCAGATGCTGTGCTTTTATCTTCATAGACGTCAAATAAGGAGTAACTGTGAACTTGTCTCTATGCTCAGGGATCAGATGTGCTCAGTGTTGAAAAGCTCAGGAATGCTTTTACAATGTACTTTGAAGCCTACTTGGTAGGAACAGCTGGAACGTACGTCTGTGTTACAAGCAAGCTGCTCTGATACTGTGAGCAAAAACACAAGCTGAGTCACAGTAGATGACAATGCTGCTGACAAAATGTTTTAAACTGCAAACTAAAACAACAATGGGAGTATTTATGGAGTGCAACTCTTATTTTAATGTCCATAAATGTACTGGATAAATTCCCCTTCATTAGCTGGAAACCTCAGAAGGAAACAGAAATATTCTGGTAAACCACAAGCTTGTTCTTAGCAAATACATGGCTACATTTCTACTGCAGAGGCATATCCAGACCGCTTCTTCACTGGGACAATAAATCTCTGAGAGTGAAAAACAGAGTCTATAAAAGCAAGACCTACAAAGTAAGGGGGTGTGACACATGGCCTTCAAGGCCCCAGAGGATGACACTGGAAAGTATTGAGAGTAGCTTTTTCTTTTTATGAATGAAAAAGGTGTTCCCTGAGATCAACCATTCAACTCAAATGGTTGGAATGAGTCTCCTTCACTATGGGGGGGGGGGGTGTGTGTGTGTGTGTGTGTTCTCTTATCTACTGGGCTGCCAACATACAAAAAAAAAAGTTGGGTTGACCACCATATACAGAAAAAAATAAAAAGCACACAAACAGTGTTACATTTCCCTGATTTCTGAGATGCAGAAGGACCAAGCCTTTCTTTGTAAGATCTGGCTCCATAGATATTATGGATCAGTCCACATAATACATAGAATATTCCCAGTCTTTCCCCATCCAACCTCCTGACACCTAACTACTGCTAGAGGCTTCATGGAGAGAAAGAGAGGACCCAGAGCTGCCACTGGAACTCTCCTGCTGAGGGAGAAACTCCATCAGATCAACTGTGTTCAGCTTCCTATTCCTTGACTGATTTTCAGAAGGAGGATAGAACAAGGCACATCTTGCCAAAAAAAACTCATGTCTCCTCATGTCTCTAGAGGAAATAGTTCCATCTCGGGATGGAAAATCTGGACATCATGGTCACAGATTTCTTGTTTTTTCTGCTCCTTAGGAGTAATCATAGAGACATAGAATGGTTTGGGTTGGAAAGGACCTTAAGATTATCCAGTTCCAGCCCCCTGTCATGTGCAGGGACTCCTCACACTCGACCATGTCGCCCAAGACTCTGCCTAACCTGGTTTTGAACTTCTTCGGGCAGCCTGTTCCAGTGCCTCATCATTCTCACAGTAAAGAACTTCTTATACCTAACCTGAACTTCCCCTGTTTAAGCTTGAACCCATTACTCCTTGTCCTGTTGCTACAGTCCCTGATGAAGAGTCCCTACTTTTCCTTTCTATATCTGTGCTCCTGTATCTTATCCTGCATCTAATGGCTTGCAAACCATTTCCAGAATTTGAAACGTGTCACGCTTATCTGTGTAGAATTTTGTTTTTTTGTAACATGATTCTAATGACAGTTTGAATTTGCTTCAGAGGTTTTTTTCTTGTTGCAAAGACAAGACACACAAACATTTATGTCTGGGTCTGAGGACATTAAACCCATTCAATTTATTTCAGATGCCGAGTCCTCAGGAAGGAGACCAATGACTAATAAATCAGATGTTTCTTCCTTCAGTGTAAGTCACCCACTGGGATCAATAAGCAGCAAAAGAAAGAAGTTCCTCTGTTTGCATGAGATAATACAGATAAATAACTACATGAAGTAGGTAAGAGCATATTTCAAGCCCTACACTTCACATACAAGCTGAGCTTATCAAGAATAGCTTGTTATAGTTGAGCAAGACTAGAAAACTGTTTGCTAAGAAGGGAATACAGGGATAAGAATATGGCTTACACCAGATGGTAAAATGAAGAATCTGAGTCCTTCCTCATCAGCGCTCTGCTGAGCCTCTATGTCAAGACCTACATGGCAATATTCCCATTTCAGAGATCCCAGACTAGAATCATAGAATTGCTCAGTTTGGAAAAGACTTTTAAGGTTGAGTCCAACCATTAACCCACCTCTGCCAAGTCCACCACTAAACCATGGCCCCAAATGCCACATCTACATCTCTTAAGTCCCTCCAGGGATGGTGACTCAGCCACTTCCCTGGGCAGGCTGTTCCAGTGCCACCCTTTCAGTGAAGAAATTGTTCTTAATCACCAATCTAAACCTCCTCTGGTTCAAACTTGGGGCAGCTTTCTCTTGTCCTATCTCTTGTTACTCAAGAGAAAGGACCACCTGGCTACAACCTCCTTTCAGATAGTTGTAATCTACTTCAGCTTCCTGCAACCTAACTAAACTATGAACCTGATGCTCAGCTATGGAGGGACTAGAACAGATTTCTGGGGTTGATGCTGGAGCTTTGATAACCCTGGCTTACATGGGACACACTTTCCCCCCTGCATAACCTTCCCTTTCCCCCAACTTGAGCCAGGTCATGGCAATGCAAAACCTGTCACACCACCAGTTTATTTTCCACTGGATAAAAATTATTCTCACACGCTCTATAGACAGCAGATTCTAAAGAAGGCCTGAACAGAACACAAAGAGCTACGAGTATACTCACACGTGCATGTTTACACAAAATGTTGTTCCAATATATTTGGAAAATAAAATGAGATAAACCTGTCAGTTAACTGTGGACAAGTTAATTGAGATAATTTCCCTCCCCTCCTTTCTTCCCACCAACATCACCTACACTGTTGACTAAAATCTGCTTTGTCACTCAGTTTTGCACATTGTTTGCCTACACATTGGTTAGACAGTCTTGCTTCTGGGTACTTACCAGGCCCAGAGTTTTTACCATCATAATATGAAGATTGGATGCAAATAATTGGCACAACATTATGTTAAGATGAAGCATAAAGCAATAAGACGCCTACAAATTACAGATACTTTCCAGTAACAAGGCAAATCCTGCCTCTTGAAAGTGAAACAGTCATGACAGGAAGCAGAGAGAGAATTGTTTATCAAAGGATGGGGAAAAAACTTCACCAAACTAGTGCAAGTCCACAGGTTTCTCTTACGTAGCTAAAATAACAATTATGTTTTTGTAACTAAAGAGAAGCTTCTTGTAAGTACTGCAGTAAACCCACTGGTAAGGCCACCCTGTCACAAAATGATTACTGATACTTGGCACACATTGTGTTTATTTGCTTTCACACAAGCATGCAGGCACACATTCATGGTTTTTATTCAGAAGTTTACATAAACCTCATATTGAGTCAGGTTTCCAAACCCACAGTACCTGAATATGTTCCAAATGAGGCAGAATGAGTTCTTTTGCCCTTCATTCTGTCTTTGGAGAACAGTAAAGCAGCACCTTTATGCACATACACACACTCGGTCAAGAATGGGTATTATTTTACCTAGAGGACCTCATTTTGTCTTGAAAAAAAAAACCCAAACCACAGAATCAAGATTCCTTCTTGTAATTGCTTCACCTGAGAATATAATGATCACCTCCCCAAAGAGAAACAGCATTAGCTAGAGTCTGTTTGTGTTTGTGCTGGAAGAACAGGGCTCCAGTGGGTAATCCAAAAAGAATATTACAGAGTGGACTGACCCAGACAGCAGTTATGAAAAATGCCATGCCACAAATATGAACCAAGAAGACATGACTGAACCAATGTAAAATTAGAGAAAATGGGAGAGTGTTGTGTATCAAACAATGCAACACACAGCTCTATGGGACCTCAGTGGGTCTGGACTCCTGTATTCTCCACTTGTACCTCTGACAGTATCTCCCTGACAGCATTAGCAGTTTTTCACCCTCTCTAAGGATTTTGCATGTCTCATCCTCCCACATCCGTACATTCCCTTTCTGCACTTCACTATTTCTCAGACCAGCAGTCATCAGTTTCACAAATCTGGATCATTTTGCTCAGCAGTCTTAGCTGCTCTCAGCAGTAACACAGACTAATCCCACAGATATTCCCATTTCTCCACATATCCAAGCTTCTGCTCAAACCTCCCTTGCTCCATAGCTCTGTCAACTTTCCATTCTCAATGCATTTGTTGTTTCTTTTTCCTCCTACATTATTCTGTCATTGTGTCGCTCCCAGGCCCACCCAAAGGGGCATAATGGAAATACTTAAGAGCCACTGCTGCTAAATCCAGGTATGCAACTTGGTGAAAGGGAAACTCTGAGTGGATATAAAAAGAGAGCCTTGGGAACACAATAATTAACCCCAGACTTGAGACTGCAGTTTCATCCTGCACCCTGCATATCAGAGAATTTACACCCTCTGCTTTGAAACCCACCTCTGTGGCAACCAAAGTCAGCAAACTTCATCCCACTTAGATAGGACAATATAATACAAAGATACATAGAGACAAATACAGCTGAATGTGTTCACCTCTCTGCTTTTTGTCATCTAACAACACAGATTATTTGGGGTAGGGATCTTGCCGACTCTATTTATACTGTGCCCAACAAAGAGGCCATGAATGTGAATCTGTTTTCTGGACAATTTCATGCTATAAAATGAATTTTATGCAAAATAAATACCTACAGTAAAGATACCAGTAAAAATCTGTCCTGCTCTAAGATTTAATAACAAATGTACTATTTAGTGCATAATAGGCAATTCATTTTACTATGCATTTACTCTATTTAAAACATAAAGCACTTAAGGATATTTGCAGTATGCAAGACTATTATAAAATCAATTTCTATTCTGGTTTATAGCCCAACCACTTAAAGTCTTAATTTGCTACAATTCACTTTGTTATATTCTGACTTACTAAAGTGGGACCTGCTACCTCCTGAACTCTGCTCATATGCTTCTTAAAGCTAAACTAATCATTATCTACGATATCCACTGCATCCAGCTGCATATTGCCTATATTTATGCATTTAAAGCATCAGTTCAGGTTCTTTGCACTTGCTTGAGAACCTGCTGCCCCTTTTTCTGGGGTTTGAAGGAAGGAGACTTTAGTTTCACTGGATGATATCCCATTACACTTTACAAATAAACAAACAGCAGAGTAACTGGCAGGAAGTCATGTCCCTTTGGTGAGCAGGGCTCCATCTCAGCAGAGGGCAAATGAAGCAGCATCATTTTCACTCCAGCACAAAGTAGCTATTCTTGACTACTTGACCAAAGGAAGCAAAAGCAGAGGGACGACTAGCAAAGCACATCTGCAGGGCTGTATTTCACAGGAAGCAATGCAGCTTCTCTGCAGATAAGTTTCACGGAAGAACAAAGACTGATTTTGTTCGATGCTTCGAGAAGGCTGCATTGAACCTGGACCTCTCTTTTCATTCCCTGAAAACAAGGCTTAGAGTGAAACCTAATTTCTCCCTCACCCTTGGTCAAATTAGCCACATGATTTTCAAATTAGTCCTATACTCACCATATGAAGAGAGCTTAAAAGACACCCCTTAATCTCCAGCTACATTTACACGTTTTATTTACTGATTTTGCAACTGTGCGCAAGTTAATGGATCCAAGATACACGTCAGAGCAGCAATAACTAAATCAGTTACACAAAACTTAACCTCCACCACTGAGCTGCTTTAAAGCTTAAGAAAAGAAATATTTACTACCAAGAATAGGGTAAAAATATATTAGCAGGCAGTACTATCACTGACTGCAAATACACTTTGAGCTCACATATTTTGTGCATATCATAACTTCAGAGGCATCCTACCCACTACAATTGGTTTTGCATGAGATAATGAGGTGTGTATTTGAATGATACAAGCAGCATTAGATATAGTGGGAGCCAAGAACATGATCATATTAAAAGCAAATAGCAGAGCAGATTACCTCTTGCCCTCTCTTTTAGCTTGAGCAGCATATTCCAATAAGTGCAGAAGAGACACTGTCAAGTACTTCTTTACAGTTTAATTTTCTTTTCTTAATCTCTATCACTTGCAATGCCCTTGCTCTCTTTAAAAGCTGCAGAAGAAAATGTCTTTCTTTGTCAATTTTGTACTTTCTTTCTCAACAAAGAAAGACTGGGGATTTCAAAAACTCCAGTAAACTCAAAACTTCAGCCTCTCTCTGAAAGAATTAAACATTAAAGATAAGAAGTTTATCTCAAAATCTAAAGGAAGCAATAAGTTCAAAAGGAAATCAGTCTTACTCCTAATTATTTCTCATTTCCACTGTGTCCAGCTCTGTAAAAATAGTGGAGCATTTGATAGCAAAATATAGCCAAGAGTTAAGTGTAGCCTTGGAGATACTTGTTCTATAAGGACAGGAGGGTCTTAAAAGACATTTTGGGAGCAGAAGTTGTGAAACGTAAGGAGAACAAGGTAACAGTAGTCTGAGGACGTCCATGCATCAGAGCATTATTGCTACAACAGGTCAGTGGTTCGTGTTCTAAGAATTCTCTTGGTGGCTGCCTCATCCAGAGTTAGACTACGGCTACAAGGCAGACACTGCATGTGCTGGTTCAGGACTCAGGGACTGGGATCCACACAGGTTAGATGTGATCACCTGGGAATGTATGCTAAAGGCTGCATGTTTGTGCCAGTCCAGACCTGGAAGCCATCTCTAGAGAATTATCCAGAGCCCTTGAATTTGTAGGTGCAGCCTCTGATATTTTTTCCTAACCACAGTGGAGAAACTGCCCCTTGGTGGTTATTGATAGAAATTTTCCTTCAGTTTCAGACTGATAAGATTATTTTGGCTTTTGTAACTTAAAATCATATTTCTGTAGACTATTATTTGACCACTTTACCCTTGGTGTTTGCTGTGTACCACATACGGGAATGCTCTTTGTGTTTAGTCAGCATATTGTTTAAACATCTTACGCAGTTTAGTACATTTCTGTATATAACCTATAATTTGCATTAGCTGTAGGACTACATTTGATTTAATCACTGCCTCCCCTCAATGTATTGCAACGCTAAAACAAACAGTAACATGAGCAGCAAAGATCTCATCTCTCCAGTTCCCTCCCTAGCCTTCCAGTCAGTACAAGTGATACAAGAGTTAACTGGATGGCATCACATCTAGTGATTACTCTCTAGTAATACATGGTTCCATCCTTTTGGCACAGTAGGCATTTGGGTCAGCAGGTGCCATGTGGTAGTGAGAAAAAGCTTTACATGCATCTTTTAATTAAAATTCCAAAGGTTGGTCTAGTTTTCAGAAGGTTGAAGGTGAAGATGCCAACACTGGACAAGATGGTTTTGGAAGCAAGGTCAACTGCTTCTTTGCTTATAAAGGCAAGCAATCATCAAAAAAAAGAATTAAGATTGAAAGAGACTAAAGCAGATATAAATCAAGCCAATTGGATTTCAAGGTAAAAAACCGTGGAGGAAGGCTCACAACTACTTCAGTGTATTTTTTCTGTGGTATTTCTTGACAGAGTATCCAAGATGGGACCCATCTGTGGGAAGTTAAGGCAGGGAGAGATCTGGGGTTTAATAGAGCTGGGGGCCTGCACATCTGCTACAGCATCAGCAGATACAGGGATGCATTGTGTGCTGTGGTGCGAGCTGACGCTGCTGAAGGCAGAGGCCAGGCACAGTGACAAGATACATCCTCTGCAGGGACTTCCTTCTTTAATTACTTTGCTTGCAGCCTCCTGCTCCTTTTCCACCTTTCTTTCCTCCTTGGAACAAAGGAAGAAGGGAGGGGAATAACAAGTGGCTGTCAGATGGCTCTGGAGTGAAATTAGATGGAGAATCCCCTCCAAGATGATACTTTTTGATCCCCCCCTCTGGTCAAGTGCAGTGCCCTAAACAAAGTCACCACCTCCTGCCTCCTCCTTAGCCCCTCTGAAATTTCCTAGCAACCACACTGCTACAGATGTGAAAACAGTCCAGCAGGAGCCTGAGATCAGGAAGTAAAAGAAATGACTCCTACTAGCTACAGAAGGCACAGCTGTGAGAGGATATGTACCTCTGGACAGGGAGTCCCTGTAAAATGCACTGAGGGTAATGGGCAATGGATCATTTCCTCTTCTCAAATATCCCCCAATCAGTCCAAAAGTTTGCTGGCTGAGAAGATATGCAAAGCAGAATGTGTGTAGTTTATTGTGTCCAGCAATAAACAAAATATTAAGTGCATTTTTAATGCTGTAAAACCTTTTAAAAGACTTTTAGACCTTTCACTGTGGGATGTAATTCAACTTGTTTTGCTATCTGCAGCAGGCCTAGCCTGCAAACACAATTAAGCACTCACAAATTGCAAGATTGGTTGGTTTGGTTCCCACTCTGCACAAAGACTGATAAAAGCTTCCACATTTGTTAGTTATTGCCCTTTAACTGACAGGCTATGGACAACACTATTATGGGAGTTTGAAGTTTGAAGACCACATCCATGTCTTCCCTTGACTTCCCAACACTGAACATTTTACTTGGGGTGTTCTCTATGGTTTTAGTGCCTGCAGACACTCAGGTAATGTAGCAGCTACAGCTTCAAATAAAAGATTTAAAGCTTGTTAAGCATAAAGGATGATTTTCTTTCTTTATGAGGCGAACAGTTATGCTTTCTGCAGCTAATTATACCATCTCTAACTACTGGAAGGATTCATAAGCTCCAACATATGCACAATGATTGGCTACGTTTTGTAGCTCTATTCTTATGGACACAGATACATGTCCTGAAGACCAGAAACACCATATGGTGTAGTAAGCAAGTGCTGGGGCTTCTGCACCATCTTACATACTCCTCTTATTCCTCAAAGTACCCAGTATACTGACTATGCAAAGCTGTTATGCATAGGCAAGAAGTATGTTATTGTGTGTTCTTTGTACCCAATGGGGAGTTTTTTTATTTGGTGATAATGTGTGATCTATAAAAACATGAATGCAGAAGACTGGGTGTAAATCATGTAAGCTCATTCTCTTCAAGATTTCCAGTAGTAGCTTTTTGGCACTATCAATCAGCCAGAGAACACTTCCAGCACAGTTGTTATTGCTGGAACTTTAATTCTTCATGGAAAAAGCCTAGATTACAAGGATGAAAACAGAAATATCCAAGGAAAGGAAAGAATTGAAGGAGACCGTCATTCTTTCACTGGTTTTGCAAATTATTATCTAGCAGCAAGTTAATGCTGAGGGTCCATAGGACATATACATAGAAAAATTATTACTTGCCATTAAACATACCAGCTAAACTGTGCCTTTTAAATCCCAACTCTGAGCAAGGGTCTATGTAAAACATCAAAATCCTTGGAGGATCACCAGAAAGAACATAAGGAAGACACAATACTTCTATGTGCTTTTATGGGTGATAGGGGGAACTACAGTCTGCTCTTATAAGAGTAGAGAGACTGTTCACAATCTGGATTTGAACTAATTTTCCATCAGGATTTCCAATGTGCTACAGACCAAAGGTCCAGACTAATTAATTTCTGGAAAGAGGAAACATCTGAGCTTTGACTATAATGTGCCAGCATGTTTCACTAGCACTTAGCTCATGAAGTTTAAAGAAAGAGGAGATTTGGGGCAGCAAGTAAAACTGCTTAAGGAAGCAAGCGGTGGGACTCCACACTGCACGGTACTCCAGAGGCTACAAGTTTGTTGTGTTCAGAAGCTTACAAAGGACAGTATTTGCTAGTATTCACCAATAATTACTCTTCAGAATCAAGCTCCCCTCCACCTAGTTCTTCTTCTTTTCCTGTGCATTGCCTCTCTACACTAAGGTAGAGAGGTAGCTTGCATACTGAAGTCACAAATGAAATAGCTTTGCTATTAAAAGGCCAAAGTCACAATTCAACTTTCATCTCTATGGATACTGTGGTTGCAATTTCAAATGCAGACAAAATTAGTCTTTGGTTATACCTATTTAAAATGATTGTCTTATGAGAGGTGATTCGGATTTATGACAGTGTCAACTAAACTTAGACCCTGAAGTTGATGTTTCAGGGATTTTAATTAAGTGATTTTTTTTTTTTTATGGTTTAAAATAGAATTTGAAAGCACTAACATTCTTCTACCCAGTTTTTCCTAATATGTAGGTTAGTGTGCTTGTTCCTTCAGTTACTCTGTGCCTTTTGACTTCTGTGGCTTTGGCTGTCATGGTCAGCTTCCTCCAATTAACAAAGAATGAGAAAGGATTTCTGCATATTTAAATACAAATCAATATGGACAACATTATACCAGCTTCATTCACTGAGAAATATGGACAACTTGCTTGCCCCCCAGGCTGCTTTTGCTGCAGAAGCATTGTTCAGTTCAGGGTAATCATGAGACCTTTGCTAAACCCACTGTATTCAGCTGCAGCACACTGGAGCTAAAAGAAGACCGCAACATGCAAACCAGACCGTCAAGGTGCTCTTGGCAGAAGCACAATTGAATCTGCTGTGCAGCATACAGGAGTTCTGCTGCCATACTTAGCATGGCATCATTCTGTATAAGCTCTTATATTCAGGGCATCTATTGAGTTGGATGAAGAAATTCACTCTTCAGTGAGTGCTGGCATTTGAAGTTATGCAGTTCGCCTGCATACAAACAGAAACACCTTCACATCTGAGAGTAAAACAATACATCTGAGCTTGAAACTATACACCTGAGCATATAGCTACTGCGCTACTACATGGGATTCTCCGAAGCGACAAATTGCGTGTCACTTGTTAATCAGAAGTAAGAGTTCTCTTTAGCCTTTTATCATTAGTTTAAAACTATCTAAATTAAGTGTTTTCACAGGTTCTGGACCTAATCAAGGAACAAGAGACTATTAACAAAAGCCTGACAACTGAAAAAAAAAGCTTTAAGGCCTTGCTCTGCTACTGCTTAGCATTTTCAAGTCCATCTGCAATCACAGCTCTTTGGCTGTCTATGTCAGCATTTACAGAGCCTTGAAGCCAGCATCTCTCTGCCTCCAAACCTTCTTCACAGAGCAAGAGTCCTGGAGGCCCACAAAGATTCTCCTTTAATCACTTGTTTTATTCAAGGTTCACATTTATTTGTGAGTGGTGAGGGATATATCTAGACTTTCCTATGTTCTGAGCAAAAGTTAAGTGTCACAGGAAGTTATGGCTGGGCTTCTCTGTCTGCCTCATTCCTGCCACTACATCACACAGGAACTGGACCTTTGCAACATACTCTGCAGGGAATGTCAATCTTTGCTCCCCCCTTCAGCCCCAATTTATCTTTTTGGTGCTCTGTGCTTGTGAGCAAGGCAGAAGACGCATGGTGAGGATCACTGGTGCCGAGGCTCCTGCACTCTGCTGTGAAGGATAATTCCCTGCTCCTGGGCACTTTGCCCCCTTCAATCACTGCTGACATGGAGGAGGGGGTTGGCTATGCTTCAGCTCACCTAAGAATGAAACTTTGGAGGATGAGGCAGGTGATTCAGATGGTGTGGGATGGATGTCAGGGAGCTGGGCCCTCAGTAACTGATGGCTCATAAAGATTCCTGGTATCTGAAATGAGCCTGGTTATGTGACTGCATCAATCTGTTCCAGGGGCTGATCAGAGGCATGTGGGAGGAGTAGTTCTGTGCAATCACTCTTAGGGCTGTGCCTGGGGAAGGGTGGTGGCCGGGCTTCTTCCAGGTCTTGTTATTAACCATAACCTCCCCTTTGTGCTCTAACAAAGAATGTAAATAGCCCCAAAATCAAAGACCAGCTGAAGTCAGAGCCATGCTTAGGTTTGTGCCAGCTATTCCTCTCCCATGCTGAAGCAGGAATGCCAGACTAAAATAATGAAAATGGGGCAGAGTTTCATTGAATTAAGGCAATTTTCCTGGTGGCATTTGCCTGAAGTAGGAATTACTTAGTAAATAAAAAAACCCAAATCTTGCTGAGTGTTTTCTAAGTGCATTTTGCCAGCTTAACCAAGGAGTGAGATGTACAGAGGCATTCAAACCAATTTGTGTGGAAACCAAACAGAACACTGCCATTTTTTCAACCACTAAATAACATTCAGTGGCTGCAGCAGCAAGAGATTGGTATAGAGGAAATATGAAATATTCCCTTTGCTCAAGATGCACTGGACTTTGTGGAAGAAACTTCATTCAGAATTCCACCCCTCTCTTCCTTTTCGAAGTCATATTTTAATTTACTCTTTAAGAAAAAAAGAAATCAAAATGTCTCTTGACCCTTGGAAGATACTTTATTTCTAATAATGATCCTTTTGAAAATGCTTTGATTAAATGAGGCAAAAGGAAAGATGAATAGACAACTAAATATCATCTAATAAGAACAGTTAATGAAGAAAATGGTTCTAATATTTCTTTCTCTGATAAAGGTCCCATTGTTTTGAGTTTAGAGGCATAAATGAAACAGACATTCAGTGATGCATTCCCATGATTAAATCACCTGTAAGACTGCATTTTGCATTTGAAAGCTCTTTTACAAGGCCTTTCCCAGAGTAGATGCCGCCTCTTCTTTGATGCGGTTAAGCAATTTTGCGCAGTCATGTAATAAAACTAGACTTGGTCTTCCTTGGATGTTTTTATACTACTTCTTGCTTATAGATGGAGCAAAACAGTATCAATTCTCATTGAAGAACCATACTTGAAGGCTCTCAGCACTTTGCAGGAAGGGCTTAACTTGAAGAATCAAAATGATAACACAAAACTCTACTTGTACAGAACAAATATGCTCCACTTGTCAGTGACCTTACTCTTTGTTTCCCTGCCACCTAGGAGCTGGAATATCAAGTTGTATCATTTTCTACTATTCCATAAACACCTTTTGAAGGTGGGAAAGCAAAACAGATCAACACCACTACGCTCGATACACTCAAAGTAGTACCCCATGAGGAGGATAGAGACTCTAAGGAAAAATGAAAAGTTGCAAGTTCTTTTGTGCAGCCAGCAACAAACTACCCATTCACATTACTCACAAAGCACGGAGCCAGCAGCAGAAAAAATGAACACTAAATAGTTGCTTTCATCTTTAAAATTTAAATAGTATTTAAGGAAGGCATTAATCAGCAAAAGTAAAATTTTGTGGATATGTGCCACGACACACAATAGACTCAGGGAGTCCATTTGAGGGGAACCCCCCGATCAGACAGTCTGCATTTAATAACATTGCAGAAGACATAAGCAATTTATAAGAAATAAATGTAATAAGCAAGCCTGATTTTTTTACTACCTGGCTTGTATTTAAAGGCCTGGTTCAAGGTGCAAATGGAAAGTTTCCCTTTGATATCTGGGGGCTTTGGTTGTGTGCTGCTTAATAACAGCTTTGCTAACCGCATGTCCATTGGTTACTGGGTGCGACACATTTCCTGGCGTTTTAAAACTTTTCTAAATATATGGAAAATATCTAAACTTGGATTTTCTTAAGGATGAGGGGGAAAAACCAGCAGCTGACATTGTCTCAGCCAACTGAATTGTAAATGCTTTTTTTCACTGAGATACGCAAGTCTTTAACATCGAAAATGGGTATTTTGGCACCTACCCTGATAATGACTATGGGAAGGGCTTCCCTTTAGTCTTACACTACCAACCTATTTGGGCTGCATCACCACTCACATCCCCTTTCCTTCAAAGTACTGTTTGCTTTGTTGTGCTGTGGAGGAAACCAAAAGATCTTAAAGTTATCTGAGTTAAAACTATAAATCACATGAAATCCCTGATATAACTTAGGTTTGTTGTTCCTCTAAGATTAGTTGGAATTCTAGCCTAATTGGCTAACACCATCCAAGCTCCAAGTTCGAGTGCAAGAAAAAGAAATCTCCCCAAAATCTGAAAGACAAGTCACTTGACTTATTTTAGGGATTTCTGTGGAGAACATAAACAGCACCATGTAACAGGATTAAAATAAATTTACCTTCCAGGGTCTGAAATTTCTTCCCCCAGGTTTAATGACAGTTTTTATTAACATAAACTGATGCAGGATTAGACCGTTAAATATTTAAATCCCAACACTTCCTGGAATTCATTTAGAGAGGGGAAAATTTCAGACTGTTCCTTACCAAAATTAATCTATTCCACTGCTGCTCTTATATGGTCCACTCTTCTAATAGGTGATTTAAGATACGGGATACCGAGTCACTAGCAAATTCATTTCTGGTGTAACTTGCCCAGAATACTTCTGAACAATCGGCACTTTGGTCTTGAAGGAAAAAATTACTTTGACAAAGTTGTGCCTAGGGGCCACTCCATGACGTGTTCAGAGTCTGAGATTTTTGTTACATGTCTGGAATTGACAGTGACTCAATACATAAGGACATCCTTTCGTATTCGTTTGTGTGGTAATCTCACTTTTGTTGGCACAGGAATATGTTGTCTTTTAACCTGACTTAAGGAGCTGGCCCTAGAATTACTCTTCATCATTTTGGATAGCAAGTTGGAATCAAGATTATTTTGACAGATGGCATCTAGCCTGTCTAATATGCGTTTACCTGCTCCATAAATATTGATGACTTCAATGCATTTGTGTTCTGCCATATGCTTCTTAAAGGTACACTTCCAAAACTTCACTTGGCTGTGTGATCAAGATGGAATTAATCTCCATTTTGTAGTACTAAAAATGAGATCAGAATCAGATGCATTGTGTCTGATGTGGGAAGATTAAAAATGCTGTGTGTGTATAAGGACACAGGGATAACTCCAGCAGATTTATATCCCACTTCTCCTCTCATAGTCCCAAGGTCATGGATATCAGAGGGTCGTTATGTAGGTGTAAGGTGCCTTTGTAATATAAACCCTATTACACAGAAAGGAGTTCAGTGCAAAGGGGAGGTCCTGCCACTTGAACAATATTCGAAGCTATTTCTCCCTCACCATTCTGAAACTCTTTAGCTCTGTCAGCTCCTATAACTGCCATAGCAAATGTCGTCAAGAAAATAAATGGAAAGGAGATGTTTGTGTTAGATACCTACCAAATCAGTCTTTTTTAGACCTACAACAGTATGAGCATCTCTTAACACAAAAGCTGATATACTATACAGATACATAACCACCCTTTCCTGCACCCTGCCATTTAAAGGACAGGGCTGCATGCTTTCTGAAGAACTGTTTCATGTAAGAAAAGTTTCTTTGAACTCTGTCATGATGGGGTGCAGAGTGACAATTGACCCTCTTATTATTAACGCTGCTTTCCTGCATCTTGACCAAGGTTCTAGTCCCATTCACAGTGCTAAAACTGAAATGGGAATGGGGCCAGGGCTGCTGGCAGGAAAAAGGGAGATGTGGCTAGCAAAAGCCTAAGAACCATCCCCCCAGGCTGTGGTAGCCTTGAAAAAAGCA
The DNA here is from genome assembly GCF_028554395.1 of Pezoporus wallicus. Lineage (NCBI taxonomy): Eukaryota > Metazoa > Chordata > Aves > Psittaciformes > Psittacidae > Pezoporus > Pezoporus wallicus. Next base: position 2,022,742 of record NW_026638088.1, on the reverse strand, counting down.
ACACAGCTTCCAACAGAAGCAGCCTCGTGCCCCATGGCTGGGAGGAGTTGGCTTTGACTCCCAGCAGTTTTCCCTCTGTTGAATTTGCCACCTTGTCTCATCAAGCAAAAAAAGACAGATTTAGCACTACCCCTCTTCACATAATGCTGCTTCTGCTTTTTTTTCCCCACTCTCATTAGAAGTTCTTCAAATAATGTCTGGGACATCCTCCGTGTGTAGATTTTTTCAGCTATTCTATGTTATGGTTGAATACAGTGACAAAACATACAGCATGACCTTCATAGTAAACTGTTGGAAATCAGAACAATACTGAACATTTTCATAACATACTAAATAATATACTTAGTTTTTTGAAAGTCAAATGATTATTAAAATAGTTTTTGTATCATGTCTATGGGTTCCCAGTAAAAAGGTCTTTTTTCCTCAAAAATAAAAATGAGGAAAAGCCTATAGAAAAATGACAACTTAATATAACTGCATGTTCTCAGCAAGTAGTGAAAGGTTTCTACTGTAGAGGCGCAATTTTTTTTCTAGCTACTTTCAGAAAAACGAGAGATTACAACTTAAAACCATCTGTTAGGATTGTAATACCTCATGTACTAATATTTTTACATCTTCAAATAGTTATTTTGCCTTTTTTCCTTTTTTTTTGTGAAAAATCTGGTATAATTCACTCCTCTTTACAAGGGGAAGATAGTACACCATAGCTTGTCAGCAAATGGAAAACAGAACTGAAAAACCTGCTGAGAATATTTGCAACATGCTTTGCTTGATGAATAACCACCACTCCAGGGCTGAGCATGTAAAAGGAGAGGTTAATGGTCTTCCTGATGCATTGGTACATTAGTAATAGCAGGGGCTCAGTTTTTTGGCACTGAAACCAGACAAGAGCCCACATGCAGGATAGAACAGAAATACAGGCAGCTAAGTGCTACCCAAAGTATATTACAAAATGACTCCAAGCACCATACTAAGCTGTCAGGAAGGTTTCTTCAAAATGGTATTTATGTAAACTCAATTCAAATTAAACAAATCATTTCCTAGTCTTGCTTTTTTTTTTTTTTAACAGCCAAATTGTAAGAGTCTTGGTCTATGTCTGCTCTCTCTGGTTTAACTGGGCTTTCTGCTACATCTGTGTGTAGAGCTATGAATAGAAGCGAGAGGCTTGCTAGAAGAATTCACAGAGTCAGGGCTCATCCCAGTGCACCAGCTTACTAACAGCAGACACACAGGTTGGTATTTATCAAAGCTTGACAGCAGAGTCCAGAAATTTTGCGTACTCTAGAGGGGCTGGGCCATGAAGGATGTTTTGTATAAGATTTGGGTTGCCTGAAGATGGGACTTAAACTGACTATGCAAAGGTAAACTTGATATAAGCCATATCCACTCAGAGAAGCAAATGATACTCTCTTGATGGAAATACAGCACTTTCTGTACACTCAAAACACATTTGTTACAGAAGTTAAAGCTTGGAAAAGGCTCACCTGACCATGTTATAAAAAAATACATTTTGGAAGAAAGCCAACACCACAGTTGAGCGGTTCAGAGATAGGTCAGATCTTTATTAGATGTAAATCAGCAAAGCATCACTGGCTCTTGTGTATTCAGATTAATTTTCACCAGCTAAGAATACATCCTTGCTCTGCTTGGATGAGACCCAAAGGAAATCCAGACCACAAGAAGAGCTAGCATTTCTGAAGCCAATAGTAATTTCTGGTTTAGCTCATAATAAGAGCTTTAGAGATGTCTGGAAGTCAGTACTCGACTGGAGAAGAGTACACTAATTCATGCAGGTGCTAAAACACAGTAGCTTGGCAGCTGTGAATAGGAAAAATTAAAACCGAGTGCTTCTCCATCCTTCAGTTGTGATTTGACATCTCTAAATGCGGGCAAAGGCTGAATTGGTTCAGAAGGTTGATTTGACCAAACACTCAAGAAAAAAAATATATAAAACAGGGCAGAAACACCGTGAGAAATGGCTTTCCTCGAGTGGCTTCTAGGTAGGCCAAAGCTCTAATGGGAAAACACTCTATCGGAGCCATTTTATTTACTTATTTTTGCCACAGCCATTTTAGCACTAGTTCTGGAACTGTCACAGCAAATTAGAACTCCTGCAGCAGCAGAGGTTAACTAAGCACCTGTAACGCTCAGAGGAAATGAAACCTATTTCTTTTCACTCATGTAAACCCGTTTTTGTTCTTGTTTGATTAAACCAGTTTTACAGGTAGTTATTCGTGGTTTTGCAAGGATTTGGCTGTGGCTGGGATAGCAGTGGGACTGCTGCAGGTCAACAGCTCTGCTTGATCTATGCTGGCACCATGTTAAACAATCACTTATGAATTACATCAAGGCTTACAGCAGCCCTGTCCTCAAAAACACTCAAGCATTTGGATCAAAGAACAGTTCATTGCATTCAGATTAGGGCCTGCACTGGGCCCAACAACATAAACCTGTTCCTTGCTGTGCCCCCAGTTCCTAGCAATGTTTTCTTTTTGTCAGTCTGCAATGCAAGGTGGACAGTTACACAGAATTGTCTACAACAGCTCAAAAAAAATACCCCATTTCAAAGGGATAACAGGGAAATTAGATGCAATCATTCTGTGCAGCAGCTCTGTTTCCCTGCATTACTCCACACTTACTAACCTGAAATTCCAGGTGTCATTTTGGCACCTGTTCACTCAGTTGTGATGTCTCTTTTCCTGTTATTTGTCCTTTCTTTGCTAGTTATGAACCCAAGTCAAGACCTTGTGTTCACCTTCTGGAAAATGAAGTTTCTTTACCAGTCACACTGTATTCACTGAGTAACTGTACTGAAGTTCTGAGAAACGTATTCTTGAAGGACACTGTGGCCCACAAAGTAGGGGGCTATTTAATTTTTCCAATTCTTCATCTACTAAACTTGAACTAATTGCATTGCATGTTCATTTTATCCTGTGGTTCTTTGCCTGATGTCCCAGCAGTCCCCGAGTACATGTTCTCCTTGAAAAGTCCTTTTCTAATCTGTTTTACTAGAATACCGGCAAATGCAACTTGTAGTCCCTCAAACATAATTTATCAGAAAGACTTCTTAACAGGAAAAAGTATTTATAACAAGAGAAACTATTCATTTGTGAGGAATAAAGCTTCTCTGAGGCCTTGCAGGACAGCAAGGATCACAGTTCTATCTTTAAGGGTTATGCTAACAGTCTTAAAGATGACTAACATGGCTGGTTTTTGTCTTCACAGAATACAAAAGATGATAAAATTTAAGTTGTTGGAGGAAAGAGTTAGCTGGAGGGAAAAGAAAGGGTTACACAGATGTGAAGAGGACATAAGGCAAGCTCTGAGCAACATTAGGTTTATTATGACACTCAAAAATACTGACCTTAAATGGAATGTAATATAAGTCAGGTCTTCATGGTTACATATTATCAAAACAAACGTGTTTGTTGCTTCTAGTATCAAAGTGCTTTGACTTAACGCGTTTATAGAGTCCCTCCTGTTCAGTGAGGCAGTAATATAGATAAACTAGGGACATATCCCTCAAGAACTCTCAACATCTTAAGAGAAAGAGGACTCTGCAGATAACTGAAGAATCCAAGAGCTGTTTGATCATTTTCCTTCAATCTGACCGTAATTAACTACTGTAGCTGGGGAATCAGCTATACAAACTAGAGACCAGTTCAGTTTTGGGCTCAAGTTCAGGAAATTCTTACCTTGGTAAACAAGAAGCCCCACTGACATTACTCTGCATTTCCTATCAGATCACCTCTCTAGGGAAAAGGGGGTTCTGCAGGTCTGATTCAGGAAATACATAAGCACAACTCTAGACACCTGTGTTACCTCATGGTATTGGGGACTACAACAGAGAAGACAAAGCCACAACTCTTTCTGATAAATCTAAATCACTTGGAAACTGGGATAGTGAAAACACAAACCCAGTGTGTTTGTAACTGCTGAAGTCTGATAACAAGCTTTATTTCCACGTTTTCTTTTTCCCCCCCAAGATGTACTGAACTTGCTTATGAAATCATGCGTACTGTGTACTCTGGAACAGAGTTCAGGAGCTTATTCTGTTGTCTAAGGCTTGGATTTGTACTGTTAACATAGCACAGAACACCGCCAGAAGAATAACCTTTTGCCCCATGGGTTTGATTGCCATAGCAATACTTGGTTTAATAAATGAAGTAGTTAACATGGAAACTTTCACTTCTTCCCAAAGTTTTGTTATTGCTATTTAAAATTATTATTATTCAGATGGCTTATTTCAAATCACTACAATATCTTTCTTTTGTTCATGTCCCCATAACATATAGGAAATGGCAATAAACCTGTTTTTAAATAATAAACCTGTTTTTTTCAATTACCTTCCCCTCAATCTCATTACTTCAGGTTTCTTTATGTTGAATTCAAGAAGTCATTCATGTTTCTAGACTATTCCAAACCTTTCAAGTTTAAAATCGTACATTTCAGGCAATCAGCAAGTAAATTTTCCTCAAAGGTTTTCTTTGTGGGAATAAGCATAACTTAAATCCCATCAATATTAACAGTCATCCTCAATTTCAGTCCTTTCCTGCAGTTCTCTGCAGCATGTAGAATTCTCTATTAGTAATAGATAACTCTTGAGATTTACATACACATTATTCAGAGGAACTCCTATCATAATAATCCTCACAACCATGTTGGCTAAGTAGGTTCACCCAAGGAACATTTCATCTTGTCTCAAGAACACCTCCTAATACTGATACTACAGTGGCTTTCTTGCCATCTCCTTCAAGAAGTAACAGCTCCATTTTTCAGCATCCCTTCAAGAGTTGTTTTATACTCTTCTTTATGCAAGGGTTGATTTCCCACTCTTGAAAGGGCTTTTAAGGCCTTTACAAGCTCTTTCATCAGCCTTTTATTTACCCAGTCTTGGGTAGTGGTTAATGTACAGTCAGGCTCAGGAAGCAGAACAGTTTTGTATTCTTTATTCTTCTGTGGATACACTACATGACCTAGCCAAATAAAATAGTATTTCTAAGCCTAAGGCTCTCCATTTAGAAAGTGGAAATAACCATCCATATGTAAATGTAAAGAAATATACGGGACTTTAGATCAAGAAACACATTGTATTTTAAATTAAAAGGGCCTTACAAACCTTATATACATTTATTATTGCATATACTCTGGAATAATTCCTTGTACAGAAGAATTTTAACCTTCAACACAGTCATTGTTTAATTTCTCATGTTAAGTCTTTTCTGGTTGAGTACATAACCAGTGACCTTTACTGAATTATGAGAGCTATTGGGAACACTTTATGCTTCAGTCCCTACTTCCTATTAATGCATTTACTGACTGATAAAGACAGGAGGGGAAAACTTTAGTCCACTGCTGATGTTGGGAGTATAGGTTATTGACTTCCGCAAAGAAAGTTGGGCCTTGTATTAACCAAAACCAAAGCAAAACGTAACCCCAAACCCAAAGCAAATGCTCTTGATCTGTTCCTTGGTTATGCATTAACTTGCCTTCTATTTTCCTTGAGATTATGTCAAAAGTTGTGCACTAAGAAAATACCTTCTACAAAACATGAGTCCATCTGGTTTATTGATTATGTTGTTAACTCTGGTAAGGATGGAGATGAATACTGATGTCTGTATGACAAGCATTTTAAGCAATATATATATATGACTAAATTGATAGTATTATCAAATATCTTATGTTGGGAATGGAACACTGTCATTCATTTTCAGAGCACTGCAGCAGCAGGAAGACGACTCATTAAATCAAAATCACCTTGTGAATGGATTCAGTGTTGGAGATAAACAGTTATAATTTATTCTGATATAAATAAAGGCTCACAGCAGTTTCCACCCCGCACACTCCCTTTACATGTGTTCCTCCATTACATGTGTTGGATTCAGTTGCTCCTCTGGGCTGCACAGGTATACAAGCTACAGAAATCTGGCTTGACACACTTTCACCTATTCTATCCAAACACAAGACTTCTTGAGAAGCTCTTAGTTTCCACTTACAGAAAATCACATTATGTAAATGGAAAGATCAAAATTCAGCATTAGCAACTGCTGAAAAATCCCTAGAACCCTGCATGCTTAGTGGTAGCAGCATCCCAGAACTTCACAGCTCTCACCCTCAGCTCCTGTATGGTTCAGTTCCACAACTGACACCTGTATCAACAACCAAAACTGACGTCAGCCAGAGCCAGAGGGAACAGCAGAAGATACCAATTTGTAAATATCACTGGACCACTCTGCAGCAGGCTCATTTCTGGCTTTGCCTTGAGCATCATTTGAAGGGCTAATTCTGTTTCATTTCCCTCTATTTTCAGCTACTTACCATAATTAATTTGATCAGCCCAGCAAAAAGAGCGCTTCTTTCTTTCATGCTGCAACAATGCAATTTCTTTGACCCTATTTCTACCTTTTAGGTATAAGAGGCTCACTTAGAAATGGTGACTGTTGCACTGTTAGCAGGAAAAGTGCCAGAATAATTACTTTAATAGGTGAAAAACATGTGTTTCTAAAAGGGCAAAATTTCAGGTTGCCTCAATGTCGTGTGCATTGCGTACCTCCTGTCATGCTGCTCCACTTCAGCATGTTTTCAGGAAACCAAATTTTATACAACTTTGGGAAGACATGGGAACTATGACAAACTGTAGTGTTTCATAATAATGAAATATCACCTTCTAGGAAAGGTGATGCACACAGAATGTGTTAGCAGGTCAGCAGTTAACTATTAAGGAGAAACCCAGCTCTGACTAAATCCAAGTTTTTGATCAAACTTAAAGTTAGCTTCAACTTAAAAGTTTTAAGGTCCAATAGACCTGACATTTGCCCAAAGAAGTGTTAAATGCCCCGTCCCTGGCAGTATTCAAGGCCAGGTTTGATGGGGCTTGGAACAACCTGCTCTAGTGGCAGGCATCCCTGCCCATGGCAGGGGTTTGGAACTGGATGAGCTTACAGCCCTTTCCAACTCAAACCATTCCAATTCTGTGACTTGCAAGAGGAATACTACTGTACCCTGAGATTCAATTACACTTGAAAAGAATAATGGCAATAGCCATTTCTGTTACTAGGACTCTGATCCAGAGCTCTTAAACATATGCTTACCTTGAAGAAAACAAGATGACAATTGAATCAACATATGCTCCGAATCTGTTCCCCCTGAAAAGAGCATTGCTCATTTCTGGCATGCGCCCTCTGTGTTCTAGGATAGCTGTATTCCCAACACACAGCATGAGATGTTCTTCAGATGGCAAGCAGTATCTTGGCCCATTTTCCTTTATTAGTTTGCCATCCTTACTCTTAAGATGCATATTGATTCTCCAGGGTCTCTGGGAACAAAGACTAGAGCAGGTATGGGATTTAGTGGGGTTGCTTCCACTGCTGACCTGCATTATTATTTCTTCATACAGAGCACTCAAAACAATTTTGGGGTCTATAAATTCATAAGTGACAAGGCAGACGATGGTTTGATAGATCACAATGTAATATATTAATAGCACAATGGCATGCATTCATTGATATACATCCAATATCCCAGATGCAGGCATTGTAGCTTGGACACGTGAGCATTCACCTCAGTTTCACAATAAATCATTCATCCTCTTATGTTTTAATAGACATGCTATGATGTAGTTGAGGTTTTGTTCAAAGCAGTTCTATAAGACACGAGACTCAAGGTAATACCTTTATATTTATTTTATGGGCTCTTGTTTTGGTTTGTTTACAATTATCAGTGCTGCTCTGGCTTCTCTAGAGAGCTTTTTTTCTGAAGCAGGTGCATTTTCAGCCCATGTAATGGATTTACAGATATTTGGTCATAAATAGATAGTGTTAAACACTGTTGTAAAAATGAGATAAATGTTTATTACCCAAAAGGTTAATAAAAAAATCCACCTGGGACAGTCTAGAGAAGAATTAATCCCTCTAAGCCTGTACTGAACCAGTGACAGTTGTGCAAGATTCACAAGCAAATTGCATCCCTAAAACATCCTAAAAGCAGGAAAAAAAGAATCCCAGACTGCACACCACACTAAATGGAATTACATTCATGAGATAGGTACCATTTATTATCCAATTTAAGCACTTAGTAGTGGCATCTGCTTACAAATAACGACTTCCAGCATTAGGCAAGTCTCATGTTAGGTCAGTGCTCCCTCTCAACTTTACTATCAAACAGTATGATTTTATCAGAGTAACAGAATAATCTCAGCTGAAAAAGACTGAGTTCTGAAATAGTCAACAAATAGTGCAAAATGTCAGTAGGAAGAGGTAAAGGCATTTACCAGGCACAAGACACAATGTATATGCAATATTTTCACACCTAAGTTTAATAAATTGCATGCACTTGACATTCTTTCTCTCTTTACACCTTGCTGCTGAATACAGAAGTGACATGTAGTAGCCAAGATGGAAAGAATAATATTTCCAGAGATGATGATATAACTATGAGCCCTGACAGTTACCCATAACAAAGTGAACCTAGTATGATCTTTATACAGATCACACAGTCCTTTAACATGAACCTTTATCCAGCCACTTTTTCCTTAGGGGCAGGCAGAATTTAGGTTTTCCCAAAATGAATTTCCTAGTGGTTTCCCAATGTTTTCAAGCCTCCTCTTTCCCCATTTCCACTCATACTTCACTTCTGCTAGCTACAAGTCTACTTTTTGCCAAGCAATAGAATGGGTAGCAAAAGCTCTATTCCTGCTAGATGCGATTAGTGGAATTAAGAGGCTTTTGGCCCTCTACATTTTAAACAACCTGGCTGTCATCTCCCCCTTCTGGCTGGCTGCTGGAATGATACAATAAGTGCTTCCTCAAAGGAATACAGCCACTACCAGGGCTGGTGGACTTAGTATAACTAAGATAGGTAGACGATTTCTGCACCATTTGGCAGCTGAAGCCCCATACACTCTACTCTGGTGGATTTAGGGTAACTAAGATAGATAGACAATTTCTGCACCATTTGGCAGCTGAAGCCCTCTCTACTCTCACTCTCCCTATTTTTCCAAATGGCCGATGGATTCTGTCTGGATGAGAACTGTCTTCTTCAAGAAAGGATGAAGAGTGTGTAATAATCATAATTTATCCAAATGACTACTTGAAGCATACACTAGAGATGAACCCAAGTTAAAAGATGAAGATGCTGAGATCTGAACTTTTTAGGGCTGCAAGCGTGCTGTTGGAAGCGGGTAGTTACTTATCTCGACAACCGAAGAAATCTGAACTATATCTCAACAACAGGCATGTAAGCTGCATATTTTAGCTCCTGAAGTTTTCAAACAGACAAGGCTCGTTTGCATCTTCAATGTATTTTGGTGAGAAAAATAATTGCATATTATCAAAAGATAAGTTTCTGCACTCTGAAACTACGCATGGGGCATAGATCATACAACTCACTAGTTGTGAGTTGTAAGAGACCTTTTGCCAGTTAAACACAGATCTACTTTCCAACTCATAGATAGGAAGTTACAGGAGCATTTACACAGTTGTATTTACTTTTTAAAAAGTTGGTTATAGGATATAGGGATTGCAGGCTCTAAATCCATAGTAGGTGCTACAGCCTTTGGTATATCATTTTGCTTCCATTCCCCATTGTATATAAATCATGCGGATGGCAATGCCTCTTTGTAAAGATGTGACAAAAATGACTCCCTGTGAGGCAGGATTTCACAATTAAAATGTTTGAGCAAAGCTTTGAAACAAGTTTTGGCCAGTTGCTATTGTATCTTTTTTCAGATCACCGTTTTCAAACTCTGGGTTTATACCTAATTTCCCCAGAAGTCATATACTTACTTTATGCTGTCTTTCTTCTTCCATTTATTGTCAGTGATACCTTTCCCAGCACTACAACGGTTTTGTGAAATGTGCCCCCCTATCTTCTAAATACTACTAAAACCCTACAGGTTTTTCTTTTGCTAGATAAAAAAAATATTTTCAGATATAACTGTTCCTTTAGGCATACCTTTAGCAGCATAAGGGAATTTTGAACTTCCAGTTTCTTTTATACTACAAGAATGTTTGCTACAAATATATCCTGACATTAAAGTATCACAGCATTTATGCCAAATGCTTCAATCCCCCCCAACTTCATGATATTTTAAGCTAGTGCATAGCTTCAATTCACCCCTCCTTTGTGTATCCCCACGTTTGGAGTCCCAGGCTGAGGAATAGCCTAACTCCATCCCAAGATTGACAAGTTATTAATTAGGACAGCAGGCCTGTCACAACCTCTAAGCCTCACCAGCAGTTCAGCTAGTTCCTTGGAGAAATGCATTGTCACCTACTATTGGGATTAAGTTTCTTGCTTCCAGAATACAAGCCTCAGTCATGGCAGTAGATTGAAAGTGACTATTAGTGTTTTTGCAGCCCCTTGGCCTGCATCTATTCCTTTTAGATTTTACTTTTTGATGATGTCTCAACCCACTGAAAACAATGGGAGTTTTGCCACTGATTTCACTGGGGCCAGAATTTCACCCTACATATTCTATGAAGAGAAAGAATTTAATTAACAAAGTAGATTATAAAGTACAGTGGAAAAAAAAACCAAACACCAGCCCTAAAATATCCTCAGTTGTCTCCATAATGGAGATAGTCACTTAGATAATTTAGGGCAGGACCTAATCTACATAATCTTGCCATACTGGCTGAGAAAGTAGCATCCAATGCTGCAAACTCTGATAAACTAGTAGTGAATCCTGGGTGGAGGAGAATGCTCAAAGCACTTGGAAATAACCCACCAGTTAACAATGCTGTTGGACTCCAACAGAGCAAAGGAAAGCTTTTACAAAGGGTGACATTCTTGGGTCTCCTGGTAAATTGAACTCTTGCCTTGACACAAGTACACTTGGAGAGCACACAGGATTTGGACTCAGCACAACTGCATGTTTTCATATTACTACTTGCATTTCATTACCCAGTAGTTTCTAATGGGGCCATTAGCATACAATGATGGCTATTGCACGTAGCAGAAGCTGAACTCTGGTCTGTGAAGAGAAGCTCCAGGTTCTATTTAAGAGTTTTCAGTTGCACTACTTTTACCTTCCACCACTCCACTAAGGCATTAGAATATATATATATATATATATATATATATATATATGCATATAAAAATGTCAGGACAAAAAGAAAAGACAGTTTTCAGAAAAATACACATGCTAGAGCCTCAATGACAGAATTATTGCCCATTTGAAACATTCATATTTACTATCACGTACGCTGAAGAATAACCACAGTGCTAAGATATTAGTGGTTTTGCAGCTCTACTAATTCAGAGACAGCTGCTATTGTTGGATTAGACTCGCAAGAAAAGCTCCAGCCAATACCATGTAGGTCACCATGTGGGGTTCTAGCACTTGCCACACTGCAAAAGTATTATTTAAGACCAACTTTTGTGGAGGAGCCAAGGGTTCACTGTAGCATCTGGGTGTGCTGGTTTCTAGTTCATTGCTCAGAGGAAAATACATGGTTTCAAGACAGAAAATACAAAGGGATTTGTAGACTGATTCTTGTACAATGCAGAGCAATGTCCACTCTCAGATTTTTGTCTCCTGTGTGTATATAAAAGCCATCAATGTATAGCTTTACAGCCACCACTTTCAAAACACTCATAGGCCTGTAGACACAATGTAGAATTAACACAAATACAGTACACAGAAAAGCAGCACCACTGAGAATGCATATCCAATTGTACCCCAGCCTGTATAATACCAATTTTCACAGTAAAGTTACAGTCAGTCATAATAATTAAAAGAAATCCCACCTTTTCCTTCCTACCATTTTCTAGTCAGCCTTTTTCAAAGCACCTTTAAATTAATACAGTTTATCTGCTGGTTTTGAGTATGAAATGACTTAAAGTAAGTTTCCAGTGAGAAAGAGTGAACATTGCAGATTCACGCATGACCAACATAACATACACTGGCCATCACACCTATTAACTATGATCTCTTGGGCTGCTCATGTACAGAGACTACACGAAAGCAGTTTTCCATTCGCAGAAGAGTTCAAGTCTAGGTCATTTTGATAACAGACATGAAGGAAAAGTAGTTGTGTTCATGGCTGTGCTGGAAAAACAGAACTCCAGCTTCAACTAGTCTGGATCCATGAGAACGGCAAGACTCCAGCTCAAGCTTTAATTAACACTTTGCTATTCTTTATACACTGCAAGGCACGCAGAGATGTTAACCCACACTAATGCAATCCAACAAAACAAGCAATCATATCACAACTGAGGATACATACGACTCCAACTTAAATGTAAAAAAAACCCAGAGTAACTAAACCACAATTAACAACCAACAGCATTACTAAAAGCTACAGAAACACTCAGAGAAGAATCTTTCCTGAGAAGCACACAAAAACCAACCGTCACCATTTTCTTTCAATTTCCCCATCAAACTTCACATTTAGTGCATAGGCAAGAATAACTTGTTCCTACCTATCCCATCCGCAGTCCAGCCTCTGCTGAGAGGGTGACACAAAACTCTCCTTCATTCTACACCATCAGAACAAAAGCTGTTCTGCTACTGACATGAGGCCCTCAGAAAAACATGGCCTCATCCACGGGCCTTAAAAAGGCACACCTGGGTAACATTGGGCTCATCAGGCCTTCACCTGCAGGAGCTGTATTCCTAATTATGCTGTGTACAAAAGAGTGAGCTCAAAACAGCTTTCAGGTTAGCAAACTCATCAGATGCAGAGACTCAGGTTGTCCTCATAAGCATGAAATGGCAAAATGCCCTTTTCTTTTAACAGAGTCATTTTCCAGGATGGATTTATATTCTGCAGTGTTCACAAGGCCTGTGTTTTCACAGCATTTGAGGCAAACAAAATGCTCTTGATGAGATACCAGCTCTTTCTGTGTGCAGAATATGGCATTAAATTTATAGAGCGAAGGAAGAAATGGTTTACTTGCCTTGAGGGGAATTGAAAAGTGACAGTAGGCACTTAACAGCAAGTTCCAATTACAGCATTTAAATATAATTGCATACTATGTTAATCTATGTCAGGGTGGCATCATTTTAATATGATTGTCACAGATTCTTTCTAATATTATGAGTGATGTGGGTGAAGCTGAGCCTACTGAAAAAGTTCAGTTCCAGGTTTTAATATACACTTTAATTCTGTCTGTCAATTATGCTACAGCAGAGTTCAAATAAAGGTCTGGGGATATAGAGGATGTAGCTACCTTTATTAAAGTACTTCTACTGTAAATAGATGTATGGGTCAGGAGACAGTTATCATTTGGTCTTGTTATTTTTTATGAGCCTACTACTATTAGAATAGACTCTAGTGTATAAGGATTTAGATGTGTCATGGAATGTTACTTCAAATGGAAACTGTAAAGTGAAATAACAAAATTGAAGCTTGACCTCTGCAAAAATGTTCATTTATGAACTCCCATTTGTACATTACATAGAGTATTACAGGGGAAAAGTATAATCCAAGGATCCAAAAGCATTTTGTATATCCTTTATGAACTCCAGAGTCCTAATTAGATAATGGAAACTTAAGCACACAAAGAATGGAGGTTCATGTGTAGAACTTCAAACTTAACATAGGCATTACTCTTATGGTAATGGTAAAATGTGTGTCAGACTGTTTCTTTGGTGTAAAGATCAACTGAAGGTTTTCCTGCCTCCCTACTCCACTACATCTAGGCTCTCACATTGGGATTTATTACCTTCAAAGCTGTGCTAGTGAAACTGATTGTATGGCTGCATTTTGAACTTAACTAGAACTTATCTGTGTTAAAAAAAAACACAACCACTTTTGAAGGATTCTTTAGTACAAGTCAGCTCATCGATCTGGTTTAGAAAGCAGCCCACACAGTTGCATCAACTCGAATGTTACATTGCAACTCAGAGGCTGGAATGAACGATTATGGTAGAGAAGGAAGAGAAATTCTATCACAGAAAGGTATAAAGAACATTCCAAATTACTGTCTTTTGTTAGAGTGCTTGACATTTCTTTATACAGGCATAAACTTCTGATTATACACTTCATCAAATGCTGTCGATGTTTTGTGGGCAGTGTATAGAAACAGAATTTACTACAGCAGTGCAGCCACCTCCTTGGAGGAATCCATTAGGCTTATTGTAGCAACGACCATGGTCAGCCAACAAGATGTATCAGGAAGAAAGCCCCATACACTGGAAAGCAGAAGGTGAAATTACAAGACAGAAATTATCAAACCTTTCTTATTTTTGTGCAAATTGTCACTAGATTTTTAAACAAGTTTATATCTCATGTTAAAACATCACTGCCACCAACAAAGCTATCCCCTAGCACCATGCTGGCACTTGGGTTGCTGTAATCGTGCAGGAAGAGTGCCACTTAGTGAATCACTGGATTTTCCTTGGCTGTTTCCCATCCAACACTACAGGGCTTGGCTGTGTTTAACTCTCAGGATCAGGCAGGATCTCAGCCAAAGTTGCATGGCCACATATTCTCTTCACCCTCCGACCAGCTGCCATGTTAAAAACACAAGTTGCAAATGGCAAGACACATAATTCCTTAAATTTAAGATGCTATTTTCTACCATTTTATTGTCCTATTTAGTGTGTGAAAAATCGTTTCTGGCCAGTTACCTCTATTTATCAGCCACCCTATTTGCTCTCTAGTCATTTATGGGAATGGAATAATACTAAAGTAGATTTTCCTTCATGGAAAGAACCAAAAACTTTCAAAATATGAAGTTTCTTCTACAATAGCCCTTGCTGAAGTGAAGGGTATCCTGGGGGCTATGGGAAAAGACAAATAAAGGAGATGTACATTTTAGAAAGCAGTGAAGCAAACAAATGATTGTCCTACGAGCTCTTCAACAACACGGCACAGAGCTACCATATGCTTCCTAGTGCTCCCCTAACTGCCAGCTGTCTCCACCTTGCTCCTTCCAAATGGCAGTGAGGGCAGCTGAATTGCCAAAATAGATGTTTTGACCTGCAGTTATAGACAGAGAAGAGGCTTGGAGTCAGTTGGATGAGTACATCAGCCATATGTAAGTAGAGCAAGGACAAAAGAGGGTCATATTGTTCCACTGCTGTCACACAAGGATAACTAGGGAAAAAGTACAGAGGCTTTTCTGTTAAACTAGCAGAAATCAAAACCAAGCCCAGATTTTGAGCAGTATTATACATTCATTTTACCTTTTCTTTGTAGAAGAGGCAAATGTTAACCAAAGTGCCAGCCAACAGAAAAGCAGATCTGCCCTTTGAATTCATGTCACAATCTGAATACCTATGAGCCAAAACCAAATGAGTTGTCAACAAATATTCAGGCTGGGGAATCATAGAATCCTAAAATGGTTTAAGTTATAAGGGGCATTAAAGCTCATCTAGTTCCAGCCTTGGGCAGGGACACCCTCCACTAGATCAAGTTGCTCAAAGCTCCATCCAACCTGGCCTATATATTACTGGAATCTATATTACAATCACCATATCATAATCTCTCAGAATGACCCAGTTACCTTTCCCCTATCTCCTCTTGTCCTCCTTTCACCACTTCTGGTCATGTCAATAAAGAACCATTATGATAATAAGTCTTGATAGTTTGAGCTCCATGGCCCACTGGGCCTCTATAAATGCTTGTACTTCTCACTAGTGAGATGCACCCCAGTGAGTGGCACCCATTATACTGAAATGGCAAGTCCTCACCACCTTGGACTCAGAACTTGTACTGACACAGACCTCCTGACACAGGAGGAATGAGTGTGCTCGTGTGTGTGCTTCTAAACTTGAGGAGAATGTTGGATGAAAACCCTTAGAGGGCTTTCTCTCCTTAGAGGAGAAACTCCACCATTCTGCTAACTTACACTGATTGATTGCTCCCTGCTCCTGTCACATGGCTAAGGACAGTATAGAAACCCCTGAGAAACCTAATGTAAGATACCAGCATCATTAACATAGTTTTAATGGTTATTTTTTTCAGTGCGTTGTTATGGTGGTGTATCTGGTGATTTTTTACTATACCAGTTGGTATCCTAAAGCTTCCTTCTTATGAAACATTAAATTGGATAGGTTATGACTGCCTGATTTCAGTTATTCTCTAAGGCATGCATCTCCTGGGATATTTTACAAATGAAAGCTTTTAATAATGGAACACATAATAGGCAGGTGTGAGGCAGCATATCAGAATACATCCTTATCTCAGTTATAAACTGAAAGCTTGGGAGAAATGCTAATAAACTGTTAAAAGCCTTTAACTTAGTGTGGCTCTAATAAATTTTGTGTTGTTTGGATGTGAACTTAAAGATCATAAACCTCAAAAACTGATGAATTTGGGTCCATGACAGCCCTAAGACACTGAACACACCATAGGCCCTTGGAAAGGCAAAAGACAGTGAACTTACCCCAGTATCTTCCTGAGGATTTCAGGAGCAGCAGATCAAAGAGCACCAAGATTCACACGCTACAGCCAGGCCACCCACCAACTGGGCAAAACCAGACAGCAAAGTGTAGAAAATCTGCTTACTTTGCTTATAACTTAAACTGCCCTTCATACAGAAGCAACACTTGCTGAACCTGCCTCCTGAGGGCACAGGGTTTAGGGTATCTGTCTGCATCGTGTTTTTTAATACTTCTCAAATTTTAAACATACCTTAAACACAGCTAAGTTGTGCTTAAGGTAAAAATCAGTGTTTGTTTAGAAGAGAAAGATCCACTGAGTGAACCTATACCTACTCAAGGGAAACATTCATCACACAAGCTGTCAGTATTAGACCTCAGAGAATCTTGAAGATTGCTCCTTCCCAGCACCCAAAAATATTCAGTTTGCGCCAAAGACAGTTACCCTAACACATAAATTCAGAGAGATGTCCATCCTTCCTTAGCTCTAATTCCTACAGACTAGGTTGTTTCAACTCTCTGGTCTAGAGGCTACCCAAAGGCAGTTCTAGCAGCATGCCATAAACTTCAAGGAACAGTTCAGTAGTCATAGATCATGATGGCATTGACGGCTTGGCTTCGCGAGCGAAGATTTGGGAAGGGCTTTAACCACGCTTACTACAAGCACGATGACCAAGGGCATGTGGGATATGGCATCAGTGAATGTCTTCAGCCCTGGAATACAACCAGGAGCGAAGTGTAAGGCTGGATTGCTGACCTGACTCTTCACCAAATAGGGATTCTCTCTACCTAGAGTTTCTTTGCATTGCCAAATGGAACTGACTTTGTGCTTGATGTATTTGCTCTTTTATCTTTCAGAGCACTCCACACGTCCAGAAGCTCCTTGTTACAGAATGGTACAAACAGTGAATCAAGCTCAAGTAACTAAAGAAGATGGTACTTCCTGTGTAGGTACTGAACACAGACGCAGACACACTCATTATTTAAAACACCCCCCTTCTCATACCCATATGCTGTTGCTTTTTCCTAATGAGGCTTCTGCTTTGCAAGTGTCTCCGTCAGAACAGGAGATGCACAACAGCTGGTGAAACAGTACAAAGTCAGGGGAGAGCAGCTATTAGAGGAGTTAACTGGTGAAGCCTGGACACCACTAGGAGACATTTTCCATGTCACTGTGCATTCAGCATGGAATCTGTGTCATCACATGGGGCGGCAGTCTTGGCAAATCTGTTCCAAAGCTGAGTCTGCTGGCACTTTGCAACTACCATCATGCCTGCTGTCATTGCTCTTTGGCTGCCTTAGTGCACATGGTATTCTCTTGTCACCTCTGCTGCCACACAGACACACTGAGCTAAGATCAGTTCTAGCCTACCTACGTAGTCTATCACCAGACTGAATGGTATTATTCTGGTCTTCTTTTTAAATGGTATCTGTCCATAACAGGCATCCTGTAAAAACAGAGATATAACTAATTTTTTGCTTTTATCCAAGAATAGAGGGAATAGGGGAGGAATTCCTGGTTCTCCTCAGACATAAATATGTTCAAATCAGCTTGATTCAGATATTATTTTTCCAGTGAAGGTCATTCATCAGGTAGATAAAGATTCCCTGAACTTCAGGTATTAAATTTGAATTCCTTAAAGGGATACAGACCTTACTGGGAGCTGTAGTTTCTCTTGTGTGTAAATCAGCATACGAGCTGGTGTAAAGCTAATTTTGTATCTGTCAGAGACAGTTCCTTCTACATCAGACTGTATTCAGTGTGGGTATGCAGTTATAAAAATGGAAAGGCATGAGGACACAGCAGCCCCTGGCTCATCTGTCAAATGCGGGGAGCGTATCATGCTCCCTGCTGTACTAGATAAACTTGCTTTTCCTACTGTGCTAGTCCTTTTCTGCATTCCACCCGTTTCATGCATCCACTTAAACTGTTCATTACTTTATGATTTTGAAGATTCCTTCAAGGCAGTGAGTCTGCTCTGATGCAAACTCCATGCACAAAGTAGGATATTACTTGCCATTCCATTCTGCTGATCTCACTTAGCATGGAGAGGACACAGTTCTTGTTTGCTGACCCCTCTGGATTGTACACAGCAAATGTTAAAGGGATTTACTCTATATCCACCTGATGGGAGTCCTTCTCAGAGTGATTAATTCCCTGTGCTATCACATACTTAAATACATCTTGAGGACTTTTGCTTGGTTTTTTTTTTACCCTGAGTCTTCATGCAGCCAAACCCATTTTAGAAAGAAACTGGATTGACTGTTCAGGGGCTCACAATAATGGGCCACTTCATACAGCCAGCATATGGACACAGGTCTACAAGCTTCATGAAAAACAGGATTTAAGAGTTGGGTTCATTATCCATATGCCATGTAACTGTGCTAGGACATAAAAAACAGAACAGTAACAACTGCACACTGTGGCATTGTCAGACAAGTAGAACTGCTGGGCTGCTGTATTTGTTCTTCCTTCTGCCAACTCCTAAATAACGGGAAACAACATCTGTAAAACCTCCACTTCCTTTAGGAAATTCCCTGTCTCTGAAAGGTTTCATAAGTTCTTTCATTAACCTGTTATTGTGTATTGGATGCATGCCTTTATAAAACAAAACAAAACCTATTTCAATCTTTTGCTGTAGATAATGTAAGATTATTCTTTAAATGTTCTTGTTCTTCATGCAATTATTTTCAGGGTCCAGCTTTCTCTTCTCTTCTCTTCTCTTCTCTTCTCTTCTCTTCTCTTCTCTTCTCTTCTCTTCTCTTCTCTTCTCTTCTCTTCTCTTCTCGTACAACTGGAAAAACTTTCAGGTTCATTTCTGCTGGCTTTGATGTATTTTTACACCCCTTGTCTACATATTTTACTCCCTTTCTGCTCCTAGCTATGCGATTGCAAAAGAGAACCTCTAGCATTTAGGCGTAATGCAATGTTTCAGAAACCTTGCCCACAGCAGATGCACCAAAAAGGGAAAGTCCATTTGTTCTCCTTGTCCCAGATATACCAGATGATAATGCACCAGATACACAAGATATGAAGACATGCACAAGCCTCACTGGACATTCATGTAGACGCAAACTGTGCTGGTACTGGCTAACAAGCTCCCCTCAAGCATTTTCTTCTCAAGCAATCAGAAGACTTCCCTGATACCAATATCAAGTAATTTTCATCATTTGGCCTAACTTAATCAACTTGATATGACTATAGATTTTAGACGGTACAGGAGGAGAACTAGAACAGTGCGGTACGACTTGGAGCAATTTTTACTCTAAACTTTACCAGACATTGTCTGGTTTAGTTTATCTTTATGGCTGGTTCCTTAGCTTCTGGCAAGGCAAGTATTTAAAAAATGAACATATGTTGCATAAAATGACAATGCATGTAAATTAATTATTTTACTCTGACATACATTTCTAGCACAGCGCTCTTCCTGCAAAGCCATCTCTATCGCTAGCGGTTCTGATCATGTGCTGTGAAGTCTGTGTGGCCGCGTCTGTTAAAATGCAGCTCCATTTCACAGGTCATTCGTTACCTGTAAATGCAGAAAGCAACCTATATGAAGTAAAGATGAACTTTCAAATAATTGATCTAATAAGGATGGGGAATATTATGGTAGTGCTTTGGGAGTAGCTGTTAGGGTTCGTAAGGTCTTTCTGTGGATGATTTCTGGATTCAAATTGCATAAAGTGCAGGTCCTATTTACTCTGCCTTGTAGGTGTGTTGTAGATAATTTCTTTGTACATAATGTCAAGAATATACAAAGCACTGTGGTTAGTAGCTTGAAAGAGTGCTAACAATAGTCCTACTTTTTGCTTACTGCTCCCCAAATAACCTTCCTGACTGGATTTTTGTTCTGAAAAACTGAAACTGAATGAGAGAAAATGGAATCAGAACTGCCTGAAATGTCAAATCTTAGGAGCACAGCTTGGAGAGCAGACAGATGGACCTAGCAAAAAGCAACCGCATAGAAAAGTGCTATAATCCGTCGGAGCAGCATGTTAGTCGAGAACAATCAGATTCAAAATTGTTCCTCTGAAATTTTCTCGCTGGCAACCAAACATTGTGACTTTTGTCATCGTGCTATGAGGATGAATCAGATGGGTGACAAGAGCCAGGGACTGGAGAGAAAGCAGCAGATGTGAAGACAGAAAAGTGAAGCCAGCACAAAATGCCACTATCGCTTACGAGGGGAGGTAGTGATTATGGCATTAATCAACATTCCATAATCAATGGCAAAAACTCTGAGGAGTGCCAATATCTATTCATCTTTATTTATGCATATGCCAATCCTTCTTTATAATGTTGTCCCTGGGAGTAGTTTCTAGGTTATAAAGATTGTTGCCATGAAAAGAGATAATCATAGTTCGTGACCTGGAGGCAAAGGTAGTGCATAATAACGCTATTGTGCTCTGGGATGTACAGAGAGCTCTATAATGAGGGTGGAATGTAACCAAATACAGCATTCCAGCGTAAAGTCAACAATGCATTTGAAACAGAAAATTCTAGCTGTGCTATTAGAAATATGCTTTTGCCAGGATGTAATTACACAGAAACCCAAATTATATCACAAAAGTGATAGCATTCCTGATCTCAACAGCCAAAAAAGTACTTTACCCCAGGAGCCTACCAGACCTGCGAACAATGGAAAGTTGTGTTGGAGGGCTGTTAGCCTGGGACTGAATCCTACCTTTGAGTGCCTAATGCTTAACTCTTTCCTTACCTCTTGAGCAATGCTTTGTGTTTTGCTCACCCCATAATTACATCCAATATCTGTCATATTAGAGACTGAGAACTATTTCCCTGTGTAGTACTAAAATGTCCTAGTTATAAGCTTTAAAATTATCTAAGAGAGAGTCTGGTTTAGCAACCTTTGAGCCTGCTGTTTCCAGAAAGCTTCGACTCAGCACACCAGATAAGGAGGCCTCAGGGATTCTCTGTGGGTTTTGGCAAGGACTACACTAGAAACCCCAAACAATCCTGTCTTCTTTACTGATTGCAATTTCATTTTCTTTTTCAGCATACTTTTAGAAGAATACCAGAGTGCCTTTCTTATACTCTGACATACAGATAATAAGTTGTATCACACTAAGTTGGAGGCTGACATGTTGTTTGGAAAGCTGGAGTGTTAGAAGTTTATGGGAAGTCTGACTTAAAACTATAGCCTACACCATGCTCCCCAGGGGAAAAGACAAGGTTCCTTTAAAGCTTGGAAATGATGCGCCATTTGCATTGCATGGTATCTGAATATCTGGATTAAGTTGCTTTATGTGATGCTTTGTGACTGAACATAACCAAGTAAAACCATATGCTCCATAAAGTAACTTGTGAAATAGTCTTGACTTACCCTGGGAATAGATGTTGTTCGTTTACGATCCCCACAATATTCTGTCTGAACTGCTTGTAAGTAGTACAAGGGAGCTGGGCTGTACTTTGAGGCCAGTGCAGCAGCCAGACAGAATCCTGAGACCAGTTCAGCTATAAAATGTGCTTGTAGGTCAAAGATACAAAACAATCTGTATCATGCTATCTTCTGGATCTAGTGTTTCCCAGTACAGATCTGCTCAATATATAGGAACACTAAATCACTGTTCCTGGTTATGTTAAACTCAGTGCTATGAAGAGTATCACATGATTCTGGCTAGTTCTCCAAGGAAAAGAATACTCGCAGAATCCAGTTCTTCTACAAATCTACCTCAAGGATAAAGTAGTCTGTTTGAAGTGATCTCAATTCACTTCTCTGTAGCCTTAGTCAATGTCTGCTATCTTTGACAGTTAATTCTTTCCCATTCTTTTGGTGTGTAGTTTAATCTCATAAAACTGCACTAACACATCTCAAATACCTCAAATACCTACTATTTCTGTTCGTCTCTTGTAATAATGATTGCTAAATCCTAAAGCTTTCCTGAAAAACCTTGAAAGAGTCTATTAACATTTCTGTGTTTGTCATTTATGAGAGATCTCACTTGGAGTATTGTGTACAGTTTTGGCATCCTCAACATAAAAAGGACATGGAACTGTTGGAACAAGTCCAGAGGAGGGCCATGAGAATGATCAGGGGACTGGAGCACCTCCCATATAAAAACAGGCTGAGAAAGTTGAGGCTGTTCAACCTGGAGAAGAGAAGGCTCTGTGGAGACCTCAGAGCAGCCTTCCAAGGGGGCCTATAAGGATTCTGGGGAGGGACCCTTCATTAGGGACTGTAGTGATAGGACAATGGTTGATGGATTAAAACCTAAACAGGGGAAGTTTAGATTAGATATAAGGAAGATGTTCTTTCCTGTTAGGGTGGTGAGGCACTGGAATGGGTTGCCCAGGGAATCTGTGAATGCTCCATCCCTGGTGGTGTTCAAGGCCAGGTTGGACAGAGCCTTGGGTGACATGGTTTAGTGTGAGGTGTCCCTACCCATGGCAGGGGGGTTGGAACTGGATGATCTTAAGGTCCTTTCCAACCCTAACTATTCTCTGATTCTATGATTCTATGATACTATGATACTATGATACTATGATTTATAGAAGCAGTTGGATGTTACGTAGTCACTGGATTTTAGTGAGATGGATCATAATTACACAGCTAAGACTCAGATTGTAGTTACTTCTATATGCTGGCAAAGAGATACAGAAGTTTGAAACAGGGTCTTCCCAACAGTGAAGAAGGCTTGGATTCTTGGATTTAGAATTTTCATTGAGCCTTTTGCTTTTATCTAAACTTTGTTACTTCAACGAATGGATGGGCATAGCTGAATACACAAAACATGCTCCTTTGAGGACAGAACCAGAGAACACCGCGCTGTTGATAGTCAACCAACTATTTTCTTTGTTCTTTATTGTCAAAAACATGCATGAAATTCATATTTTAAAATAAGTAAAAGGACAGAGAAGAAAGAATAAATAATTTAATCAGTGGATTAATCTAATAATCTTATGGTAATACCGGCAATAACCATGTTTTTTTTAAAGCACAATGAGCAGTGCTTTTTGATTAAAACTGCATGGAAGAAATGGACACTCTGCTTCTCAAATATCTTAATGAAAATATTTTTTCTATCAGATACATCCTTTCCTAGTTGCCTGTGAATTAAGTAATACTAGCTAGAAATAAATGGCTAAGTTAATAAATCAAAAGAAGGTTATTTTTGATGAATGTCCAGAGGCAGTTCTACGTATTATGCGTTGTAACCCTGTAATTAAAAAGTGTAGTCTAAATTCAAATATTGCATCAACTACCTGTTGACTTTATTAGCTCAGTACTTCTTTATTACTTATTAGATTTTTTTGGGAGGTATCCATAAAGATCTAAGCCCCTGCTAAGAGTATAAATCTGGAGCAACGAACTCTATTTCATTACGGAGATTTACGTCTTTAGCAAAAAAAGAGATTATTTTGTATCAATAATAAAAATCTCTGCAAATTTCCTAGGGATTTACTTGACTATATCATCTTGTACAAGTTACTCTATTCATAACCAGTGTCATGTGCTTTTTAATGACTGAACATTCATCTTTTCTATTTTTCTAAATAAGAAATTTCAGAAGTCATTTAACAGCTCACTGTGGGTGTGTGCTCGCATGTATGGGTAGGAAGGTTTCTCTCTACTTTGCACTCAGTGAAGTGCCACACCAATCCACATACATCTCTCTTTTCCCGGAGTGTTCCCACAGATGTCTGTGGCAGAAGTATCAAGCCTTGCTACTGAATGTTGGAGGAAAAGAGATAGAGATGCTGGCTTCTCCACTGCTCAAGGAATTATTTTGAGACTTATTTCACCTCAGAAGGAAGTGAGTGCCTCAATATTTAGACTTCAATTATAGTGACGGGGACCAAATATAAATGTCTTACCAGATACAGAATTCTTATTCACATCTGACACTAACATAAAGTGATGAAATAGGTAGGAAAAGGAGGAATCAGAAGTAAAGAAATGTAGGAATGGATGTTCATTTATGCATTGAGTACTATGTCATTTTCATAGTATTTTCCACAGTCCTTCAGTTTCTTCCTAAAACATAATATGAGCAAGTGGCCAGGCAACAAAGCAAGCAAACTCAAGAGCAATTATAAAAACCTTTGGTTTTATAACTTCAGATCTAAAAGTCCAATAGTAAGATACTAAATGGGGGTGGAAGGAGACGAAATAAAGTTTTTTTTTTTTGACCTTTGTCCTTTGTACATCAGCTAGATCTTATCCCCCCTGTGACTGATAAGCATAACTAAAAGGGAACGAAGACATGCCAGGCATGCCCAAGGGCTTTATTTGCAAGCTTACTGTTTTCTTAGAAAGGGAGAGACCTCTGCATATTACATTATTAAGCTGCCACTAGCAAAAAATGGTGCCTCCTTCCTGTCACACTTTGTAGCAGACTGAGGATATGCAAATCATGATAGTATAGATTTATTTTTCCTTATTTCATTAAATATGTATCTGTGAGGGAAACAGGCACAGCCAGGATTATTGCCTTAGAAAAATTTCATAAATTGCATGTGTTCTGCACAGACTTTTAGACACAGACTAAACATTCATCACTCCTTCCTTAGATTTTTTTTCCTCAGGTCTCTCATTTTATTTTTTTCTCCCCTTTGGCTTGTAAAAAGTTGAGCCGTTTCCTCCATAAAGTAATCATCTTCCTAAAGAAAGAAAATAGAAGCTTCTGACAACTGTATATCATTATGGTATTCAAGCTACATAACATAATCCTAACATCTGTTTCTCTGTCAATTTTCCAAACCGTAACCTACTAATAATATGCTAGACGGATGGCAAAACCAACTATCACACTATCTGGATCCTTCTGATTAATAAATGCAATAGGATGTGTGGCAGCTTTTGTGACAACATGAAAAGAGAATGAAAAAATAGATGCAGAAAGAATCACAACAAAACCAGAGCATATGCCATCCATAAGCAAACATTAAAAGTAAACTCAAAAAAAATAATTTTAAGACCAGTAGTTTATCAGAACGCATTTGAGACATTCTGTTTTTATAGTTACACCCCTTATAAGATGGTTTCTTGTTGGTTTTGAAATCATGGTTGACAAATGAATTATCAGCTTGGTATAATTCTCTTTTTCTAAGTATGTCTAATGCTTGGGAAGATGTACTGTTGATTGACCTTGACATTTCACCCTTGATACTTGCATCCTGGGACTGCTTTTTATCAGGGGCAATCCTTTTAGTGTTAGGAATTCTGCAATGAAGGCTGTTGTTATTTAGTCATGTAAGAACATTAAGAATGTTCAATTCCATATAACTGTGTCTTTGGTTAATGTTTAGGAAGCTGTAGCTGGATTTGCTGAAATAATTTTCCGTAACTATATTGGGGGATAGATGGAAAGGAGGCAAAAAGGACCTGTCATGACATACCTTTCTATGCCAGACTTGACAAGATCTTTCTTTTTCTCAGTGACTGATGACTGTAAGTACTTAAGAATGGCAAACTGAATCAAACTGGAGACCTTGCTACTTTAATATCCTATCTCTAGTAGTAGTGTGCAGCTGAAAGCAGCGTACAGGAACAGAAGTAGACAAGTAGAAAGTGATAACTTCTCCCAGGTTCTGACAATCTATACGAATATCCAAAGCTGGAGGTGGTATTCACATCTCTGTATTGAACAACCCATGCTGAAGTTGGCTTCTCTCAATTTTAGTAATCATGTTTTGAGCTGCCTTTTCTTTGTGGTCTCCACAGCTGTCTGGATGGTGCAACTTGGAAGAATTCATGCTATTATCTCATCATATTTTTAGTGTTATTTAATGTGAAAATTCACCTGCAGCTGCCTCATTCCTCTTCATTGACTCTTCATTGAACTTCCAACTAATTTTAAATTGCACATTCCCCTATAACCCTAACACCTCCCTTTGTCTGTAACTGGCTTTATGACTGAAGGCACAGTGATTAAATGACAGTGATGACATGCCTGCATTGTTGACTCCTTTGCTATGCACTGTAGTATATGACAGAGATGTTATCTAAAACCTTTCACTGTAGTAGTTGTCTGAAATAATCTTGCAAAATAAAAAGAAATTCAATTTTTAATGATAGAATTATAAGTATCAAAATGCAGCTGAAATGGAAAAGAAAAAAATGGAATGAAGTAGCAAACTTTGATGATAGAACACCTTCTAATTACAATAATGCACTCCAGGGCTCAAATTATCAAATGATAATTTACACCTAGGTGATTTGACAGCACTCGGCCTTTGGCCTCCTGCCTAACAACACAATAGGCGTAAATCATTACCAAGTGATTCACACCCTGTCATGTCTTATTGCTTAATTAATTTGTCTAAAAGGCTTTCCATGATAACTTCTAGCAAATGCCTTTCTTGTATGTCTTTGAATAAGGGGGTAAGTACCTGCCCTCTCTGTCATTCTCAGCTCTCATTCCAGCCTCCTCTGTCTTAAAAGTGTCCAGGAAATCTTTGCTTTTAGCATGCACGCACTCATTTAAATTTATACTTGCATTTTGTTCTCTCTTCTTTAGGTAAGTTTATCTGTTGTTCTGTGCCTGCTTTATCTGTGGACCCATGGATGGAGGTTAAACTCATGCAGAACTTAAGACTACAGAGAGCCCAGAACAATTGATCTTATGGGTCACTGGAAAATTGCACTCAAGCAATATAAGTTGTTATTTTCCTTACTAAATGTATGTTTACTCAAGCAGGAATATCAGCCTCATATATAATCTTTGAATAAGTGAAGTTATGTTGTTGAGGTAGACATTAAATATTTTCAATATAAATAATGCAGAGTGTACTCTTGCAATGATCCAGTCCTAAGCTCCATCCGTGTTCTGAAGGATAATAAATCTGACAATACAAAAAAAGGATGTAGATTCATGGAGAATATAACTACTGATAGCCATTAGACAGGATGATCCAGATGTAGCCTTGAGTCCTTAAACCACTGACTGTTGAAAACCAGAATGATCATGCAACGGGAAGGTCATTCTAGTGCTGCTCTTATATGTTAGTCTTAGAATTCCCTTCGGACCCCTTTCGTAGGGAGCATGCTAGGTTAGATGGATGAAGAATGCAGAAAGGCTTATCTTATGTTCTTACGAAGATTGATAGCCAGAATTTTCCAAGGACTGTTTTCTGCTAAAAAAGGCGCAGAAATTACCAGAAATATTCCAAAAAGCATTTGCTATGGCAATATTTTTGATAGGTGTTTACTCAAGATACACAAGCCCTACCCAACCCGCCCCATAATACTTCCTTTACCAAATAATCTACTCATCATACAGGCTGCCCCTTCTAGTAACAAAGGAACAAAAAATATATAACCAGTCCTTGCATACAGAATAATCACTGTTGAAAATGCCCAGAATCTGAAATGAAGAGCATGGTACAAAACAAAAGGTAGGATACATAAACACATGACAATCAAGGCAAGGGAAAAGCTGGAGATCTGAATAACATCCTTGAGTAAACAACAGTTTCCTATGGAAAATCACATCTCTGGTAACTTTTCTTCCAATTTCCCCTTGATCTAAATGTTGGGGTTTTAAATAAAGCCATTGCTTTTGTGAATTAAAAATAAAAAAGATATTTGGATCCCTTTTTGTGAGTGAAATGCCTCTGACACAAAAGCTGAGGTCGTTCATCTATTGTTGCAATGACAGCCACAATGGGAAGGCCAGCAAGCCAACAGTGTGTATCCAGCACCTCTTACAGGACAAATGATGATGATCTGACTTCATGCTTATTCAAATACCTGGTCTTTCTGGCTTTGACTGTCACCTAGAACTGAGCAAATATTTAATGATCATTTGCTTGTTTTGACTTGGAGCATTGTGTACAGTTTTGGTGTCCTCAACATAAAAAGGACATGGAATTGTTGGAACAAGTCCAGAGGAGGGCCATGAGAATGATCATGGGACTGGAGCACCTCCCATATGAATATAGGCTGAGAAAGTTGAGGCTGTTCAACCTGGAGAAGAGAAGGCTCTGTGGAGACCTCAGAGCAGCCTTCCAGTATCTGAAGGGGGCCTATAAAGATGTTGGGGTGGGACCCTTCATTAGGGACTGTAGTGATAGAACAAGGGGCAATGGGTTAAAACTTAAACAGGGGAAGTTTAGATTAGATATAAGGAAGAAGTTCTTTACTGTAAGGGTGGTGAGGCACTGGAATGGGTTGCCCAGGGAAGTTGTGAATGCTCCATCCCTGGTGGTGTTGAAGGTCAGGTTGGACAGAGCCTTGGGTGTCATGGTTTAGTGTGAGGTGTCCCTGCCCATGGCAGGGGGGTTGGAACTGGGTGATCTTAAGGTCCTTTCCAACCCTAACTATTCTACGATTCTATGACTGTACTTTTTCATGATTTCTCTCAGACTTCATCTCTTGACTGAATAGCAACTATGTTGTAAAGTGTTCTTGAAATATCTCAAGCCATGGAACAGTGGCTATTGGCTGCATGGAAGATTTTAATGTCTGTGTAGATGAATGCAGAAACAAGATTCTGCCCAGCAGCATTTGTTTTCTTGGATACATCTGCAGTTCTAGTTAGACGGTGTATTTTGGGAGACCCTCAATCTAAGGAAACTCCACTCTCAGGTTATAGCAGACAAAAGAATGGATGTAACTTGAGGAAGACAGAAATCAGTTGAATAAACGAATAGTCATAAAAATCTATGAAATTTTCACTTTTGTCTTCAGAGGGGATACCCTCCTAGTACACAGAGAGATGTTGAAAAACATGTCCCTAGGGAACTAAATCAAGACAATTCACATATACCATAAAAATTACCTAAGAGTTTTGAGATAGTTATAGCTTGAGGGTTTGACTCTTTAAACTGAGGACTAAAGCCTTTTAGTCTCAAAGCTACTCTACAACTCTTCCTTGATTATTAAAGATATTAATAAATAACAAAGCAGTAGTAGCAATGCAAAAAATAGACACAAGACTACATTCATCTTATTTCACCTTTTCAAATTTTTATCTTTGAAAAGGGAAGTTCACTACTTGGAGCCTACTTTACCTCAAAATAAACACCTGCAAACTACAGAAATTTATTTCACTTCTTTGACAGCTAAAGAAGGAACATCTGGGAAAAGCAACCCAGAATCTGGGCATTTGGGAATTTGATCGCAAGGGAATATAAATCGTTTCCTTAAATAGATTTTGTCAAATTAAGAGTATTTTCTGAGAATATCCCTTACCAAAGAGACTTTCTTTCTAATACAATGCAACTATTTAATTCAAATTTCAGATGAACGTTTTCCAACAAACACATTTGCATTTGCTCTTGCCTGTGCTTATTTACCATCAATAGTGAGCAGAGTTTTCGCCTTTCCACTTCTCTGAGATTAAGCTTCCTCCTGTGGGTGGTGAGGCGTTGGCACAGGGTGCCCAGAGAAGCTGTGGCTCTGGCAGTGTTCAAGGCCAGGCTGGACGGGGCCTGGAGCAACCTGCTTTAGCGGAAAATGTCCCTGCCCATGGCAGGGGGTTGGAACTGGATGAGCTTTAAGGTCTCTTCCAACCCAAACCAGTCTGGGATTCTGTGATGTGTGTAATGGTAAAGTCAAGATGATGATGTAAAAACTTGTGTCTCCATGTTTACAAGTGTATTGACTCTAATTATGTCAGGGTGACTGGGACAGATCTTCAATTGTCTTTCAGCAGATTGACACTCACTGTTGTCCTTGTAACCTTTTGCTACAGAGCCTCATGGAGGGTTTTAGTTTGTTTGGTTTTGTGCAATGGAAAGGATGCTCCAAAGCCAATTGTGCAGCAGAATGCTTTGAAGAGGCAGGGGATTCTATTAGCCCTGAATGTTACTAAACCTGTTTTCATTCAATACTGATAAAGAAACAGAATTGACATAATATTTCAAGCAGTTAAGAAATATATATCATGCAGGCTGTGCACATGCTCAGCAGTGCTAGAGGGCAGTTTGTCTAGACCTAATCACAGTGATGAATGGATGAAAACCATTAACGTAATTTCAGGTTGTGAAGTGCATATTTCTGGTATTTAGTTTCTGCCAAAAAAATTATAAAGACCTAATAGCTCTATTTTCCAGATATTTACTTTCATATAATCTCTGCAGTAGATTGTTAATTTTATTTTCCTTCTGTTATGTCACCTGTTTTTCATCATGGGTACTAGCTGAGTGTATGAATACACTACCACAGTGCTCCCTCTTCACATAACCTCCTTCAGCAGAACCTGGCCTGAAGGCAGTCACAGCCCAACTTCTGCAGCCCACCCCTGCTATCTTGCTATTGCTATTGTCCAGTGATGTGCAAGCTCCTGGGATGCCTCCTTCACTCACATCACTCCAAAGGTGGTGGGGTCACCTGAAGAAGACCCACCATCCAGCTCATTTTGTCTCCGATAGATAACAAAGGTCATTCTATAAAGGAATTCCAAACCAGATTTTTGGAAAGGGAAGATCAGGTGAAGAAGCAAGAAGGAGTAATGGGGAACAGCTCAGGAAGACATACTTTACTAGCTGATACAGCTGTATTATGAATTGGAGACAAGAACAAGCTCAGCGCTTGAGCAGTCATGAAACCAGTTTTTCTAGGTCAGGAATAGCTCTTCCAAGAAAGGAATGGCTGTAAAATACATTTACATATAATTAATATTTTGAAGGAACAGCAGGAAAAATCCCCTCTTGATTCTAAAGATTTCTTGTTCATCACTTTGTCAAATATTTAGCTTGTTTAGGCACCTTGTATATAAAGTAGCCAGTTCAACCCGTGCCTTTAGCAATTGTCACCTAATATTTTCACACTACGTGTATGTGGTTCCTACAGTGCAGGAGAATATGTCTTGGAAGCGACAGATGACTGCACTTCTTAGGAAGCCAGGTGAGCAAGTCACATATTTTACCACTGTTGAAAATCTTTGCATTTAGCAGTGACCTTCCTGAACAGCAGCCAACCCAAGTAATCTGCTGTGCTCAAGTGCAGCAGCCCAGGTTACCAAGATCAGCTGTTTAGCCTGAAGGAGGCACAGACCATGCAAATACATAATATTGTATAAAACATGCAGACAAGCCCAATAGCGATTATTTCAAAGGCGGGTGTATAGAGATCTAGCTGTGCCTTTCATTCCTTTTATTTAAAAAAAAAAAGAAAGGAATTTAATTCAGTGTTATTTCATCCCCTACAACTGTTGGAAAAGTACCCATGAGGCTGGCTATCAAGTTAAAAGAAACTTTATGGGGACCACCCAGAATCTGTCCTTGGTTATCCAGGGTAACAAAGCCTTAATGAAAGATTTTCTTTTTATCTTGTTTTTGTCTTAAACTTTAAAAGGCAAGAAGAGCCCTTTGAGCACTTCCACAGCTGCTCAGACACTAGCTTGCTCTGTCAGCTAGCTTGGCCCACACTCTCTGTTTTCCCTTATCTTAATGCTGAAGTCTCCAGTAGTAATGTTGAGTTCTCAAACCATAAGCCACTTCTGATTTTTTGATTAAGAAAAACAGCAGGTCTGGGTGGTTGGATTTTGAAGATGCATATATCTCCTGTTACTGATTTACTTATTCTTGGCCTTAAAAAGTGCACTGAAAGGTACTGGAGGCACTTGTTTATTTCTTTCATTTCTCAAACTCTTGCTCTTGCATGGATCAACCTCATTTCTGCTCACTTCACAGTATGGTAGGACATAAAGCAACAAATGCAGCTTTCCTTGGTAAAAGAAGCATCTCTGCTATTTGCCACACTGTCTTTAAAACGACAACTGAGTGGCAGTTTTCTTTATTCTGATTCTGAATTCAGATGATCCCTATTTTGCAAGTGTACTGACAACCAAAAAAAAGGGAGTTAAAACAAAGCAGTCTATATTGAAAAGATGACGATCTATTTAGAGTTGCTCTCTTTTTGCTTTTTATTTGAGTACAAGGCTAAGTTTCTATTCATTAGATCAAATTTTTTTGTTGTTACACCTGGCAACTCAATCAAAGGCAGTGTGACTACAGAAATGCAGTTGAATTTTGAAAAAGGAACATGGCCCAGTCAGAAGGATTAGCTTGAAAATCCTCTGTAAAGACTATATGCAGGGCAGTGAAAAAATGCTTTTAACAATGTTGAAACAGAATGGATGTTTGAGCGAGAACAGGGCCTCCATCATTTTATTCAGTTTGAATAGAAATTCCAGATTAGAAGTGCCCTTTAAGATTCATCAGACCTTTGGAGTATGATGCATTAGGACCCAGGATAGTCAGCAGTTTACAGGAAGCCTTGGAAAAGAGAAGAATTGTGCTTCATGACCCAAATGTGACAGCTTGACCTCTGAATTGTATCCCAGTCTCTGTCACCAGGACCTCCCTAGCTCTAGCCACTTTGGATTAAAAAATTTAACCAAAGGTTGACCATAAATATTTTTCCTTATCTTTCATTCTATTCTTTCTCATTATAGTTAACATCATTGCGGAAACAGAAGCTGAAAAGAGTTCATTGCATGCAAATGCCTTACAAGCACCTCTAGATTGTGATCATACGAATTTACATGCCTGCCATCTGCACATGAAAACCTTGTCTTTGCTGCAGTGAAGCTGACTTGATGAACTTAAGTCTCTTGATTTGTACATGTCTGCACCATTACACGGTTATTTGTGTAAACACAGACATAGGAACAGCAGCAGATGCACATGTCCATCTGAGGGCAGAGTGCACTCTTAATCTTCAATAATAATACTGGTAATATGTAACATTTAAATGAGCCTTTTCATCTTTAATGTCCTCTGCAGGCTCATGAATTCACCCAACATCTCTCTGTTATGGATATTATTAGCATCATTTTAGAGAACCAGTTATGAGACAGAGAAAAAAAAAAAGTGATTTGACGAGGGCCAACTGTGGGATCACTAATGGAGGGATTGTTATCAATTGGCATTTCCTGGAAACTTTGTTCAGAGACCATCAGAAAGAATAACATAGGAACATGTGTTCAGAGACCCACAGAGAGAGCTGAAGCTGTCTGTGCGATGCCATTCTTCCCTAAGAATTTACAGGGTAATATCCAAACTATTAACCTCTCTAACAAGAGAAAAAGAGGGAATTTTTAACTGGTAAAAGTCATCTGGAATTCTCGTGTTGGTAGTTTGGGGTGCCGCTCTGTGTATTGTGATGTAGATTAGATGGATTTGTTGCAGAAAAGTGCCGCATACTGCAATGAAAGTGAAATATTACCTGCACATTGATTTAAACCACATTGAATTAAACTGCAACAATCTAGAGGCTTCGGATAGAGCCACCCTCCTATAAATATATGATCAATCTTTTTAAAGGATCACGTTTGCATAGGAGCAAATTCCTGCGCAAAGATTGAAATGCACAAGAGTATCAAACCTATATTACAACAGCTGAAATGCTAATGCACTGCATCCTGGATTGTACCTCTCTCAGAAACATGACATGTTTTTGATCTAAGCTCTGGGGAATAATGTGGACAGAAAGCCTTTTCAAAAGCAGAGAATAAAAATTGTCTTATTTGAAATTTGAGTATAACAGCTGAAAAAATTGCCACCCTCATCTTTATTAGCCTGCTATTCAACCCACATGAAGTGAAGACATTGTAACACTGCGATTATCACCCCACTGGATATGGAGTAGTAATAAATGGAAGGAAACACATAACATATGATCCAAGAGACCTGATCCTGAAATGCACTGAGCTTCCTATTCCAGCAAGGAGCCCTTTTATCTCCCCTTGACCTCAGTGAGAGATTTGGGCTCTCCAGAGCTAGCCTGCAGTACTATTTTATTTTTAGAACTCTGGGATATGTGTATTGAAAAACATATTCAAACAAAACACTTGCCAAATGTATTTACTCACTACTTTTTTTTGTTCTTGCATCTTACCTTAACATAGTACATCTGGCAACATAAAGGTATGGCATGATGTGAAAATGAACATGATGTGAAAAATAAAAATGATGTGTATTTTGTCTCGGATTTGGAAATTGTATAAGGTTAAATATATTCTGCAGGAAAGAAGTGTGTTGTCTTTCCAGAAGTAGAATTGCCCTTACATTCTACTAAAAAAAAATAATAATCTTTAACGCACTCTTTTGAGCTCCTTATGTGAATAAATACTGAGTAGACACATATTATTCCATCAGTATAATATTGACTGGAAAAATGGTGTTGGTTTTATTTTTCCTAGGGAACTACAGCTAGTGCTAAAAATCTTATAATCCAGGGTGGTGTTAATTTTTCTCTTGTTCTTTCTTTATAGGGGACAGCTATAGGCATACCATTCACTCTCTAATATTCCTACAGACATGGCAACCATCTGGGTGCTGGGGTGGGTGCACTGAGCCCTA
This sequence comes from Pezoporus wallicus, assembly GCF_028554395.1. Classification (NCBI taxonomy): domain Eukaryota; kingdom Metazoa; phylum Chordata; class Aves; order Psittaciformes; family Psittacidae; genus Pezoporus; species Pezoporus wallicus. The sequence goes on along the minus strand of NW_026638088.1, from coordinate 1,988,141 downwards.
GGGTGCCTTTAGCCAGTTCACTTGAAATCTCGAGTCTGTCCTGTCCTATCACCCAGCAGCAATGGAACATTTGTTCCCCGAAGGGCCGGCACGCTGCCAGCAGCAGGTGTTAGGCTGTCCTCTGGGATGAAGGCAGCAGGCATGAGCACTGATGTGTGCCTATGACAAGATGTTGCAAATCTGCTCTCATAGCGACGGTGACAGCATCTGGGACAGTGTTGTGAGTCACCATTCTTTAACCATTAAAAACCAGTTGCCATTCCTTTCATAATAATAAATTAAAATATCATTCCAAATCGTGCTGGTCTCAGGAAGAAAATTAAAGAATGCATATGTGGGCAAACACATGCATGTGCACTCACTCATGGTTTACAGCAGGTATTATCAAACTGTGTTCAAGGGATTGTATCTTAAGTTAACAGTTATAGTTGATTGATAAGGTAGGTTTGCGGCTACTATTCAGACTGCATTTTCAGATGTTAAAGGAAATACAATCAAGCAGAAAATGTTTAAGAGTCAATATAAAAGTTGCAAACACTATTAGGAATATATATCCTTTTGAATTCATGATTTTGTAATTAATAGATAATTCTAACACAGTTTTCCCTTTTAAATCCAGATCCCTAACACATTTAAGTTTTAAATTTTATTTACATAGGCTGAAGTTGGGCTGCTTCTGCTTATATTCAAAGCTAAGCAGGGCATGTGGCATTTTACAAGAAGAGGATTTATATAAATATCTGCATGGAAACAATAATAGATTAGCAGTAGCTGCCTGTTTCCAAAATGCCTGTTTTGAAAATGCTTCCATCGATCTGTAGGCAGGTGCACAGATATTGTTTCCACGACCTCTTCCCACAGAGATCATATTCTACTCAGTATATACTGGATCTGAATATAGATAAAGCACGTTTTAAAAATTCACAAACAAGCCATACAGCAAATATCCAAATAATGCTGTCCCTTGATTTCTCTGGAGCCTTGTTGCAGCTTATCTGCCTTGCAATCTCAACCCAAGACCTTCCATCCTACTGACCTTTGTTGAATATAACACGTGGGATTGATGAACTTGGTGACTGGGCCTCCCTTTGACCAGTGGTCATTTCTCAGCAAAACTACTGCTTTAATTTGGGCTGATCCTGATCCGGTTCAGATCAATGGCAGAACTGTTAATGATGTCAACAGAGCCAGGGTTTCACCCTTGCCCTCAGCACTTACAATGGTTTTCATTATCGTGATGGAGCTTTATAAGCAGTGCTTATCAGCATAAGGGGCTTCAGCAAGAGAGAACTCATGAGGGTCGATGCCTCAAGTCACATTAAATCCAAATAGTTTAGCCCAAGTAGATTTTATTGTCATTAGGGTTTCCCCTCCATTCATACTCAGGCTTCACTTGGTTTAACAGTCTGAGTGGTTGTTCACTGTTTTGTGTCTACTAAATATGTCACTTGCTCACTCTCTTCCTTTCACACATTCCTGTAAATCCCATTTTTAGAGGTTTACCTAGTAACATCCCATGCACTGCTGAAAACCAGATAACTTGGCACTGCTACCTTTCACCACATTTTAGTGAAAAAGAAGTAATTTCTTTGAATACAAACAAGAAATTGACTTAGAATGGTTCATCCTGTGGAAATACATTTTACTTTTTGTCTTGTCTCTTTTTCAATTCCTTGTTTTAAATCAAAATTTGTTCTATTTTTTTCCCCCCTCACAAATAAGTTGTACAAAATAGAACCTTTTTAATTTTGGTAGTTTTGAAGACAACAAAAGTATTTGTTAGAACAGAATCAGCCAATAATTCAGTTTTAAAAAAATGCAGAAAATATTATAAACAGCAAAACAATTTTTCTGGTCCTTTTCCAAATAAAAAAGTTTGATTTCAGGAATGGTGGTACTTTCTGGTTAAGAATGCTTTAGCATTTTCCCTCAGAAACAAGTATTTTGCATTTAAAATTTAACCTAAACTTGTGAGAAGACAAGACTCTCAAGAAATTTTAAGTGCTATGAAAATGAAACAAAAGCATTCATTTACATTGAATGATACATTCAAGGATAGCTCAGAACACATTTTTCATATTTATATTTTGGGATAGAATTGAAAAATCCATTGATCAGTCAGCTACTTCTGCTGAACGCAGAAAACCAGAGAGCTGACTAGAGCGGCAAGATCAGACAACACCCCCCCAGTGTATTTTCACCATACTCTGAGCTAATGTGTTACCTGTAATACTATTACTGACTTTAAACCTAACTCAGACATGTGAACATTGCTCTATAGTCATTAGAGTGTCTTCAGGATAAAAGCCAGTAATATAGAAAATAAACTTCCTTGTGAAAGGAAAGAGAGACAGAAAGCCAGACAAAATATTAAGTGCAGTTTGAACCTCTGATGTTTTTTAGGATTAGCTGCTGGGTACGTGTTTAGCAACATAATGTCACCAAAGCCAAAAGGTGCCAATTACCAGTCATACCCTTGACCTCTGATAAAGCTTGGTGATGGGCATCTCTCTGGACAAAGTTCTTTTGATATGTTTAGCTGAACACTGAAGTTTTCCTTCAGTCTCCCACATCACTCACTCACCTGCTCCATGTTTCAGATCATCTTTTCAAAGCCAGGCATGTGAATTTGAACATGTACATCTGCACTCCTCAACATTTGAAAATCCAGCCCATGGTTCAAATGAAAAAAAAAAAAAGCCACCCCACAATCCTATTCCAGTGTGAATTCTACAAATACCCCAGAGGAAGCTGAATCAGTTATCGAAATGTTTGACAAAGAAACTGCATACTGTTTTGTCTTGATGCATTAGATGTGGGTCTGCTTTCTTTTTGAAGGAAAAAGCCTTTGCTGTAAATCGGCAGCACGAAGAATTAAAACACGAAAACAAAAGCATATTATTTAAAGAACAGCCTGTTCCCTAAACTGTTACTGTGCTTGGTGCCAAACCACATTTTGTGATATATCATGTACAACCTCCTCTTGCATGTTTTACTGTTATGCTTTGTATGACTTGGAATGAGAAAACCCTGATAGTTCTGTCTTAGACTTACCACTGCCATCAAAGACAGGTCCACTTGTATATCTGGATCACAACATGACAACTTCCTCAAGGATGCTGACTCTGAAAGAGGTGGAAAAGTGTTTGTTTACTTGGCAATGTTTATGAAAAGAAATCTGAGTTAACTAGAAATGTGAATTTGTAGTGGATCTGTTACCCTTCATAAAACACTTGGTGGACACAGAATAACAGTGACCTTGCTTGCAAAGTGCAACACATACAAAGTAAGGCCACTTCATTCTCATACAGGCCTAGAAATAAATGACAGCAATCTAAGCTTGAATGTGAATTTACAGCATATCAACTAGAATTACCACCAGTATGCAAGCAAGTCTGTAGGGTTAAATGTGAAATTGTTTATTTTACACAGGGCTATGTTATATTTTATTTATCATGGAATAACAATAAACACACAGGCAAATACTGCAGAGCAGCTCATGTTCACCAACTTCACGCTCAGATCTATGCTGGAATGTTTTGTTTATATGCCTCTATCCTCCATCACTACACTTACACTAAACCAAATTCATCCTGATTAATTTTCTAAGACATACCTGAGAGGTCTAGGCTAACTTTCCATACTGTGGTAGAGAGAAGGGCTCAGCAGCCTTTTATAGATCTTATTCCTAATCTCTCACTGAACAAATTCTAACTCAGAGACACTTGGAGTTTAGAAAAAAACAGGTCTGACAAGTTTGCAAGGCAAACAAGGACTAGTGCTGGCTATAGGAAGGAAGTAAGTGGAGCAAACTATAATAGGAAGCCAATGGTGAAAGCATGTGTAAAAGCTGTCACTGCTGTTAGCTGCTCCATTTGCTCAGATAGAGAAGTCCATAATATGGTACAAAAGGTCCCAGACTCAGGAGTAACCCACAGGGATATCACTGTGATGCAAGACCTGTGTTCAGTTTTTTTTATGAGCCTTTTAGAAAGATGACAGGCAGGAACTATACTAAAATTAAATATATTTCAATGCTGAGGACTCATTGGAGAAGAGGTTATAGAATCAATGTTACTCCTTCAGTCGAAATGGAACTCTCTCTGTTCATATGCATTATATCTTCAATAAAATAATTGCTTGCTACTTTTTTCTACAAGTCTCTTGTGTTATGCCTTGTGTGGTTCCGACCTTGGGATGAATTAGGGTTGTCTAGTGAAGTACACTCTTCTGGATCTCCACATACTGAGAAAATTGAGTTAATAAATGAGGTAAAGATTCCTGGAAGTGATAGAAAATTTAAATCCACCTAAGACGGAGATTTGGATTCTCTAAGTGCCATTATTAAAGTCATCATATGGTGATAGGCAAATTGCATAGTCAATGATATATGGTCACTTATATATATACCTCATTTTCAGAAGGCCAAATTGATCCTCAAGGGTTAGAATACACTGAAGTGCTGAACTACCTGAAGCTGGGAACAAAAGAGGGCCATGCTAGGGAACATGTAAAGTTTAACTTGGGTATTTCCACTAAAGATTTATAATAAACTCAAGTATCAGTAAAAAAGCAGTATCAGCTACAAGTACTTTGAAAAGATGGATTTTTTTTTTTAGATGCACTGAAAATAGAAAGTAGCCAGAATCTAAAACTCTCTTTTGTACATATTATTACTGTGAATTCAGTGGATTCCAAAGAGCAAAACAACTGACTTCATTAACAGATTAATGTCACTCAGCTGATCCAATTGCCCCAGATTTTTACCTTGCTGCATGTTAAGAAAATAATGGTTGTAAGAACCCATTTTCTGTAGTTAAACCCAAATTAATATGAAGATGTATTGATATTTTTTTTCTGTACCTCATTTCTCTTCACTTTCTGTTGGTATAACAAAAATAAATTAATTCTTGTTTGTCACATATATATGTTACTGTAAAAAGTGCTGCAAAAGAGCTGAAGAGGAAATTAATAACTGGGCAGTAAAACAAGGCCTGGGACCACACATTGAACTGTGAGGCAAAACAGAGGTATGTCTGTGCCATCTATCTTACATATAAATAAAACCCTATGCAGTCAAGTAAATAGAGAATAATGCATATACACAAGTTGTGCAACCTTAATTTCAGCTTTCTAATGTTACAATCTTTGAACTCCCCGTCCTTTTAACAATCCTTAAATGTTATTTCACTGTAATTGCTGTGTTTGCAATGAGAGATTTGCTTTTCAAAATGGAGTTATTCGCAGTCCAGAGTGGGAAGAGAGAGGCTCTGGGAAAGAGAGAAGAGAAAGGTGCAGGATTGTAACTTACCTGTTCAAATCTCTTGCACACATGGCAGATAGTTCTGACAAAGGAAGTTTTTCCCTCATAAATGTTCATTCCAGAGGAAAGAGGTCTTTATCTGGAGGAAAATGCTGAAAAGAGGGGCTGTAACAGCTTATTCCTGAGTGGCTCTGTGTGCTGACCAGTCCATAGCCATAGCTGGTACACCCAGCTCTGAGGGAGGCAAGTGTGCATTTGGCACTAGTGACCACTGATAGAGGAGGAAAAACTTATGGTTTGAGACAGCTTCTGTGAGATGTGTTTGTGTTATGACTGGGCAAAGGTGTAAGCTTTGTGCTTTGTGCTTTTTTTTTTAACCAAAGAAGGGAAAACCACAGAAAGAAATGGAGACAAAAAGGAAACAATAAACAAATGTGGTTTTACAGAAACTGAAGGACAGTTTATCCTCAGCACAGCAAGCAAAAACTTGGAAAACATTTGGAAAAGTCAGAAAACAAGTTAAAGTTGGTTGGCAGACTCCGACAGAGCTGACAGCTCAAACTACCCCTGGCATGTTGACAATACTGTGGCATCAATCTGTGTGTAACAACCTATCCTTGAAAAACTCCATCCTGGATTTAAACTAGCACTTCCTAACCTTTTCTCTACCCAGCCTCCAAACTCCAGTTCAAAATAAAGTTTTCAGACATGACTTTTAACTTCCTTATGAGCAGCAACCAGCGCCCTCCCGACTGCCATCATGGCGGCAGCCTCCAGCTGCGCTCCCTCAGGGTCTGGCTCCCTCCCTCCTGCCTCACAGGATGGCAGAGACCTCCCCTCCCCACCTCCCCATTCACCCCCTCACCTGGGATCTCGCTCCATATTCCCACTTTCTTTCTTCAGGACGTATTTGCTGTCCCCTGAAGCAAGGCCATGGCAGGAACATGAGGAGCCTTGTGACAATATGGCTTCCCTCACTGTAACCCAGCCCACTGTGGCTGCCACATGCATGAGGAGGAAGGAGCCACAGGGTTTTTTCGCTGTGGCTGCTGAGGGAGGGATGGGCTTGTCCAAATCAAAAAGCCTCTTCTCTGCTTATAAGCCACAATTATGATTCCCAGGACTGAGGTCCCCTATAGTTTTCCGGCAACATAAAGGACCTCGAATGTGTCTGACGAAGGAAGTAGGAAGTCCTCACAGTAAAAGCTTAAGCTTAGGCCCAGCAGCAGCTAATTCAGAGTTGCACAGTAACAAACCTCCACGCCGTGTTACACGGCTGTATGCTGGTGCTTGAAGGCATATAAAAGAATACCACGACATTGCTTTCCGTGAAACTCACAGTCACATCTCCTGTCTACTAGCAGTGGCCAAGGCATCCCTGTGTCTGTACAGCTGTAAGGGCTTGCTCTGCCTCTTGGCAAGCTGTTGACTGTTAGATCTCACCTGAGGTGCTGTGGTAGCAATAAGCATGACAGCCTTTACTACCTGCAGCTTCAGTCCCAGCAATAGTGGGTTTAGAAGGTTGTTTTCGTTCAGCAATCTCATGTAGGGCCGTACGTGATGCCATGGAAGTTATTGTGACTACACCTTAAAAATAGTCTTCTGTTTGAGACCCATCAAGTGTTCTCAGATTATCTGTATTTATACGGTTCTTGTGGTCCTAAGACCCCTACGTGTTTAGTTGGATGATACACAGATAGCCTGAGTTGTCAGTCACTTTCTCCATCTCCCTTGTCACTTGAGAAGCTTACCTCACTTCTATATCCATCTTTATATAATATCCCCAAGTGATTCAGCTCAAACACCTCAGATACATTAAAGATATCCATATGTAAAATGTCAGCTTCTGTGACAGGCAAAGGCTGTACTGCACAGCTCATACACATGCTATTATGACCATATTATTTTGATTACAAAAGAAAGCTGTGCTTACTCGCGGTATGCCTAGCTATCATTTGCTGCCACATGCCACATTGAGGTTGATAGTTAGCAACCGATGGGGGGGGAAATGAATTGCTAACATCTGTTTTCTCATCTTGTGATGAATGAAAAACCAAATAGAGACCTTTATTTGTGCCCGGAACACTCGAAACAATGAAATTCACACAGACTGATGTCATCATGCGTTGCATTTCTCGCAAACAACTTCCCAAATGGTTTTAGAGATATGGCTAAAAGAAAAAAAATCTTATATATGCTGCCACAAAGACAACCTCTCATCCAGCCCAGCAGACTGCAGCCTTTGGACACTTGGTTGTTGTGTCACTGGTCACTGTACTACATGTATTGAGGCATCTATCAGAAAGATGAAGATTACTTTTCTTTCCCAATCCTCATGAGCTACAGCCATGTGAATAGTGGGTCTGTTTGGTTTCCAACTGCAAAAACAAATGAAAATTCCATCTTTAACACTTAGGAAACTGTCTATTTTTAGTTTGGTTTCCTATGGAAACAAGGCATCTGTGATCAGGCTGTCTCTGTGCATGTATCTGTCCTTGTGTACCCCCTAATAATTTTTCAATCTAGTGGCCTTTACCAACCAAATGTGATGAAATGACAGAAGTTTCAGGGTAACTGGGTTCTAACAAATATCATAAAAATAAGTGTCCAGATAGAGGAACAAAAGATTTTTATATGGTCCAACTTAGGAAAGGCTGCATCATGACCTTACATCTTATGAGGCTCCAGACAATCCATGGAGTTGAGACCTGCAGTAAGTAATACCATTACACAGAAAAGCCTCAGTCCAAGGTCACACTTTTATGAACCTCCAGTTCATAAGAAACCAGATGTAATTCATTCCATGCTCACACAACTGTTTGTTCAATACTTGCAGAGGGCTCCCTTCACTCCTCAGTCAAAAGAATACAGTCAATTCTCCATTTCCCTGCAACCGACAAACAACCTGGTCCCAGATGTTTTCAAATTTGACCTATCATTTGGGTCAGAGGATCAGGATTGTGCGATACTTGTCTATGAAATTAAAGCTCCCCAAATGGTGCATGTTTTTGCATCAGAAAACTTCAGGGAATGCCTGCAAGCAGGAGATCTTTGGGAATTAACCAGTGAGCCCTGTAAGGAGAAGAAAATGATGTAGGACTCAGCTCTACTTTTTAAGCTGGCAACTAAAGTATGTGAGCATATTAAGAAACAAATGTTAAAGATGTGTTGGTTTTGATTATTGGGAGAATGAAGAGAAGAAATGGAAGCAGTAACAAGGCATGATGCTGAATATACTTTGGTATGGACGAGTTGCTAGGTCAGATTATCTTGTTCCTTTTCATCTGAATCCATCTCTTGCTATGTCTTCAGTCTTTCCAATATTGTCCAAAGCTGGAAAAGAAGCAGCTGAAAGAAGTGTCTTTTGGGGTAAGAAAAGAGGAAGACATATAGTAGTTAATAGTATATATGTAAGATTTTCTTAGATTGCAGATTAGACACGTTCCAGTTGACTTGGAGCAGGCTTACTCTACAACTGGAGTCACTGACACACAACATAAAGACATTCCTCTCTGAGCTGGATCTGAATCTGTACAGCTATACTTCTGCAGTTTCGCATCCAAATTAATAAGCTCTCACTGCTTCTGGATCTGTTTTGTGTAAGTACTGTGTAGAAGCTTACTGGCCCAAGCTGGTGCTTGCTTGGGGCTCTTTGCACTGTGCTCTATTGTACAATGAAACACATACAAGACATATGAGGAGCTGTGAGTGTAGATGGTGTGTTACTAGGGGAGCTAGCAAGGCTAGCAAACTGGGGAGAACTGCAGCTTCCACTTTCCCTGGAGACCAAATGTTTTTCAAACCCTGCTAAGGTCTGCAGTGAAATCTCAGCTGATTTGTAGCTCTTTTCCACTCTCTAGGCTTATAAGAACTCAACATCCGGGGAGACAAATGAGCCTTTAAGTGTGAAAACGGTCTTCCTAACAAGAAAATATCCTGGTTGTAGACATGCTTCCCAACAGCTCTGACAGCTTCTTGCATCCCTCTTTGTGGTGGGCACAGAAACTAGAGAGGATGGAGGTGATGAGGATATTTATCTTCACCATAGTGTGCTGAGGAGGAGGTCCCATGAAGTAACGATCTTGGATTTTCCCCAGATTAACATTACAGTTGCCATTCCTGCCATGTAGGACTCTGCTGTTACCTCATCCCATTCCGTATCACGTGCTAGCAAAATCAGCTACACTACTTGTTTGCTATTGTATAGACATTGCAATTAGAGGTTTCCTAATTTCTGGTCTTTTACATAGAGCAATAATAAAAGTCTTTGAAAAATAAAAATGGGCAGACATATTTTTGAGACCATTTGGCTGGCACTGAAAGGTAATATCTTTTAGTTGTATAGGTTTTTTTTCTTTCCAATTTCCACAACAACACTTACCGTAATTCATTTAAAAAGAGACTTTAGAAAGCAATGGATATAATTAATGTATTGATCTAGTTTTCCATTATGTTATCACAGGTGAAAAATGTGCTTTTGATGAAATTGTTGATTAAAACTACCAAAAATCCATTATATTTAGCTTACCTTTCCTTACCTAATGAAGCAAATGGATATAAAATGAAGGAATGCCATATTGACCTTTACTAGAAATATATGTGGCATATAACTTGATACCTATAAGATAATTAATATTAATCTGACCTTTTTAGTTTCTGGGCTAGATTTCTGTTACTAATAGCAGCTGTATAATGTGTTGTATGTTTTCACTGAACAGGTCATGCACTGGATAAGAGAAGGAAAATTTGGATTAGTTGGAGCTGTTCTCATCTCCTAGATTCAGGATGGGGGAAGGAACCTCTTCCGAGTTCTTACGTCTTCCTAATTCTTACAAATCCCCATCTTCTTTTCCAAGCCTCTCATGCACTTTGCCAAGTCAGGATTGTTCATAGTGCTTCTTCTGTGGCCAATATATTTTGAAGGAGGAAAAGCAGACTTCGGACCAGCATTAGGAAGTACAGAAACAGTTAAAACAGGATATCGGATGGTTTCAGCAAGACAGTCCCAGTCTTGTGCTGGTCACTCTTTTTGCGCAGGGACCATCAGTACACTTAGTTACCCAGCATTCAACATGATAATGCAGCAATGTTATTTTACATAATAAGATAGAGGGGCTATGTAAGTATGAAATTACAGCTTGCCTAGTATGAAATTACTCAAAAATGGCTTTTGCTTTCAAAATTCAGATCAACTCCAGGTCAAATTAAATTTAAATAAAGACAAATCCTAAAACGAATGCAGTGAACTCTGCAACAGGCTTTTAAGGAATGTTCTATTCATAAGCATTTTTTCTAACTTGAGTCAGTGATTGGCCTTTTCTAAGTTTTAAAAAAAACCCAGATATTTGCTGCATTATTTAACAGCAGCTGTCCTTCATATTGGCATAACAAAGCAATTGTGCCTCAGTTTCTCCTTAGTAATTTGGTGTTAGCATTTTGGTCCCTAGTTGAAATCAGAATATTCATGTTTTTCAGGAAAAGTGAAAGAATCCAAATCAAAATCCCATTCTGTCTGCTTTGGTTCAAGTGCAGACCTTTACAGTAAAGGTAGACAGTGCTGTCTTTGTGTCCACATGTTTCAAAGCTCATGAACTCTTAGAGGGCATTTGTATTACTCACCTTCAGTCAAAGGTGCCCTCTGAGAGAAAGCTCACAAGTATATGTGGGAAAATGCTTCACCACATTGGACATTCCTGGCTGTTAGCTGAAGCAGTTCTGTTATTGCGTATCTTGCAGCAAAATACTCTCCGAATGTCAAATTAAAAGGGTGAAGATGCAGACAAACCCTTATCCTCTCCGTGTTCAAAGCCTGTCCAGCTTTTCCAGTCATCTAAGCACTGCCTATTCACTCTGTTCCTACCATGCTGTTTTGTTTTCTCATGGCATCACTCCCCTCTGTGCTGTGTTATAAGGCTGACCTCAGACACTTCTGTACATACAGTATGCTGCATAATAACACAAGAAGGCTCCACATGTCCAAAACTAAATGTGTTCTTTATTAGGAGCACTGGTTAGCGCTAAGCTGTGACTGCAGCCGGCGCTCCAGCCATTCTCATTCAGGCTGAATCCTTGGGTGCCTTCACTCGCGCAACCCCTGCTCCTCCCTTCAAATTCTAGACAGGCTGTTATCAGCAGTTGTCTGCCTGCTATATAGACCAAATGGAAAGGCTCCTCTTTCTCAGGATCACCACCTATAACAAGTTTCTCAGCTTCAAATTTCTTCCCTGTTTATTACTTGACTACTTCAGTGAATTACCCTACACTTCTTTTCAGGGTCTATGGCTTCTCTCTTAAACTCCTATTGCATTCTCCCTTTTCTCCCCCTCCTCTCATTGTCTTATGGACACTTATACCATAGACTCTTTCCCAGTCCCAGTTTCTTCCTTAGTATCATCTGTTTCATACTTTCCCTGGCTTTCCTGATCCCCTCAGGATGAAGAATATTGCCCTTCTCAGTTCTTCTTGGAGTATTTATATATACAGAAATATACATATATATATTCCCAAGACCAGATTTTTATGCAAACTGTGTGTGTTCAATCACTAAATAAATTTTTTTCAGAATATTTTTATATTTCTGCCTCTTTACAGTCAGCAGCATAACCATCTCTTCTTTTAAAGATGCTTGCAAGTCTTTTTCTGGCTAATATAAATAATGTAAATAATTCATGTATTTAGTAATGATAAATATTCATACTTCATTTGAACCAGACAGTGGTCGTCTAGATTAAATTAAACTGCTTTGGATTCAACAGCTGGCAATCTCCCCATGCCAAATAAGGGATTTTACTCATACTTTATTTAAAGTATATAGCTACCAGAAATGGGAAATGAGGAGAAAAAGAAATAGATTCTCTTACCCAAATATATAACACATCTGTCTATTGACTGTACTTTCTTCAGACTTTGCTACAAGCAAATGCACTTATTTCTGGAACAGATGAAATGGGTGCTGAAAGGAAGAATGCAGTTAGCATACTTTATGAGCATAGATAGCTATGTCAGAGTCTCTTAACATTTCTGGAGTTCAATTCTTAGTGAGTCATATTCCTCGTGCCTGAGGAAACTTGGTAATTTTGGGGGTCATTTGGAAAAAAACCCAAGCAAAACAACAAAAAAAGAGAGTAATAAAATAGACATCTCCCCAATGTAACCAAGACCCTCTCCTTATATTATTAAACTCTTAAGCTGCATTTTCATTTGTCAAAATTTTTCATCCCTACTCAAACGCAGGAGCTTAATAAGCACAGAACAGAAGTGAATTTTAACTATGGGAGAGATTTGAGGATCCTGCTTTCAACATTTGGGAAAAGGGTGGTTTCTTTCCTACCTGTTCCAATCAATTCTGCAAATACAGGGCCAGGGTATGAGGAGAAGTACTCATTTTCTTTCTCTGTTTCCTTCATGTCTATGTACTTTCCTAAATCTGCAAAGCAGGCTACTGTGCAGGAGGGCTGGGAGCTGAAGTGTATTTTTTTGCCCAGGAAGTTGGAATGCACATAGCTGCAACTGTTCTGTGCACTCTATATAAGCCAGAAAAATTCAGAAGTCAAAAGCAAACCGTGCTTCCTGACCTGATGAGATAGAATCACCAGCCTTTAACAAATTCCAGGTGATGAGCTCTGCAGAACATGATAGATTTCTCCAAACAATTGCTCAAATGCTGCATAAATCTTCACAAAGAAAAAAAATGTATTTTTTAAGCCAGTCTGAACTAAATCGTGTTAAAATTCTGATGAAGACAATGCAGTTGTATTTTAAAATGTGTTATCTAGTTAAGGATAACAATGGGCTTATTCCTAGGAGTTCTTTAGCTAGATAACATGAATTGAATCTCTATTTACTACACTATAGTAGTGGTTCTTGGGCTAAATACACGGTGGGTGTCTTTTTATTCAGATGAGGCTATTCTGAACTGTTTCTTTAAGGTGTGAACATAATTTCACAGGTAAGTGGCTTACGAAGTCAAATTATTTTGTGAGCTTTCTGTGGTTTACAAAAGAGCTGGAGATGAGGATAACGGGATGCGTGTGTCAGAATATGGGGGGTATGACTTGGGGAGAGCTTTGGGTCAGTGGGTTCCCTGAGAAGCTTCCCCATTTTCCTGTCTGCAGCCTCCTAAGTCACAGAGACATTAATAAATCCTTTATGTTGTTATTTTTGCTCTGTTCTGTGTTCTTTCCAGCATTCAGCAGGATTTAGGGCAAGTAGGATGTGCCAGTAATGGGAAGCAAACACTGAGATGGCCAATGGAAATATTCTTCTTATGCATGCTCACCATAAAACATTTGCAGGTGGGCCGTCTGGAATCACAGCCATGACTCTGCCTGGTGTTATTTCCTCATTTGTTGTTTTCTCCATCTGCTCATTTATTTTCCTGGTTATGGTCTTCTTCTCTCTGTCTCCATTTCCCCCTGCTCATTTGTATAAGTAGAAATATCCTTCCCTCCAGCAGCTGTGTAATATGCTTTCTCTTTCATGTATATATTTGGCTTGCAAATAGGTAGCTTAAAGAACTGAGGCAAGACAGAGAAGCCACCATCAAATTCCAGCAGATACTTCATGTGTTTAGCCCATATTCCTGCATATTTTCTCATCTTTTCCAGATAAATGTTGTTGACCATGGTTTTTTATAACCTAAACACACAGTAATGAAGCTTTATTCAGGACAGGTTATGTGGGGGATGAGACCGAAGCAGTTCTGCGCAGCAGGGTCTGCTCAGGAAAGAAAGTGCTTTGCAAAATGTATGGCTTCTGCCTTGCAGCTGAAAAAGAGTGGTTGCATTTGTTTGTGATCAATGCTAGTTGTGGAGTGCTTCTGCTCTATTTACGCTTTGCCAAAGAGAATTGCGACAGAAGTGAAAGCTAATCGACTATTCTTTCCTGGGTTGTGAAGATACTGGGTCTGACCTGTTCTATGGTGTAACCCAGGAATGCCCTTTCCCAAAAGTGACAGTGATATTATAATCTGTTATTGTTATTTTCAGCTACCCATTCTGCCTGGAAGTGAATTTTGATCTGCAGCACTGGGAAGCTGCTGGAGGCTTGGATGCTGGATAAGGCACAAGCCTGGGTTGCTGCTGTTGTGGTCTGAACTTAAACTTATGGGTTTTGACAATGATTTCAGGATTTCCCCTTAGAATAGGATTCTCAGCTTTTCCACGGACGCCCTGTCTGACCTCTGGCCAACAGTCACCTTTCTAAGCCTGTCTCTCATCTGTCCCATCTGTTTGGACTTTAAGCTCTTGAGAGCAGCCATTGTCTCTTGAAGTGTATTTATTTTGTAGAGTACCTAGCACTGTGGGGCTCCTGCCTCAGTTGGAACCACTGGGTGTGACTATAATGTAAATACTGAGTAATAATAATAGCATATGTGGGGGTGTAGAAACAGGGAGAGAGAGAAAAATATTTTCCCCATTCTTGCCTGCTTTTTGTTGTTGTTCTATTTCCTATTCACAGAAAGCATACAATACTGATTAATGAAAAATTTCTGGCTCCAGTTCAGTATCTGGCTTCAGTACATTTGCTATTTGATATCTGAGATATGTACAACATGTTCACAGTGAATTCTCCAACTGAAAACAGTAGAGTTCAAACCAAGTCAATTAATTCACAGAGTGAATGGATTCAAGCCCAGATTCTCGTGCCTTGTGGAGGCCTCTTTGAGTCTCCTGCCAAAAGATATCTGTTTATAAATGCAGTAAACGTAACTATTTGATACTTATAGCTCTTACAGCCTTATGTGATTTTTTTTCCTTGTTATGGCTGATCTCTGATAATTGAGTTACATTTTGCAGACATTTCAGGCATTCTCTGTCTCTCTGCGCTTTCTTTCCCCCCTGGCACTACAGCTCAGCCAGTGCTTTGGACGGTTTCACATTTCCTTTCTCTTTGTTGCCTTGGATATTCTGCTGAAGTAAGGCATAACAAAACTGTATCCAAAATCCATACATACTCCTAGCCAGGCTCTGTCTTGAACCTGCTTTGTGGCTCTTGTCTTTGAGAAACCTTACCATTTCTGCAGAAGGAGAGGAGAGATAAAAACTTACAATGAAAATGAGTGTTTCGTGCTGCATTGATGATCCAAGAACATTAATAATCGATCTTTGTTGAGTAGTCTCTCTCATCCCTAACATTCATGCATTTAATCAACTGATGTGTATATCATAGTAGGCATTTTTGAAGAACATTCATCACTTCTGTGGAGTATAGCAGGTAACATTATAAAACCAAATAGAAAAAAAATCATACATGGGGAACATCATTATCCCTGTGAAAAATAAAGTTAAAACAATGGGGAGTGAAAATTTGGATAGGACTCACAGGAAAGCATTTTTTTTCTAACAGGAAATATTCAGGACTTTTATTCTTTAAATCTTGTTTTGTTTATTTTTCATCTCTGTGTTGTGCCCTCTCCTTTCTTTCTCCCTCCAAGTGAGGGTGCCCCAGGGCTTTTAATTGTGCTTTCCTTCTCTTCATACCCTTTGCCTATTTTTTAATCCAGCTATTCAGCATATTCACTTGCTGTCTTTACACATACTATCCTCTGACCTTCTGCTTCCAAAATGTTTGTAATCACCCATCTCAGATCATGGATGTGTCTTCCTGGCTATTTTGCTATAACTGAAATGCTTTATGGACAGAAGTTAACTCCTAACATACCTGTAATATTTCTCTCATCTTGTTCTTTATGATCCCTGGCCACACCACACTTCCCTTGCTGCTCAGGTCTGCAGCATGGGATGATCAGGTTTGATTCATTTCAGTCTTTTGCCTGGAAAACAAGGAATTCATTCCTGTCCATCTGATGGACTTCTTACACATTTGTTCCAAAGGAATGATACTATTAAAGATTATTTTCCTCTGACAAAACTTTCTGGTCAGTCATCTTATTTCACCTCATCATCCCTCTATTCCCTTGTGGAGCCTTCCTTACTTTTGTCCCTACTATGATTTTATGTCTTTTACTGCAGTACCCATATACCTGCATTCACCATGGCAGATGCTCATGAACCTCGTCCTGCATAGTGCACTGAGTGCCACTGTCTTCTTTTGGTTCTCAGTTTCACTTCTATGACAACAACAAAGTAAAATCAGACAATGAAAGAGAACTGGAGAGGCAGGAAAGATTACTAATACCCATATTTTGAGAGTACATTAAAAATGCATACATCATTATATTACTTCGCAGCCCAAATTCTAGGTACCATTTCTATTCTGAATGCCAGTTGTTTCTTTCTATGTATTTCTGTAGCACCCAGCACAATGATCTCCCATTCTACTATATTATCATAAATATTGCTGAGAAGCAGCTGTAACAAATGAGTAGTCCCTAACACTATGTTGAAGCATTAGAATGTTTTATTTAGACCTAAAAAGAGGTAACATGAAGCTGGCATAATATAAAATGAATATATATATTTCCTCAATATTTTTAGACTAGGAATTAGAAGTTCTGGAATGGACTTACCAAAAGGATAGTGTTTCAAGAGCAACTTAATG
Organism: Pezoporus wallicus; assembly: GCF_028554395.1. Classification (NCBI taxonomy): domain Eukaryota; kingdom Metazoa; phylum Chordata; class Aves; order Psittaciformes; family Psittacidae; genus Pezoporus; species Pezoporus wallicus. Next base: position 1,971,376 of record NW_026638088.1, on the reverse strand, counting down.
AGTTAGTGAAAGAGATTGTAAAATGGGATAATGGCAATCTTGAAACCACTGTTTCTGATCATGAATACTGGGCTGTTTGATTTGTTGATTTGTTATCCATGAAAGGGTGGTGAAAAGAGATTTGATCAATGAACATGAGCTCTTTTGCATCTGTGTGGTACTTAACTCACTCCATGCTTGAGGGCTTCTACTTTGAAGCAACAGAAACTGGCTAGATATGAGATGTGGTATGTAGTAGAATAGATGTATCTGGAAGTCTAGTAGCTAAAGATGCTTACCTGTTTGCAATGGTGCATCTTCATGCACCATTCAATGCCTCATCTCTAGCAGTATTCAAGGCCAGATTGGATGAGGCTTTGAGCAACTTGGTCTAGTGGAAGATGTCCCTGCCTTTGATGGGGGGTTTTGACTAGATGAGCTTCCAACTCAAACCATCATTTAATTCTAAGATCTTAATTGCTCACGCTGACTGTTGGGTTTAGCTGCGTATGCTCAGCTCACAGAATCTGGAGTCAGTCCTCCCATTCAATGGTAGACAGCTCTCCAGTCTTTTGTAGCAAAGACTTGAATCTTGCTTATGGTCTTTGGGAGGCATGGATTACCTGTGATCCATTCAGCATCTGTGCTAGGATTATCTGCAGCTGTAGGAGCTCAGAAGTACTGCTTCATGCAGCCTTTCCCAGCAGCTCCTGTCGTTGTTCCCCAGCCATCTCCTGCCCTTGTACAAAGGCAGTTGAGCTGCACTTGGCAGATGCTGCTCAGCTAATGGGATCCCTGCAAAGGGTGCTATAACCTTCGGCAGGCAGTAGCACTGCTGTCAGCGTGAGCACGCTGAGCTGTTATTTGTGGTGTATTTCGATAAGGAAAGATAGCTGAGGAAATAAGTGTCAAAACTTAAATCATTTCACATTGTAAACTGTTGAACTGCTTTAATCCTACAATAGTTCTTCTTCTTTCAGTTTATTTAAGTTCAGTCACAGCTAGAAAATCAGTTCCTCCGTATTTTTGCAACCGCAAGTAAACTTTGCCAGCAGTAAAGAGAGGGGAAAAGGTGAAGGGTTGAAACAGTAAAGCCTAGGAAATAATGAAATGTCAGCATTACTGTGATGGTAGCAGATCCTTAGCAAATCAGCAAAGAGCAAAAATGATCGCGTTCGACAGCCAGGAATAGCAAATCCAAGCAAGCCATTTGGACCCTGGGACAGTACTCCATCACAAGCAATTCCCAGGACGCTGCAGGAAGGCTTTTGTTAGAAATTCAGAGAAGTCAAGAGCAATTCTTTCCTCCATTTCTCTCTTTTGAGCATTTATTAAGGTTAACATTCTAAATCTGCCTCTCCTTGCCTTGAAGACTTCTCCTGAATTTTATAAAACCTTGTGTGTACTGATTCAAAAGAGGCATCCTACAGATTCTTCACTGCACTTACCATTCATATATATATATATAGGTAGAATTACATTCCAGCAATGCTCAAGTGTGATAGAAAGTGCTTACATAGCAAGCTATGATTTCCCTTCTCCTGCTTAGAAAAGCATCAGTATGTCAAGGCATCCCATCACATACTATAGACACTGTCAAATTGAAAACATGTGATATCAAATATCTGGTCATCAACCTCTAACTGAAATGGATTTTCAGAAAACTTCTCAGCAATTTCAAATAAACAACTTGTGTTGATAGACAAGTTCTGAGCAGGAGGAAGAAAGTCCAACTTCATCCATTTTAAGCTGTGAATTAATCATAGCCTCAGAAACGGCTTCTGTCATGCCACAGGTTTGATGCCTCCCTCCCCACATTTTACTCAAACCTTCCCTTCCTTTCATCCTGATGATTAGAGCTTCCCTTGGGATGTCTGCTCCAAGACATGCATATCCAAATAACCACATTTATTCCAGTTTCTCACAGATCCTCTCTTCCTTTCAGCCTAGAGCTCTAAAATGCTATTACTTTAAAATGTGTCCATAAAATGTCTCTGTCCAGCTGTCTCCTAGACATTCACCCCCTTCCATGTCTTGCTTATTTCTTTCCAACCTTTTACTCAATGTTTTGTTTCTCCATCATTTTATTTAAAAAATCTCTCTCTCTCCTCATTACATATTAGTGACTTCTGTCATGTTTATAGTCAGATAATTTCAATTTTGCTCATCTTTACTGTTTTCAGTGATTTTAGGTAGATGATGGTTCATAAAAGCATGCAGTAATGTAAAAAAGAAAAAGTGAAATGAAACCGCCAAATAAAGCTAAAAGTGAGGCTGAGACCTATTTGCAGATGTTCAATAAAGTCAAAAAGAAGCTGATTTGAGGGGATAAATTATTCATAGCTAATTATTTGCACTTCTTTAATGCTAAATAGCCTACATTTCAGCCTCCTGCAGGCAACTCAAGCAGTGATTCCTGAGTTTTTTAACAGCAACAACCACAGAGTTTTTGAAGTGGTTTTGGTCCCTCCGGGTTGACAGGTGCTACATAAAAAGCAGACAGGATATTGTTATTAAGACTCTTGAGAGTCTGAAGCATGAAGTCCTGTAGAATGAGCTGAGATTGTATCTTCAAAACACACACAGTACAGCATCAACATACTCATAGGCTCCAGGCTGTTCCTTCAGCACAGGCTTCAGCAAAGAGCAGTGTGTCATTTGCTCTGCCCCTGAGACCTGGGGACTCCAGCTTGGGGCTGAATTGTAGCTCATCATCGTCGTTTATTGCAGTTCATCATCTGCACCTACAGTGGTGTGAGGAGAGAGAATGAGAATGGATCATTTGCTTGCGCTGCACCAAGAACTGCTGGTTCTCCTATACACATGCTGACTTTGCTGTTTGCCCAAAGAGCAGCAGGTAGACTCATGTTTCTGGTATTTCTCTTTGCTTTCCACCCCTCATAGAGTAGGTAAAGTCTGAGCACAAAGCTCCGTGTTCTCATATAAGATGCAAGATGCACCTTCACTGGTTAAACCTGCAAGATTTTTCTCCAAAATAGTTCAAGTCTCAAACTGACCATTCATGGTCCTTTTGGTGATGGATACACCAGACACTCTGGCCTGTTTTATTCAAGGCAGTTGCTAACTCTCTGGCTAACCTGCACTTCAGATTGTTCCAAGTCTGGAACAAAGTTATCAATTCCTGAACTAAACTGTATATATGTAATATATACAATATCAATCCATTACAGTTGTAATTCCAATGTGAAGATTGCAGTGAGAAAATTCCCTTCCCTTCCCTTCCCTTCCCTTCCCTTCCCTTCCCTTCCCTTCCCTTCCCTTCCCTTCCCTTCCCTTCCCTTCCCTTCCCTTCCCTTCCCTTCCCTTCCCTTCCCTTCCCTTCCCTTCCCTTCCCTTCCCTTCCCTTCCCTTCCCTTCCCTTCCCTTCCCTTCCCTTCCCTTCTTTTCCCCAGCCAGGAGATGCCTGTGTTATTTAAATGAACTCCGACAGCCCAAGTCAGTCCTTTGACAACCTAAGCCCTTCGGTAGTCGATTCACACTGGCACACAGCCACTCACTTCTGCACTTGCCCATAATGAAATCCATTCAAACATATCATCTCCCTGTGAATGATGTGCCTCAATCTAAGATTACCATGAAGGAACCTACAAAACAGGCTGCTACAAAGAGAGGACTATTTATATGCATCATTTTATTTGCATTGTAAAAGGCTTTTCCAATGCACAGAGAGTTCCAAGTTGTCTGCGATAAGTTTCAGGCTGGCTACTGGAGTGCACTGTGTATTCTGTGTACGTATTTATATGTAGATATATGTGTACATACTGTCAGAATGATATTAGCTCAAAACCTTCAATCATATCAGGCTATGAGAGGAAGTCAGTGTGTTTATACAGACACTGTATAGTAGTCTGTTAAAAGGCTTGTTTTTTGGAAATAAAAGCTTAATTTCATTATCATAATGATGATAACATACAGCTTTAAATGGTATTAGCTCCTGTTTACATTACTCATGGTGTTGGTCTAAGCTGCATTTGCCATCTAGACGTAATTACTATTTTATTATTATTTTTTTTTCACAGTTAAGTGGAGCATTTTAGCACAGCTGAATTGCTGCAAGCCTTGGTGGAACAAATCTATTAGTGGTATGGCTTGAAACAATACACAAAAGAGCCCTGTGTGTGGTCTGCTCTACATGCTTTTCACTTCCTTATGTTAAACAATAAATCTCTGAGTCAGCTAGAACTCAGAGACTAACATCCAACGAGAGCCGCATTTTATCTTTTATTCATTGGCAGGAACATAGCTGTAGGAGGTATTCAAATCACACTTTTATTTAAACAAACACAGCTGGATCACAGCCTCTTAATATAGCAATTCTCTAATGAAAAATAACAACATAGTATTTATCTCTTTTCTTTTGTGCAGCTCTCAATTTGCTAAAATTAGGCAGACTTCAATCCCATACAAAATTGGCATGTTTTCATGACCAGAGCTCATAGCAACTAACTGCAAAATTATAATGGGAATGTAATTATAGTAGGGCATGTGAAATACACATCCTTTTGCTGCTGTAAGCTATACGGGGTTATACAATTATGCTGTAATAACATCATTTATCTTAAAGAAGTCAGACAGCTGATTTCATTTATTTAACTTGAGTTCTGCAGTTATGCGCTGTGTCAGGTTAACATTAATGTATTGCATGAACTAATGCGGTACACAAAGTGAGAGCTTCCTGAAGACACATTGCTCCCTTGCTTGCACAAGTTTATTTTCTTCTTTATCCCTCTGAGTGTTTTGAGACAACCTGAATTTTTAGCTTTTGGGGAGCCTTTAGTTTTTGGGGAGTGTTTTTCTATCCTTGTGGCTGCGCTTCTTGTGTCTTTCTGTGGTTGTGATGTGGGGCCAACAAGTTGTAATTAACTGCAGAAGGATGTAAGTAAAACAGCTGAGTCATCTGGCCACATGCTGAGGGAGAGTTTGTAAATAATCTCCTTGCCTTTTACACGGTGTGATAATTAATACTGGCCAAATTTTGCACTCACCCTGGGCAAAACAATCACATTGAATTCCACAGGACTTTTCTAAGTCGGTCTTCTTTGATGGCCATAGGATCAAGTAGAATACTCAGAACATCCTAAGAGAGATGCAGTATTTAGTGATCATTTTAAAGATTATTCCAGGCAGTTATAATGCACAGGAAGTAGTGTCTTGGAAAGAGTAGCTTTTCAGGAATGGAATAGGAAAGGGTATCACTAGATGCTAATAAACGACTGGGAAGTGCTGTGACATGCTATATCCCCACCCAGATATTCAGGGAAGCCGTGTGACTCTGCACAGAAAGGATGTATGGGGCAGGGAGAATGTCATCTGAGAAGTCTCTTCTTGAAGAGAGATTTTGATCGGATATCAGGTATCACTCTCAGCTATTTGTGTTGTATTGTAATAAACAGTAATTATTATCGCTGTTCAGTGGGACAGTGCAGGCGCAAGCCACAGAGAAGTTCACATCTCTGGAATTATTTTACCAGGCACTGGGATGTTTATTCCTTTAAGCCCTTCTCTGTATCTTAGGATCGCACAACCACCCTAACACTGTGTTTCCATTTGCTTCTTCTTAATCAAGCAGTTTTAATAGACAGTCACACAATGAAAACATTTAATTTAAGACTGAACTCTCTATGTTCTTACTATATTAAATATGTTTTTTGTGGGCTGGTAAAATACTCTGTTACCAATTAAGGTAGGAAATTGGCATTCCTTAGCAGCCATCAGTTCACTCTGCACATGTAGCTCCTGATGTAGACAGGGCTAAACAAACTCTGTTCATTTCAGAAAGCTGGTGTTTAGCACTCTTTCTATAATGGATTTTGAAAAGAGTTCAACCTGTTCAAAACAACAGCCATATGGTTTTCAATACTGGAGGCCTGGCCAGAAAGTAAATGGATGTGACACACTCTGTCAATAAAAAGTCATTTTACCGCTAAACACACATCTGTAATTTTAAGGACAGTTGGGGATCTGAGTCCCAAATGTAGGGGGCATGGATATTTTATGTCGGGCTGAATTTTGACTTTGTTATTTTGGATTACAAGCTCCATTTCCCATTAAAAGTATCAGATTGGTTTTGATCACATTAATATCATGCATCCTGTTGCTTTGAATGAGATCATTTGTATTTGTACCTAACTTATTGTGTTGCCTACTCTACTCTTTCTTCTGCCATTGTAGATTTATCATCTGTGATATAGTATTTGAACTATACTATCCTCCAGAAGTCATGGGTCAATCTTTTTTAAATCATATGAGTGTGAGTGAGGAGTGGAAGGTCAAAAATCCACCGAATGCTGAGTGGTTTCTAATTGCCAAACCTCAGCTCCAGAAAATATGATTTTACTAACAGGTACATTTGCTTTTTACTTTTTGCCATGAAACACACTGGGTGTGCAAAGCGCAGTCAGTACTTCTACAATCTAACTTCCCTTAAATAATTTTGGTTTTATAATACACACTTTTATTCTCTGCTTTGGAAACAGTGTGTTAGAGCCGAGGTCATTTATCGTGGTGTTACTGAGAGACAAATCTTCCTGTGCAAATGGTTCTTCAGGAAAGACTTGTTTCCAAAGGCACAGTTGCAGCTGGCTATTGTATGCCCATGAACACATCTTTGAACCTTGGAAGCTAAAGCAAATTGTAATGAAGAGTTGCTTACAAATATACAGTGAAGAGTTCTGAAATCTCTCCTAAGTTCTGACAGAACTGGATTGTACAACAGGCTATAAATTATGATATAGAGCCTCAAAATGGTATCAGATAGAAAACTTAGGGGATGAAAGATGAAGGGACCACTGGAAGTTTCACCAATATGTGTGCAGACCTTCAAACAGCTATTTATCACCTCACAGTATGAAAGATGCCATGGAGAAAGGCTAAATATTTTGCCTTTATTGAATAGAGCGGTTCTTGAAGGGACCAAAGACTTTCCTCTTCAGTCAATGTGGGATTCCAGGTTCTGAACAAAATGGGAGAGGTTTGGTTTTAGCATTTAATTTTCTTCTCTGTTTCCCATCTTTGTAGTTAGCATTTCTCTCTAACATGGTATCTACCATTTCTCAGTACCTTTCTAGTGTCACATGTCACTGACATTTAACTATTCCAGTTTTCACTATTACAAATCCTGGAAAATTCAGCCATGAGCCGCTTGACTGGAGGGAAAGCTCGAGAACAAACTCAGCTTATGAACACAGCTTACGTTCCTGGAGACGTTTGGGAAGGTGTGGAATACAAGAGTAGTCGGTGAGCAAATACTCCCAGAAATGCGTTTGGCAAACACCAGCACCCTTCCAGGGACTGTCCACCCCCGCCACAAAGTGAATAACAAATAAATTAACCTTGGCGTTGTCCTTGAGGAATGAAGCTCAGTCAAAATGATTCTTTCTATGGATGCCTTGCAGATCATCATAATGACAAGTAACTTGTCTGGGCACCGTGACAATTTGTGGATTTTGTCCATGGATGTGAAGTTTCACTGAACAGAGCACTCATGAATGCAGATAAATTCCTCTTGGATCTAATTCTGCTATGGTCCACTCTGCTATCAGAGATGGGTGTCAAATATTAAGATGGGATAAAGTGCTCAGCTCTTCCAGATGTTTACTCAAAGCCATTTGAATAAGCTAAGCTGAGATAGAGAAGCCGCAGGAGAAGAAACCTCACAAGAGGTTTGATGCTTCCTGTTTCTGATTTTATAAAAAAATAAATATTGCTAAATACTATTTCAGCTTTTCTGCTTCCATTCCTGATTAAAACCAGTGAATGTGGCATTACACCAGGGAAGTAAACGAAATCAAGAGAGGGAAACCAAGCCACTTCTTGAAGCTTCACAAGCACAGGTTCAGGCTCTTGGAGAAGTGAGTGGTTCTCCCATTACCAATAAACAGAGCTTAATAATAAAAGCAGCACTACAAATTAACAGCTCGGGCAGTTTAAGACAGAATGACATGACTGAAAGAATATTCATTGCCCAAAATGAAGTGTGGTTATAGGGTTATAAAGTCAGCATTACTGTCTACAGTGACAGTGCCTGCATTATTCTGCATAGGGCACCAAAACAAGCAAGACTTCAGACATAAATGTAAACCAAATTAGCAGGGAACCAGTGCTGGTGTTTAAACACTGACATTCTGTGCAGCTGATACATATTCATCATGAAGAATACCAGCATTGGAGACTTCTGCTGTAATTTCCCCATTAAGGTGCAAAGCTCTGGATTTCCCTATGAGACACATTTTTTGTATGCTTGTATGAGAGAGGACACAGAGTTTGCACTCAATGCCTACTGGAAAAAGCATAACTCTGGCAATTTAGAAGCCTGTCTGAATGTGTACCCCATGTATCCTTTCTTGCAGGGAGCTCTAGCCTGTACATTCAGTTTTATAGTGAAATTTGGAAAGGGTGTCTTGCGTGTTTTTCTTAATGACATGGTACAGGAAGACTTGTTTGCTCTATGTTCATCTATGGATGAACGTAGAATTCATCTGCCAGTACTTCACCAGCAAACACAGCCTCACTCTGTGTTCCACTTTGTCCAAATTCCATGTGGCTGCGTCAACACAGCACCAAGCCCAGTTAATATATTTAGTCACTGGCAGGGCTTTCCCATTCAAGCTTGGCATGGTGTTAACCACAAAGCTTTGACCATCTTGGAAAGTGGACAGATTGAGTTTGTGTCTGTTTGCAGTTTGTCATATAAATCCCTGGAACCATTGGAGCACTGGGACAACTTCCACTTTGAACACTTTTTTCATACAGTTGCTTATTTTCTTAATGTATGATATTCAGCTGTCTCCCTTCCTCCCTCCTTTCAGCAGCATCAGTACAAGGCTAATTTTGATATAAAGCCTGGGGCAACTTGTCAGAAAGTCTAAAATCAGATCTTTGATTTATTATATCATCATGCAGAAGACATCAAATACATTTTATCAGATGCTTTTGCTGAATTGTTAAATTATGTACTGTGTTTTCCCTCCAAAACTGGGTGGAATGGACTACTTGTGTTAATGATTCACTGTGAGTACCTACAACAACATGATACTCTTGTTTATGGCTTAGACTTCTATTGAGTAGTGGTGCCTAAGGCAGAGAATATTATTATGGTAGGCAAAGTTTTGAACATGGAGTGCAAAGCAAGCATAGCTTTATAAGTAGCTATAGACCTGGTTCAAGGTGCAGATTAAGTGATCAGCCCTTTCACATGGCTGCAGAATGCCTGAGCTGATCGCTCCTGAGAAGAGGTAGAAGGGTTTTTCTAGGTACTATCAGTAATTTCTCATTCAATTTTCACTGTCAAAGGCAGCAGTTAGAGTACCTTGTCCTGTTCACATCCCTTTTCCCATGCAGCTTTGTCCCTAACCCCACATTAGGAAGAGGAATGGAGAAGGATCAGAGTTCTGGGAAGTCATGAGTGTGTAGGTTATATATCCCTGGGTAGTTGCAACCACAGTGGGAAAGTGAGTAAATACTGATTTTAAAAATACTTTTATACACTTCTACTTTAAATCACTTAATTCTCACTTTTGAAGACTTCTCTCTCTAACTTCACTCCTCTTTCACAAACAGCAAACTTCCACAAAGCCACACATGGGGCAGAAAGCTTTTTATTTTAATAAATCTTCTTGAATTTATTTCTCCCATGAGGTACTATGCCAGGGGTGTGCAAAGCAAGGACAGAAAAAGACAGCAAAGCAGGACATTGGTCAGACAGACAAGCAGCACACACATACTGCTGAGCTCTCTCCCACACTACCAATATGCAAGAGTCTTACATACAGCGACATGTTGAGTGCTGCCTTAAAGATCCAAACAGGATGTAGCTCCATGGACTTCCCTTTGAGGGAAAGATACAAAGAAAAAGTGGAGAAGCGAGTCCCTTCCTTATTTTCTTCCTGTTTATCCTAGACCACATTTAGCAAGATAAAAAACAAATAAAGAGAACTATGGAGATAAAATACTTGGGTTGTTTTCCAAGGTCTGCTAATCCTTTAATTTTACCTTGGATAAAGGAAACTGCTCAGAGCATTGCCTTTCACCCAGCCACTTCACTGCCTCATTTGCTGACAATGAATAAGATCAAGAATATATATTGTTTCTACTTTCCAATTAGATGTACCGAACTACACAGCTATGGTAAAGAAGCTACAGGTTCAACTCCAGAAGGCACTTCATTAACAAAAATGACATATAAACCCACCCCCCCTTCTCTTGGCAGGAACCTGAAAAGGGTTAATGAAGGACCTATTTGCCTCCCCCATCTGTGAAAAAGTGCCAATCAAAAAACAGCTGCTATAAAAGCCTGCAGCCCAGCAGGAATAGGAGTTGTAGGTGGAGAGGTGCTGGAGAGGCAAGCTGTAGGAGGTTAGCCTGCCACTGAGGGCTGGTAGGGGTAGGAAGACTTGGTCCTTCCCTTGTTCAAGCCTGGCTTGGAAGCTGGAGGAGAAGGTGGGTGTGGGATCCCTGGTTTCCAATGGGAAGGGGAATGAAACTTTCAAGTTTGGACCTGATGCTGGTTGTATGACCTTTCATTTTCATCACCTCCCCATCTGAGAAGTAATTCTCACTGCTGTTATGGGAGGTGGGGAAAGGTGAATGGGCTTATAAGAGCCTTCCCAAGTTATCTTTCTGCCTTTAGTGAAAAGGAAGCAACATCAAAGGTGTTGAATACTGTTTCATAAAGCTTAAATTAAAAAAAAATTAAATTGGATAGGATGCTTGTATCACTCTTATCATATGACTTTACTGGCTTCTCAATAATCCCATGCTTGCTAATATATTTTGTATTTGTGCTGTTGCTTGCTGCGGATGTATTACAAATACCTTATGTAGAAGAAAAAAGATGTTCACTGGGTTAGGGTTCAAGCTCAGTAAATTCCCCTTTATCTTAGCTCCTGGATGTGCCAGGGAGACAAAATATAAGCAGGGAGCTGGAACTTAATGGGTGCTACTGTGAAGGAGGTACGAGTGTGGCATCCGTACGGTCTTATGCTTCCTGTAAGGCTTCTTTCCTCTGTGAGAAACCTGAGTTACTTCAGCCTTTACAATCTGTCTAGGGGGGACTGTACCCCTGTGGGTGTTAGTATGTACAGGTAAAATACAGGGATCTCATTAAATTTAAAAAGCAGGTGTAGGGAGGCGAAAGGTCATTTAAATTAATATTGGCATCAAAGTGTGTACTGAAGCTGGGAATAGAAAAGCTTAAGGGAGTTGGAAAATGCCTTCAGCAAAATAAGATGTGACAAAAACGATGTGTCAGCTATCAAAGACATTGACTAGGAGCTGAAAATGGCAGTCGGAATACATTCATAAAATGAAAACAACAGCTTAAGGTGTTTGGTATCTTATTTCCTCCATATCTGTTGAAAAGATGGAAAGATGACCCTAGAAGAATAGGGAAAATTCACTGAACTCACTTATGTCATTCTCCAACAAATCTGATGTGGACTTTTTCAGTGTTCTGTTTCTCAAGCACTTTGTTTTGTGCTCATTAGCCTTATTTCTAAAATAGGAAGCACAAGAAAAAGAGTGAGCCAAATGGCAGATCCCTAGATACAGTAAACTTCTCTTGTGTAATTACAATTAATCTTCCTACATGTGACAGCAGTGGGCTGGATATTGCATCTGTCTGCTAACCCAGTAAAAAACAGGTAGCTCCGCTGCTTGTATGAAGGATAAACCTGTTGAGAGTGGAATATTGAAAGGACTTCCTAGCATTTCTTGTTGCTACCTAAAGCTGTTTTGTACTGGGAGTTCTGCTTGCTGTGTTTGAGATGAGACTCCTAGAAATGTGGTGTTGGTGTAATTCTCTACTTTCATCTGTCTTGCATTATTTTGGTGTCTCTTTGGTATTGTGTGGGGTCTTTGTCTGTGACAGCAATCCCTGTGCTAGGCTTGCCAGAGACACTTGATGATCTCCAGGATCTTGGAATGTCTGAAACCTGCCTTTGTTAGTGTACCTCAATGGAAAGAGAAACTTGCTGGAGGTTTTGATTCAGGAGGAAATGGGTCATCTTGGGCAAAGCAAGGATTTATTCTTGATGAAGAGTTCATCTTATGACTTGAAATTGAAGTCCTTGGTTCTTACTGAAGCCAAGTTTCTCTCTGGTGGGCATGAAGAGTTTGTTAATGAAGATACAGTAGCAACACTTGTTATAGGAATATCTACTTCTGGTGTGGAAAGTCACCTCTGCTGTACTGAATTTCCTCTGAGCTCTGTTACAAGTGAAGACTTTCCTTTGCTCCTCACTCCCTGGTCAGCTCAGTGTGCTTTAGTACCCTTTGGTGGGTCTGCAATATTTCACATCATTGAACATAAGTGACACATGTATTCTGTTAAGAACACAGTGAAGGCCATCAGCTTAGCTTTTAGTGAAGATTGCAAGGTCTATTAACAGCGATGGCAGCTGACAAACTGCTTTATCTGAACTCTTGCTTCCTTTCTCAGCCTGCAGTTTTGCCAGGGACTCCAACCATCACATTTCCTCTACTCTTTTCAGTATTCCATGCATCCTTTCTCTGTGTCTGCTCATAACTCTGCTTAAAAACTTGCCCTGGTTTCCCTGCAACCTGCCTGCTTTCCCTTCCTGCTAAGAGGAAAATGGACCATGTGCTGATGAGTAGGGATATAGGAGCAGGAGTGGCCTCAGGATGCAGGATCTCTGCTAGGTACAGTCCTTGCATTCAGCCTGGCCTTGTGCTGGCCATTCAGCTGTCTGGAGAAGAGGAATCTTCACCTGCTGAAGAGTTTTCTGGTAGTAAAATAAGCCAGTCTAGATTTCAAGAGCAACTATTCATCAATTCCATCATTTATGGAAGGATACTTCATTTAATCTAGAATTCTTCAATAATAATCTGTCTGCACCATGCGCAGCTTAAAATTGAACACTGTGCATCATGCTTACCAATACTGGTGGTCCTTTGTGGAGCTTGTTATACTACTCGGACACTGTATACTGAAACTAAAAATATTGCATGTCCCACAGCACAAGACCAGAGCTGTTGTGTATACTTGGATGAGTTGATTGGTCCTGTGGTATTGATGCAGTAGATTGAGTGCCTGGTACATTGGTGGCTTCCTTATTGGGGTGCCAAGATACTAGTTAGTGCCACTTGGGTCTGTAAGGTTTTAGATCTTGGGTTGTGCCCCACTTACAACAGCTTGCCAACAGTACCTGTGTGTGGGTTACCTTCTTGCAGTCACAAGACCTGAAAAGTTAAGAGCAAGCCAAGTGTGACTCTAAAAGCAGAGGGTGGATACGTGGCAGAAATAGTGCCTGTGACTTAATGAATGCTGAGTTACTCCATCTGGGGCCACCATGGTGTTGGCTTCCTATGAATGAGAGTCCTGAGGGTTATCGCTAGCTGCTGTCCCGGAAGCTGCTCTAGAAGCATCTTCGTTATTCTGTTGTCATGTCTGCACCTCTATCTCTTCAGCTGCTTGGGAAATATTCTTGGGCAAGACATGCTTGACAGGTGTGTGTGTGGGGGGAAACATATCAAGCAAAGCAAAATGCTGGCGTCTTCCAAAGACAGAAGTGTCACCATGCTGGCTGGGCTTCCAAGGTTGCCATGTTAGCCGTATAGAAAAATGGCGTGGAAAGGAAAGCTTGGGTGTAGTTGGGAGTTCTCACAGTCCGGGTTTTGTGTTATTTGTGTTTGTGACAGTATCAGCTTTTTCCACATAAATACCCGGAAGGCAAAATTTCTTTTTTTTTTTTTTTTTTTTCCTGCAAAAGCTCCAATAAACAATCGCTTGGTGCCTGCTCTGCAAACTGACCCTCTTCCTGAGATAGAAATGTGAGGGCTTTGCTTGTTGTCAATGAGCCTGTCATGGTTTTCAACATGTTACTTTGCAAGAAATTCATTTCCAGTGATCAGCTTATAAACCTGCCATAAGGAAGTGTGTTTTCACACTAGTCTAGTGTACTTCTTGTTTTCAAACTCTCAGGGACGTAGAAATACACCAGATTTTTGGCAGCACATGGCTTAAAAATCAGCACCAACGTATCTATTGAACATCTCAAATGGGTAAAGGAAAGGGCAGGTTTCATCAGGGGTCAGTAAACAACAAACATCTGCCTTGCCAATCTTCTCTTTTACTACAGTTCTGTGCAGTCCCAAAAATCCTTCAGACATATGTTGAACAGAGTTTCAAAGCACCCAAGCCTCCTGCTTCTGCTGGTATTTTGGCCAGTACTTAACCCTATGTAGTTCAGTCAGGATTTCTTTCTGACTGCAACTGAATCAGATGGGGTGGATCTGAATGGTGGTTTGGCCTGGGATTTCCAACAGCTTAGGTGTGGTATGGGCAGAAGCTCTCTAAGCCTCTTGTGCAGTTACCCAGGAAGAATAGATGAATATTAACTGATGTTCTTCACCCGTCTTTGTCAGATCTTGGCATGTGACACTTAGTGCTAATGTGCTTATTATAGCACATCCCTGCCCAGTGCAATATGCCCCAATTGGCCATAATAAATAGTTCCACAATGGTCTTCAGCCAAGTAAGCGTTTGACCTAATAATGCATCTTACATTCTGCCTTGAAGCTCAGCAATGCTGGGCTGTGTAGGACACAACAGTGCTCTCTGAAGGTGGAGTTAAGCTAGTCTGCCAGCAAGGAATAGCCATCTGGTGACCTCTTGCTTACAGCATCAGCCTTTATTCCATAAACACGCAGCCGGTGGATTGCCAGCAGATGCATTTAATTCTGAGCCTGGGTGTTGTAATGTCCGAATTGAAAGATGGCTCTCTGGATTAAATGAAAATAGAAAAACCAACCCAAACCCAAAAGCCCCATAACCCTTTTCCCATTTTTAATTAAGATCTGAATTGGGTGGGAGAGAGTGCACTGAGGCACTGTCTTTTATCCTGTACTCAGTATCTTCTCCAGAATACCATAGATAAATAAGTACAGTGTGCTGGTGATGTTTCCCACCTGTTCTGCATGGCTTTAGACAACTGCGTGTTGTAGTAGGGTAAGTTTAGACTTTTTAGATGTATTTGTTGCTTCAAATGCTGCTGGAAAAAGTGCTTCTGATCCATGTCTACAGAATGGAAAGAGAATTAGAAATGTTATAGATGCCATCAAGTAGGATGGCTGATCAGATATAGCTAGGGGGGAAAGCACTTAGTAGCTGAATTTCATGCAATTCTGTCAAACTGAGAAATTCCTGAAAGCAAGTTGACTAGTAAATTTTCACTCATTTCTATATTCCCTTTAGTGATGAAATGAGGAATGTTCTAGCAATGTCTAAATGCTTCATTTGGACACTTATAAATGAAGCAGCTTAATCTTCAGTTGCTTATACAACAAACCTCAAATCAAAATGCAAAATGGAACAATGTCATGGAATATTTTTGGTGAAATGTCATGGTGAGTTTCTGAAAGTATTTTTCTCAGAGAACACATTTTGGGGCTTAGTTTTTACTCTGAATAAATAATGAAATCCTTCATGAAGCATATAGTCTCCCTTTGTGGCTCTGCTGTTAATGAAGCGTTGGTCAGATTTCTTCTTAAGATAGACCAGGTAATTATTTCAGTCTGGTGAAAAAAATACTTTTATTTGAGAAGTATTTGCTTACATTTACATTCTAGCACACGTTCATTCAGCTTTCTTAAAGAAGCTTTTCTGGTACGTAGTGACTTATCTCTCTATCAGTCACAGGGCTAAAAATGTAAGAACTTATAGTACCTAGAAGATTTTTGCCTCTGCTTGCTGACAGAATATTCTCACAAAGTAGACGGGAACTAGACCCTTTGATTAGGGAATCATTGAATTTATTCAGACAGTAAAAAATGCAAAGACTTGGGCTTATAACCAAGTATAGTATTAGAGTATTAGAGTATTAGAGTATTCAGAAACTAAAATAGCTTTTCTTACTCCTGAATTCTGCTCCAAAGTAGTTCTCTTTCAACAGTAGCTGATTATGCCTGACAGTGGAAAATGTTCAAAGTCTTGCATGGAAGTGTTGTGTGCTCAAAATGCATTCAAGCTCCTTGAATTTTCTCAAGGCTCAATACTGTGCAAACATGGATTCAGGATCTGAGTATGAGTCTAGATGGCAAACTGTGGATCTTTATTTCATACTTCCTCTGAATAAAGGATTCTCCTTGGCCACTGAAAAGTGCAGATTTCTTTCAGATACAGTTGCATGGCAGTGATAGGCACAGACATTGCATGTCCCAAGTTCCCATCCTCTGGAAGCAACTACCCCTTGATGTCTTTCAGCAGAATTAGAGACTTTATGCATTTTGATTGGTACTCTGGGGCAGTGAGCAGGGGTGTGTATGGCCTTTTTTCCATGCATCTGAGTAAGGCAGCTTTTCTTCCTTGGTTATTTACAATGCAGAGACTAGATCAGAGGTTAGACGTGATGTTGTCCCTGCTCATTATATGGAGCTTGAACTGAATGGCTATTGAAGGTCCTTTCCAGTCCAAACTAGCCTATGATTCTAGACAGGCTATAGCACATTATTAGCAGGTCTGAAATACAACCTTCACCGTAACCAAGATCAGGCTGAACTTCATGTTGACAGAAAGCCGTACTCTTACTCAGAAACAGCCGCCTACTCCTGTGGACCTCATGTGGTACCCCCTGCAGCCTTTGAGTTGCAGGACATGAGCACAGTGTCCTTATGTTATGCTCTTCTTGGATTATCATACAAGGATGTGATGATGCTGAGCTGAATGACCCTTTTACAGCTGTCTTGCTCCGTGCAAAGCTTGTTATTACTGACTGCCAGAAATCAGATTGCACTTAAAGGGTCAAGATTTAAGTATCCAGTGTGTAATTCTTGTAGTACTGTAGTGATGCAGGCTTGTATTAATACCACCTCATCTTGGACGCCTTCAAAGCCTGTCAGTATGTCTGATAGTGCTTGGCACTTAGATATGACAGTGAATGGTAATTTGCAAGTGCCTCAAATGGACAGAAAATAGTTTTCATTATTTTTACTTTATTAGGAGTAGTGTCAAGCACCCTGTAACAGCCTATTACTTGGGCTGTGGTGTTCCTAACAGGTGGCTGTGGGTGGGACAGCATGTCCCATCCTTGGTGCAGGTCTCGAGAGGTTGAGCTCAGCTCCTGGGCTCAGCCCTGACCTTCTGAGTTATCTTGGGCAGAGGAAGCAGCTTGTTTATTGCCTTTTTCAAAATGCTTTGAGAGTTATGGATGGAAACACTGTGTAGAGGGAAGGCATGACTGGGATGTTCATGAGTGCTGAGGAAACATGGGTTACAAAAGGGCAAGTGGGTGTAGCATAAAGAAGAGGAGCAGGAAAGCGATGGAGAGGGTAGGAAGAGGTAGTTGCTCTTCTCTGCTGCTGTGAGGCAGCCTGGGTGAGGATGCCTGAGTGCCAATGCGCTCATGCCCTTGACACCAGGACTTCTGGCATATCAGCCAGTCTCCTCTCATGTTGGTTTTCACTGCTTCTCTCTGCAGACCAAAATGATATACTTTTCCTTTGAAGAAGCTGTAATTGCAGAAGAGACTGGAAGCACTTTCCTGTGGTGGTAATGGATATATCAGTACTTCCACAAAGTCCCTTGTGGGGGATTTACAGCTCTGCCATTAATATTAGCCACACAGTGGATGTATAAGCTGCTTGCCCAAAAGTATTAAGGAATGGTGCAAAACAGTGCAGCGGTTTCTAGTAGTAGACCATGTCTAGAAGCAAACTTGCACTGTTTTGAGGAAGAGTGATTTTAATGTAGTTTGGCTAGAGGATTTCTTATATGTATGTACTTACGTGTATCTGGCTTCAGAGTGACCTGTTTTACTCTATTCTAACTTTAATAAGCTACAGGCTATGCAAGAGTTCTGTAAGGATTCCCTCTTTATGCATAGCATTCCATGTGCTGAACATATCTGGTATCTACTGGGTGAAACAAAACCAGCTTCTGATCATGTAAATGAGGGGCAGTACACAGAGCCAGCAAGTATTTAATCAAACTGGTTTTGAACATTACTGCAGTTAAATGCTACAGATTTTGCACAGCCACAGCCTAAATGTGAAGGCAGGAGAAATACTGAGATTATAGCTGTGTTTTTACTATTGCACTGTTAATATTGAAAGGAGATACCAGAACTTCTCAGCTCAGTTTAACACAGAACAACATAAATATTCCTTTATCTTCTTCTATCTTCTTTATTGCATTGGGTAGGCCTAAGAAAATATTTGTGTTCTACTTCTCTGAGTTAAATACATGCATGCTTACTGAAATACACACAACTTTGAATGTCAGAGGTAAAGCTGAAGGCTTTTTCCGATGGGTGATCTTCAGTATCAGTAATTCATGGTTCAAAAGGCACTTTCCTCTGGTAATGGAGTCTGAGGCGGTGTTAATGTGTACGGTTTTTCCCATTCTGAGAAAATACTTCTGGCAGGAGAAGGTAGGGGAAGGAGGAAAGAAAAGGACATTTCTGTACTGTGGAGATTTCCCTGCAAGTAAGGAATATGAAACAATACAGGAAGTCTCTTACTGTCTTCAAAGCAAAACTCCCTAAAAATCAAGTCGGATCCTAGGCTGTCCATAGAGTGGTGACTGACCCTGTGTACCTTCCATAACTTTTAAGGTATGGCTTTGGAGTGGAAGTCCTTCTGCATAAGGATTGTCCCTTCTCTGCTCCTGTAGCACACAGTGCAATGAGTTCCATTGGTGACTTTGCTCACCACTAATATTAATATTGTATTGCGACTGCTATTGCCATCACTTGACAAACTGATTGGAAAATGAAGAGAGCTTAACAGAGCCTCTTAATCACGACCCAAACTGGTTTGTTTTTTTTTTCCTTCTGTTTTCTGTTTCTGAACACAATCTTAGGACTTTAAGAAAGCAGACAGCTGTCTTGGAACCTTTATTTTTTGTGGGATATACATTTGTTCTGAAAACTGATGCACATTAATCCACATTTAGCAGGTTGCTTAGCCTAGAAAGGTGTGTTTTCCTCCTGAATGTAAGGGTTTTTCTTTACAGGTGCTGTTTTAGGAGCAAAAAATCCTGAAATCTTATATTAGGATGGCGCATGTCCTTCAGAATTCTTGTACCTGCATGAGATACGTATAGCTTTCCTCCTCTCAAGAAGCTAATCTTGGTGATGGCAATGCTAATGAACAGTTGGACTGCTCTGCTCTTCTTTCATACAGCACAAACATCACAGTGAATACTGCAATGACACTTAGATACAGAATATGTGGAAGTGAAAAAGCTACAACTTCAGTGCTCCCACTACCATTACAATAATATTGCTGGGTGTCAAATGACTGTAAAGATAATAATGTTAGCACCTACATGAATCAGTACATGTGAGTGAACAACTTCCTGAAGGAATATGTGGGATAGAAGAAATAATTGCATGTGTGTTCCAGAGGAGATCTGAGGGATGGGGGAAGAGAAACCTTATAAAGGTCCTAAAGAACAAAGGTGGGAGATGTGTTGAACCCTTGTGATGGTGTTCCAACCATGTGATAACATCAGTATTCAGATGAAGGTGTCAATTTGGCCAGGAGGCAGGAGCCAGTGCATAGTAAGCTACCAAAAATAGAAGCTTCTATGTTTTTTTGTGGTTCTTGTGCTCTATGCATGAAAGCTCTTTCCATGCTAATGACAATAATCCTGGTGCCTTCAGCTTCATCTTGTCAAGCAAAGTGGTGGAGGTCCACATAGTTTGTTTCTGTAAGGCTAGGACTAGGGGTGCTGCCTCGTTGAGTTCACACAATATACAGGAAGATGTCTCTTAAAATTCAGTCAGTCTAACATTAAAGTTATTGAATAATATTGCAGACTTGTTAGACACTAACCCATTCCATATTTAATACTTTCAAAATTAATAACCGATTCAGCTTGAACCATGATGAATGTCCATGTCAGAGTCTAATCATATCTGGCTTTTGTTCCAGCATATTCCAGAGACAAAACATTATTTTATGACTCCCCTATTCTATGCATTTTTAAAAACACAGAATAAAAAGTCTTGGCTGCAATCCAGTCACTAGGATGATATTCATTCCAGGAATATTCTGAAGACCACTGCTTGCTCTTCCTTCTCCTGGTATTCTTCAGTTGATTGTTCTCTGCTTTACAGTTGAGATATCCTTTTTTTTTCTCTTTTCCATTTAAAAATTATATGTGGTTTCAGCTTGCTGTAGTAAGAAAACACGAATTCTAATGATAAAAGCTGTTTGTTTACCTGTATTTATTCACAAGCCACCACAGTCCTTTAAGCTTCACAAAGAAAGTTTAAAGGAGGCTGTAAACTCAGCGTATAAATATGGTGTATTTCAATCTTCATCCCTTATAAGATGCTCAGATGAGCTACTACTATTCACATTTCTATAGAAAAACAGTTTATCATGTGAAGAGCTCCAGAAATGGCAAGGAATCACGTATTTCTTACTATTTAAGCCTGAGTAACTAGTCATTTGCCTACCCTGCCTATGCTTGAAGATATAATACTGAGCTATTAGAGTAACTGTATAAGGTACCCTGAAATATGTCAGGTGTTCCTCAGGGGTAGTATGTGCATTAGTGAATACTAATGGATATGTCTAGCATGACTTGGAGAATCTGGCCTATGGCAAAAGAGGATTCCAAAAGACTCAATCTACTCTGAAGATACTGATTTAGAAAAATAAACCCATGTACTTTCAGTCAAAATTAATGACACCTGAATAACAATGTTTGGTGTGCTGGTTTTGGCTGAGACTATTAATTTTCTTAATAGTTAGTATGGGCTATGTTTTGTGCTGCAAACTGTTGTTCCCAGCAGAACCATTTTAGCTGCTTTGGCTATCACAGAGCTTACACAGAGCAAGGCCTTTTCTGCTCCTCCTATCACCCTATCAGTGTTTAGGCTGGGGGGTGCAGAAGCAGCTGGGAAGGAGACCCAGCTGGGACAGCTGACCACAGATGACATAAGGGATGCCTGATCCCTGGCAGTGCTCAAGGCCAGGTTGGACACAGGGGCTTGGAACAAGCTGCTCTAGGGGAAGGTGTCCCTGCCTGTGGCAGGGTTTGGAAGTGGATGAGGTTTAAGGTCCCTTCCAACCCAAACCATTCTAGGAATCTAGATTCCATACAATATGATATCATGCTCAGGATATAAAGCTAGGAAAAGAAGAAAAGGACGGGGGGTGGACATTTGGAGTGATGGTGTCTCTCTTCTCAAGTTGTTACCTGCGATGTAGCCCTGCTTTCCTGGGGATGGCTGAACACCTGCCTGCTGTTGGGAAGTAGTGAATGAATCTCTTGTTTTGCTTTGCTTGTGTGAGCAGTTTTTGCTCTACTTATTCAATTGTCTTTATCTCAACCCACAAGTTTTCTCACTTTTCTGATTCTCTCCCCCATTTCACTGGGGGATAGTGAGTGGTTGTGTGGGGCTTAGTTGCCAGCTAGGGCTAAATGACGACACTTGGAAGAAGAGATTTTCATCTTAGCAAAATGTGCACTCCTTCAAGTTCTTTCAATTATTATGACATTTTCAATAACTCAGAAATTTTGAAGTCTTTTAAAGTAGCCTTTTCATTTTCATACAGAGATTGCTGGGGTGCTTGTTCAGCAGGATGTGAAGATGAAATCTGCATCCAAATACATAAATAACTGACTAAGCATTTAGTTTTTCCATCCTAATAGTGGCTTCAGTTGCCACCCTTCAATAGGAAAAGGTATTTTGACTTTTGGTTTTATAAAGACAAACTATTTTGGAGATCAGTGTTAGAATGTGTTTCTATAGGAAAGAAACCTTAATGTTAAGGCTATCATAATCAACCTGGAAGGGATTAGATACTTGTACCCATTCTGACTTTGAATAGCACTTTGTTAGAGGAACAGTGGTGACAGCTTGTAAACTTATGGGTTATTTTAGGGTGGAAAGGGTCAATATGATCACCTAGCCCTGTTCTGTGGGTCATAGATGTATAACCATTCCTTTTGGATGGAAGCCCAAAGACCAGGTCTGTCTGATATTTCAGTGCTCTTATTCTCTTCAAATGATTTATTTTCATTTAAAAAATAGCCTTTGCTGTGGCAGTATTGTTTTGCTTTGGGGAGTACTTTTTTGCATGATTTTACAATTATGTCCAGTCCAGAGACAATTCTGATATTGTAATCAATGCATTTGGGGGGAAAAACCTGAAAGTACAGTGAAATTCTGATCTCTGAACAGCTTATCTAGGAAAAAGATATTTTTTCTCATTCTTGGTAGGCTTCAAATCAAGACTTGATATCATTTTAGCTCAGTAAGAAGGCAAGAGCACAAATAGTGGACTAACATAGGGAAATTCCATGGCATGGGTCATGGAGGAGGATCTGACTAGATGCACAAATGATCCCTCCTGGCCTTCAGACTGCTGAATTATTTCATGCATGTTAACCATAGTTTACAGCAAATGTGTGAAGTGGGAATTACCAACATAATGAAACGGGCTGTAACACTTGCTGTATTTCTTCTGACATTTCATTCACATGTGGAAAAAGAAAAAGAACTATGTAACAAAATAGCACCTTAAAAATGGTATTGCCTATGCTTTTCTAAGGCAACTTTCCTCTGTCTCTAATTGTGAAGGAGAAAAGGGGATATTCCTGTAATGGCTGCTGCGTTTTTTATAATTAAGGGTTAAGGTATGTGATTAGTATGGGAGGGATGTTGATACTGGTGCAAAAATGGTGGGTTCTCCTTCCAACTCCTGCCTATTGCTAGCTGGCTAGCTAAAACAAATAACACTGCATGCTAAATATAAGTGGCTAGATCCTACTGTGGATCCATCTGCAAACATACCACGTGCCAGTTGCTCTAGGTAGGGTGTCTTGGCATGGACATCTGTTTACAGGGAAAGCCTTTTTTCCTAGTTTTTCCTTCTGCCCTAATTGTTTCCATGTATTTCAGACTTGAGTTTCTCCCATTTCATGGACATGAGAGCAATTAGCCAAGAACTTACAAGCTCAGCAGAGTTAGGGGATTAGTTTATAAACAAATCAAGGTTGCTCACAAGGCATGTTTTCTCAGATCCGGTGAAATGGTAAATACAGGCATCTCTCAATTAGTCTGACCAGCAACGGGGGAGATGGGATAACCTGGATAAAGGAAACAGAGATAGTCCAAAACACATGTAAATGAGTCAATAAGATTGTATGATAAAAGTATAAAGCAGAAAAAGTTTGATGCTTTTGGCTTGGATTCATGGGTGCTAATGAACTCCTGAGCTGGGAAGTCTACACAGTGTGCTGCTATATACCTTAGCTCAAATCTACCATGTGTGGTATAAACACTTCTCTGGTTCCAGGGCCCTAGGAGATCCCATTTCTTGGTGGGGGTCTGTGTTCATGCACAGGGCTGTGAGATAGAGCAGCTCCACTCCTGAATCATATCTGGCTTGGCTGGCCTCTGGACCAACATCGCCAGGACTTCTGGTTATAGGGGTACTCCAGTACAGACCCTTCTGTGGTTGTAGCATAGCTCATCTGCCGCACAGGCACCCTGCTCCATGGGTTGCAGACCTCACCTCATGCCAGGCTTTCCTGGGATGTAATTTCAGTACATATTCTTCTATCTGCTCTCTGTATTGTGGTTGCTTTCCCATACTACTTTAATTAAATAGCTTCTGTCTGCTGTCCCAGTATTATCTACTTGCCAGTACTTAAACTGACATTTTCATACACATCTCTGAACACACTGCGTCAAAATTTGGTCTGAGTTACACCAAAGGCCTTTTCTGAGCTCTGAGAAAAACAATGGAAGGTACCTTACAACAAGTTAATTTGTAAAGCATACCATAACTAGATTTACTGTACTATGAGGTATCTTAAATACTGCTGATCAGTGGTCATACTGTATGCTAATAAATTGAAGTGTACCAAACATTTAAAGCCATAGTGTGTGTATAGAGGGAAAAAAAGATGGTAATACCTTTTAAGGAGTTGCTGTTGTGTAGCTTAAGTACTCTGTAGCACTTGCTTTCAGAATTAATGTTTATTAGCACAGTAGAGTTTGAACATGTAAATATTGTTAACTATTCCTGAACACTTAAATACCCGTACTGAGTCCAAATCATCTGTTACTACACATTTACTTCCTTTGTGCAACTTGTGTTCTCGGCTGTCCAGAACTACACAAGGTTGATGTAATTATGTTTGATTACCATTTTAGAATGGACCCTTGAGAGTTAAAACGCTGTTATTCTGAATGGGCAATAATAGCTTAAGGTATATTTTCACAATCAAAGGGCTTATCTTGGACAGTGTTATCTTTCTGCTGCTCTTGGATACCAGTTGGCCAAGTGATATTGGAGGGTGAAGGCATATGCGTGGGTGTTATACACAGCTGTAAAGCAACCTGGACCTTTGCTGGTTCCCAGGCTGTTAAGAATGGGATCCTATCTTTAAGTCTGGAAGCCCCATAGAGCTTCTGTCCAGCATCCTCAACCTGAGCAGCAGCAGTGTTTGTGCAGGTAGGTCTACTGAAATCCACTGGGCTCCTAGAACGTGTGTCTTGTGAGGAAGGGCTGCGGAATGAGGTCTTGAATATGCAGTAGGCAACTGTCCATGTCCACCTGCTCTCTTGGTAAAGTTAAGTTTTCTTCACTGATGCTGAAAGTTTTCAGAATCAAGCCCTCATCTGTTTTGTCACTGCCAAACCCGGGGAGGACAATGCTCATGTGCATCCACTTCCGAAGTGTCTAAGGAGTTGGGTTTTTAAGAAGAGCCAGGTACATGCATCCTGGTTGTCTCTTTAGTACAGAGCCTCCCTAGCACTCTAACCCTATACTTTAGTCACTACTGACAGGTAGAGGGCAAATTTGCATAATGAACTGCTTAAATATTCAGTTTTATCAAGGCTTCAAGGCACTATTTGTCCTCCGCGTCTTCAATAGCTAGTGACCCTATCTAAATCAACATCATTTGTCAAATCAAATTAGGCTTGTTGTTAATTTCAGACAGTGATGTTCATCTTTTTGATGCTTTCAAACAACTCTGAGGTAAATCCCTGTGACATAATGCTGCTTAGATATGCTAAATGAGTCACTTGTTCAATGCTGCAATTGTCAGAAAAATATGAATCTTAGCTCTAAGGTAAATATTGTTGGGTCACTTGAAATGTATGCAAATTTGACATTTCTCTGCTGATTAGCATATCTACACATCAAAGTTTTCTATATATCACATCAGATATTTTTGATTCAGGAGAGTTAAGGTCAGTGGCACTTGGCATACACTTTACTTTGCATCAGACAAGATGGGAAATGAAAATCTTCTTAGGGAAACTTTCCAGCTCAAGCCTTACTTTGCTGAAACAAGAACATTGCAGGGGAGTAGGGGAAAATAGTAGCATTTCCTGCTTTTTCCCTATAAAACTAATAAAGGATCATAATGAGATGATTTGCTTAACTAATGAATTCCAAAGAGGGAGGAGGGGCTAGATTAGGTGTTTGGGTGCAGAGAGTAAAAAGCTTCTCTTAATCTCTGCAATGAATTTGCTTATGTAAAAATATTCATCTGTATATGTTTGCTTTTGAAAGGATTCTCTTTTTTAATGAAGAAATACAGGAGGTATTTTCTGTTCCTTAAAGAGCTGTGTTTTGATATGTGGATCAAACACATTACTGGGGGTTTTTGCATTGTCCTTCCACAAATCCATCTGCACCTGATGGAGTGCTGCAGTTCCTAAGCTCATTAGCTCCATAGATGCTAATATAACTGGTCACAAGAGTTAATTGTTCACACATTTTGCACATCAGGCCTTTAGAGATCATCAATAAATAGTCAGCAGATTAGGGTCCCCAAAACTCTCCATGAAAATCCATTATGCTCAATGATTTGAATGGTCCTAGGTGGCCATGTACATCACCAGGGGAAGGGTAATTGTAGCTCCTTTTGAAGTCCTGGCACCTGAACAGATCTGTGTCAGCGAGGGTAAGAACGTGCACAGTAAGCAGAGAGTAGACACTAAAAACTCTCCAGCATCTTGCTGGAGAACAAGTACAGGGACTGCCTGTTCTCCTGCAGTGGAGTAACTCGGTCATGTAGATTTTCTTTTCCTTTCAAAAAGAGTGAAAGCATCTCAACTGCAGCATCCAGTGAACGGCGGCAAAATTTGGTTTCAAAAATAAACCGAACATTTTCCAAATTATTGGAGCAGAAAGATGTGTCAGACTCCACTAACATATGTTTATTTTTCTTTTTCTCTCCTGTAACTGAAACATGGCCAAACTCCGCTTCCTTCTCCTTTACACCGTGTGAGTATGTGCGTGTATGTATACACAGATATGAATTTTATACATTGCATGAGACCTCACATGCTGCATTCTAGAAGTGACTGAACAGACTTAGACTCCAGAAAATAAGACTCACAAATGCTGGTTGATCCACTATTGCTGCAGGGCATATAGCACCACTCAACCACATTAGTAGTTGATGTTTGATGATAAATCAATAATAGCTTTTATCTTCTAAGTAAAAGATACTTTATTCCCTTTTGCCTTTCCCGTGATGAGTGATATAAAACCAGGAGCTGTGCTCACATTCTTAAGGCAAGATCTTAAAACTATTTTGGTGTAAGATTCACATTTGCAAGCTGCCCATGCTTCCCATATTGGCAATGATTTTGACAAATGTAAAAAAAGTCACTAATATTTTGACACTTTCACTGCCCAACTATGATACCAGCTGGCTGTGAATTCAGTTATTCATTGTTCTGCTGTATTTTAAAGACTGGTCCAGAGCCAATGTACTGGACCAGCTCCATTCATTCATTTTCAAGATTGAAGTTTCAGCTAACTGTAGTGGCCATTTTTCAAATAGATCTGGAAACCGCTTCCAATTTAACAGGATCATAGAGAACAGAAAAAGTCAAGTGTGCATGTAGATTTAAAGCTCTTCCCTTCAAGGGAAGGAATATACACGTTTCAGCATGAATCAACCTAGGCTTTACTGGATTTCTGACTGCTCTCATTTTTTTTTCTTTAAGACATGACCAGTGTTTTCTTCACAGTAAAGCAAGCAAAAAATAATTAGAATCTTTATAATGGTGAGATGGATTTAGAATAAAATTAAACTAAGGGATAACTGCTCTTAATTCTAAAAATAAGAAATCCCTGCAGTGGACTCATGCTGAGATTTATAGCAACTCCACTGTTACTTTTAAAGAACCTGAAAAGAAACTTACACATTTTTTCTCCAGATAGGCAAATAGAACTTTAAAATGAACAGAGATGGAGCTCTCAAAGTCCTTAGTGCACTTGCAGGCAGACCACAAGTACAAGACCCTTTGTAATCAAATCTTCTCTGATGTGAGCATCCTGGAGAGCAGATGCATGTCTCAGTTAGGAGGTCCTTTTTGAAGTGCCCATCTTTAACAAGTACAATGAAAATGTGCTTACCTAGGAAGTCATCTTTATTGTGCCTGCTAACGCTTTACAGTAGTTTCCAAAACCAGTAACAATATTCATCCCTCTGGCTTGTAATGCACTGATTAAAAAACAGATTGCCAGCAGTCATCTGCTATTGTCTGGCTTCTTAAATTCTGTTTCTGGTTTAATTTACTTGATTGTTCCATGCACTATTCATGAGTTCCATAATATTCCAAACTTTAATTTCAACAGATTAATTCTTACTAATTATTCAACATATGAACCTGCACATGAGAATTGTACTGTATGCACCATCCTGAGGCACAGAATGTGATGTCGAATCGTTTTCTGATTTCAAGTGGAAAACAAACTAATTATGTGGAAATATGATAATATATTGTGCTGCAGGGACCAGCCCTTTGTCTGTTTAGAAATGTTTACTTATGATCGGCTCCCTGTGTTATTTCTTCCAGGAGGAGCTGCCCTTTCTTAATGCATAAACATTATTGACTGGTCTATGATTCTTTACTGCAAGAAAGCCCATTTACATAATTCTGTATTACTTCTGTCTGGTGGAAAAAAACAAGACATCCCAGGAAAGTAATAATTGCAGCAATCTTCTGGAAAGATAAGACACGGAAGTCCTTGGCAATGAAGGATCACTTATTTCTCCTACCTTTTATTTTTTTTAAGCTCTCATGCAGCTTTACCTCTATGCCGTTTGATTCGATGCATGTCAGCATCCAGCACTTCATCACAGCATGGGGTGCAAATCAACCATCAAAAAACTGAAGTAGAATATGCTTCCTCCAGTTTTCTGTCAATGTATCCCTATCTTAAGCTAATTGGGTAATGTTAGTACTGTGAAATATTGGGATTCTGGATCATTCGTTGTGTGGAGGAAGTATGGTGAAGTCCTGCTATGGTCAGTGATGTCTGGCCATGGTTGGTGATACCGTTGGCAGTCTCAGCCTTATGAGGGTAGAAACTGTGGCAGCACAGTAAAACTTCACTGTAATGCTGCTCAGATAAAGAAATTTTTTAGTCAAATAAAGGAACTGGGGGGGAAGGAAGGGAAAATAAGACCTCCCCCTCTGCCAAAGTAATACATTTTTGCTTCCCATGCCATGTGAAATGTGATATGTGCTACAGGTTGAAAGGTTGAAATATGTTTTCAGAAAATAATCACCAGAGAAAACTATAAAAATAGAGGAATTGAGTTTCTCAAGGGACCCTGATCAGTAGGGGCATTCTGTAGCAAGTCAAGTCTCTACAAAAACAAACACCAACCACAGTGGAGGAAGATAAAGTCCGGACACTAGAATTACATTTTAATAGACCTTGGGTGATACAACATGGTTTAGCATATATTTATACTACTTTCATTACACTTAGAAAGCCAGCTCTTAAATAACAGCAAGGGTATCTGGTTTTCCATCCTTCCATCTTCCCAAATAATTTTCAGTTTATGAACCATATAGCATATTGCCCTATTTGTCCCATTTACTTGTAGCTTTATAATGGCATGACAGTTTGCAGATCATCTGCTTTGTGGTTCATTTGTACTTTTGCTATTATTTCCACTGTCTCTTTCCTAAGGACCCTAAGGGACAACCAGAACTATGTGAACTAATGTAAATAAAAATCCCTTATCTTAAAAGTTCTCATTCTGGAATCCAATTTCTAGATCCAAAAAGAAGCCTAGCATTCATTTAGCCATTTTTCTTTAACAATTCTTACAGAAGTTTGCAGTTACATTATCCCCATCTTGAAGTGTAAAGTCTGAGTCAGTGTTGTGCCTAAAAGTTATTCCACTCCTCTCTAAATGTCTTCTCTCCTTTGTGCTTCTTTATATATAATTGA
This sequence comes from Pezoporus wallicus, assembly GCF_028554395.1. Taxonomy (NCBI): domain Eukaryota; kingdom Metazoa; phylum Chordata; class Aves; order Psittaciformes; family Psittacidae; genus Pezoporus; species Pezoporus wallicus. The sequence continues at coordinate 1,942,180 of NW_026638088.1, read as the reverse complement.
ATGCTGAGTCAGAAGTCCCCTTATACTCCGCATTTGTCTGTCCGTCGCAACCCTGCTGCTCATTACTGCTTGAAAAGGTGGATCTGATCTTGGGATGAATCCCTTCATTTGTTCCAGCCACTGATTTTTCAAAGATTTTTTTTTTTCCTGCCACCAAGAAAAATGGATGAATCTATTTTTCACAATAAAAATGTTCCCAGAGAGACCAGGGCAGCTCAGGACAGATGTGCAAATGGAAAGAGGCAGTGCAGAGGGGAATTTTTGGTATTAATTTTAGATCTTTCAGGCTTGATATGAATCGTAGAAGTGCAGTCTTAAAAGACTCTGGTATGGGTTTCCTGGTATCAGTTAAAGATGGTTTTGTTCACACTTCATGAAGGGATCAGGGATAAAGAGAAAGATGGGATTATATGAATGGGATGGTTATTTTTCTCTTTTGGGCTTAGAGTTGAAGAGTAACTTGTTCCTTTCTCAGAAATAAGGACTGGTGAAAATTTGCTTAACAATGGCTGAAGAGCATCTCTTAATTATATTTAAATAATTGAAATATAAATATCATTTAGATATTTATGAACAATTTTTTTTTATAAAGATATTTATTGAATCATAGAATAGTTTTGGTTGGAAAGGACCTTAAGATCATCCAGTTCCAACCCCCCTGACATGGGCAGGGACACCTCACACTAAACCATGTCACCCAAGGCTCTGTCTAACCTGGCCTTTAACACCACCAGGGATGCAGCAGTCACAACTTCCCTGAGCAACCCATTCCAGTGCCTCACCACCCTAACAGGAAAGAATTTCATCCTTGTGCCCAGTCTGAACTTCCCCTGTTTAAGTTTTAACCCGTTACCCCTTGTTCTATCACAGTTCCTTATGAAGAGTCCCTCCCTAGAAATAATATTATAATATATAATATTATAATATTTATATAAAGATATTTATAAAGAACTGGATGACTGCACGCAGAGTTGTGGTCAATGGCTCAATGTCCAGTTGGAGACCAGTAATGAGTGCTGTCCCTCAGGGATTGATGTTGGGACTGGTTTTGTTCAGCATCTTTGTCAGTGACACAGACAGTGGGATTAAGTGCGCCCTCAGCAAGTTTGCCAATGACACCAAGATGTGTGGTTAGGTTGATAGGCTGGTGGGAAGGAATTGCCATCCAGAGGGACCTTGACATGCTTGTGAGGTGGGCTGATGTCAACCTTATGAGGCTCTATGATTCTGTTATAACCAAGCAGACTGTTTCTTCTCTGTCACAGCAGTGTGCTTAGCATGTTGAAAAGACAAAAACATGAGGAAACGGGGGAATGCAAGGAAAAGAGGATTTTTCCCCAGTCCCTGGGTGTACTGTGGATCCTGCTACAGCCTGCAACTGGCTCTAAGCTGTGATCTCGTCTGATCTCCAGCTCAGTCATGTTAGATCAGGTCAGTCCTTGGCTGAAAGATGTTCCTGGAAAAACACTGGGAGATGTTTCCAGAAGTAGGAGGTGACTGAAGGTAGTTGACTGGGGTTGGATCAGACTCCCCCAGCCAAGGAAGAGACCTTTTGGCCATCTCTAGCTCCACACCTGCAATCAGACCAGCAAATGTCACATTGAATGGGGGGGCTGAGCAACTTGCTCTAGTGGAAGGTGTCCCTGCCTGTGGCAGGTGGGTGGAACTGGATGATCTTTAAGGTCCCTTCCAACCCAAAATATGCTCTGATTCTGTTCTTGCTGGCAGTCTGTGGGGTCAATGCTGCTGAATGTGCAGCACCATGCCCTGCACCTTATAAGTGCTGCTGCCCTGCTTTACAGGCTGGCAGTGATGTGCTGAAATATCTTGTTCAGGACCAGATAAAAACACTTCTATCAGTGCAAAAGCATGGAACCATATCTTCCATGTCCTGAGCTACTGATCTGAAAAAGGAAGTCTTTTGATCAGTGTGCTTTGAGTCCCTTTAATTGAGCTTTCACAAACCCTGTGCATCTTCTTTCAAGAAAGCAAGACTTTAAATGATTTATTTCTTTTTCTCAGCACTTTGACTGTATATGAGTATAAAATGAAAAAGGGGGATGTTTTCATGCTTACCTGGAGAGCTGGGAGTGCTCTGGGCTGGCCAATGCAGTCGTCTGAGTAGTGTTAGTGTAGGAGATACAGGACTTGCTGGAGGTGGGAGAATTGTTGCAAACCCTGAGGTCTGTACCTGACTTGAGGGTACCAGCATCTTCTCCCCTTCAGCACAGATTAAGTCTGGAGCTAAGAGCAGCTGACAGAGCAGTGCCTCTCGCCCGTATGGGTATGTTACAGGATTCCACCGAGGTCTTTGCAGATGATGGGGTGTGGGGTGCTAATACCTGTGCTATTGGTTAATGCCTCTTCAATGGCATGGAGCAACTTGTTAATTCGTGGCATTTCTGAGCGACGTGGCTGAGTTAATTTCTGGTGCCTTCTGCTGGGGACATTGATGGCACCAGGAAAGTTTTCTCTCTGCTGTTCTGACTTAAATTGAGCCTCAGATGTTCCCTATTTGAGACATGAGCATTTTGGCTGAGATTTGTAATGATATTAGGTGGTTTTGGTCAAGCAGCGTGGCAAAACCCATTCTTGTTTCTGGATAAAGGGAGCTTTTTCAATCCTTCCTCTAGTTATGGTCAGACTCCCCATTTGTTTTCCTTCTGTCCTATGTTCATGTCTCTTTATGGAAGGATAAGTTCTCCTTTTCAGCCAGTTTCTCCCAGATAGTCCCCAGCACGTTTACCTTCCATCTCCTTGCCGTGTGCTCTGCTCCTTTCTCTGCATCAGCCCATTTCTGCGAGCACTATGGGGCTCACAGGACATTTAGTATAAAGGACAGGCTTGCACCCCACTCTGGTTTGTCGTTACCAATCCATAGAAACCCTAAGGAAGCTAAAGAACCACTATGTCCTCAGCCAGGTTGTCTAGAAAGGGCCATGTCTTACACCTGTGCTGCTTTTGGTGCACATAGGCTGGTGCTTTTGTAACTAGTCCGTGTCCTTTAGCCAGAATTTATGGGCGTGGGTTAGCCTGGCTGCTCTGTCACAAGTTGCCATAAATAAGGTGCTGAGGGTGCTCAGATTTACTATATGCTCTCATTCATGGTGTCTGTGTGGTGTAACCCATACTGCACTTTGCTGAATAGAAGCCTGATGTGGTTAATAGCTATATATAATTATATATATAGTTATATATATTGTTGAGGGAGTGACTGATCCAAAGCCTGTTGAAATAAATGCAAAGAATAACCTTGACTCCCTTAGACTTTGGATCAGGCCCAGATTTCTGATGATAATATACTGTCTTTTTGTCCTAATTCTCTGATAATGGCTTTTTCTTTTGTGCAACAAACCATAGCTGAGGGGGGTGAGGAAGAGAGGAAAGCAAAGAGAGCCACAGAAACCATGCTAAAGGAATTTGAAATGAAAAATGCATTAAAAATTTAGTATGTGAGCAAAACCAAAAACTACTTTGCTCTGGAAGGGATCAAAGGGGGATAAAAATATTATTTTAATATGTACCAGGCAAGAACAAGCACAAATCTGACCATGTCTGAGAACAGCAGAGAGCCACAGCCTTGGCTTGCATTGAAAAGTTCTGGCAAATATCTCTATTTAAAAGGAGGTGTGAGAAGGAAAGAGCCAGATCTGGCACATAAACCCCTACATGTTTGTGTGAAGCTATACCACACTTAGCTTTTGAGACTTTTTGCCTGATTTGAATGCATATGTTTGATAATAGGAACTGACATATTTATATTTACTCCTTACATTACTTGGAAGCCTTTTAAAAGGGTTCAGGGAGTTAGTACGAACGGTGCCGCAAGCTTCCGTGTCATTCTCACCAATGCAACCTGATAGAGGGGTGCACTCTGGAAGGCATGTAAAAATAATGGTGTGGGGAGCTCACGAGACGTGCAGGTAGCTCTGAGGTTGCTGTTAGGGAAAGACAATTTTCTCACATAAGCAGAGTGAGTTTGGGTTGGTTCCATCTGCAGGGACTCTTGGCCATGCAGTGGTTCCTGGTGAGATCTGTTGTGTCCCACCTGGGCATGCTAGTCCATCTGTGAGCATCCCCTTGTGGATGAAGAGACATTAGAGAGTGGTGGTCAGACACCCTCCCAGTGTTTCCACATGTTTTGAGTTTTTCTAATGGGCTTCACTTGAATTGCCCATGAGTTTTTATTTTATAGGCAAAAGTTGTCTTCTACGGGCTAAGAGGCAAAGCAAGAGAAAGTCTGGTTGTGCCTTTCAGGGCTCTCTGCATTGAGTTAGTTTAAGGAAAGTGGATGTGCATGTCTACGTTGTCTTTGTGAGGACTTCTAGAAAGAGCACTGAGGTGGAGCTTCTTAGAGAAAATGGTGGTCCTTTGGGTGAGTTTTTCCTTCTAAAAGTTTCTGTTCAGTTAAGGAGATATATACATGGAAGTGGGAAGATGCAAATACACAAGTCTAGGCCATCCACATTAAACACCCAAGAGGGGGAAACAAACCCCCTCATTTCCCTGCAGGAGGAGACATGAGTAAGAGATGTCAGTGCAGCTATGACATCTGTTTACATGGGGATTTTATGCACCTGTTCACTAGGCAATAACAAATGCTTACCATGGTGGTAGCTGTATCACACGGTACATATGCTGCTTCTGACATACATAACACCTCTTTAAGGAAACACATGGCCCCATATGTCACGAGAACTTGTTTACATTCTACAATACAGTAATGGAAAATATGTTTCATAATAAATGTTTTCATCCTTTTTGTGTTTAAGGAAAGAATGGGAGTTTTAAGCCCTAGCTGTCAAGCTGAGTATCCTCCTGCATTGTTCTCACTGAGAGATGTGTGGCTGTGAACTGAACTTCCTACAAGCTTTCCAACTTCAGAGAAGTTGGGGTCTCAGCTGGTCAGTTTTAAGGGCTGATGCCCATGAGAAGGTAAAATTAAACAAGACTGGAACATGTATTTAGATGTAAATCAGTGTCTTTATTTGGCTTGCTGTATAATGACCAATTTCTGATCACTTTGACAAGAGCAAATGTCACGTTTTGCGTATGTAAGACTCTTGAGATATCAAAGCCACCTCAGGAAGAGTATCTCAATGGCTTTTCAGCTCCACCTTTTAGTTCAGTCACCCTGGAATCAGGAAAAGAAATCCTATAACTTCATATCCATAAAATGAAGCAGGTTCCTGCTTGAAGGTTATCTAGTCCAACCTCCTGAGAAATTAATTTGTATAGGTTTTAGCTTTCATATGGTTTGGTTGAGATTATTCAGATTTATGCTGCCATTTTAAGGCTTTTCCCTCCTAATAGTTCTGTTTTCAGTTGTCATTGTTGCCACCATAAAGACTGCTCATACATATAGGGGACTTTCTCCTCAATGCCAAGGCAAGATTTTGTCTTACAATTGAACAGTACTGTAAGATCTGCTTCTTTTGAGTTCTTATTCCCTATGAATAGGTCCAAGAGTTAATGCTTCTTATAAGGCTTTTTTTTTCCTTGATATTTACCTTTACTGTCATTTTCTGGTATTTATTTTTGAGTTTAGCTATCAAGAGTGAAAATAAGACTTCACCTTGTTAGGGGAATCCACTCATTTACAGTCAGAACTGAAACGTGAAATATTAGGTATGTGAACAAATAACCTTTATTTTCTTGAAAGCAATGATACATTGAGACCTTGTTCAAATACATCTTTGCTCTGCTTAGTCCTTCAGCAAAGCAGTATTCACCACTATTTCAGCAGTTCACTTGATACAAAAGAATGGATAAATCATTTATTCCAAAATACAGTAGCCTGAGCTTGTCTCTCTGTGCAACGATTTGGTGTTATTTAACATGAAAGAATTGCTACGAGTTTCATAACTTGTCCACCCCAAATACTTTTGATTACCTTTCATCACCTCTACCTCATCTATTGCATGTATGTTAAAAATAAAGGCATTTAATGTTCTATTTGAAACTAGCTGCCTGGTAAGTTCTTTAGGTGCCTTTAACTGTAGTCTGCTGAGAAATGCAAACAGTCCTTGGCTATTTCTTCCCTTTTTTTTTTTTCCCCCTTTTTGCCTTGGTTTACATTTTCTGCAGTAAAATATGTATTCCTGTCTCAGCCCTTGTCTGTTTTGGCCAAGCTTGGAAAAGTGACGTAACTCTCTGTGATCTGACAAACAGGGGCCACAGAGCACTTCAAAACCTTCTTCTGAAATGTGTCAATGGTAAAATGGTAATAAAACTACAAAAATAGCTTAAACTGCACTTTTAGTGACATTTCCTGGCTTCTGCTTTCTCAGTGTTACTTTCTGAGGTTCTTGGGGCTTGTGCAATATGTTGAGGCATGAAGGTACCCTTGCCCATATGCATTTGAGGACAAAGATCCATATTTTGAGTACTCTGTGAGCTGAGCATGTGTTTTCTGTTTCACTGCTGCTCCAGTGTAATACCACTTGAAAACACTGAAGTAACCCATTTTGGAGAGACTCTGATGCTCCCAGGATAGCACTGAGCAACTCTGACTGACCTTCAACATCTGCAGGGCAAAACTGAATCCTACCCTTGACTCTGACACAGTGTCATGGTGAAAAGTTAAAGCACCTCCTAAACTGTCTGGTCCCTGCATTTTACATAGTAGAGAGAAATACGATATACTCTTTTAATATCTCAAGAAGCCTAAGGCCCTAATTCAACAAAGCGTGTAAGTCTCACTTGACTTCAAGGATGCTTAAAGTTAACCATGTGCTTCATTGCCCGGTTGAAGTGGGATCATAGATACAGTAATAATGCATACCCTATTAAAAACTGTCCTGGCTAAAAGCATGGCCTTACCAGGCTTTAATAGCACTTAATTTCATTTTTAAATAATTATACTTTCCTAAAAGTCTTCCTTTAACACACTAAAATATAAGGGGTTTTTTGTTCCTAGGATAAATTCTCAACTGATGGAATCATATGCAAGATTGCTTCTCCTCACACTGAAGCTTGGTGTTCATCCTACATATATACAAACACATATATAGTAATATACATGTATATTTATATATATTGTATATATTTGTAGGTTATGCACACAATTAGGCCCGAGGTTTCTGTTGAATTTATAATTGCCTATGGAATAGAGGGCATAGAAAATCTTGTTTAACTTAGAATTCTTGGCAGTCACTTCTTACTTTTAAATACATTTACCCCATTTTTTTTTTGTTTTATTCATTACAACTACAGAAATAGAAGGATATTTTGAAAATATTTGGCACAAATTTAGGTTTTGCATCTTAACCGGTTATTTGTTCTTTATGTTCCATAGAAGAGGATGATGATTTCAACTTCAACTGTTAGGGTGCACAAGAGCCTTTTAAGACAGAGACTGCAATCCTGTTCTCAGCGTTTTGTATGTTAAATATACTACCGTAATTTGCAGTGCCATCTTACCTATTAATTTCTCCTATAAAATTTACTGACCTGGACTATTGCTCATGTACTTAAGTGTCTTGTTTACAGCGGAGTGCTGACAACCTTTATGAATGGGAGAATGCCACCATTTAAAGAAGAAAATAACTTGAAATCCCTAAGGAAGAGCAGTCTCCCAGCATTTTAAAGCAGCATACGATATTCCATAAGTCTGAAGCCAACCTTTTCTTTTGTTTTTGACTTATTTTCGAGTCAAGAAACAACATGACAACAACCTACAGCGACTTGACAACATCATTAAATAATCGTATTTCTTCCAATGTCTGATGAAGCCGTAAAGAGAAAAAACACAAAGATGAGACAAATTGTATTTTGCTATCATATGTGGAGAGCAGTTTCTGAGAAATATCACTTCCTCACAACAGGGAACCAGCACTCACTAACAGCAGAGCCAAGCAAAATCTCTGAACATTGCTATTGTAGTGTTTACATAATGAGATCATATTTTTTCCCTTATGAAGTACAGGTGCAAAATCAAAACACTTTGCTCCCAGAAGAGCAAGTTTCCAGCTATTTCTTTCTTAAGCAGTCCTTGCAGACTTAACCAGCCAACTATTAATGGGCTATTGACACCTTTGGTAAGTATATTTTTTTTGCCTCTTGCAACCCTACCGATGCTAAAACGAAAATCCAAACCATCAACACCAAACACTTCTGCTCTTTAATTTTCTTTCTCTCTTCCCCATCTCCCTCCTTTTTTATTTTTCCAGGACCAGTCAGCCTACAGAAGAGCATCTGCTGGACCCTGAGTGGGGAAGCAGACATGTGGAAGCCTTGCAAATGTAAAAGCCAGGAGTGGGGCGGACCCCAGATGGTGAGTGTTTCCTCTTAACAAGGAGGCTCTTTCTCCTTCAAAAGAAGGGAGGTAGCACCCTCTAGCACTGAGCCTTTGCTACCACTCCAATGACAGGCACTGCCAAACATAAATCAGAGTGATAACAGCCTCTGCTGGGAATTCAGACCCACATTTTCCTGCATGGAAGATAAAATCTTTTCTGGTTCTTAATTCAATCACATACCCAACTGGCAATCTTGCATATCAAAATGGGAATCCTGGGAGGCTGCTGGAATATGCAGATCAACAGAAGCTAATTAGCATTTACTTGCAGCCATCCTTAACTGATTGGCAGCACAGCTGTGGGGACCAAGCAGAACATGCTGAGTTGCATATTTGTATGGCCACCTGCCATTTGGTGGGATCCAAAATAGTGTAAACTACCACTTCACAATAACTCAGTGACCTTAGTTTTGAAGTAATATTGAACAGACATATTTGGCTAAGTGTATAATTAGTGCTTATTTCACCTGACACGCAGTTCAACAATAGGCTGTGCAGCAGTACCTTCTTAATTTGACATGTTGATGTCTTAATTGAGATTGACAACTTGTTAGAGAGGTACTATATTTCCAATGCAGGCTGAGATCTACCCATCATCACTGACTTTCCTAAGCATGTGAAATAATGTTCTTTTATGCCTTAAAACGTATTCCAGCTATTCAGGACTGAACGACTGAATATGAGTAGAGCCCACTGATGAAAGCAATGGGTCCATTTCTTGCAGTGGTTTTATGTTGGTACTTTTATTGCATTGCTTAAAATATGCAGTGGAGAGGGGTATGACCCAGAGAATAAAAATGTCAGGAAGCATAACAAAGAAAATAAAGGGAGAAAACATGTTTAGGCAGGAGCATTTCAGCATTGTAGGCCAATTCACACAATGGTGGTAAAGGGAAAATGAATGAAAGCTCTACAAACGACTTACTGTAAGCCATTGAGAAGAGTGGTGCTTGTCACAACTGAACAAGCAAAGGTCTATAGCCCGATTGCCTCATCGTCCTAATCTGGAACCTAGTCTCAGTTACCTGGATATTACAGACAAAAATAGCTGAAACAGATCAAATGTCTCCATCTGTGACAAAATACATATATAAATGACCTCTGTGAATCGGCATGTTTTCTCAGGGTGGCTGGACCAGCTTCTGGCAGCATGGAATTTGGTCCTGTTTCAGCCTGCATGCTAGAGAACTGAATATATATATATATATAATGTCTGTGTGGGGGTCTTATAAGTGATAAGAAGGGTGCATCTAGGATTGCTGATCTATGTGAAACACAGTGGAATATATAGGCAATGCTATAATACTCCGTGGAAGATGTAGTAGCACAGTGACAGATAAGAATGGAGTTCTTGTTTGTGTATTTCCAAAAGGGGACCACAGCCTGTGGAAAAAAGAGTCCCTTCAATCAAAACTATATTCTTATTATTCCAATGTCACATATGGACAGAGTTCATCCCCAATTCTTTAGCTGAGGAAATACTATAAAAATAGGCCTGCTCTGCCTTAACCATTACCTGCATTTCCTGATGTACTTGGGATAAGTATGCTCAAAGATACTTAGATGGACATGGCCATAAGGCATTTTGTGTTTATTAGAGCGCACAGACATAAAACACATTCCTTATAATACAGAAGTGCAGTGGCCAAGTTAAAAACTCTTCCTTTTACCTCCATGAGCTGTGTGAGCTACAGATGGAATACCCTACCAGCCCATTAAGTCCAGCTGACCTACCTCTGCAATGGTCATTCCAATAATTGCTTCATATGCTTGTTCTTTGCTACATTCTCCATCATTTTGTCAGTGTTCTTCAGGGACAGCTGTTGAATGTTACAGTAGGGGAAACAACTCTTTTCCTCATCCCTGGTGTAAAGACTTTGCACACATGGCCCAGGAATCGCCCTGGCTTTTTCTATAGCCACACTGAATAGAAGCATCTGCCTCATTCAGCTACTGGAAGAGAAAAATCTCAACTTTAGTACTAAGAAACCCTGCCAGGTGAGTAAATACTTCTGAGCTAAGGCTTTGTAGCAATTGTTCGCTTTTGCAATTGATTTTGCAATATGTAGTAAACTCTGCAAGGTGTTGCAGCTGGCTGGCCCAAAGACAACTGAAGGTAACAAAAATTCTACCATTGGCTTGGACGTGCTTTGGATCACACTCACGTTATCATTATATTGTGTAGCTCTGTTCTGGACCTAAACAAGGCCACCCTTGCATTAGGGAGGTCACGTATCAGGAGTCTTGCCCCTGCCCAGATGATGCTCACTTCCAGATGCTTTTTGTGGGGGTCTGAGCAGGCTTGGTAGCTATTTGAACATAGAGTGGAGGAGTTTTAGGAGTCTAAGCTGACGGGCAACTTAACAGCCTGTCGGGCAGGTTGCTACAGCTCTGGGCTTTATGTACATATGGGAAGCCAGGAGCCTAGGAGCATTGGCTCCTGAGCCTTGAGACTCTCGTTCATCTGCGACTTCCAAGTCCCTGTCTCCATATTATGCAGGCAAGTGGAATTTTAATTAGAACCTTATCCAAATTGTTTGATAATTTTTCAGACCTTCTAGATCTCCTCCTTTCATTCCAAATCCAAATGAAAACAAACTTCAGGATATTAAAATAACTCCTGTGCCAGGATTGCATATCTTCATCCAACTCTCCTTCTAAATTTGTGTCACAATAGGGTTTGTAACTGAGCTATGTCATGTTGCATCATGCTGTGTGAATGACAGCCTGACATTATAAGTGCTCATCACAGTGCCATATATGTGTAAAGATGTTCCAAGTTCTGCCAACAGGCAGACATGGTCTTTTGGGAAAATGTGTGCTTGCAAAACTGCAGCAGTAGTGGTAAGGGTGAGGCAGTGAATTCATCCTCCATCAGCCTCCTATTGTTGTGGAGCTTGTAAGAGCTGAAATCTGATGGTGATCATGGCGTATGGTGTATTTTACTCGGGGACTGGTATGCTTGGTTACACATCTTCTGAAAGACACGTGAGCTGGCAGGTGCTATCAGCTCCACACCAGGAATCTGACACGATGGCTGATGAAACGGGCTGCTAAAGAGCTTCTGATTACCTTTGACCATGAGTTTGTAACAAATGACAAAGAGGTGGTGGAATTTAAAATGGCAAGACTGCAGTGAGCTCCACGAATATATCGCTGTGTTCCTGGGGAATATACTGACCTTGTATTCAGTACCCCAGGCAGTGCTGCATACTGTTTCATGAGGCTTTCACACTTTGACCAGAGCATGACGTTTGCACCACAACTGCATTTCACCTTCCCAGTGAAATGGGCTCTCCCTTAGAAGGCTCAAGAGGTTAAAGAGGCCAAATATGACAAAAAGCTACTGGAGCCTGTGGAAGGGTTTCTGGGCAATACTTTGTGCCATCCCTGATATTGGCGAGGATACCCCTGCTCTCAATAAAGCAAATTATAGGCATCTCAGCTCCCTGCTAGTGAAGAAAGCCACTCTACCTGTTTAGGAGCACATTCTGGAATTTCACTTAGTGGAAGTGTCCATCTCTCACATGCAGGTGAGATCCCATGAGCAGCCGGACGGTTCATCCATCAGGCAGGCTCTGGGACAACTCTTTGTTAGGATTTGTCCTGATTTCTGGTGATGCTTTAATAATAATGGGATAACATCATTCTGAAAGCCTGTGCTGCGAGCTGAAATGGGATGCAGTCCCTGCTAAAGACTTTTGCTTCTTTTCCACTATAACAAAAAAGACTAATCTTAAAACTGCTCTTAATGAGTATAACCAAAATATTAACAGTAGTAAACAAGAATACATTTGCTCATAACTTGTCATATCAGTGTAATAAATTAAGCCAGAAACACATTAACATTTGACAGCTTAAACAATGCAGGAAAAAATACAAACCTCACAGGGACTATGTGAAGCATGCTGGCAGTTTAACAGACATTTTGAGATGTAGATACATATATCAACCTTTCTGAATTTAGTCTTGATAACTCCTTTTCCTCTGTGTGCCAAAACACTGCCTTGCGAAGACTAATGAGTTCCAGATTTGTTTATCTTTGGTGGCTAAGGCAGATTCATGAGCCCCTTGAACCTATTTTACAGCGGCCATGTGATACCAGCGTGCAACACCAGAGGCAGAAACGTCTCTTTTATGCTGATGGATATATGGCGTGTTAAAAGATCTTACAAGAAAGATGTGCTTGGCCACCTGATACAAGGGACCATGTCAAATCTGTTTCGGATGATCTATAGGAGTGAATTGTCTTGCCTGTTAGCTTTCATATGTGTTTTATGTTGATGTTTGGAGGTGTAATAACAAATGCTTGGAATAAATCTCACACATGAAATAGGGATTATTATGTCTAATAGCAAGGCTTCATGGCATGCACTCACCAGATTTCTGTACGGGTGATTGTTTTTTCCAAGCTTTCATATTGTCTGAGCTCTCAAACTGTGGCCACCTGAGTGAAACTTCTTCCTTTTGCTGTCCTCCTGTTTGACCTCTGCTTTCTTATGTGGCTCTTCAGTATTTTGCTTTTCCTTTAATCTGGGATTTTCTTGTGTGTTTCAATGTTTGCCTAAACTGAGCTCTGCAGCTGTTACTGGTGAAAGGAAAGGTTATATGTATGCACCTTTAAGTTAGCATCCGACGTGTTGTATAGGTTCCTGTGGAAGCAGAGCATTTTCCTGCTGGAGGTCCAAGCTGGTGAGTTCTTTGTGGAATAATCTTTACTCAGCTCTGAAGAGGAGGTTTTAGATATATCACCCTCTCAAACCTATGCCCAGATTTTATCTCCTGACAGGACAAAGTTGCTGCAAAAGCACCTTAAACAGCTTAAAGCAGAGATTGCTCTGTGAGAGCCCCCTGATGATGGGTGGTCACTGTGGTGGACCTGAATCTCCTGCTGGGACACCAGTGGTCCGTCCAGGGACAGGAGGGACAGCCAAGGCACATGCCTGGTTATAGCTGCAATTAACGGAGTGTAAATTTAAACAGCTCTGATGAACGCTTGACTTTCTGCCTTTAGATTTCTTATTCGTTATTAGCAGTGTAACAGAGGCTCTAATGTACCCTATCCTTAGTTACTGTCCAAAAATAACTTTTTGTCCTTGAATTTAAATGGGGTGAACATGTTGAACAGGAACATGTTGAACATGGTGAACATGAACATGGGATTTTTTTCTGCTTTTAGAAGATGCATTTGGACTAACAACTTCTGTACCGCAATTCCTTCTTTAGCAGACACTCCTCTGTATCCTCCTATTTCTTGTAAGTAATATTTTTTTAATCATTTTTAACTGGTGGGTCCAGGTCCTGCTTTTTTTTAAATAAACAACAAAAGTTCAAATGAGTCCTCCATCCCCTCAATTTGATTTGAGAATGATAAACTCCAAACGTAGCCAGAACCATGTGAGACTTGTGTACCAGCGTGTTTGTACACAAATTGTCTCCTGTGCAGAAGGAGGTGGAATGTGTGCCTATCCTTGTAGTGTGTGATTTGGGTAGGAAGAGGAAGAGTAAAGAAAGGTTTGTTTAAAAAGACTTACTTATAGGGAATAGTTTTTGGGTTATTTGTCAGAAAAATCTCAATTGCTATTTGAATATTTAGTAAGCAATCCAACAGTTGGACTCTGGTTTTCTAGGAGCTGGTCTTTAGCTCTTTCTGATAACAATATTAAACAGATGTCAAAACTTATTACATAGTAAAGAGGGGTAACAAATGCTTTTGGGTTTCACTGTTCATGGATGTCTCCTGTTTGCTGCGTGCAATACACTCCTGCAACAGCCCAATTGAGCCTGGAGTGCCCATGTGCTATGCATCGTATGAACACATGATGAGAGACAGTTCTTGGCCTCAAATATTTACAATCTAAATAGATGAGGCAGGTGCAGTAGATAGTGGATATATAAAACAATAATTTATTATAAATGGACATCTGAATTGGAGAGATGGGGAAGTGATTCAGCCATAGGCAGGAATTCTGCCCACTCCAGGTGGTGACTAAACCTCCTCTTGCAGGTCACACTACTCTCTCCAACTCTCTATTGCATGGTAAAAGCAGCCATCTAAGTATGATTTTCTGAGCATAAGAAAAATGTAAAAAGGGAAAAAAAGCCATCTCAAGTAAGAACAGTCCATTTCTGTACCGTGAGCAATGACTGTTCTTGTTCCAGTAAAAGCCAAACCTGCTCATAACATACCTTATAACCTGTTAATTATAATTTCCTTCTCTAACATTTGGATCACACTACTAAATATTTTTAAATATCTATATATGTGTTTTTTAAGCTGCTGGGTTTGGGTTACACCTTTTCCATATGCCCAACCCACACAATCCCATCAACGCTTTCACACACCAGTCAAACACTCTATATTTGTGTGAAACTCACTGCAGGAAAAAAAATCCCTATTACTACTACTACTAATACAAATTCATTTCTCACAACTATTAGTATTTTCCTGAAGGCTGCTGAATGAATTTATTACAATTGCATGTCTAACTTTCGGTTGTGTTGATTCAGTGAAGATTTTTGATTTATATTCATAATTACTCCAGTCCCATCACCACATGCCTTATTTCTTTCTTTTTTACTCCACGAAGCTCCCTTTACAAAACCTAATCACTTTCTGTATGAGCAATCCCCAAATACATTTTATATTCTGCTGTTACTGGGAATGATGTTCCGAAAGTTGATATACATTGCAACAGCAGGTGTTAAGACAGGCAAGTAGGGAACAAAAGCTCTCAGTGCATGAAAAAGTCTAATAATAGACAATTTGTTCACCTGGCACTGGCTGCATAAGCATTTGAGATGAGCTCATTGTTATTCGGCGATGAGCTTTCTCCTGGTCGTACGGATGGAAATATGGAAAATCCAGGTTGTGGAAAACAGAGGTCTGCTAATATTAGAACAGCGTTAAATGGGGCATGATAGAGCTGGGGAGGCTGCAGGGTGAGCTGCGGGGTTTAGAAGCAGTGAAACGCTTCCATAACTAGGAAAGCCATGGGTAAAGACACAGTTGTGTGTATTCTTGCAATGAAATTACATGTGTAAACATTTTCAGTGTCTCTACAACTGGGCAAGCTGTTCGGAGCAGGCTCGCGCTCAGAAGTGTAGTTCAGGCTTTTTCCAGGCTCGTTGAAAACTTGGCCATTAGTTAGGGATGCTTGCCATGAAAAGCTGAGATAAGCAATCTGGTCAAAATTGAATCATCAATCCATAAAGGCAGCTCTCCACAGCGATCCTACTGGGGCTGTTGGATCCACAGGGCAGTGCTGGGAGCAGGGTTACATCCCACTGGACTCCCAAGGAGGAGGTACACAGGGGTACGTGTCCTAGACCCAGAGCGGTGGTGTGAGGAAGAGGATGCCGATTCCTGGGAGCGCATTGAATGTCTCCCTGCATGTTGTTGGTGATGAGAGCATTTGGGAAGCTTTCCCTTCAAGGAAGGAAGCATGCCTGCCCTGGGAGAGCCTGTGGGAGAACAGAGGGAGATTCTGCACTTGGCTGTGGATCCCATCTACCCCCCAGAAGATACACTGGAAGGAATGCTTCAATTAAAAGGGCAATGCCATAGCTGAGTGCACCTAAACCACCTTCTCCTTAGTGCATACCCTGCCCCTAGAAAGAGGGCCATACATGGTCCCCCAGAACAGACAGAAAACTGGGCATCCTCAACCCTGAGGTGTGCCCACATAATCTTCTAAAACCTGGGAAAATCGCACGAATTATATCATACCATTTTTTTTGCATGGCTTTGCTTTTGGAGAGAAAAAATCCCTCTGATCTTTTTGACTGACTTTGATTTCTGCAGGAAATGCCAGAGGACCCTGTGCCTATTTACTCTTCTAAGCCATGCACATGGTTGTTTGCCTGGATCCTGGGGATATTAATGATGAGGAGACTATAAATACCATTGGATCTCTTTCCTTAGGCAGACTGTCGAGGTGAATCCTGTGCCAGCAGTGGTAACTGGTGAGGTCCCTTTTGGCTTCAGTTCTGAAACTTCACTTTACCTATATGAAGACAGGCTGACTGTCTAGCTCAGTTGTTTATCAGAAGTCTCAGTTCCTCAAGATTATGGGAAACAGTAATCTTGAGGTCTTTATAATTGCCCACCACCATGCAGTTTCCAACTCATAACTCTAGGGACATGTTTTGGGTCAAAAGTCAGGTCTTTATTAATCTTAAACCATAGCACATTGACAGTTAAAGTGCTGTCAAGCAGGGCTTACCTCACACCAGTGCTATTCATCAGCATCAGATTTGGTTTTGCAAACATTTATGGCAAAGTTACGCTTATCTAGCAAGAGGTCAATATAATCCTATAACACCCTCCTAAAAACGCCTAATCAGAATACTGGATCCTGGCGATGTTAAGTACTTCACAATACCTCATGCTCTGGATAGTGAATATGCTGGAGAAGTTTGATAAACATTTATCAATCAGTTCACGTGTTACAGTTGTGCAGTGATGGCCTTGGAGCCAGTGTGCAGGTCTGTTTGGCCCATATATGTATCCTTGAAAAGTTGTGGACCAAAGACTTAGTTTCTTCATATCGGTTGCTTTTGTGCACCATTTATTTCTTGTCTTTTGAAATGCCAGCTGGAATTTAGCATGTAAGTGTTTAGGTATCCAAAGGGAGGCCACAGCACTGAGCACAGATCAGATTGCTTTTCCTTAGGAAACTCCCCCCTTTGCATTCCAGCCTGACAAAGTTCTGTTGCAGTTACTCAGTACATAGATAACTAAATGCTTTACATGCTAATTAAAATAGATGATGTTTAACTGTTGGCCTATGCCATTTGTTTATGATGGAAGACAGCAGCGAAGCAGAATCATCTATTATCATTATCAGCAGTTTCTTTTCTTCTCTCCTTATCCAAGGAATACATATGTCCAGGCACTGACACAGTTCTCGTAAACAGCCTTGTTTCCAACAGAATCTCTTTCTCCACATTTCCACTGCCTTATCTTTCAATTCATCCTGCACCTACCTTAAAACAATACATTCCAAATTCCCTTTTTATACTTGAAATGTTATATTGGAATTGTTTCAGGCCAGAATGCTTGAAGCCCCATTCTCTGTATGCAGAAGTGCTTTCCCATTAATCAAAGGAAAAGCTGAGTAAAGTGGTACAATCTACATTCTCATTTTGGAAAGCTAAAAGGCAGTATCATTATTAAAAGGCAGTTCTGTTAAATGTTTTCTGATGGAGAATTGGGACGTGCTACATTGTCCGGTGACTTTGCCAAAAATATGACACCAAGAAACACGATAAATGAATGTATAAATAGTAATTGTCCTGAAAAGGGTAGTCATAAATCACAAAGTGAGCTGCAGGACATTTCTTTTCCTCGGTGATACTTGAAATGTGATCTACTTTGAATTAAAAGAAAATCAGATTTTCTATTTTTGGCTGCTTTGAGGTGATGCAGAAACTGCAAACCCAATTTCCCTGAAGCAGAATCCTATGCAAAATGTGAAGTTCTGCAGTAAACATCAGACCCAGTTTTGCAAAGAGGAGGGGTTTGCTGAAGACAGCAAACCAGAAATTTGTTGGAGCAAGAAGTTATTAATCACACAACGCTTAGGGTTAGCAAAACTCTGGCCTTGAATCAGCGATGCACTGCAACAAATTGAATTCCTCCAATAAGAACAAACAAGTTGCTCTGTGAAGTTCTGCAAAAGATCTCAAAAGACCTTTTCCCCCCCAAAACAGCCTGCGTTATAATGAAAAACGATCTTATTTGTTGTGATCATTTTTCAGCAGAACTTGACCTGTCTCATGCTGTCTATGTAGACATTCTTCCCAGGGTTCATCTACTGTCCTTTTGGGTGGAGACATTATCTCCAGACCCCCTCTTCCCCTTTTTTTCCCTGTGCAGCATCTGCATTAGTATGGGCACAACCTGGGAAGCAGAGCTGCTGAAAAGGTGGGTTATGAAGAGTTTGTAGGGATGTCTGAATGCTGGGCTTTATCAAAATGTCTTTCTCCTTAACACTGGGGTTCTGTGGACATGGCCCTGCAGGCCTAATCCAGATCTGGTTTAGTTATTAGACCAGATACAGGATTCACAGGGCGTTTTAAAGCCTGTATCCTCCTATTTCCAGAAATCCTTTAACAGCTTCTCTCTTCCCAGGGTCTCTCCATGACCAAGCTTCTGCTGTGCCTATAAGCAGTGGTGTGTAGGTTGGCATTGCTAGCTATAATCTGCTGTAATTACATCTGAAAGTAGACCCTTGAGAAGATTTGGAAACAAGAGCTGGCTCAATTATGCAGCTATATGATCTTATTTTATTTGCTTTGGTTTCATAGTCTGCCTCTTGTACTGCTTGTTGTTTGTCACACTCCCTTGTGCTCTGGTTTATATCAAATGAGATCTTCTGTGCTTTCTGTTTGTATAGCTTAGGGTATAGACAGCCCAGGAAAAGAGTCTGGGACCTTGAAAAACACACTAATTTGCCTGGAGAAAGCCAGTTTTGGAAAGGCAGAAGGAGAAGAGACTTGGTAGTTATGAAGGGGCTAGAGCCAAGGGATGTAACTGGGACTCAATGCATCTCACTCAGCCCTTTTATTGGGTTGCAAGATGAAGTTAGAATGTTTCTGAGCTGAAATATTGGCCATAACTGCTAGCCCACATGGAGCCTATTCAAAGACTGCTATATTTTTGGTATTCCTATAAGTCTGTTGTGGCCAGATGATAGATTTTTTTGCTTGTTTTCAAGTATTAGGCAGAAGCTCTTCCCTGTGAAGGTGCTGAGGCGTTGGCACAGGGTGCCCAGAGAAGCTGTGGCTGCCCCATCCCTGGCAGTGTTCAAGGCTAAGTTGGACACAGGGGCTTGGAGCAAGCTGCTCTAGTGGAAGCTGTCCCTGCCCGTGGCAGGGGTTGGAACTGGATGAGCTTTAAGGTCCCTTCTGACCCAAACTATTCTAGGATTCTGTGATTATTATGGAATAGAAGTGTCTCTTTTTTGCACTGGGTACCTGAACCATGACTACATGATGTAGGCAGTCGAGATGCTCAGGCAGTCGAGATGCTCAGGCGGCCGTGATGTTCATGCAGTATTGATGCACTCTCTGATTTCATAGCTCATACTTATCAGATGCAGTGATTTCTGCAGCAGCAGCAAAGCACCTAATCTGATTGCCAAGCTGACAGATGCAAGGCAGAGGTTGATGAAGTTCAGTCACAGGAGTCGAAACTCTTGTTAATTTAGGAGTTAGCTGAGTGTGTTTCTGTAGTACAGCCTGCAGGTCAGCCATTACTTGCTAGTAAATAGGTAATAAATAACGGTTAGCAGTCTCAGCTTCCTCCTATTTATTCTCCTGTACTATATTCTGAGTCTATTTGTGCCGCAGGAAAAATTACCTGGTTGGAAAGGCACAAGCTGCGGCCAGCTCTCTGTCCTGATGCCTGTACCAGTCTGTGTGGAATTGGTGCCTCGGGCTGTCCCCAGTACCTGTGAGACTGAAGGTAAATCACTGCTACCGTAAGGGAACTTCCAGCCAACTTTCTGTGTCTCTCATGCATATCTCTGTGGCTGACCTGGTCCCCAGCCAGGGATCATGTTCTAGCTGAGAATTTGGCTTTCCAGAAGCAGTCTGGTATTTGTGAGATTAAGTAGTCAGGCACAATTGCCACCTTTCTCCTCCTTTCTCATTCTTTCTCCTGTATTCAGTTTGCTTTATTCACCTTGCTAAAACTGGCTAGAAGGTATCTGTCAGAAGATTGATGCCATAAACTTTGTGCTGTATCTCCAGGAAGTAAAGTATGTTCTGCCCATTATTCGTCCAGCTTTTGGAGTTGGGCAGATAATCTATATTAATAAAATATACACTAATATAAAGACATTTTTTCAAGCCAAATCTATTAATTACTTTTTCTATTATCTGCCTGGCTCTACACATGAATAAGTGAAAAGAAGCAGAGAAGACAGAGACATGACATGACTTGTTATGTAAATCAGGCTTTACATCCCAAACCACCCTATGGGGCAATGCTATCTAATTTATGACAGGTCTCCCAATAGTCATTAATAACTTATTAAATTGTTATAAAATTAATCCAGTAATATTTCTTGAATTGACAATGCCCGACTCATTACTTGAATTGGCCATTTTGTTTTTGGCAAAAATCATGGCCAGTTTCAAGCTCTATACTCAGGAAATTGCACTTATTTCCCTGCATGTAGATAGATGTTGAATTCAGTGCTGCATTGCTTCACCACTTCGTCTGTTTCCTCAACCGGAGGGATGAGCCACTTCGTGCCCTCCCACTGTGGCTGTGGAAGACATCACAGATCCCAGTTTGCTCTGGGACATCCCAGTGACATTAAAACCTTTTGTATTTCCCAGCTCCAGGATTTGACTAACTCTTTGAGTCTGACTTTGACTAAATGGAGTTTTCAGAGGCAGAAAACAGATTGGGAAAACTCCCCAACATCCTGGGTCCTTGCTAAAGATGCATGTAATAAAATGTATTTTCCCTTTGACAGTGAAGGACAGCTCCATAGACATGTTCTCAATGCATCTCAGGTACAGAATATGTTCTTTATTTTCTGAAGCCTTCATGTTTCCTCCTCATTACATTAATGGGTGGCTATGGGCTGTGTACCGTACTTGAATTTTGCATTGAGCTTTCAATCAGCAGGATTCAAACTGATTATTCTGGCTGCACTTTCCTCTCCAGAAATCCAGCTCTTATTGCACATCAATTTTTAAAGAGATGCTATTGATACTTCAGGAGTTCTCAGGGATCTGCTCTTGTGTGCAAAAGGACAAGGGAAGAAACTTACCTGGAATTAAGATAAAACTGCTCCCCATAACCATTGAGTTGCATGCACCTGTGATGTCTGGGAATGGCATGCTCCTGCTGGAAGAACTGTCTTTGCAGTCCCTAACCAGAAAACTGGGATTTTGATGAGAGAAACCGGTAGCATAATACTCAGTTCAAACACAGGGGATATGCTGGTGACAATTTCCTTTTTAAAATGGATGAGTATCGGGCGGGTTCTCACACTCCCAGATTGGAGTCATCTGAAGTTTTCCAGCCCTCATATCTTTCATTGGTCCAGGGCATTTGCTTCACTTTCCATCTGTTTTTCTTCCTTTTGTCACCTCAGTTCTGCTGCCTTCAAGGAAACAATACACTGTAGAGAGGTTGCTTTGCCCTTGGAGAGCGTATGGAAGGTTATTTAGCTCTGATGGTGTTCTCGTGGTGTAGCCTGAAACTCATCCACTGCTTATCTGTAATCCAACCTTTTTTTCCTAAGCAAAGTTAGCCCTTTATTTACCAAGGGTTTTTATCCTTGGTAAATAAAGGTATTTTAACCTCTTATCTGTAATGGTATCAGGCACACTGAAATTTCCTCCTCTAAGTCCCTGGGTGCAGATACAAGACTGCTGTCTCAGTGATGCGGTCTAATCAATTCAGCCCTACTTTCTCCTGAAAGGAGTTCATCTGAGCTTTATGACCACAACTACCTAAAAATGTTTGGAGCCTTTTTGTTCACGATACATGATTTTAATGCCATTGTTATTCTAAGCTGTTACTGTATGAAATTATAAAATCAAAGAATAGTTTGAGTTAGAAGGGACCTTCACAGCTCATCTAGTCCAACCTCCTGCAATGATCAGGGATATCTTCAACTAGATCAGGTTGTCCAGAACTACATCTAGCTTGGCGTTGACTGTCTCCAGGGTTGCTCATCCACCACCTCTCTGGGGAGCCTGCACCAGTGTTTTACCACCCTTATTGTAAAGGATTTCTTCCTGAATGTCCAGCCTGAATCTCCCTCTTTAAGTTTAAAGCCATTATCCCTCATCCTATTACAACAGGCCCCACTAAAACGTCTCTCCCCATCTTTCTCATAGGCTCCTTTTAAGTACTGAGTTGGTTTTCTTCAGTGGTGAATCTATTAGTATATTGTTACTGGTACAGCAGTGTTGCAAGTGCTGGCATCATTCATAGAAATGCAGTTCCCTTGTGTTAATGTTTTTGCAGACCACATTTTATCTGATGAGAATATTCATGGGGTGAAGCGTCACTGGTTTCAGCACTCGGGTGAACCATTTGAATGCAAGACCTTGATTTTCTATTTCAGATATACCTAAGAAATAATGAAGTTAAACCAAGTTAAAGATGGCTAAAGAGATACTCATGCTGGAAGACTGTGTGGGCCAGTGGGTGTATATTTGTGCCTCTCCAACTCTTATGAAACCTTTCTCCATCACTGTGAATAAGTTGCAAGTTCCTGCATCACAGTGTGGTGCTGCAGGACCAGGCTGACTCCAGTTGGAAGACCTAGAGAAGGGTGAGAGCTACCAACAGCACATTCTGCAGTGATCCACTGGCTCTGGAAACTGTCCCCAGCCCCATCAGTGCGAAACAGCCCAAATATTACTGACCCTTCTGGGCAGGATGTAAAAACCATCTGCATGCAACAGCTTTGGAGGAAGCCTAATGGCATGGGATTTGGAGCTGGGTGGAAGGGGCTATATTCTGCCACTTGATTGATCAGCTGGTCTGATTAATTTGCTTTGTAGTGCAGGGGGATAATTATGCTGCCAGGTGTTTATTCCAGTTGGACTGTGAATCTAGCGAATTGCCAGAGCACCTAGAGCTTTTGGGTAACCTCTCATGAAAATAAAGCAGAAGCTTAATCTAAATGCACAAACCAACACAGATCATCTTGCAAAACAGCCCCCTTCAGCTGTTTGTTGGAAGTCACAAAGTGCAAAAAGAATATGAGACAGGCTGGGATCATAGACTCCACAGTCCTGAAGGAGAGCTTTGCCCTCAATGTACAGGTAGGCCTTGCCTCCGGGCTGTATCCAGAAAGGATGCTCATCTTTGGTATTCTAATCTCTGCATGAGCACATGGAATGCAAAGACCAGGGATACCTCTCCTCTGCTTCCCACAGGGGGAGTTCAATATCCCTCTGGTAGGGAGAGGGAAGAAGCAGAGCCAGGGGCAGCAGAAGGGATGGGGTCATTCCCTAGGTCTTGCTGCCCATCCAACTCTAGCTGTGTGTACAACGTAACAAATAGGGATCAGGACCCCAGGATCCCAGAATTCATCAGCAGCTCTTCCAACATCCAGTCTGCCTGGCCTTGCTGTTTAGCAGCTCCTCCTTATCCACCTTCTCTCCCCAGACAGGCCATGTAGGATGGAGACCACTTCTGATGGCCAATACAAGAAGGCTTTGCATGACTTGGTGCATCATCCACCTGGGGACATACTCATTCACTCATTTGAAGAACACTGTGGCAGGACTTGTACTTCTATTTATTTTAACTGTTATTGT
Source organism: Pezoporus wallicus (assembly GCF_028554395.1). Lineage (NCBI taxonomy): Eukaryota > Metazoa > Chordata > Aves > Psittaciformes > Psittacidae > Pezoporus > Pezoporus wallicus. The sequence continues at coordinate 1,918,578 of NW_026638088.1, read as the reverse complement.
ACAGATTATAAGTGGTGCACCAGCAACATAGGAAGAAAAAAAGGCAATTATTAAATGTTGAAGTGATAACTTTTCTCCAGCTTTTTAGCAATGATGCAATAAATTATTACCCTGCCATAGACTTTAATTGTACAGTTAAATACAGCATTTACAAGGCTTTTAGCATGCACTGCTAAATTCTTCAGTTTTTCATCTAATCTCTGTAGGCCAGCGTTACGTTTTCAGAGACCTGTATGGGTTTAATTCCTGTTAAATGTATCAGTAAATCACAGCAGGGAAAAAGACCTGACACATTTCCTTAGAGATTCTCACTGCAGCCTGAGCTCCTAACCTGGTGGCTTCATGTTCAACAGGTCAGCTGAGATGCCATTTGTCATAGCTCTTTAATTACTGTGAAACCTCCAATCCAGGCCACAAATTCCTCCCTGCCCATACTTCTTTTTATTTCAGAATGCGTATCTAATAGCAACCAAGGACTTTTCCTATTTTCTCACTTGGAATCTGTTTTGGGAGCTTGGAATTGCTATCTAACTGAATCAGTAACATCTGTGACTGCGGGGCAGCTTGAGTGGGAATAGTTAGAGGGTTAGACAGATTTCCTGCTTTTTAAGGCTCTTTTCCTCTGAAGAGACTGCTTCGGGACAATCCAATTGCATTTAATGTCACTTCTTTCCTTGTTCTTTTTTCTCTTTGGTTGCTGTTTAACCCCATCTTTTCTTCCTCTCCCCCTTCCCTCCAAGTTGTTCAGGTTTAAGAAGTAAAAATTATTTTAAAGAACCACGCCAGCATTTTGGAAAGTTTCAGTTTCAAGCACATGAAAAGGAAAAGTCTGAAGGGATTCCTAGAACTGTACTGCAGCTTGCAGGTATGGCTTTGATTTTCCTTTTGGCAGCCTTTTGCCATTCGCTCTTTCATTGCCCTTCCAAGAAACACCGCTGGGTGCCTAAAGACCGATACGCTTCTTCCACTTGGCAGGAGAAGATAACGCTAATGCTACAGTTTGTGCTTTGAAAGATTAAAAGCAACATTTATTCCTTACAGTACTTTCAGACTTCTTCAAGTTAATTCAAAACCCATTTTAGATGATATTTAACTACTAATACTGAATTTCTTTTCCTTTAATTCCACACACACCGTACCTATTATTTAAACTAAGAGGTGGATTGAAGTCAGCGCAGTTCTTTAAAGTGCATTAACTGCTTTGAGCAGTCCTTTCCCTCCCTTGGAAGGAATACCCTGTGCATTCATGACTGGTCTCTTTATGATATGTCTGTAAAAGTTCTGGCAAGAGATGACCACCCTGAGAGCAAGTTCCCAATTTTCAGGGACTTCTTGCTCCTCCCTCCTGTTTTTGGTGGTAAGCGACCTCATTGCTAGTCAAGCAGACAACAAAAGTGTCCTTTCCCCTCCTTGTGGGGCGGCTGATGCATTATTCATCCAAGTAATGAGGATTTGGGATTTTCGGGCTGACTGTGGTGGCATTCTTAGAGGCTTGCATCACTTCTGCAACGTTTCTCCCACACCTGCACGCTTCAGGCAATCAGGTGTTTGAATTAGCAACGCAGAGCTTTGCCCTTTCTCCTCCTGCAAGTGCTTTGCTCAACGAGGGAGTCCTGTGGCTATTTTGTCTATTTGTCTGCATGAGGAGTTTTTGGTGCTGATTAGTGTGAGGGGAAAGGGGAACCCGGGAGGGCTGAGTGATTTAGCAAAAGGGATCACATACTTGCCTTACATTAATTTGGAAATGACAAGACACAGGTGCACTTCTAGTGGCATTTGAGTGTATGTTAGCATTTACCGTCCTTTCATATTTCTTTTTCTCCCTTCCTATGGATTGATCTTACTTCTGTGGGAGTGAACCAGGAAAAAAATATCTTGAAGCAAGGAAGCTCCTGCTGAAGCAAAGAGCTACACAATGTGAAAGGGCTGATTATGTTTATATTACATGTTCTCCTGTGAAAAAAACAAGCCCTCCAGCTAGTAGGGGAAGAAAGGTCACTGGAACTGAAGAAGCAACTGACTCAGTGTCTTAGATCTGAAGGAAATGAGCCCTTTGGAGATGAGAGGGATTTTCTGATCTAGTTCAGTGGAAGGCATGTGACTATGAAAATAAGCTTTTCTTGTTATGTTGGAGAATAAAGCGGCAAATCAGAAGGATGGGGATTGAAAGGCAAAAAAATAATACACGTTTAGGTTTGGTTTTAGCTTTAAATGCTCCATAGGTGATTGCCATGTTGTACCTTTCTCCCAGATCATCATCCACAGCATTCATAAGAAAGAATTTGGAGTGAAAGGTTAACAATAAGTGAAATTCCTTTTATATGTGGCAGCCAGACTTCCATGGCTGGGCTGTAAACAGCCTCAACACCATTGGTCTACCTGATGGTATTCAGTCCTGAGGTTCTTGCATCATTCTTTGTACCCTTGGCACATGAACATTTGAATGTGAAGAAGATAGTAGAAGGCCTTCTGTCTGAAAAACCCTGTACAGGGAATTTGGTATGTATGTATTACACTTTGAATATGGACCTGAGCCTATGCTTGAGCCCAAACACACCTTCAATCCACACTTTCTGGAGAGAAGTTAGCAGTGGCTTTTGCTGAATGTGAAAATTAGAGCTTGCATCGCTGCAGGCCCATACCCCAGGGAACATCCTAGATGGATTGGCTCACTTCACCTTCCTAGGACACTTCTGTCTACCCTGTTTGCCCTGGGCTCAAGAAGGAAAATCCTTCACATATATAAGGAACCACTTATGGGCAGCATAAAGCAGGGATGCTTACACAGTAGTGTGGATTTTTACAGCTAAGGTATACATGGTGAGTTGAGTTTAGCTGTAAAATACATAAAATTATCTTAGATAGTTCCCTAACTTGGCATCAGGGTATTACTGTGGGCATAGTGTTTGTTGTTATGGATAGATACACAGGAACGTATGTGTGGTGGTAACCAATCTTTATCATAGGTTGTTTTGGTGACTGCCATATGAACTGCAATGGCATTGTGAAGTATGAGCACTGTAAATCTTTACAGATCATTGGTCACCTGAAGCACATGCTTGAATGCTTTAGTGTGCATGCCAGTCATTCAGTTATTCTTGCACGATAGTTTTGCTCTGAAGGGAAGCCAGGTGAATAACAAACACTTCACATCATAGTGGTAGGGGCAGAGCACAATTAGTGCTATGCTTACACCAAAGTAACCATTTGGAAAAGCAGATCACTGTGAAAGTTGATCAGAAATGCAACAGAGGATTGTTTTTAATGGATTTTGGGGGAATATTAAGATTTATTCCTGTAAAGACTTACTCAGCATGTTGCACAAACTCTTCTTAACACACTAATAAGTCAATGTGTCGCCGAATGCTTAGCTATTATAATTACAGCCACATGTTGTCCTTTTTACAAATAGGTCTGGTTTAATTGCATCATTTTTCAGCAGGATTTATGTGGTCCTGTTTAATCTAAAATTAGTACATGTACAAATGAAGTGCAAACTATTTTCCATCACTGAACTGTGAAATGTTCTCCAGAATAGAGAGATACCAACATGTTCCTAAAAAGATGCAATAAGCAGTCAGGCAACTTTGTGATTTGTGTGCGTATCTGAACCTATGCAATTTTGCTAAAAGTAAGGAAAAATACACTAAAACATACATTAACTGCAAAATGAACAAAAAAAAATCAGTTAAATGGTCTAAATCAAGCAGTCTTTGATTATCCCAAAGGATGGGGAAATCATAAATCTATCTTGATATTGCTAGCTTTCAGCATTTATTAAATACAGTAAGATCTAATGTGTTTTATATATTACATCAATCTGTCACATATAAATATATCACATTAATAAGATACTCAGAATTTAGGCCAACACAATCTTGGCCTAAATTCTAAATTACTGTGACTAATATTCCATATTTTCTACATAGCTCTGAGGACCTAAGAATATGCATAAGACATAGTAAGAAGAGTTTTGGGTTACCTGAACCTAGCTCAGATATAGCAACTGCAATACCCACATGTTGATTTGAAGTTTGGAACATGTTTGATTTCCAACCATGTTGAAACTTAGGCATTGAAATACAAATGCATGACTAAATCACAATTAGACCCAAAAAGTTAATGCTGAAAGCAGATGAAATCCTCTTTCAGTCTGTATCTAAAAGCAAAAGTTACTTTGACTTCAGTAGAGTGGTGATCTTGCCATCCAGAATGAAGATTTACTTAGTGCTGTGAGGAAGTTTGCTGATTTTTGGTGAGTAAATCAGAAAGCCAAGAAAGGTCCCTATATTGCTGAAGTACTAATATAGAAGTGCTAAGGCTTGTTCTACATCTACACATGGGAGTTTGTCTAACAAATTCTTTTTTGGTGGTGTCATCTTGGTGAAAATATGTGTAGCTGCAATGTAGATAAATTCAGCTTCTGAGAGCTACTGAGTTTTGTGTGATATATGATTTGGATTGAAAGTAGAAGAAAGGCTCTATTAGTAATAATACAGGAACATTGTGTATTAATTAATTAATTCAATGGTCCTGATTTTTAAGCTGAAAGTACTTCTCTTTGCATGTCTCAATTGGCCAAAATGTTAAAGACTCACTTAAAGCAGGGAATCTAGTGGCCTGTACAGTATGATTTTAGCCACAATAAATGCTCATTGCTGTGCATATGAATGGGTTAACACACGTACAAACAGCAGCTTGCAGGTCACTGCCATTTCTCTCTGCTTCAGCATGTCACTACAGTAATTCACACTCTGAAACCTTAAGGCTATATCTGGTAACATGCTGCAAACAAGCTTCAACTGAGTTGTCTCTCAAATAGCTCTGGTCCGGGATGAGCAGGGGGATCCTTAGTGGTCCTTATTGTCCATGTTTGCTTCCATCTTTGGCTTAAAGTAATGTTTATGGTATGTATTCTAAAGCTGAAATATCTGATAAGCAAACAGTGGTCGGCTGCACTCATTGTTCCTGGCAACCCTTTAATTGGGATCCTTTCAGGTGACAAAGGAGGCGTGCCAAGCCTGTGGTTTCCCCAGCGTTTCACAATTGTACTGATGTTTGAACCAGGGTACCGACCTTGGCCATCTCTAGGCCTTCTTCTGCACATTCATAGCTTCTGCTTTTCCTAAGAACGTTTATTTTGTGAATGTAAAGCAAGTGTCCAGGCTGAGGGTTTGCTACCTTTTGTAAATCAGGAGCTGAGCACTTACCTAGTACTTCTCACGTAGGCTTTTCCAAATGTATTTTCATGAAGTTATTTAAGCATCATTGCCTTTGATTGATAAGACAAAGCATGATGCACGAATAGGATGTGGGCGTCACAATCACACTTGGGAAAATCACACATGGAAAAGGAGGTGCTGAGGAATTTTAGAGAACAGCATCCTAAGGATGTATGACATCCTCCATGGGTGTGGCCTTGCTGTTAATGAATCAGGCTTGATATAAAGTCATTTCTGGAATAAAGCAGATGTGAACCACTTTGACCTCTCACACAGAGCAGGAAACTGTCCTTGGAGGATGGAGCTTGGATCTTCCAAACTGATGGCCTACTAAACAAAACTGAGAGAATGATGCTCTGCTGTCTATGTGAGTTAACAATTTATGAGGTTCTATGATTTTTGCTCACTGAAAAAGCAGTTTTGGTGTTATATGTATGGTTTTGAACATCTTCAGGTAAATAGCATATGACTTTTCTGATTCTGTTGTATTGTTTTGCTGTAATATGTGGCCCTCCATACAGAGTGACCTTAGGCTGTCTGCATGCCAGGGGAGCAATCTCTGTCTGTTGAATCCTTGTCAGATGAACTACTGACCTACACTGATTTAACACCATACAACACCTGCGAGCTGCTCAACCATGGCCACCGGGCTGATGACTGATATGGAGCAAGATGCACCCACAACAGCTTGGAAGAAAGTGGGTCACTTTTTTATAGACTTTAAAATAAAATATGAATCAGAACTCCTCCTGGTAGCAGTAAAGCTGGAAGCAATTTCAAGCCTTTCTTAAGCAGAAAGGCTGCTCTTGACTGTTAATGCCCAGAAATGAGTGCTGAAAGGTTAGTCTGTCATCAGCTGGACAGTTCAACCGTATTAAAGGAGGCACTTGGACTCGAAAGCTGTGCTGGGTCTTCTCAAGTTGGATATTCTGGTACTTCTTGTTAATCTTGAATATGTAGAAGCAGCAAAACTTGTCTTGGAGAATAGAGACATCAACACGGAGTGGGGACAGATGGTGTACATTACCAAGACCAAATTACGGTTCAATGTTCTTAAAGGGAGTGGTTCCTGAAAGGTAAGAGCAGGCTTAAATGAGCCAGTGACACAGAAAGCAGGTGAGTGGTTTGCGTATGGGATTGTTCTGATGCTGAGAGGGCTGAGTTGCTCTTCTGCACTGCCAAGCTGCTTAGGGCAGCCTCTCGAGTGTGAGAAATTGGTGTGGAGAGAGCTGCTGTCTGGAGGGTTCAGCCCCAGCAGACTTGAAAGGAGCTGGTGGAGAGACCATTGCCTGCGTTGAAGACTTTGTTATCATAAGCAAAAGTGTAAGTGTTGGTTTAGGTAAGTTCCATGTTTTTCATGGGGAAGGTTTTTTTCCCAACCGGCCCTACCAGCAGATGATATTCCCTGCATTATGAGAGTTCATAAACCTTTCGGAAAACTTCTGTTTGATTTTCAGGTTTTGTTATGGTACATTGAGATGGTTTTATTTGCCATGTAATTGTATATAGTGTAATTGGTTTTGCAATTAGAAAAGAACATAGATTAAATGAGTTAGTTTTGAGTTTCCCAGGTTGCAGAAGATACAGACTTATATTTTTCCTTTAAATTTTGCAATTCCCACAGACAATAGGGGGAGTGTTTCTTTATCCCCAATTCTTTTAGGCTGTCTGCAGCTAGTCTGGGCTGAGGATGAGCTTGAAAAGGATGTTTATATGCTCCTCAAATATAAAGCAATCACTAACTTCTCCAAGTTGAATTCATGATACGCTTTTTTGTCTTTTCAGAACAAGGGAAGACATCAGTTAAACTGTCACAAATAAACCTTAAAATAATGTGAAATGGTGTCTAATTTCCTAGATTAATCTGAAGAGTATGCCTTCAGGTTTCAAAAACCTCTTCTTAACCTCTGTTCCACAAATAGCTTTATGCTGAGATGAAGTGTAGACAAATACACAATAGAACCTAAATATCACTTTCTAATAGGAACTGCTGAGGGTTGTGTGCTATATCCTCTCATAGCAACCATAGGCCACATCTCAGATTTGGATGGATCCTCTGCAATGGTTTCCATGGTTGCACAGGGTTTCATGTACCCAATAACATTAATATTCCAGTCCTTAATTGAATAACTTGTAAAAAGGCATTTTTTTCCTCTTTATTTCCTATCTTAAATTGTTACTGTGTAAATGATTGAATAAAGTTATTATATGAAAGTTACGATATTAAAACTTAAAATACAGTTGAGATTGTTTTAACATGAGCCGAAGCCTACAGTACTTATGTAAGCGAAATTTCAGGTGCCTCCTGAGTGAACGCTGTGGGGTTTGGCTGATAAAATAAAGATGTGTTTTTCTTTAAAGGCTTGTTAGTACCATTTATCCTAACACAACTTTGATTGCAATTTCTTGTCTGGCTAAGTAAGGGATACTGACAATGGCCGACCTTTTTGGAAGAAGAAAGTGTGAGGCTGAGAACTTACAGGTGAGATCTCAGTTGTGATAATGTAACTTACATTTTAAACCCAATAAGCTGTGTTGGATCAATGAAAAATCTTCTCTGGTGCTTCCCTTTGTGTTTTAATACTGAATTGGAAGTGACTCTTGTCCATGCCTTTGTTGTCACCTAAGGTTTCAAAGGCTTGCCTCTGTTGGAAGTTGTCTGCTACTTCACTTTTTATGTCCTTCTGAAAAAAATCTCAGCTTTTACTTGTGGTAGCTATTATGAAAAGAACAGTCCAGAACTATAGCTGAGCCAACAGTCAGAGAAAACTCCCTGATAAACACTGATGTGCTTGGGTATCTCCAGTTGACTGGGACTTCCACACAACTTAAAACCACAGGAAAAGATAAGTGCTTGGGCTGTATGAATGACTTTTTTCAACGTGCCAATACCTTGCAGATGCTGTCCTAGCTCTGGGACAAGCCATGGCTGAATGAAAGGTAGGATCATGGGGAAACCCTGCTATGGGAAAGAAGCCTCTTGTAGCTGTTTATTTGATTGACAAGAGAAAGAAGCATCCTGGCAGTCCTATTTGATGTTTCAAGCAGGTATATTCAGGTCCATCCAGCCCTACTCAAGCACCCGGTGTAAGTATCCATTCCAGTATTGCAGAATGAAATATGCAGAGGTCTTAAAAGATCTCTTCAGAAATACAGCACAGAGCTCAAAGAAATTGCCCAAACGTGTGTGACTTTGGTATTTATACCATCAAAGTCAGTTGCTACTGAGATGTGATTAGTGCTGACTTCTGGTCTCTGCTCTACAGCTGAAAACCTGCAACAGTATGTAGAGCTCTCTAAACCTTCCAGTGATTTATCTGAAGTGTTTATTACCTGGCTCACAAATATGTATTGAAGTCCTGCTTACAAAGAAGAGTTCAATGTGCAAAAAGGATAAATCTTGGCTTGTGTAAACTGTTGTTTTCCTGCTGAAGTCAACAGCGTTGCCTTGTGATGTACCCCGGCAGAGAATCTGGTCTCTAATGGACGTTCGATGTATTGTTCTTGGCTTCATTGGTGAATATTTTAGAGTGTGCTGAAGCTGGGCTCTGAATGCACTCATTCATATACCATTGTATAAATGATCAAAGGAGAGGCTCCTTGATCTTGTATGTAATAAATCCTCTGCTTTCAGGTTTGCTGAACTGGAGACTATCATAGAGATACCTGTTCCTCATGTACAGATCAGGAAGCTGGAGTCAAGTATTACTCATGCTGGACAAATGCCTCTGGAAGTCCATGAACTGCTTGGCATGTCTGACAGAATGGGCAGAAGCATCTCAGCCTTCATTACTGTAGAGCTGAGCTAGATGTACTATATGTGGATCGTGTCTTTGGAGTCATTGCTTACTGCTTTAAGTCAAACAGTGGCAGAGGAAAAAGAGCGTTTACCTGAGTATCTAAAAAATGCAAGCAGAAAGAAAAGTAACTGATTTGAAAACAACCAGTATGTGTTGGGATAAGCTTATTTTTGGATTTCAAACCATTTGTTATGGAGATATTGCCTAGATTTTTGACAAGGGTTTCTCTTAGTTTAGGATTCATCCAGTTTTCCATCTTGCAGATTTCTTTACAGAACCACGGTGAATCCTTAGAGCAAAACTGATGTGAAAGGGTTTTCTGGGTCATGAAGGAAGGACAGAATACTCCTCAGACAGAAAGGTCTTTGGCAGCCATCCAGCTGGTTATACTCACATAAGAGTTGCTTAAAAGCAACATTTTCTAAGGCTGCTTACACACTGAAGATACTGGAGAAATCTGTACAAGGCAGACTAACAGCAAAAGTAAAGGTCAGACCTTTTTCACCCTTGCTAGGTTTCTGAGGGGGATGTTAATTCTTTCTTCAGTAATGTATGGCACTGATTCATGGAACTGGCAGTGCCATCAGAATCTTCATCAGAAGTAGCTATTGCCTCTTATGCACACAAACAAAATTACTTCTGTGAATTTTGAAAACCCCAAGAGTTCGACTGGATTGCTCTGTGCACCTATGCTAACCGATGTATCGCCCTTCTTTGTGTGGTTGTTCAAGGGGTGAACAGAGAATCCTGCCCCTTTGAATGGGGGTTTTGCCAGCAGCATCAACTGGGACATGATTATTGACTGTGGAGGCAAACCTTAGAAGATAACTGTCGAGTTTAACTGTTAATTCTATAGCATTATCCCAGTAACTTGTTGATGCATCTAAGAGTTGGTTGATGTCTATATATATGCACCCACACATGTGCACACACTTGCCTTTGGGAATTCAAATGCTCCTGCTAATATGTATGCAACAGATTCACTGGGCTTTCTTATTTGTAAACAGAAAATATTTGGACTTATGCCCTGGTAAAGGGAGCCATTACAAACACAATGTGAAGCCCCATTTATGTCGAGGTTCATCTTATAAGTTTACCAGTTCATTCCTGTGTGCTTACAGCCAAGGTTCGAGATGCAGAAATGCCAAAGGACAAAATAACATCACATGCTGCTAACCCCACTGCTACAACAATAATTTACCCATTTGGAGAACCGTACACAGCTCATCACACCCTTCACTTGGCAGGGTTTGTATGATCTGAGAATTGCTACCTGCCACCCGACGTGTCTTATTCTAGGAGACAGGTCTATGAAGTAATGGAGCCTGGCTGTCTGCAGTCAGGACTGCTGCACTATATCCAAAGCAAGCTTGCCAGTCAGCAAATGCTGCATTAATCTTTCAGGGAGTGTTTGTTTTTCTTGTTTTGCTAGGCTGAGTTTCAAGCAACTGATAATGTGCTCATGAGCAGGTCTCCTGTTGCAGTCCATTTTTCAAATAGGAATGTGAACACCAATGCTCCCAAGGTTGGGTGGAACATAGGCTTGAAGGGTTATATATGGTGTTGCTTCAATGTGTGAGCTTACGGAGCTTTTTGAGTGCATGTGAATGTGTCTGTGCAGGTACATTTGGGACAGTGGAGTTCTGGCTCTTTGAAGTCTGATGAGTGTTTTTAAAAATATACCTTGGACATGGTCCTTCTCCGTTGGTGCTAATTCTGCCAGTGGAGTTACCTCACTGCGAGTGAGATGTGCGTTTGTTTGCTCAGTAAGGGTCAAACCTTCAGGCTGCTGAAGGATAAACTCTGAAGGCTTCTGAGGATTAGAGGAGACAAACACTTTATTGCTCACAGGATCTTAAGTATTGAAATGCCTGTGATTTCAGGAGGTGAACAACAGTGAGTCCGGCTTATTCCCACTTGTACCTGCAGTGTTGCTGTTCTGTCCGGCTGTGTCACAGTTCTCACTGGCGCTGAAAGCCCCGTCATTCAAGGTATTTTTGCATTTACTTCATCCAAGGAAAAAAGGAGTTTAGATACCCAAATACCATTTAGGATGTGGAGAATTCCAGAGAAGGGACATGAGGATGATCAGGGGAGTGGAACACCTCCCATATGAAGATAGGCTGAGGAAGTTGGGGCTGTTCAGCCTGGAGAAGAGAAGGCTGCGTGAAGACCTCAGAGCAGCCTTCCAGTATCTGAAGGGGGCCTATAAAGATGCTGGGGAGGGACTCTTCATTAGGGAGTGTAGTGACAGGACAAGAGGTAACGGGTTAAAACTTAAACAGGGGAAGTTTAGATTGGATATAAGAAGGAAATTCTTTCCTGTTAGGGTAGTGAGGCACTGGAATGGGTTGCCCAGGGAGGTTGTGAATGCTCCATCCCTGGTGGTGTTCAAGACCAGGTTGGACGAGGCCTTGGGTGAGATGGTTTAGTGTGAGGTGTCCCTGCCCATGGCAGGGGGGCTGGAACTTGATGATCTGAAGGTCCTTTCCAGCCCTATCTATTCTATGATTCTATAATTCAAGTGTGTTTCTGGAGCCTCTCAGGTGTGTGTGACCTTTAAATAGGACATATTTTTCTGGACTACTTTTGTTATTTCTTTTTTTGTTAAGAAACTCCATGTTATTTGTTGACTTGCAAAATAAAATCTAGCAACATTTCCCCAAATCAAGGGAGTTCTAGCATTAGGGTTGAGAATAGGAGAGTGAACTGGGATCTTGAGGTCTTTTAGCCTGCTTACATACTCTGAAAGAGTGTGACTGGGCAGCTAGGCTGCTACAAAAGGATTTTTATGGTGTTGGGATAACACAAATCCATGTTTCATACGTTCATACTTCCTCTGGAAACTTTTGCTGAGAAGAAATCTTTAACTTCGTATCTATTCTGCCAAGAGCTCTCCTAAGGTAGGGCAACACACAGCAGTATAATTTAAGTGTATTTTTGATTAAAATAGGTACTCTCTGCTTAAACTTTAGGTTTCAGGTGGAGAACAAAGTGGATTGGCTTGTGATTTTCCAAGACATTTTCCTCTCCTTTCCTGTTACCCTGACCTTGCGCCTTTTCCTAGTCACAATAAAGATGTTTAAAAAGGCAGAAATGCAAAAAGATATATATGTTTTGACATCCATGTGTCAAATGGATGGGGGGGCAGGGAGGATGTGCACAATCATTTTGTTGTTGTTTATTTCTGGTTTGAATAATGTTTTTCTTCTAAAGGACAAATCACCTGGTTAAGATACTGGTCTGGAAGGACCCAAGGCTTGTGCAGACCTGGCATGCAGGAAGCAGGCTCTGTAAGTGGGGAAAGTTGTGGTTCTTCCTCGCAGGCTGCAGACAGGAGTGTGGAGAGAATTCCCATGATACAGAGAAGTGTTGTGGCATTAGACTCAACATTTATCGGTGCGGTAACAGGATAGTTCCTCCAGGCTCAAATAGCCATTATAAAACCTCCCTTCACCAAATCAACTGCTTGAATTGGGTATGAGAGGGTTTAGCATCTTGTATGCTGCTGTGTACCTCTGTGAAGTGTAATGCAAATCCTCATGATCAGTCTTCAGTTGTAATCTGTATGTATATTGTAAGGCTGGGCTTTTCAGGGCAGTTTTGTCCTGTTATGTCAGACTGCAGGCAATGATAACATGAATGCTGTCCAGATTTTGGTGATGAAAGTTCCCCAACGTGGATGGATCACAACGCGAGGTATGTCGTTTCAGATGTGAGTTGAATATGGGATGCAATGCAATGCTTACAAAATAGAAGCACAATCTATCTTGTAGCACTTAACCTCCTAATTTTCCTTAGCAAGGTTTGATTCTTTTGCACATATTCTAGAAAACCTAACAGATATTTTTTGGAATTATTTGGCAAACAAAATATTTTGATATCTTTTGCAATTTCTGCAGTGAGAGTATGCAGATTCAGGCTGGTTATGAATAACAGTCCAATGTATATCTGAGGGTGAAAAAATAGACCTGTCACCTCTTTGGAACATGATCTAAAGTTCAGTGAAGTGAATGAAAAGGCTCCTGTTGGTTTTAAGTGGATCCAGCCTTTACACGGTGAACAGAAGACGTGTGTCTCATCTGCTTAAATGTGAAAATGTTATTGGTAATTTATGTTGATAGAAAGAGCACATGGTAGCTTTCTTCCTGCATTTATACAACAGGAGGCAAAAGCCTCAAGTGTGCAGTTGAAAACCATCACGGGTGCAGCTGTCTGTTACCAGCGTGATGGTAGTGACACAACCAAGGATTAGGCTGTTTGAAGACTATTTGGTGGAAGAAAAAGCATTAGGCAACAGTGTTTTCCCATTAGGTAATGGTTTATCCTACCCAAAGATGACGGCTTCCTATTCCTGGTGTGCCGTGTCATCTTTAAGCTTGCAAAAGGGAAGATGGTTCTTCCTGAAACACTTATGTTGATGTTTATGATTTTTATTCAAGCGATGATTATACTCTCTCTGAAATAACGAAGTAAACAAATGCTGGAGAGGTTATCAAGGAATCCGCTGCAGATGGACCAGGCAGAGTGTTGCAGTGTGTGGAGGTGACAGTCTCCTGGTACTACCCAGTAATGGAGCTACCAATATTTGGGAGCACAAGAGTAAGTTATCTACACCAGCTAACAATCTATAATACCTATTGGCCCTGTGGTGTGATGAATTAAGTTACCTTAGGCTGGAATTAATAGAGGACTAATAGGAGAAGCGAAAACCAGCAACTGACTACCTAAAATGATTTGTGATGGATCTTGTGTTTTTAGGATACCCCTGTGTGAATGTGCTTGCAATGGGATCACTTCTAAGCCTTGTTTATCATCATCATTTTGGAGAGGACATTTTTCAGGACTCGTGTGAGTTCATTTTAACTGCTATTTGAGCATCAAAGGTTCTTGATTATGTACAGCTTTTTTTTTAAGATGACATAGCCTTCAAAATATTTGAAAGCTATACAGAAGAATACTGGATAGAAGGAAATTGTGCAGGAATAAGGTGGCAGATGCTGCTCATCTGTAATAACATGATGCTTCATAGGTCCAATTCCTGTTTTGCGTTAATGACTTCATTAAACTCAACCTAGTTGCTCTGGATTTTCACCAGTATTAGGTTAGAGCAAAAGTAAAACCACCAATTGACTTTCTTCTTATTTTCTGTTGGGTTTTTTAGTACACTTAAAAATAGAAAATTAAAACAAATGCCAAGACACTGGTAAAAATGCCATTGAAAGAGAAATTGTATGAGTTGATGAGCTGAGCTGGTACCAGCAGAAAGGGATCAGTGAGTGGTCAGGTACCGTATGCTGGATCTCTTCATCTTTCATCTATCCTCAAGACTGATGCCTCATGTTATGTGAGCCAGAGGAAGCCTGGAACTACACAACTTGTCAGAGAAACTTGCACCATCACAAGGCATCAACTCCACTCTCCAGACACCCAATCTCCAGACAATTAACTTCTGTGTGCTGTTAGTACTTTGTTTCTCTCACTTCTTTCGCGTACGTATGAAACTGTCAAGCTGAATTTCACTTTATAAGGTGATAGGAAAAAGATCTAACATTTATTTTTACCTTTTACAGATTTTTATAGTGTGCAGAACCTATTTTTTAGAGCCTAAAAGCCAACCAAACAAAACGTCTCTCAGGTGAACAAGAGCGGCATCTGACATCGCTTGCAATCATTATCACCATCAATAAAAAAATCCCTGCTTCCATAGAGATGATGGGAGAGGCGTAAGAACAAACAATGCTTATTGGAATCTAAATTCTTGCATTGAACTAGATCAAATAGGAGCACAAAAGGAGAAATTTAGGCCTGGGCTAAAGTGTGGCATCACTTTCTCCAGCCCACTTCAGATAGTTTTAAGGGGGAGCTAAACATTGTGCACCCTCATTGCAGAGAACAGCATTCCTCAGCAGTGCATATATTTGAGACCTGCTCTATGATCCTTGCAAAACAGGGTCAAAATAACTGATTTTCTTGGTGTTTCACTGGTATTTGACCTGTGCATACACCAGAGGTTCCCAGGAAAGTAAGCATTTTGGAAAAGCTATATCTTTCAAAGACCTATACAAGCTCCTGGGCGCTTGTTCCCTTGAACACTTGAGCACATTCCTGCTCACTTCTGACTCTACAAAGTATGAGACTGTAGTCACTGTGCCAAACGATTCAAATCCCACATCTCACATCATTCACTAGAAAATGAAAACGGTGAGCTGTACATGATGCTGTTGTTTCTGTTCCCTGCCAGCAGTTCGACACATCTGGCAGGAAAGTTCACTGTATGAAGTGTTTTCTACCTTAGTGAGATCTCTTCATGACATTGCTTGAAAAAGCCAGGTTTGCCAATTCCTTTGTTGTATAATAAGCTATGTGGCTTGTTGCACACACACGTTCATTGCCTGACATTTTACTGTAGTTTTGAAATGGTTTTGTATCATTTGGTAAGCAAGGTCCTGCCAAAGTCAGAACATAAAGCTTGTTCAAGGTGCTTGCATTACTTGAAAGTAGCCAGGCAGGCATTTTCTACACAAAAGTGAATTATTCATTGAATTTATTCCATCTGGGGTTCGTATGTGTGCATGTATTCTTTACTAAGTGTTTTAGCGAATAATAAAATCCCAGGTATGTTAAGGGGATCAGCAAAATTCATGCCAGTATTAAATGAATATTTGCAGAGAGTGAATTTTGACTGTGTGAAGCCTGTAATGCTTAAGGCTATATTCTTCAGCTAAATGGTTAAATTCTGCTCAAGACCAATTTGTCCAGAGCAGTAAGAAAACAGAAATGAAGTGAGAATATGCTTGCAGTGGAGAACATACAACCATACAAGAGGATTATTTGTGAAATTATAATAGGCAGTTGAAAGTCTTCAAGGCATTCAAGAGGCTTCGTTGCTTCCAATCCAAATGGTTTATGGAGAGAAATAAAGCTAAACCTATTTGTTTTTTCAAGTAGCTCTGGTAACTTGTAAGATTTGTGTCAGGCTCCAAGTAGAATACAATCACCCGTTATAGTCCAAAGAATAGCAATAAAAGTTTGGTAAGAGGAAAGCAATGCGGTAGCTTCTTCAGTGAGCTCAGTAGCTTTAATTGCTATGGGTTTGGGTTTTTTTTTGAGGATTTTTTTTAAACCTCTGGGCCCATTTTCTCTTCTGTAGAAGCATCGCAATTCATCTGTAGAGGGGTTTTTGCTTGGTCTTGTTCTTGTCTTTCTCGAACTCACACTTCGGCTGTGTGTCTCTGGCTGTTAACGCTGTGGATTTCTTCTAGATATGAGAAAGCTTGTTCTCAGTAATCTCAGAAACCACCACAGTGGGGTAACACCCCACTCACCCTCTGCTTTTAACATCAAGAAGAAAAGGGTCTTCATTCTCTTGTGTTGCTGAGAAGTCACAGGAGCTTCACTTCTGACAACAGCCTTTGACAGAAGCAGGTAGTGCTTTCATCCTGGTTGGGTTTTTTGGGGTTGGTTGGTTGGTTTGGGAATTTTTTTGTCCATATTTCAAGCCAGGAGGCAGAAATTTCTTTTATGAATGAGATAACATTCTTCTTCATAAGCTTATGCCCTGTGGACACTCTGCAGTTTCCTAAGAACCTCATGCCATCCTCACTATCTGATAGAGGATGGCAGTACTGGGATGCAGTCATAAAATGGGGGGGCAGACAGATTAAGAAAGCTTTTCATTCCCACTAGAATTAGAGGCTAATACAGATGAACTGAACGGCACATTATCTGCTTACAGTTTAACTCGGTGGTGTGGGTTGTATTTTATCAGCACTTCGATGGGAAGAAATGTATAGTTAAGCTGGTTTTCTACTCACTGCTTTGATTCAGTGTGGCAGGTCAAAAATGTTATGTCTCACCCGGTAGTTTGAATGATCTTTCATCAAATTTTAGTCTTGCATGTTGGACTCTGCATCCTTTTAAGTATAAGCTTTTCATCAGAGAACTAGAAACAGTTACTTGTGCCACCTAGGACCCCAGGCAGTACTGTTAAGCTGAAAAATAGGGATGTGCCGATCCTGTAGATATGATGACGTGCATTTCAAGCTTTGAAATCTGCAGGGCAGAACCTGAGGAAGGTCCAAAAGCACAGTAGCATCAGAGGACCTCTTCCAGCACCAAACAGCAGGCAGGTTCACTGGTGGAGTAGTCAGGTCCGTGTAGGGTCTGGATGGCTGCACCAAAGTAAACCCCTGTTTCATCCTCCTATGAGGATCTGAAATTTTCTTCTCTAATTAAGAAGCGTCCTTTGTCTGGGTTCCCTGATCTGCATGGATTTGCCATGGTGGAAAGAGCTTTGTTTTGCAGGCTTTTAAACCCACTTGCTGTATTTGGCTTCTTCCTTTAAAAATCTCCATCGCTGATTACTAGCCAGAGTTTCCAAAATAGACACTTTGCTGTGGGCTTTGGGAGGAGGGTGAAGCCTATATCTCATCTATAACTGTGTAATGAGTGTCTGATAATTTGTATGTTTTTAAACTGCTTTAAATAGGAGCCTTCTGCTTTTGTGAGTTGGAATACTAACAGGGCAGAGGGAAGGAGGTGGAGGAGAGTAAAGATCAAGGAAGACTGTGGCATAAGCTTTCCCTTCTGTTACCTGCAGGCACATTTAAACCAGCTGTTGCTGTATTAGAGGTTGGGGTTTTTTGACATCTAAGATATAGCATAAAATTATGATACATTTATTCTGTCGGTTAAAAGAAGTGTTTAGGAACAGAACTTTCTACTTTAAATGCTTTCTGAAAGTAGAAATGACTAGAGTTTTCTCTTGCCAACTCAGCTGGGTGGCAACTCATGTGGTAAGGAGACTTTGTTGAGCACAGCCATCCACTCCCTTAAGAACTTCCCAAGGTTTGTTGTCCTGCTACACCAGAAGCTTGACTGTGGTGCACTCTAGGTTTTTGCTATCCTCATGTGGATGCAAGTCACGAAGCCATTTCTCTTGCCCACCTCCATCTGGCAGAACAAAGCTAAGGGACCAGCTCCCCATGGCAGGCAATAGTGAAACACCAGTGAAACCAGTGGGACTCATGGTGATAAATCCAGAGTCCAGAGGGATACTTTAGGTGGGAGCAACCGACATGATCCATTGAAAGAGTGGGCAATGCCGGACATCAGTTCTTCCCCTGCTCCCCTCCCCTCTTATTTATAGGTTTCTAATTTCCGCTGGATAATGAATATCACTCTTCATTATAATTATGTTAAAAGGTACCAGCATGATGATTCAGAAACCCTTGAAGATATAGTCATATTTTCAGCAACAGATGGATTTAACACTGCAGATGGAGTGTTAAGAGTGCAGGTAATAACAAACTCAGCAATGTACTGTACTGAAATATAATTGGAAAGTATTAATCATATATTGGTTACTTCAGCTTCACTAAGTAGATGTTTAATTTTCATCAATCTTTTTACCAGATTCCGGGAAAGATTTCTGTGTAGACAGAGTGTGGCTTCTAGGTGAAAGGATTGCTGAAGT
Source organism: Pezoporus wallicus (assembly GCF_028554395.1). Classification (NCBI taxonomy): domain Eukaryota; kingdom Metazoa; phylum Chordata; class Aves; order Psittaciformes; family Psittacidae; genus Pezoporus; species Pezoporus wallicus. Next base: position 1,900,078 of record NW_026638088.1, on the reverse strand, counting down.
TATTAATGACTAAGGCCTTGATCTTGCAGACATGTGCCCATGGCTTACCCAGGCATGCAGGACAAAAATCATTTGTGTTAATAAGGCTGTCAGGTGGGGCCCCATTCATATGGTCTAAGCTTCAGCTGGTGACTAGTCAGTAGTAAAACTCAGATCCCTCCTAGCTTGGGGGCTGCTGGAATCCTGCCAGCAGGAGTGGCTGGCTGCAGGATTTGGGGCAGAAGACAGGAAATTTGAAAACCCCATTTATAGAGGTGAACCGTGAGTCCAAGGCTTTGCAGAGCTGGGAGCTGGCATTTAGGCACCACTGGGGAAGGTTGGTTTGTTGGGGCTTTCTTTGGCTATTTCTTACTATTTCATCAAAGTACAAACCTTTTGAAATTGTCTGTGTACAAATGTGCTTCTTCCTACAGGTTGTATTTGAAACCGGGTGATTCAGGGGAGCTTTAGCATGCAAGCAGACCATGCGGGACCAGGGTAAGCAGTGATGCCAGGTAGCATACCATGACTCATATTGTTTAATTAATGGTATTTAGAGCTAGGATTTCATCTGTAGGATCAGAAAGTGGCCTGTGCTCCAGTGCAACCTGGGGATGGAGGGAGCAGGACTCGCTGTAGGGCACAATTCCAGCTCATGCAGGCAAAACATTTAATTTACTAAAATGTCATTTTTAGTGAAAACCAAAATATTATTCTTTTGAGTATGTTTCCATGGGTGGTTTGTGTTCACATTCTTCTCTGTGGGTTTGGGCATCTGGTAAAGCTTCATCTCCATTGATTTCCTTTTGACCTTTCCCCTCCCTGGTGGGAGCCCATGGCCGCGGCATAACATGATGAACTGTGGAGTGACCAGGCTTGCAAACAACAACATAAGCAATCAATACCTAAATTTTAAGCCCCATGAAGTACTTTGGCTGAATGCTTTAGTCTTTTGCTGAACTGTTTAGTTTTCTAGCTCTCTGCAGACCCTGCAAATGGAATGAAAAAATGGAATTCTCTATGGAAACTTGTCTGCCACTTGATGTACAATATCTTTATCTTGTATGATGGGGAAAAAAGATCAGGTAATAAAATTCAACATGACTGGAAATAAAACAGAGCATGACTAGAAACCTCAGGTGAACATGTTAACAATGCAAAATCAGTGTGCTATTTTCTGACAAGCACTTGTATGCCAGAGAGAAACAAACAGGCACTGATCGATTGACCATGGTAATCAAATAAAGGTCTGTGAGTATAAATGACTCTACTTATTGTGTCTCTTTAAGGATACAAATCAAGATGACTTGTTTGTTAAGAGGTCCCACATTGCTGTTGTGTGGAAGGACAACTTTATTGCTAGAATGTGAAGACAAGTATTATTTTTGCTTAATTTTCACTTACACTTGGAAATAATCTCTCTCTTATCTTCCCTTCCTATTCTGTCCAGATTATATGTGTAAAGCAGCAAGACTCAGAGCTGCAGCAGGGTCTGCAGGCAGGGATGGGTGTCTGGAAGGTGGATCAAATAGGATCATCTCTGAGCTCCTCCATGCAATGGATTTTGATGGTGTTGACACAGAGGTGACTTATACAGCTGCCCAGGCTCTGTCATATGGGATGATACCAAGGACAAGAGTCATGGTGCATCTATTTTCCCAGCTGGATGCGATCTGGAGGTCCTTCTCCAATGTACATACTAGTAAGATATACTTCTCATCTTTCTGGCAGTGTTTGAATCTTTCTTCTCTCTTCTTTTTTTTCCTCCTTAATTATGAGAATTAATTGAATCAGAAGTTATTTGAATTGGCACGTGCCTTAGTTTTGATTTAAATAACATGTTTTAAAACTACATTTGTAGCACAGAGTTGCGTTTCTTGGGAGAGGTTCAGTCTCGCTGTGCCACCAGCAGGATGGGACATTTAGTACTTGTTTACAGGTGGGTAATGCATTGCATATACACATAATCACATAACTTCATAAATGTTAAGAAGCTGTCTAGGTACTAGGAGGTGAATAGATGCCCTTTAATAAATCATCTCATACTTCGCTCTAAAAGGCTTAAACTCCAGCTCAAGGTGTGACTTTGATCACTGGGACCTGTGAAAGCTGCAGGGTCTCTGTTGTCCCCTGTGACCTCAGGACTTCTACCTGTCCCTGTTTGCCTTGTGTGATCTCAGCATATGCTTCTTGATCTCTCCAATTACTGTGATGATGTTTTTCATTTGTGATTTATGAGACAAAGTGCTTTTGGATGAAAACTGTAATTTAAGCAAAATCACAAACCACCACCTTTATGGCATTTTATTTGCTCGCTCAAGCTTTGTGAAATTTGCTAGATGTACCAGAAAATAACTGTAAATACCTTGTATTTTAAAGCCTGATAAATTATTGACAAAGAAAAAGTGCCCCGAGTTAATCAGTCTGGTGGTTCTGTCATCATTTGTCCCTTGAGGATTTAGAAGTAGTAGATCACACCTTAATGCTGGTCTGCTCTCATCATTTGGAAGAGAGAAAACAAACATTCCTGTGTCCCAACTGCTCTTCCAGTGTCTGAACATGAATAAATCAGCCATTGAGTTGGAAATGAATACAAATTGACATGAAGAAAATGTAGAAGAAGCTATAGTTGTCAAAACCTGATTTTTATCCCTTCAAAGGTCAGTATTTTGGGTCACACCATCCTATGCAATAGCTGGAGTAGTGTGGCCTGAATGTACTGCTTTAATATTATTTTTAAAGTTTTATTAAAGTAAGTTTAAGGAAAGATTGTCTTAATTTCAGATGTGACTTTGGGCACAAATCTAGAAAAGCAAATCAGAATACAAGCTACTTTTTTAAATGGTGCTCCTGTTTCTCTCTTGTTTGTTATCGTACATGCAGAATTTAGTAGTCTCATGGAGTTACTTAAATATAATGAGTATTTTTATGATTTTGAGACTTGTAACTCAGTAGCTTGTGTTACAGAAACACTCCTGTCTGAGGGGGTCAGGCAGTTGCATTTACTCACCTTGGTTTTGCTGTGCTTGCTTGCATAACCGTGCAATGACATAAGGCTGTAAACTATTGCACAGGCACCCTAAACAAATACTGAATAGCCTGTTTGGGAGGGAGATTTCAGACCATTTAGATTTTCAGGACTTCACCCTAGACCCCTGGAATTACCTGGAGTAAATTCCTTCCACTCAGGTTGCCCTGTTATCCTTGACATCCTAAGTGGAGTTTAAACATTATCCTTTCCTGGGCAATTTCTTTGCTACCCAACTTTCCCAGCTTTAGTTTGTGCTTAAATACTCGAGTGAACACAACACAGTTTCTCCCTGCTTCTCTTCTCATGTATGCTTGGGGAAATGAAAGAGCATTAGAAGACAATAATCATTATACAGGAGAGAAAAAAAAAAAACAACTTGTTATTTTGGAGATGTCTTGTCCAGACCTGTTATCATTCAGTTCTCTACCACAGCAACTACTCTACTGTAGTACAGATACCAAGCTTATCATCAAGTTTAGATTGATAAATGTCACTGGCATGGGTAAGAGACATGTTAATCTTTCTTTAAAGTTCAAATCCTTCTTCTCTCCTTCTCTATGTTGCTCTTAAGGTTTCTTTCCCCATCTGCAAGATCTTCTGAGACAGGAAACTGCTTTCCTTGCTGCTTGGCTCTTTCTCCTAGCAGCACAGCTACTCATCCCATAGGCAGAGTGGACTTTTTAAACACTGCCAGTATTGTACTGCTTGTCTACATACTGCTTTTGGTGGGTATGCCTTCTGTGTGTAGGTGCCTCCTAACTGCTGTTAAGTAATATATATCTATCTTGAGATAGATCTACTGCATCAAGCATTTGTGGAATTTGGGTCTTTGCCTCTTGGATCCTCCAAAACCTATTCCATGAGATCCCTTTGGTTTTTTTAGAACAATTTTTTAAATCTTCTTAAAAGGAAATATTTAAAAGATTTCTTTAAAGATTTAAATGATTTAGAACATGGTAAAAAGTCACTTATGTACTGCTTCGAGACCCGCTCAATTTATAGATTTTAATGCTACAGGCAAACATCTTTCCTTACATAACTGATATTTCTTATTTTAATACAGCCCATTTTTAAAGCTGAACTTTGAAGCTGATCCCTCTGTAATGCTCGGTGGCACTCCCCAACTAAGCAGAAGCTTGTTATTGTTTTTAAAGGATTTGTACACTGTCAGATGAACAGATGCTAACACGCACCTGTAGTCTGTCTCCGCTGGGAACCATATTTACTGCTACAGTTTAGAGCTGTTCGAAGGTTTTTAAACCACCTTTACAATGAAAGAATAGGCTTTTATGTAGAAAAGCTTTGCAAAAAGCATCTGCTTTGTATATCTTGGTTTTTTTTCTTTTTTTTTTTTTGCTAGAACTAAAAATTGTTGTATATCTTTTGACTTGAGAATTTCTGTTCAAAATACCAACTTTCTATGGGAGAAAAAAAAAGAAGAGATTGAGAGGATTTATCTGAGGACTTGTCAAAATTCTGCCCAGACATGGTGATGACAACTTCTGTGTTTTAGCTACTTATCATGATTTGTTGATGTTTTAGATACACTTGTTTGATATTTGTATTCATGTGGCTGAAGTAAACGGCTTATTTGGGGTTTATGCCTCATTTTGGCATTGACTTTAATTTTCTAAGACTTTTGTGCTTAGTTTTAGGAGCTGGTGGATGAGAGTGAAGGGGTAGGGTGAGCACAGCAACTTGGAGACCTTCTAACCTTAACTCTGAGGTGCTTGGTGCTCATATCTCTATTCAGTCATGAACTTGCAGCATGTTCATTAAGTTACCCCCAAGTATCTTGAGGGAAGAAAACAGGGGATAAGTAAAACCTAAACTTTTTAGACTAATAGGCAATATTAGCACAAAGCCAAACAGACTTAAAGGACCATGAGAAATGACAGGCTAGCAATTAGAAGACAGTTTCTATTTAATAGAGGAAAAAAAATTCCGAGCAGGTCTCAAATGGAGGCAAGAAACTTCAAAATTGGAACATTTTGTGTGAAAGCAGCTTTGTGTCCTGGCTATCGGTGCCTGGAAGGGAGAGAAGGTGACAGCCAGATCTCTGGGTGCTCCCTTTGAAACCTTAGCTGTAACTATCCCTCCCACCACCAATGAACCCCCACAACCCCCAGGTTTCTGTTTCCAGCTCTTTAATTAGTGTGTGTGTTCCGAGTGTGATTTCTGGACCCATGCTCTTGTTCCTCCCTAGGGTATCATCCCATGTGGACACTTTGTCTCTGACAGAGGGACAAGCACAGTAAATGGTTTCTGTTTTGATGAAGCTCTTTATCTACCTCTACCATCTCAAACTGCTCTCCCAGTTTATAACCCGGAGGCTGCATCCCTGCCCACTGATAATCATGTGCGTACCTTGTATAACAATTTCACTTTCCTATTTAACCTAAATTGCCACTTGCAGATATAGAACCATAGAATAGTTAGGGTTGGAAAGGACCTGAAGATCATCCAGTTCCAACCCCCCTGCCATGGGCAGGGACACCTCACAATAAACCATGCCACCCAAGGCTCTGTCCCATCTGGCCTTGGACATCGCCAGGGATGGAGCATTCACAACCTATGTTTTTAAGTCTGTATTTAAGCATGTATCGTTTGGGGCTAGGCTGATGGCAGGACTTATCCTGGGTTGATGCAGAAACACACTGTTTCCCCAGTTGTAAACCCCATCATTTAGCAGGCGGAGACTGTCACACTGTCACAAACTGGGTTGCATGGGAGCCAGCAGCAACACTCTGCTTCTCTAGAGATGAGTCATGCTATTTCAAACTATCTGGATAATCAGTAAACTGAGATCTGCTGCTTTACAGTCAATATATAATATTTGCTTTGCCTTTGTGCACTACTTTACATTTTGGATCCTTTGCCATTAGGATTCGAAGCATATAAACTGCATCTAATCCAATTTATCCTGTTCATCTTGGCAATGCTTGCAATGCTGACAGCTTAAAGAAAACACTTAATTTGACTAAGTGTTTTCAGTTTACTTCTCAAAATATTTGAAATCATTAAAGCCAGAGTACCCCTGCAACAGCAATACACACAGTTCTGACCCACTTTAGCAAGTTAATTACGATTTGTGTGACCCCGTGGTCTTAGCTTATGCTGCAGGTTGAAGCAGTTTACCTGGCTAAGACTGGGTTCGGTATCTGAGAATAATTCTCCTGTATTGATGCTTTGTAAACTGATTTTTAAAGAAGCTCTTCGAGCAGCAACAAGGAATACTGGGGACATGATGTAATGTGGCAGGAAGGTTGGAACTGGATGATCTTAAGGTCCTTTCTAACCCTAACTATTCCATGATTCTATGTTGTGTCTCCTACCTCACTGTGCCAAGCATGGCACAAGGGGGCTGAGTGCTGAGGTCCCCATGCAGATTCTTTCCTGCTCTAAGGCTATTTGAGTCCATGTATTCATAGCTATTTGTATTCTTTGCTACCTGCTGGAGATGAGGCACAGCAGAGGGACATAGAGCAGTCCTGGGAGTGTCCTGATGAGCACAGGTGATTATGAACAGTGGCTCAGTAGCACTGGAGCGTACCAGTGCTGATGGGGTCATGGGCTGCATCCTACCCTCTGCACAGTATGCTCATAGCTGAGGACTTGTCACAAACCCCTTTGTGATGGCATTTCACCCTTCCCCTTCTGCAACCCAACAGGAAGAAATGTAATCTAGACTTACTGTAATTACCAAACACAGATTCCAGACATGGAGCAGGATGGAAAAGAAGGGAGAAAGCATACATGAGAATAGAAATGGACCTAACAGTTTATCAGGGCAAGCAGCAACGTGTTACGCTAGAGCAAGGCAAGTGCATTTGCTGGTGCCATCATAGATAACACTGAGGCAGCATAAGCATCCGTACATGGTAATAAGCGGAAAATATATCCTGAGCTCCTTAGTGGTCTTACACCTTGGCCACGCATACCACCGTGTCTCTTCTGCCAGTGTGGGTTACAACAGCTCATTTAGCTGCTGCACCTGAAGTGTTGGGAGATGTCAATAAAGTCCCAATGTTTTGGGTGTCTTATGATCCCGTTTGTCATTTGGATTCATGTTTACTGTAGTTAATCATTCAAGACCGATGAAAGAGTCATCTATTCCCAATTGCTTGCAAAAATTGCATTAAAACAATCCTATTATGAATTGCTGATTTTTAGCTGCTGGATACGAGCAGGTGATTCAATATTGTGGTTTGGTAGCACTGAAGCATGGTGGTGATGATGCAGCCTGAAATTGCCAGTCATTGAAGGGCAAGAGACACACTACAACAGCAGTGAGCTTGATTTGGCACCTCATCATGATATAATTTTGCTCTGTAATTTTTTTTCCCCCTTTTTAATGATTTGCTCAAGACTTCCCTTTCAGAGACGTGTGCTGGCAAGTTGCAATACCTCAGAGAAGGGAAAGTCCAGCTCTGCAGTAGGAGTAAGGACTTGGAAAATGCAACTGGTGCGGAAGAGCGAACAAGGTCACTGGCGACACAGCTCTGCTCCATCTGTGCAGGCACGCTCGTGAGCAGAAGCATTCCAGCAACGTGGCATTTTGTCACATTATTCCTCTCCTTTTAAATTTCAATAGCTAGTTATTTGCCTGCCTTTGGTTGGGAGACAAAGCCCCTCTTTGTGCAGCCACACAAGGCAGCTATCTCATGTAATGGAGAAATGAAATGCTAATTCCTCCTATAAGGCAGGAATGGTGCTTGTCTGGGGAAGAAGGAAGCATTGTCCAGCTACGGAGGCAGAAGGAAGTGGTGTTGCCCAGTGCCCCTGACAGTCCCAAAAGGTGGAAGAAACCATCATTTGTGGAGTCTTCTGATAACGTTGACATCAAAATCTTCCATGCCTCAATTTCATCTTCCATAGAACAGGGACAAAATTTACTATGTTTTGTGCAGTTCAGCAAAGCATTCCAACCTGCACTTTCTGTTTGAAGTACACAAGAAGATCCCCAGCTGTCTGCACAGATCAATATACATGCTAATGGATTTTGTAACATTGGGTCTGAGTAATTTGTAAAGGGCCTGGAGAAGTCTAAGCAAAGATCATTAAAATGACTAAGAAACAATTTTAACCATCCTTTTATTTTTCTCTTTTTAATCCATTTTTTAAGGAAATGGAAATTTTCACATAAAATGTTAGTATTTTTTCTTTATCTTTGTAATTGAGGTGTAGTGCAGAGTAAATTACTAGTTAAAAATTAGTGAAGTAAAAGAAAGCCAATGCTGGAGCAAGGGACACTAAGAAATTGATTTGTTCAGTATCAGCATCCTGATAAGAGCAAAAACTGTTGTGCATTGTGCATATGGAGAGTTATTCAGAGCTTAAACTGGTGACACAGTCAGGGGACAGTTTAACCTCTGGCATTAGCCAGAATTGGGCAGGGATATGAGCCAGTGCAGCAGTGCTAATTAATGCACCCTGAAGGGACACAACGAGGCATTGGCCCTGGACACCTGAGACATACTGCTGTCCATGCTGAGGTGCCAGCTAGTGTTCTCTCATAAAAATAACCCAAGTTAAGAAAATAAGAAAAGGCAGAATTCCAAGCAATATAGATAAAATAAGATTTAGACATCAAATAATAAAGTGAGTTCAGTAATGCATCTCTAGTTCATTAATACAGGGCAGAAAAAGCCCTGCTGTATCTGCCATTATTGAAATGCAGAAGCTTCATTCCCAGGCCAGGCAGTAGCATCCTTGCTGACCTCATTTGCCCTGCCTAGGCTGAGAGCTGACAGCACTCACTCCCCTCATGTTGGGACAATATCCAATGAAGAGCAAGGATAAAATCTCAGGGCGACCAGCTCTGTAGCTAGACTGGGGGCAACTAAGAAAGGATCTCTGCCTGCATTAATGGTGGATACAAAATAAACCTGTTTCGGACTGAGCAAGAAACCAGGACAGGATTTGATTCCTCTTCTGCTTCTGGTTTAGTATTAGTAGTGCTTTGTCCTTTACTGGCATTCAGTCTCAATGAATTCAGTACTAAAAATCACCAAACACTCAGCAGTCCACAAGCTGAAAACCACTGCCTGAAAAATCAAGCTGTTAAGGAAGTATGGTAGTAAGATCTTGGCTTCATTAGACGACCCATTCTTGATAACCAAAGCAAGGAAGTAGTTCGTCCAAACTAGCTAGAGTCATGTTAGCCTGGGTTTGTTTCAATATATGCTTTGGGGGTGAATGGGTTCTTAAGTATGTATCCACTTGAAATATCTCAATGTTTCTGAGGAAGCAGACCCCAAGGACCTTGACTTCATGTCAAAGACAAGCCCTAGTATGGAGTGCTAGAAAAAGTTCTTCCCTCAGCACACTATGAGAAGATCAATGCTGGATATATGTAAGTGAGTATATACCCTCAATATGTTACTATTCCTCTAAAACATGTTTTGTTGGCATTTAATCTGGTAACAGTGCATGGTTGTATGGGGCACTAGTTTACAACTGCCTGGATGGTAGGAGAAAGGAACCATTTGGCAAATCAGACCAGACCAAATGGTATTCATTTGGTTAATCACCAGCTATTAAAATGGCATCAAATCATAGTAACCTATTTGTTCATCATTCAGTGCACAATTTTCTGCATAATATATTCATAACTGCTGTACCCAAGCTAATTTTAAATAAGCCAGCAAAGCTGGTTTCCAGAACTCTCCTGGGAAATGGATGGGTGGACTGATTGATCTCTTCTTGGGCTAAGCCCCCACAAAATCAGAGCTGATTACATTGGTGTTTAACTTTGAAATAAGCTAATTTGGGATTTAGACTGAGTTTTAAAGCTCTGCATGTTTTTAATCTCTTGCATTACTCCAAGACTCATTCAACTTTCAGTACCTCCAGGAAGGTTGTATTCATTATGTTCACACTAAGCATGTGAACGTTCAGGCATCATTGCAGATTGCTTTGTGATTTCTATTAGCAGCAACCTTCAACAGCTCCCTGATGGTTCCTCTCTTTGTCACCATGAATTCAAAAAGTGGTGAATATTCTTCAACTGAGGAATGTATCAGTAACTTTGATTTTGGTCTTCAAAGTGCTGATATTGTTTCTGAGGACTGATACTTCACTGCTGGGATGGGAGCCCTTTAGATTTACGGGAAGCAGAACAGGTTACAATGAAACCTCAGAGACATCTTAAGGCTAGCTGAATCTTTGGCTTTTCATTTCATTCCATTCTGCACATCATTTGATTGGTCATTTTATCACCAGTTATGAAGTGAAATTAGATAATCTCAATGCCATATGGTATACAATATTTATAGTTTAGTATGTTTTCCATATATGTGCACTAAAGCCTGCTTCAGGGATTTGTTGCGGTCCTTGTGTTTACAGGATTTGGGTCTTGGGTGAAAGAAGATATTGACAGTTGCTAATGTTTGATTTAAACTGAGGCGTTGGAGGCCACAGGGGTGATCCCTAATTAAAGTCAATTTGTACTTTCTGTCCTTCTGCAGGGAGGCTATTAGGGCTCCCCAGGGCCACACCCCATGTCCACCCAGCTCTGCAGCCTCTGGTAGTGATGGGGAGGAGGTGACCCAGCTCATGGGAGGCTGGGGATGCTTAACCTGCACACCAGCTCCCCTGCCAAATGACCCACTATATCTCCTCCAGGTCTCTGACACAGGTCAGCTTAACCCTGAGGAACCTCTCCAAGGATTATTGTCTGTGTTGGGTTTAACTTCAGATTTCTTGCTTTCTATCAAAGTGTTCCATTTTCCTTGAAATCTTGATAAATAAGGAGCCACAGGATTAATTACGTGGGACATTAGTCACTCAATATGTGTCATTATTTTCCCGAAGCAAGACTAAATGAGCGCCACAGGAAGGGTCTTGGAGATCTGTGTTTGGAGTTGACTAAAATGTTATAGAAAAGGAGCATATTATTAACCCTAAATGTTAGCTGTCTAGTACAGGTACCTGCACTGGAGCCCTTAGAGAGTTGCAAGGTGTGAATATCCTTCATAGAATTTCTTGACTGCTTCTCATCAGAAAAGGTCCCCATATCTTCAGCCCCAGAAAAAGCAGTAGCAAAGCTGTGCCAAACTGTAGAACAAATGTGTTGGTCTGCTTGAGTCCCACATCCCACTCCTCATCTCTGCCTCTGTTGCCATGCCTTGGTGACTCTAAGTTGTAATGGCAGACATGATAGAAATTGGTTGAAGACAGACCAACAGTTATTAAAAAGGAGTAAATAACAATAAGGGACAACAAACCCTGAGAGAAGAGAAGCAAGGTTCAATTTCCCTCTAAGAACCCAAAGAACACTTGAACAAAGAGGAATTAATAAATGTTACAGTCAGTTTTTTTTTGATAGGATTCTTGCAGAATATGATTTCATAATCCACTGTCTCTAGTGAACAACAAGACCTCTGTAAACACTCAATATTCAAATAGAAAATTGTTTCTTGTAGGCTTCCATGGCACAAAATAAAAGCTCTGTAAATCTGGGCCTCCATATGTGGTTCTCAGCTGGTGTAAGTCCCTGAATGAATTACATGTGAACAGAGAAATTAATGCTACACACATGGTGGCCAAACTTGAAAGCAAAAATTGCAACTGAGAATATACTGCAGTGGATTGTGAAATATTTGAAGATAAATGGAAGCTTGAGTCCTTGTTGATATAATGCATCATTGACGCATTTCAAGGGACACACAACTATCACAGTGAGATAGTACAATGCTGAGATTTGGGAGAGTGAGAGGACTCGCTCTTTAAAATCAAAGTCTCAACTTAAGCAGGATGCAAACTTTAAAGGCAAATATGCAGTTTTGACTCTCTAGTGTAATTGTGAACAAAGATTGGGTGAAAGACTTCCCCCTTTAAAAAATCTGTTCAGTAAATGTGTATCCTGTCTGTGTTTTGAAATGATTGTGCTCTAAAGCTGCTTTTGTTAATCAGTCAGCATTGACGATGAATTACCCAAGGGTTTTGGTACTTTTGAAACAGTTGCAATCTTTTTGTTGGTTTTTTCCCCTTTCTCCTCTCGACAGAGTAGGAAGGAAGAATGTGCATGTTACAGTGAATTCTAAATGAGGACTGTGCCTCCCCTGTTTGCAAAAAGTGAAGCAAAGCAGTAAAAATAATAAATAAAACAAATGAAACCCTCTTTAATCCATTCATGAGCTTGAGTGTTTCAAGTAAGCCATAATATTAAGACAAAGAGTTCTGAAAGAGATGGATCAGAGGAAAGGGCAATTGCTTCAACCATGTCAGCCTGTTTAATTGAATTACGTATTTGTCAGCACTGTATTTTCCCACGTCCAGGATTCTTACTGTTGATTCAGGGCTTAAGGCCTAAATAGAAAGGGCATGACTGCCGTGTATTTTGATCCCCAACAAGCTGTGTCCTTTGAAATGCCGCCGCTTGGCGTTTGGAAGAATGCTGGAGTGCCTTGCTGCAGTGGAGCTCACCAGAAGAGAGGTGGTAAAAACATGTTCCCCCCATGGATTTGACCTTGCCACAGCATTCTGAAGGAACTTGACTGAGAATTTTTAAGCCTGATGCTATTTCTGTAAGTTTATTTGCATTTATCACAAGAACAACTTGGACTGGGGTGGTGGACCAAGAACGGCCAGCAGCCAGGGACTCTCAACTCTTCTTTGAATTGATTTGGCAGGGGTTTCAATGTATGAAATCTATAGTTTAGTCCTGGGCAATAGGAAATTTTCATTGCCTTATGATAAATATTTAAACTGTTTTCCTTGTTGGTCTGTTGCACAAAAGAAGTGCTTCTGTCTCCCTTCCCTCAATGGATATTTTATCCCTCATATCACACAACAGGGCTGGAGGGAGCCACTGGGACTTGGACAGCAACAGCTCAGGCTGAAGCAGGAGATAAGTAAAACTTGTAAGCTGTAGGCCGGAGTACGTGTCTTGTTTCTGTAGAGAGCTTCCCACTCTGGCATGCTCCTTTGTCCGGTCACCCTCCTACTACTGCCGTATACCTAAGAACAAGTAGCAATTTGACTGCTTTTTCTCTTCCATATTGGTTTTGATTATAGATCATTTTGAGGACAAGTGGTCTGTGATCATGAAGAATATGATTGGTTCTTTGTCCAACTCTATGTTTTTGCAGAACTTTGGGAGCATGTTGCTACTGGGGTGTCAAGCATAAACCATGCCATAGCTGGAGCAAGTTGGCAGGGGACCCTGACTCCGATAGAATAGACACTAGAAGAAGGATGCTTGAAATTGGCCTCTCCATGAAAGGAGTCCACATAAGAAGACTGCCGAGTCACTTACTAAAATTCAACCAAATACTCAGTGTTTCTTACTGAATGATGTTTGCCTAACTTACTGTGCCCAAATCCTCAATCACCTTTCATTTATAGGGAGTGCTCATGGCCTAGATGCCTCCTTTTCCATTGTATTGTACTCCAAACACCTATGAAATTCCACTTTTTTAGAGGCTGGAATAGTTCTTTCCTGATTAGAAGGTGAGTGACACAGGTGAATGCCTCCTTCTGCTTACACTGGTGCTGGAGGCATAAAATAACTTAAGGTTGGTGCTGTGGGATCATTCCCTCTGTCCTGAATGCTGAGAGTAGAATCTGGCTTTTTTACACTAAATTGCACTTCAGTTGTGCTTAAAGGATGGACACTATGTTCCTTGAAACACCCCATACATTAATTGGGCCATTTAAGGCATGTTTTTGTTTGCCAAAATTGGTAAGTGTGAGATGCAATAGAAACAGTGTGCATTTAATTTATTTTTTTTAAGCTTTAATTTTAGGATTGGGTGGTTTATTCCGAGAAATATCTTGGTGAAGGACAGGTTACCAGGCTCAACATAGCAATGGCTGGGAGAAGTTCTGTACTTTATAACCATGCAGAGGTCTATCTTAGATCTTGAACTTTTATGGTGCTTTAAAGTACACTTGTCCCTGCTAACAAGCCCACCCATCTCTGCCACTCATACTGGCTTTTTCCAGTGAATTTTTCATTGTCATTGGAAGGGTCTTCATTATGCCTCCAGTCCAAGGTGAGAGGAGTGAGGTGAGGTGTCCCTGCCCATGGCAGGGGGGTTGGAACTTGATGATCTTAAGGTCCTTTCCAACCCTAACTATTCTATGATTCTATATTTCTTTCAGCTGTCTCTAGTTCTCCCAAGCTGCATCAAGGCACAGCTTTCCCTCCCGCTGAACATGCCATTTTAGCAGCATTGATTGCAGGCATTTTCTTTTAAGAAGTGCTAAAATAGGTTCAATAAATGAAAATGTTATGACCCAAGGAAATGTCCAGGTGGAAGGGGCTGCTGCTGTCAATGTGGTTCCACAAAAAATGTACGGCAAAGCTCCTCCAGAGTTTCAACCTGCCCATATGCAGAGTGGTTTGACTTGGTTATTCCAGTTCTGTTGAGACTGGAGCCACAAAGCCACCTCACAGGCTGCTTCAGTGTGCCACAAATACCTGTGTGGTCCTGTTACCTCTGCAGTAGTCTTCATTTGTCCTTCCAATGGGCTGTAGGAAGAGCAGCGCCACCACCTCAATTCAGAGAAAGAAATGTGATGAAAGAGGTTAAAGACTTGTGTGAACTGGCTCAAAGATGATGCATTGAAATCAACATTTCAAAGCACTGAGCTAACCACTAAGTTATCCTTCTGCAACAGAGCAAATGGGCCGCACAGTGACAATAAAAACTTGACGGACTCTGTAAAATCAGACTGAAAACCTTCTTCCCCTCTCTGGCTAGCTGAATTCAAAGGCAAAATTGGTTCTCTGGAATGCAAAGATTTCATATGCCATCTTGCCTTGTTCCTTTATAATGTTTTTAGTTTATATATGATTTCAAATAGTGCCTGAAATACTTCATTTTAAACACTTTTAAGTACTGCTGTTTCACATACTACTTTATTCAAGTTTGGGGGGATTTTTATTTATTTTGCACTTCCTTTTTTTCTCCCCCCCCCCTTTTTTTTTTTTTTTTGCACATCATGCAGTTCAGATGCATTTTAAATATTTTCTGTTCATGTCAGAGCTCTGGTTCTGATGTGTGCCCTCACGTGGCTGCTCTGAACCCACCACATGTTAAAAGGATGAATATTAACTTTTGTTTTTTTTCCAAGTGACTCTTTAATTGAAAAATTCAATATTTAATGAGTTGTTTCTATCTAGAAGGGAGAAGGAAGGGAATAAAACCTGCAGTTCATTCCCAAACACAACTCATGCTGGTGTCTGGTACGTGGTCAGCAGTAAGCTGACAGCAATTAGTGTTAATACAGCCTGTACATAGGACACCTATGGTCTGTACCCCCACTCTGCCTCCAGCCCTCGGTACCTTACCTCCACCCGTTCACATATAGCATGTGTTCTGCCTTTTGAGTAGAAAACATCTCTGGCTGTGGTTCTTCATACAACTCCTTACTCTATCAATGTGTTTAGGTAAATTTGCTTCTACTCACATAAAACTGTGTAATCAAAACAAATGGCATTTCTAATTGAGCAAGGCCCTCTTGGTAATGAAGGGCAGCAGCACTGCTGAGATCACTGGTTTGCGTTCTCTCCGTGTTCGGGAGACTGATTTATTTGTGAAATCAAAGCAACCCACCAGATTAGCCATCTAACTAGCTAGCTGCGTTGTTTAGACTCACTTGTTTGCTCTCTCATGACATCCAAGTGAACAAGCTATATGTCAATGAAAGCGTTGGCGCTCTATCGTAGATTATAGACTAGTTTGAAGTGTAAAAAAAAGGTCCTGAAATGGGGCTAAATACAGTAGTTAATTTTTTTTTCCCCACTGAGCATATGCTGCGAATGGGAAAGGATGGTGTAATGTAAATGGAGGTTTCATTAGCGATGATATGTGGCAGTCCCTGGGTAAAGGAAGAGAAAGCAAAGCTGGGAGCACCTATAGACTTCACAGGCTTGTACCCGTAAGGGAGAAGCATGTACAGAGATGTGCTAAGGGTGATGAAGGGTAAGAGTTGTTCTTCCCCCTCAGCCTCTGTTTGGGCCTCCCTGTAAATGCAGCATGTTTGCCAGCCTTAGGCAGCTTGGATGCAGAATGAGTCCCTCTCTTTGCATCTGGCCTCCAGAAAGCAGTTCTTGCGGACAACAGGCAAGCACTTGCTTCCATTGGGAGTTTTAATATTCCTATCAGAAAGGCAGAGGGTCTGCGGGGAAATATTTTTGGTCAAATGTATTCCACGTATCCATCATTCTGGTTTTAAAAGTTCTTATTTAACTTGTCCAGAAATTTCAATCATTGGCCTGGCTGTGTTTCTTCCCCCCTGACTTCTTCCTTGCAGCAGGTAGGGGAAGATGCCCCACATGTTGCAGGACTGACCACACTGAATGCTGAAGACCTGAAGCAGGCATGCTGTGCATCTCCATTATCTGAAGGAGATCTTAGAGCAGCCTTCCAGTAAGTAAAGTGAGCCTGCAAGAAAGCTAGAGAGGGGCCTTTTACAAGGGCATGTGGTGATAGGACAAGGGGAATGGCTTTAACCTGCCAGAGGGGAGATTGAGATGAGCTCTTAGGCAGAAGCTCTTCCCTGTGAGAGTGCTGAGGCGCTGGCACAGGGTGCCCAGAGAAGCTGTGGCTGCCCCATCCCTGGCAGTGTTCAAGGCCAGGTTGGACACAGGGGCTTGGAGCAAGCTGCTCTAGTGGAAGGTGTCCCTGCCTGTGGCAGGGGGATGGAACTGGATGAGCTTTAAGCTCCCTTCCAACCCAAACCAGTCTGGGATTCTATGATCGTTGCCCTCTCACCAGCTCCTCGGCTGCTGTTAAAACGGACTCAAGAACTGCTGAGCTCAGCAGTGCCTCACCAGGACCCGCAGATTCACGGCTTGTTTCCCTGCCTAAACTCCGGCAAGGTCTGACTTGATGGCACCTTGGCTTTCCTCCGCTGCTTTTTATTGTTTAGCTGCTTTTCGCTGCATCAGGTCTCGGGGGATGACAGTCTGTGACTCGGGGGGCCGGGGCTGGCCGGTGCGGGGTGCTAGCACCCCACCATGGGGTTTGGGTCCGTTGCAGCCCGGCGGTGCGCGGGGCAGGGGCGGGATGTGGGATGCGCGGGATGCGGATGGCCTCTGCTGGGAGCCGCCGCTCACTGCACCCGGGGCCAGCCGAGCCGGGGTTTACCTCCAGGAAGGAGAAGGGAGGCACAAACCTCTGTGCAAAGCCTCCTTTTTGTCATAGCCCATTGCTTTTGCTTAATTTCCCCCATGCAGACCCTGCTGCTCCGGAGACCTACGGCTCTTGCTGCCTTTGCACCCCTACCCAGCGGAAGGCAGGCAGGCACCCAAAGGCATCTGCCAGCACAACTGCCTGCAGACTGTGCTGGGGAACCAGATGCAGCAGGGGAGGGTGAGAGAGAAAAAAAAAAGAGGGGGAAAAATCCCTTCCTTGGCTTGGCATCTGTGCAGCACACATGCCAAGCAGTGCGGGAGCAGGGGGAGAGGAAGCGGGGGGCTATTTGGCACCCCCACAGCCCACAAACAGTTTGGGTTGGAGCTGAGAAACAAGCGACGTGTGCTAATGTAAAGTGTGTGGGGTTTGAAATGTGAAAAGCCCGTGCTGGAATTGAAAAGCATGCCGACCACTCGGCTCTGCAGGCTGAGTTCAGCAGCCGAAATCCTCCTAATGAAGGGGTGACTTTCTGCATATGGGCTATGTGGGGTGTGTTGTGAGAAGGGGACCCCATCTCTTATCTTTTTCAGGAGGAGCTTAAGGTGTCCTGGGACCATTCAGCTGCGGCACTCAGCTCATACAGCAACCCACTTTGTTCAATGTTCAAGCCTGTACAGGCTGCTCGAAGCAAGATATAAAGCAGGTGTTAGAAGCCTCTGGAAAGTTTGCTGTCAATTACTGTGATTTCCTCTTCCCGACAAAGACTTAAAAGCTGAATGGATCTTTTCAGTTATGTAAATGCACTTTTCCATAAATACTTATTTTGCAGCAGAAACCACACATGCACAAAAAAAAAGCCTGTGGGGGCTGGTGTGTGTAGTCAGGGACTGATCTAATCCTGCTCACGTCGGTGAGGTCGTGGGGGTATTGGGGCTGGCAGTGTCCTGGGTCAGCTCTGAGTGTGGGTGTCTGAGGCTGCCACCCCATTGTGGGTGCTCCCAAGGAGGTGTGCAGGGCATTTCTGCACCCCGCTGTGTGCACTCTGCTCTCTGGTGGGCAGTGAGGCTGGGACAGGATGTAGCTTTCAATCTTGCGGAGTCTGAATTGAACAGGAGTTGTCTCGCAGCACTGATTTATCAGGAGAAAACCTCCCTCCCGCTGTCAAATTTGAGAGGATTATATTTGCACCATGGCTGTGAAGACTAATCCATTGCTTTTTGCTTCTGAAGAGCCAGAGGTTTCCTGAGCTTCTGGACTGTGAGCTAAAACTCCTTTGCAGGCATGGCTGGATGTGAGTTTTCTCTCTTCACTGCAAAGGCTGTGCTCAAGGGAACAGCAACACAGTGGATGAGACTGGGAGGACTGGGCTTAAGGTTCGCTCTCAAACTGGTGGATGTCTGGTGGCTTCAGTAGATGGCAATGCATGACACTTGCAACGTGCTTTTGGGGAGAGAAATCTAAATTGTGGGGCAGGCTGCTTTTACAGGGCATCTTAAAAATCATTGGAGAACAAGAAAGTACTAAAGATCTTGTTTCTGTATCTCATTAGTTTTCCAGGGTGACTTTTAGTGGGTTAAGATAATTATTTAGAGGAATGATTTTTCTTTTATGCAATCTCTGCAATTCAAAAGCCATTCAAATATTCTTCCCCCGCAAGTACCTAAAGTTTAGCAATCTCTAGATGTATTTACTTATATACACTTAAAACTGATGACTGCCCCGATGCTGTTTAAGCCCATTCCATGATCTACTACAGCTTGATTCCATGTTTCCCATCTACCTTGCCCCATAATGGGTTGAATTGCTGTGTACGGGTAGGAAACTGCACCAGGTCTCCAGGAGCATCGTTTCAAATCTTCCTGTGGTCACTGACTTGCTGGGTTACTCATTAAATTTGGCTTGTGCTCACCTGTGTTTTCCTACCACACGCAGGGTTTGGCAAGCCGGGGCCACCGACCGAGTGTGAAGCACTTGGATGCCACAGTGACAAGGCTGTGTTTGTGCCCAGGGAGCATGATTTTTGGGGTGAGCTCCAGCCCTGCAGAGCAGATGTGTTGAAGAGCACATCATGTATGAGTCTCTTTTAAGTGCCCCCAAAATTCACTGAAGAAATTACCAGTATCTCGCTAGCGATCAAAGCCTCCCATGGGGACTGCTCCAAAGCGTGCTGAGCTTGGCTCGCTCTCTGCTCCGTAAGTTAGCCAGGGAATGACTTCCAGAGCCCCGCGGTGCTGCTTCTGCTCTTGCATTTGCAGGAATCACAGCAAGAATAAAGGATCCACTGAGGGCTGCTAAACATGGACTTAACCCCTTGGGAGGGGTCCGAGCTACAAGTCACTGCAAGGTGGGAGAGCATAGGAGAAAACTATCCATGTCCTCTCCTGAGGAAAGCACATCAGTGGGAGAGACCAGCAATGGGGGGGCACATTCAGAGGTGCAGCACCCAGTTTCCAGGCTAGTGTGGGGCTGTGTGTTGTAGGGGTTTGCATGTGGGACCTTGCCAGGCAGGTCCCACTGCAGGACTTGGCACTTGCATCAGAGCAACTACAAGGATTTCTTTCAGTGGAAGCAGGATATGTTTTCTGGGACACCAAACCTGCAGTATTTAAAGATCACAACCAGTGTCTTAAATTCCAGGGAATTGGGGTGTGCTTTTATTTGGAAATAATGTGATAGCCATGTTCTAAGTTTTTAGAGCAGCCAGGGTTTTAATTTGAATTTCTCCCTCTTTCCTGTAGGACTGATGCTGCTGTACATGCATAATGACACAGAAAGCCTAGAGGATAGTTTTACCATGCAGCTGACAGATGGCAAGCGCACAGTCCAAGGGACACTTTACATCTACATCATGCCAGTCAACGATGAAATCCCTCATCTTTCCAGGTTAGCTATCTAAGTGACATTCAGTGCGCAAAGACTTAGGAATAATAAAAGGGAAAGAAATGGAAGCAACTCATCTCCCTGCCAGCACCTCCAAGCCCACCCGCAGTAGAGGAGATCTTGCTTTCATTGCATGTGTTGTCCCTGAAAGCAGGCTGTGCATGCTGCTGCCTGGTGCAGGACTGTGACAAGCCACACAATACCATCCAACAAAACCCATTCACGCAGAAAGGGCTGGTTTATGGTCTCTGAGCGGAGGCTTGTTTGTGCTTGAGTTAGTGGCAAAACTGTGGTTGTGTTCATTTAGGCCAGAGTTGCTCCTTTTTCACACTCTGCATCTCTCTCCCACTTCCTTTATTCCCTTCTGTATGTTTTCTCCATTCCCTTTAATCTATTTTTAACAGTGAATCTTGCTGGGAAGAGCATGGTGTGGGCACTTTTTAATATTTAAGGTCTAAAGCCAGGTGAAGGCAGTGTTTAATGCTTGCATTCCTTTCAAGAGAGCCAGAGTGCCACCTCTGGGAATAAGGCTTCAAACAAAGAGGGGGGAACTACACAGAGAGTAATATTAATTGATCATCTCTGTTCACGAGCCGTAAGGTTCTTCTGACATCCTTTTGCCATAAAATAGTCTACCATAAGGTTTTTTTCAGTGCCAAGGGAGGTCTAAACCCTGTCATGAGCTTGCTTTTATTTATTGGTTTGAGGAACATGGGAAGAAACCTGGTCTGGTGGCACATTGTGAGACTGGGATGCGAGAGATGTGGTTTCACTTACTTAATGACTGCAACACATGTTTTGGCCTAATTAGGGTTTCTACTCTTAAGAATTCACAAGTTGAAAGATAAAATCCCGCAGACCTGCTGAACCCCTTCAGAAATGCCAGGTCCAGTCTAAAAAAAAAAGAGGTTAAAATATTGATTTTGCTTCTTGACTTATGTAGACTTTATAACATCTCCATGGGCCATAGTGGGAAGAGCATCAGTAAGGCTAATACTTGAGTACCCTCTCTACATGGCAATGGTAACAACATTTTCTTGACTCACAAAAGTAGTTTGTAGAGCTAAAAATAATTTCTATTCTCATCCCACAAGAACTTCGTGGACTTGAAAAGTAAAACTTCTGCCTCAAAGAGAGAAGAAAATCAAGCACAATCTTGTATCCAGGTCAAGCTCTTCCCACTAGCAGGGTTTGAATTCATGCTGTCAGAGCATGAGAAACCTGTTTGATCACAAAATGGCTGGTGAACTCCTCGTTTTGAAGATAACTGCAAGCTTTGTATTGAGGTATAAATCAACACACATGCAAAACCCCACGTTGTTGTGCATGGGGATGCTTGAGGCCCCTTTGCTGGGGTCCTTTCTGCAGGGGAAAGCAGAAAAACCCAGTGCGGTGGCCCCTCTATGGAAGGGAGCAGCAGCCTGTTGTGTGTTCAGGGGGGCATTGAAGCTCAAAACAGCTTTGGCTCCATTCCCAGAGCATCATGTGTGTGTTTTGAAAAAATTCATGGAAGTAGTAAACAAGTTATAAAATGGACTTCTTCATGTCCCTGCTTCCTACCGCTGTTTCCTTAGGAGCTTGCAGCGCACAGCCATCGAGCCCCTTTGCCTGGGGGGGAATGCTGCCGGCCTGCCCCTTCCCTCTCAAGCCAGCTCCTCTTCTTGCAAGGCTCAGGTCTGCTACTGCCTATTCTCCTTCATCCTGCTCCTCTATGCCTATTCCCTTGCTCTGGCTTTCTTATGCTTCCCATCCTTCCTTACTTCCCCCCATCTCTTGCAATTTCCCTCTCGTTGTCTATCTGAGGACGGTTGTTGGTGCTATTTCTGTTTCCATGCACGTGAAATGGCTTTGCTGGATCCGTATGTTCGTTGCTTCCTAGTGTGAGCAACCCCATGGAGACATCCCTTATTTAGGCTTTTAATTTCCCTGTTATTTTCTAGTCCGTCAGAGGTGAGCTTCATATCTGAGATCTTGTTTATGCGTTCATGGAGCAAATTCAGCCCTTTCGTAAGGGAAGGAAATATGCCAGTATTGGCGTTTTCCATCAAGCCACAGCGCTGGGAGTGTGCTCTTCTTCTGCACAGAGCTGTGAATCCAACTCGTGGTTTCATCCAAACCTGTGAGGCTGAAGGACAACATAAGAAGAAAATCACATGCGCGTACATGGCAAAGTTTTCTGTCCCAGGCTGTGGGAGCAGATTTGTTGAAATGTTTTTAAAGAATTCTATCTGCTCGATGCTAAGAGGAGCCTGTTCGTGCTTAATAAATGGGAGAAATTGCTCAAAAATACTTCCTCCATATGAAAGTGCGAGCCCTGTACTGCTGCCAAGAGACGTGAGACCTGTGGTGTCATGCCGAGTAAGTGCTGGTCACACGAATGAGAAAAGCTTAGGTACAGATCCCTCGCTACCACAGTTTTCCTCAAGATGTGAAAATACAGCAGGGAAAATACTAAGCAGCTTTCAGTCTTTCCAGCCAGATCTGCCTCTCTTGCACACGATCACGGGCCGTGTACCAAACGGTGTGAGAGAGACCAAAATAACAGCTTTAAACAGTCGGAGCTGCTTCTTCCACCACTTTGAAATCAGAAGGAGCTGAAGAAATAAGGAGCCTCAGGAGGAACTGCTGCTTGTTGCCCTGTGCTGGCTGCTCTACCAACACATCAATACTGTTCCTGCTGCAGGTCATGCAGAAAAGCCAGTGGCCTTCCTTGAAGCACATGTATGTATTTTAATTATCCTTACTCGTCTTTGCTAGCTTAGCTAATATCTGTCCACTCTCCCTCCTCAGTACAACCGCGTTCCCAACACCAGCCTGGAGAAGTCTCTTGGTTCCTAGGCACTTCAACTTCCATCCTGAGGAGAAAAGGGGATGTTGGAGGTGTTGGGATATAAATTGTGCTTTAAGTTTTCACAAGAGAGTGTGTAAAGTGAGTAACCTCCATGCAACACAGAGACACGTTGAGCTGGAGGAGGTCTAGCTCAAATTAGAATCATAGAATAGTTAGGGTTGGAAAGGACCTTCAGATTATCCAGTTCCAACCCCCCTGCCATGGGCAGGGACACCTCACACTAAACCAGGTCACCCAAGGCTCTGTCCAACCCGGCCTTGAACACTGCCAGGGATGGAGCATTCACAACCTCCCTGGGCAACCCATTCCAGTGCCTCACCACCCTCACAGGAAAGAATTTCCTCCTTATATCCAATCTAAACTTCCCCTGTTTCAGTTTGAACCCGTTACCCCTTTTCCTGTCACTACAGTCCCTAATGAAGAGTCCCTCCCCAGCACCCCTATAGCCCCCCTTCAGATACTGGAAGGCTGCTATGAGGTCTCCACGCAGCCTTCTCTTCTCCAGGCTGAACAGCCCCAACTTTCTCAGCCTATCTTCATACGGGAGGTGCTCCAGTCCCCGATTGTCAAATCCCCCTCACTAAAAGGACAACCAATGCTGCTGGTTTGTTTTTTCACAGTGCCTCCCTTCCTGTTTCTTTTTTTACTTTTTTTTCTGCCCAGGAGTGTGGGTTTGGAAGCTGAAGCATCTGAGAAAAGGCATTTTTAGTGCTGGACCAGACTCAGACACCAAGGATGCTCCAGGGGATGAACTCAACCAAACTGTTTCCATGTGCCCAGTTCTACAGGTGAAGGCAGCCGTAGCTTTAGTGCTTTTATTTCTCCCTTTTCCTGAGGATAAGTGAAATCCCCAGCCACCTCCTGCAGCAGCAGACTTGCTCTGGAAATGGTTTGGTTCGTGACTTGGATGATAGGGTAAGCAGCAAGACCAAATGCAGGGTTTTATTAGAAACTTTCTCTTGTATGTGGTGGCTCTGGTAGGTCCCTGTAGGATTTCTTTCTCAGTTTCTCCATAGCTGCTGCCCCTGTCCCATCTGGAGCTAACACAACACACCCAGGTAACACTAGGACAAACTAAAAGCATCACTCTGCAGCATCCCAACCCTGCTGGGGAATAACCTAGAGGAAAATCTTTGCTTCTTAAGCTCAACCCTAGAAAGCGCTTCTTGCTATGCATCTCCCTCCACCATCCCTCTCTGTAATGACACATTTTAGCTCACTTTTATATTGGTTCGCTAAGCCACTGTGCTGTCTTCTTCCTTTTATAATTAAGCAACTTGAGAAATCCTTTGAGGTCAATAAATTCTGAGGAGGCTTACATAAAACAGAATATAAAGTGGAGAGCCCTGCCATCAGAAGCCAGTAAAAGTCAGCCTCTTTGCACGACACCTCTGCAAATGGCATTATGTCATTGCCTAATATTAGTAAGAAACAGTAAAATTATGGTTTTTGTTCAGAGCTATAAAAAGTAATGAGTCTCACATAATTTACTGAAGGGAAGGGGAGAGGAGAGAGGGGAGGAAGGTGGCTGTAAAAGTGAACTTCCATTTTTTTGGGCATCCTGAGTGCATTAGGAAATCTAGCTTGTAACACCCAAATAGACTTTAATGTGCTCTGTCCCGTGGACCTGATTTATTTTGTTGTGCTTTGCTTGCCAGGAACACACACACACAAAATCTTTCAGGAGTCAGGTGGTCTTGTTTCGGTAAATACAACAGAATAATCAGAAGCTGGAAAATATTATGGGGTGGGTGAGGACGGTGTTATTCGTCATGGGTCATGGTATGTGGTGAGAGCTGCTGGGATGCTGCAGATCCCAGCTCAGTGAAGCCCATGGTATTATTCTCCATCTTTACAAACAGGGTGACATATTTCTGCAGCTAAATATTTACTCTCTCATCGCAGGAATGTAAGTGCCCAAGCAACAGATCTGTGGAGTCATTCATTTTGGAAGAGGAAGGAAGCGACCCTCTAAGGGAGGCTTTGTGCTGCCGACCTGAATACATAGGTTGTGTGGGAGTTAAATACGAGCTGTGAGGGCTGGGGATGCAGCAGACCACTTCCCTGCTGTGAGCCAACACGTTCATGAGCAATAATCTATAATAAGGACCGGGCTTTACATGGAGAGCCAAGCACTGTAGGAGATGGCTGCTTGGCTTTTCATCCTGCTTGGTCCTAGCGAAGGTGGAAGCACATGGAAACAGGGTGGGAAACAACCCCTGCAGACTGCACTCTGTCAATGCCAATACTAAATCTCAGACTGGGGCAAGGAGGGGGGAAATATTTTAGCAGTGATATTGTGCAACTAAAGGATAGGAAGGCTTTTTTTTTCACACACCATAACTGTTCACTAATGCATGCATGAACTAACTGTCCTTTCTGTCAAGCTCCTTCATTAGTATTCTTTTTCTTTCTGTACTGGAGTTAGGCTGAAAGAGAGATTATACCGAAAGTTGGCTGGCTATCAGTTGGTCCAATTTTATGCGTTTTAAAATGTGTACTTTTTATAGGGCTAAAAATTGGTCCAGAGCCTCTATGTAAGCAGCAGCTACAGGGGCTGGTGGCTGTTAGTTCTCTCTTTGAATCCCCAATTGATTCTCGTCTTGGGATATTCATCCCAAATACGTGCAAGTCCCTTGAACACCACTGAGCTTTTCTGGAGCTCATCAGTGCTGATGAGTGGGGAACAGCCCAAGAGCCATCAGCGACAGCTAACGTCAAGATGCGAAATAATCAATATTAATGCATGGAAGTGCATATCCAAAAAGCCAACAGATACAGTGACAGCCCTAGAAGGTGCTTCAGCATGGTGAGTTATAAGTGGTTCTGGGTTGGGAAAGATGAAGTTATCAATGTGCTAAGCAACATCTTGCCCATTTCTGTTCCTCCATGCTCTAGTGACACGAAGCTCCTGTTCTCCTTGGGATACTGCAGTCCTACTTGACCTGTATATGTCTGAAGTGTATTTTCTTTATATATGTATTTTCAAGAGATCACTATTATTTTCTAACTTGCATTCCTGGCACCTCATAATTTTTCTTACATTTCTCTGTGTGGCAAATAAAATTGGTCAGTAAAGGGTGACTTGCTTAGGGCCATCAGAGCTGCTCTTGCCTTTTTCTCTTTCCTCTCTTAAATTTTATCTAAGTGAGAACTTCTGTGGTCACCCCAAATAGCAAGGTATGTGGCCATATAGCAGGTGTGTGTGAGACAAGCACCTCTGGTAATAGCAGCCCTGCAGGGAAGGACTTGCGGGTATTGGTCAATGAGAAACTGAACATAAACCAGCAGTGTGCACTCACAGCCCAAAAAACAGCCGTGTCCTGTGCTGCATCCCCAGCAGTATGAGCAGCAGGTTGAGGGAGATGATCCTGCCCCTCTATTCTTCTCTGGTGAGACCCCACATAGAGCACTGAGTGCTGTTCTGGTGTCCTCAACATAAGGACATGGAGCTGTTGGAGCACGTCCAGAGGAGGCCACGAGGATGAGCAGGGGACTGGAGCACCTCCCGTATGAAGACAGGCTGAGAAAGTTGGGGCTGCTCAGCCTGGAGAAGAGAAGGCTGCGTGGAGACCTCATAGCAGCTTTCCAGTATCTGAAGGGGGCCTATAGGGATGCTGGGGAGGGACTCTTCATCATGGACTGCAGTGATAGGACAATGGGTAATGGGTTCAAGCTTAAAGAGGGGAAGTTCAGGTTAGATATAAGAAAGAAGTTCTTTACTGTGAGGGTGCTGAGGCGCTGGCACAGGTTGCCCAAAGAATCTGTGGCTGCCTCATCCCTGGCAGTTTTTAAGGCCAGGCTGAACAGGGCTTGAAGCAACCTGGTCTAGCAGAAGGTGTCCCTGCCCGTGGCAGGGGTTGGAACAGGATGCTCTTAAGGTCCCTTCTAACCCAAACCATTCTATGATTCTATAATGTCACCAAGGGCCCTGCATGGGCCACAGCATATGTATGGTGCATGGCTTTATAGCCCACACGCCGCCGATCCCAGGCTTTCTGGAGCGAGCGGGTGCCGCACAGTTGCTCTCCACATGTGCCGCAGGTTTGGCACGTCTCCGACGCGTTGGACCTGCTCGTACGTGCTGCTCTGAACGCACCCGCTGCAGACAGCTGGGGAGCCCCCGCCAGCCAGATGGTCGAAAAGCTCCCTGCACCTGAATCCTTAAAAAGCATTTGTTCTCCCCCAAAAAAATCGTTTGCTCTCCAAAAAGGGTTTAGCAGAGACGTGGGCAGCTCTAGCTCTGTAAGGGGGGCTGGTGTGTTGGAACTGCATCGTGTCCCTTTGCCTGTCCCTTACAAATGTTACCGTGTCACCTGGGGTGTGAAGCTGCTGCTTGTGGTGTCTAGACTTGTGATTACTGAAAATTAATTAAACTGAAGGAAATTAGGCTGGAAGGGGAGTAGGCTCCTGGGAGGGGAAAATGGAAGAGAAAATTGGAGACTGGTGTTAACCCCTTCCAGCTACTGACATAGGAAGGGCTCTTAAATGCTCTCAAGGCCACTCGGATACACATAGATAGTGAGCCGGTGTGATTTCAGGAGCTTTGCCCCTTTCACACTCAGACCCCATGCAGGCAGTGTCCGTGGCCCAGGTGTGATGAGCACATTAGAAATGGGCAGCCCATTCTCCTTCCACTCACGTCATGTAAATAGGTCGCTTTATTGCTAGCCAGACCTGAAATAACTTGCAGATCAGCAGTAGGTTTGAAACGAGCTGGTCTGATTGTGGATAAGGTCAGGGAAATGGAGGTGCTCAGATGTAATCTGATAATAAATCAGTGCTTTATGTGATCAGGACAGGAGGCTGGATGGGCAGCAAAGGGAGGTGGTTGTTGTTGGACGGGTCTCCTCTTGTTTTTCCATAGCCTCTTACCTGTTCTTCTGTCTCTTAAAATCTCTCTTATATAGCTTTTCAGCATGGTATCTGAGCGCTTTGTGCCTTCCCCTTGGCATACAGCCACCGTCTGGCTAGCGAGCAAGTACAAACTGTAACACCTGGGTGTCAGCTATGAACATTAGGGTGTGCTACAATGGACCCATCTGTAGTACTTGGCACATGCCGGGGATTTTTATGTGTGGTTGGCTGAAAAGCAGGATCAGAGAGAGAGAGAGGAGGGAGAGCAGGGGAAGAGGGCTCCGCTGGGCACGCAGAGAACATCATTTTGGCAAAGGTGCCAGTAGGTTTCCATGGGCTTGTCTGCTTCTTTGCTCAGCTCATGCATTCAATAAAAATATCCAGGTTGTTTCTAAGAAAAGCAGGAGTAGATTTCCCCAAAGAGCATGCTTAGAAACCTCATTCTTTGTCTCTGGAGAACAAATCTAACACTGTAACTAGGTTTAATAAGAATACCTTTAATAGTAATAGATATAATAAAAACCTGATTTAATAATAACTAGTTTTATTGTTCTTCCACCTGATCCAGGTCCTGTTGACTGACCCCCTGAGCACCACAGGGTTTCTAGCTGGATTTGGAAGGGGGAGCGCTCTGCTTTTCAGGCTGTGGCAGCTTTGACAGTGTTGTGGCCTGGAATAAATTTCAGCCAGGAGCATATGGGCGAGGGCTGCCTTTGGTATTTCCACACTGGTATCTTGAGCCTAAATAGTCGCGATAGTTTCCAGTTTTATTCCATAGATGGAAAAAAAAAGTGTCCCCATCTGAAAATGTCTATATATCTATGAGAAACCCCAGCAAAGCTAGGGAGTGAGTGTAGAGCAGTAAATGGTGCTGTGGCTTATTGCATCAGACTCACCTAAGTGGAAACCCACAGTGCACTGAAAGGAGACGAAACGTTTCCTATCCCCCTCCCCCCCACCTCCTTTATGTGGCACTGATGTGTTTTAAAATGCATGGGCAAAGTTTGTAGTTTATTTCCTCCAAAGGGGCCAAGTCCTGCTGGCATTCTTATGAACAAGCTCATTAGAATAAAATCCATTATGCGCATAACTAATGACACAAATTTACAAATCTGTTGACAATTATGACCGTATCCCTCATCGCATTTGCTTGTAGCTCGTTGAACTGACCAGGTGAAGGAGTTCCCATCCAGAAGTTTTACAGCTCGCGAGCTCCGAGCGCAGCCATGTGAGATTATTTCCCAACAGGATTACAAAGCTGTCATTAGGCAGGGCAGCTCGGGAGGACCGGGGCACGAGACCGTAAACTGTCCTCGGGAGACCTGAAGTCATTTTGAAGGCAGCGCAAGATATTCCTGGCTGCAGAAACCATTTTATTTC
This sequence comes from Pezoporus wallicus, assembly GCF_028554395.1. Taxonomy (NCBI): domain Eukaryota; kingdom Metazoa; phylum Chordata; class Aves; order Psittaciformes; family Psittacidae; genus Pezoporus; species Pezoporus wallicus. The sequence continues at coordinate 1,871,010 of NW_026638088.1, read as the reverse complement.
ACCTTATTTATTTATCTTAGCTGGGGTTGGAAACACACGCGCATGCACACAAACGAGGGCTGTTCCAAGCGGCGCCTGGCGTCCTCTGGAAATGAATAGAAATCAAATGGAGACGCCGGTGTCCTCCGAATGTTAAATATTCCCAAGTTCTTGCCAGGCGAGTGTAATTTATTGAATGTAGGTTTTGTGAAATAGTGCTTCTGTCAGGGGGGAGATTGGCACCAGAGAAATGAAGGCGGCTAATTCTCAGGGGGTCCTCCCTGGCAAAAACCCTCTATTGAGTCCTCATGCTACTTGTGCTCATAACTGCCGAAAAACCAGGAGTGCCATCTGCAAACTGTGATTCATAAACACTCTGTCAGTCTGCCATCTACCCTGACATCATAAAATAACAAGAAGCAGCATTGTAATAAAGAGAGGAGGTTTGCAGTCGACCAATTAAACGCATCTAATTTATTTCTGTTACAGCTGAGGCTTTATTTATTAGTAAACAGCTGCATTTGTTACACTTTTTCTCCCCCCCCCCCCCCCTTTTTTTTTTCTCTCTTTACTAGGAGCGTGCCAACTGGCACTTTTGATAATCCATTAATCCTAAATAATCATCTGGGTACTTCATGGTTGGTAGGAATAAAAATAGGGGGGGGGAAGGGTTATTAAAACTTATAATGTAACCTTGCAAGGAAGCTGGAGAGCGCTTCTCCACCATGGGTTTTGCATGAGTTATGGTGAGCTTAAGTTTGCAGGCCAAGTCCTACGCTCAATTTACACCTGCGAGTAACCAGCGTGACAGCCAGCTGAAAGGGCTATAAATCCCGGAGCAGGATCTGGCCCTGTGGATATTTGGTTTTAGGACAGCCTATCTGTGGTACAAGAGGAGCGTTTTGCGTGTTTGGTTTTAACTTGCCTCCTCCTTCCCCAGCGCTTACTTGATTCTCAGCAAAGCTAAAAATCTGCTAATTGGTTGTCAAAGTCTAATTAGCTGATATTAGGGGGAAAAAAAAAGAGATAAGTTTGCCTTTTATAATTGGAGCTGACCACCCCCCCCCTTCCCTTCTCCTCCCCTTGCACCCCCTGGTGTGTGTTAATTGAGCTCCAGGACTTTTCAGTGTATTTTAATGCTCTCTCCTTTTCAGTGCCCTGGAAAGCTTTGCAGTTAATGAGACAATAATATGTACAATCAAGTAAAAATGTAGTGAAAAAGCCTAGGCAAAGCCGTATGGAATGGGGACGGTTTGAAGGTGTGCAGATGTGTGGAGGGAGGGAGCTGTTCACCAGTTTCCCTAAAGCAGCCTCATATGGTTAATAATGTCCTGTAACTTTTAATTTACCTTCCTGGGCATTTCCTTCCCCTTAAAAAGTGGAATGCTTGTTTGCTTGAGGATGTATTTTAGCTATTAAGGGAAGAAGGCTGCGCTTTGTGCAGGAGTCAAATGAATGCGATGAGGATTCTCGAGAGGCCAAACTAGCCAAAACATTGGTCTCCGCTGTATTTTATTCTCTCTGCATGTGTGTACACACATATAAGTACGAAATTCCACCTGTATCCAGAAACCAACCCCACCTTGAAGTCTATATGAGCTCTCACATTCATCCTCTCCTGTATCATTCTTCCTATGGGACCTCAGTGCCTCTCAGGAGTGAATTTCACACCATGGAGAACCTCTGCCCCTTACTCCTTGTTTTGATACCTCATTTTTCAACCCTCTTTATTGGTACACATTAGAGAAAACAATGTTTAAAAGCAGTGATCACAGGTGGGTGCTCTATATATGGGTGCTCTTTTTCAATATGTATAACGTTGAATTTACTTACTCAGTCATGTTTTCCTCTTTCTCCTCCTCCCATCTTCCTCCTCCACACCTGCTTTCAATCAGTCCCCTCTGCCCCGCCTGTCATCCTCTCCTCTCTGCTGCTTTTACCGCAAACCCACTAACGTTATATTTCAAGCCAAACTTTCAAGCCCACGACGTTTAAGCAAGTGAATCAAAAAGCCCGAGTGGCTTTGCCAGGCAAGGAGCCGGCTTGGCCCCAGGGAGCACGCGGGGGATGCTGGCGTCCGCTCGAGATGCTGAGGTGCAGCCAGTCACAGGGTTTCACCCATCCTAGCAATTGGAGTCTGTTTTTTTTCCTCTAAATCTCAAAGTATGATTTGGTTTTGTGCTTGTTTGTGGGTTTTTTTTTGTTTGTTTCTTTTTCTCTAAAATCTAAAAAAAAAAAAAGATACTATATTAAGGCCAAATGTTGCTGCTAGATGAACAACTTCAGATGTACATGTCTTCTTCTTGTACGTCTCATCTGCTTAGCGGTGTGTACTCTGACCACAATGGGTATCAGGCTGAAAGAAACAAGTAAAGCAGTGAGCCAGGCTACCTAGAAGACCAGATGTGTATTTATTTATTCTCTTGATTGTTGATATAAAACTGGAGACTTTTTAAGTAAGTTATTTTAAACAATACCTGCTTCACGGTAAGCAGACTGTGCTGGTTGGTGGCTGACATCCCGACTCCACAATGTATTCTAGTCAGTATGGGCTGGAAAGTTTCATCCTTAGGCTCATAATTAGGGACATAAGGAATCTGATTTGCCCCCGCCACAGTGTTAAGCAATGGGTGCTGGTAACTTTCTGCTCAGGAGGGTCATCTCCATATCATGGGTCTTGAGGCAATTTCATGCCACTGCATCTCTCTGGAGCAGATATGATGGGTTTAGCAAAGGTTGGGCTCTGGTTCTTGAAAGGCTCTTGGTGTTTTAAAGCTTGTTAGACTCCTGTTTTCAGATGTCACTAATGGGACAATGCAGCAGGGTGGCAGACAGTAACAGAAAGCTTTTCCAAGAGGGACAACCTAGGTGACCATCACTATCCCCTGCTGAGCATCTAAAAAATGGGAGTATAAAAAGTCTTACAAGCCACTATGAGAAACTGCGCTCTTTTTTCCTCATGGGCAAAAATTGCATTTGTCTGTTTTGCTGTTGCTTCTTTGTTTTATTTTATTTGTTTGGATTTCTTGTAAAAAAAAAAATGAGTCAGCATGAGAGCACTGCATCTATTTAATCAGCTTGGGCTTGACTGTGGACTTCTGTAACCCTTGAGCAAAACATAGAGCAGGTTGATGTCCTGCAACACTGGCTGCTGCCTGCAGTGCCTTCCCATGCTTTGCGTTTCTAGGTCCTCTCTCCCCTGCACTCCTCCTTGATCTCAGATCACTTTTGGAAAGCATCTGAAAAGCAGTCCCTGTTCAGTGAGACCTCACACAAACCCAGTCTTCTTCAAAGATGCAACCAAAAAGTAAGACGCACCCAGTTTCTTCTCCAGCACAGCACACATTGTTTGTCTGATGCCAAGTGTTCCAAGACAGGTGAGTTGTGATAATGTTCATTGTGCTGGGAAAGGGGCTGGTTGTTTTCTCTTTTGATGATTTTTCTCCAACACAACTAAAATTTTTGCTATAACTAATTGTATTTATATTTTTAATGACTGCAATTCCTTAGACTAATTTCCTCAGATAACAGTTATTGAATGCATCAAGTCTCACTGACAGTTTCTGTTTGCAGTGAAGAAATGGTGTTAAAACAGTTAATAGCAAAGGTGAGCCATTAAATGGGGTGGAAAGCTTGCAAATTGGTGCAGATTTTGTTGTGGGAATAAATTTTTAAAACCCCAAGCCCTGACAACCATTATTCTCAGATGTTGCTGGCAACCTTCTCCATTTAATAGGAGCCTGTTGTTTCTGAAAGTCAGTTGGCAACATAATAATGCGGCAAGAAAGAGAAAACAAGCTCCTGTGGAGTACAGGCTAGAAATGCCACTATTGTATATTGTCATCAGCAGGTTGACTGACAACAACAGAAGCTGATTGATATTACTCTCTTGCTTTTGCAACATCCTCAGATAAAATCTGGTGTCTGCTTCTGCCTTTGGCAGGTCAACTTTCGTGCTGCCACCCTGACTCAGATATGTTTTTAAGAACAAGGAGGGTTATAATAGAAAAGGATGGAGTGGGTATGACTAAATCTAATCGCTACTCCTCTTCAGAGAAGAGCAATTGTTCAATTTTAGAGCAGCCTCAATTTTCTGGGGCTACTCCTCTGTAAATGTGAAAACTGCCCTGGCCCTTGGGTGATACGGTGGAGCTCTTCATAAATAAATCTGATGGAGCCAGAAACTCTGTTGCTGAGGTTACAGCATCACTATCAGCTTAAAACACAACGTTTGCGCTTAATGTTTAGTTTATTAACGCGTTCTGTCCATTGGCTCGTTTGGATCTATTAACATAATTGTTCTTTCTAAACAACTGGGTCATTCTCTCTCCCCAAACAGAAAATCAAAGCTGGCTTCAGTATTTTGGACGAATCATGCAGCCAGATAAATACACATGCTCCTCTATAAACTCACCCTGGCTCAGATTAGACAAAAACGTTGTGAATCCACTTAGTGTCAGCCTTGAAGTGAAACTCATTGTGGCGCATATTGGAAAACAAAAGAGATAGATACCTCTGCAGCTTTTCCTGTTGTAAATATCCTGTCTCCATCTGAAACCTAAAGCAAAACCATTTTCCCAAGCTATTTTGATAAATCCATCTCCTGCCTCTCAACTGAAGGGCTGACTTTTATCCTGTTCTCTCCTTCTGTTCTGGGATGTTATAAGGAATATTCCCCTTTTTAATTTCCCTCCTGTTTGTTTCCACTTTTACTCATTTCATTTTTTTTTTTTTTTTAGGTGACATTGTTCTACTCGCCAAACCTGTAACTTTAACAGAGGGTGACAGGATGACCTTGACGACAGATGTTCCTGTGGCAACAGATGGCACTAGCAAACCCGAGAAGCTGCTGTATGCCGTCTCCCTGCCACCTGTGCATGGTCAGATTGAGCACATCAATTATCCCGGCGTGCCCATTTCCAGTTAAAGCCAGTTGGATGTGGTGGCCCAGAAGGTCTCCGACGTCCACAACAATAGCCACGGGGCTGGTAAGGAGTCGGTCAGGTGAGAAGACTTCCCCCTTGTACCCCAGTGTGCTGAAAAGCCCTCAGTCAGCAAAGGGTTAAGTTTGGTTCTCTTTCTCCCTGTACCAGTCACTGTAATATTTAACGACTGATATGGTTGTGAAGACACTGCCGCAAAGGCTATGATGGTGTAATTTTATCATTATGGCAATTACATACTTTATTAAGTGTAGTAGTGAAGTTGTAAGGCGACAGGAGTCTTGCAGGCTTAATATTGGGGTGTACCCAGGTAGGCTTCCATGATCAGTTGACAAGTGAAATCAAATGATTTCAGTACAATAAAGAGTTTACCACTTCTTTTGAGGATTCCAGAAGTGGAAAAAGGGAAAAACAAATATTCCCCATCTGCAGCTGTTGTTGCTTTCTGGGCAGTTCATTCTCCTGAAGAAGGGGAAAAAATCATAATCGTAACATTGTCTGAAATGATCAGGAGAACTTAATCCAGATGGTGGTGTCATTTCTAAGAAAAAGCATATGTTGGCCATTATGATACTTAAATATAATGGTTTTACATTCCTCTAGTGGGCACAAAAGGCTCACAACATAGTTGGCGGGGTTTTTTAATCTTCTGAATGGTGGCAGTGGTGGTGGAGTGGTGGGAGATTTTATCTTCCAAATGGTGTTTTTCCCAGAAGATATGGAAAATTCAATTGAGGAGAGCCTGCTGTAAAAGCCATGCTCCTGCAGAATGTAAATTTGTGCCTTCCTCTAACCAGTAACAGTGGAGAGGTTTAATTTACTGCCCCCTTTGGATTATCATCATTCTTCATATATTCTTCTGGCTTTTCCCTTTTTTTCTTTTTTCTTTGCTTTAACATGTTTTTCTTTCCGATTCGCTTTAAAAGTTATTTACGCTCCCTTTGCAGCAAAGTGGGCACTATAACTAATTTTATTCTTACCATGATTAACTATGAATAATTTCCAAAGAAATGAGTCAAATTAACAAGGGGAAGAAGGAATCAATAAATCAAGAAAGCAGCCTATTTCTAAGTGGGGTTAAAACCACCATTAAATAAATCACAGACTCTAAATGATGACCTGCTTGGATATGGGGAAGGGGGAAATGTCCATTTAAACTATGCTGAAAGTTAAAAGGAAAGTGTGGGACAGCACCAGTGCTCCCTTTGTGCTGTACAAGGAGAGGGGCACATAAGAGGGAAGGAGATTTGGGGAAGGACCCTGGGACAAGGCAGAGAGGAAGGATGCGATTTTCCTGGTTGCTACAGGCCAGCTGCGGGGAAACAGCTAAGCAGGGGTCAGAAAAGCTCTGGCTTTTGGACATGGAGGCATAAATGTTGTTTAATTGCACCTTCTGCCTCCATCCCTGCTGCGCAGGAGCTCAGGAATGCAGGGGCTGACCTGACCCCTCTAGAAATACCTGAAATGTTTTCACTCTGCCTTGAGAGTTCATTTTTTTTCATTGGCTTTCATAGTCACAATTTTAGGCTCACCATGCTTGTTCACTGGTTTACATTCTATCCTTTTAATCTTGCATTAAGGGTCATATTTTGCCTGATGGCACACTGAGTGCGGTAATGTTACCTAGGGCTAGATTTTCATCTCTCTTGCTCATTGAGACTTATAAATCTAATTTTTACACAAGGAATTCCATCACTTTTGCAGGAGAGTGCCTCATCCATCTTCATGCCAGAACGTAAAGACATCTTTAAACTGCAGGAAAATTAGGCAGACTTTCCTTCCCAAGTTTTCTATGGGAAAGAAGGGGTCAAAATGCTTGTTCCTTAGGTAAAAGAGGGGGGAAAAAAAGGGAGGGAGAAGCAATTCTACTTGTAACCTCCCAGTTTGCAATTCTTTTTATGATCTTTCCTCCTCCCTGAACACATATATGAAATGGCACCAGCTCCCTGCTCCCTGGAAAGGGGTACCTATTACCTTGCCTTATGGGCCAAAGGTTGTCAGCTGGTTTAAATCAGTGTATCTCCATTTGCCGAAATGATGCCGTAGCCATTTAAACTGTGGCTTATAAAGTTAGTTCATAAAGTTGCTGAGAGGGTCTCTTTTCTAATGTGTTTTGTAGTCGTGGGAGCTCACCTCTCTTTTTGTGGGACCAAGGAGTATTCCATGGACTCAAGGTGATGTGGTGTTTAGGGTTTGTCCTTCCTCTCTTTTGTCCACCTGGCTGCCGTAGGCAGGATTTGGTGCTGGTCTTTTGGCAAAGCTATGCAGGAGATTAGAGAGCCACAAAGCACAACAGTCACTGCCTGCCCACAACACCGCTAAATGTTGGAAAGAGTATTTCAGGGAATGAAAGTGACATGATGAAGCCTCATGCCTTCATCCTTCCTGCTGAGCTGGCGCTGATCTAGGGGAAGAACATGAGCATCTTCACCCTGCTGTCCTCCGTGGTGGCCTCAGCAGGTGAATCATGCTTATCTAGTGCTTCTGCGCTCCTGTTTAGTCTTGATCTTGTTCTTTAATAATAAATGCTGGTGAACAGTGAAGTGCTTATGGAGCAACCAAGAATGAAGTCTGCTTTTTCCTAAGTGCTGTATAAACACCGCCTGGGCTGGTGGACTTGTGTGGGGAGGACTGGACCCCCATGATGACCCTGGAACTCGTCTCAGTTTCCTACCTTCTTGTGAGGGACAGAGAGATCGGAACATTAAGGATGGGCAGGGAGCAGAGGAGTAGCAGTGGGGCTAATGTGGGGAAAGCTGGAGGTCCAAGGAAGGGATTGCAAAGGGAGGAACTGGAGTGGATGGGCCAGTTGTCCCTGCAGGTGCCATCTCTGCCTCCCTCCTCTTCACATTTCCTTCCAAAGAAAGTATTTGTGGGCTGGTATGGGACTGCCAAACCCAATGACATCAGTGGCCAAGTTGTCTCTGAGGAACGTGCAACCTTAGCCTCTCTCAAATATGAGGGAGATGCCAGTGGAAGGGAAGGTGTAGGAGGATGCTGAAGGAAACGTCAGCCTCCACCATGGGGATGTGAAGTGGGTCCAGCAGCCCTGCTGGGGCTGAGGGAGAGAGATGGGGGACTTGTGTTTCAGACATGAAAGAGTTAAAACACAGGGATTTAAAAAAAAAAAAAGAAGAAATCCTTAAAAAAACCCAACCCTCACGCACACACTCTCACACACTCTCACAAAACCCTGCACCCTAAATTAATTTCTGCTGGTAATCTATATCGGGTTAAATAACGCCTCATTATTCTGCAACACAGCTGAGGCTTCTCAAAATGTTTATCTTGTTTTGTAACTGGTACCTTCTGGCATATTCCAGTGCCAACTCTCCTAGCTCTTGCTATATTTCATTCTCACTATTTTTGGAATGGAGCTGCTGGTTCCAGGTGATTTAATAAATTGCTTTTTTTTTTGTGTTCCTTTTAACTTACCCATCTGCTCAACACATGCGTAACTTGCAATCTGTCGGCAGTTTGCAGAAAGACAAACTGTCAGAGCTGCATGCATTTGACAACTTTGTTCCCAATTAGATTAGTGGTAATTTTAACAGATTTCAGGGCAATCGAAAAAAGGGATGACATGTTATTAAAGCATCAATTTTGACAGACCCAAGCACATACAATTTCAGTGTAAATTATTTTAAATGCTTTAATTAAAGCTATGAAAGATTTACCCTTTTAAGCGGTAAGTGATTGCAAGACAAATATAAAGGGAAAGTGGATAACAGAGTTTCCTAAATGGTTTATGCTGCGCATGGCAGTCCACAAGTCACCACCACCATAATCTATGACTGTAATGTTGGAGGCATAGTTAATTATTCATAGCCTCATCTCTGGAGCAGACGTGATTAAGAACATGAGGAGCATTCAGAGATCTAAGCAGTACCTATGAAAACTGGAGTTCAAGCCCCTCTTGGTTCAGATGCTGTTGGAAAACACTTAAGGTTGTCTTACATGGGGGATATTTTTATGAATACCCTTTCATTTTTACCCCAGTTCTGCTCTGGTTTAGATGGCTGCCCCCCAGTGGTCAGGGTGATTGCAGATTCAGAGCAATTGGGGATTTTCTATACTTGAAGACACTTTACAGGCTGTGCAAGTCCTGTAAAAAAAAATAAAGAAAAAGAAAAAAAATACATTTATTATTTAAATAGAATACAGCACTCTAAATTCGCCACTCCAGGAGCACTCTAACACATGTGTAGTCCATTTAACCATTTAAAGGATGTTGTGAATTATGGCCCCCTTCCAGCAACCTTCGTTCAGGGCAAGGCTGACCCTGGCTTCGTGGTGAGAGGGCTGGGGCTTGGCTCCTCTTACCCAGCTCTTGGGTCCCAGCTGGAGGACCATAGGCCTCCCTGCAGTCACACCTTCATCCTACAATGCAAATGTTGGTCTGAGTTGGGAGCAGAAACCTTCCAGGACATTGCTCCAAGGGCTTTGTTTATTTTCTGCGTGGCTGGCTGTGCAGTGCAGAGCTGTTTCATTTTCAGGTTGTTAAATGTGCATATTGCTTTAGTGTATAAACTACTGGTCCCACAACCTGCGCTGAAAGTTTATTTCCTTTTTAATTCAGGGATTGCAAGGCTTCCTGATGCTATTTAGAGTAAAAAGCAACAAGCACACTGTTCCCACCCTCCCCTGTTGCTTAAAACCAAGCTTGCATGCATCTGTTTTAGTTTTTTTAACTTGTTTCCTTCAGGGACGGGTATGGCTTGGTACTATTTTCTGAAAAGCTTAAAGGTTTTTCTTTGGGAGGTTGCTAACCCAAAGAGTTGTAGCGCCGAAATGCAATGGAAGTGAAAGAAGCTGCTCCAGCAAGCACGGCAGGAAGCTTGTCAGAGCCCATGGTCTCTCTCCCTTTCTAGCTGCTTGACTGCTAGAATATGCAGTGATTTGTAACTGGCACAATGTGTCCATCAAGTAAGATGAAACCCTGATGGAAGTGTCTCACCATCTTCGGGACTGGTTTTGATCTGCATGCAAATAATGTTCTCTGTTTTGCAGGTCTGAGAACCAGACTTTAAAGGGTTTCACAGCTGGGACAGCTCCTAAATCATCTCATATCCCTTCTTCTACTGTTCTTCTTGTCTGGCGTGCACTGGCGAGGCTTCATTTAATCAATCAACCTACTCAAGTGTGCACTGGTTTAAGATCCACCTTATTGCATGTCGGTCAATAAGCACTGGCCTCTTGGGATGTCTGCCTTTGCCATGAAAAATCACCTTCCTTCTTAAAAAGTGAAGGAGACCATGCATCAGAGATGAGAGTTTAAGAGCAAGATTCTCCTTGTGAGCCCTCAGATTGATGATGTTAGAAGGCCAACAAGCACGGTTGTTGCATTTACCCAGCATGATGGGTAATGGGCAAGCAGATGAAAATGAGCAACTGTAAGAGATAATTTCAATGCTGATATCAGGCCACTCATGCTCACATATATCAAAATGCCTGCATGGTGGACAACAGCACAGGGAATCCTTCCCAGAAGTCCTTCACCAGGTAGCCCTGCACAGCCTTTCAAAACACCTTTTGTGTATATATTCTCCTCACCTTGGTATAGCCCTTTTGTATGTGAAAGAGACTGTTGTATGTCAGGAACAATTTAATAGGATGAAAATACCCCACTGGCACAAGGGAGGTGATCAGAAATTTGGAAACTTTTATTTTATTGGTATGAAATCAATTGTGGTTTTCTTGTCAACAGACCAAGAAAGGAGCCAGTGGGACCTGTAACGCAGTTGAGTCACTGACTGTCTACCCTGGTCTTCTGATGGCACCACCAAAGAGTATTGAATGACAAGAATGTAATGTAGAGGATAAGATTTAGCATGAAAAAGGTTGGAGAAAGCAATCTCTTGAATGTTATGGTCTTTTCCTTGCTCATTAGCGCTTCCCCTTCTGAAGGAGCTCTAATTGTTTGGTCCAAAACACGATGACTGCATAGAAGAATACTAGAAGAATACGTAGCAGATACTAGAGGTCTTATCTTCATGACAGATTAGAGTCATGATAGGGGCTCAAAAACTTGAAATCTGGAAAACCTTTCAATTTTTAGTAAACTTACTTAAAGATTGTAGGTCCATTAGAGTTTCTGAGATCAAATCACTGGTGAAGGTAGTTCCTGTAAATTAAAGAGAGACCTAAAATTGCATAGTTAATCAAGTCACATCCAATGCAGAGCAAAAAACCCTGCTTGCATACATATTGAGCTTCGCTGCCTAATCTATTTTATAATGTTTTGCAATTAACAGGCCAGTGTTCATCAGCTGATAAATAATTAACAGCTGTTGTTGTTTCTAGGGCATGACGTAAAGGGCTTACATAGGACAAAAACTAGCTTGATTTGCTTGCCAAAACTCTGACCAAACATACATTTGCAGCTCACAAAAACAAATTTCTCTGAGGACTTGCACTTCTTGGTATCTCTAAGGGAGTCCTCTCTGTGAGCCTGCCAAACTTATTAGAAATGAAATATTCACCTGCTCTTTTTGTCAGCCACATATTGGAAATCTGAGAGAAAGGCTTCACTTCTTACCGGCGTTATTCAGACAAATCAAGAAGTTGAGTGTAACCACAAAGGGTTTTCTTATGATTTACCTACAGCTCAGTAGTGTCTATAGCTTTTCTGATGTTGCACACAGAATTGTTTGATCTTTGCTCCAAAACTTCAGATCTGGGAGGAAAGAGATTTTATCTGGTGAGATGTAGCCGCCCCTAATGATTTTAAACAAATGTGGTGGTCTAATTGTTCTTCATCTGAAATAACTAAAAATTGACTTGCTGTAAACTGGTTACAAATAGGAGATGCAGAAAACATCATTTGGGAACACCCTTTGGCTGCATCTTGCTGGATGTCTCAGCAGCTTGCAACTCTTTTATCTGCTTACTTGCATCAAGTTTCAAGTGGGGGTTTGCACGGGCCATGAATGCCAACACGAGGAATACCTCCAACCAAATTTACACTGGAGGAGAGCTCAGTGGCTTACTCCAGAGCTTTGCTGATTTATATATTTTATAGCACATATGCATCAAGCAATTACAAGCACTCGTGGCTAAGGGAGGGAGATGACTCCTGTTTACAGCATGCACAATTATCTATGATTAAGCAAGTCCATACCATGCTCATGCAGAAGTGAAGTCTGCCACATAGGCAAGCTTTACTTGTGTTGTAAAGGCTTCTACTGCCCCAAAGAAGCATGTTTCTTGACCATGGTTTTTATCCAATAGTTTCATACAGTTTGTCAGATAGTTTCAGGCACATACCATGCTTCAGGAGCATCAGAAAGAAAAAGGTCAAAAACTTGAACATGTCTCCAAATTAAAATTATGAAGCTATGGTAGACAGTTGAGGATAGATGTAACGTATTCGTGTCAGTGAACGTCACTGAAGAGATTTTCTGTAACATTTTGTACTATCTGGAGTTTCGTAAGTGCTGCAGGCTTCATGCCCAGGTATATTGTTTGCTGTAGTACAGCCAAGTGACCAAGGTGTGAAAAACTAAAGCCAGGTCAGTATCTGCCAGGATGGGATGCAGTCTCCCAGCCAACTGGGTATGGTTGGAAGTGCTAATTGCTGCTATGAGAGAGCTGAATGTACTTGTGGATTCTTCTCCTGTTTTCTTTTTTTTCTTTAATAGGAGTTTAATCATGAATGTGTGGTTTAACCAAAACCTCTTCCAAATTCTGTCCTCTGCATACTGACAACTGTCTCACTTGGGTTCGACTTCACTTACCTCTTGTGTGTATCTCAGGTTATCTTGACTCAGCATTGGTATTTCTTCCTGGTATTGGCATGATTGTGAGTGGTAGAAAATAGACATGTTTGTTTTCTGTGCCTTGCCAGCACTGAAAATGCTTACCCTCACTTGTGTATAAATATTGAAAGAGCTGGAAATACGTCTTGGCAGACTTGATGCCCCAAGGTAAAGATGCAGGCTTAAACTTTGCTCACATGTTGCTTCTTGCAGGTGAGTTGGCAGTGCCTGGTGTATGTGGTGTTCTATAAAAACAGGGACCTGGAAAGATGAGAGTGGATCGTCATCATGTCATCATCTCCATTGGTGGGATGGGACCTTGGGCAGTTGGCAGCAGAGCTGTTTCAGCTCTGGGTCTCGTGTGAGTCCTGTTTGTGCATAGGTCACTGTGAAACAGTGTTCAGCTTCCCAGTTAGAGCAGTCTAGCTATGCTGATCAGGCATCAGAGGTTCATGGTGGATGTTAGTTTAGTCATGTGTGGAGAGGGGACTTCTTTAAAGGTGGTTGTTTGAAAGAGCAAAGAAACACTCCTTTGCTGTATGACATTGGGACTTTTTGGTTCAAGAGAAGAATTTGTGACTCTTCCTCCAAACCATGGTGCTAAAATCAGGATCGTTGGTGGCTCCTGTTGACCGATTGTCTCTTATAACACTCTGGAGTGGCCACTGCAGTAATGTGATCATAACCTGTGCTACCAGTGGTTGCAGCATCCTCAAAATTAACAGGAAGTCTGAACATGTGGTTAAGAGTTGCTTAGATCAGAAATTGTTGAAGACCTTTAGATAGAGGAGGCCTGTGTATGAACACAAAACACAAGGGTTTATTTATAATTTCCTTTTGGTAACAACCTGGCTGTTATTCTTTCTTTCCCTTTATCTTTCAGACTTCAGTGAAATCAGATTTTGCATCATCCTGCAAGAGCAGAGCTCTTTCTTTTAGAAAGGACAGATTTTAAAGCCAAGGTAACTCACTTCACCCCAGCAGGATGCATATCAGCCTACTGGCAATGGGGACCCACCACTGTCTCCTCATATTTGCAAGCCTCCTGGTACCTATGCAAGCCCTCCATCTCACCCATGGAAGGAAACCTGTGCCTTTAAATGCCCTCCCCATGGTGAGTGCACACTTTTCTGCTTATTCTGAACTGACAGGTTTAGCATGTCGCCTGCCTGGTCACTGGAGAGAGGCACCTCTGGCAAAAGTTCAGAAGTCAGTGTTTTGGAAAGATTGGTTTGACCAGCTCTCAAGTGAGAGCAAATCCCAGACCAAAGGCAGTCAAATCTTCAACGACATTTAACCGCTGTGGTGCTGTAGCTTGCTGACATCCTTTTAACCTGGAGAGGAGTGTTCATTGCTTCAACCTTCAAGTTTTATTTATTGTTTTTTTCCTGCTCTGTTGGCAGGGGGATGCTGGGGTGAAGGCAGGTTGTTTCGACTTTATCCTAATTCATTAATTAGCTTGCGTATCGTTCTGGCCCAAGACTACAGGACAGACTAGCAGTTTTGGATTTTGCCTTGGTATCTAGACTTCCGTAATATATAGTGCTGCAGTAAGGACATATATTCCCTTATTGCCTCTTCAAGGCTTGTTATTGAAGGGATCTTAAGATTTATTGCATCTTGCTTTGTAAAACTGCCAGTTCACAACCTTTTTCTCATCCTTCGGTATTTACACTGAAGGGTAAAATGTCTTAAAAACCAAAGAAACAAAAAAAAAGAGCATACAAACAGTTAACAGTAAGTGGTGCCCAAATTACATATTTCTTAAACTCGTGGCCTACTTTACTAATCAGTTGTCATAAGATGTCAGATGGGGACCCATCACTGAAGAACTGCAGAATGCAGCCAGTGAAGCAACTAATTAGTTGGACAGTGGCATGGAGGTGTGTGTCCCCAAGGAGCTGAAATGATCAGAGCAGGTGAAAAAAGTTTGGACAGATCAGTATCTCTGCAGTAAAAAAAACAACACTTGTCTGAATCACAGGGATGCTGAGGGTGAGGGCACCACAGGTCCTCCATCAGGGGCCATGCATGGCAAGGGACTGCAGTACCACTGTTCCCAGGAAGAAAGGCCAGTCAGCTGAATGCTTGAAGGAACATGACCTGAGATGTGCAGGAATTAGAATAGTTGAGCAGTTTCTGGGTTTCATTTGAGAGAGCTATAGCTGGCTGGCTTGCTCTCTGATGACTTCTTACTCTCAAAGCCTTTGCTCCCCAGCCACTAAAAGAGTCAGTGTTGGTTATTCCCTATAGGGGAATAACCTACCATCACAGGTAGGTGATGGTCATGGAGCTAGCAGAGTGAAGGCTCCATTGTCTCCTAATGTAGCTGGGTCCAAAAGACCCTCAGAACTCTGGAACAAATATAAAAGCTTCTGTTGAGCTAAAATATGTAAAAGACTGAAGCTTACGAACTTTGATAGGTGGCCCATATACTCTTGTAGCACAATTGTAGCACAATTTAAGTTAAGTGTGTTGCATGACTTTTTTCTCTCTTTTCCTTCATTCCACCCCTATACACGTGCACCTCTGCTGCACTCATGGAGTTTTGTTTCCCTATACAAACTCCATAGATGCAGCAGCAAAACAAATCCTCTCCAAAACTCCTCTGAAGAGAAAGCCCCCTCACCCTGCAGAACTAGAGAGGGTCAGCATGGGATGCCAGAAGCCCCTTCACATTGGCAAGTCATTTGCTTTCACAGCAAAAATAAGGATCTCATCCTCAGCCTTTTCTCTTTTGGTAGATGCAAAACTCCAGTCTAGGTGTTTGACTTGGGATCTTTAGTACAGCAAGTCCTCAGTAGAAAAACCTTCCTTTCAGCACTTTGATTTTCAGATTGTTACTGCACAAGATAATAACTGTTGTATTAAGTATTACTAAGTAATATCAAGCCGTATTGTTGTAGAAATTAAGGATATCTATGTCACAGGAAGTATCAGAAGATGTGTTTCCAGACCTGCAGGTCACTTTTGGACCCTTATTCTTGCAGTTGCTTAGTTCAACATAGTGCACAAATGGGACTATTCAACATGCATCTTGGGTCAGCACTTACTGGCTCTACCCAAGGAAGGGGCTGCTGTGGGGCTGCTGGTCCTCCTGTGACTGCATGGCCAAGGCTGGCAGATGGACTTGGAAGACGCCTTGGACGGGTAGCATAAACCACATGCCCTGGCAGAAATGCACTCACCAAACCCACATAAATGCTGTCTAAAGGTGTAAAACTGAAAGGGCACCAGTTCAATTCATCCTGTTGAATTCAGGCGAAGTACTTGCTCAAGGGACAGATTCTCAGTTCCAAAAATATTGCTTCGACCTCTGAGCTGCCAAATTCCTTCCTCCATTACCTCCCATCTTTCTTTTCAGTATAGCAGCTACTCTGAGTCATTGTTTATCTAATTTAATTAACATTTGCCAGTGCCTGCAACCTAAAACACTGTCTTAAAACATTTGCTTGAAAAGCCTCCTTGTCCCAGAGCTGTCATTTTTTAGCATGATGGATAATGGATAGAAATAATTATCCTGAACAAGGTTAGACAGCTTAAATGATTCGAGTTTCAAGTAATTAGTAAGCTTAGCTAAACATCTTATTTTTCAAGACACAAATAATAATAAAAACACAGCAATGACCATAATGGATTGTAAAATCTGTACTCTGCTAAAACATAATGTAGTCTCTCACAGGTACCTGTGTCCACAACACCTTCACCCAGGGAGGTTTAAATCAGTGCAGCATCTGATACATAGAATCATAGGATCATAGAATAGTTAGGGTTGGAAAGGACCTTAAGATCATCCAGTTTCAACCCCCCTGTCATGGGCAGGACACCTCACACCCAAGGCTCTCTCCAACCTGGTCTTGAACACTGCCAGGGATGGAGCATTCACAACTTCCTTGGGCAACCCATTCCAGTGCCTCACCACCCTCACAGGAAAGAATTTCCTCCTTATATCCAATCTAAACTTCCCCTGTTTAAGTTTTAACCCGTCACCACCCCCTCCGCTGAAAGGACTTTAGGTAACTTTGAATGCAAGGTAAGATGCTTCCAGGGCTGTGAGTGCTGGTGTCCCGTTCAGCTCATCCAAGTGGGAAGGCAATGGATTCACAGCTCCATAGGAAGCCAGTGTTGCAGCTGTGACCCCTGTAACAGCCCTGGAAAAGGCCAGGAAAAATCAGAAGGCAGAGACATGGTGCAAATGGAGTGAGCTATTTCAGGTTTACAAAGGTATAACAGAGTCTGGAATTGTTCTCACTGCTTCTGCATTATTTCCCCAGTCCATAATTTTCGGGAAAATGTAAGTTTTGAATTAATCATTGACCTTTAGCTTTGAAGAAAAACAGAACTTTAGCATGAAATTGCTAAAAAATGAGAGTAACAATTTGTAATTGCTTAATTTCACTCCTAGAAACCCAGGTGCAGGCAGGCCTCTGTGGTGCTTTGCACTGCGCAGAAGTGGGCTCTCCTCCAGGGAGCCTCAATCCGAGGCAGACAAAGAGAATACAGAGGAAAAACAGGGTAAGTCACGTGTAATGGGACATGGGAGGTGCCCCCTCCGTGCCCTGTGCATTGCACTGTGACACCTCCCAGATAATAAACCTCCACCACCCACCGAAATGCTCAGATCTATGATGTTCCCTTGGTGCAGAGCAGAGGGTCACATCCTTGTGCCCATTGGCCACAGTGAGAACTCTTGAGAGCTGCCCAGGCATCCTGCACAGACCCAGCCCCAGGAACAGAATCTAGGTTATAGGCTCCTGTAATCTAAATTGTTAAATGCATCGACACGATGGAGATTTCCACTGATGGTAGATCACTTTGGTGAATTCTTGTTCACCAACTTGAATACTGCATGGAATCACAGAATGGTTTGGGTTGGAAGGGACCTTAAAGATCATTTAGTTCCAACCCCTTGTCATGACCAAGCATGACCTTCCACTAGACCAGCCCCATCCAACTGGGGTCTTCAGGCACATTAAATAAAAATCTTTATCAATAAAAAGAGGCCATTTTCACTTCTGAAAGCAATTGACTTTTTTCTTTATAAAGGTAGAGAATTTGCAGACCCACTCAGTAAAATCCAAAAGTTTCACTTTGACCCTTACTTTTTTGCATTTTAAAATCTATTTTTTAAAGATCTCTGCATTGGTGTAGAACGATTTAAAATTCCTCTGGCAAAGTGCAGGTTTATTGCTCCAGAGCTAGCATAAAGCTGAATGGGTGGCTGTATTTCAAGCAAGGAGCTGTAGGACGGTAGAGCTTGCAAATGGCAACAGAGCCCAGAAATTGAACTCTAGCCTTTCTATTCAATGTGCTTTTTATTATTAAGTCACAGAATAAGTAAAATGTTACGGGGACACTTTCAATCTCCACTTGTTTATACAGCATCCGATGAATATGTGATGGAGAAAGAAAATGAAAAATGTGGGGATGCTGAAAACAAGGAAAAGATTGGATGCTGAAGAATCAAGTACGGTAAATTACAGTTAAATCTGTAATTCTAACCTGAAATAGAAGAACATAGCTTTGGTGCATTCACATAGTTGTGGGGTATCTTTGGGATAGATGCCCTCTGCTTGGTGACGCAGAGGATGGGACATCTACTTCACTGTGGCATGACAGAAGGCAGTAGTAGCCAAAAGCAGCCTCAGCTGTAGCAAAACCTGGGTTTTTTAATAGCTGAAGATCCCTTTTGTCTTGATTTTTATTTCCAGACTTGAAATAAAATGCTCCAGAACTGAACTGCAGCAAAGTTTATATCACACTCGTGAAAATGTTGTCACAGGTGGAAAAGACAGGTGAGAATGTGGAGCCACCATTCACACCAGCCATCAAGGTAGGATATGAAAGAGGTTTGGGTGGAGGATACCTGCAGGCTGTCATTAGCATCTCTTAGTGACATGAAGCCTAAATGTCTTGCTGATGCATCTAATTTCGACTAAAGAGTCTTGCTTTGCTTTTAAGGGCGAAGAAGTTTCAGCTACAGCTGGTTAAGGTACACCTGCAGGACTACGGTTTACTGCATTCCCTGTTCTTTCCACTGTAAGACAGTGCAGGTGACCCACCACCAGCATTTACCCATAGTTTACCATAAGGATCCAGACTTGCTGAGTGTTTTGGGAAAATATTGGTATCTGGAGAGGTTTTAGCATTTCCCAGCATGGAGAAAGCAGGAAGAGACAGGGAAACATGGCCACTTTTCCAGGCAAGGACAAGGGACAACCACCACTGGAACCAAAGAGGCTGTAATTGTAAGAAGCAGCCTGCAAACTTGGAGTCCTTAGTTGTGGTTTTATAACCCGGTATAGAAGATACACTGCAAATATTGCTCCTATTCCAATGCCTTTAAGTCTGGTCCAACTGGAGCAATAGACTGATTTCTGTTTCTCACCAGTGCGAAACCAGTTCCCAAGGCACCACCACTGACCCTGGTGCTCCTGTACTCACCTGCTCCTTAGTCCTGGCCTCATGACTCTTCTTCTTGCCATGGTTATTGCCCTAGTGGGAAGAGGTGTGAATCCCCATACCAAATGTGCTTGGAAAGAGTACAAAGGGCTGATCCTCCTGCTGTAGCTTCTAGCCTTGTTTTAAATGTGGTTTAAATTTCACAAATCCATTTCAACTACTTTTCACCCTTCTCCTAGCCTGAGAAAATAACACAGTGGTAAATATGATTTCCTGATGGTGTTTTTAACATGCGACAGCAGAACCAGCATGAACACTAGGGAGCTTTTGCCTGTGTTTTCTGTGCCTCAAATGAAAGGCAGATACCCATCATTTCTAGTGTTGTAAATAACCACAATGTGTGTTTTCTCTAGATAAGAGATGGGTGGGTCAGATGGAGGATATCACCAAGACAGGCTGTCCCATGAAAAAAAAAAGATAACTCCATAGAGGCAGCTCTTTATCTACTATGAAAGTAAGTTAGATGAAGAGGCATTTGGATGGGGCACAAAAGCTGCTAGTAGCCAGTTGGGCAGTGGCTTGAGGCACAACGATGAAAAAATGACGTGGGGAGTTATTCATGCTGAAGACCATGGTGTAAAGGTACAAGTGCCATGGATGAAATCCTGCTGCTTAAAAGGTGATACCAAAGATATTATTGTCAAAGGACTCTTGCTCCAGCTGTTGTGGTACCTGGGATAGTTGCATCTCTGCAGTCAGATGGTGTCTGGAGAGGAGCAGCAATAGGAAAACCACATCCAAGGGATGAGGAAAGCAAGGTGTACACAAGACCCATGGCTGGCAGAGGTACTCAGCCACAAACCCATGGAGCAAGAGCAGAGCCAGCTCTGCCTTCTTGCCAAAACCAGAAATCAAGGGAAAGGAACCATAACACACGATAGGTATCTGCTCCTCTGCTCCTTGGGTTTTCCTTTCAGTAGCACAGTTGGGGTTTTGATGCAATTTGTTTCTCATGCTTCTGGATGTGCAATACGAGGCAGAGCACTCATTATGGGGGAGCCACAACCGATAGATGAATAGCACGGTTGGGTGCCAATGTTAGTGTTGGCCCTGTGTAACCATCATGTTGGTAACCTGCATTAATTGCTCATGGCAAAACCAGTGGGCTGGTTTTCCTTAGCGACTACTTTGTAATTACAGCATGAGTCCAACAAAAGCAGTAGTAAAGTATAATTATATAGTTACTTTCTTTACAGTTACCAGGTCATTCTTGGAAAGAGATATATATAATTAATGTGTTGCTGCTGTGTGCTGGGTGGTTGGCAGGAGCCAGGCTTTGGAGCACGAAGTATCTGCAGCTTCTTCCATTGCTGGTGTTATAGGAGGCGTAACAGCCTCTGTTCACCCTTCTGGGTTGGGAGGAAGTGTTGCTTTGCCCCCTGCCTTTTGGTCATGGTCCTCTGGCCAGTTCTTTGCACCCTGTCACCTCCTCCCATCTGATGGTTTCTTTGTTTCTCTCCTGCCCCGTGTCTGTGTGGCTGGGGCAACTCCGGTTGTCCTGCAGGGATTTTAGCCAAACACCAAAGCAGAAAGTTCTCTTAATGCATTAGGAAGCACTGGGGAAGACATATGAGTCCAATGAACTGCTGCTAATGCAGCTGTATTTTTTAAAGACGAAATGCAAAACGGGTGCAGTGGATCTTCTTGGGTCATGTGCCGACTCATGCAGAAGCATTGTGCATGATGTGTAAAGCAGATATGTTGATTTTTTAATAGAAAGAAAAGAAAATTTCTGTGCAAAATCGAATTTTCCACATGAAAATGGAATCACGGAATCACAGAACAGTTAGGGTTGGAAAGGACCTTAAGATCATCCAGTTTCAACCCCTCTGTCATGGGCAGGGACACCTCCTACCCAAGGCTCTGTCCAACCTGGCCTTGAACACCGCCAGGGATGGAGCATTCACAACTTCCATGGGCAGCACATTGCAGTGCCTCACCACCCTTACAGTAAAGAACTTCCTCCTTATATCCAATCTAAACTTCCCCTATTTAAGTTTTAACCCATTACCCCTTGTCCTCAGGTTTGCTATCAGAAAAACAGATGGGGGCAATTAAAACACATTGCTGAGTTGATTTGGGGTCATACTGATGTCCTGAAGTCCAACAGCTGGATGCCCTGATTTGAGAACACCACGGTGTCCCATTGTATGTCCCATTAAACATAAAGAGTTGTGACTTGATTTTTCTTCTGTTAAAACCCCCAGTATTTCATCATTTGGCTGAAAACAAACTCCAGTTAATGTTCTTTGTCTATTCAATAGGAAATCAGTGAATAAGAATGAGAGTGTGAAAAATGCTCGTTAATTATTTGGGATTTGGTTGATAATAACATAGATCTTTGCCCCTAAATCTGAAATTCAAGCAACCAGCCAACTTATGCAATATATTCCGGTGGAAAATGTTTGGGAATTCACAAGCAGTCTGTGTGGTGAGTTTAGATACAGGGCTTCACTTGAGTACCTGCTTAGGTTCTGTTGATGCTGTAAGACCTAAATCCCACCCTCAAATAGCAGTGCTTTCTCAGATGAGGGTTCAAGTGGGAAAAGTGCCTCTCTGTTGGGTCTGTTTCAAGCCTTTCTCACCACTTGTCTTGCAGTGGGCTGGACGTCAAGGAGGGAGGGAGTTGCTTCCCCAGACATCTCCTGTTCCCTGCAACTGGATCCAGTCTTGGTTGTGAGTTGGGTGCAGCCCTCGTGGTTCAGGAGGTGGTTCCTGTTAACCTAAACAAGGCTAATTTCGTGTTATTAGAGTTTTGGCTCTCAAAACCTTGGTTCCCCGCTTCTGCTCTCTGCTCATGCCCTGGCAAGTGGGTTTATGGCTGCTTAATCTGAGCTTGCTCCTTGTGCAAACCTGGAGTATTGCTGAATCCTGCAGGACTGCTCCACTCTTTGACCATCATATGTTGGCAGGACACTTGCCACTGTCTCTCTGCGGTGTTTTAAGTGATTTTCAGAGGACAGTTGACTTTTGCTAAATATAAAATGTATTTCTATGGGAACTGTGAGGCTAGAGGAATGATTTGAAAAAGTTTAATACGTAATGGCAGCCAAGATAATGACAATAGACAGATGTACAATGGTGCGTGGGATATCCCCATCATCCTAAATAGTTAAGCTGCAGTTGCAGCCAAGTGGAATGGAGGATATATTCAGTATGCACTGCTCAGTCTGCATGCCCTGTGCACCCCTTGCATGGTGCTTAGCAGCCTGTCATGTTCCCTGGGACCATAGCTACTCATGGCCACTGGTGCTGGGAAGCAACCTGGACAAACAGGAGCCTGGGAATTGAATTGGGATGTGATAAAAACACAGGGAGGAGTAAAGCCTGTGCAGCTCACTTGGTGCAAACTGCAGCGTGCCCTTGTCTGGGTGCAGAGGTCGGTGGTGGTGCAGCGTTTCCACAGCAGTGCCTGCATGGAGGCTATTTCCGACTCCCATAAAAATTTTTATGTCTCTGTGATCAGGATTCGGTGATGCAAATTTGCTGTGTCAAGGGAAGATGCTGCTGTAAATGAATTAGTACAAGAAGAACTTCTTATTTAAGAAGTGCTGACTCTGCAGTCTCCCCTGTGCCCTCGCTTTTAAAATTGAAGTCTGGTTTTGCTGCTTGCTATGATCTATATTTAGATACTTGTAAAAGAAGTTTTGCAGTCACATGGCTGCATTCTCATACGGCTTCCCGAAGATGGTTTTTCACATTACAGAGATTTATGTGGCTGCGTTTACATATTGCAGGTGTTTCCATAAAAGCTTGGGGCAGCCACATTAAGCAGGATGGCCCAAAAGAGAACCAAGCTTATGCTGAGCACGCCTGAAAACACTATCCTGGGGCAAAAGAGTGAAGTCACTGCAGAAAAAAGGGAGTCGCAGACAAGTAAGATTAATGGAGGTAGGATTTTCAGGAACACCTCCTCCAAGCAGAGGATCGAGTTGTACAAGGGAACAGCATCTTTTTGGGGATCTATTTCACGCAATGATCCCAGTAAGCTGCTGAACCCCTGGTAGAATAAGTCAAAATGTCAGAGAGTGCTGCAGTGCTGAGCTCATGCTATGTAAATGATAGTGTGATGAATTATGTGCTCTACACGCTACACATAGATCCTGTCCCAACCAGCCCTGGAAGAGGAGATAGTATTCTTGCCGGTGTGTCCTCTGCTCCAGGAACCTTGCCAGGAGGACACACCATAATTCATGCTTTGCTGATGCTTTATAAAAGTTGCAGCCTGTACTTTGACTGCTGACCCCAGCATCCATGTCACCCACTGGCCCCTCCAAACCCAACATCTGAGCGCAACCCCCTGTGCCTGTTCTGGGAAAGCTTAATTGTGTCAGCTAGCCCTTCGGGTAGCAAAGGCAGGCAACCCTGCCTTGCCTGGGCTCACCACATCACCAGTCTAAAGCTCAGGGCTCTTCCTGTTTTCAGGCTACACCCAGAGCACCTTAACCCCAGCTTTGCCCTTCTGTCTGGAGAAACCTGCAGCTTGACACAGAAAACGAGGTGGTTTTCCATAGGGCTTCTTGTCTGAAGAACCCCTCCAATCTCTGCTGCTAACAGCTACTGATTATCAGCACTAATTTAACCTGGTTCAAGACTCACCATACAGAGCTGCATCTTCCCAGGAGGTAGTGCCTGGGAAACAAGGGGTTTCCTAGGGGAAGGAGCAGGCTGACAGTATGGGATGTTGGGAGAATTTCACAGTGAACTAAAATACTTCTGAAAGAAACATTGAAGGGGGATGGCAGAAGTTTGGGGCAGAATAGTGAGAAAGAGTTTGGCTGTGTGGAAAGGGAGTTTTCTTCCACTCTCCATCCCTTCTCTTGACGTGCTGTGAGCTTGGCTCGAGGTGGACGCCAGTGCAAACCCCATCCTCTGGCCGGGCAAGGCAAGGTACAGTGCGGGCTGAGGAGGGCACCCGGGTGGGTAAGCAGGGCTGGGAGCAGTGGTTGTGCTCAGCACACCCAGAGGTGCCAGCCCGCCTTTTGGGGAGGCTTCTGCCTTTTCGGAGGCTTGGGGAACTAAAACTCTCCAGGCGAGGCTGGGTGCTGGCCCAAATGTGGGTCAAGAGTGACACCCTGTGGACAAGTTGCTCTTTTTCCTAACTCCTCCAGGATTTCTCTCCTGCTGCTCTTTACGGGTTTTTTTAATCTGGCTTTACTTCCCCCCGAGGCTTTGCTTGCACATCCCTCTCCAAGCCCCCAGCTTTGCGCTGCAAACCCCATGGTGAGCGGGGACCAGCGTTTCTCAACCCCTTGAAAGTAAAAGCCTGAGGAGACAGGTCCCAAATCCCAGCCCACTCCCCGGTTTTGTTCCCTTTTGCCTTTTCCTCCCTTGTTGCACTTGGTTCCTTCATGCAGCTCCGTGCGGCTGCTCACCCCTAGCTCAGCAGCTGGAGCCGGGTGCGCTGCCGGGGCTCATAAATCTACTGACTGCTTACAAAACTTGGCAGCTAGGACCCCAGACTGTTAAACAGGGACAGAAACTGCATGGGCTTCCCTGCAGCAACTCCCAGTCCCTCCCTATCCTCTGCAGCCCCCTAAGGGTGAGGATTCCTGCCCACACATGAGAACTCCTCAAAACCCCCAAGAGTATTACAAGGATTGCTTCTGTTCTGGTCCCTATGATGGGCCCTTCTCCATCTTGCACTGTGGTGTCCTGATGCTCTTGGTGCTGTCCCCAGGATGGGATGATTGACACCAGCTGGGTACAGGTCTATTTTAAGCAACAAATAATTCAGTTTTATATTGGTGAGAAATTCCTCATCACTCATTTAATTACGTGGGTCTAAAAGAAACCATAACATTTTGGCACATCTGAGTTCTGGGAGTGGGAAAGAAGGGGGTGTCCAAATACTTCCAAGGGTTTATGTCCTTTCTTGCCCTTGGCAGTTTAACCCTGCCAAGTGTGTACAGACCTATATATATATATATATATATATATATGCATATACGTATATCCAAAAGCAGAGAGTGGATGGAGATTCCTTAATACTCACAAAGGAAGCAAATATCAAGCCAATTGATCTTTCCAATGGCATTTATATGCTGCCATTAACTCTACTTTAGCTGGTATAGCTTAGTGCTTCCAGAAAACGTAACGTTAACTGCACCAACTACCATATGTTTTTGCTGAGAGGAGCTGCAAATTTTGCCTAGACAGCCTGTGCAAATCTGCCTTTTCCACTGCATGCAAAATCTTGAGGAGGAAAAGGTGTTCTACAGCAAAAAAGTCAATTTTATAATGCCTTTATGCCATTCCCAGCAATCTAGGCCTGAGAATATATCCTTATCAGATGGAAAATAAGAGATCAGGTCTCTTAGAAGATGAATGTGTATTTTTCCAACTGTACTCGTGATGTTCCATGTGTTGTATTCTAGCCCTTAGAACTAGGAGGCTGTACCTGAGCAGGCATCAGAATTGCTCAGAAGGCATCAGAAAAAAAGAAGTAGAAAAACAAATTCCCTCTTTTGCTTTAAAACCCAAGGCCACATCTCGGTGGGAAAGATTTAATCCTAAGTCCCACCTCCTTAGTTCAGGTTAGGCCCCTCTGACTGCAGCATGCCATCTTCTCATGTCCCTTTCAGCCTTGTTACATGGTGGGATGATATAGCTGTCTGCCATGGAGCAGGTTACATACTTCACCCCAGAGGTGGTGCAATTCAGAGGAAATTCATTGCTCCTGATCTTCACCATTGCATTGGACGGTTGCACAGCACCAAGTCCCCCTGGCACACCAGAGGCTCAGGGGGAGCTGTGCAGCAGCCCAGCTACAACAGCCATTGGCAGAGTGAGAAACAAGATCAGGCCATAATGGTCCATTTTGGAGCTTCAATTTGGTTGACTTGAGGTAAATAAAATAATTGTGCTGCCTAGTTTTCAAAGGATCATTTACTTCCTTGGAAAGCAGAGTATGCTTTTGGAAAATGCACAGGCATCCTTCAGGATGAAGGACTCTGTGTGCAGTAATCAAGTTTTTACCTTTTAATTAACAAAGCTTCATGAAGAATTTCAATTCAGAATTACAAAACAAAGAAACTGTACAAGCCCCAGATGAGATCTAAACAGTTTCCAAAAGACATTAAAAAGAAGAAAAATACCCGGCCACATGTATTTTCTTATGTCTCTTAGGTCCATTTATTCCAGACATCTG
This sequence comes from Pezoporus wallicus, assembly GCF_028554395.1. Taxonomy (NCBI): domain Eukaryota; kingdom Metazoa; phylum Chordata; class Aves; order Psittaciformes; family Psittacidae; genus Pezoporus; species Pezoporus wallicus. The sequence continues at coordinate 1,844,719 of NW_026638088.1, read as the reverse complement.
ACATGCAATTCAAATTTCCAATAGTTTTAGGTAACCCTGTCCAATTTAGAAACCACAGCCTTCAGCTAAGCCTACCTACCTCCCAAATCAGTCCAGAAAAACAGAGCACTTGCTGATACTCTGCATTCCCACATTTACAGAGCTTTGTTATGTGTGTGCCATATATACTTGAATTGAGTTTTCTGGCTACGTGCAATCCATTTAGGTACATTTTATAGACCTGTAGTCGGTGGTCACAATCAGATAAATTATAGTTCCTAATGGAGACCCTGTTTGTGCTTTCAAAGAGTAAAACCGCTATAAAATTGATCTCTTTCGAGATGCCTTTGACAGTGGTTGTTGTGTGGCAGTTTGGATGAGACGGAAGCAAAGAGCTCCCTGTGGATGAAGAACTAATGAGCTTTGTTTCTGGCTCTGAGTGCTTGGCTGATTTTTTAGCTTTTCTGTGCCTGAGTGTTTGTATCTCAGAAGTGGAGATTAAACAGGGCCTTCATGATGGGTAAAGCCAAACCGTGGATGAAATCCTGAGTTCAGATATAGGCAAATTATGTCCTGTTCTTTCATAATTCCCTGCAGAAACCTCCTTGGGGACGATTTAATGATGTTAGGGAGGACTCAGGTAAGGCATGGGATGCATTAGGTGATGGCTCCCACACCACCCTTCTCACCTTACCCCACAAACCCAGGGAGTAAGGTGAGACCCCAGTGCCCTTGCACAGTGCCACTCCTGCAGAGGTTGGCATTGAACTTCTTCTCTTCCAGGGCCCCAAGGGATGGTGTTACTTCCAAGAGAGCTTGGCTGAAGAAAAATCACAGAGCAGATTCTCTGCCGCTAAACTGTAAAGTAAGAAAAGACTTCAGCAGCAAATCCAAATTCGGCTGGTAAGTGGCCATCACTTTATCCTGTAATCTCTTATTCATCTCATCTATTTTTATCTTTCCTGTTCTCTTTCCAGTGGGAGTGCTCGTACACGGTCACAAACTCTGCTACTGGGGAAAAAAATAGGATTTGTATCAAATTTATTGGTGTTAATTTCTTTAAAATCTACCATGAATCAGAGAGGGCAGCTAGTGGTGGTGAAATGGCTGATCACCTGCAGTGTAAATGCAGCCTCTGACACGGGTGATCAGGGAAGAGGACAAGAGCAGAGCTGGTCGTTGGTAGGGTTTAGGGACTGGGAACATGGAAAGCAAAGGGGAGAGCTGAAAAAGTCATGTGAATCATTTTGCTATCTCTTACCATTATCCTGAGCATCTCCCCCATTCTCCTTCATGCAGAGGTGACCTGAGCAGAATCCTTCCTTAAAAATAAAAACAAATAAAAGAGAGAATAGAATTAATCAAGCCATTCTCAGCTGATGCTTGGTTTGGAGTGGTATTTATGTCCTTCAAAATCAGTTGTGCCAATTGCCACAGCCCCATTGGCTTAGGACGACTTGTCCTGATTTTAAGGACAGTGTCTGTAGAATGCTCTGCATTTTGAGCAAAAACCAGGCAGCCAGATTATGGATCCCCCAGTGGGAACACAACAACAGACTTTCTTCAGCCTCTTTTTCTATGTATATGAGGGCTGAGAAGCAAAGAGGGAAATGCTGAGTCTGCTAAAAACTGCTCAGATTCTTGTGGGTGCTTTGGAGGAGCTGGTATACAATTATGAGGCCATTCTCTCTGCTGGCAAATTAACAGCTTAGAAAAATTACAACGTGGGGTGGTGGGGGGGAAGAGAAAAAAAGACATGGAAATTCTGTTAATGAAACAGAACAATGGAAATCAAAGCTAAAGATGGAAGGAACTGAGTGGGCCCCATCCAGTTCATTGCCTGCTAGGCTGGATTGCTGCCTATAGTAATTTATGCCATAGCCTTGGAAGTGAAAACAGATTTCATTTACTACTGAACAGTACTACTCTGTGTAGACAGAGTTCATGGCCTCACAGCATTTCTGAGAAGGTATTGTGGGATTATTGCTCCCAGTTTGCAGATGGGCACGTTAATGCTGCTTGGATTCTTAAATTTAGGCTCTGGCGACAGGGAATCTGAATTAGGAGTCAAGTGTCTGGGGGCTGTCCCTTGCCTCCTGCTGTCACATTGCCTGGACACCATAGGAAGTGTTGAAATTGTGGAGGTCCCAGTTAAGATTGGTGTTCATGTGTGCAAGGCTCTGCTTGATCATCCCTTGCCCCAGGGATTTATCCCTCAAGGGTTTGATGGCAGAATTGCGCATAAGATGCTCCTCCAACAGGCAAAAATCAACTTTCAGCTTTAACTACTCCTTAAGGGAGAAAAGTAATTTGAAACTTACTTTTGGTTTGTTTTTCATAGTCTGGCTAGTACCAAGGAGAGCCCAAAGCCACCGCCTGCCCTACCAACTAGCATCAAGACAGCGAGTCCCTGCTTGCTCACATCGCCAACGCTGCCACAGGCACAACCTTCCTCTGAGAGCTTTGGCTGTGAAAAATGCACATGTTCTATTGCAAAATGGCAGAAAGCAGGTAAAATTAACATTTGGAGAAAAGTTCTTATGGAAAAAAGTATACATTTCCCGAGAGCCAAATGAAAGAAAAAAAACCCTAACCAACCCTCAAACCCAGGCTTGCAGAGACTGCTGTAATTTATGATATACCATATGAATCTAACTATAGAACTTCATTTAAAAGTTTTATAAAGACTGTAAATCTACAGCAAACTGTTCTAGGGACAATCTGCTGGCAGAAACCCCCACTCTACAGGCTGACCTATGGGAGAACCAGTTTGTTAAGGGCTTCATCCAAAGCCCACTGAAGACAATGGAAATACTCTCACTGACGTCAGTGGCCTTTAGATCAAAAAGCCCCCAAAGCCCAGCATGGAAAAACTAGTGGTAAGAAGAAGCAAACTGCTCTAATCAATAGATGCTGCTGTAGTAAGGTCTTTAACAATAGCTTAATGGGCCACGATGAGCTCCTTTGGACACTTTTATTTTGTATTGTATGTATCTTATAATCTTTCTCCTGAAACTTTTAATGGAATTTATCTCACTGGAGAGTTTGGGAGAACATCTGCTGCAAATGATGGTTAAAGACATAAGCTGTTGTGGGTGGGGTGAGCCTCAGGAGGTTCACAGTTTGGGTTTGGCTTCTGCTTCAGATTCTTATCTGAACTATACAGATCTCCTGTGGCTGCAAAAATTGGACTGGAAATCACAAGAGTATGAGACTTCTTGTGATATTTCCAGCACTTTTCTTCTGGTTTTGACTGAACACCAGATGTGGAAAAAAATATTTAACAAAACTGGATGCAGTTTTTTTCATGTCTGGTTCTAAAAAGAGATGAAGGTTCAGGAATCTAATTTTATCCTTTCCAAGTTTCACTTCTTGGTAAGATTCAGTTGTAGTTTAGAGAAACAAAAAAAAAAAAAAAAAGGCAATTTAAACCCAAAATGTAGCTATTGCAAACAGTCCCCAAAGAATCGTTCAAGTAGATGAAACTCTAAACATTACATTGACCAGGAACAAAATTAAAACCTTATGCCTTTGGCAAGCAGAGTGCAAAGAATGAACAGGGTGAATGGTGACCATTAGGAAACATCCACTAATATTCTTTCCCTTCAAAGATTATATTTTGCTTTCCATGCAAGCATATTTGCATTTTTAACCCTTTCCTGCCCTCGTCTACCAAACAAACAAGCTTTTAGGCTTTGCCTAGCATCAGTATTTTTAAGGCTACTTGAGCAATTGTGCTTGCCGTGTGGAAGTCTTGAATTTTACACCCAACCACAGTGTTTCCTATTCATCTAATAGAGTTTGCAGCCTGCTTACACAAGCCTACATTATCTTTTGGGTGTAACACCAGTATTGGGATGCTGAGTCACTGAACAATGGCAAGTTCTTCTAATCCATAAATTCTGTATAGTCTTTGAGGATAACTCACAGCTAGAACAGAGAGTCCCTTATTCCTCTAATTGTATCACCTACCCAGACTTGCTTTTAAACTGGTGGTCTTTCATCAGAGAGGAAACAAAAGGGTCTTTTGAAGCCACATACTGAAGATAGGTTTAGGAGACCTCTTAAGTCACAGGAAGATTTCACAACACATGTAGGCATCTTTACAGGATGGAAAGTGTCCTGAAGTGAAGTGAATGATGTATCCCAAAGGATTTGGATCACAAATGTTGGGAACAAAGCCAAGCAACAGAAAATCAAACAAATCAAATGAGGAAAAAGTTTAAAAGTGGCTGGGCTGGCGCTGCCCTCACTACCTTGAATTATTTTATCACTTGTGATTGCCTCTGAGATTTTTGGTTTCAGTCTGGGACAGCAAGTTTGTCCCTGTGGGGTATATAAATGCCAGGCTGAATGGAAACCGAGCTGGCATATCTTTGAAACTCCTCATGTGGTGTGTAGTCTCACATACAAATCAAACACAGCTGATGAAAGGCAGAATATTATCTCATCCAGAAGCTGCAGAGCAGTGAACCATAGCTCCAGCACCCAAGGAGACTGCTTAGAACTTACCATGTCTTGTCATTTCACTGAATTCTTGGCAATATTGGGATGTTTTCTTCAAAGATCCAGAGCCAAGCCTCCTGCGAACCTCCACTGTCATTTAACAGACAGCAAATAAACCAATTAATAATGGTGAGAAGCAGCTCCCACGTGTGAACACTGAAGCTGGAAAAGGATGGAGAAGAAAAATCCCAGGGTTTGTTTTTAATCCTATTAATTTTGGAAGAAGGAGGGGCTCTGGTGAGCTTTGAAAGATTTTATAGATGTGACTTTGGGCCCGGGGAATGAGTGGTTTGTGAAGTGAGACACGCCAAGACTCTGTCAGTGCCTCTGCTCCTACCAGACATGGGGCTCCTGGGCCTGGAGGGCGCAGGCAGGTTTTGTGCTAGGGGATGCAGCTTCCTTGAGAGCTGGTCTCTGTGTGTGCATAGGGAAGTGAAATCACCCCAGTTCTTCCCAAAGGTCTAGGAAATGCCCACTGGGATGGACCTTCCAAGAAAAATAGTAGGTTTTGAAATGCAACTCGGGAGAGCACTAAAATGAGCTGCAGAAAAAGGTAAGGAGAGGCGGAAAGAGCCCTCCCACTGCTCTCCCCATGCTTTGCTTGCAGGGCTGTACCTTCAGCCCATGTGGAAACAGTTACCTCCAAATAACACATCCTGCGGGACTATTTCTAGTCGTTTCACAGAAGCCTTATTAAAAAATAGAGACTTTATTAACCTGAGATTGAGGGACTTGAATTCAGGATAGGGGCTGTAAACTCTCAGCCTAGGGTTCAGTTTTACAAGGATGATTTGAGGGTTGGAAGAGGAAATCTTGTGGAGAAAGGCTTAAGGAGCTCAAGTTGGTGAACTTAACAGAAAAGCAGACCATGCAGTGACCTGACTCTGTGCAGTAAATGCCTTTGGAGGAAACAGTACCGTGTACAGAAGGGCCTTATAGTCTAATGGGGGAAAACAATGAGATGCAGTGGCTACAAATTCAAGACAGACAAAGTAGAGAGCTTGGAAAGGGAGAGAGGCTGACTGCTGGGGCAGACTGTTGAAGAGAGCAAGGGATTTGTCATCGTTTTGCATATTGAAATCAGAACTGGAGGCCAGCCCAGATGACTTTGGTGAACATATAGTAGTAAGCTCAATTAGCGAGTGAATGTGTGAAATTATTTTCTTGGGGATTTATATTGAGCGTTAAACTAGATGATCTGAATTGTCCCTCAGCCTCAAAAATGGAGGAAAGATGCCAGGAAAGGAGCTAGATACCCAAATTCCACCAAATTGCAATTGCTGGGGCCTCAGGGCCCCTTTGGAAATGCTGTAAGGAAATGCTGAAAGGAGAAGTGCTGTATTCTGGGCGCTGGGCTTATGCAGGGACAGACAGAATGATGCATGCCATCACATGCCGCTAGTACAAATCCATTTGTAGCTGGTTTTCCTTCTTGGCCCCTCCCCAGCATGCTTTTCTTTTTTATATTTGTTTGTTTGAAACTAAAAATATATCCTCAGAGGTATTAGTCACTCTGCCCACATATTAATAAATTGCATAATGATGCCACCAAGCATCCAAAAACCTTTCAAACTGTTATATATTATTTCTTTCAATAATATTCTAAAAGGCCAGTGAGGCTTAATGGAGCCACATGGTATTGCATTTAATCCAAAAATCTGGAACTGTCTAAAAACTCATCTATAAATTAAGATACTATACAATATAGGGTTTTTTCATTTAACTCGGTTCTCCCCATTTGGGGAGGCTGGAACTCCACAGGGCTGTGGCTTTTGCAAGGGTTTTTTATCTACCAGATCTTAGATTTGTAACGTTGCTCTCACTTTTAATTGCTATGGGCTGTTCTCTGTAATAAATCGGCCCGTCCTTTGCCAGCCAAAGGAAAGTTTTATGGAACCACAGTTTAACTGGGCAAAGTTTAAAAATGATGCAAGTTCCAAGAGGTTTCCTGGGACTTTTCCGTACGGTTGCTCCCACATGGCTCCTTTTGCATTGCTGCTGAGAATCACGCTGCCATGCAATGGGGATGGGGAGTTTAGCTGAGCGTTGAGCACTGGTTTGCAGCTTTCTTAACTCTCCTTGGACTCAGCTGGGCATCTGGTGTTTTCACACAGGATTTTTTATCTCAGGAGCTATTGGGTGAAGAAACAGAAATACAAATACAAACACTTCCCAGGCTGGAAAAACATAAGGGCTCTAGATCTGGGGTTTGAGCGTAAGGCTTGCTTTTATAAGTGTCACCTCTGAACAGGTCCACCTCTGCTGTACGGTGTCTGTAGGTTTTGATATACTCTGGCAAGTCATGCCAGAAGTCACAGACTATAAGATATAAAGGTTCAATTTCACCTTTTCTTTCTCCTTTCTTTTTATCCCAAGTTCTCTTCAAGCATTCAGAAGCTCTGGCTATTACTGCACCAGCATGGACCAAGGCTGTGGAAGAGGAACTGTGTAGGTCAGGACTATAATTCATGTATCTTCTTTTTCAACTCTTATACTTTGTCAACCCAGTGACCCAAAAATGCTCAGCCATTTGCTGGTTTTAGAGCTGGAGGGCTTCAAAAGATGGAGGGAGAATAGCGTTTGTCCTTGGGTATAGTCTGCTCTGCAGTTTGACATCCTGCAGCAGAAGAAAGCCAGGTGTGGAAACAAACTGAGTGCGATGATTTCTTGTGGGGTCAGTGGAGTAGACGTAACAGAGGTGCTGAAATCTGGGGCATACCTTTCGTTTGAGAGAATGTGTGCAAGAATTAAACACGTTCTGGGAAGTAAGAGGCCTGTGCATTACAAGTGAACAGCTTTGGATCATATGAGCCCAGGTTTTGTTTGAGCACGTGAATAAAACCTCTTTCAGGCTTAAATACTTCTGTTCATCATTTCTGTTGTTTTTTTTTTTCAGTTGGCTTTGAATTTCCCTTGGCTTCATCAGGACTGACCTTGGACGGAAGTATTCTCAAAGCTATAATCTGGTTTTGACAAACCTTTGTTAGAGGCAGGCTTTTTGCTCTCCCCATGTCCACAGAACTGGTCCAGCTTTGGAAAGCTGTGTGATAGATGCTTATTATATTTACTTTATATTTACTTTATATTTTCCTTCACTCCCTTCGCAATGCCCTGCTCGCCAGAAGAGGAATCTGCAGCTTTCTCATCACTCAAAGGAGTATGGACAAAGCTACTTGGCTTCTGTGTCCTAATGCCTCTCCAAACCGGGCTCTGCATCACTGCTGCTGCACAGATATCAATCTGTAGTTGTAATAAGCATCTCTAGGTGCTTTATTTAACACCAGATGTTTTAGACTGAGAGTTTTCCCCCCACCTAGAAATATCTGGGTGATATAACAAGACTCTTGGTCTTCTTACAAACAGCAGGATGGAGGGAAGCTTAGTTCACAGCAGGATGTATCGCACAGGAGGGGGGAAGATTATCCATGACACCATGAAACTTCACAAGAAGCAGCTGTGAAGATTAAAATGGAAATGAGCCTGGGCCCTCGTGGCCACTACAGCCCATCTCTTCTGCCCAGGGGGCACTAAACTGTATTGCACCTTCCTACCCCCTCTGTCCTCTCCTGGGTCCTTTGAGACCCTCAGTGAAAGTCCAAGTTTGCTCCTGTGATGCTGGTTCAGAACTTGTAAAATGCTCTTGTAGGGGGCAAGTGAAAATCTACTCACCTTTGAGCAGGAGGACAAGGTAATTTTCTTTCAGTCCAATAATTCCCTTGTTCTTTATTGGTGGTGTTATAGACCGGATTCTCTAAGGTGCTGGGACTTTGTCTGTATTGCATCCTTCTTCCCATCCGGTTCCAACAATAAAACCCTCACGTTTTTTGATCTCTGGCTTTCATGCTTGCTGACACACTCTGGAATATTTAAGAAGGGTGCAAGGAATGGGTTAGTCACACTTGTTAATATTTATCCCATTGCAGAAGGAGCAGGGCTGACCTCAGAGCTTGGGCTTTGGAGAATAGTTATGAGAACGATTCCACTCAGCTGAAATGAAATCTGCATGCAAAGCTCGTTTGGTGCCTGGAAAGAGCTAGAAGGAAATAAAGGTCTTTAAATGATATATTTCCGCAGAGAACGTTTTGTCCTGTTTACAGAACCTCACCAGAATAGAGGGGGTTTTGTTTTATTCATATGTTTTCCATAAGGATAAATATCCATGCAGTTTAAACATTTTCATTAGATTCAGACAAGAAGGAGGATGTGGGGGCTATGTTTTTCTTTAATTGTCGATCTCTCCCCTTTATTTAACGGTTACTTTGTGAAGAGCTCTTCGGAAAGATAAAGTCAGGTAAATCAGAGAGACAGGGAAAGTGATTCTCTTTATTTATTCTTAGAGCAATTTTGAGTAATGTAGGCTACATTAAAAAAGTATACAAGCAAGATATTTTGGCTGGGAAGCATGTGTAATGTATGAACAGCAGGAAAAAAAAAACAGAAGAAGCTTTCCTTTCTAAATAGAAAATCTTTGAAAGTAACAGGGGGAAACTGATGGGAAGGGCTGAAGTCCATATATTCCCACCTCCTCCGCCTTGTGCTCTCTTAAAGGTGAGCTGCAAAATGCAAAAGAGAAATGTGTTAAATTCAGATGACTCGCTCGGGTGTCAGGAAGTGGCTCGAACAACCACACGAAGTTAACTAACACATCTCCAGTTTTTTTGTTCGTTTCCCCCTTCCCCTGCTTTTCCCGTGAAATCTAGGGGTGGTTTGCTGCTGTGGTTTCTGCCTCCAGGCAGGAGCGCAGCCACTTGTCCACCAGAACAACATCCTGAGACACCCCCCTCCTCCCCAGGGGCTTGCAGGCAGCCAAGACTTTCTGGAAGGATTTTCCAGAAAGTAAGAAAGGAGGAGAATTTCAGAAAATGTATTCCTGTAAACACCCTGAAATCAGGGAAATGAGACAAGCTGTGAGGAGCTGACGGGGGGGGGGATTTAGATTGCATCTTAGGAAGAAGCTCTTCCTTGTGAGGGTGCTGAGGCGCTGGCACAGGGTGCCCAGAGAAGCTGTGGCTGCCCCATCCCTGGCACTGTTCAAGGCCAGGTTGGACACAGGGGCTTGGAGGAAGCTGCTCTAGTGGAAGGTGTCCCTGCCCGTGGCAGGGGTTGGAGCGGGATGAGCTTTAAGGTCCCTTCTAACCCAAACCAGTCTGGGATTCTACAGCGTTTACAGTGAGCTTCCATTCATCTTTTGTCTGATCAATTAATCTTATTATCATTCCTGTCTTCTACTCTAGGTCTTCTTCAGCAGCATGGGTCCTGGCATCCATGGTGTTACATACCATGGCCGCAGTAACTCAAAATGTGAGTAATGCTGTGTATGCCAACGGTGGTTTTCAGTCATAGGCATGGAGAGAGCAGCTGGATGTGGGGAAACGCTTTTTGAGCTGCAAGTGGCAGAATTCAGTTTGCAATTGGATGTCTGAGATGCGGATAAGTCTCCTTTAAAACACTTTTAAGTTGGATTAAGTCACCAAAAGAAAGTCTGAAAGGCAAGACACCCTGATCCATCAGAAACAGTGCTACTGCCCATTGCAATGTTTTCTGTCCCACAGACCAAGCACCCTACAGAGCCATGCACCACAGTGCCCACACTGGGGAAAAGGCACAGGTACGTGTTTGTTTCCCATTAACTTCTACTTTTCCTTCTGGAAATGTTCCACTTTGTGTTTCATTCCTGCTCCTTGGGAGCTAGGGAGAAGCTTTAAATTGAAATGGGAGTTACCTATCTGATTTACAGTAGTTACAGAATAGGGTTGGAAGGGACATTAAAGATCATGAAGTTCCAACCCCTTGCCATGGGCAGGGAAACCCTCCACTAGAGATCTGTGCAATTCCTCGCATCAATATAACACACACAGAGACATGCCATGCATTTGTGCCTAGGATATAAAAATCCTGTATTAATGCAATGCTATGTAAGGGTCTGCATAGAGCTAATTCACGTACTGCAGCATGCTTATCAAAGGACACTCTTTAATTGCAAAGCAGTATCTTTTAATTAGTGGTTAAGTTGTAAGACTCTGTTGCAAGTTCTCTGTTGCTTTATGTTGTTTAGCTAGAGTGTGAATGAATTCTGGAACAATTCCTGATTTTAGTTTTCTATCTCTTAACAAGACAAGTGACCTCCAAATCTGGGGTTCTTTTAAAGAATAAATCCAACTACACATCTGACACTCTCGTACGAAAACAAGGGCTGCTTTCTCTCTTAGGGCCACATTGGTTATGTTTTCCCCTCTAACAAATTGATCACAGTTGTTCAATCCCTATTATGGCCAGAGAAACAAACTGTGGATTTGGAAACATCTCTGTAGCATAGTCCCTGGAAGAGAAAGTAAGTAAATTGAAATAAAAAGACAAAGTGAGCATTAATCCATGTTTCTCCTTTGGGAGAAAGAATTAATGAATTAAGAGGGAGGTTCTGCTCCTGCTTAGTGTTGCATCTGATGAAGTTGCCCAGCTTATCACGGTTTAGTGGAGGAGGTGCAGCGTTTGATTAAACCATAACAAGAGAAATTCAAGAAGCAATCCCCTTGGAAGGAGGGGGTTCTTTGTGCAGAGGATCACTGCTTCTTCCCTTCTTTAGCTCTTGGTTGGTTGTTTTCTTCTTTCTGGTACAAGCTGTTGTCAGTGATGGAGGAGGAGAGTTTATACAGCAGTGTGGGGACTTCAGGCCAAGTATATGAAATATTTGTCTTAAGGCATTTATGGAGGTGTTTAGGATGGGTCTGTCTCCCATGTCCTCCTCTGGAAGAACACTGGTGAGCCCAGGGCTGATCAGTGGCAGCTCTTAGCTTCACCCTCAGAGCCACTGGCTGGTGACACCAAAACACCCTGGCCACAGGACACACCATGCCTGGCTCCAGGTAGGTTTGGCCAAGCAAAGCTGTGAGCCCCAAGCTGACATGCCCAGGGGCCTGTGCACAGATGTTTCCAGTACCTTCAGCACCATGAACCCGCTACTCCACATTTCACATCTCATATAGTCAGAAAAAGAGCAAGAACCTGGTTTTTAACCTGCTCCTTTCTTTTTCAAGGTGTAATAACAATTTCTTCTTCATGTCCTGCTTTGGCAGGAGCGGAAAGACAATGATCTTGTCTTACCCAAATCTGTTGGGTGATAATCAGAGGATGCAGGAGGCGAGAAGGATGTGTGAGGTGAAGTGCTGATGCCAAAATGTATTCCTGCACACAGTAGCAGAGCTCATACGGGGAAGGGTTGAGGCAGCTGTTTGAGTTACTTCATTATCCTTCATCCCTCTGCAAATATGCCTTCCCCATGACAATCCTGATTGTCTGACATGGCGATTCTCATGGCAAGATGTTGTGACCAAGACTGTTGCAAGTAGCCTCATTTTTCATCACCACTTACCCTTTTTGTTCTGTCCATGTTGTTTGTGAGTTGGGCAGGCCTGGTTACTCTGGTTTTATTTATTCCTCTGTTAATACAGTGCAGCCATGCCATGGTTTCCCTTTGGCAGGCGGCACTGCATGGCAGGACTCGTGTTTACAACACATCAAGCTGCGACAAGCACCTCCAAGCTGCCCATTCCTGTAAGAGCCAGTCACATTCTCCTTGCAGCCTTCCCCTCCCAACACATTTAACCCCCCCCAGAATTACCAGTTATTGGAAGTTTTTAAACTTTGTAAGATTCAGGGGCTTCATTTAGGCAGCAAAGCTGTGTATTGAAATATGAATTAGTAGCGTGTGTATCGGCAGGATAGACCATCTGCTGTGCTCAGCACCCGGGTTTGAAGCTGGTTGGCTGGCAGGACAGCATGTGTTTACAGAAAACCCTAACAGTTGTAAAGGAGCCATTTAGGTTTATCGTGTCAATTCCTGTACAACTCCACGAGGAGAGATTCCTTTCACAAACTTGCATAAAATAGACAGATAGACTAGTTTTGACCTCTCTCAAAACATTTGACGGTTGAGCTTGTTGCAAGGATAAAATATCTGGAACAGCAGAAAAAAAAAATATCTTGTCATTTCCCCCTCCTAAGCATTAGACTCCTTGAATGCAGCATCCATTCATAGCTTAGTCCTTGCTTTATGATTTAACTGCCTTTTATTTTCCTTCTGAGATGCAAACGCAGGAGCTGTACCTGATTTTCATACCGTATTATGCGAGTCGTTGTGAAAAAGCTGTCCAGAGTAATGGCTCCATTTCATCATGATGCATATGCCAAGGTACAGAGATCATTTATTTTTCCTAAAAATTGAATGAGGATGGGATTAAAAATGTTATGTTTTGCCTATATGAGCAATATTCCTCTAATCAACCTTCCCAAATATATTGCCTCTTTGTAGCTTCTCTGTAATACAGGGAAGGCAAGGGTAGCACACCAAAGGGGTTTGTGCTCCTGCATAAGCATTCTTCTTACTTGGGCTATGACTTGCAAAGCACCAATATACCAAGAACAGGGCAGAGTAAAACCAGATTGGCCCTGCGGATACTTCTGGACTGAGTACTTGGTTACTTTTTCATGCATGGAGGAATTATTATATTATCCAGTACCTAAAGGGGTACTACAATAAATCTGGAGAGAGACTTTTTACAAAGGCATGCAGTGGTAAGACAAGGGGGATTGGCTTTAAGATGAAAGATTTACATGAGATATTAGGAAGAAATCATTTACTGTGAGGGTGCTGAGGCGCTGGCACAGGGTGCCCAGAGAAGTTGTGGCTGCCCCATCCCTGGTGGTGTTCAAGGCCAGGTTGGATGGGGCTTGGAGCAAGCTGCTCTAGTGGAAGATGTCCCTGCCCACGGCAGGGGGTTGGAACTGGGTGAGCTTTCGGGTACTCCCCAATCCAAACCATTCTATGATGCTGTGATTAAAAAACCAAGCTCTTCAGTGATGGTGCTGAAAACCTCACTACTTTTTAGCAGGCATCTATACTGTAAATATAGTTCATGTGTGTATGGATGCAGAGAAGAAAAGGGAATATTCTTGTGCATAAAGCTGAGGCTGAGACCAAACCCTCTGGTCCCATGTGTGACTCTGGCTGTTGGACTGAGAAGATAAATTAAGGAACAAGAAGACTTGATGAATCTCTGAGATAACTTATGCCAATGTGCAAAAGAAAAATAATGGTACCTGAATATATAGGTCCTAAGACTTCAATTTTTTTTTTTTAATGTTTCTTCCTTTTGATGGAAAAATCCATAATGAAAAATGAAAGCTGGAAAGATGGCAGGCTGGGGGAGAAAGCTTGCTTTAGCAAGCATACCCCAGCCAGCCACCTGTGTTATCAAGTCCCCATGTATGGATGCTTTAGGACTGGAAGCACACAGATCATAAGCTGCATAAAGACTGGATGCAATTGATATTCTAAATAGGAACATACTATGTTGGTAGTTCATGAAGGGCCCCATGGCTTATATCAGGTAGTCAAGCTTGAGTAAGGACAGAAGACTGGTGAGAAGAAGAGAAAATGTTGTGCTCATTAAAATCCTCTATGATATCATGCCTTGGGTGCTTAGATATGAAATATAGATGAGGAATTGCTTTTTAATGTCATAGAGTTTTAAATAACTTTTGCTTACAATCTTGTGAATCTATTTGTACATGTATGTGTGTGTGTCTGCATGTGTGTATCTGTACATACGTAAGTTCAGTCCTTTGACTTGTCCTTGCTGCTGAGAGTCAGGGGTCTGGGGCTCAGTAGTAGAGGAGCAGAACAGGGTGAGTCAGGACTGTCAGACTCCATCTCCGGAAAGGCAGTAGATTAATACACAAACATGAGCATAGGCTCTCTCCTGGGGGTTGCATTTCATATTTAAGGACACTGGAGAGTGGAAGGTGTCTCCAGCCGAACCAGACAGGGTCACTTGCAGATAATTTAAGTGCTCAGTGCCCTATCTGGGGAGCAAGGCATCACCTGCCACGGTTCTTGGTGACCATGGGATGCAGTGGGCAGTCCTGGCCCCTTCTAAAAGCAGCTTATTCATGCAGCTGGGAGAGCAGAGCCATAAAAAGTCACCTGGAAAAGACGTTGGTGACCAGCTGTCCTGGGTTCAGCAGTAGCAGTCATTTTTTCTCCTTCTCAGTAGCTGGTGCAATGCTGTGGTTTTGACTTTCGGCCTGGGAACAGTGCTGATAACACCGATGATTTAAACATGCTAAGTCATGTTTACTCTGACCAAGGACTTCCTGAGCCTCATGCTCTGCCAGGGAGGAGGGGAAGCCGAGAGGAAGCAGAGACAGGACACCTGACCCAAACTGACCAAAGAAGTATTCCATACCACAGCACGTCATGCCCAGAATGTAATTGAGAGTTACCCAGAAGGGCTAGTTCACTGCGGGGTTGGATTAGGTATCGGTCGGTGCTCAGTTGGGCTGGGTATTATCGGTTGGTGGGTGGTATTGCATTCTCTTCCCTTGTTATTTCCCTTATCATTGTTATTATTGGTGGTAGCAGTAGTGGTTTGTGTTATACCTTAGTTACTGGACTGTTCTTATCTCAACCCATGGGAGTTACGTTCTTTCGATTCTCCTCCCCATCCCTCCAGGAGTGGAGGGGAAAAGAGCGGGGGGTGTGAGAGAGAGACACTGCATAGCTGATTTACGGCTGACCGGGTTTAAACCACACCAGCATTTGGGTCCATCTCTCTGAATCTGGGTGCCCACCTTGGCCATTTGCATTAAGACACTTTCAGGGCAGAGCACAGCAATCTTGTTTTGGAAGAAATGACCTGGCTCTGGAAATCTTTAAGGAAAAATCCATTTGAGGGAGGTAAGTAGCTGATCCAGTTTGCACAAGATGTCATGGATGGGTCATCTGTAATGGAGCCTGAGGCTGAATCCTGGTTTACATCTGCAAATGTTACAGTGCAATATTTCATTTTCATGTTTAACACTTGTGCCTCCAGTTTCTTATTCTGATTTTGTCTTGGTTCAGTTTGTAAGCCAAGGTAACACATGGCTGCTTTACCCATGGACTAGAAACACACTGCCTTTGGGTGTTGTGTTTCTATGTGCCACAGGTCTTTATCATCATTATTGTTGCTACTTTTGGGTTGTATTCTTCTAACCTGCTTATTTCTGTTAGGTGCTGGAACACAGTTTAAAGAAAAACATGACAACGCCTATGACAGCAGTCTTTCTCAGGCTTCTGAGCATCCCTCGTGAATGCCTGTGGATGGGATTGATGCTCTTCCCTGCAAGGAGCTGAGTGCTACAGCCACACCACATCATCTCACTGCCTATTTTCAGGCTCTGTGCTGTGCCCTCCTGGGTCAAAGTGAAAATGGAAGAGGATGGCAAGCCAAGGCACACAGAAGATGACTCACTGGATTTTGTACGTTTTCAAACATAACCCTTGCATTCTTGTCAATGTATCAATACAGTAAGGTTCTCCCCCTTGCAGCAAGCCTTGTATATTTATATATATATTATATAATGCCTCAGTCAATGCATTTACCAAGTTTTCATGTTTTTTTAATCTCTTTTTTCCACATTTTTTCTCCCAAACAGGCACTGAAAGACCAAAACTGCAGCACACCAAGTGCAATCCCTGTACACACAACGTACCAATGGCTTGACAAGTGATGTCTTTGGTAACTGTGGTCATTCCCATTTCCAGACTGGTCAGAATGGCTTTGGAGTACTGGGCAGCCCATGACCTGTCTGACTTTGACGAATGAAAAAGCAGCTCAGCTGAGGTATGTTCTTACACAGAGAGAGGGCAAAAGGGTGACAACAGCAATGAACCAGTGTTGGGATGGAAGGTATTGCTGCTCCTCTGCCTTGTATACTGATGATGCTCTGCTATACCCAGTCCAGCTCCAAGCTGCATGTCTCACTGTCTGTTCAGGAGGGAAGAAAGGAACTGGCTCAGGTCTGGGAAGGCTGAGTTGAGGCTGTTGTGATTGGGGTAAATGCAAACATAGAGCTCACAGTAAGGAAATGAGGTTGATGCCCCAATGGAAAACTTCACCCTCAAAGCACTTCATCTCGGGGATCATTTTATTCCCAAAAAGTGGGACATAAAGACAGAGTTAATTCTGACCAGAACCCATAGCAATAACCTGTTTATGGGAAAACTCTAGTCCTAGTCTAGAAGAGCTGTAATCTTACCCTGCCATCTAAAATTTGCTGCTTTATTAAGATTACGTTCTCGGTTGAAGAAAAGAAGTGAGTTAGTTTGGTATGTTTATTGCCCTTTGTCAGGATTGCAGTATTTTTTTTCTGCTTTGAAAATAGATGTTCCTGCTTATACAGCTGTATATTTACCCTCTCTTTTAGCTTTTTCATCACCGTTCCCTTTAATCATTTAATGAGGAGCATTCAGGTTCCTGATGATTTAGAATTATGACTCGCAGAGACACTGGCAATATCTTTGCTGGAGTAACGTTGATCCTCTAACTTTAAGACTTTAAATTCAAACCACATGTTTTTGCCACTAACTCCGAAAACAACCCCTGGAGTTGTGTGACTGTCACTGGAATATAAACCATAGCTACTCTGCAAACAAAAGCCCCAGTATTTAAATTGCGATTACGGTCACAAAAGTGACTATTTTAATCATTGCTCTGGTTTACTCGGGAGATCGGCTCCCTCTGCACATTCCAAATATCTCTGCAGATTTTTTATAGACTGAAAGGAGATTTTACTGCTTTCCACCCCTCTTAGCCCTACGGAGGCCAGCCAACGCAGGGCAAGTGAGCCAGATTTGTTCCAGACTCACACATCAGCGGGAGTGTGAGCTGAATCCCTGCAGCAGGACCTGTCGAGCGGATGATGTGCCTGCCAGGACAAGCAGCCGCACTTTCATGTCCCAGAGCTCATAGGGTGCAAGGCAGTTGAGGGGGGATGATATAGAAGGTACCAAACCCACAGTGGTTTTCCTATAAACTGGTTTGTTTTGGAAAGAAAAAGAAGTCCCTGAGAGGCCTATTGGGGTGGAAGGGCTTTTCTGAGTGCAGCTGCCTGGATGCCACCCTGCTCCAGGGGTAGGAGCTCTGAGCAAAGGAAAAGAACATGTTTTAAAACAATAGCCTTAGATGCAGAACTAGGGAGTTGAAAATAGAGGATACAGAAGTCTCAAAGGCTTTTTCTTTTCCTGCTGGCTTTAAGGAGATAATTCAATTCCTTTAACATCTCCCTTACGTGGATGCTTTCTTACAGCCTTCTGGGTGCTGAGCTTCAGCCTCTTTGGTAAGAGCTTCAGCCTCTCCTATAAACCCAATCACTGCTTCCCACTGGCTCTCAAGCCCCTTGTTTTGTGCGCTTCCTACATCAAAAATCAAATCCCACTTAGAGGGTGTCTGCTTTAACTCACTATCTGCCTTTGTGAAATGTAATATATGTATTTTGTTTCTGTGAAAATCTCCTATTACAGTATTGGGAATGTTCCTCTGATATATGCATATTCAACATAAATGTTGGTAGGAGAAGACCTAATTCATTTGAGATGGTTTTATTAGGCGTCTCTTAACAAATCCCAGAGTATGTAAATGAAATATAACTATACGTACATATTCATCAGTCTGTTCTTGGAATTAAATATGAGCACTGTGACATTTGGTTTTAAGGAATGACTAATTAACATGTGTGCAGGATGTTCTCATCTTCCTGCTTTGGAGTCCCAGAGTCAGGGAAAAGCAGACAAAACATATTTCCACTCTTCCTATCATAGTTTGCAAAGCAGAAAGCTGCTCATGACAGCCAAGAACTTCTCAGGCTTTTTTGTACCTGGTGGGTGCTGACACAGGGCCCATTCCTGAGTGCTGAGTGTTGTTAAATGTCATCTCATCTGTGCTGGGGCCAGCATCATGTTTTAAAGTATCAGCTTTGTACCTGACCTTGCTTTTAATAATTGCACCAACAAGTCACAGAGCACAGTAAAGAGCAGTAGAACTTCTGGAATGCAGCCACTGTTGCTCGTGATTTACCTCCAGGATGGGGTCCTGTAAAACTGGGCTGAGCCCTAAGATGCTCCCCATCATCCTGGAGATGCTCTCTAGGAAAACCTGGGCTGGATGCTGCGGGGATGTTTGGGGTTTGGCTTCAGAACACCAGGCTTAGCAACGCTGCTGGTGAGAGCCCAGAGAAAAAGCTACTTTTGTTTTTGGCACGGCTGGCTTGAGTTGCTTTTGTGTGAGAGCAATATGTGTGCAGCAGAAAAATACAACTAGCAAAAGAACACCCCAAAAACACCATCATGTCTTTCTGAGGGTGCTGGAGAAGGGCAGACACATCTCTGTGCCCTGTCTGAGCACCCCGGAGAAGCTGACCAGAACAAATCTCAGCAGGAACACACAAACCTCTATTATACCTTTTAAAAAGCTCCCCATTGAATGCAACCGGGCAGATGGGAAAGGCCCTTTTATTTCCTTTTCCTTTCTCCGCCTGAGTTCATTCTCTCCCTTTGGGGGAGCCAGGTTCAAAGACATGCCAAATGCATCAAAACCTTCCCAATAAAGTCCCTTTCACCTCCCGGAGGAGCGGGGCTGGGCTGGGAGCGTGCTGGGAGCTCTGGATCCGACGGTGACTTTCAGGACTGTGTGTGGCAAATCGTGTGCACAGCTCCCGAAACAATGCCCTGAATCGGACGTCTAATTCCCTGGAAATTAAATCCCTCAGCTGGTCAGGGAAAACAGGAGCCAAAGAGATTAAACAGTGCATCAGGGAGAATCTCTAGGGGCTGACGGAGGCAGTTCTTGTGTGTTTGTTTGGGGGATTTTTTAGCAGAGGGGTAACAAAGTAGTGGTTTAGCGTTGCTTCCGTCCCCATTTTAATTTGAGCCATGCTTTCCCCCTCTTCCCCTCCCAACAATCCCTTATCCTTGCTGTCACGGGGGCAAAACTGCTTGTTCCAGCTCTGTGCTAACCACCCAACAGGTGAGCTCAGTCCCGACAAGCACAGCTCCATCTCGGGCTGCAAAACTGGTTTCTGTGGTTGTGAGTGAGCGAAGGGGGATGCTGCAGATGCAAAACCATGGTCCCGGGCATCCCTCATCCTGCTTAGGTCCCCGCTAGTGCCTGCAGCTCCCAGCATCTCCCTGGAGATGCATCGGCTGCTGCAGCATTTGCTCAGTCCTGGGTTATTTATCCCAGTGCAAACTTAGCTGGAGCTGGACCCGTTGGGGTGTCAGGGAGGCCAGAAACAGAGCTGAGACATTCCCATTGATGTTTTGCTGCTGGTATATTAAATATGAGAAGGCCCAGCCATGGATGCTCTGGTGCGGAGCAGCGAGTGGCTGGATGCTGGATAAAAGCACAGTCTCTGCTCCTTAGGAATCAATCTTTCCCCACAGGGCTGCTTTTAAACTGGTACAAGTCAAAACTTAGCGGGCCTAGCAGTGGCAATTTTTTTTCCCTTTAAAAAAAAAAAAAAAAGCAGTTTCCTATGTATTTTTACTGACAAAAGCCTGAAGCTTCCTTTATATGCTTTATTTTCTTTCTCCTCGGAAACGATCGTTAGACAAAAGCAGTTTTGCTGCTGGTTAATCAAGAGAGTGATGTGGCCCTGCATTTTAATCCTAAACCAATTAGCAGGATTTGACATCATGCCATTAGACTGCTTGAAACAAAAATCAAGGATAGCGTAATGCAGCTAGAAAAGAACAATAACCATCAGCGCTGCCCTGTCAAAGGGGAAGGAAGAAATTTGGCTGCGTGTGTAATTTCCAAGCAATCCCCCTTCCCTCAAACCTGAGCATTCAAATGAGGGAGCTAAATAATAATGAGAGGGGGAAATGTGGAATCTCTAATCACACTACCCTAAACTGCACCGGTTTTAAAAGTAGAAATTGCTATTCTTGCTCCCGAGCAGACACAAATTGGTTGCGTTTTTAAATCTGAGTTCTGCTTTATGATTTCTTTAGTGGGTGTTTCGTGCTTTGCTTCGCAGGCAGGTTGCACTGACGCCGGGAACAGCAGCATCTCTGATGCAGATGCAGAGCGAAGGACCCCGGAGTGAACACGCCAGCATCCCTAAGAAACAACTTCCCGGGCATGTAAATGTTTGCTTTGTCCAAACCACCCTAAGATAATTAATGAACAAAGCATCTTTTAGCAACTGTACTTTTTTGCTGGCAGAAACGCTCCTTATGTCTAAGCCTGCAGCGGCAGTGCGTCCCGAGCTGGTGGCAAGGGCTAGAGCCAGGCTGGCAAGCGTTAGCCCAGCCACGGCTGCTGCCTGCAGGCAGAAATAAGCTTGGCGAGGATGTGTGGTGAGAACTAAAATGCAGGCAGGCCCCGGGGTGCAGTATTTAAGGGATGAATGTCTAAAGCACATCGGGGACTCCCCGCCTCGCTGTGCTCTCAAGGCTGGCAGCGGAGAGCCAGAGCAGGAGTGAAACCCAGCATCTCGTAAAGCAGCATATGGATAGAGTGCAAATGGATGGGGTTTTATGTCCTGTGCAATATTTTCATTGATATTTATTTTGATTTAATTTGGCTAATGTGCAGGGAGAATGAAAACGGGCCGTGCTCCTCAACATCTGATGAGAAGCTGAATGCTTTTTAAAATTAGTATTCCCACTTAGGCAATGATCTTTAAGGTCTGCCCAGCAACTGTGCTGGAAAATCATGAGTCACTCCATGTAAATCATGGGATGACCCTCGAAGCAGCTGAATGTTTTTAAAATGTTGAATTATTTCTGTTAGTATTGCAGTTTCTAGTCTTTCTGCTTCAGCCTTTTGTCCGTAACTTGATTTTCCTTTTAATGAAAGTGGAGTTTCTCACACTCTTAAACCACTTCAGAGAGGGAGTATTATAATAATAGTAATAATAATAATAATAATAAATTATCATGAGATTCATGATAAAATGGTAAAAGGTAGCAATGATGCTTATCTCTGCTTTGAGAGAAGAGAGGTTGAAGTGAAATCAGGGAGGACAGGAGCAATGTCACTACCCGTGACAGGTAGTACGAGGTTGGAGACTGGGCTGCAAATATCTACCGAAGACTTCCACGGTGAAGGTGGGCAAGTGACATAATAAATCTTCTTCTCTCATAGCTTCTATCTGCAATATGGGATAAAGAGTCTGTTTCCTCCATAGAGACTGGTACAAATAAATGCCTTATAACAGGTGAGGAGTGGCAGCAACGGCAGAGGAACAAAACTGTCTGGAAAGGAACAAGAAAAGATGTTAACAGCAAACAAACCTTCTGCCTTCCACTGAAGCAGCACTTCCACAGCTTTGTGGCTGTCAGTTTTGAGAGGAATAGATTTGAGAGAGGGGGTTAGGGTGGATAAGGTGAGCAGGGACTGAGGGGTACCCAGAGCATTCCACACCAAACCCCCTTTTCCCCACTGGGGCATCCACCCAGGGCTGCTTCCCACTGCAAAACTGGGATTTTAATGTCCCAGTTCCCTCGCTGCTAATAAAGGAACAAAAAGTACATTTGCCTCCTCAAGGGTGTTGTGAGACAAAGTTGGTAAGTGTTGAAAAGAGCCCCAAACTGGAGGAGAAAGCTGGCTTTGTTGCCTTCAGACACAGACCACCGCAGACCTTGCGCAAATTCTGCTGTAACATCTCTTGAATGAAAACGTGTTCTCCCCAAAAACCCATCAAACACATCCTGACTTGAAAAGGCTGCCAGGGTAGTGAAAGGAGCTGCAGATTATAGATCCGTGAGGCTCTTGAGGCAACAAAATGTTTGTCCTGTGGATTTGGGCTGGATCCAGTGAATCCCAAAAGTACTCGGAGAGACTGTTTAACCCATCCTGTAAGGGAAAAAGAAACCTAAACAAAGCAAAAAAGTGAACTAAGAAACAACAGCAAGAAAATCAGTGTATATTAAAAAAAAAAGAATAATATTGAGACAGTGGCCAGGAAAAAGAAAATTCAGAAGGCCAAAGGCTAAACCTCAGACTGAATCTTGAACTGAATTGGAAAATAAAGGAGTGAAAATTGAATTCAAATGGTCAGACCTTGTAAACAGGACTTGGGGTTTAAAAAATGAAAATGCCCTCCAAGGACAGCAGCAGCACCAAAGTTCTGAATCTTCAGAGCTGGAGAGGGCACTGTAAGGTACCATGCAAAAAGATAATGTGTTGTATAAAAGATATCTGATCCTGTACTGCTTCTACCTTGTATCTCACCGAGATTTACAAAAGTAAATCCATATTTGCATTTTTAAACTTGTGTTGATAACACAATGCGCATTTTGTGATCACAGCCTCTGTAGGAAAATGATCTTTTTTAATGGGAAAATCTTTAGAAAATCTGTTCTCATCTGGGGAAAAACTGAGAACACCAACAAAATATTTTTCTAAACCAAGACTAGGACAAAATAATCACGAAAGGAAGCAGAGTAGAAAGTGTACCCACAGTCTGATATAACTGAAGAATTAATTACTTAAAACAATAAAAGAAAAGGCAGCTATAACAGAATGGTGGTTTTCTGCTATATTCCAGGCAAACAAATATATCAATCAACGTCTGAGATGATAATAGGATGAAGAGAAAACACTGCAACTGCTTGGTGGTTTCCAGGTACGTATTACATTTATAAAGACAGTTTTATCCCTAGTAAAATAAAAAGTACTTGCCTCTTTGAGATCCTTGGTTTTGCTTGTTTAATTCCTAGCCTCAGGAAACAAAACCTTTTCTTTTATTGTCATTATTTGTCCATTTTTAGTTTTCAGCCACAAAGTCAGTCTCTTTAGGCTTGCATTAATTTGATGTGCATCCATCTTAATTCAAGTCGATGTATTTCAATCTTGGCAGCATATCGATAACGAAAGGGAATGGAATGCCACCCGGTGAACTCCATCACACCAGCAAAACCAAGGACAAGG
Source organism: Pezoporus wallicus (assembly GCF_028554395.1). Lineage (NCBI taxonomy): Eukaryota > Metazoa > Chordata > Aves > Psittaciformes > Psittacidae > Pezoporus > Pezoporus wallicus. Next base: position 1,821,479 of record NW_026638088.1, on the reverse strand, counting down.
CAGAAAAACTGTGATGGTCTCCTGGAATCGGTTCCTGAACGGCAAATCGGTCTTTGTATGTATATGACTTTATTTTATTCTTCATTGCCAAGCAGTTATCATCATAATGGTATTTGTAATTTTGAGGGTGCACTATCATTCTAATGGATAATGAGCACTCAACAGTCACAAGAAACATTAATTGAAAAAGAGGTTCTCCTGTCCTAACAGTGAGAGTGTTCCCTAACATTATGAAAATTAGTTAAACCAAGAGAATATTTCCTTTATAGTTTTCAGCTTTTCATAAAGCCTTTGACGTCCTAAGCCAAAGCAACTGCCCATCAGGAACTGAGAGATGCACTTTGGTCCCCCATGCCAGCTTTTTACTTACGTCTGTCATTTCATTTCCCTAGTAATATGGGGAAAAAGTCTTAGCCAACGTCTTCATTTTCATTCATTAGTGAAATCATGGCAATAATACCACTTTGCACTTAGCTCTCTCCTAGGCACTTTGGAGGTGTTTGTCACTTTGGTGTATGTATATATAGCGAGTTCCTCCATCCAAAAATGACCAGTCAGTAAAGTTTTTGAATATCAAAAAAGGTCAAAGCAATACAGGACTCTATTATTATCACTTAAAACTCCACAAGGCATTAAGATTATGAGTGTAAGGAAAGATGTAAATTGTAGCTGTCTGCTTTGCTATCACTGGGGCTGTCTGTGAGTTCTCTTCTCCATCTCTGCCCTGGGATTAGAAGTCACTCTTCTCACTTGGTCTTGCCATTTTTTCCTCAAAGAAGAGGTCATTCTGTGCCACGGCAGAAGATGCTCTTCACATCCACTCACATCCACTATTATGCTGTCCTTTGCAGCTTTAATCTGCATAGGTAAGCTGCATCCTTAAATAGCTTAAAAGGCAATAAATAAGCACACAAGCACACAAAAATATTACCACAGCTTCTATGTTCGGGGGGGGGGGGGGGGGTCCTAAAGAGCTCTCTTTATTAATATGAGATGGCAAATATTTTTTCCTGTTTATTAAATCATATGAAAGGTTAATTATGGTTAGCGACTGTGGGTAGAAAACAATTCTTGGAAGATGCTTTTGTAACAACAGGTTGGCAGTATGCAGAAGCCATCTGCTTCCTGCAAATGTTAAGGTACAATCTCAAACTTGTGAGGTTAAAAATTACAGATTGCCGAGTAGTTTGGTAGAAGGAAAATCCATGTTGTGTTGATGTAAAGTTGCTCAGTCTCCTTGACACACAGCCTGGAAGGAATGCCAAGTTCCCTAAAGGACGGTATTTGGCTGGAGAGGACCCTCGCTCAGGGTATTCTGTACTCACACTGGCTGTCGACAAAGCTAATGAAGCCATTTTTGTGCTATGATGCTTTTTTTTTTAACACAGAAATGAGTTTCAAATACTGACCCACGAAAAGCAGTGAATTGCAGATATAATATTCTGCTTTCAAGCAGGGAATTCAACTCCTTCCATGAAGGAGAATAAAACGTTGCTGTGGCTATCAAGGTGACACGATCCTGAAACTTGTTGCTTCAATCCACGATGTGTAGACTTAATCACAACTGCAAACTCTTCATAGTGAGCACTGTCTGTTTGAAAAGGAAGAACTATCTCCCCCACTTGATATAGTTAGCTGAACTAAAAGATATGAAGTGATTTGTCCAAGAGCACAAAAGGAGGTTGTGGCTACTGGAATTAAACCCACATTTTTCAGATCACAGCAAAATGCCTTAACCACAAAACCATTCTTCCTCTCTGTGGGTCAGCTACAGTAGCTTCAGCATGTGGGCTGGGGTTTCAAACATGTTTATCGTCTCCCAAGGGTTAAGTTTAATTCCCTTGAATTTTCCAGTTCCATGGAAAACATCACCCAGTTTATCCTTCACTTCTATCAATAATGTTGCCCTCCTTCACCTCTCCCCACCAATGAAACACAGGTTGAACAACCTATAAGAGGAGGGATGGGGAACAGCCATCACCAGGTTTGTCCCCTTCATTTTTAGCCAAATAGGGAGAAACTCTTGTTTTTTCTCAGAGATTCTGCTCTGGAGAGATGTCATGCAACCTTCAGCCCCTTTCCTGCTCTCTTAATTTACTCACAACCCCTCCCCATGCTCATCCCCAGGAGCCAGCTGCCGAAAGACGGCTGTGTAAAAGGGCTCATTTCCAAACGTTGCCAGCAATGGAGACACAGAGTTGTTTACTGTGCAATAAAATGACCCAGGGCCTCATTTCTAGTGCCTCTACCCTGAGCAGTTTTGTCAAGGCTATGCATGTACAGAGGTCTCTTCTCCAGCACCACCTTATTATTTTAACAGATACTTTCCAGTGAGATGTCTTCTTTTTTAAAGCACCCCATAAAGTGGTTTTATCTTCTCCCTTTGTGCTGCAGCTGGTGATCCACTCCATTATTGACACCTCCTGCCAACAACAGTGGCCTGCCCATAAAAGCCCTGCAGACAGGGGAGACAGGGTCTGACCCCTTGGGCAATGCTGCAGAATACCTTGCCATTAAGTCCCATTTATTGTGTCTTTGCTTGTCGGTGCTGGCAGCATTACTGCCCTTACCAGGATCATTCGGAGCAGGACCTGCACTCATCTGCATCATCCCCTTCTGATGCCATTAGTGATGTGGTCTTATTGCATGCATGGAGCTCCTGGTGGGCTGCAGCTGATGGGATCTTCTATTTCTGGGCTGAAACCATTGATGGGAAAGAAGGAGCCAGCTCTATTCATCTGCCTGTCATTCTGTCAGCAGGCCTGGACCTTTCTCTTCTTCCTACTCTGATCTTTTCAAGGAAATCAAAAATCTTTGCTAGTAATACTAGTAACACTTTTATCAGGCTAGAGTTGGCTATGTGAGGGACAGAGGCACATAAAAATTAGGGATGAGACTTTTGAGTCCCACCAAAGGGATTTGGATGCCCAGCATCCATTAAGATGAGTAACAATTCCTATCCCACCCTAAATGGCCAGAGCCCAAATTGCTCCGTGAGATGGAAACCATCTTGGTTAATGCATGGACACTTAAGCCCTCAGCATCTGACTTCACTTATATTTCATTTCCAGCAAACTTAGTTGATCATGTGCAATGAAACACTTGTCCACCCCCCCACACACACACACACCAGTTACCCGCTCCCCGACAGCTCATTGGGCCATCACTTGCCAGCTCTGCTATCAGGGGAAGGTGATGAAGGTAGCTAATTTGTTTGCAAGTTGGTGAATGATGTAAAAGGTTCCTCGTCCATCATAATAAAGGCTCTTGGAAAAAACGAGACAAATGGTCCTTCCTCCTTTTGCCTGCACTAGACGGGGACGTTTGAAACTGAGGGAAAGTTCAGCATAGCCATATGTACGGAGGGATGCACACAAATCACAGCTGCTGCTAATTGGATCCAGAAATCTAATTGGTCCCTCATGGTTGGCTGGTGTTACATATAGGGTCATTGCAGCAGTAATGTGGAGTCTGCGGGGGCTTGGTCTGCTCCATTTGGCAGCCTGGTGGCAGGGGACTGTTCTGGCACCATGGCCCGGGCCATGTTGGGGCACTGGTCTCCAGAGCTGGGGGTGCAGAGCTGCCCTGAGCAGGGCTGCTTTAGCTTTCCCTGACCTGCCAACGGGGATAAGCCACTCTGAGCATGAACATGGGTTGCTCGCTAAGAAGAACAGGCATCCAGGGTCCTGTCAATCTGGAAGGTGAGATGAGGACATAAAATAATATAAAGTAAGATCAAATAATATCAAATAACATAAAATAATATCAAATAACATAAAATAATATCAAATAACATAAAATAATATAGCTTCAAGTGATTGCTCCAATTAATGCCTCATCTTGAAAGCATCCTTACACCAAATCATTGAGAAACACTTCTTAAATTGTCAGAAATGGGATGTTTCCCACATCCTGTTCCTGCCCAAAGTGCCTTGTTACCTGCTTGTCTCTAATAGGGTGTATTGGTCTTTTTTAACCCTTTTTAGGACCACTGTTGTATCATCCATCTCCACACATGAGCCAAACCAGCCAGTCTGGACTTGCATGCTCCCAGGATACATGGAAACAGAGAGCCTGGGTAAGTGGGGAGGAAAGCTCCCAAATTTGTTCTAAGGTCCATTTTTGTCCTCGAGAAGGCTCTAAGTCTTCTTATATTATGCAAATCTCCTCAGCCAATCCTAATTTTAATAAAGTTGATTAATCATTGTGCTGCGGACAAGGACAGTTATTCCCTGACTTTTGCTATGGCGTTTATTGAAGCTGTACCTATAAATGAATTACTGCAGGGATCATTAAATTTGGACTTAAATTGAACATAGTAAGCTCATTTAAAAAAATAAAATGCTTAGCAAGTTATATATAAACTAGAGGAAAAATGAATCTCCTCAAACTGCCTCCTATTTCCTTTTCAAGCAGGAACCTAAAGGGCAGATTTGCAAAGGGGAGTTTTAATTTGCAGGGCAAATTTTCACGAGGGCACTTTGAAGCTGCCTCTGTGCAAATCCTAATGGAACTGTGGGCTCAAAAGTTGGTGCTTTGTCCTCATTCAGCTCAAAGGGTCCCCACATTCAGGGTTGGCAGTAGAAATATCGCTCCCACAGAGGGAAGGTGAAAGCTGCTGCCCTGTCCCTGTGCAGTGATGAAGGGCTGAGTGCTGTATGAGCAGGTGAGGATTGAATTTGGAGGTAAACTGGAAGGGCTGGCTGGCAGTGTGTGGCACCACCTTTGGGGTAGCATTGGCTGGAGCCATGCCCCTCAGCGTGGAGGCTGGAGAAGAGCAGAGACCCAGAGAAGAGGCAGGGAATTTTGTAATGGGATTGTGCTAAGAAGTCGCATTAAAAAAGGAAACTCACCCTTGGTGATGGCTTTAGGGTTTGCATATTCGTTCATGGAGGAAGGAGCATGATAGAAGGAGCATGGAGATGTTGAACATGTGTCTTGCCTTCTGCCTCACAAGCATTTGAATACAGTTCAATATTTGTTGGTTTGACTGCCAATGTGTAAAACTCTTTATGTTACCCCTGGATGCTGAGAATAGTCATAGGAACAGCCATGGGACCTTGTTGCACCAGGGTGGGAAGGAAGTTTCCAAGCCGCTGCCCCATGCGCTGTTACTTAAGAACCCCATCCCTGACAGCAGAGCTAGGAAGACCATAAGCCACTCAGTTTGGGGTTGCAGAGGAGCAGTTACAACCCTGAGTCCCTCAGGGTGGGGTAGCACCATGTAAAACCCCAACCCTGAAGCTGGTCCACAGAGACATTCAATATCCATTTACTAAATAAAAGGGGACTGCACCTCTGCCTATGGGTACACATGGTGAGGCACTGGCACAGGGTGCCCAGAGAAGCTGTGGCTGCCCCATCACTGGCAGTGTTCAAGGCCAGGTTGGACACAGGGGCTCGGAGCAAGCTGCTCTACTGGAAGGTGTCCCTGCCTGTGGCAAAGGGTAGAACTGGATGAGCTTTAAGCTCCCTTCAACCCAAACCATTTTATGATTCTATAATTCTATGTTTCCAGTAAAGGGGACAGACTATAAGCAAAAATAAGGTGATAGAGGGATTAATAGAGGCAATATTCAGATCCGTCTTGACATCCAGCTCAGGCATTCAAGTCACATTTATTCACCACACCTTACACATCTCAGTCACACCATCCCAGGGGAAGGGGTGAGCTCAGAGGGTAAAGGGATTGCAACTGCATGTGCTACATCAGCCAGCTCTCCATTTTCCATGCCTCCCTGTATATTAATTAAAAATCTTAATTAATTTTTCACTTTGTGCCAAAATTTCTTTCAGCACGACTATCAGTGCTGGATATATCTCATGGGAAACAGGCATTTTGCTAGAGAAAGGGAAGATACTGTTTTTAAATTACTGTTACACAGCAAACTCTAATGGGCTGCAGTTTACTGCCCTTTCATGCAGACTTGCTTGGTCATGGCAGGATTAAGTTGCTGCTGTAACAGCAGATTTCATAGCATCTGTTAACACTAACACAAAATGCAAACTGTGCTGTGCTTCAGGTCTTTAATAACACACAGTAAATGCAGAGCCACTGTGTGCAATGCCCCCTGAAAAAAAAAAGAAGGAAAATAACGTAAAACTTCAGCATCTCTGTGGTGGGGGCTCAGGGGATGAGGGGTTCGGGCTTTCCTCTGTAACCCCGAAGTGCTTTTTCTCTCGGTGTAAATCTCTATTGCATCGCCATCTCGTGGCTTTCTGCAAAAGCTGCTGGCGCTGCAGAATCCCTGCCTCGCACTAGTGGTGCTTAATTGCACGGTGGCACCTATTAAAAGGTAATATCCTCTGGACACGAGCTACACGGGTAATTGCAATTAATACCGCATAGCCGGGCCATGGCAGTGAAGCTGGGGAGGGGAGATGGGGGCAGTTCAATTACGACCTGTTCGCTTGCAAGGCTCAGTGCTGCCTTCCACACTGCGGTCCACGTGTGGGTCCATGCCTACCTTGCTCACCCCCCTGTCTTACACGGACTTGGGAATGCTGGACATCATCACCTGATGGCTTTTGCTTTTGCAAATGCAAAGTTGGGTATGGGCTGAATCCTGATCCATGGGAAGGACCAGGAGCAAACTCTTCTCCAAGTGATGAAAGACAGCAAGGGTGTTATTTAGACTAGGATATGCAGCTTGCTGGTGTCTATGTATTGCTTTTTTTGTACATGTAATTCCTTTTTTTCCACATCATTTTACTTCTTTGATTAGTTTGAGCTGCACTGAAACTGTGAAGGGCAAAAAGACCCCCCAGACTTATGGTATTTATTACATTCTTATTATGGCACTAGTTTGGAAATGATCACTTCAACTTACGCTACTGTTTCTGTTTACATAAAGGTGTAGCTTTTGTGAAGCCTACAATGATGTTTATTCCTATGGACATGCCTTGCACCTACAGTTTATAAAAGTCTGTCAAAAACTGCTCTCAAATTCATTTTAACATCTCCCAGCAGTGTTCAATCCCAGGGGAAAAAAAAACCTCCAGGCTTTAAACCAGCTCAGTGAGGCAGGGCTGTGCAAGGAGGCCCCTGTGGTTGCAAAGTGGGATGGTTGTGGCATTGCAAGCGCAGGGCTGTGATTGCAAGGGCAGATTGTGGTGAGGTTGCAAGCATGGGGCTGTGATTGTAAGGAGGGATGGTTGTGAGGTTGCAAGCACAGGACTGCGGTTGCAAGGAAGAACTGTTGCAGGATTGTGAGCATGGGGCTGTGATTACATGGTTGTGAGGTTGTGAGCATGGGGTTGAGACTGGAAGGAGGGATGGTTGCAAGGCTGTGAGCACAGTGGTCCCCATCTGCACTGAGTGCTCTCTGCATGCAGAGGGTGAAGTACTCCATCCCACTATAGATGATAACCTGCAGAAATGATCATCAGGCTGAAAATCTCAGCTCCAATCCAGCCCACTCTGTTGTTCTGGTCTAAATTCCCCCACTGTGCTCCCATCCTGCTGGAAACAGAGTAAGTCTTTGCAGGAGGCTTCATGTGTGCCCCTGGTTTTCCTTAGCAAGGCAAGGAGAGCGGGAACGTTGAAACTCAGCCGGCAGTTAGGAAATTGCCTCCCTCTAATACAAGCCAGATCTGTGGAAACCCTCCAGGTCTCAAAAGCCCTCATCGGCCCAATCAGGACTTTGATGACAAAAAGCAGAATAAAAGCGAGCAGGAAGAAAGCGAGTTTAAACAAGCCCAAACAAGAAACAGCAGATTTAGAGAAAGCAAAGTGAGCAGCTACGGGCAGCCCCAGCTATTTGAGATGCCCTGGAAAAAGCCAAGAATCCATGGAAAACACCATGTTATGTTGAATGGAATAGAGATTCCCAGCTGTCTCCATAGCCATGTGCATACAACCATGAGCACATGACAAATGAGGACACCGCATGAGCAATTTTGCAGTGAAGAGTCGTAGTGGAGCCTGTGTTTGGCTCAGCTTTGGGGCTTTCTGATGACATCCATCCTATTTTCCTGGAAAAGTCCCCCAGGGCACATCAGCTTTGCTGCCCCATCCGCATCCCTCCTGGGTCTTGTCCATACACCCTGTTTGCAGCCAGTTGGAGCATTACACACGGTCCTATCCCCCCTTGTTGCCCCTCACCATGCTAAACCTCAAACAGGCCTTTCTCATGCTCCTAGCATGGTGCCATGGGCTTCATGCTGCTTCCCTCCAGCCCAAAGAACATCAGGAATAAAGCACTGCAGAGATCATTTGGGCGGGTTGCTGAGTGGGACATGGCTGTCGTATTTGGGATGCAGGGAGGACAGCCTACAGCAGGTCCTGGAGAGAAAGAAGCAGTGTTTGGCACATAACACCTCTGGAAGTAGCTAATCTATATTATTATTAGGCATTTTAAAGCATTTGCAGGAGGCAGTTCTCAGCTTACATTTCACCCCACCATGGAGCAAGTTTAGAAACAAATGAGAAACTTGTTAATTTGGATCTTGCTGAAATGAATGGCTTCCTTTATACCAGTTTCCTCTCAGAAATGTTGAGATTTAATTAATCCCTTGTTGCAAGTAATATGCAGTATTACCCTAATCTCTAATGCAGGATATCAAAGCTAATGCTCAGCATAAAGAATGAGGCTTGTCAGATGTACAGCTGGAAACATGGCCATGGCCCCACCAGTCTGGTGTAAGCAGCTCTGTCGTCTGCTAGCTGGCCTCAGCACGCTAGCTGCTGGGGTGGATGAAATACTTGCTGCTGGTTGTATTTGGGTCCGTATTTTTGTGCTGAAGCCTTGCTACAAGCCAAAAGAGTTGTCCAGTGGTGTGAGTTCCAGCTTTCCCATTCTCTGTTTCAGTCCTGGCTGTGTAGCCAGGCCAGATCTTGGTACCACATTACCCATTGAAGGGGAACAAAGCCATATGGGGAGGACAAGTCTTTCCAGGCACTGATGGGAAATGAGTTCATGTGGTTGTCCTTTATTTTAACCTTTCCTGGTTAAATTAAAAACCTGGGGTTTTTTTTTAGAGGAATCAACTGAGGTGCAGAAGCCCTATGTCTCTTGGGTCACTTTGGTAGTGCTGGGTGTTCCTGACATAGCCCATACCCAGCACCCCTCAAGCTCCTGCTGCCAGCTTTCCCCTTAGCTCTCACATACATGGGCACCTGCTGCCAAGCTCTACCCTGGCCCCATCTGCTCTGCTTTTCATCCTCGTCCTGAAAACCACTCTTCTTCCTCACCCTTTGCCCTAGGCTATACATAAAGAGCTAATCCCAAAACTAGTGGTGTCGAAGAGAGAGCTGCCATTGACTTCAAGAGACTGCAAGGACCTTAGCTGCTCACTTCAGAGTGGATTTTTACTAGATGATTAAATAACCAGAGGAGAACAGCACAGGCTCATCACTGGGGCACTTAAAATTTTGTAAGTAAGCCTGCATGTGATTTCTTTCCCCCAGGAGAATGCAAAATGTGAGGGGCTGGGACAGGTTGATGCTCAGCAGTGTCCTTTGGTGGGGCTTATCTTCATTTACGTTTTTGTAGGTGAGATGTGAAACACTGGTTTGGTTTTGAATAAAAACTGAAGCAGTTTCAGAACAAAATAGAGATACATGCATGGGTCATGATGCATAGAATCCAATTGGAGAAGATCAAGGGTAAAGGGTCTGGTTTTGGTTTTACATTTACTAATTACTTTGAACAAATGAGAAATACAGCTGAGAAATAATCTTGGTTTAGGTTTCTATCTGGTAGGTGCCATAACTTCAGAATAATTTCAAGCCCGTACTTTTCACAGGAGACTGAAGTTGAAGTCAACCAGTGAGTGCAAGAACGCAGATTTGCTTTTGTGCCATCCAAGTCCATTCAGAAAGCTACTAAAGCAACACACCTCAGGCCTGTGAACACCTACACGCAGTAATACTGGACATGATGAGTCCTACAGAATCCCTCGTGTAGCTTTATGATTAAAAATATTGCAGAAGTTAAATCCTCTGTTCTTCATTTATCTTCCAGTTTTATTGGTAGGTGACCTTTCTCTGCAAGCCTCAGCTCAGGCTGGGAGGTTTGTCCTGGTGCATTACGAACAGATGTGCACTTCCACGCAGTAACACCACAGATGGGTCCTACTCTAGGGCTTTTCTCTATGCTTTCCCCAAGGTTATATGGACAATACACTAGAGAGGTGTAAAGAGGCCACATATCCCTTGAGTTCTCCTAGGGCTAGTCCTGATGACTGAGTGTAGCTCGGAGGGGCTGTTTTCCAAGTGCTGTCTCTAGAGTTGGTGGAGGGAGGTGGGGTCCCTTAGTGGGTGCTTGGATCTTGACCTTCCCTATCCTGATAGATATTTAGCCATCGCATGTACCATAACAACATCATCCTTGTTAGGTGAGCCATGACCCAGTGAACATCAGACCAGAAGGGTATTTCCTCCTGTTATCCATGTCTGGCTGCCCAGGCAGCACTGCATTATGCCTGGGAGCAGTGATAGTACAGGCAAGCCAGGGCTCAGGCCAAGGACCTGAAACTGGTGCACTGAGGTTGTGCATCCTGGCACTCAGTGGCTTCCTCTCTCCAACTCTTCATAATGTAAGATGAACTGGTGTTACCTACACCAGTACTAGGTCTTTGTCTTCTGAAGACCTGGTAAAGACCTTGAAACCAATTTTGAAGGTATATAGGGAAGAACTGAAAACAGAAAGGCTGACCTTGACTTCTCAGAAAGAAGCTGAGTATTTCTCAGGGCTTTATGTGGCCAGGGCATGTTGTGACTACATCACCACACATGCCACATTTGCAACCCCTGGTGTCATTGAAGACAATGGCATGTCAAGAAATATGGATAAGGCAGACATTCTTCCTTTCACAGAACATGATTCTATATTTCAAATCAGTACTTTTATGCAAAGGAAAAAAGAATGAAAGACAACTGAATGAATAAAGGAAGGAGTTAAAGAAGTAATAGACAAGTGAAAAGGAGGAAAGAAAAAAGTATTATAGGGACCCAATTCAAAGAGATGTTTCCTTTTTATAACCTGTGAAGTTATATCAAGGTGAGAGTTCCCTTTGCCTCTAAATCCTGTTCTGAGGTGATAATAAGATGTCTCAGTGGGAAACGGAGAGGGTTGTGGGGATGTGGAGAAGCATGGAGAAGTCAGAATTACATGCTGGATTTACTGTCATTTGAGTGCTACACGAAGGGTAGAGTCTTGTTATACTATATCCAAGGAGAGCAACAGTACTTAAAGACTAAAAATCACTACTTCTCAATGACAGATGAATTAGTACAGATTTGCAGGCTGGCTCCTTAGGAAGCCAGTGGTGATTCTGGGGTGAATTTTCAAGCTTTCTGTGAAACTGAGGTTTCACATCATTCGTGAGCAAGTTCCACCCACTGAATCATAGTGTCATGGACCTGCGGAAACGAGTGGGAGCAGAACAGGAGACTTCAGAACTGTTGCTTTTTAGATGCCGGTTATTGCAGAGTATTCTGTGCATCATTCTGAATTTGGGCTTGTTTTCATACGAAAGCAATTGGCTGGCAAGATTACTGTAAGTGTTCCTAGTAGAGCTGTGTTGGGGAAAAGGGAAAAAAAAAAGATTCCTTTTTTTTTTTCATGGAAAATTTTAACTTTAAAACTCAAAACTTGAAAAATTTAGCTGAAAACTGCAGGAGCCATCCCCAATCTGGCTTCTTATTTTCCGACAGAAATAAAATAGCATAGATGGAAATGGAAAGTTTCTGTTTTCATTTAGAAGGGAAGTTTCTTACCAGTTCAAATAGCTGGTAGCCTCTAGCCTGGCCTATCTGCTAGCCTCTGGCTTCCCTGTTGCTTGTGGATCAGTGTTTTCCAGTAGGAAGTGGAAGTCTTGCAGAGCTGAGAAACAGTCCATGCTTGGCTGTGGCTGCTTTTGAGCATGGACAATGTCACTGGAGTATTTGCAGTGGGTTTGCCATGGATCTCATGCCTGGGCACTGATGGAGAGGAGATTGAAAAATAACTCTGTTACCAGGCTGTGATCAGTAATAATCTGTTTTTCAATGTGAAGGTGTTTTTTAGGTCAAGAAATATGGAATATCTGAATTCAGCTAGGGTGGTTCTGGTCTCCCCATCCATCTCTTGGAGCTGGGATCCCCTTGCCTTATGGAGCCATTTGCATTTCCAGGAGGGTTTGAGGCTGCGGATAGGGACAAGGCAGAGCCTGCACCAGAAAAGCTCACCCTGCCTTCGGAACTGATGCATTCAATGTGGGAGCCTGATGCAACAAAGTACAGCACACCCATCTGCCCATCTGTACTCTCACCCAGAAACACGAGCCATGTGCAGAGTGGTGATGTTAAAGGGGCCTCATGCAGTGGCATCCCACCTCCTGGTGGTTCCATGACCACCCGTGCGTGGTGTCACCATGGGCAAGGCACCTCCAGTGACCTTCAGGGAAAGAATTACATTTGCAGGGGATAAACTGTTCCCCACATATCCCATCTCTGGCCAAAGCCTACCCTGTAAAATTAAACCCATTTTGTTAAGGGTTTTTAATGCTGCTTGCCCATATGCAGAATTATGTCTTTAAAGATTAAAAAATCCAATATAAACAAAATAAATCCAGGGAGCTGAATGCATGAATCATTATTTTAGTACATATTGTCCATTCTAATCTGCAGTCCAATTGTGAAGTCATTCAAAATGCTGCTTCTCAGTAATTAGCAGGAATCTAACTCAGAGCCAATTTCTGATTAAATGTGCTTAAAATCAATAAAACATCATGAGTGATTAGAGTCACGTGTGATTAGCCCTGTCGAACAAAGCAGAATAAGTTATGGCCTCACTTTAACTTGTCAAAAAACAGAACTGGGGGTGGGAATGAGGAGGAACAGCTGATATTTCTATAAAGGGTTTTTCCAGTTCTCTGCCTTTCTCTTCGCTCCTTTAGAAAAGTGAAAGGATCGATTTGTTGTCTGAAAATTACAGGCTGAAGGGGAAAGTTTGGGGCGGCTTTGGCTCCTCTTGTGGGTTTGTTTAAGGATATGCTGGGAATGGCATTTTTTAATCCTGTGTCTCAACTGTGGGAGAGTTACCTTCTCCTGGCATCACCTTTTCTCCATCTTGGTCCTGACTAGTTGCAGAAGGGAATACCTTCTTTCTTCTTTCTGTCTGAGAAAGGTAGCAACGCAATGCCATATCCACTATCAGTAATAGAAAGAGCAGCAGCAGCTCAAGACCAGGTGTTGATTGAAAAGCATTAGAGGGTCAATCACACTGCTGTGTGTTGGGGGGACTCACGACACTCCTGCTCCAGGGTCCCCTGGATGCACACCACCACGCCTCCATCTATTTGGGGTCCAGCACAAGGTGCTGCTGATGGAAAGTGGCTTTTTGGGCAAGTGTTTGTTGGCAGCATCCCCCCCGCAACCCATCAGCTCGGGCTGCGGGGCGGAGGTGTGCCAGCACCCGGCTGGGAGGGAGACGGCTGCGATCTCACGTTGGGTGCGTGGGGGCTGCGTGGGGTGGGAGAGCTTCTCTGGAGCTCGGCGCTTGGCAGGGCTCCCCTGCAAAGCTTCCCTTGACGTCAGGAGATGGAGAACAACACTCATTTATAGCTACAGCTTCTTCACTTCACTTACAGCTGTGTGACCGCATCCCTGCTGGTTGGTCCCTCAAAGGAAAATCCAGCTGTATTGCTGGGTGCTGCCTCCGGATCCAGCCCTAACAGCGATGCTCCCGGGGCTGCTTTCTTCCTATCTCAGTAAGCAGAACAAAAGAACCCCACAAACACAATGTGCACATGGTGGTGGGTGAAGAGGGGAGGCTTGGGAAGCAGTGTCCCAAATGTATTTCCGCTGGCAGCCTGTGTTTAATTGTATTGTTTTGTGGCTTATTTGGGAGGGCATTGTTTATTTCAAGAGTACATCCACATGCTCATTTCCTGCTCTCGGCAAGGCTCTGGCCCTTCCATTGAGTGAAGCTCAGGAATTTTTGGCAAAATCTGATTCCTTTTCCTTGTGTATATAATCCTGACATGTTCCCTCCTGCAGAGAGAAGTTGTACATGGAGCTGATCAGGACAACTCATTTCCATAAGACCCCTCATTTGCCTGTCCCCTGGCATAAGAGCTCATTCCGTGCTACACCTAGGAGATGAAAGGAGCCACCAAGCAAGGCTGTATTTAACCTGGGCAATGGACCTGGAGGCACAGAGAACATTCTCCTAAGAGGAGCCTTACTGTGGACATCCCCACCATCTCCAAACACCACACTGAGCTCTGGGTTGGTGTTCCTTCTAAATGAAAAGGTCTTGCAAGCCTCCAGATGAAATGCAAATGCAAAGAAAGTTCATTAAATGGTGTTCTTGAGTCAAAATTAACAGTCCAGACTCAGCCCTTGAGGCACAGCCCTTGTAGGTTGTGCCTTATAACATTGGTGGGTCAGTGCTGCCAACACAGGAATGTCACTTCCCATCCAAAGGTAGTGCACAGCAATGGGGGCAATGCACCTTGTTCACCCTATATAAATGTCTTCTCTCTAATGGGTTTTCTTACTGCTGTTCTTGCAAGCTGCTGTTCTTTAATGGCAAAAAAATAGTGCAGAAACAGAGGAACAGATCCTCAGCAGATGTCCATGGCGGTAGCTGGGTTGCCCCCAAATTACACCAGCTGAGCCCCAGGGTCTGGTGTGCTCTGAGAGATAAATCACCCTGCACTGACCTCCTGGATCCAACTGCAACATGGGACCATCTGCGCTCAACCTCAGTGCCATGGCACATGTGGGGAGATCTGCTACTTGAGGTGGTCGGAATCAGGCCCATCCAACACAAGGTGTTGAATAAAACCCAGAGCTGACTGTGGGAATTACATAAACCAGCTAATTATTCCTCTCCCTGGGCCCCTTGTGCATAGTTTGGTGTCTGAGTTGGGGTTTTCTTGCTTTTCTCCAAAGCAGCTGGAGATGGGATGTTGAACATGGTGTGTTATTGCTCCTAATGGTATTAAAGAAAAACATCTCAAGCGCTGGCTGGCATGTTTTGATTATATGTGTGGGTAAAATGAGTGCCAGATTTGGAGTGGGGAAGACTTTTTCCTCCAGATCAGATTAGCAGGAGCTGTTGGGGGAGCGAAGCGGGGTAGCGAGGCGTTGCGGGGCGGTGGGAGCATTGGATATAACCTCTCCTTTAGAATTAATTTGGCGTTTTCACTGAGCAAATCCTTGTCACAGAAGACCAGAGCCCTTGGTGGTTCCCTTTCGCTCTTCCTTTGGTGTTACTATTTGTGGCTTTATTTATTTGTACTAAAAGCCTTAAGCTCGTTATGGCATTTTTGCGAAGTGTTTTTGTGGCTTGTGTTGAGTGTGTGCAGAGCAGTTGCTCCCTGGACCCTTTTGGATTAATGTTTGTCATATGATTGCCTGTGATTTCATGACCTCTGTGGCTGGAGTGAGCCCTGTGGGGTTTTTTTATGTATGTGCAATTTAGCTTTTAATTAAGGCCTTGTTATCCAGGGAGTTGCAGCTCAGTTGGCTCACATGCCCCAAGGTTCTCCTGGCTTGATACTGGAGTAAGGTAGCCCATATTTGGAAATAATCAGCTCATTTCTCTTGTTTCAGTTTTCCAAGCTGCTTGAATTAATCTCCAGTCTTCTTTTCCTATGTTTACTGAAGAACAGCAGGTTTTTTTTAACACTCCCTTTTATCACACAGTGTGATCAGCCGAGCTCAGACAATGCGGATTCATGCTGGGGTCTGTTGCTCATTTAGCAGTCTACAAACTTCTAACGAAGTGCAGATGCATTGAGGAAGATCCTCCCTCTATGAAGAAACCCGGGACTGGGATGCATCAAGGAGCAGTGTTGTGCAATTCGCAGCAGCCAGTTGCAGGCATCACAGTTGCACTGGCTGTTAGGGGGACTACTCATTCCTAAGAGGTTTTATATACCGTGGTCACCCTCGTAGCTTACGTTATGAGCACAATTAATTCAGCTGGGTTTTACTTTTCTTTATCTTCTTATTTTCTCCTTGTTTTCTGTGTTAATGTGGTTCATCGGGTCCATGTGTTTCACCCCTAGCATACATATTATACACAGGCATAAGGTCTGCCTTTGTGCAAAAAAGGAAGTGGTTTCTGCCTTGGGTTTTGGGTGCCCAGGCTGTACCACATGCCGAGGACTGATTTTTTAGAGCTGGCTTCCTTTTCATGCATGATCTCTGAGCTGTCTCTAGGATACCCAAAGAATGTGGGAGCTTTGACAGACACCTGGCTGCAGATTAATACCAGATGACCAGATACATACCAGGTTTTCATCCTGCCCCTTTGGATAGACCTGGTTTTCCCCTTCCTCCTGATGCTCCCCAAACACAGATTTACTTGACAGCAAGTTCCCAAGATGCCACCATGCTCATCTGTCTTACTAAACTAATGTGAAGATTACAACTAACAGGTTTTAACACGTGTTTCTGAGATGTTTAGCATAAGGGGAGCTCAAGCTGAATTTTATGGCAATGGTTTGGGATGTAATTCTGGATAATCATATGCCATCTCTATGAGGAAATAATAGAGGTGCCTCAAACATCAGAATTTCAGTACCAAGCCAAATTTTGAGAACCAGAAGGTCTTGAGAGGTTTGTAGCCAGTGCTGTTATTGACAAATGCACATTTTTAAAATTGGGAACCAGATCTGAGCCCAGATTTGGTACACTGAATAATCTCCTTCTATGTTAAGTGGGCTTCAGCATGCCCATCCTGGTCCAGTTTTCACAGCTTAGTGTCTCATTCTTAGAGAGCACTTCTTACTGCTTCCTTTGTTTTAAAGCTATTGATTTCTGCTTCCCATTTTTCTAAGCTCAGGGGTAAAATGCTGAGCTAGGTGCCATGCTAATCTTATAATCTTTAGAAACCATTCTGGGGTGTTTAATATTCTCCAAGTGGCCAAACCCTGCGTTCAGTCAGTTGTAATCATCACACTGGAGCATGGTCAAGATGCAAAGTTTGGCCTGAACCTTGTGGCCAGATGGCCACAGGGAAACCAGCTGCTTCTTGAGCTAAAAATGCCCTTCATCCATCATGGTAAGTCCCCTTTTCTACCAACAAACCTTCATTCTGCAGCTTACCTCCCTCAGTGTAAATGACCATAAGCTTCAAATAGGGTTGGTGATGGCTGTTTAGGTTCCACATGGCCTGTTGGAGAAAACCCACACCAGATACCCTGGCAATAACTGTAGGTTAATTTGCCAGACCTTGCAGAAATCCACAACGAGATCCATGCACCTTGGTGGCATCACCTGGGAAAGCAGGTGCCTGTAAATCATTCAAGACAAGGGGTTGTAGGAAGGCACCTGTGAAGGGACAGGATCCTCCAAAAGGAAAGGCACATTCAGAGCATTTTTAAAACTCATTTCAGTGACACACGACAGGAGTCACATCTCCTGACACTGACTTCTTCATCAGTTGCTAATAGAGCAAAAGAGATGCTTGCAATGCAGGAGTTACTTCCTGCTAAGTTCAGATGCCTCGAGTAGGTCAGATAAATCATGCTTTAGCCATTCATTTCTCTCGATTGATGCTAAAGGGAATCTAGACTACTAGCTCCAGTGTAGACATCAACCCCGGAGACATCTAACACACATGGAGATGTGAATCTCAGCTGCGTTGCCTCTGCCTCTAAGCTTGAATATGTGAAAAAGGAAGCAAGGCTGAAGGCAAAGGCAGCAGTTAGAGACATAAAACAGATGCAAAATGTCAAGAAAAATAAAAGCTATGAGATGGCCCATAGTGCTGGGAAGCTAGAGGCACCTACCTAAAAATGAAGTAGCAAAACAAGATTGCAGCAGAGAAAAAGGCAGGGTTGGACTGATGCAGGAAGATGAAAATTTCCCTTCAACGCTGAAAGTAACAGTTTCTAAAATCCACCTTCTCTGTCCCTCCCAAAATGTAAATGCTGGTAGTTACCCCTGTGAAAATCTGGAGCAGTTCTGTGGCAGCAAGTAGCAGATTCTTGGCTACTGGAGCCTCAGTGTGGCAGATGGGCTTTTTGGAAAAGGACACTTGCGGAGCCCAGCTGGTAACCGCAGCTGAGATCTCCCTATCGGAGATCTTAGAAGTCAACAGCTGTATCGGCTTTGATTCCACTGGAAACAGCGGCTGGGCTGCTGGAAATTACACCCAGGTGTTAGGTGGAGAGGTCAGGCTTGGCCAGCAGGTCCCAGCAGGAGAACTGACCCATTTCAGGCAATTCCCCATCTTTACCACGGGAAGTGTCTGCGTTAACTGTGATATTGCTGGAACCTTTGGCAAATAGTTTTGCTTTTTATAGGCGAGCTATTAAAATATTTCCTCCCCTGGGTTTGGGCAACATTCAGGTCTATTTTGGCCAAGGGTTGGGCACCTCTCTCTGTCTACGCCTCAGGCTTTGGAAAGTCTAATCTGCTGCCAGCCTGCTGCTAAACCAAGCCAGAAGCAGGCATTTTCCACCCCTCAGCAGGAAAGGTTGGCATTTAGAAACAGTTCCTTCCTGAATCACACAAGAAACTAGGAATATTAAAGATTTTATTGAGTAAAAGGATAGTAGAGTGGTTTATCTCACATGTCAGAATGACAATCAGTCAACAATTCCCCTCCAGAGTGAAAAATGCAGCATAGGGGAATGATGGGGGGTTGGAACTAGATGATCTTAAGGTCCTTTCCAACCCTAACTATTCTATGATTCTATGATTCTATGATCCTATGCTGGTGCTGCTGCTGTTGGAATGTTCATGCTCCCGGAAAATGCTGCAGAAGTGTGATTTTCAGACGGAGAGGGGAAAAGCGTGTGGCATGTCTGACCAGTTGCATTTGCTTTCAACTCAGAAACATCAGCTCAGTTTTGACTTCACCTCTACTCAGGGCTGCATACTGTTTTCCCAGCCCAAATTACTGTACCCAGGAATAAATGAAGGGACCTCCAAATCTTTTCAGTGTCACCTGCAAACTGGTTTTTGTATTTTAACCTTCCCCAAGATCAAGAAAATACAGCTTGCTTTGTACCATCTGATCTGAATGCTATTTAACCCTCCTTTTCCAATAGTTTCTGTGTCCTCAAACTTTGTCTTTAAAACTTACTTTTTGCGCCCATGCCATATGCACACCCACCTGGATGTGTTATGTGCAATGTTATGTTTTATGCTGTGTTAAGTGCTATGCACACACACCTAACCATGATGTGTTATAAGTAGAGATAGCTGTGGATTTTCCATCCTGTCATTTCCAACAGAAAAAGTGGATTCAAAAAACATCAAATTCTGCTGTTGGAATTTTTTTCTTTCCCCTGTATACACAGCCCCCAAACAAAGCCATCGCTGGGAAAACTGAAACTCAAGATTTTGTTTGGGATTGAATCGCTTGTAATTATTCAACTAAATGTTCTATTTTTCATCATTTCAATCATGCGTTGAACTGCATTTGTCAGTGATGAAAGTGGGGGATTTGAGAGCCATGGTTCAGTCCTGCACCTTCTAATGGGAGATGACCTTTTCCTTCGCACAGTGTGCAGTGGCCATTGCTCTGTTATCAATGGTGGGAAGTGGCATTTGGCTGAGGCCATAGACTTATGGAAAAGGGAAGAGTCCTGATTTCAAGACTGAGATTTGATGTTTTACAACGTTGTTCCCAGAGAAAGGGGCAGCACTGGGCTGCTCCTGAGGGTATGCTTGCGTCTATGAGATACTTCCCACCACCCAGAAGGAGTACTGGAGAAGGTCTTTGGTTTGCTCAACAAGTCTTTGTGAGTGCTTTTTTTATGGAGGGGAGTGGTTGCAGAAGCCTTTTTACTGCTATTTCAGCTTTAGGAGAGACCAAAGAAGGACTCTGCAATCATTGCTATCCAGTCAGCAGTTAAAGGTGAACAGCACTGATGCTTCTGCTTTGCTGTCAAAGTCCTGAAGGACTTTAAAACACAGAGTGATCCTGTTGCTGTCGGTAGGGGTTCACAGGGACCCTCATCATCCCCATCAGTTCACCTCTCCTCATCTCCCTAAAAATAATTTGCAGTTTGTTCTCTCTCTTGTACTTCTCAATCATTTCCTTTGCAGAAGCCCGTGAGAGACCCAAGCACAAAATGACATGGCCAGGAAGGACAGAGAGTGAGCTCCAGATGTACTTTAGTCAGAGTGAGAAGAGGGAGACCAGAAGACACCAGTACAGAAAGCTGGAGTGAGCACACCATTTAAATAAAAGAGAAGGTAAAATACAGGCTGTATTCAGGGCTCTGCTTACACGACACAGGGATTGGGAATTAGATCTCTCCAAATGAAACTAAAGAGTTTTAAAAGCCTTTTTTTTTTTCCAAAGTTGCATTCTCCAAGCCAAGACTTCATTGGAGAGGTTCTTCAAAGGCCAAGTCATAGTGCTGTGGGTAAAGTACAACCTTGAAAGTCAAGAAATACGTGTTCTCCTCCCAGCTGCATGGTGATTTTGCTGCATGACCATGATCAAATAACTTCATCTCCATGTACCATGTTGGTGCATTTGGCCCTCCTTTAACCTATCTTACTCTTTTATTTGGCTTCTGATTTTCCTCCAGACAGTGAGCAGCTAACATGTGCCAGCCAAGGTGTGGGTGTTGAAACTCATGCCCTGCATGATGGATATGTTTGGATCTGATCAGACCAGGTTTATGTAGCTGGGTGTGCACATGGCTCCTAAAACCATGGGATCTGAGCTGTCTTCTAGGATTGTGTGACTCTTCTTGTTTGCAGCATCTTGTTTTTTGGCAAGTCAGAGTGCATGCTAAGTATGTGCTAATACACAGACTGAATGACAATATACTGTCAGAGATTATTTCATTCCTTTCTTGCCCTCCTTTTGGTGGGATTTAAATGCTGTACACTAACAAAGGCAAGAGTAACTTAGATTGTTAAATATCCACAAAGGAGATTAGTTGGTTGGTATGGGGAGGGGATGTTTGTTTTGTTGTTTGGTTTTGTTGGGTTTTTGGTCTACAAATGGTTTTATTTTTCGCATCTAGGCATGCTGGAAAAGGATAATTACCTATTCCATAACTAGAGCCTTATCCATGGTCAGTTATGT
The DNA here is from genome assembly GCF_028554395.1 of Pezoporus wallicus. Taxonomy (NCBI): domain Eukaryota; kingdom Metazoa; phylum Chordata; class Aves; order Psittaciformes; family Psittacidae; genus Pezoporus; species Pezoporus wallicus. The sequence continues at coordinate 1,800,480 of NW_026638088.1, read as the reverse complement.
CCTCTGAAAACTGCCTCAGCTTTCAGAAACGCCTATTGTAGAGAAAACATACTGTTACAGCTGTTCTGCAGTATTTAAAGGGTAGAAGCTCCTAAGCTATTGCTCCCCTGACTTCTGTTTCCAATGAGTGACAAATATCTTAGGGACAGAATATGGCTGATCACCAAACGCAGTGCAGAATTGTTGCTTGTTTCCTATTCTCTATCAGGGATTCACCAAAAATAGAAACAGCTGCATCTTTCAAATGGGTGAAATTTGAATGGTGTTGCTGTGCTTGAAATAAAATGGGAAAGCCACATGGAGCGAGGGATTTGATCTGGTAGGTGCAAATGAGACCAAATTTCAGAATTCTGTAGCATATGTAATTCTAGAGTTTCCACGACCCAAAATCCAAGAGCATTTGAATCTGGGGTTCTGTTTTCTTCATATAACCACATATAGCAACATTGACACAAAGGTATACAGTAGGCTGCTCGGAGTGTGATCTCACCAGCAGATGCTGGTGATGGACAGATGTAGCAGACCAGTGATTGCCAGATGATCTCAATGAGATTTTAGACCAAGAAAGTAAGAAAGAGAGATGTTCTATTTCCTAAACCCTGTTCATCTGAATGATTTCACTGATTCTAATAGAATTTACTGAAATTGGTATCATTTTTCCAAGAGATAAAGTTTTAAAGCCCCAGCCATTCAAGAACACCTGCAGGCTCTAATTCTGAGGGATTATACATCTCTCCTATATAGGAATATACAGGAAAGTAGCCCCCAGATCCAGGACCCTCCATGATGCTGTCGTCTCTCTTTTCCTTGCCTGTAAGACTGAACCTGCAGGTGTTACTTAGCATGGATTTTGGACTAGCTATAGTTCTCTGGCATGCAGCAAAGCTGTCATTTAGTAGACAGATACTTCTGAAACAGTCAGACTGAAAGCAATTTCTGCACATTAAATAGATAAATGAAGTAGTTTATGTCTTGCAGTGTCTAAGTATCTTCAAAGTCCTGATCACCATGATTGCCCAACATGGGGCTGTCACACTGGTGCTCGTTGCTGTGCTCCATAGGAGGCAACAGTGTTGAAGAGAAATAGTCCTATTGCAGTGCCATGTCAGGTTGAGTTTGTTCCTTCAGGTCTGTGTAGGTCTGTCTGAAAGGCTCAGGGGGATCTTCCTTACTTGTTTGGGGTTTTTTGTTAACCCTTGGGATCACACCTCTGTTGCCCCCATCCTCCTGTTCCTGTCTGTCTCTGCTGGTCCCCGAGGCCTCCCAAAGGCTGTCCCTCTGCGACGTTTACATCTTTCACATACTTGGGCTCATTTGTCATGTCCCCCGGTTTACTCATTGCACGGTGATGCATATTTACTAATTCTAACATTTCCTCGTTAGTCATTCCCTCCAGGCCCATTAATCACTATAAATTCCCAAACGAGAGGCTGCAGTACATCGTTCCTTCCAACAGACAGCTGACACATAGTAATTAGGCAGCTGAACATAAAAATAATGAGGCTCAGGCTCCCGCAGATCTCCTTCCCCCTCTCGGCACCTCGGGGGCAGCCTCTCTGCAGCGCGTGCAGCCCCACACAGCACCGCTCACACCGTGGCTGCACAAGCTGCTCCCCTACAGAAATGTGCCCTTTTCCCTCTCTTTATCCCCAAAACCTGCTCTCCGATCCATCGAAACTACCCCAGCATTTAGCTTCATGACTTCTGGCAGTATTTTTCCATGCATTGCATCAACCTAGACACTGAATTATTTAATCTCTCTGCTTTCCCTGTTTCCCCTTGTCATGCGGGGACTGGTCCAGCTCCCGTTGTTCATCTCTACCTGCTGCTCCAGAAAATCCTTGTGCCAAGCTGCCCTGCCAGTTTGCTGCAGACTCTCTAACTCAGAGCACACTCTTGGAAATAATGCATCTTTTCACAATGGCTTTACACCCTGAAATAAATAGCATCATTCAGGCATCGGTTTGACTGCCATGTGCAACGCAGAAATGGTCTGAGGGACCAAAAGGCTCTTTGTGTCCAGCCTAATTTTCCTGTTTTCTTGTATTCTCCCTCCTCTGCACAGTTAGGGAGCAGTTCTGCAGTCTTTTTTCTCTTTTCTTTTTTGGGCCAGAATGCTTTGTGGTGATCACTTTTGTTTGCTGCAGAAATACCCTGGAAACAGAGTGCCCATGGAGAGGGGTACGGCACCATCCACTCCAAATTATACCGTGGTGTCTGGCGTCACTGGCCAAACTGGAGTTAAAGGGAGGTAGGAAGAAACTTCCCCTGTAGCTCTTTTTTTTCCTCCTGATGCCTTCTGAAGCAATGTGTCTTGGCTGCATTTGGCTTAAATAGCCCCTTGATCTGCTTTGTTTATGGTAATTTCTTTATTCCTGTGAGAGAGAGGGGGAAGGCAGCACCGAACTGATATTGTTCTGGGACTGCAGATGGGCAGATGGTTTGAAAAAACGATTGCAAGATTTCAGTTGCACTCTGGGCCTGTCTTTCACATTTGGGTGCAAAGACCAAGTTTTGTCTTCTGTCACAGGGAGCCTAATTTAGATTGCCTAAAACTTGAAATCACTTTGAAGACAAATCCCCGAGGTCAACAACTCCACAGATTTGGAGGTTAAGGAGTTGAGGTTAAGAACTGACAAACGAGGATGTCGAGGCAAGATTATGGAAATGAGGATCTGTAGCAAATTCTCTCTTGTTTCCCCCTTGTAACCTCCTAATGACATTAGCGCCCGTCTTTGACAGTCCCTCCTCAAAGGGGAACTTACTTGAGCACTAAAGATGCTTTTATGAGTCCCAGAGACACGCTCAGGAAAACGTGTGGGCAAATCTGCTAAGACCCAGATATGGGACACAGTCCTTAAAAGCCCTGTGCTGGCTTAAAAGAAATGACCTGAAATAAGGAAGAGAGCAAAACACAGTTGGCAGTTGGGTCCCTGCCACTGTATCCCCATCCTGGTCCATGTGCTAAAATCAAACATCCTTTTTTACCCCCATGCTGCTGAATGCACTCAGTTAAAAATTCAATCTTCGCATCTCCCCAGTGAGCTGGAGCATTTCTACTGTCCTTGCTTGCAGCTGCAAAGCTGTGATTCAGAGGGATTAAAGTCAAGATCATAAACCAGCACATATTAACACTGCCTGCCCAGCTCAAACCACCTATCTTCCCAGACCTTGGAGTAAGTCAGTATTGCGTATAATGCTTTTTGTTGTTGCTAATGCAAGTTGCTGCTCAGGGGTCACTGAACTCATTTATCCCAGGGAGAGTTTCTGGATGCCTGGTCCATGGCCAGAAATCTTTTATGTAAGCAAGCATCTCACCCATCTTCACTGAGGAACACTGCGAGAAGTGTGGGCTGGATTTATTTCTGTGGGGTGGTGGCTCTTGGACTAAAACTCAACACCCACATTTTCATGCAAGGTCGTGTCTCTTCTCATGCATTGCACCTTGGTGGCTGCAAGTGAGGTTTCCTCTTGAGGCTGGTTTAGCACCACATCTTTCCTCCCTCTTTTTGTCTTGATCTCCTCCAAGGAGAGCTAACCAAGAACAGCTGGATGGATAGGAGGCATTTAGTGGTGATGCCTTTACTTTCCATCAATACCAAGGCTCACTGCTTCTTTTCTTGTTTGTATGACTTTTCCACCGGTGTCAATGAGATCAGGCCCATTTATTTCCTCTGATTAGATGACAGAAAATAAGGTGAGCACACTACTTTTCTTCTAATATATTAGCCAGTGATGGCTAATGAAAAGCTGAAAGATACTTTTTAACTGTAAAGTGGGCAGCAAAATATCCATGTGGATGGAAGCATTAACTATGGACAAATAATGTACATGGCTGCTTAAGCAGCACCCTATTCACCTGTCTAAGAGACCTACTATCCCATCGATCTCACATGTATGAATTTATGGCCTTGTTATGAATTTTCCAATGCCTCAGTTCTCTAACATTGAAACATTCATTTGAAGTAGCTATAGCTTTACAAATAGATCTTTTTTCTTTTTTTTTTTTCAGAAATAGAGTTTTTCCATCTGTTTGTTCCATTTTCCCATCTGTTCCTCCAGCCTCATAGTCTTGTTCAACCTGTTTACAAAGATTCCCTTTAAGTGCATATATATATATATATATATATTTTTTTTTTCCCATTGCAGGACAATTGCTTTTTTCACAGTGGTCCAATTTGTTCTTAAACTGCCTTTCTGTACTACCCTGGGCACTGTAACTCATCAATGTGACCAAAAGCTTTAAGACCACCAGCTTGTCTGATGCATGGTGATCACTGCAGCAGGGCTGTACCATGACCCAAGCTGCATCCCAGTGAGAAACCCACCATACCCCATGGATGGCATTATGGTGATCACTTGGGTACCACAAAGGTAGGCGACATCAGGGCATTTCCAGTAGTGCTGCTCCTGGTTTACAGAGTGAGTTGCTTTTTGTTACACTAAAATAGGGCTCACTGCTGCATTCATCTAGTGTGACCCAGGTGCTGCTCAGTGGCTAGATGTCTCTTAAAAAACAGTTACCAAGCAATTTGGAAACATAAGGACCTTGTGATAAGGAGCAGATAAATTTAAAATGAATAATTAATTACCAATAAATAAACTGCCTGTAATCAGTAGAGACATCCACTGAAGATGGTCTTACAGCATCTCCTAAGGGTTCCCTTCACTTAAGAACCTTTAGTATTTTCTGAGTACTTACTACACAGAGAATAAGGTACCTGAGGCAGTCCCCAGACTGTGTTTGACCAATCTGGAAAACATTCTCAGGAATTACTAACCAGTATTTTGTTACAGTTAGATCAGAAGCTGGACTGGATTCATCTCTGTAATTGTCTGAGAGACCCAACCAAGCACCCTTCGAGAAGCTACCATTTCTGCTACACAGAGAGCACAGATTTGCCTCTCTCCAGGCCACCCAAAAAGTGATCTTTAATTTGTCATAATAATCCTTTATGCAAAGGAATCGAGAGCTTGGAAGACATCCAAAAATGTGTTAATCTACACTTTTTAAATTTCTCTTTTTCTGTAAGGAGGGGGGAACTAATAACAAGCTTGTAAATCATGTGGTTAAGCTTAAAGAAAAACGCTTTGGGAAAGTTTTCTAGCCTTCTGCAAGGCATTTTGGTTTTATTCCTTCTGTCTCCACAAGACTTTTGCCTTCTACTGTTTGCCAGCAGGAGGAAAATGGGGAAAATTCTACTGGTTCTGTCATCACAAGAGACAGTTGTGGTGTGGTTTTATTGTTGTCCTTCTCCTTCTGTTAGAATGAGACCAATTTAGCTAAAGACAAGGCATCTTCTTCTTCATTCCAGATGTGCTTTTTCCATATTCAACGAAGTTCAGCATTTGTTGCATATTCATGAGCCTTTGAAGACTGATGTGCTCCAGGTTTCAGGTAAAAGGGTTTGTGGAAAGCCTTTGGGGCAAAGGAGATCCTAGATCCTTGTTTCCATGCAGGAGGACTCATATCAAGCGCCGGCCTCCCAACCTAAAGGCAACATCTGCTTCTTTTAAAGGTTTATACTTAAAGAGAGCACCTGGCTAAGTGCATGAGCAGGGGGGAGAAGCCTTCTGCAGCAGCCCTTGCTCTTGGTCTTGGTGGTGGCTTTATTTTAGGGCGGTCTTTGGCCACTTGGAGCTAAGCAGCAGTGAGTGGTAAACTTACTTCCAAGGAAAACTGTTTGGACTGTGGGTTTTAGGCACAAGAGGACAGTCGTGCGTGTTTGATAACAAGCTCAAGGCTCTACCTTCCAGTTCAGCATAGTTTGATAGAAGGTTTGTCCATTACCGACCTATGCTGGTTTGGTTCCCTTTGTTCCCAGGAAAGAAAGGCTCTGTGTTAACAGCTAAATCCGCACACACACGCACACACACACACACACACACACACACACAAAGAGTTCCTTTTCATTAAACAAAAGCCTGCTAAGTAAGAACGTTTCTCCCTTTGGGTAATGATGCATCCCTCATGCTCATGGTATGAAATATTCCCTTAGTTCGCTTGCTCTGTTCCTTCTTACAGTTCAGTTTCCATACGCTGCTGCTCATGTGTGGTGCCAATGCTGTTGGTGATGAATTTCTTGCAGAGCTGACTTGAGGAATGTCTCTCTGAAGTAATCATTTTCTGTCTCCCCAGCATTTAGCTGAGTACATAGTCTCCAAGACCTTTCACCAAGCATCCATCAGCAATGAGTTCAAGCTAAGTAAGAGATTACCCTGTTCCAGAGGCTGAGCAAATCACATGCCTACGTTGTAACTAATTATTTCTGTTGGCTGATTGTTTTTTAATGCATCTGTTTTACAGGTAAACAGATTTATCTTCGGAAGGCAAAGGTAATAATGATGCTGGTTTTGTTCGTTGCCGTCCTTCAGAGACTGAAAGGCTGAATGCTGAAATAGGAGTAATTTTGCTGTAACTGGCAAATCCAATGGAGAAGCTGGGTGCAAGGAGCCCACCATGCAGACCACACATTCAGACAGCAGAAGAAGATCAGCCACGTGTGATATTTGATTCACCCTTATGATTCCAGGTGCAAATCTGAGCAGGGACATCTTGAAGACATCTCAGCAACTGCTCTGGCAACTGTGATGCTGTTTGTAGATTAGTTGTATCGCAGAAGCACACAACCCATGGATCAAGGAGGTCCAAAAAAACCACTGCTTGACCCAAAATGAAACACCAGAAGGGTGGATGGAAGCACAGGAGACAGAAAAGCACTGCTTATTGCTATAATTTAGCTGCAACCAGGGGACTGCAGGAATAGAATGGACCCTGAAAAGCTCTTTCAGGCTTACAAAATAAAGGGAAGAAATTCAGCAAGTTCAGATTCTTGGAGGGAGATGTCATATGTGCATTCTGCAAGACAAAGCCATGTGTAGGTAGTGCTGCTTGGTGATGTCCTCACCCACAGCACTCCTGCATGTTTTTGAACTTGTTTTTAAAGAAATCAGGGTCTTGAAAATAAAAAAGCTATGGCTGGAGATATTCAGGGTGCCAGTGACTGCCTTTGATTTAACATGGCCAACCTGGGACTTCTCTCTGGGCTGGGAGAAGCAGGAAAACCTTAACTTGCTGCTACCTGCCAGGCAGCAGACACCATGAAGGGGCTTCTTCTGCCCTCATCCCATGGCAGAGCATGGAAGACTGAAAAGGCCTGGATCAGAGTAAGTTCTACTGAACAGCATCTAAAACATCTGTGTGTTATCAGCAGTGTTCTCAGACTAAAGCCAAAATACAGCACTCTACTAGGAAGAAAATTAACTCTATCCTAGTCAAAATCAAGACACCTTCCTTCCCATCAGCTCTCAGCAAGACCAGAACATGTCTTCTCCTGCTGATTTCTGCTTGACATATTGATTGCAGCAGGGCATAATGGAGACAAGCCAGGCAGAAAGCCAGCCACCTTTGGGAATGATTAAAGAGCAAGCAGAAAAGGATAGACGTGAAGAAAAGGCTTCAGGGATACCTCATAGCAGCCTTCTAGTACCTGAAAGGGCACTATTAAGAAAGCTGGAGGGGGACTTTTTATAGGAGCAAGTAGTGAAAGACTGTAGATTTACATTAGATATTAGGAAGAAATCATTTACTGCAAGGGTGCTGAGGCACTGGCACAGGGTGCCCAGAGAAGCTGTGGCTGCCCCATCCCTGGCAGTGTTCAAGGCCAGGTTGGACACAGGGGCTTGGAGCAAGCTGCTCTAGTGGAAGGTGTCCCTGCCTGTGGCAGGGGCTGGAACTGGATGAGCTTTAAGGTCCCTTCCAACCCAAACCATTCTAGAATTCTATGATTCTAAAAACAGGCTGACATATAGGATACAGTGGATTTGAAGCAAATTATACCCCTTTCTCTACCTCACCCCAGTGCGGTGCCCAGGACAGCGCAGTAACATCTCTGCTCTAGCTCTGCCCAAAAGAATCATCATTTTGGACCCACATGTAAATGGGGAACAAAATCCCCAGAATATCCCTATTATGTGCATGGATTTGCAGACTGATTATTCAGAGTGTAGCCAAGGAAAGGTAAGGCTATGACCCATTGTTTTCCTGCGATCAATTGAATACTGTCATTTGCATTTAAAACGCTCCGAATTCACACTGTCAATATGCCAAACAGCTGCTCGGGCTTTTCAGCATTCCATGGTGACAATCACACTATCGTACATCATTGGCACCAGGATTTGCAATACTCTCAGTGTCAAAATTTTGTGGTTTTTTTTTTCCTTCTTTTCTTTTTTTTTTTTTTCCCTAAGGGAAAAAAAAAAAAATCTCCCCCCCCCTTTCAAAATACCCAAACCTGTGAAAAATCCACTTTTAAAATGATGGTGTTTGATGCTGCTAAGCAGGCCTTCACAGATGCCAGCATATCAAAATTCATCTCTTTTCTTCCTCTCCTACAATTAAAAGGTAGTTAAGAAAGAGGCTGTTCCTGATAGACCCACCTTCTGTTTTCTCCTTTGTATGCGTATTATTCATTAGCAGTCTAATAAGAGTTTCAAAATGCTCTGTGCCTCTGCCAGCAGAGCATATGTATGTAGACATGTGCTTGTGACAGATAAGTACATAAACAGCATATTGGCACCAGAAAGACATCTGTGCCTAGAAAAACGCTTGTGATATGTACATAAATGACATTTTAGCTCTAGTCAAGTCCTTGTGGCTTTGAGAGGAATATGTGACTGTACTCTTCTCTGTGAATACTGAAAAGGTGCATCTTCGGAGGGAAGAGTATTTTAGAGGTTTATGGAGAGCCGGAGGAAGAGCTGGGATGCGGGAAGCCGCCCCATGCGAACAGCCGGGGTTGCAGCCCCAGCTCTGCCAGGTTGCGGCAGACGGTGGCAGGGTCTTGCCAAAGGGATCGTAGGTGGTTGCCGCTGGCAGTGCCGCAGGCATGGCCCCCTCAGGGGAAGCACCCGGCACCCCCCAAAGCCTGATTCCATACGTCCGTATGGGGTCTGCCATGCGGGATGGCGCAGGGCTGGCAAAGACGATGCGGCTCCTGGCTGTGAAGGGAATGAAGTCTTGGCTCAAAGACCAAAAAGTCAGGGGTGAGGCAGGGTCTGGAGGCACAGGGAGTGCTTCCTGCAATGCTTTCTGCTACCTATATTGAATTATCTGGCTGACAAATCACCACAACTGTATTCTACAGCAGTGAAAAGACATTTTGGTCTGTTGTAGGAAGGTACCAAGCATCTCATCTTTGGGGATCCTTCCTGGATTGCACGATGGGATTCTTTGTAGGTCTACTTACACCATTTGTTTTAGGCTCATAATGCCTCAGTTTACCCATTCATGGTGACAGTTGCCTGTCTTATAAATTTAATTACTGCTGGAAATGTCATTGTGTCCAGGAAGCTAGGTCTATGGTACTCCAAGGAAAGCCTAGAGAATAGTTAGGTATAGTATGAGGTAGGAGAGAGAGAAGATGCAAAACTGGAGGCACTTTAGGATTTGCCACGCAGGCACAGCATTAAACATGGACTCGGCTTGGATTCAGAGTCAGAGTTTATCCCTGAGCTTCCATGGGCATACTTATGTCCTAGTTAAATCACCCCAAGTGAGGAACCTAAGTTTAAGGATGGGGTTCAACCATGTCATTCCTGAGCTTGCTCAGGGAAGTGTGGGTGCTCCAGTGTTCTCCATTTGTGTCTTTCTGCATGTACAAAGCTTCTGTAGATTTTATTTGATCCAGTAAAGCAAATCCTAAAAGGAAATTAGTGTCCAAAGCTGCCGTTACCTCCAGCTCCATTAGGACCCACCTGGGCTGGATCATGAAACAGCATCTAAACTTGCATGAAAGCCCTTTGTGATGTGGATGTAACACGCACATCAGGGTGGTCGCTGATGTTCACCAGCTTGCCTCTGCTAAGAATGGCACTACTCCTTTGGATCTGACATAAGAAGGAAAGAAGCAGCAAGGTACTCCTTGGTGTAAATCAGGATGGGTCCCTGGACTTGGCTGGAGCCTCTCTGTTGATGTGACCTGAGCACATGGCTCCCCAGCTGGGTGGGTGTCTCACACCTCCAACGTGGTGGATAGAACCACAGTGGTGGATGAGCTGTTACTTGCCTGAAAAAATAGTGTTTTGGGGGAAAATTGTCTCCAGTCATTCTCTTTTTGCATGTGATTTTTTCCTACATATGTTTCTAATCATTAAGAAATTCTGTAGCTTAAATAATGCTCTAAAAGCACGGTAACTGTTGGACTACATTCTGTTGTAACCTTATTGAATTTCACTTCTCTGGAAAAAATAATGGGATACTATATCTTGAAAAACAAATGGTAATTGCATTTTTAACAGAATGTTTCTCTTTGTGTTTCAAAACCTTCTGCACACAGTTAGACATCTAGCCAGGGAAGAAGGTACAAAGCATATGGGCCAATTTCTGTCTGTTGGCTGTTCAAGATGCCTTAATATTCAAGCAGTGATATGTGTGTGTCCATGCAATATGGCACAATTTATCTACACGGTAGCCATAAGCTCAGGTGAGGTGGTCAAAAAGTTGTGTACTGGGGTTAGATATTCAAGGAGGAATTGGGGAAGGTGGGTTTACATCCTGCTCCATATTACATGTGTGGGTGTCCATCCTTATATTAATTCACACTTTGGCTACTTGGACCACAGACAACCAATGTTCCTGTGTTCGTGGTGCTGGCCAGAGGCACAGGTTTATCTTCCAGTTGACCAGGATCTTACAGCTAAGGGTCTTGTTGAGACTGCAAAGCCAGGAGTTGTCCAACTGCTTTGTACTGCCCGTGCACAGCGGTGATATGACTTCCTCAGTGCTTTGGGAATTTGCACATCACCACATGCTGAGAACTGATTTGATTAAAGCCTGGGACCCAAAATAGCACCGTCACAACACAGTTTGGTAACACGCTGGTGTTATTGTCTACCGAGGTTAGGAGAGCCCCGGTAATACTGGAAAGCTCTTCCCTAATTTTTAGTAAGTGTGACGTGTTAAGAACTTTGTGAAGAGATGCATTTGGACATGTGAAGCTTCAAGGCAAAGTAATAGGCTTGAGGTTTCTGACTGACAAGACACATGTGAGTACATGCAAAATGTGCTCCTCCTGCTAAAAATAACATTTCTCCTGTCAACCACGATGCATCCACCCCCACAACACCACCCAGAAGAACACATTAACACCTTGGCTTTGCACGTAGCCCGATTCACAGCAGCCACAAGTGGTAGAGGGATCTGCACTCTGTGTGCATGCTGACAAATCATATGGCATAGCGAAGAACAGAGGAGTGAAACTGGGCTAGCAGAAGTTGACGCCTTATCATCACAGTCCCTTTGAGCATGCTGTAGGCTGACACCTCCACCAACCGAGTCATCTCCCTGATGCCAGGATGAAGAGCACGAGCCCACTATCCTGATTTAGCCTCTGGTAAGCAAGGCAAGGCTTGCCACACCAGGAAGGGTGGAATAGGTTTGTTGATGCAAATGTACTGTAACAGCACGGGGGCACCAGCTTGGGGACAGCAAAGCATGTCCAACCACTGCTGCTCACAGCTGTGCTATGGTGACATGTAAATACTCTTTATAGACCACTGATGTGAGATGTTTCTCCCATTAATGCCCCCCATTTGGTGCCTAATACCATCCAGAAACTTGTAAATAATATTGCAGACCAGGAAGTGTTGGGTTGCACATAGGTATTACACTTAAAAAGGACTCCTGCAATAACTAAGGTGCAGGTCTGTCATACAGCCTGTGTGTGCTTCTGCTGGCACTGCCGTCACCAAGGCAATGAAAGACATGGACAGCAAAGCTCTTGAAAGTGGTGAAACACTCCACTTGAAATAATTTCAGAATTATTATTTCCTAAGAAATAATATTTTTTTCCCTGCAAAATAAAAGCTTTCTGCTAAAACGTTAAGGACAATGAAAATTTACCATTATTTTGAACTTCTCATCGTAACTTCTAGGCAAATAATTTAAAAAATCATTAGTGACCGTTTCGCTTCAGTATAAATTTTGGCTGTTTGCACAGTGGATCTCTTAAAAGGGGTGGAAACAAGTTGTAGCTAAAATGTTGGCCAGTGATGTGAGGTCAATTCTTGGTCAGGGGGGTCACTGTGGGTCTACTGCAGCCTTTCCCTGGGACAACACATAGCTTTATTCAAAGGAGATTGTCAGGAAACCCAGGAGATTTAAATGCATAAATTCCAATCATCTCTTCTTTAGCTGGCAAGCGCATGAGCCTACATTCTCACTCTTGAAATTAAGCTCCTTTAACTCTCATTTAAGTGGTTAGGCAGAGCCCTGGGCTCTCGCAGTGCTTCCCTTGCCTGAACTTCCTCTGATGGCTCTGGCAAAGCCAGCCAGGCTTTGAAGGATGCTGAAGGCACCCAGTCCTTTGCAGATGGTGTTTAGCACTTAACAGGATCAGCCCCTTAGTGGCTTGTATGGTGCCCATCACCTCAGATGCCTTACTGGTTTTTATATTATGCAACGCCCACCATATGTAATTAGGCAAGTAAGCTGCTTTCTCCTAACCTCAACTGTTTGTAAATGCCTATAATCCCAGCGAGGTGTCTGTATAAAGGAGCTCCATGTTAGGGGCAGAAGGGAGCAATATTCTTCCATAAGAAAATTAGGGAGTTGTTGACAGACATGTAAAGCTAAAGGTTTGCAGGATTGCTTTTGTTCAGCCAAATGTTTGGAGGTTTTGGGGTTGGTTTCGGAGATCCCAGTGTTTAAACGTAGCTATTCAGTAGGTGATCTGGCAGTAGCTGGACATAAGAAAGCAGCTTGCCCATGGCAAGTCCTGTCCCCAGTATGTTATCAGTATCTTAGCTTGTTTTGCTTTCTTTCCAGTCCTTTCTTACTCCTGTTCTAGCAAAAGTAACCCCAGCACCAAACACCTTCCTGGAGTTCATCAGCCAAGATGGAGCTTCAGTTTTGGCCTGGTTTGGTTTCCCTCTTGGAAAAGCTGAATATTTGGATGCTTTTGGTGGTTCTGGTCACCTTTCTTTTGATTATTGACCTTGTGAAAAAGAGACGACCCAGGAATTTCCCTCCAGGGCCACAGCTCTTTCCTCTTGTTGGAACCATTGTGGACCTTAGGCAGCCCCTCCATCTTGTGCTGCTGAAGGTAAGAGTTCCATGAACATTTCTCCTACTAACAGTATTTTACCTCTTCAGTGACTTTTGTCACTAAACCTGTGATGCAAGGGCAGCCTCTGAAGAACTAGCTATGTAGTAGCCATATATGATAGGCACCCTTCTTAATTTTATTTCTTATTATCATGTCCTCTTCCATGGGAGTAGGAAGGTCCAATGGGAAAGAAACACATCATGGAGGAAGACTTACATCTTCCTCCTCTTTTTTCCCATCTGACCATCACTGTTTTCTGCTGGAGCCCAGGAAGGGTTTGGAGGGGCCGGGCCAGTCTGGGGGATTGTTGGCAAGTGCTGAGTGAGAAATGAACTGTTCGGACTGTAAAGATCACCTCTGGAAATTGTCTTGTCATTGTCCTTGCTCAGAGGCCAACGATTCACCCCATTAAATCTGAATGAAACCTTTAAGACCCTGAGTTGACCATTCCTGTTGCAGAAAGAGGCGGTGACTGCAAGAGTGGGAGGTGAAGTTCTGACTTGCTGGTTGCAAATATCCTTTCCAGTGACTTTTACTTAGCAAGCCGACACCAGCCTATTTAACAGGGCACTAGCACAGTTGTCTCCCTGGGAGGGGACCCTTTGGGAAGGCTGAGGCAGCCTGCTCAGGATATTTTGTCACATATACACACAATCATTACTAAAAAAAATAATCTCACACAATGCCTGAGACACCCATTTGGTCCCAGACTGGTTTCATGAGTCCCCACAGCAGTTCAGGGTGACCGTGGGCTTCTTTTCATGTAACTCATACTAAAAAGACAATGGCCTGAGCTCCGTGGCAGAGTGAGACCTGAGAGATGATATGGTCACCTTTTGCTCTTATACATCAGGGAGTGGAAGGCTGCAGAGGAGACGCTATTGCTAGCAAAGGCCATGCAAGGAAAATGGCTATAATTTGACCATAAATTCATTCAGGCTTAAAATTAGAAGTAGATTTCTAGCCATCAGCAGTTGAACCCACTTTTCTAAATGGGACAGCTGAAGCAAGAAACCACACTGTTTTAGACACAATGTTGATGAGAGGGATCATTTGTTTTGCCTTGCCCTCTGCAGCAAGAGTCTGGGCATGGTGACCTCTCATACCCTTGTATACAAAAACATAAGCAAACCACCTCTCCCACACTACAGCTCTCTAGCACTTTTTATGCCATCTCCAGATTGGATATAAGGAGGAAATTCTTTCCTGTGAGGGTGGTGAGGCACTGGAATGGGTTGCCCAGGGAGGTTGTGAATGCTCCATCCCTGGCAGTGTTCAAGACCAGGTTGGACGAGGCCTTGGGTGATATGGTTTAGTGTGAGGTGTCCCTGCCCATGGCAGAGGGGTTGCAACTGGATGATCTTAAGGTCCTTTCCAACCCTAATTATTCTATGATTCTATGATTCATGGAATAGTTTAGACCGGATGGGACCTACAACTTGGGTTTGGGATTTTCATAAGTCCCTTTGCTTCAAACAGGGCTAAATTCAAAGTTAGGTGCTAGTGCTTGAGGTCTTGCCCAGGTGAGTTTTGCGAATCTCACCCTTCTTGCTCTCAGAGGCTGATGATCTCTCTTTCAGCTTACTGCTCGGTATGGGAACATCTTCAGCGTGCAGTTTGGAAGCCTGACGTTTGTGGTAGTCAACGGGTACCAGATGGTGAGAGAAGCTTTTGTCCACCAGGCTGAAATATTTACAGATCGGCCAAATATTCCACTCCTCCAAGAAATATTCAGAGGCTTTGGTAAGCTAGGATTTTGGTACAAATGTTTCATCCACTTGCAGCGGTAACAATTAGAGTGAAACAACCAGGCTGAACTAGAATCTTGCTAACTGCACCCATAAAAGCTTGCACAGAGGAGGGCAGTAACTGAATTCAGTCTCATAATCACATAGGTGCACATTTTAATCTCTCTAAGAATGACAAGGATGGGATCAAAGTCAGCTCTTGATGAAAGAAGAGAAACAAATGCAAGCTGCCCAGGGATCGATACACGTGAAGAGTTTTCCCCTTGGTTTTAATTTCTCCTTTACTTTTTCTCCATCAGTTGCATATAGCTCCAGAGACAGGGTATGGTGCTCCTGCTTGCAGCTCTGCCAACAGCGTGATAGTACTCATAGTATTTTGGCTTACACTTTTTTTTCCCACACAAAGTGACAAAGTAGCAGATTAAAGCAAATCCATAAAACTAGATCTTTAGCATAAGCCAATTACTCCTGAATTTTAATTCCCAGGGAAAGCTATAGTTTTTCCATGTCTGGGAGGGTTTGTTTGCTTTGGTTTGGGGTTCTTATTCAAGGTGAAAGGCCATTTCTGAATCTTCTTATTCATATGCTTCATCCCTGGAAGTGTTCAAGGCCAGGTTGAACGGGGTTTGGAGCAACCTGCTCTAGTGGAAGGTGTCCCTGCCCGTGGCAGGGGTCTGGAACTGAATGTTCTTAAGGTCTTTTCCAACCCAAACCATTCTATGATTCTATATGAACCACAGCAAGACTAGTTTGCTTGGTTTTACTGCCTACAGGGCTCATATCATCAAATGGGCATATTTGGAGGCAACAGAGAAAGTTTACTCTAGCAACACTGAAAAGCCTTGCTGTAAGTTTTGAGGAGAAAGTGCAAGAGGAGAGCCGGTACCTTGTGGAGACGATTGAGGAGGAGAAAGGTAGGTGGTTAAGGTACAGCACCATGCTAAGGTAAAGCTTCCAGCTCAGTGAACAATGAATAGTAAAACTCTCACTCCGATGCAGCTCCTAACATGCAAAACATTTCTCAGCTCAAATCTTACATTTCCAGACTGTGCCTTTTAGCACTTATTTAGACCTCAAAGCCTAATATTTTAGTTCCTCCTTATTAATATTAGGCAAACACATATTAGGTACCTATTAGACCTTGCATGTTTATACGACTAAGAAAGCCTTTCCTGTGTTCTGCGAAGGAATAAATGCAGCTGTCCTGCTGTCAGGCACATATGCTTGGAAGCTCAGTTAACCTCTGCTTGTCCTTGGTTTTGCAAAGTATTTTAAAACTTGTTTAGTCAGGCTTTCCTTTTGTATCATGCACAGATGAAGCGTGTGCATTGCTCTTTTATGGCCCAGCTTTTAAGAACTGCCAGAGCGATATTAGTAAGAATAATTTGTATGTTGGTACATGGGTGATGTTGCACTTCAGCTTTAAATAGAAGCAGATGGGGTTTAGCTAATTCTATGGAGCTATATATAGTAAACAAGAAAGATCTAAATAGGAATTGTGAAATTATATACTGAACTTGCTCCATTTTAATTGCTGTTGCACTGAACAGGCCAAATACTTCATGTTGCCAATTGATTATAGTCCTTTATAGTCCTAATCAATAAACTAATTAAGCTGCTGGTTTGGGCCTTTCTTCCATTAGTAATGACAAATAGCGATCATGTCCATCACTCTAATATCTGAGCACCAGCCCACTTTAATTATTTTCTTGAAGAGTGGGGCTATCAGCAGTCCTGCGCCTTGCATTTCAAAGCGATGCTCCCCAGCATACCCACAGCAGCTCAGGATTCTTTACTCATTCTAGAATCTCATATCATGGCAAGTAGCTCTCCAGGCTGCCTAAATGTGCCCTAGGAGATGATAGCTCTTCCACAGAATGAGATGTGACAAACATCACAGTACAGTTTGCTCTCATAGGAGCTGATATGCATCACAACGTAGGTGGGCCATGTGAGCCATTGGTGGATTTTAGAGGTGGGTGCAGAGACTTACAGTCCTCTCCTTCTTCCCTCTCTCCTCCATCTCACTTCATTTCTCTGTGGTGGACAGTGTAATGGCTGTTTTACAGTGTGGCTACTCACGAGCTCCCTGCCTTGCATTAAGCTTCCAGGGACTCTCTCCTGGTGTTTAAAATTGGCACTGAAAACACATTAGAGCAGGCAAACCCAGCAGCCGTAGCATGGCACGCTCCTGGTTGTTTTCCCTGGAAAACAGTTCAAACCCTGCTTCAGCAGCCCTGTCCTAACATCAGTGTGTGCCAGCAGCCTGGGCTGGAGAAAGGAGGGGATGTCCTCGGAGAAATGATGTCGTGGTTCACAGTGCCCAGCCTCCAGCAGGATGGAGGTGGTGGGGATGGTGGGGATACCATGGATGAGAAGTGGATGAGGTCTCATCGCATCTTCACAACCATTGATCTGGTAGAGAATGTGGTTTTGCCTGAGACTTTAAAGAAAAAAGATAAATCTGCCTTTCATTTCGTTTGCTCCAGGCCAGCCATTTGACCCTCATTATAAAATTAATAGTGCTGTTTCGAACATCATCTGTTCCATAACTTTTGGGAACCGCTTCGACTACCATGACAACCGTTTCCAGGAATTGCTGCACTCGCTGGCTGAAACGCTTCTGCTCATCGGAAGTTTCTGGGGCCAGGTAAGGCCAATTGGATGCCTTTCTAGCTTCAGCTGCATGTGAGTTCTCAGAAACCAGAGTTTCTAAGTCACTGACGTAATCTGCTGTTCCCTGTACAAAAAAAAGTCATGTTATAAGGGAAATGACCATGAGTATTTTTTCACATTAGACTGGGTTTATACCCAAAACTCATCAGGAAACTAATGAACCAAGATAAATTATTGAGGCACATGGAAATAAAACACTACAGGATTGTGAAACCAATCTTATACCTGACATAACCAAAAAACAATGGGAAAACCTTTAAAATACCTGTTTCTATAAAAAGAAGGGCCAATAAATAGCACTCTCTGTGAAGATTCCCACCTTTTCCACCACCTCTTTCCCAACCAATTTCTTACATAACTTTTATTCATGACAAAACTGCCTGAGAGTCCAGGTTTACAACCAAAACAGGTGGATTTGGGGACATAGCTTCTGCATGGCCACACATCATAGGTCAAGTCTTACCTCTGCCCCTTTGTGGACCCCAGTACTAAGGGGCTTTTCTGCATTCACACTGATTTCTGACTCCAGCGGCCACCTCACATCAAGCGACAACTTTGGCCACCCAAGAGAACTTTATCAGCAGAAAACAGTGGGGTGATTCTTATCTTGTTTGTATTTGTTTGCATCTGTGTAACTAAATTGACCTTTGTAGCAAAACTGGTGTTTTTCTGGTAGCAAGCAGAGCTAATAAATTGTACTATCATTCCAACTATGATACCTGCTCTTTTTTAACCCAAGAAATACTCTTTCGTTCTCTTTGATTTCTCACCAGCTGTACAATGCTTTCCCCTTCATCATGAGATGGCTGCCAGGACCCTTTAGGAAAATCTTCAAGCACTGGGAGAAACTTGAGTGCTTTGTAAAAGGAGTGATCGCAAAGCACAAGGAGGATTTGGACCAGTCCGAGGCAAGAGATTATATTGACTGTTACCTGAAGGAAATCGAAAAGGTGAGAGGAAAACACTTAGAAGGTAAGAGGGAAATGCTTAGAAGGTAAGACAAAAATACTTAAAGCTTAACCCATAAAATGAGCAGAGAAGCTTCAAGGCTGCTTTGTCAGAGGAGCTCTTGCCTCCTGTGTTGCCTTCTCCTCCCTACTTCTTCCACGCCAAACTTTTTAGCAACAGCAGGAGACTGATCACTTTGAAAGCACAGATTTTTTTTCATTTGGAAGTATTTACACTTTGCCTTCTTCCATTTTTCATTCTGCCACACGGCGTAGGAGGGCTCTCAGGGAACGTGTTCGTGTTTCTAGGAGAGCTCACAGGCCTGTGTTTGCTATTGTGAAACTTCACATTTGAAAACTCTACCTGCTTTCAAGACTCACTGTACAGCAACCAGTGTGTCTTTCAGAGCAGTCTGTAGGGCTCGAAATTCAATGGAAATAAGGAGTGGAAATCTCCAAGTCTGGGTTTGTCCTGGGTTAATCTGTAACGTTATTTTTCTTTCTAGTAGCTGTGTTTTGGCTTTAGTCTGAGAACAATGCTGATAACACCGATGTTTTAGTTGTTGCTAAGTAATGCTTACTCTGATCAAGGACTGTTCTGTCTCTCATGCTCTGCCAGTGAGGAGGGGCACAAGAAGCTGGGAGGAAGCAAACACAGGACAACTGACCCAAACTAGCCAAAGGGATGTTCCATACCACAGCACCTCATGTCCAGTACAGAAATGGGGGGGAGTTAAGAGGAAGGGACTGATTGCTACTCAGGTCAAGCTGGGTATTGGTCAGCAGGTGGTGAACAATTGTGCATCACTTGTGTTTTCTGAGCTTTCATTTCTTCTCTTGTTTCCTTTTATTATCATTATTATTATTATTGGTGTTTGTGGTATATTTTACTTTGTTTTAGTTATTAAATTGTTCTTATCTCAATCCGTGGGGTTTACATTCTTCCGACTGTCCTGCCCATCCTGCCCTGGGGGAGAAAGGGAAGGGGAGAAGTGAGCAAACAGCTGCACGGTGATGACTTACCAGATGGGTCAACCACAGCAGGGTTGGTGGGTAATAAACTGGAAGCAGGATTTGAGTTACATACAGGTGGTTTGAGGTTGGGTTTTTGAGACCATCCTCTCCTTAATAAGAGTTCTCATTGTTATGTTTTTTCCCCAAGTCTAAGGGTGACACCGGCTCATATTTCCATGAGGAAAACCTGCTGTGCTCCACCCTGGACCTCTTCTTAACCGGGACTGAGACAACGGCAACCGCCATCCGCTGGGCTCTGCTCTACATGGCCACGTACCCCCACATTCAGGGTAGGGCTGTGGATGGGTCCTTCGTTTGGTCCAAAACTAGATAAGTGAAACTCAGAGTTATTTCCAGCTCTGCCACATGCTGGACGTGCCTGTGCCCCAGGCTTCTTATTGGAAACCTTTAGAACACAGATATTGCTTTGCTTTCCTTAGAGAAAGTGCAACTTGAAATCGACATGGTGATCGGCCAATCCCGCCAACCCACGATGGCTGACAAGGAGAACATGCCCTACACCAGCGCGGTGCTGAGTGAGGTCCTGAGGATGAGCAACGTGGTACCCCTGGGGGTGCCCAGGATGTCCACCAGTGACACCACCCTGGCTGGCTTTCACCTGCCCAAAGTACGTGGAGGCCACCAGCCTTCCCCTCATCCCACCACAGCAGGGTCTTCATGGCTCAGTTCCCAGATCTCACCTGGAAGGGAGCCAACCCACAGGATCTTATGGAAATATCACACTTATATAGAAAATACAAGCTCTTATCTGAAGACAGGCTCAGAAAGCTGGGGCTGTTCAGCCTGGAGAAGAGAAGCTGCATCCAGACCTCAGAGCTGCTTCCAGTATGGGAAGGGGGCCTACAAGGATGCTGGAGAGGGACCCTTCACCTGGGACTGTAGTGACAGGACAAGGCATAATAGGTTCAAACTTAAATAGGGGAGATTTAGGTTAGATATTCGGAAGAAATTCTTTATCATGAGGGTGGTGAGGCGCTGGCACAGGCTGCCCAAGGAAGCTATGGCTGTGGCAGTGCTCAAGGCCAGGCTGGACACAGGGGCTTAGAGCAACCTGCCCTCGTGGAAGGTGTCTCTGCCCTGGCAGGGGGTTGGAACGAATGAACTTTGAGGTCCTTTCCAGCCCTAATTCTGTGAGCCCATGATGAATGCTGCATGGCTGTTATGGGTCACACATCCTTATGGAGAATTGTGAGATATTGTGGTGTTGGCATGGAGGTGTCCCTGCCCATGGCAGCGGGGTTGGAACTTGATGATTTTCAGGTCCTTTCCAACCCTAACTATTCTATGATTCTATAGTCATAGATTTCAAATGTAAAAGGTTTATGCCTTAAATTTTACAAAAGATGCCCTCCACACGTCATCAAAATAGAGGGCCAAAAGACACATGAAAGCAATTCATGTTTGTTAATTTCACAGAGTACTAAAAATCATCTATTAACAGTATCACTTGATAAAAGCCAGGTAATGGTATTGATGAGTACACACTGTTCTGTAACTGTGAAAGCAAAGATAAGATTTAGATATAACTGTTCTCTTCCGTGTATATGACTGGTTGCATCAAAGAAAATTAAAAGTAATAAATCTGTTCATTTTGCTCCACACTTACTAGAATATCTCTTTTTCTGATGGAAGATGTGGAGATTAACCAGATGAGGTTTAGAATAAAAGAACAAGAAAGCAGATCGATTGAAAATTAGCTGGTTAAATTGTTCCAAATTCCAATGGGAACACGGTGTCACCAATTTGAAGCTGGTTTATATCAACATCCCCAGTTACAGCAGCACGAGGCAAGGATCAACACTCTGGTGACACATAGAGGCGCACAGAAGTGAACAATCCTGTAGGCTTTCACCCTCGTTTAATTACACAGCTCAGGAAAAAAACACGTTTTGGCCTTTAAAAAAGATGTAGTTGGTATTGTATGTGGAATGGAGCTAATAATAAACTAGTCTGACAACACGTCGGCTGCTCTCTGTCATGTAATCGCCTGATTTCTCCACCTCTCACAGGGCACCACCGTGATGACCAGCCTGACTTCGATAATGTTCGACAAAAACGTGTGGGAGACTCCAGACACCTTTAATCCTGAACATTTCCTGGATAACGGCCAGTACAGGAGGCGGGAGGCTTTTCTGCCCTTCTCTGCAGGTAGGATGATGGATGGGGAGGTGGTTTTTCCTGTTGCAATGCTTTTTCCACCCCCTCAAGACACCTCCTCCAGAGTAGGGGGCACTGCTCCTTGTCCAGCTTCCAGCCCATCCCCGCAGTGAAAATCCCGAGTCACAGCTCACACTGCCTGCTCGGAGCGGGAGGGGAATCAATTTGGTGTTGCGGGCTGATAAAACAAGGCTTTTTCCTCTTGCGCAAGCTGCGGGGAGGTTGTTTTCTTGCGCTGCGTTCCCCCTCTCGGTCTCTCCGAGCTCGGCAGTAAACTTGCGGGGAGGGTTTCTGCAAGGATGTGTGGGTGAACATTGCCACCTAACCTTTCGAGGAAGAAAAGCTCCCGCAGCCTGCGCAAAGCAGCGCATGCGAGAGGCGCCCGAGAGGTGCTTGGAGCTCGCTCGAGACTCAGTGGGGGGTTATTCCGGCTCCTTTTCCAGGTAAGCGGGCTTGTCCCGGGGAGCAGCTCGCCAGGACCGAGCTCTTCATCTTCTTCACAGCCCTCCTGCAGAAGTTCACCTTCCAGGCGCCAGAGGCTGCCATGCTGACCTTCGCCTTCACACTCAGCCTCACACGCTGCCCCAAGCCCTTCCAGATCTGTGCACTGCCGCGTGATTGAGGCCAGCCTGGGGCTGCCCCGACCCTCCCTGCTTCCCAAAGTGTCGCTATCAGCCCCATAGATTTGGGGCTGGAATGATGGGCCACGGATATCAAGCGCACACTAATATGTGGGTGGCGGTGGGCAGGACAGGAGGGACACATAGAATTTAGGCTGGAAGGGATCTTCAAAGGTCATCTAGTCCAACCCCCCTGCAATGAGCAAGGACATCAGCTACATCAGGTTGCCCAGAACCACGTCCAGCCTGGCCTCCAGTGTCTCCAGGGATGTGCATCTACACATCCTGCACACTGCAATGAGGACAACCCTTGCGGCTCTTCCCTCTGTCAGTTTGACAAAGTGCTTGAATTTAAAAGCCTTATTACTTAATTTCAGCCATTAGCAACTTCCAGGAAGGTGTCTGCCAGCTGCAAAACCATGGGCACAGTTGGGTCCACGGCTTTTAATTAATTAAAAGCTGATTAAATGAGCACGAGTTAGTTAATTAAAAAGGCAAGTCGAAGAGATTTTGTTTCCATTTATGCGACCAAGCATTAAGGCTTAGAAATGCAGTTCCCTGTGTGCTTTTGTTTGGAATATAGGCATAGCAAAGATTGCTTTTTTCCTCTTTCCTCCTCACCTTTCATAAGAAGTGACTTTTCTCTGGGCACCCACGTAGGATTCGGAATAGTTCACAGGAAAAGAGAATTAAATACAGTTCCGTTTCCGCCGGCTCCAGCCTCCATCTCTGGCAATAACCGCCTTTGCTGCGCTGCAAAGCAATACCTGTGCAGTGGCGGATTTACGCCGCATGGGAGAGTCCTTTGCACATCACATCACATCCTCACCACGCCGGGCACTCGAGGGTTTGTCAATGAGTTGCTGCCCTTCTGACTGGTCGCTATCTAAGGGTTAGACCTGCTGCAGTTTGAATGGATGGTTCGCAGTTACAGGCTCCGGTGGCTGGGGTTTTCCTGTCTAAAAGAGAAAACAGAAAAGATCGGTGGCTTTTTTCACCTGTGAGGTTTTCAAAGCCAGTCAGGACCAGGCGCTGGTTTCTCTCCACTCTGGCATAGGTCTGACCTTTGGTTTGTTTGACACTACAGCTTGTATTACTTTCACTGGCTTAGCAAATAAATGTTGATCTCGTCCCATTATAAAATGCTTTTCTCTGTCACTTTAGGGCTTCCTTCCCTACTCATGGGGGGAGTAAATGATTGAAGGGTTCTTTTTCTTCTTTTTCTCTGAAATCTATTGGGAAAAAAAACACCCTTCCCTCCCTGCCATTTTTCAATGTAATGATCACATAAAGGCAGGAGACATGGATTTGTTTTTACCCTTTTGAGTGGAATATCTCACGTGAGGGAAGGGGAACACATGCCTCATTTCAAGCCTAAGTGTGCTTAAAAGCCAGAAGTAAAAAGAGAAAAAAACGGGGGGTTTGCCTTTCAGTTCCACAATAAAACAGTGAGTTGGGCTGATTCAGCCTGGAGAAGAGAAGGCTCCTTAAGGGGAGACCTTAGAGCAGCTCCAGTGCCTAAAGGGGCTACAGGAAACCTGGAGAGGGGCTTTGGACAAGGGCCTGTAGGGACAGGACAAGGGAATGGCTTTAAATTGACAAACACCGCTGCTTCTTTCACAATAAAACACCACCCATACATCAAAATTCAGTGTGGAGTATGTGCAAGATCGACTACCTGTCCCAGAGCCACTCTCAGAAGGGAAAATTAACACAGCCTGTTACCAGCTTACCCAAAGGACCACAGCGTCTGCTTTAGCTTCCCAGCTCCTGCCTTAGCTTTGTTGGGCTTTCAGCAGCTCCAGCACGGGCTATAGACTCAGAGGCAGGTGAGAAGGGGTGGCTGGAGGGCTCAGTGTAGGCCACCTTTATGGCCAGAGAAAGTTGTTCTGCTTGCATTTGCTTATCAGAGATCAGACAGTCACAGTGCTTAGAAACCACTGCAGATCCCGGATGGGTGCTGGCTTTCAGCCCACATCACCCTGCCGCACTGAAACCCCAGCCCGTGAGTCAGATGGTGGCTTGTGAAAGGATTGTGCAACCTTATCTCGGGTGTCCCTGCTGCCCTAGGGTTCGGTCTGCCACTGTTCCTACCAGTGGCAGGGCTTCCGCAAACAACAGAAGCACAAGGTGCTCGGAGCGGCTGGAGCCTCCCCAGCACCGGGAAGCTGACACCAGGACACAGCACGGTGAGAGCACCATGGGAAGGGGAGAGCAGGGCTTGCACCAAGCCATGGGCATGGGGAGGCTGCCAGAAGGTCTTAATCCTGGCCCCGCAAAGCTTGTTTCTGTCCTTTAGACAAGGACGTGGATCACTGGTGTTTTGTAATGCAGCGGTGGGAGGCCAGAGGGGAAAGGGGGAGCTTTGGGGTGTTTTGGTGTGTGATTTTTTGTTTTTAATGAGCTCAGAGGAAATGCCTGAGTTTAATCAAGAAGGGAGTTGATCAAATGAAACCTGGGAAAGCAGGAGTCCGAACGAAGCCTCCAAAGCCAGGTCAGGGAAAGCTGTTCCATGCTGTCTCATGTGTGTGTTCCCACAGCTGTGCCAGCATCTTGACCATCTCCCCCTGTCCCTGGGGGTTCAGTGGTGCCCCCTGAGCTCGACCTGCCCTGACCCCACCATCCAACCATGCTGCGCTTCCTGTGGGACAGCATCTCCTTCCAGGTGATCTTCGTCTTCTTATTTGTCTTTCTCCTCGTCGCCGACTACATGAAGCGCAGAAAGCCAAAGCACTTCCCTCCCGGCCCCTTCTCCTTACCCTTTCTGGGGCACATCTACCTGATGGACTTCAGAAATCCCCAAGCCGTGGTGAACAAGGTACAAAGGACGTGGGCACCTTGGGGAAGGGAATGGGGAGGACTGGAGCTATGCAACCTTTGTGGTGTGGGGAAGGGTTAACCAAAGCCCCACAGACCATGAGGACTCAGAGAAGCAAAGCCCAGGGCAGGCAGGAGGTTTGCCCTCAGTCAGCAGCAACGTGTATGAAGTTTGCCTTCATATGAGGAGGGGGGCAAGTGCAGAGTGATCCTTTGGGCAAAGGGCACGACACTATACCATGGGTGCAGTCGCGGCAGTAGTAGCTCCACAGGTCTGAGCAGGGATTGGAAGAGTGTTTGGGAAGGGAGTGAAAGAAAAGCGGGAAATACACAGGACTGAAAAATCAAACCTGTCGAGTTTCACTTGATTTATGGCCAGTTAACACCAACACCTGATCAGTGACTTGGGATAAGAGGAAATAAGAGGAGACAACACGCACGCAAGCAGACACTTGTGCAAACATCCCGTCTCCCCTCCCACTCCCAGCTTCCCTTAGTCTCACCCGTGTCCTCTGCCAGGGCTGTCCCTGTCCCAACAGACACATCCACTGCAAATGAAACCCCTTTTCTTTATTTCCCACCCCTTCCCAGCTTCATGAAAAATACGGGGACATCTTCAGCATGTATATGGGACATGTACCGTTTGTGTGTGTAAGTGGGCTGCGGATGATTAAGGAAGTTCTTGTAAACCAAGCGGAAAACTTCATGGATCGCCCCGAAATTCCTATTGACAAGGAGATCTTCAGCAGCTTGGGTGAGTTATCCCTCAGGTGAAAGCACTGGTCCTGCAGAGGTCCAAGACAGCTGAGATAAGGGAGAACCCTGAAGCTTTTTCCCCACGGTGGAGGGATCTGCCTTGCTTTGGCTCATGGTGGGGTGTTCCTGCCAGGACTGATCTCCTCCAACGGGCACTTGTGGAAGCAGCAGAGGAGATTCACCTTGACCACGCTCCGAAACTTTGGCTTCGGGAAGAGGGGCCTGGAAGAGCGCATCCAGGAGGAGTGCCGATACCTTGTGGAAGCATTTGGGGAAGAACAGGGTGAGTGCCGTGGCCCTCATATGCTGTGCTGAAGGCAGGTATCATCTATGATTCACTGTATGCTGAAACATACCTTCCCTTGCACGCGATGCTAGCACCCTGCCAGCATGCCAGCTCCCTGTTGCAGGTGCTTTGCCTTCAAACTGACTGGTGAACACAGCCAGGTAACACCCCAAGTGTTATTCAAAGCCCACCTTCAACCTGCTGCTCTCCTGAGATCCCTGGAAAATCCCATGTGTGTAAACACCAATATTCCCAACGAATTCAAATGACGTCTGCTCTGCTTTGCACGCTGAACAAACATCTTCACTATCTGATTGAACTGGGACCACTCTGGTTACCCAGCCGAGCTTGACCAGCTCATGGAGAGGGCAAGGCCAGGAGAGCAGTGACACAGGATGATGCCCATCAAGGTTCCACTGTCCTGGGGTTAAAGCCACAACAGCCACTCATTTCACTCATATTTATTGAACATTTTACCTCTGACAGCTGTGTTTTCTTCTTTTCTGTGAAGCCTGGACGTGAATCGATCATTCCCTTTTCCTTCTCCAGGGAATCCTTTCAACCCTCAATATAAAGTCACTAACGCTGTTTCAAATGTCATCTGCTCTGTCATCTTTGGCGATCGGTTTGACTACCACGATGAGAAGTTCCAAAAACTGCTGGAGCTGTTGAACGAGACATTTGTTCTCCATGGGTCTGTCATGAGCCAGGTACAGCCCTCCTGCCACCAGCATGGATGGCGTGCAGTTCTGCAGGGCCGTAGTTTCTTCTCTGGAGTCAGCCTCTAAACCTGTATCATTTGCATCACCAAATGTTGTTGCCATTCCTTATTCTTTTGCATGGGATTAGATTTGCCTGTAATTTCCTCCTGCCTTCTTTTCAAGCTGTGCATGTTCATGTTGCTCTCTTTCACCCCACATCCTGCCCATCAACTGCCAACCTGCCTGCTGTAACACCGGGTAATGCACAAGTCACTCTGTAATAGGCACACCAATCCCTTGTAAAGCCCTTCTGGAGCCAAGCTATTTCCACCAACTCTAGTAACTTTTAAGCTTGAAGGCTCCTCAAGTTTTGATAACAGAAAGGGTTTTTTGTCAGTCCTTTATTAAATTTGCCTTTCTCCTTTTGTGTCCAAAGCTGTACAACTCTTTCCCATCTATAATAAAGTACTTGCCTGGATCCCACCAAACCATTTTTAAAAACTGGAAGTGTATGAAAAGCTTTGTGCAAGAGAAAATCGACAAGCACAAGGAGGACTGGAACCCCTCGGAGAGCCGGGACTTCATTGACAGCTACCTGACAGAGATGGCCAAGGTCAGCAATGTGGAGTAAGCCCTTCTGCAATTGGGCTTAGAAATAAGGAGGGATGAGAAGTCATAGAAGGGTTTGGGCTAGAAAGGACCGTAAGATCATCCAGTTCCAACCCCCCTGCCATGGGCAGGGACACTTCACACTAGACCATGTTGCCCAAGGCTCTGTCCAGCCTGGCCTTGAACACTGCCAGGGATGGAGCATTCACAACCTCCCTGCACAACCCATTCCAGTGCCTCACCACCCTCACAGTGAAGAACTTCTTCCTTGTATTCTACCTGAACTTCCCCTATATAAGTAAATATAAACCCATCTCACCTTTTTGTGCAGAACAATGCCAGCGGCAGCTTACAAGAGGAAAACCTCGTGGCCTGCACACTGGACCTGCTGTTGGCTGGGACCGAGACCACTTCCACAACCATCCGCTGGGCTCTGCTCTTTATGGCCAAATATCCAGAAATTCAAGGTACAATTAGCAAAAGCTCAGTGTTTTCCCTTGCATTTATGCTGACACCTTCATGAGAAACTCTCTTTTTTGAGGGGAAAAACTGGGAGCCTCCCTGCACTCACCTAAAAGAGGTGCAAACAGCAGCAGATTGGTCCCTGGGGGACCCTCACAGCAACCTCCTTGTACCTTGACTGATCCCTGCTCTTTCCCACCAGCCCGTGTGCAAGCTGAGATCGACGCGGTCATCGGGCAGGCACGGCAGCCAGCCCTGCAAGACAGAGACAGCATGCCCTACACCAACGCCGTCATCCACGAAGTGCAGAGGAAAGGCAACATCATCCCATTCAATGTGCCAAGGATGACGATAAAGGACACGTTTGTGGACGGCTTCTTCATACCAAAGGTAACCCTGCTCCTGAGTGCTGAGACTTCAGTAAGCAACACTGCTTGGATGGCAAAAGCAGATGTTCACTAGGAGAGAACTCTGGACAGGGCAGAGATGCTGTGGCTCTGCCCTACATGGCCTAGGGATTCATGCCCGGGGAGCTGGGAATTGCTGAAGTCCCAGCACTCAGGAGCAGTGTTGCGCTGTGTGGTGACACTCTCTCCATGCACGCTATCGAGGCACAGGTTCCATCTCAGAGCTATTACAAGAACTTTGACCCATCACTACAGTGGATAAAAATGAAGCTGATGAGGGGAAACTGAGGATATATAATCATTGTACCTCTGAACAGGTTAGAAGTAGGAAATTGGCCATGCAGGGCGGTGTTGGACAAGTAATTGCAGCATGATTTGACTGTGGTTGTTCTTCATGGAGAGGAGACTGGAAGATAAAAATGCCCCTCCTGCTGTCAGCAACAGGAAAAGTGCAATTTGTTTTTCTCCTCCTAGGGCACTATTATGACGACGAGTTTAACCTCTGTGTTGTTTGACAAGAACGTGTGGGAAACCCCTGACGCTTTTAACCCTGGGCATTTCCTGAAGGATGGTCAATTCTACAAAAACGAGCATTTTATACCATTTTCTATAGGTAAGATCTGTTGGATTGTGATGCTTCTGTGCTGAGGCGGTGGGATGGGGCTTCCAACTGCACAGTAGAGACACGGAAGAAAATAGCAATGGAAAGAGCAGACACTGGCTGCACACTGGGAGGTGGTGCCACAGAAGCAGTGCTGATGTGGCCACCCCAAAGCACCATGACTACACTGAGCCCTTTCCTGTCCCTCTTCACATGCACTGAGATGAGGATGAATAAAAGACCATAAAAATGCCAGAGATCCCAGAAATACCTTAAGAAAGGGAAGAGCATGGTCCTGTGTTCCACCTCCCATGTGGGTTCACTAGGGCTCCACAGGGTACTCCAAGCAAGAGCTTCCCCATAGACAATGCTTTTATCATCCCTGTTTTCCATCCCAGCATCACACACCTTCTTTGATAGCTCTCTTTGGTGTAGCTCATATAAGCCACTTCTCCCAGCATGGACATATGCAGACCATACGTGTCAGCAGAGCTTATCCAAGCAGGGGAGGATACAGTGCATAGTCAGTTACACACACGTGCCCTCACAAAGTTATGCAATCCAGGGAGGAAGCCCATGCCCTAACACCAGCACCATTATTGGGGTGCTCAAGTTGGGCTGCAAAACTCATCCTGGGAAGCAGGTAACACAGCTGGACTATGGTCCCAATGGACACAGAAGCTTTTTCATCAGCCAACACAGGTGGGTTGGACTAGATGACCTTTGAATGTCTCTTCCAACCCATGATTCTATGATTCTATGATGCCATTGGTGGCTGTCTCCGCAGGGAAGCGTTCCTGCCTGGGTGAGGTGCTGGCCCGCTCCGAGCTCTTCCTTTTCTTCACGTCTCTGCTCCAGAAATTCACTTTCCAGGCACCCCCGGACACCACGCTCAGCCTCGAGTTCCAGCTGGGCATCGCAGTGGCCCCGCAGCCCTACAAGATCTGTGCCGTGCCTCGGTAGGGAAGCCTTGGCTGCCATCCACACAGGGAAAAGCCTTTAGCAGGCAGCGATGAGCCCTCAGCAGCTCCCCTGCGTGGTGGCAACAACTGCCCGGTTCCTGTTTGTTTCCCTTAAAGCAATTGCAAAATCAGTTCTTTTACAAGTGGACCTCGCACCCTGCGTCACATGAGGCAGGTGATCAGCCTGGGATCTGCCAGGGCACTTCCCTATGGCACTGCAAAGGAATGGGGGGCTTGGGGCTTTGCTCATTTTATGATGGATGGCCATGCTTCAGAGCAGCAAGAAAACGGGCAACACTTCAGAGGTTGCAGTGTTCAGGCTGTGGCTGTGTACCATGGAAGAGCAGAACCACCCTCGCTTGATAACACTAGTACACGTATTGATTGCCAAGATTCCTTGGTTTCGTTATCACTGACAGGTAATCAATTTAAACCAAAAGTCACTCTGTAACATCTCACACATCAATAAATCCTCACCAAAACATTTCTGTCATGAAGCATTCTGCAACGGGCAGACCAACGTTGGCTGTAGCCTTTGGCCATGCCCCAGCTTTCAGGGCAGGGGATGGCAGGGGGACTGCGAGCCCATCCGGGCAGAGGCAGCAGCACAGCACCAAATCCCCATCGCTGCAGCATTGCTCTGTCAGCAGAGAGGTTGCCACTGTAACAGCAAAGGCAATTCTTACAGAAGTACTGAAAACAAATGACCCTGACAGTACAAATGGATGAGCAGGGAAACTATTAAAGCCTGTGGCAGGGTCCTGGTGCGCCACAGCAATTACACGTGCAACACCCACAGGGAGGGCTCTCTACTGACAGATACCTCTATGAAACATCTGTACTTCTTGCTATAGAAGTTGCGGGTCCTGTCTCTTAGAATAAACTAAACCCTCCCCATTTACCTGCCCAGCAACACATGATAAATGGCTGCTAATGAATTAGGGACTGTAGTGACAGGACAAGGGGTAACAGGGTCAAACTTAAACAGGGGAGATTTAGATTGGATCTAAGGAAGAAATTCTTTCCTGTGAGGGTGGTGAGGCACTGGAATGGGTTGCCCAGGGAGGTTGTGAATGCTCCATCCCTGGCAGTGTTCAAGGCCAGGTTGGACAGAGCCTCGGGTGAGATGGTTTAGTGTGAGGTGTCCCTGCCCATGGCAGGGGGGTTGGAACTGGATGATCTTAAGGTCCTTTCCAACCCTAACTATTCTATGGTTCTATGATTAAAAGGGACCCTTGGAAAATATCAGTAAATACTTCCTATTATTTTAAATTATGATCAAATGCACTTCTTCTATGGAGACAGGCTGAAAAAGCTGAACTTGTTCAGCCTGGAGAAGGCTCAGGAGAGACCTTAGAGAAGCTTCCAGTGCCTAAAGGGGCTACAAAGAAAGCTGAAGAGGGGCTTTTATAAGTGCATGTAGTGATAGACAAGGAATGGATTTAAATTAAGAGGGGAAGATTTAAATTAGATACAAGGAAGCTCTTCCCTGTGAGGGTGCTGAGGCGCTGGCACGGGGTGCCCAGAGAAGCTGTGGCTGCCCCATCCCTGGCAGTGCTCAAGGCCAGGTTGGACACAGGGGCTTGGAGCAAGCTGCTCTAGTGGAAGGTGTCCCTGCCTGTGGCAGGGGTTGGAACTGGGTGAGCTTTAAGGTCCATTCCAACACAAACCAGTCTTGAGAGTTTGTGTAAGGTGAAACAGTTCTAAGATCGACAACCAATGGTTAACACCAGTAAAGGCATGGACTCAGTAACAGTCACACCATGGGACCCTGGCAAGGCCTCTGAGTGAAAGCTGCAGCTCCTGGGAACAGGACAGAGCCCACAAGGTGGGAAGGCACCGGCTCAACAAGCACCACTAAACACCTCCAGCTCACTTCCACCTGCTGAGGAAGAACAGGGAAAGCAGTCTTTTCCTGTTCATTTCCAGTTTTGCATGTGTTCCTATAGGAAGCAAATTTTTCCTCACTGTCACTTAGGAAAATTAAGTCATCATCTGCAGGAATTAAAGGCATCCTTTTTCATGCAAGCATGAACACCAAGGTAGGTTTTAAATCCTTTTATTTTAACTTGCATTTTTTTCTCCTCCAAGCACAGAGGGGAGGAACCAGGGAAGGCTGGGATCACCCTTGGGCCCCACTGCTGCACACTGGGGCCAAGCACAGCTGTATAACATAAAGCTAGAGTTATAGGAGGTGAACACAGCTTCTGGCACAGCTCCTTCTCGCACCGGGCTTGGAGGGGAGGCTCTTCCCCCTCCTCTGATTTTCTGTCGCAGGCAGAGCCAGGTGGAAATAAGAGGTTGGATTAAGATGCTGTTTCTGGCACTTGAGGCTCCTGTTTTACAGATCCATAAGGTGGAGATGGGAGAAGACGTGGTGGGAACCAAACCAACCTATTTACAAAATGCAGGAGACTTGACCAGGTTCTCAATACAAGTTGGATGAGACTTCCCTAACCTAGGCTCTCTCTACCCTTTCTCACCCTGCAACCGACTTGCTCCTGGCAAGTCTCTCCCACATCTTCCCTTCACAGTAAAAACAAGGAAGTTCATTTGACTTTCTAGACCTTATGTTCTTTCTTTTCCTTCCTTGGAAGGAGCAGAAGGGGAAGGCTGGAAGTGGGCTGCATGCCTGGAATCGACTGAAAGAGAGGGGTGCAGTGACAAGTTTGTTGTGCGCAGCGTTGCTCCCACAGCACTTCCAGTCTGCAGGTGTCATCTGTTGGCTGAGACTCCCATTTCCTTTCCCAGGCTGCTGCTATACCCAAAAGCTTCCTCCCCCTCCTCCGTGGGCCTCTGCTGGGGTAGCAGTGCTCTGTGCAATGAGCACATTTCACAGGGCTGTTTTGCACAGGGGCTCCGTGAGTATTTTATGTTCTCCACAGAACCATCTCCATGGTTCTGGAGGACCTCACCTCCTCCCTTTCCTTGCACTGTGCTCTGCCACGGACAGCCCTTGCTTAAACATACAAACCTGCTTGGCTTGTAAGGAGCTACCAGAAGCACAGACTGGTTTGGGTTGGAAGGGACCTTAAAGCTCATCCAGTCCCAACCCCCTGCCACGGGCAGGGACACCTTCCACTAGAGCAGCTTGCTCCAAGCCCCTGTGTCCAATGTGGCCTTGAACACTGCCAAGGATGGGGCAGCCATGATTACCAGAAAAGCCAGGGTCTGCATTTGAACAGAGCTTCCCATGACCAAGCACTTGGGAATGAGATTCCCCCTGCACACACCACCCCTCACTTAACCCTGTGCTCAGGAAGGCAGTGGTAGCTGACAGTGTGTCCCATGACTGCTCACACATGGGCTGAAAACATCCTGCAGCTCAGCACAGGCTTCCTGCACAGCTGAAAGCCTTTTCCCTTCCCTCCTCCCTCAAACCCACACCTGCAGTTTTCATTCTTTGGTGTCTGAGAACACTTTTACATCCAGCCTCAGAAAGAAGGAAAAATGGTTCTTCTGTATCTGGACACTTCACAGTCACTGGGACCCTTCTGCCCTTCCACATCGAGGTACCACACAGCTCCCCATCCTCACAGGGGTAGCAGCCCAAGGCAATAAAAATCAATACTTAACATTGCCAGGATAGTCAAGCCATCAATTATGGTTCAGAGAGAGGGAAAACCTGTCCTAAAAGCAGGTCTGAAACCAGGCCCTGAAGGACACTTGCGACACCTTCTTCCTGCTGATCTTCAGCCTGGAGGGCTGAATGGCTGCCTGCTCTCATTCCCAACCTCACTTCTGGGTTAAGGTTAGTGCTCAGGGAACAGGAAAGCTGTCAACAAGACTAAGAACTGGGCACTTAAATAGCCTGCAAAGCAGACTGAAGGGAGTAGTCAGTTTTCTTTTCCAGATAACAAGTGGGGTGATTTAGAAGCATATACCTGTCCTCTGTGTCCTCTTAGCTAGGGCTGGGGAGAGTAGGCAGAGAGCCTAACTGAGCAGAACTGTATGTAGGAATGAACTGAAGAGAGGAGGGGAAGGCAGTACAACTGATTTGTTGTTACGGCAAAACATACAAAGGGTTACACATACATGTTACAGATCCTGTAACATGACATTTCAGACAGTGCAATTCTATCAACAAGCAGACCCAGTTCATATGCTGCCCAAAACTATGGATACATCATGGTTAACAGCAGCTAGGGACCATTATATACACTGCTTGCAATAAAGACACCAGAGAATTGATTTTAAAAATCTTTATGTGAATATAAAAGAATTCTTTCCAAAGAAAAAAATAAACCCAAAAGTTTAAAAATTAGTGCAATTTTCCAAGTTCTATGCAACACAGTGTTTACATTTGTTTTAAACAGAAGATGTAGACACTGATACACTGAAAACCTGAACTCTAGCATCACTAGTGGGGGAGAAGGGAGAAAAGCATAAAAGTTAAGAAAATTATCTTAGTACACATTAGCCACTCTTGAACAATTGTTTTCATTTCCTAATTCCTAAGCTATTTATGGCCACCTAAATAAAACATCAGTATTGCTTATATTACTCATTTCCAAGTAAGTGTATATTGTAGAAAATAGAATACCCATATATATATATTTTAATGAACAATAAGAAAATCAGGTGAAAACTTATTTTCATTTTCAGTGACTGTTTTTTAATCCACTATAATACAGTTGTTGCAAAAGAATCTTCTCAAAACTGCTGCCTGATCCGCCTTGAATAAAAGAACCTACTAGTCCAAAATTTGTATTATTGCTATAAAATACTTCTCTTCCATATTAATTAATCTTACATAAAAAAATATTCACAGATGATATGTCAATCAGCACATATTTTTGTTTCTTTGGATTTATATTACCCATTTTACTGGAAACTGGCTAAAGTTACTAATAATGCTGATTAGCTTCAGCAAGATTCAATGATTTCATCTCATAACTTTAATCTGTTCCTAACTGTGCTGTCTAGACATGATATGAATTCATCTTGCAGCAGAGACAAGGAGCCTCTTTCTTTGTGCTGCCTCACACTGCATTAAAGAACATTGTACTGATGCGCTGCTGCTCCATATTGCATACAACTCAGCTGCAACACAGCAACACTATTAGTACCTTTGACATGAATGATGTTAATATTAAAATGATACTTATTCTAATGATCCTTTCTGCACAGCCAGATGAGGTGAGGTGAATACAACACCATGGCTTATAATCAAATATTTATTTCTACAGATTGATTCCTCATTCATAGGACATAACCCAATTCTAACCAGTTATCAACCAGTCACTCTTGAACAGGTTCTCAATCCCAAAGAAACACTTAAGTTGTATTCACAGGCTTAACTTCCAACAGTTTGGAAAAGTCCCAAATAAGTAACATTTCATTTAATACCTGAAAACTCGATTCATTTTTGGCACCCCCAACAAGACTACTGAGGACAACCTTGCCCCTGAAGAAGGCTGATCCCTGTCTTTAGTTCCACTGCTAGTCAGAAGAGAAACTTGCAGCTAAATGATAAGGAGGTTCTTGGTCATTTTTGGTCCCAGGGATTGCAGTTTTGAGAAGTATACAGAGACATTTGCTCCAATTTTTCACTATTCAGCACCCAATATGACTACTGACACAGCTCTACTACCGTGAGAAGTACAACAAACGCATCAAACCTACTTAACTAGATGAGTATTTGAAAGGTGTCCATTAAAGTTTCCATGCTGTAAAGAACAAGGGTTAAGAGACCCACTCAACATCATCAGCGACAGTTTCACATTTCACTACAACACACCAAAGTACCAGGCTTTAGAATTACAAGCATCTTGCTAAGACTTAGTCTCCTGTTCCACTGCTCACCACCATCTCCCACACCACTAGCAGATTAAACAAGCAATTGTATGTTAAAAATACAAACAACATTACTGCAGCAATGAAAGACCTCAAAACCCAAGAGGTAGTCAAAGGAGCATAAAGTCCTGAAGAACACAACCTGACAGACAAAACCCTCCAGTGATGGTTTGTCTGGCATATTCTCTGTTCACACCACATTTAGCATGAGACTGGCTTTTAAACAATGCCTTATGTAGACAGAAGTTTTGAAAGAGGAAGTCTGTTGAATGCCTAAATATAGAGCACTGTAAAACTATCACAACTAAGAAGCAATGCTAACTCAGCATTAAAAATTAATACTTCCCTTTTCTCTTTGCATTGCATTGCATGCAATGCCCAATAAATAATTTAAGATGCTGGGGAAGGAAGAAATCAAACAACAAGCCATACTGAGGGGCATGCAAAATAGAAAACTACTCAAAGTTCACAATTCAAAACTTAAACCCTGCAAAGCTGAATCAAAGATGGCCTTAATGGTGAAGGCAGACATATGCTTTCATTGACACATATGGCTGAGTTTTATATTTAGATCACAGACTGCTACAGCACCCTCAAATACTTGAAGCGTATTCATATTATTTTAAGGGCTGTTGTACTTTTATTTAACTATGTGTATAATGAGTTTGTTCTAGATAGTTTGCAAAGAATGGACATTAACAAGTTTCCTAAAAATACAGTTCCTAACAGAAATAAGATATTTGGTAAATAAAGTGACACAATTTTTGTGAAAGATAGCAACTTCCCACACAAGAATTCCAAATATCAATCCCCATTTCATTTCCTTTGATCTAGATCCTGCAAACTATTATAGTTTATGCATTTTTCTCCCTGCCAACAAACAAGCTTTGCTGCCAACAACTAGCAAAGCTATCTCATTCATCTGCCTACCACAATCAGTTCAGAATAACTGAAGTGAAACTACATTAAAAAAATGAGGAAAATTGATTTCTATGCACAGGGTTGCATAAATAGCTGGAAATAAACTGGTTCCTTCCCACCTAACTCCCTTTCTGCAAATAAATGCAGTGTACCGACATGCCAGACTTTTAAAACATAGCCCAGACTTTTGAATTCTTATAAATAGCTCTTTTTCTTCACACAGGAAAAGACAGTTTATTTGGCTTTAGGGAATTCAACATCTTCAAGACAGGTTTTCCTGAATGTATATATGCACAAACTTAATCTTTTCTAAGTAAACTGTGTAATTCTGCTTCTCACCTGAGATGACAAAACAAATCCTGCCTCCTGCTATGTAAACAAGTCAACTGGTACTTCACCTTTTTTCTTTTTCTATTAAATGCAAGTATTTTCCTTGCTTTTAAAATCACTGTACTTTGTATTCTAAAAAAAAAAGTTTTTCTTTAAGCCCTGGTGCCAATCTTTTATTTTGAGAAGACCCCAGCAAAAATGCCCTATATTGCCAGTTTCCTGCAGAATGCTTTTGCATAACATCTTACAAAAAGTGAGCCTTCTAGCCCAAACCCATTGGATAAAGTTTTAAATATATAGTGCCAAATTTTATATTTACAATATATTCTGAAAGCAAATATAAATCTTTAAGTTGTGCTTGTAAATACATACTGCAGCTATTAAATCTACTCTTGGAAATCTATTTGCTACTTTCTAGACACACCACTGATTGACTCAGACTTCTTGCTAGGTTTTGATGTTGAATTCACAGCTGCCCACCATTCTAACCTCTTCTTTCATCAAGTTGTTAAGAGTGGAAGCTATAAAACATTTAAGGACACTTTAGCATCGTTTTCCTCATGGTCCTTGTGGTTTAATCGGATGTTGCACCTTGTACTTTAACAGTGATATTCCTTCTGGTATTGGTGACATGACGCTGTTGAGCTAGAAATGAGCGTCCGGGACCGTCTCTGCAGGCACCGCCACTGCCAACCAGTCTTGCTTCCATACCTAGCTTCTGAAGAGTTATGCTCTGCAAATAAGTTAAACAACCTTTACTGGCCATTTTTCATACACAGAGCTCATGCTTGCTTCGTATACACACAGAACTGCTGCCATAAAAGATACGAACCAAGGCTGTAGAAAGAAAGATTCATTCACATGCGTATGCAATGTGTTCATTTTAGCTTATTGTAAAGTTGTTCCTTTATTAAGCCATTTAATTTTGCTTTGCTTTTTTAATTTCCCATGACAGTCTTTCGTCATGAACCTCTATTTAAACATGTGAAGATAAACAACTTTCTCCAGTCCTTTTCACAGCAATGTTAACATAAAACATCCTAACAACCTTGGCAACACTGCTGCAGGATGAGAAAATGCCTCTAGCTTTATATCACAAATACTGTGCTAAAAACACTGAGCATCTAAAGCAGGAGTCTGGAAACCTTTTGAGCCACAGCCTCCCTTTATCTTAAGCTCAGATACTTCAACAGCAAATGCTACTTCAACAACAAATGCTATTGAATATTGAGGAATTTTGTCTGCTAAATCCAGATGTACTACTTGCTGCCACAAGCTTCCATCACTAACAAGGAAGTCACGGCCTATGCCAAATTTTAGGTCTTCTGTTCCAAAGCACAGAAGACAAGGAGAAAACAACTTATACAAACTAGTTGATTGTTATAATATTCCTAAAAAAATATACTAGATGTGATGTAAGATTTAGCTGTCACATTTAGCAAAATGTGGTTTTCTGATTGCTGAGATACCAGCAAACAAACTTTTGACCCACCTTGTTATACCATGCAGTTACAATTAGCTTCTCCTCATAATCACGTAACTTAGCAAGTTTGTATTCAGCCTGCAAGGAGACAATAGAGAAGACAATCTAAATCAAACCATAAAAATTAGTTGTATAAACTTACTGCAGTCCACTGAATGAAATAAACACATGCAGCAGAAAAGCTTAAATATGCAAAAAAAACCATAAGGCTTAGAAGTGTAAATAAAGATACTTCCACAAATGACTAGGAGAGAAATTATGGACTACAAAGAGGAGGCTAATTTTTACATAAGCTGCAGTTCAAGTTAGAAACATACTTTGAAGGTGTGTGTATATGTGAGAATACATGAAAATCTAGAGTTTATCAGAAAAATCTATATATGATTTATTATCTCTTTGACCCGAAAGTCAAAAGACAAGATATCTCTATAGGGGCTGAATAGTTTTTATGTTACTGAATTGTTATTACATAGTATATGTAACTAGTACATACACATAGAAGAAACCTGGGGCCACAGCATTTATAAAGTCAGACCTTTCAGCCTACTAACTCGTGCTGGAGAATTTCATACTTGCTCAGGTAACTGTTCTAACCAGTCTCATCATTATTGCTATAAAACTGAATGGAATTTTCCTTGGTACTTGGACTACTATCACCAATCAGGATTTCAGCCAAGCACATTTTATTGAATTAATAGGTTTTACTCTGCTTTATAGTTTCAAGAACTCCAGAACTGATATCAGTGGTCTAGTAATTTAAACAATTCACTGCTTGAATATCTAATCCTTCACACAAACTAAGCAGTATTACTACTGAAAAAGGTCAGACTCTGCAGTTCCATACAAGTTATCATAAACACAGGAAAACTGTGAGTCTTAGAAAGTGTTTCACTTACAGGGAGTTTAGAAAGAATCCATATTAGTGTTTCAGTTGTACACAGAAAAACACTGTTTAAAACTAAACTGCTCTGACAGGCTTATACTATGATACAAAGTTGATTAAGCCAAACTAAAAATCTCTAGGTTTGATGGTCTGTTCAGTTTCTAACTGAATGCAGCACTGAATGGTACTGGATCATTAGGAAACAGTAACTTGAGTGTCTGATATCACAGACAGAACATGTCAGGAGTTATTATTAAGTACATAAACTTTTACCTCCAGTGCTTCAATTTTTTTGTCTTTCTCCATTATCTGCTTTTTCAGTGACATAATTTCTGCTGATGCTGGATTTAGTTTGGGGTCTAAGGTTTTTATCACCTGCACAAGGTAAAACAAAAGCATTACAAGTCAGGTTTGATTCTCAGCAGCTCTGCATCTCATTCGCTCACAGCAGAAACATGAAAACAGACTGAGCATTAATCAGGATGATGAAAACCAGGCTGTTGAACTGTACAACAAAAAGATACCAAAAGGTACAAAGGAATAATCATTAATGCCTCTCACCCTGGAGTCTAAACAGCATTCTCATACACTTAGCTGACTGCAGTTGAATAGTTTGACTAAAACCTCAACATGTAGCTACCAATTTTAATCGGGAATTGGAGAGCAGAGGACTCAACCTGTATAACAATTTATGAGGGAGGAAAGCGTATGCTCAGAAATATGCTGCTCACATTTCTTGCTTTCTCTAGGTACATTTTGTATCTTTCTTCCATTGCTTTCA
Organism: Pezoporus wallicus; assembly: GCF_028554395.1. Classification (NCBI taxonomy): domain Eukaryota; kingdom Metazoa; phylum Chordata; class Aves; order Psittaciformes; family Psittacidae; genus Pezoporus; species Pezoporus wallicus. Next base: position 1,760,396 of record NW_026638088.1, on the reverse strand, counting down.
TATCTTCATCCTTTTTACGCAAAGCTGCTTCCAGCTCTCCAATCTTCTGGGCTATGGACAGAAATTATCAACAAAAGACATATAAAATAAAACCAGATATAGTATTTTCAAGACTTCTGTGTTTTGATTTAACCATCCCCCAAATTAACTTTCTAGCTACTACATGATTTCCTGAGTTTTTGTTTCAGTCTATCAGGTTTTTATTTCAGACCATAAGGTCCTACCTGACCTGAGATTCCTGTTTTGCAGGGTACTGTTCAACAAAACTAAGCCCCCATGAACCTCTCCCCAGCCCCATTTCAGGCTTAAAGATATGCTGTAGTGGAGAGCTTTATCCAGACAAGTATCCCAGAGCCCACTGACTGTGGAAATCATTTGAGAAGAAACTTAACATAGTCTTATAAGAAACACCCCAAAGCCACACAGAACAACTTACGGTTCTGACTAACATCAGGCTGGAGCTCTGCAAGATCAGCCTCTTTCTTCTGTAACTCATCATGAACTTCATTAAGCTTTTCCCTACAAACAGAAGGCTGGGCTGAGGATTAAACTTATAAGCAACTCCATGTACAGTGTTACAAGTTGAAAGCTGAAACTTAGTGGTGAAAGTGTCTAAAGAACTATTTTAAACTCAAAAAAGTTTAAATAGAAACAGTAGTATGTATTTTTGAAGAACCATAAAAGTTGTGACTCTGAATTATCATTTACATAAAACTAGAAACAAAAAAGCAAATGAACAGAAACCCCTCCAGCATCTACTTAGCAGGAACTACGCCTGCTGAAAGGATAGAAATATTTCAGAAGAATTAACTATATTTTGAGTCCAGTAAGAGTGATGTTTTTAGGAGTCTGTTGTAGAATCAGAACAGTTAAAACAGTATTGCCGATGAAGAGACAGTTAACTGGATACTAGTATTACAAGATTATCACGATCAGAGTAGACAAAACTAGTATGTTAATACTTAACTCACTACATGAAGGATTCTCACATCATTGGCTTAGAAAAACAAGACATCCCTACAAAGACTTAGGTAGTTTCTGTGCTACAACAGTTAAATTGCTTCGTATAAATAAGCTCTAGCAGATGCATGTGCCTTACTTACATATGTGCTGCCAACTTCTGCTTCAGGTTGCTAGACTGCAAAAGGAAAGAGTTAAAATTCTGTTATATTTCAGTATTTCACACCATGCAATGCTAAAGAACTCTTAGCACACCTAAATAAGCAAAACCAAATAAATCCTGAGAAAACTGCATTTTTCATGCATTTCTGTAACTGCATTCAAACTTTTTGACTGCACAGATACCAATTCCAGCACCTTTTTTCTTTAAAACTAGCCTTCTCACTATACCACCATTTAAGGACAAAACTAGAGATTTTTAGAAGTAAAGAGAAGGTAGAAGAGCTACAGTTCCTCAAAGTAGGTCTGGGGAAGGAATCACCTAAAACAAGAGCTTTTCAAACTGAAATGCAGCTGGTGCGGGGGTCTTGTGAATTCTCATACTTGGTGTTACACTGCAGCATTTTAAACAAAACTGGCAAGATGTCTTCAAGGTCAAGCCAGAACATTCACTTACTCCTTCAGTCTTGGATCCCTGCCCCTGTAAAGTCTTCTGCAGATCTTCAATCTGCTGCTGTAACCCTCCAATACGCTCTTCATTTAGCCTGTTAAGAAGAAAAGACGGTTTATCTATCTAAATGTCATCTACCTGGACTTGTGCAAAGTGTTTGACACTATCCCACACGACATCCTTGCCCCTAATTTGGAGAAGCATCAGTCTGATGGATGGATAAAGAACTGGCTGGATGGCCACACACAAAGAGTTGTGGTCAATGGCTAAATGTCCAGCTGGAGACCAGTAACGAGTGGTGTCCCTCAGGGATCGGTGTTGGAACCAGTCTTGTCCAACATCTTTGTTGGTGACACAGACAGTAGGATTGAGTGCACCCTCAGCAAGTTTGCTGATGACACCAAGCTGTGTGGTTCAGTTGACACCCTGCAGGGAAGGAATGCCATCCAGAGGGACCTTGACACACTTGTAAGGTAGGCTGATGCCAACCTCATGAAGTTTAACCATGACAAGTGCAAGGTCCTACACCTGGGTTGGAGCAATCCCAGGCACAGCTACAGGTTGGGCAGAGAAGAGATGCAGAGCAACCCTGCGGAGAAGGACTTGGGGGCGTTGGTTGATGAGAAAATGAACATGAGCCGGCTTCAGTGTGCGCTTGCAGCCCAGAAACCAACCATATCCTGGGCTGCATCCAAAGGAGCGTGACCAGCAGGGCGAAGGAGGTGATCCTGCCCCTCTGCTCTGCTCTTGTGAGACCTCACCTGGAGCACTGTGTGCAGTTCTGGGGTCCTCAGTACCAAAACTGACATGGAACTGTTCGAACAAGTCCAGAGAAGGGCCACGAGGATGAGCAGGGGACTGGAGCACCTCCCGTATGAACACGGGCTGAGAAAGCTGGGGCTGTTCAGCCTGGAGAAGAGAAGGCTGCGTGGAGACCTCAGAGCAGCCTTCCAGTATCTGAAGGGGGCCTATAGGGATGCTGGGGAGGGACTCTTCATTAGGGACTGTAGTGATAGGACAAGGGGTAACCAGTTCAAACTTTAACAGGGGAAGTTTAGATTGGATATAAGGAGGAAATTCTTTACTGTGAGGGTGGTGAGGCACTGGAATGGGTTGCCCAGGGAGGTTGTGAATGCTCCATCCCTGGTGGTGTTCAAGGCCAGGCTGGACTGAGGTTTGGGCGAGATGGTTTAGTGTGAGGTGTCCCTGCCCATGGCAGGGGGGTTGGAACTGGATAATCTTAAGGTCCTTTCCAACCCTAACAATTCTATGATTCTATGATTCTAAATAGATCACAACAGACAGATTTTTGTTTCATGTCTGGATGATAATTTTTCAGAGTCTACCCAGGAGGACTTAAGCCACAATGAAGTTGATTTCAAATGCTTTTAGTTTGACTTGAACTTCTGCTGGAACACACACGTAGTAGCTTTATAAACATTTTATAATGAAAGACTCAGAATCCTTTTAAGTTTTCTCAAAACTTACCTACCTAAAATTCTCATAAACTAGTAAACTGCTTTCAATATTAACTAACTGATAGACAAGTTCAGAGCATAACCCAGTGTTACAACACTGTTAGTCTGAAGTTCTAGAAATAGAGTTTACATCCATTCTTGGTCTACCATTCAGAGCTAAGAGCATCCAATAAGCAACACTCTCTTCAGAGTGCACTACACATAGTTCTACCACATTCTACACCACCACATTAAAGCTATCTTCTTGCTTGCTTCTCAGCTCCTCATTAATAGTCACACTGGTGAAAGAAACAGGATAACTGGCTTCCTGCAAGTGCCACTCTGAAGGTCCAGAAATCACTTTTTGATACATTTTCACAGAATCACAGACAGGTTTGGGTTAGAAGGGACCTTAAAGCTCATCCAGTTCCAACCCCCTGCCATAGGGAGGGACACCTTTCACTAGAGCAGGTTTCTCAGAGCTGCAACCAGCCTGTCCTTGAACACTGCCAGGGATGGGGCAGCCACAGCTTCTCTGGGCAACCTGTGCCAGTGTCTCACTACCCTCACAGCAAAGGATTTTTCCCTAATACCTAATCTAAATCTGCCTTCTTTCAATTTAAGGTTTATTTTAAGATGCTGTTTCACCCATCACCTTTTCTCAGTTTCTAGCTCGTTCACCATGCGATGCTTTTGCTCCAGCTGTTCCTGGAGCTCCATAATACGTTCATTTTCTGATCCCTCCTGTTTTAATAGGAGCATCTTATTTTCATGCTGCAGCCGAATAAACATTTCTCTGAATCAAAAACAACAAAAGAAGTCACTGTTAGTTAAGAAAAAGGTAACTAAGAGTAGACTACACTCCTTTTCATTCCCCCAATCTTAAAGTGAGCAAACCAAGTTCTGCTTAAGGATATAGTTGGGCTAACTGCAATTTTTTATTTAAGGGTAACTTCAAATTTTCAAACATCACAATAGTTTTATGAAATACATGACCAAAGTTTTAAGTTAAGTCGCTCCAAACCCAGATTTTATTGCACCTTTAAGTTTCATTCTGACAGACTTTAAAGCAGTGGTAGCCAGCTTTTCGATGGTCTTAGTTGCTTTGTATTATTTATTTAGTCTGTCTGCCAGTGGCAAAATAGGAATTGTTCTGCTCCTTAGAGAGGATGTTTCAAGCCAAGCTTTATATACAGCAATCTCATATGCTTTTAAGAAAGAATGCAAAGCAATTATAGTATGGGGAATTAATTACTAACAGCTACCTGGAGGTCCAAACAAGAATCATGAAAAGAAAGCAGGAAGTGGGAAATGAGTCATGTTGCTGAAAATACTGAACTTTCACGGCAGCAACATTATCCATGCAAATCCCAACCTCAACCTTTTTGCCTTACCTATATTCCACTGGCAGAATTTCAGCAGCAAGATTCTCATGGCTTTTAACATGAGATCCACCTGAAATTGCATGGGAAGTTTAATTTAACAAACTTAAAGCAATCACAAATATACATAAAAAAGCCTCTGAAAAATAAGCAATACCTGTTTGACTCAGGTGATCCTGCTGCATCTGTGAGTACCGGAGCTCTTCATTTGTTTCTTTTAACGCATCACACTGTACTATCAGTCTCTAAGGTGATATATTGGAGGTGGGATTAAGTCATAGTGCATCACTTTAAGACCAAATAATATTAATCAGGAATAGTACTGACACATACACATTTTAAGACATGTTTCATGTGTATTTTCATGTATTTATGTTTAATACATGTATTTTTATGGTAGCACTACTTCTGGGAAGGTTTTCCTCAAGCAGAGCATTTCAGAAATTTATTAGGTATGCAAATAATTCAAGAGAGACTTACCTCCTTCTCTTTGATTAAAGCTTCATGCTTTTCTTCAAGTCTCTTCATTTCAAATGCAAACTTATCAGCTCTTTTTGATTCTTCAGACAGCTTGTTATGAAGCTCCTGGACCTTTTTATTAAAAGTAAGTGTGTATCTATTCAGCACATGAATATTGCAAGATGCTACCTTTAAAAGCTATGTTAAAACCTTCACTCCTGCCCAGTTCAGACAAATACCTGGTCCTCCAAGCTCAGGGGGACAGAGATGGGATTATTAGCGCTGTGGTTTTGGGGGTGTTTTGCTTATGTTATTTTATTTGGTTGTTTTTTTAAATAGTTAACTCCTGCATCTCTTAATTAGTACTGAATTAAGTGAAATCACAATTAAACTTCTACAGTTTAAAATAAATTTCCACGAAGCAAGTTAAGAATATTACACACAAGTGACCTCCCAGAAACAGAAACTACCTCAGTTAAAGCAGAGAAGAAAAGCCTGCAAACCATAGACAACCAATCATTCGAGGGGGCAACTACAGTTAAGGTGAATAGTTTAATAAATAAGAGGAAAACAGCAAGTAAATGGCAGAGACTAGTAAAAGCTTTAAAATGGACAACACAGGCTAAGTCCATGATGAAGCTGTTTAATATTTTTTCATTGAAGCATAATGAAAATAACTTTATTTAGGTAAGATGACTACCTGAGCAAAAAGCAACATCTTAAGTATAGATGCAGCCTTACCTGTCTTTTGTAGGTTTCTAATTGGGCACGTGCTGCATTGGCTTTCTTCAGTTCATCCTCCAGACTGACAGTATTGTGCATGTACATCATGTTGGTTTCCTGCAGGGATTTGACTTGCCTGCGGAAGTCATTCAGATCCTGCAGCTTTTTACGGTACACCTCAACAGTTGATTCCAGCTTACTTGCCTTGTCTGCAGTAGCCCTTAAAGTAGAAACAGAAACTAGAGGAGCATGTTTTTTCAAAAGATTAAAAAACTCAAATTCTGCTGTAGTGCACATTCAAGCTAGTCTCAAAAAGAGAAACATCCTGGGGTAAAGGTTGCACTTGATGATCCTAAAGGTCTTTTCCAACGTAGTTAATTCTACGATGCTATAAAACATGCTTAACAGCAGAGTTAAATCTTACTGCTTTATTTTCAAATGCATAATTGAGGCAAACTTGCATTATGCAAAGACTGCTTATAAACACTGAGATCACCACAAGGTTTTAAGTGGGAGTAAGACTAACAGTTGTATGCCAGAAGTACATGTAAGAGTCAGTATGCCAAATATCTCCAGGGAATTCTGTGGAGTGCGATGTAAATGCACCACAACATCCCATGCTAGGTAGTCATCTCAAAGCACTGGCCCCTGGTTCGGAAAACACACACAGATGATGCTCTCATTGTGGGGTTATACATAATTAGAATGTAACTGCACTATGCAAATTATGATGAGCTGATACGGCCAAGAATCACCAGTTGATCATTAACAAAAATCTATGTGGTAAGAAAATATTTGGATCATAAATACACAAATTTAGGATCTGTGTTTAATCCTTTCATATGGTATCACTAGAAGCTAGTACAAGAAAATCATGGAAAAAACCTCATAGTTAAGATGTTTCAGATGTTAAGAACCACTACAACTTAAACACCTGAAACCACTTTTCTTTCCATGTTTTATTCATGTTATTTTATGCATAGCAGACCTGCCTTTGCAGTATGATTTGCTTTTGATATTCCTTGGGTGGTCTGGTATTTAATTTGGTTTGCACAAGCTGGAATGTTAAATTCTCATCAAGGCTACTGCGTATTTCATCTTCATTTTGTTAATCCTTTTGCTAACCTAAATCTAGCCTAGAATGCTGACACCAGAAGTTATGTCAAGATTCTAGCTGCTTATATGGCTTTCTACATCAGAAAAGGCAGCTTGTTGGCAACAAAAATGTCCCCTTAATAGAAATGCACACACACTCCCCTCAAAATTTCTTAATTCTTCCGGAACTTCAACCTTCCATCCCACAAGAATAATAATTTCTGTATTTATCCATCCTGCTTCACAGAAAAATTCCAAGTTGCTTTCCTTATACAAGCAATAGAGGCTATACCTGAAAGCCTGTGCTCCACCTCTGCTTTGTCAAAGGGCCCTTTTCCAACATTTTAGATCTCATGCAGGTAAGACCTGCAGAACTAACACCTCAGAAACAAAGCCCAAACACAAAGCCTTGAATTCAGTCATTAAATCCTCCTAGTGTGTGTGGAGCTCTATTACACACCTAAGAATATCATTTTCATCTTTCAAGGCTCTAGATTCTTCTGCCAAGGAGGTTAGCTCGTTGTTTCTATGCTGCAGTTCGATCAACTGTTTTTCTAGGTCTTCACAATGGACGCGATAATCATCTTTTGCAGCTTCAAGCCTACCAGATCAAAAAAAGAACTCTGTTAAGAACTCAGCATTATCACACATTTGTCATTTAGTGCTAGAACTACTAAAAATAACTAAGACAAAAGAAACCTATTGACTTGAGTAGCCAGGAAAATGGTACTGCAAGCATGGAATATTTTATTGTCCACCTTTTAAATCATAATGGATTGTACACTGAGAATTCACCATATCAGTACCAAAGGACTGCATGAAAATTGATCCCCCCCTACAGATCACAGGGGGAGAGACTAATATGTAGGAGAAATCAGCACAGTAAAGAGATACAGTGGGTTTGAGGGGGTTAGGGTTGTTTTTGTTTACACACAAATCACTTTGGCACTCATTTTCTGCCCTCCATCACCTTTTTGGAAGTGAAAAATGGCTACAATACGGCAATTACAAAGTAATACCTTCTACAACAAGAAACAGTTTCTTTTTAAAGTGTTTAAAATATATTTATCCAGTACCAAGAAGCTTTTATCACAAAAGAAACCGAGATGGAAAACCCTGAAAGCGTACCCGAAATTCTCAGGATATATTTGGCAAGTCAAGTGAGAGACTGAGAGAAATCATTTCATACCTGAAGTTTTCCTCTTGCAGTTGTTCCAGCTGCAACTGTGCATGAAAATACTTTTTTGCAACCACGGTATTTGGATCATCAAGAGAGTCATCTAATTGCTCTAGCCTGTCATTCATAATCTCATTTTCTGACATCAAGCTGTTTTTTTCCTCCTGGAGGGCAGCCACCTAGTGCAGATAAAACAGCATCACCAATTTTAAGACCTGTCCAACTGGAAAGAGCTGAAGCAAGACAGCAGTGCATCACCAAATTAGTTTATGAAAAAGGTTGGAGTGTTTAGAGATTTTAGAATGCAATTTACACAACATACTTGAGCATACGAATGCTTTAGTGTATGACAGTTATGAAGCACTACAGGAAAAGTCCCTCTAAAAATAGCAAGACGACATAGTTTTTGTAACACACCATGGTAAAGGCAGACAATGTGATATGGAGAGAGACTGGTACTTTCATTAAAAAGGATACCATGGACACCATCCAAAAAGTAATTATATAATATAAACTGGTGTAAAGGTACTCTCCATCTTGCTTGTGCTTAACAATAAGAAGCAGGATGGCACTGGCTAGCACATTACCACAGTACTGCCGTGCGCTCAGCAGCGGATGGTAGCGCAAGAAGCGGTTTCAGGCGCCGTAAGCTGGTAAGCACACACGCAACAAAAAAACCTAGGCAGCTTCATAGAGAGCATGCATTTTGTTTGCAACAGTCAAACAGGTTTGATATCAAAAGTGTTCACAGCTAAGCAAATGAGAATACAACACTTTGTTGGAACAGTAAGTGTATTAACAGCCATAAAATGGGGAAGGATTAAGAGGATAGAACCTTCAAAGTTTTTCTAGTGAAAGCTGCTGTGTTAATTTAACATCCTGTCAAACATAAGAGCATGTAGCATGTGTTAGTTAACTGGCATTTAAACAGGGACAATATGCTTTTTGGGTTATGTTTTCCTGAATCATAAAGAAAACCTACCTTTCTTATACTCTTGGAAAATATCAAGGAAGATTGAGACCTTACAAGTGAATTTATTAAGAATTAGTTTAAATGAGAAGTGTCAGTCAATATTACGGCTTCAAATCAATAAAATAAAAAACATATCATGGTGACATTATTAGATTAAGCATCAGATATAACCTGAAGTATGCAATATTAAGAAACAGCTTGTGATCATCATTTAGAAGTCTATCAGACAAATATATGTAAAAACCAAATTAGTAATGTCCCACTTCACTGGGTGCTGGCTTTCAGGTTCACTCCTTTTTACATACCAAATGGAACTTTACAATATACATGCACACAAAGCACCTGTGAGTAAAGGGCATACCTGAGCCTTGCTCAGCACAATACTTCCTGATCAAGGTTCAGCCACTCCTTAAACATGCACAACAATCACAAAGGAAAAAAAACAACTACTGCACAACCCAGAGCAAGTTCTTCATCTTTTCTCGGTCCCTTTCTGTTATCTTTCTTGTCTTCTTTTCTACTATTTCAACATAATAGAATTGGTGTCAAAGTCAACATAAGTTATGAACAGATAGTTTAAAAACACACCACAGTCTTAAAAATCTCTGGTGCCATTAACTCATGTGTTTGTACCTTTCCTCCAAACACCTTTCATGCCTTCACCTGGCCCATGCTATGTTACAAGCAACTGGCTTTATAACTTAGCATTGAGAAATCTCAAGAGAGGTTTGTGGGAGACAGGAGAAAGCCTGGGACTACTCAAACTCTAAGACTCCTAATGGAAGCAGAAAGTGTGAGTAAACTCTTATCCCAGCACCTCTAGAAGGGAAAGCTTTTGAACAGTGAAGACACTTTTTGAAGTTTAACAACTGTCAACTGTGAATTCAGCTGTCAAATCAAGCCCCTTCCCCATTTAAAATAAATCATTTTTGCCTGCAAATACTGCTCACAAACAATTTTAGATCTCTGCTTTCACTAGGGAGCCTTATTACTGCCTCAAGACAAAAGGAAAAGAAATATCAGTTCAAGACTTAGGGCTAACAAATGGATTTATTTTTTTTTTTAAACAAGGGGATTGAAATGCAAGTTCCTGTTTCTTGTTATGAAGTTCTCTCTCCTTTTTCTGAAGAGTGACCTCATTAACTACTATTATCAGTACGGTTTGAAAACTCTAACAAGGGGCTGTTAGCTTCCATTCTCTTTAATTCCCAAAATATCCTCCATCTTTCAGCTCTGTATGAGAAAAAATTAGTAACTTTTAAATAAATCTCACATTTTAGTCTACCATCAACTCCCATTGAAAACAGCATCATTTTCCTATGATTAAATCTGATGACTGATTATATGAAGTGGATGTTTTGGACACAGTTCAAAAGACTAGAAGGAAGCAGTGACTTAAAATTAAATAGGCAATTTTTAAAGCCACCATAACATTGCTTTGATGATACTTGCTACTAAGGGTAAACATAAAGCTAGCAGACCTAACAACCTTTGAGTTAACAGCTGACAGAGGACCTCAGCTTAGTTGCTGATTGTACTGTATATCCAGCAATTGCATTCAGGAGTACAGGATTGCTTTCCCCCCCACAAACAGCTAAGAATTCTCATATAACTAAACAAATTCCAATTCACTTTGTCCTTCAGAACTTCTGCATCTTAACAGCAGCACCACTACGTATTAAAGAAATAAGCAACTTGCTGTTTCTTACCTGTAAATCCAGCTCTTGACACCTTTGTGCCAACTCTTCTTTTTCTGCTAGTGCTTCCTGAAGATCTTCCAAAGCTTTTTTCAGCTTTTAAAAAAATAAGATAGTCAATCATTCTGCCCATATCCAAGCTACTCACATTTATAGCTTCCAATTAATCTCAATTGTGTCTACAATTGTTTAAGAAGGATTTTAGGTGCACATGTTGACACAGAAACCTATATGTACTGTGTTAGATAACAATCTCTGTTCATTTTACCTTCATGTTAAATGACTACTACATGTCAAAAGTGAAGTACTGAAACTCAGAGTAACATCTAGATTCAACACAACAACTAAGGCTAAAAGCATAACAAAACCAAATATGGGTACATGTTGTCACAATTTCAAAATCCCTGCCTGTTATATCAATCACCCTTCATCTCAAAATAGAAATGCTGGGGCTCCTTTATGGGCAGCTACTTTTACAAACATAAAGACAACTTCATTTTAGGTGCAACACCTCTTTATTCAAAGGATGGCAAAATACCAACTTATTGTTCAGGCTTGAACTACAACAGCAACAAATATTATGCAGTTACCTGTTGTTCCATGTCACCTGATGCATCACATGTGGAAGGAGCTGTTACTTCCTTGCTCATGAGCTACAGAAAGAGGCCGCAGTAAAAAGAAGGTTAAGTATCTGCAAATTCATTGCCTGCTAAGTAGCAATTGTATTTTCCACATGTCCTTGCATCCCTTGAATACATCAAAACAGACTCATAATACTAAAAAAACCCATCTTATTGTTCGTTAAGGATGTAAACAAATTTAGATAAGATGACAGTTTCTACTCCACCCTCCTCCCCAAATTAACAAAGTTAGCAGTAACATCTTACTGGATGAATCTGTGATCTGTTGAAGTTATTGCTCCCCACTAGTCAAGTTAAAACAGAGTGAAACAGAGGATGCGGTCTCAGGCAATTCATTTATAGTTATCACAGTTTGTGTCACTTTAATTGCCATTAAGCAAACACCCGCAACATTCACATAGCTCTCTCAGATCTCCAGTACACAGATGTACACAGTATGTTCATCAGCAATTAAAAGGATTTACTTATTTGAGAATTACAGTATTATATCTAGACCTTCTTCAGAAATAAAGTTTGATTTGTCAGAATACAACAAACAAGAGGTTTATGGATTTATTTCTCCAAATAGGATACTTCAGAGTTTTAAAGATTATATAGTCAATTTAAATCTAAGTTTTAAAGCCTACTGCCAACTCCACTGTTACCTTGATGAGAGTGCAATTACACCTTACATTTTCTTCAAAGTTAGCATTTAGTTTTTGCCTCCCTCCACACTCTGCTTCACAGTCCTGAAGCTCACAGATGAGACTGACTGTAGAGCTGTGCCATGTGCACGATCACTAAGACGATCCAACCAAAGACAAGTCAAGAGTGCAAGAGGAGTACACCATGACAAGAATAGAAGAGATGCAGCTGGGAGTTTGTAAATCTGATGCTGGAACGGTCTGTGAGAAGAATGTAGCCTCACAAACAGTTACAACCAGCTTAACTAGAGCACTGAGAGAGGTGTTTCAGAACCTGACTCCAGTACAGTGGATGGTTGGTAATGAGATACATTTCTTGTATGAAACAAGAAATCTTAAGCATTTATTGTCTCTCTAAATTGCATGTTTGGGCATACAAGATTAAATCCAAGATCCCGAGGTTGGGGTCTGGAGCCTCTTAATCCTGACCCTTCCAGATAATTAGGGAAGTACTTATGCTCTTCCCTGACCCTTGCTTGGATAAAAAATTCACAAAAATCAACAAACAGATGTTGATTGTTGTTGTAGGCTACGAATTATTACTTACCTCTTGAATGGCAGTCATGACAACATGTTGAACAGATTCTTCAAGGGTCATGATATTTTGTATGTGTTCTGTTAACAAGAATTTGTAGTGAGTCACGACAACGTTCATCATAATGGCTTAAGTAACACGACATACTGTTTGCAGAGAGATCCAGGAGAAGCTATTCTCTATGAAGCTTCTCCAAAACATGTAGTGCTCGTTTTATACAGAGCACTAGTGTTAAACAACATTATTATACAGTCATATGGTAGATAAACGTAAGGGATTATAATCTCTTAAATGAACAAATCAATACTATGCATAATACACCAAGGAGGTTTTAAGTCATCTGTATTTCCACAGGTCTTTTTCATACATTCATCCATGTATGTATGTATATAAGCTTTTCCAAAGAGCGATAAGCTTGCAACTAAGATAACAAACAAAACTTCATGGAAAAAAGTAATTGTTGGCATCTTCATTCCCAGTGCAGCCTGACAGCTGGCTTCCCAAACACCCTTAGATAAAGTCATTTCAGACTACATAAGAATCACACCCATTCTACTAGAAGATTAGTACTGAGGATTCCATACCCATTCAAGCACTGAGCATTAGCTCTGAGAAGGGGAGAGAAAACTCAACTAATTCAGTCTTGAGCCTCTGCAGACAAACAAAAGGCAATTTCTAATATAATTTTTTAATTTAATTTGATTGATTGGCATTTGAATAGCAAGTTTTAGGTCTTGGTTTATATTTTAACAAATATGAATAATTTACAGACACCTCAGACTATTTTTTTAAACCTGACCTGAGCAAAGGAGTTTTGTACAAGGAAATTTCCCCACAGATTTTAAGTTAACTCCAGTTTCAGAACAGGCACATAACAGATTAACAATAGAGATTTTTTTAATACATGAGAAAAGCTTCTACATCTCATTCACCTTAGCAATCACCCCAAGCAGTCTGCTGTTTGTTGAACAGGTTAGGGTAGTGCATACCTTGTTTCCTTTCACAGTTGACTGCACAGCCTAAAATAAGCTGCAGAAGCCTCCCCAGTTCAGTGGGATCTGAGTTCTCAGATATTTGGTTTAAGTCTGGAATAAGCTCTTCTGAAATCTGCTGACCCAAGAACTGGAGAAAATAAAAAATAAAATTAAAACATAATAGGAAAGAAGACAGAAAGTAGACTCCCACTTCTGTACATGAAAATCTGGTATCATGTAAGAAACCTAGACTCAGCCATCCAGACAAAATGGTCTATTAATAAGTTTGTTACTGTAAAACTTCAGGAAGGAAAAGATCTCAAACATTAAGCGTGGAGAGCAACAGATTAGGAAATCTTAAGAGGCCTAGATAAAGCAGATGTTCTTAAATCATTTGTTATGGGGCTTCATACATGAAACACCAAGTCATACAACGTGCCTCTCCTGCACCAGCAAAGGCTATTCCAAATGTCTTTCTCCATCCCTCAGTGTGGATATGTTTTAGGGAAACGCATATTCAATCCCCTGTTAGCCAATGACCTTAACCATACTTGACACCTCAGTTTTTTCTCTGAATAGGCCTAAATTTAATCTAAAGTAGACAGCATTAAAAATATATACACGCAAACCACCTAGCAATTGTTTAGTGTAATGAAGTTATGCACTTTAGTATAAAATTGTTCTGGCAAAACCACATATTTTGAAAGTTAATTAACTGGGGGTTTAGCTAATTGACCACTTATACAGGGAAAAGTGACAGCAGGAAGTTAGTAAGTTTTTGGGCTAAACTTCAAATGAGAGAATCAACTTATTCTACCAGTATAATAAAAAAAAAAATTAAAAATGCTTCCAAATTTGGTTGTTCCATAAGCCTTCAAAAAGCTCCTCATAAGCCTAAAGAATTTCTGCTTCTGGCTTTGTGAGAGAGCCTCAGTCATAGAATCATAGAATAGAATCATAGAATAGTTAGGGTTGGAAAGGACCTTAAGATCATCCAGTTGCAACCCCTCTACCATTGGCAGGGACACCTCACACTAAACCATATCACCCAAGGCCTTGTCCAACCTGGTCTTGAACACTGCCAGGGATGGAGCAAAATCCCGGCAATACAGAAGGGCTTGGCACTCAACATCACAACTAAACCCAAGTGAGACCAGGAAGCCATAAGATGATCTGGCAAGTTTTTCTAACCATACCCATTACATTACTGTAATCAAGCTCCACACAAAAAAATCAGCATTTGTTTAAAAAACCTCAATAAATAGCACCTGTTTATGGCTACCCCATGCATTCTGCATGAGAGAACAAACTGTCATCCTTTCTGTGTCCAGAAGGATTTGTAACTTCTCTCTCGGCTTCCAAGTGAGTGCCGTAAAACCTAGATTAGGCTTGCTGAATCTGTTCTGTTGTGTAAAAAAGGATTAAAACTTCATTAGACAAGAGCAAATATGAATCCATGCACAAAAGCCAACAGGATTCTGCAGCTCAGTCCTTGTGACATTTACCTGGGCGATGACAGAGACATGGTTTCAAGATTACACTCCAAGAACCTTATCTAAAATACACCTGCACAAATTAATGTTATTATCACTCACACCTCCCACTTAACCAGTTAATTCTCATTTACTTTCTGCCAAGAAAGTCCTTCAAATAAATTAGTTTGCCAAGAAAACAAATAAGCTAGGTGAAGAGGACAATAATCATGTTTAATAATTAGAACAACAGAAAAAAAAGCTGTTTTTTCCATACCTCATGATAGTAGTCCATAATTCCTTGCAGTATCTTCTTCAGATTACTGGCCTAATTGTTGTACATAAAAGATAAGGTTACAGGCTTTCATTAAAATTCTTTAAATAATAATTTAGAACAACATGTTCACATAACAGCTCTATGATATGAATCTATAATGAGAGGGGAAGAGAAATAATGCAGAAGAAAATCCCCATGAAACAATGCTGGAAGGCACTTAAAACTATCAACAGACAATTCAAGTTCATTTAAAGTAACCTTAAAAAGTCTGAGCTTAATTTTGTGGGTTTTGGACTGCTCAATACTCTCAGGACAGACAACATATCCAACCCCACAAACTTCCACTAATTTCAATTTTGAATACCTTTATTCTCCAGTTGTCACCAACATCATCTTTAATGCGATTTAGCCAAGATGCATCAAACCAAGCGACATCTCTGAAATGAAATGATTAAATGTCAATAAGCACATTTATATAAATAAGGTATCAGATTCCCAGCATTAAATCATTGGCTGTTTGACTATGGTGTCTAACGAGGCATGAATTCCTCAAGACTGCAAATTATACTTATGTCAGAAGCAATTTCCATCCTGCTGGCTGCATTAAGACGCCACATTCCAGGGCAAGAAGAATTCCTGTACATGCTTGAGCTAGCTACAGCTAGGAACACAAGGCCTTTGTCACATTGAATTTTTATACCAGACAAAGTGATCATAATGATGCAAACATCCTCTTTTGACTAGTGCTGATGTTATGCTTGATACCTATTCTCATACATTTCAATTTTCCAATATTTGCCACAGTTTGTCAAAGGTGTTTATTAGGAAACAAACTGGTTTAAGCTACTGGCATTCAATCTTTTTGTATGTCACTGGTTCCCTTGGGCAGAATTATATTCACTTTGCCAGCATAAACAAGGATGAGTTGCTGAGGGAAGTGTTAACACACACTGAGCTGCAGCATGATACAATCACAGTATATTTAACAATATCTCTTCACACCATATTGTTTGTTCACTGGTCTCAAAGTACCTATGTATTACACCCAATTATTATTATCCCCACTAGCATCAACCAATGTGGTTGTAAAGAAGTATGCCCAAAACCTGTAGCAGCCTCATACCACACACATTGCTCAGTGAATCTTCACTAAGTAATCCTAAATCAATTTTTGCTATTCCCAGGAAAAGGGTGAGCTCTGTCTTTACTCAGCATGCTTAAAACCTTTTCAAGCAGACAGGGTGGGGTTTATGGGTTTGGGGGTTTGTTGGTTTGGGGGTGATTTTTATGTATTATTTTGGCTTGAGGTTTTTTAGGGGGATGGTGGTGATTAAGTAATTCTTAGTAATTAAAAATACAATTTGAACAGGAGATAGTAATTCAGACTTCTGCTTTATATCTGAGCCAACAACAATAAAGCTGCAGCAATGACTTGTAGCATGATACTTGTGTTACAGCTCTCTGAAGGAAATATAACTGTCACACCTAGTATGTCACTCAACCCAGTACCCTTTGTCATCACACCAATACAACAGGAATTATTTTGATTAGCAAACTGTTAATTATTTAATACTAAAATTGCCATTGACGTGTCACAATTTGTTTTTTCCAAACAGTTATATAAATCTTAGAACTTGCAACTAAATCAACTGAGCAATCCCAAAGGAAGAGAACACAAAGACATCATTTGAACTTTTAGTTCTTCATAAAGTGGAACATATTGCCTGAAGTATGGATATCCATGGAAAGAGGGTTGATAGAAAAAGTGAGAAAGGTCCTATCATTCCTGCTCAATTACCCTTAAGTATGAATTTAATACTGCAGTATCAGAATGAAGAAGGCGATGAGGGGATAGTCTATCACATTCAACTATTATACCATCCCCAAAACAACAATACAAAGGTATACTTTATCTTCTCCTGTAAACTGTCATCTGTCCCCCCCCGCAAGGTTCTGCCTACTTAAAAACTGGGCATGGCAAACACAGAACCCTCAAGAAATTAAATACCTTTCCTCCAGTATCAACTTACATTTGGTGAAGTACCTGCGCCATGGCAACCCCGTTAGTCAAGTCCTGAACATCTCTGCAAGGTGCAGCAGTGTTGAATGTCTGCAACTAAGACAGGGAAAAACATTGCATTTCTTACTCAGGAGACAGAACAGGAAATCAGTTACCATCTTCATCTTTAAGGCACAAGCATTTAGCAAGATGTTTCTCCACTTGAAACAGCCAAAACGCTTTTTGAACTGTACAGTTTTTAAGCCATCCCAATCACCTCAGTTCTTCTGAATAGTAACTTACAAAGTTAGTACAGCCACACTCCACTTTTTCACTGGTCCTTTTATTGTAAATCAAATTATGGAATACTAACTTGGGAAACTAAAGTCATGTTTATCCATCTTTCAAATCATATTACACTGCTTAGTTCTGGACATATGACTATCTAAACATAAAACAGGATCACAACAAGGGGTGAAAGTTGAGTGGGGGGAAACTATTCAGTCTTTTATTCCAAACATTTAGTAACAGGAGTCATGACAACAACAGAGACCCCCAAAATTATCTGGGGAGTTAAGAATGGAAGGGGGAAAATCGTACAAAAGTAGTGAAAAAAAAAAAACAACAAACCAACAGTTGTCTGCTGTACACTTTAAGGATATGAAGACAGCGGGAAAAGACTGAACCACTTCAAGTTCTGCAAGCTGGCAAGATATTTCCCTGCAATTCAGGATTCCAAAATTACTCTAAACATGTTCCTATTTAAATATGCAACTTTAAAATACTGCTATAAACCCAAGAAACTTCACTATAGCCTGAAGATATGCATCTTCTCCCAGTTATATTTTACTTATATATTTTTCCTGGTATTTCCACCACCACTTTGTTATTTTCTAAGCATCACAGTACCTAGTGTTTGAACACAGGGCTGGATGCAGTTTCATCCAACCTACATATATCTGTCTAAAGATTAAGCAACAAAGCCCCAGTTTTCCTTCTTCTCCTCCATTACAAAATCAGATTATACATGAAAGCATTTTATAGTAAGTTGTCTGATCTATTCTATATGAATTGTTGAATGCAATCTTTGTATTCTAACTGGTGCTTCCAGGAACAAGTACAACTGAAGACCCTTTGTAGCAGGACTGGTACAAACAAGATACAACTCCCATCTTAAAGAACAAAATCTAACAGCACAAGTGTTTTGCAGCACAAATGCCAGCAATACTTTCAACATGTCTACGTCCTTACACAGTACTGCAACAACCACCCAGCAGACAGCTCTATACACATGAGCCCCATCATCAACCTGATGTATAATACTAGCTTATCACACATCCATGGGCAGCTCTTCTGCTGCTCTGCTCATTTCTGCCTTCAATTTGGACTGCTTCATGTATAAAGCCTTACAACACTGAGGTAACCCAGGTCCTCATATCAATCCATAGACTGTAAAAAGTGAGTCCAAACTCTCAAAACACTTCATTAGGCTCCAGAAATTTGTGTCTTTGAGAACCCCTGGAGCACAGACACTACATTCCTGTTTAACAGTCCCCAATGAAGTTTTCTTCCATGAACGTGGCTGAGGCACTTTTTGCAGTCACAAACTCAGCATCCAGACAGTCTGCAGGATATCCCCTCTTGTGAGAGCCTGTCACCTATTAGCTCTGCCTCATCTCTCCCATCTCTGCATCATTGTGCACATGGTAAACAGACTCTTCTTGCCCTTTCCAGGAGCTCAAGTCTGCATCAACCTCTCCTCCATACCCATCCCCATCTCCTCCCACTGCCTTTCCCAGGACCAACAGTCCTCATCTATACAGACAGTTCTCACATGGAAGCTCTTCCATATCTCTGATGAGCACAGACATTTTTTCCTTAGTTTGCTGGTTTCCCCACATTTAAGATATGTAGGATGGAATTACCTCAAGTTAAACATGTTTCTCCATTTTGGATATTGTGTCTTTTTCTAAAGCTATCCCTAAGGTATATTGGGGATAGCTTTAAAAAGCTATTTTGACAGAATTACCTATTATAATTAGCTATTATAATTGCAATATTTTATGCCTTCCAAAACTCAATCAGCTTGGAACTAACTATTTCAGGTAAGAAAGCAGTTTCCACACACATCGGCCAGTTCATCACACACTTACTCAGGGAAGTAAGAGTTCATCAGCAGTTCTTTTAAGCTCAGCCTTCCTTACCATGATGAATAAAACAAACAAGAGAAAATTTGCTGTTAACAATACTAAAAGATGTTTATGAGGAATAGAATGGAAGCGAGAATAGATCCTTACAATCTCTGTCCGCTGTGAAAACCAACTTCTTAAAGTTACTACGTTTCCTATGTCATAAATTACTTGTCCACTTGTGAAAGGGCTTTCCCAAGCATCCTGTGAAATGTAAGGTTCCTCAGAGGTCACCAGTGAACAGCCTTGTCAGGTGTGTTGGGGAAATCATAGAATGGCTTGGGTTGGAGCTACTTACGCCAACATAGTGGAAAAGCACAGTGTCCAGGAGTAAGAATTTGAGGCAGTTGGTGTCCCATCTATGCTTATAAAAGTGACCACAGACTCTGAATATTTGTTTGCTTGCTTCAAAAAGAGTCTAATAAATCCAATATGAGAAAATTATGCAAAGCAAGGGGGTTTTTGCAATTTGTTTTTAAATTTAAAAAGCATTTTATAAATCCTGTATTACAGCAGGTGAGAAGTCCGTAATCCCTGTTAGGTTACATAAAAGACTAAGTAGAACAATACAGACTGAAGCAGCTGTGATTGACAGCACTGGTTTCTAATACTATAGCAACCTTAATGCCAACACAAGAACAGGCATGCAAGCTTACAAGTCAAGACTGAGCACAGAGTTTCATGGCACCAAGATTATGAAGCTGCCATTTGGAAATACCTCCTCGGAAACCAAAGAAACTGCTAAGCACAGGTACTACCATTTCACCCAAGCCTGTCAGAGCAGGTAAACAAGGCCTTACAAAGCCCGGTGACACTGCTTTATGTATGCCAGTATCTCCCAGAATAGAAACAGCTAATTAAGCAAAAAGCAGGGCTGAGAATCTTAGTTTCTCTGTATATTTAGAAGTTACTTAAGCACCTAGAAATAATATGAGAGTAGACACATTAATTATGGGTTCTCCAAACCCTGTGCCAGCCCAATCATTTCCTCAAGACAGGTTTCTACTGTACTTGCAAAACTAATGAACACAGTAGGCACGGGGAGGAGGCTGGCAGAAGCAGTCACAGACTTCACAACTGTAGCAGTACTCTTTTTTTCCCCCCAAACTTGATTAGTTTTACTAAATATAGCTTCAAGGACATACTGCTACTCACACTGAAAACCATTTCATGAATCTAGCTTAAATACAGCCTGCCACTTGCTGCTATAAGAGAAGCAAGTATTTTTCTCTCAGACACAGCTGTCATGCTTCCAATAATCATCTGAAAATTCAAGTTTGTAGATGTAGCACTTAATGCCTTTTCTCTGGGTCTGCTGAAGGCTCTACCACCAAAGAGCTGTAGATGAAACAAAGAGTGCTACCCAGCAGAAATCAACCTCTTGGGAAGGTATGCCCTCAATTTCATCCAGACAATGTAGAGCTAAGGTTCTCCATTTTATACCCAGACTATGCAAACTAGGGATAGAAGTTTTATAGAGTCAGTCAAAGAGATTTTAAAGTAACAATGAACATTCCCATTCTTAATGCCAGAACATTAATAAAACAACTCAGCCACTGGACAGATTTAACATCACCAATGCTTCCAGTGCCAAACAAGGGTACATCTATTGTGGAAGCTTTCTGCTTAAGATGTGACCACATATTTCTAGTTTGGAGACAAAGACAGAAGCAGCCTCAGAGCAGCCCAGTACCAAAAGACATTCAACCAACTTTTTCTCTGCTACAGTAAAGAAAACACCTATGTAATGGCACATAAATACAGAATATTCTACTGCACCACTAGGCCTACTGCTGCTTTTACTCCTTCACTCCTACCCAGAGGCAGAAAATACTCAGGTTTACTTCACATATCCTAACTGAAGTTTGTCTTTCTGACTTAGAAAATTGTTTCTGGAACACACTTGTAAGTTCAGACTTAACAGATACTACTTACATCGATTTTCCTTGGAATCTCATGTACATTTCCCCTATAATTTAACTTAACTCCATTAAGTTTTTTCCTGTAATATCCTCAGACTTTAATGACATCTGTGTTGCAGAACCAATAAATAACAGTTTTATCTGAATTTTCTCTTTCCTCTCTGGACAAAGTATGTTTTCTAATATGGAGTTTGCCAAAATTAAATACATAAACAAACCACAAGATCTTTCAGCAGAACACAGAAAATCATGAGCATCTCTTCACTATACTAAAACAGTAGATATATTAAGAAAGCTTTAGAACCACAGTTACAGAACCCACTTCTCTTCTGAAATATAGCACTTCATTCCTGCCTCCCCAGACCTTTTATTTCCCCTATTATTCAAACTGAAATTCAAGCTGAAAGGATGTTTGAAACAATCTTAGTGTTAACAAAGTTTCTAAGTTGGAAACTAGGTCCAAGAAATAGGGTGTTAGATCTAAAAACATGCATCTGCAAATGCATCTGCTGAGTGTTTTACAGAAAACCTGAGCACACAGAGTTGAATGTTCATTTCCACTACTGCCACTACACAGAACTCTTACAGTTTAAAGCTAAAGTTCCATTAGAATTCCTTTCATGATCTATAATGTCATTTCAGCTATGCACTGTGAGGATACAGAAAATGAGTATCTGGCTTATAATCTTTTAAATAGGAATTGTAAAACTTACAGAAAGTTCAGCAGTGCTCATGGTATTCTGAGCAAGAGTTCAGGAATGCACTGATTTATTTTGCAATTGAATCATGACAGAGCTATTCTTACCTGACTGCTGAGAGGAAAATACAGTTACAGAGCCAAAAAAAAGACAAACCAAAGTACGCATAGATTAAATGACAGAAGATATCCAGAGAGGTAAGCATAAGACAAAGCCTGAGTCAGCAAAACAGATCACTAAAAGGAAAACAGAGGAAGGGAAATAAAGGAGGGAATTGTTTTTCATGGATTTAGTACTGACGTCAACTTGTTACAACTTCTGTACTGTCACGTAGAAAGTAAAAGGAACTCCTGTTCTAGTAGCTGTTGCTATCACTTCCACCAATTTCATTCAAAGATGTCCACAATGCTTCTAAAACACTCCCTTCTCCAGTTTACAATTCACACAGGCAAAACACCTGCTATTTCTAAAGGTGACACCTGCTATTTCACATCAGGTAAACGTGGCCTTCCCTGCCAGGATTTCTTCCAGAAGTTCTAGTTAGTGCAGCTCACTCCTAACCAAAGGTACTGCACCTTCAGGACCAAAATTGCAAACTAGGAAGCAGAAGAAACTCACCTAGTGGAAGGTGTCTCTACCCGTGGCAGGGGGATTGGAGATAGACCACTTTCAAGGTCCCTTCCAATCTAAACCATCCCGTGACTCTAGGATTCTAAATACAGTTGGACTTTATGATCTTGAAGGTGCCGGCAAAGGGTGCCCAGAGAATCTAGGGCTGCCCCATCCCTGGCAGTGTTCAAGGCCAGGCTGGACGGGGCTTGGAGCAAGCTGCTATAGTGCAAGGTGTCCCTGTCTGTGGCAGGGGGGTGGAACTAAGTGAACCCAAACCATTCCGTGATTCTATTATGTTAAAGGTCTTACCACGTACATAAATCTATGAGTCTAAATACAAGCTTCTTGCACAGGAAACACCGGACGTTTAGGTGTGCTGCGCCTGCCTAATAAATGCTTTAGCCAACTGAGAGCTGGTATGAGATGTTCTGAGGTTTCTGTTCCTGTCAACTCTATTCAAATTAATTAGACATATTTACTATTATTAATTACTGAGCAGTTTCCGCACCAAAGCCACAGCTGGAGAACCACCACTTGGTATTCAAACGACCACATCTACACTCAAGGAAACGTCTGACCGGTTGCGAACACTCTCGGTTCACACTTAGGCCCCATCCCAACAACCAGGCCCGGTTCCTGTGCCCAAACCGCCGCTGGCTGCTGCCCGCTCGTAAGGGCAGGAGCACCACTGAGGAGCTTGCCCCCCCCCGGCAGCCCCCATCCATCCTCCCCGGCAACAGCCCCGGGCTCTGACGGGAAGAGGCGCTCTCCGCCACGACACGCCGCTCCCGCGCGATCCCCCCCCCGCCGCTCCCGGAGGCCCCCTCGGGGCAGCGAGGCGGCGGCACCGGCCACTCACCCAGAGGATGAGGCTGTCACAGAGCCGGAGCTCCGCCGGCTTCGCCTCCATGGCGCCCGCGTCTCCTCCGGGCGGCTGCCACAGCACCCGCGGCACCGAGCGCGCTTACGCGGACCGCCACGCGCGGCCGACGTGACGTGGCTCCAGGGGCACGCACCGCCGCGCGCGCGGGGATAGGGGGTGTTGTCAGACCAATTGAGTTAACCGCCCGCCCCGTGCCGGGAGTGGCAGCAAATGCCACCAATCACAGGGGAGGCGTAGCCGTGCGAGCCAATCACGAGGGGGGCGTCGCCCTTAGGGGCGGGGACACGCGTCGCCTCAGCGGCTCCTCTGAGCTCTTACCGCCGCTGCCGCCCCTCGGTGCGGCCTCGGGAGCGGGTTCCGCGGGCACGGCGGGAGTGTTGTCCCCTACCCCCGGGTGAAATGTGGGCCGGGGACTCAGCGGGTACAGCCCCTGTTGTCCTTCCGCTGCTCTGAGCACGCACAGGAAGCGCCGCTCCGTCCCAACATGGCGGCCGCTGCCTCCTCCCGCCTTCTGGCCGTCAGAGCCTAGGCGGGGGGCGGACGGGCCGCGGAGGTGGGAGGTGAAGGGCTGACAAGCACCACTTACTGTGCCTGAGGTGTAGGTAGGTCAGTGTACCTGCGCCAGCCACAAATGTTGCTTACAGAGCAGGGTACGGAATTGCCTAAAAATAACATTGTTAAGTAAGATCAAACATACCAATTTGAATAATGGAATCAGAGAGTAGTTTGGGTTGGAAGGGACCTTCAAAGGTCATTTAATTCCAACCCCCCTGCAACGAATTAGGTCACCTTCAATTAGATGGGGTTGCTCAGAACCACATCCAGCCTGGCCTTGAATGTGCCTCCAACTCGCCACCCAAGAGCCCAAGTCCCAAAGTGGCAACATGCAGCCACTGCTCCACAGCAAAGGTGCCAGGGCAGAAGGCTGTTGGTGGACCCTACTTGGCAAGCACCGGAACAGCGCCAGCAGCACCAGGGATCTGTGCTTGCTGTGCCACGTAATGTTCCTTTCAAGCTTTTTCATGCTACCCAGAGCCCAGCTCCAAACCTGAAAGCATCCAGTGACTGCTCCCACAGTGAAATTCAGGTGGGAATAAGAAGGCAACACATTTTTAGTTGGTTTTTTTTTTGTTTCTCCTCAGCCTCAGAGGCTGTTTTTAGTACCACTCAAACCCCACCATACTCCAGTCTCCCATAGGCCTGTGGGCTCGAGGGGCACTGCTGGGCTGGTCCTCCCCAGCAAGCCTTTGATCCACCTGGCAGAGCACCGGGCACACTGCCACCTCTCCACAGGCAGCCCTGTAATCACTGACTGCACAGCACGTCAAACACCACCAGACAGGCACCGTGCACGTTCTTTTCATCTTACATAGTTCACTACACGATACCTAAAGTGTGGGAGTACTTTTTCGTTTGATCTTTTTTTGTTTCAGAAAAAAAACACACCAGAATTCTTTTACTTGCTTTCCTCTACTACATTTTTTTTTTCAAAGGAAAAACTTGCCTTATTTGATTAGCTCTTAGGTATGCCAGGTTCAGGATCTTGTCTTCTCTAATACCCTGCCTCAGGCACTCCGGTGAAAAGCCTAAATACCTTAAACTAAGAGGACGTGATAATTCTGCCCCTCTTCAGTTTCAGCACAAGAACTTCAGTACCTTTTCATTCCAACAGCCTCTTTTACTAATTGACTTGAACTGTTATATTTGTTAGCTGATTCTCTTTTATGAAGATTCTTACATTGCCTGTTATTTCAATGTGGATGTCATTAATCACATCAATGTTTAGGTCAGCTGAAGAGCAGACTAAATAACTTGAATAAATAGCTCTTACTGGCATTGCATGCTCCTTTTTTGGCTATTCTACTTTGAGATACATACTTTAATTTTCTGTTACTAATTCTACTTTGACTCATAGCAATTAAAATTGTGTTGGAGGCATGGACAGTATTTATATGGTTATTTCCCCTCATAGTGCTGTCCAGAATTGATAAAGGCTCAAGAGTGAACTTGGATTTCTGAATACCCTTTGACAGTTTCCTTCGCCAAAGGTTCTTAAAGAGATTTGGTTGCCATGGAAGATCATCAGAAATCCTTATTAAAAATAGAATAAGGAATAAAAGGTTTTTACAGTAAAATCCCAGAGAGTTTTGTGCTGGGATTTGGGCTGTTGAGCATGCTAATTTTAGGGTTTTAGTATTTTCACTCTTTTATAATTTCTAGGAGCTTTTGCTAGTTTTTCTTTTACCCCTTTTCATGTGCTTATTGTTTCTCCTTTCTATAATTTTATGTCCTTGTCCTTCTCAGGAAATATCACATCCTAGCATCTGTCACTTCCTAACAACCTTTATTCAATCTCCGATGACCCATTTGACAAAAACATATAATTCTGCATTTCAGCTTTTTGATTTCATACGTTCTTTCTCTGCAGATTTAACCTCTCTCACACTTACTTTATATGGCTTCTACAGGATGCTCCTTTTTTCCTGGGTTTATGCTACGCAAGCTAGGGAGCAGCAAAAGCCAGCTGCTTCCCGGGGAATATGGAGCCAACAGTAAGAACACAGCCAGCAAGGCAAGAGCTTCACCAGCCAGGACACCATCCCACAATATCCAAGCAAGGTGAGCAGGGCAGGTCCAGTGATGTTCAGAGGATCAGGCAAGTTGATGGTGATGAGGCAAGTACAAGGTAAAGCCTGGAAGGCAACCTGCCAGTCAGGGTTGGGATCTGCGAGGATAACCAGAGTCAGGCACAGTCCCGTGATCGCTGGGCAGGTGCACAGTGACGAGGCACTTTGAAGATCAAGGTAGGAACTCAGACCACAGGTCACAGTCCAGATCAGTGGGGTCCATGGCAGGGCACAGACCTGACTGTGACTCTGCTGAAGTTAAATACAGTGCTGAGCTTACATAAAGTGTCCCATAGGCACTGGGTGTGGATGGCGGCACAAAGAGAAACCATTAAGGTCTATTCATGCACTCAGAGCCCTGACAACACACTGTTTCACCGGGGTGATCTTCCATACATACAAAAACTACTGCAGACAATGTTTTTCCACTAGAGGGCTAATATCCTTGTTTCAGGGTTGCTCCTCATTCAAAAGCATCTAGAAATTATTATTCCTAAGGGAAGGCTGTGCTGGAAAGGTGTTACAGACTGTCCGTAGCGTGGAGAGCGTGGCTGAGATCTGTGGGAGAGGCACTCTTTTGTGAAGAAGGCAGGCTGTTCAGGTTTGGTAATCTGAGATTATGTCAGGAGGGATTGTCTCACCCACGTACCCTAGCTGTTGGATCTACGTCACACACCTGACTTCTAATGGCTGACTGCTCACCCAGATAAACCAGTATTAGCACCCTGCACGGATCTCTCTTAAGGAATGTTAAATTTAAGGCATTCTACAGAGAAATAAAACACAAATACAAATGGAAATTTGTGCAGCTATTTTACATCTTTCAAGTTGCAGCTAAGCAGGAGCACATCAGGAACACCATAGCGGTGGCAAGATGCACTTAGCGTTCAGTAGTGGTGTAGAAGAAATAATGACAAAGGGAAGCTATGTAAGTTATGTAGAGTAAGGTGGTTTGATTTTATTTATTAAGCCTGGTTGGAAATTCCTTCATGAATTGCATCTTACGTGAATGCCTGTCAACAAAATATGGTTTGGTGCCAATCAAAGATTATGACCTATATTACCATTCTAGAAACTGGGAGAACTGGCTTGGCACCTCATGCCAGGACTGCAATTCAATCTCTGATGTCTAATTTAAAGTCAGGTTAAATTACTTTTCACAATAGAAAATTACTTACTTAAAATGCGTTCACTCTTTTTGATAATGCATCCCTTGCCAAAAGGATCTTTGACAAAGCATCTGACAATCTCAGTGAATCTCAGGTTGTCTACCTTTCTTCATAAAAACAACAACAAAAAATGGTGTTTGCTACAATAAATTAAATTGCTAGGCTTAAAAATAAAATCTGATCCCTAACATTTGGGGTGTCTTAATTTCAGTGGGACTCACATTATTATATCCAGTAATATGATCAATATTTAGTTCAGGAATTACTTGATGACTTGCTCAAGAAAGCCAAGTATCCAGATACTTAAGTTTTCCTGTGCCTTGTGTGGCAGAGTCTCTTTTAGTTTAAAAATGTTCTTATTCTTGGAAAATCCTAATTTACAGGACTGCATCTAAAAGTTTTTTTCTAATAGGAACAGAGATGTCAGAATGTAAAAATACCGAACAGTGACACTTGGTGGTTACTTATGTAACTTGCATGCTTCTCACCATTAGCATACATGAGACGCAAAATGATCCTCAGATTTTCATTCAGATTTAGTAGCTTGAACAATATATTTATGGAAGTCTGTATTTCCCAGGCATCTTTCTTTTGAAAGCATTTATAAGATTGCTTTAGAAGCATCACGTAAGCCTCATGTTGTTCTGTGGTGCTGAGGTGTTTTTGAAGTTTTTAGATACTGAAACTAGAAACTAACCAGGGGCCAAAATATGTGCAGTTAATTACTGCACAATACAAAGTGGTTTCATACTTGCTGTATTCCCTGGGCCATGTGTCCCTTCATGTCCTGCTGTAATCTCCTACATCTTCCTGGCATATACACTCCCACTTACTTTTGAATCAAGCTCTGTGTGGATTGGAAGTTGTATTTTCATGAAAAAGGCATTGGCTATGTGATTATTCTCCAAACGTAGCAAATTTAGGACATTATTCGTCACAACTGAATACCTAAAAATCAAAAATATGCAATAAAAAACCTCTCAAATAACTCATGCTATTTGACTGGCATAGGGTTATCAGTACCTTGCAGGTTTGTGTTTCCTGATTGCACAAGAGTCAGATGAGGTTTCCAAAACCAGCAGGTCACTGGCAGTCAGCACTTACAGTCTTCTGACTGCTGCTGCACCCCAAGGCCTGACTGCTCCCTGGAAAGTTACCCAAGAGACCTGTGGCAGCTGTGAAAGTCATGCCAATCTGTTCCTCACTCCTTTGGGGTGTAAAACCAGGGAGAGATGGGGCCTGACACAGCTTAATTTCATTACTGTTTTCCAATCTCACCAAGAATCGCATTCTACAAGAGTAGTAACTGTCAGGGCAGGGAGTGGTTGAGACATGGAGACTTTAGCATAATCTGAAAAGAAGCTGTTTGGGCACCTGATACTGGTTACCTCTCACCTCTGAGAAAAACAGCTCGAGGAGGTGGAAAGAAAGCGTAAAACCAGAAAGCATAAAAAGAGACAGTCCCGATGGCTGAAATACTACTGGAGGTAGCTGACTGTTTCAGAGTGTTTTTCATCCAGGCTCTTGTATGATTTTTGGTGAGGGCAGGAGATACCAATATTGGTGTTTTAGGTGAGGGGAGTAGGAAGGTACAGGGTATGTAGGGCATATTTATATTGCACAATGAGCCAATAGGACTGACTACTGTGCTGTGATGTGTTTGAAGGAGATCCCATTGCTTTTTCTCTGAAGATGCTCTATGGACTTTCCAGGTCAATGATACTCTGTGAGAAATGGGAGCAATGTCATGGTGATGAATGTAGAATTTTCCACTATGTAACTGAAGTATCGATTTTATAAAATCCTCTTGAAATATTTTGTCTGGCTGTTATAGGAGATGAAAGTCATTATAATCTATTCACTATCAAAATAGTATGAATTCTATATATTTTGTATATTAATTCCAAAAACTAATAATTTGTATGAGAGTGTATTCATTGAAGGAGTCTTGTATTCAGGCTTTTCTGAAAGGTAAAAATATTTTCACATGGAATAAGCATCTTTCACATATTTTCACATTAGATAGAAATACTTTCATCACTTGAGGCCCTTTCTGGAACTCATTCAACTATGAGGACACTTGCTTTTAATAAGGGATTGTTTAAGCCAGTGGGATTCCTGGAATTCCTGAGCCATTTATGCTCTCCTGTATGCTTTTCTTAGCACATCTTAACTCAAGGAACATTTTCTTTCATCCCCAGAGACTTAATGATGGTAAGAAATAGTCATTAAAACTATGATGGCTTGGACTGGCAAGTGTGTATATAGAACACAAAGGCATCTACACCTGTTTCACAGAATAATAATATTTAGTATATTATAATAGTTTCAGAAAAAAATAGCAAGTACTTTTACAAATATTAGTTAAGGTTTATCATATGCCAGTGAGTTAGGCATTGATAAAATTGTTACTTTAACAATATTACTAACATGAGCTCTGCAAATCCCATTTTATCACAGAGAACACTAAATTGCAATACGATTCCTGTTAATCTTGTGTCTAAGGCAAATAAAAAAAAAAAGCCCTTGTGGGATCTTTTCTTACAGAAAGAAGGGGAAAGGAGCTTTGTACTCTTCAGAGTCACAGGCTCTGTAGAGATGTGGATTCTTTTTAAATTATATATGTGAGTTTTTCTGACCAGGCCACTGTCTCTAAATTCTCCTGGGAAAAGGAAATTCACTTTGCACTGTGAAAAGGGAAAAGACAAGATAGTCTACATGAGGACTACCCTACCTGGTCACTTTTTAAAGAACTAGGAGATGAATGTGAGAATGATGGGTTATCTTTGCTTTAGTATAATGCAATTCCCATTGGGGATGGAGAGGAGGAGGAGAAGGAGGATAGAGAAAAGATGGAAATAATGTCACAGAGTTAAAAGTTGTGATATCTCATTAAATTCCGTAACAAGCTATACTGGAAACAAAGCAGATCAGAAGCGGGAAGCCACCCACCCACACTTACAAAATAGACTATGGCCAGATCTTTGTAACTCTACTTTCTTCATACAGCAGGAGATGAATGATTAACATCTTTAAGGAATGATCTTCCTCGATTATCTCAGGAAAACATCTCAGAACCAGGAACTTTTATGCACAGCAACTCAAGGAGGGTAAAATATTTACACCTCTACGACACCATTTTTGTCTCAACCAGACCCCACTTTGTCACTGCCAACCTTCCCTCCTCACATGCTCTCTCACTGCCTCGGTTGTTTCCCTAACAGTATCAATTTCCTATCTGTGCTTTTCTATTTCTGGCTTTTTGTTTACTTTCTCGCAGATCTCTGCCCTTCTATTTTAGTACTCATCCTTTTTTCAGCAAACAAGGTCACAAGTGATAGTGGGCTTTGGCAATTCCACTATTAGCTAGCTGACATGAATTGACATAACAGATCTGTTTGCTCTCTCATGGTAGCAGCTCCTGGCTTTACAAGTTCACATGTATTAAATTTCTCAGATACAATTTCAGTTGGTGCCCATAACAAAAAATTCAGTAGTATGAACTGTGACAGAGGTGGAGTTGCCACAAACACACACTTTCAAATCCTGTTTCCAGAAGAGTGTTGAACAGACAGTTCTGACCACTAAGGCACTGGTTTGGCACATGGTTTTGTGTCCCAAGAAGACCATTTGGTTTGTAGATTCAGATCCTGAAAATTTCCTTATTTAATACCGAACACCAAGCATCTCCAGTTTTCACCACAGTTTGGGCTTACTTCTTGAGTAAGCTCATGAGCATGGGGTTTTTATTCAGGATCAGGGAAATCCAAACTTAATTTCCATTTTTTTTCTCAACATCTGTAAGTTAGTGTGAAAAATTCGTAGAAGACGTTACCAACCTCGTTGATTCTATGATTCTATTAAATGGAGGACTTAAATAGTATTCTCTAGCTGAAGAAAAGTCTTATGTTCAGAAATAGAAACATAGGTGAAAATGTCAGAGCTATCACTTGCTATTAAATAACACAGAAATGTCTAAAACCCCACCATAGCTAAACAGAGTAGGCAAGCTGAAGGTATGGAGAGCATAAGAAGAATTATCCTGATACTCACCACAACATTTATGTATTAAATAAGGAAGTTAGCATGCAAAACTGAGTTCAGATTTCCCATTATTTTTGTATCAATGTCATTTTCCCTTTTTCTTTTCTTTGAAAATAAACTGCAGTTTGTCTGAATTTTATTCTCCCCCCTCCATATTTTAAGGTTCTCTTGATACAGCATATTCCAAAGAGTGAAAGCCAACTCCTGCAGCAGGCAGGTGGAGCCTCTTTTTAAGGCAGTGACAGGGAGGTTACAATTATTTTTATATGTATTTCTAACAAATATGTATTTCTAACAATACATTTTGCACTCAGATTGTTTTTGGAGGTAAAAGTTACAATCGCCTGTTTCCACTAACCGTTCAGCTTATGTTTCCATTTAGAGAGATTCCTCTCTTGCTTTCCTGATGCTTTTCACTGACAGCTGGGCTGACATGTTTTGCTTTTGCATAGGAACCAGGTTCACAGCAGTTCTGATCGCTTAGCTCTTTATTTCAGCAGAACACTGGGAAGTCTGCCTATGTATCCAGCAGCCAGCACTCTTACATCCCAGGATGGAATTAGGTCACAGCTGGGACACACTGAGAGTGCATACTGCAAACCTCCATCTCAGTTAAAAACCCCTGGTTTGTGTCAGATGCCATTAGAGAGGCTGTATTCCAGAACATTGCCAGGAAATGTGATTTTGCATCTTCGTACTTCTCAACCTCATCTTTATACTTCTCAACCCCAATTTTTGGTTAGGTAGGATTTTGTGGAGTAGAATAAGAACCCTGATTTGTAAAACTGGGAAATAATAATGCAATAATACAAGTGGTTGGCAGGAGCAGACCTGTTGGCTTTGATGGGACTATTCAACTATGCAAAATAACTCAAGCACAAATAAGTATTCACCAGCTTCAACTCCAAAGCCAAAATTACACACTTATTATCAGTAAACATTATTATTTACACTGTAGTTGTGCTTTAAGGCCTCAATAAAAGACCTAGCACCCAAAAAGCCCAACCTACAGTTGGACAAAATGGATCCAGGATTGCAACTTTCAGCATGAACTGAGACCAAAAAAGGTCAGTAGGAATGTCAGGCCTTAGACAGTCATGTTTTTAATGATTTTACGTATAGATTCATAGATTTTTAGGAGATTTTCTTCTGTCTGTTATCTTTCTCAAAATATTCTGGAGATATGTGAAGGGAACCTTGCTATTATTTAACAGTCTTTCTCAAACAGGTATGGTCAAATTCAATGAGTCAAGCCTAATAATATCTCAGGTTCCCAGTTAAAGACTGGATGCTGATGAAAGTGCAAGAAGAGCGCAGATTCCTTGCTGCCCTGCATCTTGCTGTGCCTGGGGGCTGGGGGAAGTGCTTTGAACTCTAGTGGTAACCAAGCAATAATAGGTTTAGAGGGACATAAAAAATGGAACCAAAATCCTGCTTATTGAAACAGTGCAGAATTTAGCAGCCAGTTTCCAAGATTATCATGTCTGGTAGGAAAGTGACTGCAAAAGAGCCACAGCACTACACCTGCAGCCCCTAGCAAGTAAAAGGAATCTGGGTCATTTCACCTTTACAAAATGTCTGTAATCTTTCTGCTATTATTTAGTTTGAAGGGTTTTGCCTCTGTATTAAAACCATTCACATCCTTTTTTTAGTACTAATCAAATGCTTGATGGCCTCACTCAAATAGATTGAATGTGTTCAAACCCATTTTCCAGTGTATAAATATTACTGTCTAAAAATCACAGGAAAAATTGACATCTGTGTTAGCAGCCTTTACGAATTTAACATGTTGAGCAGAGTAGCTAGGAAAACGCTGGAGAACAGGAGCTATGCTCACATATTTAGGGAGTCCATCAGGGTGAAGTGTTGTATTAGAACAGCCTGGAGAGGATGCTACTGCTTCCTTCCACTGTGTCAGTTCTCCGGATAACGGAACGGCTCCAGCTTCTGCATCTGTCAGTCTGGCACCTTCAATAAGTAATTAAATCACACTGTAGATTTGTATACATATTTGGATAAATAATAAATGACAGCTATCACACTGGCATGCGAGCATGCATGCATACCCAGGGCAGGAAATCACACACACTATTTCATTTGTTGCCAATTTATCTGTAACAAAGTGAGGAAGATGCCCTGGGGACTGGTGACTAACAAGGAGCCTTGTTTATGCTACAAATCCCATCCGGTTATTAGGCTTTGAAAAGTGCTTTGTTTAACTTATCAGCGCTTCAGCAGGAATGCCAGGGGCATTATTTTTGTTCTGTAAGTGTATTTCTATTCCAGTATTACTGACTCCCATTTCACCCCTTCATAAGAGGTTATGTGTTACCTGAGGGCTGAAAATCAGGCATGAGCTTCAGTGCCTTGTTCAGTCAGGATCAGGGTGGTTAACACTGCACAAAACCTGAACAGGTTTCCTTACTAATTTTGCTGCATTAAATTGGAGAATATCTTTACAGAAAACAAGCCTTTCTTAAGGACCATAAAGCATCACAAAGAATAAGTACCCTATGAAGTATATATGCCCCTCGGTTAAAATTATTTTAGCATGTTAGACTTTCTGCTTAAATTCTTCACTTTACTCAATAGATGGACACTATCTGATTCTGCAGTTATGCAATTCCAAAGGATCACAAGTGTCTGGCAAGTTTTAAGCCTGTTTCACAACAGCACTGATAAGCTGCTACTCTCTCAGATGATCAGAATACCTGTAGTGTGCCCTTGATCAAGTTAATATTTAAAAATAGTAATGCATTTTTTTTATTAGGCTCAGGTATCTTTTCAGTTACTTTAAACATCTTTGGGAAGGAGAAGACTTTAGATGGCTTAGAAAGGGAGAGCTGTTGGTTGTTTTCCTCAGGACTCCTCTCCATTTTGAGGCAGATTTGCTTTATTCTAGGAGGAAATAGAAAACCCATCATTTCTTTCATAACCATGATTTAGAAGACCTGTCATACCCTTGCCATTGGGCAACCAAGTTAATAATTGACAAAGATGCATAGCTGGCCTTACTGAATGATTCCACCCCAACACTGTCAGCTGATGTAACTTACTCAGCACCTCTCAAGCATTTCTGGAAAGAGGAATGGTAAGCCCAACTTTATGCAGGTCTTCTGAACCACGGTAGGAAGTGTTCTTTAGTATTATCATAAATAGAAAATTGAAGTATTAATTTATACTTTCAATCATTAGATTACTTTTGGAAAAATTACATGAATCAATTCTTCCCTTTCAGGTACATCAAATTTTTCTTTCTCTTGTGATTAGTTAAATATAAAATATGTCAGATAATGAGCTGTCCAGTGTATCCTCCCTGATCATCTGAATTTGTTTTGCATGTGAGACTGGGAGCAGCTGCTCACTTATCAAAGAAATCTGACCATGAGGTCACACAGTATCATGCCTTCCTAACAAATTTAATCCTCAAAGCAAGATCTATTTTACTTCTAAACAATAGCACATGCTCATGGAAAAACATACTAACTTGTTTGTTAGCACTTGAATCTACCAAGTGCTTTTTAAACTCTTAATTCCTTCTCTTGAAACATGTTGATGAGAATGGACTCATCACTGATGCTCTAAAACTAAACTTCCTTGAGGTACAACTGAAAGATGTTGTGAGCTGGGCTGAGCCAGAGAGAAAAAGGTTTATACCCAGCAGCTTCTGGCTTCATAATCAACAATCTGATCACTACTTCACACCTTTCTTTTGCATGCAAGTATTAAAAATGTATCAAATGTAATGGCTGTGCTTTAATAGAATAGGCTTGATTTTGCGGAGTTCCACTAGAATTATTTTCTGAAATGCTCAGCTTTCATTTTAAGCCAAAAGATGTATCCAGATTGGAAAAGATCTCCTTTTTCTCGAAAGTCTGACTGTCACACAGGGAACTTCTAGGTTTGAACAGCTCCAAAGCCTGGCCTCTGATGAGGTACCTACATGGAGAATTCTTTGGCACATCTGACCCCAAAACCTGTGGTGCTTACTGAGGAAGGGATGTAAGCATAAGGACCTGATTTTTGATCTTAAAACTGAGTTTAAAAATAAACATGTAAACTTCCCATGGTCACTGCCAACCAGCAAATATAAAATATGACATGAAGCTGTACATCATCATCCATTGCAACCCTTGTAATCTTAATGTAAGTTGTCAAAACCTGTTTCTATCATACAGAAGCATGTGTGTCGCAGTACATTCAACTTACTATCATCTTGCTAGTTTGTGAAAGTAGAGGAGTCATTTTCCCTCACTACTTTTTACACAGAGTCACTTTATGTCCATTATCTAATTTAGGTGCATGGTCTGGTGAAAACTGCCAGTGGTGTCCATATCAGACATGGAGGCTGAATCTCTTTGGTCAGTAAAAGCACTACACCAGCATTCCCTATGGAATTCTCAGGCTTTCAGCACTAAGTATTATTTAAAGGTGACCAGTTCCACTCTTGAAAATGCTAAGCCCTGCCCAGTTCTTTCAAAGAATACACGTGTGCACGTGAGAAGATGCGGCCATCAGCTTTACAACACCGTGGTATTGCTCACCACCTTGCAACTGGTGAGAGCTGGGATATAGGCCATATTAGCGCTGGCTCCTGGGAGGTGTCTCTAGTAATTGGCTGGGTGATTTAGGGACAGTTCTCACATATCTCAGTTTCTCTCTTTGCTGTATAAGGTGCTCAGGAGTCTAACTCTGCACTAGGGAATTCATGGTAGGGAGATACCCAAAAGATAGGTATTGTGGCAGTTCTTACTTAAAATTTGAGGTGGCAGAATTTAAGGCTTTCTCTAGATCTTTGCATTTGAAGCGTGTTTGTCAGAATAATTTACTCCTGAACAGTGGGGTTTGGTTTTGATTGGTTTTGGTTGTTGTTTTTTTTTTGCTTCCTCCAAATGAAGTAGATTGACTTCTACTGGACTATACACTGTACCATCCCATTCTGGCTGTGGCATGATTCCAAGAATATGAGTCTATGATAATATTTGGATTAGAAACACCAGTATTTTAGGGTTTTTAAAGATAAATCATAGAATCATAGAATAATTAGGGTTGGAAAGGACCTTAAGATCATCTAGTTCCAACCCCCCTGGCATGGGTAGGGACACCTCACATTAAGCCATGTCACCCAAGGCTCTGTCCAACATCGCCTTGAACACCGCCAGAAACGGAGCATTCACAACTTCCCTGGGCAACCCATTCCAGTGCCTCACCACCCTTACAGTAAAGAATTTCCTCCTTATATCCAATCTAAACTTCCCGTTTAAGTTTTAACCTGTTACTGCTTGTCCTATCACTGCAGTCCCTAATGAAGAGTCCCTCTCCAGCATCCATATAGGATAAATCTTAGACTAACATTAGGTGTTAAAAATGATATTAAGAAAATTGTATGGAAAATCTTGACTTGAGTATCTTAAGATAATACAATGGGAGTTCTGTGGTTGTGAAGTATGAGGAATTCTTCAGCTTCCCTCTGTCTCACAGACTTGTGAACAGACTCATTTCAGACCTCACCAGTGAGACCAGCATGAATCCTGAAGGAACTTCATACTTGATCTACTGTGCTAGATTTGTGGCATGCCCTAATTTGCAGCTAATCATGTTACTAAAACATGATGCTTCTGGTGACAAGTGGTGCAAGTTCACCCCATTTCTCCCATAGCAGAGATGTTTCTGGCAGAGAAGCCTGATTTCCATATGCTCCCTAGAAACCTACTTCCATTGTCCCCTTTTGATTCATCAAAGCTGCTTTACAGTATCAGTATCCTATTATGAAATAATAGTTCTTATGGGCACTCTCAAAGTTTCTGGCCTAAAACCATGGAACCATAGAACAGTTTGTGTTAGAAGGGACCTTAAAGCTTATCCAGTTCCAAACCCCTGCCACAGGCAGGGACATCTTCCACTAGAGCAGGTTGCTCCAAGCCCCATCCAACCTGGCCTTGAACACTGCCAGGGATGGGGCAGCCACAGCTTCTCTGGGCGCCCTGTGCCAGCACCTCAGCACCCTCACAGGGAAGAGCTTCTGCCTAATGTTACCAGGAATGACAATTTTAATTGTGCTGTTTGTAATTACATGTAAAACTACCATATGAAAGGAAGCTCCTTAAAAATCTGTTGGTTTAGGCAAAGTCACCCTAAATACTTCATTTTGTTAAGACTCTTTAATGCCATCTAAAACTCAAAGCCTTATGACACAAAATACTAACTGCCATGATCACTACTTCAATCTCTAATTCAATCTGCTAGTTCAAATGTTCAAAGGCTGGCTCAAGATTTTGGAAGGGGTAAATTAATTCTGGCAGACTTAAAGCTATGTCAGATATCATCTGTCTTCTGTTTCTATCAGATCCAGCTGGGTGGTCCCCTGGAAACCAGGCTACAGCCAGCTTGAACACCAGTTTGAGTGCTTGGACTCAATAAATCAGAGATTTTATTATGTGCACATAAGCTATTAGAAATAAATGAAAAATTTGGCATGTTTTTCCTAGCCTATCTACTCAGGACAAGACTAAGCCACTCATATCTCTGCTGAAGGTGACCCCAAGCATCTTTTTCCCCCAAATGCTCTATTAATGTAAGAATGGCTATACCATGTCACTCAAAAGCCAGCTTGCCTGCTCTGCAGCAATGGATACCTACAGAAGAATAAAGAAACATGAATGATGCTTCTGCAGAATACTCTTTCATTCTTTAGCAACTGATGCTTCAGGAACTTCCTCAGTCAGAGCTATTACCTTTGCATTTAATAGTATTTGATACCCTGTACCTCTTGAACTCAGAAATTTCTAGCATCCCTAAGAACGTCCACTGCTTAACTGTATGTGTAAAGAACTGCCTAGTTCTGTGCTGTCAATACAGGATCATTTCCTGGTTCTTTGCTCTAATTCATAGTCCTAACTCTCAGAGCTTGAGCATTTTCAAGGTCTCAACAGGAACCCGCACCCAGCTGATGCTTCATGTGGTAGCTTACCTCAGCAGCCAGAACTGCTATCAGATGGCAACGCAGCAACATTCAGTTTTCCCAATTTCAGAACAGCACAAACTCTGTTTCTGCAGACTTGCTTTTGTAAGTCAGCAGAAGATGAGTCATCTGGAAACAAACGACTAATCATTTGTCCCCTAGGAGCCATATAGTAAGTTAATTATTGTACAACACATTCTAATACAAAATACATGAGTGGTTTCAACTTCTTGAGGTTGCAAAGGGCAAAAGAGCTTCTCAAAGTTTCCATCAGTTATGGTCTGGGAATGCTGGGTTTCCCTTGACTCCCTATCTATTGCATAATCAGAAACACATTCAGTTCCGTTTCATGTATGAGACAAAGCTAAAGAAATGTGTTATTACTTTGCAAAAATGAAGAGGAGATACCTAATCAGCTTATGTCATGGATGCAGTGTTTATAAACACAACTGATCTGGGGCAGTTCCTCAGCTGACGAGAACTATTACAGCTTGCATGAGTTGAAATAATGCTCTTCTGAACCTGCAAATACACCATCAGTACTGCATGGGAAGTCAAAATATAGGCATATGGTGTGCCATATGAATTTTAGGGAGCATTGTGTTAAAACATGCTTGCCTGGACTTCACCTGTCAGTGTACTGGACTTGCATCCGATCATTGCTGTGTTGTAGTTATTCTTAGTCATTGCAGCTTTACTGGGCTAGTGTGGGGTTGGTTTCTCAGCAGGAGATAATCTTATCAGTGCATAGAGGGAAAAATCTGAAAACAATGCAGTTTTCTTCAGCATCTGAAATATTTATGTTGAGAATCAGAAACAAATACATTCATACCTTAACAAACAGTAAAGGAGAAAGACTTTTTCCAGTAGTTGTGGCACATTGTTTGGGAACCTTCAGTCCTTATTTACAGATCCTCATTACAGGAAGGAAAGACTGGTATTAAAGGTGCTGATTTAAAATTGCTAATTTTAACTCACAGTTTTAGGCATGGCTCTGGCAAGAGATCTGGGTTCCTGAACACTCATTTGGCAGACCGACATGATGACCCCTCTCTTCTTTCTTGGAATTATTACATGCAAAATACAGATTCTATTCAGTTTTCTATTTATAAAAACTTCTATAAATAGGTCAGATACCTGGAAGTGCACTCATTGATCTGTCATATAGGCAAGTGCCAACCAGGTATTTGGAAAACAAATAAGCAGGCCAAATTGGGCAACAAGGGACAGCATGTATACAGCAATACCATAATCTGTAAGTATGCCATCTCCTCATCTCAATGCCTTACTTCAGTAATGGAAAAATAATACCCATTCCATATAGTGCTGGACCTCTGTGGTCATTAAGACCACATTAAGACCATGTGAACGTCATCATTTTTTGATCACCATACAAAACATAACTGTAATTGATCCCATCTCCTTTTGAACCTTGCTAACCATGTGTAGGCAGTGGAGAACCTTCAATAACCTTCAAGACTCTACCCTAAAGGCAAGGAACTTATTTGGAAGCTCTCTCCCAACTTCAGAAGTTGCTCTCTCTGCTTCTGGGATTGATAGAAACATTGAAATCACTTTATTTCAAGAAAGAAAGGACATTAACCATACTGTACTACATTTTCTTTAAAGACTGATCTCATTGTGGTTATGGCAATTGAACATACAGTCAAATTTAAGTGTGTCTGTGGTGTGCTAAGATGGAGTGGGCAGGTCTGTCAGCCATTACAGACTGGCTAATGCATCATAATAAAGGCAGCAAAAAAATTCCAATGTGGTAAGGAATCAGTGTCAAGTAAGAACAGCTGTTTTACCTCTCATTATATCAAACAATCCTGGCAAAGACGAACATATTGCCAAACAGGCTTTTACTGCTTACAGGCAATGAACTAGGAGCAAAGACTGGAAGACCAACATACATACTTCAGCTTTTCCCTTCAGATATATGATCATACACTTTGGATCTCAAAATGCCATTTCATCATTTCTCAGACTTACAGAATTCTCACCTTCCCTCTCTAAAAACAAAGCTCAATACTATTCCTAATTATAGACTTAGCTAAGCAAACAAAAGGGATTGATTGGAAGTAATTTCTTTACTTCAGGAGTCTTTTTGCTGCGTAGCCTATGGTATGCACTAAGAATATCATTCTGCCACCCAAGGAAGGCAGGGAACACACTGAACTTTCTTTCAGTACATTTAAGTGATAGACATAAGTGCAAAGGAGGAAGAAAAATGGTAATGCTCACTTATGCATGAAATCTATACTTAGTTTCTGTGACTCTCTGCTAATCATAGCAAATTACTATTAATGAACTGAATATGTCAATCAAAATACTAATTTACTGAAGATTCTGTACTACTTCTTTTCCAGGAATCCCTCCAAATTTGGCAATCTTGTAATCACAGTGACTTCAGCTGCCCCATCTGTCTCCAGACAGCTACTCTCCCAGTAGAAACCAACTGTGGACATTTATTCTGTGGTAAGTTTCCTGGACTGATGGTGCAGTGCTCAACCAGGCTACAAAATAAAGCAGTTCTTACAGGAATCTCATGTCCTACTAAGAACCAGGACCAAGCCATTCTCCCTGGAACTAATAATGTAAGTGCTGTCACTAGAAGCAGGAGAAGTCCCGTTTTTACATAGAATCACAGAATGGTTTGGGTTGGAAAGAACCTTAAGGTCATCCAGTTCCACCCCCCTGCCATGGACAGGGACAACTCACACTAGACCATGTTATCCAAGGCCCCATCCATCCTGGCCTTGAACACTGCCAGGGATGAAGCATTCACCACTTCTTTGCACAACCTGTTCCAGTGCCTCACCACCCTCACAGTAAAGTATAGGTTATCTATCTCACAGGATACTGTTAAATTACAACACAAACTCATGGAATGGGTAAAACACACCACAAAATCACACAATTTGTATTCAGCTGTGCAAAAACCCCAAACAAACAAAGAAAAGACACCACAGTTATAAAACTCAACAGTCTAATAATCACACACTGTGTAACTGAGATAGATAGGTCGAGATGTAACAAACACGAAGTCTTACCTCCAAGCATGAACTCACTTCTGGGAAGACAGCTTGTCTTTTTAATCAACAGCCTAAAAATCCAGCTAGCCCATAAAATTAATTCTGATTGTGTTTACTGGTGAAAATTGACGTGCTAGGCTTAGGTCTGATTCTGTTCCAGACTTGCTTCCCTTGAGAAACAATTGTGTAAAATAAAGAAATGGTCTAGAGCAATGTGGCATCATTACGTTGGCTTGTGGTCCTGTAAAAGCTTTCTAAATATAATAAAAAATAGTGGAAGTTACATATTAAACAATTCAAAAAGTGAGTTTCTAGTCATGTATAAAACAACTTCTAACTTTTTTATTGATTTTTGAGTAAATTTTAAAATCTTATGACCACATTATGTAAATGTGGGTTCAAAGACGTCTCATCACGATGCATGCTCAGTAACTGGGTATTGCAGCCCAGGATCTGGCTTAACAGGAAACAGACAGATCCAAATTCACAGATTCCTTCTGCTGAGGCTGCCCACTCCCCTGTTCTCCCCAGTGCATCTCTAGTCACTGGATAATCTAAGTAAACCCAGAATTCTCTAGCTGAATGTGTCTGCTAAATGCCTTCTTTGAGGCTGCTAAACCATATGGTTAGGATTACAAAATTTAAATCATTTTTCAAAGGGAAAGCAAGGATGAAGCATGGAATACTGGAGGGAGTTATGCTCATAATTGCATTTATAAAGGGGATTTCAGGATTTTTAAGGCTCACATTCTGCACTGCTAGAGCCAGTGTGAGCTTTGCTCCTGCTTTGAAAGGCAGCAGAATAAGGCCACCAGCACACTTGGAGTGAACACTGTTCATCTCATACCTCTGAGATACATCGTCCAGTGAACTTACAGGTGAAGTTTACAACCTCCCTGCCCCAGCTGCTTAATCAGGTTCCTTTCTATATGCCCTCATCCTCACAGCAGGGCTGGGAAGAGAAATAGAGTTCACCATGATCTGATGAGGCTGAAGCTGCCCTAGGAGGTTTTTCAGGGCTACTGCGAAGCACAACATCAGCAATGTCTGGCAGAAGGGAGGCAGGCAGCTGGAGGCAGTACTGTCTGATATTGCAAGAGCAAGATACATCAGGAGACACTGCTCAGAATCATAAAGCTTGTTTCTACTGCTCTGGCATTCTACAGAGACCCAAAGCAAGGGCAAATTATAGTTACAAGCGAGCTACACTTTTTTACCATATAAGAATGTTATAAAAAGACATCAGCATAAATGAAAACAAGGGGCTGTGTTGTTGGTGCTTAGTGCAATAAAAGCACATTTTTATCTTTAGGAAGTGTCATTTTTCTCTAGATTGAAATGATTCTCATGCAGCCCATCTCCTCATCACCCCTGCCACTCTCTCCATCCTCTGAAAACACAACAGATCAGTGGATCACCAACAGCTAGGGACACTATGTAGGGCTCATCTCCCTCATGAGTGACACCATTTAGTACTTGAGGTTGTTTCATGTTTTTATAACACTGTTTTATAACATACAGGAAAAGGATGCTTTGAATGTAACTCACTCCAAGACAAACAGTAAGCATATGGCCTCAAAACATGTTTCAAATAATGTCACAGTAGTTACAGTTTCAAGTACAAAGACAGACATTAACAACAAAGATCATAAACTTCCCTCTTTTCTGGCCTGGTTAATTTTCCCTTTTCCATCTGTGAGTATGACAAAATGATACAGACGTGATTTTGATTTTATTTTGAGATCTACAGAGGAGAATTGCCATATACAAGCTTGGAATATATTGTTATTGTTAGCTGTATATACTTAGCCAGGCTTTACTTCCTGAAGTACACCATCACTTACGCTCTCAAGCATCAACTCCAGTGCACTGCATTATATGTTAGGACTATGTTTATATAGTAGGAGCGGCCTCTGTAACATGTCTGGTTTTCATGTCTTAAACCAATAAAACTTTACATTGGGCTTATCAAAACCATTCTGTGTAGATCTAAGTCTGGTGTGACTGAAGTCAGTAATAAAACTTCTCTTGATGCCCTGTGGACCAGAGCTAAGGCAGTGCTGAGCTCTCTTAATAAATTCCACTCTGGTAAAAGTTTTATTTAAAAAATGTGGTCAACCCAAAGCTTTTAAACAAGATTAATGTGGACTTATAAAAAATGTCTGATTTTATTATTAGTAGTAATTCATACAGTTTGTCCTGAAGTTTTCCTTTTCAGCTTCAGTTTGAACCATATGTTCAGGAAGTTCAACTGAAAAGTGATCCTTGAGCAATATTATTTTTTTCTAATTAACAATAACCACAGAGGTATTTTAGAGAAACCTCCAGCCTCCCTCACAAGGCCGTGCAGCAGCCTACACTGAATCGGGATTTTGTCTAGTTTATGAAAAATGCACCAAAGCACAAATAGGTCAGCTTCAGAGGAGTCCTTCCCTTCCTGTTCTACTCAACAAAGGATTCTGCATGCAGCAAATTTTACTTTCAGAAAATCATAGAACTTTAAAATGTTTTGGGTTGGAAGTGACCTTAAAGCTCATCCAGTTCCAACCCCCTACCACAGGCAGGGACACCTTACACCAGACCAGGTCGCTCCAAGCCCCAGCCAACCTGTCCTTGAACACTGCCAGGGATGGGGCAGCCACAGCTTCTCTGTGCACCCTGTGCCAGCGCCTCAGCACCCTCACAAGGAAGAACTTCTGCCTAAGCGCCCATCTTAGTCTCTCTTCTGTCAAGTTAAAGCCATTTCCCTTATCCTGTCCCTACAGGCCCTTGTAAAAAGCCCCTCTCCACATTTCTTGTAGGCCTCCTTTACATACTGGAAGACTGTTAATGTTTCCTGGAAGCCTTCTCTTCTGGAGGCAAAACAAGCCCAGCACTCTCAGCCTGTATTCATAGGGCACAGGGGGCCTTTTCTGAAAGCCCTTGAAGAACTATGGGATCTGTCAGCACTGCTATCACTGGGACTGAAGACAGGTGCAGCACTACAGCCTTGTGGATTATGATACAGGATCTGGACCCAGCAGGTCAAAGTGGTTCCTGAAATCAGGTGTGATTCTTGTCAAATGCCAATGGTGGAGTGAAAACTGGAAGCTGCTGCCAGACTGCATTTATACATACCACACCAGGATTTAGCTATAAACACAGCCATGGGCTCAGCCAGTGGCTCTGTGTGTGCAAACAAAATACAAGAGTCAGAAAGAAAAGCCCTGCACTCAGATGAAAATGAAAGTTAAAAGCACAAATCAGAGCAAGGTTCATAAAAAACAACTTTGGGCCAAATCTAACATC
This sequence comes from Pezoporus wallicus, assembly GCF_028554395.1. Taxonomy (NCBI): domain Eukaryota; kingdom Metazoa; phylum Chordata; class Aves; order Psittaciformes; family Psittacidae; genus Pezoporus; species Pezoporus wallicus. Next base: position 1,715,851 of record NW_026638088.1, on the reverse strand, counting down.
CTCAGTCCTAGTACAGAAGATATAACTGATGGCAGCATGAACAGTTTTACACTTGATTTCAAAAATGGTTTCTCCAACATTCTCCTTTTCAGTGACAACAGATGAAGCAAGTCCGGGTGCAGTGCCCGGCAAGTGCCCTGCACTGAGGGCTCCTAAAGACTTCTTGTTAGGACGTGGAGTACAAGAAACTACTAGATGGTTATTCTGAAGAACAAAGAGCATTGTTCAATTCAGCAAAACAATTCCATCAAAATGGCAGTGCAGCGTTCTGCTTCTGTTCTCACTGGGGTCCTTGTCAAATTTGATCAGTTTCAATGCTGAGAGATTTTTTCCCTGACCTGTCACACTGCACACTGTGCCCAGGAGCCAAAAGTCAAGCTGAGCTGCTTCTGATTAGATGCTATTTATGCTTTGCTGTTTTTGCTGTTAGTGCCAGTCACATATGTCAACCTCTGCTGTCAGCTGTATATGCAGTCTAATCGCACTGTCCTCAGACTCTGCCCCTTTTGCACACCTGAGACCCCAGCAGGTTATATCTGGAAAATAGCAGTTGTCTGGGTTAGAGGAATCAAAAAGAATAGAGCAACTCACTTTTTCAAAGATACACAGTTCCAGAAGGGTCAGAGCTGAAATATGGTAAGAGAGGACAAACAGACAAAATAGCCCCATGTATGGCACTTCATCACCACGATGCATCATCATAGAATCATAGAATTCTAGAATGGTTTGGGTTGGAAGAGACATTAAAGTTCATCCAGTTCCAACCCCCTGCCACAGGCAGGGACCCCTTCCACTAGAGCAGCTTGCTCCAAGCCCCTGTGTCCAACCTGGCCTTGAACACTGCCAGGGATGGGGCAGCCACAGCTTCTCTGGGCACCCTGTGCCAGCACCTCAGCACTCTCACAGGGAAGAGCTTCTGCCTAAGAGCTCATCTCAGTCTCCCCTCTGGCAGGTTAAAGCCATTCCCCTTGGCATGTCCCTACAGGCCCTTGTAAAAAGTTCCTCTCCAGACTTCTTGTGCCACAGGGAGGCTACATGACCAGGCTGTGCCCTGGCTGCTTATTTGAGGTAACTGGCCTTCATAGCCATTAAAAACCATATGGCTCTGGAGGAACTCAGTCTCTACGTACCTGCACTGCTTTTGCCCACCACTGCACTCTGAAGGGTACCCATGTTCCTGAGTGCTCCAAACTGCAGTCCAGGGAGCTTTGAGATTAAGACCCTATCCACAGGAGAAAAAACTGAATCAAAGTTTTTCCTGGGATGTCCCTGTATCTCTGCATATACCAGTGTGGAAGAGCTGAGGCTCCATTTTTACACAGCCACTTTGCAGAGTAAAACCACATATTGAAATTAAATGTTATGAATTAATTATGAAATGAAAATAAAATTACAGTCATTTTCACAATTAGTTGTAGAAAGAGGGTTTATTAATTCTGATAGTCTCCCGTAAACATTACAGATCCTCAAATATATTTCACGTATCTTGATTTCCTTTTTGTTGGTAGGTTCCTGTCTGATCACCTACTGGAAACACAGTCCCTGGTTAGCAGCAATAACCTGCCCTCTCTGCAGACAAAAGGTAAGACTTACCTCTATCTGCATTATGATACGTACAAAATGACAAGCCTGAGCTCTTAAAATCAACTTTATTTATTCTCTGATTTTCCATGGCATTTCAAACCCCATTTAGACTTCAGTGACCCTGCATTTGACACAGGTCCCATCAGGCAACTCTGTGAAATATTAAACAGACTTCCAGCATTTTACTTCTGTATATTTTGTTGAGTCTCTGGGATAACATACCAGAAAAAGCAATATGGAAGTTCCCAATCTCATGTGACCCTGGTCAGAGGCTGCCTGTTGTACTGGAAGGTTGGATGCAGGCTGCAAATGGAGAATGTTCTTGCTATTGTGGAACTGACAGAGCTGGACAAAAATCCAGTTGTGAAATTGACTCTGGAGAGACCAGCACTACAGAACATTGTCCTTTATACTGGATATTCACATACACTGTGCTAATGCTTATCTTTTTCTTATGAAGGTGGTTCTTCTGGATAGCATCTCTTGTGAAAAGAAACATGATAAGCCAAGTAAACAAATTGTACATGACATTAGAGATTACAACAAGCGCTTCTCAGGGCAACCTCGACCTGTAAGTATTTATAAATCTACATTTATGTTGTCAGTAGTGCATAATACGTAGAGGATTGAAAGAAACCCAGCAATGAAAGCTAGTTTATATCATTATGTGAATTACCTTTTTTGCACATACTGGCAATGCCATAGTGGAAGTGTTACCATCCACTGCTGGGTCCAGCACCTTCTAGTGAAGGTGCTTCTTGGAGTTCCTAGCTCAGAGGAGTCCTCCCCCAGTCATCGTGGCAGAGGGGAGAAAGTAGTGTGGGGTGACATACAGGAAGCAAAGCAGAACTAGAGATGGTCAGGCTGGAACTTTCAAATATGAATTCAGATTTGAACTCCAGGATTTTAACTTGCCTCTAAAATTTCAAATCAGATTCCAGCTTAGAAAGCTGCTGTTTTTTTTTCCCCAAGGTATTTCCAAATTCAAATAGTCCACACTGGCTCTGCACTTTCTTAAAGCTGGAATCCCAGCTGGTACAAGATATGACAGGCAGTGGAAATGAAGTGAAAGATGAGGGTGGAAGTCACAAGTGAGGGTGTAGAATATCATCAAAACAAATCTTCCTGAAAGATCACGGGGCCTGAAAGGGCTGTGGAGTCTGTTTCAATCTACAGACTAAACTAAGCGCTGTGGATAGGAGTATTATCTTTCAACCCAACAAACTAGCATTAATGAGGAATAATCACTCAGTCCTATAGTTCCTGCCCACACCAAGGCAAGACTTGAGGCCTCATTTTCAAGCACTCATAGCCTGCACTTGATGCCAGATTTTAAAGACAGGCATATACTCAGCACAGGCATTAGGACCCAGTTTCCAAATGGATTCAGTGTCAAGCACAATACTTTCTTTTCAAGGTGGGGGCAGTGGGGATTCCTCTCAAAAATGGGGCAGAGTAATCAAACAGCATAGGGAAATTTGGACAGCACAGAAAGCTTCTGCGTTCAAGAGACCTTTAAAAGTGCTTGAGAGAGACACTGAACTGAAAGACCTGCGTGCATCAGAATGCAAACTAATGTAATTAATCTGAATATTTAGTTTGCAGATTACCTTTATGACATGCACTTATTCCTGACTCTTGCCTTGCGAGGAATCTTCACCTGGGGTGTTCTGGTATGGCTTTTTTTCCTGCGAGTTGCTGTTTGCTCCTTTGGAACTATCATATGCTTGTCTTCCCCATTTGACATGAAGCCTGGGCCTCTCTGTAGGACACTTGGAACCGCTGATGACATGGTGGTTGTTTCCCTTCTTTTAATTTGCATGATAAACATATGTCAGCAAATTGCACCTAATGGGGTGAGTGTGGCAAGGTCTGCAGCTCAGAGCATGCTGTCAGAAGCCTGACTGACTCAAACTTGGATTCCTTGGTCAAAGTTCACCAAGCAGTGACAGGTTTCTCTTTTATTTGGGGCAGAAGATGATAATTTGTCATTATGCCTCTGACAAAGGCTGAAGCAGGACTCAGCAATACTTGGCATGGACAAATGATTCAATGTGCAAGCATTTAGAAAGCAAATTTTACTCTGGATACTTGCTGGACTCTTTCATGCTACATTTTCTTTGACTTACCTTCATACAAAGTGCCTGAGTTGAAAATGCCTAAAGCTATGAATAAAGCTTAAAATTAACAATGCCAAACAACTTGCAGTTGAAGAGTTTTAGAACTCTTGAGCTTTAACATTTTACACCTTGGCTCCATTTGAATAAAATCTTAATTTGAGAATTTAGCAAACTGTGTAATTTGCTAAGGCTTGTGTAACACAAGGAATGTTAGATGGTATCGCTACAGAATCTTGTATCAGTGCTCTGTGTTATCACAGGTGATTACACATCCACAGGAATACAGATTTCTTACAGCTCTGCAATGAGAATAGCCCTGATTTTAAAATGGATAATATGGAACTGGTAGTAACACTGGCTTGCAACACAAATGCATCTATGAAGTAGAGGTATTACAAGGGGAGAAAAGCATGAAAAGTCATGCAAGGAATGTGAACAAATCTCTTTTTCATATAAGCCTATGCAAGGTACATTGCTTCCTTTTGAACTCTGTGCCTCTGAGCTTCAACAACGTCAGCATGACAACTTGTTTCTTTTCTAGACTTCATACACTCCTTGTGATTGCCTTGTAAGTCTTGTGCCAGTTCAGCCAGAGAGGTCAAGGCCGATTTGATGATGATTCTATGATATAAATAGGAGGAAGGTTATGGAAAGGTTGCTGAAGTTGGGGGGTGTGTGTGTGCATGTCTGTGTGTGTTGGAGCTGCAGAGTTAAAAAGGTTGGCACAGTGCCAGACCCCCCTACTCATCTGTCCCTGTACAATCTGTACATTTGCTATGTGTTTGGAGTCAGTGGACTTTGTTTTATGTATGAATTGTATATTAAAATAAATGCATTAAAATTTATAAATATTTATTGTTCACAATACACTGGTCTCCAACTGCTTGTTCCTTCTCTGTATTTTCAGCTGACATGTTTTCTTGTGCCTTTGATTTGTAAGCTACGATACACCATTATGTTGTAGTCGTTTTCTTGCTTGTTATATCCTTTTTGTTATGATGTTTCTTCATTTTACTCCCATCAACTTTCATTGTCTTTAATTATGTCCCTGAACTTGTAAAGCTGTTTCTTTTAACAATGGGTACTTTGGAAATGGCAACAATTGCTTTTCCATGAACTACAAGGCAGGAAGTGCATTGTTTCTTTAAAAAAATTACCAGATGTTTTTGAGTGCTGACTACTAACATAAAAAAAGCAACCCAGAAACTATTATTTTCCAAGTTCTCTAAGTGTAGTTTTGTTATTGTGTAACTTCTGCTTGCATTTAACTGGGAATTACAGCCTATGACAATACTACAGAATGGAATTTCTATCAAGCTGAGTGCATAAAGCTGGAGCCCATCTACAGGAATACTGACTCCGTGGAAACAGACCATAGGTTGTTTCTCTTGCACAATGCAGGCTCATCAAGAGGGTGGCAATTTGAAGAAAGGAAGGGTTCTCCTGAGTGACCTATAGTATAGTTGTAGTTGATCTGAATATGCTCTTCTGTTCTGTTCCCCCTTGCTTCTTAACCCTCTCCTTCAGCTGGGGATCCTGGCTTTGCTTTTCAAACAGAATAGGATCTGTTATTAAGAAGTAACAGACTGTCGTGGCTTAAACCCAGCCAGTTCATTCATTAACCTCCCCTTCTTTCCCTCCCCCTACTCCTGGAGGGATGGAGAGGAAAATCGAAAAGAATACAACTCCCACAGGTTGAGATAAGAACAGTTTAGTAACTAAGGTATAACACAAACCACTACTGCTACCACCAATAATAACAATGATAAAGGAAATAACAAGGGAAGAGAATACAACACCTCACCACCAGCCGACCGATAACTCACCCCCCCAGCCTGACCAAGCACTGACTGATACCTCCTCCAACCCCACAGACTACCAGCCCTTCCAGGTAACTCCCAGTTACCTCCTGGGCATGACGTGCTGTGGTATGGAATACCTCTTTGGTCAGTTTGGGTCAGGTGTCCTGTCTCTTCTTCCTCCCAGCTTCCCCTCCTCCCCGGCAGAGCATGAGGCTCACAAAGTCGGCCAAATCAAAACACCATTGTTATCAGCTCTGTTCCCAGGCCAAAAGTCAAAACACAGCACTGCACCAGCTACCAAGAAGGAGAAAAATGACTGCTACTGCTGAACCCAGGACACAGACAAATGGCAGAGAAAGAAAGAATTTCTGAGAGCGTTTCACTGATGGCACTGGCAGTGTTTGGCTCTTGCAAGATCAAAACAATTTATACTGTCAAAGGTGAAACATTTTTGCTGTATACAACTAGAGTATCCAGACTCTCTCCTTCCACAGCACAGTTAACTGAAGGGCCACCTTCAAAAGCACCTGGGAACAAGTAAAAGCCTTTTTGTTGACTGGATTTGGCCAGCAGGCAGCCAGGAAGGTGTCTGAGCATTGACAATTGCAAATCAAAGGAAGGAAACCCCTTTCTCCCTTTGCATTCCCTGTACTTTCTGTGTCCAGCTCAGAGCTGGTGACTGGGTCTGGCTGAAGCAATGTGTTGAGGATGGACAAGGAGAGCTGGGCTGTTTCATGGCTGACTCCTGCGAGGCAGCTGGCACGATGGCAGGAATGCACCTGCATTGGGAACATACTTTCAGCAACTGTGTCTGCTTAACCTCATCTTTCAGTGTCAGCAATGGGCCGTTTGACATCAGCACAGCGAACACTGCATGCAAAGGGTGAGGGACTTGCAAAAGACAAAATGGCACCAAGTACTGACAGCAAAAGGACTGTGCTGTGAGAATGGAGACAGAAAAAAAGAGCAGGAAACTGAAAAAAAACCCAGAGAGAACAAGACTGCACAGCTGCAAAAGTGATTCTCAAATATCAGCCGCCAAAGAAGTACTATAATCAGAGTCAAAATTACAAAAACAAACAGAACTTTCCAATGGAATTCGTGTTCAGGTCGTAGCTGGAGCAGACAGTGAAATTAAAAGGACCATGTGTGGTGCCAGGTGTAGTTACCTCTGAAAAACATGGCAAAGGGCAGCGATTTGAGTCCATCCAAATCAGTTATGGTGTTCCTTGTGCTGTTCCTGCTTGTGGCCAGTCTGAATACAGCACCGGCATACCCGCAGCTGGTTATCTGGTCTCCTCTGACTGGGGCAAATGAACATTCCTTGTCCTGAAGTGCAGAGGTTATTGACAGAAAATACCCAGTGCTTCACGCACGGCCAGTGAGTGCATTTTATTTCTCATTCCAAGTTAAAATGTACACTTTAAATGATAAAAGTGTATTTTTTACATGGACGGTACAGTGAGAAGACATTACCCTCATCACAAATAGCTGGAGATTCGCTCTGCCTGCTGTTCCCAGGTTACATGACTCCAGATCAGAAGCTGTTCATGATGGACCGATACTCTCTCTGATGTTCCACCAGTCTCAAAAATACTTCGTATTTCTTGTCGTAAAATCTGTACCAGAAAGTTAATTTCAACAGAGCCCAAGGTTTTAAGTTTTAAACCCCCTGTATTATACATATTTACATCCATTGCGTAGCATCAAAGCAGCTTTGACTCCTTCAAAATTACAACTTTTACTGGGATCAGCGTCCTCCCAAAGTGCAGCTCCCACCCAAATGGGTGACTGCGAGTTATAATTACACCTTTCATTCACCCCACAGCAGGCTTTGATTTCCAGGCGCTTTTTACCTCCAGAGCCCTTCGCTGTGGGAGCATGGGCACGGTGCGACCTCGCTGCTCTCCTGCCCGTTTACACGGCCCGGAGAGCCCCGGGACTCACGGCCCGCATCCTTCAGCCCCCAGTCCCCGGTTTCCGGAGCACCCATTGCTGTCGGAGTCCGCCCCCCGGGGCCGCCCGCCGCCGCCAGGGGGTGCCCGCGCCCCGCCGTGCGCCGCCGTCGGGAGCAGCAGCGGGCGGAGCGGCCCCGCAGCGCCCCGGACACCGGGCACCGGGACCCCAGTACTCCAGGGCTTCTGCAGCCCCTCGGCGGGGCAGGGGTGAAGCTGCGCGAAGCTCCAAGTGCCGCGGGGCCCGCAGTCTCAGCCGCTCAAAGCTCCCGCGGCCCCGGCACAGCTCCTCGCATCCCTGCAGTTGCGGGTTGGAGTTCGCTTGCTCAGGAAAGCCGTCGCGGGCAGAGACTTAGGGCAGCTCAGAGCCCACTGACAGCAAATTACAGCCTTCACCTGGGGGCAAGCGTGGTAATCTGTGGGGCTATAACGAATCTGGAGCAGGACTTTCCCAAGGGCATATGGGGACAGGACAAGGGGAAATGGGTTTAAACTGACAAAGGAGAGATTGAAATGAGACATTAGGCAGAAGTTCTTCCCTGTGAGGATGCTGAGGTGCTGGCACAGGGTGTCCAGAGAAGCTGTGGCTGCCCCATCCCTGGCAGTGCTCAAGGCCAGGTTGGACAGGGTTTGGAGCAGCCTGCTCTAGTGGAAGGTGTCCCTGCCTGTGGCAGGGGTTGGAATTGGATGAGCTTTAAGGTCCTTTCCAACCCAAACCAGTCTGATTCCATGGTAATCCTTCAAAAATGGGGGTGATAACTACTACTGCATTCAGTCAGGGCTATAAAGAGACAGGCCTTAACTTCACACGCCATAAATCCTCACAGAGGACCCCACAAAAGTCAGGATTACCTTTTATGCTCATGGTTGGGCTGCACAACTCTCCCAACTTTCCCCATTTTCGCCATGGCCTCCTAGTAAAAGACAAACACAAAGTGGTAAAGCCTGGTTTGATTTAAAATACTTTTTGACAAGAACAAGATGTTTCAAAACCAATCGGAACATTACTGATGTATTTTGTTTCGGCTGAACAGGCCAGATGGCATAAAATATGTTCAATCCCATTATATAGTAGTCATGAGAACAAAGTACTGCAGACCCCTCAGTAAACCAAAATCTGTTTCTCTTTCTTACTGGGAGTCCGATGCAGAACAGACTTATCTTTTGTTATTTACACAAACCAAAGGAAATGTTTGACAACGCATCCCCGGAGGGGAGATTTCTCAAATAAAATGATACTGTACATGAGATCCCTTGATCATATTCATGAAGTATCAATTCCCTGCAGCCAGAGAGGCTTAAATGTGCTCCAGAGGCTAAAACAGACTTGCAAAGTTCTGTTATGGACCCCACAGCTACCCTCAGATTCCAGTATAAAAGGTGTAGGAGACTGACTTTGATCCTACTCTGCTTTTGGCCAAAGCCAAGTCAGACGAAGGGATGCAGCAGAATTCCTTGCAGAAGGAGTCTCTGGGATAGAGTCACATGTGGAAGGGAGAGGATGGAATTATCTCTGTGAGATTCTGAATTTCTGTGCATTCTCCTGAGCAATCCCACTGGAATGAAACGAAGCATTAAAGCAATAGCTTTCAGATGGAACAGGGCTGAACATAAAAGATCAGGATTCAACAACCAGTGTCTGAGTAAATCTCAGTCTATGTCATTTCTACGCAGCACCCTAAATCTATTTCCATGTTCCTGCCCAAAGCACAGCACGGAGCATATCGGAATGAACCTGGAGATCAGTCAGCCTGCGCTGCTGCTGGAAGCCACCTAACCAACTTTATATGTGGAACACCTACTTTCTATATTTGTCAACTTCAGGGGTTAATTCTGGATGAAATCATGGCTCCACCAAAGCAAAAAGCACTGCCAGTGACGGTGCAGTCAGGGTTTTACTCTGCCAGGGCTTCCGGTAAAACAGCAGGGAGCATTTCTCTGCACTCCTATGCCCATACTCTTTTGTATGTGCAGAAGTTGCTTGTACTTTGATTCCCTGAGAAACACCCTTGAAATAACACTTCCAGCGAGATAGGGTGTTCTTTTCTCTGGGGCATGTGAGCCTGCTGGCACTGACTCTGCACACCAGCCAGATTAAAGTACTGGCATGGAAAGGTTGATATCTTTCCCAGTAAGTGTAATAGGCATTTTATTCCCTGTTCTTTAACAGGGGACACTAGCTCAAGCATTGTTCCTGCTTACAATAGCCCATCTTTTACTTATCCCTTACAAGGCCAGCTGGATTTAGAGGCTACCCAAAAAAATGAATGAATACCCAGAAAAAACCCAACTCAAAGACAATTCCTTCTGTTGCAATCAATACTGCTTTTCCAGATAGTGTTGCCTCTTAAAGAAGGCTTATGGCAGAGCCCCTTGAAGCCCTCTCACTAATGGAAAGAGTCACTTTGCTTTCTGTTCTCTGCTTTACGTCCCCTTTTCAATTGCCCTGGAGATACTGCATGAAAATGAAACCAAGACATCTAAAAAGTCTCAGACAGATCCACTTTTTCCCACATGTGCAAAGAAACATGAAAGGGAGGAACAGACTTTGCCACTCACTCCTCCATGCACGTGCAGGACTGGCTGCTGCTGCTCTGTTTGGGCATCACTAAGAGGACAGGATACAAACAGCACCATTCTCAGGACATGTTCTGCTTCTGCCGCAAGTGCTCTACACACTCATGTTCTGCTTTACTGTGGGGCCTCTCACCACTTCCAGTGCTGAAAAACACATTACTGCCTCTTTGGGAGATCAGCCAGCCTTTTGAGATAAACCTATCTTCGGACGGGTTTTATTTTTATCCTGTTACTCATCTAACTCCAGGTCTCCTCAGGCTGGTTTGAGAGAGAACACACCCCAGTGCCGAGGCCACCAGATGTGGAAGGTGTGAGGGCAGCCTGGCTCAGTTCTGCCATCCCGAGCCCCAACCCTGGCTCAGGCTCCTTCCTGCACATCCCCTTGCTCTCCACCTCTCCAACCACCTTGCTGGTGCCCAACACCGCACACGGCACATGTGACACACCAGCTTTCAGACCTAGTGCTTTGCAGCAGTGGTGTTCAAAGGGTGAAGCCAGGTCTCCACAAGGTTGATGAAAGCCTCCTATGCTCCCTGTGAGATCTCCCCAAACCCAAAACCTCTGGCACAGAGATCCTATTTCCCTGCTGGGCAGCTAATACTGCTCCCATGGGACCAGGAGCAGGAAAGGTAGAGAGGTCCCTAAAGGAAAACTGCTCCCTCAAGGCCTCATCCAGACTAGGAAACCAGGCCTGGCTGCTGCTAATCTTCTGCTGGCCTACCCATCTATCCACCTTTTGCTAAGGAAGCAGATGCCAAAGCAATCTTTCCAGTTTATCAGCAAAAAACTTGCTTGTATCTTTAAATCCACTTGAAAATACATACTTTGAGGATCCAGATCCAGAGCATTAAGGTCTCACAGCAACCACCACGGCAATGCAAAATAACATGTGAAGAAAATACCCAGCCAGCAATTTTCAACAACTCACTCATTCTAGGTTGCTCCAAATGCCCTAAATGAATTCCCTCTCTTAATTTGCCTTTCAGCTCTCTGTTTTTGTGTTGTTTAAAGTCAGTTTGGTCATTGTTAGTTTGAACAAAAACTTTACTCCCGGAGGAGAGTCTTTTCAACAATTTTCTGCGGACAAAGAGGAACAGAACATTGAAAATATGAATTTATAATGAAATAGGAAACAAAGGAACATTAGAATCGCAGAACTGAATCAGATCAACCTTGTGCGCTGTTCTCTCTCCAACAAAGCCTTAAATATAGCAAAGTGATAATACTGCTGTTCAGAAATAGTTTGTTTGAGGGTTGACATCCAAATCCATAATTCCAGTCCCCAAGAATTTCACAATCTTAATTTGAATGACGCTCTATCATCTTTTTTGTTTGCCAGTCTAGACTGTACAATGAATACAGTGACTTAAACACAATGAATTCTCTCTTAAAACAAAATATTTTGTAAAATTGCTTTTTAATCATTTCTTTTCTCTCTTTCCATAAAGGCTACGGCTATAAATAAACCCTGAAAGTTCGCATTTGATCATCGTTTCTAAAGGCTGGGCAAGAGGCAAGTGAAGGGTTTACACAGAAGAAAAGAGAGGCACTGTGGAGCAGAAATAAAGGGATGCATTCATGATTTCTAACCTTTTGTTAGAGTGTCAAAGCTGAGACAGATACAAGCCAGTAAACACTCTGCTTACCATGGAGAGAGTCAGTCAAACGGGGTTACCCTGACCAGGACAAGGAACCCAGGCCCAGGGAACCAAATTCTCCAGGGCCCACCAGGATTGCTGCTGGAAAGGCGACCCAGCTGGGGAGGTGAGTAGCCATTCCAGTTCACTTGGTGCTGGTGCCTGAATTCTACTCTTCAGTATGATCTGAGGCAGGGGATACGTTTAAGACACCAGGGCAGCTTCAAAGACAGTAGATCTCCCAGAGGAAACCCTATCTGGAACTCGGAGAAAAACCTATCTTCTAGGAAGATCCTCCTTTAACACAGCATGTGAAAGCTGGACATTTCAACCATTCTCACTTTAATTATGGAAAGGGTTTTTAACACTGTCTGTCAGCCACCGTGCAGCAAGTTGTTCTTTCATGCCAGGAGGCACCAGGAGCCCTCAGAAAGTGCTTACAAGGGCTCCCTTTAGACTGGGAGACCAGTCTTCTCCAATTCCCTACCCAATGGGCTCCTATAAGATCTGTCTCAGAGCACTAGCACAATCCTGCTCATCCCACAACAGAAGCCCATCTCCCTTGGACTACAGAGGGAGCCAAGGAAGATCAGCCCACTCGTGAAGAGTCCTAAATCTGCTTTTCAGTAGTGACTCCAGGACTTCTGTGGCTGATTATTACTGAAAATTAATGGGATGTAGGCCCTTAAAAGCACACATCAAATAAGAAATCAGATTTAGGGATGTCAGCCTTGGCTAAGGAAGTCAAGTAACAAAATCCCATTGAAATGAATGAGCTGGGAACATCAATTCCCTTAAGAATTTGGGCTTTTGCTTTATTTAGGTACTTCTAAAATTGTATATGAAGTTAAATGGATGAGGCATTTGAGCATAAATGCAATTTCCCAGCTGTTTTCTCCCCACACAGTCATTTTGATAATCCCCCAAAATGTTTGGACTTTTACCTAACAGAGTTACTAACGGTGAAAACAACCATATATCATCTCAAATTTTACTGTACAATTCCAGTGGCTGAAAGCATTTGGCCTGCACATACAAAAACACCCAGGAAAGCTCACCAAACTGTGGGAGTACATCATGCTCCAGTGAGAGCAATGGCTACTTGGAGGAAGGATCCTTGGTCAATAAGAAAACCGAGAGGAAGACTCCAGTGCAAATGAAGTAAGTTTTCCCAGTCAACACCACTGGTTTATAGCTTGTTCAGTGACAGCCACTGCACCAAGAATGACTGGCCTATGAATGATGGGAAGGATGAAAAACAGCTCTGCTGTAAACCAGTTTGGATTGTAACTTACAACTAATTCAGGAATCTCAGAACAAGCTGGAATGAGATGCTTGGCTTTACTCTTTTTCCTAATCTGAAGTTGTTAATTCACCTCATCTTACTACTTATGCAAAAAGAGGAAATTATAGTGAGTTTTCTTGTGCCAATATAAGCCACATGATCAAATGCTGCCATTCTTATGGCCAAACATGGTAAGAAATCCATACCAGCAAATGTGCTTCTTCACATGTTCCTGAGAATGACACGAGTGTATGTGTGCAAGGCCAGTCTCAATTTCTGAATGACACAGAGCTCTGAAACACAAATTTCACCTTCATTACCCAGAAAACACTACCCAGGTTCCCATTCAGGCCAGTGTTGACTCTCTAGTGGTTTATATAGCTCTGCTGTCACAGATCCAGCATCAGAAGAAAACTATGTAAAAGCTGCCCCATTCACAACAGACTGAAATGTGGGAACATTCTTCCCCACCAGACTGGTTCTGATTTGCAGACCTCAGCAGGTGGAAGTACCTTTAAATGAATATGGCTTTCTTCACACTTCCAAGTCCTCATAGCAAATACCATAAATAACGTTACATGTAATAATTTCTCTGTTCTTCAACAGTGAAGAACCTCTCTGTCACTCATCTCTATTCCACACACGCAGAAGCTGAGCCTAACGGAAGCTAACCCACATCATTTTAAGAAGTCCAGTCAGAGAGATGTATTTGGATTTGAGGGAAATAAACAAACTCCTTGAAACGCTGATGCTCCAGAAATACTTTTAAACTTTTCTAAGAACTGTAAGCAAGGCTGCTATTTTCTTATGTTTTTGCTTACTCAATAGCCTGGAAATGCAAAATTCACCTTATCTGTGCTTACAGGAGTGACATGAACATATTTATGTAACACAGCCCTAGCAGAACATTACTTCTTAGTGGTATATGACTGCATGAAGAAAGCATGTGATGGACCATATACCATATTTTTCTAGTGGTTTCTTTCCCCCCCTTAAATTTGTTTGAGTTATAGGGGCAGATCTTGGCAGCACGCACAAAGCCCCAAATCTGTAACTCAATTCTCTGTGGTATTCTGAATGGAGTGAGCCAAGTTTTAAAACACATTATGGATAAATATTAGAGCTGAGCAAAAATTTCACACCTAAGACCAAAGTGTGAAAATTTGGCTTTCATTCGCTTAGTGAAAAGGTGGAAAACTTCACACAAGCTTGTATTTTCCTTTTGCTCTGTTTCAACATGGATTTCTGTGTTTGTATCAAACCTCAGAGAGTGTGTTTCTGACTGTCTGCGTCTGTAAGTGAGACTGCAGAGAAGGAGGGAGAAGAGGACTGAAGGATGGAGGTTCAGCGAGCAGGACACCAGCTCAGGACTTGAGTTCAAATAAGTCTTTCAGGAAGAGTCACTGGACTTCTGAATCTCGCTATCCCTATGTACAAGAACAGCACTGATTCATCTTGGAGGAATATTTTATGCATTTGTTTGTTGAAGACTGCTATGGGTATCAGGCTGGTGGCTTAGAACCCTACAATGGTTTGGGTTGGAAGGGACCTTAAAGCTCATCCAGCTCCAACCCCTGCCATGGCAGGGACACCTTCCACTAGAGCAGGCTGCTCAAACTCTGCCCTAAACCATGCAGCTTCAGCTGACAGAGGCCAACTGGATGGATCCTTACTACTGAGACAAGGTAGTTTTCTGGTTCAAGCACTGATTCAGGATGCAGAAAGGTTGCAACAGATTCCCTGAGTGACCTGGGACACACAGTTTCCTCTTCTAATTGTCAGTTACCTCTCTTTGAAATAGGCTGTACCCACTGTTTTCCCCTGGTTGGTTTGGCTAGTACACAGAGGTTGCAAACTCCATGTTTGTCCCTAGTTTTGTATTGTGGATGGTACACAGAGCTCTCAGTCCTGCACAGCCCTTCACACCTCATTGAAGTACGTATTGCTTGACCTGTCCTGTACAACAGGAGCATGGTCTTCACTCCTTGGTGTCAGAGACAGGAACAAATGTAACAACAGAGACAAGTGCAGATAAGGCCACTGTACTACTTCTACCTCCAAGCGACTTCTTTTACTCTGCTTCAGTGACTAGACTGAGTGTCAGACAGGCCATAGCTCAGTGTCACACAGAGCTGTGCTTCAGCCAGACAGACAAAGCCATAAGAGGAGCAGCAGTGGCAATGCAGCTGCTGTGAAGGGTGGTGTGTCGCCCCAGCCATGATACTCATTACTTATTCTGCAGACCAAATTTAGACTGGGATGAGGGTCAGCTATGATTGCCACATCATCTATCAGCTGGAAACTATGTTTGGGTCTAAGGTCCAGCCACACTGCCACTAAATATAGGTTGGTTTGTTGTTGATTTGACTCCGCACTCCCCTGAGTTGCCTTTTACTATCAAATAATTAAGCAGTTTGCTTTGTGAGGGTTCCATTGCTGGCACCTCGCAGTGCCCAAAGCTGCTTGGATGCAAACTTGACAGCTTAGCAGGGGTTTCAGTTTACCTGGGCAATGGAAAGAGCCCAAGTGTTTAGCTCCTGTTTCAGTTTCACAGATTGCTGGGACTGGGTGCCATGAATCAACAGTCTACGGGCAACACCTAAGCAGTCTGCACCAGAGCTGGGGCACGGTTTAGCAGCACTCGCCCTCATAAGAGCTTGCATGGCTTATTCATGTGTCCAGTTCACAGTGTCCGTGTGTGAAGAACTGAGATAGCTTTACCATGGCCAGCAGAGACACTGATAAGATACAATCACAATAGCACAGCGATCTGCCCAGCTGGCAGCTTCCTTGCCAAAAGAGAAGCACCCTGACTACCCACCAACTAACAGCAACAGTACATTTCCCTCACCCCCTTCTGAGGTGGAATAAATTTGCTAACCAGGCACAGCATCACTGTGACAATAGACTGAGGTTTGTCCATATAAACCACATGAAAATCATAGAATCACAGACTGGTTTGGGCTGAAAAGGACCTTAAAGCTCATCCACTTCCAACCCCCTGCCACAGGCAGGGACATCTTCTGATACGGGTTGCTCCAAGCCCCGTCCAACCTGGCCCTGAACACTTCCAAGGATTTTAACCCACTCTTCAGGCTTGCAAATGTTATGCTGACAGGCAGCTCTATTTAATGGCAAGCAAGCTCACCTGGGAGTCAAGAGAGCAGATGTGATGCAGGGCACTGCATTACTGAGCTAAATCAGCACTCTTCCTACTCACTGCTGCTGGTGATGGATAAACTAAGCCTGGGAGCACTGCTCCTCTGCATAACCTGAGTAAGTTATTGTGCTTCTCTTGCTCCCTTCTTACCTTCTGCTTACAGTACCTGTCCTAATGCTTCTCCCATCAATTTCAGGTGGTAAAACCTTTGGGGCAGGCAGGGCAGGTGTGTGATTCCACACTGACTTGCACAACAGAAGAAATGAGGTGGACAGAAAGCAGAATTTGGACAGGGGAGGGTAAGCGAGAGAAGCTGTAGAACAAGCATCGGCACAGGATATCCTGACACTGGGCTGTGTACTTGACACAATATTTAGTTGAACTGCACCACTTCCTTAAAGGTGCAAAACTCAGAGTTATTCAGCTGATCTCTTTCCACATTCCTGCTGAACATGCATGAATGAACATAGAGCTTTCCTTGCGTTTAGCCATTGAGCTCAAACTTTTATTTGCCATCTGGCAATGGATTGGGGGGTTAATTGGGGGAAGGGGATAGGAAAGGGGCTTTTTTCCCCCCCTTTTTTTTTCCTTTTTGCATCTGTATTTGCTTTATGAGCTATGGCCAAGGCATCATTTACACATGGGGACCGGGATTGGGTTCTCTCAATTCTTTCCATATGTTCACTTCTGCTGTCAAAACATTTTTCAGATCTAATTAATCTGCACACGTCCCTCTGTTCATTTCCCCACTCGGGGGGTTTAAGCATTTTGGGGGGTATCTAGCTGGGATCCTGTTATAACAGCAACTTCTGCCTGCACTTTGCTTTAGGGCTACTCCTTCCAGAAAATGAATCTATTTGCAGCACTTCACTCTTCTCTGTCTCATTATTCTGTCCCTATTTCCATCACTGGCTGAGGAGACTTCCCTTTTTCCCTCATCCTTCACATATATTCTTTGCCATGCTCCAGTGCCTACCTGAGGCTAATGAGGTAAATCCCTGCTGTGAGTTTTGATTTGGGATTATTTTTTATCTAGTGAATCTGATGTGTGGTTTACTATAAAAAAAAACCAACCCTGCATCTCAGAAATATGCTTACATTTTATCCAGTCTGGATTGCATTTGGGAAATTACCCTGGACAGGGGCTCATAAAAACCAAGAGACCTTTAAAGAAAGAGTTCACTACTGTAAACTGGTGGAAGGTTCAAATGTTAAATCAGGAGGAAAACTGCATTAAAATATGGAGAGAGCCATTCTAGTAACCTTACAGACATCCTATCTCCAACAAAAGATTAAAATATCACTGAAAACTGGTATTTTATAGATACCCAAAGTCTGGTGGGCAGAGAGTAAAACCCAGAAGAAGTGAGACATCTAAGAGGTTAAAGCTGGACTGAGTAGCCATTTCTCCGTGTGAAGCACAGTACAGAGAAGAGAGCTGTGTGTGTCAAAAGGCATCTGGTGTCCTTGCTCTGACTGCCACAAACGAGCAGATAGCATCCTTTTCTACACACAGTTCCAGAAAGGATCTTTCTTTCCCAAATTAGAGGCTGCAAGTGACTAAACTGGGTGAGAGCTGAAGCAAGGCACTGTGGTCATTGTAGAGGGGTGGACAAGATCACCTTTAAAGGTCCCTTCCAACTCAAACTATCCTGTGATATGATGATTCTATGACCAGCTGATGATACTGTCCTGTTTTGTTTAGGTCTGAAAAGCAGAGGCAGACAGGGATGAGGAGTTACTGCTCTCATCTGCTCTTGTGCCATTAAAACTGTCCTCTAAGAAGAGTGCTGTTCCTTAAAAGTAGTTTAAATACTGGATATTTATTGCTACAAAAGTTTGGAAAGCCCTTGATTCCTTAAAAACCTGGGAAGCCTGCTCTGACAGATGGGTCAGCCAGTCTGTAGCCAAAGGTGCTCAACCGGAACTATGGAATACCTGTAGACACAGAATTCAGAGAGATTTATGTGAGGAAACTGTAACAGTCACTTCAGAATAGGTGTTCTGCTCCCCTTGCTCCTAAAATGTTTGGCTTGTATCTCTTGAAGACCATTAGGAAATGGTAAATCCAGTTTTCTAGCATTAAAACCTCTCTGTAAATAGGAACCTCTCTATCTTGCACAACCTCTTTGTGTATTACAATTATAGGGTTATTACATAGAAAAACCTGTAGGCACCAACATACACAAACTCATTGGGAAGAAACTATTCTTGCTGGTGAACGTCAAAAGTTACACTCCTCACTGTTCTAGTTATCTGTCTGGCCTGACGTGTTTCTATACAAAACCAAACCCAAGGACTATTAATGCCCACCTGCCCCAGAGCCATAGAAAAGCCTTTGGTTATGGCAATACTACATAACCTCTTTTAATGAGCGTATCTAAACCCAGCACTGCCAGCAGGAATTGTTCAAGGTACCCAAGGCATCTTCTTCCTTAGGAGATCTTCTAAGAAAGCATTTGTATTCATTTGGCAAACAGAAAAGGAGCACATTTTATAATTGACTGTGCCCAAAACAATAGCTGGTTCTGTCTGCAAACACCCCAGTCTGAATTCAAAGTGCAGGCAACATGTGAGTCAGTCGGCAAGCGGTAGCAGAGTTTGGCTGGCTCACAGCCCGAGATCTAATATAGCAGCGTCCTGCCCCAGGGGTTATCTTTAAAGCTGAGATCTTGCAGAGAAGAGCACACAAGACACACTCCACCTTCCCACCTCCACGTTTTGGCTGGGTGGGAGGGCTGGTGAGCTTGTGTATAAGCTCTCCTTTTCATCTCCAGACAAACAAACTGAACCCCTCCAGAAGGTTCTCACAACACCCAGCCAGTCGCCATCCCTACTTTGCTGTCCCATCTTATCACCCATTTTTTAAGAAGCCCCCAGTGATCTGCACCTTGTGGCTCCTATTTCCAAGCAAACCTTGCCCCTTCACTCCAATGAGAAATGTCTAACACACTGCTCCTGAAGTGCCTGTGGGGGAAAGCTCTTTCCAGCACAACTTCAGTGACTGTAAGGAGGGCAGTCGGATCGGATACCTCGACTCCCAAATTTTGATCTTGGAAAAGTCACACAAGCCTTCAGCACCTCAGTTTCACATACATTTCATGGGAATCAATAACAACACTAGATTAACATCAAACACTTAAGGAAACCTAGCCAACGTGGGACCCAACTGAAGGAAAACCACTTTGTGCTTCACAACTCAGCTGATCCTAAGAACTGAGCCAATTCCTGCTGCTGAGGATCTGTCCTTTTTATTTAAAGACAGCAAGCTGAGAGAAGAGATGAATAGCAGAGACTCAAATGGCTCATGGAGCTTTTCACTTGTAGGTCACCAATCAGAACCTCGGCGAGGTCAGCGTTTGCGAGTTCTCGTGGCATGCAAGCTTTTTATAGTGTCCTTTGCAAAGGGGATTTATTGGTTTCAGATTAATTTCTATTGCATGCAGTTTTCACGCCATGAAACCCTCCATTGTTACAGCCCACTCCCTGTTAACCCTTTGCAAAGCTACACAAGAGAAACTGCTACCACCACCTGAACAGCTCGCCTCTTAAATTTATACTTGAAGAAGCGTTCTAACTGTGAACTGAGCCTGGGTGACCTCAAAGAGCCTTTCCTAGCCTTGGGTAGAGGCACAGCCATGAGAGGAAAGTTGTACCGCAGCTGTACATACTGTTCCTTGCTCATGCATAAATTGGGAAAGGCAGAGCCCAGCTCTGCAGGCTTGTTCTTTACTCCCCACAGGGACCCTGCAGCCCTCGCTGGGTCTGCTCATGGAGAAAGAGAAGTGTGTGTGCTGGCAGCAGCACAGGCCTATTCTTTGCAGAAAGTACTTTCTGAAAGGAAAAACAAAACAGAAGAAGCAAAAATGAACAACTCTATCATTATCCAATGTGTTGAGATCTCAGCAGAGATCATTTCAAAGATCCATATTGTTTACAGCAGCTGATGAGTCTAACAAGTGCTGAAGCTGTGCTCTCGCTTAAAGTGCTAACATATTTACAGTTTCAATCCTGTCCTTAGCACTTATCTGTCATTTCAAGATGAATGCTCCTTTTGTACCAGCTAATTACTTGCACGAATACTCCCCTAGCTCCAAATCCCAGATTTGTTTCGCTTTTCCATTAGCAGCAATTTTGTACTTTGGAAATTGCTTAATATGGCAAATCCAAAACAAAAAAGCTAGGTTTTGCTCAAAGGTATTTCTTTGCCTGTGACAAGTCTAGAATGGGAGGAGGGGAATTAACTTATTTTTATCCGATGAAAGTCTTATTTTTACTATACAACTTTTCTAAGCACACTTACCCATTGTTCTGCTCTGGTGTGGTTATTGGTATTAGAATAATTTGTGGAGATCTATATAAACCCAGCCTGGATTAGCAAGAGGTCCAACTAATTTCTTATGCTCCACAATCTTTATTCTCTCTATATAATACAATTCTCTATATATAATACATCAAAAATGTGGTAGGGTCCTATCCTGCCCCCTCCTCTTCCAACAAACAGTAGGACCACGTGCAACTGGGAAGCTGTCAGTCATTTCATTTTTACAGGAGTAGAAGGAATGTGGCCATTGGACAGCTCAGTAACTCAATTTAAAAAAATACAACCCAGACATGCAAGGAAAAGGATACACTTCTATCCAGGAGGCCTTATCCTGTGGAATGTTTTACATTACAGTCATCGGGTTACTGACCTGTCACAAACCACTTTCAGATGCAAATCACAAAATGCTCAGCAATGCAAGGCGCATCTGTTGTTCCTGCTAATTCTGATCCCACTGCAGTCAAAAAAGCAGAACAGCTGATTTTCAGCAGTCTCCAGCAAGTGCCTACAACTCCAGTTTAGAAGGCTCCACACATGAGCAAAAAGACTGCCCAGTCTCTCAGTTGTGTTAGATACAGAGTTAGATGTCTGAAGCTACAAGCCTGTGAATGAAAACACCGATCCTGAATTAGCCTCTGTTGTTCCTAAGGGATTGCCAATACAAACCGTGAGTGAATTTGTGCTTTAAGGGATGTGGTCTCCTGTTCCTGCCCAAATATTTTCTAAAACCAGGAATTCTGCGTATGAAAGTGTGTTTCATTGTAACTGTATAACACAAGCTTTAAAAGTGATGAATGCTGTAGATATTAAACATTGATGTAAACTTCAGAGCTGTAGTCAGGTCATACTGCACAGGACAGCTTTCATATTATATACATGGCAATGCAAATTACCACACATCATAAACTGGCTTCAGTTCTAAAGTCAGATGTTTTTTTTTTCCCATTCAGAAGTCAAAAGACATTCCAGTTATGTGCAACTGAGTTGTCAGTCTGCTGGCCTTTCCACTCTGACTTATTTTAGTCCACCAGAGCAACACCACTGGCATCAGCAGAGATTTTTCTTGCACTTTGCGTTCTAGCTCCTTTACCATAAGTATAAAAGCAGCCTCTAAGGTACTCAGACATCACTAGATCTGCTTCACAAACCAGCTGGATGAAGAACAAAGTTAAACAACTTGCCCAAAGTCACAGACAGAGGCAGTGGCAAAGCTGGGAATAAACTCTTGGGTTAGGTAACATATCCTGTTTTCTCAATGCAAAATTCTGCTTTTATTTATACCAAAGTAAACTCAGAAGAACTCAATACTACAGCAGTTTATGTTAGATTTGAACCAGTACTGCTGATGACAGAGTGTGTCCCATTACCAGGCTGCTAATAAGAACTACATTGGCAAGTAAGGCTTTTTTCCCCCTCTATCACTAAGAAATACTACACTACATTTTATGTGATATTTGTTTGATCTGTAAAGCCAGGCAATCCAGCTCTTATCTCAAGAACATTAAACAAGCCTGCAGATTTGAGGTGCCTAACAGTTCTGGACATTCCTATCTGTTCATACTTGAGGAGTTATAATAGGAACAGGCATGCTGCTTAACAAAGAAAAGCCCTTCTTCCTTAACCCCTACTGCTAATGCTATGGGAAAAATACAGCATGCATGGGTGGAAGAGGTGCAAAACTCCCTCCAAGCCTAAATCCTGCTGCTGTGTTGCAGATATAAGGTAGTATCTATGCATAGTAGGTTTCCCTCCTTTCTGAAGTCACAATCTAAACAACCGCAAATATCACCATTGGGAGAAATGGGGGAGTTACAAAACATAGCCAAAAATGTGGATGAGAGGATAAGCAGGCAGAGAAGTGCAAAGGCAGCAAAACGAAACGCTCCTGTGAAACGGATCCCGTGTAATTAGCCACTAGAGGGAACACGAGTCCTGCTGCTTCATTAAGGTGCAATCACTTCTAACAGTGGGGCACTGAGCACCTTCCCTGCAAGCTCTGGAGTGGGACAAAGCTTTCCTGACCTTTGTATTTCTCTTTCCTCTTTCAGGTCTGTATAGGCCTTGGCACAAGCAGTGACCAAGACTCGAAGAATGCATCCTATCTTCTACCTACAATTAACTAGTTTTGGACCAGAAGTATTAACCAAAAACCTGGGAGCAGAAAGGAGGAGATGAAGGAAAGGGAGAGGACCAAGAAAAGAGAAATGGCAAAAGAGGTGAGGCTGTCTTTTTCAGGAGCATACACTTTGGTGTTGGTAGGAGGAAAGAACCACTACATACAGCTCTAATGCAAACCATGTGAGAAAGGTGGAGCAATGCTCTGCTGGTTTTACTGGACTGAGTTAGTGGTTGGGAGGGATGGCAAGAGACCTGCATGAGAAAAATGAATGAGGCAAAAAGGAGAAGCCCCTCTCAGGCCACTTCATCTCTGCCGCTGCTGCTGAGGACACAGACCTATTCAACAGCATGGCTAGGGCTGAATCACAGACAATCTTTTCTATTACCATAAAAATGACAAATAAGTAATAGTTACAGCCTGTAAACACAAGACTCAAATTAAATAGAGTTCTAAGTGGTACACTGTAACTGGAAGCAGGATTCTACTCCTATTAGAGCCAGCTCAGCCTAAAGAGTATCAGATGTTACTCAGGCCTTAGAAGGCCTCAGACATAAACTATGTATCTAAGAGAAAAAGAAGTCAAATGACTCATGACAGAGTTTGTTCTAACATAAATGACTTCTTCAGGCTCTTTGCTCTTAAAGGCTTGCCATTTTCAGATCCTGAACAGCTAACCTAGGCAGCTGGCTCCCTTAGCCAGTGTCCTTAGTTTTGTGTACAAAACACTGGCATTTACAAACTCTTATTCCTCTGGCTGAGGAAGGGCAGTTTATTTTAGCACTGTGATCACTGCCATCATAAATCTTTCCTCTTCCAGCTCAAGAACACCGGCACAGCCCCATCAGTGCTGTACCCATAAAACCAGAGGATGCACCTCAATGGTTTCCTGAAGTTTTATAAGCCTTGAGAGTGGACCTGAGGGATCAGCACTGAATGAGACACCAGCCATCCCTTCCTCTTCGGTTATTGTTATGTAGGACACAGGTAAGGGACTGAGACATGGAAAGATTAGGGAAAGAGAGAGGAAAAAAAGAAGAGGAAGGGGAAAGGAAAAGGTAAGAAGGAAGGGCAAAAGGAAGGGAAGAAGGAAGGGAACAATAGGAAAATCAACAGATGACAAATGAAGTGGAAAACCAAACCAAACCAAACAAGAGAGGCACAAACAATAAGGTGGCAAGAATACAAGAGGAAAGAATAAACAGCAACAGAGTGGGATTAGGGAGAGGGAAATGGTGGGGATACTGGGGATCTAGTGCCAAAAAACAAAAGCCCCATTCTCCTCCACACCTATCTTCTTTATCAGGTTTCCTTTATTCACCTCCCATGCCTGGTTGTCCTCTGGGATGAGTGCAACTTCCATGTCCAGAAAGCTGAAAGTTTGGCATTTTGTGTCTTATGGCAAGTGTGCTGACTATCCAGTGCTTCCTGAGGGACAAAGTTACACAAAGCAAATGGAAAGCAAAGCTTGCTTAGTCTGCCTTTCATGCAATGCAAGAATCATCCCTTAGATGGGACTATTGCAAAATTAAACAACCTTACAACCACAACCAGTAAATAATGAGTAATGTGCTTGTATACACAAAGCTTTTATACCAACCAGTCGCAGAAAGTGAGGATAGCTCATCACAAGAAGACCCCATTTATCAGAAGGGCTTCAAACAGCTTAGCATCTTTAGGGCCATTACTCATCTCTTTCACCTAAGCTAAGTGCCAGCTTCCAACATAGAGGCTAACACGTGTCCGGTTTATCTGCTGTAAGGCACTTAAGCACTGCTTCCCTCAGCCTAGGGTAAAGATACAGGATTCTGTGCCTAAACTACTTCACAGAAATGAGTGATTTTGTGACAACAGATAGGAAGACATTAGTCTGGGAAAATTAGGCAAAAATCGAGCCTTACCAGACATCCTGAAAGCAAAGGAGTCTGATACATGGCTATTACCCTCAGCAATATTTTGCTGAATATGTCCAAGGTGCTTAACTCAGTTCTGAGCTACAAGGCTCACCAAAGAAGGAACCTTCCAAATGCAACACATTATCATCCTCCACCCCATGGTTTTGGGAAGAGAGGTTGGGTTGGGTGACGGTACAGCCCTCTCCATGTATTATTGACATGCAGATACTCTTAAGAGTTAAAACTGCTGATAAGAAGTTGGTTTATTTTCCAGAGTGTTTTCCCTTGGAGGGTCCCCTGTGCTTCCAAAAGCTCCAAAAGAGGTGCCATGGTTAGATCTAACCACCCCTCAGTCTGCTTAGCAAGGAGTGCATTGCCACATCCCTTTACCCCATCCCTTGACAAAACAATGTGCTCCCATCAGCGCCTCCAGGCCCACACTCCTCCCTAAGATTTCTACCTGTAAGGGACTATCAGGAAGCTGTGCAGAAACCAGCAACACAGAGCAGGTGCTCACACAAACTGGCCCCACACGTGTACTGAAGGCTAGTCATGCTCCAGGGAAAGCAGCCCCGAGGAGTGCTACACATTAAGTACATCCCTGTAAGTTATTCTTAGCTGAAAACTGCACTTGTGAAAACAGACAGTTTAACTCAGTTGTGCTGCTTATACATGTCTACAAGGCACAGCAAGATATGGGCACAGCGGTTCTCATTATCTGTGGTGTACTGGTGTTTTTCAGTCCCCATCTGGAGGAGTATCTTTGTACAAAAATCTGCAGCTTCTGCTTTTCCATGCCCACTTGGTGGTTTGCCTTTCCTCAAAAGTGACAATTATGGGCTCGCTGATCATTATGTGGACACTTGTCCCAATAAAACCAGAACACAGGCATGACACGATTTCATGTGGATTCTCTGTGCATGTCACTGTCCAACTTCTAGCACCAAACTGTGCCGCAGAAATGTTTCAGCACTGTGGGTGTGAAAAGTTGCTTCAAAACAAGACAGCAAAGCAGGGGTGGGAAAGGTTGTTTTACATCTACATTTAAGAAGCCAGGGAAACAAGAACCTATGGCTTAGCTGAACAAAGAAAGGAGAATGAGAGTTGGAAGTTGGAGGCTGAGGATTGCCAGTATGCTAATAAAACAAATAAAGGTTACGGGATATCCCCTCTACTATTTCAGATCCGTGATTACATGAGCAAAATGAAGAAAATTTCTTTACTCTTAACCACGATAAAATGAAACGTATTGAAAACAGCCAGACAGCAAACACTAGTCTTGTTAAACTATACAGATAGAGCAAATTTTGAGAAGCAAACCCCTCTTGGACCTCTTTAGGAGAAAGGGCAACACACAGGGTGGCAAAAGTATGTTCTAGTAGTGGGAACTACTGGCATCAAATCCCACAACGAAGTGATCTTAA
Organism: Pezoporus wallicus; assembly: GCF_028554395.1. Lineage (NCBI taxonomy): Eukaryota > Metazoa > Chordata > Aves > Psittaciformes > Psittacidae > Pezoporus > Pezoporus wallicus. Next base: position 1,689,972 of record NW_026638088.1, on the reverse strand, counting down.
TGTCCTTGAAAACATTTACTGTGGAAAACCCTCCAGCATTTCAGACAGCTAAAGCTGCGACTCTGCATGCTTGTGCTCTGCCACAGAACAGTCTGATCCTCTGGGCTGACATAGCAAGAGTGCAAATCCCAGATGGAAAATTAATCTCACAATGTAGCCAGATTGAGTTTCCAATTCTTCAGTGCATAACTTGAAGGTTGCTCTGCTCAGCTGCTGAAGAGGTGAGGGCACAGAGACTTTAACTTATGTGACATCCCAGACATCATTTAAACAAGACACGCTCTGAGAAGGACCTTTCTGGCTCCTGACAGTTACAGAGGATCCACGGTATTCAGCTTTCTACTCATCCTTCCTATAAAATATTGCTATCACACTTTTCCCTGCTTAAACGGCCAGGACAGAAGGGGAGTCTCAAGGTCCAAATGACTTCAGCTATGTCTCTGAGTTTGTGGGTAAAATCTGTCCTTAAAATAGAAAGGCAATGGATCACAGTACATCTTAAAGAAAGTATCCATCTATTATGAAGACACATTTATGGTTTGCTCATATTTATGGTTTTCCTCAAGAACAGACAGGGCCAGCAAGCTAGAAGAGCTGTAAAGCTGTGATATTATTAAACTGATCTCATTCTTAGTCTGCTTGAAAAGAACAAAATAAACTAATTGTACCTCTCCTCAGACAAACCCCATCGTGGTCATTTCATGGTTGGTCACAAGAATCTGCAGCAGCACAACCTGAACTATTCTAGGCTGCATATTTCTCCTGCTTGCCAGGTCTTGGCCTTACCGACAGATGAGAAGAATACCATTGGTTTAGTAAGAGTCTCGACTTTGCAGATTAACAAAACACTTAAATCTTCTTCTTTGCCAACATCAGCTGATGTGAGTTTATTAAAAGCTAAAAGACGTGACAATATATGTGTTAAGTCTACAGACAGAAGAGATTATACTTATATACATATGGCTGCTTCTAACAGGGTAATCGGGTCTGTGCACGCAAGATAGAGAACTCAGGTGAGGTCAGTGGAGCTCTGCCAATGTGCAAAGCCAGCTACACCTTCAGCATAAAGACAGAGGATTAAATAAATTTCTTTCATCATCTGAGCAGCTGAGAGGTCTTCATTACCTCTTCAGACCAGCCTTGTAAATGTGAAAAATAAGTCATAAAATCTTTAGCACCACTCTCAGACAGAACTAATAAACTGCAAAGCCACATTGATATCCCAAGACACAGTGCCCTGTCTCCTTCCACTGATGTCCAAATAAAAGGCCATGTTTCATTCCATTTCATTAGTGTGGTATTTCCTTAAACCACCTACTTTTCTAAAAGTAAAATGGCCACATCTCTCAGTACTGGATTTCTGAGATTGTAATAATAATGCCTCCAACGTTAGTACTTCTGTGCCAAATACTCAGCTATTATAAATGGGGAGTTCTGTTATGGCCAATCTATTACACTGAGTTGCTGCAGCTGCCTTTCCTTGTCATGAAAGAGTTACTGAGAAATTCCAAATCTGAACATTTGTGGACTGGATGACATTTAAAATGGAGCACGCTAAGTTTCCACAGAAGGCCAGCACTTAACAAAAGACACCGCCTTTGTATCCTATTACCTACAGCATCCTCGACTGGTTTCTGAATGGGTAATAATATGACCCAATTGCAAGAGCCCTAATAGCCTTTATCATTTCAAGATGTGTCATCTACCAGTGAGCTGTGTGTCAGATTCCTGTTTGGGCTCCCATCCAGTAAAGTACTTCAGCACATGGGCAGTCCTGCTTATCTTCAGCTGAGCTCCTTGCCTACTTGAAAGTGAGATGATGTACCTAAGTGCTTGATTGGATCAGGGCACTGGAGTAAACTGGTGTCACTCCTCTGAAATCCTGGAGCAATGCTGATTTACATTAACTGAGAATTCTGGATTATGATTATGGACTAAGATCATCTGTCATTTCAGTAGCTATATGACCTGCTACAACAAACTTTGACATTTTCTCAGACAAGTTTTTACCTGTAATAATTTCAAGTGATATAAACCAACTACAAATCATGTAATGTGACAATGAACCAAACACTATTGTGCAGCACGTACTGATCTGATAATACATCAAATGTATGACAACATATAGCATTAGACATTGCACTCCACCAAGAACATTTAACAGCAGCAGAGGTACTTCTCTCAACTCCAATATAAAAGGCAGCCAGCGGGATGATACCAAATGATGGCAGCTCTGCTTCTCATAAGAGGACCTTGGGGACTCCAAGGAGATTTGTGTATCTGCACTTCAACAGCATAGCAATGTGGAAATGTTAAAGTTAGTAAAGCAAACAGTCCTCAAATGAGAAGGGCAACAGATGTCAACCAGTATCACATGTCAGTAAACAGCAACAAGACAGAGGGTACTTTTCTTAGCACTTTTGTGAAAGCATCGTGCTATCAGCTCCAGCCACATCTCAGCTGTTTGACTCTCTATGTGTGATTTAACTCCCACCAAGAGAGGATCTCCAACCACATGGAAACACTGCCCACTGAAGTCAGCTGAAAGAAAGTAGAAATGCTTCTGTATATCTATTGTGGCTTGGAAAATGGATAAAAAAATAAAGAATCCCACTCTCAACCTGATTGAAAGCTCATTCTGCGCTTGGCAGAAACAGACAAGCATTTATATTTTTCAGCTTCAATACAGAAGGATCATCCTTAGGGCAAAAGAGTAGTTGTGATTCATCTGCTTTTTACCCTTACTGCAGAAACTTCTGACAGTAAAGCCAAAATATGCTAACTAAAAAGGCACTCTTTGTACCATAAACACCAGGCCACAAGGAACTGGACAGTGGCCATCAAATCACTGCCTTTTAATTTTTCTCTCTCATCTATATTTCTCTAAAGATTTCTGGTAAGAAGGCAGCTGACTCTATACAAAAGCCAGAGGCATTGCCAGTATCTCGGTGGTTTCATGCATGCCATTTTGAATCTAAATTTATTACACAAGGGGGAAAAATCCCCAGCTTTCAATTAAGCAAAGATGTATTGCAGTGTGAAAACACCAAGGAAAGAGGTAAAGGGATAGAGTTCTTGTACTGCTGAGCCACTGCTTTGAGTCCAGGCCTGGTTGGCTGTAAATATACTCCACAGCCATAAAACATCTTAGCTGCTTATGTGGAAAACAGATTGGTTTTCAGCAAGCAGTAAAGCCCACATCACAAACTGCCCATGACATCCCCTAATAGCTTTGCTGCCAGGCATGAGGGAGAGAACAAGAAATGAATGGACTGTGAGGATTCAGCTCTTTTCACCACTAGAATACTGTCTCTAACAGTAGATACAGAAACTGTGCACTGAAATATAAAGTATTTATTTTATGGAGCACAGGTCCTGTCAATAAGGCTGATCATATAGAATACAGGAAGGAACTGTTTGAAAACTCACTTAGATAAGAGGCCATTCCCAGCCAACAGCCTTGTGCAAGGCTGGTCTCCACTAAACCTTGGGCTCAAACTCTACATGTACAGATTTGGAGCTTTTGAAGAAAGGAAGGCAAGATCACAGCATTGCAACACGCTCCTTGTGGAGAGCACGGTGCCTAAGAACAACCATCTCCTTCCTCTGCCTTTCCAAAATCCTCTGATTAAGGCAACAGAAGGAAAAACTCCCTATCCCAACAGGAAGCCCTTTACTAAAAGGTGCATTAATTGGGTGAGGCAAGCCAACGAAATGATGAATTTGCTGCTCTCCTTCACTATGATGTTTACACAAGTTGATTATAGCACTTAATTACTAATTCAGCCTCCTCAAAACCAAGAGTGCTTTACATTTTTAATGAGACGAGGGAAGGCAACATTCCCTAACTCAAGCGGGAGAAGTTGTTTTATTTCCTCTTTTGATTTCCCAAGTTATTACCATTTCTAAGAAAAAAAACTATCTCCTCCCTGATCTTTCACTTGGTTTTTGCTTTTGAAAATATGGAAATGAACACGACGCTTGTATTAATTTCAATCCAGGACCTGACAGGTAATGCTTTGGAAGAGGAATAGAGGATCAGACCATCCACTGAAGCATGTCCATTGAAATAAGTGGAACAAAATTATGCCTGATCCAGAAAGGGAAATAGCCTCATCCCTTCCAGTTCTGTCAGCAAAACTGTTGAATGTGCCCCAGTACAATTTATGGGTGTTCTTATGAAATGCTGTCTATACACAACTGCCAGTTGGGCCATTACCAAGGTTGTGGACTAACTGTTGTGTTCTTTACCTTCATGGTAGTCTGTAACATTTTCATTGTTTAGAGCTGAATACACTGCAGACTGCATGGTCTTCCTGGCTGAGCCTTTTAAAACCTGTGTTATCAGTGGGTTTTGTCACTTGATTTTCTCCTTTTTGGTAAACCACCCAACAACTTCCTTAGACAACTGAGAGCAGATGTCCATTACCTTAAGCATAAGCAAGCAGTGCACAAAAAAAAACCTCCTCCGAGTTCCTTCAGTACAGTGAATCATTTCCTTTGCACCATCACAACTTCAAACCCTTTCTGCAATATATCTGTGTATCTCCCTCATAGTTACAGACTCTGTGCCTGTTATCCTGAATGTGAACCAGGAGACCATGATCCACACAGCTTCCAGGGCAGCTTCCAGGGATGCGAAGTGTACCTAAGGGGTATTTCACTTGTTCAACTGCTACTGCTGCTAAATAATTCAGCTAATCCACATTAGGTAATTACCTAACACCTCTTTATGTAGAATCCAGCTCATTTTTAGGTACCTTCAATCTGCTCTACAAAAACAATTAAAAAGCTTCCCCCCCCCCATCTTTTTGCAGGATATACCCCTAAATTGCATAACAACCAAAACTAACAAAGACAAGGCTACACCTACCTTAAAAGCCAATTTTAGATCAGAAAACTCTTGGAACTATGTAGACTCTAAGTTCTACTTCAATGTTTTACACCAAAAATGATCACAGAAAGTTAAAAGTATAATGTGTTCTAGTAAATCATACAAAGTTTCTTCTCCTCCATACTGGCCAGTAACAATGACCCACATTAAGATATCAAACCTAAAATAAATCTGGTTTCATACAGGTAATTTTATTAATTGCTTTAATATGCAATTAAGGAGTAGTGAGTGGGCTGCAGGATTTTATAAGGTAATAACACTGTTCCCTGGTGTAGGGCTTTGTCCCAAAGAGTAGGCTATCCATCAAAAAAAGAGCTGGATGGCTGCCAAATCAAACAGCACCTTCTTCCCATTTTCAATTATGTACCAGTGAGGCAGAGTAACGAGGATATACTGGAAACTTTGACATTTATTTATTGAACATTTTTCCTGAGAAGGAATTGCTGGCTCGCGAAACCGGAAACTATATTTTTACTACAGAAACAATCGCATGGAAAACCAGGATCCTGCTGCTCAGCATGAAAGGAATGGCTAGAGCCAATCAATTGACCCATCAAAGCCAGCAATGTTAAGATGATTTCATTCTCTGCAGCATGTATGTCAAAAATCCAAATCCCTATAATACAGTATATATTTCAAAAAGCCTTATGGCATTCTGCTTTACAGAGCAGTGTCTTCTGTGACCCAGCCAGGCTGTGTTACACTCACCAGCACAGCAATCGAGATGCAACAAAACCACTTAAAAGGTGTAACATTTGTAGAGGCAAATTAAAAGATAACCCAAAGTGCAAGAAGAAATCCAGACTTTCTCCCCTTTCCACTGATTCTAAAGACTAAACCGAACGTTGGAATGGAGATGAACTCACCACACTGAACGTTCTTTTTGGGTTTTGGATAGAGCAATTGTTTTAATCCAGTTTTACCACAGAGGAGAAAAATGCGGGGAGAGTAAATGAAGAGGAAAATAGGGAAGTCAACATTCTTTGAAGCAACAACATATGGTGACCAGGCATGAGAGATGGAGGTTATAAATCTTTCCTTGATAGAAATACCTAAAGATGAAATTGCAGCTTCAAGGGGCTTGAGCCTTTAAACCCACACTAGAATCCTGAAAATTAACCTGTGTGTACCAAAGCCAGGTTTTTGGTACCTTTTTGCCATAACCTTCATTTCCAATGCTGCTTTGAGAATTTTGGTACTAATACAGATGTGGCCAGTAGAAAGCATGAAAACCTTTGCTCCATGAATCACTCAAAATATGATTAACAAGATATGAAAATTAAGAATTAGAACTAAATGCTGCATCCTGCGAACAGTCATTGCTGTAGTACAGAAAGAGAAAAAAGATTGGAGGTACATGGATGCTTGTTTCTTTGTGAGTTGAAACTTATTTAGCGATAACAAAGAATGGAGGAAAAGCTCTTTACTGGTTCCAACCACTATGACCAACTGCCCAAGAAAGTGAAGGCTGAGAATCCTGTTGTCTCACAAACACTTTTGATGAGGCTCATCATCAAAGGTAGGTAAGCAAGCCAAATCCTGGTGATGGAATGCCACAGGACTAAGCATCAGGATAATACAGCAGTATGAGAATAACAGCAATTCCCACAGCCACATACTTTACCCATAAGGAAATATGATCCAATTGTAATGCATTTCTTAATTGTTAAGCTAAATAAAGCCTAACTCTAATTATTATATACGGTTACCATAGTGTTGGGTCTTCCCTAGATGACCCATAGAGTTGGGTTTTCCTCTATTGAAAAGCAATGTCCTGGTAGATTTTGAGGACCTTGTCCATGTGCCCAAATTTCTGAGTGAAGAGCAGACTGGAACATTGGCTCTGACTTGGTTGCCCCATGCCCCAAACCCCTACTCTGACAGAATGCACAAGCAGGTCAGCTCTACCATGTAATTCATGCTACCTCCCCAAGGCATCACATTTAGCATGCAGACCAGCTCACCCTAAAGCATCACTCACTGTGCACATCATTACTACATAGCACACATGCACCTACTTCCATACAAGATTCCCTTGCAGTTGAGTTCCCTGCTGTTGCTTTTCACAAGTGGGTTTCACGTGTCTGTTCAGCAACCAGTCCCTTTGTCCTTCCAGCAGAGCATGTTAAAGCTGAACTAAGATTATCAAAAGTGATTTGGAGGGATCCTGGCTTTGGGTGCTATTTCCAAGTTGTCTTAAAGATACTTGAGTTTTAGAAAATGGAGATCAGCCAACCCATGAAAACCAGACAGCTTTGAAGCATTTTGATTTTAACATTGAGCAGAAATGACCAAAGATCATTCTCAGAAATGTGACCAATCACTGCGACAAATACAGTAAAAATTTCCCTTCAAACAACCATAGACATAAGGGAAGAGGTTATTGGTTAAAAAAAAAACCACAGTTTTCTCCTTTACTATTAGACTGAGCAAACAAAGAGCTTTGGAAGGCACAATAATTAAGCACAAACCGTCTATTAGAGGATAGGTAATAACCTCTATTATTTCCAAAGACTACAATAATGTTGAATGCTTGCAGCAGCACCTCGCAGAGAGGTTTGGTTTGGAGGATATGTTAGCAGAAAAATAAATGGAAGAGAAGGCCATTGAACTGCAGTGCTACATATGCATTTATGCCTCACCACCCCCAAAAGCCATGCATTCACTTTCTTGTTTCTTAATTCCATGTAGCTGAATTCTTTATTTTTACATAATCTAACCTATTTTCTGCATGATACAACTGATATTGCCATAGGGGGAACCTCTCTAACGACAATTGTCTGAACACACACTAAGCTAAAACCCTTTAGTGGGTGGTTTCTTCACACTGCCAGATGTGTTGCGGCATCCTGAATAGGATTCAGGGCCTCACCTGGCTCCCAGTGATCACCACAGGCAGTACGATGGAAAGAAACATGCTACAAATGCCCAGTGGGATGTATAATAGCAGTAGTTTCCAGACTACTTCCCCCTGTTCTGTTTCAGAGACATCCCAGGGAAGCCCACGGGCTTGACCTGTAACTCAGCGAAACAATAGGAAACTCTCCTGCTGACTAGCAAAACCTTTGGAACCAGACCTTACACAAATAGCTGCTGAAGCACTGAAAAAGGCAGAGACTGCATTTGGAAAACCAGACTCCTTATGGAGTGCTGAGGGACTGGATTGCGATTTGTACTTTTTATTTATGTACTGGTATTAACTTACTTGATTCAATCAGGAATGAGAATGGAGTATAAAAAGTCATGCAGTCCAGCTCCCTATAGTCACAAGTAAGCCCTTAGGGGAAGTTTACTCCAGGAAGACCTTCCTAACCTGTACTTACGACAACCCAAACCCCATTCTGATAACCAAAGAGGCAGGGACATCCTGACATATCTTAACAGTAAAAGGGCAAACACTTTTCAAATTAAAAAGTCTGTGAGGAGGCTGGTTCAAAGGATCCAGTGTCACTGAACAAGATTTCTGGTTGAGTGTGCTAGGCAGACTGACATATATTTGTATGTATGTATGTATAAAATATACATATCTGTTCTGACACTGGATATGCTTCTGAAACACTGCTATATAGAAGGGCAGAGTTAAAAACTGAAGGTAATGAACACACCAGAATTCTATAAAAACACATCACAGCAAATGTCACAGCATTAGATTTTTCTAATGGCTGTGAAGGCAGACAACAAAATCAGGTTTGAGATGTTCAGTTATTGCATAGTAGTGGCAAACATTTTAAACTTGGAATGAAGTAACTCTGTATTTGAAGGCAGAAGATGAACAGAGAGTAAGAATTAAATATGAAGTCCTGTCATCAAAAGTTGCTACTGAAATTCCAGTTATCAAAACGAGTTCTGCTTGCAAGCAGGAAAATTATTAAATACAGCTATACATATATTGCATTATATATTTGTTGCAATGGGATTAATTTTTATGGCAAAATTACCATGAAAGGAAACTGTTCTTCCTGCTAACCTAAGCAGCACTGTAGAATATTCACATTTGGAAATTTCCCATTTGGAACAATGTCAAACAAGGCCCAGTCCCTCAGCTTCTGTTGAGCTGTTCATTGACTCCAGTGGAACTGCACCGAGTGAACAAGGTTGAGAAGCTGCTCTCCCTATTCAGAAAATACATTCTGGTAAGTTTTTTGTGCACAATTTCACCTACAAGTATCTGTGTTATAGAGAAAATTGTATCCAGGGACCATCCTGACAAATAACTGTGTCCAACTGAATGCTGTGTACTGTTTAGTGTCCCTGTGTAGCATGAGGAAAGGACATGTCGCATTCTAGTGCAATTACTAGATGGGAAAACAGATTGGATTTGGGGCATTCAGACCCTTCCTTGGGTTTGGCTATCCTATTGTTGTTTATATAAATGCAGCTAAGTCATGCTCTGGCTGATCCACTAAACATAAAAGCCTTACTGCTACTTTTGCAACTGTTAATGCACTGAAATAACATGAATAAACATGAAATTCCATTCTCATTATTAACTCTGCATTCACTATGGACAAGATGAAGCATAGGTGTGTCATTTTTTACTGCATAAATAGTGCTATGTTGTTTCTTAGGTTTAACATCCCACAGCATGAAGAAAGCAAAGTAGGACAAATATAACCAAGTTGAAAGTGTGACCTTCTTGCAGGATCAGAGCCCTGCCAAATTTCCTTTTTGTCTGTAAATCTGCATGGCCTAACTTCATACACAGCAGCTTTTACCTGCATGTCCCTACAGTCAAAAGACAAATGAACCTTCAACACACCTATATAACATACAGAGTTAAAAAGAGGGTAGAGCAAAAGTGATGTTGGCTCCTGTCTGGCTGTGCAGAAGGTACAAACTTTTCCACTTGAATTAAAGTCTGTGCATGGTGCCAAATGTCAAAGTGAAAAACACACTAAAACTAGGGGGAAAAAATAATAATCAGGTACTGCATACCTGTATAGATGCAAAATCCCCAGAAGCACAGGCTCCAAGAATAGCAGCACCCACCAAAACAGACTCCACTTCTTTGGACAGGACAACAGGCTTGCCTGTACAAGAAAAAAACAGGCCTCTGTTAGGAAGAATATAGCAGTAATATACTAACAGCACAGTAAGTAATTAAAGCAAAGACAAAGAAAAAAGGAATCAAAAGGACTTGAAAACCATGTTCACATCCTCCATTTGGAGCTACAGCCCATATAGATTAATGTAAACCTCTGCTCTGGCGTTCCAGGCTCCAAGAAAAATGCAGACTTTAAATAAAGCAATTTCAGCAACATACTTAGGCAGAACATGAAGCATACAAAGAACAATCCCCCAGATCTTTGACATTAGCTATTTATCTCAGAGGGCTTGGTATAAACCTGTTTACCCACACCCTCCAAACCCACGTGCCTATTAAAAATGGAGCTCGAGGGGAAAACAGGGCGGTATTCTGTTTGTTTCTTTTGCAAGGAACAAAAAAACCAGATTGTTTCTGTTTGTTTTCTAAATATATAGCCAAGCAAGGCAGCCTGGTTTTGCTGGAAGCCATGAAAATACGACAGAGTGAACTCTCACAAGCTATGTATGAAATAAGAAGAGAAATCTTGTCTCCCAAATTGTGCTGGAAAACAAGATTAAAACACTGGGAAAACAAACAAACAAACTCACTATATATTCTGAAGTACCATTAAAAATTATTGTTTCATCACCCAGGGGTACTATCATGAACACGCTTCCCTTTGGTTCACACAGTGCTTTCTAAGCCCTGTATTACTGGTGTAAAAACAGCAGGAAAAAGCCTAATCAAATAAAAATCATTTCTTAATGAACTTTCATAATTCTCCTTAGAAAGCTAAACCAATAGCAGAAGTCTAAATACTTTTCTAGCTGTACTTTAGATGCTTAGTCTCACTAAGCCAAAAAATGTAACATTCCTCCAGTGTCTGGCATGTGTCTGAATTTCCATCAGAGATAATTTCATGCAGTGAATGAGGATGTAAACACAGCGACGGGGGGAGTGAATAGCCTTAATGATATTATGGCCCTAAAAATGCTGCTCCTGAGAGCCAGCTCTAAGATCAGAAGGAGCTGAAATCTGGAGGAAGATCTAAAGTGGCCCACAAGCAACTCAAAATGAGAAGTAAAATTATTAATACAAGAAACAAATATTGATAAAAAGCACATTCACTTTGCACCCCAAGCATTCAGGTACATGACGCTAACTTTGCAGTGTTCCACCAGTGTAAAGCTCTTTACAACCATCTTCCAGTGAGGAACATATAGGTGCCGCAAGGGTCTTCATGCCTTTTCTTCCTGCAGTTGGCACAGGCAAAGTGATGGGGAAAGAAAGTGGATATGGAGAGACCTTGTTGTTTGATTGCTGGAACGACTATTAACAGTGAACTAGTGGAATTACAGCACCCCTTCAATTTTTGTGACCGAACAAATCCACCTTAAAAATACGAGTGGAAGATCAGTCACCTGAGCATTCCTCCAGTTCAGACAGAGCACAGCTCAGGACTTGGGTCAGCTTGGAAGAGAACAATCTTAAACTGAAGCTAAGAGCTCGGTGGCTGGCTGCCAGGCATTGAGGCAGTAAGCAATTTCCAGCGTGCTCTAAAATTTGCTGCACATTTCCTGCATCATCAGAATGAATACAGAATTCTTACGGGGCAAACAAAAAGATCAAGATACTTTTTAAGTGCCCTGCGAAATGATCTATTGGATGTCTGCATGGCTGAGTCATGGGCATTTGCTGCTAACAATAATATATTCAGTTTTTTTTCTTTGGGGGGAAGAATGGGGGATTGATCCTGGAATGTTAGTTATTTTATCTGATAGGCTCTAATGAGTTCAACATAACCAAGAGCATTTCAGTTAGATGAACTCTGACATCCCTTGTCAGTCACTGATTTTACAAATGGGGGAGAACTCCAGACTGCAAAAAGGCCTTTTTGTACTGAATCGTACTTGGCCATTAGTTACAGTCAAAGAACTTCTGATTACATTTTAATCAGAATACCTTTTCACAGATCTTTTATTTCACGCATCGTGAGCCAGCATCCCAACTCAACACGTAGCTGAAATTCACCTAAACCGGTTGAGTTCCGCAGGGAAAGGCACAGACTCGACAACACTGTTTCTCACAAACCCAAAGCGTCACTTTGCTCACAATGCATTTAGTGAATTTTAAGGTCAACAGGCATTATGCTTTTTGCTTCTCCATTTCTGTTTTCATCTCAGGTAAGTACATAAAGTGTATTTTCATCTTCCCTCCTGCATCAAGGTTATGAAGTGTGGTTTGATGTTAGGACAAGTCAGATCTCCAGCCCTAATGCTCCAAATCTGAGCCTTCAACTTTATTCATGACAGCTCAAGTGGTCTGAATTTGACATATACCCAAAGCACACATCATTCAAAGGTGCTTTGAAGTCCTTTACACTAAATTTTGTTATTTTTTCCACATTTTTAAAACTATATTCAACTGGCTCCCAGGTGTGCTGAGATGTCCAACACGCACAGGCTTAAGGGAGACCAAGCCTGAGACTTCTTGTGATGAACCACATACCCAGAGCTTCCACCCATCAGTTATCCTACAAAACCAAACGCAGCACCATGCAGGAGCAAGAATCCAGGAACTGTGGCTGAAACCCTATTAATAATACAGACATGGAAGCAATCTGGAAAAGAATTGTTCTACAGAATGGATACAATGCCCCGCAAGAGCAGGAACTGTCAGAGTTCCAAAAGAATTCAAATAGGATGAAGCTAACGGAGGCTTTAATAAAACACAAGTTAGGCAAAACATGCTTACAAAATGTAATGGGCATTATTCTCATCTAAAATCCTGAAATATGACTGAATGGAATCATTTCTATAGAAAAATTCAGATTATCTTTTATAAATCTGATTGCGAAAAACATTTCAGTGCATACTTCTTGGCCAACCAGCTAAATACACTTCTATAGAAAGAGAAGTCTTTATTTTTCCAAAGACAAAGTATTTAGCCACCTAAAATAGTTTACACTCCTCTCCCTCTAACTTACCAGTAATGTCAGCATGCATCTGCACAAAGAGAGGGTTCTTGCTCAGCCCACCACACAGGAACAGTGTGTTGATATGATGCCCTGCAGCCTGCATAGTTTCCAAAATATGTCTTGTTCCTAACTTCAAAAAGGGGGAAAAAACACAAAAAAGAAACCAGATGAGCACAGGGGAGCAGCCACGGGAACAGATCTTAAAGCTCAATTTGCTATAAAGAATGATACTATTAACTGCCCCTACCAGTAACCAGGGGACTGGGAACGGGACTCCAAGGCTATGGAATCTGTCTAGCTTCCAGCCAGGAACAGGCATTGAAATTAAGGCGAAAAATGAAACGGATGGCACAAAGAACTGGGAAATACATGGTACAACACATTGCAGGAAACATCCCGGGGCTGGCTGAGGGAGTGGAGGCTTAGCAGTACACAGTAACACAGGGAAATGGGGCTTGCAGGGAAGTACTGACAAAGCTGAAGCCTTTGGGTTTATAAGGGATTACGAGAAGGGAAGATGAGAAGACAGAGGAACAGGCACCAGGAAGAGCTGATGGCAGTGATAAGCAGCTGTTTTGACCAAGTACAGCTGAGTAGGGAAAACATTTCCAGATCCAAAACTAAAACCTGTCTGGCAAAGACATCCCCACCAAAACCTTCTATTTACTTGGGATAACAGTATCTGAAAATAACTTTTGGTAAAGAGATTCTGAGGCCGAGGCCAAATAAGAAAACAGAACAAAAAAAGAAGCAAATAGAACCTTGTATTTTCTGTCTTTTCAGCAAAAAAGGAAAACCTGAGGAATTTTGTCTTGGCTTTACTATTTCTCTTGGCCTTTGCCCTATGCAAAATAAAATGTTCCATTTTATGTCTGGATTAATTGAAACATCTAAAATGCAGGCATATTTTTAAACTTCTCATATACAGTCCCCATTCTGAGAAACCCAAATTAGAGCAGCTCCCTGTTCCGCTCTGTGAATGATGAAAGCAAATGCTTCACCATTTTAAACCAATCTTTCCTCTTTCTGTTTGCTTTGCTTGCCTCCAACTCCTCACCCAAGTCAACCTTCTCCCCCTTTCCTCTTGCAAGAACATTTTCCGTTTCTTTGACAAACTGTTTGCCCAAAACTGATTCCCAGCTCTTTATAATACCTTGGAAGTTAATTCTGAAGCTCAGACTTGACAACACGCCAAATTCCAGCCAAAACTTTGCCCAGGCTGACTCTTCATAGGGAGGTTCCCTACAAACCATGATCTGCTCAAAGTCTTCACCAACCGTCACCTAAGTTTTCTTTATGCTACGCTGCAGGTTCATTACAAGGTCTGCAGCCTGCAATAAACCCCTCTTCAAATAAAACTACTGGAAATTGAAGCGAGCAGAGTTCCATCAGACTGGAGACATTCACTATGAATGACTGGCACCATTCTGGAGAGGCCTTCGAATATGTTTTGGTTTCTCAGGCAAGCGGTTAGGAGGAACTTCAGCAGCCACAACAGCAGCTGACTAAATCCATCACTTCCCTATGGACACAGCGGGCTAATTTCCAAATCACACAGCCACCATTTTAATTATGGAAAAATAAACTGCTCCAAAAAGAGCCCGTCTCCTCCGAATGGGCCTGACAGCCACAATTATATCTCGGGTCATGTTCTCATCCGTCTTAACTGTTGCATCGCGGTTGGCAATGAATGGTTAAAAGGATATTCTCTTCCCCTGCTTCTGGAATTCAAATTTATTAACAGCTTCTCTCCCAACACACACACGTCAGAGACCCTTAGAAAGAACACGCTGTGAAAATGATTTTGTGTTTACCTGCCTGGAAAATTGTATTCACATCGCAAGTTAAATTAAAGCCAGACTTATTTCACTGTGGGTGGGGGGGAACTAATTTAATCCTGGATTGGAGAAAATGCAAATTGAGGGGCTTCAAATGCAAATGTTATATAAAAAGAAAAAAAAGCTTCTCCTGCTGAAAAGAAAACCAGAGATTAACATTCTGTGGGCAGGCCCGAGCCTTTTACAGCACTTCTGCTTAGGTTTAAGTTTTATCTTGCACCCATTGAAGACATTTAATGGTACAGGACTGGGGCTGTCCTGAACTAGAACTGTTTCCATCCACAAAAGCAAAGCTAAAATTGGGAGTGACGGAGTATAGGAGGAAAATGAAATTTCCCAGCTATCACATTAGCAATGAGCAAATATATTGAGTCAAACCTGAGCCTACTCTGTCTACTTCTTAGTTACTGTTTCAATAGTGCTTTAGGAAAAATGAACTTCCATTAACTTAAAGAAAACCTCTTCTATTAAATCTCACCATCAGTACAAGCAGCTGTCAAAAAGATGCTGAATATAGCGTTCAACAGAGTAGTTGTGTTTCACAATGAAATCGGAGTTGTATCATATAGTGAGATAATAGGTGACTTTCCCAGGATTTCCAGCAGGGAAGGTTTCCACTTCGTTAGCACGGTATAATAACGGAGGCACCTGTTCCACTCTGGAAAGCCTCTTTCAGGGGCAATATCAGTCCCTGGCATTGTTTAAACTCTCCTAGACATTCTTATTGAAATGGTGGGATTATACTGAAGCATCAGGTGTAACCAAGCCACATTCATCTTCAAAAGGATCCAAACTCACAACAATGAATTCCAGGCCGGGGTGAAGGTATTTGCTGAAGAGGGAGGGTTAACACATAAGATGTACAATCCACAGGGAATTCACAGCAGCCGCCCACCCTCTCTATCCCAGATGGCTGACCCAGCCTAGCAAAGTTGTTGTTTAACCAGTAGAGGAGTTTGGAAGTTTCCCAACTGAACAGTTTTGTCAAGAAAACTCCCCAATCCATCAAACTGTCAATGGTCTGCAGAAACACCTCAAGTTCTACAGACTTAGGGGAAAAAAAAAAGAAGAAATCACAAAAAGGATGTCAAAGAAATGTGGATTTCAGTCACCAAATCCCTGGGGATAGCACGCCCCATTGAAAACACCCTGCGCCAGGTTTCAAAACAACTTCTTTGACCCAGGTTTTCACTTCCAAATAGAACTCCTTGTGAACTGGAAATCCTGGGTCGGAGAGAAAATTAGGGCAGAAACAAAAGTGCTCCAATAAAATTACCCATCTCTGCATGTTATCCAGGACGTTTCATACAGTCTCCTTGTCTCAATCCAGGATGTTTCATACAGTCTCCTTGCCTGCCTTTACAGAAACACACCACAGGCTGGAATCGCTGCACGGGAGACATGTGCCCACCTTGCAGCAGGGAAACCAGGGAGCAATGAGATTTGGTGTGTTCAGTCTGTAGCTTTATGAACTGAATCACAGCCCCACTCTGACTCGCTGTGGTACAGAGTTGTGACTCATCTAACAGGCGAGCAGGGGAAACCCATGGATTTGGGAACAATCTGAAGCTGAGGCATTTTAGGGGAGCGCAAGTTCCTTCATACAATTGCCAAAGGTATTTCTTCCCCCACTCTCTTAGATTTCCTCTAGCAGCCCATGATGGTAACGCTGCCCCATGCGGTACCAGTCTCTCTCCTCACATCTGCAGTACAGGCAAAAGCTCCATTCGCAAAATTGCCATAAGAAAACTTTTTAGGAGACATTATCCTACAGTTGGTAGTAGTCATCAATGTGGGTAAATAACATCTTGCTCCTTTAAGAAGTCCATTAAGTGAATTCATCTATTATTAGAAATCTGTTTAGCAGAAGGGAATGATCAGTCTGCCACAGAACATGAGACAATTCATTTATTCCTTTATGCACTTAAAATGGCTTACAGCAATGGCTTGAATCGTGGCCAAGTAGATAAGGGCAAGTTCATCCAGACCCTGAGACAATGTTAGCCCAACAACCTGTGCAAAGATCAAAAAGAAAATGTAAAGATCCAGCCAAAGTAAAAACTCTGTTATTTGCTATGGTTTCTTGTTGTAACAAGTTTTAAGGGCTAATTCTAAGCCTTACTTTGGTGAGCTGTACACATAATGTTATGTTAAACATGTTATTCCTGATCTGGGGAAGAACCACATACATTGTTCGTGCTCTTGCAAAGAAATAAAGAACAAACAGCATATTGTATGGGATTAGAGCCAGATTAACTCTGACAGGTTTATGTTGTGACTCAGATATTGCTCGTGAATGTATTTAATGTAATAATACGAAAATGCTATTACATAAAAATAACTTTTTAAAAGCATTTTTCCCCCTCCCTTCCAAGCACCCTAACACTGAAACACGATTAATAATTAAAGACTGTATCTTAACCTCCTTTACTCTGACATAAATCAATAGCGCACTGTACTTACTATGGATTTGTATCAGCATAGGCAAGATCTGAAGGCAGCCATAACTGCAGCAGTAAAAATTGTGGCTTTTACCAGTATTTGCACACAGCCATCACACCAAAGGAATTCTGATCCTGCTGTGGCATATAATTCTTTCATAAAATAATACAGGTATTATTGGGACCCAAAAATATATAAACCATCCATTTGTTTTTGATTCAAAACGTGTTGTAGTTCTTTCACCTACCCTTTTCCTAGCTCAGCCTCCAATACAGCAGGTTTTGGTGCTGGTGAGTCACTTGAGATGCTTACTTCAAGGACAATATGCCATTTTGAAGTACGTGTTTTCATTAATCACCAGGTATTATCAAATTACACCCGTATGATATTCTCCTATGACAGTTCTGCACAGTAACATCCTGGCTTGTAACCTGCCCGATCGACCACCGTGAAGTTCAGTGAAGAGAAACATCCAACATCTCAAGAGGGGCTAAAAATCTCCCCAGCAGAGATTCTCTGGTGAACTTCCAAAGGCTGCTCTTTCTGGCCCCCGACTGCAATGCTCTGAAAATGTCTTTGCACAGAACACAGTATTTCAATCCCTTTCAGTTCCACAAGCAGCAGGTTTAAAACCACAACTCAGAACCAGATCAGGTTTACCTCGGAACAAAGATGTATGAAGCACCGCAGGTGCATTATTTCCCATCACAAGAGCATTTATGCCCATTTTTAACAATAAGGAGTTTTTCAGTGTCTACTGAAATTTACTCCCCAACAACTCTAATACAGCACATTTACTGAATCTTTGTGTTTAAATCAAGCAATCCCTCCTCAGAATATTTCATTCCTTTTCCAGATAGACAAATTCATTGCAAAATGCAGGAGGCAGGTGAATTAACAACAGCAACGCTGCCAGTCAGTGCTCTGAAATGTGATTCCTAGCAAAGATACAGAGACACACGCAACACTCCTTATATTGTTAGAAAAGAAACGTGGCTGTAGTGATATCTCAGCTACAAGGATCTACTACTTTAGATTTTCTACTGGAACATTAGAAATGCAGCAAGAAACCCAAATCCTATGGGATAGTTTAAATAGCTAAAGGAGGAGTATGAGCCTTCCAAACTTTTTTTTCCCCTTTTCCCCCAGTATTGACCCTTTTGCAGAGACAAGCTGTTTCTTACCATGCCCTTTAGTGTCAGATCTGTTAAGGGAGATCTGTTACCATGGAAATCTGGCCAAACATGTAAATCAACAGTGAGGAAACCCACAGGCAAAGATTTCTTAATCAGATCCAGGTGACTGTTCAAGTATGTATATATACTGTGAGCACTGGAAGAAAAAACAAGTTGGAAAAGAATGGGGGAGGTTATTCATCAAACACAAAGCATTGGTACCACCATCAAATGCAGAAACCCCATCAAAGAATGGCAAATCCCAGATCTAAAACAAAACAGGGGAAAGGCAGAAGCAATGGCTTGTGGAGCCCACGGCACTGCAGAGTGTGGGCAGTGGGGATGTCTATCTGCACATCCTTTCAACAGGCCATCCCAACTCCTTGGTTTCTCAGGATGAGGGGAGATAATGGCAGTTTGTGATCCTGAGCTTGTACATTGACTCCTACAGGTCACTAGATGAGCCAGAGGTGTTTGATATTTTGGGGGCTGGTGATGCTTGTCTTCAACAGATGCTGACACTGTGAAAGAGAAAGCTGAGAGAGAGGAATCAGGAGGATCCCAGATACGGAATGATGAAAATGAAAAATGAAAATCAAATTCCTTTGCAAATGTTTAGGAATCGCTCTGATTAATCAATAGCACCGGACTTAGAGCTTTCCTTTTTTAAACCACGATTATTTCAGTGTGTGTTATGATTAAAATGCAGCACTAAGGGTGGAGGACAGAAAGCAAGTGGCTGCTATTTTAGGGAGGAGCCGAACATGGGCCTAAATATGATTGTATCTAAGTGCAGATGCTACACCCAATGCCACAATATCCAACAGACTTTTTCCTCGACCAAAAGTAATCTTAGGATTAATGGTGAATTCTTCAGTGCCTTGGCTTGCAGTGACTCCAGTGACATTCCATGTAAAAAATGTTGCAATTATGCTTGGAATATTTTTCCAAACCCTCCTACTATCATAAACAGATTCCTATATATTTTTCAACTCCTTGGAAATCTCCAAGAGGGGCATTTAATTCTAGCCATGTGGGTCAATAAGAGCATCTAACCCTAATTACAATTGATTAGTCATTGTCTCATCCACTGTAGACCCAAACAGTGATATTCATTTAGCCTCTACATGTATATTCAATCATGCACTAATGAGATCCCTAAGGGAATTTGGCATATGCTTTACTAGTTTGACTTCTGACCTGCTAGCAGCTGTATATTTATACTTTGCATTCAAGCATTGAGCTGCATGTTTTTTCAATTATACCTTACCATGTGTACGCTATCAGAGGGTATCATTCAAAATGAAGTACACTTGGAAGACATTAAAATAACTAATTTACATCATTATTCACGTACTTTAAAATGTACTTTATGTGTCTTCCTGGACCTGAATTATGATAATTTTGTAGGTCACAATCATTTTTCCCTCCTTGCTGTAAAGTGGCCCTGTTTTCTACATCCCTAAGGACGGCACTATAAGCAGTGCATGCTGAGGACAAAGTCATTTTGTTTCCAGTCTAAGCCATGCCTTGACTATAGGGAGGAAAAGAAAGGAGAGCTTTGCTCAACCACAGACCCACCAGGCATCCCAGCTTCTATCTGATCACCATCCTGCTTGATTACCCTCGCGAGGATTAGCCATTCGTGCTGCTCTGGCAGAACACAAGGGCTGTACAAAAGAGGCTGAAGTTCAGCCAAATAGGCTTAAGACTCACATAATCTTGGAATTACGCTTTTTTTCACACCTTTTTTTCTGCCCTCTACATATAGATATGGGTTCAGAGCACTACGTTTGGACTGAGTGACTGGTAAAAGCCTTCAAACACTCTCCAGTTCCAGCTTCTACTGTGTTTGTGTTATACATAATATTACACAATCAGCTCTCTGGAGCTTCTTCTATTCAGTCCTAGGAGAAGGTATCAGTAGTAGCTGGATCTGACTTGCAGAATGGAGCAAAAGCTATTGCTATTAAACAGGTTCTGCGTGGAAAGTGGAGAATAAGAGATGAATGCAAGTTTGCCCAGTGTTTTGTTCATATGTGGGACATAACTGCAGAAAGCAGCGAGAGGTTGGTACTGAATGTTTAGGAATTCTGGAAGATGCCAGCAGGTATCTTTCAGGAAAAAGCAGATCTAAAAATATTAGATTTCTAAATCTAAAACAGGGCTCTAAAACATCTAGAGGTACAGAGAACAGCCAAATATGACTGCTATATTCTGCTTGAAAGACCCCAGATCTTTATGATACCTTGCTGATCTGATACCGTGTGTCTAACCTCAATGCTTTATTCAGGAGACATCTCTTTAGATGGGGAAATGACATCAAGAAGTGTAGGAAAGGAAATCCTGCTTTTGCTTCACAAAGGGCCAAAGGGCATATATTCTTTGCTGTCAGACACTTTTTCCTTCAGATTAAAAACTGTGATTCTAGGAAACAGAAGGATTTAAAGTTTAAAGCAGAAATGATCATATTATTTCTTCATTTCCTACTTTAGCCTGGCTGTACAGGATGCAACATTTTAGTGCTGGCTGGGTGTCAGACCTACACAATATATAGATTGAAGAGCAAAAGTCCTTATACACGCAGCAATTTCTGCAATTGACTGGATTGCAAGGGAAAAAAACAAGTTTTGTTGGTCAAGTATACCAATTACTTAGACCAAATCCTAAATCTACAACTGTCCAGAAAATCCACATGTAATTCAACCCTCTCCACTTCCAGTAAAAGAAGCGAAGAGAGAACATAGGAATAGCACTGGGAGGGCTGCACAAGGCTGGTCTTCAGCACAAGTGGTCAGTAGGAGCTGGTTTCTGGCAAGTCTTCCTAAGCTGCTCGTGCCCTGACAAGTTACCACAAACTACTGGACAGCGATAAATGCAGCTTGCAAACTCTTGCTTCTGGTGTAGGCAAAGGACCAGAAGCCTGCTCAGTGGAGCTTCTGAGATCAGCTGCTCAGCAGGCAGTTTGCCATTCCCAAACCTACTTCTTAGCAGCATTGGAAGCCTGGGAAAAAGGAAAGAAAGGTTTCGGAAGGCAGAAGTAGGTGACAGGCAGCAGCAAGGAAGAGGCACAGATCTGTGACCTCAGCCTTTAGCGATCCAGACATGCATGTGCTTTTTGTCACTACAAAAGCAGCTTAACTCTTCACAGTGTTGCACCTCGCATGGGATGTGAAGGTAATGCACAGCTGCACATGTAAGTATGGAATTCTCATTCTGTTTTCTTTTGATGACCATTTGCAATGGCTGAACAGAAGACAGAAATTCCTACACCCACACAGAGAATACACTAAATATAAAACCTGATTCTCTGAAATACTCTGCTGAGATTTCTAGGCAAATAATTTATCATCATCACCAACAATCCCCCAAAGCAGGACACAGTGTTCTTATTAAGTATATCACTTTATGTAAGTAAATACGTACTCCAAAGGCTGGGCTAACACTGTTCACTTGCATAGCTACCGCTGCTAGTCCCTGCGATGAGGCTGAAGCTTGTGCTCCATGTACAGAAAGAAATGAAGAAATATGGAGAAAAATTCCATTTAAATCATGAAGTTCCTGATTTTTGTGTGTTCAAATGAAGTTCTTTATAAATTTAATCACTATTAGTGAAGAACAGGAAGAAAGAAAATAGGGGAAACAAGGAAGAAAGTTGCTTACTAAATTTACAGCTATCCAAACATTTCATTAGGAGAGTAATAGCTGGAAAACATAAAAATACCAGTGAGCAAATTAACTTTATAAAATATTATCATCCTTTTTGTAAAATACTGGAAACCTTTTTATCAATTGTATCCTTTGCAGTTGTGCTAACCACAGGAGAACTAAATCCAAAGTTATAACATCATACACTTGGGTAAGATGAAGTTCTGCTCCCCATATTCTGTATTTAGGGTCCTATTCCCATCACGATCCATGCTTTTTGCACTATGAGCTGTGGTCAGTTCAGTATTAGACCTAATACAGACAAGCTGGCTACTCTATACTGTTTTCCAACACACAAAAGAAGTGGTTTATCCTGGCATTACAGACTAAACTAATTGTTTGTCTTCATATGTGGGCACTGGAAAAAAGGCCTGGAAGCCACAAGTTTGGAAAAAAAAAAACCAAACAAAACAAGCCCCCAGATCAATCCTCATTCCAAACATACACAGATGTATTTATTTCCTGATTTCCTTTTTTAAGGAACAATAAAGAGAATTCTAGGAAGCATGAATCTTATTTCAGATTGAACGAAGTCCAATACATTTCTGGGAATGCTGGTCAAGCTGCTAACAAACAAATAAGGCATTGGGCACTACAAAGGAAGAAAGGGTCATCCAGAGAAACCAGGTAGCTTTATCCCCCCAGGGAGGACTGAAAATCACTGTATAACTGCATGCACTTGATACATCTATCAGGACTGACCCATGCCTTTTAGATCAGAGTGACAAATGGAAGATAAACTGCTGAGTTTGCCGGGTTTTTCTTTAGTCTAAGGAGGAAAAAGAAATTAAAAGAGAATCAGATTTTCACCCAATCTGCCAAGTGTTCAGCTAAGATCTCTCTGGGAGTGACATGAACCATCTTAAAGGAATCCAAGCCAAAAAAAGCTTGAGAAAATCCAGATCTGACAGAAGTGTCTGGACTGTCTTCGTCCACTTCTGAAGCAGACCAAACTAAATTCCACACCGTACAGCCTCCCGCTCAAGGAATCCTGGAATTACCTCCAATTCACTCCTACATCTCAAGTTTTGTCTGAAATTCATCCTGATTTTCTCTGTTCTATTTGAGCTGCCATGCAGGAGTTTTGCATACAATGGCTCTACCTTCCTTTAGATGTCTGCTCCAAAATATTGAATAATATATTCCTAATAAGCTATATCTCATCCTTGAAGCTTAACAGGGTCAAATTAAGACACATCATTAGCCTAAGGCCTAAAGGTCTGCTGAACATACTTGCTATGATATCAAGAAATGGGCTGGATATAAAAGAAGTCAAAAAGCAGAAAGTTAATATCACCATTTAGATATGCCAAAAGTATCTGAAGGGAGTTTAAAGCTTTCATCTTTGAGCAATCCCCTGGCAAGCCTTTGTAAATACTTCCAACCCACTATCAGCCTGTTAATTCCCTTGTTTCAGAATAGGGATACAGCAGTGCAGTTCGGCACTGCTGGGAATACACTGTATCATCAATCTGTAAGGCAGGTAATGAGATAAAGGAATAAGAAGAGTGACCTGGCTGCAGCTTTTGCCTGTAATTCCGGGAAGGCGACATGGCCTCGGACCACATGATCTACCTGAAAAAGAGCAAAGCAACATTTTGGGGACGGTTACATCTTCAAGCTTCAGTCCCGGTAAAGGGTAATGCAGTGTCATTACTTTAAAAAGACAAGACAGCTTCTAAATTACTCATGAGGTGTTAAGTCCTAGTGAAGCCAATGGCAGAACTCCCATTGACATTACTGGATGCAGGATTTGGCTTAAAAGCAGGAAGGAAAAACAATCAACTGTACACCAAAAATAGGCAGAATGCCAAGCATGCAGCTCCTTAGTTGGAGGAGCAAGCTGAAAGGATGACTTTTTTCCTGGCCAACACTACCTGAGAGCATGTTCTCCAGCCTCTCCCATTCTCTTGCATGCATACCCTCATTGGAATTCTACCAGGAACATCTTCTTGGCCCAAATCCCTACATCTTTCTATATCTATTATAATAAACCACCGGGTGGGTTGTCATCCTGACAGATGCTCACGTGTTCGTTGCAGGAAACAAAACGTATACCCTGACAAGCAATTGTTGCTATAAAAAAAAGATCAATATAGGCTCTGTCCTAGACTAAATTTATAAATCAGCTTGTCCTTTCACTTCAGAGTGGCCACCATTACTCACAAAACAAAGGAGCAGGTAGAATAACATGGGCTTTTAAGACAATAATTCAGCAAGTTTTGTGGCCTCTTGGTAATACCCCATCAGAAGTGACAGCAAAAGCTATGGAGGCTAAACTAGAGCTACTCAAGAGCACTGCATATATTGGGCAATACCTATTGGCAGGAATCCACATGAGGTATTTAATTTTAACAGCATGAGCCTAGTCCTTAACCAGTGTAGGAAAACTTATAATGAAGCACAACATCTGAACACAGCAATAAAAATAACGCATGCCTGTTCTGTCTGGGATCTGCATCAAAGACACAAGTCAAATGTGCTCAGGTCTGAGCTTTGCACTCTTGCATAACTTCTGTAGAACACAGGAGCAGCTCATAAATTCAGAACTAGATCTATAAATAAATATCATATATACATGTGTGCTATGGAAACACTTGCACAAAAACATTACAGAAGTTAGGAAGTGAGATATCTAAATGCCCTTAATTCAAGACATGGCCACATGAGGATTGCATCTAGAACCCCTTTCCTGCTATTCTTTATTTCAGAGTCTGTAATGATGACATGCCACCCTTTGTGTCTGTTGTGCAGTACCTTCCTTCCTATAAGATTTGAAAATTCAGTGCAAAAGCCCATGTTACACTCAAACAAACCCGCTTTTTTAAAGCAAGTGTTCTTAATTCTTCATTTGGACTCCAACTGAACCAGTTTTCAAAGCCCAACAGACTTTTTTCACAGCTGTATCAATAGAAAAATTAATTAGAGATTTGGAAAAGGAAGTGTATCGGGTTTACGTTTAACAAGTTCAACTGACTCTTCGAATTTCATGAGAAGAATTCACCTTTGGGCAAAGATCAAGCAAAGAAAAGAATCCCAAAACATGTCCTTTTTGTTCTTGTTTTCAGAAAACCTGAAGTATGAGAAAGCAGGATCCTAAAGACGGCTTTACAATTACAAAGATACTGAATGCACTCTATCCTCCACGCATTGCACATACTCTGCTTCTCCTTACAGCTCCCTATGTGTCTTCTGTACATACAACCCCCAGAAAACCACATGAGATATTGTAAGAATGTTTTAACAGGACAGCTTCCCTAATACACCGAGCAGGACTCAGAGCTCACTTGCTATGAGTCCTAACAAGACCATACATTTTTTTTCCAGCAGTTTCTTTAATGACTCAGGAATGTCTTTATTCTCTGCTACTAGAATGGAAAGGATTTTTTAAATCACCTTTCTGAAAGGTCCTAACTCTCATCGGTATGTTTTAAGTGTGGAATTACCCTGAGCCAGCCAAGAAAAAATGCTGACTTACTGTATCCTCTCTAGAGCTTTGTTAAGTGTCTCTACGTGCTCTGGATTAAGCACAAAGGGACTTCTCCTCTCAAAACGTGTTCTTACAAAGAAGGGCACAAGATTTGCCATTTTCCTTTTAGAGCAGTGGTGTCATAAGCAGCGATTTCATTCTAACTCCTGGTTGTAGTGGTTACCTATATAACGAGACACTTGGGTTCTAGCCCCATCTCAACCTGAAACATGTAAAGCACACACATCCCACTTGCTGCAAGAGCGGTTTAACCATTTAGCTAAGGATGAGTTGGAGATGGGATGGGAATTGGAGGTTGCAGGAGAGGAAGAGGGATGACTCTCCCATTGAAGCTCTGACACTGTACAGACAGGAATGTCAGATTCACGTGGCCAAGGAGAGAGCACAGGAGGGAACACCAATTCACAGCACTTAGGGTGTGTTGGGGCTTCCCGATCCAGGATTATTTCTGTTTCTCATTCAGTGACTGTTCCGTATGGAATGTATAAATGCAGTGATGGCCCAATCTACTACTTCCTGGACATGTACCGGATCACAAGGCTTTTCAAAAGGTGGGTGATGCTAGGTGTGAGTAAGACGGCAATTACACCAGCAATCTGTGAAAGACCCAACCCAGCTGTGTGTTTGGTGAGCTTACAGGGGACACCCGCAGCACTGCGCCCACCTCCTGGAGTTTCTCAAGAGGACCCTGGCAGCTCACCCCTAAGGGCAGTCAGTATTTCTGCAGACTGAGCACACACCAGGAGCTTGAGAAGCTTCCAGGGTTAAGCAGTCACGAAGGTCCTGCTGACAGTTTTGGACTCAAGCCTGAATGCTGCTCTATACATGTAGCTTTTCTTTCCTTTTGAAATCTGTGGTTTAGTTCTGACTGACTCCCTGTAAATGAGAAAATTCACTTTTAGAGAATCTAGTCCAGTTTTTATTGATAAATTAAATTAACCTAACATAGTTAGACACTTTGTACCCAAGGAAAGAATTGAAGTGACAATATATGCAGTATCTAGGCAGGGTAACACACTAATATATTACTACTGTGTCCATACAATATGCCTCTCATTTATTCTCATCAATGGGCAAATTGTTCTATATAACACAACAGGTATAATTTTCTTTATCTCAAAGTCTATCTCAACCTCCTGCTGAAGAATGAATGCTTATTTGCCTGAAAGTAATCACAATAATCATCACCATCATCATAAAAAGACATGCCCTTAGTGCTCTGCCCCATATATAATCCCCTATCAGTTTGTGAGAGAGATAACAATCAACTAATTGTTTATTGCTTTCAGCAGCATGTTATTTCCTGTAATCTTACAAAGGTTTTTCAGGCAGAGATCTGCCTGAATTGACTGGGAAACTATCCTGAATGACAGCAGTTACACAAGACCTCCCGTCTTGGAGTCTGTTTGCCTCTCCAAACACTTACCAGCTTGCCTGTAGCACTTTGACCTCCCTCATTCAACCACAGTCCAGGTACCATTGCAGAGAAATAAGGTCCCCAGACACCAGGCACAAAAATGGGTGTTTCACTGACCTGGAAAAGGAAGAGAAAGCTCAAGTGAATCAAACTACTTGTCAAATAGGTACTTCACAACTGATGTTTGGCAGCTATCAGGGTCCAATACTGAAAAAGATTCCTGCTCCTCCTCCACTGGAGTTACCAACATGACTGGAGATCTATAGGTAGATACTCAAAAGAGTATGTGGAGAAATATGTCCCTATTTGCACCATATTTAGGTATGACACAGCTGCAGGTACTGATTGCACAGCTTCCCCCCCTCACTTCCATTTACAGAACAGTTGGGTCTGGTCATGCAGAAAGTAAGAAATACCAGGAACAGCAGCAATATTTTACAGGGAGAGATTCTGCAGAAAAACACCTAAAATGAACAGTTGGATACAACACTCTGCTTGACTGCCACTAGGAAATACAGCCAAAGCAATCAGCAACTGGTGTTAACAGAGCACTCATCCTGTATGTTTTCAGAGTTAAGAAGCAACAGGGGATCCTGCAGACAGAGGACAGTGAGGTTCCCACGATCCACCATCAACTCCTGAGGCTGTGCTCACCTGGCACCACCGGGAGGGTTAGGTGCCTCAGGTGCAAACCTGGCTGTGTGAAAGGGGATTTGCTTGTGTTAGCCATGAGGAACCATCTGCCTGGATAAACATTAGATTCTGCCCTTACTTAGGCTTAGCTTTACGCAAACCACTCCTTCCTTTGAATCTTTCCACCAAGGCAGATATATCTAAGCCCTATCTTCCAGAAGCTGAACAGGACTGTACTGTACCATTTGAATCAAATATACCACCCACATACACAGTGATATCCTGCTCCTGTGCAATATTCTAGTGGTCAGACCACTCAGGATGTGGGAGACACTGGTTCATTTCCTTTCTCCGCTTCAGAAGATGCAAATTACCAGTTTATAAGGGTGGAAGGCATTTTCCTTCCTCTTATAAAGCTGTTCCACTTTCCATAGACTAGAAAGGCTTTCTAGATGTTCTTTCTGGTTCAGAAAGGAAGCCTAAGGAGGTGTGCTATCTAGTCTACCAAGGAAGGTGCAGCACATGAGAGAACAGGGCAGTGGAACCTGGGTCCTAGCACTTGCTACAAAGACTGAACGCAAGTTATCCATCCCCTGGCAGGCTACCTGCTATTCTTGGAAGCAAGACTCATGTTTTCTCTTCCAGGACCAACAGAGGTATATACATTTGAAGTACACACAGGCATTGCACTGGGAAAAGAGAACAGCAATGCAGTCCTACATCGCCACATGAAGCAGGAATGCACTTCCCTCCAGTCCATGTTAATGGGATGGCTAAATCTGCAACTGTTTTTCTCTAGAAGGTGGGAAGTACTCCAAGAGGAGGAAGTGAGAGAATCCACAAATAAAGTAAGTCTGTATGTTTGCAATACTGGAACAGCAAAAAAGAGGTTTTAGTCAATGGGACAATGTTATTATATATTTAAACCTTGCTCTTCATTAGCAAAATTCTAGATCCATTGAAGGATGCTTAAGGTTTGCTATTGATTTCTCTAAGGCCCGGACTTCACATCAAAATAGTTTGAGGAGGAATAATTCAAAATTTAGGCCTGTTCATGTTAAACTCAATGCACATTCTCCCTAGATTTAAACAGCCCAAGCTCTAAAGACAGTTTTTTGCTAGCAACTAGGAAATATACTCCAAGATGCAGTTTACTGGCGTTTGTGCATCACACATGTTTAGTAAATACAGCAGCAGGGAGGGTGCTGCACAAACAATAGTCTGCTCAAGCCATAAACTGACATGACAGCTGATTCTTGTCATGAAGTTAAGTAGGAAAGCAAAACACCACAAACTCGTTTCTCAAAATACACCACTACAGTGTCAAACAAACCCCATTTCTCTTAGGAACACATCTAAAAAATACAAGAGTCTTGCTCAGTTCTCCTCTATCAGCTCTAACGCGCTGACTTACTCTCACTAAAGATGCATGCGTGCACATGTGCCTGTGTGTCTGCGTAAGATTGTGGCTGACTAAACCCATTAAAGAGCAAGAATAGCTGCGCTGAATTTAAAAAGGCATTTATGACTCCAAGTGGACGAAGCTACGTCAGAAACATTGCAAAGACATTTGGTTTTGTTTTGTTTTCTCTTAAAACTACAAATTATTACAGCTTTGAGTTTTCAACACCTCTATGGGGCAAGCTTTCTTTTACAATTTCAATAACAAAATGAAGTGCAACAGAAAGCAAATCCTAAAATAACCTGGGTTTTAGACCAATTCCACATCGCTGACCTTGCAAAGGACACAGAATACGGTCAAAATTCCCAGTTAATATCTGCTCCCAACTAGTGACGGAAGCGTGTTGAGAACCCAGATGTCCCGTCTCATTCCCATTCCACCGCTGTGGACACACCATGTGTCTCTACAGGTGGGAAGGAATACTTAGGACAGAAAGGACCTGGGTTTTTGAAGTCCCATCTCAAAGTATTTTTGATGCAGCAAACTTTGCAGTAGCCTCCTGTGTCTTCTGAAGGAAGAATCTAGGTACACCAGATGTATCAAGCGTAAAATCTAACATTGTATAGTCTGAAGAAACCAAATAGTCTAAGGATCTTAAAGGCACAAGGAGGCTTTGTGAAATCAGGGGAAGTTCTAGAGCTCAAGAACTGTATTTTAAAACAAACACAAAAAAACCCCTTTCTTCTATCATTAGTCCACAATTTACCAAATTGTTCTACAGATCTGACAGCACCAAAAGGATTAGATTGCTTAAAAGACCAAACCTCTCCCCAGAGCCAGTACTTCTGGCCTAGTATTTTGGACACCCACAGGAATGTACCAGGACTGAATATTTCTGAGCCTCCTCTTCTCAAATTACACTGAGAGTTTCCTATGATCTTACTAGTGAACCATCATTTGTACACAACCCAGCAAACTTTCAACACAGAAACAGAGCAAACGAGGGAGTTGCGTATTGCCACACTGATGAATGTAGTCAGTGGGGTACTAGGTTATCATGTGTTTTTCTGTCGTGGAAACTTTCAGCTGGAATAAGGAACATTTGCTGTAACACTGGGCTTTAGTGATACCGCATACGGCATCATCCTCCTTCCACTTAGAGAGTTTAAGTCACGTTTTTCAGACTCTGGGTTTTGATGCGCATGGAAAGTGAGAAAATTAGGAAATAACACACTCCCCAAAACAGACACACAAGCTCTGAGAAGCAACAGCATGAACATTCTTCCATAGATACCTGCATAAGAAATAGCAAATGGTTTCCATTTCCCCTCCTTGAAATATTTGGATGATGCCTCAGTTTTTCAAGCCATGCAGGAGCTGGCATCGGTATTTTCACGTGAAAAAGTCCAACTTGTGTTTGAGTACACATACCACCCCATCCCACTAAAACACAACACTAGACATAAGCGTAAGGCTGGAGAAAGAGTGCAAAGTTTGCTGCAGAACCCAGAAGACAAGCACGATTTGCCAGACTTAGAGCCCATTTTGTTGCACTGATACCAGGTTGTTTTCATGGCTTTCCATTGCCTTCAGACATTCTTATGACGATATAGGAGGATCACTGTGTTGTCATTACTTTTTTTCCCTTTAATGAGCTTAAGAAAATCCTTAATCTTTTTCACAGAAAAACAACATCTGGTTTAGATTTATAGGCAATCGATTCTTATTTTTAAAGCAAACAAGAGATGTCATCCTTCTTTGAAAGTTAAAATCCAAATTCAAAGGGAGCCTGCGATATTCTGCCTTCTACTGAACTTAAATTCATCCTGTGACACAATCCTATTGTGAGACACATTAATGTTTATTTTCTTTTACATACAGTGAAACACTGAGAGGATATCCTCTGCTGGACGTTAGAGTGATCTCTGCACACCAGTTATTGCATCAGGAGTTTGAAAAGGGGCGATGAGAAGAATCTGAGCCTATTCACTCACTCAGTCATAAGCAGTGTCTATAAATTTTTCAGTTGAATGTATTCACAGGAGCCTATTGCCATGTGATGATTGATAGTTACTTACAAAAGTATTACACTCAGACAAGCAATTCCACCTCATAATTATTCTGTGTGGAGGGGGAAGATTCCTTTTGCGCAGGAAAATGTCACCTTTCCATGTCTCCCCAGCACACACAGTCCTACTTGCTGAGCCCGTCATTTCAAACAAGCATTAAGCACTCCCAAGATTCCTGCTCATTTAAAGGGAGAAAGAGTTCAACACCTTGTGAAAGGGAGAGGAAGGAGAAAAAAGTTCTGCCTGGGAGGATTTAACTTCAGTGTGTGCTTTATAAAAGATCATACTAATATGTAAGATATGTAAACATTATAGAGCAATCAGAAACAAATGAAATGATGAATTCAGTTTAACAATATTCAGCTGTGGTGCAACTGCCAGAAGGCACTTTCTGTTATGAATAGATCATTTGGATGAGTTACAGAACAGATTTCAACCCTGACGTGTGCTAGGAAAATCAATGTCAAATTATCTAAAATCAGAAGGTATCAGCAGTCCATCTGGCAGCCCACAGAAATGAAAAAACATCTTCAAAATATATAATGCTACGTAGAGCTAAGCTAAAGTATGAAAGGACCTGCTTAAATGGCACTAATATGTGAGATCTGTCATGTATTTCATTTAGTCTAGTCCTTCCCGCTTGCCTTTCCCTCTAAAACAAAAACATGGAAAAAAATTAACCTCTCTTGTAAAAGGCTACATGGAAAAAAGCACTACTTACCACTCAGAGGTTAACTTACAGCTCATGTGAGTGAATCAGAGGAGCCAGTGCCTTTAATCGCAACTAAGTTCAGTTTTAAGGCCTGTCATTTGGTACAAGGAGTGGAACAGAACCCAGAGGAGCATCGCGTAGGCATTCTGCCATCCTATCAGATGAGCAAGTTGCAATGCAAGATTTATTTTACTTAGCTTTGTTTTGCTAAACTAGCCATAAGGCACATGCTTGTGTTTCCTCCTCAGGTTTATGTAAATGTTACAGCAACCAGAGACAAGATAAAGTAAAACACACCACACCGGCAAAAGCAGTTTTATGGAAGCAGAACTTGCTTCTTTAGCTGATTTGTTGCTGATACAGGCTCACATAAATTCCATATAACACTACTGGAGAATTTGGCTATTACCTGAAAAATATCTATATTTAATATATATTAAAGTCTTAAGGTATACTGCTATATAACCCATCTTCTTCCATTTTCATTTCTGCTTCTGGATATTGGGCCTCTCATATTAACAGCATTCTAGTATCACTATCAGATTCTTTATTTACTTGCAGTATGCACTAGAGAGAGAAAAACAAGAAACAAATTAATGTGAACTATTCTTGACTTACATTGACTTACATCAAAGGAAAATTAAGCCTTCATTGTACTGTCACAACCTTTTCAGAGTAACCATTTGCTAATGAGAAGGTAGACCAGAAAATTTGTTTGAAAATCACTTCACTTATCAGCTTCTATAGCCAGAACTTTAGAATAACAGCTGCTTTTGTTAGGCTAAGGCAGGTATGAAAAAAGATCTAAGATATTAATGGAAAGCAGGGAAAAAAAACACAAGGGAAAGCATTGTATCAGTCACCAACTAATAAATGCTCTTTACAGTTCTGAACTTTGATCACTGACAAGTCAAATACTTTCATTAAGTTCTCCACCGACTTTTAACTTCCAAAGTTTCTGAGTGTGGATTGAGAATACCAATAGTCATTCAATGCAGAGGTTTTACATTGATGCATAAAATCCTGTATTAAAGAAAACTGTATCATTTTGCTTCTGCTGACAGATGGGTCTGATATAGCTATTTGACCACAACACTCTGACAAAGAATGAAAGAGATTCATAGAAGAAGGGGAGAATTCAAAGGGAAACCCAAGAAAGTTTCATTTCTAGGTTTCTGGTTCAAACTTAGGTCACAGTAATAGCTACTGAGTGTGTGATTTAATAACAGCACTTTCTGGTGGCATATATATTAACTGGGCGGAGTTGGGGCATGCAATTGTATTTGCAGTGAACTGATGTCTACTCTAAAACAGCCACCTGGTATTATTTCTCAAGCACTAAATGGACTGAAAATTAAGCTTCCCCTTAACTTTGGGGACAGTTCTCTAGGTTAAACCTATGGTGAGTACAGTCAACTTCTTTAAATGTATTTATCCTTAGCAGTAATTACATATTAAACACATAACAGCATTCAAGCTTTAGCCTGATGTAAAATATATTGAAGAAAATAAGGTCTTGGAACACAAGAAGTAGCTTCAGAGCACAAAAGGGAATTAAAATTTATTAATATTCCAACTCCTATAGCTCATAAACTGCCAGTCATTGATTTGATTATATTTTAAGCTTATGTCCCCTGGCTGTCATCAGTTTGCTATGTAGCTGCATAGCTTGTGGTGGCAAGCTCTTCCATGTGACAGGTTGGCACCCCTTGGGCCATCCTCAGTGACAGAGTTGCTCTGCAACGACATTAAGACTAGGCCACACGAACTTTTGCACACAGCTAACTTTATCCCACTGGAAACATGGAACTTACTTGAGGGACAACAATGTACATACAGAATGCGGACTTCAGGATTTTGCTTCAGCAAATCCGTCCACAGATTATTTTGGTAATCTCATTATAGACAGTTGAAGAATTCTGGTTTATGTGATGAAATCCCTTTTATAAATGCCTTGCAGAATATGCACTCCATCATCTGTTGCCAAGGCTAAGTCACAGGTTTGCCAAACCCAGAACTCTGGTAACTTACTAAGCCTTAGAGACTCCCATTTATTTGAGAATGGCAATAGTATAAAAGCAAAACAAAATTGTCCAACTATGTCTATGGAGGTTGTGCAACAACAACGAACAGTATTTAAAGACATCAGGTGATATTTATACAGTATAAGATACTGCAAGATAAGATTTTTGACTCTGGAGCCAGCCAAGGTTGAAAGAGACAGAAAGGCAGATACAATCCAAACAGGAAAACACCATCATGCAAGAGAATCAAAGGCTGTTGGGCACTGTCAAAAGCATAAACTTACGGCCAGAGAGTGGCCCATGGAGGGAAAGTTGAAACAGAAACACGTACAATATGGTTTACTGTTTGGTGTCCCTGCCTATGTCAGGAGGGCTGGAACTAGATGATCGTAAGGTCCTTTCCAACCCTAACTATTATATGATTCCATGATTCAGAATTGTTTTGCCCAAGTTGGTTTCTTTTGTGTTGCTTGTAGTAAAGACATGGTTTTGTGCCATCCGTGGCCCCTCACTGCCTTCAGTCTCATGGGAGGTAAGTGCAAAGGGTGACTGCTCGCAGGATGGGAGCCCTGGCAGAGGCATGTGTGCCTGTTTAGTTCAGGGCCTGAGGGGTCTCAGAAGAGAGTCTACACCCAGAAAATGGAATTGAGAGGTGGAGAAAGAAGACAAAGATACTGCTTATTTACACAACACAATAACATTAAGAACACAGGTCCAGCACATTCCAGTGCAGCAGCTCAGCAAGGTTCAAGCCCAGCAGATCCACAAAGGAGATGTATGACAATATTGATAGAAAGCCTTTTTTCATTTTGCTGTTTATTTTGCACTAGGTAATATCACAAACTTGTATGACAAAAGTCAAACTAATCACAATAACTCCCGTCAGTCAAAATTACCAGAATGAGAAACATACAAAGAGCGTGCATCAAAATGCAGACTGGGATCTGGGATTTCTAATGATGATTCGGAGCTCATCTTCCAGTTCAAACCCTGCTTTAGTTATTTTCTGGACAAAACATACAGCACAACCTAAAACTAGAAGACCCATATGAATTCTTAGGGACTACTGTTACCTCTTATTCCAAAGAGCAACCCTTATGAGAAGGGCAGCAAAATGTGAATGACACACATGTGGAACTATTTCTAATATTCTAAATTTGCCATAAAACTGGTCCACAAATCAGAGACCAAACAAGGTGTGTGATTAATGCCCAGTAAAGAAACCACACTTCCAGGGCAACCTGATTGCCTCATCTCTGAAAATACTTCAGGTGAGTTCTGCAGTGGGACTATATACTGCCCAACCTGGCTTTATATCTAACAAGGATCAATTAGAAGAAAACTTCACTGGGATTATTAAACATTTTAACTGTGAGATTTTTATTTGAGGCTAAATAAGGAAAGGTATTTAATTTTTTTAAATGAATTCTAATGAAAGAATATGTTGAATGACAATAATATTACTTATTCAACTTGTACTTATACTTATGGTATAAAGAGAAATTCATCTGGATCAGTGCTTCCAGCCTTGGAGCCAAAGCCTCAACTTGCACAAACCAGCATATTAACCATCAGCTTCTATGGAGATATGCTGATTTCTATTGTCTGAAGACCTAGGCTAACACTTGTATTTAGACACTTAAATAAGTACTCTGATTTCCAAAAAAGCCAGACGCATTTCCTATTGCTTTGTGGCTCAGCAACTTAGAACACGAAGCTAGTTGTTTAAGTACCCAAATGTGGACTTAGGTACCTACCCTTAGGAAATACTTTGGCCCCAGTTTTTCGTGTCCATAATTAAGACTATTAGCAAATGTTCACACATTGAAGAGAGACACCTCTTCAAATGAGGGACAGCAGATTCTTAGATACTGAAGAATAAGACAGAAATCTGTCTGCTTCTGCATATTCATGTTCTTCATTTTCTAAAAGTAGGAAAGAGCTCTTGAGGACAGCTCCAGCCGCGCGCACTCTGTCTCTCAGAACATCACTCTATCTCCTTAGGCACGCTTCAAAAACTGAGAAGCAGACAGGACTTCACTAGACAGGCTCCTCATCAAGGGGGGTGACCATGCACTCAAACATTTACTGCTTTACAACTAATCCACCAGAAGAAGCTGTAAGACAGTGCTTGGGGTTTACCCCCTCACCCAGAGGATCCTGGTTCTTAACAGTTAAAGACATCAACTAGAAGGTTGATTAAAACTGACAACAACAGCAACAAAAAAATCAAATTTAGCAAAAAGAAAACCACCCTGTTTTACTCAGCTGCATTTTATTGTACCTTTAAAAACGCACTAGATGAGGCCCTCGCCAAGCGCAGGGAAGGCAAGAGGTCACAGGCTGCACTTGTATAAGCAGCTTTTCTGGAGGTCTGCCATCAGAAGCCAGTTTGAAGTTGCATTTCTGAGAAAACCTTCTAACAATGGATGCTATGGGGCTTAACTGACTCACTGTACACCTTAACATCAGACCCCTCTGCACAGTGGCCCATTTTTAGATAGCATCCAGTTCCAGCCTCTTCATCTGAGCTGACCTGTGGGTATTTGACGCTTCTTTTCAACGTGCAGCATCAGTTTTCAGCCCACATATGTATGGTATTAGTATGTCTTAGGGTACAGCCACACAAATAAATTATTATGGGCAAAACTAGGAGGTCAGTTGCCCAGCAAAACCACCTCTACTCATCATCTTTATGTGGTGTATTGTGTGACAGATCCCAGGGATCTCGCACATTCCACAGGAAACCAGGGCCAAGAGTGCTAGTGCAGAGTTGCTGACATCGTGCAAACACACACTATAGATTACTCAGTTAATTCCTTCATCTGACTGCGCTCTTATTACTTGATCATACAAACAGATCTAGAAGTTCTCTTTTTTCTTAATACTAATGATTTCAGCCTTCAAATATTAACCATCATATCTGAACAACTGAGATCTGCTTTAGATGGAATACTATTTTTCACATTATACAATCCTGCCATTTTCCCGAGGAGAAAATGCAGTGCTAGACTGGTACCTACCTCTCCTATCTCCTACTGCAAACTTCTGACTTCTTCACTTTGTACTCAAACCTCCAAATTCAAAAGCAGAATATAAAATAGGAAAAAAATGAAAATTGTATTGGAAGTAAAATGCTCTTAGAATCACAGAACCATAGAATCACAAAATAGTCAGGGTTGGAAAGGACCTTAAGATCATCCAGTTCCAACCCCCCTGCCATGGGCAGGGACACCTCACACTAAACCATGTCACCCAAGGCTCTCTCTAACCTGGCCTTGAACACTGCCAGGGATGGAGCATTCACAACCTCCCTGGGCAACCCATTCCAGTGCCTCACCACCCTCACAGGAAAGAATTTCCTCCTTATATCAAATCTAAACTTCCCCTGTTTAAGTTTTAACCCATTACCCCTTGTCCTATCACTACAGTCCCTAATGAAGAGTCCCTCCCCAGCATCCCTATAGGCCCCCTTCAGATACTGGAAGGCTGCTCTGAGGTCTCCACGCAGCCTTTTCTTCTCCAGGCTCAACAGCCCCAACTTTCTCAGCCTATCTTCATACAGGAATTGCTCCAGTCCCCTTCATTTTGTTTATCATTATCTAATTTTAAATGGGGAAATGTTAATAAAATATCACTTCTCTGCCAAAAAATGCACTTCTTATAAATCTCCTTTTCAGCAAGGAAAAAAATGTTAGCAAAATGACAAAGAGAAAGAAGAACACCTCAAGCCCACCTAAATCAAATAGGATGAATATGTATTTTATTTTCACTGTATACTGCCTACCTCATGAGGACAAGGAAACTCAACTGTGAGGAAGTCGAGTTCAACTCACTGCATTTAGGGCTGCTTTAAACCTTCCCAATTCATAATTCTGTTCACTAGGACAAAACAAGACTAGAGTGGATGCTCCAGCTCAGAAACAGTGCGGGAATCCAACCAACGCACAGTACTGAGCCACTGAACTTCCACAAGGACACCAGCACTGTCTTTCTAGCTCCTTTCCATCCAAACAAACCTTCTAACTGTACATATGGAGCCTGTCCCTCCATGTACATAGTGATAATAGCATAAGAGACAGCCTACAACCTTTTCTCACTATCTGTCTCTATGCCATAACCAAGGAGTTGTCAGGAGGATTAGAGATATCACAAACAAAATATCCATGACCCCAGAGAGGGGCTGGAACAAGTGGATCAAACAGCTTCTGTATGAGTACAAGGAGATGCCAGGAAGGTCTAGTGAGTAGTTTCAGATTAACAGTTGTGTCATTAAGAGTCTTCTATGAGACAGATCTCCAGGAGATGACAAAAGGAGCCTCTAGAACTGTGCCTGGGTTTTTGCTCTCCCCACACACAGAAAAACAACGCTGCTGTCCTCAACAGAAAATTTGCACCCCTGTACATTTTTATTCCTTGGGTGTGAGGTTAACCTCCTGTGTTAATTCCAGGAAGCAAACTTGGAACAAAGCCTGGGACAACTTGAGAGCTTCAGCTCTGGAAGAAGAAGTTAAACAACAATGAATCCATAGGTAATCATTCCAGGCTCATTCAATGTCCACCATTTCCATCTGTCTATATCAGAGATGCAAGAACTTCAAATGTCTTATCAGAGACCCTGATTGCATGCTCAGATTTGAAGCAAAACCTTTAGATGAATTTTGACTCAAATGTTCACATACATTTACTTCTGCCTTTTATCAGTATCCATTAAGCATATTTTATGTTTCAGCTTGGGAAAGTATACACCAGGAACACAGTAGCATATCACTCTTTTCTTTGTGTTTACAAAGGTCAAGATTTCTTACATAAATTGGCAAAAAAAGACCCTTAATCTGTTAAATTGTTTTCAGGATCCAAAACAGCAACAAAAAAAAACAGCCCACATTTGTGATGGATTCACAAGCTCTTTACTAAGCACTTAAGCACTAGCAGTTCTGCATTGATTTATTTTGTTGTTTTATTTAGTGAAATGTCTGGATCCAGATATACAGATAAACTTTATTCTTTTGCTCATATTTACTGTGTCGCCTTCCTTGAAATGGGAACTACAAGTGCTTTGATAAATGGACTGAAAGGTTGTCTGGTTACACCATAGCTTCTACTTGTGTCCTCTGTTGAAATGCCATTATGTACCCTTCTAAAGCAATGCTGCTCCATGACTCACAGCAGTTACTTCTGTGCCTCTCATAACAATAGCTCACTGGGGATATAGGGCCTCAAATGAGTTAGAACAATTTATACCACCCATTTATTTTTACTTCTCTTCCGATGATAGATACTCACTGTCACAAAGTGCCAGTTTATGTATAAATCTTCCAGCAGAGACAACTAACTGCAGGCCATTTTAAATATGCACTTTATAACACTACAGTTTGCTGCTATGGTAAATTACATTCCTGAAAGCTTATCACAATATGAACTAATTCTTCTCAATGTTTAAAGATAGAATCAAAAAGTCAAACCAAAGATCCATAAAGCTCGCAAGCCTCTTGTTAACAGTGGCCAGTAACAGATGGCTTAGGGAAGAGCCTAGAAACAGGTTAAACATACAATAATTCTTCCCCAGAATGCCGCCCCAGCCTCCAGTGAGTTGAGGTGAACGATGACTTCTAGATAAGTGTCAGACTTGTACAAGAGCACTGGAGTTTTTTAAGCATCTTAAAATGACTCCTTTAGCCCTTCAACTTCAGTTCTGGTTTCTAAACAGACATGCCTCTGACACCACCTGCAGCATTGTCTTATTTTAGAGACTAGGGACGCCTTATCCCTACCCGAAAGGTTAGGAACTGTGCACACGGAACACAAATACTGGTGGATGCTGCACCTCACTCACCAGATACAAAAACAACTCCATCTCCAAATGATACTTAAGAAAAACCAGCACAGGAACAGAGGGGCTCCATAAGAGGTTTCTAGCACTGATCTTTTCCCAAAGAGCTGATGTCAGAAATGTGAATTATAGGAAGATAAACGTTGTCCTGCCTCATACCCTTTCCTGGAGTCTGTATCATAAGATCTTTGTCTTCTCTTGAAAACTATTTCCATAGTTGTCTCTAATACACATGCTGAGTGGTCCAAGTCTTGATAACCCCAACTCAGTCAACTCATTCTATCAGACATTGATAGTCCTGAAGAACTTGAAGCTTAGTAGCTGATGTGACAGGAATTCAAGGCAAGGGTGAGAAACAAATCTCAAATGTGGCATTTAAACAGAAAGCTCGAGGGTTTTTTTCATGCAGGTATTATTCCTAACCTTATTATTTATGGGGGAGAATTACTCTTCGAAACCTGCAGTTTTAATGCAATTAATGGAAAGTATCAAGGAAAACCAAAATCTTTCCAAATGCCGTCTGGTGTATTTATCTACACTGGATGTCCTTCCCATGTACCTTATGGCCTTTCTTATTTATTTAATGTATTATACAGTTCATTTTAGAGTTTTCTTTTTTCACCTTTAGGTAAGCATTCCTTCTATACCAGTGAAGCCCACTACCAACTATAATGTCACACTTACAGGGAAAATGAATCTTCTTCTGCAATAGCCCTGAGTTACTGGGAGCAGATTTACATTATATGGGATATGCTATCACACACTATTTTAAATGTATTTTTAAACACTTGAATAACGAAATGGGCAAATCCTGAGAACCTTACTTGGTGTTTATTCAGCCCTTACTTACTGAGACAAACTCCCAAGGACAGAGTAAACACTGAGAGAGGACCTCAGGCCTTCACCCACAGTTATAAACAATGAACTCAGCATAAACTGTGATTCCCAGCTGACAGTGGGAGGAAAGCAGCAGCGAATGCTTCTCGTCATTTTCCTCCGGAATGGTTATATGAGAAGAGATTTACTTCCTCCCTAATAAAACTTGCCCCCTCTAGGATTCCCCCACCCACTGCTGGAGCAGGAAGCTTAAATAAAAAACTACTGATTCATGAGGGGGTGAATAAAATTGGAAATGGAAAAAAAAAGCCTAGTGCTGAAGTACTGATGAAAACACAGTTCCCTCTGACTGGGGGAACTGGGGTAGTTAAGAAAAATAAAAGGATACTTAGAAATACTGTTGCATCTATACCACCTTGGTGGACCAGAGTCCTTAATCCCCAGCACTTGTTATCACACCTTTCATTGGAGAGATCTCTGTCTGCACAGCTTCAGTTTCATGCTCATATTGCACGTAAGTAAACTAAGTTCCTACAGGAAACCAGCAACACTGAACAAAACCTGGGATTTTGACCCCAAATTCCACATTACTCATTGTAAATACGGCTAATTCAAAATTCTTTAAACAGAAAACTATGAAGTTGCTTTTCATACAACTGTTGTATCCCCTTGAAAACTCTGTTTACTTGTTTCAGGACCCAGAAACAACCTAACTCATGACCAAAGTTATCCCTTATCATATATCATTTCATTTGTATTTTAGTTATTCTTTTACAGCTCAGTTTAGTTCTTGTAAGAAAATAAGAATCAATAAAGAAGTCATTCTTATTCACCATGAGATTTAAACACACAGAATAAGCAGGCTGTTTAATAAATGCTTGACTACTCACAAAACCAAGATAAACAAGAGGTCCAGAAAGGCCATTCTTTACACACAAATACGTTTGTGACATGAGAGAATCCCCCATCCAGCTCTCCTCAGAATAGAACACTCCAGGAATTCACTTGGGTTTGCTCAAGACTGTGGGCTTCAGGCTACTACATTCTTCTGGGTCTAGAGAGGAGCAGTCAGAAGCAGTTAGATTGCAGCACTGACGAGAGTGTTGTACCTGTCAAATCTGATATCATCACTTTGAAGAATACAGAAAAGGAAAGACAAAAGTCTTCTGTACAATGAAGGGCCACTGAGCCTGATGGACTTTTGTGAGCAATAACAAGAATAATGATAGATAATGAATCAATATTAACATTCTTTATCTTGTCCCTTACAATGGAGTGATGCTGTGCTATCTGAACATCAAGGAAAGAAGTCAAATTCAGCATTTTTCATTTATCATTTCAGCTACAGAATCCAAAATACAACCTGCTTCCTACAACAGAAGAAACAAAACCCTCCAAACCCTATTCAAAGCAATAACTGTTATAGTTAGGAAATAAAGGTGCAAGGTGCTAGCTTCTAGAGCTAGATCTACTACCAGGTAGCCTTCGGTGGCACACTGCTTGAAGTAGAGAGGCTCAGATTATGCAGCCTGGTATTTCCAGCAGCCAGACCAGATAAATCTAACTAGTGGCAACATTAGGACATAAGAAGCTCTGTCTCTGTTACTCCCTCTTTCTAAGGCAAAATGTGGGGAAGGCGTAAGGAACAGGACAGGAGCCCTATTAGCAGTCAGACCTGGAAGAGGCCCAACATAAGCCTTTACATCTATTGTGCTTACATCAGAAAGAACAGAAAATCTAAGGAAGGAAGAAAACAGATCTCTGGTTTACACATTGTTTATCATACAGTGCAATATGCTATTGTCTGCAGTGTGTAATTCTGTCTTTTCAGAGCGTGGAAGAACTTCACAACATAAAAGGCAAAATTTCCAGCTCATATGTCATCCACTCCCAAAGCACTGGATAGGAGCAGTTTGTAAAAGTAAAGACATAACAATTAAAACCCTATTAAACTATGCAGCGCCTCAGACTCCCACCCAACAGAACTAGAATAACAGTTCCTATGAGAACCCATTCATTCCCCAAGACCACCAAAGAGAAGACAGAGCAGAAAGGGTTTGTGTTATAAATCCAACACCCTAATACACAACTTTGTGTCACACAGGGTAGCTGACAGTTAACCCCAGTATGGAAAGCACCAGGACTGTTGGAATTCTCATAGCAAGTGTTTTCACTGATGTCAGTGAGATGTCTCTAGAACATCTGCCTTCAGACAGTCTCCAAGCAGGATATTTTTCAGAACATTCACTCTGCCCTCATCTATTCTTTGAGTCGCTGAACCCAAATGATCTGTTCACAAAGGGG
Organism: Pezoporus wallicus; assembly: GCF_028554395.1. Classification (NCBI taxonomy): domain Eukaryota; kingdom Metazoa; phylum Chordata; class Aves; order Psittaciformes; family Psittacidae; genus Pezoporus; species Pezoporus wallicus. The sequence goes on along the minus strand of NW_026638088.1, from coordinate 1,647,191 downwards.
AAGGAAATATTACTAAGCGTTATCCAGTTTAGATACAACAGCGATTGCACTGCTTTCAGCTACATTCCCCGGAACAGGCTGATTATCAGCAAAGCAATGGGGTGCAAAACCTGAACATCTTCGACAGGCACACACTAAACAGGAATGTCCCATTCTCCCAGTCACCGAGGCATACACCTGAGCTTTGAATTATGTCAGGCCAGGAACAAAGGAATCTTGCTCATAACAAAACCTTTTAATAACTCATTTACTGCGCAAGCCTCCCTTTCATCTCTGCCAAGCTTTAGGAAAGGCTGGGAGGCAAGCAGAAATAAACATTATACAGACTCACCACTGCTGGCTCTAAAGTAAACTCTCCGACTTCCTATTTACATTGCAAGATCTTAAGCTTTGTGGTTTACTAGTTCTGCAAGTAAGTGCTTTGGGTTTTGGAGGCTGCCTGCACATGATCCCCCACCACTACTAAAGTCTTCCTAGTTTTTATTAATATAATAAGGAGGTCAGAAAAGCAACATTTTTTTATATACCCTGCTAGCAGAAATATTTTACTTCTTGCCTTTTAAAAACAAAACAAAGCATGGAAAGCATAGAGTGTCAAATTAATGCCAGCAAAGGGGATGGTACAGTTTTGTTTGTTTCTTTTTCAAACCAAACGATGCTAGAACATTGAACGAGTCAGTCTCATTAAGAAAGGGTGTGGAGGACTTCTTTGAGGGACAAGTAGAAGGCAGCAGTTTTATGGATATATAACTCTTCTAAGGCCACAGGCTGAAAAGGCACCTAAATAGGCTCTGTGACCTTTTCCTGAGAAGGCTGAATCTGTGTACACTGAGGACAGGCAACCTGCAACAACAGTCATGAAGTCAATGTGGTTTTCATTTCATGCAGCCCTCCCTGAATGTAAAACATCTTCATTAGCTGGGAAGTCAGCACCGTGACTGCTGCCAAATGCATTATATATAAGCCAGCAGAACTGAACTGAATGAGGACAGAGCAAGGGAGAGAGGTTCCTAATTTATTTCTCCCGTTTGAAAGACACCAGCTCTGTGACTCGTGCAGAACTGGCCTTAAGAGAAGAATATTAAGAAAGCAAGAGGACTTATCACTTTCATAAAGCTCATACAGGTCATTTCAAAAACTCATCTAGGCTGCCCTAGCTTTAACAGGTTTGCTTTTGGTTTCTTCCCCCTCCTCCCCTTCTTGCTCGCCTGACCCTCCCAAGCCCAGCCCCTTTCCCCTGGTCAGGAGAAGGACAAATTGCTGCCTTTGCTAAACCCTGGGTCACAGCCAGTTGGCACTGGGATGCACTGCCCTGGGCTTCTAGCCCTGTCCCCTCGGAGACTGCACGTTTCATGTCAGGGCTGCATGTGCGGCAGCAAGTGAAGAGTGCGAGGCTGGAGTGCTGCACGCAGCCATCCGACTCACTCCAAAACACACTGCTTAGTGCCATCTCACTAGATTAAATATAGCTGGCAAAGCAAGTACCAGCCTATTTTGTCCCTGCGAGCTTTCCCCTCATCACAGATGATTTTAAGCAGCTGAGAAGTCCCTGTGCAGTAATTACTCAGAAGGCTGCTGCTTTAACAACGTGGCATGTTCTGAAGAGGAGACTCTCGTATCAGAGCCAAAATATACTGAATCCACTTGCTGGTCTGGCTCCCACCGAGATTACAGAGATCAGGCTATGAGAACACTTTGAGCCAGCATGTCTCTGCAGTCTCCACTCCAGGATGTACTGCAAAGGACACGTACTGTGCATGCTTTTGGGGGTGGAAACGTGCTTTACACTCTATTTGTGTGAACAAAGCTGGCAGCTTGGGCGGATATTGTGGAGCAAAGAAGCTCTATTGTGTTTGCCAGTCATCACGAGAATCAAATGAACAAATTTAGAATAAGCAAATTGGGCTGAAGTTCTTTAGCAGAAAACAGGCAAAGACTAGGCAGGCTTGATAAAAGAGAGCATAGGATATTCTTCCTGAAATAATCCATAGTAAACACTGGGACAGCAAAATTATCAGCTTATTTTGCTGTTCATGTAGTTGCTTAAGCTCTGTCTTTTAGATCACGTAGTAAATCTGAAGGAAAAATAGAAGATAAACTACTTGTGCCTCTCCAATTAAAAAAATTCCTAAATTACAAGCTTCAAACCACATACACATCATCACCCAGGGAAAAAGGAATTGTGCGCCAAGCCAGGTGAGGCAGTTCACAATGACAGGAGTCACAGAAGTAACAAAACAGATGCAAAAGAGAATCTCCACCTAAACCTGAAAAGATTCCTTGACAATCCCCTCAAAAATTAAGTTTGGAATAGAGAGCTGATAAAGAAGAAGGAATGACTGAAGAAGAACACAGACACATCCCTAAATGTGCATAGGAGGGAACACAAACCCTGTATATTTGGGACTCAAAATGCCACCAAATTCAGACCCCCTCTGCCTCAGTAAGCTGAAATCAGGCCAGGCAGTGTTCCCATTAGAAGCTGCTCTGGCTACTTCCTTCAGCTGTGAATCCAAAAAGGTGTTAGAGCAAGAATGACAAATATTTAGATAACAGAACAACTGTTCTGGGACAAGTGCAAAGCACAACACTTATCTCTGAGTGAGCCTAATTCACAACAAAAGAGGCAGAAATGAGAGTTTATATGTGTTTTATCAACGAGGCTAATTTATGTGGATCTCTCCTACCTTATTCAATGTGCATAACTCTGCCCTCTGCCACAAGAAAAGAGAAGATCTGCCCCTTTTCCCTCTCACAATGGGCTAGTGACTCCATAAAGTCCCAGTCAGCACCCCCTCCTAGTGACTCACTGTTCCCATTACAGATCTATCATTTATGTCACCATTTTAATTCTGCAAATTCCTTCCATAATCTCTGGCTACCAAAAACCAGTCCCTGTCTGGTCCCAGTTTGTTCAGTGTCAGGTAAGTTTCCTCTGACCTGTAGATTCTTTTACTTTGAGGAAAAAAGGATGTTTTATTTTGTGAATTTGGTGCCCACAAGAGGAGTGCTATGCTGGTATCAGGTAGGGGAAACTGCAATATTTCCCATACTATAAGATTTCCCATATACTAAGATCTCCCATGTTCTATAGAACAGAATCATAGAATCACAGAATGGTTTGGGTTGGAAGGGACCTGGAAAACTCATCCAGTTCCAACCCACTGTCACCTTCCACTAGACCAAGTTGCTCCAAGCCCCATCCAACCTGACACTGCCAGGGATGAGGCAGCCACAGCTCCTCAGGGCACGCTGTCCCAGCGCCTCAGCACCCTCATTGTAAAACATCTTCCTTATATATATATTTATAAGCTAGTCTGTATCTACCCTCTTTCAGTTTAAAACCAGAAAGCAGCAGCAGTACTGCTAGATCACTTGCTCCAAAGAACACTAGGAAATGTCTGTGTCCAACTCCCCTGCCACACTGCTTCCTCATATTACTTTTTTGTTGATTGCTAACTGGCACCCAAGAGTAAACTCAGTTCTTGGTGGTTTTATACATCTGCAAAAGGGCAAGCATGCTTGTGTTCAGGACTGGGACAAAATAAGGCAGATATCTACCTACATCTCCTAAATCACATAAAGGTTTCAGGAGAAAAGAAAGGATTTTTGAAACCTTTTAAATATCCCATAAACCCCATAAGATATTGACAGGAAGTCGGGCTTTTAGTGAAACCAATTACCTTATTCCCAGAAGTTAGAGCACGTCTGTTAGACCCATGCAAACTACTAGCTAGGAACAACATGCAAGCTCTTATTTCAATGCTTCAAACCTGCTGCTATTTTACTGTGAAAAACTGCTCACACATTTTGTGTAGTCTCCATGGCTACACAAGGAAAGTCTCCTAAAAGTTCCAAAACTGAATGTGGGTGCTGGAGCTTAGAGGCCCTGTCTGCAAAGCATAGTGACATGCAGCAGCCCACTCAGGAAAGTCAGCCACTGAGTATCCATCACTTGAAAGGAATACCTATGCTGCAGAGAGAGATCAAACCTGCAGCCAATGAATCCCAGCCCTAAACTGAGAGACAACCCTTGACACGTAAAAGGACAGGTTATTTGCCACAGCAAATGCAGATTCTGCTGATGACTCTTCTAGGGCAAAGGAGGCAGCAGAGAATCATGTAAAATGAATAACTGTCCAAAAATATTCAGAAAACCATCTTTTCTTTCCTTTTTGCTCATGGATAATGGATGAGCCCTGAGGTGGCAGTGACTTTCTGCAACAACCAGCTCAGACCTGGACTTGGATCAGTAACCTAATTACAGTCTGCTTCTTGCTTCTTTCATGAGCTATTCAAGTACCTCAACAGAAACACAAAATGCTTTGTGTGTGTCTGATTACCCCAAACTGCCAGTGGTTAATTCCAAAAGCGTATCCTCACTTAAAAATGGTAGTTCTACCACAAATTAAACTATTATAGCCATGAGTAAAATTAGGTCCCACATTAGTACTTTCTAAAGTATCAAAGACATGATTAGCAAAGTCTTTTGTTCAAGATCTCTAGAGTCCTTGAGGTAATGAAAAACTGGGTCATGGTGCAGTTTCTCTTCAAGTAAATGCTGTGTTCAAGCAATACCTGCTCCTGTGACTCATGAAGTATTTGGTGTAGAGAATGGAAATACTGTACCAACACATATACACCAGCAGTAGTACCCCTGCCCTCTCCAGAACAGGAGGGGGAGGAGGGAAAGCAAGGCATAGCAGATGATTTTGAACAGTTTCCTGTTACGAGCCCTTGAAAGAAATCCAACCATACTTTCACCCTGCTTTCTGTTTTCTGAATTTCTCCTGACAGTTGGCTCTTTCGTTTGCCAGAACCACAACAAAGGACGGCCTTGAGTTTCCACACAGGCCATTTTCTCCCTCTCTCGTCTCTGATCATCTCACAAAGGTATTATTGTTGCTGGCTCACTGGGGCTCAGTGCACCTGAGGCAGATCAAAGGCACTTTTTAATGCCCGCCTGACCACACAGGTCTCTCTCCCACTGCATTAAATTAAACTCGATGATTAATCTCTGTAGCCCTGAGGGTCCCTTGGTGCACAGGGAGAGAGAAAATATATATTTCTATCAAAACACAAGTATAATATACTTTCATTTTATAGCCCTAATTAAAAAAAGGAACAGCTAATTTCAGCCAAATGCAGCTGCATAGAGGTCTCATTAAAACATAAATACAACTGCTCTGTGTGCTCGACATTTACTTTATGCAGTCTATGCAGGTAATAGATAAAAGAACAGTAAAGCAAAGTCCTTTCACAGATTAAATCCAGAGAAGTTTAGAATTTGCTTATTGTCTGCTGCCTAGAGATTGTTATACTTCTCTGCAGATGAGAGAAGCAAAGCAGCTAAGGAAATGGTTATAAAATGCTGAGTAGTTACATTTAAATACAGATCTAGTTAAATCTAGCCTAAAACTGCACAAGCATCTATACCAAAGCTTGCTTAAAGTGACTAGGAGCCTTAAAAGGTTCTGCCTTGTCTATGGTGTGCAGTCTGTGTATGTGTATTTGGGGTTGGTTTAATGACAACCGAACACTGATTAACATCAACATGGACTTTGTTGGGTCACTTTTGTTACATTAGCAGGTTTAATGGGGCCACATCTCTCATGGTTATAGAGCACGCATGCAAAAAGTGCTGTGAAAGTGTTTATACTGATAAGTTATGCTCTAGTTTGGGAAGCAAAACAAAGTATAGTTGTGACCTGGGTCTACGCTGGAACTTACCAATATACATGTATTAAAAATGAACAAATAACCACACACATCTCCTCCTCCAGGGCTAGTTATACTAAAGGAGTAAGTTAGAGCCAGCTGGCCCATTTCCAGCTGCTCAACACTGCCCTTACCTTTGGGGGAAACTGCGAGCTCCTCAGCTCATTTCAGGCAAGTGTTATGTGTCTATTACCTAACTCAGTTTAAGAATTTAAACTAACTCAAGTAAATGAAATAGGTTAGGAAGGGTTCACACAGAGAGGGCAGAAACCTCCATCAAAAAACCTGGAAATAATAAAAGTAGTGGCAGGCTCGAAGGGGGACTTCTTCCCCCAGAGCTGGTATGTGCAGGGTGCCCTACCTGCCCTGTGGTAGACCAAGAGGTACCAATGTAATTTTTCAGAGACAGAATAAGCTAAGAGCGTGGAGTCTGAGGTTTGAAACTCTTGTTTAGGAAGGAATTCAAATACACTCCAGTTAAGCTTTTTTTTTTTTTTCCAATGCTTTGCTTCACAACAGTGGGATTATTCACATCTTTAAATTCAATCATATGCTAAAATGCTTTGTTGAACTACAGTCTGTGTGACAAGATCACCATTTATTCATGCTCAAAATCACCACATTTTCATGCTGTACTACAAAGACAACTTAACTTACTGTTAAGCCTGACATTTTATTATCAGCTTCCTTTATTTTTCTGCACTGGAGCTCTCTCCATGAAGCATGTTAGTCCTCTCTAACACCTCCAGTACTCCCATTGCCATTTGCTAATTTTGGAAAAATGCAAGCTATAATCAGTCTAAATTTGAGACCAAAATGAGTTTTAAACAAAAAACGCAGCAGAAAAGGGTACTTATCTAAAGGGAATGCTTTTAGACTCATACATTTTAAAAAGGTATAAATTTCAAAAGCAGACACTAAATTTGAATTGCAATCTCAGGAAAAGCTTTTGTATTAATTTACCGAGAAAAATTAGCAAAGTGAAAATGGCTTTTTGGGCTTTTTCTTTCTTTTTAGTCATGATACGTATCATAATTCTATACATCACGGCAACTTTCAGAGGTAGAAGGATTTACACTGATTAAGTGAAGAGGTGGGGGAGAAGGGCTGTGACTGAAGACATGCACTCCTTCTCCAAAGACACTATTCTGTAGCACACTGGTGACAGGCTTGTGACAGATAACTCAGGCTCAGAGTCTTTGGCTCAGATTTCAGGCTGCTCTTTAAGCCACTCCAGCATGGTGGTTTTTACTTTCCATGTCATTTTTCAGTATTGATTTCTACTACTATTAAAGTTCTTGCTTAATAGCAAATGCATGGTAATATATAATTAATATCCAAAGGTAAAGATAGAGTTACCAGAAAAAAAAAAATCAAGGAAAAGGATAAGGGTGAGAAGGACAAAGGTCATTTTTCCCTTCGAAAACATTAGCTAGCATATTCCGCACAAATTAGGGCTATGCATACAACCTACCCCCATGTGGCATGAAGATGTTCCACAGATCATAGCAACTCGGGATGTAATTGGCTGGTTCTCACATGGCAGGTTATGTCCTTTCACATCTGCTCCAATTACTCCTATTAAAATAAAATTTGAAATCTATTTAAGAGAAGAGCAAGCCAACCCTCACAAAACAGCTTTTTCCACACACAAGTAACTGCCGCGTATCTCACACCACTGCTACAAATCAACAGCACCTACTTAGTCAAGAAGCAAAGTTATTTTATGAATTCAGATTGAAATGTATTTTTATTTCAGATACAAGATGATTCCTCTGATGCTCATGTTTATCACCATAATTTTTGAATGTTATTTTGACTACAATCTAATTGTTATTCTCTTTGGTAGTACACTAGCTTGCAGAATAAAAGGCAGTTTTGAAAGGCAGTTTGGTAGGCTGCAGCTATCTTTATTTGTTCACAGTTTATAACGCATATACTGCATGATGTGTTATGTCAGGAGATGAGGGCTAAGTTGGCAGGAGACTGGAAGGCTGCCAGTTTTGTTGTCTTGACTGCTGCTGCTGTTGTATCCCTGTCAGACAGAACCATCTAAAGGAAGATTACTCCTTCCCTTAGAGACCTGTGCTTGGCTCTGAGGAGCTTCTGCGTGCAGGACAGGACAGGACAGAGAACAAACTCAGCAAGCACTCAGCCTGCAGCAGAAGCACATACCCAGGAGATGCCAGAGAGGAGCCAGGAGCTTGCTTACAGAATGGGGCAAACCTACAGCCAGGCTTCAGTACGCATCACAGCCTGCTTAACTCGCTTAAGGGCAGGCTGAAGTGGAAATCCTGCCCTCTCTTTCTCCTCTGCTAGGCTGCATTCTTGCATCACGTTGTGCTGCACCCAGCAAAATCCAGCAGCCCAACAAGTAATATTCTGTTGTTTGTCTTTTGTTTCTCTTGAGTATTACTTTTCAACTGTCAAACTGGTCACCAGACTGCACATTGCATCTGCAACGAGAAATCTGGCGACCAGTTTGCCAGTCCTCCTAAAAACATCTTCCTGCTCACTGTAGTAGAAATGAAAGCATTTGCCGGACATCACAAAAGATGCCAAGTGTTACTGCTGGTTAGTATGCTACATTTCATGCACACTTTCTTGCTTAAGTCACCATTGCAAGATTCTGCTATCAAATTGGTCTGCTGGGGCTTGTCTTACATGATTGCCATGGTTATTATGGCAATTCCATCATGGTTGGAAGTTAACTAAATAATCAGAAAATTAAAGGCTAAAGCTTTACGGTCTTCAAAAATCTGTCCTTTGTCCTAGCTGGCTTGTAACTACGTACTAGCACAGCTGTCATAGAGTTTATTTGTAAGGAAAGCTAAAAGTATGCCTTCTACCTCTAATGCTTTAATTTTTGCTGCTCAGAGACATGCATGCGTTCATATTAAGAATTTTGGACAGGGCTGTTTAAAAGCAATTTTCTGTACTAGGCAACACTATTACAATTTCTTAAAGGAGTTAAAAATAATGTTCACACTTCAGAGGGAACAAATCTATTCAACTGAATTGGCAGCATATGTTGCAAATGTAGTCTCATAAACAATACAGAACTGAAGAGCTTCATGTTTAGATATTTTTTAATCAGTAAGAAAACATGCATTCTGCAAAATAGGCATGCAGGGCCTTTTTGAGATCAGTGGCTTTACTAGGGTTTACAGTTTAGTTGCTGGGGTCTTCCTACTTGAGATTAATTAAATTGAGGCATTAAATAAGTCTGGAACATTCCCATAACAATGAAAGCTTATATAACACCAGTGCTGTTATAAGTCACTTCCACCTTTAACTTAGTTGGCATTTTTCATACTCTGAGGCAGACTTAAAAATATCCTGAAGATTCTCAAGAGAGACTGAGAACAAGAAGTGTGTATAGCAGACAAAGTGTAGGAGAGATTGTAGGAAAGCATGTGATGCTTAGCATGTGTCCTTTTGGATCTCTTCCACAAAGTATTTTAGATACTGTGCAATAAATCTACTTCTGCTGAAACAATGCTGATGTCTTTTTAAAAGGTGCAATGTAAACATGATTTTTATGAGGCCAGTCCCAAATGACTGCCCTTCCATACTTGCATTTGTATCTGTAGGCTCTTATAAATCGGTACAGTAGGTCAAAATGTGAGACACAACTACCCAGCTTTTCCATAATAGGTGTCAGATGGACTGATTCAGGAGTCATAGATGACCTCCACAGACATGCATATTAAGTAATTATTTACCTTAATTTACTCAAAACTTTGAAACCTTCATAAACTTAAGTAACCTGTCCAGCAAAAACACACTTTCTATCCAGCCAAAAGCAGATCTGAACAGTGCATTAAAAGTTATTAACAATGAAAACAAGACATCCATCATGTCATTTGGTTTAGCCTTCAGGATAAGAGAGAGCCCTTGTCATTACTCTGCCATTACAGACTATTTTTAAACGACCAGCAGAATGTGTTCCAGAATAAGAATAATGACACCCACTGGATGCTGTTGTCCCACAGACTAATCTAATGCTCACTAATAAGCAAGTCATATCCTTCAAGCAAATTGTAACCCTCAATATTTCACTACAGTTCACAGAAGAGCAAGCACTAAAACGTACATCAGCACCTTTTCAAACAAAAGTTTTACAAGAGTTACGTATTTCCAATATTTTCACATTTTAATTCATTCTTTCAAATATCTCTTCTCTGCTTTCTTCTGTGCCCCTTTTATCATTATTAAAAGATTAATATGCTTTAGTGCATTGCCATTCTTAACATCTTTGAATCAGAACAGTATCACTTCTATGACGTGTTCTTCTGCTTTTCTACTTTTCCTTCAGGATTTTCAGCTCTGTATTCTGCACAATGTAGGTTAAAGTAGACTTTAGAAAGGTTGAGGTTTTTGTTATTAACAGCTATGGATGAAGAAGAGCTATTCTGTATCTGAGATGTAGCCACACTATTCCTTTTCTATACGTACGTTTGCACTCTTGGGCTCTCCTGTTCCTGCTGTCCCTTTTGCTATCCGATTCTTTTCCTTCTTACTGTGCTTTCTGCTAGTTTCCCCACCTATTTATTTCACCTCCTGGATTCAAGAAGGATCTTCCTCTTTTCCCAGACTCAAGTTATCATGTGATTAGCACGCAGATCCTCCTGTTGGGTTACTGACATCCTTATGCAATAACATCTCTCCCTCTCTAACAACCACCACCTATACATTTTATTTTCCTCCTGGCAATGATTTCAGTAGGCTGCTGGTGTTTGTAGTGCCATCTGGGAAAACATATTCTGATAATCAGGACTAGCATAAGCAGACTGTCTATCCACTGAAATCTTACTCTGATGGATGCCAGTAGCTATATACTTCCAATGTTAGAGTTTCTTCATATAAGTAAGTCAATAGCAAATGAACAGACAGTTGCTCCTTCCTCTTCTTTAAATTCAATTCAGATTTCAGCACATGAAATTTACTGGGCACGCTTTCTGTGCTCTGAATCCAGTACTCACATAATGATTCCAATTAAACAAGGACCCTCCACTGCCATTTTCATGTGCTCTGTGACAATCCTGTTTTTCAGTAAGTTCATTATTTCAGCTTATTATTACATCCTTTTCAAGAACACAAAACTGCCAGGGCAGACAGTTTTAAACACATTTTTATGCAATTAGGATGCTAATTCACACAAACAGATTTTTAGGTAAGTCACAATAGCAGGGACACAACACATCTACAACTATGGCGCTAAAACTCAATGGTATTTTTGCAGCTGGATCTATAATCTAATCCTTCTGAGGTAATAAGAAAAGCAATCTACATGACGACTTAACCTCAGCAAAAACAGTTATCAAAAGCAATGTAAATGGATTTCAACATTCTGTATGTTCCAGGCCACAATTTCTAGAAGAATAAATGAAATTTAAACCACAAGAAAATACTTGAAGCACAACTGGTACTTCAGCAGTCAATCATATTCATTTAGATCTAGAGAAAAATCCTCTGATGAGCAATAGATTTCCACTGAACAGCACTATTTCAGTAACACTGAAACTTTCTGAGGTAAGACTTTATTCTGAACTATCAAACTAAACCCACCTCAATTTCCTGCTGAAAAAGCTACATTAAATCCCTTTTTATTGACTTTATTTAGATAAGGCCAAAAAACATAGTAAGAAAATGAAGCCATGGAGCCTCACCTGATACATTTCAACACAGCTGAAACCTGGAACACCAGAATATAGCGCTGGAAAAGGAGAAAACCTAAGCAACAAGCCTCCCACTACAATTAAGGATAAAAGTTGCAGAAGGGGAATGCTGTACAGAGGCCAGTTTCCCCTCTAGTCTGGTTTGTAAGTTTAGATACACATCACTGACATATTCAAACCCTCTAGATCAAAAGCAGTGTTTTTTTGCTATGTATCTCCCATTGTGCTAGCAAAAACATATATAGAAAAAGCCTATATTGCATTTAGACAAAGTACAAATTACTTCTAAAACTAAGAAGGAAGAGTAACCATGAACAAGACTTCTCCCCTAGAATGTTATGGGTTTTATTTTAATTCCCTATCCCAAAGTTTTGAGCAACAGAAGATGCAAACTCTCAGCATGTTTACATGCCAAAACACTCGTGTATCAGTTCAGGAATTCAAAGTGGAAATAGCACAAGTTATCAAACAACATGGAAATCCAGCTGAAAAGAAATAAAGAGTGACAGCCCCTCTCTATAAATAGATATTCAATATTAGCAGTTATTGTGATGGATTTGGGTTTTTAGCTATGCTATTTCATAGGAATCGCATCAGAGCAAATTGTTGGATACAGAACAGTCTGTGAGAAAAATGGTTTTCTGAAATGAGTTCAAGACATTCCTGTTTCCAAGAATAGTAAATATGTGACTGAGTACCTAGTCCTCCGGCATGGGCATCAATGAGAGATGCTCCTACTGCAATCCCTTCAGGGAGACCGAGATCTTTTGCAGCTTCTGGCGTTAGACCTTTTCCAACAGACTCTCCAGGAGACAAGACGTGGTTTCCTGGGCAGACACAAGAAAAACCAAACACCTGTCAATTGACTAAACAGAAAAACAAGTGTGTATGTTATTACAAGAACTCCCTTCCTCTCCCTCAAGTCACTGTGGTGCATATAAACCAAAACAGTGCACCAAAGAACTCTATCTGATTAAGAAGTATCTTTCATTATCTGTCTGTGTATTAAACACAACCATGCTAGCTCAGGCTGTCCCACAGCAATTTAAAAGTTCAAAAGTATTCAGTGTCCTATCTAGCCACAAAGATTTCACCGCAAGCAATTAAATTCTGCTTGGCATCTTTCCAAGAGATATGAAATACTTATGCAGAAATCCCACATTCCTGTGGGAGCTCTGACTAGATGCCTGCAGCCATTCTCTGGGCATGTGAATGAGATTCAGCTCAGAGATTCATGCTCGCAACTGAATCTGCACCTGTTGCATCAGGCAAGGGCCATCTTTTTTTTCCATTTCTGTCCTTTTCAGCAGTTTCTACTAGGAGTAAGGTGTCTATAGTTACAGAAACTCTAAAGGAGAAACTGCTTTAAGCAGTAAATTCCTCCTATTGCAGCTGCATTTCCTCACAGATTTAAATAATCTCTTCTGAACCTTCACTGGCCTTAGGAAGTATCGAGAACGTTATGGTCACTATGACCACAAGCAGAGCAACCCTCAGCCCTCAGTCCTTTCACCTAGCGGGAAGTCCCACCTGCATTTGGCTCTGCTACCATAGCATCATAGACTCCTAGAATGGTTTGGGTTGGAAGAGACCTTAAAGCTCATCCAGTTCCAACCCCTGCCACAGGCAGGGACACCTTCCACTAGAGCAGGTTGCTCCAAGCCCCATCCAACCTGGCCTTGAACACTGCCAGGGATGAGACATTATGTACCATAAATAAATAATTTTTAACATAAATAAATTTAAATACCATAAATACATTAATTTTAAACATAAATACATTTAAATACCACAAGTATTTATATACCACAATAAATGTAATAAATACAATATTATATATTATTATATATATTTAATAATACCAGAAATAAATTTAAAATCAAAAATAAACTTATCATAAACATATGTGCCACTAAGTTTTGTCTTGCGAAAAGAGAGTTTTTCACTAATTAAATCAGCGTGATAGAGATTGCTCAGAGCTTAGAAGAACAAATCTAGATTCATTAGACTTTCAGAATTTAAGGACACCCCCTCAACAGCCTCCTCTCCGACTGCTGAGTACAACCATAGACTGACAGCTCCTGGAACCGCACACACTTCCCTGTTTCTGGAAGGATTTGGTGGGTGAGAGACAGGGAAAGGCACCACACACCTCCCCATCAATACCATGGCTTTTAGCACGTGTCTGCAGCATTTAATAAGTTCACCAAGTCTTCTGGGCAGAGATGACAAAACTCCTTTTGAAAATAAAACAAGCTTTTATTCACAGTTAATTCTACTGAGCATGGTACATCTAAAGCACATTCTGATGTGTAGGGAAGTAAAACATCCTCCAAACCAAAGATTAATTAAGAAAAAGAGCATATTGTATCAGGAATACACTAATGCCTGTGAGTTTAATCTTCTAGAAATAGTTATACTACCTTACTGTTAAGAGGAAAAGAAGGTTATGATGTTAATTTCACAGATGGAAAATGGGTCTTCAATTGTACGTATCACTTAGGTCTTTGTGCTATAAATGATGTTGGCTCCTCACTCCAAGGAAGGTGCCCACTTCCTGAATGTTGCTGTGTATGGAGCACTTTTGCACAACTTCTTGGTGTTCTAAACTATCTAAAGCCACTCTGCCACCTCTGAAATGCCAGGCTGGATCTCATACTGGAGATTTAAAACAAGTACGGATAGCCAAAACTTTTGCACTTGACCTTGGGTTTATATTCTCATACTGGAGGCAGTAACCAAACCTCACCATTTAGATTATACAGAAGGAAGTATCTCCTCACAGGAAAAAAGATGCCTATATTTTATTAATTCTTAACGTAAAGTCAGAACATTGTGTTAGCTTTCTCAAAATGTGTATCTTTTGCACCTCCAGTAAGTCAAGAGCAGGATGTGTCTCTTTAACAGAACGTTTGTGTTACTTTTCTGGCTTTTTAAGACCTTGGAGAATAATACCAGTAAAACAAAGCTGTCTGGTTCTGACATTCAAAGACCCTGCAGGTAGAAGGTTCAAAAGAGTTCATGCAGTTAAAACCACATCTTTTTCTTCAGAATCAGTCACCTGACCTGAAAGTATACTGCTATGTTGTATATACAGCGTGAGATGAAATTCATCTGAAATAAAACCTCTTTCCAGGCACTCAGTTCCATGGTTGGTTTGTTTATATCAGTCAGACTGGTCAAACATTTTAGTGTGTAATTATTATGTGGTTAAACTCCATTTCAGAGATCAGGGCTACTATTAGACAAAATCTTTTCATACCAGCTTCTTGATTACTGTATTGCTAGTTAAGGAGCATTAAGGGAGCAATTTCAGAGATAAAGATAATCCTCTCTTCTAAAGCAGCAGTAGAAAATGACCCTATAGATTGCTTTGATGCTAGTTATGTATCAGAATGACCAGCAGCATTGCTATTCCCCATGGGCATAAAGCATGTGAGAACGTGCAGAGATGGGTTTCTTGTGATGCAGCATAATTATCTTGTATTTAAAAATATTGAATTCACAGTAGAGTGTGCCCCATCTGGTTTAGGAGTCAAAGTGAACCCGAACAATTATTCCTTGACTGAAAGCACTTTCTGGGAATCTGGGAAGTGGCAGCAGACAGCATTCACCCATGAGATGGGTGAAGGAGAGTCTCCCAGATCACCCAACAGACAGGGAGTGCAGAAGAGGAGCCAGCAAGTGAGGGCAGCTAGGAGAGGATACTGACTCTGCCCCTCTACTCCATCCTCCCAGCTTTAGAAGTCAGTGGAAGCTCTCCTACAGCCATATGATATGTTCATGAGGAGCTCTGTTAAAGGGAAGAAGCAGACTCTGCATGGACACTCTCTGTCATCATGTTAGTGCTCAAGGCCAGGTTGAAGGCAGTGTTGGGTGTCATGGTTCAGTGTGTGGTGTCCCTGCCTATGGCAGGGGGGTTGGAACTTGATGATCTTAATGTCCTTTCCAACCCTAATTCTATGATTATATGAGTCTAGAAGTTGCCTTCCCACCCACATAAGTGTGAGTCAGTAGGTGTGGAATGGGTAGAGCCTTGACTGAACTACATGAGTAGAGACCCGGAAAGGGAATTGCAATTCTCATGGTTTACTCTTCACTGAAAAACTATAAATTCAGTGAAGCATCAGTATGCTCAGAATCTGTAGATATAAAACTATGAAATGATAAAAGAAAAAACACCAAAGGGGAACCACAATTAAAGAGTAAAGCATTTGTACTCCAGTATAAACCAGAGAGAATGAATGGATTCTTACTTGAGCACAAAACAGTGCCTTTAGAAGTCAAGGGACAGCTGCTATAAAAATAAAGGTATTCTACAGCTCCACACCAGCACTTCAATGGCAGGTGCTGCCACCCCTAAATCCTACCTGTCAGAGGAAAGAAGCTGTCAGACAGGAGGAAGGGAAATGAGAGCTGCCTGCACACAGAGGCGGGCAGTGAGTATTACAGAAGGCTGCATAAAAGAGGCAGTGAAAGGACCGAGTCTTCTCAGGGCTCCTGCCAAAGTAAATGTATCGAGTCTTTTGTTTACAGTAGTCTCCTGCGCAAGTCATTTACCTTTGCTATAATGACTTCCAAAATTAGACCTAATCAAACAAACCCATAATGGCTGAAGCTGGAGAACTTTCTGTTTCACATTCATACAGCTGTTTCACTAATGCACTGCCTTAATCCCCAACCTTTTCATTCTGTGCGAGACAGACTATTTCTAGCTATTTTTTCCCCTATAAAGCAGTGAGTTTACAAAAGGAAAAAGCTGTCTGAATCTCTTCCTCCTCTTTCATCCTTCTTCGAAGACTAATGTCAGAATGCGCTATTATCAGGCTTTGTTTACAGAATTTGTGGTACCAAGGACCCTCTACCTTTTTGAGGCAGTTTCCACAGCAACCAGCTGTTTACCAGACGCAACACACAAGGCAGACAATACATCTTCAGTCAACTTTGGTTGATCAAAATTCACTGTACTGGCTTACTAATATTTAACAGAACTAGGTACTTTAGGACACAGACCTTTAAAACCAACAAAGCGAGCGCAGCAGGGGGCCCAGCTGACTCAGCTATGATACACTCACTGAGAACAGCTTCTCATCTCTCATGCAGAACGTGGCTGCATTTCACATGCACTCACATTTGCCTGTGTAAGTGCATAAAAGGAAGAAAAGCAAAAGGATGTGTTCCTTATCCTCACTAACTTGACACAAGCAAACTTGAACTTGGATATACCAAACCTTTCCTGAAATCCCAGCAACACCAGAAAGAAGCCCTACTGTCCTGTCTCCATTTTACAGCCTCCCCCAGACTGGACCACCTAAATGCTTTTTAATTTAAAAGACAATGCACAAAACATGTATCCTGTTAAATAAAAGATATATAATGTGCACTGAAGAAGTTATCTAGTTAAAGGAAATGGTGGTAAATAAACACCAAACGAAACAGGACCTTAGTAAAAAGAAGCACTGCCCATCCAAAGGAATCTCAAACAGCAGTGGGAGGGATTTCCCCCTCAATGCTTTGACCATTACTTACAAAACTCGTAGACAATCTCTAATTTTTTGTATTTTATAACAATCCCCACAATGACAAAATTCTGGGATACGTAAGGAATATGAATAAATAATATTACAAATCTTCTGACACATCATTCCAACCCTATCTCATAGACAGTACATAGCCAAATACCACTCTCACATTTAACTGAGATATATATGGCTGACTGTTCAACAATTGTAGCCCAGCTGATCAGCAAGAATAGCACTAAGATCAGAAGAAAGCAGGATAACAATACAGAATATAACATTATAATATTATTTTTTTCTTAGGACTGAATGCATGGTGCTTAAAGGGTGTTAAAAACAGCCAGATTTGGGGAGGGTTTAACCTGGAAATACCCTCCATACAATTTCCTGGTTGGCAGTTAAAAATGTCAGGGTTTTCATTCAGGAAACCCCAGACAAATTGTGATATTATAGGCCAGTTTATTTAAAAGTGAGAAAAACAGTTGGTTAAACAAAATCACTTTGGCTTTCTTCAGTTCAAAATCCATCTCTGTCTATGAGAGCTACCACAATAGCTTGAGGCAAATCTAATTTGGGTCCTTTCCATCCCACTCTCCCATGCAGCTTATGCCTTTGGCTGAACTACATCTCAACTACCTAACATATAATTACTGAAGGCAGACATATTAGGTTGCTAAATACTGGAAAAAGCAAGCAACCTATGTGCAGGCAGATCCTGATTCATTAAGCTGGAAAGTAAATTGGTCTGCAGACCATAGGTGCCTACTTCAACAAAGACTACCGCCTTCTTGTCCAAATGAAAGGGAGCTACTTCATGTATAAATGATAAGCTTTGCTGGTTAAAGGTCAAAAGAAAAAGAAAGAAAGCATTCTGCATCATTGGATCATTAGGCATGTACACTGACGGGCAGGACTGAGTTTTCGTTACTAGATTTCAGTGAGGCAGTGCAGAATGAACATCTCTTGTAATGCATGGTTCACGACTCACTACGCTGACCTGCATGTGGGTATGCAATACATGCATTTAGGTGTCTTACTAAGTCACTAAATGTGATGTATTTGCACCCAGACTCAGCTACTTTATCTCACATATTTTCTTGCAAGCAGTAAATTCAATAGGTTGATAATTTAGATTTCTGGCACTTCACAGTATTCCTAACAGTCTCTCTAAATACAAAGATTATCAATGTAATGACATGACTATTGCTATACTTCGAGTTGCAAGTAATCAGACTTTGGTTTGGTACAGCACATCACTAAATTGAACAGGCAATTTAGCTTGTGTTAATTACAGGTTATTACTTAATAGAATGGTTTTTATTACTGGATTTTTTTTTAATAATTCACATGATAGCAACTCCTCTTTGAAGAAATAATTATCCCTTTTCAAAACTGAAATAACAGACCAAAAATAACCTGATAAGTTACTGAAAGGATGCTTTTGAATCTTTCAGCTAAGCTTCTGATAACCTGCACAAGCTTATTCCCCACCACATCCACACAGTACCCAGCTCCAATGCCCATACAGAGGAGATACTGATGCATTATAAATGGGTCAGAAATGAGTCAGGAAAGCAATTGCAAGGACTGAGAAGTGTGACAGTTCACATAACAGATCTGGGGGAAAAACCTCAAGCAGCTCAGTGTTTTCCTTTAATGTAGGAAACTTCAGTCTGTGCAGGTCAGGCATGTCACTGCAGTCTGCCAGACAGGAGAAGGAAGTTAAAGTTCAGGTGAAAAATAAACTGCATTCTTTAATTAATTCATTAATTTTAAGAAATGACAGCAACCAACAATCAAAAGCTTGAAGTCTGAAGTGGACTCTCCATGACAGGAAACCATAAAATCAAGACTGGGTCTAAGATACACATCAACCTATTCAAGCATTAATTTTAGGGAGTCCAACAGCCTCTGACTTAGAGGAAGTTGGCAAAACGTTTGACATAGTCGTTTGGGTTTGCGAACCCTGACTCATACAGCAGACACCATCGGTTTGAAAGCTATCTCAGTGTGAGGCTCAAGGAAAAAGAAGATGAAGAACAAACCGGGACCAGAAAGAGGAAGAATCAGGTAAAAAGAAGAAATAACCCTGAACTATTCTGAGAAATGCTTTTTTTTTAGAACTGTATGAAAAATAAGAAGGGAGGATAATATTTGAGAAATATAAATATTAAGCAATCACAACAGGCAAAAGGTCTGCTCAAAGCTTCTCCTATGCCTCTAAAAACAGAGATTCCAAGAAAAAGCTCCTCAAAGAGCTCCTCAAAGAGGAAAGAGAAAGTTCACAAGTCCACAATGTTACCAGAGTAGAAGAAAACATGATTCCCCAGGCAGGCAGAATCTGAGACCAGACTCATGACCAGTGGCACATGTAGAAATATAGAACTCCAGAAGCGGACAGTGGGAAATCTTTGTATCATTACTTTTGAAAGCTCTAAGCTTTTGCTAGTAGTTGTCTCAGCTGTGACAGAACCTGAGGATGAAAGAACATCATAGTTTTCGCTCCTTGCAACAGAGAGGTACTATCTGCCAGCAGGACTCAACCCAATGATAAGCAGGGTGAATGATGGTTCATTTCCTTACAGTGGAAGAGGAGTGGAAAATGTCACCCAGAAGCACTGTGAAGAAACCTGAGCTACCCAAATTTAGCTCAGCCTATTAAAGAACAGTTATTGGAAAGAGGAAGAATACCTCAGGCTGGAAAAATTGTCTGACTCAGGAAATTCAAGAAAGGGAAAAGCAAAGTTCTGCACATGAGGTGGAAGGACCCATGTACCAGGGCAGGCTGGGGGCCAACTGGGAAGCAACTTGGCAGAAAAGAACTGTGAGGCCAGGTGGACAACACATTGAACATGAGCCAGTGATGAGCCCCTGCAGCACAGGCAGCCAGCAACCTCCTGGTCCGCATTAGGAGGAGTGCTATCAGCAAGCCCAGAGGGGTGACCTTTGCTCCCTGCTCAGGCTACAGATGGATGTTGTGCTTTATACTGAGCTCCCCAGTACAGAAACATGGATGTACTGGAGCAAGTCCAAAGAAGGACCCCAAAGATGACTGAGCCACGTCATATGAGGAAAGACTGAGACACCTGAGACTTTAGGCCCAGCAAAGAGAAGGTGGTGGTGGGGTGCAGATCATATCAATGTGTATATAAATATCTGATGGGAGTAAAGATGATGGAGCAAGACTCTTCTCAGGGGCACCCAGTGGCAGTACAAGTGTCAAGGCACACATACTGAAATACAGAATCTATAATGGTTTGGGTTGGAAGGGTCTTAAAGCTCATCCAGTTCCAAACCCCAGCCATGGGCAGGGACACCACTGAAAAAATGTTTTTGCTGGGAAAAGGTGGTCATGACACTGGAACAGGTTGCCCAGGGAGATACTGGGAGTCTCCATTCTTGGAAATATTCAAAACTCAAGTGGAAATAGCCCTGAGCAACCTGCTGTAGCTGTCCCTGCTTTGAGCAGGAGAAGCTGGACTAGATAATTTCAGAGGCCCCTTTCTAACTTCAACCATTCATGTGATGCAGTGATCTCAGGATGGAAAAAACATGAAATAAAATAGAAATCACAGGAACATGTCGCTTTTCTGAGAAAAATTCCTTCTAACTTCTTACTGCTGAATCATATATCATGAAATAATGCCTCAAGCTTTGAGGAAGGAGACACCCTAAAACCTCTTTGCACTGTGCCAGTTCCAGCGCCTTTATATTTGCTACAGCTCTTGGACAGACTGAAATGACAGGAAGCCAGAAAAATGTTAGCATATTTGGAACACTCTTCAGTTGTAAATTCCATGGATTTTGACAGCATGTAAGTGTAAACATCCCCTGATTCACCCTTTCAATTTTGTTTTAAGTTGTAACGTGTTCTAATTTACTGGGGATAGCAAAAGACCAATGACGGACAGTAAAGGGATTCCATATGTCACAGCATTTTTACTTATTATTCTCTACCATTTGCAAAGCATCGTGATAAAGCTTGTTGTTATAATCCAGCTTTATGAAGAACTGGCAGCTACAAGCTGACCTGAAAAAACAAATCATCATCCCTTTCTCTCAGCCTTCAAGGAATCCCTCATACACACAGGAGCATCTGGCACCAAAGGCCTTAGAAGAGATAGAAAACTGGCAGAACTAATAGATTGACCATTCCCTTCACAGCTGCTGCAGCATAACTTAATATTGACTGTACTCTCCCACCCTGGACTGACTCTTCCATTTTCAGCCTAAATGTAAATAAATGAATAGAACTTCCAAGTACTACTTGGAATAGCACTTGGAATAGTACTACTACAGATGGAGAATACTCCTTCTGACAAAACACAAAACGCAGGCAGGCTCTATTTGAAGTGTAAGAAGTGAGGTATACAATACTGTTATCTTCATCAGCTTTGTGTATAAAAGTAGACAGTGGCACATGTAGGAATATAACCATTCATTTATACATAATAACATCTTGATAAATTAATAGCCTGCTGTTTTGTCATTTTTTGAATGCCTAAAGGATCACAGAGCTGCACCTATATTTGAAAACCCAGCCTGCTGTAAAGGTTGTGCACAGTAAGGACAACAGCAGGTACCAGTCAAGAGTCACAGCTATCAAGTCCCAAATCAACTACAGTTTTCTTTGCTACCGATTTATGAATAAGTACTAAGAATGCAAGAGCATTAGAAAAGGAACATCTAGTTTTACAACTCTACTGACCCTTCTTTTCAGCGCATTCAAAATGGCATACACAAATGCCCAGGTACATTGAAACAAGCAGCTTCCAGTCCCCAAAGTTCTGGAATTAAGAGTTATAGACAAGAACTATCCTGTCTGCTGAAATCACAGTCTGTCCATGCAAGAGTTATTTTCAAGTACTCCAAGTTCAAGGCAAGCACTGATTTTCCATAAAATTTCTGAGATTTAAACAATCCAAACGCTTTTCTTAGTTTAGCCTCAGCTGTTCATAAAGATTCCATAAATATGAGCTGTGTATTTATTCATTTCTGTGCACTGCTCCATCACAGCTGAAAGAAAGCAACAAAACTGCCCTTCACAAAAGATATATTTTAGCCTTCAACACACAACCCACGAGATCAGTAAGACCTACTCTGCAGTACCTGCAATGCTCTCGCAGACAAAGGCCCATCTTCAACCAAAACCAGACCTGGTATAAAATACTACCATTCAATAAAAAATCATTACTTGGTCCCTAAAGTAGCCCCTGAAGTAGAGAGCTGTGGTGAAAATTTATCAGGCATTTTCCTCCAAATGGAATATATGCTTCAGTACCCTAAAAGGTCTGGAGTACATGAAATTTTAAAGGGATTGTTAATGTCTTTCTAGGTTTTATAATACCACAAACAGATGCTCATCATGTGCTATCACCACAGCAGATAAATGCTAATGCCTGTAGTACACAACACTTTCAGGGTGGTTTTGAATACAAGACATCTTCTACTCTCTTGGTGGGCAAATTAATGGTATCAATAAATTTTGTAGTATCTCCAGATAAGACTCTTTACCTTCACAGGCGAGCCTGAAATCCATGAGGTACAGAAAGGACCACAAACAACTTATGGCATGGATTCCCTGAAAGGTTAATCTGCTCTGAAAAATGTAAAATGTCAAAGGCCTGGGAACTCTCATATGTGAACCCACATCTTGATGTGGGAAAAGTCTGTGGAAGATCCTAAAGGTCAGATGTGAGGGTCCCCCTTATCAACAAGGTCATGTGTTAAGTTAAACTGAAACCAGGAGAAGCGCACTACCTGGAACCACAAGCACCACTGTGATTACAGTAAATATATCCTTTAAAGGGCAAGCCATTTTAAAAGTGATGTTTAAAAGAGATGTTTATCAGAATAAAGAATTATGCACATTAGAAAAGTTGTTCTTAAGTAATCTCCATAAATATTTCCAATGTCATGAAAGGTAAAGCTACTTATAAAAAACTATCTAGTCATAACTATTCATCTGTAGTTATTTCTGATTGGAAATTACTTTTTTAAAGAGATCCAATAAAACAAAAGCAAAACCATGTAACCTTTCTGCCTATTTTAAACTGGTCAACCACGTATTTACTTTTGCTACAGTAAGAAAATGCTGCCAATTTTATCTTGGGATATTTTGCTTTGTTTAGAAAGAAATGATGATTCAGAGCCTGCTTATCTTTTAGGAGAGATATGTGAGAAAAATACCATTATCTCTCTTTGTAAGGGGGTCATGCAGGCATTAAAATACATCCTCGTATTTGAGCTAAACAAACCTTAAGCAGACATGCACTGACTTGGATAAGCTTGAGAACTGAAAAGGAAATTCCACTAGAATTACTTCAGACTTTTTAGTTTTTGGTTTTGTTTTCATTTTAGGAGGAGTTTTTGACCATGCACAATCCCCCTTCAACCTACTCCTACCTAGGTTATCTGGCAGGTTCCAGTTCCTTAATCCACAAGCCTGCTAAATCTACTGCTTCAAATTCTTTTCTGGCAGCTGTAGCACGCTATGATGTGCCTCCTGGAAGCACACTGGTAACTGTTTGTCCAGATAAGTTACTTAAACAAATTGTCTTTCTTTTGTATAATGTGCTGAAGTTAACAGCAGCTGAGGCTGTTCACTTATGGGACAGTGCCCTGAAGCAATATTATAAATACAACTTGAGCTGAGTTTTGCAAGGTGTGATCCTGTGTTTTTTGTGCTCAGCATAGCACTTGTGGGCTCCTGGCAGGAGGTTTATGCAGTGATGGTGCCTCGACACTAATGCCAATGCCCTGGGAATTGGTAGGAAACAGCCTCCCACTATACAAGACTACAGTTTGACCAGTGCTGCTTGAGCATGGAACGGCACTTTCTCAGTAGGTGGATCCACGCTGTCCTGGTCAATTTAAAGTCATTAAAGGAAAGCCAAGCTTATTCACAGTGCTCTTCCCAAGTCCAACAACACTACTCATTAAAACAGGCAAACCCCCCAAACTTTCATTGGAACAATGTCAGCATTCCCATTTTCCCATGTAAGGGACACTGATAAGATTAAGGGCGGCAGAATGCAAAGCACTAACACAGCTCTCAACACAGACTTCAGCACTGTTGAGCAGCTCTTGGGTGGAGAGCGAGTTGCTTTGATTTGGTCATGTCTTGTCTCCCTCTGAAGCTAAACCCTTCCAAGAGACTCCAACAGGTGCAGTGTGGAAGATAAAGGAATGAAGGAGTAGTTGCTATCTGGTTTCCACGTTCATAGAGGAGCTCCTTACCCCACTCTTCAAGCACACATGAATGAAGGTCACTGTCCTGCTTTTTTATGATTTTATCACTCAGCTAAATATAATGAATGTAATGCCTTCCTTTTTAAAAAAGGCAAGGTCAGACAAATGGGCATGAAAATAAGCATATATTCTACAAAGGCCAGGTTTCAGTGCCTTATACTTTGGATACACCTAAGGTAATCAGCCCAAGAATCTGAAAATCAAAGGATTTCCCAAGGTGAAGAAAAGTTTGTGCTTTTCAGAAGCTTCAAGTGGCAGCCCACAGCTTGGTGCAATTCTGGAGGTCAGATCCTGCTTCTTCAACACCAGCTGAGACACACCCAGATATTCTATGGTTTGTTTCTTGAAAACTAACACAATTGCCCAGGGAACGGGACACTTTCCCCATTAATTCAGGAAAAGTTTTGTCTTGCAAGAAACCCCTATCAGAGAATCATAGAATGGTTTGGGTTGGAAAGGACCTTAAGATGATCCAGTTCCAACCCCCTGCCATGGGCAGGGATGCCTCACTCTAGACCATGTTACCCAAGGCTCTCTCCAACCTGGCCTCGAACACTGCCAGGGATGGAGCATTTACCACTTCTTTGGGCAATCTGTGCCAGTGCCTCACCACCCTCACAGTAACAAACTTCTTTATATCCAACCTATCATCAGAACTTAATTTACTGATTTATTTTGTAAACCTTGTGTTGTAACAAAAATGTAAGCCTGATATTGGAAATGAATGATGTTTTGTCTTGCTAAATGTTGAACCATATATAGATTAGTTTTATGAGGCTTCCATCACAACAAAAGGCCCTTTTTATTAATGGCTACTTTATCATTTCAAACATGTATGTTTAGTTACTTGAAATGGCAAATTGCTTTGCACTGTCCTTGAAGTGCATTGCATAAATATTATATTAAAGCCTTAGCTTACACTTCATAAATAATTCATTTTTAAAATACTCTTCCATTGGATCACCAGTTGCTGAGATGTTAAATTTTTCTGGTAAAAACATGTATTTATTGCAAGTCTTATTTTAACTTGAAGATTTGCTGAAAGCCACATGTGATAGATGCTGTAAGAACTGTATTCCAACTAAAACCTCAGGAAGCTAAAAGCCTCATATTCCTTGTGGGTTTAATACCTTTGCATAAGCAGTTTCAGTTGCAGGGGAAAAGCTGAAATCTATTCAAGGAAATTTTCAAGTACAATTTTCTGATAATCTGAAAATGACTTACGGTATATTTTGTGATGATCAGAAAAGGTAATAGATTTCATTGCATTTCATTTCACTACAGTCCTCCCTCTGCCATTTCCATTTCATGTTACTGCATTTAAACTGCTGTACAAACTTGTTCAAAGTGCTAGACATTAAAAAAAATCAAAGGAAATTTTAGATAATTAACTTTGATGAATGAGCAGATTTCAGTTCATGCCTGGTAATATTCTTGTTAATGACATGTCTGCTTAGGACATCCATTAAAAGTCCATTAACTTAACAGGGAAAGTCTAATAAAGTTATCCTGGAAATTTTCTGGTATATTAACATTATGGACTTTTAATGAATATCTGCTGTAGGAATTACTATTAGCAAGGCTACCATTCTAATTAAACTTAGGCTCCAAGAGAGTGGAAAAAAAGGGTATGAAGATAGCAAGCACAAGTAGCACTTCTCTTGAAACTACTGTAAGGGAGATGGGTACAGGTTGCAAAACCTGCTGTCAGTAAGAGCTATAAATTACTACATTGTGGGGTTTTTTTTGGAGCCTGCCATTCCCTACACCCATATCAAGTATTTCCTTCATGGAATCAGTTGCTGAGGCTCCCATTTACTTCTCTGCTGTTGAGACTGAGCAGTACTGAAAGGCTTGCTAGGCCTTTCAGAAGGGTACAAGTTAGAAAACTGAAACAGAGATTTTCATGACAATGCAAAGTATAAAGTGCACTTAGGAAAGCTGTCACCTATGGTATCCAACCTTGTTATGAACCCCTCTGAAGCTTCATCAAGTCCTGCTACATTCCTCCTGATATTCACAATAACACAGAAAAAGATCTTTTTATGTGTATGTATCTTTTAATATATATATATCTTTATATATATGTATATAACTTTTTAGGTATAGGTACAAAACATACCTATTTTTTCATACTTATCCTCTACCAAATCTTCCAAACCAATCATTTTCCAGAAACTGTCATCCCAACCTTTATCTGAGGTATACGTCCACTTGCACACCACTGTACAGAGGGACCTAGAAAAGAGACAATACAGGCACAGAATGAGGCAAATGAACACAATTTGGTTTAAAACTTGTGACTAGAAAGAAGTTTGTGCAAAATCACCTCTTCATTCGCTGTCAAAATTTCCAAGCATAATGCTAGCACTAAAGAAAAAGTTGGTTTCTGTTTGGAGTGTATGTCCTGAAGACCTTAAAAGGATCTTATGTTTAAGATTCTTCTCTGCTGAAACAACTCCTCCTCTGGCCACTTCCTTGCATAAATCAGTCAAATAACAGGCCATGCATATGCCTAGAAGACAGCATAGCATGAGCATAACAGCTCTTTAGCAAGCAGCTCAGAGAAAGATTTTGGCTTTTCCAGGCTCTACCTAAACAGCAATGTTTTGCACAAGGTATGTCCTTAGGAAAACATGCTATTAACTTATGTTCAAGCTGCATTACAATTTACAGGAGATTATGGCTACACTGATAATTAGGTGAAATGGCACTGCTTCAATGCCTATAGGTACAAAATGCCTTTATCAAGTGAATATGTATAAGCAAGTTCACATCCAGCTAGCAGAGCTCCTGCACAGGATGTGTTCAAGTACCAGTCCCCTGAGGTTTGCATTTCGGCAGAAGCTGACGGCAGTTCAGTGACACACTGAAACAGCATTAGCCATGGAGCCACTCAATGCAGAATTAAGTTCTTGTTTCAAGTCTCATTCCTGCTAAGCTGATGCTGAACTTAACTGTGACAATACAGGGCAGACTTCAGGAGCAGAATATGAACAAAAGACAAGAGCACCTGTAAAAATGTCTATCAGAACAAATAAAATGGGGTTCTCCTTTTTATTCCCAACCTCTCAGTACCCTCAAAATACTAATAACCGTACTGAGGATTTAATGTTACACAAACTGTTTTCTGTCTGAACACTACAAAGTATCTCAAAAGATCAGTACTAAATTCTGCCTAAAGTCAACAAACCAAAAGGTATTAAAAATGTTGAATACCACTGAAAAATTTAGCTTCCTACAGCCTTGGCCATGCTACAGTACCATCAAGAGCAAGACATCTCAGATGCATCTCAAGGAAAGAACACCATAACTGTTCTTGAAAGAGAAACCCCTTTCAGAGATGGATTTGATTTGATGTCTTACAAGACAGCTTATTTGAGACTCATTTTCAGCCAAGGTGTGCTTTCACAGATGTATTATTTTCATTAGGATGAATATGTATATTCAAATCAAACTGGATTCTCACAGGGTGGGACAGTTAAAAGGCCCTGTTCTCAATACACAACTTCCTGAGCAGAAGATGCTTTTCTGCATCCAGGATAAAAATGTGTATTTCAAATGCATCATGTTTCACTGTTCTTTTGGAATGACCAGGGGTTTACAGCCAGAGGCGAGCTGATGTCCATCTGCAATCCTACTGTTTATAAAGGTGCACTTTTTGCTCTTTGCAATGAAAGAATTTATTAACATTACAGATTTGTGGGGGAAAGAAATAGGGATAACTATTTATACCCTTATAAACACTCTGAGCATTATTTCAGGGTTACTCTTCAAACAGTTTTGACACAGGTTAGGAATAGATCAGACAATTACAGTTGAGTGTCTGCTTTGAAATCAGAAAAGCACATGACCTGTAAGTGCAGCAATGACAGTGTTGATACAAGAAATTCCAATTTCCAAGGATTTAAAAGCCAGACACAGAAATCTAATTAGAACCTGAAGAAAATATTGGGGGAAAATAAATAAAAAATTCCTCAAACCTCTCATTGAAAGCAAAAATAAAGCCAGGATATTTGAAATAAAGATCATGCCACGGAATCATAGAATGGCTGAGGATTGAAGGGACCACTGAAGGTCATCTAGTCCAACTTCCCTGCTCAAGCAGGGTCACCTGGAACACATTGCTCAGGATTGTGTCCAGATGCCTCTTCAGTATCTCCAGGGAAGGAGACTCCACAACCTCTCTGGGCAATCTATTCCAATGCTCAGTCATCACTTCACAAAAAAGTTGGACATGAAGAGTGAAACAATAATGCATCAAGTTTTCCCAAATACGGTAAATACCAAATAACAACAAATATCATCACAGCTCAACATGTATTTTTCTAATTAGATCAATGCTGTGAACTATTGCCACACACTGAAAAACGCTCTAAGGATGAGAGCTAAACGTCACAGCTCCCCACTTTCGAAGACCACAAAGCAATTCCTTCTGTCTCCATGCTTATCCAAAGAGAAACTGGAGCAGTCTTGCTGGTTGCCAAAGAGCATGTTTTAAACAGGGGCCAATTCTTGCATACAGCTCACTCTGAGGAACACCACATTAAATAGACAGGCCCACTGAGACAGAGTAAACAGGGCCAGACCAGCCCTTGCCAATCCACCAAATTCCAGCATATTTGAGCTCTCTCACTGGATATGGCTGGACTGAACATACCCTAGTATGAAATGGCAATGAGGCTGTGAGCATTTTCATCTTACTTGTGTAGATATACAAATGCAAAGCACTTACAGAAGAAGGATAGATGATTTCTGGTTGAATTTTTAAATACAATATAGAAAACACAAACTGGGAAGAACACCTCTTCCATATGAATTGGCAGATCTGTTGGTGGAAGGTTCTGATATGAAGATCAACCTCAAATCTGAACTAAAACGCTAACAGGTTTTTACTTCCATGGTCGCAAGAACCTCAAAATACTTGTTGTAAATGCAGTCCAAGCCTTTACATTTCTCTGGGATTTAACCTGCTTATTCCACCCTTGCCACCACTCATTGCCACCTAAAAAAGTACATGTTTAATTGAACAATATAGCTTTATGCACATCATTAATCTCTAAGATAAAGTATTATACTGCAGAAAGGCATTCTGGTCTCTTAGATAACAGTTCAAGAAAGGATTTGAGATGCCCATAACAAGAGATCAACCTCACTATGTGCTTCAAAAGAACCTGCATGTGTTGAACTCAAATCCCTGCTACCTACCTATGAGGTGCTCTCTGAGAATTACACACAGCTGCTCAATTTGTGTATCCCAGAGAGTTGGATGCGCATGTAGAGAGCACAGTTTGCTCCTGGTTGTCCACTTTTGAATACCAATAGCATAGATATATATTAGCTTTATGGGGGATCTCTCTGAAATTCTCCTCCAGAGTATCACACCAAGAAGGTGATAGATAGCATGACTTGTAACTTGGAAAAAATGTAACCAGAAGGATGGTAAAGAGGAAGCAGAGGGACCAAATCACTGCACCTACAAAGAAAGCCTTCACTACTAGAAAACTTTGTATTTCACACAGCTCCTAAATTTCATGAGATAAAGGGCAGACATTAAACAGAACCAGCACTGATATTCACTGTGGTATATTCCTTTTTTTTTCCTATTTGGCAGGATAGCCTCAATTATTTGGCCACAAACACCAGACTTGCACTAGCTGAAGCTGGATGAACCAGATGGAGAGATGCAAAGGTTCCCCTTCATGTCCACGCAAACGTTCACTACCAGGATCAACTGGATTCAAAGGTGCTGAGTTAATAGGCAATCATTTACGCATCAGTCCCCTCCCAGCTGCCTAATGTAATGCAGGACCGGAAAAGACATGGTGTGGAAGCCCTCAGTAGCACAGGCCATATTTAGCTAAGCTGAAATACCAGGAACATGAAGACTCTTCTCCTCAAGCATATTCCCAGGACAATGAAATGAAAGATTTCCTTTCTCTGTTCAGAACAAAAAGTTTTGCTTAGAATATTCCTACTGAAAAAAAAAAAAACAACAAACACCCCAACCCTTTTGCGTGGAAAATTTTTATTTGATTTAAACCAGATTTTCAACAGGAACATGATTATGCTCAGAGTTTCTTATAAATTCTAGTCTACAAAGAACTATAGGATTGTACTTGCATCCAACAGCCTCAAGAAAAGAAAGAATCCCTGCCACATCCATTAGCTTTGGCTGGACAGTGTATTACACAACCTATTCCTGTCTAGCTTTTGCCCAGCTCTTGCTGAGGACTGACTGCAGATGTGGTGAAGTCCTGTAGGACCAGACTCTCAGCATTCTGAAAACCCCACCAGCAATATATCCTCCTAAGAAAATCATGAGGTTCACTGAGGGTGTAGCGAACACACAGATAACTCCTCAAATGCTGTCAGGAAGCAATTACTTGCGCCCACTTCAAGAGGATTCAGGGCAACTTAAGACTTATGGCCAAAGCAACTCATGTGTTCAAAGTTACTTCATATGTGGCTTGTCCCACACTGTCTACTCATTCTGAGTACTATCTCTCTGTTGTACTTCTTGGAGAGAAGTAGATCAGATACTCATTAAAAAATAGGAAATTCTCTATGGACCCAGTTAATGGCATAAAAATGTATCTAAGATTAAGGTCACAATAAAACTTCTCTACAGTTACTTAAGAATTACCAGAGCTTTATGTTTTGGCCTGTTCTTTGCTGACACCATCTCTCAAACTCCAAAAGGAATAAAGCAAGCATGGACATGACTCCCAACTCTGCAGCGTCTGCCCTGCCTGGGAAAATATTCTCTGTCTTTGACAACAAAATACAGTTGGGGGATATTCCATAACTGCAGTGGTCTCTTGGAAGACATCCTGATTTTGAGCATAGGTTAATATAAAAGTTCTGCTAACAAGGTGTTACTAAAACAAACAGGTTTTCCCTGAAAAGTGAGCCCATAAGGTATTTATGAATGACCATAGAAGAGGGTTGGTACAATACCAGCTAGTCTGGAAAATGAGTCAGCTACCAACTTTAAAGGCAGAGAGCTCTGTCTTGACCATCCTAAAGCAAGTGGAGCTTCACTCTTAATTCCAAAGCAAAAGGACCTGCTTCATTCATCCTAACTGCTCAGAAATTAATTTAAACTCATGGACACAACTAATTTTGCAGGCATCTGTATCAGTGCAACAGTTTAATCACCAAAAAATTCAATGGGTCACTTCCATGAAAAATGTTCTTGCAACCTGGCTGTCATACTGACAATGACTTGGTGGTAAGGTACCTGCTGCACCAATGCCAAGTCCTACAGAAGCTAGGATGGGATATAGTCAGGTCCCCAAAGGCATACTGCGCAGTAGGGTAAAGTAACTTTTTATGCTCTATTGGCTAGATTTATTTGGAGCTACGAAGAATCAAGTACTACAAAAGCTGTATGACATTCTGATGGCAAGGAAGAGACCTGAAACAATGGAGTGTGACTGTCACAACATCAAATGTTTTTCCTTTTGTTCTGCAAACTTTCAATTTAAAACAGATTTTGAATACAAATTGAACACCAGAGCGTAAATCCTGCTCAAGTGAACTCCTTCACACACTGACATGTGAGCCAAGCTGTCAATGTCTTCCCAAATTATGCACCCCACAGTCTACCACAAAACCGAGCAATCCACTGCTCTGACAGTCACAGATCTGAGTGTGGTTCCTGCAAAAATGGTCCAGACAAAAAAATTAAAATGCAGCACACACACATCCAGCATCCAAATGGTTTATATTACACAGAACTGGGTACTGGTACTACAAGAGCCTGAAACACAGCAGAGGTTATCACGGAGCAATAGGAAACAGGTAATTAGTCCCTGCTCCATCATGGCTAATGTCATATACATTAATACATGACCTTTGAAACAGAACCAGGTTATTAGATCCACATACACCACTGGTATTTATATATATATATTAGATTTTAGATATATAAAATACATATATTTCTATACCTCACTGCCTGCTTGGTGTATTTGGCTGCTTTGGGGGAAGTGGGAAGAGGGCAGGTTGTCCTAAGGGAATACTTCTCAGGTGATAGGAGAAAAAAGGTTACACCTTGTCATTTAGTCTTGAAATGTATAAAATGTATGAGATGCTGCCCATGTTCAGCATTTGCTAAAGGGAATCAAAGAGCATTGGGTTGAGCTCACGGGTGTAAGAACAGCTGCACCTGCTGTCATGCAGCTACTACAGAAGATCTCACAGGCAGGTCAGTTTTAAACCACAGGGCCAAGTAAGCCTGGGTGTGCTGTATTTCAGGTACAGTCTGCATTTCACTCACTGCACCTAGTCAACAGCTCTTCAATTGCGGGTACACAAACCAAAACATATCAGGGTCTGTTCCATCCACCCAACCATGCAAATCCCAAGTTCCTAATATTTGCAACACACTGCTTTTTATTATTATTGCCTGTGACCCAAAGCCTATGAAATTCCTGCCTGCCCAAACCCATTGTCTTAGTACAGCAGGGCAATATGACTCTTGCCCGAAAAGGGTTTGCTTTCTTCTAACAAAACACTCAGCATGCCAAAGGAAAAGACAGGTGGGGAAGCCCGTTTGGGACAACTAGCAGACACATTCCACGTGCACTCAGAGGCTTTGACTTTCAGCCTTTGCATGTCCGAGGACTTAAATCTGGCCAATAAAGGTAGCAAGGAAACAATGGTAATCAACTTTAGCAATCCTATTAGCTTCATCCTTTCAACACACTGAATAACAGTTATATTTATTGTAAGTAATAAAAACTAGTCTGGCTGCTATTTAAGAGTTTTTTAAAGTAGTTATATTTCACAGCAAAAGCAAAGCTTTCTCCCCACCTTGGAATCTTCACTAAAACTGCAGAGGAAAAAGAGGGTATATAAGTACATATTTAAAACTCTAGGATGAATTTCCTTCCTTCTCTGTGATGCGATGGAGTGCCAAGATTTGTTAACACTAAGGTGGATGGCAATTTTGTCACAGGTGAAATAAGATTAAACTTCAGATCTCAACCTTTAAGAGCAAGTGTTCCAAAACTTACTTGGATTTTCTTTTCATTTGTTTAGATGTTTTTAATATCTCATTATATCAAGTTTGGTAGAAGATACCAATACACAAAGCCATCAATCCAAAGGACAGTGAACAGCTCATGACCTATAAGCTGGATGCATCAAAGCTAACAAGACTGATATTTGATTATAGAACACCTTTCCAAAGGCTTTCAAGCCAGTATGTTTTTTTTGGTGTCAACTACAAAAAAAAAGATATTAAAATACTACATATGGTCTAAAGATTTCTGAGGTTTTAAAATCTGTCTTTAAAGTATTTGTTTGACAAGATACACCATTCCCTCCTTTTTTTCCTGAACAGTGCTGACTCAATGAACTTGTATGGTCCTAACAGACTCCTTCAGAGTCATAGAATCAGTGAATGGTTTGGGTTGGAAAGAATCTTAAAGCTCATTCAGTTCCAACACCCTGCCACTGCTTAGGGAAACCTACGCTACAGATCTAAGCACAGAAATGGTCCCCATGCCTCCTGAGGCAGACAAAACAGCCAGATATAACCACGACACACATGCAGTAAGAGAAGCTCCAACTCTGACAAAGGTTGCATGATGTGAAGAAAAGCACTCGCCAAGCACGTCACAAAGACTGTCTCCATGCCCACTTGCTGTCCTGCACCATTTCAGTATTATAAAAATTCTCAAAGATATCCAGACAGAAAATAGCAGAAAACGATTTCTTGTACAACCATATCCTTGTGGATTTTACAGGACTTTAATGACAGGAGGCATTTTAAGACAGACATATTACCACGGGCTGCCAGGTCTTCCGTCAGGATACAGCATGTAGCAGGGCTCTTGACTCTTCTGAGCATACACCACCATGTGTGTGTGTGTTGAAGTCCTACTCAAAGCCCTCGGCAACAACCAGTGAGTGGGAAACAAAGTCTTTCCATTAGTAAATCAAGAAGTTAAAATTACTTCTGTAAAGGGGAAAAAGGAGTAATTAACTCAAACCTGCTCTACTATTTGGTGTTCATGCTGTAATACTTTGGAGGGGTTTGGCTGGCTTTTAAGTCACAGAACTTTCTACGCAAATGCATTGCTTACTTAAAGGGATAGATTTTATTGTATGAAAAATACAATTCACATTTGCAATTTTCTACACCCACATCTATAATTAATCTCCTCTGATTACAGCCACTCCCTGACAGGATTCCATGTTATATTTAAAGCCTGGGTGCCACTTTGAAGGAAAAAAAAAGAACAATAGGATCATTTTCAAAGACTACATAGCAGAACAAGGCTTCAAAGCAGCACTGGAGTATCAGCCTACTGACCACCCCAACTGGAGTTAAGGTGACCTCCAATTACCACCACAATAAGCACAGAAGACTCTTGAGAAATAGAAAGTGTAGATGTTCCTGTGTTCCAGAAGAGGTATGAGATTGATGTTGTATTATTAGACAGATAAACCTCAAAACTTAATGACAGACTGTTGGGAAAACCACTTCTGTGACATTCAGACTTGAAGGATCAACCCACATAAATAAAATGCTCTGTTGGATAAGGTATGATAAAAATGTAACTTTTGTATATCTTGCCAGAGATGTGAAAGTATGCATTGGATATATAAGTACTGTCAGAAAACTGGCATGTTTTATACCCATATTTACTTTGGATTGGAAGCAAGTACCTGACAGTGATTGTTTTCTGCAACCTATTTAAACCCATTCTTTAAAAACTACAAATAAATTCATCAAACATTGCAGATGTCAAAGAAGTCATACAGCAGAAAGTGAATCACACCAACTACAATGAGATGATGTTTTTTTTACTATTTGTAAGAGTCTATAAAAGAGAAAAAAATGCGCTTCTCCTTAGGAACACACTATCAAAAGATTTAAAGACTTAAAAACTCTCAAATTCAGCTTTCCTAGAAGTTATGTCATCAGACCTGCAGGGAACCACCCATCTCAAGTGCAACATATCGAGTCAGATTAATCCCTTGTGTACATCCAATCACTTCAGTGGATTCATACCAGGGATGCATTTGGCCAAACATGTTAAATTGGCCCAGAAAGTACAAAATAAGACTATTTTATCCACCCACATACGCCTCCCCATGTCAGGAGGCAAGGGGAAGCACACAGTCAGCAGACAGCTTGCTATTTTAACTTCATTCTGTATTGTATTACAGACACCCAACCAAGATTCAAGCCCATTGTCTTCGGCATTGTTGAAAAATACATAATGAGACACAGTCCTAGACACAAAAATGTATTGTCTAGACAAATCAGACATAGCATGTGGGATTGGAAATATTAATCCATTCCTTTAAAGGATGGCAAACAGAGGCAAAAGAAATGGAGTGACTTGGCCAAGGATCAAAGAGTAAACCTTACTCAGACCCCTGAATTAAATCTTCAACTACAGAGACCCAGGCAGAAAGACACCATTCAGATACCATGGTGCTGACTATCAAAAAATCTTCTTATGCACAGCTACAGCCTAAATGCTTAAATATGACAGTAACAAGAAGCATCCACATACATAAAATTGAGTGCAAGATTTAAAAGCTTAATAAGTAGAGGAGAGGTTATAAAAACCATCCAAAGAAATGGCAAGTGAAAAGCAAGACTGGAAATAAAGCCCACAGACATAGCTGCTCCAGTCCGGCAGCCTGCCCTCTGGACTTACCTCCTACTATTATGCAACATCAGCAGTGATTCAGTTCCATTTATTCAGAAAATTATACTCTTTCAAGCAAACCACTCTGCAGTAGGAAGTCAAATATCTGTTCCAATTAAGAGCTTGTATGTAAAAAACATATCTTCTCCTGTTACCTTCTTCAGGCAGTTAAAACTCTTAATTAAAACTGAAAGTACCCATAGCCACACCAAAAGGGTGGACAAGCACTGGGACAGGCTGCCCAGGACAGTGGAGGAATCACAAATGGTGCAGACAAAGCCCTTAGTGATACGGTTTAGTGGTGGACTTGGCAGTGCTGGGGTAAAGGTTGGACTTGATGATTTTAAAGGTCTTTTCCAAATGACTTGATTTTACTATTTTTTAGCTATATTATACTAGACTTTATTATTCCATAGGCTTGGCATCAGTAACCTATAGGAAGATTGCAGTTATTACCTCCATGACACTTTATCCTTCTATTGTGTGAAAAGAAAACATAGAATATGCACATCCAACATCCCTGTTTAGGGAGCACAGAGACTAAGAAAGGACTGTGGACTTTTCAAGTGGTTTAGAAAGTGTGTCATGATGCTGAGGGCAATGCCTGGCCAGCAGTGGACACTGACACTCTATACACTGACTAGTAAAGGAAATCTCCACATGAGCAATGCTATACTTCATGGTGTGGTTTATGCTGTTTTCATATAAATGAGTAGATGAAAAGAAACACCCTTACAACCCCTAACACTGACATTTTGAGAGAAGGAACTGTTAGTCCAGAAATCTCTTCATAAGTTCATTATACAGGCACATTTGACTAATTCATGAGTAAATAACACATCTGCTCCTAAGACAAAACTGTTGAGAGGTTAATTTAGCATGGTCCTTAAGCATATGTGTGAAGACAGAGTCCTGAAGAGATGTCAGTAAAGTTAATGGGAGTTCTTACCAGCTTAGTCAGACCGTGCTGAACTGGAACCTAGGCTGTCATGCACTTGTGGCCAGACAAAGCCTAAGTGAAACCAGAACAGAAGCAGGGAAATTGCCAAGAGTACTGCAGTAGAAGAAAGTTTTAATAACTACATTTTGATGTAGACTGACCCAATTGCACATGCTAAATGCCAATGTTAGGCCCTCCTTCTTTACTCAGGCAAACCACCTTCAAGTCTTACTTGAATTAGGATGACAGGATTTGGCTGCCATGTGCACCTGAATCGAAATTGCATGTTAGAGATTCCTGCACTAGCAATGAGGTGTATTGTTACCTCCTGTCACAAAAATCAGTTCAGTCAATGTATACTCTTAAAATCCTCAGTCATTCCTAAATACTAGTTATGTTTGATCAAAATGTACAGTCATCAATAGAGGTTTTCAAAACCATTTCTGATGGTTAGTTTTTAAGCTAAGGCATTTAAATCAAAGGGAAAGCAAAACAGCTCATTTCATACACATCATATGCTGTACTGTACATACACGTCATATGCTGGTATTTTAATCTTTTAAATAACAACATCACTGCACTTATTTCTAGAGTGTATTTAATATTAATAATGGCTTGAGTTTACAGTCCTTTGGACTTGTATTCGTGTTAAAAACAGGATGTAAAAACTCCAAAAGTGAGGAGATCAACAGTACTGTTTGCATAGCAAAGAAAACCCCACCAAGTAGAACTACACAGAGCACTGAAACAGGTAACAGAAGTGAGTAAAAGCATTCATAAATTTCCATAAAGAAAACAACAAGCTTATAACATCAGTAGGGAGAGGGATGGCAGATCAACAGAGAAAATAATGAAGGCTACAGAGTAGATAAATCAAATGTCACTATTCCTAAGAATACAACAATAAAAACATTCAAACAATACAAGCAATCATTATGCAATTGAACAGAGATATAGGTATTGCTAGGACAAAAACCTTAACAGGAAAAGAACTAAAGAAAGAAAAAGAAAAAACCCACTACATTACATGATATCTAGACTGCTTCCAGCCATAACGATAGAGAGGAATCATATAAGGGAACATAAACCCCCATTAACTGAGCACGATTTAGAAGAACTATCCCCAGAAGGACGTTAACGTGTTGTCAGTTCTAGGATACCCTCCTCCTTTTCGCCCTCTGAAACAATTACTGCTGCCATTGTAAAAGAGACTGGACAAAATGACCCACCACTTTAACTTGTTATAACAATCAAACATCAACCCAAGGGCTCTTATAAGAGTGGCTAAAAGAAAGATGTTGCTCTTCTAATTTCAGATGTTGTAGCCTGTTACACAAGGAAGGTGGACATGAATGAGGTTTTTACATTCATTTAAATCTTGAAAACAACTTCATCTGGGAATGAACATCCACAGCTCTCTCAGAGACAGAGCTAACCCTCCCAGGTAAGCCGGGCAATGCCCCAGCTTGCCTTCCACTAAACACTGTGAAAGGTGATGGTTGAACCAGAAGGGTGGAGTTTACCACTACTCTAAACTAATGAACCCTTTCATGCAGTTCTAACAACACTAAGTATTTGTCTTTCCCTTTCCTGATACTTGAATTTTACTTGCAGAAAATACAATTGCAAATGCTGCAAGCACAGAGAAGAATGAACTAAAAGTCGATTCGAAACTCCTGTTAGCTGTCTGAAGAACTAAAGAATGCTTTATGAAAGAATGCTTTATTCCCTCTTTAGTGCTTTATATCCTTTTAATGAAGGAAAAAAAAGGCAAGAATGTGTGTTTTACCAAATGAAATGATGGAATTAAAAGATGACTTCTTCATAGAAACTCTGGACATTTTTATGTGAGAGAAATTAAGAACAATTTTTAAAATGCAATTTTTCAAATTATTATTTATCTATGAGCTTGCTCCTACAAAGAGTTAGGTGTGAGTAACCTCACCCGAACGAAGAGTGGCTTTGACCTCAACTGAAGCATTTATGTAAGTCACTTGTTTGCATAAGCAAATGCAGTTTTGTGCTTTGTTTATTCTATATAGATAGTCATTACTAACTCCTGCAATTAAGTCAGCAATATCAGGCTGCACATCCTGCTTAATTAAGCCTTTTTCCTTAGTGTAAAGTGC
Organism: Pezoporus wallicus; assembly: GCF_028554395.1. Lineage (NCBI taxonomy): Eukaryota > Metazoa > Chordata > Aves > Psittaciformes > Psittacidae > Pezoporus > Pezoporus wallicus. Next base: position 1,608,275 of record NW_026638088.1, on the reverse strand, counting down.
TTTGCACCTTGACAAAGAAAAGCACAAAGAAAATTAAGTCGCTGATGTTCTAAGATGGCTCTAAAGGTGAGAAGGCAACTTTTGCTGCTGGAAGGCGCAGACAGAAATCCTAAGGTCTGAATTTAACTGAGTTCTCCTGTCCTGACTTGCCATGGATGATATGAGAATGAGGAGGAGGAGGGACAGCACAAGACGTGCTGTCCTGCAGTAATCAGAGATATAAAACTGTGGACTGCAGAAATGAAAAACAGAAATAGACAAACAAACAAATAACATCCAGATCAAAATCTCACAGCAAGTGACACCTAAAAGGCAGCACCTTGTTAAAGAGAATTTTCTGGGAGAAGGAATAATGTCTCATAGCATGGCCTAAACACACAGTACGTTAACTGTCTGAAGATGCACTTGTCATACAACATGTGCTACCAGTCAGATTACTCAGCTGGAGCAAGGCATCAGATGAAACTTCTCTGGGTTGACTGACCTTGATTTCTCCAAATATACAACTTCTGCATCATCACTGCAAATTAATCTCAATCAATAACATACAGACTGTTTGCAAAATATTATCTGTATCATGCTGAAAACACAAATTATCTTACAGGGCTGTAAACGGGCAAAAAGTTCAGAGGAGTACAAAGAACGGTGTAAGAACAGTTCTCCAAACATTGATACAACCAACAGCCTGTTCATACCAACATACTTGGACAGCACATAAAGGACCGAGACCAGCAAAGCACTTAAGCACATGCTTTGACTTTAAGCACGTGCCTAAGTGCTTTGCTGGAAAAAAGCCCAAAGAACAGGACGAACATGGTTAACTGAAAAGCCCTTCAGAACTGCACTGACTGTTTTGTTTTTTCCATTAACTCTAGTTGCTAGTAAACACACGTTTGGCCTCAGCATCCTGCCCAGGATCACAAAATAGTGATCTGGTACAAGCAATCTCTTTACTCAGGGAAGTTCCATGAATTGGAGGGGAGGGGACTGCAAGACATGCTCAGGATTTAGGCTACTTACAAGGCACCAGTAGAAGGCCTCAACCATTAAACAGTCATAGAATCATAGAATAGTTTAGGTTGGAAAAGACCTTAAGATCACTGAGTTCCCAACCCCCCTGCCAGGGGCAGCGATGTCTCACACTAGACCATGTCACCCAAGGCTCTGTCCAACCTGGCCTTGAACACTGCCAGGGATGGAGCATTTACCACTTCTTTGGGCAACCTGTTCCAGTGCCTCACCACCCTCATGGTAAAGAGCTTCTCCCTTTTATCTAACCTGAACTTCCCCTGTTTTAGTTTGAACCCATCACCTCTTATTCTACTGCTACAATCCCTGACGAAGAGTCCCTCTCATACGCCCCTTTCAGAAACTGGAAGGCTGGTACAAGCAAATACTCTTTTAGTATTGCATTGTCCTGACTCTTTCACCTCTTACATCAGACTCTACAGAACGTATTTTAGAGACTACAAAGAAAGCACAAAACACCACCATGGGACCAATGGCTCCTCTTCCTGTCTGCCACTTGTGAAGGAAAGAAACCCAAACCTGCAGAAGATAATTTCCGACTCTGGGCCTTGGGAATGTGACAGTCTTATTTTATTACATCCACTTTGGTCCGTTAAAAACTTTTTTATATGCATCAAATTTACCCCCTAAAACCAAAATGAAAACAAAATTCCCTAGAACACCTTCAGAAAATGCTTAAGTTAAGAAAGGGCTGGAGTCCAAAAATGGAAAGATGATTAGGGAGGGAGGTGAAGTTGGAATGAAACAATAATAAAAAGCCCTAAGAACACATCATATATTCATAGTTCTCGAGTCATTAAGGCTCTGCATGACAGCTCTCACAAGCACCGCTATGGCAAACTCACTGCCTTTTAAGCAGGAGTGAAAGTGGTTAAGCCCTAGGACAAATAATTTGAAAATCTCAGCACAAGTCTGATCTCAGCGAGTTGAAAGGAATGCAGACTGCCCAAAAACACAGCAGCTGTTTGTTTTTTCTGCCACCTTTCCAAGGTTCATGTCTGGAGTGAGGATAAACAGTTCGGGAAAAAAAAAAGTTCTGTGGAGTTCAGACTTTAAGAAAATAAAACATCAGACTCATATTTCTTGTAGAAAGATTAACTCCCCCCCCCAAACCTTATTCAGCCCTGGAAGTTTTCAGGTAGAGCTCTTAGGAGCAGAGGTAGATGGCTTGAGGCTTCAGTATATTAAACTGCTTTCTCTAAAGCAGCCTGCATTTTCAAATGCTTGGCCTGATGTGGTTTTTCTTGAGCAATATTCCTCCAAGCAGAGTTTCAAATTTAATAAGGTCAAACCATATTCCCTATTTTATGCACGCATGTGTGCATACACACATACACAAATAGAGGCCCTTGCAGATAACCCAAAATGTAATTGAGATAGCGGGTGAAGCCTTAGAGATCAGCCTGAAGTGATTCCCATCAGCATAGCAGATATTAGAGCTACAAGGAAATTCAGGCTGTCATTTTGGACATCACCCTTTTTACTCTCCCTCCTCCTTTCTCTCCCTCTTACTCTGTTTGTGCCAAAGTAAATGAGAATCTACTTTAATTAATTAAGAATCTCTTGACTCTTAGTATTTTAGGAGGTACAACTTTCCTTTGATCCACATTTAAAGAGACATAACCTGAAGGAGTTAACAGGAAATTTATCTGGATAGATTACCAGTGGAACTAACCTGTGTAAATAGGGATTGTCTGTGTTGTTACAGACAGGTCAGAAAGAGCAGGAAATTTCAGGCACCATGTTGAGTTTCAACGTCTGTTTATGAACTATCCCTTATACACAAAATGAAGAGTTGTTACAGGACAAAGAATACAAACCCAGGAAGTCTGAAACCAATTGGAATCCCTCCAGAAAGCTCCCCTTTTATATTGATACCTGGTGCTACTGGGGCATCAGTGTGAGGAATGGTGAACATTCAAGAGTTCTAAGTTGTCTTTGAGACATACATTCAAATTACACAGATCATGGACAAACATTACCCAATATGACTTTGGAAAATACCATTCATGAAGGAGACTACACCAACTGCTTCTTCCAAATCCAGACCGCACACAGACAGAGCCTTGGGTGACATAGTCTAGTATGAGCCATCCCTGTCCAAGGTAGGGGGTTGGATGATCTTAAGGTACTTCGTAACCCTAACCCCATTCTATGATTCTGATTCTGGGCATGCCCACAGAGCTCAGGGATAGAAGGAAAGAGGGCTGAGCAGCAGGGAATGGGATAAAGATGAAGGGCAGGTGGCAATGGTGTATCCTGCTCTTAAACACATTCCCCTTTTCCTCTTCCTTTTAGGGAGATGAAAGCAATATGCAGTATTAACCCTGCATATGGATGCTGTGCTCAAGGAGCTAAGGACAACACCACTTCTACTTTTTCCATTTAGACAAGAAGCACACCCAAGTTTTTTCCCTTGAAAGTAAAATTATATTATAACATTGTTTTTTCCCAAAAGATCCTGTATTAGCTATTTTATATACATTAACAAACAAGCAACAGAAACTCCCAAGTACAGTTTCACAGAAGATGGAAACTCCAGGAAAAGTCTTACATGTATTTTGTGCATGGTCTGCCCCCTGTCATCACTTTAAATATAAAGGCACCTTACGGTGCAGATCTGTCCTCATCCCTCAGAAGAAAGAGGAAAATGAGGGTGGAAGGTGTCAAAGGTGTAAGTTTCAAACTACAGTGAATGAAAGTTGGGGCTCCTTCCTTCATCTAATGGCATGTGCTACATATGCATAAATGCAAGTGGGTTTTAGGGGTGGTGAAGGTTTTGAACATAAGAGGCATCTGCCTTTTTGCCCATCTTCAGATACATTTTTCCCAATCAGCTTTTGTAATATGAAGGGTTTTCCTACTTTATTTCCCACTTCGACAGAAATTCCTTGTATTTGGGTACCAGAGGCAATTTCCAGGCCACTTTCCATGGACTCCCTTCTGCTCAGAGAGACATTGGCACATGGAGCCTGGGAGGGATGAGCCACAGCTCTGGGGCTCTGAGCTGACAGCAGCTCGCCGGGTAACACAGGGACAGGCTCTCTGAGGAATGCTTGTTGTGTCCAAATCCCCACTCAGGAGAGGTCAAGGATGTATCTATACTGCAGAACATCAGCAAGCTCATAACTCAGGCTGACAAATCTTGAATCGAGCACTCTAACTAAACTAAAGTGGACAAACACAGGTTTTAACTTAGATTAGCAGCTCCAGGGACACTTTAAAGCTGAGTGTGAACAACCTGAACTAAACATACATAAACCCCAGATATTATCTGATAGTAAAGCATAAAACACAGAACTTCCCCTTCACTTCACATTAAACGAACAGCCATGGTGGAGTCTGAAATTTCAACTATCCTACCCACAGAAGAATTAAGATTCCTATGCAGGGTCTGACAAGCAGTAAGCATAACTTCAGTCATCTTTGCTGTATCACACTGCAATCATGATTGCTTCATCTGTGTCTCTCAAGTCAGTCAAAATCCTACCATTGAGATTTAATTAAAGACGGTAGTAAGAAAATAAACAACCTTTCTTGGAATGTCTCTGATTCCATAAGTACATATACATTTCATCCACTGCAGACTGAATTACAACCTTTCATCTAATGAGCAGCTTAATGGAATGGCAGAGGAATAAAGAACACGGGAAGGAAAAAACAAATCCTTGGTGATTTCATATAACACATTATATATTTATATAACATTGGACTCGCTATCTGGCAACATCAATTTGCAAGCTACAGGAAAAGTGTTCACTATCTCAATGTAAGTAGAAGGCACAGTTAGGCACTTACACCAAATCAATACCCAGCTCTTGCTTAAAGCAGCAGATGGTCTACCACAACCAAGAAACGACAGAATGCATACGCAGAAGTGTCTGCTTTCTTTAGACACATTCTTGAAAGCACTGTATCATTGATCTAAGATTATTTTTATAGGCAGATGACAGGTCAAGCATAAAAGTACACTATTTTAAAGGTTACGGAGTTGGCAAAACTGGTGTCACTGCCATGGACTAGGAATCATTTTCTTTTGAAGTCTTCGTTGTCAGGTTATTTACATTTCACAGTTAAAAGGCTCCTCTCTGGATAATATGAATACTAAAACAAATAAGGGAAAAAGCCCTATGCAAGCTAATGCTACTTTAAAGAGATAATGTAAATCAACCCTGACACCATCAGTGTCATCCTAAAGCACGATGAGAATTTCCAGTGAAAGTTACTGACATTAAACAGATCAAGATAGCCAGCCAACAAAAATAAAGCAAACGTGTAAGTAAACGGCCTTCCATGCCAAGGCTGTTGTTCCAGCCATGTATTACAGGGAAAGGGATAGGAGGAACACTCCAGTGGTGAAAAGCATTTGTTTGGAAAGTCTGGAGGAAGAATTGGTCCAGAATAAATAATTTAGAGTGTGATCTGTGAAAAAGCCTACGGAATAGGACACCTAATTCTCACTGCTAGTTAGACAGAAAGCTGGATGCCCAGCTAAACACCTAGAAGTACGTTACCCTTGAAATTACACAGCTCTTTTCCTGTCTATAAAATAAGAATGCCATTTTCTTACTTAAAAGCAGCATTTTAAAGCGGAATTTACTAAGACTTTCATACCTAAGATACTAGAGGGGACTAAAGGTGGGTTTTTTCCTTAAATAATGATACCAAAATATAAAAGCCCATTATGGAATAATCAAGTTAAGTGAGTTCTAATACTTTTAACCCTTATATGTATACATACAAAACACAGACTTCATGCTACATAGCTTTCTTTTCCTTCACTGGATGAGAGCACTCCAGGAATGTTATTGTTTTCAGGGGGTGGTTTGTAAGAATTTACTGTGAATGCATGCATTATCTAAGTGCACACTGAAACACTGATGGGGCCGTGAATGACCCAGGAGCTCACAAACATGCCTAGTTTCCTATCTGGCTCATATTTATGCAAGAAAGCAATTGTTACACAGCTCTTGCTGGAGAGAGACCCAGTCTCACAAGGGACAAGCTTTGCATTGGCTTTCCATGGTGTTTCACGTAAGGAAGAGTTCAAAGAAGACGACAGATTGCTTATAACATGCCTGAGGTTCATGAGGGTCTGATCCCTGATGGCATTCACAGAAGCTAATGCAAAAGAAACATACACCCCTGAACACCCAGCCTGGATCTGAAGAGAACAGAGATGATTGCAGAACAAATGAGATGAAGAGAACTGAAAGACAACAAACTACTCTGTGCTTTCAGCCTTGTCTTTCCTTAGAAAGGAACCATAACCTCCTTTGACATTCCTCCCCCCTGGCTCCAGCGAAGCCCAGTTACCCAGTCCCACCATTAGTTAGCACATCAGTAAGCAGGATCTCAAAGACTCCCACCCATCTCTTTGCAAACTTTATTAAGGGGAGATTATTATCTGCCCCTCAGAGAAGCTAATAATTACAGTGTTCCTATATCGAGTGCTTCTGCACAGGTTCAACAATGAAAGGGTTGTTTAAACACAGCTCCTTTGCCTCGATGGAAAACTTTGTCTCTGTGCCACTCATCAGCTCAAGTAAATGCTAATGACTGTTATGGAAAAATAAAAGACATTTTCTGATGTACAGTGTGTACTTATTTAAGAGGTTTCTTATGATGTAGGATGCTGCATTTCGGGACTGAAGAAGTAAGACCTTTAACAGCAATGAATATATGAATTCTGATTATTTTTTCATTGTTATTTTTTTAAGTGCTGTGGAATGTCTTAACCATCACACAGACACACACACACTCGCCCATACACACACACTCTCAAACTACCACACTAGGCAAGATCAGAGCTTAACAGCCAACAAAATGCACATTCAATCCCTGAGATCATTTTCCTGAAATAGAAAACTACATATGTTTCTCAAATTTCACATCAAGCCACTGCACAGCCCCAACTGCAGGGGAGCACAGAGCCAAGCCCGCCTTTGGGCTTCGGGGAGTAAGAACCTGAAAACAAGATGATTCCTTTCGGATCACCACATTTCTCGTCCACAATCTAAACTTACAAACACCCCCGTTTAACAGCATTTCTAGTGGGGGTTGCTTATCAAGCAGCCTTTGCTTTGTCAAATTAAGACACATTGCCTTGGATTAGTGAGACTCCCTGAGTTCAAAATGACTTCATGGTTGGCTCAGAGTTCACTGTCTCTGTGGCAAGGTGCCAGTAATACATCTACTACCGCGCCTGCCCCCAATCCTTTTCTATACTGACCTAGCTGACTTTTCTTTTTAGCAGCAGCAAATGCACACAATAGAAAATGAAGGGCTAGATACTGTCACAGCTCATTAAAGATCCTAACATCTTTCAGAAAAATAAGCAAAGTAGTAAATATTTGAAGATCTGAATGCAAGCCTCTGAAATGCAACGTCTCGATGTATGTCAAAGCTGCTGCAAAGGGACAATGCGGTTTTTCTTTGCTCTGCAAATACAGTTAGAACACTCTCAAGGGCTCCTGTTCTTGTGGAAAACACATTAAGCTTCTTTTGCTAATATTTTGTAAAGGGCATTTGTACAATAACAATAGCTAAAGCTTCCTGTTTGCCTGTGTGCTTCCTGGCTAACATGAACGAGACCTGCTAACAATTTTCTTATGTAGCACACAGAGCTCTTTCAGATCACACTGCAGACTCAAGGACACGCCGGGTTTGAATAAAAACAAAGTAAAATCTATCAGTAATGGCCCTCATTGCACCTGCCCTTCACAGTCCTGATAACTTTTCCAGCTCTACATTTCCTATTTTTTACAGTGGATCAGTCTGTGTGTCCCCAGTCTCCAAAGAACATGGTTTGAATTTATTAAAAGCCTGATAGAAGTGGAATTCTCTTGTTTGGCAAAGGCACTGTCACAGGGACACTTGCTTTTGGCTCCATGACAAGAAATTCTTGGTACTTTGTTTGTCCAATCCACAAAAAAGCCATCCCTCCCCTCCCAACCAGCCCTTCAAGATAATTCTCCCTTCTCCAGAGACTTCTCCAAACAAGTCTGCAAGTCTGAAGTCTTGGGTTTCATTTCATAAACAGGACACAACACCCGAGTGCAATTCAGGATACCGTCACTGCCACATGGGCTGCAGGGCTGATCACGAAAGCTTTCTGAAATACTCCCTAGCCCCTTTCTTTGCAGAAAGAGGCCTGATTTTTAGACCAGGCACAAAATAGGCACAAAACATAAACAAGAAGAAGCCAAACACCAGAAGCCCAGCCAAAGGGTATACATTAGTCATGGCAAGGCTAGGAAGGAAGGGAAGGGCAGCTGGCCCCAAAAAACTGGTGTCTGTGCTGCTTCAGTTACCACATCTCAGTGAAAGGATTGCCCAATCCTTTAAAAAGAGACAGGCATCCTTCAGATAACCATTAACTCACACCAGTTTGTTTTTCAGCAGCGCCTCTAAACACAGGTTCTCTTCCAGACTCTCTCTTTTCACACTTTCCAGCCTATCTGGATAAAATATTTGTTGAGGACTTGTCTAACCGCAGTGATGAAACACCTCACAACGAGCGGGTAAAACAAGCAACCTCACAAGAGTGTATGCATGTATCAGTTTAACAGATGAAAAACAAATACAGGGGTGAATAAGGATCAAATCCTCAAAGGTATTCAGCTGCCTAAACACCTCCAAAGATGGAGATTTAATTCACTTCTCCAAATCACACAGGGGACATGAATCCAGATTCTTGGACTCAAAAGCATCTTTGCAGCTTTTATGCTTTATTAAAAACTCCAATTGTGGTAAATCAGCATGGACCAGACTCTACTTCTATTTATCCCAGCATATTCTGCATCAACACCATTAACATCAGAGGAGTTCTCTGGATTTCGATCAGTGCAACGGAGCCACCTCTAGGCCTACTGACAACAAGTTACAAATAAACTTTAAGGACTTCACTGCTTACAGTAAAGTGTCAGCTATTTAAACATGCACAGGTCAAGGAACCAGCCTCTTTCTCATAAATGAAAGAAAACAATTTGTCAAGGTATCTTCCTGTTGAAAATATTCTGTATATTTAAAAGATGTCACTCACTCTCACAGAGATACAGATAAGAAACTACAACACCTATTAGTTATGTAGTTCCCAGAAATGCTTTTTATGAACTGCAAGCATTTGCCTTTCACTTTGTAGTCTGTAATTACCGTAACAGTATGAGTTTCTTTCTTTTAAAACTGATTTTCTATGGAGAAATTCATGATCCTGAGATCTGCTGGAAGGAGATCATTTACAAAAGGTCCCCCGCAAGTATATAAATCTCTGTTACACGTTTTCCTCTGTCATGATGGCTTGCAGTTGAAAACTGACTAGACAAGTGTTTCCACTTGGGTCAACATTCATATATGAAATGAATTCTCTCCTAGATAATACATTACTTTCTCTAGCTATTTACACATCTAGAGTGTAATGACATTAGCCTGCACAAATATTCAGTTTGTTCCAACTTTTGGGGGAGTAATTTTGGAAGGTGCTTTGTAGCATCATGTTGGACTCTCTCTACCTCCACAATGTCAGCCTGACATTCTTCCCTATGTTTCCAAATCCTCCTCCACAGGTTTAATCTCTCCTTGATTACAGCTTGTCTTAAACAATGTAAATCCAGCAGACACTCTCTAATTTTCCAGTGAGCTGCTTGTGATTTGAAGTGGCCCTGAAGCAGATGCTGGATCTAAATACACATCTGTGTGTAAATTCTACCCAATTTAACAGCTCAGCCATATTCTTATCTGCAATGTAATCCTTCACTAGACTTCAGAAACACAGTAAAATTGCAGATGTGCCTCTCTGGTAAGAATTCTCCATTCATAACACAGTAGCCTGTAACTAAAGCAGATAGGTATTTAGATTTTATTCAGATAGCTTTATCCAAAATACCATATAAAGGAAAAGTTATCAGTGGTTATAGATGGTGGGTGGAAGAGAGCAATGAGTCACGCTCACCATGAGTAAAAGTGCTGAGCCTCTTCAAAGCATTGCAAATGTGCCTGTGAAAAACTGCTCTCTCTTCCTTTCCACAACAGAAATAAGAAAACAGAGCATTTGAGTGGCAAAACCAATCCTCATTGTTGAAGCCTTGGGGAAGCAAGAGCTGGGAAGTCCCAAAGTTTTAATTATTTTAACTAAAGAGCTGTCAGTAACATTTTTTGCATGCAGAAGAGTCAGCTGCCTGGCTCATTCAGAACAATTCAATGGTCTTTCATCAACTCAAAGGAGGAGAAATAAAAAAATAACTCTTTTTAATAGGAAATATTACAGGCAACAATCTTCCAAGAACAATGGGAATCAACAATTTGGACTTTAACCTTTCCAAGTGATGGATGTTGGTGAGATATAAGGGAATTTCAAAGCCAGTCAGTAAAAGTCTCATCATATGTCTGAGTCTCCACCTTTGAGGTAAGAAGCATTTACTGTTTATTACACATTCAGTGGAAAAACACTTCAGAAGAATTTAGTTCAAGCTGGCAGAATTAAAGGTGAATGACAAACCATTTCATACACAGAAGCACACATCACAAACTGCTTTTCAAACACTTAAGATCCTGATCTTAGACACTTTGTGCACTGAGTAATCTCCCAGAAGTCAAAAAGACTATACATAGATTTTAAATGTCAAATAGATACAAACTGTTTTAAAGAGACCCTTAAAAATGTAAAGAAGTAAGAGTAACGGTTTCAATGTGGGCAGAAGTGTCCTTGGAATTGCATTTGTTTTGGTAAAATCCCCATCACCAAAACAAATTTAATAAACTAAATCTTTCATTTATCAGGGCCAAGTTATGAATGATTCACAGTGACTAACACTGTGTCCTGCCCTGTGAAAGGCTCCTTTGTGCTCAATGGGAGAAAGGTAGGAATCTTATACTTGATGAATTCACACTTCCCCAGTATTATAAGTATATGGAGGTCAAATTACTTCACCAAACTACAAGAGAATTCCCAAGAAATAGGTCTGCATGCAGGAGAGCAGGGGAAGGAAATAAAAATAGGTTTGATGCCAACAAAATAGTTCTTGTCCTTATTATCCTCCTTTGTTACCCTAGAAAACATTTCACTAGAGCCAAAGCTAAGGGCTTAATTGTGGGGAGCACATTAAAGGAAGCAAAGTAGGATGTACAAGGAACTATTTTATTCAAAACAGAAGACACTCAACCAAAGGGTGGGGGAAGCTTGCCCAAAAAGTCTTTTCCCAACATTCATCAATGATTAAAAACTTCTTTTTAAGAGAGATTCTCTGCCTTGCCTCTAGAAAGTTACAGCTAAGAACACTAAGCCAAAGCCAGGCAAGACCAAGGAGCTGTTACTACCATTATACCCTTGCTTCTCAGACCTACTTCCAAAGCAAAACCTGAGCTTCACTCAGTTTAGACAGTCCCAAAGTCCACCACAAGCCATGACAGCCTGACACCAGCTGACAGCATCACTACATGAAGCCCATAGCACTACTCTTACCCCTTCCTTCTCCTCCCTTCTTCACACCCACAAATAACACTGCCTTCTAAATTACAAGGGACAGGAGACAGGAACTCTGTTATCATACTCTAAGCTCCAACACACCCCCTCTCCTGCCTTTTAAACCTTCTGCTATACATTTTGATTGCATACAAAGGTTGTAGAGGAGGCTGATAATTTTAATCTCAGGAATTCAGACTCTACTCCTATAAAGGTTAGATGAGCACTAGAGAATACAATCATTAGTTCCTAAGATCAGTTTTATCTTTCACTGTTACTAGTAGTATTTATTGCAACAGAAGTTCTCTAGAGCAATTAGGGTCCTCCAGTACTGGGCACTAACAATGCACCCAAGAAACACCTCTTTCCTGAAGACCTCAGAGAAATTACAACCACTGAGAGGTACATGCAGCAAACAGACAAACACTACTACTAGCTACACGAGGTTGGAGGCCAAGAAAGATGGAGGGAGGGAAGAGCAGAGAAAGGGATTTCTTTTCTATAGTATGGCTGCCACTATTAAAAAAGACTATGCTATGGATCAGGGAGGGCTCTGGGAAGAGCAGGAACTCTGTTCAGCAATATTGGAGATCCCTTTCAAATATATTATCATTCTCTCTGAAACTACTTCCCCTGCTTTAAAAGATAGATTTCAAATCATATTTGACACCAAGCTCTCATTGAGCATATTCTATTTTAGCTTCTTCAGCCACTAGCAAAAGGTGTCCATTAACACAAGGTGAACATTTAATGATTTGCTTACACACTTTATCCCATCTATTAATCATCGTCTGGCCACAAAGCCAAATTAAAACCTCCTGACCAAAGGGTGCTAAGTCTACATCAAAGTCTTGAGTACTTTCACAAGACAGAGACCCTGCATGGCATTTCATCTGGGAGCCTGGGAATTATCCTCTTAGAGTTAGAGTTGGGTCAGGTAACAGGACTGCTTTGGGGTGAGAGTTGTTTGTCTGTAACACAGTTCACAGTTATATATCAGACAACAGGCTCTAACTAGAAGTCCAAAGGAAGGAAGTTTTGAGATACTGCCTTTCAATTATAATCGAGCCGGTCTTTGCACAACTCATCTCTTCACTTTTCAAATCAAACATAGCACTTCCCTGCTCTACAATGCAAGCTATTTAACAGTAGCTGTCAATCATGGAGACTAACTAAGGAGAAAGAGCACTCAAATAAAAAGAACTGTGTCTGATATGAAGGTACCTTCCATTTCCAGAGAGACTAAAACTATCCTGTGAGCAATCTGCTTTTTAGCCTAATTTTTGCACAGCTTCAGCTCCACAAACTGCAATGGAAATAACTGTGAACTGCACTGAGCTGGGCATGTAATTGGTCCATAAGACCTGATTTTCAATACATAATACCTCACTTTTCACAAGGATTTGTTCAGTTGCAAATGCACTTCACTTACTGGTCACTTTAATCAATTAAAGGGGTTCTCTCATAGCAATTTTGAGACTATAGCAAGTATTCTAGGATGCTTTCTCAGAGCAGCACAGCTGCTGTGTTTTACAGTGCAGTGACCATTTTAAACAAGATTTTACCAGATCCCTCCCACAGAGCAAAGTGTTTTCCTCCAATACGCAAAAAAGTCAAGAAATTTGTCAACAAAAAGAGACTTCAAAGAATTATTAAAAGCATATTTCACAGTAACTACAGCAATCATATTTATGTTCCAAAATGGAGTACAAGAGCAATTAACTGACAGTTGTAGCAACACAGTGTATCTGTGAATTACACTGCTCACAGGAACAACTGTGTTCAGGAATGCACGATGGAAGCAGGAGATAGGTTCAAGATGTTTTGGAGCAGGCTGAATTACAGACAGATGTACATCACAGCGTGTCCAGTCAAAATGCATTAAAGCAGAAACACATATGAGCAACTAGACAAAGACCACCAAATCATACTGTTGTAATTAACATACCTTGCAGTGACACCTGTGGCTTTCCAAGATAAGAAATCCGGAAGATCAAAGAAGTGGCCTGCCTTCTCCCAGCATGATTCTTGCAGGTTCTAACAAAACAGTTATTAGAAATACAGATATTAGAGACCAGGCATGATGTCCTTATTTTAATGCCATTTAAAAGACCTGACATCTATGTAAAAATGAGTTTTTCCAAACCAAATATTCTTATCATCCAGTCTGCTCTGCTTACTTTGCAGTGATTTACTGCCTCAAGAACTGAGTCTTTTCCACCACACACTGATGGTAAGAAAAGTTTCCCATGCAGAGTTCATGGAGGCACATGTTTCAGATCAGTAACAGGGGATCTCTCAGTTCCTCTTCAGCTGCTCAATGACAGAAGTCTCAAAGTCAACAGACAACTTTCTCAAGGCATATATGCTTGAAGAATTCCCCATTTCCTAAAATGAATCATTTTTAATTTAGTATCTTTGAATTATAAGAAGAAAACAGCTCTGTGAGCACAAAAACAAAGCTTTTGAATGTATTTCAATATGATTGAAGCATGACTGAAGCATTTAAGAACCTGTAAACTTTCAATGAAGCTTTTTTCCACAGCTGGGATACGCAGGAGCTCTCAACTGCCTGGATTAACCAGTAACAGTCAGCTCTAAATCCACACTATAACCCACAACTGCAACCACAGCGTGCCCAGGAATTCACATGAACAATTAACAGAAGCTTATCTTTGCAAACTCTGCCCCTCCTCAAAATTTCCTTGAATACACACCACCACACAAAGCACTACGAATGCCCAGGTTCCCATTTGTAGGGGTTCAACATTATTTCCTCAGTTGAGGGCATAACTGAAGACAGTTACAGGAAAACCCTCCAATTAAGAGTATGATCTGTACAAGCTCCTGATAGACATATGCTATTTCCAAACTCCTAAACCACTCTTCCACCATATAGATCATTTACAGAGAGTTCCCAACACTATACTCTGCAGAGAGCTAGTGATGCAGAGAGCAAGTAGTTCATTACAAGATGCTGGTCACATCATCTGGGCCAGGCTTTCTTCTTTGTTTCACTCTCCAAAGCTCAGTCTGAGTTCAGCTTATGATAGAGTGCAGATTCTTAAAAACAATCTCCACGCTTCCACAGGTATCAGATGATGACAGATGGGAGAAAAGTTTCCCCAAAAGTGACTTTATATTCCAGTGTGACATAAATAGTGAGCATCACTGTCCTGCAACACAATACCACCTCTGGCCTCAGCACATTCAAATAACTAAAGAATATCAAAACCAAATAGAAGTCAGTGCTGCTGATCACACGGTGCACAAATCAGACTTCCAGAGGAGGATAAGATTCCATTGGAAACCTCCACCAGCTTTTTAAATAATTGAAAAAGTGAGAAGTGATCTCACCTAAGAGCAAGTGTTATACTAGAAACACAAATCCTAGGTGGGGTCTTTTGGCCATGAAGCTCTGCTAGATGGCATAGTCTCAGCAAGAACACAAGTTAGGTCAACAGTAGCTCCCAGCAGGCCAAAGCAGAGCTAGAGAGATATTTCAGAAGGGCATGAGGTGGGAAACTATGTGGGTCTTCATCTCTACTCAAGAAATTTCAAGGATGATTTATCTGACTTCTTGTCTTCTAGCTTTCAGTTCCTAGCTTTTTCCTCTACTCTCCATAAGTTCAGGCCAAGTCTCTTGTACAAGATTTGTGAGGCAGATGATTCTTCAGACAAGTAAAAGTATTAAATGCTAATAGTATCTCAACAGCATAAGCTTTATCAATGGCAACTCCAAGTCTTCCCCTCTACTCCCCCAAAACCCGGTAAGAACCTGTGGTACACAGCTGAGCAGAAGGCCGAAGTACTTTACCAAATGTCCTAGTAGCTTTGTGATTATGCTTTTCTTGCCAAAGCTTTGGTTTTCCAATTCTTCATTAAACTGTCAATAACTAACATAATTTAAATCATCTGCATTTTAAAAGCTGCCATCAGTTATCTGGAGCAAAAAAATTAATTACGTGCAGTATCAAGAATTGCTGAACTAAGAGCAAAGATAATTCCATTTTAAGAAATACTATTTGGCTCTACAACTGAATTCAGATACTGCGTGATATCAAACCAAAATCTTACAAGTCCAGAAACTGACTGCAACAGAATCTGAATTCCAGAAACTAAGATGCAATTGGGTAAGTACAAAAAAGGGCAAAATTTTGTTTAGTTTTCAATCAGACAAAGAATCTGTCTTCTCTGAGTTTAGTTCTTCAAAAGCTTCTAAAGCTTCCTGGGTTTCTATTGAGTTCAAGAAAGAAATGCCCCAATTACAGGTTTTTAACATAGCACATACAACCTTTGGATGTCTGCTCCTGATCGCTCAGGTTTATCTCCTGGATGCTATGTGGCTGCTACTCCCATCCAATTTAACTTTACATGTAAGTGCAAAGGTACTCCATAGCTTAGTACAAAGGTCATTCAGCCTGATCATGTGGATAATAAAAGCCACAATGCACTGTTAAAGCACGTGACTATCATCAAGAACCAATAGGAGTAGAATGGCTATTAGTGTTAATCAGAAAAGAAACAAGATTAAGAATAACTGTCCCCTTAAACAAATCTGTTTCACCAAAGATACTCCTTGGATCCTTATTCTATTACTTCAAGAATTCCCCAAAGCCACGTTACTGACATTAAAATCTGTTGTTTCATGAACATCCAAATGATTCATTCTCTGCCATCTTGATGCTGTGTCATCACTAATTAGCACAGACAAAAAAAACCATTGCATGCCCTGATGCTTTTTCCAAACAAATTTAAAAGTCTCCATGTTTTCGACACTCACTGAAGTTATTTATTTTCACTCACAGGCAGGAATCCGTGACCACATTAAAAGGATTGTGGAAAAGAGCTGGGAACATTCCCAATGCTGTATTCATATCCTGCGACTCAGCCTCCAAACTCACTTGGAAAGAAACTAATCCAATATTTCTATTTTCCAGGGGTACTTATGGAGTCCCCTTTCTTCATATCTCTCTCTGCTGGTTTGGAGTTTAACAACTATACTTTTTTAGATCCTTACAGGTAATCCCAGATACTTGGGTGGCAAAGCATTTAGGAATTATCAAGTACAATGTCTTTTAATCTTCCTAGACAAGAAGCACCTGGGGAGTGAGGGATCAGGGAACTGATACAGAGCATATGAAAGGCCTCCACTGCCCATTTACCCCTTGAAAAGTCCATGAAGCCATACTGCATGATTTTATATTGTGTAAAATGTATTTGTTCACTACTTAGTTGGACTGAAAACACACACATAAACAGAATTCCACCTTAGTCCCAGCACCTGATACAACTTTTTGGAGACACCTGGAGGCACATTCTCTTTGGGAAAGCTGAGAGAACTTTCACATCCACATTTTATCAGTGTGCTGAGGCAGCCCATTTCTGGAGAAAAGTTTACAGGAAAGTTTGATTTTTGCCCTTACCAAGTGTACAATTTTCTTGTAAGATGAATTGATCTTCAGACATCTGATGTTTGTGAAAATGTGGTTTTTTCCACGTCAAGTATAATGTGTATATAAAGAGCAAAGATGTCACGTCTTTTGTTATTGCTAATACAGATTAAATGTGAATCATATTATCTTAAATGAAAGTATACACGCAACCTTCGTATCAGATCCCCGTTGGCCAAGTGTTTAACTAAAGATGGGCTTTAGCACAGGGTATCAGTCTGAATTTCAGCACTAGTTACCAGCCAAAACCCACAAATTCAAAAATCATCCCAAACTGGTGGGTTAGAAATCCAGATTAAAAGCAGGGGGCACAGATGGAAGCAGAAAAATGTTTTGCCATTTAGAGTGAAAAGAAAGCTGGTGTGAGCATTCAAGTTCCACATTAGGTCAAAATCTAAGTCATCTGAAAATCAGCAGAGACTCATTCCCTGAAGAACCATCTGCTTTGCCCAATTTAACCCTAAATTTGAATCTAATCTCCCAGGCAATCTGTATGCTATGTAGTGTACCAATCCCTCTTTTTCTAAGTGACAAAAACAAATACACATTGTGTGAAAGGAAGAAAGACAGCAACTGAAGACTTAATGCATACACTCACGGGGATTTAAGAAACTGATGGCCCATTCCCTGCTGTGATTCAGACAAAGCAAGGACTTTGGATCTCCCACACTTCAGATCAGATGCCAAGCCATGTGATAGAGCTATTCTGAGATACCTAAGATAGGCTCTGAGCAGAAATTCTACCCTTGCCAGAGCCAAGGCTACAAAGCGATCAATTCTGCAACTACCAGTTGCAATCCAATTGGTAAAATATAAACTGACAATTACCACATTCATCTTGAGGGAGGAGAGGGGGAGAGCTTGGAAGGTAACCTCTTAGAGGAAGGCTACTGGTGAAAGTGGACAGAACTGCCTCTCTGTAACACAGCCTCTACTCCCAAGACACTGTCTTAGACACGTGTAGGTACTTACTTACTTGATCGGCAACTGCAACTAAAAGCCAGACTCAACAGCCTGAAGTACAACTTCTGCAAACACATCTGCACTATGTATGGATTTGGATAAGACAGAGCTGTTAAAGCATTTATAAACAATTCTAATCAAGAGTTCAGTTCCAAATTCAGTACTTGGACTCATTCTCACTTAACACTGAATTTATTAGTTATTTTAATGGGAAAATATCCAGTCACATTCAACAAAACAAAAAGCCAGCTGCAAAGGCAGCAAGCAATGGAGAAGATAAACGCTGCTGCCAAGCTAATGTGAGTGCATCCACTATTCTTCTTTCCTCCATAGCCAGGGGAAGATGTTTAAATTGTTTCTGTAAATTATCCCATTGGTAGCTGCAAGACACAGGTGTACAAAGAGAAAAACAATGATGCATACAACAGTAGCTGTAACTGAAATGTGAACTGTAACACACAGAAAGATCACTGACCACAGTGCCAGAAAAAGAATTACTCAGAAACTATTGATTTTAGCTATTAATTGCAGAAGAATGATATGTTAGTCAGTCACTCTAAGCTTTTTGCTAAAGGGAGGCTCTTCTTTGCTCTTACATACCATATCAAGAACAGAGTTATGAAAGCACAGAATAAGAAGACTGCATTTTATTTGGAGACAGTTACCAAGCACATATCTCCTCCCAGTCCAGCATCCCCCACCCAGTTTGAATGAGCTACAGCATCTCTGATTTAATGGGACTAGTATTTTTTAGAAATAGCTGATTTGTAACGTCATTACTATGAGGAAAACATAACAAGCATCTTTTTGTTTTGGCACAAGCTACAAGAAAATTTCCAGCCAGAAATTAGTAAACAAGATCTTTTTCTTCTGCTACCTCTGGGGAAAAAAGTACTGACAGGCTGGACAAAACCTCACTGCAGCTTTTACATCACTGTGTAAGCTGTGTTCTCACTGCTGTCATTTTGGTTTGCCATAGCACAGACGGTCACGTTACGCTGACAAGCATTAGTCACTCCAAGTGAAGGAGTATGTACCTACGTTTTCAGTTCAAGTGCATGCATTTATGTACCAGAACTATCTATGCACTCATTCAGGCAATGAACATCCAATTTCTTTAGCTAAAGTCAACAAAACAGCATAACCTTCTTAGCAAAGCTGCAAAAGATATGTCTGCAACTATAGAATCATAGAATAGCTAGGGTTGGAAAGGACCTTAAGATCATCAAGTTCCAACCCTCCTGCCATGGGCAGGGACAACTCACACTAAATCATATCACCAAAGGCCTCATCCAACCTGGTCTTGAACACTGCCAGGGATGGAGCATTTCACAACCTCCCTGGGCAACCCATTCCAGTGCCTCACCACCCTAACAGGAAAGAATTTCCTCTTTATATCCAATCTAAACTTCCCCTGTTTAAGTTTTAACCCGTTACCCCTTGTCCTATCACTACAGTCCCTAACGAAGAGTCCCTCCCCAGCATCTCTACAGAAGAACTACAGAAGAAAAGAGCTACTGCAATAACGTTTTGCAAGGTAATTCTAAACAATGAAAAAATCTAAGGAAATAACAGCAAGAGAAGGGAATTTAAGCAGTTGTTTTGAAAAACCCAGTAACAGGAACTACTTTTGTTTTCACTGAATTTTACATTCAAACTTGTCTTACTGACTCCAGGAATTATAGAATCATAGAATGGTTTGGATTGGAACAGATCTTAAGATCACTGAGTTCCAACCCCTTGCCGAGCCTCACACTAGACCATGTCGCCCAAGGCTCTGTCCAACCTGGCCTTGAACACTGCCAGGGATGGAGCACTTTTTTGGGCAACCTGTTCCAGCACCTCACCACCCTCACAGTAAAGAACTTCTTCCTCATATCTAACCTGAACTTACCCTGTTTAAGCTTAAACTCATGACCCCTTGTCCTATCACTACAGTCCCTGATGAAGAGTTCCTCTCTAGCACCCTTGCAGGCCCCCTTCAGATATTGGGAGGTTTTGTCAGAATTATCTTATTTCTTATTTCTAAATACTTGTGAAAGGATAATAATTCTTTATTTCAACTTCATGTTCTTCATTCAGCTGACCCTATTAAAAAGTCAAATATGACTGCATTCACAGAAATTAGCTTTTTATAAAATCCTATATTCATTTTGGTTTCCATTACAGATTTAACACTGGACTCTCTTTATCACTGCACATGGTCCACACAGGCAGAGAAATACAATGCTCCCCTAAGTGGACCCCAGATGTGCACACTTTAACAAGACTGCCCCATAGGCTATACAGTAGCTGCATTCAGCTGATCATTTACGGCAAACAGCTGTCCCTAGCTCACAAACTCCACTTGCAGTGATGGCTTTGTCATATGAACACCTATCTGAAATAACAAACATCAAGACCACCCAATTAAGTTCATGTAGACTAACCACCAGGTGCCAGAGGGCAAAAATGATTCAGCAGCAATCAAACTCAGCTGAATATAAGCTAATATAGTTCAAATAAAAGATCTCAAAAGGCCTATTATGGCCTTTATAGTTTAGTTTCTTAATTCAAAGCCAAAATGGAATAGGGATGAAGTGTTGGAAGAACAGAATACACCCCAAAGCCTCTAGTCTCTAGTTAAATCTCTATCTGTATAAGTGGGAATGTTAAAGAGAAAGTATTATATGGAAAAACAAGTTCACAAAGCAGCAGATGAGAGTAACTTGTGACTTTGAAGAAAAACTGCAACATCCCTCTGCACATAAATACAAGTCAAGTGTTACAAGAAAGCCATAAGAGATAAGGACCAGTATCTACTTCTCATACAATGATGTCAGCTCATTCCTCACAGTGAGCGATGTCATCTTTAACATCAGTTCTAGGAACAACATGATGGAAATGGAAAAGCACAGTTAGGTCATCTAAGTCCTCTTCTCCTTCCTCACTTCCAACCAATTCAGAGTAAATTTGCAAAGTCATATTCCTCACCAATATTTTTAATTGCTTAGGTGAAAACTCTTCAAGTAACAGAAATTCAACTCCTTCCTTTGTTGAGACAGCCCAGTCACTCAAGCTTAGCACTCCTGCTGGACTGACCTATGTCAGACCCTGCCTCAAGAGCTCAAGTTTTTAGATACTACAGCTAGGAGAGCTCAGGGCAAAGAGCAAGAAGACAGGATCTCCTAATGTGGCCTCCCAGAGTCAGGTTAGCATCTTGGCGAGGAAGGGGGAGGTTTTGCTGACAATGTACGCACAATCAACCTATGGGTGTAACAACATTCCAAAGAATCATTTAGTATCAATACCTTAAATAATTTATTTCCAAAAGTGTATCTAGCTTGACTCCTAATCTCTTAAATGATTCTTAACAAACTAATTGAGTTTATGGTCTCATTTCTGCAACTTCTCTTGAATCAGCATGGCTGCAGTGTCATACGACTCAGAAGTCTCGGAACATGGAGAAGTCAAGGGAAATCCTGAAAATTTATCAGTTAGGCAATAAACTCTATAAGAAACATTTTTATTTATGCCAGCCTAAATAAACTTTGAAGCTCAAGAAAACAACGTTAAGAGTTCCAGAGAACTAAGGATCCACTGAAAGGAACATATCTCATTAGGACAATTTATTTAGTTCCTTCCAAATGCTGTTTATTGTTACAAATACATGAAGTTTGATCAAAAGAAAAGTATCCAACATTTTCCCAGTAACACAAAAGTGAACTCTGCTGGTTACTTCAATGGAGTTATGAATTGCTCTTCATGATTAGGACCAGGCTATTTTATCATAACTTCAGATATAAAGTAGTTATTTTCCCCACTACACCCTCTCTGCAAAATGTAGATCAATGCCAGCAGTTATGAAATGTGCACAGCACCAATCCCAGGCAAAGACGTACAGGGGGAAAACAGCAAAAACATTTAGTAGCAGCAAAAATTCCTGGGGAGTTCAAAAATCATTGCAGGGAATTCAAAGAAAAAATTCAAGAGCGAACCTTTATGTACTAGGGTGTACCCACTGACCTGGAGTATGACTACAAAGTGCATGGTTATGGGGTTTGTTTCACTTATAAACATCCATGTGATAGAGCCATGTCAAGCTTCCTGGTCAAAAACTTCCCAGAAATGTGATGTCCACCAAAGAGAGAAAGGTGCAAAATAGCTTCTGAAGATACCTTTGTTTTGCCAGTTTTGGTTATGGCTAGTCATAGAAGAATGTGCCCTATCCGTTGTTTACTTAAATTCCTGGGATACTGTCAGGTGTATGACAGCATTAGGAAGGCATGTTAAGAAACTTAATAAGGAAGGAAAATAAACATCTCATATGGTCCATGGCATGGAGACGTTCACTGGGGAATGATATAGTTCAGTCTCAAAGGTGTTCCTGCCATGGTAGGGGGATTAGAACAAGATGATCTCTGAGATCTCTTCCAACCCAAACCATTCCAGGATTCTATGAACTAAAAAGTAAATGAGATTTTAGGAACTCGTTTCAGAAAAAAAAAAAAGGTACCTGTTCACACCAAGTACAGTAACACAGTGGAACTCACTACCACAGGACACAGCAGCTTCACAAAGTGCATGTGGGTTTAGGAAAGATTAGCTAAATTTATAGAGCCTAAACCTCATTACTAATCAGACAAATAATGAGTCAAATGGATTTCTGCTCTAACCCACTACCGTTCCTGTATCAAGCAGCAGGCTGCACCTCTTGCAGTCAGCTGGCTGGAAACAGTTCTAGAAATCCTGGGAGTGTTTTCAGGAAAAAACAACCAACTAAACTAACTACATATTTGCAGAGGTTGGCAGCAAATTCCTGGAGAGAGTTTTACAGTACAGCAACAGACTTTGGGATGCTTTGAAAGGGATCTTATTTGAAAGTGGCTCCTTTGAAAGAGGCTGCACTGCTCACTGGAGCAAGCAGTAGCTTGGTAGGAAAGGTTATTTCACATATGGTATAGAAAATAAAAGCAGAGGTGAGGATTTAAGACAAACTACTCAGATCTATGACACTTCAAAGAAGCCTTGCTGGTAGCATATTTGGTGACATTTAGCAGTCAGGAAAGCTGGAGAGACTGAAGGCCGCAATCACAGCCAGGCACACAGTGTAGGCAGACACTGTGTAGAACTTCCCCAGGCAGCCCTGTCAACACATCTCAGCCCTAACATTCAGTGCTCATAACAATCCCATTTTGGCCTTCTCCTCAGCAACACTGGGGGCCACATTTTCAAAGAGTCTAATTTTATGTCATGAAGTTCTCATCTAGCCAACTGATTCAACACTCTGCAAACCAGGTACAGTGAGCACAGTTATTTTTAGTTGTCACAACAGAAGCAGAATGGGAATTTCACTTCCAACTTTGCAAAGACTTCAGATATTCTCAGTTAAAAAGGATATAACCTGACATTCAAAGTCATTGTAAAATTCACCCTCCTTGGCAAAAAGTGAGAACACTTGCATTATATGAGGCTGAATTTCAGCTGTTGGATGCTAACATGAACCTTTGCTGCTAGCCCTAAATCATGTAATACATTGTCACGTTATTGTGATTAGCACTGAAAATAAACCATTGCTCTTCGTACAATTCCTTTTACCCTCCTCCTACTTTGCAACCAGTATAGAAGCAGTAAGCACTCAGTCACATCTCTCTCCAAAGCTAGAAGGAATAGCACTACACGTCCACATCTCAACTGATTACAACCACTGCCATAATAAATGTTACTGTTCCTTCTCATGAGCTCACTGAGGTGCTAGTGAGTTAAGCAGTGTAAGCTTAAGCAGTTTAAGAGTATGTCTTTGCTAGTCCACTCAGAATGCAGGAACTGTCGCGTGAGAAGCTCAGCAGATACTGAGGTAAAAAAACCCTCTCTTAAAGATAATAATCTCTTTAGCTGATACGTCAGGAGCTGAAAAGGGACACATGAACAAGCCCTGTAATGCCCTTTGCCAGGCAATCTCTGCTACTGGCTGGCATGTAGGCTAAGGTGAATTGTATCTCCTACCCATTTGCCCATGGAGGGAACAAGCCCTGCAATAATAGTTGCTCTCCCTCTTTGTACTACAGCAATTATGTCAGAGGGCTTTGAGGCCATAGCACAGGCTTACACTTCTGGTAAATCTGTGCTATGTAAGTCTGTGCATTTAGAAGAACCCATAATCTGGCCCTTCCTCATCAGTCAGGTACTGATATTGCAGACCTGACTGAAATATAAGTACGTTTTGAACACAATGGATTCATTTAAGGTTTTTACAGCTTACTTTTTAATATTTGTAAAATGACTGACATATGATACTCATGGCTCAAGAGGGAAAGAACTGGTAGATGGATATTCCTATTTCAGTATAGCATCCACAAACATTAATTACCCCCTATTATCATTAATATGTCAGTACCTGCTTCTACCAGTTAATTCCTTCAACTTTCCCCAATATACACCGTGCTATCATACGATGTTTCATCTTTGTAAGTACAGGAGACTTCGCCTGCTTGAAACTGGCAGCAAGTAATTTACATTTGGGCTGTGTTAAAATGACAGCAAGTGTCATTGAGATCAAATGTAAAAGCCAGACTGGAGGAGGCTATAAAAAATTCAAGTGGCAAGCATTTCTCCTTTTATCTGACAGCTATTATTAAAAGGCTGTATGTCATCCTATAACACATGAAATTTAAACACAAGAAACAGAGGTAGAGTTCCACATTATGAACAGAGCACCTTCCCTTTACAGGCGCTCTGCTTCCTACAGATGGGACAGAACTAAACTGAAGATCTACCTGAACAATTTCTCTACCAGCAGCCAAAGACATCACACACCCCCTCACTGCTGGATGCAGTGCCCCAAAGGCAGTCCCTCTGGCCAGGATGCCTAGTGCTTAGATGAAGCTGTTTTCAAATTGCTATAAATCTGCTCCAGAAGTAGCACCTACACACCTGTAAGCATGCCCAGCTACAGAGCAGGAAACACACCTCCATAACTATGTCCTAGGGTACTTCAAGGACTCATTCATAACCTGCAGTTAAATTTGTATGTGTATCTAACCTTAAAATTAGATAAGAAAGGCATATGAAATATTTCTATCAGGAAACTCTGAATTTCAATAAAATCAAAGATATTACTAAGTAAGTGAGAGGAAACAATGAACCTTCAAACATTTTCAGCCCAACTTATGGCTGACCTTACTTTGCAAGCCTTCGGGCTCAATACTAAGGCTGAAGACTTTTGTTTTAGAAATTTTGTTCTCAAATTAACAAACAAAGGGCATTAATCATTAGTCAAAACACAGCACAGTTTCATATGTACTCACCTCCTTCATCCACAGCAATTTAGGTGGCTGCATTTCCACAGACATCACTCCCCCTACATAGCTCAAAACCCTGTGTTGCGTTGCATTGATGCGCTCAACTTGACTGACTGCACGATGGTCCATCCACATTATGACATTCCTATGGTTTTGACCTTGGGGGAGAAGACAAAAATAAGGGATTATTTTAGGTTTGGTTTAACCCCACCTCAGTACTGTAAGTTACTAGACTCAGCTGCTTCACACTTTCACTTTATAAAACTGTAAATCTGTGCAATAAACCACAGTAGATATTGAAAGACTAGCTAGCTCTCTGAGCCAACTTTAAGACATGCTGAGCACTGACAATGCTGACTGAAACCAATCAGGCTGTGAACATCCAAGGACTTTGCAACACCATGCTCTTGTAGACTGCATTTCATTCAAAGAACCCAATCTTCTTGACAAAGTACATATATTGAGTTAAAAATATAAAGAAGGAATTTAGTGACTAAGAACTAAACACAACATTATAATCTGAAGTTAACTCAGCTAGTCAGCTAGTGAGCTGGTTACATGGATTCTCTTCCCTCTTCAAGTGTTATGAGAAGAACTACCCTAATTCCTTTCAGGAGGGTAATTTGCTGCAATGCCTTTATTTTGGATGTGGAATGAAAAAGCATTTGGCAAGTCTGCAGAATACATGAGAACAAGGAGAACGTCTTATCAAAGTTAACCTACAGAGGACCTGCTAGACACGTGGACTAGTAATCCAGATGACACTTGAGATTCCTCTCATGCTAAATTGAATCTTGAAAACATACTCTAAGACAAGGTAGAGGTATGAGACACACCACTTACATGGTCTGAAACACAACTTAGAACTGTGAGACAACCACACCATGTCCATACCAGTGTGACAGTATTCAGTGTGTTCTTGTCTTTTTATTTAACACCACCACTACGTAAACTCAAAGTTCTTAAGGATATCAGAGAACAAAAAATGAGAACTGAATTTGACTCATTAGCCCAAAATAGCCCCAGACATCATTAGGCATTGAACAGAATGTAAGAGACTCTCAAACTGAAAAACAAATACTCCCATCTAAATTTAGCAAAGGACATTTTGGGGGGCAAAGCTGGGGCTTTGCGAAGGGTAGGAGGAGATGACAAATACAACTGAGAACAGACAGGGAACATACACAGAATTGTGATTATGGCCCTGTAACTACTGAGTTAGCACACACCTCATCTTAAATGGGATCCAGTGAAAAAATCATCACAGACTTTTTGTCTTATGAATCATCTTCTCAAATACTAATTAAAAAATTACAATTTTTAGAGGAACATCACAGACTTTCTGAAGTTTAGCATTGTCCCAAAGACAGAACACCAGGGTAGTAAGATACTGTCGTGGTTTAAACCCAGACAGGTAATTCGTTTGCTCACTTCCCCCCCCTTTCTTGCCCTCCCCCTGCTCCTGGAGGGACAGAGAGGAGAATCGAAAAGAATGCAACTCCCACGGGTTGAGATAACAGTTTAGTAACTAAGGTATAACACAAATCACTACTGCTATCACCAATGATAATAATGATAAAGGAAATAACAAGGGAAGAGAATAAAACACCTCAGCACCAGCCGACCGATAACTTGCCCCCCCTCAGACCGACCAAGCACCGACCGATACCTCCTCCAACCCTGCAGTTTCCCCAGCCCTTCCGGCTAACTCCCAGTTACATCCTGGGCATGACGTGCTGTGGTATGGAATACCTCTTTGGTCAGTTTGGGTCAGGTGTCCTGTCTCTGCTTCCTCCCGGCTTCCCCTCCTCCCTGGCAGAGCATGAGGCTCACAAAGTCCTTGGCCAAACCAAAACATCGTTATCAGCTCTCTTCCCGAGCTGAAAGTCAAAACACTGCACTACACCAGCTACCAAGAAGGAGAAAAATGACTGCTACTGCTGAACCCAGGACAGATACACAAACTGAATCTCTTGCCTGCCACCCCATAACAGAGTAAGCTGTTAGACTATACTCACATGAACATTTTCAGCAATCCTTTAGCCAGTGTGAATGGGCATTCATAAAAGCTGTGATTAGTGAAGTCTGAAGGAGGAGAAAACATGCAGGAAAGAAAAACGAGCATAGACTTCTCTAAGAAGCAGTCTCTTTGAGCCAAGATGAATGAATTGGATCTTAGGATGCTGAACATTTAGCCAGACTAAGCAATTCTCATCTCAGATCTAATTTTGCACTAGAATTAAAACAGTAAAACTCTCACAAAAAGGATTTCCTGCCATCTATATCTCCAATAGTTAGCCCTGTAACTTGGCATTTGGATGAAATTGTTTGCTCACATCAGTGGTCAGTCATGCACAGTAACACCAGCTTTTGTGCTGGAGTCCTACCTTCACAGTTGACTGCCAAAGGTTGGAATTGTTTATCCACAACAACAAGGGAACATGTAGCATCAAACCCAACCCCTCGAATGTGGCTAGCATCTACTCCAGAGACAACTTTCTGTAAATATACAAAACATACACAAATACAAACATTATCCATATATATGCAGGTGCTGTGTGAACTGATGAGTACAGAAAATGAGTTACAAATTATAAGATCAAACTCTAAAAGTTCTGAGATTCAGTATTCTTTAACACCTCCAATCAAAAATACACCAAATTACCAAAACTCTTTGGTTTTCAAAACTAAATTCAAAGGTCCATGAAGTTCTTTAACAGCTTTTTAATTTTACTAGCCACAGTCCTGCACAAAAGCAGGAAGCACAAAACCATCAGAAAATAAAGCTAGCAGAAAACCAGCAATGTGAATTTTCTTGCTCTTTTAAAAGCTTGGAGTTCAGCTCCAAGTGAAGCATGGGCACAGGATCAGGGTCAAGCATTCCCATCAGTTACCTCACTCAGTTCCCACTTATGAAAGCTTTGCAGAATTGCTTTTTAATATTGTGCCACAGCTTTTTGTCTTGCAATAGCAAAGGGACCCAAAACTAAAGTTGATCAAAAGCTGTAGCAGTGCTAATACTTCTGTAAGGCACACCTTTCCAAAGGCTCTGTTACCAAGAGTTTGGATAGCATACTTTTGGGAAGATTTTCCAAAACAAACAAAAAACTCACTGCCCCAAAGAGGCTGAACTTCATGGCTTCCAGCAGCACTGGAAAAAGAAACACAACACCCACATGGATTAAGTGCCAAATGAGGTTGCAAGACACCTAAAATGTAACACTATAATAAATTGTCACTTCTCAGCAACAATAAAAATATCATTATTTTAATTAATACTATAACGAACGACTTTCACTACAGTGCCAGTCTCTTACTGGCTCTGTAACAGTATAGTTCCAAAGCCTGTATTTTATTGCTTACATACAAGAGATCGTATTTAAACAGGTTCAGAGCAAGAATAAAGCAATTCACAAGGAGAAAAATCAAGTAAGTAGAATAAAAGACTCTCTCTGCTTTAACATCAAGGTGTTCTTCCCTGTCACTCACTTCTTCCTACCCCCTCACCTCAACTCCTTCATCTCAGGGCATTTCTGCAGAGCCAAGCTCATGAATGTTTGAAAAGGCTGATCAATAACAAGGGAATGGGTGAACTGTCCACCTGCAAATTACCAAGCACATCATGAATATTTAAAAAGCCAACCTTAGAACATGGAGCAGGCCAGGGCTTTATTAAGAAAGATGAAATGGTCTATATGAGCATTGCCACACAAGGTCACTCATTTACTTTTACCACCAGCACATACAGGCAGCTCTTTGGATCAGAGGGTACAAAGAGGTACAAATTTTCCCTTTTACTAAGGTTTATTTCAATTCATGGTTATGTTTGAGACTATCCACAAACATATAAAATTTATTTTGGTCTTATAATACTGGATCCTCTTATAATGAGGATCACAGGTAAGAGATGTTAATGGTAGGCACCATTTACAAACCGGATTACAATTTCTCTACAATAAATACTGCTTTGTGACTCCAATGGAGCACAATGCACATCTTTAAATATATGCATAACCAGGTTCTGAGCAACTTCTGCTCCTCAAAGAACTGTCTTGTGGATATAACGTACATGACAGAAACAAAACCCACAGATGTGACTCTTGCGGGCAGTGGGCAAGTACTTCACCTGAGCTAACAGTGAAAAGGAAAGTCTTTCATTCCATTTTCAGTTGTAGCACAAGCTTGTTTTACTCTGGCCTCAAGTTCCTCACCTGTATCACATTCACTGAGACTATATCAGCCATATCCTCAAGACAGCTTTAATGCACAAGGATGGTTACAAGTTATACAGTAATACAGCAAGCACAAAACTGAATATTAAATGCTAGTGACTAGAAGACCTTAAACTTTCCAAATTTGAGGAGCTACCTGCAACATATCTCCTTCATTTTCTTTTTCTTCACGTACCTTTGTGACTGAGCAGCAAGCAGCCCATATGTCCGCAGAGGATTGTTCATAGTGGTCTGGTTGGGGCTCCCAAATTTGGATTGGCTGCTCTGCATGTGCCACCACTGTCCCAAGCCCATCAACCAATGCTGCGCGAACACTTGCTGAGCCAACGTCAATTCCAACATAGTATTTTTCTGGAGTCTGTTTCTTACCGTGCATTTTTAATACAACCTGTCAGGAGAAATAAAAAAGGTGTTAAAAACAGATAAAATGACTGATGATGGAAAACTGTATACAACAGGATGAGATGCTGTAGAGGCAGTTCGCTTATTTTTTTCAGTAAGTCTTCACTTGGCATTTAATTGCTTTGAGTGCTCAAGTTTTGCACTACTTGTACCTTTTTTATTCAAATGTCTGTGTGTAAGTTACATGGCACAGAAGCTCCTGAAAAGCAAATTGTAAATGTGCATGAATGCAATCAAGGAAATGAGCTGTGGTCATACAGTATCATGTCTACATAAAGGGGAAAAGAGAGAAGGAGATAGGAAGGGAAAGGTACAGTTTCAAACTCAGCAGAAATCAGGAGCTGGTGCTTTACACAGAAGGGATATTTCAACCCAGAAACTCCTGGGATTTCCAGCATCAGATGCCTGCTAAGTTGAATTCACCTCTAGAAAGGACAACAAAAATCACCACAGGTATGTCGTTGCCTCAGTGCAAACAAATTACACTCCTGAAAGCAGTGAAAGGGGCGGTGCGATGGGCTCAGCTGAACCCTCACCTGAAAAGGAAGGACAAGCCAAGAGCTGCTGCCTCCCGTGCAGCCAACCAGCTCCTGAGTGGCATATTCCTGCTGAATGAGCCAGCAAGTCAGGCTGAATGTCTGCAGAACCTGAACAGTTTGCCTCCCCCAAAAAGTGGCCTGATGCTGATAATTTTATGTGGCATCTGGTACACCTTACCCAATTTGGGGGAGGGAGGAACCACATGAAGAAAAAACTGGTTCAGTTTTTAAAAGCTATCCAGCATCAATCCACACCATTGTGAAGATTCAGAAAACTATTTGCTGAAAAAGTGTCTCTGGCAACCTACAAGAACAGAGTGAGGTTAATTATTCACACTGAGTTGCTTATTTCACTATATTACGGTTAACTATCTGACATTTAATACAGCAACAAATGCACTGTACTCAATTTCTCACAGTTTGTCCCTAATTAATAGTTAACATCTACATTTTAGTCAAGCTGGGATGATACCAAGGAAGAGCTTATACAAAGTATTTGAAACATCAGACAAGTACCAAGGTTAGTGTTCATGTGAATCGTTAAGCCTCTGAAACACACAAAACTCAGCTGAGACATAGCTTCTGATTTCCAGAAAATGGATGGATCAATTATGATGTGATGAATACCCAGTATTTACACAGCATCAACATGGCTCTACCTAAAAACAGCCCACCTCTCCCAAAGAAATGACCTGCATTACTTCTGTATATGAAAGATGGGTTGGGAGGGCTATAGGCAAAGGGGGAAAGATTTGGGAAGCACTGCTTAGTAATACAATATGATTACCCACATTTCAAATTAATCCTGGGGTTATTTTTAATAACTAGAATTTAGCAGCAAATATACCAAAAGCCTGATAGAAACAGCAGTGGAGCAGAAATTGGTGAAAGTCCTCTCCCTTCAGACAATACTGATCATAGAGGCACATAAATTGTACTCAACTTTGGAAGCAATGTTTTTTACTTGTTTTATTTCTACAAGGCAGAAAACCAAACCTTTCTTTCCCCACTACCAAAACATCTTGAGTGCAGGTCAACATCTATCCTTGGGTATCACTTTGAATCACAGAATCAACCAGGTTGGACTTGATGATCTTAAAGGTCTTTTCCAACTTTACCCCAGGACTGCCAAGTCCACCAGTAAACTATGTCACTAAGGGCCTCCACATGCTTTTTTACCAATTCCAGGGATAGTAATTCTACCAGTGCCCTGGGCAGACTGCTCCAATGCCTGACCACCCTTTTGGAGAAGAAATATTTCCTAATCTCCAGTGTAAACCTCCCCTGGGGCAGCTTGAGGCCGTTTCCTCTTGTCCTGCCGTTTGTTACTTGGAAGAGACTGACCCCCACCTCACTACAACCTCCTGTCAGGCAGCTGTGGAAAGCAATAAGGTCCCCCTTGAGCCTTTTCTTTTCCTGACTAAACTTCTCAGTCATTCCTCATCACACTTGTACATCAGCTCTGTTGCACTTTTCTGGCCCTGAACATAGTATTGGCACAATATAAGTGGCTGTTCACATCTACAGTTGGCTTGTAACCACCACTATGGATGGCTTTTACAAATTTATAATCACTGAGATTTAGAGGTAGCAGGTGAAATAAAGAATTAAAGAAAGGGAGACCCTTACCTCAGAAAACTCCAAGCATCATTCCAGATAATAACTAAGCTAGGCAATAGCTGAATTACAACAAAGTTTAATTTAAAACAGCATAAGCCAACACTTTGGCTAAAGAAACCTGCCCAGCTTTCCCTCATCCTGCCCCTTAAATGGTTCATAGAAATGTGGTTAGTCTGTGGAGATGCTGCCACAACCTGTCCCATACAATCACTTTGTACTGCCTGAATCTACCATTCCATGCCTAGACACCACTGCTGGGGGCCAGGGACAATTTTTAACTTCTCTGCTCAGACAGCATCAGCATGAAGGAGTCCTCTCCATCACTAAAGCTCCTGAGCAACCTGGTACAAACCAAAGCAGGTACCACACCACATTCTGCACCATGGCAGGGACACTAGAGGAAGTTGTACAGAGCGTTAACTTCTAACAACATCAGAAACAAGACAGAAATCAAAGCTATAGAACATACTGCAGCACTGATGGCAATACTAGCTACTCTCTTTCAGCACACTGATTCTCCCCAGTAGCTTAGGTGCAACACACACTAATCTTGTTAAGCAAGGTCATCTGTTCAAGCAATGAGCAATCAGCTAAAAATAATGGTGTGCCATGAGCCTAACACCCAGGAATACTGGCAAGAAAGTTGGCTTTATTTTCTTGGCCCTGGCTCTATGACCTGGTCAGATTAACAAAAGCTAATGCCTCTGACAGAGAGAGGACAATTCTCCTGATATCAGTGATTAATACTGCATCTGTCAGCTGGGGATACTTACAGCACTCTGCATCTTCCTTTTAGCCCTTGGCTGTAAAAGCAGTTTTAAGACATTCTTTTCAACAGATGATGATCACTTTTTAATTCTCCTCACAGCTTAAGAGGCTGGCTGCAGATGCTGCTGGCTACTTGCAAGAAACTGTACTATGAAGAAATTGCCTAAGACTATTCCTGATACTGTCTCACGAATTTCCCTGTTTTTCCCCTATTTCGGCACTGCCTTTAGCTGCTGACTCATAAAAGATGAGAATAAACCACAAGCTGCAAAGCAGATAATTTTTTTTTAACATAGGCAAATCTTTCTTACTTGCTTTTCACAAAATACAACTAGAAAAAGGAGTGTTTTACATCCTGCCTCCTTCTCACATATACAATGTTACTCTAAATTTTTATTTCTCTTCCTTGTATGGCAGCCTTGATTTTAGCTCATTAATGTGTTTTTGCCACTTGGAGAATAAGCTTAACAGATGTTAGAGCATTAAGCTCATAGTACCTCCTACTCAGCACTTAAAATTATGGCTTTGCATTGGATTCTTCCCACAAACATTTGAAACCTGGAACCCAATAAGCCCATGTAATGTTTACTTTCCTTTTTTCCTTACTAAGCAACCAGGATGTGCATGTGCGAGTGACTGGGCAGGAAGCAGAGTTTGTTTCTATGCTCAAGCAGCACAGATCAGTTTATGTGGAGCCACTAGTTTAATTCTGTAAATCAGTGCACATAAGAAAGAGTTAAGTGACAAAGTCCAAACTATTTTAACTGGTCTTTCTCTGAGTAAAGCTCACCTAGATTTACAAAACAGTAGTTCGATATCTTACCAAGAAGGGTTCAGAGTAAACATTAATCCCTTTTTTCAAGCACTTAGTTACTGAGGCTGTTCAAAGTACAACGTCTCTGCAATACGATCTCATCTGCTGACAAAACCACGATTTGATGCCAAGGTTTCTTCTGGAATACCAATCACTTGGCATGCCACCTACTTGTCAACCAGATCCACTAAAAGTACTGTCATCTTTAGGTTGTAAGTATTACCAATTAGGGACTCTGTCCACAGGTATCTTTCCAGTACCTGAGAACTCAGCAGTGAGGTTGGTCGAAAATCTTTACCCAAAGTACTTTAATAAGAATTTAAAGAGAAATGTTACCATTCAGTTTTGTTTACAGGAGATTCCTTTGGTACAAGAGGAAGCTCCAAATCAGAAATGAAGAAACTCTTTAATGGAGTTCAGAGATAGTAGAAGATCCCAGCACAAACTTCTTGCTTTGGAATCTGGACACCAACTTTCATTGCCATGCACGAAAGAAAACTTTGGTCTGGATTTTGTATCTACTGGGTTCTTAGCATACAGCTTCTGCAGTCAATACAATCATGAGGAAAACAGTGAACCAGGAAAACAACTAAAATAAAAAGCCCTAAAGGTCCAGTCAGACAAGTCAATTCCTTGCACACGATATTCCTAAGACACCAAAATGTTTGATGCATATTTATGGATTTCCCGTGGTGAAGAGCAGTGGTGATAATACCTTCTACATCCCTGAAGTATATCTACCTCAGGAAGCCTGGCTTCTTGAAGGAAAGAAAAAGGCTTCCAAAGCTTCAAAGCAACTTTGCCTGTTCATTGCAGAATAAGGGCCTCACATTTACTTCTTATTTTAATTTGAAAACAGAAAGAAAGGGAGAGAGAGGGGAAAAAAAATCATTTTAAAAAGACAATTCCAGCTTGACTGTGTTAGTCCAGGACTATAACTACTAATACAGGACAAGAAGCCAAAATTCTCTCCAAGCACTAAAACAGCAAAGGTCTCTGCAAATCACAGCAGGGACAGAATGGCTTTTCAAACAAGCATTTATGATCAAAGGGCTACAGCATATGATAAATATTTATATGGCCCATTAAATAATAGTCTGTATAAATATTATTCAAAATGTGCATGCTGGAAACCACAGACTTCCCAGTTTATCCTTAAACAAATGTGCTAGTTTTCCCACATAAGCAATGAAAAAAAGGACAGGAGAAACTGTCATTTGCAAAAATTTCTTTATAAAAAAATGAAAACCCTTAACATTGCTTCTTTTAATCTAAAAGCAATGACTAAGCAACCAGAGGACTGCTTCATTACAACTATTAAACTCAGTCTGTCCTACCTTGCTACAGAGTTATCAAAGTGCCAGGACATACCTTTGTTAAAGCTACAGGAGAGGAACGCTGCCCACTCACATGAATGCAGGCTGGAGCTCAGCACAAGTATTTATCAGCTGTAAGTATAGATTTTGTGGTACCGTGTTTAAATCCAAGGAATTCTGAAGGACTGGCATGTCTGTTTGAAACTTTGATCTTTGGAACGCTGCAGGCTGCCCAGACCAGGGGATCACAGATAAACAGTATTTTTTTAGTAGTGCAGCTGTGCTTTTCTATGGATTACCAAGCATAAGATTAACAAACTCAAATTAGGCTTTATAATCTTAGTGTGAAAAGATCTAAAAATGTTTAACAAAAGCTCTTTTTCAATTGTAGGAGGGCAATAAAACCCAAGAAGCAGGTTTTGATATTATATTGGAAATTCAGAACTTTGTTGGCTTTCTAGAGTTTTGGTAAGCCAACAAAAGTGGTGGTGGTAGAGCAGCAATCTCTTCTTGAAGACAGTGTGCTCCCTTTCCTCTTCCAGGTTCTTTAATTCCTGTTTGGATGTGAAAAGACAAAGGCAGCACATGTCTGTGTGGGAGAGTGGGAGCAGATGGGGAATTCAAATGCTATGTTGAAGGGCAGTACTAATATAGAATAATACCTTTAAAATGCCCAAGGGACTGTGCTATAACTATCAACAAGCATTTATTTTTCAGCTCCCCAACAGCAAACAAAACAAAAACAAGGAACAAAAGCACACCTCCTCTCCCCTTATCCCTTTCCAAAACAGAAACACGTACATGCAGGAGATTGCTGCCTTAGGAATGTGGGGACTGTGTTAACAATAACAAAACTGGAGCAAGTTAAAAACCAAACTGGAGCAAGTTAAAAACCAAGCTGGAGAAAGTTTGCTTCTCCATTAAAAACCAAGCACTTCAAGGTTATTTCATTCATTCTCTGGTGAATTCTGCAGAGCTTTCTCACACCTCAGAACAACAAAAAAAACAGCTTCAAATACTGGAAGAGATCTCATTTTAATAGAATCAGACACCAACTCCCAGTCCCATAATACTTACATTGTTCCACAAAAACCTTCCTAAATGTTCCACCAAAACTTTTCTAATTGCCCCCCCCCCCCCCCCCCCCTTACACTGTAATCCATTCTCAATAAAACCCACCACAGGGCTGAAAATATTCTACTACTTTCTAGTATCTCCTTTTCTCTCTATAAATAATTCACTATGTACTAATCTTCTGTAATGTCTCTCCATATGGGTGTTTTTTTCCCCTCTATCAGTGTCCAAGACAAAGCATTACTTCATCACTGCCTTCTGCCCTTTAATTGCAGCTTTTGTATTTTAAATACTTTCAGGCCAAACTACTTCCACCTGCTCTGAAATAAAACAAGACATATCCCAGTTTACCCTGGTGTAACTGATTAGCAAAGAAAGGAAAATGAGTAAGCAAATTATTCTAAGAAATGAGATCCAAAATTGATTTAGTTTCAGCTTCTACTGCCTACATAGCTATCACACTCATGAGCAGAAAGATGACAGCATGACCAGTGTCAACAAATATCAAGCTCCTAAATGCAGAACACAGCTGTTTTTCCCTATAATCTGCTCTAGGAGAGATCTGTACTAAAACAAAAAAATGATGCTCTCCTTCCAGTCTTGAACTCGCACTATGGGCAGATACAGCACATAGTACTGTTGATCAAGTAAGAGCAACAGCATTCTGGACCCTGATGAAAGAGAAGAGCACGGATGCAATGGGTCAGATGAAGGGTCCAATTAGTACAGTATCCTGCCACAAACAGCAGAAGCCATAAGAAAAGCATATGCCTGCCCTTTTCATCCAGCAATACTTCCCCAAGACACCTTCTTCCTCCTGCTATCTATAGCAGAGGCACTTCCTGAGCCAGAAATTTTATCTTTAGGATTAGCAGACCTTGAAGGATTTTTCCTCCCTGAATTTGTTTGTGCTCTTTCTGAATCCAGGGAAACTTTTGAAACTAACTGCAAACTACTGTGGTAATGAGTTACAAAGTTCTGTGTAAACAATGAATGAAAAAGTCCTTTCATTTGTTCTGAGCATGCCACCTGCTAGTTTTGTTTGATGTGCCTGAGTTCCAGAGCTAGAAGAGACATTAAGCAATGGCTCCATATTTACCTTCTCCAAGCAGTCACGATTACATTGCATTCTGAATTGGCCCCAGAAGGCTCACTGCAGCTGTCTACTGACCATGGCTGATGAGCTGAACTGACAATCTTAATGTGGTCAGGTATGTCAAAAAGCATTTTTCTGCTCTCTGACTGTTCATGGATGTGGCAGTAATTAAGTACCATAACAGAGTGCAGTAGTCCAGTACTAATATGCAGCTAGTAATGACCCCAAGACTGCTTTGGGCAAGTAGAGATACTGCTCAGAGATGCCCACAGCAGAAAAATAACATGCTGGTGTCAACTGAGAGGTGCTGCTTTGGAGCACAGAGGTGGCTACGGCAGGCCAGGGATTTCAAACCTCAAGCAGTTCCCAAAACACTTGCCTTCAAAGTTGGCTAAGAGGAATTCAGGGGCTCCTCCCTTGGAGAAGACTTGGCTACTGCTCACCCTGGTTTTCTTCAGAATGAATATCAAGGCACCCACATGTTTTTTGCATGCTCTGATAGGCCCTGCATCACAACAGGCATGAGAGTAACACCGCGGCGTGCCTCGCAAAGCTGCCTGGGCAGAGACAGGCTGTGAGGCCAAAGGCAGACCGGCTCTCACTCTAAGGTTAGCAATGTGACAGTGCCTAACTGGGCTGCCCCGTTTGCTCCCCGGCCTGTAACTGTGCTGCACAAAAGGAACCAGGACAGCTCCCTGCTCCACTGTTCACCTAACACCAGGAACAGCAGGAAACAGCTGCAGAGAGGAGCTCTCAGGAAAAAGGAAGGCTGAGCAAAGAGCCACAAAATGAGAAGACACAATCTACTAGGGAAACCCAACAGCTCCAATTCCCGCCGGGGCTCTCTTGGCTCTGCTTGGACTGGACCATCACCTCAACAGCAGGGTCTGATGATGCATTCATTGAAGTCAGTGGCAAAACTCCCAGCCATATTAGCAGTTCAGAATTAAACTCTTGACACTTGTGAACATCGCAGGTGCACTCACACGTCTGCAGCATTTTGAATGCTTGCCATAACCCACAATTTGTCAAACAGAGGAAACATTCATCAGTTTATGCCAAGACACAATTCTCACGCTGGAAAACCTAAGGAATTAAGAGGGTATGTAGCAGCACCCTTTCTTCTCCACACCCTGAAAACAGCAACTGATAGAATTCACGTACACCAACCTATTTAGGTCCATTCCCTCCTCCTCTGCAGCTGCGTGCATCCCTAAAGGCTGTGCTAATGATCTGGCAGACAGACATGTCCCAAATGACACTGCAGAATGCTTGAAGCTCTGAAAGGAGACACTATCACAGTTTACATTGACTGTGAGGGGGAAAAAAATGCCATCTGATTATTACATAAATTCTAGCTGTAACAGCTTCATGACTAGTTGAAAGGAGGTAACAGGCTCCAAAATGACAGATGGACCCAAGTGGTTGGATACATCAGCTTCTTAACCTAATGCTAAGGAAGATCTTTCTTATTCCAATGTCTTTATCACTTTAACCTATCCCATGCTGGACAGAAAGAATAATTTCTACCCATTGCCAGTAAAACAGACTCAGATTCCTCTACTGTGACTTTTGTATTTTTTCATTTTCTTCTAGGCTACAATGGCACTGGAGAAACAAATTAAAGACAGTAAGCCAACAAAACACACAAAAACGAAGCATACAGTAAACACACCCCTAGCGCAATGATGTTAATTCACAAAATATCTGTCTAAACTATAAAACACAACTTGGAGTAGAATGCAATTTGAAAGGCTCAACTGCAGTTCATGTAACCATACACACACAAGCTTTAAACTGCATTCCTGGAGCAAACCGCCTCGGCATCAGGAGCTTCAGGTTGGAGAACATACTCTTACCTGGCACCCTGGGTAAATAAAGCCATTCTGCTACTGTGGACACCAAATTCACCAGCTGAAGTTAATGCTGATAACTCTTAATTGCATCTGTAGATTCCAGTGCTACATCAAGGTTGAATTTGGCACTAGCTGTGGGATTACGTATCAGCAGATCAGTATAAAAATAATTTGTTCTGAGTTCACAGTTTTATGAAATGACAAAACATCAAAATTAGCATTCTGGCTGAAATCCACTGCATTTCCCATCAAGGCTTACACATTTAAGCAACATCTGAACCAACTGTCTATAATTACTTCTGGCAGATACTGGAACACTTAGGCCAGCAGTAGAGGCCATGGCGAAATCAATTTTTAAAGACATGCTGTAAACCACTTCTTTCAAGATGCTCAGCCCAGAGCAAATGTGTCCATAAGCCAAATCCACGGTTTACTATACAGTATTTGTTCACTCTTGCATAGTAAAAGCATGAGAAGAATGACAGCCCTGAGTAATCTGTCATTTTAAAATTAAACATTTATTTGGGCTGCAATTACAAAAACACTAGCCCTGCAGTTGCTGTCACAAGCACTTAAGGGGAAGTGAGGTTTCACATTAGTTTAGGTTAAAAGAAACACAACTTCTGCACCAAAATCAGATATCCAGATAGATCATACATGGGTAACCTGTCTATATCCCCTTCTTTACAGTGAAAGAAGAACCACATCTGTTCATCTGAACCCAGTGAGTCCTCTTCCTTCTCCCTGAATACATAGCTGTGGGGAGTATGTTGGTTGGTTGTTTTTTATCAATGTAAAATCTGCCTTCTTAATGATCCTATCAGTCTCCCAATTGCAAACTCCCACAACGACAAGCCTGAAAGGGTATCAGGCCAACACCTCCCTCTAAGTTCCCTTCAATGACTTTCTCAAAACATCTCACAAGTCAAGAGCTTGTAAATTTGCTTGCCTCCAACAGCTGAAGGTCACAAATTCTGTTTCATGCTCAGTCTGAGTACTTTCCCTGTCACACATAGAAATACAGAGGGAAACTCAAGGGGCAGCTCAAGACACCAGCCAGAAAGTATTAACAAGAGGCAAGCAACCAGGCAATGCTGACCACAAATTTCCCTTTGAAAATGAAGCTCAGAAAAACATTTCTACCAAGGCTATGCCACTACCCATGATTTTGCACATCTTTGATATTCTAGTTGCAGGTACCAGGGAAGACTTTCAATGTGAGTCATTTGAAAAGCCCAAGATACAAAACAGGAACACACAGGAAAGCTACTGTGATCCTCTACTGTAAATCTACGAGTTCTCAGGAAACATAAATCTCCAACAGAATCAAAAGAATGCTTAAAGGAAGAATGGCTTAAGAAAAGAAAGACTTGTGAGGAAGTACAAGAAAGAAAATCAGTAAGAGCCCATATTTAGAAGAGGACAACTTATTTTTATTTTTTTTCAAAAAAAAAAAACCAACATTTTAAAATGATAATTTAGCTGAGGACTGTTAGAAACACTGGACAGAGTAACAAAAGTGGCTAAGAATTCCCATAAAAACCTATCAGCATAGTACTAGTTTATTTAGTCTCTCCTGACACTATAAATTTCTTTTTGCTTGATCCTTTCAGCTGGGAACAGCTGTCACTACAAGAACCCAATTCCCCCATTTTCCTCTTTCATCCTATCCCATCCCAGTAAAATTTTGTTACCATATACCAGCACATATTCCTGAAGGGGGGAGTTATTATTTAAAGACACTTTACAATTTCAGTATGCTTTTGTACTATATTTAAGTACATTTAGAAAAAAAGTTAATTTCAATAAATTAATGGTCTTCCAGGATGAGGAAATACGCAAGGACAAAAAATAAGACCACCTTCACAGTAATGTGTCTGTTTATTACTTTCTAAGAACCTCAGAGACAAGAGCCCTCTCTTCTCCTTTCCCTAAATCTCTCTCTTAAGTGTCCTCCAGAGAAGAAGCACTGATGCTAAACTTACTAAACTAGCTAACAAGTCCCAGGCACCTCAGTTAGAGAAAAAATCTGCAAAGTCACCAGTTCCTAACCGGCCCAAAGCACGTCACTAGTGAGGAATACAGCTGGTATGGTGAGCCTAGCACGAGTAAATTCCACCAGGTTACTAGGATGGGCTCTATGCCAGCCCACAAGCCTTATGAGAACTCAGGAACAAGTGCCATGCAAAGGAGATGGTGCTGCGAAGGTGTGAGAAAGCAGAGCTGCAATACAAGGAAAGAGGGAGTGGTAGAAGAGAGCAATGAGAAGACACCAGTGCCAGCAATACCTGTGCTGCCTGGAAACTACCAATTTGAGTAATGGCAAGACACATTTAAGGAAATCTCCCAGCGACCTGGAGGATTAAGAAAGTACTTAAGTGATGTACATGTCCCATCTGCCTATGCCAGGTCACCTGACTGCTGCCATTTAAAAAGGCATCTGAGAACCATAGAACGGTTTGGGTTGGAAAGGGCCTTAATATCATTCAGTTCCAACCCCCTGCCACGGGCAGGGACAACAAGGAAAATGGTGACTCCTCTGCCATGGTCCACAGGAGGAGGCACTGGGAAGAAGCTATGTGC
The DNA here is from genome assembly GCF_028554395.1 of Pezoporus wallicus. Classification (NCBI taxonomy): domain Eukaryota; kingdom Metazoa; phylum Chordata; class Aves; order Psittaciformes; family Psittacidae; genus Pezoporus; species Pezoporus wallicus. The sequence continues at coordinate 1,566,791 of NW_026638088.1, read as the reverse complement.
TTTACCCTTTGTGAAACCTTATGAGCCTCCCGGGGCGCTGCGCTACCTGGAGCCTCTCAGGGCTGTGACAAAGGGCAGACCAGTTCTCATTAAATTTAGGCCTTTTATATAGGCTGCGCTGTGGCGAAACATCAGCAAAAGCGAACTTCAGGAAGCCAGGCGGGGAGAATTGACAATAAATCCTGTAATACCCCACTAGCAACGCAACAACAGGCTCTGAAACTGATTCGGGCCAATTTAATCACGCAGCCAACGCGCGGCCTGCGGGTGCAGCGAGCGGGGCTCCCTGAGGAGAAACCCGGGGGAGCGGGGAGCGCGTTTACTTCAAAACCACCGCAATCGCGACGGCGTTTCCCAGCCAGCAGCACCTCACGAACGGGAGCGGCGTTCTCCGAATGCCACCGCCTTCTGCTTTGAGCGTTGAGGGCCGGGCCGGGTGCCGTTAACGGCCGCAACGGCCGGCGGCGGCGCTGAGGGAGCGCGCGCAGCGCTGAGGGGCGGCACCAGGCTTGAAACGGGAAGCGGCGGGGGAGTCTCGGCCGCGTCCTGGCGAGCGGCAGTCACTTACTTGTCCGACCTGAAACACTACAATGGCAGCGCAGGGAGCGGGCTACACAAACCGCGCTTTTCCTGACAGGACGATTTCCTGACCGCCGGCCGCTGCCGGGAAACCCGCCGCGCTCCCCCCCCCACGTCCTCCTCCTCCTCCTCCTGGTCGCGCTTGCGCTGCCGTCCCCCCTTGATGGAGCGGAGAAGGGGAGGCGGGAGCCGAGCCGGGCCTCCCCCGCTCGCCTTTGAAGGCTGCGCCGGCCGGTGCCGGCATCTGGTTTGCATTTGGGGGCCCGCGAGCGGAGCTCGCCCCGAGCGCTGTGGAAGGGCTCTGCTGTGTGTTAGGCGTAACTGTCACGCCGAAGGCTTGCCCTGGAAAGCCGAGCGCGCACTTGTGCCCTGTCAGGAATTCAAGTGATACGAGTGGTTTTGCCTCGGAAAGGGAATCGTATTTCTCCTTTATTTAAAAGCGACTAGAACAGAACCAAGGGGGTGGACGGGGGGTGGACTCTTTGTTGCTAAATCGTATTTCTCAGCCGAAGGCCTGCTGCCCTTCAGGAGTGCAGAACAGAAATAGTGGGGGTTGCAAGAAGCCCCCCTGAGAGCCAGGGGAAGAATAAATAGAGGGAAACAAGCAGAAGGGTATGTCTGGAGTGAGGACACCCCCCACCTTGACCCGTAAATATATAATCACTGTCTACATAAATGACTGCAAGCCATGGGTTGGATGTTCTGCTTGGGGTTACGCTGCTTGAGAGGTTTACCTGTAAAGCTGGAGTATTCCTGATGTGAGGAATGAAGAGATTTGCTTAACATGAAGGGAGGTTGGGACAGCAGGACGCCCTCCATGCACCCCTTGAACCCACAGGCCAGCAGTGGCAGAGCACTCCTGCAGTGGACAGGATCAGACCCCACCACATCCCTCCATGACCCATTTAGGGAGGAGCACATGGAAACCCTCACATTACCATCATGTCCAAAGCGCTCCTAGGGAGCCAACAGGGATTTTTCCCGTTATCCCCCATATATTCTCCAGCAGGAAATCTTGTAGCAAAATTAAAGCTCCCTTGCAACATTTCCAGAGTTCTCCCACTTGGGCCCAGGCAGAAACAGTACAGGAACAACCTTGCTCAGGGAAAGATGAGTGTTGTCTCGTGGTTGGAGCACAGGGTTCGTGGTCAGGAGCTGTGGGTTCTCATTCCAGCTTTGCCACTGAATCATTCTGAGAGCTTCGCTGGCCACTTTGTGTTAGAAGCAGTTAGTAATTTTCCGTAGGGATGATTTTCTGATGGAAAACACTTCTACAAAACCAAAATCTGGGTGAAAATCAACTTTCCATTGGGAATACCTTGCATCTAGGCAGGGTGGGAAAGGACATTAGACCCAAACTGAATCATTTGGTGTTTTCTCACATTAATCCGCATGTTTTGCACTGAACAGATAGATCTTCTTAAGAAATACCACCCTCCTGACTGGAATTCCAAGTCAGCTCCATGCACAGTGGGAGTGTGTGCTCTCATGCTCTGCTCTGCTCCCCGGGAGGTCTGCACCTCCTCTTGTGGGATGCCGATTTCTCTCTTGTGAGACGTGCACATCCCAGTCTGAGTCAGACCAGTCCAGGCATGCGGGCACCTGGCCCATGGGAACAAATTGTAGTGTAAGGCTACCACCCTGACCAAGGAAGTACACCACAGAGAGTAAGTATAGAGTTCAGAGACACAAACAAGCTGTTTCACGTTAGCTGGGTGACCCAAAACAAAGTACTGTGCCTGTGGGTATACCCAAGTGTTCATTTCAACTGAAAAGCAGTAAACTGAAGCACAGAAAAACGGACCTAGATGTGTTTTTACTACCTCTGACCATCAAATCCTATAAGCCTTTTCATAGAGCTCTGGTTTATAGCTCTTGCTCTTCACCCTCCCAACTACCTCCCTTCTTCGCTGTTTTGTTCCAGGATCCTATTCCTCTGTGCATTAAAAACAAATTACATTATTTCTGTCTTCATTTACTCCTACATTGCTGACACTTTCTTTTCATATAAATGATACTTGTTCTCCTCCCACAGCGTACTTGCAGACACATTTAAATCCCTTCTTATCTTTTGTTTTGCCAAGTTAAACATCAACCGTTTACATTTTCTTTCATAACAGCAAGTCTGGGGTTATCTAATAAGCTTTCCCTGCACTTGCTTCAGTCAGAATTCACCCAACACAATGTGTAATGTTCAAAACAATGAGACCTCGGCAATAATAATTCTCTGTGCACCCTTTTAGTTACAGGCAGGGATTTTGCCTTTTTTATACCTATATCACATTAGTACCTTGATTTATACAGATATTTTTGCTCCAGTAAATAGAAAAAAATAGTTATCTGTCTGTAAATACAGACAAATGTATTAATTCTTCCTTAAGACATTTTTCCATTTCATTATGCTTCTTTAGCAGTAGATGGTTTCTTTCCAAGAGGGTGATAAATGAAGATATTTTCAAGTACAACTACAAGATCTCCAGTCTCCAAAATCAAAGTCCTGAAAATGCCTTTTTTTATACTGAAGGAACCAAAGTTTAGATTACCACGTATTCCCAAGACCTCGTGAGGCTTAATTCATTACTCCTTTGAAACATTCTGAAAGCTGAGGGTTAAGAGGTGTTATATTAGTGCAGAATAATGATGATTGATTAATTTGTGCTTCATATCAGATGCAGGAAGAGTAGATATGAGTGCAGCGAATCCTCTATAATCTCAAAATCTTTCTATAAACCTGCAAATATCTTGTAGGTGCATGTAGTTAAATGGAACACAGCCACTTTTTTTTCTGCTTAGAGCGGGGGTCTTGTAGTTTTGCTTCAGATGCTACTGCTTCAAATAAACCTGCCTTTTTTTTTCCATGATTCTGATGAGATTCACTTCAAATCTACCCTTTTGCCTTTTCATTACAGAGTAACTACTGAAAATTCCATTTTAAATGTGCTGTCTGTGAGACAGGATCGTTCTTTTTTTCATTATGAACAAAAGCCTGTATTTCAAGCTGTAAGGATACAACTCTATGTAGTGTAAATCAGCGTTGCTCTGAGATGGCCCGCAGTCCTCTCCACCAGCACTGCAGAACAATTTAGTGGTTTTAGATGACAGTTGGCATCTTTGAAATATTCTCTTTTGCAGAACTAGACTAAATGTGACACTTGCTGGAGAAGAAATCTTGCATAAATCTGTCTAAAAAGACTCAATCATATTACTTCACTAGCAGTGGTAACCTTTGGAGGCCAAAGTCCAGACAGGTTGAGAAATGGAACATGAGTACATAAAGGTGACAATTCCATTAACTGCAATCAAAGAGAGAGGTGAATGGTGAGCTAAAGACAAATGACTTCTTCTATAAAGAAAAGAAAATATGTGTGTGAAGGGGAAAGAGGCAGAATGAACATTTTCCAGCCTTGTCAAGGAAATAAAGACCCAGTCCCGCTCCACTGAGATCAACACAAAAACATCTCTCAGCCTCCCTGGCCCAGCGTTCCAGCCTCCTGTTGAACTGTCATTTTAGGAGAGCACAAGTACACAAGTGAGACACCCCAATAGAAAATGTCCTGCTGAATTGCCACCATAACCCTGCTGGAAATGCACATACTGGGCCTAGCTTTGCAGCCAACAGGGCATTCTGCAAAAACAAGTGGGAAAACTGTTGGCATTTCTAAATCCAGTGATTCAGGATTCTCAAATATACCAGAGAAGGTGTCACAGTGCAGCGGGATGTACTTCAAACCCAGACAATGAACAGGAACGCCTTTGGGGCATTCTTTTGGGTCCCAAACCAGAAAGTCTGGGTACATGTTGATAACTGAAACTACCGTCAGAGGGGGAAAATGTGTTCTTATGCAGGTTCAGCACCAAACGTTAGCATAGATAAAAACAGACTGTTGGGGTGTATTCTCAGCCCATACCCTTCAGCGAGGGCAAGAACAGCATAAGCAGCATCACTAAACAACTTCACATTACCTGAGTGTTTTTAGAAGAGGTGGAAGCTTAGACACTAGCCATGCTGGCCACTGAGCTGCTTTGCCACACTGGAAATAAAACCACAAAGGGATCTAATCTGTTACCTCTCAAATCTAAATTTAAGATAAAGAGGAAACAAATGAAGTAAAATCTATCTCTATATACACAATCTCCTCTTCTTTTGCAGTTTTCCCACTTACATGTGGCATTTTCAAGAATTTCTATGCAGAAAACTTCATCCAAACCAAATCCATGCACCAAAACAATAGAAGCAGGTAAGAAAATTGGTTTACTTACAGAAGCAGAAATAGATCTTTGAGCACTTCTACTTAGTATTGATTAACATAACAACTGAAGGGAAGAAGAGATTTATAAAGGGTCATATAACACATCCTTGCTTAGGCACCTGAGGGTGGTTTTCACACTCATTTTGAGGCAGCAGTATAACACTGGTATATGAAATAGAAGCTGAGGAATGCCCTGGATGAAACGCTTACCAAATTATTAGACTAGGACTATTTATTCAAACAGAGAAATAGGGAAGTAAACCCCAACTGAATACTATGCAACAAGAAGAAGGGGTTTTTTTGAGTGTACAATAGGAAAAAAAACGAATTTCCTTTGGGAAACTTTTTCTGGTTTTAAACAGAGATATTAAGCTACTCCTAGATAGTAGAGCAGCCAAAAAAGGAAATCCCTGTTTTACACGGCTCTAAATATAGGTAGAAAACTAATTCAGATTTTATCAATGTGTGACCTGTTTCCTTACGTTTTGGGCAGCTCACCTTTTAACACAGGAGTCAGAAACCGATACAAACAAGCACACAAGATCGCAGGCTCCACCAAAATTCCAGTGTGTTGCCCAGGGCCTGTTCCTGCCCGCCCTCTCGGCTGGATACCAATATTCTTTATTCTCAGGGGAGTCAGCCTTCCAAAAAACCACTTGGCACTTGAGTCAGGGCTGCTTTGTTTTCCTAACGTTCACGGCAGGCAGGATGTTTTCTGACTCTGGTACCCAACAGTGGAGCATTCCAGACAGCACGGGGCTTTTTCTTTCAAAACCACACTGCCAATGCCATAAGAGTAAGTGAATTTCTGTGACACAGTGTGATCCTGGAGGGGGGGGAAATAGAATGACTTTGTTGCCATACAGGGATATGCAAAAGGAAAATGCACCACTTGCCACCTTTACAAACTCCTTCTGTGGTGTGAATGCCGGCTCAAAGTCATGTCTTTATCAGCTGGTTCCCCTTTGGGAAGTCTGCCAGATCTCCACAGAATAGGTTAAGAAGACCCCCCCATCCTCCCCAAGGGCTTGGACAGAAATGAAGCCCACTGCTGCAGAGGTGCAGAGGAAGTGCTCAATGGTCTTTGCATACACTGGTCCTGTACCTGTCCCTGTTGCCCGCATGTGAAAATGTTCTGCTTGCTCCCCAGAACAGATTCTGTCTGTACCCACACAGTGCAGGCACCCCTACAACTTTAGCATATGCCTTTAATCCTAGAAATATGAATTTAGCAGTACCATTTCTATTCAAGTAATTCCTGAGATCACTGGTGTTGAGGGCAGCTACAGCTGTGCAGCCTTTGCCTTTGGAACAGAAAATACAGTGGTGAGGACTGTCAGGTTACAGCTCAACAAGAAGACTGGAGGACTTGGACAGAGCCTTGGGTGACCTGGTTTAGTGGGAGGTGTCCCTGCCCATGGCAGGGGAGTTGGAACTGGATGATCTTAAGGTCCTTTCCAACCCTAACTATTCTATGATTCCTCACTGACCAGAAGCAGACATACAGCCCTGCTCTGCCCACCCTCCAAATCCAGAGGCAGCTTAGCCAGAGACATCTTCCACCACAGCTCTATGCCAAAATCCAGAGGTGCAAAATCACCAAATCACAATCTGTTTTGCTGGAAAGGAATTTCACAAGCCAAGCTGTGAAAATCCATGGAGCTCCTGAAATTTCACAATGCCTGACATCCCAGGAAAATAATGAACAGAGGTGAAATATTTTTTGCAACATCCTTTCAAGCCTTTTTCCATGTTGACCAGCTCACGTGAAGTACTTTGTTACAGCGGTAAGACATCACACAGTGATGCCAAAATCTGGTCAGCACGTAGAAGGGTTGAAGGAGGCTCAGCCACACTTCAACCAGCAGCAGTTGCCGTGCCTGGGACTTGCTACAAAAGGCAGATCATATTTTGCCCTACAAATTCCCAAATGAGTGAACACAGTCCTGGGAGGCACGGTACCATCAGCATCTGTTAACTCATAAAAAATATAATTGCCTGCTCTCCAAGGGTGATTGTTAACTGGAATCTGTACTTCCCAGATTATAAACAACACGCAGCCTTTCTCCTAAACTCATTGCAAAACATACAAATGATGCTCTAAAGCCAGCACTGTAATCCTTTACGATCTGAAATTGAACAGGGACTCATTCAATTACATAAAAAGAAGTTTGTGGGCTGTTCAGCCACCTGCAAATCATACACAAATAAACCAAACAGCACTAAACCAGGAATAAAATCACCATATATGTAGCTAGTTCCTATAGCAGTTACATTTTCATGCTCTGTATACAACCCAAAACAAACTGTCTGCTTAGAATTAAAATACGATACTGTCTCCAAAAGTCTTGCCTCTGGGGAGATAGTTTTCTACCACAGGGCAGATTCAGCCCTGGTGTAGCATTTCTGATTTCCATGGAATTACACCAGTAAAGAATTTGGCCCAACATCTTACCCACACTGATGCAATTCAAATTTTAAGGCACAGTTATGGGGTTTCCTCCTAAGTGAAGCCAAGTTTCTGGAACAAGGGAAGTCTGTAAAAGAAACCGTTGGAGGGATGGTTTAGTCTGGCATTTAGGAATATTCACATAGTAGAACACGTCACGGGATTTAGTTTGTACGTCTTACATGTTAGAATCCCTTACTTTTATATCTTTCCTTACAGATACATTGCCAGTAGGTAGTCACAGCAAAACAGAATAAAACCCCAAGAAATGTAATGAAACAATTATAGACAGCCGTGAGCAGAAAGAGGATCCAGTTAATTCTTCTTCATCTTTGTTATATACATCTATTTCCCAAACTTAATATATTGCCTGAGCTTGTAATATACGATTAACAGAATGTCTGCACCACTCAGGGCTCCGGAGAAAAATGTAAAGTGTTAATTCCCCAACATTTCAGGTAACTTTAAATATTTTGGGCATGACTGTGCTCACACAGTGCTTTGGATTTATGCTTTGCACGACAGATGGAAACGGGAACATGCACACTGATGCTCTCACTGATGTTGAAAACTTCTGACTTCTGTGCAGAATCAGAAACAAAGAGCTATAACACTTCCCTCCTCCTGGAGCTAACTTGGCCTTCCCTAAAATCATACAGCTTTATAGGTCATGGCCCAGAGAACAGGAGTTTCCCCAGCTCTTCCTGCAGTGCTACACGTACCGGGCACCGTGATGGGGGGCAGGTTGCAGGCAGTGGAAATGTGATGCTGTCAGAGGTCAGAGTGGGAGATTATTCCATTCCCTCTGCAGTTGTTTGAGCTGCCCAAACAGCATGAAGCAGATGCCTTGGTTCTTAAGGCTTCCTGGGAAAATCAACACTGTTTAAAAGCCATATCAGAACCAAAACTATGGAAAAATAAATCAAGCCTGGGTCAAGAGAGATGAAGGATGCAATAGCTTTTGACAGCAGTGAACTGGTAAACGATGGACCCAATGTTGAGCTCTCTGATGAGTCAGAATACTCAGCGCATCTCATCAAAAACTTCTCTACACTATTGACATAATATTGACATTAAGAGGGAACACAGAAAAAGAACACTCAGAGGTACATTTTAGATTACCTATTTGCATTCTTACACTAACCTGACAACCATAAAGCCTTAGGATAAATCAAGTGGAGCAAATATTATCAGTAAGTTAAAACATATCATCTTGAAATATGTGTCCACAAGTTAAGAAAACCTTTTGGCACAGAAGACAGCTGCAGTACAGAGTTTCTTCCTTTGTTAAGCACAAGCAGCAGATTGAAACTGCTTCAAGTATTCTTTAAAATCACATCCTGGTTGCTTATGTCTGATTGTTTCAAAAGTAGGAGGAGTATGAGACTCCGAGTTCCATATGAGTACGCAACTCCACCCTCTGCAAGAATTGCTGGGATTGTTGCTTAGGAGTGTGATCCAAACATGAGACTGTTACCTACACTATGTTGCAATCATGGAAATAGGATGGGATGGGATGTTCTAACTGACGCCTTGTCCTCATCATCGTGACGTACGCTGAAAAGTCGTCATCATGTTGCGAGATGCAGGACTGGAAAGTTAGGATGGCAGATAATTATTCCATGGACTGCAAACATTTCCCTTTATGGAATCCCAGCCATTGAGGGTCAACAGCTAAGAAGCAAGCCCATTTGCACAACTCCACCTGCTAGAGCTATGTGTGGCTGCTGAGAGCCCAGGGACCTCAAATTAAAACTGTGTAAGTGCAAAGGAGGAAGCCTAATGTACAGCAGTTAAAATACATGGAGGCTTTGGGGGTTTTGGTACATCCAACATTTCAGATCACAAAACATTTGCAATTTGGTATTGCAAGCATTTTCCCTTCCCACTGGAACATGAATTTATCATAGAGGAATACATGGCACTTGGATAGTATCACAGGCTGGTCATTTTCTTCCTACATTAACTTCCTCTCAAGCAGAAGGAAATCAGTGTCACCAGTGGTGAGGGTTGTCTTTGTTAGATTGTTATCTTATACCATGTATAAACTGACAGAATATCTCAAGTTGGAAGTGACCCATGAGGACATACTCCTACTAAAGGGAACCAATTCAGAGATTAAGGCTAAAGATCTCAGTGGTATTTTTGGCCTTTAACCCTGGCCTTTTCAAGGTAATCTGTATTTCAGTAGTGGCCCATAATATTATCTGCATTTGTAACCTGTTGCCTTATTTATTCCACAGAACTTTGCACAGAGCCCCCGACCACAGAGGCTTACTGACTGCAGCTCCTACCAGCTCAGCTTTCAGAATCCATCCCAGCCATTTGCAGCTTGTGCAGCATGCAGAAACCCACACTGGTCCTCTGGGTTGAGCAGCAGTGTTCTGATTACCCACTCAATGTCCTTTACATTGGGTAACAGGAAACCAGGGGATGAAACAAGCTATTACTTTCAGTGTCTAAGGTCCTGAATCTGTAAGCTGTAGTTCTAGGGGGGTATCTGCTCTTTGACAACACTTCCTATATTACGTTTCAGCCAGGAAGATGGATGTACCTTAGTTAAAGTGAGTCATTTACTGAACCTAGGCCAAACTTCGAAGCAAATCTGGGCCAGTTGACTGCCTCAGGAGGAAACCTGGGTTTTGCATGAATTAGATGTGAAAATAAGCAGAGCCTGACTGACATCTCTGAATTCCAACTGTAAGGGTAAAACCCAGCAGCCGTGAGCCTCAGGCATGACAAAAATGAGGAGGGGAAAATGAGGCTTCCTGTCTCCCCTCCGAGAGCCAGAGAGACACATGTTACTCAGAACTTAGGGTAAATTGTTAATTATTTATACACTAATTAAGCAATGTTTCTAGAATGTCTTACATATGTAAATTGCTGTAAATACGCTTACATTTTTCCTGCAGTCTCCAATTAAACCAACTTTCATTATAGAGCAAAACAATTCCATACCAACTTGTTACACCAGTTCTTTAGCCAGGCAGCTTTTCAGCTAATGGCCCCAGCTCAGACTGCACGACTGTATTTCTCTGTGGAGCTTTCAGTCCTGGTTTGTAGTTGTTTTAATTCCATCACAGATCACATTCTGTTTAATGATAATTTGATTTTGCATTGCAAGACCCAGATGTACATTAGGGGGTCACAACCTTTCCATTTATCTCTTAAAGTAACTATTTTTTCCCCAAGTTCCATCGGGTTAAAACAGTTAGCAATTTTTCTCCTTGAAGTGTCCCTTCAGCTTGGCCAAGATATATAATAGATCAATGTAGCTACAAATGCATTACAACATTAGTCATCAATTAGTTTTAAACCATCGCTGCAATATATCATTGATCTCGCTTGCTGTAGCACTATTGTGAACATTTAATTTTTTAAAGGCATCTTGGTGTTTTAACCTGATGGCTGCAGCCCCCTTTTGTCTCCTGTGCAGACATCTCCTCAAGGAACAATAAAAATTAGATTTGTTTGACCTGCACTCAGGGTTCGTTTCAGCGAGATGGATTTTAATTGCTCTGCCCAGTCTACCAGACAGCTTTTATGTAATATTCCAGACATTTACGCACTGTCTTTTCCCTTGCTGTAAGCAGGTGTGTGTGCCCACAAATGCCTGTAAAGCAGCGCTTACAATTCGCTTCACATCTCCGACAACCCTCTGGGAAATTGCTTACTCTGAGATATCACTGGCATCAAATTAAGGGCTCCCGGCATTGCCACTTCTCTCCTCCTAATACCATTTTCTTTTGTCTTTGAGATTTATCTTTCTGGGTGGCTAATTCCCAAAGGACTTTGCTGAGGACTGTGTTCCTTGTGCTTGGGTTGTCATCACGCAACGCAGATGACTCACCTCTGCATCTCCCAACAGTGAGAACGTGTACGGAGCCTTACCTGTCTCTCCCAAAATCCTCATTGTCCTTCTACCATTTGCAGTACATTTGACTTAGATGAATGGCTCGAAAAGGTTCATGTATAAGACAACTAAGAGAAGCACATCTATGCCACAGTCGTGCAGTATCTTGAAGGATCTCTAACTTCAATTAGCAAGTCACGCGAGCAAGTTATCACAGCATTGACTCAGAGCCTGAAACAAACACTCTGGCTTCTCTGCCAGCTGGGAGTAGAGGCAAAATGAGCTCACGTTTGCCCACGATGAACCTTATTTGCTCCAGCTGCTCCATCAGGCAGAGGAGAACCTCACGCAGAGTTCTCTCCCTGCTGACTCTCCTCTTCCATGGGTGATACAATCTGAAGATGAGGTCCTCTCTTTTTCTTCCCCTTCCTAAAAAGGAAGATTTGGCTGTCCTGTGAGTTACCAAATCAGCAGGAAAATATGGGCCTCCTAAGCAGTTATTTGTGCCTACAGCTGGTTCTGGTCTCCTCTCTGTTGGACACACAGATGTACTTAATTCCCATTTGTGCTGGATGCCTATTAAAAGAGTAAATCTGCAAGTGAGGAGGGTCTCCTCTACCATGTCAATAGAAGTGAAATACGTAAATCTCCTGCATGCTGAGGGTGAATGTATGCTTAAAATGCTTGGGAGAACAGCTGTGAAAAAGAATAAGCAGTTTGTGTTCTGCTGCAGTGTCACTGATCCAACATGCTAAGCTGATCCTCATGTATTATATTGTGCTTACTCCACTACACTGCCTGCTGCTTCCATGTGGGGGTGATTCCAAATGCTCAGCTTTTCAGACAGCACAAAGAAAGGGACAAACCTGGCTTCTTCCACCACAGTGTGACCAGCATGGGTCACAGCAGCAAGGGACAACTGGGTTGGAAAGAACAATTCCAGTTAGGAGGCCCCATGCATGGAGGTGGAGATCATGGTGAGCCACAGAGAGCTGTGGAGAGCTGGGGGAACTGCCTGTCTTTCTCAGTCTGGGAAACCATAAGAGGGTTTGGTATAGCTTTTCTTAGTGCTGTTTTTCTCCCCTTTTATCTGGCAGTGGTGAGTCCCAGTCACTCAAGAGACATCCTGGAGTAAGGCTGGGATATGACAAGAGGTGAATCACAAAACATCTAAATAATATTAAGGGTTCTGTTGTGGAAGGAAGTCCCATTTCCTTTCCCTAGAACCAAGCAGAACTGCACCCTTTACCAAAACCCACAGTCCAACTTCAAAGTGCGAAGTGCAATTGCACAGTCAAGGGCCTTGTCTTCCACCTGCCCTGTGTGAGCCAGCACCTGAGCCCCATGGTAAACTGCATGGAGGGTTTCCCTCTGGTCAAGAGAGGGAAGCAGCAGAATGTTAGATGTTGCTTATGGCATCAGTGGGAGAAATTCAGAAGCTATGCTGAGAGAAGCCTTAGAAGACTTTTACATGATTCAGTAACAGCGGTGACATCAGGAAAGAGATGGGAGGTCCAATGCACTTTTCATATGAACACATAATTCTTGAATTGGTATTCCGTATATCCATCAATAACACACCCCGATATGTTTCATTTCCCTCACAGAAGCACTGAAAATCAGAACACATTTATTTCGTACCAAACAAAATGAGAACTAAGAGCAGGTTTCAACACTCAAATCCACATTTCTAAACCTCCGTGGACCAGATGCAGCAGAGCTGGAACACTCAACAGCTGTAATGTGCACCGAGGAGTCACATTTGCTCAAGAAAAGTCACATTACTTACATTAATTGGATGCGTCCAGCTCATCCTGAGTCCACTTAAGCCTTGGCAAACCTCTAGCTCCAAGGCATAATGAAAGTATTAATATAGATATTCCTTTATATTATCCCATTTACATAACGACTCCCACCTTTGCAACCCAATAGTTATTCTTTGGAACACAGAGAGCTATTGACTCATATCTGGACTAGGATGCCAAAACCTCCTAAATTTAGAGATGTTTGGAATGAAAGAGTTTGGTTCAGGCCCATCCACAACAGCAAATTAAACACAAGTCATCATCTGCGCGAGCGACATTTTCAGCATGTCCCAGGCCTGGCGGGAGCTGAAATTCCTTCTCCCAGTCAGATTTACAGAATTTGCACATTGAAAAGCACTGAGGTAAACCATGCTCCGAGGGCCAAGTGCATAAATTAGACCTGTCCCCTCCCTTCAGTAAATTACATCCCTACACGCTGTAGGTTGGCTAACTGTGCTTTTGGCAAGTTGGGCGAGCCTGTGTGAGTGCGTGTTAACAGAAGGGGAGTTTGTGTCATACCCATGCATTTACATTCTCTTTTCGAAGGCTCTGGTGCAAGGAATATGTTGTACATCATTTTTTCCCTCCATTCACATCAGATACTAGATTAAACAGAAAAAAAAAAGTGTAATATTAAAAGTGTTGGCACATATTGCACTTTCTCAGCAGAAACTCTGTCACTTGTACATTGCTTCGGTTTAAACTACATAGGTCAAGTTAAGGGCAGCAAGAAGTGCTGGATTAGCATCTTCAGAGACCAAGGTCCTCTCCTCATCCACAGAACAAGATCTCCTCATTCAGATCAAGAGATGTCGATGAAAGCTTCATGCACAACACTTCTTCCTTGGAAAGGCAGTTTGATCTCCTCAGTGCTCACCTGTTCCTTGAGCCCTCATCCACGTATATGGCAAAACAAACTGACCAGTTGGCATGATGAGAAGGGGACTGACACTCTCAAAGTGCTTCTTTAAACACTGTCAAGATTTTTATGAGCTGCATATTTGCAGTAGTCCATGTACCTGTGAAATAACTGAATCACCATCTTCCATGTGTCAAAATGATGCCATTTCTGGGCTGTTCCATCTTCCTCCCACAGATCCGCCACGTTTGAGGTAGAATGCATGGCCTAAAAACCCAAATATGTGCTGCAGCTCAGACTGGCTCTTGGTGACTTCTAAAAATGTAACATAGTGAATGGCACTAGGAAACCCACGCACTATCCCAAGGGATGCAGCTTGCACTCCAGGCTTTCAGCCTTCCAAACTGGATTACCTGAGTGAAGCTTTTCTCTATGACCTTAAGAACCAGTAGACTTATTTCTAACTGAAGGCTGAAAGCCTCAGATAATCAGATGACATGAGAACTGGGGCTTTGTGAGGAATGGAGAACATGGAACGATTTTGGGTTAAATCACAAAAGAACTGGATATTGTGCATACATCTTCTCCTGAATTTCCAGTTAATTCATCCTCTTGGGAGGATTCTCACTCAACTGAGCTCTCCTCTTGCAAAATTCCTTGGTATCCCGTTTTCCAGGCTGCCTGATATCTCTGCTCCTCCTCAACCGCTTTCCAGAAGGTCTTCCCACAGATCCGTGTCATTCCAGCGCTGTGGCACTCCTCAGTGTCCCTTTGAGCAACCAGAAGATAGGCTACTTCTTTGCACAATCTGTTCAGGCTCTTCCTACCATGTCTTCAGCCACTCCCAGCGTCTCCTGTGCAGGGTGAGGGAGATGGACAGCAGAAGCAGTTGCGGGAATGCCTGGACAGAAGGTCAAAGCTCAGTTCCTTCTCTTAAATCCCCTGTGTTCACCCCTTAGCAAACAGAACTGTTCCAGAAATGAGATCCAGAAATTATTTCATTCCAGAAATGAAAGCTGCAGGAAAGGTTTCCCCTCCTTCCAGTTCTTTCCAAAATTAAATCCAAGAAAACAAACTGTTAGGGGTTGAGTTGGCAGCAGGCAGGAACTATGTGTCTGTCTCCCAGAGCATTCTGTCCTCTCCTTTTGGCACTGCATGTTCAGGCCTGGGTTGGATGTGGCCACCGGCTAGGAGGTGGATTTACCTGAAGAGGGAAAGAAAGCGATGACAAATAAAGCTCCCTTTTCCAGTTCCCTGTTAGCACGCAACAAGAGGAGATGAGGAATCACTCAGTGAACCCTCTCCCCACACCTCTGGAGCACCCAGCCCTGCTACTCTGTACTGTGCTGGCCCACCAGTAGCAGAAACCCAGGGGCAAAGCTGACAGCATCTTAGGGACAAGTCTGCTTCTTTGGTGACAACAGGAGACCAATCCCAGAGCACCAGGCCCAATTCCAGCAGCTCCCTCCTTGGCTTTTCCTCCGTTTGCTCCTGTGCCTCATCTACAGAAAGAGATCTGCTGCTTCACAGTCCCTTTCCTCCTCTACTTCATTAACAGCCCCCCGAACACAAGCTTGAATGCAATTCCCAGACACATGGCTCTGCACACTCCAATGTGCACACAGTTTAAAATATACAGTGTACACTTTCTCTTATGCCAGCTTGTCCTATGGGAATTCATTATTGGGAAATAACAGAACTCGTAGCAATTCATGGTGGGAAATCCAACAGTACTGGAGTATTCAGTGCTCAGGGTAATCTCCTTTGCTATGATTTAGCAGCAATGTACCTGGCATGGACTGAATAGAACACTACAGAAAGTGCTGCTACAAAGTTATGCAAATCTCAGAACTTCTGTTTCAGTAAATGAAGATTTTCCAGGAGAGACAACAGTCATGTGCTCTAGAACGAACAGGAACCGGGACATTCAGAGTCTAATCCCAGCTCCATGCACAGGCAGGAACTTTGGCTCCCTCGGCTTCCACTTTCCATCATAAGACCAAACCAATGATAATAAAAATCACAATGAAAGCAATTGGGAAATATTTGCATAATTCTTTAGCATGTGTTTGCATGCTTTGCATTTTAAACAAGGGATTGTGCCTCTACCCACAATCCCAGGACAGATAGGGAAGCAGAAAGTGGGTAGGAGAATGGGAACAAAACCTAATACATGTAGAAGTAAATCCAGTTCCATATTAAAATAAGGTGAAATGTGTATTTAAGAGAGGCTAAATGCGCAAAGAGTCAGAGCAAAAAGTCAGGGAGTTCATGGGGGAACACAGGCTATGACACAGAAGGAAGCATGGAAAGGATTGTGGAAGAAGCTGGTAAATGGGTGGACTGGGCTGGAAATACCGGTAGAGCTGAAGGCAGAATCGTGACAGGTGTACAAACGATGATGATGTTGAATAGGTTTTCAGTTTGGGCAGTGATGAAGCATGAGTCCTGCTGACTAAGGGTGAAACAGCCCAGACGGTGACTGTTAGATTCTGCTGCTCCAGGGCAAGAAGCATTGGAGTGCATCTAAACCAAGGCCTTGGAAATAACGCAACCTCTGTGAGCGCTATCTGCGGATCTCAGCCACTGCCAAAGCAGTGCTCGGAGCCAAGCACCTGCCTGAGGAAGATATTGCTCCACAGCTCTTTGATACAGCACATTTACCAGCAGGTTCAACCAGTAATTCATTGTAATGTGTATTCAAGTCAATAGGCCAAACCCATGTGGGAATAACTGTGAGTCACGTCGTTGCAGGAGTGGCATCCCTGCCCTGAGCCCATCCCAGAGCTGTTCCCATGGCATCCCATGAGGGTCTGCCACAGCTCGGGTTCTTCATCTGAAATATCCAGCTCTGCCTCATATGGGACATTTACTGCTTTGATCTTTAGACCCCACTTTATGTGGACACGCCAGATGAGGTATCCGAAACACTGAGACATCCGCAGAGACAGAAATACCAGCAGGAATTAATGCAGAGAGATGTCACCTTGGCAAATCTAACTTGCTGTGTCCTTTGTGCTTTGGCAACTTTCAGCTGAGGCTAGTTGTATGATTCGTTGAATTAAAATCAGGGACAGGCTGATTCAAGAACATAGATATGGAGGTAAAGAGGAGTTGGGGTTTTCATAATGAAGTAAAATGATAATCACCTATTAAGAGAAAAATATGTGGTAGATGCCTCTGGCTGTAAAATTCCTAAGAGCATCAAGAGCTACAGGTTACAAAGAAGAGACACAAAGAACAGATTAATCCAATCATGGGAAAACAGCAAGAAAAGCAGCTGGTTCAGATATTCATATTGCCAAAACTCTGGCTGGCTCCCAGATACACCCTTCCCACCCAGAAGTAATTTGGGCTTGAAAGAAGCATAAACATCCCTTATCATTCCAGATCATTAATTGTCCTTTCCACTTGGTGTCCAAATGCAGAACATTAACATCTGAATTCAAATGCAATGTGGTCCTTATCATCGGAAAGTAACTACACCCTTTGCCTCACAGAACACTCCTTGGGCTTCATGTGGGGAGAAGCATGACTTGCCATATGGAAAACATCAGTCAAAATACAGTATTTTTATCTTATATTAAGAGTAATTCACGATCTCCCACTGGTGCTTGCCATAAAAGCAAGGAAAAGTGAGATTGTTTAAGCACTGTCTGGTCCCACAGACTGTGAATGGATGTCCATCCAGTTTCACTGCAGTCTGGTGTAGGCTTTCTCATTGAGAAATGCACATTTAGCCATCTACAAATTCCATACATGTGTTTAGTAAAAGGAGACGTTGTGCTACCAAAGGAGAACATAAGCCAAAGATGTTCTATTATCCCTATCCTATTAAAGGTCAGACAGAACTCTTACCTCAGTGCTATAATGTGACCAGAAACTTAATTGAAACTATAGGGAAAAGTTATTAATAAAGAGATGAAGCCACAGTAAATTTAATACAGCTCACAGAAGGACTTTTGCTAGAAAGAGAAGGTTATATAGATAGATAGGCCTTTAATTAAGGTGTATTGCTGGGTTAAGTGTAAATTTTCCAAGCAAGCATGAAGATAGAAAACTGGTAATTGCTTCCAATTTATATTATAAAAATCAGTCATATTCATTTTACTTCCTGTGACAGCCTTACTTAATTCTCAGGTTCATTCACTTAATTGAAAGGGAGAATTCTTTGAGTAAAAACATCAGGAACTGAAGAGAGAGACAGCCAGACTGCGAAAATTGAACGACCAGCACTTTAAATGAAATCATTAAAGTCCCTCGTCCAAGATTCTCAATAGATTCATGTTTGCTGTCCTCAAGGGATATTTATTACCAAAGCTGAGTAGGAAAAGATTGGAAATTATATCAGAAAAAAGTCTCTAATGGCCTTCTTGAAAACTGAATCTGAAGAACTCCCTGTTTCTATTCCTATCATCATTTTTCCATGGCTCACAATTAGTGTAGACTAGAAACTCTAACATTTCTCTCACTGAACACCTCTTGTAACAATGGTAAAAGTTGGTGAAGTGTAGAAACTAAATTGCTTCCACCATATTCTCATCTTATACTTGCTCACAACCGAGTTACAGGAGGGAGTATGCTCATAGAACCATAGAATAGTTAGGGTTGGAAAGGACCTTAAGGTCATCCAGTTCCAACCCCGCTGCATGGGCAGGGACACCTCACAATAAACCATGCCACCCAAGGCTCTGTCCAGCCTGGCCTTGAACACCCCCAGGGACTGTTGTAAGTATTCATGCAACTCTCTGCATAAATCAGCCTCGGAAAAAAGCCTCACTAAACTGATGTGTCTTTGTGGATTTGGGAGCTACCCAGTTAGTGATAAGGAAACAATAGGTGGCGGCTTAAGTGGTAAATAACAGGCAGTAACCATAAGAGCTAGCATTTAAAAGTAACAGTCCTGGAGAATACAAGTAATCCACAAAACTAAATATCAGGATCACTTGTTGGCTGTTACTGAATAGTAAATCTGCATCTCACTTGCAGGTAAATTTGCCTTAAAAAAGAAGATTCTGAGGGGGCTTGTTTAGAATTTCAGTGTAAATATTCACACAGCTTCAGTCACATAGAATCACAGAATGGTTTGGGTTGGGAAGGACCCTGAGATCATCCAGTTCCACCCCCTTGCCACAGACAGGGATACCTCACACTAGACCGTGTCACCCAAGGCTCTGTCCAACCTGGCCTTGAACCAGTACTGCCAGGGATGGAGCATTCACAACTTCTTTGGGCAACCTGTGCCAGTGTCTTACCAACCTGTGCCAGTGTCTTACCAACCTGTGCCAGTGTCTTACCACACCTCGACAGCTGCCTGCTCTCCTTCCCCTGACAAAGCCCAACACAGGGCAGCTGGTTCCACAGTGACTGATACTGGAGAAAAGATATAATTCTGTGATTATAATCAAGCAAGGTGCTCTAAATTTTAATCTGCCAAAGCATGAATCAAAATAAGTGCCTCATGAATACATTCCTGGCATGGGCAACTGGGTTCTGCTGCAGACAAATGCATCAGCAACATTGTGCCCAAGTCATTCTGGGATCCATTTAAGCAACCAGTTGAAAAGGATCCATAGCAGAAAGAGGACCATAAAAGTGAGGAAAGGTGATGCAAAGACAATGATAAGTAGCACAGAGCTAAATCTCTGCCTGTCAGAAGTCAAAACTACCCTATGGCTGGTTCTGGTCTACGTGTCTGATTTCTGGAGTGAAGTAACAAGGGATATTCCTCCATCAATGGATGTAAAGAGAAATTTAAAATGTCTTGGTGCTAATCGTTCAGCAAATATAAAATAATCATGTTGTGAATGTATTTAATGCTTTCCTTTTTCAAAGTGATAAGCAAGCTTTAAGTAATGAAACAGCAAGGTTAATGAAAAGCTCAGATGTTGGGTTGCTAATAGAAACAGTAATAGACTGAATGAATTATCTTTAAACAATTGAAGATAAAACCACCAAAACGTGCCTATATTCACCTGAAAGGAGTGAGAGCTCAATACATCGAGAATACTAAAGCTAGCAACAATACATTTCTATCTGTCAGTGGGAAGGGAAGATAGAGCCCCAGAAAGCCCAGGGAGGATTAGGGAGAACAGTAGACAATCGACAGTGAAACAGAGACAAAGCTGGGAACAGAACTATAAAGTGCTTGAGGAAATCCCTAAATCCGTTGGTATTAAAGCATTTACAATGACTTTTCAATTTCGTGACCAGCCTCACTATCAGGAGAGTTCTGTCATTTATGGCAGTGGAAGCAGGATCAGGTCTTTAAGTCAGTAAGTTAAAAAAGCTTTAGTGATGTTTGAAGCAGAAACACACTTATGGTGGTTTGCTTAAGAACGATACAGCTCATGGCTACTAGTAGGCCCTAGTTGTGCCTACAGAAACAAGTTAAAGCAAGGTAAGAACTGCATCACTGAGATAACCCAAGTGCAAAACCAAATTGAAATAAAACCCAGAGGGGTGTCTGTTCTCTTTATCCCAGCTTATTTCCATGCTCTAATTTAAATCCCAGCTCCACGTAGTTGGGCTGGCAGCAAAAGGGATGGTAACCAACAGCATGAGGGCAGAAATGAACTTCCAAGAGTAGAAGGAACTTCTTAAGAGTGTTTTTATTGTTTTGCTTTTGTTTTCAGTAAATGTAAAATAAGCTGCCTCCAGGAAAAGAGAACTAAGTTAACTTCCATTTTCCAAGGAACATCCAGGCGCTTATCACAGGCTTCCCGGAATGTTGTGTTCTCACCATACCTCACTCTTCTCCCTACCTCTGAGAGGGACAGAGCAAGCATATTAATTTGGCACTAAAAATCAGTTCTGATAAACCTCCACATCTCCTAGGAATTAAGACCTTAAAAGAACTTCTCTGGTATCTGAAATAGAGCAAGATGTGAAAGACTGGCAAAAGCTGAAGAAATATCCTGGAAGCTCCCTTTGCTTTCAGTAAGTCCAGGGCTAGATAAAGTGTAAGAAGAAGGGAACGGAACTGTGTTATCCAGGGGAAAATTATCCAGGATTCTTAACCAGAGGGACAGACCCAGGCATGTTTAACTGGAAGCATCCCCTGTCCTGCCCCATACCAGTTTCTGCTTCTGCCAATAAATTTAGAGCTCTTATATCACATCTCTATTGTGCAGTGGTTCTAAAAGGACACAGCGCACATAGGAAAACATAGCCATTAAGATCAGCTTCATCACTCCCTCTTCTGTATATGACACCTCTGTTACTCAATCGTTTTCCTTGTTCATGTACTCTGAAGAAGCCATGGAGCTTTGCATCTCAGTGCTCAGCCAGACCCAAGAAGGTACTGCCAACCCATCAGGTCCAGGCACCATTCCTCAACATCCTTCCCCCATCCCCGCTCCTGCCATTTCTGTATCGTTGTGTCTTTTCATTTGGATCTTTCTCTTTCATTTTTAAATCTGGGGGTGGCATCTTCTTCTCTAAAGCCCTCTGCAAAGCATCTTTCCTCATGAAGAAGTCACCCGATTAGCCAACATGCTGCATTTCTTCTTAGAGAGGGATGAACTTATCGCTCTTTAGTTTCATAAGCACTGAGACAAAAGAAACCTACTTCCCACTCTGCCTTTACCATGTGGACTCTGATACAAGAGAATAACAGACTTCCACCTACATCCTGGTCATGAGTCTGGTTTCCTTAGAAAACTTGCCTAAAATAATTCTAGCAGCACTTATCTTCATGAACAAAAATATGCTGTTGACCATTCCCATGGCAGGGGGTTGGAACTAGATGAGCCTTAAGGTCCCTTCCAACCAAACCATTCTGCAATTCTATGTTGAAATATCTTTGTAACCATTCAGGTCATTCCATCTAACACATTCTTTCTGAAGAAAGCTGAGCACAGTAACTAAAGCAAGATAAGAAGAAAATCTGGCAACGAACAAGCCAGCAACAAGGCACAATTGCCTAAAATAAGGACACAACTCATGAAAAGCTTGGATCTTCTTCCTGACACATCTTTCTTTTTGACCAGTGCTGTGGGCCTTGAGGGATTTATTTCTCATTGAAGAAGTTACAGTATATCTCACTCCTTTTTCACCAGTCCTATTCATAAAACAATGATTTTCCAGATTTCTCAATCTACTATAGGAAGAAAAAAGAAGTTTCCAAAATCAAGTATTACTCAACACTAAGCAATACGGTAATAAATCTAAGAATGTGGTCTTTGTCAGGACCCAGCCCAAAGCCCTGCAATGTCTATGGAAAGACTTCAGTCAGGCTTATCAGTCCTCAGCTATTAGTTCAGACTGCAATGTGGATCGTGCAAAGGGAAATAACTGGGTCTTCACTTGGCCTTTTCAACAAACAAGTGCCAGCAACATCAGTGGGAATCATGCACAGGCAGGGATGGGTGAAAAGCAAGTACTCTGTCTACCATCAGCTTATGTGGCAGACATGGTTCCTAGGACAACATACCCCGTACACTGCCACTCAGCCCAACTGCTTTTAACAAATAACAATCTGCAAACACCAGAATGGCAAACATCACTGAGTGATACAACAGCAGGAATAGGCCCAACATGCAAGCTGAAACCAGGGCCAGGTAGGACCCTTCCCCTCTCTAGCTTTGCTGATCCCTTTTCCCTTCAAATCATGGAGTATTGTGTGCAGTTCTGGTGTCCTCAACATAATAAGGACATGGAACTGTTGGAACAAGTCCAGAGGAGGCCACGAGGATGATCAGGGGACTGGAGCACCTCCTGTATGAAGATAGGCTGAGGAAGCTGGGGCTGTTCAGCCTGGAGAAGAGAAGGCTGCGTGGAGACTTCCTAGCAGCCTTCCAGTATCTGAAGGGGGCCTATAGGGATGCTGGGGAGGGACTCTTCATTAGGGACTGTAGTGACAGGACAAGGGGTGATGGGTTAAAACTTAAACAGGGGAAGTTTAGATTGGATCTAAGGAAGGAGTTCTTTACTGTTAGGGTGGTGAGGCACTGGAATGGGTTGCCCAGGGAGGTTGTGAATGCTCCATCCCTGGCAGTGTTCAAGGCCAGGTTGGACAGAGCCTTGGGTGAGATGGTTTAGTGTGAGGTGTCCCTGCCCATGGCAGGGGGGTTGGAACTGGATGATCTTAAGGTCATATTCATCAATCTTCTGGAAAAACTTCTACTAAACCTTTTCACCATATTCCAGTATTTAAAGGGTGGTTACAAAGAAGGAGGAGATTCCCTTTTTACAAGGAGTTGCATGGAAAAGATGAGGCGTGATGGGCACAAGTTCCTCCTGGGGAGATTCCGACTGGACACAAGAGGAAAATGTTTCCCAATGAGAACAATCAGCCCTCGGAATAATCCCAGGGAAGTGGTGGATTGCCCAGCACTGGACACTTTCAGATTCAGCTGGACAGCATGCTGGGCTATCTAGTCTAGGTCATGCTTTGCCAAGAAAGTTTGGACCAGATGATCCTTGAGGTTCCTTCCGACCTGGGATTCTATGATTCTGTGGTCTTACACTGTTCCCTAAGCTCTTCCATTTGGTCTGCTTCTGCCCTGACCACCCCAGCTATATTTCACTTCAGCCTCTTAGGATCCAAAAAGGGGTAAGTGTGGCCATCAGACAGAAGGCCTTAATCTTCATGGTCCACAGGCTGCTTTAGGCAAAGGAGATCACGTCCAGCTCTTATGCATGTGTGTGTGTATAGAATAGTTTGGATTGCAAGGGACATAATGCTATTTCCTAAACTTCTAGCCCTGTTAGTACTAGAATGCTCTGAAACCGAATGGCAGGAGTGATTTATACGGT
This sequence comes from Pezoporus wallicus, assembly GCF_028554395.1. NCBI lineage: Eukaryota > Metazoa > Chordata > Aves > Psittaciformes > Psittacidae > Pezoporus > Pezoporus wallicus. The sequence continues at coordinate 1,543,237 of NW_026638088.1, read as the reverse complement.
CACCACCACGCTAAAAGATAACACTATATAAGTGGTGGTATGCTCTCATGGACAGTACACAGGGCAGGAGTCCAGAAGCCTGAGCTCATCCTGCCACTGACATCCAGTTCAACCTTAGGCAAATTATACAGCTTGATCCTAGACCTATTGAAGTCATTGGCAAAGGTCTGTTTGACGTAACACCACCGATTCAGGTCCTGCATCTCTCCTCTTCTTGCAAGGTGCCTCTAGGGTGAATATGTGTGAAGTGTTTCAAAGATTTAAAGTATTACAGCTGTCATCTTGCAATTCTTATTCATGCCTGCTGATTTCTACTTGTGGGAGTAGGCCCGTTGGCTCCATAGTCGTCATTATTTGTAGCATTTCTAGCATTATTCATAACACATCTACTTTTCTAGCATATTAATTTTAGCAGTGGAGCGTTTTTAGCAGCACTCTTTCCATATTCAATACATGAATGATATAATTAACCAAAGAAATGGCATAAGAAACACAAAGGAAATAGTATTCTTATTACATTTCAGTATTGAATTGCCCACAGTTACTCTCAAGTCAAGCCTTCTGCTGAGCTGAGAGCATTGTCACAGAATCACTTGCATTGTTTTGGGGGGACTTTTTAGTGAGTCTAAGTTAGGACTCATTTTTCTTAGTTTTAGAGCTTTACTCTATCAAAATGTAAAGGCAAAATCCCACCTTATGAGAGGCTGTAGCATTACTACCTGACCCTCAAACACAAGCTCGCAAATCTTAGCCCATATTGTATCTACATGATGGAAATTTCAGCAGCCCTATAATGCAGCCAGGGTTCTTAGATCCTTCTCTGGATCCTCAAAAAGAAGTAAAATAAAACAGGTCCAGAACAGACATACAGGTTTGCCAAGTCTGCTAAAGTTCAGTTTTATGACTGAATGGGCCAATTCTTTTCCCTTCATTATCCTAATAGCTGGAATTGTTCATTCTCTCATCTCTCAATCATTCTGTGGTGGTGTTGCTACAGAATGAAGCAAATGCCTTCCTCTAGGAAAGAGCATCATAGGGCAGAGATTCAGAAGGGGGGCCATAGATTAGATACCTGCCCTTTCTTCACCCCAAAAGGAGTGGCAATGAGCAAAAAATCTACTATGAATGCCACCTATACAGGAAAAGCAAGCTGCTGAGACACCTTCAATACATGGACAGGTCTGGAACGAGGTTAGGTGAAAAACTGTTAGCACTCCCAGCACGCCTGCAGAGCAGGGGCAGTTGTTCTACCCCACATCATCTGTCAGAGCCAGTATGACTGTTTCCAGGACCAGTTATATCTGCTTGATTACATACAGTTCAGGCAATTTCCATGATTGTTTTCATACAAATCAGGCTTTTGGCCTTATAAACAGCATTCTCTTTTATTAAATGTGGCTCTTTGCATATTGCAATGTATTACTGTCAGTCTTTATCTCACCTAACTTTAGCTGCCTAACGTGAATCTGCAATACTAAACTACCCACCCCAGTTTCTCCACATATTTTGTTGAGTATTAGGAAGTGGTATTATGAAGCAGCTTCAAAGGACAATTCATTTCAGCCCAGGAGGACAAAGACAGGATGAGTCACAACCTCAGAGTACCTACTTGTCCCCACTGACAGCAGATCAAGAGCTGGGTGGCTTGGTCAGGCTGAATGCTTAACTTCAGATGGCTTATGTTAGGTGAAACGAATCCCACACAGATTTTTACTCAACATCAAATTGTGCTGTTTCCCACAACCTAAATGATTTTAGTCATCAGGTGCCTTACTCACTGCCTAGTGCTGTTTTGTTCAAGGAGCTGATTTAGGGAGTAAAAAAAGCCTTTCCTAGAAATGAAAAAGGAATGTGCTTCTTGCACTTTTCACTGTGCTTCTGTTAGCCAAGAACTTCCTGCAGCATGGCAAGGTGTGGGTGTGGTGAGTGAGCTCTTTGTGCGTAAGAGATGCCAGTGATGCTGTACCCGGCGAGTAGGACTTCATTTCCAAAGCTGCCTGGCAAGCAGTTGGCCAACTTAAGAACACAGAAACTGGCTGGCTTGGCCCCCAGAGCTGTGTTGGTTGGTGTCCTAGAAATCAGCATGTTCCACAGAGCACACTGGAAGGGGACATCCCAATCCTATGGAACCTCAGCAGCAGCCTGGGGGTGTCTGATTCCCCCACAGCCCTCTGACAATTAGAGTGTTGGGTTTTAAAGATGCAGCTAATGGATATCCTGGTGACTCAACATGAGTCAGTCCAATTAAGAACTGAATCAGGCTCTCCAAATATTCCCATGAAGCTCTTCCTCTGAAGACTTCAAAGTGCATTACAAAGATTCAAAGTGCTAACGAGTAGGATAATCCAGTGATGATATCAATCCTGGCATGACGCACTTCCCATGTGACCAGGGACAGGTCCACTTAGAGGCACACTTACTACACATATTTAGGAGCCACACAGAGATTTGGACTGAAATATAATAAAGATTGCATCGTGACAATATTCTCTGCTGAATTCTATAAACTGGTTGTAAAACTTTATAGAAAGAGCATTCCACTCACTATTGCACTCTAGGGGCTTTCCTATAATAAATACCTGTCCTACTCCAGTTTGGAACATAAACCAAGCTTTCCTGCTCAGCCAGATCTATTGTCTGAACCATGCAGCCCTAAAATCATGATTTTGCCATCAACCTCCTGTTTGAGGAGGAAAGAAACAAAAGGCAAGGCTGAACAGAACCGTGCTACATGTTTGTTTAACACTCCCTTAATGGAGCTACAAAATAAGGCATTCATAGCACGTACAAAGCCGCTGTATGGCTTAAGGACTCCTCTAACTCCTTCTGAGGACAATGATGAAACCACTCACTGGTTTCATTTGGGTCAAGGTGATGGCTGGATTCTCAGAAAACAACACTGGGCCAACCCCACAAAACAACAAACAGTTCTAACAAACACCAGTAACTGCTCTAAGCACCAGCAATCCTTGGACTGAGCCCTTGTGCAAGTGCTCCCTGTTGCAAAATAACACAGTGCGAAGCAAATGTGAGGAACATTTTCTTGGCAACAGACAGCAAGTGTGTCCTGTGCATTACATTAAAAGTCATCACTGCAAACCCTTGCACAATATTGAGACAGTATGAGATATGCTTAAACCGCCTTAATTGCACGGTGGTATAGCACACGTTAGCAGTTGAGTTGCAGTGGCATCTCAGGGCAGCAAGAATGGAGCAAGGTCCTATAGCTCTAGGTACTGTGAAAAAACCTAGAGGTCCAGATGACCTCAGGCAGTCCCTGAAAGTCCCAGTCATCCTTGTTCTCCCTATGGCTTCCCTGGTTTGAGAGGTGTTCCTCTGTGAACTAGCATTTGAAGCAGAATTGTCAGCACTGGCCTTGTTCTTGTCACACAACCAAAATCACCGCTGGCACTAGCTGCCCTTCCTGCTTATAGCTTTCACAGAGGTTAGATCTATACTGTAAACTCAGCAGACCAGGGCACTGTTTGACCCATGATCCGTGATGAGATCCAAGCTGAGAGAGTTGGGGTTGTTCAGCCTGGAGAAGAGAAGGCTCCAGGGAGGCCTTGTAACAGCCTTTCAGTACCTAAAGGGGCCAAAAAGAAAGCCGCAGAGGGGACTTTTTAGATGAGCAAGTAGCAACAGGCCAAGGGGAATGGCTTTAACCGGCCAGAGGGGATACTGAGATGAGCTCTTAGGCAGAAGCTCTTCCCTGTGAGGGTGCTGAGGTGCTGGCACAGGGTGCCCAGAGAAGCTGTGGCTGCCCCATCCCTGGCAGTGTTCAAGGCCAGGTTGGACACAGGGGCTTGGAGCAAGCTGCTCTAGTGGAAGGTGTCCCTGCCTGTGGCAGGGGTTGGAACTGGATGAGCTTTAAGGTCCCTTCCAACACAAACCATCCTATGTTCTCCCAGGCTTTGTAGCTGTTAGAACCCTCTCTGGCACAGCACAGTCCCATCCCAGCTAGAGCTCTCCCAGATGATGCCTGGGTACACTTGGGAGACAGCAAAGGCCAAGGACTGTTCCCAGTATGCTGTCTGGATGAGGGCACCTGCTTGGGACACAGGAACAGGGGGAAAGAGCTGAATCATGTGGAAATGAGTCATGACATGCTACTTTGAGTTTGGGCTATTTTATTTTCTAGCCATGGCCGCAGGACTTAGGGAATGAATGGATGCTCTTCCTGAGGCACTGAACTACTTCTTCCTGAAAAAAAGAAGTTGCTTACTGAAAATAGCACTTGGGTGAGAACATGCAAAGAGAAAGCTCACTGCTTTTGACAAGGTTTGCCCTGTGCTGTGGCTAAGCTGAGGACTGCAGTCTCTTGGGCTGCCATCCAGCTGGATTCAGCAGCAATTCATTCACTAGAAAAAGTAGAGAAAGAAACAGGAAAAAACGATATGGAGTTTCCATGGCTACCGGCCTGTGTAATTCCTCCTGACCATTATCACAAATTTTGCCATTCAAACAAGCAACAGATGTCAGAAATAATGTTTGGGTTTGCTGAGCACGCATTCAGACACACCACAGGGAAAGGTACTGCCTTTGAGCCAAGGCAAGTGGCACATTTTCATCTGTGGGCAAAACACAGAGCACAAACATCTGAGCACTTGCCCTGAGCTCCTCCTCTTGAATAATGTCTCCTACGTTGAGCTTCTAAATTCCACATTCTTTTGTGATGGTTGTAGGAAATAAGAGCTCAAGAGTAGGTGTTTGGAAGAACTAGCATATATTAAAAGCTATAGCATTCTGTAGAGAAACAGCACAAACTTTTGACTTTAATATGCTAGAACAAGGAAGAGGGGGCAGAAATAAAAGCCATTACTCAGTGCAACTTATCAGTGATGCTGGATTCTAGAGCAGGTTACCCTGCATTCATTTATGACATATATTCAAGAGCAACAGGTGGAAGTACAAGTGGTGTCTCTTCTTCATTCCCCTGTGTGCATGGTCAGCTTATCACTATTATTTAGATAACATAAAATACAGCTTAAAAGGAAAAATAGAACCATAGAATCATAAAATAGTTAGGGTTGGAAAGGACCTTAAGATCATCCACTTCCAACCCCCCTGCCACGGGCAGGGACACCTCACACTAAACCATGTCACTCAAGGCTTTGTCCAACCTGGCCTTCAACACTGCCAGGGATGGAGCATTCACAACTTCCCTGGGCAACCCATTCCAGTGCCTCACCACCCTCACAGTAAAGAACTTCCTCCTTATATCCAATCTAAACTTCCCCTATTTAAGTTTTAACCTGTTACCCCTTGTCCTATCACTACAGTCCCTATAATCAAGATTTTCATGAACCACTAACTCTCTACTTGCTTTCCTATTCATCCTACTTCCCTGTTATAGCCCCTTGCCACTTTTTGGAGCAATACCTAGATACTGCATTTGCTCCAGAGCCTTCTTCCCTCACGACCCTGTTCTAGACAAGTTCATTTCTTTAAACATGGGCTGCATTTACAAGATTTAGGGCTGAAAGGTTCTGTAGAGAATCCCAATCTCTGCCAGATTTCAAGCATCTACTCTAAGGGCTCTGCTCAACCTGAACCTCAGTGCTGTTGATTTACTGTTCTCACTCAGACTATTTTGACCAAGTATAGTAGATCAAAAACCCCAGAGGGTTTCCTTAGCTATCTTTAGGCTGGCTAAAGAGTCTGCATGAACCACAAGCTACTCAATAGTTAATAATACCAAGCTTCTCCCCCCAGCACTCGATTTGAAAGGACTACAAGCTCTGAGTCACCGCACAGTTGATTTGAGCTTAACCCTAATAGCTCTGTTGTGTCGTGGATAATTCTTAAACCTTCTTGGAAGCAGGAGAATGTCAACAATGAGCTCGCAAGGTTTAACTCTCTAACACCAGGTAAACTGCTTTATCTCCATTAAAAATACCAGTAGCGTCCTTTCCACTGCATCACAGAGCTGTAAAGTCAGGCTGGAGCAAAAGCCGTGTGCCTGCTGGTATATGCCCGAAGAGGTTCTGGGAATTAATTCTGCTTTGCAGAACTATTCCAGTTATTCATGTGACTCAGCGGCTGAGACCGGGATCTTCCTGCGCTCCGAGGGTGACGTGCTGATTCAGGCTGGTTCAGCAGCGGGATCCGAGAGACACCTTATCAAAAGAAAAGCCTCTCCCAGCAGCTGAGAGGGAAATTTCCGTTGCGTTATCTGCGCTAGCCCGGTGGGGCAGGATTACAAGTTGTTATTATTAGATCTGGATGGGTTTCTTTACACTGGGTAAGGAGGGAATCAGCCTTTAATAAAATACTTCTAAGTAGTGCGGCTGTGATGTCCGTCCAGATGTGGCTGCAGGGCTAGAGGCTAGCACCGGGTCAAAGGAAAATGTTACACTGCACCTCTGCTTTCAGAGTCGTACCTAAGAGTATTTCAGCCACACTCAAGTTTTATTTAGAAGTGTTTTAGAAAGGATTAGTACCTGGCTAACCCTTTCAGCTGCACACAGGAACAGTAAATTGTAAGTCATTTATCAGCACCCTCTAGACTTATTGAACTTCATATGTAATGACTAAGGAGACATTCATAATAGATTAACCCTTTATAAACCAATTGCAAATAGTATCTTGACTGACAGAGCACTCATCAGCCCCACTCTGCACAGCAGATAGGAATTACCTCATTAAATGCAGCATCAAGGATGGAACCTGAGCATCTCAGCCAGTCACTCCACACTCTCTTTGTGGACAACACAGTCAAGTGAGTGAGTTGAGTCCTCCAGAAGTAAACATCTAAAGTAGGTGTATCAAATGGTAGCCAAAGCATTTTAATTGACCTGCCATGGGGTAACGGCTTCAAGCTGAAAGAGGGGAGGTTGAGATTAGACCTTAGGCAGAAGCTCTTCCCTGTGAGGGTGCTGAGGCGCTGGCACAGGGTGCCCAGAGAAGCTGTGGCTGCCCCATCCCTGGCAGTGTTGGACACAGGGGCTTGGAGCAAGCTGCTCTAGTGGAAGGTGTCCCTGCCTGTGGCAGGGGGTTGGAACCGGATGAGCTTTAAGGTCCCTTCCAACCCAAACCATTCTATGAAACAGAACAAGATGACAACTTACATCTTTAAATTCCTCTCCTTATTCTCAGTCCACAAGACCACAGCTGCCCTGTAATCACATAATCATAGTTCTGCCACTCTTCAGTTAATGTATTTAATCTGCCAGCTCAAAAAAAAACAGGCTTCCTCTAATATTATGCATGATCTAGTATTTTTGTAGGAGCAGCCAGTGTGGTCAGTGTCATCTCAGCCACCTAAACATTAAAGCATACAGAAGTACCTGGTGAAGCACAGGGGTTACGTCTCACCTAGTGCTATGGTTTCACAGTTAATCCTGATACAAATAGCAATTACAAAGTATTTCTGCAATGTACTGTACCAATTGCAAGACTGAGGTATTGCTCCCAGTACTTACTGTTCCTCCAGAGCCTTCCTCCCCTCACCTTACAGCTGGATTTTCTCTTTCAAGAAACATTATTCTTGAGCTGCTGCTCGCTTGTCCCACAACAAGTGGTACGTGCAAAATATAGGGGGAACTGTGTATTTAACCCCACCAATGGCTAAAGGGTTAATGACAACAGTCTGTGATGAATATGAACTAAAATAAAGCCATCTGCTGAGACAGGCTTTAGTGGTGTCAATGGATGGGAGCAGAAGAGATACTGTCAATAAAACTGAAAACAAGGCTGGCCATAATAGGATGGAAAGGGAAAAAAGGTCTAGAACTGTCTCAGGATGCTCTCCCTTTCCACCCCAACGATCTGGAACACTTCTTAACTACCTGTCAGACTACAGCTGCTGATGCAGGTACAGCCTCTCCCAACTGCCTTCCTCCATAAAGCTCTAAATTCCTACCAAAAAGAGAACTTAAATGTTTTTATCTACACAAGAAACTAAACCACCAGGTACTCAGAGGCATAAATCCACGTGGTATTTGAGGGTTAAAATCCAGAGGAAAACTGCAGCCTGGGAAAACTAGGGACTTTCCATTCCCGGTGTAATGAAAATGACAGATTTAAAGTTCAGAGTGAGAAGTCACTGAAAGGAATTAGACTTCAAGCTTCCTGATCGTGCAGGCTTTGTTTTGCAAGGCTATTGATAAGTCTATCAGTCTCCCGATTACGGTCCCCCCACCCCATGAAAAACCCTCTAAAAAGGGAATCTGCTGCCTTAATTGGAAGGAAAAGGGTTTAAAGGACATCCACTGTAAGGTCTCTCTGAAGAAGGAAAGTCCCTGGAGGCAAAACAATAACTGGGTTTGACCTTCCGCAGCTCAGGAGACGCTGGTAAAGACGAGCCCTAAACACAGCCTGACAACTGTGAGTTCCAATCAAATTCAGAAAGAGACGGAAATTGGATAAGCAAATTCCTTTTTGTTCATGACCCCGATCCCGCTTTCCTTTCCCCCTGCAGCATGACACATCAGAATCTTTCCTGCATGCCACAAATCACTCACAAGACAGCAGTAGCCTTTGAATAGCTGTCTTATGTTACGTTCCTATCTTCCAGACAGGCAGTGTTAGCAGTGCCCTGTCTACTCTGGAACAGCAAACACGTTAAGCGCAGTACAAAGGCTCGCTGCAGCAAGGAAGGAAGCAGTGTGATTTCATTGCTGTTTTCAGCACGGTGTAAATTCCCTCTCTCCCAGTTTGGATGAAGTCTTCACAGTAGCACTAGGAGCTGCTTGCCAATGCAATGAAATTTGGGTTTGAATGCAGAAACCCACAATCCTCATTCTGTCAGAAGCTGCAGCTGACAAAACGCTTTCCTTCTTGTGAACTGGAGCTTGTGGAGGATGCTCTTTGCCATTCCCCACCGCTGCTCCAGGACACATAATGTTTCCTGTGTTACCTTCTGCATGGCAAGTGCATCTTGTCTTGGTGTCCCTGCACGCTCCCGCCAGCAGCTGGAGGCACCTACATCCTTTCCACATCAATACTCATCGTTCCTGCTCAGCATGGCCACACTGGTCAAGTGCCCTCCAGCTCGCCAAGGCCTCCTCACGCTCCTTGTATTATCTGTTACCTGCAAACTCCACCACTTTTAGGTAAACCAGAGAACTTTAACCCCACATTTCTGTTTTAAGTTAATGATGCCTCCAGCAGAGCAAACTTTTACTTACAATGGTCCTGAATGCAAACTTACAATCGAATGTCGTTATACCATAAAAAACAAGAGAAGAGGAAAATGGCAAAGACTCCCAACACAAAGACCACAGACCAAATAAAAACACATGAACTAATGGTGAAGTTTTCCACCTTAAATGGCCAGCTAATTCGAGATGGTCACCACTGAAACCCGACTCATGTAATTTGCAGATATGACTCACAAGAGCTGGAGCTCCAAACGCAGTAAAAGCCCAGCTTGGAGAGATATCAAGTTTTGGAGGCAAAAATCAGTTATTTTTAGAGCCTGATGAGACAGAGGTGAAAGTGTAAGGGGTCTACAGTAAGGTAGTGGCGATGTGCAGGTATATTCACAACGCTGACACGGTTTCACTTTCTCCTGGAAAGGAGCTGAAAGCTGGGCATGGCTTCATGCAGATAGAGTTACATGAGTTACGAGCAGTAGGGCTGTCCCCGAGAACCAGCTCCACGTGCTTTGACCTTTTCTCAGGTTTTGGAAGAAGTTGCTTTGTACATGTGCTTCCTTCAGCCGAACCTAACCCCTGTTCCCATTACCCATGGCTCTTCCAGCCTTTTAGGTATCATGACAGATGGCTCCTGCTAAGTCTATGGGAAGGAGTCAGTCCCAAAAGCGCTCCCTTGCTCTTTTAGGCCTGAAGTGCCCAAACAGTCAATGTGACATTCAGAGCCTGACAGCAAAGCAGAATATCCTGACAGCATCCAAGCCATGCTGCAGCTGCTGCAAGTCAGCAATGCTCAGACTCTGACCTGGCACCTTCTGTGCTCTCTGAGACCAGGAGCATGCGGCCCAAGCCTTGTCCCAGCAGGCAGCAAATCACCACGACACAAAGTGCAACCGCGACTGATCTGGGGAAGGGCTGGATTTGGAACCCATTTCAGAATCACAGAGCTCCACCATTTGCATCCTCCAAGCCTCTGCTACCAAGATGCTTCCTAACCATGAGTCCTACCCTGTCTCACTCCTATGTAAAAAGATTTGGCTAATTCACTTTGATTTCACTTTGATTGCAACTGATGACTCTCCTTGCTCTGACTTTCATTCCACAGGCTTAGACTTCCATGATGCACAGCTCCCTGCTTTTCATTCCTGTCCTCAGGAAGTGCTATGGACTATGAGCAGGAAGCACAAATTAGGAGGAGAATGAGTTCCTGTCTGCAATAATGTTCAAGCTGTATGTATGCAATGGGAATTAACAAAACTGGAACAGGCTCAGCACTGCCACTTTATGTGGGACAATACGTACCTCCTGAGCTGGGTCATGTACCTCACACGTCCTTGCTGAAGTGCCAACTTTGTAGAGGAATGCTGACACTTACAGGGGTGCTGCCATGCACTACAGTAGTGCAGAGGCTTCTGCAAAGAGCCAGCTTAGGCAGGTTAGCTGGGAGCTATAAAAATCTATAAAGAACATTCTATAAACAAGGTTCCAGAAAAGACCTAAAAATACCAAGAGGGCAGTTTGTCACTTGTTGGGGTTTTTTAAAGTTATTTATTTATGGAGTTCTGCTGAATGGGAGTGAAGCTTTAGAGCCAGATAACTGAAAAAGCTACTGCAAGATGCTACGTGCCTTTAACATCAAACACCCTGAGTTCCCATCACGGTGGCACAACATAGCCTAAAACCAGAGCTAAAGCATCATTTTACAGTTGTCAAACAACACTTGCTCAGTGCTCAGAAAGGATGATCCCTGATCCCAACAAGTCTCAATCTAAACAGCGAGGAATTCTTGCAACATTTTTTGTTTCAGCTTCTTGGTTTTGATTTTAGTGTTTGAACTTTTTATGGTTTTTAGCACTTAACAATGAAACAAGAGGCTTCAGCCACTGATCTTCAAATAGTTTGAAGCCCCCACACTGTTTTAAGAAGACAAACCAGGCTCTTTGCATTCAAGTGCTGTACTCGAGCTACCTGGGTCAAGTCAGTAGCAGAAAGAGCCCTGTCTCTAGTCAATGAGCAAGGCCATAGTGACTCCTCCATCCACTCTTATTTCAATACAAATGAGTTGCAAGAAGGGGAACCCATGATAGCAGGGATGACATTAGGGGAGCAAATGAGTCAAAACACGTCTCCTGAGTGTTACTGCCTAACACAGGAGCAGGGTAGAGTTTTCTATCACGACCCTTTAGCTCTCCCCACTAAGCGCTTTAGCCGTTTCTGTTAAGAGGAGGTCAGACGAGGACCCAAGACCGACAACTTGCACATACTGTTCCAGCATAAGGCCGCAGGATAGATCCCAGCAGAGCCTTTCCTTCTGCATGGCTCCTCAAGTTTGAGATCTCCTCAGTTATCCGTAAGCAGCTGCTCTGGAAAAACAGGCTATGGGTGCGAGCATGTCTGCAGAGTCACGCTGTGGTTCTCCTGACCTGGAGGGCCCTTTGCCCTGTGTATCACTGTGGCTCTCCCCATCTGTTTTCAAGGTCTCCCGAATCCCTTCAAATGTAGGTTTCCAAGATCATCAAGACAGAAGCGGCTGTGCTTTCAGTGATACCTCTGTGCAATTGTACTCTCCTCTAAGAGGGGGCAACCCGGCTCTCCCCTGCCCGGACATCCATACTATGGGAATGACACACCGCCAGTCACACTGTTCACACCAACTGTGGCAGTAAACTTGATTTCAACTTTGACATTTAGCTCCTGCACAGTGACTCATGACTGCCTAAGATGCTGAGTTTAGGGATGCAAGACTCAAAAGCCAATGCAGAAGAAAATCAGCAAGCTACAGAAGACAGAAAGAGGCATTTGATGAAATGGGCACCTCATCATTTTTATACACTGGAGGGAGGAAACAGACGAGGACAAGTTCCAGTTGCTATGTCTTTTTGCAGAGAAAAGCTGGCAATTTATATTCTAAGTACACTTTACTAAGTGCCCATTTTAGAAGCAGTCTACCAGTCAATGGTGTCACCAAAACCATTCAGCTTAATGAAACCATTAGGTCTTCCAGTTTCCAGAAGAATAAATGGGAGCACAACATTGTTTGGGACTGCACTGAATAAAACTATCAGGATCACTCCTTATCTTGTTCAGCCTATTTATAACCGTTGACTAACAAGTCGTGAGAGCAACTTGAGTGATGAATGCCAGTTTGTGTCTCTTCTGAGCAGGTCTGAGGTGTCTCAGGGGAGATGGAAGGTGGCAGCAGTGAACACCTTCTGTTTCTGAAGGAACAGTGAAGGAGATGGGTACAGGGCTCTGTTGTCATCCCAAGGAATCCACCATGGTGAAGCCAGGACATCAACCAGAACTGACCCAGACACAACCAAGTCCCCTCTGCTTTTCCTTTCTAAATTTACCAGCTATGTCCTGGAGCTATTTCTGTAGCTGAGAGAACACAAGGAAAAATAATAATTCCTAAAATCCTAAATTAACTGTCTACATGTGGGTGTCGTGAATTACTTCACAGGTACCAGTGAGGACAAACATGGTTGGATACAAGAAGTTAACAGTTTGGTTTTGTAGGTAGTAGAGATTGTTTTCTGAGGCTGAGTGAGGACATTCTGATGACAAAGTAACACACAGTTTAGCAATTGCCATTTACTTAAGATCTGTATTACGTATGAACTCTTAGAGAGTGCTCTCACCCTCTCAGACTGAAAACAGGCTTCCTGGGAACCTTATTTCACAAGGACTGCTTCCTCATGGCTTCAATGTATAGATGAAGCCCACTTTACAGATGGAGCTGAGCTCTGAGGTCAAAGCCAGCTCACAGATTCTCAAAGCAGTAGCTGGTGTCAGCTGGAAGAGCTCTCGATTGCTGCTCAGCTACGATGACCTCACCAGCTGATGAACAGCCCAGAGGGCCCAAGGTTGCCTTAAGTTTCCACCTATAGGTATAAAATGCATTACACCAAACTCCTATAGCAGAAAATCTGTAAACAGCTAAATGAGGGCACAGACGTGTCTGCTGACTGGAAACGATCCAAGTTAACCTACTCAGAAACCCAGCTCCTTTCCCTCTTCTTGCATCACAGAATTATTTATTTGCCTGAAGGCAGTTTGAGGCAATTAGTATATTCAAAGGTTGCTATTAAGGCCGCTATTGATAGTGGCGTGGGGAGGAAAATTGCAGTGAACGTCAGCAATCTGAGCATTTTTGGACTAGAGCAGTGTTCAGATTCATGAACGTCGATGCTATTTCAAGGTTATCTTTGCTAATCTTAGTACATAGTCAGACATACCAGAGTGATGCTTTTGGGGGCTTTTCTTTTCTATTTTCCTTAAAGCCAAAGTTTTGCCTTAAGACAAAACGTAGCCATGGCAGCAGGAGCGGCACAGGGGATAACACGTTACCATCCAGCTGGCCAAGTCACTTGGATTAGCAGGTCTTGGAAGAGAGGTGTCAGTGGATTTAATTAACTTGTCCTGGAGTTCTTGATCTTGTTTCAAACCACTCAACCCCTCAAGGTCTCTCATGAGTCAATGTTTCTAACCCAAGACTTGCAGGAGAATTTCTGAATGCACCCAAGTGGTTTAGGATCTTGTCAGTTTGGGGCTGAACTTGCGGTCCTGAAAGGTGTTAAACACCCTCAAAACTACTGCCCAGGACCCGGTTGCTTGTCAACAAGTATAGCTAATCATAACTTAGTGCTTCACCTGAATATTTACCAAGGGAAGTGAAACAATTAGATTGCTTATTCCTAATTCCAGCTGAAGTGTTATCAGTTTTTGTTCCAGCTTGGAAATAATTTCCTAAGCTCTAAAAAGCCTTAATATTTGTATTTTATGTAAGTAGTTTGGAAAGGTCAGGGCTAAGTATTTGTTATAAGGAACAAACCCAAGTTATTAGACACCACTGGAAGACTAGGCACTAAAATGTGCTTGGGCACGCTATTCAAGCGATGCTTATCTGAAGTTACACCTTCTATGCCTCAGTCACACCACCGTGGCAGAGATCACGTCAGTGCTTCCACTGTACACTTGAAACAGAGTTTATAAATGAACCTGAAAGCCACAGAGAAGCTTGGACAAGAGCAGATGCGTTTCAGTGCAGAGATGTACCAGAATCAGCTTGCTTGGTTTTAACACATAGAAGTAGCAGTAACACAGTTAGTGATTCAAACAGGATCTTTTGCACTTGGGTGAAGCAGCCTGGGAGATATGGGAAGGTCCTGGTGGGAATACAGGACCCGGCTGGAAGGTCCTGTATCCCATACACCAGCTGCTGGAGTCCTGTGCTTACATAACCAGCCCTCAAGAGGGTTTAACTTGGCTCTTTCTTCTACTTCCCATCTCCAGGTCATGTCTATAGCTCCCTTTTGTTCATCCTCACAAGTCTGAGACCTGTGATGCAGGAGGATGAGACAGGAATTCCCTGGATGCATTTCTGTGATCCTGAGGGATGAAACAGAAACATCTTGGCCGTGCCTACATTGCCTTGCTTGAATACAGGCTTGAGCCTCACGCAGCCAAATGGATGGACCTCACTGCACCCAGATTTCATGACAGAGCTGCTGTGGAAGCCAGGTCTCCACTTCCATCACATTTCTCTGCCTGGAGGCCAGCTGGGTTGTGACTAGACACAGCCCACAGGCAGAAAAGCAGTCTCCTGAATGCTTCCACCCAGCACAGCCACTTGGTATCACCCTGACCTTCTTGTGAAACACCTATTTAACAAACCAGCACCCGTTCCTTCCAGAAGGAATTATGTCATGGAGAGATTTTTGCTTCTCTTTATAGAAAAGCCATTAAAGAGTCCCTGTGTGCCAACAGTACCCCTCTGGTACACAAGCATCACAAGAGCCTTCTTTTCTAAGCTTTGTGTGGCATTTGCAGTCAGAGGGTGACCTGATGGTGACCAATGTACTTAGCTAACATACACTACTCTCTACACAGATTACCTCACGCAATCTACATGTTGCTTATTTACTACCTAACGCTAGTCATTAAATAAATATTCATCTGATAGTTGGGCATCTTAACCAGACCTGCAAAAATAACACCAGATGTAAAGACACTACTTATATATTACACACAGGCAAGTGAGTAACATAGAAAGTCAAAGGGGCTGCTGGGTACCATTAGAATAAGTAAAGGTACATCTTCAACACAACAGAAAACATCTCACTCACTACTCCACCAATTTAATAGGTGGTTCTTGGGTTTGCAGGTAAACACTGATAGTCTGCAAAACCTGAAGACATTGAGGTGGCTTGATAAATAAACAGGAGTTGCTTGATGAATGCTGGGGTAAGGGAGGAGGAGTAACGTGTGTGTTTGCAGTCTCTGTATGTTTGTATAGTCTACTAGATTATTCAGATGCCCTTTGGTACTCCCTTAAAAATGTCTTACATCTTTCTCCTAGGATCCTTTCCCCACATAATTTCATCTTATTACATCTCACAGAAAGGCAGCCTCCCCCCCCAAACTCAAATAATGAGCTCAAGGTTTCTTCAACACCACATTAAGTACAGAATAGATGCTCTGATCTGGGGTCAACTTCTATTCTTCAAAAACAAATTATTCACAGTACGTGCTCAGCTCATTATCCACGTGGGAGTAAGTAGGGAGAAGTAGCACTGTTTACCTACCTACCAGTGCTGAAACGAGCAGATTCCCCCCCCCCCCCACTTCTGCACTGCTTCTCTTCCATCATGACTCCAAGAAGGCAACTTGCAAATAACAGTCCGTGCCCAGCTCTGCTAAGAGGTAGCCTTCACAGTTAAAGAGACCGTGGCTAGGTGTGCATGTATGAACAAGTCAGGCATATCTATGCAAGGCTAAGTCCTGAATCTGGCATTCTAAATTTGAACTGGATTGCATGAAATTCTCACTCAAACTCAGGATTCCACCCTAGGTACTGAAAAGCTCTTTATTCTGCTAATTCCAGCTCCCCAAACTGTCCAGTTTCCAATAAAGTCCACTAAAACTCTGTTATAAACCCAAAGGGGCACTGAAACCTATGTTTACCTTCAACCAGTCCAAACAACAAAGACCCAGAGATCCTGATCTTTTATTGCACAATGTGACATTAAGGAAACATCTGGAAAACACATCTGGCTGGTCAGTGACTCTTGAGATGACTGTGATATAACGTGCAGACATGAGAGTGCTCCAGAAAGGACCCTAGTTCTGCAATGAATAACTGAAGGTATTGTGAAGGCTGGTTCCTGGAAATGAATAGAGTGCAACTATCACAAGCTAAGTCTTCAAGGTGTTTAGCAGATTTTTCAGAGAACCTAAGTCATCTCTGAATCACTGGGATCATCTAAAAATCCCTTAGGGCAATCTGGAGGATGAGCCCTTCAATACTATGCATTTGACAGGAGTTTTGCTTTTAATGGCATTAAAAACAAGTATTACTCCATTTTACATCCCAAAAGGTAACATGAGTTTAAAATTTTCCTCTGACCCATTCCCACTATTTTTAAATTGAAATTGTCTTACTTTTATCCAAAACTAATCGACTACATCTATTGAAAACTGGACCTAGCATGATCACAGAAGCAGGCAGTTTCCCACCAGGAAGGCCTCTCTCCTGCTGTTTGATACTGGGTGTATCTAACCTTCTGTCACCCACATTTCCACGGCACTGCCAAGTACCAAGCCCTCTTCTCCCACTATTAAACCCCTGACCACGCCAGGATGCCTGCCACTGCCTGCAACTGGACCAGCAGCTCACAGACAAGCCCATCCATACACAGGCTTGAACCACAGGCTGGAAGGGATCTCAAGGATCAGCTGGTCCAACCTTTCTAGGCAAAGCAAAGGGTGAAGTTTGCATTGTAGTCTTGCTGAAGTCACTGTTAACATCCCAATATCACACTCCATAGACTCTGTTCTGTGAACATCTCCATAATGGACACCTCTGTCACCACACAGAGAGGCTTTGTAATGCAGGAGGAAAACAGCCTGCTGTGGATACTGCAGACCTTCATCCAGGTCTGGCTTTTAAAGCAGGAGTAGCAGAGTTTCCCACGTGGTGTACGATGCCACCCTCCTTCCTACACACAAGCATGGAATTTGTGGACGTGGCGGGAGATGAACACTAATGTCAGTGCTGCATCTCTCATTTTACTGCCTTTTAAAACCTAGACAAGACTGTGCTGTCACTGTTCTGCCTTTACACAAGCCCTTTCATTTGGTGCCTTGTGCAGGGCTTTTTGTTTTGCCTTTGGGTTTCTTTTAACTTTGATTCTTTTGTGAGAGTTTTTATCCCCCTTCTGGGTGTCCCACCCACTCAGCATCACTTGCAATGAACAGAGGAGATGTCAGCTAGGCTCCAAGAGCAGAATAAAAGAGTACAACAAATTCTACCAAGGATCTCTCTCCGACTGTAAAAATAAAAGATGAGTTTGTATTGGCAAAGGCCCCTCTTGATCTGTTAATATCAAGAAGACAAAATTATCTGTGTTCTTTGTGAAGCAGCAGTTGTTTGAGTGGGGAAGGAAGCCAAGACAGCTGTTAGATAGTTCAGTACAAAATACTGACAGTGACACACCAACACCACCACCAGCAGCGAGGGACTCGGCCAAACCTCCAAAACACGCAATATTGTTAATGCTGCTGCTTTTAAAAACGGAGACAAACTGCAGTAGTTTCACATTTTCAGGGTGAAAGATGACTTTCTTTGCTTACCGTGGTTTAAAGATGCTGCAGAAAGCCCAGCAAGGTCTCTCAGCTACAAAAGGCACCATGAGAACACGGAAGCAGGTCTTGGTCAGAGCTCAAGATTAAGTGGGGAAGGAGCCATCTGTGTTTAGCTTGGAAGCAGGACTTTACTCCTTTGAGGAAGGAGAGGCCGTGAGATTTCAACAGCTCGTGAGGAGTCCTCAGCTCAAGCTACTTGAACAAATGGCTTTGTCCCCATGACCTGCAGCATTCCCAGCCCCATGACAAAGGATCATGAAATCATTTCTTTCCACTTCCTTCGGCCAGGATGAAACATGGCGCATGCTGTGGTTGGGAGCAAACCGGAGGTTCCTGACCGAGACCTTGCTCTCACCTTGTCATCTTGCTCTGGTGCCTTGACCTTTCCTGCACATCATTCCTCCATTTGTTCTGACTTCCCAGGAAGGGTTTACCTGCACATCTTCAAGACTTTCGGATAGGGTTAATATCTAAATACAAGGAATTTAACTCTTCTTTCCATAACCTTTCTCGTACATACCACCAGGAGTAGATAGGGTTGATAAGGAACAAAATATGGCCCATCAGCATGAGCTCCAGCCACCAGTGCATTGCAAACTGTCATTGACTGCAATAAACTTGCACTCTGGCCTTGTTTGGAAGGTCCCATGTCCAATTTCTCCCCTCCCAGGCCCCTGTGTCCTCTGGAAAAGCTTTCTTGCACGCAACTACACCCTTCTCCACGACACTTAACTTTTGTCTCCAGCTACACATTCAAACCTTTGCTAAGTCCATTTACTGTCTAAATTCCATTTATGGGAAAAAAAGTCATTTTCTTTGAGTGCAGAATTACATGTTGGCTGTTTTCTTATAGATTTGCATCATAAAAGAACTTAAGAGAAAAGAAAAACCACAAACTTACAGCCCAGCTTGGCTGTAAATAACAGCCTTTGTCCTGCATCAATGGATGAAGTCGAGAACAGAGCAAGATACGTTTTCATTATAAGGAGCAAGACCCCACGGCTCTGATGGGGATCCAAGTCCTCCACCCCACCAAGAGAAAGCTCCCACTGATGCTATGGGCCTGTTCCAAAATGGAGCTCAGCCCTGAATCTCCCAAAACACTCATTGCTTGTACTTGTGGAGAAATTATAATGAACACCCTTTTCACAGCATCAGTGATTTCTACAACCTTTTTCTCCCCTTTCTCTTTTTACAAGGGATGCATCACATCCTAAATTTTGGAACAGACGTTCTTTACAAGGGGAGAATCACTTACAAAGAGTGTGTTGTGGATAGGGAACTCATACTTTTCCAAACACACTGATCATTATGTGTGTAGAGCTTGCCTGCAGCATGCATGGCCTGAGATCCTCTACCCTGTGAGTGGGAACTTCCCCAACACAGCCGCAGAGTTGACAAGCCGGCTAATAGAGGCAATTCTTAGAATCTGAAAGTCAGTAGAAATACTTAAATCATAGATACTCACAGCAATATTCACTTTCAGTGTATGTTACTCCGTATCTCAGTTTTATCCTGTGATTCAGCAAAGGTTTTAATCAAGGAGCAGGTCCTTTTTACTCACCACATTGCAGATAACCTTGCTAAAAGGGAACTACCAAGAAGCTGCCTGCTGAATTCACAGGAGGTGAAAGTAAAGCTGTAGTTCTAACAGCAACATCACCTGACAAAGCCTTTGGCATTTTATACCTAAAAACTTCTCTGCAAGTCCTCTTAGTGTTTGCAACAGCTGGATATTACACTGCAGTCACAGGCAGGTCCAAATATAAATAGGAGTTTCTCTGCTGACCTTCATACTTGGCCTTTATTCAGAGCCTTTTAAGATGTTGCCATTAGCAGTAGAACACTGTCAGGTATTTCTCCAGTGTAATCTTATTTATGAGGTCCTGTTTCCCAGAACAAAACAGGACTAGATCAACAGGAGCCGGGCTCTTTACTCCCGGTTGAAAGCCTGTTTTCCCCCTGTCCTCAAGGGACACATACCTTCATCCTCAGTATCTTTTATGGCCACATTTCCAGTTCTTGCTGTTGGCCTACCTCCTCTCTGGCTACTCCCCAGTGCTCCTGCTCCCAGGAGCACACAGCTTCCCTGAATAGACCCCTCTGCCCTCCCAGAACTTCATCCAAGCTGGTAAATCACAGAATCACAGAACAATTAGGGTTGGAAAGGACCTTAAGATCATCAAGTTCCAACCCCCCTGCCATGGGCAGGGACACCTCACACTAAACCATCTCACCCAAGGCCTCGTTCAACCCGGTCTTGAACACCACCAGGGATGGAGCATTCACAACCTCCCTGGGCAACCCATTCCAGTGCCTCACCACCCTCACAGTAAAGAACTTCTTCCTTATATCCAATCTAAACTTCCCCTGTTTAAGTTTTAACCCATTACCCCTTGTCCTATCACTACAGTCCCTAATGAAGAGTCCCTCCCCAGCATCCCTATAGGCCCCCTTCAGATACTGGAAGGCTGCTAGGAGGTCCCCACGCAGCCTTCCCTTCTGCAGGTTGAACAGCCCCAACTTCCTCAGCCTATGATTGTTTCCTTGGGGATGATGTCTCCTTTTTAACCTTTTTCCAAAAAGAACTTTTTGCATCTATTCTGAATGACTAGAAGCTGTTAACACCTCTGGATTCAGTGCTGGGGGGGGGGAACTGGGAAAATTAAAGGAAGCAAGTAGCAGTTGAGGCACATGGCTCCAGAGTTACTACTTTTTAGTATTTTGTAACTTCATCTACTGTACTCTTGACTCATCTGTGAAATCTCCACTCCAGAGAAATCAGAGTAACTGAATTAATCTAAGTACAAAACCCATGGCTCAAATCCTCTGGCCTTTATCTGGGGAAGTCTTTTATTGGAGCTTTCAGCTGGAAAGAGACCGCAAGAATCTGTGGCTGTGGAGCGTGCAGTTATAATAAATACAGAATTCATCATGGAGAGGTTTGTTAAAACTGTTGGGAATAAAATAAATGTTCTTCTTCCCTCCTGAAAAGAGATGTCAGTTTTTCTCTTACGATTACTCAAAGAGCTAGCCAGGCAGAATAAAGACTTATTACATTAGAAAGCATATAGAGCCCTTTTATGAACTCTGGCTGCAGCCATTCTCTTTGTGAGACTCTTTGTCTCAATTTGTTTTTCAGCAGCTGTATCTGATCTGTATCTCGCACACTTTCATCCTATGACAAAGCACAGCTGCAAAGTGACTGGAAGCTCCTCATCTGCCCATTTCTGCATGTTCTCACAGATGGGACAGGTACCTATGAGAAGCTCTAAACCTGACTTCTATTGGGTTAAACCCAATACATGATTTTACATTGAGTCTCAAGGTCTGGCTATCTCTCTGCTTATCTTTCTTGGAAGTATGAACCATATCACAAAAGATACTGAAGTTCACCAGTATGAAGTGAAAAGGGCGGATTTAAGACAGAAATACTTTGCTTTCAAATGCAGAATAGGAAACTAATCAGTATGTGTTTAATCTAACCCTTTCACTCTGAAAAATCCTTGACACAAAAAGGAATGGTAAGAGCACAGCCATTCAACAACAGCTTCAAGCATCTCCTTGCCTGATTTACAAAGATATTATCATAGCTGAAAATATTAGTCTCACTGTCTGAAATGTGCATGTTAATGCTTCATTTAGACACAGCTGCCATGAGAGAAAATTGTATTTATATGAATGCATCCCTTTGTCTTCCCTACCATCTCCTACCATCATCTCAGGAGTGCCACCCTTCACAGGCTGAGGAGAGGACATCCAGTGACATCTGTAAGCCTGATGAGGGAACACAGAAGACATCACGTGGGAGCAGGCTGATTTTACACAGCAGGCTTGCAATGAAGTCAGTGCATCTTGGACACCAAAGGAAGACATGAATATCCTACAACTGCTAGATTTGCCATCTCCCCCAAAGTATTCTCTCTTGATGCTTCCTAGTTTCTCAAAGCACATCCTCTGCAATGAGCTGCTCACCACAGATGGGTTATCCTATTCCAAGAGTGCAAAAAGCCCGCTAGAAACAGCCACATCCAAAATGCTCCCATGGTCCCCTCTCCCTCCTGCCCCAGGTACTGGTCAAGGGCTGCTGCAGAATCCCACAGCTGCCAGTTGTGATTTATAAAGAGGGATCTAAGATACACTAAAGCCTCCAGCTCTTACCACTAATTACCACTTACTCAGGCACTAATGGACTCCGCTGGCCAATGCAAGTCGAATGTAAAAGCCTTTGCAATTTGAAGAGAACCCTTTTAATTTATTAAACATTGTGGATCTCAGGCAGTGATAATGCATGCCCACATTGCTCTCCACAGTTCAAAAGAGGAGTGTACCCAACAAAAGAACATCAGCAGCACCTGCCTCACTGGCCATGCTTGGCCTGGACTGCACTTAAGGTTTACTGGTAGACTTGGAGTTTAAATACAAACAGCAAACCCAGTAGACTGGCAAACACCTTATGGTGGATGCAGTTCTCCGCCATGTTATTTTTTAATCTAAGAATCACTCTTTTCTTCATGCAGGAAAACCATCTTCAATGGTTGTATGTGGAGATACAAAAAGAACTCATAGAATCCTAGAATGGTTTGGGTTGGGAGGGAGCTTAAAGCTCATCCAGCTCCAACCCCTGCCACGGGCAGGGACACCTTCCACTAGAGCAGCTTGCTCCAAGGCCCTGTGTCCAACCTGGCCTTGAACACTGCCAGGGATGGGGCAGCCACAGCTTCTCTGGGCACCCTGTGCCAGCGCCTCAGCACCCTCACAGGGAAGAGCTTCTGCCTAAGAGCTCATCTCAGTCTCCCCTCGGGCAGGTTAAAGCCATTCCCCTTGGCCTGTCCCTACAGGCCCTTGTCCCAAGCCCCTCTCCAGCTTTCCTGCAGCCCCTTCAGGCACTGGAGCTGCTCTCAGGCCTCCCCTTCAGGAGCCTTCTCTTCTCCAGGCTGACCCAGCCCAGCTCTCTCAGCCTGGCTCCAGAGCAGAGCTGCTCCAGCCCTCGCAGCATCTCAGTGGCCTCTACAGGTGCTCACTTTAACAAATATAATGATATATGTAGCAGCAATTCTGCCTGCCAAAATCTATAGATCCTGAAAGCAGTCTCCTTGCCGTCAGGAAAACAAATTTCTGCATCATGATGCATTTGCAAATTCTACCGAAAACATGCTTCAGTAGTCAAGAAGGATACGCATTTTGATCATTTCTGGTTTTCTTTGGGTTAGACAGTTTCAAGCCCAGGTT
The DNA here is from genome assembly GCF_028554395.1 of Pezoporus wallicus. Taxonomy (NCBI): domain Eukaryota; kingdom Metazoa; phylum Chordata; class Aves; order Psittaciformes; family Psittacidae; genus Pezoporus; species Pezoporus wallicus. The sequence continues at coordinate 1,520,261 of NW_026638088.1, read as the reverse complement.
TTTTTTTATTGTTCCAGTGAGCTGCTTTCCTTTTGAGATGAAATCGATTGTTAAACTGATTCTAGTGGACACTTAGCAGCACTGGAGGGCAAGTTCTGCCGCTTTGAGATACCAGAGAAAGTATTAAAATCCTGGGTGGAAAACAAACTGAGCCCTGATGGATCCATGGGTGCCATGAAACAGGACCAGATTAGACAGTGACTCCTATTCCAGGTATCACGTTGGGATCGCTTTTTATTGGTCTCATCACATCTTTCTAACAGGACTTTGAAGCTGAGGAAGCCTCATGTCCTACTGAACTGCAAGAAGCCTCAAGACGAGGTTATATGTGACAAGTCAGTAACACAACCTTGCTGCCTTTGTTTTGCACTCAAGACTAATAAAACCATGTCTTCTTTCAAAGATACCAGTTCAGTCCCAGGCAGCTTGGTAGTGACTTAAAGGCTTTACTCAAGGTAGCTAAAAACATGGGACCTTTCTCCCATAGAAGATTCTGATGCTGACATTTGTTTTATCTGCTAATCAGATAGAAAAGGAAAACATCAAGTATTTTGCAGAAGGGAAACTCTGTGCTATTTTTAGCTGAAAGGATCAAAATTAGTTCATTAACCATTTCTATCTGATAATGTCAAACCATTCACATCTATAATTAATCTTTAATATCAGTAAGTTTTAGAAGCTAAAAAGAGCTGAACACTGAAACAAGGAGTCAAAATGAAAGTCGCTGTTTGAATCTCAACTAATATCGATGTTTCTGTTGAAAGCTTCATCAAGATGAACTTGCCCCAAAACTCTAATTCTGCCCAAACAGCATTTTCCAAAAGAAATCTGGAAATTCTCTTTGAATCAAAACAATAAACCCCCAAAACACAAAACAACCCCCTGCAAACACAAATACCTCGCTGCCTGGCAGCCTCAGCCTCTCTACAAATAACCATGCCAAGTCTGATCCACCCACCTTCCATCTCAAACGCTACTCTCACTATTTGATTGCAAGCCTCAAGGCACCCTGTGGTTTCGTTTCAAGCTGCAGGTCCTGGAGTGAGGCTGATTACAGGAATACCCCATGGCTTGCCTGCACTAGACAGGATCTTCTCAGAAAGGATTTGCTCAGACAGAAATAGCAGCAGTTGCATCTTTGCAAGCAGCTACAATGGACATCATAGAGCAGAATAAGCTCCTTGCCAAGATATTTGAAGGTTTGAAGGTAGGAGCTCATTCCCACCACATCTGGCCACAGCTGTTCCTGGGTGGTGTGACTTTTCCACTCTCTTGATGGACACAGCTGTGACAATACAGCTTTCTAGTGTATACCATAACACTCACTGAAGTGGGCAAGTGCCTCTCTTGCTTTCAGGGCTGAACTTTAAACCTAGTTAATAACATTTGGGGATCTGAGCTGTGAATTTCATTTGTGGGGGTGTGAGAATGCACTAGTTCAACTGAGAAACTGAATGAAGTCGCATGAAAAAGAAGCATCATTTCCAGAAACTGGTTTAAATACTCTTTTAGAAACCCTTAATTATGTATTTAACTTTTTACTTACTGAACAATTCTGTCCATTTCTACACATAAGTCACACTGAGATATTTCTCCATGTTTGAGGAACTGAACTTTATCTCATTGCTTACAGTTCTGCACCATCATAGAATCCCAACCTGGGTTGTGCTGGAAGGGACCTTAAAGCTCACCCAGTTCCATCCCCTGCCACGGGCAGGGACACCTTCCACTAGAGCAGTTTGCTCCAAGCCCCTGTGTCCAACCTGGTCTTGAACACTGCCAGGGATGGGGCAGCCACAGCTTCTCTGGGCACCCTGTGCCAGTGCCTCAGCACCCTCACAGGGAAGAACTTCTTCCTTATATCTAACCTAAACTTCCCCTGTTTCAGTTTGAACCAATTCCCCCTTGTCCTGTCACTACAGTCCCTGATGAAGGGACTCTTCCTCTTTCCCTCTCTGGCATCCCTGTAAGCTCCCTTCAGATACAGTCACTTCATTCACTCCGCATCCACTTTTCATGGGTGTGAATTGACTTTAGTAAGAGGGAAAGTGAGGAAAAAAGGGAGATCTGTGTTCCACACCATGTTAGGCTCTAGCAGACAAGAAGAAAGTTCTGGGGTTTCTCAACTACACATCTGGAGGGAGGAGGTCAGAAACCAGGTAACCGTTCTGTTGAAAAGAATGATGTTTCCGGGTCACCAGAAATTCCAGAATTACTCTGAATTTTCTCCAGTCTTCTTTTCCACTGCAAAGCCCAAAACCTGCCCCGTCAGATGCCAACCAAGCTGTTACTTGTTTTGTTGTGCAGGTTGCTAAGAAGCAGGGCTGTTTTTGCTTACTTGCCTCCCTTGGGCTATTTCACAACACTTTGTAATATACACTGCTCTTTTTTGTTGCACATCTGGTTTTGATTTTAGGTTTCAGAACCCCCTCTGAAAACTGAGATATTAGTTTTTCATATCTATCATCTAGACAAAGTGCATCAGCCTGTCAAACCGAGAGCACCGGTGAGACACATTTAACCCTCTCAAGTAACTCTCAAGTTACCATCCAAAAAGCTGTCTTCATTCGTTGTCGAGTTCAGATGGTGGGAGCAGCTCAAGTATTTTGCCTGATTTGCCATGTGAAATTAGCTGCAACCACCATTAAATTTTAGGTATGAAATAAACCTACCCATTTCTTTAAAACATCACATGGGATAGGAAACCCTCATGCCTCGCAACTGCTAGCAAAGAGCAAGCTGTGCAGTGGATTAATAGACCATCACCCCAGCAGATGCGCAACACCTTCTCCCAAAGCTTCTAGTCTTTCGTTTTCCTTGGAAGCAGCTGCTCACAGAAAAGCAGCTAACAAGCACGGAGAGTGATTCTCCTGTGCCTTTGAAAATGGTGTTGCTGGATGGCAGAACGACCCAGCTTGCACTATGGGACAGCTACAGACACGTCCTTCGATCCCAGCACTGCAGCTGTCTGTGATGAGGTACCAATGCTTCCTGCTTCAGGTAGCTCAGACCCATTGCCGTGGTACATGCGGCTCAGTAAGAATTTTTCCGCAGTAAGAACTGATCCACAAACTGATGGGGGTAACATGTTCCTGCTCTGCTGATATCCCTAAACCAAGTGATCCTTACCCAAGTCCTCTCCCAAAGCCCTTCTCCATACTCTGCAAGCAAAGCTTTGACAGAGAAGAGATGGGTAGAGCTAACAAATGTTTCTTTAGTCTTCATCCATCTGGTCACAGCATCATTTAAAGTTGCAATTAAAATCTGTATCACCAGGCTAAGGTCACTCAGCAAACTTATGCCAAGAACTACATACATTTGACACCCTGCAGAGAAAAGAAACTGCCTCTGCTTTATCCTGAGCTTGCTCCCCCCATCACCCTGAGGATTTGTCTCCATGCCCTTCTTAAGCCACTCTGGTGACTATCTGATCCTATAAAATTGTATCTCTACAACTGAAGACCATGGTTTTCTTCAACCTTGGAAGGGATAAAATCTATTGTAATCAAATAAAGCTAAGCTGGACCTCAGCCCTTCAAGTTGGAAAGTCATACAAGCTTTGTACAATGTCATTTCTTGTCTTTATACAGGTCTAAATGTGCATTCAGATATGATGCATATAAAGCGCTGCGCCCTCTCTGGGTCTGCAAACATATCCACATTGGTTCCTCCTCCCACTTGGTTAACTTCCTCTTGTGCCTTCCCAAGAGCTGCTTCACAATCCTCCTCTTCCACTTTCAGGTACAAATACTCCAGGGAATCCTCCTTTCTCAGCAGGACACAGGGTCAAGAGATTCCACAGCTCCCGTGCAAAGCCAGGGCAATTCACTCTTCTGGTCCTACAGGTTCCAGCACATGGTCCTGCCCAGCAGCACCAGTGCCAGGGAAGTCCTGTAGCACAGCAGGTTTGAATGACACACATCTTTCTGAGCATCACCAAAAATGCCAGCCAGGAAAAGCAGCTCTGGTACTGCCTGGCCACTGCAGTGCTGGGGCTACCAGGGCAGGACTTGCAGGTGGGAAGAGTTAAGGTCTTCCACAGGGCATCCACCTTATTCAGCAATGCCTTACAAACCTTAAGGGAAAATACAATTTAAAGTCCGATATTCACCCTTCTCCTGAGGCCTATCCCAGCAGTGTTAGACACTCACCCTGCAAAAGCAATCTATGCCACTGAGGCTCATACCCTTAAAAAAGAAATATGGAGACTCCCAAACTTCTACCTCATTGACAAAGCAAAACTTCCTAAACAGAAGAGCACAGGAGGAAAACAGCACAGGACCACCCCATCACAGAGGGGCTGTACAGGCAGAGGCACAAGATCTTGTGAGCTCTAGAGACCTGCTGAGTTCAGAACACGGTGTCAGCAGCTACACCTCAAGGGAATGTCATCGCATCACAGAATGGCTTGGGTTGGAAGGGGCCTTAAAGCTCATCTAGTTCCAACTGCCCTGCTACAGGCAAAGACACCTTCCACTAGGTCAGTTGCTCCAAGCCCCATCCATATCCCAGTGCTGCACAGCTTCCTTCCTGGTGGAGCACTGAAAGCAGTTCAGCAGACAAAGGGAGATGCCTGGAGGATAACTGGGCAGTGCAGCATGGGATCTTCCCTACCCCACCTTCTCCTAGACACAGCAGAAGTCAGCAGAGCACAGGGTTCTTCTCGGGGCCTGGCAAAAAACTTGAGGGAAAACCTCATGATAAAGCCTATAGCCGGTCTCATCATTACCCTGCTACAACTTTTTAGATGCTCCAGGGGCAAAAAACGAAAACAAAGGTATTAATAGTGGTAAACCACATCTTTCCATCTCTTTGCATCAAATCTAGATCAAGCCAACACTTGGAGCCCTCACATGCAGCTCTCTCCCCCCACCCCTTTTTCTTTTGGTGTGGTCAGGCTTTCACCTCCACACAGCCTCTTGCCAGTTCAGCCCTGGAACGATTCAGGCAGCTCCCTCCACCCAGCAAGAGTCCTGCCCAAAACACTGTCCTCCTCTTGGCGCGAGCTCACCATGACCTTTCAGCAAAGCACAGCCCTTCGTTCCTCCTCGTGTTTAAGAGAGGCTCATGGGGCAGTGCCTGACTTTCAGCTTCATGCTTAACCAATTACTATCTATTCCCACAAGGCAAAACAGTGCTGGGCGCCGTAGCGGGGTTCAGGCAAGTGGCTTGTCCTGATTGATGGATGGTAGGTGAGGAAAGGGTTAAGGATATCATGAAACAGTGGAGGGACGAGAAAGCTTTAGTCTGGAAGCAGTTTAAACAACCTAAGGAGAATCTGATACAGACCAAAGACACACAAGTACAGATGCATTTAATAGAAGCCTCTCTGCTCGAGATCTACAGCTGAGACTCATGCAGCAAAATGTGCTGTTTGGAACATACTGTGCTCCAACCACAATGGCTATGGGAGGAACTGGAGCCAGTATTATGTGCTGGTGCTTTTAAGGACTGAATGTTCACTTAGCACACACGTTTGGGGAAGGTATATTTATGCATACATTTGGGGATGCAGCACATCCCACTGCGAGCTTGGAGAGCAGCTTGCCCTTCCATCTAAGAACTGGCCTGTGAAGAAATCCCAGTGTTGTGTAAGGGAGGACACAGCCCCGACGTGCTGTTCCAGCAGCAGCTGAGCCAGGTTAAGACATTACCACCTCCCGCCTGCCCACAGCTGTTTATCCACTGCCCCCCATTAGGGGTTACCTCCCTTTTCCATAAGCCACATAACCACATGTGCGGACACTCCCAGATCTGGCTCTGTCAACATGATCCAGCTTAGCTTAAATACTTCTTAGGAGGTTTATTGTTTGGGTTTTTGTGTGTTGGAGGGGTTTTCTTGAGCTAATTTATCTTGAGAGTGATAGTTTCTTGACTCAGTTCAGCTGCAACTGGAATAGCATCTCTGACCATGCTCCAGTAAAGCTGTTGCAAACTTGCATCTGTCAGTCTCTTCAGTCAAAGCCTGTAAGACTCATCTAATGATAATGTATTTCATATTAATTCCCTAAACCTGCCTTTGTTCTCTTCCTCATTGTTTCGTAGGTATTGCTGGAAATTTAAATATCTCAGTGATCTGATCACTGTTGTTTGCAGGAGTCTGTAATCTCCATCGCCTTGTTTAAGGGAGATCTAAAATAATCAATGCTGAAGAAACCAGCACAAGAAAAACCCCTCTATTGTGCCTCCCTCTTCCAGAGAATTTATAGTTTCCCTTAGGTGCAGAACTACAAGAATCCAGTAAGTCACCGGGGAGCTTTAACAGAGCCTGTTGATGCATTTGCATTATTAGCATTATTACTTTATTTCATTTTCAGTCTTTGGCACATGGGATGTAACAGACTCATCGAGCGAGGGCCTCACGTAGCTGTGCCAGGAGGCAACAAAGGTAGTTTGGGGAGACAAAACTGTTTGCTTCGCTGACCTCTGCGTTTGGCTCCTAAGTAGGTTTGAATTGTATTCATGGCTGGGCATGTACTTGCAGGGAACACACATAACTCAGGCCAATTGTATGAGATTGGAGTACAAAGAGAAGCCCTGCTTAGGCTCTGACATTTAGCAAGCCAAGAGGTTTGCAAATGGAGCCAAGTCAATTGCCTGGCTTGGCTCTATGAACCAAAACACAAGCCTCGCCACTGGAATTGATTATATACACATGAAAAGAAAATACATAAAATGATACATAAGGTTCTTGTAACCTCCAAGAGCTGATGCCAGAATATGCTGGTTGGCTTGGTCCTTCCCTGGCTCAACACCACAAGTGAGCACAGAGCTCAGCCGAGGCCACACTCAAGTTTTCATCAGATTAACTCTTCAGCTCAGGTCAATGCTCCCCGTTTCGCCTGCTCCGAGATCTGAGTTTTCCCTCCAGCCCCCAGGGAAAGTAGTAGCTGGCTATAGGAATGCAGGATTTATAGCCCTTAAAGCTGGTGCAGAAGGTGCTGCAGCTGCCCACAAGAGGAAAGTAAACTGAATTAAACGAGATTAGGAATCTACACAACAGAGTAGCCAGGAGACCGCTTATGCTAAATGCGAAATACTTCACGAGCCAGCCCCACATAAAGTGTATGTTTCCTCTGCTGTAGATCCCATTTTATCTCTCAACACAAACTGGGATCTTTGGCTATGCATTTCTTCGTTTAATTACACTTCATAATTCCATTAGGAAGCTTAATCCGTACAGACATTGACTTCAACAACGAAAACCAGCAGGCACTGAAATGTCATATTTCTTGGAAGAACAGGAGTTAATAAGATTCTTTCCAATGCAAATATTTGTGCCTTTCTGTACTGTCTCACTATCCTCCAGAACTATACTTTTCTCTCAGTCTGAAGTATTTGGTCTGATTCTTTGCTACCATTAACTACCAAAGCAACATGTAACACTTTCAGGAAGGGCTCAAAAGCAGACATTATTTTACCAAATCTGGCTGCAATAACAGGGACACTCAACCTTTCCCTGGAAATGGGCAGAGCTAAGAACACGTTAAGCATTTTCCAGTAACCCTTGTGCAAGGTGCTATTGGAAGCTTTCTGAAATGATCACTAAAGAGATTGCCCAAAAAACAAATCAAGCCTTTATCCAAAGACCTCAAAACCTGAGTTACCTCAGCTAGGTTCACTTGTGGTCAAGCACCTTTTGTTTCTGAACTGCCAAACCCAAGGGCTCGAAGCAAGTCAGGTTTTCCTGGAGGGGAGAAAGAAGCAAGAGCCAGTAACTAGTATGCTACCTGTTGGAAAGGTTTCTAATCCCCAGAGTTTCTCAGCAGTAGACCTAGCATGTCCAGCAGCAGTGATGATACGTGGTTGTATTGGTCGTGAAGAGCCTGCAAACTCAGCTCATAATTTGCTTCCCACAGTAGGGCAGTCCAACGTTCAGGTATATCGTATCTTTCTCTAAGAACCAATCAGGCTTTCATGCCTCCTAATACAGGTTAAACGGTCTCATTTTAGGATTAGGCAGTAAAGACTCTCATTATAGTCTTGCAGTTGGCACCCTGTGTGCCTTCAGCCCAAGCTTGCTGCCTTTTCTCAGATGTGGCTGCTGGCCACATCACTCTTCAGCCCTGAATCAGCAATACAGCAACCTGCCATGGCCCTGAAGAGCACTCCCAACTGTTCTGAATATGGTTTTGTTGAGGCTGACTTCTTGACCCAAACTAAATACATATTTTTTTATTATCTAACAAGCTTTCATCCACCACCCCCCCACCATTCCCCCATTAAAACTCAACCTGCATTTTAACTAGAAAACTGTGACACGTGTGATGGGGTAAGGTATCACTTACATTGGATGTATCTCCTAGGCCAGTTCCAGGTGCTGGAAGACTATACATGTTGTTCTGGGAAACGTCAAACAGCTCTGGAATAGTCCTCTCTACCCACCAAAAACTGTCTCAGTGAGTAACAAACCCCACTAGGGCCATAAGCCACAAGGCTTCCATCCACTCTGGTATTTCATAGGTGATTGCTTTATGCATTTCCATTCAAAACACCTCAGTGTTTCATCAACACCTTGATGAAACAAAGAACTGTGAAGAAGCCAATCATTCCAGAGACAAGCTACATCCAACACAGCATCCAGGCTGCTTCTCTTGCTTCAAACACCTACTTACATTTCAAAAGCAAAGCCAACACAAGGAGAACCTTCTCTTCACAGCTGTTAAACTACACCCAGGTTGTAGTCTGGTAGAGCACCTACATGATGCCCTTATGATGGCCTTTCCTCCTTTAGACTACTCTGAACACCACTAATGAGTAAGAAGAAGCTCCACTCTCCCAGCACACTCTTCTCAGCCCACAAACTGCACGTGACTAGAAGGAAGTTACAAATGAAAGACAAAACACACCCCACAACACAGGACAAGCTACAGAATGTGGTTTAATATCAGCTATGGGTTAAGCAGATGTTGAGGACCTGGGGGGTGGTTGGGGGCTGCAGGTATCACTGCACATGCCTTATTTAAGCACACCCACAGCCGCTATCCTGTAAATAATGAGGCTCAGTAGCTTATGAAGCTAGCTTTAGGAGTAACATGTAAAAGTACTGTGATATGGGGTGTAGACTTGCTCCCTCCTACTCCATCCACATCCTTTGTTCCTATCTGTGTTGCTTCTTCCATGTTTTGGATGAACTACTGAGTTCCCAGGGAAGACCTGATCATTAACTATGTGCAAAGTGGTAGGCCACCACTGAAGTTCCAACTGGTTGATACTGTGGTCTACTCATATGGGTAAAGATATAACCTTTAATGTGTCTAAGGGATTTTGTCTTTATATTGTAGCTTCTTCCAGAAGAGGAAACTCACTTCAGCCAGCTTCACTGGCTTCTCCAACACTCCTTGTATATATATTTATTGCTCCAAACCTGAATTTACTATCAATACAGTTACTCCTGTAAGAATTTCTCTACAGATTTCAGAAACTCCTATATGCTGCTAACAGAAAGCAGGAGTTCAATAGTGCATTCAAACCCTCCCATTTAATTAGAGGTTTAGTATTTTAATTCAAACACATTTAATTTGAAAGTGTTTTTTGCCTTATAATAAACAGATAATAAACAGTTTCTTGGTTTCCTACAATAAAAAGAGAAAAGACTGTAAACTTCAAACTTTTACAGGGGCTCATGGGACTGTTCTTTAATTTGTTCTTTGGCTGTGGAATCCATACTCATTAAAAGTGAGAAGCCGAGGTCTGATTACTATTTGGGCTTTTCAAGTTTGCGTTTCTCCCCTCCAAATGAAAGGTAGAACAGGCGGATGGGCTTTCATTTTCTGTTTCTAGACACTATAGGTTCTTGCTGCAACGTGGCACCAAAATGTGATATTTGGATTTCCTTGGAGTGCCCCGAAGTGACTAACTACATGTATTTCCTCACAGAAAAGCTCTTTAACAACAGTGTTACACTGAAGATGTAAAATATCTTCAATATTTTTACAAACCATAAACATCGGCTACTAAGTGCTAGAAAGGGCAGTAAAACAGACCAACTCTTTCCTTGCAATGAATCATCCTGATGTGCTGATGATCCAAATATGTAATTCCTTCCCTGTTTCCTGGTATTTTTTTTCCTGCAGAAGCATAATATATATTGAGTTACAGACACAAGTGGAGATTAGATTCGTAACATCTAGCATGGGATAGCCAATAATCTAACCTGTGGGGTGGGAGAGGGCAAGAAACAATGGAAGTTTCCATCTCCTCATTTTGCTCTTGGAAATAAGATGTAGTATGTAAGGCTGTATTTTTGAAGATGCTAAGCTTCTGTCCATCCTAATGTTGTGCTATAGAAACAAGGATTCTGAAAGCCTGAAAATGGGGATTTTAGCTGATGGTAGGGCAGGAGTAGCAGAACCAGGATCCACATGCTGGGGGGGTGAACAGCTTTATGGATATCCATGTGGATGTAACTGTATCCCTGCAGCATCTCCCTGCAGATGCAGCTGCTGGCCCTGCCCAAGCAGGGCACACCCTTGCTCCCGCTGTGGTTTGCCAATTCTAAATGTCGAGCTGTCTGCTCCCAGCAAAGCAAAATAAAGCCTCCCAGTCCATGAGCAAATCAACAGCACATGTACCAGTTTGCACTCCGTGTCCCCCATGACTCTCATTGGGTTTGACCGTAGAGCTCAGAACGTCTCCTGCTGTAAAGGGTGTTTGGGAACTCTGCTTTCTCCTACAGCTGGGAAAAAGACCTTAAATTACTGTTGCATTAGAAGCTGTTATTTCAAAACTTCTTGTTTTCATTTCTAAACAGAACCATAATGATCCAGCCAACACTCCCAATGCAGACACACTTGAGGACAAAATAGTTTCTGGAACAAACCATACCTTTTAAGACTTCCTGGTAATATACATTGCTGTGAAGGCAAATGTTGTTTGAATCCATGTTATAAATTGCAATAAATGTTGTTATTCTCCACATAAAGACTTCAAAAATAGAAAGGCATTATATAGAATCATAGAATCATAGAATAGTTAGGGTTGGAAAGGACCTTGAGATCATCCAGTTCCAACCCCCTGCCATGGGCAGGGACACCTTACACTAAATCATATCACCCAAGGCCTCGTCCAACCTGATCTTGAACACTGCCAGGGATGGAGCATTCACAGCCTCCCTGGGCAACCCATTCCAGTGCCTCACCACGCTAACAGGAAAGAATTTCCTCCTTATATCCAATCTGAACTTCCCCTCCTTAAGTTTGAACCACCAAGTGTCTTATTTCCATGGGATCAAATGAATCCATCTCATCCTGATTTCCAACCTTAATCTCAAACATTTCTTGAAGGAACTAAAAACTATGTAAATATGGACAGTCACTGCAAATATTGACATGAGCTGATTGACATTATCAAGCGATCTCTTTGCCTCAAGATATCGAAAAGAAACGGAATCATTTCTGACAAGCTCCTGAAGAAATGTTTAGTTCAAATGAAACCATATTTTTCTGTGAAAAGCACTTGAGAGAAGAATCTGTGCCTCACCCATTTAGTACAGAGCCCTTACACAGCTCATTAACAGAGGGGAGCCGTTTGCTATGCTGTGGCTTTCATTCTGAACTTGGCTATTTTTAGTGCCCTGTCTCAGGACTCGGTGGTAACCGGGGGATTTTGCTTTCTTTTTCAACTATTTTGGGGTTTGCTGTAATATGAGTCATTTGTGCTGTACGCTGATGTTACTGCTGTTTGTAAACGGTGGATCTTGTGCAGTTCCTCAAAACTAGAACAGGTTTTGCCCAACTACTGCCTCTTTCCTTTAGTTTTTCTTTCCCCTATCCCCCGTGCATTTAGCTACACACTCAATTCCATGTATTCTTGCAAATGTAAGAGCAGAACATTTAGGAACCACAGCACTTTCAGCTGCCCCACCTCATTCTCACACCAGAGGTTTCTAAACTACTCCTTACAGTCAGCTACTACAGATATGCATGAGCAGCAAACCACTGCTGCCTCCAGGGCATGTCTTGTCTCCATCCTCATTTGCAGCGTGTTTTCTCAGGGCAAGTCACATGGGGGTAGATTCTGAGGCTGTTAATTACTTTTGCAACATGGGTGTACTGAAATCGGGAAAACTCAAAATAGTATAGAACAGGAATGAAAGCCACATCAGTTGCACACAGAAAACCAACAGTGTGAATGCTTTTTGAGTTAGGATGTCACATCTTAGCCCTAGGGTCAGTGACTAGTTTGTGCAGCCAATGTGGGGTATATGCCCAGGTAGATGGATGCATGGATTTCAACTTACAGACTTTCCAAGCTCACCTTTAAATATCCCCCCTCTCCTCCAAGACTGGTAAGGCCTCTTTTGCCATAGAAGAGGCCTTGCAATGCTTCCACTAAGACTCTAGCAGCTACACTGAATGTTGAGCCTCTGATGCTGTATCAGCATTTCTGCTTCCATGCTAAAAACTGGAAGTGAAAAGCCAAGAATCTTGTTAGAATAAACCAGAATCAAGAAGTGTGGAGCCAGGTTGCAAAACCAGGAAAAGAAATCAGAGGGAAGTAAGTGACCAAAAAGGAGGAAGAAGACGGTTTCTAAATAATGCTTGTATTTGCCTGACTGGGTTGCAGAGTTACCAGTTAACCAATCTAATAGAAGGAAATCTACATTTTAACCCTATTTCTTATGGCAATGCATGGAAACATAGAATCATAGAACCATAGAATGGGTTGGGTTGGAAAGGACCTTAAGATCATCCAGTTCCAATCCCCTGCCATGGGCAGGGACATCTCACATATCCTGTTTGAGTCATTTCTACCCCTCGCTTTTTCTCTTCCCAAAGGCATCCATACTCATAAGAATAATGTGAAATTCAACTGGTAATTTTTTCTCTTCTAAAGGACAGAGCTAAAGAAATGGAAGATTATTTCATAACAGTTTCTCAATAGCAAGGGTTTTGATCTTCATAACGCTCTCCAGAAATAAGGCAGAGATTTCTGCTCAGCTGAATCCAGCTGGATGTGTGGAAAACAGTTCCAAATCTGCCAGAAATCTTTTCTTTCTCCTGATGCCTGTTAATTTAGTTAAAACAAATCAATTATATGGCCTAATTACAACTGAAATATATAATTATATTGTGCACTCAGTTCAGTGCATACTAATGAAGCAATCACCACCTTCTTATTAGTCAGCCTTGCAAACTAAACCCAAGTGAGAGCTGAAAGATGGTTTTCCGTGTCTTCAAACAAGGCACTTGCTCCATTCTTCATTTGTTTCTAAACTTGAAACTTGAGCAAAACAGGCAGAGAAGGTACACAGGATCATTATACATTCTTTTATATCTTCTTCTAGTAAAAATTCAAGGGGAATTATCATCCCCTAAGGGGGTTCAGCTCACTTAGAAATTAAAGACTATTTTTAACATATAAGTTAATCTTTGCCAAAAACTTTTAGTACATTAGCATAAAGTCAAAAAGAGAGTACACAGCTCCTTTAAAATTATGTTGCTATAATGTCTACCTCCAGGTAGGCTCCAAAACAGGTAGGGCTTGATGTTAAGAAATTGTAAACATAGTCTGCTGCTGTGTATTGACATATATTGGAGCCCTCAAACTACCAGTCCGAATGCCTGCTGCTATTTTGTAGGTAAATCTTCTCTCAGCTACATAAACATAACCCACATAAACCTACAGATCTGCCTAGCTGGAGGAGGAACAGTTCAAAACAACATCTGCATACTTTACTACAGAACATAGTTGGTGGAACACTTTACCAAAGGATTCTCATCTTAATACCACTGCAGCTTTGTCTACTTCCTCTCCTATTAGCGACCAAAGCCCAACATGCCAATAGTGTTGAAAGAGGTGGATTCATACAGATGTGGTCTGTGGGCTCCTTTGGTCCACCCAGGTAGTGGATGGAGATGGGGCAGAGCCCTGTCCACCTGTGTCACAACCGACAGACCAGCTTTCCTTGTCCAGCCACTCCTGACAGGAGCACAGCTGGGTCCTGCACAGATCCTTTCCTTCCCTCCTCAAGCAGTTGCTGCCATGGTTTTTGCTATGCCTGGTACTTCAGGCTGGCAAGCACCTACAGCATGAGGACGTGGTGGAGAGCTGGGTGGAGAGGCATCCAACAGCCAAGAAGAACAAAGGCTCAGAAGGGGTCTACAGCCCGCAAAAGCTGACATGTGGTAGAGTGACCCAAAACATAGTATCCTTAATTCACCACTACCTTGAACTCTGTAAAGACATATAGAATCACAGAACAATAGAGTGGTTTGGGTTAGAAGGGATGTTAAAGCTCATCCCGTTCCAACCCCTGCCACGGGCAGGGACACCTTCCACTAGAGCAGCTTGCTCCAAGCCCCTGTGTCCAACCTGGCCTTGAACACTGCCAGGGATGGGGCAGCCACAGCTTCTCTGGGCACCCTGTGCCAGTGCCTCAGCACCCTCACAGGGAAGAGCTTCTGCCTAAGAGCTCATCTCAGTCTCCCCTCTGGCAGGTTAAAGCCATTCCCCTTGGCCTGTCCCTACAGGCCCTTGTCCAAAGCCCCTCTCCAGGTTTCCTGCAGCCCCTTTATGCACTGGGAGCTGCTCTAAGGTCTCCCCTTCAGGAGCCTTCTCTTCTCCAGGCTGACCCAGCCCAGCTCTCTCAGCCTGGCTCCAGAGCAGAGCTGCTCTACTCCTCAGAGCATTTCTGTGGCCTCCTCTGGACTCACTCAAGCAGGTCCAGATATCCAGCTGCTTAAAGTGGCCATGCATTTTGGGGATTTCAGCTCATAGGGACAAATCTTCTCAATCTGTTACAGCCACCAATAGAGCCATGGTTTCCCAGCACAACAGCAACACATGATAGATTAATAATAATTACGACAAGGCACCCTTTAGACCTACTTGCATCAGAAGTGTGCAGCAGAGGATTTGCCCAGTAGGCTAAGAACCTGAGACACCCCCCACATATGTTTCTGCAAGGCTCAATATTGTTTCCTATCAGGAATGAGCAGCTCTGAACTCTATACCTTGGATATGTCCTCTGTTTTGTGATCACTCAAATACTTCATCCCACATCTAATTTAGATGAAAAGTATTTTGATGAGTGTGCTTTGCCTGCCTAAACAGAAATATTATAGCAGCTACTTAAATGGCAATTGATAAATGCATAAAATTACTACCATTCAAACTGCAAATCAGTTAGCAAAATCCAATGAAAGTTTAAACATTTCATTGCATTAATGATACAAACGCATAAATTTGCAGAGAACAGCATCCAGCCATTTGGCAGCCTTCCACTGTATTTACTTAAAGGTGATAATGCATTTAAAAAGCACTTGAAGCAGAATATGTATTAAGCGCTCCTAAACTTGCATAGATTTATTAGCACAAGCTTTTAGACTGTCTCTGCCCTGAAGCAAACTCGGTTTTATTTCTGCAGATTCAAAAAACCAGAGCAATAGATCATCTTAAGAAACATCAGAGAGGTCGATATGGTAGTTAGCTCTAAAATACAGTATTTCTTCATGACAAGTGTAATTCTGTAGCCTTTGGCTTGTATGTGACTGACAGATAGGGCTGCCTAAGAAATGTTGATGATATCCACAGGATGTTTCATTTACACATTAGTGAATAAATGATAGGTTGGGAAATTCTTTCGCATCGCCAGAGACTAATGAACTGACACTTGCAGCACCTGAAAGTGTCCTGATTTTTCAGACGGTGCCGGGATCCTGTCTATCTACAAGGAAAATCAGATGCCTTCAATGGTGCTGCTAGGCAGGTTTCAGATTCTGTGGGAAGTTTCAGCCAATGAACATTACTAATTCTCACAACAGAAGCGAGCAAAGACAGCAAGAATCTATCTGCAGGTATTTAATGGCACTTGCAAAAGTGTTTTACTGGCTTTGGGAGGACAGGGTGCATGCAAAATGAAATATCCTAAATACTGAATGTGTATCTCAGGATAAAGCCACAAGTTGGATATATGCTCACATCACTGTCTTCACTAAAGAGAGATCAGCAGAAGAGCTTCAAAAGCAAGCAGGAGGCAGGGCATAGGACTTCTCTCCGAGTTGGAATAAAGCAACGTGATTTAGATGGTTGGTCAAACAACTGTGTGTAGGGATTGTGTGTGCTGTGTGTCACTGCAGCTTGTGCTGCACTCCCATCTCTCCCTTTCAGGAAGAGTATAGCAAACAGTATTTGTGGCTGAGGAATTAAATCAGAGTAAATGCACCCACTGTGAAGAGTTGGGTAGTAGAAGTTGGGTTGTGGAAATACATGTGAAGAGTCCATACGCTCTGTTCCCATACATCAAGGCTCCTAAATGCACCTGGTCCTTAAACACAAAGGTCAGCGCCTTCACTTTTGTATAGAGGACACGGAGGAAGGGTGGCATTTCTTGTCACCCAGCAATAGTACAATGCACAGCATTCATGTTCCCTAACTCCCACGTCAGGGCTCTCTCTAAGGGCCACTATGCCTTCCTAAACTAATTAGTGTTCTTAGCACTTAGTGAAGATTTGTTACATGAACCTTCCCACTTCCCATCGGGATCAGAGATGCTGGCACTGTGCAATCTGCATCCTGCCATGGTACTGGCTTCAGGCTGCCATGGTAAAATCTCCCACTGCCTCATGCCCTGTACAGGCAGCAATGTTGAGTGCATGTGTAAACACAGCCTTTCTGATCTGCTGCAGATAGACACATCCTGCACTTGTGTTTTTGTGTCTGCCCTTCCAGGACAGACACCCTTCTCTTGGCTGTACAGGTTCTGAATGGGTGAGCTGGAATGAGCAGATGACAGAGATTTCTCTCCATTTCAGTGCTTTTCTGGCCAAAATCCTCTCTAGGATTCAACTCAGCAAGATCTCTAAATACAGCTGAGAGCAGAATTTGGCTCAAGGAGTGCTTCCCCATTTTATTCCCTACAGCTTTTCATTACCACCTTCTAAATCTGTAACGAAATCAGGAGTGTTTTTACGGCGCTCTCTATTAGAGGGTTGCTAATAAGTAGCTCCATTAAAAATAGTAAACATAAATCATTTATTCATTTTATGCATTGCTAAGTCCACTTGAGAGTATTTTTGGCTGAGCCAAGACACAAGTAAGGGTGTTTATTATTATCTTACTACAGAGATCAGTTAATAAGGCAGTTATGAGAGATGTTTGTTAGGAGGTTCTGGGGTGCCCGGAGGCTACTGAAGTCATTGTCTGGGGAAGAACACCACCGCCGGAGTTAGCAGGAGTCTGATGGCACCAAACCAAACCCCTCGAGGCCTCTGTCTGCCAATTAGCAGAAAGGAGAGAGCAGACATCAGGTCTGAGCAGGGGAACTGTAAACAAGTGAGCAGGTAGGAACTCCCAACGCAGCGGGGAAGTGTCTGGGGCCCCCTTGGAGGAGCCTGGAAGGGCTCAGAGCACGGGGAGAGGGCTGGGAGATGGAGAGGGAAGTGGGCTCAGTTTCCTTCTGCTCCTCCAAAGCAGCAGCAGCATTTTCTGCTGTCTCCTCAGGCCAAGGAACAGGGTTCTGCACCTCTGCAGCTGCAGGTCTGTCATCGCTCCCCTTGCCATCTCCCAGTTCCCTCTGTGGGCCCGGTAAGGTAGCATCATACCCTGATGATCCTAAAGGTCTTTTCCAACCTAGCTGATTCTATGATTCTGTTCCACAAACTGAGCACCTTGATGCAGCTCTGCTTTCTGTGCCAGCCAGACCATTCCTCTAGTATGAGGACCCCAAACACTTTCAGTCTCCCCAAGAAGGGAGTAGCTCCTTTACTCACTCTCCTGCTGCACCAGAAATGATTGACGTCCAGGCTGGTGTGGTAATGACCAAAAGCCATCAACTGTCTGACCGTGGCCGGATGGTCTTTGCTTCCACCCTATTTCCAGAGAGGTCGATACCACAAAAACCACTCTTGTAAGTGGTGCCTTCAATCCAGAGGCCAAGGACAGAATGTGTCTTAAGATTAAATGCTAAAGTTCAAGGCGAGCAGGAGAAAGGGGCATCTTCCTCTTCCCATATTTCTGCTTTTTCAGTGCTCAATAACTTCTATTTCCCACCCACCACTGCAACAGCAGGGGTGACAAGAGCTTAACACCCCCATTAGTGACTTGCAGAAGGGAGGTTAACCCAGTCTCCTAAAACCAAAGGAAAACCACAGCTGTTCGCCCTCAGTCTGGGGTGTGTCAAGGAACCTGTCCATGAGGGAAGTGTTTCTGGTTATGAATTATACACTGCAAAATCCCTGTGGCTCTGTCACAGATGCCCTTTGAGGTGCTCCAGGGGTAGCCTGTACCAGAAGCTAAATTCTCCCCGTGGGATGGAAGAAATATTACAGTAGTTGCTGCAGAAGGGAGGGGAAGAAGCCACTTTCTGATGTACTTTAAAGCCAAAAAATCTGACTCCTTCTGTCCAGCATCAACAAGGGATGATTTTACGTAGCTTTCAAACACTTAAACTGATTTGCAGCAGAGAAACCATCTAAAAAATGCAGACCTTTTTACTTGTCCTCCCCAATCCACCTAACCCTCAAAACATGGCTGTATGAGAGATATCCCATTTAACTTGTGCATGGGAGACCCTATTTACTTGAGAGTAAACAGTCCAAGAGCATATCCCAGATCTGACAGTTTAGGATAGTACCTGAAGTAGAGGACTGTTCCTTGTCAGTGAGGGAAATATTGTCATTCCCATTTTGCAGCTGGTAAATTGAGAAAGAACGGGCTTGAACAGCTAATCCAAGCACACAGGAATATCTTAGCCTGAAAAGTGAACCAGGATCTCCTGACTTCACCCAGTGGGACTGCTGTTGGGCAGATTACCTTTTTGTCTCAGGAGATCCAGTAAAGCTTTCAACAAATCTAGCGTGAATGACCCAGAGCTGACGTGTCTCAGGGAGCTCTTCCTGCACTGCAAGAACATAGGTGGAAAATAAACATTAGATATATCCAATTCATTATTTAATAATCTATTGGGGTTTATGCTGGAAGAGCTTACTCAGAAGTGCAACCAGATTTCTATTGGAATGAGAAGAGCAGCTATCTGATCTCACCTCTGGAATTCAGCTGGAAGCAAGAAAGCTCTGTCTGCATTCCTTCGACTCTTCTAACCTATCTCTGTGGTGTTGTTAAGTGCAGAGGCTGTGCTCTCCTTTGTACCTCTTCAGCACCTAGCTTGGTGAGAGCTGATTTCAGATGGGAGCTGCCCTGAAAGCAATATAACAAAGAACAACAGTAAGTTTCATTTGCTCTGAAGAGCATCCCTCCTTGGACAACCATTCCCTGACAAAGCTCTAGCATCGCTCTGCCTGGAGAAGCTCCTCCTTGATACAGACAGTGAGACACTGCAGAACCACCATACAAGAGAGTTCAGCAGACACTTTACAAGACAATTCACTTTTAAAGAGATTAGGTTGATTCCTCTCCATAAATTCAGTAGCTACCCCAACTATACCTCATAGTGAAAACTATCTGACAAGAGCCATGAATTATATCCAGGGTAAAATGTTACATTAAAACACAGATAGGGGAACTTAGGAAGTATGTTTTTTTGTATGGATAAAAACCAATTCTGCTTCAAAAGCAACTACTGAGCCATTTTTCAGGTCAGGAACTTGAAGCCTGGGTGTTATAAATCCCTCATCAATGTTTCCTTACAGCTATAGTAGCTGACACATCTGAATCACTGGCAACTAAAAGCATGCCAGAAGAAATGAGCACCATCAAAACACATCAGGAGGAGACATATAGCGATTGCTTCTCTAATGCACCTGACTGCTGACGGAACAGTATTAGCTTGCTTTCTCCGAGAGTGGCCCTGTGTAAAACGAGTTCATAATGAACAAATGTCTGTCCATGAAGGAATTGATTTAAGTGTATCAATTGAAAATTAGCCCCCCCTATCACTAGAGGGATGGTTTGAAGCATAATTAATGTGAAAAGCTTAATAGCATTCTTCTTGAGGTTCAATCAAGGATCTCTGATGGTGGTGCATGTGCACCGCTCTGCACACTGAGTGTAAATGACTCCCTCTTGCTCTGATCCATTTAAGTGGCTGTAAAATCTTGATTAGATCCATGTCGGGTGGGTTTAGTTCAGAACTGCCCAGAAAATTATCCCTCCCTCCCCCATAAAACATTAGCATTTCATTAAAAAAAAGATGTTGATTAAGCAAATCATTGTGGATAAAATCATATCCAGGGGTTTGTTTCTCTGGTGAAAAATGCATGTGAAAAGGTCATGTTTATGTCTAGATTCAAACAGACAACACATCTGTTGTTAGCATGTTGATCAAGAGCATTGTTTGCTCTAGATGATAATCCATGTTAAATCACAATCAAAATGAGGTTGTAACTTTAATATGAGAAGGAAGAAAGTCCTAGAGATTACTACTGTACTATCGCTAAGTGTAGGAGGTATCTGCAAACATACATGTTAGGGACACGGGTTTCGATGTGTCTTGTAAGCTGAAATACCCTCAAATGGAGGTCTCAAGATCTTCTGGGTTTGAAGGTGGTTTTGTCTCATGCACACAGAGTGCTTGTTATTTCTGTTCCTCTCTGCTCTGAGGCAAGGAGATTGTTCTTACACGCTCCTATCTTCAGTGAACGTGTGTGATGTTCTGACAAGGAAGGGCACATGAGGCTCTCTAGAAAGAGAAGAGCTTGGGGTCAGCTGTGGGGCATCAGGATAATTCATCATGATAACTCACTGCCCAAGACACAGAAGTCCCCAGGAAAAAGCATGGCAAAGCATGAGCTGGGGGCTAGGAGAATCGCTCTGGCACGTGGTATTTCACAGATCTCTGTCCCAAAGAACCCATTTTTCTCATTCTTTCCAGAATTCTGTGATCCTGGCTTGTAAATAATGAAGTCTGAAGATGTTGTGTCAACAACTGGTGTAAGAAACACTAAAATTCACTATTTCTTTTCAAAATCTGAATTTTCCAATTTTGGAAGTTTTTGGAAGCATTAATATTCCATTAAGTTTTGGAAGCATTAATATTCCAAGAACACATGAGGACATTCTGCCAGTCTAAATGCATTCATATTTCACTTCTATGATACCACCAGAGTTTAAAAACCAAACATGTGAAGAAGTATTTTAGTTTATTTTAAAAGAAGATCTTTGTGGGTTCATGTTAAATGATAATGTTTGAAGAAATCTGGGCTGGTATTAATCATTTAAACTACTCATTGATTTAAATACAACTGTACTGATAGATGAATATGCATCTATTGGTCACATTAACCTGCCTTCATCAAAAAGTATATTTCATGTAATAGATGAAATGCTGCAAAAATGAGTCATTGCCTTCTACAGCTAAAGTAAGACCTTTAGAAGAGTGAAATGATGGAGGATTTTTAAAAGCCATGTTCCCATATTTTTGGAATACCATGCCTCCATTTTTAAGGCTTGATTTCTTCTAAGTATTTAGAGATCCCTTCCCACAGCCATTCAAAAGAGTATTGAAAATTCAGTGCCTGATTACTCAGTTCTTCATGACTTGGGCCCTCAGAGCCTTCTGAAGCACCAGTGACTGTCACATCAGAAAAGAGGAGCGTGTATTCACAACACTTTTCCTCAGTACACTGGAACTAAACCAGTCTTCAGTGGAAGAGCATGAAGCTTGGGGCTCAGTTCTTCACTTCTTACTCTACCAACCCCAAACAGGAGCAGCAGGATGGACAGAAAGGCATCTTCAGGCTTTCAGTATTCTCCTTAGCTGCTGCAGCAGTTTAAACAGCTGTAATTTCTATCACGCTCACAGGAGAAATAGGAAGCAGTAATCTGCTTTGTAGCCACAGCTCCTATTTCACGTGTTCCACCCAATGCCATTATTTAAAGGTTGGCTTGTGCAACTTCTCTATTTATTACTCGTTTGCTTTTCCTTTTGTTGCAAGAATCAAGCTGACAGCTAAACACACGTACCTACATTATGAAAGCATGCTCGGCAAGAAGAAGCTAATGGAGATGTCATACTCTTGGCCTAAGCCCTGAACACTGACAGAAATGCATGACAACTGTTGCTTCCTTGAGCATGACAAAGATGCCATAGCAGGATTGCAGGATACAGGTACCTGTGCTCCAGCAGCCTCACATTGGACCAGGATCCAGGCTGCAGCAGCATCTGTAGTAGACAAGTTCAGGCAGATGACAGGATGAATCTGGGGAACAGAGAGATCTTTAGTTACTAAAGAGACCTTTGGTAAGAGGTTAATACCTCTGAGTGTGCCTTTTTGGTTAATCCTGGCATGAATCGTAACATGCCAAGGGAGGCAAGTGCATTCCTATCCCATATATTGCAAGAGAGTCTCCTTGGCATGGTCAGAGCCACCACCACAGCCTCCCTTCCCAAAATGCAGCCTGCACATAACAGGGAGGCTGAGGTGACAGGTATCACAGACAGGACTGAACAGTGTCTTACTGCAAGGTTCCAGCAAACCCAAGAAGGTGTCTCAGCTGGAGGACTCAGAACCCACCACATTATTGCAAGGGGATTATATTATTCCTGATGCAGTAGGAATAAACCCCATTCTGTACTGTCATATGAACACAGCGGAGCCTTTTTTTTGCACAGCAAAAGCCTCCAGCCACAACAGCAGCAAGAATTAAAACCACCCTCACAAGATATCCAGATACAGTATATGTTTTATCATTCTTCTGCAGACATATGTTTTGTGTGACTTGGTTCACTGATTTCCTTTTTGTTTTCAAAAGCTAACACATGGCCCTGAACACAAATGACACTTAATGTTTTATTTGTTCAACTCAGTTAAAATCACAGCACTTGTTTTGTGGAGCTTTACATAATAATGTGCTGGTTTGTATGGCTTTTATGTAATTTAATTTCAGTAAACTAGCCTGAAATAATTCAGAAAGTCCACAGGGAGTCTGTGAATTCAGTGTTAGGGACTTGCATTTTGCACATGCACTCATGTCAGGCTTAAAATTCAACTGGAGTGTGGGAGTTAGTTGCTTCCCTGTCCCTATATGGAGCTAAAACCCACAACATGCAGCAGGATAAATTCTTCCATCTTATCCAGGACTAGAAGGGAGGGCTGCTAAACTGTGATGCTCAGCTATTCAAATGGAGAAGTGCTGGGAAAAGCGAGATGGTTCAAGAAAACCATCTTTAGAGTAGAGGTTTCAAAGAGGTGGGAACTGATTGTCTAGTGGAAGGCTGGTATTGCCTGATAGCACTGATGGACCCACTGGATGAAGGAGATATGTGACATAGGAGATAAAAGATGATGGTACCTGGCTGATCAGTCTGGAAAAAGAACAACAAAAGGTCAGCAAGAGTAAGAGACTGCATACACTGCCTGAGAAGCCATGAGCTGGAGGAAACCTGGACGTCTCAAAGATGCTGACCAAGCTCCACAATACGGCATAGAGCAGTGAGGAAACCAACGCAGGTTTCCTCATTTATTGTTTTGTCCAGGTCTGTTGTTAATCATTTCTGACAAACATAAAGCATCTCTCCTGAACAGATCCCCTCCTGCTGAACAAGGCTGGACCTCTGGGAAGGAGTGTTCTTGAATGGAGGGAAATGAACACAAGCTTTGAGGGTGAAGTCCTGGTTTGTGGAAGAGTAGCGCACATGGCTGATGTTCCTGAAATCCAGGGAAAATGCTAGTGTGACCACACAGTAAGGAGAGCCTAAGAGAGAGATGACCCTGAGTAATGGGGTCAAACACATCGGTCAAGTTGAGGTTGAACCAAGGGAGCTTCCCTGGGCACCCAGGCACTGCTGTGCTGTAGCAGTGAATCAGAAATGAGACAGAAGGGTCTCATTTGGGAATCTGACTTTGCTTTTACACAGAGGGTGAAAGAATTCCACACAGTCCCCCAAGGCATCAGGGGCTGTGAGAACCCCACAGTATGTGCCCAACTGCAGCAGTAAGGACCCACAGGACACGAAGGAGTTGGCTCTAGATCACCTTTGAAAACAGCAAATGAGTCTTTCTGAAATTGTTTCCCTAAACCCGACTGTTTCTCCTGGAAAAGAAACGAGCCGCCAGATTTATCACACTTAAACTGCATTTCTCCTCCTCCTCCTCCTCCTGCTTTCCTTCCTCTTTCTCCGCCTGTTCTGCTTTCATAGAGACAACGTATTGAGCAGTGGGATTCTGACATCAGAGCAGGTTGCGACACAGCAAAGCATGACGAGCAGAGAGGGAAGAGGCAGCACGCAGGCACTCACGAGCTCGTCATGCATTCAGTGCTGCTCGTCACCTGTGATGCACCCCGCGCTCCTCGCCCTGATAGGACTGCCACGGAGGGCTGTGTTCCTTCCTTCCTTCTTCAGCTGAAGCTATGCTGCAGTCCCGAAGGTTCAGAACTGCTCCACATCCGTGTTTTGAGTTACAGACAGTTCGCTGTGATACGCCTTTTTCTTGGCTCCATAGACAACATGACTGCGGCGGGGTTTGAGAGAAATCAAAGGCAGGTTTCCCTGGGAGATACACATCAAGCTGTGCCTGTGTCTCTGGAGTGTTGCAATAGAGCTCATAGCAACCAGGGAGAAATCAAATCTCCTTTCCATGGCAAGGGCTTGAAAAACAAAACAATTGGTCGTATCTTAAGAAACACAGCCTCAGAGGATCGGTTAAGAAGCTTCCTCTGTGTATTTGACCAGCATCAGGACCACAACGCCAACAGAGTCAAGATGAAGCCCCTTGTCTGAAGAGATCATTATTATACTTCAGATTCCTAGTAAGGTTTTAAGCAGTACTTTGCCAGCGAGAGGAGGGGGTAAGGGGAAGGTAATGAAGTGACAGCCCTTTGTTGTACCAAGGCAACTTGAGACTTTTTTTAGGATGTTATCCATCAGCCTGTCCGGCAAACCTCTGTCTGGTCACAATGTATCTGTCTGCTCAAACAAGCCTAAATAATGCAACGTTATATCAATAATTAATAGGCACAAAGGTCAACAAGTTCAAGATTGTTACAGGCAAATGAGAGCTGAAGGAAATGGCTATTTTCAGGCAGCTGCCAAGCCCGACGTGGCAAGTGCAGCTTTGCAAGACAGCAAAGGCAGGGTGTTTGCAGTGCCAGTGTGGAGCGCAGCACATGGGACACAGCTCTCCACGTTTACATCTGCTTGGTCCCTACTTACTGACTTATGGAAAATAGGAAACCACTGGGGTGGCACCTCCCAGGGAATAAGGGATCATTCCCTTGGAGGAAGAAGGGCAGAACCTACCCTTTGATTCATATCTTCACTGGAATTCCCTGTTAGTTGTAATTCCTCACCAGGTCACATCCAATACAGAAGCCTCCTGACATCACTTAGGGTCCAGGGACATAAATGCAAGACAGAGATTGCTGCTTCTAAAACAAGCAAACAAAGGAAGCAGACTATGATTGTGTAGACTTCATCACCTCCAGGTATGGTCAAACATCCACATATCCCATGTTCAAGTTGATCTGTGCATGCACACCCCTACACAATGGGGGTGTGTTTTATTTAACAATACATAGGCGACTAAAAACCTCAAAATAGGCACAAGTATGGTCGGTGTGAACACAGTATCTTGGTGAAGCAATTATACCATGTATGTTAAACTTGTCTTGACAATAGTAACTTAAATGCATGGGGAAAAGAAATAGATTTTGGCTAGGTTACTTTTTGGTTGGCCATTTTGGGTTTTGGTTGTTTGGGTTTTCTTTTTAAACACAGGTCTTGTATAGGAAAACATAGCAAACATCACAGCTACAGCTTCAGAAAACCACGGCCCACTTAGAACCAAGGGAAACTGAAAGCAGAAAAGAGAATCACAAGCTCCAAAGACAGTTCTAGTAAGAAGTCATTTTAAAAAGCAGATGACCGAGATAGAAAAATCCCAAATTCATATTTACAGTAAACTTTGATTTTAAAGTTGTGAAAAGTGAGTTACTGAAGATTCTGTCACAGGGATTTTCTTCACAGTGAAGCCCTAGGGTATGTGGAGGCTGTGTTGTCCCCTAGCCTGTTTCTATAGAGAACACTGGCTCTGCTCGCTCAAGGAGTTCCACCAAGCTCAGAGGAGTGACACCAACAACCAGTGAGGTTAATACATGATGCATCTCTGAACTAAGTGGACTCATAGCATACAGTCAATGCTCTCAAGAATGAGTTAGGAAGGTTTACTATTTGCTGCCTTTAACAGAGCACGTGGCTTTTGGGTTCAAGGGAGTTTCTGACCCACCAAGGAATCCACCTGTGGTGGTGGCTGAGTGGGGCTCATCTGAATCTGAATTTCCATACCACTGTAAGCTTTTACAATAAATACCAACACCATTTATTGCTGTAACTTCCCTCAGGACAAGTGGTACACATTGCCTAAGGAGAATGGGCCTTGGAAAGAGTAAGGGTCTCTGCAACCCCAGGCAGTGACAGGAGCACGCAGCTCCTAGTAAAGGCAATGTCCCCATCCTCTCCTAGTCCACTCCCAGCTTTCATGGGAGCAAAACCAACTGCTTGTGAGCCCCATTTATACCTCTGAAATCCTATGGATGATCCCGGATATGTCTAAAGAGCAAAACGTACTCTGAAAGCATCTGCAAGTGATTCTAAGCTGCAAGACATTGAATAGGAAAAGGAAGTACCTGGAACGTAGACTTAGGTGGAGTGTAGATTTTCCAAATTAAATCTATTACAGTGCTATAGAAATGATCAGATGAGAGGACTCCTGGCAAGAGATGTCGTATGTAATTTTATAAAGAGCCTTAGGGACGCAGACACCCAATTCCCTTTCATTCTGAGTGGCTCATTCCCTTCTCCTCCTTTGAACATCTACCCAGGTTACATGGGATGTCATTAGGTTTCCTGCTTCTCTCTTCAGGGTAAAACAATGAAGGCCATGTTTTTTTCCAATGTATAGCATTGGATTTCCAGGGTTCAGTCCCAAAGTGAGGGCAGCCACCTCATAGTTCAAAAGTAAGGAACAGGGTGCCCAGAGAAGCTGTGGCTGCCCCATCCCTGGCAGTGTTCAAGGCCAGCTTGGACACAGGGGCTTGGAGCAAGCTGCTCTAGTGGAAGGTGTCCCTGCCTATGGCAGGGGGTTGGGACTGGATGAGCTTTAAGCTCCCTTCCAACCCAAACCACTCTCTGACTCTATGACTCTATCATAAAGACACCTTTCCTTTAACTTAGTTGTCCTGGAATCAGAAAGCATCTTCTATCACTACACACAGTCCTTGCCATCTTCTGACTCTTGTACAGTTCTATTTCTCTGCCCCCTCACTATGCCAGCTCCATGTTTAATGTACAAGATTCCTCTGTTCTTTAACTCAAAATAGCTTTGAACAATTTAGACAAAAGAACTGAATTTCAGGAGATACTGTATTGTCACAGCAGAAAATTGGTGGTCAGCAAATTTACATGTTTCAGTTTGAATGTCCAGTTATTTGATCTCAACTCCTTTCTCACCCATATGGTAGGAAGGATTATTCTTCTATTCAAGCCTCACAGTCTTTTAATGGATTTAGGGCACAGCTCTTAAAAATGTATAAGAGAGACAGGCATTGCATGATTTTGCTATGGATATTTTATGAGCACGTCTGGGTGCATGCTGTGTGCTTGAAACAAAAGACTGCACAATTTGCTACCAGGGCAGGATCTGTGTTATTATGTCTTGCTTTCAAGGCTTCTGAGAAGTCTTGGGCAAGAAAAACCACCAAACAAAGGCATGGGAGAGACACCATGATTTAGTAAATGGGTCAAGACAGCACCGATACACTGCATTCCTTGTTATTAAGAGCTATAATTCAGTCATTTGCCAGAGAACAAACCCAATTTAGGAAGCAGCAACTTGGCCCTTTGTTTTTTATTGGCTGCTATTTGGGGGTTGCATTTGGCTGTTAACTGACTCTAACTACTACCTTGAATAGGTGATACCGGGACCTAGGCGGCTTTTACTTCTGCACCTGCAGCAACCATCATAAGGTATTTTGGTACCAAGAACCATTTCAGCCATTCTTTATCAAAGGAGTGATTAATCTCCATCTGGAGCATAGACCTCCATTGCTACTGGGCTGATTAAAGGCTTTGGTTAATGCATTTCAAAGTATCCAATTGGCAGAGAAGACAGCAATGATGTTCAGGCATCTGAATCTTTCAGATGTGTTTTCAAAGAAATACTCCTAAGGGAATCTGCTTTCCTGAGGAAGTGGGGTGTGCTCAGTACTTGGTACCTTCCCATCTCCATCTTGACGGCATTCCTTTGACACATCTTAAGTGTGAAATCACACTCACCAAGGCCTCAGTCTACCAATGCATACGAAATGGTTGGGTACAACCTCCAGCCCAGCAAGTCATGACAAAGGCTGACCGCCAGATGCTGGGAGGGCACCCCAGATCCAGACCTTCTCCCTTTGGGAGAGTTTCGACCGTATGCAACAGCAACAACCCGAATTCTCTATCATCAACCTCAGCATGAGATCGCAGACACTGACAGGTGGTTTCTCTGTGGGTTGTAATCTCATTTATCATGGTGGCCCTATATACAAGAAAGGAAGCTTTAAAACTCTTGCAGTGCTTAATCTATTCCTTGAAAACGATAGACACAGGATGGAAGTAGGGATACACAATCCACTGCTCATCAGCATTTCCACATCTACTTCTCTCACCAGCACTGCAAATACAGCAAATGCTATTTGTATTTTCTTTATTCTATTTATTCAGTTTTCACTAGTAGATAATAAAGAGCAATACACTCATGCAGTGCCTTACAACTGGAGAGCTGAAGGAAACTGCAAAGCTCAGTACCATTAACATGTACCCAAATTCTAAATGCCAGCACACGCATACATGGGCAGCACCTCATCTACAGCTAAAAATGTCAGTGCTTTTCTTGTTACCTTACTCATAAATGGACTTTTAAAGAATCAGCTCTGCCAGAGCTATTAATTCAATCTTCTGTTTGAGTGCAGATTCATCACCGGAGGGGCACAAAGGAATTCTTACACATTACTTTACACATCACTATCTCATTTTTCTTATGGGGTGTTTTGAGTCTCTTAGAATATATTCAATGGATCCACGGTTTATACAGCAACCCCATCATAATACTTAGAACGTACACAGCCTTTTGTAAGTAGTAGCTTTTATTATACCAAACACAACAACTTCTATTTGCTATTTATGGGAATGCTCTTTCTTAAGATGCTTCATAGTAGAGAAATGTAAATACCTCTGAAGTGGTAGTTTCTATAGAAACTTATTTTTCCAGTGAATTGTAGAATAAACAGCCTAATTTTCTACTTTGCTTTGAATCCCACAGAACCTGGAGCGTCTTTCCAAAGTGGCAGATAATAACACTTTGCAACTCTAGCCATTTATGTCTTTGAAGCTTGATGTGAATATGAACTATTTACCCCTTCACTTCTGTTTCTTTACTGGCACAGATTGCCCATAGATACCCCATCCCTGGCAGTGTTCAAGGCCAGGTTGGACACAGGGGCTTGGAGCAAGCTGCTCTAGTGGAAGGTGTCCCTGCCCGTGGCAGGGGTTGGAACTGGATGAGCTTTAAGGTGCCTTCCAACCCAAACCACTTCATTATTCTATGATTCATGCATATCCTTAGGTTATTGTCTCACTAAGAAGGGGAGATAAACCAGCAGGTAATGACTTTAGATAGAATAGGGATCACTGCCTAACAGCTTGCTGTGCACTCACAATTTTATTGCTGACTCTGTGACAGTTCATCTTGTCCTAAGCTTGGAAACCATCAGTTTCACTCCCCTTGAGAGAAGCTCCCTCTCAGTAGAAGCTCTAGAGTAAGGGCTTAATACAACCCTAAACCAGACAGCAGAAGCAGCAGCATTTTTTTGGAAGCTCAGTTGGTTTTACTCAATGGATGTGTGAGGAGTCAGCAAGTTCATCTCAGTCAGCCGTTGCATGGTGAAGCAGAGCATGGAGAAACATTGGGCTGGGGCTGGTTTGTCTACAAGGCTTTCAGATTTCGGGAACACTGATACTGTGAACCCATTTTACTTGGCATTGACACAGCCTGAAGAAGCTCCCACAAGAGCAACTATGAGGAATTTCTGTCATCCCCACATCCCATTAGGGAATGCTCTGCCCATCGGGTAAGTTGAGGATGGAAGCTGAAAACTTAGTTGGGCTGAGTAACCACTTCTGACATTTTTGTCAAGACACTTTTTTGCAGGGACAAACACAACAACACTTAAACCACAGTGTGAGTGCAGAGAACGATGCCCATGACCAATGCTTTCCAGTGAGGAACAGAGATTTGCATCCCAAGACTTCTCCCCACTGCCCTGGGGCTGGTTTTGCTCCTTAGTCTGCTATGGAAAGCTGCCTGAGCATCAGGCACTTCACCCCCCAGGATGTTTAGATGCCAGCTCTTCATGTGGCTAATTGTGCTGCACATCCCGGTCCCCAGTCCTGCACAGATGCCGCACGTTAGTGCTGAGATCAGAGCTGTAGGAGTCAGCCCTCCTCCACACACCAGATGGCTCGCTCTGCTGCGTTTGTTTTTAGTGCTTACCTATCTGCTCCTCGACTTCTGGTAGTCATGTGGATCTGAGAAGGGAAAAAAGAGAAGACTTCCCCAACAACTAACAGGAAGAAAAATAATCAAGAAGTTTCCTGTTCACATGTTATCTCAAAGCACAGAGACCATACGCAAGAAGCATTCGGAACCGACTCAGAATAGAGAGGAACCAAGAAACAGGGGCAGTCAGAGATGTGGAAAGTTCCTTGGTAGCCAAACAGCATGGACAGCTCAGTCAGTGCCTCTCTGCTCCAGAGGCAGGAGATGCACTTCAGACCAGAAGCTTACATAGTCCAGTGTTCTGGCTGGCTTCTAGTTTCACTGCAGAATGAAGAGCAGGTACTTTCCATCTGTCCTTCCTAAAGCAGCAGTAGATAAAAGATGGTGAAGCTGTCCCCATTTAGCAATCAGAATCTGATTTCACTCTCTCGCTTCGAGGAATGGACATGTTTTGATTCTATCTAAAGACAACAGCTTGTACGTCTGCACTACCTTTGCAGGAAATATAAATACATAAATAAAGAGCAACTAGTGCAAGTGAGGCATTTTACAAATGTGTGAGATTTCCTCTCTGGACTTCTTCAATCTGGTACAGTCCTACTAAGTGTTGTGATTTATTCTGCATGTTGAATGAGATCCAGCTCCTGGGGGGATGTAATTATGTCTAAAAAAGAAGTTCTCAAACTCGATTGCATGAAGACTTAAAGTGCAGCCCATCTGCAGTCTCAAGAGTCGCAAACAAGAAGGGAAATGGGGAGCACTCTAAAGGAATTTTTCATAAGCATCTTAGGAACACGTTGCAAAAGCCAATCTGTGGATACTTGACACAGACAATTGTAGTCATGCTTATATGCTAAAATAAAGTAGAGGTCATTTTATCCCTAGAGCCTCGGATCGTGTCACGGTAGCATTTGCACTGGTGGCTATCTTCCCGTGCTCCCTTTCCCATAACCCTCACTTAGGACGATAAGCAGGTCAGAAGCAAATCCAAAACATGATGGGATCAAAATTGCATCTTGTAATCAAGTTGTAGTGAAGTCAAGCAATAGGGGCAATGGCTCAGTTCACAGCAAGAGAGATACAGCAAAGTATCCATTAAAGATAGCTCTATAATGAAAACACCCTCAACCAACTATCAGCTTTCCCCTGATACTTCTTTTCCTGCTGCAGATCTTTCCCACCTCCTGCTTTGGGATTCTCAGTGCTACAGTCAATGCAATCAAAGAGCAGGCCAAAAGTGCATCATCTCTTCCAGACAGGGGTTTCAGTTTTGGAAGGAGCCAGAAAGACAAGTGTTACCCTAAATAGGCAAGCTGGGTATCCTCGTGGAAAAAGCCAGGCTTTTTTCTTTCCCCCCATCACTGTGTTTTCCTCCACTTTCTTCCTATGGCTAGGGCTTGATGAACATCCATTTTCCTTTTCTCCACTGCTAATTGTTGCTCCCACATCATGGTCCCACTTAACTACATCCATACCCTTCCCTACTGCAGAACCCCATTCTCCCTATCAGTGGTTTCACTTCCTCCCCCACTTCTCCCATCACCAGAAGCCCCATCTCCTCCTGTTCCTGGTGGAGAGAGCTTTGCTCCCCATCTGATTTGAATTCCTCCCTCTTTATGTGGGTGATGCATCATTCTGGGTAATGCCATTCTAAAAACTCTAAGGAGAGGGTAGGTAGACTCAAACCTAAGTGGGAGTGCATATGAAGTACAATGCTAGTGGGTGCCTTCAACCACAAGATGAGAAGGTCCCAAACTTCCCTGGTGTATAAACAGTGCCAAAGGGCTGGATGCTTCCTCATGGACATATGTGTTGATGGCAACACTGCCAAAACCAGTGCTGTGTTATAGATATGAACATATAACATTTAGTATTTAATATTCATCATTTATCATAATTACATGATATAATTACGTGATACCATAGATCAAAGAAGATTCAGAAATAATTTAGTTAGAATGATTATTTAGAAGAACAAAATGTAATAACTGAAGAAAAGTATTTCCATTCCATTGTAACATCTAGGGGGACAGACTTCTTACCATTAAATGCTTCTGTATCATTAACAGTGCCCTTTCGAAGAAGAACCACTGAATGTAACATTTTTCACCTTGTGGCTTATCAACTACTGTCTTTTCTGATGAAAGCAGAGTTTAACTCTTGTCTTAGCCCTGCAGAGATTATCTCAGCATATGTATCATCAACAAACCCCCCTTCTAATTACAGGGTGATTAGAAATAGTGGTCATATAGTCCCACTACAGCCCATATCTCAGTGACATTTTCAATCTCAGTCAAGATCTGATCCAAGGCAAGATATGGAATTTTTCCCAATGGACGTTCTTTATCACCTGGGCACATGAAACAGAAAAGCTGCAGTGTGAATTTGTCCAGAACTTGATGTGCTTAACGAATCGCATGTTGTTTAATGACTTTAATTAGAACACCTACATGTTTTGTTCCTGTTCCTTATGCAGCTCTTACATGTGACAAGAGACTAATTTTCCAACAGAGGAGGGAGAAGGAGAGGGAACAGCTTAAGGACTTTTAAGCGTGTCTTGTTTCTGAGAGGCAAAAATAATACCAGCAATATGGGGCTCTGTACCAGCTACGTCTTCAGTGGCTTCTTTAAAACTTGTTTAGCCCGTAATTGAAGGCTAATTTTCCTTATTGCCAATTCTGTCAGCTCACACTGACATCAGAAAACCCAACAGTGTTCTTCCTGGCTTGTGCTTCATCACCCGTAAAGAATCCTGAAAACTCCATTTCCCTCTGTGTGCATGAGTATGATCCTTCAAATTAGGGCTTTGGTTCTGTTTGTGCAATACCCCTTACGTAGCAAAATCTCTATGGTGGTTATGTACCCCACCAGTCACTCCATGCACTGGGGTGCCCTGATTGCTGCTCCAGCCATAAAGCTGCAGTTCTCTAGGCTGTAGCTCAACCGTGATTGAGGTTGGATGTGCAGGGATCCCCAGCACATCTCCCAGTGTCAGCTCTCATGTCACTGCACGTGCCTCTGGGATTTCAGTGGATGTAAGCTCTGCCTGCCTGAGGTGAGCACCTTTTGCTCAGGGAAAGGTGCATTACACACCTGCACTGCCACCCGACTTCTGTGGGTACAGATAGATCTCTTCCAACCACCTTTTATGTGCTTCCTGCCTGACCAGGGGCAGAAATAAGGAGCTATACAGCTAAACCCTCAAGTCTCTAAATATCTACTAAAGACCAGTGTAGAATCATAGAATCAACTAGATAGCAGAAGACTTTTAAGATCATCAAGTCCAATCACTACCCCAGGACTGCCAAGACCACCACTAAACCACGTCACCCCAAACAATGCATTATAAACAGCCAAAAAGGGCTCAGTCTGGCATAAAAATCCAACAGTTTGTTACAAGACTGAGAGGAAACTTCACCGACAGAAGGATGCTGTGTTGCCTCTCCAAGAGAGTCACCTCTTACATTGAAAAATCTATTTAAAACCAATAAAACATCTGTTTTCCTTTGGTCACGCTTTTTCTGTGACTGATCCCATCCCAGTTCAGATTCCCATGGTGTCATTAAAGAGACCACAAGTGACAAAGGAAGCAAAATACGTGCAAGTGTTACATATGAAAGTCTTGAGGATAAAAGTGCTCTCGTTTTTGAGCAATCTGACATTGCAGGGGTTTTCGCTTGGATTTCAGACAGGGGCTAGCAACATTTACAGTAACAAGCAGTTCAATTCTCACTCAAATCACAGAGTGATTCAGCACTGCAAGGAAAAGCAAGACTAAATGTTGTGAAGTTTTGACAAACCCAGCTGAGGAATGAGCAAGCGGGAGTCCAACTTGGAAGCAGATCCAGAGTTTGCATCTGAGGAGAGCTTTGCTGATGATATTTTGGAGGGGGTTTGTCACAGGGTAGTCTTACTGCAAAGTAAAATCCCATGTGTGTGCTGAATCCAGCGCCAAATAATTCCCTTCTGGGTATAAAACTGGTCGAAGAATTCCAGGAAGCTCTTCCTTACCAAGGAAGCTAATTCAGAGTCCCTAGATACATACCAAAAAGATAACTTTCCTTCCATGTTTCTCAATCTCAGGCACCTCTTTCTGGCTTCAGGGCAACTCTATCACTGTTTTCAGAGTTCTCATCTTTCACTTGTATCCACAAGACATCTGGCCCTGAGGAACTCAGGCCCAGCCTCTACTTGTCTCTGGCTTGGAATAACTTGTACTGCTTATGGATAGTGTTTCTTGAGAGCAACCCCTTAGATAACCTGCACACTCAGATAAGCCCCGGTTCCCTTCCTGCATCTCCTGACAGATCTGTTGATTTGTCCAGCTTCTGGAGGAGACACTTTGAAACCAGGAAGAGAGGGGTCAGATGAGGGGTATTGGAGATAAGGAAGATGGAGGGACCTGGGGGAGGGCAGGGAGGAGGTTACACAGGACCAGGGGCTGGAGCTGAATTGTACTGTAAGATACTGTGGGGCAAATGTGCAGCATGGCCTGCACAAACCCCTGTGACCAACACAGCTGGCAGATCTCAGTGTGAATCTCTTCACCTTCTACACTTTACATGCAAAAAGAGCATAAACATTGTTTTTCCCTCTGGTTAATTCTGATGCAAATAGAGGCAAGGTCCAGTTACACGAAGCTGTGCTCCCCCATCCAGGTTTACATCAAGTCTCTGCTTCACAGATACCAAACTGTGAACACATCAGGGCTGGGAAGAAATGCTTCATTCCACATCCAGGCTGGAACAACAGCCGAAAGCTGGCGGCTGGAGCAGCAGCTGGCATAACCTCAGATCTTCAGGAGAAGCCATCAAGGGACACTAAGGCTGATCTCTTCCTCTGCCTATTGCAACATATCTGCTTGGACTGGGATTCCAGGCCATTCCTTTACTGACAAACGTCAGCAGCAGCGTGTGATTTTGAAGGCTATTACATCTGTGTCCTACTCACGCGCACTCCAGAGGTTCCTGTTTCATATCCTGTTCTGACCACTCTCCATTTATCATGTGGATTAATTTCAAGTACACACAGGGTGGGGGAAAAAGTCGGTATGCCTGAAGATTATAAAAGCTGAGAATTTGTCAGGGGTTATAATAAAGCTTGGTGTTAAAACCACACTCCCACTACACAAATACACGTGGACACGAGGCACAATGAGTTCTATTTCAGATGACAGCTAAGGCACAAAAATAAGTGGTTTCCAACAACCTTCCAATGTGCACCTTTGGAGATCTCCTAACTTTCAGAGTCCTCACAAACATCACAAACTGAATGCAACAGCCAGTAACCTTTACTCATCCCAATGAACTGCATTGATGCCAGTCCTTCAGAGGCAGTGGATCTCTGTGAAATGGGAACATTGAGCCCTAACAGACACAAGGTCAATGAATTTGAAAGGAAACATTTTCAAATAGTCAGAACATAGAACCATAGAATCACAGAACAGTCTGGGTTGGAAAGGGCCTTAAGATTATCCAGTTCCAACCCCCCTGCCACGGGCAGCGATGTCTCACACTAGACCATGTCACCCAAGGCTCTTTCCAACCTGGCTTTGAACACTGCCAGAGATTTTACCACATTCACCACTTCTTTTGTAGGGAAAATCCTGTCTCTTACCTGTGAGAAAGAAATGTTTTCATTTCTAATAAACAGACCTTTTTGCATCTGAAGGCCATACTGCTGCATGGACATTGCTGCGACAGGGCAGCTACCACAGCCCTTTCTGCCATCAGAGAGCTCCTGCAAACCGTGCTGCCTACGCCTGCAGAGGTGGGATTTCAGGCTTCTATGGGGTGTCCTCAACTCACACCCACAAAGACTCAACATGCGATTCTCCCGACATGATTTTTCCTACCATCTACTGCTGTGCTGGGCACTAATCCAGGGAAGTTAAAAACCCTCCCCCATGACACCCACTCAGCACAACAGTATCTGTTTCCCAGTCCTTCTGAGAAGTGTGCCTGTTATTCTGTTCTAATATTGTCCCAAACACAACAGTATGCCCCTATGTTAAACAGCAAAGGAGGACAGTGACAGGACAAAGGGCTGTAAGCTGAGAGAGGGGAGATTTATGCTAGACATTAGGCACAAGTTCTTCCCTGTGAGGGTGCTGAGGCGCTGGCACAGGGTGCCCAGAGAAGCTGTGACTGCCCCATCCCTGGCACTGTTCAAGGCCGGGTTGGACACAGGGGCTTGGAGCAAGCTGCTCTAGTGGAAGGTGTCCCTGCCCATGGCACGGGTTGGAACTGGATGAGCTTTAAGGTCCCTTCCAGCCCAAGCCAGTCTGAGATTCTATGATTCTATGATAACTCAAACTAAGCATTTAACTACAGGCTAAAAAGATATCCCAGCTCAAACCCAACAGAGCACCTCAGCCACTGACTAGTGCTTGTGACCCTCTAGTAACAGTGATCACGCCAGGACTACATGATCTACATTCAGCAGGGCTACATTCAGCAATCACACTTGGAATATTCCATGCAACAAAACCCCAAGTGCGGGTTGTCCGGCTCTGGTTTTCATGCTGTAGGTTACAGATGTTTTCATAAACTAATCTGACTTGCAATCAGTAAATATGCAAGTCTGAGACACTTGATGTGGGAACTGTATTTCCCTGGTAGAAATGCATTCCCATACCATCTCCAAAGGGAGTGTAAGTCTTCAGTGAGTAATACAGTAGCCCTGCTCCTATAGCCTGCTCATATTGTCTCTGAGATTACCTCTCTCCACTGAGCAAGAAGTGCAACACACAGTTACTGCTGGTTTCCAGTAAGATCTGAGACCAGACCAAACTCTCTGCGTTACTGGGTTCATATTATAGTTTAATGTGCTACCGTGTGCTCCTATGAGCAATACCCAGCCCTTCTATGAGCTCTAAAGCTGCAAGAGGTAGAGTATATCCATTGTAAGGACTTGGTACTAGTTTCTATTTCAAGCTAATCTTCTCTGACAAACAGCATTTATTTAGCAGCTGGGCTTTAGGATTCACATGCATTTCCTCTCCGTCTCTCCAAGACGACATGAAGATCTTTTTTCTTCCAACTCCCAGTGTGAGATGTGCCTTAAAAAAATCTCCCGGATGGTTTAAATACCAACACAGGGATTCTCCCGAGGGAGAGAAAGAGGGGGGCGTCTACCACATGAAAAGAAAGGATCCCTCCTGCATCATCAGTTCTCCTTAGAAACTTAGAGGAGACTGTTCTGTGTACATAACAACACGGTCTCTGTTACAGACTTCTTTGAAGTCTGAAGAAAGGGATGTTGTGAAAGGGAACTCCTACAGTGTGCAGTGCATTTAGTCTGCCTTTAGGTCAACCCAGATGGAGGAGACAGGGCCCGCATGGCTTGCTTCACCTTCCTCTCTCCCCTTCTGGGAAGGGTTTCATCAGTGTCATAGAGATGTTCAAGGGTGCTGCTTTCTTGAAGCACAAACCCCCTCTTACTTCACTACAGGCCCAGCAGATCCAAGTGGATGATGGAGAAGGTTATTTGCACCAGTTTGTAGCACTTCACAACTCAACAGGTTGAAAACTGAATATGCAAATAAATGCATCTGAGGAATGAAAAAATATGGTTTTCTCAGACACCAAAAATGTTCTGCTCTTCTTGATCCTCATTTTTGTCTATTTTTCTGTTTCTTAGACGAAATCTTGAATAGTGCTTAGTTATATTTAACTGTTTCTAATGCACTATAAAGAACAGTGAAGAGCTTGCATCTCCCTGAACATCATAGAATCACAGAATGGTTTGGGTTGGAAGGGACCTTAAAGCTCATCCAGTTCCAACCCCTGCCAAGGGCAGGGACACCTTCCACTAGAGCAGCTTGCTCCAAGCCCTATCCAACCCGGCCTTGAACACTGCCAGGGATGGGGCATGACCTGCAGGCTTCAGAAGGCACATACCCCTTTAAAGATAAATCTGTCACTACAGAATTAGATATAATTAACAGAAGTCTTCACTCTCCAAGGGGGGAAAGAAGAGAGAGAGAGAATCACCACAAAATATCAGCCACAGATTAGACAGAGTATGAAAGCAAGAGATTAAAATGTGGATTGTGGCTCTTGTTCAGATATGCATTTTTAGTGGAGTAAATTTCACCTAACAAGTCATTTTTCTTCTGCTAACCAACCACTAGTCTCTGGTACTGGTGTTCCAGGTTACTGACTGGGTTGAAATACATGGGAAATGAACGCAGCGTGCAGATCCTGGATACCTGTAGTATTTGGGCGGCTGTTGACACAGCAGAGGCTCGGTGTACTCCTGCTGCAGCCATGTTTCCTGTTTCTATAAACATGCTCTGTTTGAAAAGGGGCTACTATGGGCACACATGTGCACTTTATAGCTAGTTTCGTGCCAACATAAATCAAGCCCAAATGCCATCTCGGTGACATAATATAAGGCTTATGCCTAAGGGAGTCCACATACATAAGTAAGTGGGTTCCAAAGTAATTAATTTGGGGAGTCCACTTACATTTCAATCTCACAAGCAGACAGGCTGCCCCGTGGTTCCCTTGGCTTTTCAGCGTCAGACTCCCCAAATTTCACTCTTCCATTTCCTTCACTTCCTCACCTTTCAGGGTCAGAACTTAACACCGCAAAGGGAAATGAAACAGAGAAAACCAAACCAAAACAAGCTGCGAAGCAGATTAAAGCCACGTTTGACATTCAGAGCTACACGGTTCCTTCTTCAGTTGCAGGTATGAAGTTGTAATAGTTATGTGGCCACAACGCCCAGTATAAACATGGGGGTTTTAACAAAGGAAGGTTTTAAATGCATCCTCACTCAAAAAATGTCACAGCTTTCTAAACATAGTCTATTTAATGTCCAAGTCAGCTGAATTCTAAGTTGCTTTCTTACTTTTGCTTAGAAATGGTCTGCAAAGTAGACAGAAACCCCCTTACACTTCCCTCAACCCTTGGTGCTCAAAAGGCACTGTCTCTGAGGGGAAGGTGCTTGCAAACCAAGCCACAGAAGTATATGCTTCTGCTTGCTAAGAGGGTGGACCTGTCTGCCCAATGTCTTCTCCTGCGTGGGACCGAGAGTACTGCCATCAGCCTATGGCTCTTGCAGAATTCCTGCTCTGACTGCACTGTTAAACAACTCTCTGCAGAGAACTGAACTTGCTAAAGACAGTGTCCAACTTCTTTCCCAGGAAAAGCAGAAAACTAATTCCCACTGCCTCCTGCAGAGGTGGGATCAAATGTAAGTGAAGAGACATGCAGTTAGTCATGGGACAAAACGGCCCGTCCAGATTCAAGAGGAAAGATGTTTCATTGCTTATCCAATTTGTACACACTGCCTGAGTCATTTAGCAGTTCATGGGATCGACCTTAAACCAAGGATTCCCATGTTTTTTGCAGCACGGAAAGACTCATAGAATCACAGAATAGTCTGGGTTGGAAGGGACCTTCAAAGGTCATGGACCCACCCTGCAATGAGCAGGGACATCTTCAACTAGCTCCAGAGCTGATCTAGCTGGAGCTGCTTCACACAGCCAACACAAAGGTTATTAGCTTGGTCCCACAGTTCCCCCTATAAGATGCTCACACCTCATGAGGAGTTCTGAGGGATCACAGTGTATGTTTGCAGATCCTAGTCTATCCTTAAACTGCAGTGTTTCCAGATTTGTTTGTGCAGTACTAGTGCAGAACTGCTTCTATCAGACAGACTGATTCAGCCTTCATGCTTTTTAAAGACAAGAGGATAGTGATCATATAGACATTTCCAATGAGAGCTCTTCTGGTCCATTTTAAATGTTCAACCTGGCTTTCAGAAGAGATTTCAGCCTTGCTTCTGATTTAGTCTGATGAATGTGTAGCAAGTTCCAGGGCTGCCTCTCTTCTTAATGCACCTGTTTCCAGGAGTTCCCACAGAGGTCATAATGGTCGATACATAATGAAGGAATACAAGAAGCTTGTAAGAGAGGACAGACTTCATGGACCTGATGAGAAACATCCAGAAAAAGACCATAAAAGCTACTAACAGAGCATAAGAAAGCATGGCAATGACTAACCTTTCCTGGTGAATAAGTGCTTACAGCTAAACCTTTACTATCCTACTAACCAGGCAGAAATGAAAGACCCTCACTTCCAAGGGGATTATTGCATTTCTTCTTTCTCATTTAGGACCTAGAAAATGAACCTTCAGAAAATGATGCTGTGGTTTTGAAAAGCCAGATACAATCTGCTGAGCACCAGCGGCTTTTTCTACACAGACTAAACAGACATCCAGCGCTGCCATGATCGGGAAGATCTGAGGGAGGAAGCAGATTTTGCTTCTTTACACTTGAAATTCTTCTTCTGTGCATGCCTTGTGCCTGAAGAGATGTAAACAGAGGGGGAAAAACGTGGCTAAAGGAATTATTCAACACAACTTACAAGTGCCTGTGGACACTCCTGCAGAGACTGAGAAAACATGCAGAGAGGTAGACTTCTTATAAGATCCTCTTTTATTTTAGAGGAGAAAATGATGTGTATAATTTTAATGTTATGTAAAGACGAGCAGGTAGAATAACTGAACAAAGGCATTAAACAGGACTAAACTTCCCAGTTATATGATTTAACTTCATTTGTGGTCATACAGGACCTTATTGCTCATGTGAGAAGACAATTCAGTCTTCAGAAGGACCAAAAGGAATGTTCACAGTTTTAAAGGGTGGGTCTCAAAGGTGAAACAGAAGCAGCTTTTCATCAAGTTGTCCCAAATTTAGAACCAAACTCTTCTTTTGCTGCAAGGCAAATGGATGATTCTTCCAAGCTGGGGATGGAAGAGTCCTGAAAGCAAATGCAATGCAGTGATCAGCCACGTTTAACACAGTAATAAATGAGATGAGAGTGGAGGAGTTACAGCAAATGTGCAAGTAGGACAGAAACACATGCATAGACTTGAGGCTTGCCTAAAGTTTTGAAGGTTTCAGGAAAAGAAATGTCTTCCATCATATCTTGTCTCTTGCTTTCATGAGCATTTTGCAATGTCCAAATTCTTACCAGCAAATTCTTACCAGCTAAAAAGAGAACAGCACTCTACTTTGCACATGATGGTATGATGCCCTATGCTGGTGAGATGATATCCTATGCTACATTAGGGATCTCTCTGCTCCTTCTTTTATCTGTGGTTGTAGCCACTAACAAAACTTTAACAGAAGAGTAAAAAGAAGTTTGCAATAGGCAGCTATGGGCAACTCTGACCACAGGAAGTTTCTTTCTTCTCCCTAGAAGCCAAAGCCTGAAGTCATTCCTGTGCCTTATACAACTCTTAATTATTTTCAATCCTTGCTGCAGTCACTGGAAGTGTCCTCATAAACTGGATAAATCCACCTTTTTGAGGGCTTTACTGAGTTATTCCTGGTGATATCTTGTGGCAATTGATTTGTTTAAAGATCCAGGTATCTTCGAGGATGCTTTAATCAACAGCAGATTCTGGCCTCACCACAAAGCTCCTGAAATTCATATGTCTTTAGTCCAGATGAGCCACTTCAAAACTGCAAATAGGTACCCACTGGAGGGGCAAAAATGCAAGAGTTCCCCCAACCAGCTGGTAAATATGTGGCCCAGCTCCCTGCCTACCGCAGAACTGGGAAGAGGAGGTCTGAATCCAGCCAGTTGCTCTTCCTTACCCTGCTCCAGGCAGCTGCACCCATCAGCCACCAACCCAAGGAGACACGCTATGGAAGTCCACCTTCTGCTGTCCCTGGCAACCAGCTTGTGGCTGTGGAGAAGTCCTTCAGCAAAGAGTGAGGAATATGAAGGAATTGGGAATACACCTTGCAGCTTCTGCTACTCCCAAATGACGTACTCTTAGGGAGAAGGGACAAGCAGCCTGAATCACTGGTGTTAAAGTTGGGGGAAGAGGTCGAACAAGTCTTGAAGGCTATGTGGGTAGACAGGGGAAAGAAAAGCAGAGAACTTCTGGTATAGATCCTTAGGTCAGTATAATCAGCAAAGGATCATGCAATAAGACAGGAATGAAATCATGGCTTGAGCAATGATTCTGTGCCACCAATGAAATCCTGTGGGGAATAGTCATTGAAAGGGTAGGCTTAGCCTGGGCTTTTCATACTTCAGAGCACAGGCAGTCTGAGGGGAAATGATTTATGAGGACAGAGCTAAATGCTTATTGCTAGGTTAAACAACAAGTAATGGCAGACATAACAGTCTACAAATACCCATAGGAGTAAATGTCAAGGAGTGTGAGGAATTGTTTTGAACAGCAGGATATATTTCCTGAGGCTGAGGTGCAGTGGCTTGTGATGCACTTGTCCAAACAGCTGAAGTCCTGGTGGTGGGGACTACTAGCCTGGGCAAAGCAAAAGAAAGGCAAGGAACAAATCTGTGGTGCTGGACAAGTGAAAGAGATTATTCAAATCCATCCCACGTTCAGATGAGCTCCACATCTCCATCGCAGCAGAAGCTATCTGCAATGTTCAGCAAAGTGTATAGTTGGAGACAGCATTCTGGAGACATACTGCAACTGCTTTTCCCTTTAGGATTTTTGTGAGAGCAGCAATTACAAACCTTATTTAATCAAGGCAGTTTCAGGTTGATTGTATAAATGAAGAAGTCACACAGCTGCTATTGCAAAGGAATAAGCACACAACATTACTCAGAGCTAGAAAGACTCTCCACCACAGCAGTTTCATTACAATTAACATCAAATTTATCCTGCACAGAGGATGAGTGGTAAAATTGCACCCTATCTCATGCCCACTTAAGCCCCTGAAATAGCTCTTAAATGGACTTGACCTTCATTCTGTGTTAAGCACCTGTGTAAGGGGTGAGATCCAGCCCAAGGCCATGTCACAGTAAAGGTTTCAGTGGAAGGCCTGGGGGACGTGCCTGATGCTCCTTCACATGGGAAAAAATCGCTGCTGGGAATACACTGAGCAAGAGGAATGCAGGGGAAAGGGAAGGAATGCCAAGCAAAAGGCAAACAAAACAAAAAGGACCTTTCAGTTTTGCATGGCATCGCAACTGCGGCAGGGTCAGGAACGTGAAGCTATAATGAGCAAGGTAGAAAGGCAGGATGGGATCGCCTCTGCCTCCCTCAGATTGCAAAAGTATCATGTAATTAAAAGAGATAAATACAGGTAAAGGGGGAAAGGGCTCCTATGTAGTCCTGAATTGTGTTACGGAGGAGGGGAAAGGACTAAAGCAAAGCAACAGCCACAGGAAACAAATGTAACCCTAAGATACCTCCTATCTCCCTCTTTTCTGGCAGATGGCCTGTTCCCAGTTCCTGTGGCTTGGTTTGTGCGCTAAGGAGGATAAAGTAAACAGTTTCCTCACTTCTTCCTGCCCAGACTGGGACATGGGATCACTAATGTGGAGTGCTGCTTAACCCAGGCAGGAACCTAATTCTCACTTAGCCCTGACTCCTGAGAAATAATCCCGGTGCTGGTTTCCAGGGACAAGAAAGGAGAGACTAACAGTTCCTTGGCCTCTGCATGGAGAAGAAGGTAAATTCCCTACAAATACCCCCAAATTTATACCATACTTGGCATTTTTCAGAATGCAAAGGTGAGATGTGGGGAAACAAAGAGGAGCCATCTGTGACTCCTATGGGGAGGAGGGGACCAAAAGAAACCCAGGAGAGCAGGGGAGGAGTTCTGGCCGAGCATCATTAGGTGGTTCAGTTGATGCCTACATGGTTTGAGCACATGCACAGAACAAAACACATTGCTAAAGTGTCATAAAGAGAGGGCTTTCAGAACTACCTAAAACCAAACTGCAGTTTGTCTCCCATCTCAAGGCTAGGAAAGAGCTGACCATCCTAGAGGAAAATCCACTCAATATCACAGCAATTTCAAATTTGGAGATTTAGGAATTGATTAAGGAGAAATTCAGGCACAAAAAACCCACCACAGCTGAGGATCTCTTTTTGCCAAAGGTTTACAAGTGGCAGGAAAAAAAAGCATTGAGGAAGAAAGGTCTTGTAATTAAATCCTTAACCTGAGATTCAGGTTCTTCTTCTCATCTTAGGTTAATGTCTAAACACAGTCACAAGAGGTGCCTTGTATATTTGTAAACATGATGTTGCTTAAAGGTACATGATATAATATACAATTTCATAACCCATGGCATGCTGTCAGGAGGGTACAGTGGGAATAGCTGAGTGACTATGCAATACTGTCATTCCTGTGGTAAATCATAGAATCCCAGACTGGTTTGGGTTGGAAGGGACC
Source organism: Pezoporus wallicus (assembly GCF_028554395.1). Taxonomy (NCBI): domain Eukaryota; kingdom Metazoa; phylum Chordata; class Aves; order Psittaciformes; family Psittacidae; genus Pezoporus; species Pezoporus wallicus. Next base: position 1,475,644 of record NW_026638088.1, on the reverse strand, counting down.
TTAAAGCTCATCCAGTTCCAACCCCTGCCACGGGCAGGGACACCTTCCACTAGAGCAGCTTGCTCCAAGCCCCTGTGTCCAACCTGGCCTTGAGCACTGCCAGGGATGGGGCAGCCACAGCTTCTCTGGGCACCCTGTGCCAGCGCCTCAGCACCCTCACAGGGAAGAACTTCTGCCTAAGGTCTAACCTAAGTCTCCCTCATTTAACTTCGAAGCCATTACCCCTTGTCCTATCACTACATAAATATATCCAGCAAAATTCAGGTATTGTCATGGCACACAAAATCGTGCCAGGGGGAGGCCTGGAGTCTACTGTGTCTGTTGTGTGTTGAGGAAGGAAAGTGCTTTTCACCTTCCAGACTTGTTTCTCCTCAAGCTAAAGCTGTCACCTGGACAGAGCCATACAGACTGTACACTCCCAAAGAAGCATTTTCTCTCATACAACAGCATCCAAGGAGTGAGAAACCTTCTGCCCTTTACTTTCGTTTCATTAGTTTTGTGATGTGAGACAACACATCCCACTGAAAACCGAAGTAGGACACAAAAAGAAGCAAACAATCCTTCCTGTGAATCTCTGCTTTTGTCTGGAATCCTTTGCTGGATGTTTATGGGATCCCATAAAGTTGCTGAAACATGCCTGCTGTATTTCTAATTGTCATTTGAAATGCCAAACCCCAGAAGTCTTGCTTAGATTGTACGCGAACACAGTGTCTGCTTATGTTCAAACCCTCAGGCACTCGAAATAACTCTACTGTACACAGAGAACGCTGTTCATTTCGGTTTTACAGTTTTTGCCTGTGTAGAAGGAGCTCTCATGTCTTGAGAACATAAATGTATGTTCATAACCAAGGAGCAAGATCACAGCTGCAATCTACCTGAGCCTTGGATCGTATTTCAGCGGTGGCATGAACTGAAAAAAGCAGCTTATTTCTCTGTTTAATTTACAAGAGCTACAACTGGAATGGCACATATTAGACTTACTGACGTAACGCACAGGTGAGTGCATGGTACAGGTCCACCTCTGTGCCTGATCCATAGGGAATTCCAGCCTGTTTCAGCCAGACTTAAGAGCCATTACCACTGTAGCCCTGGAGGAACCTGGTCTGAACCCTGGTGTGTTTAGTGAAGGCGGCAGCTGCCATAACAGACTTCTGTGTAGGTTACAAACTTGGGGCATAAAATGAGGCCTTTTTATTGATTTCATACCAAGCCTCCATTGTTCTGTCTTAAAGAATAAACCATTACAGAGAATTTATAAGCAAATTTGCTTTTTTTTTTCCTTTCAAGGATTAAACAGGAGCAGATCGTAATTTCCTTTAAATGCATCTATTATTCATCAGCATTGAGCAAGTTTTATTATGGGCTTAAACCCAACAGTATATATATCTTTATACTCAATTCCAATCTGGTCTTTACGTGTGCTCTGAAACTCACATTTTAGGTTTAGATGTGATTGACCATGAAAGTCACAAGGTAATACGTGTTCCTTGAGTAAAGGCACAGACAAGTGTCTGGCCAATGTTCATGTTTCAAACTAGTTTGTTGTCAATAATCTTCCATGCAATTTTGCCACTTCCTTTATGTAGGAATCTCTGCAAGTAGGTTAGTACAGTGTGGATTGCAGAAAGCTGACACATAGTATTTATGACCAGAGAAGAAGTAAATGAATTTCAGTGTTTGATTCAACACTGGAGAAAGGCTATTGCCAGTATTTATTCACCCACAGCAATAAGAGAAGGCACAGTCCCTCCTCTAGTCCAGCCATATTACCAGACAAGGAAAATCCTGCTGAGTTAGGACTACAGACAGGGGGTCAAAGAAAGAGATGCTTCACCTCTCAATGGGCATCTCATGCAGCCTGTCATAGCTGTCATTTGTAACATGCACAGTAGAGGAATAGGTGGAGAAATGAAGCCATGCACGTAAGGTTAACACCTTTCTTTTTAAGCAACCACCACTTTTTGCACTGACATGCACAAGGGTCACTTGTGGTTTTCCTTCCCTTGAAATCTGTGTTTCCTGAGAGGAAGGAGAGCTCAAATACAGGAACAAGTGGCTGCACACCATTTCCAGCAGTATAGTAGATCTTCCGCATTGACACAGGTTTAGGAACCACATCTGAATCTCTAAACTTGCTGATGTTCTCCCTTTGAAAGGAGAGAAGATGGGGAAGGAGATGGGTGGAGAAGGTGAAGAGGTGGGTCAGTCCTTTTAAAGGCCTTGCAAACACAGCAAAACTGCTTCCATCGCTTTAAATCTACCATAAAAAGTAGGTTGCAATACAAGTGGGAAATAAAAGGAAATGTTTCAACTAATAAAATGCACTGGACTGGCACCAAGCTTGTGCTTAAAAAGCTGCTTATAATAAACAGCAATCACTTACAGTATCATTGTGAGATGATGAGAGGCTTCCGAGATTGAAGAGTACCTGGCTCATCTGGTTGAGACCTGGAAAACACAGTGTCACATATCAGCAAACACTAGCAATCAAAGCATGTTTTGAGGGCTGTTAAACAGGAAGAAATGTTCAAAGCCAGTCTGCTGGGCCACTCTGTGACCTAATCCTGGCCAGAGAGAAGCAAATCTGCTGTTCCCTAGATCACCACTGATAAAAGAGAAAAACTTCAGTTCACCAGATAAGTACATCAGTTTGTCTGGGTTCTATTGCAAACCATTTTTAAGCCTCTAAAAGGGTTAATGGGACTCTAGAGCTAATAAATTATAGAATCCTAGACTGGTTTGGGCTGGAAGGGACCTTAAAGCTCCTCCAGTTCCAACCCCTGCCACGGGCAGGGGCACCTTCCACTAGAGCAGCTTGCTCCAAGCCCCTGTGTCCAACCTGGCCTTGAACACTGCCAGGGATGGGGCAGCCACAGCTTCTCTGGGCACCCTGTGCCAGCGCCTCAGCACCCTCACAGGGAAGAGATTCTTCCTAATGTCTCATCTAAATCTCCCATCTTTCAGCTTAAATCCATTATGAAATACTTTATGCAGCTGTGTAGGTGCTAGGAAGATGAATACGGGTTGACTTTTACCAACTTAACCTATGCAGTGAGTCATAATTTGTACCTTGCGTCATTCAATAAATGGGTCTTTTAGAAAGTCAACCCACCTTGAATGGGCTGCTAGCTCTCAAAAAGCAAGAACCCTGCTCTCCTGCCCACAGGCTGCCTAGTTGTAGGATCAGAAAAGCTATTCTCTCAAGGTTCCAGTGGGATAGCAATAATAGGCTCCAACAAAACAACTACACGATCGTGGGTTTGCTGCATCTCTTAAAGGTCAAAAGGTTTTGACTGAAACGACTTTTTATTTCATGAACAACTAATTCTTAATCATAAATGTGTGTTAATCTCATTGCCACTTCTGCTGTGCCTTGTAACATTGTTTCCTGAGTCAATTATGCCTCACATCGACTTTTTAATTACTACCTTCATCAGGAAAACCTTGAAAGTTTAGATAGATAATATTTGCTTTTGTGCATTTCAACACAAGCTCCAGGGTGAAGGAGACTTTCTATTTTGTAGTCAACCAGGGGAAAGAAAAGCAAGCAGAGAGGAGGTCTACAGGCTCCCAGGGATCTCAGCACTGGGGAGAAAGAATAAGCATCTTTTGTTGAACAGGAAAATAATGACAAACAAAGTCAACAATCCCCTTTTGTTGTGAGCAAGAATGGCAGGGCTCTAATAGTCTTTAAAGGAGATAGAGAATTTCCATCCCAATGGAACCATGGAGTAGGTAGACACATAACAACGTTTTGGAGTTCAGTGATTTAATTTAGTACTGTGCCAAACAGTGATTACTTGATGAAGGGTGTTCCTAAATAGGATAACAACAAGGGAAGTGTGGCTCCAGGATAGCACTGGGCTCCAGTGTGCTTTGGTGTGCAGCTTTCTACTTTAATAGCAGGCTCAAATGAGAACAAATGATTTATTTCCCTAAGGAAAGTCAGGGCAATTGTAAACACAGGCTGACTGGTCCATGTTGCTAAAACTTCAGCGCTCAGGGTCCGATACAAGAACAGGGTTTAGGCACTAACTCAAGTGCAGAAGTGTATCCATTTCTTCAGCATTTTCCATCTCACTAACTCAGCCCCCTGCTCAGAGTACTGGTACATGTGAATTCCATTACTAGACACTGGCTTCTCCCAGCTCACTGTGCAGGCAAAGCAGCATCCTAATTAAGGCTCCTGAATCTCAGCCTCTGAGCTGGGTGCCTGTGTCCTTTATGGATCTTTGCTGTAGTGCATTAAAATCCCCCGTTGAGCCCCATGTGACACATTGTCCTTAACACCATAGATATGTGATTAATGATCCGCAGAATAGCAGCAGAAATCCTTTTTAACTTATCCATGGTCTCTCCTAAGCCTGGCCAACCTAGGCAGGAAGCACATGGTGTGCAGAAAAGGCAGCAGCAATACACAAGCCCCATGCATAGAAATAGAACAAGTCTTGTAATCATAGAATCCCAGACTGGTTTGGGTTGGAAGGGACCTTAAAGCTCATCCAGTTCCAACCCCTGCTACGGGCAGGGACACCTTCCACTAGAGCAGCTTGCTTCAAGCCCCTGTGTCCAACCTGTGGGGCAGCCACAGCTTCCCTGGGCACCCTGTGCCAGCACCTCAGTACCCTCACAGGGAAGAGCTTCTGCTTAAGAGCTAACCTACATCCACCATCAGTCAGTTTAAAGCCACTCTACCTTGTCCTATCCCTCTACGCTCTATCCAGACCTGCTCTATTTCAGTGAATAGCTCCTAGGTTTGCAGAGCGCAAACAAGCTCATTCCCTGGTTTTATCAAATGAAAAATTACCCCCTGAACTCTAAGAAGTGACCTTTGAAGGAAACAGAATTTTCACTTCAGTTTCTGCTAAATGAACTGCTTCAACCCATCCCAGGATCTTCAGCATCAGTATCTGAAGTTTCATGTAAGACACACAAAATATAAGTAAAATTACACTGATATATGTGCAGTAGAAGACATGACAGTTCTTTTCTTCCTTTTCTATCACCACCTGTTCCTACAATCCAAGCAAGGTCATCATCATTCTAACTTGAAGTAAGTCCTCTTACTTTAAAACGTATTTTGGACCAGACCTGCTTTTAGGTGCATTAGTACAGACCTGCTCTCTTTACATGGACCTTCTCCAACTATATTCTGGTGTAAGCAAGACCAGGATCTTATTTTGGTGACGATTTGCAGAGTCAACATTGGTGCAGGCCACAGATTTTGGGGAAATCTCATCTATTAATGGGGAAAAGAATTTACAGTTCTGAATTATTATAACAGTACCATGATTTTATTTTTAATGATGACTTGTAGATGATGTTTCAAGCATCTCGCTTGAAATTTTAAACCCATCCATCAATGTATTCATCACCAAGCATGTTCTGTGTGCTAAGTCAGCTGCAGCTTTCATTACAGGGGAATAATACAAAGAAGTCTAAGAACAAATTCTTGGAGTCTCTGTTTAACACTTCAGATGAATGGTTGTGTAAAAGCTCTTATCAGAATCCTCTGTCACAGGCAACCTCCCTGATGCCAGAGGGAGCTTTGCTCATCAGTGGGAGAAGCAAGTGATTTGCACCTTAAGAAAAATATCAGCCTATATATACGCAGACTTTGCGTGTGATTTGTGTTCCAGGTGGTGGTAAGATGTAAATCCTAGAGGCTTTCTTCACAGTGATTGAATGCCAAGAAGTGGAGCAGTTTACTGGAACAGCAGCAGTTTCTAATGTCTTTGCAGTGACACTTTAACTAGAAAGTCACAGTATTTTATATTCTGTTAAGCTGAGTTAGACTATTTTGGCAGAGAGTCTGTCTGCCTACCAAGGGTGGGGTAGGTATTTACTATCTATATAATGACTTCCTACTGCAAGTGGGTCAGGTAACTCAAATAACTAGCCAAAACTGCCTTTGGTTGAGCCTGGTGGAAGTCTAGCCTGTAAGTAAATATGTCCCTGTGCTGCAGAGTGCACATCCTCCACCATGTGATGTCTCAGCCATTTCCTGGTACTGCCACTCCAACAAATACTTCACTTTATCTCCCTCTGATTGTAACATCGGCAGTTTCACCACTGAAATTGTTGCTGTTGCTGCACTTTCTGGTGTCAATGGCCTGCTGTGAACTGAAAAAATACCTGCTGAAAAAGAACAGTCAAGCACTTGAATGACACCAGAGCTCCTTCCTTCTCTGCCTGTGCTGTAGCACACCAGGCAACCGTCCCGTTTGTCAGTTCTGCTTGTTCAGCTCCAAGCCAAATGTTTCAGAATCCAGCCTGCACAAATAATCAGGTCTTGAACAGAAAGTGCAGCAGAAGATCAGCTTGCTGCATGTGACTGGGGTAACGCCTGGCTTTCCCTCAACCTGGGCCCGGATGCCTTACGTTCAAACATGTGGATTGTGTTCATGGGCCACAAAGATGACTAGAGGGATGGAGCACCTCTCCTACGGAGACAGGCTGAGAGAGCTGGGCTTGTTCAAGCTGGAGAAGGCTGCAGGGATACCCAACTGTGGCCTTTCAGTACTTAAAAGTGGCCTATAAGAAAGACTTACATGGGAGAGACATTTTAGCAGGGCCTGTTGCAACAGGATGAGGGGTTAGGGCTTTAAATTAAACAAAGGGAAATTCAGGCTGGACATTTGGAAGAAATTTGTTACAATGAGGGTGGTAAAACACTGGCACAGGTTGCCCAGAGAGGTGGTGGATGCACCATCCCTGGAGACAGTCAAGGCCGGGCTGGATGTGGTTCTGGGCAGCCTGATCTAGTTCAAGATATCCCTACTCATCGCAGGGGGTTGGATTAGATGTTCTTTGAAGGTCCCTTACAACCCATTCTATGATTTGGAGTGGGGTAAAAAGTATTGTGTGCATGTGGTGGGGTGGGAAATCCAAAACTCAGCAGGACTGCAGAGGTGCTGCCTTGTACAGGTGAAGAAATAACTCATTTCTGGTTGTAATGTCAAAAGTAAGGTGCAAACTTGAATGGTAAGAAATAACTACCAGATCCTACACGGTTCCTTCAGGCGCTAGGGATAGAGCAGGGTACCCTGTCCGGTGGCAAATCTCACTTCTGCACAAAGCAGCCTCCCCATCAGGTTGCACAGCTGGGAGAGGATGCAGAAGTTATTGAAAAGATCCTGCAAGTATTCAGAATACAGCTGTTAGCCAAAAAACCACTGGGTATGGGTTTGTTCACCATAAGCATTTTGGGCAGCGTTGTTCTTATTGCACCAATTCACCAAATGGGCTCTGAAAGTGAGCACAAACATTGACAAGCTTTGCAGTGGGTACAACTCTTGCTAAGAAAGTCACAATTACTCTGGCAGACTACAGCTGAACCACAAAAAGAGAGGTCCTGAGGAGCGAGGTCCTACAGATACAAGTCAGCATGACCAAGAAGTGTCACCATGTTTCATAACTCAGCCCTTTCCTGGAAACCAAGTCAGCAAAACCAAAAGATGTCCAAAGACTCCAGTGGGCTCTGGGGTAGGCTGATGTCTTCTGATGAATCCTAGCAGTGCAGAGAAGCTCTTTAGAAACAAAATGCCTAAAAATGAGCAAGTTAAGTTGTAGATGAAGTATGTTATTGTGAAAAGCTTTTGCTTGTGTATCTTTCAAAGCAAGCACACTCCTGTAAAGAGCAAATGAATGTCAGTATTATTCCTAAATGTATTTGGAAATTAATACTGTAGCAGTGTGTCACTTAAAAGCACTCGGGTTTGATCTTCACAAGGTTATCCCAGTTGCTTCACCCCATAAAATTAACCACAAACACAATAGTGAGTGAGTCAGAAGACGAAGCTGACTCTAAAAGAAGGGATAAATGCCACAGCAAGCAGGAGGCATGGAGTGAAGTTAAGGGTGCAGCCGTGTGTGGTAACACTGAAGGAACAGGGACTGGGATAAAGAAAGTATCTTCATTTCTTTCAAGCTCCTCCACCTCCCACCAGGACAAACGACTCTTGCAGGGTCTGGAACATCTGATCTGATGGACCGAAGTCTCAGCTGGAAAGATGTGAGCTGCAAGATGCAAGCTGGGAGCAGGATGGTGGCCACAGGCCCCAGCACTTCTGCACAGGGGCTTGGAAAAGATTTTCCAAGGGGTTTACACAAAAAGTCCTTTCAAAAGTGCTCCATAAAATACCCCTGAAGAAAGACCATTAGGAGGAGACTCGGTTTAGCTCTGTTCTGTTTAGCTCAGGTGTTTTTTCACACACAAAAACACATGTACAGACTTAGGGAACCATACAATGCCTCACTAAAGGCATCAAGCGGTGGTTATAACTTCATCCAAGATCAACAAGGTCTTTTTCCACAAGCAATCCTTTGTGTTTGGGAAGCCTTTGCCCTGAATTTTACTGTCTCCCAATCAACTAACAGGTGCTGTGCAGTCAAACACAAACTATTTAAGGGCACCCTGCATGACAACTTCACCGGCTGGCAAGCAATCTTAAATAGTAGTTAGGTACTGGAATGGGTAAGTTTTATTGAGACAGAAACACTCCCGACAGGAAAAGAAAGGCGGGGTGAAAAAGAGGGAAAATGATACCTTTCTTGGTTTCCATTTAGTCTTCTCTCTCACATGTTGGCATAATAACCCTCAAAGAAGAGAACGAGGCTCCCAAAAACCAGACACCGTGGTAATGTGACATTAGACAGTGGCTGCTCTTAAAACTTTCCAGTTTTGTTTTGGTCAACAACATAATGTGCTGATTGTGTATGTGATATTCTCTCCACTTTCACAGGGCACAGACAGCATATACTGCTAATGCTGAAAGCATGTTATTTCCAGCAATTTAACTTAGTATTTTATTCCCTGGAGAAGGCATTTTGAGCTCTCTCAGCTAGATGCCAGATGTGTCCTTTTGCATTGTAAAACCACACCAGAATTTTATAAGCCAGGCAACTGCTCATTTGTGTGCCATTCCCATGTCAGATTTTTAAAAGGATTGGTGCATCATATGGCATAAAATGTGACGTTTCTCCTGCAGAAGTCCCTGCTAAGAGCATTGTATATATGCTGGTTCTGCCCCCCAGAAGGGTAGAACCATACCACTGGTTTCTTTGGGCTAGTATAAGCCAGAAAAGGCTCTGGATTCTTCTAAGTTCATGTGAGCCAGAAATGACTGCTGCTGTGTTCCACTATTGAAGGTCTTAAGAAAGGCATCACCTAAACTCAGAGGATATGGGAAGGTGTCAGTGCCTTGAAGCCTATTCAGATGAGGAAACAGAATACCAAAGACAAAAAATGCCTCCAAGTCTGGTGTATTGAATTGCAAAGAGCAATGCAGTGCTTTTACTTGATCTAACAAGAGTAAGCAGTAGGAACCATCAGAACCTCACCAGAGTCCCTCCACTTGCAGAGGGAGAGGGCAGAGAGTGACCCATGGTCTAAAAGTTGCTCCAAAGGTGCATGGGAAGGCCTATGCAAGTAGCATTGCTGGAAAGAAGTGCTCATGATCTCCTAGGTATATAAGGTAATACTTACTTGCTGAAATGCTATACTATTACTCAGGAGTGAAATACATCCCTGTCTAAGTGCTAAGTTTCCAGGCAATGATAGAATTATATTATGCAGGCGATTGTGACATTACTGTAAGTGCCATTGTTTATGCTACTGTAATGTTTCAGTCTGCATAAAAACAAAACTCTTACCTCTTCTCTGTCCTCTTCTTCCCCTATGCCAATACACAAGTACTGCCACTGTGTCTCTTTCATATTTAATCGTAACTATTGATATTTATGGGGCATGTGAATACATGGACAGGAGAGACAAAGAAGAAAGATGTTCATAGGCACTGCTGGCTGTGAAACAAGAAAAGCTGTGTCACAGGGAGCATGGCAGGACAAGACTTCAAGCTGAAAGGGAGCAGATATTAGAAAGTAAATCTTCCCTGTGAGAGTGCTGAGGTGCTGGCACAGGGTGCCCAGAGAAGCTGTGGCTGCCCCATCCCTGGCAGTGTTCAAGGCCAGGTTGGACACAGGGGCTTGGAGCAAGCTGCTCTAGTGGAAGGTGTCCCTGCCTGTGGCAGGGGTTGGAACTGGATGAGCTTTAAGGCCCCTTCCAACCCAAACCCTTCCATGATTCTATGATACAGATCTCTGCATGTGAACTGTTTCTGCTTGCACCAATAAAATGCAACTCTTGTGCACAACCAGCTAATGGCTAGAACTGGATATGCACAGGAGATGGCAGCTTCCATCAGGTAAACCTGGGCAGGGCTTTGAGACAGAGCAGAGGTCAGCAGGTGCACAGACTCGCTCTTTGAGGGCTCTTACTCAGTATCAGTTGTGCAACAGGTTATCAGCGTGGGTGCTTCCGTACACGGTCATGACCCGTAAGAGTGGAAAAACTTGTTTTGTAGTAGTGGAGGGATTTTCCCAAACTAGGTTAAATAATAGATATTTAACTAAAGCCTGCAGTTGCCAGAGCTGCTCTGGACTGACATGAGCAGAGCTGAGACCTTTCATCTTCTTTCATCTGCTACAATGCAGAAAATCAGTGTCTATTCATTTTTGTATTCATTCAATGTTCGCACCAGAAACTCAGAGCTGGTTTTCTGGATCCCTCAATTCTTTAGACAGAGAAATCTGACAATTTCTAAACCACAGGAAACTTAAAAATAGCACTTGTTCCAGCACAGCCACACATTGTTGTTCTTGAAATCTGGGTTAAAAACACTTACAGAGGCTCTAAACGCCAGAGTTCCGAAGCAAAATGTCTCGATTGCTGCATTCCCTTATGTAAACAATTAACCCTGTGAACAGAAGAGCTACTGAAGCCAGATCCAGATTTGCTATTGATTTTGTTGCGTGAGACTAATTCCTACATGGATTTCCCAGCGTCGTGTTGGTGTTTCACCTCTACTGCAATCAAACCCAGGGAAGAGGAGGAGGCATAAGAGTGGGAGACACAACTTGGGCCTCTGCACTCTATTCAACATTTTATTTTCACTAAATAGCCAGGATTTTATTTCTAAGGCCAGGCTGGAGGGGGCTTGGAGCGACCTGCTCTTGTGGAAGGTGTCGCTGCCTGTGGCATGGGTTGGAACTGGATGAGCTTTAAGGTCCCTTCAATCCCAACCAGTCTGGGATTCTGTGATTCTACGATTCAAGCTCTGTACCCTTCTAATTTGAAAAACAGGTTGAAAAGTTAATGGAGGAGAAATTCTGACTTATCTTTAGCAAATCATGGGAAATATTCCCTATGCCCTGCAAGAACTATCATCTAGGAAGAAGGTGCTAGTGAGAGCTCTGCAGAAATCCACTGGAGTACTCTACAAAGAGGTTTTTCCCTCTAGTATTCTGAAAGCAGAATACAGACCTCACCTGGCACAAGTCATCAGCCTCTACTAGATGCAGCATTTCTGTATTTATTTACCCTTCACTCTCATATTTAGGGGGAGGCTCACAGTGCTGTTTCCCTTGGAGAAGACCCTCATAGACTAATCTAAAGCCTGCTAACAGCTCTAGATCTGGACTCAGGATTGTCGTGGTTTAAACCCAGTCAGGTAACTTGTTCACTCACTCCCAGTGAGTGGTGCCGAGCTGACAACAATCAAGGTCCGTGTCCGTCTCCCCCCCCCCTGCACCGGGGCTCTCCCCTTCCCCGCTCCCGGAGGAACGGGGAGGAGGATCGAGAGAGTGCAACTCCTACGGGTTGAGACAAGAACAGTCCAGCAACAAATCACCACCGCTACTATCAGCTAAAACAATGATAAGGGAAAATAACAAGGGAAGAGAATGACTGCTACTGCTGAACCCAGGACAAGGATGCTGCTACAGAGTGCTCCTCCCTGCTAAATCTGCTCACCCAAGTGTTTTATTAGCCCACACAGCAACTGCAGGTGCCTCCTTCCTCCCTACCTGAGCTCACTTGCATTTAAGGATCCTCCTGGGTAGCAACATTAGAGCCATGTTCCAGCAGCTAGGGCTTGGGACAGTCTAATAAAACAATAAAAGTAGAGCAATAGATGTGTCACCTTAATTCAGTTTAGGGATCTACAATTACTTAATATGCATTTGCCTATTTCAAGCAGTCTGTCAATAGAATACACTTCTTGCCATCTTTTTATGCTTCAGCTGCAATATTTTGACAACTACGGGGATAACTTCCACTGCAAAGATACTTACTAGTATTTTCAATACTTGTGAAGAGCCAACAGCATGCTCTTCATAACTCTTTTTACATACAGACTATTACCAGAAGCCTGTAAGTGTCCAGGCAGAATCTACACAGAGTGAAGAGGTTATGATTTGCAGATGACGTTCCTTTTCCACTGTAGGTGGATCACTATGTGCTTGGGAGCAAATCTGCTATCTTTTGGGAATGTTCCCAGTTAACTCCACTCTAACCACAGTTGCTTTGCTTGGTTCTGCTTCTGGAACTGAAACTAGCTTGGCTCCATCGTTGAATAGCTAAGCAGGAAATAGCAGGTTTCCCATATACAGGCTGGCCAGGGGTGGAGCTAAATCTTGAACTAAAAATACACCAAAGATTCATTTGGGGAGATTCAGATTGGTTCTGGTTTAATGAGGAGATACACAAGCTCGCAGTGCTGGTGATGAAGTTATCCTCATTGAAAACACATTCATGTATTCAAATGTCACCACGCTTCAGAAAGGGAAGTGTTGAGACATAAAAGTTTCATGCTCCCAAATGAGGATCTGGTCAAAACTGCATTCTGCACTTTGTCAGTGCCCCTTAGCAGTCAGGGTGCCTCCCCCTGCCCCATCCCACCCACAAGTAAGAGGAAACTTTTAGCAGCACATCAGAAAATGCAGGAATAACGTTAACCTGATGGGAAGTTTCATCATGGGCGGGGATGGTGTTTGTTTTGAAGCTGAGGGAAAGATGGGAGCAGCCTCAACCCTTGCAAGGAAAAGGGGTGAGCAAAATACAACCCTGTAAATGCAATATAGAAGTTGAGGAAACTTTGGCAAGGGAGCAGTTGCAAACCACATCCCAAATCATTATCAGGAAAGAATCAAGTATAAAAATATCCTTACAATCAAGACATCAAATCCTTCTAATTACCGGCCAATCTTTCCATTAACTTGTTACAAAGATAGCATAAAAGAAGGTTGGTTGTGCCCTGAGCTACCTCGGATACACACTAAGGTTGCATCAGTGCAATCAGTGAATCAAGGCAAAACAAGCAGAAATGAAATCCAGTTCCAGACCTGGGTAGCGAACTCAAGGTCTGACCCTATGTCATTCTTTGAACAATAAATATTTTACTGTCTCCCAATTCCATTCTGAAAGAATGAATCTTCTTCCAGATCTTAACTGGACTGCGAAACTAAAACCTAGACAGCTCATTTATTGATACTGTGAAATATCCAAACAAGTAATTTTATTGCCATTAAGCAAAATAGAACAGCTGGAAAAATAAACCTCCAGCTGCCATTGAGAGTTCAGCTACAAAGAAAGAAAGTGAACTGGTTGAAACAAACAGAGAAAGCACTTCCCGAGGAACGCTGAGAATGGGGTGAGCCCCAGTTGCTCTGATTACTGGCAGATCAGTGGGGCTGTTTTGGTTTGATGGATGAAGAGATAGGAAGTCAGGTGGGAAAGTGCTCCCACAAAAGTAAATCTGCATTGTATCTAATCCACCAGGGAGGAAAACTGGAGGAAAAAAAAACTGTAGGAAAAGCTTTGCTGGCAAAGCCCGAGGCACGCAAGCTGCAATGCTTGTCTTGCTGTACTTCAGAGCAGAACAGGAGCACAGATGTTAACACAGGGGTCTCCCCAGGCTGGAAAAAAATACAAGACAAAGAAAAGAGTTCCTATCCAAGAAAGTTACTCCTATCATTACAAGTCTTCCCAGTTCTATTTAAAGAAAGCAAAAGAGCCAAGAGAAGAAGCTGTGTTTTGCAGCTCTGCACAAACACCCGCAGATAAGGGTGGTACCAGGTGTCAGCCAGCCCTAGAGTCACTGAAATGTCAAGGATTGTTTTGCCTCTACTCCCTTTCTCTTTCCCTGGACTGGGAACTGCCAGTGTTTATTTAACAGATATCCCTTGCATTTGGCAAGAATGCCAGCAGGGCAGACATTAATGATGATTCTTTGGATCTGGAAGCCTTCCAAGGTGATAAGGAAAGCCTGCCTACCCCAAGGCCCAACACCATGCCATTAGCAGTGGGAGTCAGAAATTAAATCGTCCTGCCAGATGCTTTGCTCTACTGAGTACAGCAGAGACTTTAAAAGCAAGCTGCCTCCAACTTATATTTGATCTGACCTATAAAAGTAAGTAGAGAGGCAGACATGGGCTATAATGGGGGACTAATCCATCTGTAAGAGCCAGGTCTGATTCTTTGGCAGCGGCGTGGAGAATTTGTTCAAGCCACCGTGAAGTCACTGTGAATGTTTCTGTTCTCTGCCCTTGAACTAAACCTCAACCTGGAAGCCCTGAACTCAACTGTTAAAAGCAGCACAAGTGAGAGACTTCATTGTACTGCTGCAGCTTCACAACAAAAACATACCTTGTTTCTAGCTCTGCTCTGAAGAGGAGGAGATGCCTTTGGTATTCCCACAGTAAAGGTTAATGGCAGTACCCCTGAGAAGGCAAGCCTGAAGGAATGTGATATTTTGTGTCTGAGATATATTTAGATTAACACTGTCTACTATTAATCGTCTTCTTTGCAAAGCCCTTTCTCTCCCAACAGACAAAAAGCAACCGGTATCACTCCACCCTTGTTATCATATGCTCTTTGGAAGACGACCTTTCCCGTGGCCCATCAGCCAGCATGGACTATAATTAAGGTGCTTATAATACCATTTAGTAAAAGCAGGAGCTGGGGCACAGTAGCACTTACTGCTGTGATTGAAAGTCTTGAAGTTTCCGTGGAATTTACCAAGTAGTCATTGTATCTGTCTGGAGCTGGCAAAAAAAACACAGAAACTTTGTGCTCAGGTGAGAAGCTGCCACTAAAGAAGTCAAAGGAAATAGAGCAACTTTCCTATTGCTGGTGAATGCATGCAATGAAGTATCAGCCCAGACAGGTGTTCCCTGCAAAAAGAAAACGTGCATAAAGATTTAGCTACTTTTTTCTCTCTAGATTTCTTTTTTCTCACCTTAAGTATGCCTAAAACCAACCCCCAAGCTCATACTGTTACCTCAGGGATAACAGCGCACCTTTGCTGGTGACCTCTCCTGCCTCTAATGGGGACCCCATTAAAGTTGAGAACAGAACACCCTCATGCAGAGCAGTCAGTCATTTCATACCGAGAGTGACAGCTAAGCCTTCCAAAGGAAATTCAGTGCTGAAACAAAAATGCATGTCTTTACTTACTGCTGACATTTCCTTGTGCCCTTGTGCAACTGCTTATGAGGTTTTGAAGCAGGATTGTTCCCAGAGACAGGAGCACAAAGTTCAGACATCTGGAGCTGTGCAGCCACCTTCAATGTCAAGGCCATCACAGGTAAAGTGTCGAGCACACAAGTCAAGACAGAACTAATCTAACAGCAAACCTGGGGGCTGGAACTTGGTCTTTTTTGTCTGCTTTTTGTACTATGCCAATAGTATTGCAGACATTTGAATACTCACCCCATAGCTAAGGCATAGTATGGCTGATTCTGGATGGTCTCTCCTCTACTGTCTGAAAGAAGAGTAAGGTAGGAAAAACCCTCTTTTTCATCTGATGTTCCTGTCCAGTCTCTTGATGGGAAGATAACATGACAAAAGTCTTTTTGATGGATGTATCAAGAATTAAATGAGATTGAAAGTACTCTGCTTCCTGAAGGTTACTTATATTTTTAGATTAACTTAACCAACTCTAGACTTATTTTACTCCACAGTCCTCAAGTAGAATCATCACAGCAGGAAGGTGTTAACTGCTGAACCTCTGCTGGGTTGTCAACATGAAAGTTATTGCATTGTTGGATGTAGTTTTGTATTAGCATCAATTCCTGCGGTGATTATTGAATGTGGAGCTTGTTTGGTATCTACATGCCTTGGTCTCACAACGATGAATTACTGGAGCTTCAGAAAGGGAAGTTACCCATGCATGTAGGGCATGGGACCTCCAGGCTGTGATAGCACAGGCGAAATAGTTTGTACAGAAGAAGAGTGCTGCGGCAAACAACTTGAGCCTGTAAACACCATTTATTATTGTTTCTTTATCACTCACTAGGAAACAAAGATTGTGTTTCTCAGCAGCAGTTTTACCATTACAAATAGCAATCTGATTCCATGGTATCACAACTTATTCCTAGCACTAGGAGTGGGTGCACCAAGGAAGGACAGATGGAGGCTGTGCCATGATCAACATTCAGTAGGGTGTCTGTCCTCACCCACTCATCTGCCTTCTCATTCCTCTCTGACTGCACTGGGACTGCTCTGACCCCACCTCATATGCTGTTTCTTTCATGCTGTCTCCTTGGTTGTTTTTCAAGAGCGTTCTTGCTGCCCACATGTGTCTCCTCCTCCTCCTCTTGGATGCTGTGTTTTCTACAGAAGCAACAGATTGCTGTGATGTTGTCCTTTTGATCTAATGAGAAAAACTCCTACAACAATGATGTGCATGTGTTTCTTTCCATATTATTTAGCAAGGGGGCTTGGAAGCACACTTCTCTCCAGGATCCTACTTTTTCTGTAGGTCCTACTTTTGCTGCCATGGTGCTCTCAGCTTGTTAAGTTTTCCTCTCCCTCAGCCCTAAATCTACATCAAAAGAAACATGAGCAGCAGGGCGAAGGAGTGGATTCTACCCCTCTAATCTGTTCTCATGAGACCCCACCTGCATTACTGCATCCATCTCTGGGGCCCCCAACATAAGAAGGACATGGAGCTGCTCAAGCAAGTCCAGAGGAGGCCATAAAGATGATCAGAGGGATGGAGCTCCTCTGCTATGGAGACAGACTGGAAGAGCTGGACTTGTTCAGCCTGGAAAACAGAAGGCTCTGGGGAGACCTTAGAACAGCTCCCAGTGCCTAAAGAGGACAAGAAAAAACCTGGAGATTTACAAGGATATGTAGAGCCAGGACAAGGGGGAATGGTTTTAAAGTAGAACAGGGTAGATTTACAGTACGCATTAGGAAGTTCTCCCCTGTGAGGGTGGTAAGGCCCTGGCACAGGGTGCCCAGAGAAGTTGTGGCTGCCCCAGCCCTGGCAGTGTTCAAGGCTAGGTTGGACACAGGGGCTTGGAGCAAGCTGCTCTAGTGGAAGGTGCCCCTGCCTGTGGCAGGGGTTGGAACTGGATGAGTTAAGGTCCCTCCCAAACCAAACCATTCTATGACCTATGATGATTTCTTCTTGCTCTCACCACGCAGCCATCAGAGTCCCCACACATCACTTGACCCCACCGTCTATCACTGCTACTATTCTCCAAGATATAACCTTTTACAAGCAAGTGCAGGAATGATCTCAGTCTCACTTCACATAACCTGATGTGCGATGCTTACTAAGTTCTTAATCACTGTGTATTTGTCTACTGCTTGAGTACAACACAGGGGTTTCTGAAGTCAAATGCAAAAGCCCAGCTGGCTTCCATCAGGGCAGAATGGACTCCAGGGTCACTGCTAAGACACCAAACAGCACTCATCCATTTTCTCTGCTATCCCATCCCTGCTAATAGCTCATCAACAGGATGAGCAATTTGTGGTTGAGCTTTACAGAGACATCGAGTTTCTCTCTCATTTTTGCTCGTGATCATTTGATTTCTGAATCATGGACTCAAGGATGGATTTTAAACCTGGCAATGATCCCTTCTTGTACTGACACCATTCTAAGATCTCAAAACCCTATACTGTCACCCAAATGAATTTAGCCTTTCAAATCATCTGGGGAACATAAGAGTTATATTCATCTTACTACAGGTAGTTACAGGTCTGCCAAATGACAAAGCTGGGCATTGGTGATAAGAGAACCCAGCTCCAAAACCTGCTGCCCAAATCATCTTCTAGGAGCATCAGCTAACAAATCATCAGAGGCTTTCTGCCATGGTTAATCTCAGTGCAGAAAGAAGCACTGCTGAGCACAAAAGCTGACCTCACTGACCAAAGGAAGCATAAAAGTGCATTTTCTTAGTAATTAGAGTTGTACCTATCAGAGGGAACTTACTCCAATGGACAATATCAACTCTTTGCCTCTTATTCCCTTCAACAATATAACACACCTTGGGATTATCAGGTTCTTTTTAAACATCTCACCTTTTCTTTTACATGTCCCACCTTCTTTCTCAGCACTTTATTGGATCACTTCTATTTCTCTGTAAATTCCACATGCTTTCCAGAGTCTCCTGTCTCCCCCCCCCAGCAGCACTGGTGGGCTCTTTCTACCACTGATACTGACTCAGCCTGGGACCCTGTACAAGTCGCTAGGGCTCCCAGGGCTGCAGTTTGAACCCCGTAAAACAGCTACTTCACTTCTGGAGGCATGAAAGACCATGTATGCCAAGTGCTAGGTCAGCTCCTCCCATGCAGACACCTGATGAGAGTGTCACAGATTAGTAAGGGACCAGTCAGGAAGGGTGCTGTGCTCTCCTGAAGGAAACAGGAGAGCAGATATGGTGCAGAGTGAGAGATGGGCTTCACACAGCAAAACTGGCTGCTTGTACACCTCTTGCCCAGAGCTCCACTATCAAAGCCACAACATTAATGTATGTGACATGTGCGTACATGGGGGAGCTTCATGGAAGTTAAGACCTATCAGCTCCTGTGTGAAGCCACCTTGAAACATCTGGACTGAATCTCTCTGAGGGGATGTTGACACACTACACAAGACAAGTCTCATGCAGGTGCATACCTGTACTCTTCAGACTGCCCGTGTTTTTTCTGGTGTTCAAGTGTCTTTTTGATCCCAGCAAGGCAGGACTGAGCATCCATTCCAAACATACTGAGAGCCCGAACATGCACTCAAACTGCTCCCATACACTTCATTAAAGGGGAAAGGAAACCCAGCAATGCTCCTGGAGCTCAGGTAGGTCAAACATGAGCTTTCATTTGCCCATTTGCCTCATTTTGCCATCATCTTGAAGGTAAAAATAGGGGGTGATAAGGCACCAGGAGAGAAAAGCATCATAAATCATTCACTGGATCAGCAGGAGGCTGGATCAGCAAGCCTTGCTCATTTAGCTACCTCAAACTCCATCCAACCTGCTTATCCCCCAGCTGCAGGAATAACAGACCACTTGAAAGGTAATATTTTTGCTATTAGTGAAGAAAGGAAAAAATGTGATCTTTGCTGTAGCATGGGAATAATTTTTCCAGAGCTCCATAGAATGAGCCTGAGTGAATACTGCTATTTTTGGCAGTGGCCCTCCTGGTTAGCTCACATCAATAATTTTAATGCTTTCTTTGTGGTTTGGGCTGTAAGCAACGGTGAAAGCCTGGGGAGGAGAGAAAAAAAAGTGGCAAAATCTGCTAAATGATTTTGAGTTCATAACATTCATAAAAACGCACACATGCGTTCAGAATTCTTCAAGCCCATACCTGCTCATAAAGCTGAGCTGTGAAAGCATTTTGTTTTACATATGCAAACATCACTGAATTACTCTTTATGAGGTTTTAACGGGACCTTTCAGGTTTCGGTGGTTACAATGACAGACTCAAACACAGGCTTAGGTCCCTGTGTCTTGCACTGTCAGTAACATGGAGAATCTCATGTTCTGTCCCAACCAGCGTGTTTCTCAGTGTTTTTCTTTTTACCTCACAGCAGCACAAGAAAGCCCCTCTCAGAGGTGCTCTGGTGCTTCAGGCACTGCATGAACAAAGGGCAAGTCCAGAGGAGGCCACAGAGATGCTGCAAGGGCTGGAGCAGCTCTGCTCTGGAGCCAGGCTGAGAGAGCTGGGCTGGGTCAGCCTGGAGAAGAGAAGGCTCCTGAAGGGGAGACCTTAGAGCAGCTCCAGTGCCTGAAGGGGCTGCAGGAAACCTGGAGAGGGGCTTGGGACAAGGGCCTGTAGGGACAGGCCAAGGGGAATGGCTTTAACCTGCCCGAGGGGAGACTGAGATGAGCTCTTAGGCAGAAGCTCTTCCCTGGGAGGGTGCTGAGGTGCTGGCACAGGGTGCCCAGAGAAGCTGTGGCTGCCCCATCCCTGGCAGTGTTCAAGGCCAGGTTGGACACAGGGGCTTGGAGCAAGCTGCTCTAGTGGAAGGTGTCCCTGCCCGTGGCAGGGGTTGGAACTGGATGAGCTTTAAGGTCCCTTCCAACCCAAACCATTCCATGATTCTATGATTCTAACTAAACCAGACTTTCAAGGTCTCAAAGCACTTCACATTTTATGGGGAGATATTTTACTGCAATAATTACAGCTTATGTTGTATCATCTTCTTTGCACTCCTACAGCGGTTTTGACCCCTATGTGGGTGGCCTGATTGTCAGAGCTGCAGAGATCCCAGTGCTCCCTCTGAACATCCCTTCTCCTCCTACATGCTACTGCTCACTTTTTCTTTTCCCAAATCTGTTTTGGGTAAAAAAGCAGCAGCAGTGAGCTCTATTTGCAAAAGGTGCACTGAAGGTAGGTACTTCTCAAGCCAAAAGACATGCTGTCTCCCAAAGCTCACTGCAGACTGCTCACAGGGTTTAAACCACTATTAACTGGAGTAAATCAGCAAAGCTCAGAGAATCTACATGGATCGGACCTAAACAGAGCTGATTCAAGTCACAGTAACATGCACTGAGCAAAGCTGTTTCATCACAGTTACCAGATAAAAACTGCACCTGGAACTGAACAGAAAAGGGCTCTCTTGCTCCCAAAGTACTCCCTTCCTCTATTTATATTTACAGGACTTATCAAAAGTATCTTTAATTTGTCCAAAATACAAAAAAAAACATAGTTGACCATCCTTACAAAAACCATGTTAAGCATGAACTGGCTCCTAACAGTCCCAACCCACCCAAAATTCACAATCTCTTAAGGACAAGAGGCATACTCTAGTTAGTCATAGTATTCAAGTTACTGGAGCTAGCTCAGTTGGATCAGTCAAGGAAAAGCATTTGCTGGGACAGAGTTTGTCTCCAAGAAAATCAAGTAATGAAGGTACTATTAATATTCATGAAAGAATAAAGACACTCTCATATTTTTAACAGGCAAACAACTCCACAGAAGCATCAATTCAGGCTGCGCAGATCTAGTTTAGGACTGTTGCTAAGGGAGTAACTCAGGCTCGAGGAGGAATAATCATTTTTACTACTCCATAGCAACTCTGTTTTTTTCCCTAAAAAAATTA
The DNA here is from genome assembly GCF_028554395.1 of Pezoporus wallicus. Lineage (NCBI taxonomy): Eukaryota > Metazoa > Chordata > Aves > Psittaciformes > Psittacidae > Pezoporus > Pezoporus wallicus. Next base: position 1,454,474 of record NW_026638088.1, on the reverse strand, counting down.
CATGTTTAAGTTGTGCAGATTCTGCAGCCAACGTCAAAGTCAAAATGATCACATTCACAGAAGGAGGAGTAAGAGTGCAAGGAGGGAAATACTAGTGCCTTCCTCCAGTCAACAATACACTGACGCGAGTCATGGTGAGACTTCCACATCCAGGGTTAAGTGACCAGTAAATTTAGTTTAATTTCTGTTTAATTGGAAGCTAACAGGCCATCTGCATCATGTTTACAGCACCATGGACTGCCTGCAATTAGAAGCTGTGGATTTGATCATCAGTTCACTGGTTTCAACACAAATGCACTGGCTGGAATACAGTCATGCTGGGTTTAATAATAGCAATTGCAGAGTGCATTATTTTAGTTCATGTTAGTACTATGAAGACTTTGGGGGGAAAATGCTTGGCAGACAAAATCCATCTGTTAAATTCCATGGAGCAAAGAACTGACACATTGGTTCCCTGCCCCTTAACCAAAGTATACCCAGAAAGTGCATATGGACCAGTTTCCCAACTGGGCCATACAGTGTATTCAGGGCTTTGGCCCCAATAAGCCCCCTCTACTTAAACTCCAGCCTTAGTTGAAGAACCTCAGAAAGCATCAAGCCAGAGAGTGGGAATGAGAATGACCTGTAAATCAGCAGCCCTGTGGATTAAAGAGGCACCTCGAGGGCAAGAGACCAGTTCTAGTGATCCAGAAAACATAATATTCTCTCTTCAACATGAAAACCCAATCCTAAAGTGAACTGATTAAGGCCATTCCTGGAAGCTGGAGAGAGAGGCTCAAGTCCCTGTGGAGAAAAGGGACTAGAACTCAGCATCCCTACAGCCTGGGTAGGAATTCCCTTTATTAAACTCGCTATTTTTTAATTCTATAAATCTAATTATTAGTATTTGATGAAATGGTGATGCATTCACAATAAAGAAACTATTATCAATTATCAGACAAAATAAAGATGAAACTAATAGGGAGCAGTCTGAAAAATAAGCTATAATTATGAAATATTAATGCACGGCCACCCTGATCGACTGAGTGTGCCTCCTCAAATGTTCATAATCAGTAAGAGCTGGGCTGGTTCAGCCTGGAGAAGAGAAGGCTCCTGAAGGGGAGACCTGAGAGCAGCTCCAGTGCCTAAAGGGGCTCCAGGAAACCTGGAGAAGGGCTTTGGACAAGGGCCTGTAGGGACAGGCCAAGGGGAATGGCTTTAACCTGCCTGAGGGGAGACTGAGATGAGCTCTTAGGCAGAAGCTCTTCCCTGGGAGGGTGCTGAGGCGTTGGCACAGGGTGCCCAGAGAAGCTGTGGCTGCCCCATCCCTGCAGTGTTCAAGGCCAGGTTGGACACAGGGGCTTGGAGCAAGCTGCTCTAGTGGAAGGTGTCCCTGCCCGTGGCAGGGGTTGGAACTGTATGAGCTTTAAGGTCCCTTCCAACCCAAACCATTCCAGGATTCCATTAGTAACTTCAATTGCAGCACAATCTTTGCTTAGAAGCTGTGAGTTTTCACAATTTCTCTCTGCAAAATGATGGCTTATCTTTGCCCATACTGCAACATGGTCAAATTGCGTGGACCGTTCTCAACCCAAGAACACCCCTCCCTCTTCACACAACTCTTTAACACCAAAACTGATATTTTAAAAGCATTGTAGCTTTGCTGCACAAGCTTCACGCTCAAGCTACTGCCTGAGGCACTGTTACGTGAGTCATTATGTAGATAAATACTACTCAGCATAAGGCACCAGAAGCACCTTCGAAAGGATATCACTATCTCTATACCTAGAGCCTGACACACCAGAGGGTCTCTCCAGTGTATCTTGATGAGAATGAGCAGATTTACAGTAACGCAAAGCTAGAATAACAGTGCTTGAAGGGAACTAAATAGGAATCAGCCTCCAACTGATTAGGGGCCATAAAGGAACATGTGGCCTCAATCATGACAACACTGGGCTTGAGAACAAATGCTACTTCTCCTTTTCATAGGGACACTTCTTGAATTACATACCCCTTTGAGACAGGAGACATGCTAGGCCATGATACACATATAACCACTAGCCCAGGCAAAAGACTTCCTTTTGCTGTACTTTTAACTATCTAAGCAGGATTTTACAACTGAAAAAGCACTACTTCCTAACTCCTCATTTTGGTATATTCCACCCATCATGATATATTCCAGGGGCCACAAACCACATGGCAAATACGCCCTCTGACTTCAGTTCAAACAGCACATGGCCAAGGGTTTCTGAGTTATTATTTGATAATACTGAAAGGTATTCCAGTGCGTGGTCCCTCACAGGCATCGGAAGCACTCATCTGCCCTCCAGGGAAGGAAGGTTTTCCCATGCTGGTGAAGTTCAGCCTGCCTGTAATTTGAAAAGGATGATTTTTAGAGCTGGTTACAATTTAAACCTTCCAGCTCCGAGCAGGTTTTGGGCTATTGCGGCAACATTCATCAGGGAGGGAAATGTGAGAAAAAATCCATTCAAATCTAGGAAGTTTTAGAGAACTCTGTTTTACTTCACGTTCGGAGGGTTCAGCATCCATGTACATGCTGTATCACGCAAAATGCAACATAATGAACGTCAGTGCGGAATGGGAACACAGTGTTCTAGAATTGAATCCATTGTGGTGTCTCCTCACACATCAGAAAACTACATTTTAGCCTAATGTGCAAAACCATTATGTAAATGTCCTTTCCCCCTCCCATCCTTAATAACTTCCAACCCAACTAGCAGATTTCAAAGATGTTTAACAGAGCAGAAGAGATTTCTAAGATATTAAGCTTCTGTGAACTGTGTGAAAATAGGTATGTGGGTAGACAAGCAAAAGGTGATTAGTGCTTCCAGCAAGGGCAAGGTTGCAAAATGGGCTTGCACTTAATGAGACATCACTATTTTCCATGCTGGAAAAGAGAAGTATGATGCTTTTCCCAGTGCTGAACTATTTAATTACGGTTTTGACCTTATATTGACTGAAAAAAAGCCAACACAGAAAACCAGAGTCAATGTATTTTCCTTGTTTGGAAAACAAGGTAACAAGAAAACCTTGTGGTTCAAATGGGATGGCTGAGCTGCAGGTGAAAGGAAATGTGAAGAAAAAGGGAAGACAATAGCAGCATTTTCATTTAAAATATATAATAAAAGGAGCACCTGCTGCCTTTAATCAGATTTCCTCCTCACCCCAACCTGCAAATACAAACAGATGGGGTGCCTCAGGTAAAAGATATCTGGCAGCAAGGAAAGATCTTTTCCCACTGCTAATGAGGAGATAGATCATATTATCTTAGTAAAGTAAATATTATTTTTAGCCAAAATATCACTTGCATTTCACAAGGAGGTTTTTTTCTTCCGTTTCTGAACAGATCATGCTGGGTTCAAGGTGAAATCATTCAGCACACTGCTTGGATGGATCCGCAGAAAATTATGGATTAAAATACCCCACCCAAACCAACAGCAAATGACGAAACACCGCCACTGTTACACATTGCATTTGGGTCAGACTTATCATTTGTACTGGGCTAAGAACTCCTGATGCAATTAATCCCTTTTAAAGAACTGTAAAGACAAGTAATGGTGGTGAGGGTGAGTGTGGCATTTCACCTTGTCGCCCGTGCAGGAGTCCAGGAAGGCTGCACAAAGCAGTCATTCAGAGAGGGTTGTCACCGACAGAAACCCTTTCCAAAACATTCTTAACTGGAATTTTGGTGGAAGGTGTGACACAGCTCCAAATATTTGTTTCTTTGTTTCCATGGGAACAACAGCACAGTGGTTTAATAATAAAACAACATCGATCCTCTGAGTTTGAGAGAGTTCTGTGATTTTTGGTTTGAGTTAAAGATTTATTTTTCCATGGGGTTCCTCTCTCCCCAACAACCAACAACTTGCAGTTTAATGCCCTTTTAGTACTCTGGAGGGGATCCAAAGCATTAAGCACAAATCTATCAAGACTTGTATTATCCTGCTGCACAGGGGGAATGGCTTTAACCGGCCAGAGGGGAGATTGAGATGAGCTCTTAGGCACAAGTTCTTCCCTGGGAGGGTGCTGAGGCGCTGGCACAGGGTGCCCAGAGAAGCTGTGGCTGTCCCATCCCTGGCAGTGTTCAAGGCCAGGTTGGACACAGGGGCTTGAAGCAAGCTGCTCTAGTGGAAGGTGCCCCTGCCCGTGGCAGGGGTTGGGACTGGATGAGGTTTAAGCTCCCTTCCAACACAAACCATTCTGTGATATTGTAATCCAAGCACCACATTAAGCACATCCTAAGAAGGCCATGTTTTGTAGACTTAGGTTCCTTCATATCAAATCTTTAACATATGCAACTATTCAGTCACCCTCTCTCTGTATTATGGAGACTTGACATAATGTCATTGGAGGCAAGAGAGTCCAGAAGTTAGTATACAAGATGTTGCCAGCTCTTGACCTTCTATTCCTAGTTGTGAAAAGAAGAAAGGAAGTAAAAGGGCAGCTATTCACACAGCTTTAAGATTTACCCTACCTAATAGAGACCTCCTCTCCAGTCCATAGGAAATCTCTTCTAGAGGGTGAATCAGAGCAGAAGTTTACTTGAAAGGCTTCTACAAAAGGCAGCTCAGAGTCATCTGGTCATTAACTACACAGAGAGCCCAGAGACAGTTCCCTCTTATGTTAAGCACCTAAATTAATGTTTAAAGTTGAGCAGCACTTACGTTCCCCAGGGACAGTGTGTAATTTTGCTCAAGTTACGGTACCTGCAAGTGGTAGGTTTGTTGTGTGAAAACCTGGAATTGTGACACTCGTTTGGTTTTGGGACCAAAGGAATTCTTTTCCTAATGTGACAGCAGTGTGTGCTCATACTTTATTCCCAAACCTGATGTACATAGTTGAATAGGTACAGTTCTTATTAAGATATCTGATGCTTTTGGGCCATAGCTGGAAGTGGAGATGCTCAGAATACACACAGGGTGTTCTTCCCTCTCAGTGGGATGTGGATGCTTAGGGATATCCTTTGCTTTTCCTTCTCCTAAGCCTTAATATCACTGATATTATTAAAAACCACAGGAACTGTGGCCAAGGTAGTTGCTCTGCTCAAAGTGAATCTTGAATGCTGACTATGGAAGAGGATAAGGAGAATCTCAGCACTAGTAACTACTAACCATGCCACTGGAAAATAAATAGAGACTGACAAATTATTGTTGATGTAATCCCTGTGAGAGTGTCTAGACTAAGGGAGTCAAACCTACTGTCCGTAGGCTGAAGCTGGCTCCCTGGAGTCTTTCCACCAGCCTACAGTTTCTTGAGCAATATCCACTGCAATTCAGCCGACAGGCACCTGCTTGCTCCTCGTCTGAGGAGGCCAGAGAGTGTAGACAGGGAGACGGGGAATGAATTCTGCTCCCCACCACAGCTGTCTTGTCTTTCACTTCTGCTCCTCCAGCCCAGGAGCGATGCTGGAATAGCCCAAACGTCTGCTATCTCTCCATCAGGCACAGCATCTCCAGATCTGGAGAGCATGTGATTCTCTCAGGCTCACTCTGTGTTCACAGGTCTGAAAGTGGTTACTTTCCTCCCTTTTGTCTTCTGCCAAGGGAAAAGAAACTCAAGATGCAAAGGAAAGAGGGTTTTTATTTCAAGTGGAAGATGAAGAGAAGGGTACTGGAAGAAACCCAAGCAACAGCCAGAAATTACCAACATGGAAAGAAAGGCCCAAAACAATCAGAAGCTGGAGGAAAAGCTGGGATAGAGATTCCCTGAGGAAGCAACCCGTGGGAAGTAAAGGAAGAGACACAGAAATGTTTCATTGTGGCATTTTCTTCCATAGCCCTTTTTTTATACTTCAAATGAAGTAAAATCTGTAACATTCAAAAATAAATAAATCTCTCAGCAGTGCGACAGGGGAGCAAAATGTGTCTCTTCACTCATCACCCACAGACTTGGACTGAAATAGTAATTTGCCCCTTGCCAAGGTGTACAACCACTTAAATAGCAGCCCTGTAAATCAAAAGGTCCCCACAGTCTCCACACAAGCAAGAGTTTGAAGGTCACTGAGCATGATGCAACTGTCAGGCATGAAATATCTCTAACCAGACCTGGTACTTGTACCTTGGCATCAATACTGAGGAGGGAAAAAGTCTGATCCACCTGCGCTCCTTCACATCTGTTGCGATGGGGAGAGAAAAGGCAAGCAGAAGGTAACAAACTGGTTCAGTGCACAGTCAGATAGACAACACAGGACAGCCACCCTGCTAAAACATGTCAAAAGCAGCTTCCCCAAGCAGGGTGGAAATGGTAACTTCCCTGAGTTGGCAGATCAGATAGCTGTGGGTAGTTTTGCTATTTCCCTGCCACTGAAATCTCTCATCAGGCAGGTGACTTCACTCTTTATGTCAAATAAACAACCCAACACTTGCTCACAGTAAGCAGGCTCTTGTAGTTATCTCCATGCCATCACACCACCAACATCAAAGAGTAAGAACACCCTTTCCCAGTAATGAAAACATCCCAAAATCTGTGGTAATGCAAGGCTTGATCCACCTCCCATTTTGTGAGAGGTGGCACAACATGAAAACCAACTGATGCATGAGCTGCTAGAGACAGTGATTCCCGCAGAATTTGTTTTGCTCTCAGTGACTGCAATGGCCACGATGACCTGATGTGCGCATCACCATTATGGGATGAATGGTCTTGCTGTCTTCCAGGCGAGTGATTACCGCTGCCCGTTTGATTCAATTACAGATGCTTTGAGAGACTTAAGCAGATTACCACAATGAGCAGAGCAATCAAAGCTATCAAACACAAGACATCATCAGTTATCCTTTGGCTCAGGAGGGTAGAGGCTCTGCAGCTACTTTAAGTCTTGGGAGAAAAACGCTCGACTACTCAAGGAGAGAATCCAAAGAAATCCCATTTCCTTGGGGAACTTCCATCTTGCTCTCAGCCTGCCTTTCAGATCAGTCTCTATTTAAGTTCTTTCACTGCACTTTTGGCTGAAGCCCACCACCTGTGTGTTGTTTTCCCAACAGAGAAAAGGCAGCTGCTTTCCCAAGGCCTGAGGAGACCCATCTGACGCGTTAGACTCGGGGCAGAACAGGCAGGGAACCCTCCTGCCTCTCTGACATTACAACCAATCTCCACAAACAGACCTAATCTCCTGGTTTTCTTCCAGCCAAACAGTGCCTTTATTTTCTTAGTTGCTTCCACCATCTCCATGTTACCAATGACTAAGACCAAAAAGAAAAATAAAGTACAGGGAAGGAAAACAAAAAGCAAAGAAAAAGAAAACCCTCTGTCAAGAAAACATTCCCTATGCCAGAAGCATTAGTTAACAAGGCTGAGTACTGGAAGGCAGTCTAAAGCCCTGTTCACATAGGACAAAAACCCTAAACAAACCCCAAACCTAACAACAGGATGTGAATTAACTCCTCCCCGACCATTACTGGGGGCTGTAACCCATCCTCTCGGCTCATGTACCCCCACTACATGCACCACATATATCTACCCTGTCCCCACAAAGCACTAACCATGCTCTGAGGTACAGAGAGAAGCCCCAGAAGACTGCCAAGGTAAAGGTGCTTTTTCTTTTTGTAAATAGATGTCACCCAACAAGGGAATTCCAACTTTTGGGGCCATTCTGAGATTTTTGTCTCCCATTTCCCAACGTTTCAAACAGCTCCAAAAAATGTCTCAAATTCTCCCAATTCCAAGGAGGTGCAGTGAGGCTCCAGCTTTTTGCTTTGAGATCTCCAGATGAAAGGCAATATTCAAGTGCCAAATACCACGGGTTTCTAGTGGTCTCCAATATCCTGAAAATATGATTTTATATATGGTTGCCACAGAATGGAAGTGTTAAATCCTGGACCCACATCCAATCTGACTCAAAATTAGCAGCTAGGAACATCCTCTTTGATTATTTATTCTACTTCCCCATATCCAAATAGCCCCAGAGGGGTAGTAAAGCTGGCAATCACTAGGAAAACACCTGATGATAGCAGGTTATGCAGAGCATTTGCCCTGCTCTCCCCATGAAAACATCCTAGAGTTTGTTTCCTCACTTTTTATGAGCAGACTCCTCATGCAAGCAGGATGATCTGTCAGCAAAGGGCCCCTCATGCTTTGCTGCAGCTCCTCCACTGCAACCCTTGTAAAAGGGCAGGAGGAGACAAGAAGAAACCCCCAGATGCCTTTATTATTTGCTCAGAGGTCTTTATGGTGAGCAAACAGCCTGTGGAGCACCAAGTTGCTTGTAGTTACAAACACAGCACATTACAGTCTGTCAGTGCTCGGTATCTTGGTATCTGCTACCTTCTTTCTAAATGAAGAAACGTGATCTGCTGCATTTAACAGCATTTTGAGCTCCATTACATTTGGCACGGTGCTGGGCCAGCCCCATTTAAATCACTGGAGTACCCGTGGGCACCAGTCAGCATCAAATGAGAATTCACACACATGGCCTGAGAGAAGGATGGTCAAGCAGGACACAGCTCTAGCATCATGTTTCTCATTTGTTGAATCCTAAATCAAAATTCAGATGCCAACATCACCCTTGCAGCACTCCAGGTTCACCCACACTGTCAGACTGTAGGCGAGTCAATGGCTGTGAGCTCTTCAGGACCATCCTCAACCACCAGCACATCCCTTGCACCACAGAAAGGTCTCCCCCGTCTGCTTCCTGCCTGTTGGGCCCAAATCTCTCTCACACCAGGGTCTCTCTGTCGTGTTCCCTGCCTGTTAAAAGGCAGCAGGCAAGCTTGATCCATGAGACATCAACCAGCTGCATCTACACAGGGAGATGCAGAGCAGGAGGGGATCCATGGTGCTGCACTACAGCATGTTCACTCCAGAGGTGCAGAATACATGATGACATCCTTTAAATTGTTGGTTTAGTAGCAGTCAGTGCAAAAATACTGGGAACCTCTTCCCTTGGCAAGCTATGAGGCTTGGCTGCCATCTCCTCTCACCTGCTGAACCAGCTAGGCTTATCATCACCATCAACCTGCTCCTACCAACAGAGGTTTGGGTTTTGATTCCAATTTTGGCTGCCTTGCTGTGGCAGAGATGAAGACTTAGCTCCAATACGCATGCAACAGCCTCTACTGAACTACAAAGCAGCGTTCTTCCCTGTGAGGGTGCTGAGGCGCTGGCACAGGGTGCCCAGCGAAGCTGTGGCTGCCCCATCCCTGGCAGTGTTCAAGGCCAGGTTGGACACAGGGGCTTGGAGCAAGCTGCTCTAGTGGAAGGTGCCCCTGCCCATGGCAGGGGGTTGGAACTGGATGAGCTTTAAGGTCCCTTCCAACACAAACCATTCTAGGATCCTGTGGTTCATACACCGCTCCTCATTCCCTCAAATCATGGTGTGATCCCAAGGGGCAGATGTGGCAGGACAAGGCATTTCCTCTGGTCAAGGAGAACACAGGCAACTGCTACCAGGGCTGCACCAGAGGCAGTGTGTGAATAGCTGCACAATGCAAGGGAAAGCCTGCAGTGTGGTTAACTAATAAGGTCAATACAAATGACAACAGGGACATGCACAGAAGGCTGCATGGAGAATTCACAGATGGACAGGCAATCTCAATTAAACTGTCCTCCCCTCCCATTCTCCTCTGAATTACTGCTCTAAACCCCCTTCATTATCTAAACTCAATTAGTCTTTGAATATTTGAAGCTTCCTGTTCAGACTAATTCCTCTCTATTCCCTCATTTGGAGTGCTTGACTTGCATTAAAGAACACTTAGTGCCTGTGGTGAGGAGAACTTTACAGAGGCAGGTCAGGACTTGGGGGTATTAACCATCTCCCCTCTATCCTCCCAGTGCCTCAGAAGCTCATGCACTCAGTCTACACACTTATATCTATCCACACGAGATTTCAGCATCTCTGATACTCCTTTTTCATACATATATACATCTTAAGACAAACATTTTCATTGCTAGTAGCAACTATCACCCATTGCAGCTATTTTGACGCCTCAAGATTTCCATATGTACTTCCAAAATCATTTGCAAAGCAGTAATTTTCTGTTATTGCTATTATTTTTATTCCTGGGAACAAAAAAATGTGGTGGTAGTTCCAACTAAAAAAGAACACGGGTGGCAAAGCAGACAGTAAAATGAGACAATAGAAGGAAGCAGCTAAAATATTCCCCTTTGTTTCAGGGATGTGACTTCTTTATGCAGATTAAACCTGCACATTTTCATTCAAAGGGCAGCAATAAAATCACTGAATTTAGAGCCTCCTACTTTTTCAGCCTCTGCAGTGATGGAGACCAATGTGAAGACTTCTCTCCCTTCACTTTCTATTAGAGCCTTGTGAGAAACATCAACAATAAGGTTTTGTGCTCTTCCTGAAGTCTGAGTATGTCATTCTCCCCCCTGTGTGAATATAGGGCCTCTTCGGGTGGGTGAGCCTACAGGATAAAGGCCCCAACTAAGGGAGGTGTCCGTAGACTCACAGTTCAGGATTGCCTAGAATTATTTGATGATTTATGTAGGGAGCTGCATAAAAGGTGGATTCTGTCCCTCCAAACAAGATTTAGAGAAAAAACTATCTTTTAACAGCAAGGACATGTGCACACGGACTTCTCAGCTTCATTAGCTTGATTCAATCAGAGTTTTAGATGCACCTGTGCAAAATATGTACTCCGAGTTGAAAATCAGCTACTTTAGTTTAGTTTAAACCTCTTCCAAAAAAGCTTAAACTAACATCAAAATGGTGAGCTCGCTTAACAGGTTGTACTAAATCAGTATCCCATCTGTACTTAAAACAGGTCAGCGACGCCTCATGCAAGCAAAGTCTCACGGACAGGAAACTGAAGCACAGACAGATTAAAAGCATTGCTCAAGATTAAATAAGAAATCTCTGGGCAAGCCAGAACTGAACCTTGTCTGAGTCCCGATTCAGCACATTAACCACAAGGCTGTCTCCATTTAGCACGCTGACTGCCTGTGCTACAGTGCCTGTGTGGGATCCGATGCAAACTGCTTCAGTGAGCGCTGCTGGGGAAGCAGACATCTCCTCTGACTAAGGTGCAGTAGCAGGGTTACACTTTTCCTGGTAAAGAGGAGACCTCTCTTCTCCACAGACATAGAATGGTTCTGGCTTAGAACTGGCTGGAAAACAAGCAATTTTGCATCATTTTTTAACATTTAGTTTTACTCTTGCATTGGGATAATGTTGAAACTGAAAAGTAAATTTTTATTTACCCAAACCAAAGAGAAAAGTCAGGTAAAAAAAGGAGAGACACCAACCTTTCTCTCCCGCATCCCTTAGAAGTGCTCTTACCGATAATACCCCCCATCCCCTGTACTCTTAGCTCTTCATATCCTCCAATATCTCCCCTCCAGAAATTTCACCTCTGAGTGAAGAAGGTTTCCAAGAGCCCAATTGCTTTGAAACTAATCCATTTCTACCTCAGGTTCTGTTATTAGCAAGGCATTTTTACCCAGCATTACATGTCATTTTCTTTAGGCATGTAACTACAGGAGGAAGAGGCCATAAACCACATTGGTCCTGGGTCTCAAGATGCAGATTGTAATGCAAAGAATCATTTTGTGCGGCCTATAGTCAAAAATATCTTGCAGGCTTGCATTGTGCAATGGGTTTTGGCTTTGTTTTGGTTTGTTGGGTTGTTTCTCTCTTTCTAGCTGGAGATACACAGGGAAATAATCAAGCTTTTAATTTGCTTCACGAGCTTTTTAGGTTTCAATCTAAAATACACTCTTCATATGAAGCAGGCAATGGTTCATTGATGTTCTTTGTGGTGAGCATCAATTCATTGCTGTGCTTATTTCACCTTCTACAGAGAATCTGTGTACAGAGTTTGGATGAATGTAACTCAGGTTCACAGCACAGGTCTGTTCCCACCTTCCAAAAGCCCAGGTTATCATTTTATCAGAGAAGTTTCTACAGTGTCAAATTCATATCAACTTATAAGCCTGGCCCTACAGGTATGAGAAACTCTTTAGCTAAAACGCTGTTATTTATGTGACTTGTAAAACCCTGTGACTACTGATTGTTTCAGCACCCAGACGGTGGTAAGAAACCCTTTGGGCAAGAGCCTCCTTCTTTCACCAATAAAACACTGTGGAAAAGACTAAAGTAAAGCTAAAACTATATAAACCCAAGTTATTCTAACAGCTTGTAAAGCCAGATGAGAGTCATTACATTATTTATGCACACAAGGGTACTGGGACAGACAGGATTAGATGATTTACCCAAGATCAAACAATGAGTCAGTGACACAGTTTTCTGCTGTCCAGTGAAAACACAGATGTACAGTAAGCCGAAAAGAATTCATTTATTCCCCATATCAGAAGGATAAAGGAGAGAGCATTCCCTCTACTACCCCAGCTTGTGGTTCCAATAAGTGTTGCTAGAACTGAATTTGGCAAGCAGGAAATTAGCTGCGCTAGTCACATATGTAAAGCATTTACTGAAAACAAAACTCTTGAGTTACTCAATTAACAACAGTTTTCCCTTGCTGAAGCCACAGACCTGACTATCACAGCAACAATTTACTCCTTGCTGCTTTCTTAAGTCGTCAGAAGGATACAACCCATTCAGAGCTGAAGGCACAGGATAAGCAGTCAGGACATTGTGCAATGCCAGAGTCTTGCCTCATGTCTGCGATCACAAACTGAGTTACTTGGTTTCAGTCAACACCAGCTTGGATGGTGGGATTCTGCATTGTTATGGATCAGATTTTAGTGGGCTGATAGGATCAACATGAAGAAGGAACAATTCAGCTGATGGCTTTGTCAACCATCAGAATGCCCTGAAGTGGGCCATATCCTGCCATAAATATTTGCACAAAAACCCTGCTGACCTCAGTGGTGGTTCTGGGTACAAGATGATGGCAGGATGTGGTCACAGTGATCTTTCTAATAATAGGTTTTCCATTGAAATCAATGGACATTGGGCCTCACTCCATTGCCAAAGCTTGGTTCTGAGCTCTAAAGAGAGACATTGTTTTCCTGCAGCAGGGAACACGCAATTGCCAAATTTACTTCTGGCAAAGGCAGAGGTTTATTTTTAATGCTGAATAACACCAAAACTGTCTGATATTAATTAAAAGAGTGTCTTCCTTCTGCATATCTTAAAAAAAAACAACCTTACAACTTTGCTGTTGGAAAGACACAGAGAAAATATGAATATATCCATATTTCAAGTTAGACATCAAATAAGGGAAAACCACTCTTCTGTAAGGTTAATCCTAAGGTGAGTTTCTCATGCATGGAAGTAGCAGGTGCTCAGCTCTTCTGGACCAGGTGTTGAAGACCCAGGCTCCCAGATAAATTCCTCACCGGCACATGCCTAAGTCTGTAGGCAGCACCCTTCACTCCGTTCTTCCTAAGCCTATCCCTCCCTTGGTGTTCATTACAGCTTTGATGCCTATATGCAGAAATCTTTATCTTCAGCATCCTAAAGGATGACTAAATGTTTTCCAGTGTTCTCTTCATTATCTCAGTTCAACTTTAACTGATTTTAATCTTGTGGTTCTGCTATAAAGATAAGCAGCAGCCTGGCAGGGAAAGAAGCATTTCACAGGTTAACAGCACAACTCTCCCGAAGAGGAAGCAGGTTTGTTTGCTGCCTTATTTTCTGGACAATGTTAAAACAATCAAATGAATGAGAAGCAGTGGAGAACAAGTTGTAAAGGAGCTAATTTCCTGCTCCCAGCAGCTCTGATAAATTTCAATCTTGGATGACAGGGGCTGTGGAGAGCGAGGGGAGGGGTGGCTCTTCCTGGAAAGCCAGACAGGATAGGATTGATTTGAGACATCTTCGGTGCCAGAACAGCCGGTATTGGCTAATCATCAGAAACCAGAGACTTCAACCGGCAGCGCGCACGGAAGACGTCTGAATCAAACCCTCCAGGTTCCAAACGTGTAAATGAACAAAATAGGAACAACAAAAGCAAAGGTTAAAAAATGCCAAAGGAAGTGCCAATGCCCTGAGTAACAAAAGAATCCTGAAACGCTGCAGGCTGCGGTGCCAGCAGCGGCAGAGCCGGCACCCAGTTAAAAGTGGGTGGCTGCCTGACACGGCTGCTGCCGGATGGAGCAGCCAGCTCAGCATGAATCATGGGGCACAGGATTCCTTCAGTCCAGAGGGACTGGTACAATGCACAGCCTGGCTGCTGTTTGCTCGGGGTTTTTTGGTTTTTTTTTTCCTCTTTTTTTCTCTCCTTTAAACACTCCTGGCTTTGCGAGAGCAGCCATTTCCTTCCTGGTGCACGCTGTAGGCGTGCAGCCGGTCGCTGACTACTCATCGATGGCACCGGCTCTATGTGAGTGAGAGCATGAACGCAACAGTGGGAGCTGCCAGGCTGAAAATCCTCAGGGAATGAACTCTCCCTTATGGGTAGCCCACACAGCCACTGCTTTGACAGGAGCACATCTCCCACCGTCACCCTCTCAAGGGGACTCGTCCACCCAAGTGACTTGCTTTAGACACACACACGAGATTACTATGAGTGAGCCCTACAGCAGATTTAAGACTCTTGGAAATCCTTCCCGGAAGGAGGAATATCTCCATCTCCCTGGCCACAAGGCTGGAAGCAGGGCAGAGGGTAACAGAGTTTTCTCATACGCCTCCAAAAACCTACAGGATCTCCTTAATCAGGGTTACAGGCAAAGCTGGCTTTGGTTGACTGACTCCTTTTACCCCAGAATGGGGAGGGGAAAGGCTCCTATCAGGCTGACCATGTATCTTCTTTCTTATCTCTGCATGTTTGGGAGCTATTTGAACCAAGTCATCTTCAAGTGGGGAACCACTTGAAATTATTCTCACTGGCCATTCAGACTTCTGGTCTCTCTATTCACCCCAGGTCTGTTTTCAAAGCTGAGGTTAACATGGTGACAAGCTACCTTCTCTAGCTACTTTGAAAGGTAGAACACTGGTCACAGTCTCCAGGATGAGAACACTGCTCTAAAAATTAAGTCCAAAAGACTCACTCAGCATTTCAACTCTATTCACTGCTATCACCTCTTGACACATTCCTTTAGTTACGTGTTGATCTGTGCTTTTCATAACGTAATTCTCATAAACATATGAAAGAGATTGAGAACACAGCCTTTCTTTTCCCATACTTGCCTTCTCCGCTTCTGCAGAGGAAATATCCTGGTGACAGTATGCTCCTGAAGACTTCCATCCCTTTCTGTCCTGCTACCTTTCTACCATCATAAATTAACCTCTAATTTAGTTGTAACTCACATCATGATCTTAGTGGTCTTTTCAGCTCTTTTGACCAGCCCTCAAAACTGCTGCTGCTTAAATACTCCCTTTCTTCTGCCCCTACTTCTCTCTCTCTGCATTGGACGTGGCTTATCACTTCTAAGAGATAAACTGATAATGCATAATGTGTTCTTTTTCTTCTCTGCCAATAAGGCCCTCTCACATCCCATAAAGAAACCTCTTATCTGCTTTTCCTCTGGCTTCTCCACTGAGCCACAAACCCATCTTGTTTTCTTTTTGTCACCCTTACATCTTTGCTTCTGCTCCAGTGATGATTTTCTCTCTACAGTACACACTTGTGCTCATTTAAATTCCTGCTAACTTAAAAAGACCCAAATCCACTCCTTGCCCATCTTTGTCTTTTTCAATACTACCCACTCTGTGCCCCCATCTCCCACCTCTCTCTTTTATTTCACTGGGCTCACCGTTTGCAACAACATCTGGTTTTCTCCTCCTCCAGGTTCATGCCAGACTCTGCTCAGTCCACCTCCTGCTCCTTCATTCCACCCAATCATTCTCCCCTCAGTTTCTAAAGGCACTTGCCAAAGTTCCCAATCAATACTCTAGCTTTTCTCTCCATGGCTTGTCAGCCAACTTCAGCACTTCTAATCAAACTCTTCTGCAATTCCAGTCACCCCTTGGCTCAGATGATTCTTTCCTCTAAACAATTCCTCTTCTCCCACTGCCGTCACTCTGTGCTCATGTTCTAATGAGGATCATCCACTGCCTTTCTGTTACCTATCTTTTCTGGGCTTCTCAGTTTCTGTCTCTACACAGAGAGCACAAGAAGCAAAGAAGAAATCTCATCCACAGCCATAAAAAAATACAGCACCTCTATGCAGACAGAAACCCTTCTGCGCTCCAGACCTTCAACCCAAGTTCAAGTTACATCACATACATGCAAACGGCACCAGGAGGTTTGGCTTTAAAACAACAGGAAGGAATGTGATGTTCAAAGAAGAGAGCATATCACCAGCTTGAAAACAACTATGAACATGCCCAATGCATATTATTGGCCATATTTTTAACTGATTCAATCTCTATCACCTGGGAAATGTTTCAGAAGTATGTAGTATCCCAAGAGTGGCTGCAGAGGCACTGCAGAGTGTCTCTCTTTACCCTTACCTTTTCCCATTCACTTAATGAAACAGCCTGCAAGTCACACTGCCCTTGTACTTGTGTTTCTCATGACAATCAAGTCCAGCAACAGCAGCAAATCCCACATTTACTTTGGGAAAGGGTGAGAAGCACAAGTTCTGGTTATGGTATCCCACATTTGGTCAGGATCCTGCTTGGCTAATGAAATGTGAATACTGATAAACTTCCTGATCCTGCCTATTTGGCCGTGCTCTGCCATGGCTCCTGAATCAACCCAGCACGGGTGAGCTGTGTGGGCAGAGGAAAGTTCATGGCCAGTTGCTCAATGCTAACAGAAACATGGTTTGCAAATGAGTTGCCTTAATCCCAAAGAACCGTGTCTCCAGAGCCTGCAATCTGTAACGGTCCCATTGTACTCTTTTAACAGGTGTTTTCCCCCACTAAGTAGTTGAAGCTGAATCAGTAGTTCTGATTTTGTTGTCACTGGAGTACACTGCATCTTTGTGGAGTGACAACGTATCATCCTTTCAACCCACATCATTTTTTCTTCTGCCCAAACCACACAAAGATATTGATTAATCTAGGATTCATCAGTCACTTATCAATCCGGAAATCCTGGAATGGAAAGTTCAATGCAACAGACTAAACAAATCATAGTAAAAAGTAAATTCTTTACATCTGTACTTCCACTATGTTTGAAAATGCACTGATTTCGATCCGTCACAGGAGATAAGTCCTGATACAGCAACATCATATAAACAATTCACATCCCGTTTCTGTGGTTTCAAGAGTACAATGCTCATATCCTCAAAAGCATCACTTCAATTCATCTCCACATCCTAAAGTGATTCAGCTTTTGAGAAAAAAAATAAAAGAGTTGTGATCTGAGTTCATCTGACATTTCCAAATTTCATATGAGAGGCTCAACTATGGTATTGGCATTAACAACAAAACCACAGCATGGTAGTTCCATAAACCACTCCTCCGGCTTCTAAGACCCAGTTGCCTCCAGTGGACCACCACTTCAAACCTGAACTTTGCTGACTGGCTTAACAATTTGTTCCTGGTATCATGTGACAGGTTTCTGAAGCTCACATGCATAATGGGGCAGTTGCTGCTAGTATGAAAAGAAGAGAAAATAAAATACTAGAACATGAGGTTCCAATTGTCTGAAAACCAGAAACATCTGTTGGAGTCATGAGCAGTTGATTAGCGGAGTTCATTTCTAGGGTAAGGATTCAGCAGATCAGCTCTTCCAGCTCAGTGCATCATTGTAGTCACTGGAAGCACTACAAAGAGTTACAAAGAATAGGCAGGAGACATACAAACCATTTCTTAGGGTGCCAGTGTCCTTAAAAGCCAACTATAAGGCACCAGTCTTCAGCACTGCTTTACATGGTACCAGCATGTGAAATTAACAGCTGTAATTAAGCCTCGCTATTATCCACAACAGCCAAACATCTGGCAGTCTTCAGGTTATAAACCTATACTAGTTTTGAAGCTTATAACTAGAGACTGTAAAAAGTCACATACAAGGTGTCAGTGTGAGCACATTTCTTACGTGCAAAATGATCAGACCAAGTTGGGTTCAGTCTATCAGTCAAGACAATGACAAAAACATCAGCTGTGTTTTAAGATGCTGCTTGGATTCCAACCTAAAGCTTTCCCAGCTCATTACATGAACATCAGGATTAACACTCTGGAACACTTGCACAAAAAACAGAGGTTAATCAGAAATGCTAACTCAGCCCATATGCATTCTAAAGCTCCCCTGACACTGGATAGATAGCCAAGCTATATTTATGTATAGTCATTAAGGCTAAGGCTGCAGATCTGTGCTCCTAAGACCACAAACCTTGGCACCCAGGAGCAGAAGAAACCCCCAGGAAGAGGATGTCTTTAGGGTTAAGCCTCTCTTTCATTAGCTTGACTATCGAATTGAAGGTTTACTAGGAATCTTAGCCCTAGCTCTTGTCCAGTTCCTGGTGGCAGTGGTCTGACCTAACTTCCCAGTTTCCTAGTGCTCCAACTGCACCGACCCACCTGGCCCCTCATGTGTATTCCACATCCAGGAACTAGGGTACTGTTACATCAAAAATAACAACAATTGGGTAGCAAGCCACTGCACTTCCCCTCCTGGCTCTACTGACTACAAAAACATAAGATAACCAACACAAAATAACTTGTAAGATTGATGGGCCTTGTGTTCGGGTACGTAGTTTGAGTCAATGTATTGTGCAACCCTACCATGACTTTTGGAAGGCTGCTTTATTATATAGAAATTAAACAGTGTCCCACTTTTATCATGAAGAACAAGCTTCCAAGATGCTAAAGCTACCTAAGAAAATGGCAGCTCCTGAGGGATAGTCAGGGGTTTGAGTCACTTTCAGTCTACCCTAAAGGAGAAGAATCTTTTCACACTTTTTAAAGTAAAAATCATATTTGACTGTGGAAATTATTATTAGATGTCCCCAAAAGAAATTGTTTCCATTTGAATAAATCCTATGTTGTAAGTATCCTTCTACCTTTCAGACCACAATGCACACCTCCCTCTGAAATCCCTTCCATGCTTTCCACTTCTCTGTAAGACTCTTCTTTCAATCTTCCTATCGTTAAGACTCTACTATGTACCTGTTTTCTCTCACCTAAGCTTATAGGCAGGTGAGGGATTCAACAGAAAGCACAGTTCTTGAGATGCCAGTGAAAGCAGAGATGAGCACTGGCTCTAGCCAACAGACCTGATTGTCCTTCCCTGTTTGAACATGTAAGTAACTTCTGAATCCACATGGTGCAATGTGTGGTGAGTCTCTGTGGAGTGGGAGAAGTCAAAGCATCAACCTAGTTTGGCTTTTCTAAGCACAGTTGTGGATCCTCCTTCCAGTGCTCCTTCCTGACAATTAGGGTCCAACTGTTCTATCCAGGACCCTCTGCTGACCCTGATGATTCCCCTGTAACTTGCACGCGCTCTTCCCCGTAACCCCACTGAAGGAGGAGCCCACAGCTCACTGCAGAACCCTTGTGGGCTGAATGATAGTGAAAACCCACTAAAGCAGACCAGCTGTGGGTTTAGAAGTTATGTGTAAAGCTTCTCTTGAAAAACCAGAAATCAACTGTGTGCAGATTACCTTGTCCCAGCTTCCTTACAGCTCTAGCAGATTCTGTGGGTTCTATTAGGTCC
The DNA here is from genome assembly GCF_028554395.1 of Pezoporus wallicus. Classification (NCBI taxonomy): domain Eukaryota; kingdom Metazoa; phylum Chordata; class Aves; order Psittaciformes; family Psittacidae; genus Pezoporus; species Pezoporus wallicus. Next base: position 1,435,014 of record NW_026638088.1, on the reverse strand, counting down.
TCTGTGAGAGTACAGGATCCAGGCAGGCGCAAAGAACTTCTGAACCACGCAGCTCCTCCAAAACGGCTTTCTATGACTTAGACTGGCCCTTCTGCTAAACCTAACTTCAGGGGAAAAGGTACATCCTTTTTTTTTCTCCCCTCCCATGTAGCCTGAGACTTCCTTATGTGAGTTTTCCCCCTTTGTTTCATCAACAAATCTTTTTACAAGCCCTTCATGGTAGGAAGTGTCTTTTACAAACTGAACTGAACTCACTGGATGCAAGCTAGACGGATCATGGAATTCAAAGCCTACATAGGCACAGCTGTATGCCTTAGAAGTAAATTATTAACCTACTAAACTCAGGCCCTTAGCAGGGTTATTGTTTCAGGCCACAAGCTGCTTTAACATGAACACTTCTCTAATAGGAACAGTTTACACCTGGCTATCTCGACATAAGAGCAGACAAAGCTGAACTCCATCCACAAAGGACCAATAGACCTGCCCTAGGTCACTGCTATCAGGCCCAGAGACTTTCACTCCCTGTTAACTTTACTAGGTAAGTGCCACCTTTTGTCCCAAACTGCAGGCAGTTTCATGGATTGCCATTAAGACTTAATGACAGACTTTGCTGCTGCAAAGACACCTCATGATACAAGAATTCCATTGCATCAGCTTCCTAATGTCACAGAATTAACTCAAATTTGTATTAAAGACCTAAGTTGCCAAAATTAGTGGTGCTGCTGCACCTTTAGCTCCGTGATTAAGATGACAAGTTCTTAGGAAGAAATAAGGGCCGAGATGAATGACCTTTGGTGAGCCACAATGTTACCAGAAGCCTTGGGGACTCAGATGTTACCTTTCCCTCTGCCATGATTTATGAACAATAGAAACCTCTAAATGATCTGCTCATCAGTGAGTACAGCTCTGCACACCTTTGCATCAGAGATGGAAGAAGATGCACTTAATCAGTGCAGAAAGATGGAGAGGTGGAAGACACAACTCTGCCCCTTCTCCACACCATCCATTGTGCACACTCACGGCCTCCCAGACAACACATAGCAGACATGTGCTACCAACATAGAGTCATTGCTAGTACTGCTACAGAAAACACACACAAACCTTGGACGAACATTGGTATGGGGATTTTATCTCATTATTTGGCTTAGGAAGGATAAATAACAGCAACACTGAACTACCTGGATCTGTTTCATTTCTGCCTTCTCTTCTTGAGAATGGCTGGAATCAGCTCCTGTGAAAGGCTTTAGACTAGACAGAATGAGGTGAAAGGTCACACTCCTTCCAGCCCTGAAAAAGCCTCCAGGAGCCACCGAGCACAGAGCAGAGGAGGGACTGCTTGGTTTCGATCTCTGTATCCGTTATGAGTAAGTCAGTGGTGCCCTGACAAGAACTGAAGAAACTGAGGTGTGGCAGCTCTCTGACGCAGCAAGAAGGGGCCCAGAAGCCCACACAGAGGGCTTCCTCTAGGATGGGCTGGAGTACGAGCCAGGACAGGAGGTTCCTGTGCCACTGTGAGACGGGCTCCAGGCTCTGTCAGAGCTGGGTGACTCATGGCAGGGACGGGGGAAGGCAAGACTTGGCAACATGGGCTGCCTCACACAGTAGCAGGTTTTGTTCTCCACAGGTAACCCCAGGCCTATGTGGCATGTGGCTGGACTCTTCAGTAAACCACTGCAGTCCTTGTCCCTCTATGGTTATCTTCCCAAGAGCAATGGACCATATCACTTCATTCACGCAGCATTTAGGGCTTGATGTGTCCTGAGTCTCCCTGCTCCAGCTGCCCAAGCCATGGTTAACAGGCTGCAAAAAAGAGTGATGATGCTGGGACCAAATCTCCTGCCCTTTCCCCCTGCAGCAGTTAGACCTGCCAGGCACCGGGAGCCAGCAATATCCGCCTGGAACAGGACACCACTCCCACCCAGCAGGGCAAACCCAGGACTGTGATTCACGTGTGGAACCACTTCCCTTGGGGAGCTGTAATGGCTCCCATTTCCTGCCCACTACCATACCTGATTTTTAAGGCTCCCATCCTCACCACAAGAATCAAACAGCTTGCACAACAGCAGCTGGCCTGTTGCACTGTACAGCCAAGCACTTCAAGGTGTCTCTGGTTAGTACCTTTAAAAGCTGGGCTGTACACACTATGTGATGAGAGCACTAGGAAATGCCATCTTCCTTTTGGTAAGCTCCTTTAGTACCACCATATGTTGCTCTTCAGGCACGTGAGAAAAACAACTCTTGTTTGTTGTATTAAGCACCCTAACACTATTTTACTCCTTTGCAATGCAAATGGCATATAAATTGTACAACCTGAAGAATACAGAGAAGACATCTCCCATGCCTGAGGATGACATATTTTTCCTCCCCAGCCCAAATGAATCCTGAATATTTACAAAACCCCAATCAGACATTTCTAAGGCTTTGGCAGGCCAGATCAGATATTCCTAATGAAATCTTTCTAAACAGTGGATAACACACTTGTGGTCTCACTCCTGTGACACACTGGACACCCGGACCTGTGGCTACCACTACCTTGTGTGGAAAAGGGCATACTTGGTTGAGTAACCATGTTTAGAGGATAACATGACATAACATGCCCATCACTTCACTCCAATGGGACTGAGGGTGTGATTAGAGTTCAGTGGGTGACAGAGCTCAGCGTTACAGCCTTTTCTGAAGAGCAACCATCTCAAAAAGGTTCAAAGTCTGATACCGCAAAAGGAGATACAAAAATAACATCAATCTGGTTTACAAATCACAAGCTCACAGAATAATTCATGTTGAAAGGGGCCTCAGAAGGACTTCTACTTCAACCTCCTGCTCAAAGCAGGGTCAGCTAAGAGGTCAGACCAGGTTACTCAGTGCTGTAACTAACTCATTGGCCTTTAGGATCTCTATTGCAAGCATTGCATTGAGAGTTCATTTTCTGGATTAAACCAGAAGAATTTGCACTTAGTGAAGAAAGAAATGGTAACCACCTTAGAAATATCAATGAATACAATCCACAGGCTACCAGGAGTCAACTAACAATAAATGTTAACTCCTCTGCTCTGATTTCCAACATACGATGTTAAAGCAATCAGAAGCAAGCTCAGCTGTGATGGCTGATTCAGTTCTCTGATTTTCACAAGTGGCAATGACATTGACAGTTTAGAGCACCTGAGCCTGTACTGTTTACATCAAAATACACTTACTTCAAAAGTGTGTTTGCTTACTGAGCAGATAATCTAACACCAACCTGTTAGCTTTATATAAACTACTCACAGAGCCCATCCCTGGAAGTAATAAGCTGTTTGTTAAAGATTCCTTAGATTCTTAGTGACGTTTCCTGATAAGGGCCCCATTTCTAAGCAGAGATGACATTGAATATGCCCGGGTTTAATAACATCAGCTTGTTCTAAAGTGTGCTTTTAACCCATGTTATCTGAACTGTAGTTGAATTCCTCATATGGTTAAAGGGCAAATTCAGATGCCTTTAGTCACCTTTTTCCACACCAAGTCTCACTGAATTAACTGAGATTGATGATTAGAGAATGAACAAAGGGCTGAGACTGCACATAGGGCTAACACCAGGGTTACCCTGAGACAGCAGGACTTCAGACCACCTCTGTAACTGAAAGGGCCTCAGCTTTGCTGAACTTCACCTTCAAAACAGTCACAAGTTTTCACTGGTTTATCGCTATGGCTAAAGCAGTGAAACTTTTTGAGGTAGGTTTGTATTGTCTGGAATGGGATTCTACAATTCAACTTAACTCACATACTGGAAGGAGACTATAATGTCCTTGATTTCACTAGAAATGGATTCAAAGGACAGCAGTTGGAATAGTCTATAAAAAATAACATCACTAAAGCTGAGTTGCTCTGCTACAAATTTATACCTGAGCAAGGATCAGTGATAGCCCCATGCAGTGATGCTATGTTTGGACTAAGAAAAAAACCTAAAAAGTGGTTGAGAATGGCACTGCTGAGCCTAAGATGAGGGTGGTTAACTCAGATTGACTGTAGTTCGGTGCATTCAAGTGCTTTGTGTATACAGAGAACTTGTCATAGAATCACAGACTGGCTTGCAAGAACTTCTTCCTAATATCTAATCCAAATCTCCCCCCTACTCAGGTTAAAGCCATTCCCCTTGGCCTGTCCCTACAGGCCCTTGTCCCAAGCCCCTCTCCAGCTTTCCTGCAGCCCCTTCAGGCACTGGAGCTGCTCTCAGGTCTCCCCTTCAGGAGCCTTCTCTTCTCCAGGCTGACCCAGCCCAGCTCTCTCAGCCTGGCTCCAGAGCAGAGCTGCTCCAGCCCTCGCAGCATCTCCGTGGCCTCCTCTGGACTCGCTCCAACAGCTCCATGTCCCTCTTGTGCTGCTGCCCCAGAGCTGGATCAGGACTGCAGGGGGGTCTCCCCAGCGTGCAGTAGAAGGGCAGAATCCCCTTCCTTGACTGCTGCTCATGCTCCTTTTGATGCAGCCCAGGACACTGTTGGTTTCTTTTCCCTTTAAAAACTACATGTGGGCACTTTCTGTATTCAGAATAACTCCTGTGCTTCTGGCAGCCCTCCCATTATCATTTAACATGTGTGTCTCTTCCCAGCAACATACATCCTCCAAAGCTTTGGGTCACAAAAAGTGACACATGGTGTATTTGCTGCGACCACAACTTGGCCACAAGTGCTAAGGGCAGGAATTCCTTAGGGAGTGGTATTTCCCATATTCCAACACAACCTTTTCTGAATATCCCCCTACCTTTTTTTTTTTTGGCAAAGGCAGGAGCATCCCTTTGCCAAACAGGATTTTGTTAAATGCTGTTCTGCTGCATTTAGTGTCTAAAAACTATAGCTGAAAATGGGTTTTCCCCCTAAAGTATCAAATTCCATAGCTATTGGTCAGACCATCTCCTGCCTCATCATCCCAGACATGCTATCACCCTCTTCCTTATTGCTCGATCAACATTTCTCTCTAATCACCCTCTTCCTTATTGTCCCATCTCTGTTTCTTCCCAAGTATCTCCTTTACTACCACACATGTGAATAACTTGTTCTAACATGTATTACAGGACAGACTTACAGAATCAACAGTATAAAAACAACATTAAAAAATACAGCCAACGTATTAAGCCAGGGCATGGCATTCTGTCTTCTTTCTTTGTTAATCTATACCATCAGTGCTGTTAACCCCACCTACTAAATCGACAGGCACTGCCCAAGCACTGCTACAAAAGAAAAATCAGCTAGAAAACAGCTTATCACCTCAGACAAAAAAGAGTAGATGGGGATGGTGTGACAGGTTCATAAAGAGCAGCAGTATTTCATCCTTGTAACCGTGGAATCCAGTTTTGTAATAACAGTTGTTTGTGCTGCTGGCTTCCTTCAACACCTGTGACCCTGCTTGTCACAGCCTCGCTGCCTGCTGGAAACTTGGCAAAAGACAAGAGGAGATATTAGGGAACCAATGGTACATCCTGAGAGAGGCCAGAAAGTCCAAAGGTTGAACAGAACTGCCAGGAGCAGTCTGATAAACTAAGGAGGTATGTGGCTGGGAAGAGACAAACTGCTGCACCCGAGTACAGTGTGCTCAAACTCTGCACCCCAACACCTCGGAAGAGTGCACGCTTTATCCAAGGGCTTTTCCCAAACAGAATCTTTTGAAACTCCTTTCTGAAAAGAGGAGGTGACCACTCAGTGCACTGCACATGCCAGAATTTTTAGAACCATACAATGGCCTGGGTTGGAAAGGACCCTAAGATCACCCAGTTCCAACCCACTGCCATGGGCAGGGACACCTCACACTAAACCACGTCACCCAAGGCTCTGTCCAACCTGGCCTTGAACACTGCCAGGATGGAGCATTTACCACTTCTTTGGGCCACCACTGTGCCAGTGCCTCACCACCCTCACAGGCCTTATATTTGAAAGCACTCCTCTTTATTCTTTAAACGAAGCTAGATTTGTCATTTAATAAAAGGAAAAACACCCTGTGGAAAACCTCCTCTGAATTAGCATATGCAAACCTTTCCAAACCCTGGCTCCTGTAAAGGACTTGTCCTTACAAAAAAATCTATCAGACTGTAACTAAGTTGTAACTTGCCGCGTGAAATAAATAAGGCAATAATCAGATCCTTCAGGAAGCTTCAATTAAACCTGTAAAAATATCTAATAAAACATTCAGCACTTGAAGAGGTTCTATTGAGAAGGGGAGTTCAGAACTTTGGGTTCGTGTTAGGAAGAGCATGAGGAATTAACACCTAAGGGGTTTTCCCCTTTTCCTCTCCGTCACTCAGTTACACTAGCACAACTTTTCGTGAAACTACACTGTAAATCTGATCAGAAAACTCCCTCAGAACAAATCAAACCAAGAGCACAGCATGCCCCCCCCCCAGTAACTGAGTGAGCGCAAGTGAAGTGTCAGTGCAGGAGTGGCAGCCAGGGGAGGGAGGAAAAAGGACAGGAATTGCTTTGAGCTCATATTGCTGCTGAGTACTTTCTATTATAAAGCCATAACATACAATGATTTCAAGACTATGGCTCTGCACTGCTTCATACCGTGCACCTCTTTTCCTACGTGGGATCCTATAGGGATCTCTAGCACTGCAGAAACGTGCCCGTGTGGGGAGGCTCAGATGTTTCACTGCGCACTGCTTATTCACTAAAGGAGGGGATAACCCCAGCACCGCTTGTAAACACAACGGCTTCCTTGAGACGCAACAGCAAAACCCGTAAGCATGGGCTCTCCCTGTAAGCAAAACGCCTGCCTGGGGAGCGCTGCCCTCCCCAGGGAGCTCCGCTGTGGGAAGCAGGAGCAAGGAACTGCCTTTTTAGGGCTGTGGCTGAGCGGAGCCGGGAAGCGCCAGGGCAGGAGCGGGGCTCCCGCAGCAGCTCGCTGGCCTTACAAGGAGAAAGCCAGGTATTCCCCAGCCGGGACCCAGGAGCCGCACAGCGAGTTAAGGTGAGGCAGGGCTCGCCGCAAGGCTTGGTCCAACACCAGCCAGGGGGACCCCTTGGCCACAGCCACCCTCCTGCTTAGTGCAGCCTTCCAGCCCCCCAGCATTCCCAATGGACCTTATTTGGAAGCAGAAGAGTTGAATTAGTAGAAAGATCGTTTTCAGATCTGAAAAGCCAGATGGTTTGTGGGGGAACCGTGCCGGGTTTTAAGGTGACATTTTAAGGCACCAAGGCAATGTTTTGGAGCACAAGTCTCTAATGTCAGGCATCTTTTAGACTCCTACAGGAGAGGGCAGGTTTCAGAGGGGACGAGCAACTGGATTTTCCAAAGACTTGAACAGGAGGAGCAGGACTTGAAGCCTCAGACAGTCAGCAATCTGTTTAAGCAAGCTTTAGGAGCACACGTGATCAGGGCTCCTCCGCAGTTGCCTAAAACTTAAGGCTGCTTGAGGGAAAAGCAAAACCATTTTAGCTCCATTCTGTTGAAGTTACATTTCTTCTTATTTTCTGCTTTATTTTCCTAGGGAGCTGAACAACCCAAACCACCTCAGGCCAAATCCATCTATACAGGTACATGCATAAGCAGCCCTGACCATGAACTGCCCCATGCTGTTGCTCTTCTTACTTTCCTTACCCTAGATTTCAGAAGAGAAGGCCATGAGGAAAGAACTTCTTTCCCTCAACAATATCCATTTTAAGATTTTATTGTTAGATCTTTCTCAGAAAATGGCAACAAAAAGGGAATGTCCTGGAATATTTTTCTTTGGCGAATTAAAATGAATCCTTTAGATACGGTTAAGAAGAAGTCATTTGAAGTGTAACGTTAAATTGAGACACTACCCATCCAGGAATAATACAATATCCCAGTTCTGAATATGAAATGCCGTACTGAAACTCAAAAAATTACCCATACATTTTGCCATCTTCGTTTCTTGAGGCTAAACTCTGCTGACAGCCTGCCTGGAGATGCTGAATAGCTCAGGTTTAATTGAAAACAGCAACTTTTAACCTGGAGATAGGAGAATTGCTTGATGGTTTTGATCTGTACTGCTTTTAAATCCACAGACACGTGGCTGCTCTACATCACACACTGTGCCATCGTTGGTGCCTTCAGGTAGTAATTGCAGCAGGAAGGCCAAAACTTCGGTTAATCTTGCCACATCCCACTTGCAACATATTGGCAAGAAAACATGGGGAAGTAGTAATTATCCATGGATAATCACAGGGCATCTGTTTCCAGGATTCCTTGTGAAAGGCCCATCAGGAGAAAAGAGGCCACAGACAACATGAAAAATTACATTAAACAACTGAAAAATACCTAAATACATGACAAAGTCATCCAGTATGAGGTCAGACACTGTGTAGGACCTTCTCCAGCTGCTGATGGGGCTGGGATTATATGCCTATAGCTCCAAAGGAGCACTAGGGTAGTAATTTCATAAAAGGAATACAAGTTTTGACACCAGGTTTAACACTGTAAATTTCTTCTTGCAAATAACTTGCTTGCCAAAGCAGTGCAGCAGCCAGAGAGGGAGAAAGGCGGGCAAGCTATTCCCCTAAAAGCACTGACTGTGCCGCTCAGGTACAAGAGGCATTGCTCCAGAAGTAGGGAATGCTGGCTCATTAGGAGCAATGAAAAAAAACCTTCTGAGGGGTTTTTAAAAACAACAACTTCCCAAAGCAAAACATGCATATGTACCACATGCATTTGTTTATGCAGCTGTAATGAGTGATGAAATCCATTTATGAGCTGAAGTCACAAGACTCTAAGCAGGTCTTTGTTTCATCTCAGTAAGTCCTGACATTTCCCTACTACTTATAATGATGTGATTTGGAGCAACATTTTCAAACTTAAGCACCTGGGGTTTAACAGTGCTTCTCATCTGCTTTGCTGAGACTGAACAGTCTACTCCCGAGCCTCTGCTTTGATTAAGCATCCCAAAGACAGATACAGAAAGCTTGTTTGAGTTTAACACCCCCTTGCAATTCCTGCATCCAGCATATATGCTGCAATTCTTACTCAAACTGAGACTCTCAAGCTGCAAAGCGTGTAAATAGAAATCAATGAGACCATTAGTGGAATGAATACTTTCAGCATCAGCCCTTCTATAACCACAAAGTCTATCCAGATGGATGCCCTTAAAAGACTTCAGAAGGTTTGCCACAGACAATGGCTTTTGTTTCAGCCTCTCGCTGTGACTTGGGAGAATAAAATGAAGATAACTGCAGCTGGTTGCTGCTTACATCAATGCAGCATTAGTGCCCTGAGTAACAAAGGTAGGACAGAGTATGCAGGGGGTGGTAAGATTCAGCACAAGTAACTATGGAGTTATATGTTTTAGTGGATTTATAAACTGTGCTAAGCTTTAGATGTATTATTATATAGCTTTATGATTCCGTAATCCTGCATTATAAATCAAGATCACATTTTTAGCTTTGATATTAAGGAGAAAAATAAATAATATATATCTATATAAGCTATCTGCCTCTGCTGCTCTTGCCATTACTCTGCTATAAGCTTTGCAAACAGATCTGATGTTTTGTAAGGATCAGATCAAACCTAAATGAACACAGGTTCACTGTTAATATAAACAGAGTGACTTCTTTATATTTCTTTTAAGAAGGGAAAATAAAATAGACTCCTGACCTGAAGAGAACGCCAACCTACCTAATGCACAAGAGCAGAAGATCCCAGACATAGAAAATACCCTTTTAGCCTTTAAGGTCTGAAAGGAAGTGTTGCTGTCTATTCTGTTCCTCATGGCTGGCTCATTCATTTACTGCTCTCCAGAGTCCCAGATGAGTGAAGAGGTGGATTTTACAGTGTGTCACCAAGTCAGGATGGCAGCAGGATATAAGGAAAATGCAAGGATCTTTCACCTAGAACATTTGTTCTAAGCAACCTCTTCTTTATATTCAAAAGCATGAAGTCCAAGACAATTTCTTCAGCAGCTTGGACCCAAACTCAGGAAAGCTCTAAAAAGTTCAAAGCCAATACATATAACCAGCAGAGGCAATGTCTCACCTGACTGGCACACAGTATGTTCCTAGACTTGCCTTTTTTATGCCCTACCACTACAGTCCCTGAAGAAGAGTCCCTCTCAAGCATCCTTGTAGCCCCCTTCAGATACTGGAAGGCTGCTCTGAGGTCTCCACGCAGCCTTCTCTTCTCCAGGCTGAACAGCCCCAACTTTCTCAGCCTGTCTTCATATGAGAGGTGCTCTATCACTCAAGTACAGAAGTCACACAAAGCCGTATCAAACAAGAGTCTGTAATATTCTCAATGCCACATCAATTTATATATGGTACATATATTCATGGGAAAACAAACTCAGATGCAACCCCCTCACCTAAATTCTAAGTCTATAGGGATTCGGTTTTATAATCCCCCAAGGATGTGGTTCTGAGCAACCTGATGTGGTTGAATATGCCCCTGCTCATTGGAGCAGGGTTGGCCCAGATGAGGTTTGAAAGACCCTTCAAGCCCAAACTATTCTATGCTTCCATTTTCCTTTAGCTTTTGGGGATCTACTACACCTGTGTGCCAGAAAGAAAATGCCTGTAACTCCTGAAGTCAGAGAAACAACTGAAAAACATGCATCAGTAGAAAATGCTATTTAAATGCTGCTCCACATGAACTAACCCCAGCTGAAAAGCTCTGAAAAGGCACATTAAAAGAAATATAACTGCAAGAGTGTTAAGTAAACAGCTCTCTTACTGGATTTGCTGTAAGTGACTGAACCTTTCTTCCCCTTTCCACATTAAAGGAGAGCCCTAAACCCACATTTTGCATATTTTATTAGTTCAAACCTTTTCTAACATGGTTCCCAGGGCAGACCAGGTCTAATGAACTTTAAAATACTACTGTAATACTGCTCTGCAATAACAGTATGAGAAGCTGGTGGAGTGTGAACAACAGGACTATCGATATATGCCCAATTCCCAGACTCAGAATGCAATTCACCCTACGGTTCACAATTTATTGAACCTGAACTTGCACTCCAGCTCCAGTAATCAATGTTCCCCATCTCCCACCTCTGCTTTCACCACAGAGAGGAACTGCACATTGGAAGAAAGAAAAACATTGCTGTGCCTGTTTTAAAAACCATAGTTGAAAGTTACTTGAAAGGTCAGAAAGCCCAGAATGATCCTGCTAGGAATAGATTAGCAGACAGAGGGTAGGAAAGGTGCTCAGGGGTGGATGGGAAGCACCATCTATCAGACTGATAACACCACTATGTATATAGTACAATTGTATCTTATCTTTCCAGCTCCACAACCCAAATAAACCACATGGAAGCCTTGGAGCCTGATTCTGTTGTCTTTAAGCACACACCCCTTAGGGTGGCGACCCAGGACACACCACACATCTTTTTACTTCATGTAAGACAAAAACAAAACAAATATAATCAGTATTTTTCCTTTTAGGACTCTCATGGAGCCTCTTTGATGTGTTTTCTCTAATAGTTTGCTCTCAGGGGTTTCTCTGAGCTTATAATGGGCTCGTTTTTATGTAACCTCTTTCAAGCTCCCAACACAGCAACTGCTGTAACAGTACACAGCAACACTACACCGAGGAATACCTTATCCAAATGAAACCAAAAGGGAAATTTAGATGAGTACATTCTGCTTAGGTTGGAATTTTGGCTCAGACACAAGAGTTCACACTCCTGCTCTTGTAAAAAAAAAAAAAAGCAGCTCTAATGGAGATACTGAAAATGAAAGTATCTCTTCTACTTCAAAGCTGAAAATCTGGCCACTTCTATAGCATGTTTTGCTACTCTGGGAAATTTTACTTATCTAAACCCATTCAGGAAGGGGAAATCCTCTGCTACAAGCTGAGCGTGGGTTTGCCATTCACTTGACCAGACCTGAGACTCCAGCACTATGATTTAGTACCCGTGATATAAAACTAGTAGAATATCTATACAGCTGCTTGCCAACTTTTCTTTGGTTTAGGAGCAATAATTCACATTTACCTTTTACCTTGATTTATCCCTCTTTAGGGGAGAATCCTCAACCAGATTACCCCATTCTTTTCAGTGTTACCAGATACATCAGTGTATTGCAGGTCTAAAAGTCTCCAGATCTGCTACTAATAAAATGCCTGAAGTTAAAATAGGCACTGTGTAAAACCCACATAACTGAACACCTCTAAAATACCCTGTAAACAGCTGCCCTACACCCAAGCTATCAGTAGATTCATGAGGTTGTAGAGGTAATTTCCATCTATCAGCTAAGATAGATACTGATATTTCTGTTGTTCTCTGCTGTGCTCCATCAAGATACTACACATGGAGGAAGCAGGAGCTAGGACAAGGACTGGGAATATTGCCTTCACCTGGGAAGGTGCCCTGCTAAGAAACTGCTTATTGAACCTGACAGCGAGGGCATAAACATCAGAGGGAGTACTTACACATGTACTCTCTGTAAAGGGGAGGACAAGACAATGAAAGTCAGAGCTAGTACAGGACAAGTACAAGTTAAAGACACTGTTTTCAATCTCCAGGATACTAAAACGTCTTTAAGCGCTCCCAGCGTTTGGGGGAAGAGGGAGGGAGGGATGAAAGGAGTAGGGGGAGCAGTAAACTCTACAGAGACTTTTCTTACGGTTTATATCACCTTTTGTGGGAAAAATCATCCTAGAAGGAAAACAACAAAGGGGTTTGAAACCAACAGAAAAGTACTTGCTAAAAGGTAGCGTGCTCTTTGTAAAACTTCCTGATGCATGGAAAAGCACCCTGAGCATGTACTTCACCATACAGTTTTGCCTATGAAATGCCCTTTGCTTCAGAAACAGTTGTGTATTTTTACCAGAGGGGGGGTTATTCCTGTCAGTTGTCCTCTGATTACTGATCTGTGAGAAGCAAAAAAGGGGCACAGCTACCACAAAGGCATAAGTATTAAAGTTCATGGGATTTTCAACATTCCCTTTCCTTACCCTAAAACTTTAACCCCTTGAGTGGATGCTGCTATATACATTTCCTTTGTTCAGCTGCCTGCTGGGCCACCTGGAAAGCATCAGCACTCGAAGAAGAAAACTGCTATTTCTTTCGGCATTCCCTCAAAAGCAAACCTTGCTGCCCATTCTCATTCCCCAGAAAGGTATCTGGTTCTATTGGCACCCCTATCAAATTCAAGCGCAGAGACATGTTTAGGGTACGTGCAGCAGCTCAGATAGGCTGGGCTGTTGCAATCCTGTTGCAATCCAGTGCAGAAAACAGAATGTGAGCACCGGCATGCTGCTCCCACGCCCTCCCCTCTCCAGGCTTTACATTAACTCAGTGACACCCTGTTAGGCACAAGGTTTATTTACACAACACGAAGTCCTGAGACCAGCCTTTGTTCGACTGCACTGTTGACAAGGCTCGGAAGCACCACGGACTGTAGTAAAGGTGCATTAAGGACTGGAAGGCCCACGTATGAATGAGTGTTTCGAAACTCGCCTGATTGAGTTCCCAGCTGCAGCACAACCCTCTTTCAGCCGGAAGCCGTTGGGACAAACTAGCGAAGCTCCTGGCTTTCCCGGGGAGCAGTGAATTGTACTGACACGGTGGCTCCACAAGGACTTGAATCCAGGATGTGCTGGTGACACCCTGAAAAGAAGCAAATGCCTCCCTCCGCAGCCATTCAGATGTTTTGCTGGGCTAGATTAGGACGGGATGTATTTCCCAACACACTTCACCTCACGGCTGTGTCAGCGCAAGGGAGGGGACAGCGTGGGAGCCGGAAGAGGGCAGGACTGACTGACAGGCTCTTGGCCCAAGACACCCGGGGAACCCACGGCTCTGGGAATTGTGCACTCCCTGGTTTTCCTTAGAAATGCTTGCTCTGTGCACAGCACTTTAAAACCTAACCTATGTGTAAAAACAGGCAAGAAAGCTTAGGTGCCAGCGTACTGGGTGAAAGCATCCAAGGGGGCTGTAGCTTCGCCTCCCCAGGATGAGTGCTGCCAGCTCTGTGGCTCTCACCCTCTTCCCCATGGGATGCGTAATGCAGAACTCCTCCTGTGTTTTATGTGGTCATCTTGTTGAAACTTTGGACTAATTCCAAGGCTTTTTCTTGGAGATTTGGAGGTTTGGAGATCCGGAGAGGTGCTGGTCGCTGTGCCTCAGCTTCCCCCTTCTGGGAAGAGGCCATGACAGGGATATCTATTCCCTCCCACAACTGCCATGACATCCTACAAAGCATTTTTGACATTAACAATTCCAAATCATTGTCAGAGCCTCTCAGGGCAGAGACTTTAAATGTAAAGAAAACCAAGGAAACCTCTCCAGAAAAGCAGGCCCAGAGCAACTGGGAGATGTTTGGTCAGAAAGAGAGTGACCAGAGAGTGAAAATGGCATCAATTTAAGTGCCAGTATATGCTTTACACAGTCCTGGGTCAGCTTCAAAATGCATTATAAGGCTGATGAACCAATAAAAATGTCAATGGTTGTTGATCTCCTAAAAGCAAATGGGGCCAGTAACAAATATTTTATACCAATAAGTTAATCCTAGATCTTCTTCCAGAAAATTTCGTTCCTTTTCTGTACCTTTTTCCTTAATGCATTTTTAAAAATAAAAATAGTTCTTTGTATACCACTTGTATAGCATTTATTCCCCATAGACCTGCATGATTTACTAGAACTACAGTCCCATTATGCCCATTTTACAGGCAGTGAAATCAAGCCACAGAGATAAAGAAAATGATTAGAGGTCATGCAGCAGAGAGGCAAAACCAGGGAAGACTAAAAGGGGTCTACAAGGAATCTGGAGAGGGCCTTTTTATAAGGACATATAGTGACAAGATAAGGGGGGATGGCTTTAACCTGATTGGGGGGGGGGGGGGAGGAGGGGATCTGGATTAGACTTTAGGCAGAAGCTCCTCCCTGTGAGGGTGCTGAGGCGCTGGCACAGGGTGCCCAGAGAAGCTGTGGCTGCCCCATCCCTGGCAGTGTTCAAGGCCAGGTTGGACACAGGGGCTTGGAGCAAGCTGCTCTAGTGGAAGGGGTCCCTGCCTGTGGCAGGGGGTTGGAACTGGATGAGCTTTGAGGTCCCTTCCAACCCAAACCAGTCTAGGATTCCATAAAAATGCACTTCTGTTCCATTTCAGTTTATTCTGTTCTCCTGTATTTCTCTACTGGTACACAGAAAATAAGATGACTTCTCATTAAACTCATGAGGTTATATTAAAAGGGTCAACAAATTTTTGCTTCACTTTGTAAATTCTCTTGGTTTTCTTGAAGGGATAAATATTCCCCACCATTACTGCTACAGGGTTAGGTAAATACTTCACAGAGAGTACCTAAATGTGAAATACACCCCTGTTCTTATTAATATTTATGTAATAACCTAGGGCTGGAATTGGCTATCATTGGCTTGACCTCAGATCTTTGGCATAAATGCCTATTTGAAGCACCTGGCAATAGGCTGGAAGCATCCACACCCAGAACTACTCTGTCTGGGCTTGCAGTTTTGCCAGCCACACACCTTTTCCTATCCTGACTGTAAGGAACGCAGCAACTGGAAAACATCAGCACAAAACATGCTTAGAGAGAACAAGGCAACATTGTACCATTAGCTCTTACAACACACGTGCTTAACCTCTCTCACATGACTTACCTGAGTCCACAGCCCATGCTTAGCTGAACAGAAGCCTCTGCAAACATGTGCACGCTGCAGCTGCTACCCAGACCCCTAAGTACCACACAGCCATTTCTGGAATGTCTTTCTAGTTGTGTTCTCTAAAAACAACTAAAAAAACTAAAGCAAAATTCAGACTAACCCTGAATTTCAATTAGCAGCCATTAAGGCCTTAGGCCTTTGCTTTATTACTGCCCTTTTATCCAAAAAATGTCCTTTGATCTCATGAACTTTTTTCTAATGTATTCAAATGTTATGGCTTTTTTTATCTGTTTCGTATGTCCTCAGCAGACTGTGTAAACAGCCCTGTGAGCTGACCAGTGCATCTGCCAATCCACCACACATGTGAGCAGTGTTCCTGTGGAAAACCAGGATCTCAGGTAGGGATCAATACTGAATTCCACGCTAAATTTTCCACCTCTGCTTCCTTCTGAAACAAGGGCACATATAGACACTGTAGTGTTGGCAACTGCACACTGTTCTTAACCAAGAAAAGAGGAAAGAACAGCAGTTCTGAGGGGTGTGAGTATCCTGGTTGTTCTCCTGTGGAAGTCCTAAGGGGCTGCTGTGGACAAGACCAGGACATTCCCACCCTGTGAGGGGACAGGGCTGCCCTGACCAGTGGGGAGCAGCCACACAGTCGCTGTGTGATACATCAGCTGCAATCAGAGATCAGGTTTATTATGAATCAGATGGGATTAAGAGTTCAGTAGCATCTTCTCCCAAACTCAAGTCTGTAACTCTGCTTGTGCTTTCAGGTATTGTCCCACCCAGGCCATGCCCTTTCCTCCCTGCAATGCCTTCCTTGCCTATTTGGCAACCCCAAATGCTCCCACACCATGACTCCAACACAAATGACTGTCATCCAGAGTGAATGCTTCCATTTGAATTCCATGAGCAGGCATTCTGTAAACTTCCCTACAGGCTCCACCACTATAATCCCTGGGAAGGAGCAACCTGCAGGACCTACTTTCACTGGGCAATGCTTTCTCTGTTTACTGCTACTCCTGTCAGAAACATTACTCTAATTCAGACAGGTGTCCTTACATCTGTCAGCCACCAGCCACTGGTGACATTCAATAACAGAAACTCAGTGTCCAGGTCCAAGCCTGAATCCACAGCACAGAGAAGGAAAGCACAATTCCTCACTGGATATACCTAAACTCTACGGTGCTTTACACCAGGCATTTTTGGTCTCACACAGACTTGCTTCCTTTCCTTCTCCTGTTGCAAACACTGCTTTTATCCCAGGTTGCCAGGAGCCTACTGTTCCAACAGCTGCTAAGACAGAGTGAGGTGTTAACTTTGACAGGATGCCATATTGTTTATTAATGAAAAATCCAAGCATTTTGTACCCATTCCGAGACCCTCACCAAAACTGAGCTATTCACCAAGGGCTCCGAAGGGTTAAATCCAGTTCTTCTGAGCCTTTCAGTCACAATTGCAACCATAAATCAATGCATTTTGTTGCCACTACTGACTTTAATATGTGTTTATTGGACCATCAAAATGCCAGAAAGCAAATTTCAGTTCTCCAGTGAAACCACAGCCCAGCAACCTCAGAACAAATGCAGGCTTCCAGTGGGATCCTCATTCCCAAACACAGTAAATATCCTTTCAGAGGTGTTCATCTGCCTCCCCACCACTCAGCATTAGCAGCTTCTATTTGTGGGGGTAATGTTCTCATGCTGCCAGCTCGCAACACTGAGGGCAGCCGTCTGCTGCCCATATGCCACCCGTCCTCCAGTGCCTCCTTGACCGCTTACCTGCACTCCTGGGGCTCCCGCTGCAGATCAGCTGCTATTCTCTCAGCCTGCTTTGTGTGTAGAGGATTTTTCTGACTGTAAGCTCCACAGGATGGCAATTTTGTCCAATTCTCTATTTCTCAGAGCACCAGTTATGCTATGGAACAGAAATGATGAACACAGAGACATTAATGGTGTGACATTTTGATTTGTAACATCCTAAAAAAGCATGGGGAGCAAGCCCCCAGAGTGCCTTATCTCTAGACACTGCAGTTAGCTTCTATTCGGTCAGGTTTTTGATAAAAAATGATAAAATACATACAGTTTGAATAAAAAATATATAGTTTATTATTGTTTGAAAATGTATTCCTGGGCATTTTCAGTAACCACTGAAATCCTCTACAAAGCTACCTGGGAATGGGAAAAGTAATAGCGAGAAAACTGGATAAAGAGATGATCATATCAAATCTTTCATTCACGTGTTGCTGCACATAAACACGCAGGGGTTGAATTGCTCAGGGAACATTCTTAAGAAAATGGAAAAGGTTTTTAGTGGTTCCTCCCTTAGTTCTGCAGTGTTTCTCTGCATTTACAGCCAAGTGTTACTGTCCTGCCCCAGAGGTAACCCAACAGGTCTTGCAAAGGCTCCTAACTTGGCCCCACCTCCGTCATTCCCAATCTTGTCTTTCTAACCTACTCATTTTCCTCCATTCCACAAACTATTAGTTTCAAAGAAATTCAGAGATTAATTAAAATGATTGGCGGGATGAGTAGGTGAGGGGGACAGGCTAAAGGGCTTGACAAGAAGAAAGATGAAAAGGACTAAAGGCGGACGGCTTGGTTATGCGATGAGTAACTGAGGGTGGAGGAGATGGACATGATATTCATTTACAAGTGCCTCTAGTTCTGAGAAGCACTTTTCATGCGCAAACTGCAGACTAGCTCAAGACCAGCTTTCAGATCTGCTTCCAGGGTCCTTCACTTCAAGCTCTTAGTCCCACTCTTCCCCCAGCCAATGCATTCCCACCCCTCCCTTGTATCCTCAAATATATAAATATTATATATATTTAATTTCAGCTTTCAGCCAGATTCAGTTCCTGGATCTCTACTTGGCCACATGAGCCCTCCTGGGAGCAAAGAGCAAAAGGGGAGGCCATGGAAGCTGGGGGTGGATGAGGTGGCACCTCTTTGCCGTACCTCTGCTGTGCTGCAGACTCCAGTGGACTTGGACTGACTATGAAAACACAGGGAGGAATTGGGAGCAGGAGCACCCAGGAATTATCTGTCTTCCTGTTAGCCTAAGGAAACTCTGTTCTTTGTGCCCTCTCACTCCAGCTTCTTTTTCTGTGTTCTGATGCAGTAAGTAAAAGAGAAACACTTGCTCCTTCTGACTCTTCAAACTCGTCTTCCTCAGCTGGGGAAACCTGCTCTCTAGTAATTCCTTAAGCAAGTGAAAAAGAGTGTGAGAAGACCCAGTAATACCCACTCTTACTTAGTTCATGCAGAGGTGAAACAGGATGTCACATTTGAATGCATTGAGTTTAAATATACCCTATATCACAAAAATAATTGTCTATATAAGAAGAATATTGTGGAAACATCTCTGCTGAGGAGAAAAAGCAAGACAGTGGAATATAGTAAAGTTTAAAAAAAGATGAAAACTATGAAAATAAGTGTTTCCTTTCCATGAGCACCTTTTCCAATATAAAAGAACAGAATCTGTCATTTACCCCTTCTTCTTTCTTTTACAAATGGTCTAGAAATAAGCCAAAAGCATTTGTGCTACAGGAGGGGAAGAAAACAACAAATCCATTTATTCCTGGTCACCAAATATCATTTAGATGGATGTGGTATGTATAAGAAATTTTAATTTGTCCCTGAAAAGCCATTTAATTATTCAGATGATCTGATTGCTTCACTCAAGGCTTGCATTGATTGATTAGAGAACTTTATAAATCAAAATCTGCATTACTGCTGCTCCATGCGTCTGCTTCTCACAGCAACAGAGAGATAGTTCATTTCAATCCCTACCCACAAGCTAGGTTAGTGAGATATGTAAATGGCTATGGTTTATAAATGGGTTTGTAATTCTTCCTTCATGCTACTAAAGGAATATTCACTTAAGGACACCAGGAAAGGAGGGGGGAAAAGCCCTAAAGTAAGAGGTGTTCAATAAATCAGGGCATAGTCACCAAAATTCCCAGCTCCTTGGCTAATGGCCAGGAAGGATCACTGTTCATGGGCAGCACTCAGTGAGTCTCAGGGGCAGAACCTGGGGCACTTGGCTGAAATCTAAGCTGAGACCTCCCTAAGCACCCGCTCACCAGTCTCGTCCCGAATTAGGCAGAAAATCCCCTCGGAGCAGCAAAGAGCATTTGGCTTTGATTTCAGAGCTCTCGCCTGCTATGCACAACCTTTCTGACCAGCTCGACTGTCTGTTGCCGGCCCCGGCCAAATAACCTCTAAGTGAGTAGCAATTAACATAATGAGTGGACTGATGGGTGTCCCCCATAGCTACAGGCCTCGGTAGCAACACGTCTCTGGCAAACTGGAATGTCTGGTCCTGAAACTCCACCTCTGCAAAAGGAAGGAAGTCGAAAACTAAAATGGGTGGAGGATAAGGAAAAAAAAGGAGAAGACATTAAATGACTTTAAATGAATCCCTCCAGCTCGATCTAACACACACTGAAGCTAATGAAAAACCTGCATTTGATAGAATGGGGCTGAACTGGACAAACTACAGAGGCAGAGCTTTTCAACTTATACAAATATATATTAGAGTGATTAAAGCTACACTGACCATGTTCCTTGTAGTCTGAACTTGGCTTTCTAGGACAAAGGAGACATGCAGAGAAGCCCCCAAAAGATAAACCAAACCAATGAAATTCTAACACATTAAATATGGCAATTAATCAGAACAAAATTAGTATTGTCAATACAGAAAAGTGACTGAAGCGAAGTATTTGCATGGCTTCCTATGTAACAGAAGCCAGAAAAAAAACCAAAACAAAACCTTTTTAGCTTAATTCTAAAATAATTCTTATTTCATAAGAAACACGATCCACACAGCAAACTACTCAAAATTCACTCCTTACGTTTCTCCAGAATTTCTTCTTTGCATAGACAAGCCCTTTATAAAGACCAGAAACGCACCGAGACACAACACAGATCTTTCATGGGCTATCTCAGGGGAGTTTGAGCACAGCAAGGCCAGCCACGTCAGGTCAGACCAGATCCCCTATCTCAGCCAGGAGCCAAGAACAGATACCTGGAGAGGCACACAAAATCAGGGCACCACACAGCAGGTTTGCTTCAGGATGCTCTCCCAGGCACAAGCTTTGGGCTTTCCAGAGCCAACAGGCTGCATTTGATAGCCCTCAAGTGATTTCTGTGCTGTGAATTCATCTAATCACTTTAGAGTCCCTGAGTCCACACAGCACTCTTGCCAAGGAGTTCCACAGCTGAGCTGCATTTCTGTGAAGACATTTCTCTGGTTTATTCTGAACCTGCCAGCTTCATTTGATGCCCCTTGGCTCTTGTGCCATAAGAGTCAGTCACCAGTCTCTATTTATCTTTATGTAAAGCTTAAAAAGGAGTTAAACAACTGCTTCTAGCGTTCACCGCACTAATGAATTTCAGAGATTCTTATGCATATGCAACAGCTCACTGCTCTCTGGCTAAACCATTGGCAGATGATGCTCCAACAGCAGTTTGAGTCTCAGTTACCTGCAAGACAGGCAGATGCTGCCTATGTGAAGGCTGTGTGTATACCAGCAACATGCAGCAAGCCCTCCCTTCCCGGCCAAAGCTTTGCATTTCATGCCACGGGCTGTTAACGCAAGCATAGAGAAGTGCGGGTATTACTTGCACAGTCCCAGTTCTCACACAAAGTAACACGAGGGCCCACCGTGTGGTCAGATGAAGCCAGGTGGGAACACCCAGGTGAAACAGAGCAAAATAAATGTGCAAGTTCAAACAGGGGAGCCAGACCTTCACTTCTGTGTCGCAGCTGCCCTTGTTTCTGTTTGCTTCATTGTTGCTTCCTACACCATAACTGGTAATTATGTCATTATGTCTAGGAAAAAATAGCACCAGAGAATTTGAAAGTGTATTTTCAAACCTAGACAGAAGTTTGTCAGCTTCATCTATCGTAACGAGTGATTAAACCTGATAGACCAAGCTCTTCACTGGTCTATCCTACAACACGTAACAACAGCTTTGTGTTGCAAGCCTAAGGAGCACTTGTTGCACTGTTAGCAACAGTAAACCGCTTCAGTCCCTGTCCTACCCAGTGTTGCCATCTCGGGTCCTTAAACAGCTGATGCACTTTATTCCAGAGGCCTGTCAGCATTCACAACTTCACACCTCCCAGAGAGAAGGGTGTGGAGGGGAAAGGTAAGAGAAATGAACCCAGGCAGCAGGGCATATATTTTATGAGGGATGTGCACACCACGTTCAGCGTGGAGCAGTGACAGCGAACCAGGTATCACCCATCTGTTACTCCCAGGTGAACATGCCAGCGCAAACTCTCCTCCTCGACTAGAATGCTTCGACTCCAGCTTTTATTCTCCCTCCCGACTAACCTGTACATCCACAGTAATACTAGGGCACTCTGTCTAAAATTAGGCCGTGCTGTCCCCTCCCCTTGGAGGACGACTTTAGGGAAGCCCATCTGGAGCCGGGATTTTTCCTGTAGGCTTTACATCCCCTCTCCTCCTCTGCCGTCCTGGCGCGGTTTTGAGGCCAGGAACCGACAAGCCGTGCCCTCGCCGACACCCCACAGCGACCAGGCGGCATCAGACGGAGGAAGGGAGGCCCACACGGCCCCACAGCGCTGCTGGCCGTTCCCCGCACCTCACAGCCGGCAGCGTTGGCGGCGCGCCGGGAGCCGGGAGGCCCTTCCCGCACGACGGGGCTCCCCGGAGGGTGAAGGCGGACGAGAGCGAGGGCGAGGCCTCCGCGGCCGCCAGCCCCGGGCGCGCCCGGCCGGCGGGGAAGGGCTCCACGCCGGGAGCGGGCTCAGAGCGCGGGGCGGGCAGGCGGGAGCGCGGCTGTGGCCGTTGGGTAGAGGCGAGCGGAGAGCGGCGGCACAGCGGAGCCGGGAGGGCGCGAAGGGAAGCGGACAAAGTTCTCGCGGCAACTTGTGGCGGCGGAGCGGCCCCGCAGCAGCAGGAGGAGGGGGACCAAGCACCGCGCCGGAGCCCCGCGCCGCTCAGCCACACCGGGCGGACTCTCAGCGCGGCGGCCGCAAGCACCGCGGGCCCGGCCCGCGCCGGGAGAGCTCTCCGCGCCCCGGCCTGAAGTAAGGCTCTGCTTTCCCCGTTCCCGCTCCCTGCGCGGCCGGGAGGGTTTGGGGTGGCGGAGCGGGGCGCAAGCGGCGGCCGGGCGGCTTCTCGGCTCTGCCGCAGCTCCCGGCGCCACTCCGCGGACTCTGTTCTATGAGTGCAAAGATGGAGCCTACTTTCTACGAGGATGCCCTGAACGCCAGCTTCGTGCCGCCGGAGAGCGGCGGGTATGGATATAATAACGCCAAAGTGCTGAAGCAGAACATGACGCTGAACCTGTCCGACCCATCCAGCAACCTGAAGCCGCACCTGAGAAACAAGAACGCCGACATCCTCACCTCCCCGGACGTGGGACTCTTGAAACTAGCCTCGCCTGAACTGGAGCGGCTCATTATCCAGTCCAGCAATGGGTTAATCACCACCACGCCGACCCCGACGCAGTTCCTCTGCCCCAAAAATGTCACCGACGAGCAAGAAGGGTTCGCGGAAGGCTTCGTGAGAGCGCTGGCGGAACTGCACAACCAGAACACTATGCCCAGCGTGACCTCCGCTGCTCAACCTGTGAACAGCGGCATGGCACCTGTGTCCTCCATGGCCGGCAACAGTAGTTTCAACACGAATTTGCACAGCGAGCCCCCGGTTTACGCCAATCTCAGCAACTTCAACCCCAACGCGCTCAACTCCGCACCTAACTACAACGCGAACAACATGGGCTACGCACCCCAGCATCACATAAACCCCCAGATGCCGGTGCAGCATCCCAGGCTGCAGGCTTTGAAAGAAGAGCCTCAGACTGTACCTGAAATGCCAGGGGAAACTCCTCCCCTGTCCCCTATTGACATGGAGTCACAGGAGAGAATCAAAGCCGAGAGAAAACGCATGAGAAACAGAATTGCAGCATCCAAATGCCGGAAAAGGAAGTTGGAAAGGATTGCCAGGTTGGAAGAAAAAGTGAAAACTTTGAAAGCCCAGAACTCAGAGCTGGCATCCACTGCCAACATGCTCAGAGAACAGGTTGCACAGCTTAAGCAGAAGGTCATGAACCATGTCAACAGCGGGTGCCAGCTAATGCTAACACAGCAGTTGCAGACGTTTTGAAGAGACTGTCTTAAATGAGAACTGTGAGATTGTGGTATAACTAAAACAAACAAAAAACAAACCCCACCAAAAGTGGCAGATGCGTAAAGCTGAAAGGCTGAGTCCTGCCTGTGCTCTGCAAAGCGCATGTGTGGAAAGACTGGTGAGCCTTCAGCTCGAGAGAGCGGCCAGCACCACGCCGAGAAGTGCTGTTCCTGCTCCGGTGAGATGTCAGATCTTCGTTTAACATTGACCAAGACCTGCATGGACCTAACATTCGATGATCATTCAGTATTAAAGGTTAAACTGCAATAGAAACTGTAGATTGCTTTATGTAGTATTCCTTAAGAAACAAAACAAAACCAAGTGGGAGGGAGGTTTGTGGGAGGCTGATAAACAACCCCAGAACTATTCTGCCTGCCTTGAGTCAATTGTGTATGTACAGATCCTTTTTTATTTTATTTTATGAAAGTTGATTAATGTCAATAAACTACTTCATGACTTTGTAAGTTATTTTTATGTTGTTTATTTGGGCACTGCCCAGTATTGTTTGTAAATAAGAGGCTTTTTTTTAGCACTCTGAGTTTACCATTTGTAATAAAGTATAATTTTTTAATGTTTCTGTTTCTGGAAAAAAAAATCTAGAAGGTTCTATTATATTTAAGAAAAAATAAAAGAATTAAAATGCATTTCCCCCCTCACACTTTTTGTTTTGATAGCACCTGAGTTGGGAAAATGCCCTTTGTGCTGAACTCTGATGGTAGGGATTCTATTCAACTTGCTCTTGGAGAGTGGGTGAGGAGGAGAGGGAGTAGTTGAATCCTCATTGCTAAACTGAAGCAACTTTTTGGGTTGTCTGGAAGTAGCTCATAGTTTAACCTGACCAGTTTGCCTGCTGTATTCTACTGGCCCAATTTAGATGGCATGTAGCGGGGTAGAAAGCCAGTGCATGAAGTTGCTCCATAACTGGGGCAACTGGCGACTTGATCTGACATGTTTTTCTTATTAATGCCCTCAAGAAGATCAGGCAAGTGGTTGTCTTAAACCCCAAAACAAAACATGTTTTAGGCTTCAAAACCAGCAATGATGTTCACCTTTGTTCCTGTGGTCCTTCCTAGGTAGGAGGTGATCCTTGGTTGTGAGTACTTATAACAATGCTGCTGTCAACAGTAAAATAATTTTCTAACCCTTCCTCTCTAAATCCTTTTGGGGGTCACAGTTCTAAGCTTTTTAGAAATAGGAAAACAGCCTAGTGGGAAATAAAAGCAACTTGCTGAGAAACAGCAACTCCTATTGCTTGTTTTCAGCCACTTGATGAAAAGACCAACTTTTCTGGTGCTTCCCATGTACTTTTAATAAAATAACTTAGGGTTTAGTACAATGACAATATAAACACATGTCTTAGAAACACGCTGCTTAACTCGTGGGGGGGGGACAGACACAATTATTATACCAGGGTTTTCAACACTGTGCCCAATTCTTGTAGTTTAATAAGCATGTATTTGCAGGGAGACCAGATGTTTTCCTGCTTGCTGCCTAGAGCCAAACAGCCAAGAGGAAATAGATGCTATCAAAAGACAGCCAGAAATATTAGAAATTCATCATTAGTGAATGGTAACTTTTTAGAGCAGTGTTAAGAGTGTCTTTTCTCATTGAACTAGAAACAAGCAGTAGTCCTATTAAAGCTCACTTCACAAGATAACGATTGGATACATATACACCTTTACTGTTATCAAAATGATACCCTGAAACTTGCGACTAATGTGGGTCAGTTCCTTACAGGAAGCATAGAAGTATCATCCCTCCAGCTTTTTTTCTGCCCATATTATATGCATTTTATCATGAGGGGTTTGTTTTAGTGTTTAAAATGGGGTTATATGGTGATCTCCCTTCACAAGAAAATCCAACTGTCAAGGTAGGCACCGTTTAGATGGTGTTTGCTGCTGTCAGAGGAATACAACTGTAACAACACCAACCAAACAAAGGGTTACTAGGAGGATACTGTACTTTGCCAAGAGTACATTTTGCTGATGTCAGCAACCCGGAAGGTAAGTTGATTTTGACCATATGTAGGAATAGACAGCAGAGGGATAATACACAGCACTGCTGGGTGTGGTTTTACAGGGATTTAGCAAGTGCCAACTAGCAAAATAAGCAGGGCAAGGAGATTAATTACCTGCAAAGGTGCATGTTTAACTCTCAGCAGTGCTGGGTTATGGACTCAATGTTACTAGCAAGCATTCTGCTTCATCACCTCATTACATACTAAATAAATACATTAGAGAAAATCCTATGTTAATTAAACACAGCTGAGTGACAGTCTGCTCCACCCTCTCCTAATACGCACACAGGGACACTTAGCATTGCAGTTATGTGTCTTCTCTCTCTCGAGTATGACATTCTGTAGCTAAAGAGTTACTGAGTAATAGCACTGCTCCTTAGGTGGGCATCACCTGGCAGGTTGGTTTCTGTGCCATGAGTTATTCGACCTGGTCCAGCTCAGGTGCTGGTGTCCACCACCATCAAGCAAGGTGGGGTTTAGTGCCAGTTACAGAGTTTCAGAAAGAGATGAGCGATTTAGATGAATCTTTGGTCCACATCTCATCTGAGCATCAGGCTTAAGACAGGGCAAAGTAAGTTTATATTCCCTCTGCCTCCATCTGTTTTGTAAACAGTGTAGTGGGCTATGAGCCTGTTGCTATCTGGTTCACTTCAGCAGAGATTACAGTTCAGCACTCTCGGTATATCACTAAGTCACTCAGTGATCAATACACACAAACTGTAATGAGAGATGTGCCTGCATTTGTATGTGGTGAAATGTAAAGTTTTAACACTTACTTAACTGCTTAGATTAAAACTGCCTGATGTGCTATGTGCCTCGCTTCTATGAGGAATAGCCAGTTTTCTTTGAGATTCAGAGAGAAACTCTCTTTCTGTTGCCCCAGCTGTACTCACAAGGGAATATTTTGCAAATAACAGCATTGTGAACATGTATTTTGTTTGGCTGTGAGTGTTGTCAACGGATTCAGGAAGTGAAGTCAGAAAAAGGCAGGGTTTCAAACAGGGCAGGCTCCACAGAAATGCCTAGCACAGAGCCTCTAATCAGAACAACATGTTTGGGACACAGGAATATTAATTAGAATTTGGGTCTCTACTAAACCCAGCAAACCCCTCACGCTTGTATCCCACGAAGAGAAGTGAGTTATAAGGAGGGTTGACCATGATTACTCACTGCGTGCTTTTAAATCCTGAGTACTTGTCATTACAGAAATAACAGTCACAATATCTAACTTATTCTACAGCAGGAAAGAGTTACATACCAGTCAGTTCCAATCTCAGAACACAGTAGTAGTTACTAATAGAATCCTGATCCTCAACTGCCTACATCTCTGTAGGTCTAAGAAATACTGACCTCAAAACATGGCACTTTAAATACCAACCTAAGGCAGCACATACCCATTTAACAATGAAGTTTAGCAACCAAGAAATGCCTTGGCTATCTTTCCATTTTATAGGAAGCTGTTAGGAAATACAAACAATATTCCTCCAAACCTATGTGAAAAATGACTGACAGCTTTGTCCCATGCAAAAGCCTAAGAAATCCATTACAGTGATTACTTTCTGAGAAAGTAAATAGGTCTTTCAGTGAAGTACATCACTGCATACCCATTAATGACCTTATCCCCCCAACTGTGCAGGAAGCAAGGAATGTGACAGGCACCCAGGTTACTGTGAAGCAGGCTTACATCATTTATCTAGTGTCACACAGCACATATGGGTACTGCACAGTGGAGCCAGAACCAGTGGCAAACCTGGAAGTTACAGAGCTGGATCAGTAGAGTGTTTTGTCCAAATGCATCACCCTGACCAGGTCTCTGGGGTTATGAGCTGGGCAGCATCACTGAAATCTGTGGGGGCAGATGGACCAACTCAGGCTGGGACAAGCTTGGGCACCAGTTGAATACACCACAGAATGAGGTATACCATATCCATGAGAAGCACAAGGCAGAACTGCAAAGAAAAGAGCACTTATCTTTAATATCAACCCTAGTGCTTCTCTGTTCTCCATCTCCCTACTCCTATACCCAAGACTTGGGTATAACAACATGGAGCTACCCACATCAAGAAACTAAAACCAGTTCAGGCAAAGTTTGCTGTGTAGGAAAGAAAAAGCTGTAAACATCGTAAGTGAATACAAAATATTGCTAACAGGCAGATGGACAGCAAGGCAGTAATATTTGAAATTACCATACACACAAACTCATGATGAGACAGAATATCCCTCAGTAACATGTAGGGATGTAGCTTAGGGATAGGGGAAGTAAGGTAGTATTAATCCTATAACGACAGAAAAATTCCAGATGTGGGTGGTTTGCTTTTTGAGGAGGCATGCTTGATCTTTAGAATTACCCATGCTGCCAACACCAGTGTCTGCACCCAAGAGCTGGTAGCAGTCCTGATTCTAGACATACACATTATCGTTGAGAAGAATCATAGAATCATGGAATGGTTTAGGTTGGAAGGAACCTTAAAGCTCACCCAGTTCCAATCCCCAGGGACATCTTCCACTAGAGCAGCTTGCTCCAAGCCCCTATGTCCAGCCTGGCCTTGAACACCACCAGGGATGGGACAGCCACAGCTTCTCTGGGCACCCTGTGCCAGCGCCTCAGCACCCTCACAGGGAAGAACTTCTGCCATATATATAACCTGAACTTCCCCTGAAGTTTAAAGCCATCACCCCATGTCCTGTCACTACAGTATAATGTATTCTCTGAACAGAAAACAGTGCTGCTGACAAAGAAAACTTGTAGAAACTCATCATATAATTTACTGTGAAAGCCTCTGACTACTTCAACACTTTTAAGGGTGGTTTTGCACAGCAGGACCCTCTTTTCCAATTTTGCACATTATTCTTTGCAGTCCCTTTTTGTTAAAGAACAATGGAACTACAAGAATCAAATTAGACCTTCACCACGGTCCCTTCTGTCCTTGAATATTCTGACATTTGAGAAACAGTTACAATGGGAAGGTTATGACTGATCTGATTAATCCAAATCTCCATAAAACACCCAGAAACTAACTCTGTAGACAAAAGTGAAGAAAAAACTGTTCTTTCTTTTCCTCAGTCTCACAATTAGTTTGTGTTTTGAGCTTTGTATTCTCCAAGCAATCCTTAGTTTGACTCCTCAAGCAAAAGGACCAGCAAGTTGCTAGAAATTCCTCAGAGCTGTGAACTTTGTTCCTTAGTCTTGAATGAAAAGCAATTCCTGTGAAACCTGGCAGCAAAATAACACTGAAGATGTGGGAAACAGAATACAATTCCAGCAGATGGAGCTCAAAAGCAAACAGTCCTGGAACAAGCTGCACAGATGCCTGCAACACGAGCCTTTGCTCAGACAGGGTAGTTGCCAGAAAAGCCTCCACATGAAACCCACCACCATGAAAACATACAGAAAAGATTCATTTTAAGAGCTTCCCTGAATTATTACAATAATCACTGCAAGTAGGGAGATCCTGCATCATTTTAATCATAGAATAATCATAGTTATTTCAGAGGACACTAAGGGCTCAAACCCAAGCATCCATGGCTATTTTCCTGAGTTTTCACCAATGATGAGGGCAGATCTTTTAGATAACTGCTGTTATCATGCTATGAACACAGGCATGGTGCAGGCAGAATCCAGGGAACGTTGCTATTCACTCAAAAAGACATTCACAGCACTCACATTGAAGAGAGATAGCTGAAGAAGTTTTGAATCTCCACTGAGTGGATTAGTGGCAGGTTTAAAAGCACAGCCTAGCACTCCCTAGTACACGTGTAAGTGATGAACAAATTTCCATACACAAAGTTTTATTCTACTACATCATATACATGTAGTACACTCTTTTTTTCCCTATACAAACATTAAGGTATTCCCAAACATTAACTGCACAAAACTCCTTACACGAAGGCACTAACAGACTTACTATGAACCCTCCAGTGGTATCTCAGGGCCCAAATCAAGATTTGCTCTTTATTGTGCTAAATAATCACCAAGTGTCTGACCCAAAATACCTGAAGGGTGGAAAAAGAACCCAATTTCCTCAAGGCAAAATTCATCTCTAGTTTTCTTGTTTGGCTTTGCTATCATACAGTTTGTCCATTCTCCTGCTTCCTGACTGAGCCAGATAAAGTCTTTCTAATATATATTATAACCAGTTAACAAAGTGCTTTTATACACAAAATGACATAAAAACTGTGTAAAGCTATACAATAAGTGTAGCTGACTTCAGCACTGACATTACAAGAGTTGACAGTTTGGTTACTGACCAAAGCTAACCCTTGCCAAGTTAACAGCAAAGTTTATTCCCTACTTCTATACTTCCCAACCCACCTCAGCTTAGTATGTTTAGGGAAGAGACCCTAACAAAGCTCCACAACTACTGACAGCTTTTGCTTCCGTGTAATTTTGTGAAAGGAACAATAAAGTTGATCAGTTTGAGTCTTTCTCAAAATACTGACTGATAGTTACCAAAAGTAGGACAAGTCCTGCAGATGCTGGATATGCCAGGTTTGGAAATCAGGCCACTGAGAAGTACTGGAAAGAAAAGATGGTTAAAAATCATTGTACCTAGTATGTTGGGAAAGAAGGATGTCAGAATTCCCAGAGTAGAAAGAAAGAAAATTAGCAAAAGTAAAACATTTTGTCCCAGAGACTTTTTTCCTTATCAGGAATTTGCTTTGTCTCAGACTGAACTTTTGTGTTTACAAGAAAGCTACACAGCTTCAGCTCTTTAAAAGCAATTGTTTCAAACTGGTACACAAGTGTGCACAGCCTTACTTCTTCAGTACAACTTGTGGCCTTGCTGTATGACCTCGGACAGCTTCAGCTGCGGTGTTTTAAGAAGCTGCCAGTAAAGCAGTTCAGGTTTAAATGCCAGTTTGGGAGCTGCAGTAGCTAAACAGTTGGCCAGTACCGCACCAAGGGCCGGTGTTGCCAGGCGAGCACTGACAGATCCACCTCCTGGCCTGAGGGAGCTCAGCTTTGATGTGTGTAAGCAGGGTTTGTACATGGGTGCCAGGCTGAGCAGCCACCTTTTCCCCTCCTCCTCTGCCTCTTCTTTTCCACTCCCTCATTTGTGCTGGTAGTGCTGTTTGGAATATTGCAGGACATTTATTTTGATGTGCATTACTTCCCTTGTTCTGTAACCACACAGCTCTACAAACACCTGAAATGACAGGGGGCAATAGGAGAGCTGGAACATAAATGCAAGTACAAGCAGTAGGGATGTGGCATCTTCTGAAAGAAATGCTCGCCAGCAGTCTCCAAATTACTGCACATTGAGTCAGAACTCTTAAATTCATTCTTCCCACTTTAAATTACAGTACAAAAATGCCCAGGCAGATTTTGCACCAGTTTTACCAACTTCATTTGAATTCACACTTTGGGTTAAACAAGCTCTACTTCCCATATGGACAAACCTATAAATCGTGGTTTGACTTTCACAGGGAACATTTTTCATGCCCCCATTAACTTGAAGGAGAACTGTGAGTCCTTGTATACCTTATTATGAAACTGTTTTTGTTAGATGACTAACTTTATGCATATATATTTGAAATTATTTAAGAGGGCAGCGAGGTTATTATTCAAAGCCTTCGAAATGGAATTTCTTGCACATGGTCCTGATATTGGCTTCCATGTTCTGTTTTGAATTTACTTAAAAAACACACTACCACACCCAAAAATTAGTTTCGAGCTATTTCCTTGCCCCCCTCTGCTCACTGTGTTATCATTCTTATGCGCAGAAATCTCTTCTGTGTTTTCCACTGGACAGGAAATGCCAGACTGGCAACAAGAGAGAGGCTTGGGTTTAACTTAATGTTAATTGCTACTGCTTCCATGTGTCAATGGGTTGAACGTGGCAACTCAGTTACCAAAATGCTCTCACACTTACTATGATATCGATTTGCTGCTAGCAAAGCCAGTTACACATTCTAAAGGTAACTATAACAAAATATAGTAACAAAGGCAACAAAGTCTTGAGGTTAGGGTAGGAAAGATCTGACAAAGTTATACTTTTTCTTTTAGAAACAGCTCAATTCCCAAATCTGTTGCAAATTAGGAACACCAGCAACTCAGTTGAAGCCTAGTGCCACTGATATTCTGTAGCCTTTCTAGTGGTATTTAGTTACAAGTGTTTTGACACATCCACCACCCCATCTAACAAGGGAAAGCTGATGTGATCCGTTTGGGAACGCACCGCACATAACAGTACAGAAGCCAGGCCCACCACTCTATGAAGCACACTCCTATCCTCAGCCCTTCCCTGCCTCTTGAGGAGGGTCTACCTTCTATGGTGGCACTGGAGATTTAAGGGTATTAGGAAGAAATAAAACTCCTTGTCTTGTACAACTGCATAGAAATGGGAACAAGCACGACCTAGCACCAAGCACACGAAAATCAAACCAGGTTCCTTGGTGTTTCTGGGGTTCAGCTGATACTACATCAGACAATGGCACAATAAGCAACGAATTTGAGTTCAGATTCCACCTATAGTTTCACATGAGGAGGTACCCATAGTCTCGCACATGATTTTCCATCTCTGGGGATTGTGTGAAGCACAGGGGAGATTTACAGCACAGAAATACTGAACTCCTTTTTCAGGTCTTGGCTTAAAAAACAAAACAAAAACCCCCAAATCAAAAAAAAAAAACAAAACCAAAACCCCTATGTCTTGGCCTAAATCCTCCGTTTTGGATCTTCAGAATAATACTGACTTCACAGACATCTACACTCCAATTTAAATGACCCTGTGATTCCATGAGTTAAAGAAGAGTTGTTTTATAAGTATAGGTTGAAAACAAACAGAAACTCAACATGTAGCCAAGTAAAAATGATAGCTTTGGCCTATACAACCAAAAATGATTATTCAGAATGATGTAGCTCCAAAAATATATGACAGGCTCTTGAAATTCAGGAGAAGAGCCAGAATAAGAACAGAGCTCTCAAAAACTGAGACTTTTTAACAGCTTTCTATTTCTTTTGTTGTCATCCATCAGTATTTGCATATTCTAAAGCCTCTCATCTATAAAAAAATGATATATTTAAATGTATTTTGAGTCACTTCAACTATATTTAAGCACTGCTGTATTTTGAGCTAAACCTGGAGTACTATGATTCACCACAACACTAAAACCCTTTGATTCTTTCAGTTCATTTGCCTAATATATGTTTGCCATGCCTAACATCACAAGCCTCATTCTAACCTTGATTTTAGCTATTATTTGATACTTGATGCTCTGAGATCCTTTTCTTAACTCTGAAATCTTAATCTAAGCCAGCTGTTCCACAAGATCTCAACATGTGTGGGATTTTCCCACTAAATGAAAATGATAACTAGGATTTATTTATTTATTTTTTTTAAGAGATACAATGTCCATTAGGAGGTGGCCCCTTTTAAATAAAGGCAAAGAAACTGCCAAAGTTGGTTCACCCATGTGATGTGAAAATGATCCTGTGCAACGTGGCTGTGTTCATCAATGCCTTGACCATGTTACAGTTTGAATTACAAAGTTGTGTTGGCTTTTTCAGTTTTCCATTTTTTACTGAGCTGTGCAGTTTGTTTGATGCTAATAATTAACATGAATATTGATGTATTTGCCCTCTCAGCATCACAGTCCGAGTCTGTTCTTTAAGGCAGTAACGTGCTGCTGACACTGAAGTTCATGTCCAGTTAATCCTCCTCTGAGCACAGTGGTAGCCCCACTGCCATTCACAGGCTACTTCCACAGTGCCTAAGGTGCGCATGAATTACCCTCTGTGGTAACCTCCTGTTTTGCATCCTTTTGTCCAAAACAGTGTCTCAGAAACAGAAAACGAGTTCAAACTGATGCACCCAACTTACAATTTGACCTCCACCAACAGCTTGTTACATTTCATGGCCACCTTTGATGTGGCAGCTGCAGGAGAGGATGGGGGACAGGTCTCCAACATCCCCTCCATGAGGTCGCATGTCCTGTCCCCGTCCACTGGGGACTGGCTGAGCAATAAAATTGCTCAATAAAATACTTCAGCACCAAACATTTTTAAATATTTATAGTATATATAGTATTTAATGTAATATATTATGAGCATTAACCATATATATGCAACTATAAAGAAGTTCTACATCCTGCTATTAGAAGCACTTGGTTCCCTTATACCCAATAATCTAAACCAATGTATTTAATTCAAGTTCATTTTCTTCTGAATAGCTTATATTGGTGTTCATGGACATCTACACTTCAATTTAAATGATCCTGTGATTCCATGAGTTAAAAAAGAGTTGCTTTATAAGTATAGGTTGAAAAGAAACAGACACTCAACATGTAGCCAAGTAAAAATGATCACTTTGGCCTACACAACCAAAAATGATTGTTTAGAATGAATATACATACATATATGTATCTACAGAATGCTATGGGTACATTATTAAAACACAGAAAGCTTTAGCATTGAAACAGATAGGTTTTCAATACTATTTTGTTCACAAGACAATGAGAAAGAGGGTTTGGAAAAGAGAAAAGCAGTGTCATACCAAGTAATGGGTTAAAAATCTACGCAGGGTTTCGGAGTAACAGAATGTTTTCCTGCAAACTCCTTCTATGGCATGATCCAGGGGAAGGTCCCACTGAAGTGCTGGATGTTCACACAGGATTTCCTATGACTAATGCTGTCAGCATTCAAAACTTTTAATTGAAAACGTGGGTGTTCTACACAGATAGGAAATTTACCATTTCATATTTCTTATTTGAAAATGAATGGAAATTACTCTGATTTTCAGATGCATTTGCTCTACGTGGAATGATGGCATAAAATAAGGAAGTCACTAAGTGGCATATGCTGGGATTGCCTGCCAAGCTTTTACACAAGTCTTTTCTATCTGGATGGGATTCACAGGAAGCTTGTACAGGAAGGCACTTTCCTTCCTTATTTTTGAAAAGCTTTGTTGCATGGAAATTATGCCAGTGAGTAAAAGAGGGGAAGGGGAAACAAACTGCCATTCTGGTGGGTTTAGTGCCAAGCCATGCAAAACTGAAAGTCACATCGAGAGAGCATTAGTGCAACCTGTTGTAAAATAAAGTAACACAAAGCAAGCCTACAGAGCACAGATTATGTTTAGTAGCTTTAAAAGATTCAGAAAGTAATATAGATACCAAACCAAAACCCTACAGAAAGCACAAATCGGAGATGGATTCTGCTACAATTAACACTAAATTTGCCAGTATTTCCAGCAGGGATGCCATGGCCATGCACACTCTCTAGTAGGTTTGCTCTGAATTCCACTGCAAGCTCTGCCTGTGTCAGATACTTTTTAAATAGTGATATTTTATGGAATTAAACATGAAGTTACTAATAGCACTTGGGCTGTCACAACAATATCCCTTCTTTCACTTCTTAATGTCACATTGATCCCATTTTCATGGTACTATTTTAACTGCTAGTTGAATCTAAGCTTTCCTGATACCTTGTGACATGAGGGAAAAATAAGGTTGATTCTTGAGTTCATCTCTTTACTTATTGTAGCTAATTTATGGTGCAAGTACTTGCTAAAAATCCCTATTCTTTCCTTAATTTGAGTCTTCTAAAATCCTTGGCAGCCATGTTACTGTTCTGTGTACTATGATGCTATACATATTGAGCCAAAGAATTTGCTTCACTGGGAAGTGTAACAGCAGAAAATCTACCTACAGGTAGACTACAACAGGTCTAGATGCCTCTTCAACACCTACCATGTCACCTGGCACGAGTCCTACAAGTCTCAGTTTAACCCCAAGCATCCTGTAAACACAGAACTGCTATTTAGGCAATGGGAGGGGGAAAACCAACCCAAAATAAAGCTTAAAAGCTTTCTCAAATAGGGAATGCTTCTACTGCACAGTAAAGGAGACTGAAGTTGTAAACAAGAGGGTCAGAGATACAGGAATAATGGTGAAGAGGAGACTCAGAAAGGCAGAAGCGGGTAATCAAAGGATAGAGAGGAAAATAGCACAGAGGACAATGGAAGACATCAAAAACATTAGCGACTGAAGAGATTTTGTAAAGACTGTTGATGCAATTCTCTCCAGCTGGACATCAGAACAAACATTCAGAGTATGAAAGCTATTATTATGATGCAGGTATAATGAGTCAAGCTTGTGCTTTGTCCACAACATAGCTACAGCACAGGTACTAACCAGATGTGTTCATGTGCTGTGAGAAAAAGCATTACTAGAGGAAAGAAAATCCATGCTGGTGTGTTTTCTTTGCTCCTGTGACCAAAGCAGGTTTGGGGTTTTTGAAAAAGTCTCTTTATGCAGCCAACATTTGCCTGCTCACAATGTACAATACAGGAGTAAGGAATAAAGGAGTTGTAGGAATGGGAACAGAGAAGTCTAAAATGAAAACTCCAGTTCAGATGAGACTGCACATGATTTGCAAAGTGATGGAAACTGAGGGGGCAGCTAGGTCATGCCTTTCCCCTGCTGCATGAATCACTCTTTGAATGGAAATTTGAGTAGGAAGACATAATGGCTTGGGAACAAAGAGAGCTGCTGGAATATCACAGGTGCAGCTGAGCAGAGAAGGATGTTTTGGGATATGCCAAGGAAAGCAAACACCATGAATCTGGAGGAGTTGTCAGGACTTTGGATTTAGGGAGCTATCCAAATCAACAAGGCTATTTCTCACGGAGTCAAACAGACAGGGGTAGAGCTGAGGTCCTGATTCAATGCTCCAATTCATCACTTCCTTAATGTTACAGTAGAAAACAGACAAAGACAGGAGGTGCCAGTGTCCTACTGATGTTTCTGGGAGTCAACCTTACACTCTACTGAAGCACCTCTCTGTAGTTAGATATATAATTATATACATTGCTGAATTAGAACTAATGTGAGGTGCAGGAATCCAGATCCTGACATGCAAGAAGACATAGACATTCTGGGAAAACCAAAGGAGTCAGTCAAAGCCAGAGGATTCAAACAGAAAACAGGGAAAACTGTTGGAATCAGAAAGAGGAGATAACATGAAAACATCAAGTCTATAAGCATCAGAAATCCCTCTAGTAATGAGAAATACTACAAAACTGAACAAAAGGTACTCACCAAATGATAGAATTGTGAACACTAATAAGAAAGAAATAATTACATCCCAATGATTTTCTAGCATTGATTTTCTAGCATTGCTATTCCAGGACAGTTACATTTCATTTTGATGTACAATAAACATGGATTGAATGCAACTAAAAATCCAAGATGATTTTAACTAGCTAATCAGGATAGAGTACAACTGAATGCTAAGAATGGTAATCAGGAAAGAAAGAAGATGCACTGGTGATAGATAACTGAATAGTAAGGTAAGTAGAATTTAAATCAAAGTTACATTTTAGCCATTTGACATGAAATAACCAAAATCAACTTACTTCTCCTCTAAACAGAACTTTCTAGACAGAGTACTGAAGCTAAGCTAAACCAGCACTGACAGAGAGTCTTTCTTAACCCTGAGTTGCCTTGCTTTTCCACATTGTGGAGACCAATGCTATTGAAAACATGAGAGGCAAAGAATTAACATAGGAATTACAGTCACTCCAGGGCACAAAGAAACTTGCACAGATCTTATTTAAATGCTGCTAATTATTATCAGTAAAACCATGGCAGTAACAAAACCATACAGGACTCACAGTGCAACAGCCACCTCCCCAGGCTCAAAGAGAAGGAAATGCAGAAAACAGCTTCAAGATAAATGGAGAAATAAGAAACAAAGCTAGGCTATTAAGGAGGGGGGGAACTTATGGAGCCCTGAATTGACAGCTGTGGAGAAGGCAGCAGATGCAGGAAATCTTCTCTGATGTGTTACATGAAGTCTATCAGGAAGACTCAGCCAGGCTCAACTGCTTCAATTGCCCTTTAATAGGTTTAAAGAAGGAATTAACTGAGCCCTATTTACTACTTTCTGCTCTCCCTCCTGCAGGACTACACTGTCTTTTTGCAGCTGCTGCTACTGCTACTGGTGGTGGTGGTACTAAAAGCTAAGCTTCCTATTGCTAAGGAAGAACTCTTGCTGCATTTTTTACAGAGTAATTATAACACAATTTTTCTTACCAGAATAAAGAAATATTGAGATTGTTTTCCACACTGAGCTGAAGTAAGTTTTACCTTTCTTCACGTTCAGGAAAAAAACAGCTGTAGAACTAAATAAATGGATTTACTCTGACACAATAAATACAATTTATACATGTTTTACTGTAAATGGATTCCTCAGAGAGGGCAAAATTTCAAAGTATGTGTGTGGAGACTTCATTAGCAAGACATTGTTTGGGCAAATGTCTGTACTATGTCTGATGCTTGACATCTAACTGTAAGAACTTCATAAATAACAGCAATTAAAACTGCTTTATGAGGTGGCAAAACACGATTTCCTTTCAAAGTCATATTAGTCTCTAGTCGTATCTACAGCACTTTACAATCTAGAAGAACAAAATCCTGCTCATGTACCTGCGTACATTCAGAATGGCTTTTCACAAATTACATCTACAGGGCAAATCTGGCCCAAAGGGTCTGGGGGACATGCAGAGGCAGCACCATATTCACCTTCCGGGAGCAATGCTGCCTGTTATGTTAGTACAGGGGGTGTAAGGAGGATCTTGGCCTTTAACAGTTAAAGAACTTCAATACAGTATTTCCTTCTGTAAGATGCACTGACACAGTGCATGTTCCCAACTCAAAACCACAAGAGCTGGTTTGGAAAAGAAATCTGCCCATTTTGGAGAAAACCTTTGGCCCTCTCCAAAACTCCATTTGGTTTTGCTGTTCCTTGAAGCTGCCTCAGCATTTAGTAACTTAATACTTTTACAAACACTTACATTTATGCTAATCATATAAGGGTTAGCATTTTTCCATAACTGCTTTCTATTAGCATTGGTCTGAAAGGACACATTCAAACCTATAAAATTTTAAGATAAAAATCATGATATTAATAAAACTTTAAGCCAATGAATTGGAAAATGGTATCTCATTAATAAAATCAGTATTAGTGACCAGGTTTAGTCAATAGATTAAATAGGGAAATCAGTTGTCAAATTTAAATTAAGCTTGTGACAGTAAAACTTCTGCAGAATAAATATATGTAGAAACAAATAACTAATAATACTCATCACTTAGACACAAAAGAAAATGTACTATTTCTTTTTCTTACTTTGCATTACGAAAATTGCAGTAACTAAATATATCTTATCACCATTGACATTTGTTCTGTTTGTTTCAAACCAACTTTTGTTTTCTTTATTATGTTCTGAATCATGACCATTATTGCCTTGCTTTAGCTCTGTGAAGCTCAATTAGAAAGCTTTTTTTCCTCCTATCTCTGCTATGTAGCTTCCCCAAAAACTCCCTGGCAAGTAAGTGCATTAAGAACTGTGGAAAAATACTTAAATCTCATGATTCAAAAACCTGAATGGCAAAAATATGGTTTCCAAAATGTACAAATATATGTACGGTAAGCTGCAAAACAACCCTCATCCTAACTTTTGGCTGAGTTATGGTTGTTAAGCCACATTCCTACACTTGGATCCAGACAAACAGCTTGCTCTACTCTATCAGCATTTACACCATCGAGGCGCTTTGCAGATGTGGATCATCCACTTACAGTTACCTCAGGTTGGGAATGTCATAAAAGTATACACTAATCTTTGGAAAGAAGAACATTTTGCATCGTACAGGTGCAGCACTTAACAGGGTCGTCATTTTTTGTTTATACTTGAGGAAATAGCACTACAGTGTGGGGATAACATTGTGACTTGGTTTGGAAATAGAATAAAATACCTGAATTATTATATCAGCTGTTGCATTATTACTTAGTATTTTGAAGGCATCCATGAAAAAGAGACAAAACAGGGAAGCTGTGCCTTCTGTGAGGCACCTCTGTCAAGGATAGGACCTGGCAGAGGACTCTGAAGGGGTGGTTGTGCCCTGCCAATGCCTAAGGTGCAGACTGGATAAGATGGGAGCCTGGAGTGCAAGTACTAGATTCAAAACATGAGACTGGATAGATCAGCTTTCCCCTCCCTCCAGCAGGCCCCTGCTCAGCCCCTGATGATGATACACATGTTCTGTTTGTGCCAGTCCCACTCAAAGGACAGCACCACTCTAGGGAACACCTCACATTTAAATACCAGCCAGGGTAGAGGTTTCTCAGCACCAGGAAGGCCCCAAGTCTGTCACTACAACAATATGACTAACACAAACAAGATCACTCAGTGCCAAGGCTCCCCTTTGACTTTCCTGATTTACTGCAGTTCATCTTTAGGCAAAACTAAGCACTACATTTTGTCTCTCTTGCAGACATTCTGACTAGTCAGCTTCTCTCCCAGTGCTATAATCAGTCAAGTGCACTCTAATCATCATTGTGAACACTTCTAGCACTCCTATTTCTCAATGTAGTTATATCTAAATATAGTTCAACCTCAGCCAGCTAGGCCATGCTTAGATTTCTGGTTATCCAAAACAAAGATTTATTCAGGAGCCATGTTTATTAATGAAAATATATTTCTCCATCCCTCATGATGTTTAGATAATGATGTTGGCTTTATTATCTCTTACAGACTGGTTATTCTACAGTGAGATATGTTCCCAATAAGCAGTTGGCATTACTGCAAACAACTGTCATAAATGAAATTACACATTGGGAAACATAAAAATATCACGGTGAGTGAAACTGTGTTGTTAATGTTTGACTTTCCATCAATTTGATCGAGAAAATGCCCTAGAGAATATAAGGAGTTACTGGAAGTCATTCAGTTGCATTACATGCCGTTTCAGCAGAAGACAGTAATAGCAGGCTCAGTGAGAAAGCCTCGGTGGAGAAATAGTGACCTCTACAGGTTCTTCACTCCGGCGGCCACACCACCTCCCTGTCCACCTAACAGCCTGCAAGGTGTAGTTTGGGTTGCTTTCATCTTGGAGAAATTAAACTAGAGAAAATTAAATGTATATTCGATGATGACCTAGCAACATAAAATAAGCTAGAAAACACGGGCACGTGTTAATTTAGGACATAAATGTTCATCTTTGAGAAGTCAGAAAACAGTACTTCAAAGGACAAAAACTTCAAAGCACTCTGTAACTTCAAAGCACTGCACCAATATTAATAAACACTTAGGACATGTCTGTGAGGTAGAAAATATTTCCTTTTTTAATGCTTGTGTAAACAGGGCACAGGGATTAAGTGATTTGCCCAAGGACACAAGTTAGTAGCATAACTGAGATTGCATATCAGAAATAGCTGGCTCAAGCCTCCCAGCTATAGCTGCGTTAAAACAGTTCCCTATAAGGGCACTTACTTGGCAGAGGCCAAAACAGAGATATTTCCCATCAACAGCATCACCTGCCCTTTCAGAGTCCTGCTCTAAACTTTACCATGTTGTTTCCAGCTGCAGTAGTACCAATCAGAACTTTTTACTACATTCTTCTCAAGTAAAATGTAAAATCTCTTCAATGCACATCACCTGATCTGATCTATAGCCCTGTGAAATACACCCTTAATGCAGAGCACAAGGAGCCTTAAGTGCTATCTGCCAAAGAAGACAGAAGCAAACACCTTTATTTTCTTTGCAAAATAACCTAACAGGGAACAGTCCTTGGGCACGTGCAGCCAGAAGAAATAGAAGTGCTTAGCAAGGAAAAGAAAAATCACCTTATGCCCCTCAGACAACAAATATATGTAAAGGATAATGATAAATGTAAAAGATTTGCCTTTTCCTCTCTCCAACTTACTTCTTTTCTTAGATCTGTAGTAATATTAAATTTTGCCAGTCTTGTTTTTAATGAAGAGCTTTCTGACAACTCCACAAGCCTGTGGTCTCATGCACTTAATTAAAGGAGAAGAGATGTGGAACCTTAATATTTCTCCCTTCTCTAAAACATTTATGTCAAATAACTAGAGTTAATATGTTAAAAAAAAGATATAAACAAAAAACATGCTTCAAAGAGCCAATTCTCAATCTTCTCTTTGTGAAGTCATTGTTGGAACATAGGCTCAATTCTAAAAGTAGCTAAATACTAATTAAAAAATAAGAGCTTTTCAAGCACAACTTCTAAAACTGAATCTATACCACAGGCTTCCAAAATTTCCTTGTCAAATGTGATTCTTGTTTTAAGACAAATTTTCCTCGTTAGTCACATGCTTATCATGAAGAACTTGTTTAAAAAAATGCATTATTCTATTTTGAACACTGATTTGCATCTAGTAACAACTGATGTGCTGCATATTATTTTCCCCAGATGAAGTCCCCCAGTGACTCTGAGAGAGATGCTGCCTGGATATACTGATCAAATGTTCCTCCTCAAGGCCTGTTAGGAGTACTGCACCCTTCTTTTGTACTGTTTGACAGTAAAACTTCTGTATCCAGAACACCAGAAAGCTACTGCCGTGCTGTTAGACTTAAAAAGAGTATCACAATCTCTGGTTTAGAAGTTTTCAGGAGTTCCAAACATCCTGGTGCTGTCTGTATTAATGATACAGCTCAGAACTAATGTAACATTTCCCATTGACAGAACTTAAAACTTTGCTGTGAAGGTAATTATAGAATTATAGAGTGGCTTGGGTTGGAAAGGACCTTAAGATCATCCAGTTCCAACCCCCTGCCATGGACAGGTATGTCTCACACTACACCTTGTTGTTCAAGGCTCTGTCCAGTCGGGCCTTGAACACTGCCAGGGATGGAGCATTTACCACTCCTTTGGGCAACCTGTGCCTCACC
Source organism: Pezoporus wallicus (assembly GCF_028554395.1). NCBI lineage: Eukaryota > Metazoa > Chordata > Aves > Psittaciformes > Psittacidae > Pezoporus > Pezoporus wallicus. The sequence continues at coordinate 1,392,600 of NW_026638088.1, read as the reverse complement.
ACCCTCACAGTAAAGAACTTCTTCCTTCAATCTAACCTGAACTTCCCCTGCTGAAGATTAAACCCATTACCCCTTGTCTTTTCACTAGAGTCTGATGAAGATCAAGTATTGTTATGTCTATTTTGCATGGGAACAATAACGATGTAAAGATCCCATTTCAGCAGCCTTTGAGTGAGGCCTATTAATTTATCCAAGACATGGATAGATCTTCAGTACTTTGTTAAGTCAAATCTTCAGACTGAATAACTTGCGGATCACAGACTGAGTCATTCACAGATTTGGGAACACAATTTAGGCCTCCTGACTCCCTACAATAAAGCCAGGTTTTCCATGTTAGGCGTTACTAATCATTACCTAAATGACAAAGGTTTTGCTGTTCTTGGTGTAGTGCCCTTCTTTGCATTTCAGAGGAATTATTGGGCTTTTACACTGGCTGTCAAACTTGCTGACTTGGTAACTGGCTGCTTTTCAAAATATATATTAAAAATCTCACCTTTCATGGCTATTTCTTCAATAAATCTCTCTATATATAAAATAAGCTTTGTGATCTTACTTATAAAACTAAAGTCAACAGAAAACAAATTAAAACTCTTATCAGTCACATTGTACATACTATTAAAAAAAATCCCATCAAAGGCAACAGGACCCAGCAGAAAGGGTGCTGAGCTACGAAACACACGGCAACATTTCCCATTTGCTTAAATAAGGTCAAGCTTTCAGCTTCTCAGCTCATTTTACTTCTAGCTCTTACAGAACTCTGTAATCTCCATTTCTCTCTCAGTTGCTTTCAAAATGTGTAGGTGATTATTATTTCCTTCTCTCCATAAGGAATTTTAACACCAATAAGTTAAATTAATTACAGCCAGATTCAAAGGCCCTACACCCATACTGAAGACTATACATATTCACAGTCTTGAAGCTCTATTTAATTATACTTTAAATGTGGCATACTGAATCACACGCCTTGATCCACCTCATGGAAAAGAATTAAGTTCCAGACAGACTCCAGGTTACAGCAGGAATGACAGTCTAAATAGCCTTTAAGTTAAATATACCTCATAGACTGAAGACGTAACTCCTATTAGAAAGGCTGGATCCCTTTTTATAACTAGCTGATTATACAGTTTATTTTTATCTAGGTCTTCATCTTTTTATTTCATTACATTATAGCTGGCAATGTGTACTCTTTCATTGAAGATCATACAAGGTACGTAATCACGGCAACAGTAACTATGCTGTGCATTTTCTTTTGTCATGTTTAATAGACTGGTCATTTAGGCACCTACAAAAAGCAGCTTGGCCAGAGGAGCCAGGAACTCGATAAACAAATATCTGCTATTCAAATACCAGAGTTACAAAACCATCTTTTTTTCCTCCCTAATTATTTCATTAAAAAATCTGGAAGAAATCTTCCACGTGGAATATCTTTGCGTATCACCGATTTTTGTTTTGTTATTAAACTTCACTTGTTGCTAAGGAAGACCAGAGAAGATCAAAGGACTTCTAACAACTAGCAAAGCAAAGGTGAGGGAGTTTTGATTTCTTTCTCATTCTTTAAAGATTTATCACTGAAGTACAACGGTTGTTGGTGCATAGTTGTATGAAAAGAATGTGTGAAGTGATGTGAGCCTGCTTTGCTATTTCCTATCTGACTTCAAATATCAAACAATAGCTTAATTCACTTTTTGTTTAGCAATGTGATCATGCATTCAACCAGCCTATTCACAAATCCATATGCAATTGAAGTCCTAAAGACTAAAAAAGAAGAGCTCGTAGAAGGCATAACCCACCCAGACCATCTTCTGAACTGGCTGATAGACAATGGTGTTTTTACCCCAGAGAAAAAGATGGTCATAAGTTTCTACAGGACACGAACAGAAAAGAACTCTCGAGTTTTAGACCTACTGATGTCTCATGGTGAACGAGCCTGTAGGCTCTTTTTTTATCCATGTTTAAAGCAAGTGGAGCCAAAACTTTACAGCAAGATAAGAAAATATGTCAGTGAAGTAAATGAAAGCATTGGAGATGCTAGAAGACAATTAGTGGGATATTTACTTGAAAAAGACAAGGTTTGGTTTGAAAGTAGCAATGAATGGCACCAGGGAAAAAAGGACAGTCCTAGAAGAAAAAGGAAAGAATGGACTATTAGGAAGAAAGGAAAACAACTTCAACTGTCAAGGACAGCAAAACCCAGAAAAGATCACACTGATGTTGGCATCTTTGATGCAGTCACTAAGGGCAATCTTCCCGAGTTAGAAAAGACATTGAAAGACAATGATATTAATGCGCTAAACTCCTCAAGTGAAACACTTTTGCATGTTGCAGCTGCTAATGGACATGCAACTGTAATGGAATATTTGATCAGCAAAGGTGCAAAGGTAGATGTGAAAGACAGTAATGGAAGAACACCACTGCACAGGGCTGCTGAGAAAGGCCATGCTGATGCAGTGAAAGCGTTGCTCCAATCTGGTGCTTATCTGTACAGTTTGGATATGAAAGGCAAGACACCACTCCATTTGGCTGCACAGAATAACCACAGTCACATAGTGAAGATACTCGTGGAAGAAGAGGCAAGAAGCTACAGGAACCAGCACAACTTTTTGCACATGGCAGCTCTTAAAGACGAAAGCAGTCTGGCAAAAATGCTTTTGAAGGCTGGTGCCTCCGTTGATGGAAAAGACGAAAAGGGACAGACTCCTCTTACTCATGCTGTGTCTCACAGGTCTGAAAACACTGCAAAAGTACTGCTAGAAGCAGGAGCCAGTGTTGATTCCAACATGGCTGAAAGAGCCTTCAACAGCAACCACCCATCCATCTTCAAAATACTACTAGAATATTCCAAAGATTTTCCATCTGAAGTAATGGAATCAGCTCTTTTTAGAGCTGTGCAGAAAAATCTGCCTGGTATTATAGCTGCTTTAATCGACAGAGGTACAGATATAGACGCTCTCAATGACATGAGGTACACTCCTTTACTTTTGGCATGTGAAATGGGCAAAGCTGAAGCTGCAGAAGTTCTAATCACAAAGGGAGCAAACTTTGGAATGAGGACTCCTGCTTCAGACACAGCTTTGCACTTGGCAGTTCAAGCTGGGGCTGCTTCCACTGCACATCTGCTTCTGCACAAGGGGATGGAAACTAACCTGAGGAACCAAGCCCATGAAACCCCACTCCATGTTGCTGCCCTGCATAATAAAGGTGCATTAGTTGGACTTCTAGTTAATGCTGGGGCCCAAATTAATGCTGGCACTAAAGAGTTTGTTACTCCCCTGCATATTGCAAGTCAAAGAGGTAGCACTGATGCTGCCCAACAGCTCTTGCACCACAAAGCCCATGTTAATGTTAAGGATAAGCAGTTAAAATCCCCTTTACATTTTGCTGCTGAAAGGGGAGACAGAACAATGGTAGAGATGCTTCTGAATGCTAAAGCTGACCCCAATGCACAAGATAAAGAGAAGAAGACTCCCCTTCACACCGCAGCTGTGAGAGGGCATCTCGGCATTGTGGAAGTTCTGTTAGCAGGAAAAGCAAGATTTGGAGTTAAGGACATGGATGGATGCACTCCAATGCACTATGCAGCCAACCAGGGAAACATAGAGATTGTAAAAATTCTTCTGGCATCAGGGAAAAATAAAAATATTGATGATAGAAACATTTGGAGAAAGACTGCACTGCATATTGCAGCAGAGCACGGGCACAGTGACCTGATCAATGTGTTGCTGAGCCACGGGGCAGCCATTAACGCCTCAGACAGCAGCAGGGACACGGCGCTGCACTGTGCATGCAAGGCTGGTCACTTGAATGCTGTGAATGCCCTCCTGAACTGGTCACAAGGAGAAAGAGCAAATTTACTGGCTGCTAACAGTCTTCAAAAGACCCCACTGCAAGTAGCAGAGTTTAATATAACAGAAAATCAGGCTCAAATTGTAACACTTTTGAAGAAGAAAATGTTAATAACAAAATGAAGATGTAAAGCTAAAACGTCTAAAGTTAAATATAGAATTCTCTTGTAATGTAGTTTGGATAGTCCTGTTGCCCAGTATGATTGTAACTATGCTAGGGCAGGCAGAATTAAGTTAGCAATCAAAGGTGGCCATGGAGAAAAACGTATCTTATAGACACTGTTTAACTTCAAAGTATTGCTTAGCCTTTTGCTTCTCTCACAAATCTCCTACTTGGAATCTATTTAAAAAGCACCACTCTTAAACAGAATGTGTATGACCTCTTCCAGTAAAAGTCAAGACTCGCAAAAACAAGATAGAAAATAACTGTTTATGTATCTGTCATGAACAGTTTGTATTAGTTAAGTGCTGTTTGGTAAAATCACTTTTTAAAAAAGCCATGTCTATTATGAATAAGGGGATATCAGTATCTTCAAGGACACTGAGATAGAGACATTGGAGTAGATGAACCTAGTTTTGTTTAACTTTGGCAGTCCTAACTGCAGAGTGTTGCCAAGAGAGATTGATCTGCCCTCCCTTCCATCCCAGCCCTGCTCTAGATTGTATGTGTGATCTGATCCAACTTACTCCACAGTCGTACCTGAACACAGGGAGAAGCAGGATAGCAAAGACAAGAGTAGCACTGGCTCTCCTGAGGGTAATGTGATATGAGCTTGGTCTAGGCTGATTATAGCACTGCTCTCTGCGTCAACAGGAGATCAGAAGGCATTTCTTGCAAAATGTACTAGTGTGGGGCTGCTCTACTCCAGATTTACTAGATACTTTCCCCACGCTAATAAATCATAGAGTCACAGACTGGTTTGGGTTGGAAGGGACCTTAAAGCTCATCCAGTTCCAACCCCTGCCACAGGCAGGGACACCTCCCACTAGAGCAGCTTGCTCCAAGCCCCTGTGTCCAACCTGGCCTTGAACACTGCCAGGGATGGGGCAGCCACAGCTTCCCTGGGCACCCTGTGCCAGTGTCTCAGCACCCTCACAGGGAAAAAATTCTTCCTAATACCTAATTTAATCTTCCCTCTGTCAGGTTAAAGCCATTCCCTTTGTCTTGTCACTACAGGCTCTTGTCAAAAGCCCCTCTCCAGATTTCCTGCAGGCCCCTATAAATCCTACCAAGAGCCTTGGTATAAACCAACCAGAGAAGTGTGTGTTCCGAAACTTTGCTAACACAATGACACTGTCCTTAGGACACTGGTATGTGCTACATTGACATTCAATATTGCAATGGACCCTCTTTAGACTCTTCTATATTATACTCTTCAACATGGCACTGACAGCTCTAGGGACTCTAACAATCATTTTTCCTTCTACCTTTCACGATACCATTTATCTAGATTTTGCATTTTTATGTACAGATAATTAAACCAATCGTATTTGCTGTTTATTAACTTCACTTTCAAATCAATTCCAGCACAATGATGACATTTTCAGAATAAAAAGGTTGCAGTGGAGTTTATTGGTTCAAAACATTTGTACTGCCATCTCTTAAAACAGAAACACTTTCTCCAGGCAGAAGGTTCTCTGTGGTAATTCTCTATATAATGATAATCAAGCCTCTCTATTCTTCACACTTCTCACCAGTGTATGACTGGAAGCCAAATTACCACAAAGAGACAAATACTTCTTGCGACACAAACACTGATTTAAGAATGTACGAGAGTAAAACTGTAATTTTTAGAGCCATATTACAACACTTTAACTTGACCCGCACAACACCGCTGCTTAAAAGACATCACCGCACGCTTGGAAGCACACAGGCAGAGCTCAGCAACCACAGCACCTGCAGCAGGAGGTACCCAGCGGCACCAGTCAGCAGGGTCCCTCTTCAGCCATCACTCCACACTTCCACGGCCCGGCTCTCCCCGGGCCACTCACAAACCAGCACTCCCCCAGCGCGCTTTCCACTACAGCCGAAGGAAGGCAAATCGCCAGAGGGCTTTCATCCACCTGCAGCCCTCACAGAGCGCTCCCACCCCACAGCGAGAGGGGCAGACGGGGGTGGGGGACACCGGGGCATGCGGCCTGGGCAGGAGCCAGCCGCCTCCCACACTGCGCTTCATGGTATCATAGAAATCAACTGGCTTGGGAAAGACCTTTAAGATCACCAAGTTCGTCCGTCAACCAGGCACTGCCAAGGCCACCACTAACCCGTGTCCCTGAGGGCCTCGGCTACACGGTTTGTGAACACTTCAGGGACGGTGACTTCAGCACTGCCCTGCGCAGCCTGTTCCAGTGCCTGAGCACTCTCTTGGTGAAGGAATTGTTCCTAAATTCCAGTCTAAACCTGCCCTGGCGCAGCTTGAGGCCGTTTCCTCTTGTCCTCTCCCTTGTTCGTTGGGAGACTGACCCCCACCTCACCACAAGCTCCTGTCAGATAGGTGTAGGGAGCGATAAGGTCCCCCCCGAGCCTTCTTTTCTCCGGACTAAACCCCCTCCAGGCTCCTCAGCCGCTCTCCATCACACTTGTGCTCCAGACCCTTCACCAGCGTCGCTGCCCATTTCTGTACCCGCTCCAACACCTCAATGTCTCTCTTGTAGTGAGGGGCCCAGAGCCCCAGGATTCAATGAGCGGCCTCACCACAGCGCCCAGTGCAGGGGAGCAATCACCGCTGGCACAGGCCAGACCCCCGCTCTCCCATCCCCACCTCACATTCACCCCTTCTCCCGCCGGCCGCAGCCCCTCGGGCCCGTCCCGCCTCAGCCGGCCCCGCGCGCCCCGCCTACCGCAGCGCCACGGCCCCGCCTCCGCCCCGGCGGCCCCTCAGGACGCGGCCTCACTGAGGTAACCCGCGCACGCGCGGAAGCCGTGCTCCCGCCAAATCTCGCGAGATCGCTGCCGGGGCCGGTGATGGCGGCGGCTGAGGAGCTGGAGGTGGATATCGAAGGGGACCCGGCGGCCGTGCCCGGGTCCGCGGGGCCGGGGTGAGTGAGAGCCGCGCTGAGGGCTGGTGGCTCTGCCGCTGCCGTCAGCGTGTCCCGTGCTCCTTCTGCCCACGGCGCGCAGGGCTTGTGTGGCCGCGGCGGCCGGGGTTTGTGTGAGGGGACGGCGAGGGGAAGGCTGCCGCTGGCTGAGGGGCTGCCCGGGCTGGGCCGCGCTCGCTCGGGGCCTCGGCCGCTTCTGGTGCTCCCCGCTGCCGGGCGCCGCTGGGGAGAGACCTTGGAGTCTCATTGAGGGCCCTTGGGGGCGGGGGGAAGCGGCAGTGTGGGGCATTATCGGGCAGGGCATCGAGAATGGGGGCTGTGGAGGCGTTAACGTGGGGTGAGCGCGGAGCTGCTGCCATGGGACCCAACGGTACCCGGAACCAGGGAGCTGGGTGAGGCTGCTGGGAGAAACTCGGTTAAAACACAGAGAGAAGGGACTCTGTTGTGTAACTATTGGCGAGCTTGCAGATGGGTTCAGAAAACTGATTCAACAAATTCACATTTGAGGGGTCTGTAAACAAATGCTGAAGAGAAAGGGCAGCAGCTGCAACACTGCAAACCTGGCATTGCAGTTGCTGGCAGAGTATGAGAGGGTTGTACCAGAGGCCTAGAGGAGTACCTGCCACTGCTGGAGACAATACTGAGGAGAGAGGCTATGGATCTGACCCATTTCACAGAATCCCAGACTGGTTTGGGCTGGAAGGGACCTTAAAGCTCCTCCAGTTCCAACCCCTGCCATGGGCAGGGACACCTTCCACTAGAGCAGCTTGCTCCAAGCCCCTGTGTCCAACCTGGCCTTGAGCACTGCCAGGGATGGGGCAGCCACAGCTTCTCTGGGCACCCTGTGCCAGCGCCTCAGCACCCTCACAGGGAGGAGTTTTTGCCTAAAAGCTCATCTCAGCCCACCCTCTGTCAGTTTAAAGCTATTCCCCTTTGTCCTTGTCTACATGCCCTTGTAAAAAGTCCCTTTCCAGATGTGTTGTCAGCCCCTTTTAGTACTCTTTCACAGAAAAGTTCAAGTATAATCAGGATGAATTCTGTAAGAGCAGCAACAACCCAACATGATAGGATTCTATTAAACCTTGTATAAATATGAGCTTTCTTTGGCACGAAAACAGATTTGTGTTTACAAGAGGGGTTTTTAGCTTATTGGGGGAAAGATTTAGGGATGTTAAGTAGAGATAATAGAACTCGATAACTCCTGTGATATTAAAAATACAGTTCATTTGTCTGTGGCATTCTGACTTCTTTTGTTGGTGTAAATTTTACATGGGCCTTCCTGCTGTCACTCATTCTGGATGAGAATTTTTGCTCTTTGGAGTTTCACTGGTATCCTGTACGGTCTGCAGTGAAAAGGCTGAGGAGCTGCTGCTGAGGTTACTGAAAAATAGGACTTACCGAGGGGCGTTTATGTTACATCTAATGTAATGTTACGAGAAAGTAACATTATATAATAGCCTGCAGTATGTGAATTTAGCTTTAGTAGCTAATTCTGTCTTCTGTTGAAGTCTGTCATTTGCTGCACTGTTGCTTTAACTCTGACAGCATTCATTTTGTTTGAATCTGTTTGTGTTGTTCTGAACACTGGGATCTTTTCCAGAGATCATGGAAACACGGCCTCAAGCTTGCTGCAGGATCACTACCTTGATTCATCCTGGAGAACTGACAACAGTCTTGTAAGTTTTTTTATATAGATGCTACTTTAGCAAGGTTATCAGAACTTCTGTTTTCTCCATTCTCATGTCCATGCTTGTTTTTAAGCAGTGCTTTTTGCTGACTTTTCGAAACAATTATATATTGCTTCTTGCTCCTGAAGTCACAGCATGACAGAACTCGGATATTAAATCATGCTTGTATTGTTTGCAGCCATGGACACTGGACAGCAGCATTAGTGAAGAAAACAGGGCTGTCATTGAGAAAATGCTGCTGGAAGAGGAGTATCCTTTTGCTGATTTGCTGCATGGTTTCCTGTGGAACAATAAAAAACTTCCTGTTTCTAAAGGAACTGGATTTCCAAAGCAATCTTGTTATGGTGACTGAAGCACTGTCATCCTGTAGGTAGATTGCAGAAATGCTGTTGTAGAAGCGGGATACCCACTTGGCTGCAAGTAAAGTGAGCATGGAGGTTCAGAAGCCGAATGTCACTTGCTTATTCATTATATTAGTGTGGGAAATTTTATTTTGCTATTGTAGCAGTGCAGTATTTGCTTCTAGAGCTGAATAATTATGAACCAGTATAATTTCTGTGGTTATTAGAATCCTTACGTGTACACGTCTCGGGTGCTTTGCAAACTTAATAACTATTTCAGATATTATTTATCTAATAAATCTCTTTCTGAAAAAATATGGCTCAATCAAAAGGAAGTGGAGAAAAGATCTGTGAAAAGGTGAGCATTCTCAGGGGAAAAGTCTCAGTTGGATGACAAGCCATGAAAAGTCCTTCTAAAATCAGCTTATTTTCTGAGATACGCAACTGCATCACAATTATTAATCTGTATTTTCACTTTGTTTTATATTTGCAGCCCACATAAGAAAACTGGAAAAGTCATGTACGTACATCTTCATGATTTAGTTGCGTTTTTAAGTGTGGGGTCTGATTTTTGAATTACCAGACACTACTTCAAAAAAGGTTTTGGAGCTCTTGCAACACAAAGAAATACTGTTGTGTATAATAATAGGCCTGTGGTAGACCAGCTTGGTTTTTGTTACACAGTGGTCCTTAGGGGAAGAAAAATCTTGTTAATTCTGGTTGGCTTTCTTGCTTGAACTTTTCTGTTTGCTGCTTGCATGTATTTCTGTGCCGCTGGTCACTGATGAATATTGTGTTGCCTTAAATCTTTGTGATGGAGATGGAATACTTAAATCTTCCTTTGTGATGGAGAAGCTGAGATAATTCTCAAGATTTTATCAGTCATATTCACATTTAAACAAATTCCTTGAGTTTTATCAAAGATTGGGAGTAGTTCTCCTGTCAGAAGTTGCCTTCAGTTACTGGGATTTGAGAATGTATTGTTACTATTAACATTGGTATCAATAGTAATATTAACATTTATGTTTTTCACTTCTACTTCGTATTTTCCTAGAGTCCGATCACCTACCAAACCAGCTAACTACTCATTAAAGTGGACGCCAGAAGAGAAAGAACTATTTGAACAAGGACTGGTAGGTTTGTTTATGTAATATATGGAACAGAATTAGTTAGCTCATCTTTAACAAAATAATAATATAAGCATGTTATATTCATCTGCTTCAGCCTTCGTACTTCTGATTGTTTTACAACACCTGCCATCTACCAAAAGCGTAATAATAAATAATTTTGGGTGATTCATCACTGTAAATCTGGTTTTGTTTACCGGATTTTGTTCATGTGAGGCTGATTACAATTAGAGATCACAGAATATATCAAATATACGGCTTTATGAACTGTACAGCTGTAATGCTGTAGTTAACTACAGGAAGTATAGTGTGTTCTTGAGGCAAATCGGGGAATAAAGTGAAACCCTTTAGCTACTGTTGGAAGGTCGTTGGAGGTTTTATGGTTGTACAGTGGTGACTGTAATGGGGTTTGCTTTGCCAAGTATAAATTCATTTGTTCTGGGTTCAGCAGTAGCAGTCATTTTTCTCCTTAGTAGCTGGTGCAGTGCTGTGGTTTTGACTTTCAGCGATATAACACCGATGGTTTTAGTTGCTGCTCAGTCATGTTTACCTTGACCAAGGACTTTCTGAGTCTCATGCTCTGCCAGGGAGGAGGGGAAGCTGGGAGGAAGCAGAGACAGGACACCTGACCCAAACTAACCAAAGGGGTATTCCATACCACAGCACACCATGCCTAGGATAGAAGCTGGGGGCAGTTACCCAGAAGGGTGAGATCACTGCTCAGGTCAGGCTGGGCATCGGTCAGCGGGTGGTAAGCGGTTGTATTCTCTTCCCTTGTTATTTCCCTTATTATTATTATTGGTGGCAGCAGCAGTGATTTGTTTTATACCTTAGTTACTGGACTGTTCTTATCTCAGCCCATGGGAGTTACATTCTTTTGACTCACCTCTCCATCCCTTTGGTAACAGGGGGGAGGTAAAAGCCGGGGTGGGGAGTGAGTGAGCGGCTGCGTGGTTCTGAGTTACCCGCTGGACTTAAACCACAACATTATTTCAGTGTGATTCCTTGGGTTAGAAGGCAGCACAATTTACAGTGTGCCTGAATTGAGTGAAGAAGATCCTCTAGTTAAGAAGAACAGCAATAATTATTCCTGTTGGATGCAATTTTCTTGGTAGAACACTAATAACGAGGTTCTTTACTAAGGATTTGCTGTACTGTTTGTGCATTTTCAATGAATAATTTGTGCATTTGTAGTGAGTAATTGAGATACTGAGATTGTAAGGGTGGTGAGGCACTGGAATGGGTTGCCCAGGGAAGCTGTGAATGCTCCATCCCTGGCAGTGTTCAAGGCCAGGTTGGATGAGGCCTTGGGTGACCTGGTTTAGTGTGAGATGTCCCTGCCCATGGCAGGGGGGTTGGAACTTGATGATCTTAAGGTCCTTTTCAACCCTAACTATTCTATGATTCTATATTAAACTCTTGGCATGTAAAGTGCAATGTTTGGAATGTTAGAGTTTGGGTAACGTAAATGTGTTGTGTTGTACCAGGTGAAATTTGGCCGCCGGTGGACGAAAATTGCCAAGCTGATTGGCAGTCGTACTGTGCTGCAGGTGAAGAGCTACGCTCGGCAGTATTTTAAGAACAAGGTAAATAGAGTGCCTCTGTAGTTAGCAGAAAGGATGTTTGATAAGTCTGCTGTTGCACATATAGCTTGATTTTAACCTGTCTTTTCAGGGTACTGCTGTTAAAGCACGTACTCTGTTTATTCCCATATTCAGAAAAGTGGAATGTGCTTATTTGCAGATTTAAAGATAAAACGGATTCCAAACTCCTAGAATGACTTAGGTATTTTTATTCCTGTTATAACTAAACAGTAACTGTAGTATAATTGTAGTCTGACACTGTTGGTTGTTAGTCTGAATATACTTGTTTTCCCACTGTACAGCTGTTTTAGTTGTGTTTTTAGTTAAAGGTTTAGCCTCATTTGAGACTTCTGGGGCATTTAATTACTACTGTCTAGTTGTTTTTAAATGGAAATACATGTTAATTTACACTTTAGCTAAAAGTGTATCTATAATGCTGTGTAAGAGTCGGTTGCAATGGATTAAAATGAGAAGGACATGGACTTGTTTGAGTGAGTCCAGAGGAGGCCACTGAGATGCTCCAACAGCTGGAGCAGCTCTGCTGTGGAGTCAGGCTGAGACAGCTGGTCTGGTTCAGCCTGGGGAAGAGAAGGCTTCTTAAGGGGAGACCTTAGAGCAGCTTCAGGTGCCTAAGGGGCTAACAAGAAACCTGGAGAGGGAATTGACAAGGGCAGGTAGGAACAGGCCAAGGAGAAATGGCTTTGAACTGACAGAGGGGGATTAAGGTTAGATGTTAAGAAGAAATTCTTCCCTGTGGTGGGCTTGGAGCACCCTGGTCAAGTGGAAGGTGTTCCCTGCCCGTGGCAGGGGGTTGAAACTGGGTGAGCTTTAAGGTCCCTTCCAACCCAAATCGTTCTGGGATTCCATGAAAGCTTATTAAAAGGATAATTGAGGAAGAAACACTTCTAAATATCTGCTGTCTGAGTGAAATAGTTCTGACTATTTGGGAGGCAGGGGGATTTTTTTGATTTTTCTTCCTAAAACTATTTTCTATTTCCCAAAGGCAAAAAATGGTGATTCTGAAAAAGAAGCACAAAGTCAATGTGGGAGCAGCCTTCCCATTGAAGACGGGATAAAGGCAGAAGCATGGTCAGCTGGAAGCTTGAGAGGCCGTGCAGACCCCAATCTGAATGCAGTGAAAATTGAGCAGCTGTCAGATGATGAAGAAGTGGACATAACTGATGACATGGATGAGCTGCTTTCCCCTAGTTCCCAGCAGGAAACCAGAAACCCTGAATTAGCTGTTATTTCCAAAAGTGCCGTTGAAGAAACAAAGGGAGTGGAACATGGCTCTTCAACTGTTGGACATAGTTCTACAGGTTCTTTACATAAAGAAGATCCTCACCATACCAAGCAAGATACAGTGGATGCATTGGTATTCCCGAGTGTTGTGGCAACCTGTTCTCAGCACCTGAATGGTGATAAACCTATGAACTTACATTACCAGCAGTACAGTAAGTTTCTGGACAAAAGCGACCAAGGCAGACTAGCAACATGTGGTGGTATTAAACAAGAAGCTCATCAGGAGCTCCATGAGAGACAGAGAGACCTGGCTGATAATGGATTGCTCTTTCCTTCTCCCTGCCAAGGGGATGAAGATCATCAAGAAGAAGCAGAGGAGCTTAAGCCACCTGAACAAGAAGTGGAGGTTGACAGGAGCATCATTCTGGATGAAGAAAAGCAGGCTATTCCTGAGTTCTTTGAGGGGCGCCAGGCCAAAACACCAGAGCGGTACCTGAAAATTAGGAATTACATTTTGGATCAATGGTAAGGTGCATTAATTTCATTTACTGAAATAAGTGATTAAGATAACCCGTGTCCTGCTCTGCTTTAGTTAAACGCTATTTAGTACCAATAGCTTACTCCTGAAAAGGGTAAAACTGATTTTATGGCAGCGTTATGAAGATTGCCAGTGAACAGCACTGATTATTAACGCTTCCTCTGCATCTTCTTTTTTTTTCTGGCATTCTGAAAGCTAAGCAATGAAAATACTTTAAAGCATGAGGAATATGAGTGTTTTGTATCAGAACAAGATGCATCCATTTGGTTGCGTAATTTTCTTCCCGTTTTTGCCATCCTATATGTAAGAGTGCCTATGTTATTGTAATAAATGGTTCCTCAAAATGATTAAATTAATTCCATAGCGAGGTCTGTAGCATTGCAGTATTGCCTTTACAGAAGGGCATCTAAAAGAAATTATCTGTGCTAGAGCAAATGATGTTGACCAGAAATTATCCCAGATTAAAAATCAGCTGGTGGCAGCGCTTGTCACTTGAGTGTTTTCTATTCCATCTCCAGAGAATCAGTTTCAGAAGTGAAGTGCCTGGTGGCAGCAGGCTCAGTGTACAGTTTGTTCTGTTAGCATCTGTGGTTTGGTGCCTGCTGTGCTTGGTAACTTGCATTTCAATAGGAAGAATTCCTGAGTTTAACTGTTCCCATCCAGTTGTCTTGTGTATTGATAGCTTATGTAGTTGCAAAGACGCCCTGACATTCCATAGCAGAGAAGTGTTGCACTGACACAATTCAGTGTCAGTTTAAAAGTGAGTGATAAGTGCAAAGAAAATAAGAACAGCCTCATTCATTCCACTAAGGAGGCCAGTGATTGTATGAGCTCTTTGGACTAATCTAATGCAGATGTTCTTGTATCAGTTAAACAGTATTGTAGCTCTTCTGAGGAATTCATTGCTTCCTGGCATGGCTTAGGTTGAGGAGTTTGTCTTAGCACAGGGAGCAGGAGTCTCACTCTGCCTAAGAATGAATGTGTATGAATAACCTAAAGTAAGTAGTGTGGTTTGAGGAGTTTGTATTTTTGCTGTCATTGCCCTGAGCAGTAGTAAATAGTGTGTGCATCACAGAGGGAAAAACCACCAGTGCTTGTTTTAACCTCACATCAGGTCACACAATTCCTTCCTCCCTCTCCTCAGGATTTGTTTTACTTGCTGACAACGTGCTGTGCTTTATTTTAGGGAGAGATGTAAACCCAAGTACCTGAACAAGACATCAGTGCGGCCGGGCCTGAAGAACTGTGGCGACGTGAACTGCATTGGGCGCATCCACACGTACCTGGAATTAATCGGAGCAATTAACTTTGGCTGTGGTAAAGAGATTGTTATTGGGATCAGTTCTCTTCAGTGCATGCTCAACATGTGTCTGTCAGCTTCTTTTATTAAAATGAATGATTCCTTGTGAAGGTTGAACAGGAAAGTTTAAGTAGATGAGAAGGAGGATGGAGCGAGGGGGGGGCTGGTCTCTTCTCCCAAGTAACAAGTGATAGGACAAGAGGAAACTAACTGCCTCAAGCTGTGCCAGGGGAGATTTCGACTGAAGAATAGGAGCAATTTCTACACCAAAAGGGTGCTCAAGCATTGGAACAGGCTGCCCAGGGCAGTGATGGAATCACTGTCCCTGCAAGTGTTCACAGTGTAGATAAGCCCCTTAGTGGCATGGGTTAGTGGTGGTCTTGGCAGTGCTGGTATATATATATATATATATATATATATATATATATATATATACACACAATATATACAGTGCTGGTATAAAGTCAATATATATATTGGACTTGATGATTTCAAAAGTCTCTTCCAACTGAGTTGATTCTGTGATTCTCTATGTCTTTAAAAGAAAACTCCTAAGTTCACTTGGTTGAAGTGTGTATGGCTGCACTTCATCGGAATCAAGCATCCATGTGGATAATCCAACTTCTCTGTACTCCTAATGTCTTAAATAGTAACTGTCGGAACAATTCAGTTCTGTAGAAGAGAGCCTCTGTTTGGACTGTGTCCCATGTTCCAGCCCCTGTGGTTGGGGTCTGTTTTGGTGCTAGTGTTGAAAGATGACTTCATGTCAGGGTACGCTGCGTGCACAGAGGATACACATTAATCCTTGCTAGGGAGGACCTTCTGAGCAGATTGTCACTGGTGACCTTTGAAATCTGGAGGAGTCTGTAACCTGTTACAGGATTATGGGGTTTTGGTTTTATCCATATCTATTACTTTCTTCTGCCTTTTTTTTCCCCCCTCCCTCATGTTCACCACACCTCAGCTGTGAGGTGGCTTTGTGCTTTTCTGTGTGTCAGTGTGGGATTGATGCATTTTCCTGATACCAGCTGGAATTCTGCCCTCCCTCTGCATCAGATGGAGCTAAGACGTTGCTGTTTCTTTTCCTATACTGAATTACAACTTTTTTCCTAAATAAAAAGCAGTATCTTCATCCTCAGGGCTAATTTTTACAAGATTCAAGTGTTAAAATTAGGTGACATGTTTAAAGTATATATACACGAAGTACAGATACACCTATAACTTAATGTTGGTTTGGACCAAAATCAATCCAGAGACTCTAAAGCTGAATGACAGTCCCCTAGGGGAGGAGGAATGTCCTCCAAATACATTTTGGCTGAAGTAAAGGTTATTAACAATAAGGAAAGAGGTTTCCCCATCTTAAAAGCACTGTGGTAGTGGGAGTGTCAGTAACACCACCATCAAGATGTCTTTTCACTGTGGGTTGTTTTGTTGTTGTTGCTTCCTTCTTTATGGTGTTTGTTACCACTTCTCTGTGTCATTCTTGGCTCTGCACCGGGAGTAAGTGGCTTCATTCCTCACTGAAGAGCAGTGTCTACCCTGTCTCCTGCAGAGCAGGCTGTCTACAACCGCCCCCAGCCAGCGGACAGGACCCGGGCCAAGGAAGGCAAAGACACTGTGGAAGCGTATCAGCTCGCCCAGCGCTTGCAGTCCATGGTATGCTGTGGTGGGGGCAGCCAGAAACATGCAGCATGGGGAAGGTCTTGGTTGATTTTTGTCTTCAAGCTGGGGCATCTCGGGAGGTTTCTTCTCTCACTCAGTTCGCAGTGGCATTAGGATGCTCTGTCATTTGAGTGTCAGGCTAAGTGCAGGGTCTGCTATCAGACAGGTTTCTGCCCTAACTTTGGCCATGTTACCTATCTGATTGCTGTTCAGGTACTTAACTACAGCTGTGTTTCGGTCTTTGCTCTTCCTCCCCACCTCTCCATAACTTACTAGCCTGAATTAGCCAGAAAATAGTGGTGTGTGTCAGTAGTGTGTGATGGGGGTGCTTGCACTTGAACTGTTAAGTGTAACAGGTATATGATATGGCTTGCTGAGAGCCTGACGCACGCAGTGAAGCACTGTGGTAACTCATTTATAACTCCATGAATTACCAAGGCTTGCCAGGTTTAAATAATGTGACATTTTTAAGTGCTTCACAGCAAAATAAACCAGTTGATGAGAGAAAAACAAAGTCAGTCTCACTGGGAAGAAAATAATAAGTTGAAATATAAAGAACTGCAGCATCCACTAGATGTAAATGTACTGGGTGCTTGGATTGTCTGAGCTGTAATTCAGAGCTGGATATAACACACTGCTGCTGTCAGATGTGGATGATCCATGGAACGTCAACCAGGCGTTACACTTTACAGCCTTAAGAAATGACGGCTTGACTGATGATGTTTGATGACAGATTGTGAAGTACTTAAATCTACACAGCTCC
The DNA here is from genome assembly GCF_028554395.1 of Pezoporus wallicus. Classification (NCBI taxonomy): domain Eukaryota; kingdom Metazoa; phylum Chordata; class Aves; order Psittaciformes; family Psittacidae; genus Pezoporus; species Pezoporus wallicus. Next base: position 1,375,475 of record NW_026638088.1, on the reverse strand, counting down.
ATCCAGGGTGTTCTTTCTTCCCTGCAAATACAGCACGCTGTTGGACACCTTTTGGACAGTGTTCTTAGGGCTGATTACTGTAAATGCAGTGCTCTCAGGAGTAGGATCCTTGACTTGTGCTTCGCTTTGCTGCAGCGTACAAGACGACGGCGAGTGCGGGACCCTTGGGGAAACTGGTGTGATGCAAAGGATTTGGAAGGACAGACATTTGAGGTAACCCTGCTGGGGTCTACGCTGTCCTTGAAGAACTAATTCTTGCTCATGGCTGTCAGGTGCTGCTGCATCAAATGTGTAGGGAAACAGTTGTGTCATGGGTATGTAACCTCTGGTGGCGGAAGCAATGACTTGAGAATAACGTAGTGGCTGTCACATCTTTATGATGCTGATAAACACAACTGGAGCTGGGTGTTTACAAAAGGTGTTTGTTGTGAGCATGTGTCACCCTGTGCTGTTTTAGGCCTATAAAGCTCTTTGCCTTGTCTTGTAGGAGGTCTCATGACCCTTTGTTTTCCATTACCTGCAGTAATGGAAAGCTGACAGTAGTAGATAGGAGAATAAGATGTAAATGTTGCTTTTTCAGTCTTATGTGGCTTCTTTGTGTTTATAATGCAGGTGATAGGGGTTCCTGATATTAATTCTGCTCCTGGCTGGGGTTGTTCAGCCTGGAGAAGGCTCCAGGGAGACCTTAGAGGAGCTCCCAGTGCCTAAAGGGGCCAACAAGAAAGCTGGAGAGAGGCTTGGGATGAGGGCAGGCCCTTGTCCAAGGGGCACATGGCTTTAGGCTGACAGAGGGGAGATCGAGATGAATCACTGCTGAAAGAACACTGAAGACTTTAAGACTCTTTTTCGTCTCTTTTTAGCATCTCTCTGCTGAGGAATTAGCAAGAAGAAGGGAGGAGGAGAAACTGAAACCTGCAAAATCTTCTAAAGGTTCAAGACAAACAAAAAGGTATATGATGTACCTGATGGTCAAATGTAGAGCTGCTAGAAATGAGACCAGTGCCTTGCATGGTGTCAGGCTGGAATGCCACAAATCATTAATACCTGTTGTGGTCTGAAATAACACGTGTGTGTTTCAACTGTTTCATACAGACATTTGTGAGTGTGGGTAGTGAAGTTTCTGTACTTGGTGGCAGTCATCCTGCTGTGGGATGAGAAAATTCAGTAAAGAAACCATGCTTGTTCCTCCTCTACCAAGGAGACAGTGGGAAACTTGGGAAGTTTCCTGACTGTCCTACATCTTTAGAGAGATTTTCTTTCATTTTATAGTTCCTTTGATCCCTTTCAGCTGATTCCGTGCTGCCTGTTCACTGCAGAGAAGCAGGTACGTACCCAGAGTGAATGATCAAGAATGCTTCATTGCCTTGGGTCACGTTTCTCATGCTCACTGTTGTGTTTATCATTGCAGGAACCCTTTCAGGTGAAAGTATCTTCTGAAGCACTTCTAATAATGGATTTGGTGAGGATCAAGTTGTATCTTTCAGAAAGCTGTGCTGTCTTGTGTTACTTCTTAATGGGCAACATAAGACTGAGAAATGCAGCGCTTGTTTGCATCCAGCCCCAGAAGCGAGAATCTGGGATTAAATAAAGCCTCTAAAGGTTATTTTTGTTACTGTTGTGCTCAGTGTACAACCATTTACCTTCTAGGAAAACTATGAACTGTACTGCTTATTACTCTGTCATATTTTAAATACAGTTTGCTTAAAGCTTCTGTCTAACGTAGACTGCCATTTTGAGATCTTAGGGGCTCGTTTTCTGCCAGTCTTGTGGTTCTAAAGGAATGTGTGGGGTGTTGTTAAAGAGCAACAAGACTTGTGCAGTTATTGAGCTTCAGTTTTTGCAGCTAGCACTGCATCACATCTGGAGGTGCTCTACAAGTGTGCATATAAGCGTATGGCTGTGTGTATGTAAGAAAGCAGACGTTCTCTTCAGTTTGCTTTAAACTGAAACACTACATGTTTGAGAATCCGTAGCTATCCTAAGGTTTCCTCCTAAACATCATTGAGAAGTTACTGCCTTGCAGCTGATGTCTTCTGTCATGTGTAGCTCAAAACTGGGAGACATTGTACAACTTGGGCTTTAATAGTTGTTTAATATCGTTTTAGCACTCTCACGTGTCTATGGCAGAAGTAATAGGGCTGCTGGGTGGAAGATACTCGGAAGCGGATAAAATTGTGGAAGTAAGTGTTTGTCTTTACATTCTCTCTACAGTATTAGACCTGTTATGATCATCTATATTAATTTGAATAGATGGAAAGGTTATTTCTGAAGGGTAAGTACTTAGATATATTAAAGTTGATTAGTCTTGAGGTGTTAAAGTTATGCAGAAGATCTGAGATGCTTTTGATCTGACATGAGGAACACAAGGTGTATGACTTAATGCTTTCAGTTGTATTGAACTGATGGAGGTTTCTTGCATTTATCCATCTGGAGGCTTTCTTAACAGGTTTGTGCAGCGGAGCCCTGCAGTAGTCTCAGTACAGGGCTGCAGTGCGAGATGGACCCAGTGTCTCAAACACAAGCCTCGGAAACACTGGCTGCCAGAGGATACAGTGTCATTGGGTGGTACCATTCCCACCCCGCCTTTGACCCCAACCCCTCCATCCGAGACATTGACACTCAAGCCAAATACCAGGTAAATGCTGCTCTGTACATGACAAAACAAGAAACAGCAAAACCAGACCCCAACAACCCTGAAGCTTCCCTGGTATTTACAATGTTAATGCACATTATCACTCAAATGTATCTTAAAATCATTCCTAAATTGAGATAAAAATCTGTTAATTTCAGAATCTGTTCTGAAAAAAGTTGTATTTCTTGTGTGGTTTTGGGTTTTTTTAGAGTTACTTCTCCAGGGGTGGCGCCATGTTCATTGGGATGATTATAAGTCCTTACAACCGAAATAATCCTCTCCCATACTCTCAGATGACTTGTCTAGTGATCAGTGATGAGCTCAGTTCTGACGGTTCCTACCGTAAGTACCAGTGTTTTATCCAGTGTTTTATTTTGTCTTTTCCTTTTGGATACTGATGGGGAGAACGTTGCTGGTTCTTGAGCTTGGAATTAGAGATTTATGTATTGGTAACATGTGCTGTATAAACCTAGGAATTTCACTTAAGGAGTAATCCTGCAGGTAGTCCCTGCTGTCATGACAAGAATATACAGGTACAGATGGAGGGAAGAATGTCTTGGTGTTTCCCATAATCCAGGAATTAAAGGGTTGGGACAAGAGTCACTGTTACTTACATACCGTGTCCATACGGAAAGCTGAGGAGCTGCTTCACGTGGATCACTTACTCTGCTGTGTAACAAAATCCTGAGCAGACCCTCTGTTTGAGGGGGCAGAAGTGAGATAGTTAAGAATTGGCTGCTATAGCAGCCGAAAATGCTTGTTTGGGTAACTTAGCATGCAGAAGGTCAGAGGATCAAAGTTCCTGGTGTCCAGGGAAACCCAAGTTCAGAACCCACCAGATAAAATTCATGGGATTTCAAGGGATGATTGGATCTGCTCACTCCCTGACACTAATTTAGAATCATAGAATCATAGAATAGTCAGGGTTGGAAAGGACCTTAAGATCATCCACTTCCAACCCCCCTGCCATGGGCAGGGACACCTCACGCTAAACCAGGTCACCCAAGGCTCTGTCCAACCTGGCCTTGAACACTGCCCGGGATGGAGCATTCACAACTTCCCTGGGCAACCCATTCCAGTGCCTCACCACCCTCACAGTAAAGAACTTCTTCCTTATATCCAATCTAAACTTCCCCTCCTTAAGTTTTAACCCATTACCCCTTGTCCTATCACTACAGTAAATTTGAGAGAAATTCCCTTGATAACAGTACAGGGTTATAGTAGCTGCATCTTCCCTCTCCATTTCCCCTCCACCTGTTTAATCCTGATTTTTGCATCCAAACTCCAAGGTTCCAGTTTTCTTGGCAAGGCGCTAGCAGAGGCTGTGTGAGCCAGCAGCTCCCCTGTTTTCCCCTGTGTCAGGAAGCAGGGGAGCACATCTGCTTGCAGACTCACCTCGCAGGCCAAGGGGGAGTGAAGAAGTGGCCCCATCTGTGCCCAGGTTCCTGTCTGTTGTGCTGATGGTGCTGTGACTTTACCCCGCTTCCCATGCACCCCACCTGTGTGGTGGAGTTAGGAACTTTATCTGCCCTCAGAAGCAGACGTGTTCTGGTCGCTACGTTTTCTATCTGAGGGGGCTTCATATCGATGCTTATCTCCTGAAATCCACTCTTTCCCAAATGGTGTCTCCTCTTTTTCTTTGGAAAAGTGATAGCACAGCACTGCTCAATGAACCGCAGTTAGTGTTTCATGTGAGCGTAAGTATTGCTATAGATTAAGTCTTACTCTCAGAATGTGTTCTGCACTGAACACTTAGCACATTTGAGATGTGTTCAACTAGCAAATGGTATTTGCTACTTTCTTTTCACTTCCTAGTTGGAAAGCTGGAGTTCTCATTAAATTTTAATGTTCTTAAAAGGCTTTTATTAATGAATTACTCAGATTTACAGTCCCTTTCGTGCTGATATTTGGTAACTGAATTGTTCTGCAAGTCCTTTTCTGGTGTTCCTTAAAATACTCCTAAATTCCTCTTTCCCTACCTGCAATAAACTAGAAGTTTTTGTTCCTTGAGGAGCAGAATCCCTCTGACAAGAGTCAACCACTTCATACATAAACCCCAAACCTTTATTCACCGAACAGCTGCATAGATTTTAGCATCACTTTTGTAGTCTCCCTAAGTTAGAAAAACCTCCATCCACTCTGGCATTTTCTGTTATGGTGTAGGCTTCTGGGTGCTCCCTCTGACATGAGGAATTGCTGAGGGTGAGAACAGGTTTATTCCCTACCCCCACCAAAACCAAATTTGGAATACAAAATATGTCATGCTTTTAGTTTAACCTCAACGTTGGCAAGTAACAGGACTGTCAGCTTTCACAGTCAGTAATAACTTATGAGTGGTTATGGGGAAGGAAGGGCTTGCGCCTAAAGCTAAAACAGAAGGGAAAGCAAATGGTGAGTGGACTAGAAACACCAGCTACCCCTGTTCTATTGTTCCAGGCCTGCCCTACAAGTTTGAAGTCCAGCAGATGCTGGAGGAACCACAGTGGGAATTAATATTTGCAAAAACCAGGTGGATAATTGAAAAATACAGATTCTGCCATAGGTAAGTGTCTGCTTCTGTTACAAAGAGCAGCCAGGGTAGGGTTTATGCATGTTTATCACTACTGTGCCAATGCAAATATGTGACTGCTCACTACAGCATTACTGTTTGCTAGCTGTGAGCTGGGCTGCATCAAAAGGAGAGTGAGCAACTGGGTGAGGGAGGGGATTCTCCCCCGTGCAGTCCTGTGTCCACCTCTGGGGCAACAACCCAAGAAGAACATGGAGCTGTTGGAGCGAGTCCAGAGGAGGCCATGAAGGTGCTGCGAGGGCTGGAGCAGCTCTGCTCTGGAGCCAGGCTGAGAGAGCTGGGCTGGGTCAGCCTGGAGAAGAGAAGGCTCCTGAAGGGGAGACCTGAGAGCAGCTCCAGTGCCTGAAGGGGCTGCAGGAAAGCTGGAGAGGGGCTTTGGACAAGGGCCTGTAGGGACAGGCCAAGGGGAATGGCTTTAACCTGCCTGAGGGGAGTCTGAGATGAGCTCTTGTGCAGAAGCTCTTCCCTGTGAGGGTGCTGAGGCGCTGGCACAGGGTGCCCAGAGAAGCTGTGGCTGCCCCATCCCTGGCAGTGTTCAAGGCCAGGTTGGACACAGGGGCTTGGAGCAAGCTGCTCTAGTGGAAGGTGTCCCTGCCTATGGCAGGGATTTGAAACTGGATGAGCTTTAAGGTCTCTTCCAGTCCCAAACAGTTCAGTGATTCTTTATTTCTATGATTTGTTTTTCTTTCAACAGCAGTGTTCCCATGGATAAAATTTTCCACAGAGATTCCGACCTGACTTGTTTGCAGAAAGTAAGTTTCTTCTTTCAGCTTTCCTGATTTTAAATGTTTTTCTTAAATACAACTGTTTGGATTGCCACAAATCTGCAGCTGGAACATAAATCACACAAACAAGACAGAAATAGTGCTGAAAGCAGAAGACATAAACAGAAAACACGTGCACAATAATTACCCACAGCTAATTCTGTCTCTCCTCTCAATATGATTTTGCTTATAAACAGCTTCAGTCTCCAGTTGAGTTAAATGTTAGAATGCTTTGGAATTTAATCCTTGTATAATTGGTTTTATATCACCCATGTGTTCTTGTTTCTGCAGTTTATATTGTACAGTTGAACTCTTCACTAGTGTTAATCCTGGCACAGGTTGCCCAAAGAGGTGGTAAATGCTCCATCCCTGGAAATGTTCAAGGCCAGGTTGGACAGAGTATTGGGTGACATGGCCTAGTTGTGAGGTGTCCCTGCCTATGGCAGGGGGTTGGAATTGGATGATCTTAAGGTCATTTCCAACCCAAACCATTGTATGCTTCTGAGGTGACTGGTGTGAGTCCTAAATAAACAAGTAGAAATCCCTTTGGAATACTTACCAGCTAGAAGGGTTGAAAATAAACTCAGGAAAAATAACCATTTAAAAGAAAATGTTCTGTTCTTTTGACCAGCTTTTGGAGTGCATGAGGAAGACTTTGCGCAAGGTCACAAACTGCCTTATTGCTGAAGAGTTCTTGACTCAGATAGAGAACTTGTTCCTTTCCACATACAAGAGCGAGAAAAAGAGAGATGCCGAAGAAAACGGGAATCAGAGTTCGAATGAACTGCCTGGGTGATGGCTTTAACCAAACCAGCTGATGGAATATTGATTTTATAGCTTTCTTTTCTTCCCTTTCTCCCACTATGTTAACACCTTCAGAATTCCCATCCATTTTAGCTGTAACTGTTACAGAATCCAGTGTCATCCTGCTGTTAAGGTACAAAGATACTTTGAAAGCCTCCTAACGCGTGTGACCTGGCTAGGGAGGAACGCTTCATACTAATACTGTGGCACACAGTGCCACAGGATGGAACTGATTGACAGTGTGATGTCTGGGATGAAGGACATCCTGCCAGGAATAGTGGGCTTCAGGCTTCAAGGAGAGTTTATCCTCTCTCAAGTCAGTTTGGGAATTTTATCTACAGGTACACATCTCGCTTGGGATGAGTTTGCTCCTTAATGCTTTATTCATTGTAAGTTGGAATGAATCCACAACAGAGAAAGTTAACTGAAATGAAGGGTTTGTAGCTCCCTGCTTACAAACTTCCCTGATATCCAGTCTGAAGCATTGCTTGGTTCTAGCTTAATATATCATTGTTTTCTTTTATTTCAACACCCCCTCCCCCCCGACACACATATTGAAGGTCATGTAGCTTCTTGGCATGTTCTTTGCCATCTTGCTTTTGTATTGGGGAGAAAAAGCTGACTTCTCAGTAGCGGTTGTACTTGTTTCCAGTGGAAATGATAACTCCTGTCTTGTTACAGGCTGCAGTCTTTCTGCTCTTCCATTCTGCAGGGAGGTGTTCTGCTGTTCTGCCACATCAGTGTGATTTGTCTGCTTCTAATGGCTGCTGTTTCCTGTGGAAACCAGAGCTCTCGATTGACAGCAAACTGAGTGCAACAAGCAGAAAAGTAGTTGTCTTTTTAAAGAGAAAAGCCCAACAATTTTTATATTCAGAGTCTTCTCTCTAATGTGCAGCTCAGAAGAAAAACACGCTGGTTTGTATCAGTTCTGTGGTTATAATTTCATGCAAGTCCACAGCCAGATGAGTTAGGCAGGTAAGACAGTTGGGGCTGTTCAGCCTGGAGAAGAGAAGCTGTGTGGAGACCTCATAGCAGCCTTCCAATATCTGAAGGGGGCCTATAACAATGCTGGGGAGGGACTCTTCATTAGGGACTGTAGTGATAGGGCAAGGGGTAACGTGTTCAACTTAAACAGGGGAAGTTCAGGTTATATTTAAGTAAGAAGTTTTTTACTGTGAGGGTGGTGAAGCACTGGCACAAGTGTTAAATGCCCCATCCCTGGTGGTGTTCAAGGCCAGGCTGGACAGAGCCTTGGGTGACAGGGTCTAGTGTAAGGCGTCCCTGCCCATGGCAGGGGGTTGGAACTGGAAGATCTTAAGGTCCTTTCCAACCCAGACTGTTCTGTGATTCTACGATTGATCTTGAGTGAGAAGTTTCTTGACTGCAACTTGGAAATGAGTTTCCTGAGCTGTATCACTGTGAATCTTTATAAAATGTGTGCTTTAAACTTAGCTTTTAAGTCATACAACAACTTATGTACAGTTAGTGCTCTTTATGCAGATTTATCTTGGGCAAAATTTATCAGAGAGGTCTAAAATATATTTGAAAAGCAAGACCTTGAGTTTATATCTAGAGGGGTGGCGATGGACTCTGTTCCTATCTTAAAAATATATATGTGTATATATCTAGTTCTACATAACAGAAATGGGATTTTAAGATTTTGTATGTTTGTTTTTAACTTCAGCTTTTCAGTTGTATAAAGACTTCTGAAAAGCTTTACAATTGTAGAGTTGCATCCCAAGGCAGGAGGTCCTGTACAGGCAGTTCAGGTCACACCTCATGAAGTAGGTAAGTGTCTCTCTGTTACTAAGTGGAAGGTGCAGAGCCTGCTCATCTGAAGACTTGAGGCCCTTGGTACTGGGTGGCTCTCCCAAGAGCTGTGGACTTAAAAGCACTTGTGAATGTTCTGTGCTCTCACCTATGCTCAGATATGCTGCTGAGCAGCTCAAGATCCCACCGCTGTACCACACTTACAAGCTTGGTGTATCCATCTACCTAAGGCATGTTGACTCAGACTGCATCTATCCTGACATGCCATCTTTAGGACTTCCAAATGAAACCCATTGCATGGCTTTCTGTGTTTCCAGTTGAACCTGCACTCTTGGTGAGCAAGCATTTCTCCCCTTCTTCATTGTGGAGTGGTCTGCAGTGTAAGGTATTCTCTTGCAGCTTTGCATAGGTTTATTCTCTAGAAAAAATACCCACTGTAAATGTACTACAAGCTGTAATTAGGTCTGGTTTATAGGAAGGGAATTTTGAACCTCCTGTGTAACAGCAATAAGAAGTAATCATGTTCATTCTCCACTTACGGTCTGGTTTAAGCCAGTGCTGGATGTATGTTGATACTTCTCAAGGAGTGATAACAATGTGCTGGCTGCTTCTCTGTTAAATGATTAAAACGAGTTCAAGTAATATGGTTGTGCTAATTTGGTTTAACAGTGATGTTACAAAACAAAAGTTTGGAGTAAAACCTATGTTTGAAGTGGTTTGTCTCTTCAGAAGAGGATGTGGTGCAGTGTTGAGCTGTTGATGCACACATACGGACTCTGGATCATCTTAAGGGTTGGTTAGAAGGGTGGTGTGGGAGGAAATGTACCTGTAGTACCTTCATACTCCATCACTGCCACACGCTGTTACATGTGAACTACAACTACCACACTTGTGATGCTGAGTAGGAAGAAAATAACCAACCTCCTTTTCACAATTCATATTGACTGTGATTAATAACATGAGTCTGAAAGTTGCATTCTTCTATGTTAGTAATATCACCACTGCTGGTACCAAACACACAGATAAAGCATTAAATTGATTTTTGCTATTAACGTTTGAAACTTATTTTGTTTTTTATTGCAAAGCTCACTTCCATTTCTTTGTTCCTCACCCAGCTCTTCCTTCCATGCCAGCTTGGGTTAGCATACCTCCTGAGGACTAAGATGCTTGTTCTTTATGTTGGACCACTCTTGGCCTTGCCACATTGTTGCTCAGGAGATGGTTGATGGTTGGGTAGCAAGTAGAGTGATACAGTTTAAACAGGAAGAGACAACAATGTGAAAAATTCAGAAAGAATCACCAAAAAAACATCCAGATCTTTCAGATATCAATTCCTGCACAAATCCCTCATGGCCTGTGTGAAGGTTTGTGTCCTACTTACCAGCAGTGCCTCACACAGGGACTTGTATTCCAGAGGAGGGGAACGACCAGAATTTAACTTTCAAAGAATATTTTTAAGTTCATTTGAGGAAAAATTAACCAAGCAACCCCGAAACAAACAAAACTAAACACCAAAGTTAACAGTGTTGCCATTGCTGTTATATATTTTTTCCCTTTAAGTTACTTTGCTGTTCCTGAGGGATGGTGTACAAGACTCTACTGAGCAAGGCTATACATGGTTGTATTCCACCTGTGTAATGTCTTCTTGTCTCTCGAGTGTCAGATCTGGTATTTCCTTATTCCAAGCCAGTTAACTATGATCAAGTGGTTCCACAACTTTCATACCACTAGAGGGAGCGTTGCTACAACTCATACAGAAAGGGTTTTCAAGGAAGAGCCACCCTGCTTTTACTAGCTCATGTAAACTTCTGGCTAGTGATCACATTTTATGGGCAGTAGCACTGTACCTTGATACAGGCTTGTTTCTTTCTTCTGTTACAACCCCCCTGTTTAGTCTCCTGCAGAAACTTACCCAGTGGTACTTTGTGGCTGGGATGCCAGGATCAGTATTTTCTACACTCGGAATCCTGGCTGCAGGATCATGAAACTTAGGTAATGGGTTTGTTTTCATGGGCAGCTACAGTGAATTCTGAAGATGATAATCAGATTATCTTCACGGAATCCTGGAATGGTCTGGGTTGGAAGGAACATTAAAGCTCATCCAGTCCCAACCCCCTGCCACAGGCAGGAGCACCTTTGACTCGAGCAGGTTGCTCCAAGCCCCGTTCAAACTGGCCTTGAACACTGCCAGGCATGGGGCATCATCAACCATTTAATCTAAGTATGGTTTAGCTTTATCTCTGCCAGCAGTAGGAGCAAGATTAACTCCTTCCTGCTGGGATAGCAGAGTTTATTCTGCTGGGCATTATGGAACGTATTGTGTAAGGGAAGGAGATGCCACGGAAGTGGAAGCAAGCAGCATGGAGGTGAGCAGCTCACCCCAAACACCAGAGCAGTGGTCTCCAGGGTCCTGCAAATGGAAGGGAATGCACTGCGAGGCCTGCTGAGAAGGTGAGTCAGGATGTGTGCAGAGAGACTTTATCTGGCCCACAGAGCCGGCACATCGAAGTAGCTGGTTGTTAACATCCCAGCCAACATGGTAATAGTGTCTGATACTGGCCAAAGCATTTAATGTCCTAGATAAAAGCATTCAGGTTGTTTAATTGGCAATGTCTTGCTGGTTTACATAGACTTAGTGCCCTATTTTGATGAGATTTAGAATTGTGCTGAGAAATTGTTTCCATGGAAGCAGAGATCACTAAAGAAATAAGGCACACCACAGCTTCTGCAGGATTATTCCTTTTACAGCCTGCTGTTTGAAATAATTAACTCTTGTAGTACCATTACAGCTTAGCATGAATTAAAAGGAATAATATTTTTTAGTGTCATAGAGGCACTATATATATATAGTGTAATAGATGTATATAGGTATTTGGAAAGACTTTTATCTTCATGATATGCATGTTCTTATTTACAGAGGGGGAAATCCACCAGTACAATGAAGTGCACTTGGCAATTAATGCAGCACCATCAGGGAAGCTCAGAACTGTTCCTCTTTGCCCTGTTCTTATCACTGTTCTACAATTTTTACTTGCTGGTGGGTGTGTTGTAAAACTGTCATTGTGCTGCTGCTCACCTTTGAGGGAAGAGCCAATGAATGTGGTTTATAACTAAGGTAATGGCAATGAGAATCTTCCACCAGTGAGACCAGACTGCCTTGTTGTGTAACTGATGGGTTTCCTTCCTTCCATATGCGGCTTTTGACAGCCCCTTTTTCTCTACTTCGTTGGAAGTGTCTGTAAGAAGGGAAAAGCAGTCAGATGACAATATGAGGCTGAGACCAAGTGTGAACACCTGGAAACATCACGCAAGCAAAGTGCTATTCACTAAAACGCCCGGGTTGTGCTCAGCCTCATGGTTCTTTCTAAGCACAGGGGTGGTGCAGCTCTTGACTATATGGAAGCTAACAGTGCTCCATGGAAGCCAGTTTCCAAACCCTCCCCCCGAAGTTTATAACATGAAATGAAAGAGAAGGTGCAAGTATGTGGGTGACAGTTAAATGGATTTTGACTATGAAGGAGGGATGTGAAACTGAAAAAAGGGCAGATTCTGATAGGCAAATGAATGAGGGAAATGGGAAGAGTTACTAAACTCTTACCAAAACATCAAGATGACAATGTGAAATGCCAGCCATTTAATAGTAATAGAAGGTGTCCCAGCCCGTGGCAGGTGGCTGGAACTGGATGAGCTTTAAGGTCCCTTCCAACCCAAACCATTCTAGGATTGTGCCTTTTTCTATTGGGTATTTACATCTGGAGCTCATATATTAAACCTCTACTGGGTTATAAATACACACTGATAGCCAGGGTAACTTCCCCCTCTTCACTCAGATGGAAGCAGTCAGTGCTGCTACTACAGGTAGCCCATCTTGCACTGATCTGAAGCAGTTCAGGCCTTCAGGAACCAGCAGCACACATAGAAGGGGTTGACTGCAGGGCAGTGGGTGAGTTGCAGGTATGGGAGAATGGCATATCCACTGTTCTGTGGTCGTTACTGGTCCCAGAATCAGGATTTATAAAGTGGCTGATAGTGTTTGACAAATCAGATGGATGGGAGGTGCTTAATGCAAACTGGAAAACACCTTTCAGCTGCTGCCAAAACACATGGAAATGGTAACTCACACTTTGTAGATCATTAGGATGCTTGGGAGCTATTGGAGTATACTTGAAAGGCATTACTCAAAGTTCAGATTGAAACATTTCTTTAGAAATGACTAACAATGTTGTAAGGGTAATGCAAGCATGAAAGTCATCACTCCTAGTGGTGCCCTGGGATGAGTATTGCCAAAGAAACACAGGGAGAGAAGTTTTCCGTGCTAGAAGATAAGAATTGTGCTCTGTAAGTCAGAGAGCAGCCATCAGCCTGGCGAACAGTTGTTCCTCTTGAATTGTCAGCTTCTCCTGGCAGCATACATAAAGCTCCAAAAGACTTTATTTCATAAATATATGGAAGTAGAAAGGAGGAAGTCCATAACTGGCAGTAAGCCAGGCAGTGGAATTATACAGAAACTGTGTGATGGAAGAGGCAGGAAAAATGATGATAGGAGTAGAGTAGGATTTCTTCCACAGACAGGAAAAATTCCTCAAACATGCATTTACATAGTCTGTAAGAAGTCTGAAGAAGGAAAAGGGCAAGCTGCTTGTGCTTTAATCCATGTGGGAAGGCAAAGCAAGGTGGGAGCTGTTTCCAGTTGGCTTTTCTCTCTCCCCTGTTGTTTCCTCACTAAGAAGGAAGGATGACAAACATCTGGAGGCAGGTGTTGCATTGCTGCTGCTCCCTGAACCTTGTTGACTTCTCTGGGTACCAGAACAAGAACCTGTTTGGTGGGTCTGATTTGAATCTTGGTAAAGGGAGCAGCACACCAGTGTGTAGAGATGAGCAGACTCAGCAAATGGATTAAAGCTTCAGGTATTGACTGCTGTCATTCAGACAGCATCCAAGCTGTGCATCCATAGCAACCCTGTGCTATGGAGCCTGTTTGGGGTTTTGTTGGGTTTGTTTCTGGTGTACTTCCATCAGCGCAGAACAGCTGTATCTGTGAGACCAACAAGTGGATGGTGTGTGCCCAGCATGGACCTGACAACTGCACCTGCACACTGGTAGGTTCAAATCACAAGTTAGACTGTTCAACACTGACTTCAAGATGCTTGATAATGAAGGCAGAAATGATCCTCTGCAATGAGAAGAACGTCAGGGGCCACCTCCATGGGCTGTTAAGTAATGATGGCATTTACAATACAGTCTGGAAGGACACTGGAATCTTCAAAGCAGGCAGTTCAGTCATACCAACGCTTGCAGGTGCGTGAACAATGCTTGAGTGAGAACTAAAAAGGGTGACGAAAACCTCAGTAGTGGTGAACTGATTAGAACAAACTGGATCTACATTGAGCTGAAGCATGAAACCGGTCCAGTTCCTTTGATGGTCCTGATGTAGTGAATGCCTTGAAACATCTGTTTGAGAGCCGATACAAACTGCACCCCAAATACATCACAGGCGGTAATAACATGCCCCCAGTTATCCAAATCCGCCTGAACCAGCATGAGAAATCCAGGTGTGATGTGAATATAGCTGATGTTTTCTATGACTTTGAAAAAGATATAAAAGATGACTCCATATTTCATTCTAACAGTACATGAACTGTCTGTGTCAATGGAGATGCTCTGGATGTTGAAAAACTACAGATTTACTACATTGATGAAAAGGCCTGAGTTTTGCATGCAGCAGCTGGGTGCTGGCTTTGGTGGTGCGGTGACAGGGGTGGTGCTGGCTGCTGGCATGGGCATCACTGTGCTGGCTCTTCTGAGGTGGCTGAAGACAAGAAAATATGAGAAAGGTGATTAAACAAATGGCTGAAATGGGAGCACTGAGCTTACAGCTCTGAAAAGGAAAGGCAACAACAGGAAGAAAAGAAAAAAGGCACAAAATATAAATAGCAAATAGACTCTGCCAGTGGATGGATTTGAAGAGATCTTTTCCTTTCTACAGGTATTTGTATAGTGATTGCCCTAAATTATTCTACTTTAGCAAGAATGGCTTGTTTAGTGTTGGGTATAAACTAACTTGGGAGGCAGTTACCTAAATATTTTAACTGAGTCCCAGTTGAGAGCCTCAGAAAACTGTTGCAGCTGTCTATGTAACAGAATGCTTACCCTGCTACTGCAGGCTTGATTCAGCTTTCCTCAACACTCTCAGAGTGGTTCTTGGTGTATCTGCTTACTGATACTCAAACACTTGCTGTGGCATAATTGGGTTGTACAGTTGCTTTTCTGTAGTAAAGGCTGTTTTTAAAGTACAGGTTGTGTTTCTTTTAAAGTTGCTGTTGCTGGAGCTTTTTTTTTTTTAATCAACAAAGAATGTCAGAAATATTACTAAATAACCACATCGGGTGGTGATGAGAGACCAGAGGCTTTTAAACAGAGTCATTTGTTAGGAAACATTCCTGCAGTCCCTTCCAGGTGCAGAGATCCCAAGTTTCCAAGTTTGCATTCAGGCAGCACAGTGAGCTATTCCCACTTGTGCTCTTTAATAGGTGTCTGACACTCCTAGTCAGCAAAGATCCCTTGATCCCAGTGCAAGTGTAAGTTAACCTTGGTGTTCTGCCCAAACTCCAGCTCTGGTAATAGCTTTCTGTCTCCCTAAATTCCCCTTGCAGTTTTAATGGGAGGAGATAAGTTTTCAGTGTTGTACAGCTTCACAGAAATACTCCACAATGCTTCAGGGCAAGCTGAAAAAGAGCTTTATTCTACTAGAGCTGCAGGGGGAATTTAAAGAGCAGAGTGTAATTACTGAAGTTGGAACTTGGCCAAGACACTAGAACTGGACTTCTTTGCTACCTCCTCATCTGCTGCATTCCATGTTTGGAAGGTCATGTCCACCGTGAAGGACACTTGAAAGAAAGTAGTTGTGAAATGTTGAAATAGCGGCAGTTACATTCTCCATACTGCATATGGATGTCAGAAGTCCCATCACTCTAATCTGGTAATGTTGAGATGAGACTGCTACACCAAGGCACTGCAGCAGGAGCAGCTCCTTTGTTCTGCTCATTAGTTTCTACATTACTAGCTTGTAATTCTACTAACAGTGAGTAATGTGCTACTTCCAGGGCAAACTGTTAAATATGCATCTCTGATTCTACTGAAGGAACAGGATAGCAGAAAAAGTGAAGGTGCTTTGATTCTTTTTCTGCCTTCATTCAGATAGAAGAGGAAGAGACTTGTTTGGGGGTGTTTCATTTTTTTGGCTCAATATACATCATTTTCCTTTAAGCTAATCCTTGTTAGCTTACCTGCTGGAGAAATCTGACCTTTGAATACATAAAACGCAGCAGATGCAAACCTAAAATAAGTTTTTTATGCAACTGCATCAGTGTTCCCAAAGTTTTGGAGCAGGATCTGCCATTTATTGTGTGCCTTATGGCACCCCATTCAAACTGGTTGGTTTTCAGTCAAGTATATACATTAGTAGTGACAGAAGACAAAGTAAGAATTTAGTATCTAGGCTGGATTTTCCCAAGTCATAGGAAAAATCAGAACTTAGGCTAACTCCATACAAATCTCCAATCAGGCTTTTACAAACTGATTAAAACTCCGGAGCTGAGTAGCCCTTAGTGATGAAGAAATGTAGGATGAGAGTATAAATTTTACAAGTATGTAACTTATGAGAGGTTGGTGCTGTCTCTCCATCAGAGATTACGAGATGTGCAGTCTTCTCTGGGGATCTACTGTGGCTTTCGACTCTTAAAATCACTGCATTCTTCTCATTTCTGTCATAAGAAAAAAAAAGTGGAGGTGAATGATGAGATTTCATATTAAAATGGAACACATTTAATTCTGATTGGGAGAAGCAAAAGTGTCTAGCTGAAAAAATCTGAGCAGGTAACAGCTTCAGCAGCTTTCTTTGGCTCCTGGCTTTTCTTTTCAGAGGCCGAGATTGAGAAAAGAGGCTGTTGTGGTGCCATTCATATTTTTATTAATCATTAAAGGATTAATAAATGGAAACCACATGTTGTGGTCAGTTATTTCCTTGCTAATCACCAAGCACCAGTAGAGCGCATGCTGCTAGGGGATGGGGAATGCACGAGGGTTATTTAATAGGAGTGATAAGGTGTGTGTCTGCAATTAATCACCAGAATGGGAAGATTAATTGTAGTGCAGAGCTCAAAGAACCTCTCTTTGGACTAGATCATTTACTTGAATAAAGCTACTGTAGGCTTTGGACTTGAATAAACTAAACATACCCATTGCTCCTGCTAAGTGCTCATTTCTCTCCTGCTGCTCCAGTCATATGGCCTCTCAGGCTATATATTAATGTCTTTGTTGCACATGGTAAGTCAGGTATTTCACTGGAACACTTCATGATGTTGAGCTTGTTTGACTTCCTATCTACTGCTGATGTTTCTCCACTGAAAAGGAGAAAATTAAATAGCTTTATATTTAACAAAAATTAAATGCTTTTTATTATTCATTCTAAAGTAGAAATTTCTAACTGGAATCCCTAGTTAGCCTTTCCTGGTTTAATAGTGTGTTTGTTGTATTTAAGTTCTATATTCTTTGCACTGGGTTCTGTGGGTACAGGCAGCATGGTGATAGTAATGGTGGGTTTATGTTCTCAGTGGCACTGGCTGCCAGCTTTCAATCGGTGCCTGGAACAATGTGATTAACATCAATCTGGTATCAGCTTCTGTGGCTCAGGCATAAATGTATTCAGGGGGTTGTTTTGCTTTGGAATGCTATTTGAATACTCTGTAGGTGTAAATACATCCATATTTATTCATCTATGTAGATAGAGAAATAAATGCATAGCTGATAGGAAAGAGTGCTCTGTGCCATTGCCTACCTGGATTGTGTAACAGAGGGTTATGCTTGCTTTAACGAAGATCAAGCTGTCTGTTGCCTAAATTATGCTCTGCAATTCCAGCTGGTGAAGGGCTGCCTTAAAAAGCTCAAAATATCCATTGTCTCTGCTACAACTCCGAAGAGGATAGTGCTTCCCTTTCATTCAGGGCTACTGCCTTTGTGCAACCACACAAAGTGAGTTTTGGCCTTTGCTTTTAACTTTTAGTTAAAGCTTAAGTAACCACTCAAGATCTGAGGACAGTGCCAGGAGCAATGCCAGCACTACAGCAAGGAAATGAAAGATAACAATTCATAGAAGGATGAAAACCCTCTTAAACTCTGTTCCCTTTGTTCCCCCTGGTAAAATCCATGCCTGCTTATATATGCAAGTATGCATTCTGGAATGCATTGACACAAAATCCCTGGTAATGACTGGTGTGTGTGTGCACCTATACTTAAAGACACATGCATCACTGTTTGTTAGAGCAGGCAAGCCCCAGGGAAAGCTTTTTTGGGCAGCAAATCCTACTCCCCACTTAGCAAGCCTGCAGCCTGCTCTAGCTCTTATCAGTAGTAACTAGCCTAAACCTGCTGCCTTTTTGGAACAACAGGGAATCCTCTTCTTGTCCCATCTTCCCCTGATTAAGAATAATCTGTTTATGGGTGTTTAGGCTGGGATTACGGCCAGATTAGGGTAATGATGTGAAACAAAATGCTTACTACAAAAATACACCCAACCCCTCTCCTGTTTAGACAGTAAAACACCAGCATATCTATAAACTTAAGCACTTAATGACAAGAGATAAGATCCCCCCCCAGTAGTCTTTAAAATGTTTAAACCTTTCGGAATCACCTTAGAAAAAATCAAACCAATTTCTGTTGCTTGACTATCGAATCCACTTCCTCACAGAATAGTTAAAGAGGAAACAAATTGTCCCTTCCTCCAATTCTCCTTAATTGGAGCAGTTAATGCTATTAAACAGACAGGTATAATTATCTTTTCCAAAGCTTTGCCTCAGGCTTTTAAGTACCGCAATTACCTCTCCTTTTTTTTTTTTTTTTTAATGCTAAAATTAATCTTAAATCATTACAGTTGCTATCAGAGCAGGAAAAATCAACTTCCAGAACTTTGACAATTCTTATTCAGCACTTCTAACAAATTTCCTTACACCAGGATTTAGCTAGTTAAAATTTCACACATACCAGGCAGCCTGACAAGATTCACATCTCATTTCCATGAGGATCCCTGCTCCCTGAGGGATAACACTCTTACAGTCCTACTCCAGCAGAAATCAAGTGCCACAGAAACAATTAGGGAGATGTGGTATTCTCTAAATGAAAGACTGAATGAGAATGCATTTCTGATTTTCCACTGGGATTTGCACAGGTGGGATCCACAGGACATATGGTGGCACATAAATTCAACCTTTTTCAACTTTTCCAGCTATTCTTCATTTTAAATAAGTAAGCATCCTTGTAAGGCTTGAAATGAGAAATCTCAGCATTTCTGCTAGTCTGGCTGCACCCAGGAAAGCTAAGTGGAGCAAGTAGAAAGTAACTGGATGCGGCTGTGTTACACACACATTTGTGTGCAGACACGCTCATTTTTTTGCATAGGTCTGCTAAGTTTTCCTTTTTTCTTCTTATCTTCATGTGCTCTTTTCTGTTGTTGGAAATGACTTTGTTTCAATCCTGCTGAAGGACTTAAGTAAAATGTCTTGGGTATATAGAAAGTTAATGAATGCTTCCTTTTTTCAGTCTCTACAAATAAATCTTGCATTTTAGATATCTAGTAGAAGAATTCTGTGCTACTTACTATCTTCACTGATGTTTTTATGCAGTCAGCTGCTTTAAAAACAGTTTATAGAATCACAGAATGGTTGGAAGGGACCTTTAAAGCTTACCCAGTTCCAACCGCCTGCCATAGGCAGGGACACCTTCCACTAGATCAGGTTGCTTCAAGCCCCATCCAACCTGGCCTTGAACACTTTCAAACACAGTTTACAGATTATGTGCAAGGATTAGAAGAACAAAAGTTATAGTGATAGATTCTCAGAATTTCTGTCACTTTCGCAACTACTAAGCATCCAAGTTGCCCTCTAAAGCACAATGTCTGACAGATCTGGCAAGATGAAAGCGATATGTAATGGTAGAGCTCATTTTCGTTAATTCTTAAAGCCCTCAAAATCAGAAGTTCCTAAAATGTAGTCTGAATGTTTGTATATGTGTTTCCTTAATCTTGTCTACATTTCTCTTGCTCCAAAGAAGAAAACGGGTGACACACTCAACTCTGGTTGATTGGCATCCTGGGCCAGCAAGGTACTCAGCATGTTAAGACTGGCATCAAGAATCACTGGCAAGTGATTCTTGGGAATGCCAGGGCTCAATAAATGGTACCAACAAGCTAAATATCTAGGATATCAATTCCTTAGTGGGAAGAGCTCCAATAGACTTTTGTGGCTTTTACTGAGAGTCTTTCATTAAAATATTGTAACATAGCAAGAGAAGAAAAGACTTCTTACTTACAAGCTCACACATGTTTTGGAAAGAAAAGACTGTATTGAATTTCAGAACAACTTTTAGAGGAACGGTTTTGCAGTGAACTTCTGTTTGGTTAAGTAATTTCATCTTCTGGATTTTAAATCTACTTTTACATCAACAACAGATAAAAAGCAGAAATAGTTATTACCTATCGAATTCTTAAGTAGCATCTACTGACTGATATGTCAGTGGGGCAAGGGAAGGCAAGGGTCAGCTAGAACCCAATACAATACACTCAGTGGATCAAGGCAGGATATTCTAGTGAAAAACATTTGGAAAAATCTTGATATTTATGAAAAGCACTGAATAGTCTTTTAAGTGAATGTGAACTCCTGAGATTTCAACTGGCCAAACAGGCTGAGTGGCATTACATAGCAAGCATTGTTCCTGCCAAGATTTTAGCCCGACACTAATAAGCAGAAGTGAATTACACTGAAACCTGAATGACAAAACCGTTAATTAATATTTAATTTTAGCTTAGAATTATAGAAAAGCAAATATTATTTTATAATAAGTTTTTTCATTAAAAAAGCTAAAGACTGTACATTTTAACTGACTTTTGAACTGTGATGATCAAAACACATAGCAGAGAGGTTTTATTACCAAACTGTTTCCACCTGAATATACAGATATTTTTAATATTTACACTTACACTGATCTTCATTACTTCTACTGGATATGACATTTGCTTATGTGAATAATTTCATACATATACAAAATCTCGTTCAGTTCAGTGCAACTACTTACATAGAGAGATACACAAATACTCATGGACGCACCTATACAGGAGAATTCTGCCTGTTAAGCAGAATTAACAGCAGGTGTTAAATGGTTAATTGCACTAAGGACTACTGCATAGTGTGTTTGTACAGTGTATGCGGAGAGCAAAAGCTTTGATAAGCTCATACCTAGTCAGTCAGGGGGGTTTGATGTTAAGTGGTTTCCTCCACAGCAACTTGAAGCAAGGATTTGGGGACAGGTGATGATAAATGACTCTGTGAGCTCCATCCTACCACGCAGGGAGTTCAGAGGCATTTCATATGCATTTCATCTTTGGGGAGAAAAAAAAAAAAAAAGACAGCTGTGAAAATACTTCATGATCTGAACTCACTCTACAGATCAGTTTTTCAGCAATGAGATTCAGTGCCATGCTGAGGTTCATCAGAAAACCTATACATCACTTAGGACCTCTAAGTAGGTCCTATGCAGTCTCAAGGCATGAAGGCTGCCTTTTGGTGTTCTTCAGAAATGTGAATTAGCCTTTTAAGAGATGAGGCTCACAAGCAAAATCTCAGCAACAAAACAAGTCTTAACCTATCTCTCTAAAGCATAGAATTTTATCCCTTATTTCCTCAGAAATAAATGGTTATATGCACATAGATTCATTAAAATTCAAGAGGAACCATGGTATAAATGACTAGCTAGAATGGGGTTTTTTTCACTGCATGTCTATTTCGAGAAAAACACCACTTTAGAACTCTCTGATTGCTCAACTGTTTACCTGATTTTCATATAGATATTTAGTGTTGGTATCTGATAGAGAGATCCTGTATTTACCTGTGCTGTATCTGCTGCTTGTTTGCTTTGAAGTTTTAATTGTAAGTGCTGATACTTGGGGAGACTTCAGAAGTGCAGAATATGGAACACAACTCTTAGCCCCATCCTTGCACAGTCAAAACATCCACTGAGTTAACAGGAATTTAGACGAGTCTGGAATGCAGAAATAGCTCCTATACCCTCTAGGCAGACAGTTAAATAATGCAATTGGAGAAACAAATAACAAAAAGAAATATGCAAAGAAAAAACATTTTCAGCAGACTTGAAATAAAGTGGAGACTCTGTAAGGGGGAAGAAGGACATTTGCTCCATGGAACAAAATGGTAGAAAGCCTTCATGCTTGGCTTAGGAATGGAGAATTCTAGATAATAAAGAACAAGAAAAGCAAGCAAATACCAAGTCTAAGAAATAAGGATAGGAAGCATCAGGAGACATTCATGAGAGCTCCCATCTCCTTTCTTCATTTCTTGGCAGCTGGGACGTACACAAGCCTTAGGTTAGACAAAGTGCTTTGCGGCTGCTACAGCTCAGCTGTTTTTGTGACTGGAGCTGACAGTCACACAAATTAATGCTGTGCTAATCTCTGACAGATTTTACTCTTCATGCCTCTGAGGATAAGGGAGGCTGGGCAGGTCTTAAAGGAATTTTGTCTTGAGAAAACAGACTTTCTACCTGTCAGTACATTAAGTTTCTTCTTGGCCTGTACTCCCAAGATCTGGTCACTACATATACATAGGGCCTCTAATCAAAAAGGGGTGGACTTAGAAGTATATCAGCAAACACAAAATATTTGACTGTGTTCACACACGCTGCTGAAGGCAAAGATCTGCGTTTCTTTACCTTTTGCAATGAGAGGCACTTTTACATGCAAAGCCTCAGGGTTTGGATGAAGCTTAGGCTGTCCTGTCATTACCAAACTTTCAGTCAGCAAATAAGCTGTTTTTCACCTCCCACTATTTAAGATGTACTTCTGTCAGCTAGCTGAGCAGGCCACACTTACCGACGAAGTTAGCAGCAGGTTTGGGAAGAGCCAAACATCATCTCCTCAGGTACCACTGTAGAGCTGTCTGCTCCCTCCCACAGGGGTGTCACCAACCCTCTCTGGTAGCTGGAAGCACTGCAGCACTCCAAAACCAGCAGCAAGCAGCTGTCTACAAGGATGCCAGAGAGGGGCTTTTCATCAGAGGCTGTGGTGAAAGGACATGGGGCAATGGGTTGAAACAGGGAAGATCTAGGTTGGATATAAGGCAGAAGTTCTTCCCTGTGAGGGTGCTGAGGCGCTGGCACAGGGTGCCCAGAGAAGCTATGGCTGCCCCATCTCTGGCAGTGTTCAAGGCCAGGTTGGACATAGGGACTTGGAGCAAGCTGCTCTAGTGGAAGGTGTCCGTGTCCATGGCAGGGGGTTGGAACTGAATGATCTTAAGGTCCTTTCCAACCCAACCCATTCTATGATTCTATGATAGAGCCCATGAGTTCTGAAGGGTGAAGGGACGTCAAGGTCTGCCCAGCCCCAGGGACACAGGAGTCAGGGCCAACCCCAGCTGTGAGGTGAGACAGGGCTGCACACGCCTCAACACTGAGACACCGCTGGTAAAGCCAGAGGAGAGGCAGCAGAGGAGCAAGGACGGCCACAGCTCTGCGCCTCCCGAAGGGACACCCCTCCCTTGCCCCTGAACAGCCGACTCGGGGCCGCCTCAGCAGACACAAAATGGCGGCCCGCCCTCCTCAGCTTTCCCGCTCACCCCTCGCGCCGGGGCTCGAGGCGGGGGGCGGAGCCTCCGCAAGGGGGCGCGAGCGGGGGCGCGAGCGGGGGCGCGAGCGGGCGGGCGGGCGGGCGCGGCCGCCTGAGGGAAGGGGCGCGGAGCGGCGGCTGCCGCTGAGGCGGTGCCGGGCCCGTCCCGCCTCCCGCCCGCTACCCCCGCTCGGCAGCGACGGCGTCTCCGCGATCTGACTCCTCCTCCTCCTCCGCCTGCCGGGGAGGTGAGTAGGGGAGCCCGGTGGAAGAGGTCTATTACGGAGTAGAGGCCAAGGACGCCCGGCTGTGGCGGCGGCTAGAGCTCTCTTCCTGCTCGCCCCGCCCCGGGCGGCGGCCTCAGAGTGACACGTCTCCTCACCTCCCCCTTTCTCTTTTTCCCCCGCCTCCTCACGTCTGCCTATATCACGATAGTCGCGCCAGCAGCGAGTTTGGGGGCTGTGGGGGGTGCTTGCCTGCGTGCGGGATGCCGGGCGCTGACGGCTGGCAGCCGAGGTCAGTCCTCAAGGCCGCTGCCAGAAAGGAAGAACAAGGAAAAGGCGGGGGAAGCCGGCGGTGCGGTTCCTCTCCTGAGGGGAAGGGAGGGAGCCGAGGCTGCTGTTGAAACCGAGCGCGGCGGGGCCCTTCGGGAGGGGATAGCCGGGGCCCTCCCGATGGGAAGACATGCCCCGTTGAGTATGAGTGCCGGCTGGGACACGCTTGGTTTAGCTGTTTTGAGCCGTTCTGTTTTCTAGGCCGGGTGCCTGGAAACGCGCCCTGTGTTCGGGAGCGAAGTATCAACAAAACGCTCCGTAGATCCTGGTTTTCCTCAGTATGGATGAACAGCAAGGAGCCCAGCAGGGAAAAGTTAATATGCACGTGTCTTCCACAGGGACACCTGTAGTTGTTGTGGTGTGGTGATAATAAAAGTGAAAGCAAAAAATCACGCTTTGTTGTATTCTCAGTGATACAAGATTGGGTTTTTCAGAGTCAGAAGCAAATTGATACCTTAAAACCGTAACAGGATGCAGTTGTAACTGACTTTTTGGTGCAATGCAACTGTTTGCAAACAAATACATGGTATCTGTTCAGGTGAAATGAAGTAGTATTTCAGACTTTCCTGTTTGGGGGAGTTCCTTAATACATCTCTGCTATTTTGTTTTCTTTGTTTCAGGGTAACCAACCAAAGAAGTTATGAATATCATCCGTGGTTTAAAGTTGTTGGGCAGGAACTGTATTTCCTTTCGTTTGGCTTCTTTGACAAAGGAGGCAAAGTGCAATAACTTCTATAAGCCTTATGCAGGGTACTGCCGAACTCAAGTCAGTTGTACACGAGACAGGGGCCAAAGGCTGGATTTGAGTGGAAATGCTAGAAACTGGTTTTTGACCAGAAGCCCTGACTCTGACAGAAACTTCATCAGTAAAGGACTGAGATGTCTTTTGAATGTCCCAAATACAGCAGTACACAAGAATGCACAGCACAGTCTGGGAAGGTTTTGCTTCCAGGCATCTCATCCCCTGGGAAAGACAGTCACATCCCTCCAGATCAGCTCCATAGGGCAACTCCCACATCATTTCCCAGCTTGGAACATTCAGATCGTCAGGTCTCTTCACACATCACCATCATTTCAGGCTGCACCAGCTCCTCTTTTCTGGATTATTGTTAAGCCAGCTCAGAAATTATTTGCTATTCTTCTTGGCAGGTAAAACACTGTGTCACTTCCTCTCAGTATAAGACACCGTTATACAAAGATGTGTGCATGAGTTTGTGGAGAATGGTAGGTGTATTTGTAGTATTTTCATTTCAATAGCTGCAAAATTTTATAGGGCTGGGGCCTAGGCTGAAAATTTGCTCAACAAGAAGTCATTTCCATTATCAGAGGTGTTAGACATATCTTTTGCTCTTTCCATTCTTATTTATGTGTGGTAGAGGGAGATGAACCGAGACACTAAGGGGCATTCCTTCTTCTGTGGGAGGTAAGAAACGGAGTGGAGTTGAAGCCAATTACAGTATAATATTCCCTGAACTCTGACGTGAGGTGAGACTGTAATAGGGAATACAGCAAGAGCAGACACTAAGAAATTCTTCTTAAACTGAATCCGAAGTTAACAGTATTTATATCTTACAGGAGCATAAGAAACTGGTGGAAGGCACTTCCTCCTAATAAACGGGAACTTTTTAAAGAACATGCAAGACAAAATAAATGGAAGATACTCCTGAGTGTCAGTAGCTTTGGAGTTTTATTCATTGTGTTTTATTTTACTCACTTGGAGGAGACACCCATCACTGGGCGCCCCCGACTGCTGGTGTTTGGAAAAGAACATTTTAGGGAACTGTCGCAGATGGAATATAAGATGGTAAGACTTTAAAGAAACATTCAGAATACTCCAAAACTGTTAATGCTTTTATTATGGTGCTGAAATAGTCCAGTTAATGAGATGGGCAAACAAACCTTGTCATGTACTTGGTATATTTTGAACTTCATACTCAGAACCCTGCAAAGGATGCATATCAGCTACTCCCTGCTCTTGTTCTGTCCTTTTTAAGCACTGACATCAGCAAACTGCTCAGGGGCATGTAATAGTTAAAGAGCACATTACCTGTGTGTAGCAAACACTTCTAACTGTGTTACTGTAATCTAACAAGTACAGAAGTCTAGTAGAAGCAGTAAAAGCACAGCTAATGGGTATATGCTGAGATCTGTCTCATGTTCTATGCTGAGTTGAGCGTTCTTTGACACTTGTTTAAGGTCCTCTTCTATGCTGTCAATTTGTAAGGTAATAACTCTCTACCCACATTCAGGTTTTCATTGGATCAGCTCATTTTTCTATAATTGCTTTCCTTTAAGCTGTCCACTGAATTAATTTCTGTAACTTTGAGTTCTGTGACGTTCTGTTCTAAGGCCAGTGAAACGTGATAATCCATATATAAATGTTACTTTATTCCTGTCTGACAGGGAACATGAGATAAGAACTGAACAAGTACAAGGATATATTCAAATTATATCTTTTGTATAAGTTTGACTGCCTTACAAATTACAACGGAAATATACAGATAACAGAAAAATCATAAATTCAACTGGAAATTCAGAAAGGTATAGAAAGTTTTGCCAAATTGTGATACAAAGCTTAACTGTGGATTAGGAAAATGCCAGATACAAGAGGCAGTAGGTCCAAGTTTATACAATCTTATTTTTGATCTGTGGTCATCAGTTTACTTCCTTTGAAGTTTATTAATCCTTAACTTGTGGTTCTGAAAGCCTCAACTCTTATGTTGGCTTTGGCTGCATGAAAGAAAACTGTGTGAAAATTTAGCTTTAACTAAGTTGTGTGTAGTCACTGAATTAGTTTACCATTTAGTCATTTATTATGTGTTTGTCCTTCATGGCAGTCAAGATTTTTTCTTTGTTTTTAAGTGGATGGAGGAATTCGAAAGTAAAATGTTACCTGAGACAGATCCACGCTACCAGGTTGTGAAGAGAGTTGTTGGTCATTTATCTGAAAGCAATAAGGACATCCCACAGGTCTCTGCACTTGAGTGGGTTATCCATGTGGTAGAGGAACCAGGTGTTAATGCTTTTGTGCTTCCAGTAAGTTGAACCCAATACAAAAATTATTAGTCATATTGAAAGAGCTTTTATTTATGTGTCTTATACTTACTTTTTACTCTTTTGCTTTACAGAATGGTCAAGTATTTGTCTTCACTGGGTTGCTAAATGCAGTTTCTGATATTCATCAGCTGTCCTTCATTCTGGGACATGAAATAGCTCACGCTGTGCTGGAACATGCAGTAAGTATTTAAAGAAAGCTGTCTAAAATTCTTATATTCATTCTAATTACTTTAATTCAGATTTTTCCTATCACTACCAAACATAGTTTCAGTGTGACTCTTTCAACCTGATGAAAAATGGAGTTTGACATGAACGTATTCTGCTACAGTATATGCTTGTTACTCATGTAGTACTTAATAACTGTTGGAAGTGCTGTAGC
This sequence comes from Pezoporus wallicus, assembly GCF_028554395.1. Lineage (NCBI taxonomy): Eukaryota > Metazoa > Chordata > Aves > Psittaciformes > Psittacidae > Pezoporus > Pezoporus wallicus. The sequence goes on along the minus strand of NW_026638088.1, from coordinate 1,348,281 downwards.
AGTTAGTGTTAGCACAAAGTCTGCCAGTGTCTCTTTCATAGCTGTACAGATGGATTATGGCTTGCTATTAACAGTCCTTTAGGACTTGGTTTGCAGATGCCTCTCCTGTAGCACAGACATAAGGATCTAGAGGCACTCAGCAGCTTGCTTTGTTACTTCCACACTTGCTAATATCTACAGAAGTGGATATACTTTAATAAATTATTCTAACATGCATGATATTTTTATTATAGTAGTGCCCAGTCTTAGAATGCCTGGAGCTTGAGTCTGCATTTACAGAGAATGGCTTTCACAGACTTAATTTTTCTGTATCCTGACCTGGATGTGTTGAATTTGGTTGTTCTTTGCCATTTGAATTACAATGAATGTAATAATTTTGTTGGGCTGTGTAGGTATGTCCTGGGTTCAGCAGTAGCAGTCATTTTTTCTCCTTCTTGGTAGCTGGTGCAGTGCTATGTTTTTGACTTTCGGCCTGGGAACAGGGCTGATAACACCGATGTTTTTAGTTACTGCTCAAATGTTTAGCCTGACCAAGGACTTTCTGAGCCTTATGCTCTGCCAGGGAGGAGGGGAAGCTGCGAAGAAGCAGTGACAGGACACCTGAGCCAAACTGACTGAAGAAGTATTCCATACCACAGCACATCATGCCCAGGATGTAACTGAGAGTTACCTGGAAGGGCTAGTTCTCTGCAGGGTTGGACTAGGTATTGGTCGGTGCTCAGTCGGGCAAGGTGGGGCGAGTTATCGGTCGGCGGGTGGTGAGGTGTTGTATTCTTTTCCCTTTTTATTTCCTTTATCATTATTGTTATTGGTGGTAGCAGTAGTGATTTGTGTTATACCTTAGTTACTAAACTGTTCTTATCTCAACCCGTGGGAGCTGCATTCTTTTGATTCTCCTCCCCATCCCTCCGGGAGCAGGTGGAGGGCAAGAAGGGGTGGGTGGTGAGAGAGAAACTGTGTGACTGGCTTGCCAGCAGGGCTTAAACCACAACAAGGTACAACTATGCAAAAAAAGGATGGTATAGAAATATGGATCATACTGTTCTAGACTGAGGGGATTTGCTAGAAGGTGCTTGTTTACCTCCAGATTGATTTCTTCCTATGTATGCATGTAATTTCTTCCTATGTATGCATATGTCAGTTTGAGGAGACATAATCTGTAAACATAAAGATCTTACTAAAATTGCAAAAAAATCTGGAAATGGGTAAATTAAAATTAATAAGTAAATTTTAAAGGCAGTGGAAATACAGGAGAATTTAGTTACTTCATCCTGTATGATTCTGGATGACCAACAGTTCACATCAGAGCTTCTTGGGCTCAGCTGAGGCAAGTAACTTGCTAAACTTCTAAAAAGTAGAAAAAAAATAGTTCTAATAATAAAAAAAACCTTAACTTTGTTTGTGCGGAACCTGTGTTACCCAACAGGCAGAGAGAAAAGTATTGCCTGATCCAGCTTGTGAGTGCTCAGCTCAATTTGTTGCATTTCAAATAAAACTCTGAATCCAAAAGAATTTTAATTTCTTTCTTTGGGATCTCAGTTTTGGAGATTAAAGTAATGTAGCAGAAAATAGACAATAAATATATAATGGCTCTTGTCACCTTATCCCATTAGTGTTCCTGTCTAAATGATGCCTTAAATTAATGTAAAAAAACAGTCTTCCAGGTCTTCCTATAGATTTTTCATTCCAGTTGAGGTGTTTTATGGCCTTTGTACTAAAGAACTCTGTCTGCATGTTGCCATCATCTTATCTCAAGCTTTGAATCTCTCAAACTGTGTTTGTTCTAGCTGTATTTATGCAGGTGGCAGGGATTCTTGACTGGAAGTACCTTGTATCCAACCATTAGAGCTTTTTTTTCATGTGAGCAGGGGACCTTATGCTTGCCCTGTTCCTGCATAAACTCCCCCACCCTTTTTTAAAGCGTTTCCAAATCCTGTTATGTTCTACAGACATGTCAGACAGGAATGAAAACGGGACAATTTCTGTTTGCAGGCAGAGAAAGCCAGCCTGGTTCACTTCTTGGATTTTCTATCACTCATCTTTCTCACTATGATTTGGGCCATCTGTCCTCGAGATAGTTTGGCAGTTGTTGGCCAGTGGCTTCAGAGCAAGTTGCAGGAGGTAAGACTGACACTTCACAACATCCTTTTTGAGTTCCATGTAAAAACATTTTTAATCTTGGGGAGATAGTCCTACTAAATAATATATTTGGGGGGAAAAGGCAAGAGAAGAAATATTAGCAAAAATTAATATTTGAGTATGTTTAAAATGAAATGTTGATGCATATTTTCATTTGTCATGCTGAAGAACCTCAGGTCTCCCTAAATGACTAGATTGAGCTGCACAGGCTCTGCATACCTGCTTGCTCATTGTCTTTCTGACATGTAGTTCCCCCTTTAAAGCTGTATATATTGAAATACTATGGTTTTATTTTGAGGAGTTGTTAAATTGTTTCTAATCAAAATAAAATATATGGAATTCTTTAAATATATTGTTAGTGGTAATAATGGTTTCCAAGATCAGAAAATTGAGAATCTAAACATTCCTTTAAAATATAAAACATGCTATAATAGAACTTACTGAAATAATCTTTTCAGATATAGCACATATTCCAATAAAGTAAAATTTAGAGGCTTTGTGGTGCCAGTTTTCTTCAGTCTAATTTATCTCTGCCTTCAGACAGTTACTGATCCATTTCTTTTTCAAAAAGTGGGTTTTCTTTTAGTTTAAAAGAAATTCTGCTTACATCATAAACCAAACCTGAATTTAAGTGAAAGAGCTCTTTGGTTTCTTTGACTTCTCTTGAGGCTTCTCCTGAGATTTCCCCCAGTTCCTCATAAGCATGAACTGAAACATAACCAATCTGTTTTGGTAGTTCTTATGCTAATGGGTGGATGTGTGGTTTCTGAACATAAATTATCTCTAAAGAGCTAGGATATTTGTACAAGTAGCTAAGAAACCAATACATTGATGAATTCTAGCCAACATTTTGAAGAGCTGAATTTGGAAAAAAAGTGTGAATCAATCCTGAGACTGCTCATAATTTAGACAGCAAGATTTAACTCCCTGTCAGCATCTTTTCTCCTTTTCTAGGCTAACTGCAAATGCTATTTTGGCATTGTGGACCGGAGTTGTGCTTCAGATTGCAAATGGAGTCTGGGTTTCAGTTCATTTTCCTAGTGTGCTATGGGAAAGATCTGTCATATATGAGAGATTGTACTCTAATGTCCTGGACTGTCCTTTGATCAAACTCATCTTCAGTAACATTAAACATACCCGTATGTAATGCAGAATAAGGGATTAATACTTGCATCCCCTATACAAAAGTTGTTGAATATAATATTTTCTTTCTGTTAGTCACCCAGGAGGGCAGTGTCTGTTTCCTGGACTCAGTTCCTATTGTGCTTGTGTGAAAATGTATCTTTCTGCACATTTTCTCAGCATGGTTCTTGACCTCTTCTTCCATATTTTACTTTATAAAATTTTAGCATGTGACCCTATGAAAAGGTTATTTAAGCCATGTTGCAGCGCTCGCTTCTGTTTCTGTACTTGTTTTTCTGTTATTTCCTCAAAGGCTCATGGTTTATTTTTTATTATAATAAGTATTTATATATATTATTATAAGTAGTTTCCAGTGACTCTTTGTAAGGCTTTTGGCATTGAGCTCCAGTTCTGATATTTCTCCAAACCTAGTGGGTTTGCTTGCCTTAAAAAATTAACTTCTCTTACAGAATTCATTCATGGTTGTTCTTTAGTCATGCAGTTCTGAACTGAAAGGTGTTGGCTTTTACAGCAATGGTTATTTTATATAGGAACTAAAGCCTAGTAATTATTCTTGAAATAGCGCAATACATGTTTTACTGAGTTTTACTCAAATCCTGCACGCTAGTATGTACAGATCCAGTACTTCATACTCCCTTTCTTGTGCACCACACACTGATAGGTACTTCATGTGGAAATTGGTGATTTTGGATAGTCAACTTACCTTAAGGGAACTTCCTTTTCTTCAACATGTACAGACAGCTTCAAGTAATTGGTTTTAAAAATCAAATCTACTTCTTTATTATGTCCAGGATTTTAGATCAGGAGCCCTGCATGGTCATAAGCTGTATCTTGCATTAGAATTACTATAGGGAATCACATCACAGTGCCTTTATGCTTGTATCTTGTCTGTGACTAGCCAGTAGCAGATATGTAGGCAAAAAGTAAGGGAAGTATCAGCAATTATAGGGCGATAGTTTCTTCAGATGATATCCTTGCTTCTGTAGTCTGCAGCATGGCAGGTCCTGAATTAAAGACTGCATTAGTGTTGTGTTTAATTTTAAAAAGACACCCATGTTATTTGTATTGGGATTGACATACAGATAAATAGTAATACCCTATTGTTTAACTGTAAATGCAAATAAATCTGAGGGGTAAGAGTTTAAATGCTGATCCTGTTATTACCCTCTTCTTGCTGTCCCAGATCTCTCTATCTACATGGTCTATTAAGACACATGCATTCAGACATCAGTTTCCTAGTTCTTAAACTTCTGCAAATCTTTTTGGAAATGGATGCTACCCTATAAATGCTATCAGATAAAGAGCTGATAAAACCTTTTTCTCTTCACTAGCCTTGCACATGCCCATTCTTGAGTTGATATTTCCTAATCAATGCCTAAACCAGAATGTTGTGAAATGTTCCTTATCTCTGCATGAGTGGGCTGTTTTAACACTTCCTGCTTTGCATTTACTATAACCTGATACACCAGGGCAGGGCTATCCCAATCTACATGAATTACATATGCCAGAATATCCTGGTATTATATGACTACATAACCATTTGAGAAGGCTATCACTCTCTTAGTGTGTGTTAATACAATGTCACCATAGAGAAAAGGGAGAAGAGTTAGTCAGATTTATGTCTTCTAGTTTCATTTCTCAATAGCAATTTGCCACTTGTGTTGGTGGATAATCATGACAGGGGAGTGACTGCTGCATGAAAATGTTTATGGCTGTATTCCATACTGTAGCCTGTTTACCATACCAAATAGATCATACCAGGTTTAAAAACAGTCATCATAAAAGTTTAAGGGAACCACTGTATTTTTTTACATACAATTGCTACAACAGAAATCTTAATAAAAGAGTGAAGTGAAACAATTCTAGTTTTAAAGATGGCATTGCGCCTTCAGATGATGCAAAAGAGCTGTGAGGCTGCCTGATGAGAGGGGCCATGAAAATACGTGTCATTTGAATACAGGATCAATGAATTACATGTAATGGACTTAAAGGTTACATGAAGTAAATTAATACTGATCAGATGCGATGTGAACATGATAAACACCATTTCTTATGAGATCAGAAGAGTAGCTACAGTGTTCTAGCTTTGTACGCATTCAAACCCAAGAAATAAGAGCTTTGATGTGCTTCTTTGCAGTTTATGTTTGATAGACCATACAGCAGAACATTGGAGGCTGAAGCTGATAAAGTGGGACTTCAGTTTGCAGCAAAGGTAACTACTACTGGTTTATTTTAGTAGCAATTTACCTGCCATTTTTCAGTTTCTATTGCAATATGGGGAGTTTCATACTTCATACAGAGGTAAACTGTGTGGGAGGATTCCCAACTTTTTGCAGATCTGTCTATTAATGAAGTAGTGAGAAATAAAACAAGTTATAGGGAAAGACAAAGTCGTTCTGGCTAAATTGTATGTAATAAGACTGAAGTTTATAAAGTTGTGCATCGTTAACTACACAGTATACTTTCTATGCAGTTTATTATTACTGGAAAAAAAAAAACCTACATATTTATAAAGAGGAGAATGCTAAACAGTGAGCTTTCCTAAGAAGGATTTAATAGTTTGGAAAGGTATAAAGTACTCCTAACCATAGAATCCCAGACTGGTTTGGGTTAGAAGGGACCTTAAAGTTCACCCAGTTCCAACCCCCTACCACAGGCAGGGACACCTTCCACTAGAGCAGGTTGCTCCAAGCTCCTGTGTCCAGCCTGGCCTTGAGCACTGCTGCCAGGGGTGGGGCAGCCACAGCTTCTCTGGGCACCCTGTGCCAGCACCTCAGTACCCTCACAGGGAAGGATTTCTTCCTTATATCTTAGTGCACCTGGTTTATAATATCTGTTCTCATAGCAATACAGTAAAATTGAAGAACTTTTTGATATTGTGATTATATTTTCTGTGATTTCTGATAATTACGAAGTATATCAACGTTGTTCTAGAATTTAAATATTTAGTCAAAATGCATCCATAAAAATAATGTGGCTTTGCTAAAGACAGACACAAATTTGGTCAGAAACTGCTCAGCATTTTTTTTCTAATTAGTCTTTCTCAATCACTTTTTTTTTGTGCCTGTTTTAATTCTGAGTTCCAGACACTAAACCAGCTCCTTCATAACTGAGTTCATTAGAGGTAGATAAGTGTTGGATAACTGTGAGAGTAGCACCACCTGGTGTTAATATTTCATAAAGAAAACTTAATTTTCTTAATAATTATTAATATTTCTTCAAGGAAGACTTTTTCAAATTAACCTTGACTCTAGGATTGAAACTGTATTTGTAGTTTAAAGCCATCTAAGGGAATAGTACAGTCTGTGGGAGAAAAAACAGTAACTGCTGTGTTGATGCTTACTGCTTTGTAATGCTGAAGATCTGGGGCCATACTAGGAAGAATCAAGCAAAGTGGTATCTCAGCATTACTCTGCTGGTACAGGTAATCTTTTTATAATAATAATTTCAAGAAATGCATTCAAAGGATAAAGCACTTCTGGATTTCTGGAGGGGGGAAAGAAAAGTAATTTTCTTACCTTCTGAATACTCATCTCTTTTCTCTTAAATAAATGAAAATTAATGTAGGTAATCTTATTCTTTCCCCCTCTCCATTTAAATGCAAATATAAAGAGGCCTGTTGGTGATACACAAATACCGTTCTTAAAGTTAGTGTTCCATGACTGTCTGTGGTTAAATACGTACTTCTGTGGAGAGAGATAGGAATTCTGCAGAATTACTATTTTAATCTGTGAGGATTACACAGATCAGCCTTGAAAAAGGCAGTGTGATCAACTTACAGAGAAGCCTTTGCACCTCATTTTTAGAGATACATAAGTATGAATTATTATCACTTTCTATTTTTGGCTCTAAATTTCTTCCTGTAAGTTTGCCTAAATCTGTGGAGATGATTAATTTGTTATTTTGCTGCACTGTGTCTAGCAAATGTAAATTAGAATATGCAGCTGAGTTTGGTTTTTTTAAAGAGCAAGTATAGGCCAGAAATTGTGAAGCTGTTTTTCTCCTGAATTTTGTATTTCAGGTGTAAGGTTTTTAAGGTTGGTGGTATTGCATAGATGTTAAGAGAAACAAATCTGTTTTATCTGTGTTTTATCTGGATGAGTCTTTCACTGCATTTAGAATCATAGAATCAACGAGGTTGGAAAAGACCTTTAAGATCATCAAGTCCAACCTTTATGCCAGCACTGCCAAGGCCACCACTAACCCGTGTCACTGAGGGCCTCATCTACACAGTTTGTGAACACTTTCAGGCATGGTGACTCCACCACTGCCCTGGGCAGCCTGTTCCAATGCCTGGGCACCTTCTCAGTGAGGAAATTTTTCCTAATATCCAGTCTAAACCTGCCCTGGTGCAGCTTGAGGCTGTTACTTCTTGTCCTGCCACTTGTTACTTGGGAGAAGAGACCGACCCCCACCTCACTGCAACCTCCTTTCAGGCAGTTGTAGAGAGCGATAAGGTCCCCCCTAGCCTTCTCTTCTCCAGGCTAAACACCCCCAGTTCCCTCAGCTGTTCCTCATAAGACTTACTCTCCAGATCCTTCACCATATATCAGATATTTTAGAGCAGTGTTTTCCTGTCAGGTACGAGGGGGACCATCTAACCAGACTTTAGAGATTTAAAATTTAGGAAGTCTGTTGTAATTCAATATCCATTAGAATGTCTATTGTATTACTTTAAAAATACAGTGGTTTATAAGTTTCCTTTCTGTTTTCAGGCTTGTGTGGATGTAAGAGCAAGCAGCGTATTTTGGCAACAAATGGAATTAGCAGAAACCATTCAAGGGCAGCCCAAGTTACCAGAGTGGCTCTCCACACACCCTTCTCATGAGAACAGAGCAGAGCACTTAGACCGGCTTATCCCAGAGGTGAGCAGAGTTGAAGGAAGTTTGTCTTTCTCTCTTAGGAATGTTGCCAGGATTATTTTGGTATTGATTCATGAGCTACTTAGATATCAATTCACAATCTACTCCCGTAGCATCAGTCTTATCTTTCTCTTTATCCTTAGAGAAGTTTCCTGTTACATAGCTCTCAGTGTTAAAAGTTTTATTAATTGAAGAAAAATTAAGATAGCACAGATAAAATGCAGTCATATTCTAGGATTTCTTTACTTTCCTGATTTCTGATCAAAGTGTAATATTTTTGCTTTTGAATGGCCTTCCTGGTGTAGATGTGTCCATGTCACTGATCTTATCCATTCTTTTCTCTTTTTTGCCATTTTGAAAGCCAGTTTTTAAGTTGGATCCCTAAACTGTCTCGGCTCCTCTTGCTTTGAGTAGCTAGCCCTGGGCTGTCAAATAGAGAATGCTCTTTCCTATCCTGTCTCTCTCACTGACATGGGATTGAATATGCCTCGAATAATGTGCCTCAAAAGAACATCAGATCCCCAGTAGATTCCCTAATAGCCCTAATAGTTATGATAGGACTCTGGGGATTTTGCAGCCTGCTTTTTTCTTCACGTCTCTGTTCTGTCAAATTAGGAGCAAATGTTACCCCACTCCAAGGAACTTGAGCTAATTCACACAATTGCCCTTCAATCTGAAGTCTTTGTTCTTTCCTCTCAGAGGAATGCCAAGTGGATAGCTACTTGGGGGTTCTCTTCATTTGATGTGCTACTCATTGGTAGCTAAAGGATAGAGAACCGAGTTTAGTAATCCTAGTTTGTTACTATTTCTTTAAATAGTGGGGGTTTTAACTACGGAGAAAGAGCATGGGTTGCTTTTTGCCTTGTTTTTTCTCTTTAAGACATAGTGTTTAAAGCACTTCAGAAGAGCACTGTTTTTCAGCAAGCTACTGTGTTTGGAAATTCCCTTTCTTGAAAATAACTCGTAATTTTTAGTTCTTTCTCCTCTTTTTTGTGTTTTTTATTTTAAACTCTCAGTCACTTTAATCCTTTCTCAGTTCCAAACTGTGAAGACAGTTGAAGGTTTGTTGGCAGAGGGAGGCCTGGAATGTTGAGGTGTTTGCTGATTTCAAAGGAGAAAAAAGGATTCTCATGAATTCTTTGATGAAAAGGAATGCAGTAAATACTCTAAATGATGGTATAAATCAAAACTAACATTAGGGCTAGGAGGTTGGAGACTGGCCTGACTGAATATTTTAAGTATACACAAATTCTATACTGATTGTGAGACTATTTTGATGGATTTTTTTTAACACATTGGAGCAGCTGAATGAAAAATTATGCTTGTTGTGGAGTCCTAAGTTTAGGTAGATTGAACATAAAGGTTTTGGGATCCTTTAGTTTCATACAGTTATTGATTGGCTTATAAAACAGGAATGAAATAGATCACTTCTTATGTTCTACCCCAGGACTAAGCAGGTAAGTTAAATAATTGAGCAACTGTGTAGAACTGGCAGACATGTTACTTTGCTCTTATCTCCTGCAGTTTAGCAGGTGCAGTAGTCTTCATCTTTCTATAGCCATTCTCAATTCCAAAAGCAGTGGGGGGTAGGAAATTATCTTCCAAAAGTTAATATGTGACATTTTCATTTGCCTTTTACCTTAAATGGTTCTTTGTGGAGTAGGATGAGAAAGCAGGGGCCAAAGGCTTCCTGTTTTTAAAAGAAGTTCACTAGATAAGTGAGGTTGATACTGCAAAAGTAGAATAAAAATTAAATAAAGTATGTAGAGATGTCATTGGAGGCTTCTTGTTTGAAGTGTTGACTCCATCAGAGAGCTGCCTTCTTGAAGCTGGATCTCAGGCACTTAAAGGGAATCCCAGGGCTTTGTTATTATTGTTGTTCAATATCCCACCTTTTTGTTTCATTATTCACACAAAGGGGTTTTTTGAACACTGTTTTAGCATATATATTTAATGGCCATTACATATTCAGAACCTGGGGGGGAGAAGCCAGGTTTTGAAAATAGCCTTTTTATCTCCTTATTACCTCTCTTTGGAGAAACTGTACTTATGAATCAGTATCAGATCCATGATGAGTACTGTTGTGTTTCATATGCTGATGGATTTGAAACTGAGATGGTTTTCAGGACAATACAATATCTATTATTAGACAAGCTACTGGAGCTGGGGCAAATAGGGACAAAGTTTTGGGCTTGTCAGACCATACAGATGTTTCTCTACAGACTTCTAAGCAAGTTCCACAGTAAGATGCCATCATAGAAGGTGAGAATTTATCTTCAGTCTCTGAACCTTTTCTTTTAATGTTCTGTGGCTACTGTTTGTCTGCCTTTTTCCTACTATGCTCTGCAAGTGGAGCAGTGTGCATGAGCTGAAGCCTCAGCTATACTGACTAAAGCAGAAGGTTATGTACTGAGCCTTGCCTGTGACACAAAAATTTATCTTGATGTGACATTTGCTTTCTTGGCATCATGTTGTTGGCTCAGATTCCATTCTTCATTCACTGTAATGCCTGTTTCCCACTCTTTCTTGTGGAAATGCCATGCTGAGATGATTTTGAGAGCAATACTAAGTTGGGACATGCCAGCTCTGCTGCTTCTCCTCCTTTGTTTGCTTGCTCAATTAACTTGTCAAAAAGTGAATGAATTTGCTTTGGCAAAACCTGTTCCTGTCAAACCCATATTGGCTGTTTATTACTGTATTACTGTGGGGGTAGTTATTGCTTATTCCTCAGTCTGCTGACTTTGGGATATTGAAGATACATTTATTTCACTTCCTTTTAAAAATGGGTTGGTGTATTTGGCCTTCACTTGTGATGTGAACATTGCTTCAAATAGTTCTTGTACCAGAATATACTAATTAATCCCTATCAGTGTGAAAACTGAAAGGAAAATTAGAATAAAAAAAATACTGACCTCCCTATAAAGTTGTGAAATATTTGGTCACAATTTTTCTGTGCCAACAGAAGCAAAGATTTGAAGACTTAGCAATATATATGTTGTTTTTCTCCAACAAGTAACAAATCCATCCATTCTTTTAATCCTCTTTTTACTACTGTTTCATTTGTAGAACCTGTTGTCTTCCCTGTGCCTGCTAATTGTAATACAGTTTGCAACTCAGCATTTCTTATTTGGTAGTTTTTCCCTTTTTTACCCTAGATACTTGTGCTACTTCTTAGTTTTTGTCATAATTGCAAGGTCAGAGCTGAAGTCAGCCCTGTTGAGGTAATCATAGTTAATACACAAGAGACTATAACCCTTGGCTTGGTTTGTGGACAAGAGAATGATGTGACTTTTATACTGAGAGTGCTGATGGCCTGAGAGGTAGGATGAACTCCAGAAGACTATAAGGTGTCAAGATGCAGCAGTTAGCCTGGTATCTGTGATGTTGATGAAGGATTAATACTGGCAGCTAAAAATTACATGGCCCTGTATTTGTCTCTGCTGGAAGGCTTTATATGAAAGAAATAGCACGAGGTGCAGCTCCCGAATTATTATGCCTTCCCCTTCCCCAGTACACTGCAGGAGGTGACTGCAGTTGTATTGGTAAGAAAAACAGCTTCACCTTTGTTACTTAGAGGCAATAGTTTGATATTTTATTTGAGACCTCCTGAACTAGTAAGCATGCAGGTGGTCTTTATTCTGAACAGCAGTACTTCTCTCTTAAGGTTAACTTGAAATGACCAGCATTAAAGTACTCTCTGTTCCCAGCTGAATCTATGTACTCTCTCTAGCTAGTTAACCTTGGCTCAGTTCTGTCTTCTTTATCAAGAGCACTCTTCAGTAAAAACAGCCAATGGAACATGTTCTGATTATAATATCAATATAACATCCATATGCATGTGCTTCATTTAGAATGGTTTTACTTGTCCTCTTACCCAAATTGTCAAAAACCCAATTGACTTGAGCAATATTAGATTAGATCCAATGTGCTTGACCATGTTGGGCTGCTTTATGTTTCAGGAAAAATGATACTGTTAACTCCTCAGCTTGTTACTGGTCTCCTAAGGATGTTACAGAGCTGCTGGCACAAAACAATATAGCAGCAGTCAGTCAGCTGAGCCAGGGGAAGAACACAACTAGGACTGAATGCTGCATGGCAGTCACAAAGGCCACTTTCACTGGAGTATGTAGTCATAGCTGTCTTTAACATGTCAACAAAGCTCCCCATTCTCATAGCTGTAGTCTCTTTAATGGCATGTGATTTGATGGTGTTGAATAGATGCCATCTTACCCCCCTTGCACAGCTTTATGTCTAGCAATAACACAAAGACATCCACAAGGTAAAAATATTGACCCTGAAGTGTGGATTTTACCTTTGCTGTTGTGAGTTTAGCATTTTAGATGGTTTCACTCATGGAAATAGGCCAGGCACTATCTAGCCATGAAAACCAGAGACATAAAATCGCTAAATTAGTTTAAAAGAAGATTACGTTACCCTTTCCAGTATACAGCCTAAATCTTTATATTTCCATTTGCCTTGAATAATGCTGTTTGACATTAATGCAGTCTAGCAGCAGCTTATGTTCTAGAAGAGAACAAGAGAAAACTCTTGGTTTGTCAAAAATGTCAGTTTAGAAGTTAATTGGTCACTGAAGCAGAAGAGTGTTCAGTGGTACAGTTACATTTAGTGACTACATGGACAGTCATGCTGTAGAAAAACAAATACTGAAAGCTTTATTCATGTCTTTTAAAAGTTAGACAAGAGGAATATTTGCATGCCTAAATCAGACTTGTGTATCCAGTAATTTGAATGTTACATTTCAACAAGAAATAGCTGGAGAAACCCTTGTTCTACATTCCTGAAACACATCTTTTTCCAGAGCCAGTTGTTAAATATAAATGCTGTTTGTTTCTAGCCATTTACAGCAAACTCTTTGTCAGCTTGCTGTAATAAAGATAGGGAGAAATATGTTTTCATACCCCCTTATGCAAAGAAATGAGTTAAGAAGCTCTGCTCTTCTGTTTTGTAATCTGCTGCAGTTTTCCAGTGTTGCCTGTGGGAGAACACCAAATCGCTTCAAACTGATGGGCAAATTCTTGTGCACAGGGGTACTGGTGTATTCGATTTGATATTTCAGCCAAATCTAGTGTATATAAAGAATCCATGGCTATGAAGTGGAATAAAACACACATTTGAACTTATTTTCCCATAGAAGGGTTGAATATAAAGCTGGATGTTAATCGGCCCAGAGTTTTGTGCTGTGACTTGAGGCCAAGATACAGATAATAATGCATAAAAGTGGCTACACCACAGTGGCTATTGATGGATGTTAAATATCAGGCTAGGTTTTGACTTGTTTTCTTGCTGTTTCATTTTGCAAGTCTTGAAAAAATAGTTCTCAGTGGAGACATAGAACCTCCTCAAATTCTGCATATAATATTTTGCTATATGATACATGGGATCTTACTTATCTTGATCAGTTTAAATGGGTCTTGTAAGAGAATCCATGTAGTAGGTCTGTGTCCAACTGCTTGCAAAGTACTGCGTCAGATTTAGTCGTGTGGTATCCACTGTTGGCTCTAAAATGAGCTGCCTGTTTATATGGACTAATCAAGGTATCTTCAGCACTGGTAAAATGAAACAACCTTAAGGATCCTTTAAAGCAGCTGACTTCATACAGTTTCATATCAATTTCTCCATGGTGCCTCTGAGACATGAGATTCATCCATTGTCATTCCTTGCTCAGATTGCCCACAAGGCAGGATGACCTGGGGGGAGTGTGCTCACACTAATGGATTTTGATTCTCTGGGAAATTCTTCGGCTCCTTCGTGCCTCTACTTTCTAATGTGTAGAATGGAAGCAATGGCACCTACTCAGTGAGCAGGAGTCACATAAAGTTTGGTCTCTTTTTATCCAGATGAATTTTTACATTTTAGAGACATTGTTTTCTCCAGTACTTAGAAGCTGTGTATTCAAATGCTTCTTGGAGATGAGATCACTTCTGTAACTGGTCCTTAACTGTACTGATCAACCAGCTGGACCTCTGGGCCAAACAGTTCAGTGTCCATTATGTTATTGGAGGGTTTTCCCTCCTTTTCTGAGGTGGGCATCTATATGTAGTCACTTTAGTCATAGAACCTATCTAGTATAAAGTAAATTACTCAGAGCTCTTTTTTCTTGGTGCAGTTATTTTATTTACATGTGAATGTAAATTTAAAGGTAAAAGATACTGACATAGACAAGTATTGCATAAAGTAGCTGGAGAACTTCCTATCTATGCTGTACCTGTGGAGTATCCATTCTTTGAGAGACTGTCTGTGAGAATGATTATCATTCTTCATTTTTTCCCATTGTTTTACTGTATTGCTACATTTCTTTTCAGGAATTCTTGGTTTCTGTTGACAAGTTGTTTGGTAACAACTCAGGCTCAGTATTGTACTCACTAAGTTCTGTGTGCAAATGCAAACCTTACGGAAAGCCAAAGCGCTGACTGAAACCTTTGTTTTTCTTACTTAAATGAGCTTGATTTGTTTTCCTATGTATTCACAGGCTCTTAAAATAAGAGAGAGCTGCAATTGCCCATCTCTTTCTGGACCAGATCCTCGCCTCATTTTCAAACTTAACATGCAACATCTTCTGGAATCGTCTCAGAATCAAGAAGCCCCAAATTCTACAAAGCGAGATCACCCAAAACCCAAACTGGATTTTCCTCACCCTCAAAAAGTGGAAGATAGCCCAGTAACTTTTGCAGTTAAACCTACAAGCTAATGAGAACAACTTCCAATTTTTTGTAAACTTGTGGTCCCTGAAGGTCTCTCTTCTAACACAATTTTGTCTTTGAACCATAAAGAAGATGTAGCCACTCATATTCTATGTTTTTTAAAAGTGATCTCTCACTCAAAGCAATAAGGAACCATGCCCACACAAGAAGAGCGGCATGTTGGAGCAGAAAGCTTCTTAATCATCAAGAGTTACTAAAATAAATCAATTCTCAGGGGAAAGATAATCTCATACAATCCAGTCACACAGTGTAATTTTCAGCTTTATCAGGCTCACCTTGATCAGAGGACAGATGAGCCAGAAGCGTCCCTAAAGCAGAGGAAAACGTACAGTTTTCATCACTTGAGTTGTATGGTTTATCTTGCTGTAATTTGGGTTACATCTCTTCAGCTTCATTTGAGAAATAATGAGGAGAGCTCACTGCCTGCTCCACATCTGGTATCTTTAAGAATATTAAGCTGAGATGTGGTAATAGCCTATGGGCGAGATACACCCCCGCTTAATTAGGTGGATTTACTGCTGGGATTTTTCTTCTTTCTAAAGCATTTTAGAATATGGATTGATTCAACATTTTTCTTCAAAGCAACCTGAAAGGGTTGAACAAAGTTCAATTTAAAAAAAGGAGTTAAATGATTTTCAAGCAAGTCTTTCTTCTGAAAGAAACACAGTGTAAGAACCATAGTTTGTAGCACTGGCATCATAGAATCCTAGAATGGTTCGGATTGGAAAGGACCTTAAGATCATCTAGTTCCAACCTCCTGCCATGGGCAGGAATGCCTCACCCTAGACCATGTCACCCAAGGCTCTGTCCAATCTGGCCTTTTAACGCTGCCCAGGGATGGAGCATTCACCACTTCTCTGGCCAGCCTGTTCCAGTGCCTCACTACCCTCACAGTAAAGAAATTCCTTATACCTAACCTGAACTTCCCCTGTTTAAGTGTGAACCCATCACCCCATGTCTTATCACTACAGTCTCTAAATGCTTTGCAAGAATGGCTGTTGCCTTTTTAAAATGATCAGGGTCCCTCATCAGAGTGCAGTTTTCCTGCCTTGACATTTGATCTACATTTGGATAGAAGTGATTGCTGATGTGGAAATATATTATGTAGTAGACAGATACAGCAAGATTCCTTGACTACACAGCTTTTGCAGCTGTACCTTATCCTAAAAGGTGACTTCTCTTCAGGAAACTGGCATCCAGTGCTGAGCATCCCTCCTGTCCCCAGCCCCCTGAAGCCACACATTTTATACTGTGGAGGCAAATATGCACAATATAGGTTAAGCTCTGCCTTTTGTGATGGGCTAACCAGTACCGCATGGTATTCTTCATTTGCACATGTTTGAGTTATCCTTGCTTTGCGTTTGAAAGTATTGAAGTGGTGATCTTACAGGAAGATGTAGAAGAAGGTGGCAATGAATGGAAATAAAAATGCAAATCCCATTCCTTTTTTCTGTTAAGAGGTATTTGCTATTAGGGGTTTTGTTACCCATATTAAAACAGAAATCTGTTTCATCTATGGTTGGATTTTACATGAAGTGGACATTTTACAATGTATCGTATTTTGAAATATAATTATATATATATAGGGGGCAGACTGTATCTTATTTCTTCAATTAAATCAGGATACAAGCTTTTAGAAAGGAAAACTCCAACCTATTCAGTGATGCCAGTGAATACAGTTGGGGAAAAAAGGTTGTGAAACAAGTAAATCTTTTCCTGACTTCAGTCGATGAACCAGGGTCCTTTGAGAAACACCAGCAACTCCCTATGCAGAGGTAAGTTGATGTATGTGTAATGTTGATGATTTTAGGTCTGATTACATAGCTCTAGACTGGCTGCATATTGCTTACAAGCTGGTTTTAAATCTCTGCTCACTACTTCTGGCAAGATGCAGAAGCTCCAGCCTGACCATTATTCATCCATCCATTTTTATTTCTAGTGACAGGAGGTTTTGTAACAGCCGTTCAGTGATGTGTTGAAGCATTTGGACGTTGTCACCTAAAGGTAAACAGAAAAATACACCAGTTAGATTTCCCTGTGGACCTTATAGCTTATAAAGCAACACTAAGACCCCAATGCTGCTGCCTCCCTCTCCTTCCAGTGTCAAAGCTTGTTTTGTTATCCCGGGCTCCTGGTCGACTTGCAACATGATGCTTGCGTCTGTTAGGACTCAGGACAACATAGAGTTTCTGGAGTGTTGAAGTATGAAACTAGACAAATTTCCTCTTTCTACTGTTTTAAGTGACTGAAGTATTGCAGTGGAACACTGGAGGTGCATTTTTTTAACACCAAGGGAAATGTTCTTAATTTGTGTGTAAATAGCATCATAACCCTGATCATGGTGATGTGAGAGAAAAGGTTTCAAGAGAGAATTGGCTTATATTAGACCAAAAAACGGCTTGTGTCCTTCTTCCAGCTATAACCAGCAAATGGCTTGTGTACTTCTTCCAGCTATATTTGTCTAATAAAACACATCTCTTTCCTTACAAACCTCACATACATATATGGACATAGGTACATACAGTACACACCCAAACACAAGAGTTAGACCTCTACACTAAACCACTAGTTTTAAAGTGCAATATGAGATGCTGAAAATTTCAGGTTTTACTTTACATCTTGAATTATCCCTAATATTTTTCTCAGATGTTTTAGGAGGGGTTTCTTCTTTCTGCATCTTACATCCAATGCAGAAAATGCCTTATGCTCATCTGCCTCTCGAGGGCACTTTTCCCTTAAATTCTTAGTGAATACTTAACCATTACATCTGTCTATATCTGTTTTCTTTCTTAAACAGAAAAACGTTGCTTTCCAAAGATTTGGGAAGTCATAGGAAAAATGACACTTTTAAAATTAAAGGTTATAATAATTATTTTTTAAGCTCTGTGTGTGTAATAATATATTTAATATTAATATATATATAAACCATAATATATTAATAGCTTGCTAATCATAATAATTATCATTTCAAAATACATCCCATAGGAAAATACTCTAGTTGCAAACTCCTGATGATCTGTAGAAACTTTTCGTTGCAGTTGTGTAACTTAGTATGTCACAGGAAAAACAGATCTAAATTCAATACTTGAAAGACACATGTCATACAAGGGGGAGGATAGTGGCTGAAGTGAAAAAGGCAGGGTAGATCAGTAACAACACAACTGCATTTCCAACATCAATACTGCTTCCTGTTGAAAGACTAAATATCCAATACAAATCTCACTAAATCTCTTCATGCGTTTACAGTACTGGGAGTGTTGAGAGGTTTGCTGAGCAGGGGGTGTGCATTCAGGGCACTCCTGTAATAAAAACTGCTCCTTATAACTTCGAGTTTATCATCTTTACTGTCTTTTTAAACTTGAAATACCAGGAAAGCAAAGCAAACAGCTGTTAGAATGCCCTTTGTTCTTGAATTCTCTTTGTAGTCATTAAAGCAGAACAATCCTGCAAGCTTGATGCTTTTTTTCATACATTATGTAGGCTGCCACAGCTATGTTTTTGCAGTGTGGGGTTTGTGTCTCAATATCCCTGGCTGAAAAACTATTTCCAATAAAACAGTCTGTTGTAGGCTGTTTTACTGACAACACAGTTCTCTCTGCTGAAAATCCTTGTTTTTCCAGCTCTTGGGAGCTTCTGAAGGGGGAGCAGGATGATCACAAAGTATAGTGGGTAGCAGAGGTAGCAGGATAAGACTTTCCTGTCAGCAGTGCACTGCGACTTCTTTAGGTTTCCAATCCATATCGCAGAGCATGCTTTAGTCACCCACTGTAAGAACTGATATTAATAACTTGCATTTCTAGATCCCTTGATGCACCTCATAAATAATAGTTAAGTTTTTCTATCATACCTGAACTTTCTGACAGTTCTATTGGAGATATTGAAGCTTGACAAGAGTGGTTTTAACAAAGCTTTGTGAAAGATGTGAAAAACTCGGGCTGGAAGCATGGCATTCTGAATCATTCCTTAGCTTACTATAGCATGCTGCATCCTGTGTGTGTGTCTAAAACCAGAGTCCTCCGGGCAAATTGAAGTGATAGTCTTTGGGTGATTGTTACATTTATACAGTTTGCCACCTTTCACTGTGTATCTGCAGAGGCTGGATATACCTCTTTATGTATATAGGACTAAGATACAGTTATTTGTTCTTGATGTAGTTATTTCTTAACTACTTTTTCTTAAGCCTGAGCTGGTTATTGTTTCTTTACTGATCATCATCACTAAGGACCTGAATCCGTTGACATTGTGGTTATTTCATCTCAAAACCCCCTTTAATCTTAAATTTGTGGCTCCATCACAAAAATCTCTGTTGTGCATTTACTGTCACATTAAACCCTGGCAGTGTTCCAGGCCAGATTGGATGGGGCTTGGAGCAACCTACTCTAGTGGAAGGTGTCCCTGCCTGTGGCAGCAGTTGGAACTGCATGAGCTTTAAGGTCCCTTCAAGCCCAGATCATTCTATGATGTGATGCTATGATCAGCTGTAAGGTAATGCTGCATTAAAGTCAGCTACAATTCTTCCTTTCACGTGCCCCTGCCCCATCTTTCTTATGCTGCAGGTGTCTGTGCTGACAGCAGCAAGTGCTACTGGCAGAGGAACCTGGGTAAGCAGAATTGACTTTTAACTAAGTCATATAAAAGCTGGGGTTGAATGTTCTGTCGGTGATAACTTCATTGCTGGGGTTAGCAATTGCTGGCAGATCTGTAAAGAGAACTGTGTGTCTCTGGTGTCCCTCTTTGCTGCCTACACATATTGCAGCCATCCAGTCAATGTGATGTTTGATATCCCAGAGCCTAAGGCTATGTGCCAAATATAGGCCTAGCAGAATATTCCTGGCTACATTATTGTGGCTGTGCTGGTAGAAGTCTGCTGGTCCTGGGATGAGCCAGGAGTTTTTACCCTGCTTCATTAATGGATGCAGAGAACTGTTCTCTCCAGCACATAAATTCATTATAACTATTAAACGAAGCTGAAATTGAACCTGTTGACCTGGAAGTGAATGACTCCATAACATTTCATTAATCCTTTGAGATGTTTAATTCCTGCTAATTTGATATTTCAGATATGATCTCCTCTACAGATATAATGGCTTCATTAGTATACATTACATGATGTCTCTTCACACTGCAGCATGTACAGTATTTATCCACTAGAAAAGTAATTCAGTAGAGCTCAATTGTAAAACAACGATGAAAGTACAAAAAGGAGATGTGCAGTAGTCATATTTTAAGCATAAACATTGTTTCAAACAGTCTGCTATTTGTTGATATCTATCACCTTCTAAAAATGTGCAACTTCTGTTGCAGCTTACTAAAATATTTCAATTTAAAATGGTTTTCTGACAATACTAGATTCATTAGCAAATCATAAGCAGCATTTGGTGGGGCAGCACTTGATAGAAACATGGTGTGTAGCTTAGTCACCTGTATAATATCCTTAATCCAGTCTTTCATGTTGTTGGAGACCAGCAAAACAGATGTGAAAATTGGTATTTTGTTCTTGAAGAATACTTTTCTATTTGCAATGGTTGTCTTCTATATCTTAATTTGATTGAAACTCTGCTCAGTGAGAGCCCTTTTTTGTGATAGATGATAGATACCAAAGTATGTGCTAAACCGATTCATTTTGAAGCATTGAGTTTGTAAACCTTTTAGCTGAAGGCACCTGTTACAGAGCACACAGCTCCATGTAACAGTTCAGGACAGTGGTTTCAGTTGAGCTGCAGGGAACAGGCAAAAAGAAAGGTAATAAGATTTAGGAATCTGGTCATTTTGCTGCTCCCTTCCTGTGAAAAGCCAGCGGAGACACATCTACAAAGCAGCTTTGATAGCTCATCTTTGAAACAGTTCATCTCACAAGTGGAAGTTAAAAATGTCCTTGTGGCATTTGGTGTATGATCTGACCTGCTTTTTCCTTCAGCTTTCACTGGCATGTAGATTTTCATGGGAAAGAGGTGTTAGTGATAACTGTCTTGGGGCATATTGTAAACAGCCTTGTGGTCCTTCTGTCTTTTGTTTGCTCTCCATAGTGAGTTCCATCACTATGTTGCAAGTTGGCGTTTATCCTGTTCATGAATGATGTTGTGGTGAAGGCCCTCCAGTTTCTCTCAGCTTCTTATCATGCCTTTTCTACACAATTGAGTGTAGAAAATTAATCAAGTGCCACAGAGGTAGGGTGAGGAAACCAACATTTCAACATTAAATCAATATGATGAAAGGGTGATCCATGCATAAGCAACAGAAGCTACTGAGGGTGCTAAATGAGCTGAACATTTGATAAACCTTAGAGGAAGCTCTAAAGTTCTTGTGCAGGTTTCATTGCAGCTTCTACATAGTCTCAAGTACTACTTTTGACCTTTGCAAATAGTCAATCCAAGGGGTCATAAAAGATGCATAAATGTGCTAGAAAAGTGATGTTTCTCAACTCTAGGAGTGCAGAGAGGATTGGGTATCTGACCCAATTGTCAAATATTTTCCCCAGGCTTTTAAAGGATGTTTTTTTTTCATGTAGGTATTGAAGTTGGTTTTCCTTTGTCAGATCAGTGTTTATAGAATAGTACCTGAATTTAGATGACTCCTGCCCCAACCCAGATGCTCCCACTCCTACCACCCTCTGCAGTCTAAGACTTGAGTTAATGAAATGAAATCTCTTTTCCTCTTCTTGAGGGTTGGAACTAGATGATCTTAAGGTCCTTTTCAACCCTAACTATTCTATGATCCTATGATTCCAGCAATATTCCTCTGTATTGTATATTTGGACTCTAGACAATCAGAACTCCTTATTTCTGTCTGGGATATGGTGTAGTCACATTTATTCCGTACGTGCATTGAATAAATAATGGAGTAGGTGATGGAGTAGCAAAGTTGCAGCAGGAGGATTTGTTAGCCACAAGGTGGCAGTTGGGCTGCCTGAGCTGGGCTTGAAACTGCTGCACTGAAACACCTTCATTTTTAGTCTGGCTTTAGTAAATTATCGAGGTGATTTTTCCTTTCACTGTTAACTGCAGTGACTCTTCCCCAGAGTAAACTCCAAACATTATCCTTGTGAGGCAGTGAATCTCCTGTGGTTCTGTTGAAGGCTTTCAGTTCTTTATCTGGGTAGCAGATAACTGCAGAAAGCTGCTGTCAAAGCCTTAACTTGCCTTCAGCAGAAATGATCAGAAAGGAGAGACTGACTGACTGAAAAATTGTACATCCAAAACTCAAGTATGCACCATTGGATTTACACTTGGAGTAGCCAATGTTAAACCCCTACTGCATATCTGGTCTGCTTTCCTCTAGCCCTAAGGTAACGAAGACAGAACATTCTGTTTTGGTGCTGACTGGATGTTTGTCTCTGTCTTGTGATTAAAGCAGGATTTGTGCTCTAAGGACATAAGACGTGTGCTTCCACCTGTGTTTCTGATGTGCTGGGGCTTGGGGTTTTTTTCTTCCCTTACAACCAGTCAATGAGGCTGCTCTATGAGGGAAAGTGAGCTGGGAGCTGACAGTTACTGGCTGGTCATCTCACACAGGATTTGTGATATAACTGGGTCCCATTGACAGTCCGGTGACTATCAGACAAACTGTAGGTGACAGACCTGGTCCAGGATAGAAGCTGGAGGCTCAGCCAACCTGTGGAGATCACCAGGGAACAGGCTTCACTCCAGCAAAGCTTGTCAGGGCTCAGGGTTGAGCTAACATGGAGCCCTGGGTGGAGGTACCTGTGCAGAGGCTCCTGCTGAGGCTGCTCAGGGCAATTAAAGCCTGATGGTGCTTTTGGATCTCAACACAGCCATCCTGGAGAGCCTCTTTGACTCTGAAATGTAAGAATGGACTAATGTGACATGGAATGGAGACTCCAGGTTTCAGTTTCCTATGCCATAATTACATAGCTCTATAATGTATGTCTTCAATGAAACACAGATGTGTG
Organism: Pezoporus wallicus; assembly: GCF_028554395.1. Taxonomy (NCBI): domain Eukaryota; kingdom Metazoa; phylum Chordata; class Aves; order Psittaciformes; family Psittacidae; genus Pezoporus; species Pezoporus wallicus. The sequence continues at coordinate 1,325,506 of NW_026638088.1, read as the reverse complement.
CAAATAAATTCAAGGATGGCAAGGATGTATTGGAGTATGTATCTAAGGCGAAGAGAAAATGAAAATACTAGGATAGGCTGGTTTTATATTCTTCTCTAGAATTCTGATTTATACTATGAGGGATAATGGAAAGCGGAAGAGATGGTGGTTCTTTAACATCACCCAACCCTGCTTGTTGAGGAGGGGTGAAATGGGAAGACTCTGGTTTTGTTCTGTGGCCTCAGTGCTTGGTGTTCTCTCTTCCCCCCCGCCTTTCCATGTGAAATATTTCATGAACTGAAAGAGTGAAGAGAAATAGTTAAGCTTGGTATTTAGAGGAACTGAATGTGTCTGAACTGGATTTCAGAGACTGCCAGGTATACAAAGACTGTCTTCAAATGCTGAGCCCGGAGAAGATTTCTATGTCTTCTTTAAGAATTTTAACAAATGGCAAATGATTCTCTAAGCAATCAGAATCTGAGCTAGCACTGTGTTTGGTGGGGTTTCACCCACTTTTTTGCTGTATCCTCAGCTGTATCACCCTCCCATTACTTTGATAACACAGATGGGGCTATACTGGTCTGTGTTTCACCACTTTTTCAGCCAACAAGCTAGAAGGAAACAAAACCCTTGAGAAGCAGCAGGGGCCAATTTTCGCTGTCAACAATGAGGCCTCTATTCTGTTCTCATTGAAATCCCTGGCACAAGTCCCAGCAGTTAGATCTGGATTTCTCCCTCCTTAAAACAATATTCTTCCCTTTGTGCTTTATCCTCTGCTTGTCAGAATCAGCTGATTATGAGCTCTTGCACAGATGACATTTTATCTTCAGTAAGCAGGAAGGAGGCATGAATTAGGGCTTAGAAAAAAAGTGTTAAATAATTAACCACAGAGGAAGGAAAATATCCAAAAAAAGTACACAGAAGGAATTGATTTACTTCATGTGACTGGGCTGGAAAGTTCAGCTCTAATGATAGTGGTTATATTAATTATGATGATTTGGTGACAAGGAAGCTTGTTACCAAATGATGGGGAGTATTTTCTACCCGAGATGAAGCAACTGCACTCTGCTGCTGCTGTGTGTCAGAGTCATTGATACCAGGTATTCCTCAAGACTTGTGCACTGCACGCTCATGGAATCATAGAATAGTAAGGGTTGGAAAGGACCTTAAGATCATCCAGTTCCAACCCCTCTTTCCAGGTGGCTTGTGTGATGGCACAATTTGATCCCATGCTAACCCTTAAGCCAGAATTTGGGTAAGTCCATGGAAGGTGTTAGTGTTTACTCTAAATACTTCTTTTATTGTGAATAACTGTGATGGACAGTCTTGGGCACTATGGTGGGTTGAGCATTAAAAGGGCAAATTCTTGTGTCTCAGCTGAAGTGTGTCCTGGGGCTGTGCTGAGAGCACTCCTCTGTCTTAAGTAGTGACTGCTATCATGAATGCTGCTCATCCTGCATTGTCTGCTCTCACACCTCTGATGCAGCTCCATCCTGCCTTGGCTGCAGCTTCAGTGACTGGAGGTGTTTGTGGGCATAGCTAACATAACATGCACACTGAACATGTCTCTGTCTGGTATTAAAGAAGAACTGTCTGTTTCAGGGTATAGTATTCAAATTTGTCCTAGCTTCAATTCCTCATGGCTGCTTTGTCTCTCTTCTCATTCTGGCAAGCTATTTTTAATGCTAACTTACTTTTGACATGCTGACCTCTGTTTATCTCTGTTGTCAGTATTGCAAGAGAGAGGACCCACTGAAATAACTTTTCTGCGTGGATGTGGAAGCCATTGAGACCTCTGGATGTGTTGATTTTTCTCTGTGAGCAGGTCCCAGTCAGGCTATCCCTGAAGAAATCTCCATCTCTGAACTCTGGACTTTCAGTTTTAACATTTCATGGTGCTTGTGGGACATGCATGTCAAGAGGCATCACATCTTGAGGATGTTACTTAATGGCTATATTGAGCTGATACATCTAGGACTTTAAAAAGGAGGACCTTGAATTTGCAGAGGATAAAAAAGGCAGCTAATAGAATGAGTGCAGCATAAGCAGAGGGGTGTTCAGATGGTTCTCCTGACATGTTTTTTTGAGTGATATGGTTTAGTGTGTGGTATCCCTGCCCATGGCAGGCAGGTTGGAACTAGATGATCTTAAGGTCCTTTCCAATCCTAACTATTCTATTCTATGATTCTGTGATGTGATACACTGATCAGTTTCCAGAGCAATAACAGATTCGGGGATCTTTAAACTTCCCTTTTATTGCCACTGATGTGGAGTCAGGCTGGAACTCATTGCCTGTCATTACCTGCACAGGTATCAGGTGTGGCTGTGAAGGGACATGGCTGCTGATGGTCACACCACAATGCCATGACAAAAACATAGCTATTTTTAGAGGAAAACCCCACAAACATTTATACCAGTTTTGCTTCATTTTAATACACTAATAAAAATGCCATTTTTCCATGTATAACTTCACCTGCATAAGAATGGCTTGCTATAATGGTGTACTATTTATATATATATATATATATTTAGTATATATATTCCCTATATCTAAAATATTCCTCATGATCATTTGGACTTGGTGTCATTTTATAGACTATGCACACAGTTCTGCCTTCTGCAGCAATGGAACAAAACATGCAAGCCTCTCATGCAGGATCCATAAGCACAGCTCATCCTCTCCAACACCAGACAGAGCTGCTTTGTGACCTCTATCTTCCTATAAGGCTTCTTCCATTTAACCTTTTTTCTTACTCCCTGCTTGTCTACTTTAAACTTGGTTCCTTGTGAAAAATGTAAGGCTAAATCCAGGTAGCTGCTCTAGCTGCTGCTCTTTTCTGCTTCTGTTTCAAGATAACAGGAAAAGCTTTGCCAGCTAAGAGCCTAGGGCAGATGAAGTGGCTTAACCCATGGAGTATGGCAGTGGCTGCAAGGAATGCATGGCATGTTGAACTCTTCCTATAGAGACTTTCACCCCAGGTGTTGATACATCAATGACTCTTAATGTGCAATGTATTAGCATGTTTCACTGTAACAGTCTAATGAGTTATAGTAATCTAGCCTGGAGGTCAGAGATGAAAGGATTGCTGTTGCAGCTGCTCATTGGACTGGATTCCCCCATCTTCGGAAGGTCATAAAACTCACCCACCAAGAGGACAACCTTTGCTAGGTCGCAGACACTGATGGGCATGTTGGCCTGTGCAAATCTGAATGCGACACCATTCTGGCAAGCAGATAGTAGTGACTTCATGTTTTCAGTAAGACAAGGCTTACTCTGTATCTTTGTTAGTTCAAAAGGCTAATCCAGGAAGTCCTGCATCTCTTATAATAAAATTGAATGTAGGACAGAACATTTTCAGGTTAGGTAACTCAGATGTTCGGGCTGCAGTACCTCACTGGCCTCAGTGAGATCGTGGTTTTGCATGTCTGCTCTAGTCCGTCAGGTTGACCTGATGAAAAGGTAAGAGGAAAAAAACAAAAATGGAACAAAGAAACTGAGATACTGAGACAATTAATTTAGGAATTTTTGCTTCTACATTACCTAAACGGAGAATAAAATGAAATCGACCCCAACAAACTTTGGCAAAACCACAGCTTCCTGGTGTTGTAGAGGTTCTGGTACAAAGGAACCTCATAAAGCTGTGTGTGAGTTGTGGAAAGGAGAGAGTTATTTCTTTCCCTTTTAGGAAAGGGAATCTCTACTTGTATCTCTATATCTGTATCTCTCATCCCCCCCCCCCCAGGTGGGCTTCAAAGACCCCAAAGTAGGCACCTGGGAAACTTAAGATCTTGCAGAATTCTTTCATTTAGTATAAGCATGTTTCTGAAATCTCAGTGTTGTGATTAACGTTGACAATAAAACACGTGGATTTGTGCACTGTTTGTGGAACACAAAGGTGAAGTCTCCGAGGTCCCTCCAGGTGGGAGGTTTGAGCTCTTTGCTCTTTCAAATCTGATTAGATTTTGGCCAAAGCTCTGTGGGAGAAGCAGAACCACCTTCTCCACCCTTCCTCATCTCATTTCATAGATACCATGTGGTGGGGGGCTTGTTCCCTCTACTTCCTTTGATTCACACTGTCACATAGACAAATCGAAGCCTACCCTTTATTAATTGCAGCTAGCGAGAGTGTGCTACAGACTTTATTCAGAACATGGACCCAAATCCTTTCCTGGAGCAAAGCGTAGCACTTTGTCATTTGCAACCACTTGAAAGCACAGTGCTTCAGCATTCCTGTAATCAAGAATATATTTCAGGAAAATTTTGAATTACATGTGTAGTTTGAATTAATATATTGGAATCAGAGCACTACACAGCAAGACAAATCTATCCATCATGGGCATTTAGTGTAAAGCCTGTTGTCATGTGAAGGTGGAGGGGAGATTTTCTCAACCCCTCATGTTTGCTCACACTTGTATCAGTGCCCCAGGAAAGCTGAGACCCTTGTGTCCACCCAGTCTGTCAATGCACCATTATAGGGACCCTTCAGTGAGCATTCTTGCTGGATCAGAGGTGATTCCACTAACTGATTCAGGGAATAGCATAAGGGGGATCCCTCAGTGGGTCTGCTCACTTTATAAGAATATGATTGCTGGCACCCACAAAGGACCAGCACTGACAGTTTATGGAATAACACTCTTTATTAATATAAAATCATGCCATATAAAGGTTTGTGATTGCCGGTGACAGAGACTGTCTGCAAAAAGAAGCTGGAAGCGATGCACAACCAGATTATAATGACTAAAACCAGCGGCATGAGTTAGTAACTGAGTGCACATAAGATGCAGTTCTTACCCAATAGGTGCCCCTATGGTGGAGGAGACAGACTGATCTCATGGACTGATCCAGAAAGTTACAATGGAGTCTTCCCTGCTTTCCCTTTCCTAATTTCACATATTAATACCGTTTAATTGAGGATAGTAACTCCTTGTAGCCCTCCTACCAAGACACAGAGTAGACAGTTAGGTTTCATGAAGTTAAATCATGACACCCTAGTCATGTTTTGCTGCCACGTGAAGCCATATGTTGACAATGTCCGTGTGCTGTCCCAGGCTTCAAGGATAGCCTTTCCTGATAGAGATTCGTTAGCTCTGTTTTTTAATCTGTCTACACAAGGGTAAAGCCTTCTCTCTTCCTATCAGTTCTTTGTTCATCAGTGTTATTCATTATGACCTTGTGAGAGGCCTTGGATCTGTCCAGGCTTCTCCATAGTAACGCAGGTTTCAACTTTTTAACTATAGGCCTATGGAACTTGAGTCAGACTCTAGTCATACACACTTTGTTAGATGGGTGTAAAATCCTCTTGCTTTGCTTTTACAAATACAACTCTAGTTTCCTCTTTTGGCAGCTGCTGTGTGTTTTATCAGGACATGATGCTTTCAAGTTCCCACTTTTGCAGGGACTATAACAGAGCCTGGCCACTCCACTCTCCATTCAGTTTCTTTTAGCATATGCCACTGTTGCAGGGTTGCCTGGGGAACTATCACCAGGTAGATTCCGTGCATACATCCTGGAAGTAGCAGCTGCATTTTACACTAAGGTTTCATTAGTGTTATAATATAACTTTGGGGAACTGGGGGGAGGTGATCTCTGATTTTCCACATTTTCCCACATCTGTATTTGATTTTCTTTACTGTTCACATAGATTCTATCAACACAGAGGTTCTGTCATTTACTAAATACATGGGCTCTGCTCTCCGGGACACCAGCTCATCAGTTACTGAGTAAGCAGCCTGTCATAGGGCCTGCACAGATCATTTGTAACTGTCACATACCCAGAGATCAGAATCTTCCCAGAGCCTGATCCTTTGATGGCTTGGAAATAGGCTGCCTGTACCTGATAACAGGGAGAATGGAGGGTGCTGGACCTGAAACCCGGATGTGGAACAGGCTGAGAGAGCTGGGCTTGTTCAGCCTGGAGAAGAGAAGGCTCTGGAGAGACCTTATAACAGTCTTCCAGAGCCTAAAGGGACCGACAAGAAATCTGGAGAGGAGCTTTTTTTGATAGACAAGCGGGAAGGCTTTAAACTGACAGAGGGAAGATTTATATCAGGTACTAAGAAGAGGTTCTTTACTATGCGAATGGTGAGGCCCTGGCACAGGGTGCCCAAAGCTGTGGCTGCCCCATCTCTGGCAGTGTTCAAGGCCAGATTGGATGAGTCTTGGAGCAAGCTGCTCTAGTGGAAGGTGTCCCTGCCCGTGGCAGGGGGTTGGGGCTGGATGAACTTTAAGGTCCCTTCCAGCCCAAAACCTTCTAGGATTCTGTGTTTCTATGATCTGGAAAGTTTGGCTTTCTTGAAGTTAACTGATAGGTTAGTCCTGCAGCCTGCAGCTTAAAACTTTTGTATCCAGGGAATCATTTCAGCTCACTGGTTTTGGAATTCTCTCTCTTGAATCACAATCTGCTGTGTTTCTTTAGAACAGTCACAGGAACGCATGGGAAGTCATATTCCTAAATTGGATAGGCAATATCTAGGTGTCAGACTTCAGTGTTTCCAGCTTCTGCTGCATTTCCTTGTGCTTTTCTTCTCAGTTCTCTGCAGAGTTGGGAGTTTCAGAATGACGATGCACAGCAAACACACATTTAATATTCTTTTACTCTCCTGTATCCTAAAAGCTGCTCTAACATGTATCATGTCTGTAATTCCTGATCTACACCAATCAAGTTCTGGTTTGTTTTCTGTCTTTTGAAGATAATTTTTGTTAAATGAGTACCTGTTACATTTAACTTCAATAGAACAGGAATTGTATAGTGGCTGCATGTAGTTCCAAGCCAAAACTTCCCAGGGATTTGGTAGTAAGGCCAGTTGCCATAAATCAAGTGCACTTTAAGGACTTGTAGAAATACTCCAGGATTACAGATTCCCTGAGTATTTTTGACATTATAGACCTCGTGAACTATAATACTTATTTGGGAGCATCTGTGGAATGCTGTGGAAATGCATGTTGAGAAAAGCACTAGGGTGACCTAAATTAATCTCAGTCAGGAATATCTCCATCCCTTCCTTTGGTCACCAGCAAGCAGAGAAATGTTCTTATTCCTGTGAGACTCCTGATAAATCTCAGCTTCCTCTTCAATAAATGATAATAAGTTTTTTAGTGTCTTTGCTCATTAATCTATTTAAGTCTTGTGATCATCTGGGAAATTAGTATCTACTTTTATTTTTCTTAGTATTAAATAGATTCAAAAGGCGAGCTATAGATGCACTATGATGGGAGGATGACCATGGCTCTGGGCCTCCCTCCTTATGTCCTTTTTCCAACTGGAAATTTGCCTAGGTAGACCTTGAGACCTCAAGCTGTCTGGTGAAGTGTCTGTGACATCCCTTCCAGCTGTCAAAAATACAAGTTTTTCTATATTCCTGTTGCTATTGCTCAGGATAGCTACAGCATGTGGTACATGAGTCTGTCACTGCTGGTATGCTAAGCAACACATGAACATGTATTTCTGTACCAGGCATCCCAGCACACCTCACAGAGATCCGGGTGGAACCTCCTGCTGTCACAGCCCAGCAGCTCTCACTAGCACAAGACTCTTTCTGGGCATCAGACTGATAGTTCTTAGGCTCAGCTTTGTGCCATTACACCTTCCTTAAGGACTAGCTTTTTGCTCTTTCACACCCTTCAGATTCTTGATGATGACATTTCATTTGCACTTACCCCTCCCTACCCCAAAAGCCTTGATTCCAACTGGATCCCCACCTTCCCATATCATTTATGTTTTCACATTCTCATTTCCAATGAGTTTGTCAACATCTTTCTTTGCCATTGCTAGAATAGTCATCGTTGTTTCATCCTGTATCACTGAGTTGTTTCAGTGACATTTTCCACTCAGGAAGAAAATGCCACACTTCCAGTGTCTTTGCTTTCACAGCTTAGGTCAAGCCCTGCCAGAACACTAACATACTTTCCTGCATGTTAATTTTAGTTAATAGCTCTCCAGTAAAACAATGCACCCAGCTCAAGATATATGGCACAAATTAAGCTGAATGCCCAAACAAATTCAGTAACAGACTTTGGCCTCAGTGGGCTCTTTAAGTCCAGTGCAACATCCATTTACATTGTTTTATTTCCCTCTCAAACTGTAACTTGCTCCCTGTGGGGTTACATGGAGTTAGTTTCATTTTCACATGGTACTAGCACCATGATAGACTTGCATTTAAATAGTCTCATTTCATTTTGATACCATGATGTCATCTCCACAGAGGTGTATTGAGACTGGAGGATTTAGTGACAATGCCAAGGCAGAGTCAAGCAGTACTACCCAAGCTAGCCACTTGGTCAGATGCATTGCTGCTCTGTACAATAAGCTCGACTTCAATTTCTGAGCTCAGCCTTGTTCTCTGGACTGATAGTGCAATGTATTTTCATATCCTTTGAGCCCAGTTTACTCTCTCACTGGCAGAAAGCATTAAGGTCTCTGGAAAAGCTAATAGTTTTGGGACATGCAGGTCAGCGGGAGCTGGGAAAGGACACAGGCAGAGCTGGTTCTCCTGTGGTAGTTCAATTGCTACAGCTGGCTTTGGCAGTGCTGGGGAATGGTCTTGATGATCTTAAAGGTCTTTTCAAACCCAGTTGATTCTGTGATTCTATAATTAGTGTTACTCCATGGCTGTAGCTGGTGGAGAATTTGCTCTGATATCTAGAGATGATTAAAATTACCTGCTGAAATATCCCATGGGGAGGCAAGGAAGTGTGAACCCATTGCCTAGATGCCATGGACTATGGGTGAATCTAACCTACCACTTGGCTTTTCTGGAGCCAAGAACAGCTAGACATTAGTGAGCAGATGCCCAGAGTACTTGGAGAAGCACAGAGCTACTGCAGTGCCCTAAGTACCCTGAATGCCATGGTAACGCAGAGCACGTCCAACTTTAAATGTCATCATCCCAATGGCAATCCCTGTACATCTGTCTGCAGCCTGCATCTCATGAGCAACTCACAAACTGTGTCCTGCGACATGAGGATTTGTGCTAGACCCCCCTCTCCCAGCTCAGCCTGAACCACCTGGGTAGGGAGGGATCTAAGTTTCAACTGTTCATGGCATGTGTCCTAGGTGAGGATGTAGCTCTGAGGCTTTGCCCACACCCTCAGCTCCAGCAGCATCTTGATGGCAGCAGCAGAGCTGGTACGTCAGGTCAAGGGGTTTTATACTTACAGAGCTGCCATCAAATCAGTCTAACTCAGTCATACAGTATTTATGGTAGGATTAGATACATGACTGCATCCAGAGCAAATAAATTGATCCTCAGTTCTTGGTGGAAGAGATCCTCACTTCTTTAACGTATGCTTCTTTCCCTACTGCTGTAAGATTTCCAAGGACAAATTCAGTCAGGCTGCTTGACTTTAAAGGTGAAGGTTTTGTGGTTAGTGTTTTTCTTGTAATTATTTTGTTTAAAAATAAATGAGTTCTGCAGCTTTTGAGCTTGAGGGTTAGTGGTTTGGTTTTAATTCTCTCCAAAAGCAATGAGACTACTTAATGTGAGTCTCCAAAAGCAATTCTGGGAAGCTGCTGGGTTTAGGCATTTCCAGAAGAATGCAAGAATGAAACTATTTGTTAGAGCTACCTCTGGGATCCAGTGCCTAGATACATTTGTCAAAGTACATGATACAGAATATTTCATTTTCCAAACACTAGGCCAAGATAAATTGTATCTGGGTGTTGAGCCTTCCTGATATAAATCAGTGGCATATCAATAATAGGATTCAGCTTTCCTCAGAAATGTTGAAGTAAATGTGCTAGGATCCTTGTGGGAAATGGTAGATTTCATTTCATGAAATTCTGCAAGGAGTATCGTCAGTGGAGCCTCTTCTTTAATATGGCCAATAGGCTAATGGGGAAGTAAGTGTAAAAAGACATGAACACAATGGGATTGGGATGATGCTTTGGAACAAATCTTTCTGGTTGATAAAGCTGTGAGGGTGTTTGGAAGCCCATGCAGAACCAATGTAAGTTCTTTCAGGTTAGAGATGAAGAATGCTTTTTAAAGGTCAGATGAGACTTGGAAGTTAACCTGGATGGGGAAGGAAGGCAAAAAACACATGAAACTGTTGCACTAGAAGCCTGGGGTTAAATCTTCTGGGGTTAAATATGGGGTTAAATCTTCTGCTAAGCTTTAAATAACAATTAGTTTGGTGGTTTGACTCCAATCTTCACTTTTCACACGAGGCACGAGTGCAGTTTTGAAATGTTTGTTATGATTGACACCTATTGATTTGCAAATACTTTTGCTTACTTAGAAGGTCCTCAGTAACACTTTCATGGCCTGCCTTTCAAAGCTGACTTTTCACTTATGCTTCCCAAAGAGTGTCTGCTCATTTGCTGAGACATTCATATTCATCACAACCTAGAAACAATAAAGGCTTGAGCTTCATGCCCCATGACTTTGAAATCATCATTCTCCTTATAGATAGAATACTGAATGTGCTTTTTTCCCCCTTTGAATTTGAAAGCCAATTCTGCAGTGGCTGATATTCTCCCGGGACTTTAAACCTCGATACCTCAATACAAGTAGCGAGCTATGAGAGCCAGAGAGCACTAGAGTCCTTATTTATCCCTTATTCAGGTACCCGAGATGCAAAGAAGAATTAGATTAATCTTACCCTTTGTGTATCCTACACATCAGCAGTAGGTGCACAGTTCCTCCACTGGCTTCTGCTGCAGTGAGGCACCATACAAAGATGTGTTAAACATGCTAAAAGGGAGAAAAGCAAATAAGTGGAAGAAAAGAGGCTGTACCCCAATAAGCAGAGGTAGTGAGGATAAAAAAATGGAGAAACAAGCAAGTGGAAACAAAAGGAATGGAGAATTTCAGCAACGATAGAAAACCTGTGACAGATTAACATGTGTGCTGCAATGGAGAAACCAGATGGTAACACAAATGACAGAAGAACAAAACCTCCTGAACCTGTGTACTGGGTTCCTCTGTTCTCCTTTAGAGACTAGAAAAATAGATCTGCTTTACCAGCCTTTAGCCCTAAAGAGTGGAAGAACAAAGAGCTCAGAGGCCAGGGACTATATCTAAGAGTTCCCAGGTTAATTTTGTTGCATTGTCACAGCCTTCCTGTATAGCCCAGGAAAACAAGTTCCTTTAGTTGTGCTTCAGTCCAGCAGCAGAGAAGTGATACAATTGCTTCCTTACTTCAAAGAACGTGACAATGCATGATATGAACTGCAGAGCTGATGGATGTGGGCAGGGAGTAAAGTGTGTTTGGTGGGATCATGGTATTATTCCCTTGCTATTTGCTTGAGACTTTTTGTTCTTGTTGATCAGAACAAGAGAAGGTAAGAATACTTTGGAAGATGCAGGGACATTTCATCTTGAAACATTGTCATTGTCACTGCAGGAGCCTCCTCTCTTAATTCATACTTGAAAAGGTTTTTTTTTTCCCCATCAGCTCCATGCAGATGCTCAGACTGGACTCACTGATTCCTAAGGGCTGTGTTTCACTGCATCTGTCTGCCATGTAATGTGAATTGATGCTAGCCCTCAGTGACTCTACTTTTATTTATACTCTCCAGGGGTTAGTGGCTAATAGGATTATAGAGTTGAACTCAACTAAGTAAAGCAGAGTGAGAAATTATGCTTTTACTCATACTGAGAAATATTCCTACAGCTGCATGTATCTACTTCTTTTACACTAAACATTGTTTTATTGATGCTTATTACAATATTTTCCCGGGTAATTATTCAGGCAATGGAATGCACCTCCTTTTTGTATTTAATTGTATTTACATTACTTGTTTACTGCTGGCAAATACTTTTGTGGATGAAAGCAAATAAAAGCACTAGCTGAATCAATCAGGGAAGACAGAAAAAATGTGCATTAGCAACAATCTGCTGGGTTTTAAAAACTGGGACAAACAAGAACTTGATGCTTTCTGCTTACACTCACTCCTGTTAGTGTACATGAATACAGTATTGCAAACAGAACTTGTCTTTGCCTCCAAGACTATAGAATGAACAGACCTATTGGGTTAGCTGAAAGGAGGTCACACTTGGAGAGGAACGGCTGTGGTGGCCTCTGCAAGATGACCGAATATGCAACATGGGTTCCTAGGGTTTTCAACTATCCTTGGCTTAAGTAATCTGTAATCAACAGACTTCCTAACAAATGTTGTTGTGAAATACAGCCTTCACACCAGAAGAAAGCTGATCTTTTTACAGATTTTGGAAATCTCACCCATTGCAGCTTCTCTTTAATACTTTGACTTATTAAATCTAACTTTTAGGTTTCATGAAAATGTTCCATTGGGATTGGTCTCACAGTTCATCACCATCTCTATTATTTCCGATTCCTTAATAACTTCTGTTGTATTTGCAGACATGTTACCTTTGCATTACCTACCTTTTAAAAAGTAGCCTTTATAGCTGCAAAAAAGCTTTCTTGGGTTGATGTAATGTTAAATTAGGGAGAAATTTAATGCATCAGTGAGGATTGCATCTTACCTAGTACTCCAAACATTTAAGAGAGTTGCACAAAACCCATGGGATGCAGAAGTACTGCTGATAGCTATGGAAGGTCATTTACCAGTCAGATGTACTAATTCAGCTTTGGGACCAGATGTTGCAGGTACAATGTGCTACAGTTACAAAGCAACAGAAAGAAATGTGATGAAAGATAAACCCAGAATGTTTGCTGTGAAGGTCACTAGTCCATGCCACATGTAGTACTATCACTGGCTATCAATAAATCCTTTGTTGTTGAGGTTCCTGCAGTCAATCCCTAGCAGAGCTATTCCCATACAGGAATACAGGAGCATTACAGTTCCCATACAAGAGGTAACACATTAATTACTTCCAGATCATTTGTACAGATTCTCTGCTATTTTTGGACATTTTTTTTTCATATTTATATTTTTTTAATATTTAAATACATATACATTTATATATATGTATATATTTATATATTTATATATATTCATATTTTCATATTTATAATTTCATTTTTCAAGAGTTTGGCATATGAAATGACTAAGTGTATTGGTCATATAAACATCATTGGTATAGCATGCTTTGCTTTAATGGAGGTGTTACAGCCTGTCAGGCACTTATACACCTGTGATTTGCTGTATTGTATAAATGTATCTGGTATAATCAGTTCTGTATAAATCTGGTAATACAAGATTACTGTTTCCCTGAAGCCAGTGGAAAAGTCTTACCAAGTGCAACTTTTCTCCAATGTAAAGACCATGAAATTCTCAAGGAAGATTGATAACGCTGAATATTGTGCAAAGGTGTTCTGCTGTGGTAGGCTACACTTCAGACAGCTCCTACTGGTCCCAGAACACATCCTACTGTTGGTCAACTGCTTCCCAGTTACTATTCTTTTCAAAAGGAAGTCCTAGAACTTGGCCAGCTTCAATTTCTGTGTTTCTCATTCAGATGTAGATGTGCATCAGCATCCAGGCTGCAAAGCACTCTTGAAGTTTGTTCTTTCTTTACACCTTTTAGGCTATGGTTTGTATTTCAATAGATGTGTTCTACAGTATCCGTGGGGGAGGAAATAAAGAAGTCCCTTTGATTTCTCCTTCCCCCCAGTATTACTGTTATTGATTGGTCCTTACTGGTGAATAATGACTTTCTTAAAGTGAAAAGAGATTAAAAAGTCAAACCCAAAAGCATTCAGGCCAAATTCTGCTTTCATTGACACCAATATAAATCCAAAGGCACTCAGATGGATTACAGATTTATGCTGGTGTAAATGAAAGCAGAATTTTGCCTTAAGTCTTTAACTCATTAGGGATAAATAGCCTTTTAGCTAATGAAAATGTAGTATTTTTGTTAACAGCTTCATAATGATATACAAGTGCTACATTGCCCTTATAATTGGAAAATATACTTGCCTTTTTCCTGGGGTAAAACACAGACTCTGTTGTAGTTGTTCTATAGTAAAATAATTGAGCCAGAAAATCCAAACACCCAAAATATGCTCATATAATTGAAGTATAAGCAAAATGCAACTCTAAACAACTAAACCCTAGTCAAACCTGGCAGAAAACAGAACTGAGACAAATGTGGTGCTGTTGAGTTCCCCTGTGCCAAATGGGGACGTGTGCTTTCACATGGGGTTTTTCACAAACTCTTCCTCAACCCCCAACTGGAATTTTGTTCAGGGCCAGGAAATGTGTAGTGAACCTTGAAAAGTGACCGACCATGTGAAGAGTGTGAATGTCAAGTTGGATTCAGGCTTCTGTAGAGAAACAACCTTTCCTTTCTCACACACAATGGGAAGTTTCTCAGGTTTGGCCTCAAACACCTCCTGTTTGGCTCAGGACTACCTGTCCTCTAGGGTTTCTAGCAGCAATGCCAGTATTGGAGGCAGTGCGTTTTGTTCACTTGGCTGCAGACTTTCCCATTTTCCAAACACCTCTTGTAAGAATACTAAGAAAACTCTCATCTTTGTTGCAGCCAATCAGTTATTGTAAAATACTTAAACATACATAATTAATATCTTCATTATTAAGGCCTTATTACAGCCTTTTAACCTGCTGTAGCAGGGAAGAGCCAACAGCTCTCTGAGGAACTGGGAGCCACGAGCAACCTGTTCCAGTGCTTCACCACCCTTACAGTAAAGAACTTCTTCCTTTTATCTAACCTGAACTTCCCCTGTTGAAGTTTGAACCCATCATCCCTTTGTCCTATCACTTAATAACCACCTATGGCAGTAGAACTGACGTTAGAACATTGAGGATGCTTTGCACGTATTTCCATGGGGTTTCAGTCTCTGTGAGTTTTTCTTTCCCTTTGTTGCTGAATTATTAGCTATGGAGACAGATAACTCAAAAAGCAGAAAAGTGATTTTGTTGTCCATTTCTCAAAATCTGCTTATTAGGTTAAAGTCAAACATTTCTGCTTTCTATTGTATTTACAAAAGCAATAGTAATAAATATTGACAGAGCTAAAGAGCCTCTGGGAAGGAGCAGCCTGGAATCACTATTCAAACATGCTTTAAAAATTACCTACAGACAATACTGCTGTATTAAAATAATAATCCAAATGAGAGTAGTTGCTTGAATACTACTTGTTTTGCTTTCCTTTACATCGAGGAATAATGACGGATCTTGTGCTACTTTTGAATGAAAACATCAATTGGGGAGTGGATTTACATAATAAAATTAATAGAGCATGGAAAGCTTTCGGCATCGCTTTCTGCTTCTCCTCTGTGTGTCACAGAAGTTATATTTAAAAAGACAGATGATTGCAAGTTTGTTTAGGAAAACAAATCCTCTGGGCTGCGTATATGAGATCTTTACATTTGTCAGCTGCCCCAACTCACAAAACACCTGGGTTCCTCCTTTTCTGTTCCTATAAAGAGAATCTATGCAGAGTGCCACACATGGGGCAAAATGGCATCATTCACTTGCTAGGCTGGCTCTCTCCATGTAGAGATGCACTTCTTAGTTATGTGCTCTGGAGTGCACCCACAAAGAGGAGATGGGATTAACATCTGTTATCCAGTCCAACACAAAATATTATTTCCTTGCACTTCCAAAAGGAAGATTTTGTAGAATAATAATTTACCATCTTTACACCATGATCTAGTTATTTCACAGTTACCTGTGTCTGGGCTTTCTGTTACAGTAGAACAAACCTTGCAGTGTCTTTTGCCAGTGGTGCAAGCCAAGAGATCTTTCAGAGCCTGATGGGAAAGGGACAAGTGTTAGAGTTGAAGGACATAGGTAGGGAAAGCGTGTTTCCTTGTGGATCAGAAGTGGTATGTCACTTAGCTCCATATTCATTATGTCTTCTCAGAGCTGCAACCATCCATCTTTACAGTGAGGAATAATGGTTGGGGTTTTTTATTACCTTTGAAAATCTTCATACCCAACAATCTGTGACTCTATAAAATAGAAAGGATGTCTGTTTTGATGAGCCACAGATGAACAGTGAACTGGCTGAGCCTCAGGAGAGAAAGACCAAGAGAAAAGGAGAAGGAGAAGGGTGGTTTCAACATCTCAGCTTCTGGTTTCTCACACACAGTCCCCTTCATTTATTCACCTTTGCATCACAGTCCTTCTGGAGAAAGCTGTAAAATAACATCTAGTCTTGTAGCCAAACCTATCTTAGATTCATGCTCGCTTCCTGTTCTACACTCTTCTTTCATTATCCTGTAATGCTGCCACATTTGGACTGGTGTTGTCTTGCTGTCCGTGCTTCTGGGTCTCCACATGGGGACATGAGGTGAGCTTTCTGCACTCCTTTGAGACCGAACCTCTCTAGCTGGCAGTCAGTTCACAGACTGCTTTGTGAACCCTGTTTTAAGGCTTATAAGAATTCAGTTTGAGCTAAGACCAAAGAGGAATTTCCTGATTTTGAGGTAGGGACAAGTTTGCAATTAGCTACTAATGGAAACTTGATGGTGCCCTAAGGGTGATGAATCAAGGAGGGTTCAAGTTAAAAGAGAAATTGTTTCAGGGCCTGTAGAACAGTGGAAAAGTACTTTTCTAGGTCACATTCTCTTTAGTGACAAATCAGGCAGTTTCTGGTTCTCTTCCATTGCTTCCAGTCATGTCAGTAAGGACCTACTTAATACTCAGATCTGTTTTATTCTTTTTACATATAAATTCCATTTCATAACAACAGTAGTGCTTTCCAGGCAGTTCACCTGAGGATGATTACTGTTCTTCATACATAGTAAAACTCACTCAGTCTCATTATACAATTCAAGGTATGTGAAGGAAACAATTGCCTATAAACATGCTGCCTGATGGGCGTTAATGCTTCATTATATTTACTGTTTTCTTTTCATGGCTTCAGGTAACACGACAAACGTTTTCCCCAGCAATAAGATTTGGGTAATCAGATAACCTCTAAAAATTAAAGAGAAAATCCTAATCTTCATACTTTGGCTTGAGTTTTTACAGTGTAAGACACATGTCTCATTTGTTGTTTATGTGTGAGAGAGTATCTTTACAGAAAGGCATCATTTATGCCAAAGTGGTTTAAGTTGTATGCTGAAATTAGGCACCTAACTCTGCTTAATTTCCCAAATAATGTCCCATTTTACATCAGCACTTAAGCATGTGCTGAAGTGCTTCCTTGAAAAGACAACTAATTCTGCAGTGGTTCATCAATGAGACGATGATCGAAGTTCTTAAGTAGATTCTCAGCCCCTTAGATGCTTGGCTATAAAATAGTCCCCTGCTTATTTGGCTGGATTGGAAATTACATATCTGCATTAAGACATCCATGGCTGAACATTTTGACCACCACGTTTTTAGTGCTTACCAGTGACAGTTTTAATTATTATAATTATTCATACAAAAAAAGAACACTTGACTGCATCTTCCCCTCTCTGCAGTCATTAGCAAGAGGCTCAGTGTGTATCTGGAAATGGAAAGGTTACTCTAGTAAATGAAAATCAAAAACCTTGTGCATTTTATTCCTGTTTAGAGAGTCCACTGAGTTCTGTTTGGCTATGGTGAAAATCTAAGTGGTAAATGCTCCATCCCTGACAGTGTTCAAGGCCAGGTTGGACTGGCTTGGAGCAACCTGCTCTAGTGGAAGGTGTCCCTGCCTGTGGCAGGGGGCTGGAACTGGATGATCTTAAGGTCCTTTCCAACCCAAACCATTCTATGATTCTATATAAGAACGCAGATATTGCTGGACAGCTGTTTTGACCTTCTGCAACACAAAACATTTACAAGTATTTCAGCAAACAGAAGCAGACTGTTATATGAAAGGTTCATATAATGACAGACTTCAGTGGTTTTGGCATTTTGTGGTCAGGGTCTTCCATCCAGGCTGCAGGTTCTGTCACACAGAGCATTGTGTAACTCCAAGATATCCTATGTGAATTTCTATGAACAGGAATCTTAGCCTTTTATATCATTTACCTCTTATACTTTCATTTCTTAACTTTTGTCATAGTAAAATGATAACTGGTTTTAATGGAGTGCTGTGTTCCTTAGGAAAATAGGCTTAGGGAAGATTTCCTGAGTTCCTGAGTCCTGCCCTTTGCTGGCTTTAGCCAGAATGTGCTATAATTCCATTCACAGTAACATTGTCTTGCCTCCACTGGAAGTCTTCCAGGATCTTGGTCTTCCCATGATGAGAAACCACACAACTAGCTTTCTAATTCTGCTGGTGGCTGATTTATACTGATAGTTTTGGGGCTGATAACACCCTTTATTTCATGCTAGCCGCTAATGCCTTTTGCTTCATGTTTCTTCCGTGAGGTGTTTTGTCTTCCTGAGGTATTTAGAAAAAGCATTTCCATCACTTGGACTATTTTACAAAGCTCTTTTGGATCTATCCCTAGTGCATCTATCCAAGTTGTCTGCCTCTTCTCAGCTGTGATGTGTAGTCATCTGAGCTGCCCCTTATCCCTTCTTTCATCTGCTCCTTTTCAGCAGAACTTTTTTGTGAGACAGATCATATCATCTAAACCTCATCTGGTCACTTTCTACCCAAGCTTAAATAATTGAAATGTCAATAACATACCATTTAAAATCTACTCTACTTAATCTCCCAGAGTGGTGTGTTGGCAGATTGTGAATGTCACACTACTGATGAGTAAAGGACTTGGATAACTATGATCTTCCAATCAAGAAATTAATCTAAAATTGTCTATCTGCGTAAGAAATGCTGGCACAGAAAAGTAAAGTACTCACTAAAAGCAGTTGGGCCTAAAGTGATTACTAAAGCAATTCAGAGCATGAGGGACTCTAGAGAATATAGTTCTCTGCAATGATTCTGCCATCATAAGTCTGATTGTTCCCTGCTGCAGTGCTCCCTCACAGAGGCAGTGCTGCAGCATCCTCCTCTAGTTTATGCTCACTGAACTGACTTCAAAAGCATCAAGAAGAGACCCAGGGCTTACCCCACTAGCTGAAAATCATAGAATCCTGCATGGTTTGGGTTGGAAGGGACCTTAAAGCTCATCCAGTTCCAACCCCTGCCACGGGCAGGGACACCTTCCACTAGAGCAGCTTGCTCCAAGCCCCTGTGTCCAACCTGGCCTTGAACACTGCCAGGGATGGGGCAGCCACAGCTTCTCTGGGCACCCTGTGCCAGCACCTCAGCACCCTCACAGGGAAGAGCTTCTGCCTAAGAGCTCATCTCAGTCTCCCCTCAGGCATGTGCTGAAGTGCTTCCTTGAAAAGACAACTAATTCTGCAGTGGTTCATCAAGCCATTCCCCTTGGCCTGTCCCTACAGGCCCTTGTCCCAAGCCCCTCTCCAGGTTTCCTGCAGCCCCTTCAGGCACTGGAGCTGCTCTCAGGTCTCCCCTTCAGGAGCCTTCTCTTCTCCAGGCTGACCCAGCCCAGCTCTCTCAGCCTGGCTCCAGAGCAGAGCTGCTCCACCCCCCGCAGCCTTCTCTGTGGCCTCCTTTGGACTCGCTCCAACAGCTCCATGTCCCTCTTGTGTTGTTGCCCCAGAGCTGGATCAGGACTGCAGGGAGGGTCTCCCCAGAGTGCAGCAGAGGGTGAGAATCCCCTCCCTTTCAGATTAGGCTACTGTCAGTGTGCTCTCTCATGTGTGTACCATTCCTCTTGAAGAAAAGTCTTGAAGCCATGGATATTCACATCTCCCAGAGTAATTGTCTCGAGGAATCTGCAAATTCAGACAGACACCACCATATCAGTTGCATTTAGAGTACATTATCAGGATGCTATTTTCAGCTGTAAAAGAGATTAGATTCCAGCCAGACACTTAGTAATGCTATTTGAGGGTTTTAAAGTTTATCCTAGTGATTTGAATAATGACTAGAATAACAGTTTATTCTAAACATTTGAACTGCACATCAGCACAGTAACTGAGAATGTATTAATAATGCTTAGAGCTTACACACTGCATTTCAAAGAGACTTACAGACAGTAGCTAATTAATAGCCTGATGCCACTGATCTGTCTATAAACTTCAGTCCCTGTCGCAGGCCTTGTTTCTTATGTGGTACAGCTCTCGACAGCTGGGATCTAACACAGAACTTTGCAGAAGATCTCACATGTTTCTGGGTAAATAGAGGATGAAGACTTTGTGATCTAAGAGATGGAGCAGAGCACCTAAGCTTCAAGTCATTATCTTTTCTGTTTAGAAAGCAAAAGAATGCTCCTTAGCAGCTTTCCTGTCTTTGAGTGATACCAGTCACAAGCAGTTCCTTTCCCACTGACTGGAGAGGGACCAACCCCAGCATGGGACAGTGAAGTTGCTACTTGGCAGCTGAGTGTTTAAAAGCCCAAATACAGATGATACTCTATGCAAGAGGTTTTCAGCACTGACCTTTTGGCACCCTGAATGGTGTCCTCAAACTGGGACAGGACCTGCTTAGGACAAACGTGTGCCTGCCCCAGAGCAGATGAAGACCCCAGCAGCCCTGTGCTGCTGCTGCAGGGCTGGACTCTATGGCAATCAGACAGATGTGCTGGGAGGAGGATGTGCGTGATTCTGGGATGGGGGTACAAGTGTAATATGCCCAGTCCAGGCTAGATTTCGGAGTCCAGAGGAAGGAGGGGCATTGCCAGTGCTAGAAGGCATGGAGGAACAAATGGGTTGTGGTAGAAAGGTACCTTATTCCCAGAGTCAGGGTCTTTCCAGGATTTATCAGTGAAATGAGAACAGGCTCAGTCAATATGTGTTTGAGAGATGTCTCCTGACACTTACAAGCTACTGGCATCAATAGTTTGCAGTCAAAGGATCAGAGATTCAGGCCTAGTATTTTAATGAAGTTTATTATTTTCCCAATTGTTTCAGCTCTACCTGTCAGAGGTTAAATCCTGCCAGTGTAGTTCATAAGTCTTCTGCTGACCTTGACATCTGAACGGGGGTTATCCACTCCAGCCTTAAAGATCCACCTTGGTGATCTCATCATTCCCCTTACTGAACGCTCTGTACAGTTACTTGGTATAAATATTCATGTTTAAAGAGAAGGTAAGGAAACCAATTCAGCTTATTAGCTGCTAATGAAAAAGCGTTCTAAAGCACAGGTTAAATGTTGCAAATACCTTTGACTGTCATAGATGGGATTAAAAATATCTGTTAAAAAATGTTCGGAAGTAGCTTTGCACACTTGATTTCTTAAGTGCAGAAGGAAATGTCATTCTTGCAGGCTCATGCTTTTTCATCTGATTATTGCTAATGCAAATTACCAGTAGGGAATGCATAAATCTGCACTGCAGCTCTTGAAATTGGTGCAAACAGTACATATCTTTTTGCAAATCTATCTATCTATCTACTTCAGTCCTGTTCTGCAGAATGCTACTTTCTTACTGAAAGACTTGATAGACACTGGGTTGTCACAGGTGGAAGATCAAAATGTGATTTCTTAAGAATTGTGAAAGCATTTCTCATTTTGCCAGGTTCTCACCGAGTGTGTAGAACAAGAGAATTTAATCTCTGTACATGCTTTGGGAAGATGCAAGTTGTACTAGGGGGGAAAGTCTCACTCCCGATTGGAGAGGGTAAAAGCAAAGCACTCAGCAAAAACATTTAATAACGGATCATTTTGCTCCTCTCCTGGAACAGGAGACAATTAGAAGAGAACATAACATGGGGGAAGGGGAAAGCAAACAACACTATAGAATTACTGAGCTGAACAATATCCTCTCTTGCATTTCAGAGGGAGGATTGCAGAGAAGTTGACATTTTAATATTTTCTAAATGACTCTGCAACATGTTTCCTGATGAATCTAATCTGGCACCTCTTCCAAATTCATATTTCATCCAAGAATGTTTGGGCAAATATGTTATTAAGTCAGTAATTTAAATTGAGCAAGTTTTATATTTTGATATATTTTTATGAAGATAGCCTAATTCCCAGAGTTAAAGGAATAGGGCTCATTATTTCCCATGCATAGAGGTAAATGGTTTACTAGCAAAGTTGTGTATTGATTTTCATCCTACATATCAATATTGAATGTTGTTTACACTAAAAGAGGGAGAGTGGGTGAGGAGATACAGGAAAAGAGCATTTTGGTTGCGGGACTAACATCCCTACGCTACTGATGCATCTGATAGTGACTCATGGTTGTGGTCACTACTTGAAAGCTAGTAACAAATGAAGTAAAATGGTTTGTCTGAAGTGTAATTGGAAATTCTCAGTAGCTAATGAAAGCACCAGCTCTTCTCATTGCATCTCTAGCTCTGACTACCTGAAAGGAGGTTGTAGTGAGGTGGGGGCCAGTCTCTTCTCCCAGGTAACAAGTGATACGACAAGAGGAAGCAGCCTCAAGCTGCACCAGGGGAGGTTTAGACTGGAGATTAGGAAATATTTCTTCTCCGAAAGGGTGGAACAGCGGCCCAGGGCAGTGGTGGGGGTGTTAACATCCTTGGAGGTGTTAGTGAGGCCCTCAGTGATATGGTTTAGTGCTGGCCTTGGCAGTGCTGGGGGATGGTTGGACTTGATGATCTTAAAGGTCTTTTCCAGCTGAGCTGATTCTATGATTCTATAACTTTGAAGAAGAGGAGAAATCTCTCCTCAAAACTACATAAGTAACAATATTCATTCTGTCATTCATTACAATAAGCTATCATCAGGTGACCTTCAGGAGATCATCTTGTCTTCTCTTGGCTAGCTCATTTTGCAGTGTTTCTGCATAGTAGTAGCAGCAACCTTGGTTATCCTGAGGAGCCTGTTCAAACCTGTGAGCAAGCTGGATGGCTGCTGGGGAGCCTGAGGAAATGGGTGAATACTTCCACTTGTGCTGGTAATTTAGAAGTGTTGATGAATAATACTTCAAGTCATAATGAATGTTGGAGTCTGTTGCTTTTGATTGAAATCTAAAACAAGCCATGTCTGCTAGGATATATGTGCCTGGCTTTTTTATAAACCACGAGTTTAATATTCATTATAAACATCCTTTTATATATGCTGAGGAAATTTACTTGTAAACAACAGATATAATTCATCACCATTACAATCTCACCAGCTTTATTTGAAATTAAGTTTGGAATCTGGGCTTAAACTCATTCACATAATTTCTCTGCAGAAACAATCTTGGCCTCTGCTGCTTGCAGTTAACAAGCAATGCTGCCTTTCAAGTGGTGTTGTTGATGCAAGAAATAGAAACATTCATATTCTTTTCTCTGCCTTCCAACACATTAAGTTACTTGGCACTTGACAAACTGCTGTGATTTGATTCTTTGGGACAGCTGCTGACATGGTCAAATCAGAAGGGAAGTGGGCATTGCGTTATGGATACACAGGGCTTTTTACAGACATTGGCTCAGTGGTTTTTGTATATCAGTGGCTGGTAGCTAAATCTAGGACTGTAAAAATAATAGGCTATATAATAGCCAATTTAGAGTGATCCACATAGAATCATAGAATGGTTTGGGTTGGAAAGTTCCAGTTCCAACCCCCTGCTGTGGGCAGGGATGCCTCATACTAGACCACGTTGCTCAAGGGTCTGTCCAACATGGCCTTGAACACTGCCAGGGATGGGGCATTTACCACTTTGGGCATCCTGCTCCAGTGCCTTTCATGGTATTTGCTCATCAAGGGGAATTTGAAATCCATCAGCAGACAAGGGAGAAAATACATTAAAAAATATACTGAAAGACTTAAAATCAATGTGCATTGTACCAGCCTAATCTGGTGCTAGAAAAGCTGTCCCTGTTTAATTACAGACCAAGCTACACTTTCCAAAGGCTTGCCTGTTCAGTGTTTGCTTCACTTGTCTGTATTTGATGGAAGAGAACTAGGAATTTATTAGGCATCAACAGAGTAGGCTGAAGGATTTACTCCAGGAGTGGACTGAGCTCAGTAAAGCATAGCATCAGGTTTTGTGTATCCAGTCAAAGACACTTACTATTACAAAGCAATCAGTCATTGAATTACTGATGAAACAAAACAGAAAGCTCTTAAATGTATCCATACCCTATTAAATCTTTTCTTCTGCTTATTCAGTCTTTTGTCTTTGAGCCAGACATACTTTATGTCTTCTTTGTCTGATACCCTTTATATCTATTGTAGTCCTAACACTGTTAATCTGCTCAATAATTTATAAGACAGCTGACCTCAACATTAGGTGAGCTATTGAGCAAACATCAGCGAGTGTTAAATTCAGTTTAGGCACTGTAGTGGAGTCCATGGACTCCACTAAGAGCACAAGGTGCCTGGAGGGAATAGGCAAACTTGGACTCCTGCACATCCTCCTCTCCTGTCATTACCCAGCTGATAAATATTTAAATCCCAAGCTGAGGTGGGTGGGCCACTTTCTGTCCTATTGTCTCCTCTTTCACTTCTGTGGCTAAAGGTATAATCTTGGCACACATGCCCTGTTTAAGTACTCTGTTACTAAGGAAACAAACTTGTCAAGCACGGACCATGTGGGAATAATGGTGATTTATTTAGAAAAGGAAAGGTTTGTCATTTTAAGCTCACTACTACAGAATTGCTTTTTGATTACCTTCAAGCTTATTGCATTGTCTTGTCACAATAAACTATGGGAACAAGTGGAAAGGTTAATAATTGTGGGCTTTGTTCTTGTCAGTTGTTCTGCAAAAGATCATACAGGAGACCTGCACCTGTAGCTCAAAAGGAATGAATTTCAGGAGGGCTGAAGTGGGATCCTGGACTCCATTTGTTCTGTTGTTGTTATTATCTATTTATTTCCTAACTGCCTCCAAAAGCAGCACGACTGAGATGCGCAGATTTGCAGACCTGCTGCAAGGATAGACTAAGTAAGTGGCACAGTGCTAAGGGTAGGCGTGCTTGGTCACACATGTTTGTCAGAGAGGGGAAAGGTGAAGGATCTGAGCAGGAGAGGAGGAAGACAAGGAGATTTGAGAGTGTTTTGTGAGCTCTAAACTGCAACACATTTTCTGAGCCTCACCACTGAAGGTTCCTTGTTTGTTAGGAAACATCAGGGGTTTTGGTTTCCTTTCCTTTTCCTTCTCTCTTTCCCTCTCTATTTTCCTTTCCCTTATCTCTCCCTTTCCCTTTCTTTCTCACTTTTCCTGTCACTTTCCTTTTCCTTTTTCCTCTCTCTTTCCCTCTCTATTTTCCTTTCCCTTAACTCTCCCTTTCCCTTTCTTTCTCACTTTTCCTTTCACTTTCCTTTTCCCTTTTCCTTTCCTTCTCACTTTTTCTTTTCCTCATCTCTCCATTTTTCTTTTCCCCTTCCCCCTGTCTTTTTCCCTTTCCTCCATTTAGATGCTGATAATCAGATTAGAACAATTCAGAATACGTTCAGTATGCTTTGAGCTAGGTCTATGTGCATTTTGTTAGGATAAATTAATTACATCAAAACTTGCTCCTGGAGCAAGTGGGCCCCTTTCTTGCCCAGGGGTGTGTTGACCAAGAAGGACTGTGCTGCTGTGAGCTGCTTAAAGATTAAAGAGTTAAATCACTTGAGGAAGAACAGAGTGAGAGGTTCAACCTGCTGTTGAGTTTGGGGGTACTTTAAGGAACGAGGCATTAACAAATCACCCTAAAAGCTGCTGTATTTTCACAAGAGGACAATAATTCAGCATGATGGAAGTTGTTGAAGTGGTAGTTTATTGGAGCATTCTTGGCTTTACAGTTAGATTTTGAGGAGAAACCCCAAACTGTTCATAGGGAATACTTTTGAAAATGAGGTTTTTTTGGTTTTTTAGTATGAAATTGTGACTCCTTTTGGATTTTTCATTGAAGTAACTATAAATATCTGAAATCTAAATTTAATGTTTCACAGGGCTGAAAGGGATTTTATTGTTGTATATCATTCACATTGTCACTTTCTATTCTTAGCAGGATTGGAAAAAAATACAAGTAGAAGTATTTCCCAGTAGAGGAAAAACATTTCCTATGTATTCTTGGAGCTCTTGCCACTTTCTCCCAGCAACAGCAGTTCTGCTTTCCAGGAAAGCCTGAGGGCTGATTGGAAAAAGCAAAAAATCCTTGCTAATATCCATCTACATCCACGTCTTTTCCCATGTGAGATCACTTGCCTCCCATTTTGCTAGAAAATGAATAATACAGTAGTAAAGGATGCAGCATAAAGTATTCACGGCAAATTAAAAGTCTTCTCCAGGACCATTCAGATAACAGGGGCATGGGCCACACCTGGTCTGTTCTGCACTGCAGGGAACTTTAGAGGAATTATTTATCAGTGTAAATTATTTTCATTAGCTACAGATATGAATGAAGAATAAATTAATCACAACATAACAGGAGGGTTATGGTGTAATTATGACCAACTTGGCATTACTTGCTGCATTAGAGTCAGGCTGGGTAGTGGTTAGTGAAGGGGTTCATGGCACTGAGTTGTGGAATCTATATTGAAGTCATATAATGGAACGTACTGGGACTTGGTCAGTAGGTTTTTATGTCAGACACAAGCATATCTTTACGTGCAATCTGGAAAGGACTAGTAGCAGTCTAGCATGTTCTGTAGTGTATCAGCCGCCCTGTACTGTAGCCCTTCTTTATCTATTGTTCATGGAATCATGGAACAGTTGGGGTTGGAAAGGACCTTAAGATCATCCAGGTCCAATCCCCTACCATGGGCAGGGACACCTCACACTAGACCATGTCACCCAAGACTCCGTCCCGCCTGGCCTTGAACACTGCCAGGGATGGAGCATTTGAGGCAAAAGGGATGTGGGGACTTTGTGGAGGGAGCCAGTGTCCCCTATTGCTTCCCACTGTAGCTGAATACCACTAGATTTCTTATTTCCATCTTCTGAATGGTATGGTTGGCAACTAATCACAGGGGCAAGAGACTGTCATGCTACCAAAGCTCTTCAGAGTGCTGCAGCCTTTGTCTGTGACAGTACACTCCCAGTGCTACTGTGAATCAGCTTCCTAACCCTAACACACGCAGGTTTCCAAAGGCCTCTTTTCTACACATTGTCTTGTGACATGCAGGGGGAAAACATAGTCTATTCTCTCAAGAAGTAGCTAAAATTATTCTCCTGGGACTGGAAAGCTGTCCCCAGAAATGCTACTGTTACAAGACTTTTCTGCAGCTCTTCTCCTTTCCTTCTGGAGATAATACCTTCTTTCTTCCCATTTCCAGGATGTATGTCTGACTTCTCTTCACAGCCATAGGGAAACAATGAAATCACTCTTTCTCAGACTTCTGGTTGGGTCTGGATGTTTGAATGTGCAGCCATTCCATTCTAAACAAAGAGCTTGAAGTGGAACCCTTACAAAACAATCTTCTTTCACAAAAGGAACACTATCTTTCATTTGTTTGCCCCATATTCCATCTAGAGGTGACTGCATCTTCCAGACAGGAGTCCCTTCAGCCTTTGGCCATGCTCCCACGGCCCAGGGGGAGCTGCTCAGCTACAGTATAAGCTTCCACATAAGAAGGATTTCTAAGCAAAAGGCACTGCTGGTTTGCTAGAAGGATACCAATGAATGAACTGAATGATTAAATAACTTGAGATTTTATTTGTGGCTTCATTTATTCTAAATGCTTTTGAATATATTTGTATTTTGGCTTATAGATGTTAAAAGCACTGTACCAGTCAAATGCTTAATCTTGTAACTCTGCTTTGAAATGCTCTGACAGAGGTGATGATAAGGAGTAAAAAAGATTTCGCTGTCATGCTTGTGAGCCACATTATAACAGCAGTCATGCTACTGCAGCCAGATCTCAGTCCTCAGTCTGCCTGCCCTTCATTCTGCTCAATCAATACTGGTATAAATATCTTCTCCCAAAAGATGAACACAAGGCACTGCCTTCTTCATTGCTGGAAGTAGTGCCAGTGAGCCATGACAGCAGGGCAAGGATGGTGGCCTTCATGTAAAGTCACCAAAGCAGAGATTCTTGAGCCATTTCTACATTTTCCCCAGAGAATTACTACTTTGCACTCCCATATGTCCCTTGTAACGTGTAGCACCTACCTTCATTAAAAGCCAGAGAGCATTACAATAAAAGATCATAATAAAAAGGATTAATGTTACTCACTTTGATGGAGGAAGAAACTCCTCTTTGTAATCTTCATCTTGTGACAAGGCAATTGATTTCTTCACTGTGTGGTGCAGAACTGGCATTGCTCCTGAATTCCTCAGTATTGCCTACAGCTCCCACTGCTCTAATCTCTTCAGGTTACTTTGCAGCTTGATTAGGTCCTGCTGTGTATGTGTTATACCTCTTCAGCAGAGCTGTCACCTGCACATTGATCACAGTTGAATTCCAACTGTAAGAAACACCCAACAAAGTCATGCCATGGAGGGAACAGAGTTGTTTGGGCTCCTGTTGCTATAGCTACAATGGCTTAAAAGCCTTGGGAAACCCTGGCTGGAGTTTAGCAGGATGTGACATTGTGTGAAAGAGACTTCATTGTAAGGATTAAAGTAGATCTATGAGCCCCCAGTGATCCCATCAGCCTTAGTCTGAGAGTCACTTTGAAAGGGGCAAGCGTCCAAATTGGAGAATCCCATAGTTTTCCATAGTTCATTTTATCTTTTACATTGAATTCATTATGTGGTAAAGAGTCCAAGGAAATGGCAACATTTTCTGCTGATAATTTCCCATCTTTTCTTCACTAGCATCTCTTTAGTATGGGAGCAAGGGCATGTGCTGTGTTCTTGTCACTGAGGTCTTCATTCAACTCTTTGAATTCTCTCTAGAGTTAGTGGAAGGAAACAAGCAGCTGTGTAGAACAATTCATCCCACTCACTTTAAGCCTGTGAAGTGTTTAAGGAGGAGCCTATCCTCTCTTCACTAAGTGTAGTGAGGACTGAAGCAACTAATTTACACCTGATGCCTTGTTTAAGTTAGACTGAAACCCCAAGGTGAGATAGAACCCGCACAAGGTGCTCATGCTGGCTGGCCAGTTAGCAGCTTCAGCAACAAGCCAAATCCTGCCCCGTGCTGTTCAGTTCATGCCTTGCTCAGCTTTAGCAACCTGCTTTCTAGTGTCCTCTCGGACAGCAGTGATGCCATTTGCACTCAACCAGTTTGGCTTGAATAGTCAAGGATTAACTTTTCTTCTGTAACTGGACATTTAAGCCTTTGTTCATGTAGCTCAGCTCTGGATGTGAACCTTGTGCCTTTTTAGAAGCTGATTCAACATCGCATTGCATATAAAATCACAGGAAAGCAAACTTTTTCCTGCACTAAGAAATACCTAGAATTATATAGTCTCTAACAGCCAGGTAAGGTGTTAGAATACTATCACTGCTCAGATCTTGAATAACACAACCATACAAAAGCATTGTCTCTGATTCCCATGGGAGGCCTGCTGGAAACTCAGCTGGGCTCCATAGGACTATAGCTTACCTTCTATAAAAACATGTCTTTTCAAACTTCTCTGATTTTCTGAGCCATAAATGACTTTTCAGGCCTTTCTGAGATTCAAGTTGTTACCTGAAGACCAGAAATGATTTACTGAAGGATAAATAAGTCCATCTTCATGAAGTGAGCCTCTGTAAACATCATAGACGTAATTCATAAAGGTAGATGGCATCATTTCAATTTGCTCTGCTCAAGTGGCAGTAGGCCCAGCAGAGTGAACAAAAGGGAGGAGATAGGATGTCTTACAAATAAATCCAATTAAATTGCCATATGGGAATTGATCATATTTTATTTACCCAGACATAAACCAGATTCTAGATAATCAAAGCTTTGGCTTCTTGCACTATAGTCACTTATTCTCAACAGGTTGTTTTCTGGGAGGCTCAGTGCACACAAGCTCATTTTTTAATCCATTTTGCTTTCCTCCCAAGCCAAGCTAGAGTGAATAGAAAAAGTTTGATGCTGCTGAAAGGCTTTCTGCAAGGGTTGTATGTCCTGCAGCTGCCATTCAGGGGACACCAGGGTGCTTGAGAAACACAAACAGTAAGGTTCATGTTAGGAAGCCTCTGTTAGGTTTGAGTAGTCTGTAGTTTAGATATAGAATATTCTTCAGTGGATGTAGCAAAAGTTCTCGCAGGGGCTCCTGGGAAACACCAAAATGAAGTTCTGGGCTTTACTGTTGTTTTTTCTCTCTTATTAGTTTAACACTTTACGTATAGAGACTTTGTTTTTAAGAACTAGATTTTTGCTTTCTTCCTTAAGGTGCAAATTGAATTCTCCTTTAGGTAAAAGAATTACCTTGGAGCTGAAATCAGAACTTGTTTTGATTCTAAAACAAGGTGTGTGGTGGGAGGAGGGGTGGAGGGCAGGGGCCAGGAGGATTGGCAAGGCTCAAAATGGAGCAGTTCTGCTATTGAGTTGTAAATCACATGTGATGGTCTGAATGGACAGATCATAAAGATCTTAATTTCCAGCTGGGCTCATAGGATGTCTTTTGTGATGACTCAGCTGAGGAACAGGATCACACACATTGGTACCAATCTGCCTGCTGTTTCAGGAAGAATTTTCCTGAGATTTTTAACCCTATTGCTGCTGAAGGTCAGGATTTTGATGTGACTTAGAGTTTGCAGGAAGCCTTGAGGTGGTTGTTACCTACTTCATAAGCCTCCCATTTTTCTTATCTCTGTCTCTCCTTGCCTAAAATATTGGCTTATTCTAAGTGGTACCATTTTTCTTGTGGAATACACAGGGCATTCTCATTTTGGAGCTGAACCAATTTTAATGTCTTCCTTATATTTCTCCCCTTCTAGCACTGAAAAATAGTCCTTCACCATTTTATGACATAACAGTGAGCATTTCCTGTGTGATGAGTGGAGTCAGTGTGTAAATAACCAGAGCAGTCTCATTAGTGTGTATTGTCAACTGTCAGTAATGGCTGAGAGTCTTAGCTTTGTATATTACAACCTACTTCATTCAGTAAGGGGAAGTTAGGATGCAAGGGCTATTCCCTGTGCTGCTTAAAAAGTTCCAGGACATCTTTAGCTTCCAGCTGGAAGAACCACCGGAGACTAGCAGGAGGAATCTTAGCTTAAACACCTTATTTGAAGGTCAGAACCTCTAACAGTGTAGCAGAAGTACATTGCAGTGTCAGCGTTGGTTATGAGCCCAGAGCCTGATGTAGGGCTCCAAACCATGACCTTCTACACCAGAGGCAAGTGTGTTACCGACTGAGTCCATCTGACATTAATTAAACCCTCATTAAAAAGGGCTTTTTTCCTGGTTTGAAATGTGATTTCCTCTGCAAGGTTTTGTCATGCATATTTTATAAGGAGTTTTAACATGTGGACTACAGACCCTGCTCTGATCTTTTGGAATCGCTGTACATGGCATATGTTTCATGCAGATGGGAAATAAAAAAGAGAAAAATATACATATTCATTTGTTCTGGTTTGTAGGCTAGGTGGCTATGTTGTGACGTTCAGGAATAGCTTAAAGGGGGAAGTTTATTGTCTATTACCACATACTGATACAGGGAAATACTCCATGTAGTACTTACGGGGGCATGAGCAAGCAAACTCTGCAAGACTTGAGTTATCCAGGATTATCCAGAGTTGGGAGAAGTCCCAAGCTCTTTCTGCTGATTCTCATGAGCTCCTCTGGGAAGTGTATTTACTCACCTGCAGTGTAACACACATTTTCCTTTAAAGCAGCCAAGGCTTATGGTAAGTACAGGAAAGCAGCAAGGTGGAGTTCAATGTTAACAGTGTCTTCATCTCTAACAGTATCAGAGTGACTTATCAGTATCACTGAAGCTCTTTCCAATCTGGTGCTGCAGAGATTTGTGGTGTCTGACAGTTTGAATACTCTGTAGGAGCTTGGATGCCCGGACTACTCTTAGTTTTGCCATTTATTCTGTGTTTAATCAGTTTCCCCTTCAATAAGAAAGAGGGAAAAGCCTTGAAACAGCTTCATAGCCACATCCTGCATCACGTCTTTCAGAGTTGATACACAGTAGTTCACAATCACAGTGCTGCCCAAGGGAGTACCCTCCCTCCTGCTTTTGCACCATATCAGACAATAGGACTTTTGACAGCACTGACCTCACCAATCTTTCTTTTGCTCAGGTTTCCTTTTACATCCTGCTCTCTAGGAATATGTAAAGCTTATTTCATGTAAAGCTTGTATGAAGCTTTTCAGTTTCAGACACTTTTATATTTTCCTCCCATTTAATGACACACTTTCAGTTCCCCCTTTCTAGCAGGCAACACAGACCCCAACCCCTGCTCCTGTCTCTTTTCCTGAGAAGACAAGATTCATCACTCAGGATTTCTTGACCCTCTGAGGAAAGAAGCTGATCTTTCTTCCCAGCTCTGTGGGAATCCCTAATGCCAAGACACACATCACTGGGAAATCAATATAAATAAAAAGCAGTGAAATGTCTTTGTTGTGAAGCCGCCTCTTTGCATTGCTCGTGAGCTCATGCAGAGGGCACATCCCAGTCCCAGCCTAACTGAGCAAGTAGCAACCATCGATTCAGGGTCCATCTTACCCCACATCCTTTCCTGCACATCAATTCAGCCTTATTCCCCTTCTCAGCTTGTCCCCTTTGGTCAATTGATTAATCATCAATATTACTCACAAAGGCAGCTACAATTAAACAGACATTAGATGACTTCCCCTCTCATTTAATATCACTGAGCTCAATCAGCCACCTAACACTTTGCCTTCCTCAAAACACTTAAACATGTCCAATTGAAATAAAATGCTGTAAATTCAGCACCTGCTACAAAACCCTGCCGAGAACCCACCTTCATAGTGAAGAGTTTCTTGCTTATATCTAACCTAAATCCACCCTGTTTAAGTTTGAACCCATTGCCTCTGAACAGGGTGGTGTTACCTGGCACAGATACCCCAAATAACCCTGTTTCATTTTGTGGGCTTCCCTGGACCTACCTTGTGCTATTCTCAAGTCTGATCAGGATTTACTTGCCTTTCTTCCCCCGGTGGGTAGCAAGCCCTAGAGTTTCTGCAGCAGGGGTACTGATCTGTTCAGTCCCAGGGTGATGTAGTACTTACCCTGCGGAGGGAGACCCCAGCTTACATTTGCATGGAAATAAGTATAATATCTCAAACCTTGACTTTGCACTGATTCATGTGGAGATATTATAAATGTCACTGGACTTCTATCCTCTGTGCACTGTCAAGTGGAGCTATCTTACCTTTGCCTAAGTGCAAATGGATATGTAAGGGGAGGGAAGTGGAATAGGAGACCTGTTTTGTACTCAGAGTATATTTGAACACCCTGACATTCCTCAGACTGTTGCAGTCTAAGTGTAAACCAATAAAACCATTACTCCTCTGTAGATGCTGTGCTTGTGATAATGGAGGGAGAATGCGATTTATCTGTTGCAATATGTAGTCAGTTGGTATGAAAATACTTGAATAAACTCAGAGAAACAGAAACAAAAATTGTAGATGTGAAGCAGTGGAGAGACTTGTCATTGTCACAGCCCTGTGGACGTTTCTTTTCTTGTATTGCATTCATCATCCAAAGACTTGGTGCTTTTATAAATTCCCTGCTTGGCAAGTTTTCCATCCCCAGATTTCTGAGAGGGTTGAAGCCCTGGAACATATATTTAGTGCCTGCCGACAGGTCTCTAATTATGGCTTGATTAATCACAGCAGTGCCTGCACCTGCCTCTGCAAAACAGCTTCAGTTTTGCTTTGTGACCCGTGCAGGAGCTGGGAATGCCTGTACCAGTGGCTGT
This sequence comes from Pezoporus wallicus, assembly GCF_028554395.1. Lineage (NCBI taxonomy): Eukaryota > Metazoa > Chordata > Aves > Psittaciformes > Psittacidae > Pezoporus > Pezoporus wallicus. The sequence goes on along the minus strand of NW_026638088.1, from coordinate 1,292,086 downwards.
GGAAGCTTTGCTTGTTTCCCTCCTAGTTCTGCTGCTGCCCTGACCAGCACAAATGATTCCTGCTTTGTGGGACAGGGAGCTTCTTCCTTTGCTGATGTTTCTGGAGAGGCTGGTACATACTTGGAAGCTTATCTCAGGCATGTTAAAGGGCTAAAAGCTGGTTGCATTAACAGTTAAACACCATGTGTATTCACCACGGTGTATAAAATGATGAAGAGAGGCCCAAAGTTCCCTTCACAATTTTATATATATATATAAGTACATATATATATAATATATATACTATATATATAAACTGCACCATGGTACTTATATACCATGTGTAATAGTCATACACCATGCCTTCCACAGGAATGGGTTCCCATCAGCCCCAGTGACATCGATGGGAAGGTTCACAGGATTTCCCCCAGATGTGGTCAAAATGCCTTTGTCTTTTGAAAACCATTAAGTACACAGGGTGCTTAGAGAAGCTGTGACTGCCCCATCCCTGGCAGTGTTCAAGGCCAGGTTGGACACAGGGGCTTGGAGCAAGCTGCTCTAGTGGAAGGTGTCCCTGCCTGTGGCAGGGGTTGGAACTGGATGAGCTTTAAGGTCTCTTCCAACCCAAACCATGCTGGGATTCTATGAATTACACTGAGCACCTGTATCTTTACAGCTAGGAAAGTCTTTTTGTATTGTTACCTCCATTTTGTGGGAGCAAAGAACTATTCTTCCAATCAAACTTACCTGCTACCTCTACATTTGCTTCCACACAGTATGGGCTGTTGTACTTCAGGAAGGGATTTCTGGAGATGGCAAATAGCTTCATCCAACACATGCTTCAAAAATAAAACAAAGGCACATTGTTATTTGGAATCTGTGAAGCACAGAGAATGTGCTTTGTATAGCATGAGGCATGGATGCCAGGATTGCCCCAGTTGGCAGACTGGAGGAACAAGGAATACAGGGAAAGGGAGACTCTCTGTAGGCAGAGCTGTAGACATGCAACTAGAAAGTTGTTCCAATAGAATTCAATGAAACAGAATACAGAAGGAGAAAATGTTCTGACTGTTGGGCTAGAGAGGAAACGTCATGGATCTTTAACAGCCTAAAGGGAGGGAGGAAGCTTGACCTGTAGAATAGTAAAGTTGTGAAGATGAAAAGGGCATGGGCAAAGTTTGAATTGGTCTGACTGAAAGAAAGGGTCAGGTATTACGGAGCAGAGAGTTCACTAAATCTTGTCAGCTTGCATGTGAGAAAGGGGTGGCAGAAGAATGAAAGGTGGTGCTGACATTGAATCCTGGGGGAAGGGGAGGGAAGCAGGGAAAGAAGGGAAGTTAAGAAAACAATGGAGAAAGGCAGGAAGGAGGAGGGGGGAGGATATGAAATAAGGTGCTCAATTTTGTCCAGGTTGCCCTTGAGCTGGCAGGGGGGTTATGCTGGATGATGGGCTGGAGAGATTTATGTACATGGGGTAGGGTTGGAAAGGCAGATTTGTGACTTGTCAGCATAGAGGTGATAGTGGAACAGCAAGAGGGAGCCATGAGACAAAGGAGAAGAAAAGAGCCCAGCCCAGGCCCTGGAAGAAGTGATGGCTGCATGGAGGGGCCATAAGCATTTAGAAGTGAGTTTTGGGAAAATGAATCAGTGTCATAGTTATTAATTATTAGTTTTATATGACATGGGTTTGAGAGGGTTGACTTCGAGTAATCATTGGAGTTCATGGATTGCTGTCTGGGCTATGGCATCCTAAAGGAAACCTGTACCTCGAGTCGAACAGGCCAGGAGAAGACAGACTATAGCCTCTCACTGCGGATCTCCTCTGCTTCTAATGGCAGTGACATTTAGACACCTCAGTGATCAGATATGCTGATTGAAATACATCCATGTGGTGTGTCCAGGGAGTTATGGGTTCAAGAGGGAATTCTCAGGAAATAAGAATGAAAATCTACTTGATGGCCTGATTCTCCATGGCTCTGCAGCCATCCTTTCCTTCTCTGCTTCTAATATATGCTCTCTGCTTTCACCCCCACATAGCCAAGAAAAATCCATGTGACCAGATAGGGAGACCTTTAAGAAAAGATCAATATTTGCATATCTATTATAACTATACTCAGTGTTATACTTGTTTCATTAAAATTTCTATTTGGATAATATGTAAGGTCAATACTGTCACTGTTCTGGAAAATTCATTTATTTTAAAATGAAAGCTAAATGTAGCAAGTATGATTCTCTCCATGCCCTCACCTGTATAAATCCACTGAGCTTGACAGAGTAAGTGGATGCAGAATTGGGCCCAGTGTGTTTAGAGATGGGGGGAAAAAGTGTGCTAATTACATGAATCCTCATGTTCAAGGTAAATCACTTGCTATAGATGCTCTGAGTTCCTGCTCTTTTATATTCAGGGGCTGGTTATTATTTCAGCTGGGTGCCTACTGGGGTCCATTAGCTTTTACAGACCAGTTAGGGTTGTCAATTGCTGGGATTGAAAATACACGAAGAAATACTCAAAAGAAATGTGCTTCCCTAAGGTTACCAGCTTTCAAACCTCAAGCAGCCGTTTTCAATTGAGTTTGCCTATTGAGAAGGCTGATGACAGGAGTTCTTACCCCAAAAGAGAGGAAGGGGATAGCTGCTTTGAAAGGTGTCTGTAGTTTCCTGGTCTCTTTCTCTGCTATTAACAGTTTTCAGGGCCTGTATATGGTCTGGTCTAAGTCTTTGCAGAATTTGGGCTCTTTTGTATGGTCAGTTGTTGTTTATAAGTAATGCTTAACAGTCCTTAAAGTGGCATCTGGTTCAATTGTCAGAAAGCATGAGAGGGGAAGAACTGATCTAGGACAGCTACTGTGGAAGTCACCTTTAAAGTCACATGAAAATACATTAAAAGCAAAAGCTATCTTTAGCTTGCACCATGGGAAAATGCATGTTAAGATAGATCTGTTTTAATTTTAACATTTCTGCTGTAAAATAGATTTATAAAGGTTTCATTTAGTATACAGGGAACTTCCATGTGTCTGTTCAGTCCTCCTGAAATTCCAGCTCTGTTAAAGAACTGTGTTTGTTAGATAACATTAAACCAGTTAAACTAACTTCCACCCTTAAGGCTTGAAAGCAATCAGATGGTGTCTGTTACCCTTTTCCAAGGTGGCAGTGGTCTCTTATATGTCAAATGAGCTCAGTGGCTTTAATCCCTGTCCCAGATGTCCACGGCACAAAGAGCAGGATCTGAAGCAATAATCTTTATGTCAGTCTCAACAGACAGAGCCAGAACTACATTCACCCAGGGGAGCAAGAGGCTTTCTTGTCAGCAAAGATTTTTCCCTCCAGCGAAAAGAAGGACAATTTACATTAGTATTTACAGTGCTTGGTCCATTCTCCAGTGATATGTCTGAAAATTACTATCATTTGTAGACAAGAGACTGGATGAAGTGGAAATCTGCAGTGAAGAAGTGTCCAAACCCACCTTTTTCATTCAACTTTAGATCCTATGCAGCATGCTGGTAGAAGGACTGTTACTGTTTTACAGGAGACTGGATTACAAAGGTGGGATTCATCCCACTGAGTTTAATCATCCAGAAGTTAGCTGTAAGTACCCTTTATAGTTAATGGGAGAGAACTGGTTTCTCCATCTCCATCAGTGGCAGATAATTTTATTCCAGAGCCTGTGGCAACTAACTTTTAGACACCTAGAGCTAGGTTGTGTGAATGTCACCCTGTCTTCCCTTATATTATTCCTGATCTATTAATGAAACAAAGAACTGCTAAATGCCCCATCCCTGGCAGTGTTCAAGGCCAGGTTGGACACGGGCTTGAAGCAAACTGCTCTAGTGGAAGGTGTCCCTGCCCATGGCAGGGCATTTGAACTGGATGAGCTTTAAGGTCCCTTCCAACACAAACCGTCCTGTGATTCTATGACTCTATGTGCAAAGAGCTGCATGCATGTTATTAGTCTGGGGAACTGGGCAACACAGATGGTGTTAAAAGGGTAACCCACAGTTGCTTTCGCTGTTACATTCAGAAAAGCCACCAGGGCAGAACTCATCAAGGTTTATATTTGGGACATGGAAATTTTCCCTTTCCCTTTAAATACTTTGAATTATTTCTGTAAGCAAAAAGATTAAATGAGTCAACATTTCAATAAAGTGTTTCTTATCTCATGCAAAGAGATGGATTTTGCATCACCTGTGTGTATATGCGTTTATACCTTGTTAGAACTGATCAGAGTGGGATTTGTTTAGCTTGGTAAGTGCCAAGGCCTAAAAGAGGACTCAGTGATGGTAAAATGATATCATCACTTTGACATCAGTGAGCAGGAGTTGTTAAAATGGTCATTTCTTTTCAGTGCTTCACTATTGAGTTGAAAAATCCAATCTTATCCTTGTACTAACCACTATTAACACAGGGGAATAGAAAGGGACATCTGGGGGCAGAAAATCCATGGTATTGACCTGGGGAGGTTAAAATGTGATAGTGGCCAGGATTGGGGGAAAGGGGGTGAATGAGGCTAAAGGCCAGGTTTGGATCCTGATAGATTAAATGGAGCTCAGAGAGGGACTAAGGGAGTAATAAGGGATTCCTAACCCTGCCAGCAAAGGGTTTCTGTAAGCCTGCAGCTTGATCACCCTTCTGGGCTGGGACATGGAGCCTTTGGTGATTAGCATGCAAATGCAACAGCACTGTAAAAAGTTCCACATGATTTTATGACTAAGCCTTGCTGCAGGGAAAAACATGTTTGACAATATGCATTAGAAAAGGAGAATTGAATGAAATTAGGTGTCAGCCTCCAGTCACTGTGGTTGGGAAGGTGCATAGCAAGGCGTGCAGGTACATGGGATGTGAGGAAGAGAATCCTGCACACAGAAGTACGTGCTGGAAAGGGAAAGACACTGTTGCTTTCCAAAAAGAATACTGATCAAATAAATGCGACTTTCTGCTTGGCACTAATGAGGCAGATTAATAAGGCTATTGGTGCCCATATGGCCACAGAGATTTCCTTAGACTAAACAGTGCTAATGAATGCTTTCAGAAAGTAGTGTTTCACCCTTGGAATAGCCTCCTATGTGAGGTAACTGCTGCGTTTATCCTCATGCATCGTCTCTCTGTGAAATAAGTATTATTCCCAATTCACAGACAGGAAAAGTAGACCAGAGTAGCAAAGACCCACATCTGCAAAAGCCATCTCTTACAGCAGGCCTTGACCTTTAATCATCTCAGAGAAATTTAAATGGGTAGAATGAGACCATGAAGAGGGTCAACATGAGTGCAAACTTGTCCTAGTGTCAGTTCTGTGTGCAAATGTGGGTGTTGTAGAAGGGGTTATTTCGGCTACTGCTTATTAGACCCAGCTGTGCTGTAGGTATCCAACTGCCCAGCAGGTCTCCCAGTAACAGCATAACACATATCCCATAAACACATATCCCTCTAAAAAGAAAGAACCCATCATCTTACAAAAACAGTTCAGTGACAGGACTCCAGCGCAGGTTGTCTCCTGTGCGTTTAACTCTATGAGCTTTATGGGTTTGACCTTCTGAGTCAGTGTCTGTTTTCTTGCCTAGTGCTTCTGGCATCCTAAAGGGAGGCCAGTCACACTGAAGTTCAAAATTATGGCCTGGCTGCTTGTGAGGTGAAGACTTACTGGTTTCATTCTTAAGTGGAGATACAGTTGGCTGCTTGGCTGCTGAACAACTATATTTGCAAAGATAACAGGAATACCAGCTCCAGGCAGGATGCAGAACCCCTGTTCCTATTCCTCTTGTCTTATAGGTTTCTCAGCTTTCTGTCTCCCCATGTTTCCCTGTCATTTTGATCTCTGTGTCCCTACATAGTCCTGACCAGTGAAATGTTTTTTTCTTTTGCTCTATCTAGAAACAGGGAACTTTAAGCCCTAAATCTCCCTGAAAATAACTCAGTTGTAATCTTTCCTTAAAGATTTCCATAAGATCTTATCCCTGGCTCTGCAGTTTAGATTGTGTGATGCATATTCAGGCTCTATTTTGTTTCAGCTTTCATGTGCTACTTTGCTGGATCTTCCATGTACTGAACTATTGATTGAACATTAGTATCTAAGTCTGGTGAAGTGGCTATAAACATGAACACTATTATGTGGTGTTTAACTGTTTGTGAGTGCAAATACGTGTTTAAAAGGCAATTTACCTTTGCAAACCAGACTCAAAGTACACATTTATCTTGAAAAGTTGAGGAGAATTCAGCTCCGCAACAGCACATAAATATGTGTGCATTGATGGATGTATGTGCACACATGTGCTTTTGTGTGCCCTGTCTAAAGATAACTCAGAAATACACCTAAAATCATACATCACCGATGTGAAGGACAAGGTAAGAGCAAAGCCAGGTACATCAGGTGCCTTTAAGGCAGTTACCCTGTGGAAGGAAGCAGACCAGCACAGCAGGTAGCAAATGTCTTTTTCCAGAGCACGGAAGTGACTGGTGCGTAGGCAGGCATGAAGGAAAACCCCACATTACATTTATTGTCAGTCTGCCTGTCAGACTGCCTTGTTAGGCAGGACCAGTAGGATGGAAAATAGACCAGTATTTACCTTCTCTTTGTGTGTATATGTGAAGGAAACAAATCTTAGAAGGGGCTTATTACAAAGATGTTCTTTGTAGTGTCACAAATTAAACGTACAGGGTTAAGATAGAGAACCATACCTATGGCAGTACAAAGAGGATAGTTCCACCTTGGTCTTAACACAGAGCTGCTAGACCTGGGAGATTTGTTCTTTCCATTTTCAACTGTGCTTGAGCCCTTCCATGGCAGTGCCTGATTTATTTATGGAAGAGGAATGTCTTCCCTGCTTTATTCCTTGCTGCACTCTGTGCTCCTGGAGCAGGACAGCTCAGTTAAAGAAAGATAAAGGAACAGGCAAGGGAGAAGAGAACTAGAGCAGGACACTGTGTATTTATTTTCCATCCACTTTCACACTGCGGAAGGACAAGAGTGAGATAGGAAAGGGGAATCTTCTAACTATACCAGTTTTGGGGCAGAAAACGGTTCCTTTTCCCTGCTGCTCATGAATGTCACTTCTCTTTTGTGTCAAACTAATATTCCCTTTGAGCAGGGTGACAAGGAGACAGGTATCCACATCGTAGGAAGTTTGTCCAATACGCACAAGCTCTTGAATGGGAAATGATGCTGATGTGTATGTGTGTGGCCCCTCAGCTGATTCAGGATTGCAGGGTCTCACTGTGCCCTATGGACAGGCTGAGAGATAGAACATTTTATCTTTAGATTATATATGACTGAGATAGGCTGAGTTACCATGTCCATGATGGCTGCATGATATAAATGAACATCACTCAGACTGTTCTGTACTGCAAACGCTCCTCCCAGCGTGTGTTCCACAGCTGAGGTTGGACATGAGTAGTTCCAGTTGTTGGCAGTGTTTGCACAGCAGCTTTAATTCTTCAAATATTTCACACTTATGACAGTTGTTGGACCTTTCATGCTTTTGGTTTGATATGGTGAATCCATCTTTTTAAGAAGCTTTTTCTTTTGAAGACGGACAGCAAAGCGAAAAAGCCTTTTACATCATTTATACACAGTGAATAAAGCATTTCTGCACAGTTTGGAAATGCTTTATATTTTCCACTCTTTTGCAATTGAGAAGTGAGTCTTGATTTTGCTTTTTTGCTGAAGAAGTGGCTGAGGCCAGCACTGCATGGCAGCAGGTTGCCCTGAAATCAAAGACAAGACAAGAAAGGTCATGGTTAGTGAGACTGTTGTGAATTCTGTTAGTCTATACCACCCACGTGCCTACCTAAGCATTTCAATGATGTTTATCACCGCAGCACCAGCGTGTTTCTCAGGCATTAATAAGCGCATCCTTGTCTCTTGCTTTGAGATAGTCTAGAGCTGTTCTATTAGGGTGAGATTTTCATCACAGACAGATCAAAGAACAGATCCTTCTGAAGTGTTGAGGTGAGAAAACTTATGATTTAAGATTCCTGAAGGAAGGTCTGAAGCTGTACACCCAGAACTACATGAGATGGTCATATCTGTATCTTGCAAGGACCCTTCAGCTACCAAACCATGTGGTCAGCTTCTTCTTGCTTTAGAGGGGAACGTTGTCTTTGGGAACCACTCAGCCTTCCTGATATCAGTCTGGCAGAGTTTCTATTCCAGTTCTGCCAGTGTGTTGTCAGTAAATATGTGACTGAAGTGAAAAGATGGCTGGGGCAAACAGAAGAGATCTCTTTTATCTTAGAAAGTATTACTATCTATCTGTCTCTTCCAGGATTGCATGAGCAGTAGGTTTATTTGCATTTAGCATTTCACTGTTGGCAAGATGTGTTTCTGCATTAAACATTTGACCATTTGACCAGCAGATTTTCCTGCCATCATTTACAAAGAGGTGAACATCCTTAAAAAACCCTCCCAAGTTTGAACAGACAATAAAGAGCAGTCAGAGTCTGCACCGAGGAAACAGGCTGCTCAGCACACATGTACTCAGCTGGGTGCCCTTGTCACAGGTACTGGCTTTGTATCTGGTTCCCCAGGGTGCTGTGGAATTTGAATTCTTGCCTTCAAACAGAATGGCCAAGCTCTCACCCTCATTTTACTTCAGGCTCTTTTGCAAAGGCAAATGGCACTGCTGGAAACTAATCAACATAATTTTTTCCTCTTCACAGAGGTCTATTAACAATCATTGCTGCAGTCTTGGGCTCTGAACAGGGACAAATGTATTCCTAAATTCAAACCCAGGCATGTTTTGTATTTTCTATAAAATATTATTGCCTTGGCTCATCTCTGGGCAGCTTCTTTTGGGGCTCTTTGTGGTTTTGCTGTTCCCTAGATGCTGTAGCTGGCTGCCAGATAGGGAGATGCTGCTGAGGGTATTGAAAAAGCTCAAATGGAAATGAACAGGAAAAAGCTAGCTCTCATGTCACTGCTTTTGCATAACCTCTTCCTATAGATGTGTACAGGAACAGAGTGCAAATATTAGTGTTATTAAATGAGACACAATTAGTTTTTATGCTGCCTGCCAACGGAGAAGACAATAATTGTTTTCACTCTACAAAGAAGGATACAGCTTTTATAGTGCAAAATCTCAACAGAGACAAAGTGCTGCAGATGTATCATGGCTATGCAAAGCTAAGCTGTCCTTAGGGCAAACTTAGTCTAGTTCTATAGAAGTTTTGTTGGCTCAAAGTTTACAGCCAAAGAACTAGTTGGTGTTAAAGACAAGCAACTCTTGTATAGTGTAAGAATGCAGCTGAAGCGATTTGCCAAATCTCATGACAGAGGAATTCTGCGGGAGAAGAGTGACTGCAGGAATCATAGAATAGTTAGGGTTGGAAAGGACCTTAAGATCATCAAGTTCCAACCCCCCTGACATGGGCAGGGACACCTCACACTAAACCATATCACCCAAGGCTCTCTCCAGCCTGGCCTTGAACACTGCCAGGGATGGAGCATTCACAACCTCCCTGGGCAACCCATTCCAGTGCCTCACCACCCTAACAGGAAAGAATTTCCTCCTTGTATCCAATCTAAACTTCCCCTGTTTAAGTTTTAACCTGTTACCCCTTGTCCTGTCACTACAGTCCCTAATGAAGAGTCCCTCCCCAGCATCCTTATAGGCCCCTTTCAGATACTGGAAGGCTGCTATGAGGTCTCCACGCAGCCTTCTCTTCTCCAGGCTGAACAGCCCCAACTTTCTCAGCCTGTCTTCATACCGGAGGTGCTCCAGTCCCTGATCATCCTCGTGGCCCTTCTCTGGATTTTTTCCAACAGTTCCATGTCCTTTTTATGTTGAGGACACCAGAACTGCACACAGTCACTGACCAACTTTCCTTTTCCTATGGAGTATTTATATTGAGAGCAGTTGAACTTCATTGATAAATGCAGATTTGGCTGAAAGTTTCTCTAGGTCTTAAAGGAAAGCTGTTTGATTGCCCTCCCATACCCTGGCTTCTCTGAGAACCTGGGGATGGAGGCTGTGGTTTCTTTTATGCATGCAGCCAAACTGCTTCACTGTGCCAATTTGAGTAGGATTTGAGCATAAAATGACTGTGGAAATTCACATTCTCATGTATTACAAGAGCTTGCCTATTTATCAGAATAAGAATTATAAGGATCATTAATTTGTGCATATGTAAATGAGGAAATGGAGAGGCTTTCCTGCTAACCAGTGGTAGCATGTGATATACATGGCAGTCATGCCAAGGATGAAATGTGCTGATTGCCTCCGGGGTTAACCCTGCAGCTTTCATGCAGTGCACAAGCAGCTTGTTCTGCTCACCATGTGGCACTGGAGCACAGGCAGGAAAGGTCACACGAGCAATCAAGATCAGCATATCCCTACTCAGGTAGGGACCCCCTGTGGCTGTGGGATTAGCTGCAGAGCCTGAGCTGCCTTTCAATATGTATTTACTTCCAAATGTCCTGACTCTGTTATAGACATTTTGTGATTCATTAATCTGTGTCTGCATTTGCCAGGAACTCCGTGCTCACTGGTTCTTGCTGTTTGGCTGTTTTTTAAGGATGAGGGAAAACGAAAACAGGAGGAATTAAAAGGTTAGATTATTTCGATAACGCGTCTCCCTGCAGGAGTGAGGCATAATCTGAGAGGCTGCTTTGAGAGCTTTGCTGACAGCGTGACTTCAAGAAGGATTCTACCAGAAAACTAACAGTCAGCGTCTGCAACTATCAGATAATATTTTGTTTAATTCTGAAATATTTGGGGTTTAGAGGCATGAATGTGGTTGTGGTTCAGAGGAGCTGTACATCTCACCCCTTTGCATCATACCTAGAATTTTGGCACATGAATTTCAAATTGAGACTGAGAGTCCAGTCATAATTTACTCTCCCCTTTTCTCTTTCCCATTTCCACTACATTCAGGTAAGCAATAAAACCACATTTGCTTCAGGAGCCCACCCGTCCTCTCAGCACCTGCCCTGCCCAGCACTGAACAAGGGGCAGCAGTGCACACATGTATTGCTGCCTCCGAGGCAGATACTTGTCAGGGAGAAGTCACTGACCTCCTTGTTTCCTTAGCCCTGGAGGTCCTTGCACTCTCACTGCTGAGGCTCCCCAGGGAAGTGGGGAGTGCTGGTGCCTTCCCTGGGAGGACAGCATTTAATCTTCTCATCTGTCTGAGCTGACATCCCTGCTGATGCTGGAGAGGAGCTCTGGGGGCAGCCCCCAGAGAGCAGTGCCAGAGATGTCCATTCCAGAGCATCCTCTAAATGAATCCTCAACATTTCCATTAAAAAGAGACACTCCTGCTGGACAATTATGGATTGTGACTCTCCCATTTTTCCACAGGCAGAGAGCTTGTGTAAAAGCTGACTGACATTTAAAAATGCCAGCAATCTTATTAATTCTTCAGTTCAAGAAGTGTTTCTAGGGGCTTTACATGTGGAATACCAGTTGGAGGACAGAAGAGTGATGCAGGCATCCTGACAGAACCAAGCTCTTTACACAAATACTGGACTCTTGTAAGGCTTACTTCTTTAAAATCATATTTACTGTGTAAATTCTGGCTAACTGGGAAATGCACCTGTGAAGGTTAAGGCACCTGATGCCCCTAAGAATTACAGCTGTGTGAGTACAAGCTCCTTTGTGCTCTGTCCCATGATTGACCTCTTTCTGCCTTGAGAAGAGTCCCTTCTGCAGGAATTAAAGCCTGTTCTGTCTTCCTGATGTGCTGCTGCTCTTCCTCAAGAAGCAGAGTGCTCTAATGCAGATTACTGTCCACCAGGAATTCAAACAGCACTGCTGCTGCTAATGTATTGCCCTTAGCCCAGGATCACAACTTAAATCCAGCCAGAGGACAGTACGTGTCAGGGCTTTTCTCTGCTGGAGGATTGAGAGGCCAAACACATTAAAATGTCTGTTTCCTCTTCTCTGCTTCCCAGTTTGTTGTAAGCAGCACTGTGGAAAAGCTGCAGCACTTGTCTAAGGAAATCTGGGCTCAGTTTAGCATCTGCCAGGAAAAAAAAGCAACCTTTCCCCCAGCCCACCTTCATTATTAGCTGTGTGCTTAGCTGCAGTTCTGTTTGCTGCAGTGGAGGCAAAAGGAGGTAGTTTCAGGTGGATGGACTATTCTGTGCCCTGCCTTTGTACAGCTCCCACTGCCTTTACTGAGAGCTGCTGAGCAGAATTTGGTCCTAGGCTGCACTGACAATGCAGTTCAGAGAATAAAGCACGTTCCCCTTCTAATAGCTGCTTCAGTAGATAACTGGCATATGCTGCTGCCAGCTTATTGTTGCTCCTTTATCACGAGGAGGAGAGCTTGGTGCCAGGGCAGTGATTCAAAGCCTGCTGTTTTTCCCTACCAGTTTAAGTGACTGGGATCGTGTACATTTGCTCTGTGCCAGAAGTACATATATTTTGATGTCAAATTTGTTATTCTGTACTGAAAATCATTCTCAGTGGTTGGTAAGTATATTGTTTTGTTGGATGTAAATCTAGCCATGTGCTGCACTATATAGAGTCAGAGCCAAGGCTACTTCCCTTTGAAATCTCCAGTGACCATCCAGTAAATAACAGCTCTTGAAGTCTTGAGTCTACTGGCAGAAAATACAACTGTAGATCACTCTTCAAGGAATGACTCATTGCAGTAAGTTTAAGAGAGAGTAAAGAGGTTTCTCTAGTCAGTTGATTTGCTTTATTAATGCAACAGCGACCACAGCATTAGCGATTACATTTAGTGTGTAGCAAACACAAAAAATCAGATGCCTTCCAGTTCCTGCCATTGGGATGGAGCTGCTTTCTGTTCAAAATGGGAGGGCTATATGAAATTATCTGAGGGTAAGAGGTCATTTGTGCACTAAGGTGGCAGCCAGCCTCATGTGGGCTGAGCCATCTGTAAGCCATGGATGCTGGCCCCAGATTGTGAAGACACTGTCTGTGGGTTAGCACAAGGTCTTAAATCCTGCCTTGGAGAGCTTTTATTCTTTGACCTGATGCACTGCAGGGGAATGGGTTTCAATTTGGAATAAATTTTGACCCAAATAATTGAAAGTTAATCTCCCTTTATTTTACATAATGCTTTATGATAATTTTACATAATGCTTTATGATAATGCAATTGTAACATGTTTAGTGGGGGGCACAGAGGGCAACAGTCTGCAGAAGCTGACATTTTGCATAAAAGAAACAAAAAAAGGTCCTGAGTTTATCTGTTCATACTGCTACCAGCAGTTAAGAACATTACCTTTTTAATAATGACTTCCCCTCTTTTATGTATTTTTGGGGGTGGTCTCCTTGTAGGTATTCATTTGTGACACTCAACCATTTTATTATGTGCAGCATGGTGTATGTGAACTGAGTAGTTTACTAGGTCAAGCAAATGGAGAAGAGATAGAGCCAAACAGGGTGAAAAAATGAACTATAACAGAATGAGTGTATTGCAGGTTAAGTGCTGCTTGAATGAAGCAATGTATTGGGGTGAGTTGCTCCATACAAAATACTTTCCTTCTTGGGGAGTTCTCAGAAAACATGCACTCAGTGAACCAGAAAAGTGTGAAATTCTTTAATAAAATTAATCCTCAGCTGTGAATAGCAAAAATGTCAGATTCGTTTCCCATCTAGATTTCTGTGCCACCAAATACAAATTTATCCTTGGATTCTTTTGTCCTGGTTTTAACATTTGCTCTCTTGTACTGAATATAGTTTTATACCCAGTCCATGTTTTCTCAATAAGTGTCAATCAAGCATAAAGAAACAAGGAAACATGTTTTCAAGTAGGAGTTAAAAGCACAATATTTGTGTTTAGATATACTTTCAGGTGTAAGCCAAATAATTTCATTGCATATCCTTATAAATCTGATATTTGCTTTCTTTTACATGTCAGAACAATCCTGTGGTTTCCACTGGGCTACTTGTGTTGTGGAGGGAGCACCTACATGGATAAGAAATAGGAAGAGAAATGCAGCTTGCTGGTCAGGGGGTGATCCTTGTCCTCTGTGCCCAGACTACAGAATGTGTGAGTCTTTCCAAGCCACACAGAGTAAAACCTTCCAGTCCTTCAGGAAAACAGAATCCTGAGCTTTGGTGAAGACAGTAGTTATTAGAAAGCTTGCTACTGATTCTCTGGGGTGTGTGGGTCTTCTCTGGAGTGCCAAGAAGGGAAGGCAGTATCCCTTTACTGCGATGGGCTTAGTGTGCTGCTTACCCTGTGGCTCATTCCTCTGGGACATGGACCTGTTGCAGCTCCCAGTTCCCTGGTGCTTATCAAAACCTCTGTCTGCAGGCTGTTTTGGTTGCTGTTGGAGCTTTGGAAGTGGACCTGAATGTAATAGGGTAGGCCTTTAGGTGTTCATGCTTATCAGCTGCATGAAAGAAGACAATGCAAATGCAAACCTGCAGAGTAAAAGATAAGGAGCTCTTGGAATCTTAGAAGCTGATCATTCGAGTTATATTCATTTGCTCCTCTAGTTATGCCCATTCCTTCATCTAGAAGATAAAGACATTAGTTTCTCACTCCCCTACCAAGGTGTCCTAAAGGAGTATTTTCTCTAACTCTGGATGTATTGGAAGCTGGAACTTTTCAAACAGGTTGATGCCACTTTGCCCAGCTTTGTCAGTCAGTCTCCATCTTCTGTGGTACCTTGGATTTCTGCCACAGCCTTCACCAGAATGAGCACTTCAATTGACTGGTCTGTCCACATCCCATTGTCTTGGCCTTACAGACCACCGCCTTTAGGAAAGCAGCTTCTTGCTCTCTTTGGCAGTGTAGGCATCTCTAAAATATAAGGGAGTTTTCCTTAACTGCAGCCTATTCTTCTCTGGTATTTTCTTTCTAAGCAGCCAGAGCAATTGCAGTAACTAGCTCATGGAGGGACCTTGCTCCCGTGTTGAAGTGGCACTGCTGATGTCTTGCCCCTTTCTGGATCAGTTCTTCTTGTCCAACAGTGGTCACCCACTCTATGGACTGTGCTCAGCCAGCTTGACCTCTGTTTGCACTGGATCCAAAGGGGCACTTTGGCATTTGGGATGAGCAAGACTGAAGGACTGGCAGCTGCCAGCCCCATTAACTGCTCCCACAGTTGAATTGAGGTGACCTGTGAGCAGGGCTGGATTGAGAACTCCAGCAGCAGGAGCTGAAATCATCAGCATTGCCTCTGTTCAGATGCTGGAGCAGCCAGAATTAATGTTCATATTCTCTGTCCCAGCTCTCACAGCCCCTTTAAAAATTCTCCTTTGAACTCCCCTCTGCTTCATTTTCCTGGGTGAAACCACCCCTGTGTTTCAGTCAATGTCAAAGCACCCTTTGACTGAACAGAGTCAGGACAGAATGGGGAGGGCATTAATCTCTGCCTGCACAGGAGTGGTTTGGGGTTGAAACCATCAGTGGTGCTCTTTGAAAGCTGACTTATTTCCATGAAGAAGCCTTAGGAGTGCAAAATGTTATTAGAATATGCATTATTATTTTGATGTTCACCTGTCAGGACTGACATCCGTGACAGAAAAGGGCACTATAATGGAAATATGATCTGCTCACTTTTCCCTAACATGATGCAGCACAAAGAGAGGCGATGCTTATGCTCTGCTTTTCCTTGGTAGCTCAGTCCCAAAGGGTACTGTATTGCTGGATGACATTGTGCTGCAGCCTCTGTGCTTCATTTTATTTTGAGTAAGTCCTACCTCTTTATACATAGATAATGAATCCACTGTGCACCTGGTACAGGCTGCACAGTGTTATTTAAAACAGGGGAGCTGAGCATGCCTGAAAGTGAAGTTCTCTCCTAAGTATAAGCTGCAAACCCTTATTCAACATTAAATCAAATCAATGTTAATTTGTGAACTAATTAGTGTTTCAGGCTTTTTTTTTTATCAGCAGTGTGGTGATTTTGTGTCTAATGCTCTGTGATTGTACCCAAGTACATAATTATGGAGCTGAATACATTGTCTCCTGCTGACATGCTGGAAAAGGAGTTTGTTTCAGCAAAGGATGCTCACTACCTCTGCCTTAAAATCAAGATCTACTTCTGAGTCCTTTGCATCTGACCCGTAGCTGAATTAAACTGTTGTAATGTCAGAATCTAGGAGCCTTGTTGAACAAATGGGCTGAATATATTTTAACTGAATTTACTTGTTCACATTTCTGCTTTATTTTAATGAGGAAATGGCAGGAGATCCTTTGGTGTGAGACAGATGTTGAGTGGAGAATACACATCAAAGAAAACCAAGTGATTTCAGAAGTTTGTTTCTTTTAAACTCTGCACTCTGAGTGCTGGAGTACAGAACTGTCAGTACTGGCTCAGTTTAGTGTTCACCCTCACCAAGAAGCCTCTCCCTGGCAGCAGCCAGCACCAGGAAGCTGGGGATGGTGTCAGAAGTTCAATCAGTCCTGTAATAGCTGCCTCTCCTATGGCAAAACTGATAGAATTCTCTTGTACATTTACTCATCTTTGCCTAGCAGCAAGCATTTTAACCTAGATACCACTCCCCACACTCCAGTTGACTTTAAAAAACATAGTTGTAATAATATTTATGTCCTTTGTGATCTATATGCTGTCTTTGATGACACTGAGTTTTCCTAAGTAGCATGATTAAGATAAAAGCCTCTTTCTTACCATAATGCAGAATCTGCACCAACAGGGCTGAACACTGAACCTAGCTAATAGAAATATATGAGATAGTAATGCAGCATCACTTATGTATACAGTCAGTAACCTTGTTTTAAAATCCCAGCAGATAAATTGTAAAAGGTTCCTGCAATATTGAAGGTGAGCATGTGCATAGAGTTCCTTATGAGATCCGTGAGTCAATCAGCAAAATTCCCTGTCCCTGGATAACCTTTGCCCAGGTGAGTTACTGCTCAGCTGCTCCCAGGAGTCAAACCGTGATTGATTGCTGTGCTGGGAACTCACTGGCCTCCTCCTGCTGGTCTTGCCTTGAGGGAGGTGAGCGTGGGATTGTCAGAAATGGTTTTGGGTATTTGTCCTTTTGGACTGACAGGCTGCTCTTGCACCAGACTGACTCAGACTGAGCTGCACAGAGCCATGATTCACAGCCTTCTTCAGTATTTGAAGAATTAAACACACTCCAAAGTGTTGGAATTTAAGTGAACAGCTCTGGGTATCTGTGTTAGACTCTGTGACAAGTGTGACTGTGACGAGTCATACTTCTGAGCTGTTATTTTGGCTCTTTCTGTAGGCTACTTTTCTGGGTTCTACTCCCTTCCTAGATCTGGGGCTGAATGCAGTCAGAGAGGCTTTAATTTTTAGTCTCGTGTTCTAGGAAAGCAAGGTGTGTTGTATCTTTCTATCTGTACACATTATCTTGTGGTCTGTCTCTGAGAACTTTTGAAGGCTTCCACCGGTTTCAGACAGATCTGACAGGCCATGAAGTTCCCTCAGATCTCCTACAAAAAGATTGCCTCTTGGGAAAACACAGTAGTATGGGCTCAGTGCTTTGGTACATGTCCAAGATCTGTAGGTAACAGGGTACACTGATTCTTTGCCCTTGGAAATGCAGTTATGGACTGAGGTTCCAGAGGTCCTGACTGACTCTTCTAAGAGGTGCTGGAAATGCTATGTCTGGGTATCAGCTTAGCTTTCTCCATGTCTTGCCTGTGAAATTTAGTTGCCTATATGATCAAACTAAGTAGCCATGACAATGTAGCCACCTTGTCTTTGTTTTTCAGCACAGCAAGTCATGTAACTTCACATGTACTCGTCAAATCTAGTACCAACTGGCCTTATAGTAAGATAAACACCAAAAGATTTACTTATTAAACCTGTCATTCCCCTAAATCAGTCAATGAATGGTCTCTATTAAGTTTAATGACATTAAACTGTTGATTTTCACTTCAAAAGTCCAGGATATCTGGCAAAGGGCTAAAAAGATGACCTTAGGTTTCCTGTGCATTGTACGCTTGGTGAATCTCAGCCCACCTATTACCAAGCTCTCGTGCTAGTTCTGGACACCTGTATTATTAGATGAAAAGTGGATAAGAGAATTGGCTTTGATTTGCATTTTCTTACCATAACTTTCTTACGTTTGTATGTTTAAGGCATTTAAAATGTTTAACATTTCTCCCAGTTACATTTTATGGTTGATTGTACAAATACCTTTGTGCAAAGACCCCAATGTGCCAGTATTTTCAATGCAAACAGCAGAAAGTTGAACTATTTAGAAAAACACAGTGGAGCCCAAGAACCATGTTAATTGTCTCCTTGGTTATTTTTACATAGAGAAATATTTCAGTCTACACCCTGTGTTTATATGCTAAAGATGTTTCTTCTTGTCTGAACTAGCAAATGTACCTCAGGGAGCTTTATTTATGGTTATGCATTTGATGCAGAACATTATTTGCATCACAGAAAGATCACAACTTCCCCTTGCCTATTTCAGCTTTTCCATACCAAACATCAGGCTTTCCTATTATTTGTAAAATTGCTTTTGTTTCCAGTTAGGATCAGATTGAGAAATGGAAAGATCAAGGCATGTTAGAATTTGTAGCTAGGGGACAATTCTGCTCCAAGTGTAGAATTCTAAACCATGGAGGGGGGAAAAGGGAATGCACAAGACAAGGGAAAGGGTTTGGAACAGGTTTTTTGGATATCTGATTGCTATTACCCTGCAAAAAAGCAAGAAATGAGTACAGGAGGAGTAAAGTGTAAAAGCAGTGAAAGAGAAGTGTAGTTTTAAATGGTGTGGATAATGATTTTATACTTCCTAAATTCTGAGGTAACTGATTTTGCCTATTTGGGAAGAAAGCTGGCAGTGGCCTATCCATCAATTAGAAACTCTCAGGACATATTTCAGGGAGAAGGTGCAGAGAGAATGTTCATTTTTAGATATTCATAGAGAAATTGTAAGAATGTTCCAGTTGGTGCGACCAACACTGATCTGCTCAACCACTTCCCTGTCATCTCCCTGTTTGCAATGAATTGATAAATGCATTTTTAATTGGATTCTACTGTTATTAGCAGTCTTTTTTTTTTCTAATTCTAAGCAAATATCACAAAATGACTGGCAACTCTAGAGATAAGGTCTGCTCTAATTTCTAGCAGCAGCTGTAATATCCAGGGGGTTAATTTAGATCATCAAGGTTTCATCTTCTTGCCCTCGAAGGTCTGATTCATAAAGCTGAAGAGATGAATTCAGAAATTTCCAGAGACAAATGGGGGAGAAAATCAAGATATATGAAAAAAGAGGGTGGAAAATTAAGTTTTGTCTCGGTGTATGTGGTTACCAAGCAGGGCTTGAAATTCATTTATGTTCTTGTGCAGATAAGGTGTCGAGATGTTTCCCTCATAGCTCGGGCCAATTTCCGGTATTGAAACAGATCGATGATCCATTCAGACTCCATCACTGGCTAATGCTGGGGAAAGGCAGAAATCCTTGATGATGCATTTAACAGTTTCAAACTACCAGAGATGAGATTGCTTCCAGCTAGAGTTTGTCTTCTGCCCCTGAAATATAAATACTAATCAGTCACTATTGTAATGCTGTTCTAGCACATGTATTTGTAGATGATACTGAGCTTTCCTAAGTGCTCTGCTCTGCTCTCAACATAGCACAGGTTCCAATTCAGCAGGTTAATTTAGCACTCTTTAACTACCATTTTTTTTTAACTAAACACCATCTTTCTATTAACTATAATTTAGTTTTGCACTAAATATGCAATTGTGGGGGAAAAAAAGTCATCCACAAAACAGCCAAAAATTGGTATAGCTCTAAACCATCCAGCTCAGAGAGTACAAGATGTAAAGTACAAGTTACGCATGGATCTTCTTAACCAAAAGGAAATAGAAGCAACATTCTTTATGTCTCCACTGGGACAACATGTGGGCAGCATCTGACTTGAATTCAATTGGGTTTTGCCTTCCAAATCATGAACAGAACTCCAAGACTTGCTAAAGCCTGAGATGTCAGAGGTAGCCTCAAAAGGCTCAGAGGTAATGTCAGTGCTTCCTAAAACCATTTCAATGTGCCCTGTTGTGGGGACCACTGGATGTAGCCATGCACCCTAAAGCTGTGGAGTCCCAAGGAGCCTGTGATACTATTTTCCAAGGAGTAGTTTAAAAGAGGACCATGATAGGTCACTGTTGCAGAGAGAAAGAAGATCATATCTTCTCTGTGTCTCTGGTGGAAAGGATGTTGGTGAATGATACTGGGCTTCAATATGCCCTGGGTGGATATAAATTCAAAGAGAAAGTGGATAGAAACAGGAAAGGGTCACAGCAGAGTTATTGTTGCAACCAAATCAAGACAAATCTAGGGCAGTTCCACTGATTTTTTTCCTAAAATTGAGATACAAATTCAATCCCAACAGAGGGGAGCTACTGGCAAGCCCAGATGGGTGGATGTTGTATGATTCTGGCTTACACTTACTGAGCCACCTTCCCTTGTGAAGCAGCAAAGGTAGCACCAGGACTGCACAGGAGGAGAGCTGGCTCAGAAAGGCACTGGGGGGAAACAGCAGTCTGGGTCTTGGCTACTTCCACCAGGAATATTGTCTGCTGTTCATTGTCCCCTTGGTTAGTCAGATTAGAGGCAAAACTCATGCTGCTCACTATAAGCATGGTGGAACTTTGATACTAACTGAAGCACTTGTTACTCTACTACATCATGATTATCATAAATTATAAACATGAAACTAAGAAGATAATCAAGAAAACAAGATTTAGCAGGGGCTTCTGGCCCTTGTATTTAGGGGCAGACAAAGAGGTGAGCGGAGAGGTGAAAGAAGGCTTGGACTGATGTTCTTTTACTTGAAACATGAAGGTGGAAGGAGAAAAAGAACATAGTTTTGCTCATTGGAACCAGTTATGAGAAGCCTTTGCATACCATCCTCATGCACTCTGGTTTAGGCCTTAAAAACATTATATGCTCTGAGGAAAGACAAATTTATAGAGCAAACTGTGAGTATTCTGTAAATGCAAACTAGGCTCTTGATTGAACAACCAAAGCCTGACTACATTAGGTCTGGATTCATTTTACAGCAGTACCAGCAGTCAGATAATCCTGTTTCCTTCACAAACAGCAGACAGCCAGTGAGAGCCCTACTTTAACAGCCCAGGCTGTTTCTTCCTGCCTGCTTTTCCCAATGCAAAGGACAGAAATGAGTTAAATTTCTGCCTAGGGAATTCCCAGCACAGGTGTGCAGGCTGAGGGATTCATCCCCTGAGCAGCAGAGAGGGGAGCAGTGGTAGCCAGATTGAAATTTGGGTGGCTTGTTAAGTTTTATGTTCCTGACATGCCTATTTAAGTCATCAGATTGCTTTGGTTTATTAGCAGAAAGAAGTTCTCTCTGTTATTCCGCTCTTTAAACCAAGCTAGAAGCATAACTTTAAAGGTGACTGGATGAAGAGTTGATGAACAGGAATGATTAACTGCAGCAAGGTGTGAAGAAAACCTCTTCACTTTAGTCCTCCCCGACAACAGCCTTCAACAGTTAGGGGAAGACTGGTGACTGGTCTACTGCAGTAGCTCATTTCTCTGTGATGGCACAATTGAGTTATAGGCAGTAGTATGGACTCAAGTTGTTGCCAATGGAAATCACAGAATCCCAGACTAGTTTGTGTTGGAAGGGTCCTTAAAGCTCATCCAGTTCCAACCCCTGCCACGGACAGGGACACCTTCCACTGGAGCAGCTTGCTCCAAGCCGCTGTGTCCAACCTGGCCTTGAACACTGCCAGGGATGGGGCAGCCACAGCTTCTTTGGGCACCTTGTTCTATAATTGTTTCTTCTCCAGCTAACAAATATCTTTCAGCCTTGGGATGCTCCTTATTCTATGAGACACCTCTGTGGGAGCCTCCACGTGCAGGTATCTAAATAGCCTGCTTCCCATTCCATTCCTTAGGTCTAGAAGAAATAAAGTCATAATAGGTATTTGCAATATATTGAGAGAGAAATGCAAACATATAAAACCCAGGATTAAGTTTCGATAGCATCTAAGCTTTTTACTGAATGTCTCTGAATCCACATGGTTTTATAAATTTCCCCTTCCCGATGCATATCTCTTAGTTCTTTGAAGGAAAAACCCAGCTGAGAATATATGTATCATTGAATTGACCTCATCAAATTCAGCCCACAGCCTTTAGGAAGTTAAACCAGAAAGTCGTGGACCACCTGCACAGATTCTTGTTTACTATAGGAAATCTTCAGGATTTAATAACAAATGTTGTCCTGGTTTCTTTCTGAGCTTTCTGAAGCCATCCTTGCCGAGAGAAGACTGTTCAATGTGCTACATTTCAAATTAACAAGTTAATCTATAGCTTCTTGCTGAAAGTGAGGAGAAGCAATTACTGGTATGCATTAGATCACTTTAATTTCAGGTATACGTTCAGATGTATCTTCACTGGCCTGAAGAAGGACTGGGGTTTGGGCAGAGAGAGTGAACAGTGATTAGCCAAAGCAGCCCATGTTCCTTTTTGTCATGAAGTTTAATCAGTTACTCGCTTACATGACATTTTTCAAGAGCTATTCATTACTCTTAGAGGATGCCTGATTCTGGGACAGCACTGGCTGTGTTGTCTATTGCTGCTTTTGCAGGCAGGACAGTACTCATTTATGTCTCATATCCAAGAAGGTGCCATGAACCGAAGTCACAGATTCGGTAGTCTGATGCCAATACAAAAATGACTGATGTCATGTATGTCATCATGCATAAGTGATACAAATCAATTAGCAAGAGTTTTGCAATTATTCTATAGCCTGCCATGAACAACCACAATGCCCTTTGTGCAGAGCAGCATTTCTGCTGGATTTTTTTCTGTGTTCTTCCTGGCATAAATGTTTCTTTCCCAGAACTGTTATAAATCAGGTGTTGTCGATTGCTGGGATTTACCTCACTTGTAGGACGAGAGTTTGTCAAGGGTAGGGCATTAGTTCTCTCCTACCCTGGAAAAGAAGCAGAACATGCTGCTATAGCTCCATATCCCTCCTGCCTTTTCCACATCATGTCTGCAGCATTCCTCAGTGCTGCAGGGCATTTTCAGCTTCAGGTCTAAGCACTGCTGGAGTTGCCACTTCATTTGCCAGGCTGGTGACCAGACCTGCATCCTGTTATCCTCCCTGTTCCCTTCCCTCACAGCATCCTCAGAGCTCTGCAGTTTCTAATGACCTCCTACTTCTATCCTCTTTTTGGGTCCTGGGGTAAGTGAGGTAGGTGAGGTCTCAGGAAAAGTAAGAGAAATTAATGGAGAGGAAGCTCATTATAGAAAAATTAGGAACACCTAAAGTATGTGGTGAAATAGTGCACTGTGCTTTTCTAAGCATTGCAAACAGGAGGGTGACTTGTTTTCTCTTGCTGTACTCTTTTGCATAGCCATGGGCTACCTCCAGGTACAGGTTGTTTCCCATGCTTACCTACTGCTCTCTTAGCACATGTCCCACTCCTTGGACCTCATAATCAGATGTAGTTTATCTCACTGTGCCCTGCCATTACTGAAACCCACTTACCAGAGGCTGAATTTGGCCATTAGCCTGTAGATTTCTGGGTTTTCTGGCTGGGTGAAGAGTCTATCATGAAAAATAGGAATTATTTAGAAATAGGATTTTGAAAGGAAGCAGGTAGAAAGCACATATGACTGGGAGGAAACAACAGTCTATTCCAGCTGCAGTGGTTTAGTTAGTGTTTTGTATTTCTGATATTAATCATTTGGTTGCACTTGGAGCACAAAATCATTTTGAGGTGAGCACCAGAGCCGAGGTGTTGTGTGGTGCCTGCAGAAGTGCCTTAGGAGGGGAAGCAGGAATTGCTGTACCTTATAGTCACGGCATGCCCATTGGAATGACTATCTTTAAACACAGAGCTTCCTTTTCTTGCACACCCAGTATTTACTAATGCAGTTGACTCACAGAAATGGAGGTAAAGCCATGAAACTGAGGAGCTGCTTGATAGGCAGTCAGTGGAGATTCCTGGAGGAAACTGAAGTAAGTATAGAAGCAATAAGCTAATGGGAAACACGATGCCAGCTAATGAAAGGGAAAATACTGATGAGGGAGTGTGAAGGGGGATTATTACTGAAGCATTCACAGTTCTTTGCAGCGCTCCTGCTTTTACATTCAGATTACTTGACGATACGCTGACTCATGGAATTTGCAGTTCCTCTTTACCATGATAGGAAACTAGCAGGTGATTTTTTCTCTTCCTTTTTATTTCTTTTCCCAACCATTTCCAAAGGTTGGCTTTCTTTGCTTATAGTCAATGCCCTAGTTTTCAATTCAGCAGTGTAAGGCATCCATCTCCATCTTTTACCCCTGCCTGCACTGAACTGTGTGCTTTTTGATGTTGAAAAAGATCTCTCCCACCGATTGCAGCTCGTGGTTGGTAATGAGAAGTTATCGTCACCGTGCTATTCTAACATCTCAGTATGCTTTCTGTAATGTGAGAGGATTATTACTGATGCTCTGCTGGCTCTATTCATTGTTATGAATGAATTATGCTTTTGAAGCTGGGCATTAGCCTAAAAATGCCTTCAGTAACTTAAATGGGGATTATTATTACTGGTTGTGTTTATGGTTGCTCTTAAGAGCCCACCAAGAAGGGACCCTCGTTGTGCCCAGCACTGTATGGGAGATGCTATCTGCCCCAGTGAGTGTGTCTAAAAAGATATATTTAGGGTGAGGCCAGGGATAAAGCACAAAACAGAGTGATTTCACACAGCAGATACTTTTCTGCTGACAAATGTAAGAAAGACTGACATCTTTTTCCTCCTGATACTCTGGTTTGCCTGAGGAAAGGAGACCATCTCTCCCTTGTGCTATTCTGGGTATGCGTGGTGTGGGGTAGAGTCCTCCCACCAGAAATCTTAGTGTTTGCCTTTATCTGCTCCTACTGCCTGCAGTTTTGTTTGCTCTCTGTAGACTTCCCTTGGGTGTCAGAGGAGTGGTATGAGGGATAGTGGGGAAGCAAGGGCTGTGAGTGGTACCATGCCAAGTCCAGCTCTGTGTTTTTCTCTTCAAGTTTGTCACAGTCTTTTAATGCTGAATTATTGAGCATTTGAATCTGGACATGCATTTCACACAGCATAAACAGTGTTTTAGAGAAGAACATGAGGAGTTAGGTTACTCAAGGCATTGCTGTCAGGTGGCTTATGGGAAAAAGTTGTTGGGAGAAAACAACAGAAACTAATCCATGCACTTTCTCATTTGCAAAGATTCAGTTGCTGTCTTATTTCTCCCATCATAAAATTGTCTTTCTGAGTTTTCCAGGTGGATGCATCACAGGGGCTGGAATGCAGCCTGACAGGTAGAAATCAAAAGCAGCATGTCTTCGTGATGCTTTGTCAGCTGTAAATAACAAGAAACGTTTGGGGGTTTGTTCTGAAAATCCAGATGCCATCCACTATCAGCTCTCAGCTTCTGCTGCCCTGGGCAGTATGTCATGGGCAGAAAGTTTGCTGTGCTGTGTGTTTTGCTCCCACAGACATTTCATAGCATCAAAGAATAGTTTGGGTTGGAAGGAACCTTCGAAGGTCTAGTCCAACTTGGATTTGTCTGATCTGTCTGTATGGCACCTCTAAACTGGGTGTCAGCTCCTGCCTGGAATGAAATCTCTGTTGGCCTTAAAACCTGACACCCAGAGGACAACACTGAACATGTTCTGTGGCCACTGGGATGATTTGTGCTTAATCCTTAGCAATTTGGGTGGCTAACTGCATGAAGTTAAAAAGCAAACACAAACTCTCCAGAGCATTATGGGTTTGCACAGTGATGTGGATAAATAAACCCATGGTGGAGAGGATGAGAGCTGCAGCAGTCAGTCAGAGCTTGGTAGCAACCTCCCCACCCATGGTGCGTGTCATGGGTAAGCTGTCCCTTTTCCAGCCAAATGCCATTTCCAGTACAGTCTGTGAGCAACAGTCCAAATGCATGTTCCTCTGGTGAGCACATGTTTCTGTATGTATCTATATGTTTATATATGATCTGGAATTACTTAGCTTGAATATTTTAGGGTGTTTGTTTGATACAGTAATATATGTGGCAATATATAGATCTATTCATTGGAATAACAACACTCAGAGGTTTATTTAAGTATGTTCCATGCTGCAATACACTTACTCTTGTTTCCCTGGGTATTAAAAAGTGTACCATGTTTTTACTTGACAGCCCACTTCATAATACATGATAGGAGCAATATTTTACCAACTGAATATTGTACAGTTCTAATTTCTTCTGTCTCCATTCCTCTTTCTTTTACCCATCTGAGCTCAAATACCCAAAGGAACAGATTCACCACGGGACTCTCTGCTCTTACTGTGCTTAAGATAGATTGCATTCAATATTCAGTAAGCTCTTTGTATTTTAAATCCAAAAGACACCTCTTTAGAGATGTAACAGAAGTTCTTAATGAAATACAGCAGGCAAAAACGGGAGAAAACCCAACAAAATGCAGGTTAGTGCCACGCAATTTCTCCAAATAAAGATCATTAAAGTTTCCGACAAGGCTTTGATGCTGAAACGTTGCTTCGCTCGTAGCAAACACCCAAGTGAAGCAAATACTCGACCTATCTGACAGGCCATGAATGCTTCCATTAGCGTGGTATAATTCTAATGCATTTAGCATGTATGTTTAATGCTAAATGCATTAGCACTTCATGTCAGGAGCTTCAGACCCTCTAGAGTCAAGGGGTTAACACAAATTAAGAACTGCAAGGGAGATTTGTCACTCTTTATAGCTTTGTGTTAGAAGTCCTAATTTCATTACTGAAGCTCGTTCTGCAAGGAAAGAGTATTATTTTTGTGTTAGGCTCTTCTTCTTTCTTTTGCAAGTAAAGCCCAATTAACCTGCTGGCATTTGCTGCCACAGGAACACCTCCTGAGAAGCCCCACTGTAACATCATGTAAATATATGGTAATACAGTAAAACCTGCAGAATATGTTAGCTAAGGAAATTTAATTAACAAATTTAAAGTTTAATTAACAGATTAACATTATAAAATCAAGTCTGTCATGGACACCTATGGGTAAAGGTGGGGTTTTGTTTATCCTCTCTAAATCAGAACTTTTTGGAGTTCAGTGGTATGAGAGAGCAAGGCCAGCATATGAAATACAGCAACCCAAGCTACAGGAAGTTTGCAGCATAGAGAGAAGGTTAAGTAGCCCTTAATCTTTCCACTTGACCTTACCCCTCTTGGTGTTTCAGCTTAGCACAGCTGTGTAGTGACTGGGGATCAGCCCAGGTGAAAAATAACATGAGGGGAAACTGGTCCAACAGAGGAGCTGGTTTAGAGGCTCGCATGAGCACAGAGGGATGGGCATCAGGTTTGCCATATTGCTGATGATTGCTTAACTGCACAGAGCTTGCTTCATTATTCAGTGTGCAATGAGGAGGATGCACTTGATCTCCCTTCCAGCACTGCAAAGTGACAGTGCTTCATGGCCTTAATAGTAATTTCTTCTAGCAGTAGTAGTGTTAAAGTCAATGGGACTACAAACAGAGCATAAAGAATATGCCAGACTCTGTAGGGTCAGGATGAAGAGCTGTTATGTTGATTGACCTCAGGAAAAAATTATTTTGAAGGGTTTTTTAAATGATTTTAATTAAAACATGTATTTAGATGAGTGGAATTTATGCTAATGGGCACTTGTACGTCACCCTCATTCTTGAAAAAGTTTTAGAGATCTTCAGATCTTTAGCTCCTCACAGTGTATCAGTGAGATGATGTTTCACTCTTTCCCGTGGAAAGGCAGTAAAGGGAAGGTTTGCTCACTCATTGCTGGTGTGATAGCACCCAAGTGCACCAGCAGGTCCTAAGTGCCCTGACCAGGGGCCTCCCTGCAAGCACCTGCTGCCCTGGGCTCACAGGACTCACTGGATGGTTTGTGTTGGAAGGAACCTTAAAGCTCATCCAGTTCCAACCCCCTGCCACAGGCAGGGACACCTTCCACTAGAGCAGCTTGCTCCAAGACCCATTCAACCTGGTCTTGAGCACTGCCAGGAATGGGGCAGCCACAGCTTCTCTGGGCACCCTGTGCCAGCGCCTCGACACCCTCGCAGGGAAGACTTCTTTTGCTAACATCTCATCTAAATCTCCCCTCCTTCCATTTAAATCCACCCTCTTTCAGTTGGGCTCCGTTCTGGCTTATCCCTGGTCCTCACTGAGCCGTGCTGGAGGGTACATGGCAGGAAAGGAGGCTTTGCCTCTCACGTGGTTCTGTTCTGAGGCCTTTGCTCTGTTTTCCTTGAGGCCAAGCTCTTCTCCTTGGTACTTTGCCTTACTTAGAGTGTTATGCTACTGATAGCAGCTAGATGCGTGGGTATACTTTATGCAGCATACCGTGACTCATAGCTTGTGAGCCATGTCCAACCTGAGGAATATTTCTATGTGATTTGCTACCTTTTCCCTAAAGAAGGAGTAAATACTGCTGTGAGAGGAGACATCTCCTCTTGCACCCTTCGTCTGCCTTTAACATCTCCTGCTGAGATCCGGAGGTGGATCTCAGAGGGTCTGATCCTACTCTTGTCACTCCGTGAAGGATTGCCTCAGGATCCCAGGAACTTGCTTCTTTCTGTCACTACATCACATCCTTACCACAGTGTCTCCCAGCTTCAGTCTGGGTTCTCTACCGCACACATGCACCGTAACAAGACTGGAGCTGTAACTGTGGCTTCAGAGGGGACCAAGCATTCATCTTGCTAACTAAAAGGATAACCAATGTATTTCCCTTCCCATTCCAGGCATGCTGGGATTCTAAACCTTTCAAAGCATTCTTAACATCTGCCTCTTTCAATAAGCATGCACTGCTGCTAGCTTGCCAATGTATTCCTGGGGTTATGGCTACAAGAACAGGTTACTACGCAGAAAGATGGAGAAGAGTTATACTACAAGGTAAGAGCCAGCTGTGGAGCAGCTAATGCGCTGTAGAGCTGTACTCCTTTACCCTGCAGCAGTGTTCTCATGTAGCCATACCCTAGCACTAGCCTCATTAACCCTGCCATGTCCTCAGAGCACCTTGCTACCAAATGAGAAGCTCCAACATTTTCTGTGTTAGGAAAAGCTTAAAGAGTTTTTCCTACACCTTGTCCTTAAAATCAGCCATTTGGTCCATTATAAGCTACATGCTGGACAACACACTGCTAAAATGCCTATGACCTAATATGTACTGATCACAGAATCATAGAATAGTTAGGGTTGGAAAGGACCTTAAGATCATCCAGTTCCAACCCCCTAAACTGACTATATGCATGTAAGCATTGAGCATTCCTCTGCTTATCTTAAACTGATTGCAAGGTATCATTTTTAATTAAGGGGAAAATCCAGTTAAAAGTATGTTCCAGGGAGGAAATCAGCACATGTCTACTGTTAAAGCATGCCTTGATTTTAATATTTTTGGCTTTCATTTCACAAAGTGTTAGATAAGTGGATAAGCAACAGAAATTATATGATGAGGTTGTCTGTGTTCTGCATTTGTGTTTGGGTTGTAATTCCAAATGAGAAAGAGTCCTGTGGTTTGTCATACACCTTGTGCTGAGTATCATGGTGTATTCTTTTTATGAGACTTTTTATAAGGGCACGTAGGGATAGGAGAAGGGGGAATGGCTTTAAGCTGAAAGGGGGTAGATTTGGATTTGATATTAGGCAGAAGCTCTTCCCTATGAGGATGCTGAGGCGCTGGCCCCTGGCAGTGTTCAAGGCCAGTTTGGGCACAGGGGATTTGAGCAACCTGCTCTAGTGGAAGGTGTCCCTGCCTGTGGCAGGGGGTCAGACCTGGATGAGCTTTAAGGTCCCTTCAGCCCAAACCAGTCTGGGATTCTTAGAGTCTGATTTAGTTGATTTTGGATGAGGTGGAAATTAATTAACAGATGCCAACATTCCCACTGCACGTGGCCTTTGGAAGTGCTAGAGCTCTTCCTTAGCTGGCCAGCAACCGCGATCACTGCTTTCACTCTGTTTCTTCTTGGGCCTTGGGTTTTATTTCAGACTAACCTTGGCTCTCTCTCCATTCCCCTGCTATCCAGCTCTGGCTGTTAGCCTGCCCTGCTGATGCCTTGACTGGAGTGATCCAGACTAGCTCTCTGTGCTCTTTAAACTAAGACCTTTTCTTCCTTGTACATCCTTGGTTTAGCACTCCTTGAAACTGAAGAGAGTGATAAATTGAGCTCAGGCTGTACCCTGGGAAGAATTACAGCTGTCTGAAGAGCCAGGCATGCAGGCAGAGTGTTTTCCTCTCTCCTTTGCCATTTTGAAGTGACATTTGCTTGATGTAAGCACTTATATTAAAATCATGCATCTCAGTAACCCTTGTTTATTAATCTATGCAGTGTTTGCAAGCTTCAATTGTAATACATTTTACTGTGGCTTTGGCACAGTCTTCCTTGTATTTGCTGAAATATTTGAACATTTTTGAAGAAAAAAGGCAAAAAGATAACCTATCAAACGTGGTAAAATTCCCAACTTCTTGGATGCTGTACCAGCTCTATAAATAGCCCTCTGTATCTCAGGGATTTTTAATCTGTGACCTCCCCAGTATAAATTTCAGTAGACAGATCTAGATCTCAACACAAAACCAAATTGCTTGCTGTTTATAAAATGCATATATTTGTGTTGGAAAGAAGTGTAATGGATGTAATCCAGTAACACTACTGTTGTCAGGATTGCTTTCTTTTGGCTTATTGAAATTCCATATACATTTAAAACGGATTTATAACTGCCTATTTCTATACCCAAGCCAAGTCTGGTATTTCACTAGCTTTTTCACTGTGCTTTTAATAGTTAAGGCTTCCACTAGAGCAGCTTGCTCCAAGCCCCTGTGTCCAACCTGGCCTTGAACACTGCCAGGGATGGGGCAGCCACAGCTTCTCTGGGCACCCTGTGCCAGCGCCTCAGCACTCTCATGGGGAAGAACTTCTTAATATCTATACTATCATGCTTGTTTTCTGTTTACTGAAAACAGGACCTCTTTATTTTGAAGGTTTTCATTTTTAGTATTTTCAGTTAAAAATGTGCCTACTTGGTTCTGTCAGTGCCACAGTTGCCATTTATCAAAAATACATATAGATTGAATGGAAATTTACATGTATAGATTAATGGAGACTCTCATTTCTTTGTATTACAGCAAATATTCTACCTCTAGAACCTTAGCTTATTGGATGGCCAAGAAAAAAATAAGTTATCTGTGACTTAAGTGGTTATTGCCCATACTGTCACACCTATCAGAGATGCATGTGCTTGGTGTTGCCAGCTCTTCCAGGGGTGCCTCCCTCATGGGCTGCTTGGTCCTGCTGGTCCCTGCTGGAGTTCTTGGGTGCTGATGTTTGTCCAAGGACTAATAGTGGGCACCAGACTTCCTTAGGCTTGTCCAGGCATTCAGCTCAGTTTGAAAGTGGCTTAACAAACCTTTGTTCAAGTCCCTGTGATAAAGAGCAAACATAACCCTAGGGACTTGAGATCAGGCAGATGGAAAGGAGTTTAACCCTAAGCCAGCTCCAGCTAGAGTTCCTCTTTATACAGCCTAATCCTCTTATGCATCCACCTATTTCTTATCTCACTAAGTGGTTGAATGTTTTATTTATTTGCCAAGTGTGCATGCAGGCTTCATTTATATTGCATGTGCTGTGTGTCCAATGCATGCTATGTGTCTTCATAGATTGCAGTTTTTCATTTCTCAGTCTGTATCTCTTCATCCACACAACATCACAGTGACTTATACAGAGCTTGTTAGTCCTTGGATAGGTGATGTTCGCCATGTTATCCTGTCCTGAAGCTGCTGATCAGTCACTCTTAACCTCCTTTTATTTTCCTCCAGCTGCACAGCTCCCATGGTTAGACTGGATATTCTTCCTAGAATTGTTCTAACCATGCGAGGAATGACCCAAAGTAATGGCTGGGACTGTTTCCTTCCCTGTTTTCAATAACCTGTTAGCAGCATGTGCACCTTTGCATGACACCACTCCTTCGGGGGTCAAGGCCTCACTGGTGTCTTCCACGTTCATCCAGCATCAGCTTGGGTGAATTCCTGCTTTGTGCAATCACTCAGCAGAGAAGTTAGTACATTCTGGCAGAGCAGAACCTCATGGGCAGTAATCACACCCAGCATCTGTAAATTACTTTGCAAACCACGTTGAAAGGGGCTAAAGAAGTACCTCCCCAGAGATTATTAATGCATAGCAAATAAAGTGAGATTTTGAATGCTAAATAACTAAACAAAACCCTAAGACAGATATTAAAGCTATTCTAGAGAGGCTATAAATCAGTTGCAGCCAATAGGTTAGAACAGAGTGTGGAAGTGCTGGAAGCAGAGTTGTCACCAGGGTGGCTGTAGCAACCTTAATTCCTGCCTGCAGAAGAAGCTTTGATCACAGCTGTCACTGGAGCACTAATTTCTTAAAAAAAGAGTTAAAAGCCAGTAAAAAGTTTAAAAAAAAAAAAGAGAAGAATAGAGGTTTATGACTTTGAAAACTTGTTTCAAACGCTGAGTTTCGTTCTTGGTGAAATGTATTTTAATGAAAGTAGCAAGGCCCCCAAGAGTTTGAATCTGTAAGTTGATTTCATCCTTTTCTTCTTGCTTACCTGTCGACCTCATTTCATCAGCTATCTAAATGTGATATTTCTTTAATTAGGGAACAGTGACTAACATCAGGGAACGGCAACTGCTAGGGTTGTATTTCCTAGTGCTGCAAATCAGGTCCAGTACTTGGATACAGCAAAGAAATCCTGCTTATCAGGTGGGTACTTACCACTGACCTGAATTAAAACATTAGGGTAAGCTTTTAAGGTAATCTGTCATTCACTGCACTGTGGTTCTTGGAGTGCACAAAGCGGATTTCCTTAGTGTGAAACTAAGTCAGAAAAGATGCTCCAGGAGTGCACCTAATGGACATTTAGCCCACTCAAAACAAACTGGGGCTAGTCTGAAATGACTCCCTCAAAACGCAGGGCCTGCAGCACAGCTGCTGTCATCTACAGATCTGCTCTTATCACACTGAGGTAGCTTGTGATTCTCATGTTCCATGCTTTGCCTTTACACTCCACTGGGTAAAGAAGATGTTAAGATTGTGGGATATTTGTTTGTGAAGTATAGGCTATGAACCTATGAGGTTTTTATGGCATTTCAGCCCCATGCTGAAAGGGAACATGAAGGCTTGAAGTTAGAGAAGAGGGAGGTGAATAGGTTGTGTTTATTGCTCGCTCTGCTGGCCCCAGAGAAGTCCAAAGCATCACAACTGAAGTCAGAAAATTCCCGCTGTGAGGAGCTTAGGGTTGTATTTATTTCTTCACTTTGAAGTAGAGTGAAATGATTTAAGAGTTGGCTGTGAAAGTACACACAGACTTAAAGATAGATATAAAGAAATCATTCTGACACTACTGCTTGCTAAGGAGAACTGGGAGCTAGGAGTGAGTGCTTTAAGGGATCCTGTAAAGTGACGTTTGGTTTAGAAGCTGTTCTTCAAACTATGCTGCATTTTTGCCAAGGCCCTGCAGAAGGAAGAGTGTAGTCATCATAAATGAGACCTTGGTGGAATAATAGCAAATCAAGGGATCAGCTTTGGTTTTAACTGCTTCTTCTAGATACAAACCACCTACAGCTGTGTGTGGAATTACACCATTGCTTGTGTGACATTTGTGTGGTAATAGTGATAAACTAGATGATGAGCATTATCTATCCCTAGCCATTCTATGGTTCTATGTTGCTCCACAGAAGCATCTAGAGAGAAAGTGATAATTCACCTATAGGAAAGAACTTTGTTAGGAGCATGGAGGAATCAGACTGACTTCTGATCTGACTTGATGTAACTATGCAGCCTCACTTATAGAATCATAGAATCATTGAATAGTTAGGGTTGGAAAGGACCTTAAGATCATCCAGTTCCAACCCCCGTGACATGGGCAGGGACACCTCACACTAAACCATATCACCCAAGGCTCTGTCCAACCCGGCCTTGAACACTGCCAGGGATGGAGCATTCACAACCTCCCTGGGCAACCCATTCCAGTGCCTCACCACCCTTACGGTAAAGAACTTCTTCCTTCTATCCAATCTAAACTTCCCCTGTTTAAGTTTTAACCCGTTACCCCTTGTCCTATCACTACAGTCCCTAATGAAGAGTCCCTCCCCAGCATCCCTATAGGCCCCCTTCAGATACTGGAAGGCTGATCTGAGGTCTCCACTTCTTGTGATGCTGCAGCCAATATGTCTGTACGGGCAGGTATCTGTTGTCTGCTAATTCCCTGAGGTAGGTGGCCATGACTCAGTGGTGCTTGCTGTGGACACAAGGCCACAAGCAACCCCTATACCAGTAAGTCCTGTCTCTCCTCTGCGGGCTTGTTGCATCACTGATATGCATCTTTGGGGCTGGTCTGCCTTTCTGGGCTTGGAGTGCAGGAAACACTGTCCACATCTGGGAGTGTGCACATGGAGGAGCCAAACTGGAACCCAGCCTTGAGTTAGAGGCTGATCTGATCCTGCCTTAGTCTGATATATTAATGTAAATGCAGGAAGTGGGAAGAAATTCTTGTTATATCTTTGGTAACAATTTGCTACTGGATCAGAGACTGGGTTTATTTTGAAGCTTTGCTCATCCCTGTTGAATTGCAGCTGAGCATCACACTGAAAAAGAGTTGACTGTGTTTGTTAACTGAGCTAGAAATACATGGAACAAAATAGAGAATCACTTGCATTTATCAATGTTGGATTCACATTGATTGGCTCTTGACAGTATGTTAGAATAAGGAAAGGAATGTTTGGACATAGTGAAATCTCTATAAATAGAATGAATGGTATAAACCAAGAAACTACATGGGAGAAGGGCACAAATGTGTGCTGGTGGTTAACCAAAGTTCTTTGTACTTGGAGGTAAGGAAGGGTTCAAGGGAAAGAAGACCTGTATGGGTTGGTTTTGTATCCAGTACTTACGATTTGTCGTGGGGTTTCTGTTTGTTTTACCATTCTCAAATGATAATGATGAGAGGTATTGGATATGTTGTTTTGAACTGAGATTTCAAAGTCTGCAAAGGAATTTTCTCCTGGATATTGTCTTGAGTTCAGGACAGTGTAACATTCCGGCTAATGTGTGAAGTGTTTTATCTCTTATCAGGATGTCAGACCTACTAAAGCAAGCACATATCTTCTGGATTTGAATATGTGTGAATCCTAGATAATGTAACAAGGAGAATCCATCTTATGTGACATCTCATTTCTGCCTTTCACTTAGTTAAAGCCAATAATAGGCTGAATAAGGAGCAGATGTGAGCTCAGATATGCTGGGTAAGTGCTTATAGTGCTTATTCAGTGGTACCAGTAGCGTGAAAGAAAGCTGTGAAAGATCTTCTGAATGACACTCATGCAGGTTAGCTGCTATCATATCCTGATATCCTATCACCAGAACAGGACTGGGAGCAGAACAGCTTTTCTGTCCTTGAAGACTTGAGAATCTCAGACTTCCAGTGCTGCTGCGCGATTGGTGCTGAAGGGTTTTCTTTGCTGTGTGTATGAAACAGAAAAAACTCAGCTAAATTCCTAGAGACTTGGAACCTCCCATTGCTGTCCCAGAATAGGAAATATCCTGGTGGACTGTTGGGATAACGGAATTCCTTTGTATTTAATTTCTGTTTTACTGTTGGGGAGGGATGGGACACAAAGCTTCTGCCTTCACAATATCTGCTATTGTCGGAACCACTCTGGTGGTTGATTTGCAAAGGGTAAAACCACTGAACTGGAGAACTGAGTGGCAGAGATGTGTAACATTAATCTCTTCCTCAGTGTATCACCATCCACAGTCGCTATATGCAGCGTGGCTGATGCTTTAAAAGGACACTCTGGGCAATCATGTATTATGCTGCCACAACCACAACTCATAATACAGCTCCATGCCTTACAGCTACTTTCTTATGTCTTGCATATGTTTCTGTACTGTAAATACAGGCTGGAAGATGCATACTGGGAGGAGAAGGAAGTGAAATTTTTCTCTGAGAAGTCTCTTAATATTTGCTTGAACAAAGAGGTTCAGCAAACACCAAGAAAGGGAAATTGCCTTTCCTCTGAGGATTACAGAAGTCAGCATTTGTTTAAGCAATCCATCGTTCCACACCGTAAAACCCCAGTGTCTTTCAATCGAAATGAATGGGAAATGACAGGTTTGCATTTTAGGATGTACTACTCTGATGCCTACCTGCTGTTACAGAAGTACAGACATGACTGCATCTCCAGTGGTGAATCCTGCCCTTCTTTTTAAAAACTATTGAGGAGTGAATTTTCTCATATCTAAAATACTGGAACTGTTACCTTACAGCCCTCTGAAACATCAAATACGTATGATCAGGGCTTGGTCCTTAAGCATCTTGTAGGAGCAGGTGAGTGACCTTTATCACAGGGCATAAGTGGTGATCCCCAAGCCAGGTGATCATTGGTACCAGTGACTCCAAGCTTGACTGGAACTATTGCAGCTGGGCAAAAGGATTTTCCTGAGGTGCCAGAACAGGGAGCAGATACTGACACCAAAGCCCCCCGATTAGAGAGTACCTCAGCAGTCCCTGTCCCTGCTGTGGGCTCGGAAAGAGGCTTCTGGCTGATGGATGTTCTTTCTGTCTTGGAGGAGGAATAGGAGCTGGAATCATAACTGACACTGCCCTGAGAGGGATGCTGGACTATGTGGCTTTCTAAGGTCCCTTCCAGCAAGAACTGTGCTACATCCCAGTAAAATTAAATCCTTTGGTGATCTTGCCTGGGAGCCTCTTCTCCTCCTGTGACATTTTTCCTTGTGCAGGTGTGGACGTTAGAAGTTACTGTAGGAACAGTTTCTGTGTTAATCTGAAGATCTGCTCCTGCTCAAGATAGTCAGCATTTCTTTATGTATCATTATCCTAGATGAGATGCAGAGCACAACTGAACCTCTGCTCTGCCCTAACAGATCACTTGGGTTTCTGATCCTGAAATCCAGAACATGCTGAGTTCACATTACCCTGCTCCTGTGAATATACATTAAGACTGTATTGCATGTGAAGAAGCACCATGCTCTTGGTTTTTCTTTAGGGTTTTCATTGCAGTTGGCTTGCTGCTGAATAGCTCTTCCTGGTTTTTTGGTTCAAGCCTGGGAGGGGGGAATTATTTGGTAAGTTTAGCAATAGCTGTGTAAGCTTGATTTTACTTAGCTGTGTTATTTCTTTCTTATGGCTGTTGCAGTCTCCTGCCATCTGGGGGCTGCTGGACCTGCTTCAATAAATCCCATTCTCTTTTCCTGTTGCTCTGAGGATTTGCAAAAGGAAGGGAAGCAGGATGGGTTATGAAGTGGGCTACAAGCTGTGGAAGGAACACTAGATGTATTTTACTTGTTTGTGCTTATGTAAAGCTGTTGTCAGTCGCCAGAAAGGACAACCAAGGAAGAAATTGGTGGCTAAGGAATTCTTATTCGACAAGTTGATACAAGGTGAAGAGGGAGCTGCTAACCCAGCCTTGCTGCTTTGCCTGTAGCAGAGCGTTGTTGCTGACCTTTATGAATGTGTGT
The DNA here is from genome assembly GCF_028554395.1 of Pezoporus wallicus. NCBI lineage: Eukaryota > Metazoa > Chordata > Aves > Psittaciformes > Psittacidae > Pezoporus > Pezoporus wallicus. Next base: position 1,254,733 of record NW_026638088.1, on the reverse strand, counting down.
GTGCTCTTGGGTGGATCAAATCATTGTCAGAAACCCTCCTTGAAAGTACAAAGTAGTGCCCACCACAAATGCCGCCTTCTGGACATGCAGCCGTCAGAAGCTGCATTGCAGACAAGCTCCCAGGAGACCCACTTGCATGCTATGGCCATATGCTTCTGGAAAATCCTTGCAGCAGAGTTCTTCCTTGTACAAATGACCTCTTTCACTTACACATTCCATCTGTGGTCTCTGTAAAGACTTTGGAAAGTGTTTGCACATTTCTTAGGAGTCCTTATTTATAACTTTCTGTGTGAAGCTTCAGTGCTTTGTACAGCAATTTTCCTTCCCAAGAGAAGTTGAATGACTCAGACCAGCAGCCTCTTATTATTCCAGCATCTGTATTTATGTGCTGGAAGATGTGTGTGATGCAACATCTCATTTTACTTTGCTTTTTGTTTTATATACTTGTTTTCACTTAGCACATTGCTCATTCCTCCCTTGCTACAAATACACCACTGATGTAAATTGCCTCAGACCAGTTTCTACTTTCTCTGCTCTTTTGCCCTGGCTGATGGTCCTGTTCAAGTAGTTTGTTGGCCTCAGGGTCACCTTTGGTCTATCTGGCACATCACCCTTCTCTCAGCAATTCTCAGTTTAGGAATTACCATGTTTAATAATAGTGGTTTTGAGATTCAGCGTTGTCAACTCTGACTGTTCCCTTGACCTCCTCATTTTCCTGGGAAGTTACTGTGATAGCTCTATAATGGCAGAATATGTTAAAAGAAATGCTGTGGCATTCATTACTCTTCCTACGAACCTTCATTTGTAAATGTTGGTTAATGGTAATGTAGCTGCTGACCAATATGCTCTCAGTTAGCATATGTCATGCATGCAAAATAGATGTGTCTTTCTTGCTTCACTGCAAAATAACTTCCTATTACTACTAGCACAGGAGTGAGAAACAAGCTGTCCCGTCCCCCCTTAAAGTAATAATCCATTTAATGTGCAGATGGATTAGTACAAGTGGTTGGGCTAAAGGAATCTTTTTGTAAGAAGAAATAACCACATTAGGTACCTAATTAGCTTTTGCTTTTAATGAGTTTAATCCCAGGGTTTAGTCTTTTGGGGCCTTTATAAAGAAGCATGGGTATTCCAGGCATTCTGTTAGTGCTCTTACAACCTTTTGACTCGGTGCTGATGCCTTCTGAGAGAGCTAGAATTAACGTGGCTTCAGCTTCAGTAGGTCCGCAAGAATGATAAACACCAGAGTCTGGTCACATCAGATGTACTTATTCCTAATGGGAAATACTGTCTGGATGGCAGTGAGTGGTTTTACATGTGATGACAGGGTCAGATCCCAGACACAAGTTTTCTGGTAGGCTTTGTGGTTCTCTTTGGAGCAATTAGTTAACTAACTGAACTAACCGTTTTTATTCAGAAATAGCTACACATTACACAATAACTCTAAAATCACAGAATCCCAGACTGGTTTGGGTTGGAAGAGACCTCAAAGCTCATCCAGTTCCAACCCCCTGCCATGGACAGGGACACCTTCCATTAGAGGAGGCTGCTCCAAGCCCCTGTGTCCAACCTGGCCTTGAACACTGCCAGGGATGGGGCAGCCACAGCTTCTCTGGGCACCTTGTGCCAGCGCCTCAGCACCCTCACAGGGAAGAATTCCCTCCTGATATCTAATCTAAGCCTCCTCTCTTTCAGTTTAAAGCTAGTTCTCTTGTCTTGTCCCAACGTCCCCTTGTAAAAAGTCCTTTTCCAGATTTCTTGTAGGCCTCTTTAGGTACTAGAAGATGCTTCCAGAAATCTTCAGAGCATCAGAATTGTGTAACCTTGTATTTGGACCTCTAATATTACTCAACGTGTCTTTTGTTCAGTGATAGGGAAGTAAACACTGTGCAGAGTTGAGCTTCTGTTGCCTACCCAGCACTTGCATGTGACAAGCAATGGGATCTTAATCCTTTTGCCCTTTGTGTGTTCCCAGTTACACTGGGATCATCTACAAGCAGGTGCCACTGTGCACGTAGGGCCAGACCATCAGTAACTGATCCCAACTCCAAAGACACCTGCAGGCAGTCTATTTATAAATCTAGTCCATATTGAGCAAAGTCCTTAGGGATAAAAGAGCTTTATATATGTAAAACATTCATTTTCTGTCTAAGTGGGGTAAAGCTGTCTTCATCTCAAAGGATGAAAAACCTGGGAGTGTTCATGGAATTGAGCCCATCTTTAATGATTGTATCAGCAGAGTTGCCAGGCTGCTATTTGATTATCTCCAAACAGCATAGTGCTGCATTACCACCTCTCCCACATGGATCACTTATCCATGCCTTTTGCAACACCCTGGTTGAATTAATTCGACTATCCCTGGAGTGCTTCCAACATTCACTGGTAACAACCCATTGAAAAGTTTCCCTTCCAGGATTTTAACTCAGTCTTTACATGTTTTGCTCATCCTGGGCTATATTGTGCTGACTTAGGGGTGCAGGATAACGGAAAAGCTGTATCTCAATTCGCAGCCTGTGGGCTAAGGCAGTTTTAATCTCAACAGACTTATGGTTGTGACCAAAGTGGGTTTGGTGGCCCTGCCCTCATCTCTAGTGGATGTTTATCTGCAATACAAACCAGCGACATGGATTGTAGTGGTTCATGGTGATTGGCAGTCCTCTCCTATATGAGACCCAAGGAAGGGCTACCTGAGGGTGCTAAAGGGCAAGCTGAGGTGTGGCAAAAGCTTGATTTCTGAGCACACCTCGTTTGGTTCCACTCAGACTTGCAGCAAGCCATTATTAGGAATGTTGCCATTATTAGCAGTTGCCAGTCTATTAAAGAGAGCCGAAACAAGAAAAATGCCACTGGTATATGTACTGTGCACACCATGGTGCTGGGCTGATTCTTATAAAGGTAAAGCACTACTTCCACCTTCAAACTGTTCATATTATCATCTCTGTACCTCCAGAAGTCAGTGCAGGCTGTTAACTTGCAGAAAGACTTATTATGGCTGTGGCTAGGTTAAATTCTAGCCTGCATTCAGGTAACTTATGCAATTTGTTATTACCATTCTAAACTGTGTGGCTCTACTTATAGCTAATATGACCTGAAGGCAGTGCACCTATGAGGAAAACCTTCCTTGCTTTCCGAAGGAGCGAAGCCAAACCCCAGCTTTTCATCAGAACACATCTTACTTCAGGAAGGCTGGATGAGATCCAGTTTCAAACTTTACGGATAATGCTCCTGTCTGATGTCTCATTTGTACCTCTGCCACTTCTGCTGGCAGATAATCAGAGCATCAGATCTGAAAGAGCTTCTGACCCAATAAATGCATGAATTATTTAAGACATGAGTTAATTTTCTTTGGGAACTGTAACAGATTTGAACATGATACCAGCAGAGAGGGCTGTTTTCTGGAATTCCTTTCAAGTATCTTTTAAACATCTTTAATATATTTGCATTATGGTCAATTAAAAGGAGCTGAAACAATGCTAATAGTGGATTTCTTATTACTAATGCTTTTAAAATGCCTAGATTTGCGCTTCATGCTTGAGGGTATAACCCCACCTCTAACTAATGAGAGCTAAGAAGCAGCTTCCCTATGGGCAGATTATTCCATAACTGCTGTACGGCTGCTGGCTTGCCTCCCCAACTAAGGAAGGGCAAACATCTTGCCAAAGTCTCTTCCAACCTCTCCCCTTAGGGCATTGTTTATTAATTCAGATAAAAACCTCTGAGAGTAATGTGAAACAAAGCTGTTCCTTGAACACCACAGCCTTTGTTCTGTGCCCTCTATCGCTCTTCTGCAGGGCTACTTGTAGAGGAAAACTCCTCAGTGCATGTTCATCTTCCTCTCTCTAGGTCTTATTTGAGCATCAACCATTCCCTCTCCATCTGGATCTCATAGCTGCATGCATTGGTCTTGGTTAAAGTGGGCAGAACCCTGGATAGGCAGCCCCTCCATCTGGGCTAGTACACCGATTTTAATGTTTCTTCTTAAATTAGCAGTTATAATAATGAAATGAATACCGTAATAAGGACACAAAACCGCTTCTGGGATGCTTCAGCAAGCCCTGGGAGACATGGTTGCTTACCCAAAGGTTCATTCAGATCCCCTGTCACCCTTGACTGTGACAACAGTCTTGGGTGGTCCAGCACAGTGTCTTATGAGAGCAGCTCTCTGAAAACGCAATGAGATGACTTTGAAACAGCGTTGGAAAGTCTCCCCTTGCGTTGGACGGCACAACCAAGACTAGCAAGTGACAGATCTGCAGCCTCCTCCAGTGCAACGCTCTGGTCCAGCCACCAGTGTGCAATGTGTGCAGTGAGAGAAGGTGGCAGAAATACCTCTTCGAACCCAGAAATACACACACAGTGCATAGAAATCTATTTTTATACCATTCCTTTTTGGCAAGTATAGTTTGATATGCAGCTTATCTCCAGCCAGGGATCACATTTATGGCAGGCACGTCTGAAATTATCAGGAAAAAGAAATACAGCACATTCTAATTGGATCATATAAATCACTGAAATTATTTATAAGGGCTGTTTCAAACCTCTGCTCTGAAAAATCTTTACAGACTGCTTGTGATTTAGCGTCAACACAACTGAGATGCAGAGGGGACATTAAGGGCTTCTCATTTTTTATTTCTATTTTGGAAAACATAAAGAAGTCGATAACTGGCTCTTTAATAGTGCTGGAACTGTTGGGGTTTAACCTTATTTCAAAGCATGTTTGAATACAGAGAGCAATTCAAAAATTCTTGGGAGCAGCAGTTTTAGTAGCTGCCATAGCAACAAGTACAGGATCCAAGCCCTTTCTCCCTTTCTCCCCCTTGGGGACTAGGAAATCCCTGAAAGGACACTGTCTGTCCACACTGAGATACAGTTGTGCTAACGCTGCTCACATTAGGACAGGTCTCCAGGAGAGCACTCCATTTAAAACCATTTAGAAGACAGGGAGGCATCATTCATTAAGTGATGGTGGTACTGAGAATAGGGAGAAACTTTGAGAAATGAAACGTTAGGTGCATCATAATACTATTTGTGTAGTTCATTAAATAGTCTGCATATGTTCTACTGTTTTCTAGTTTCTTCTCTGTACAGGGAACACCTTTCCTATGAAGACAGGCTGAGAGAGCTGGGCTGGTTCAGCCTGGAGAAGAGAAGGCTTCTTAAGGGGAGACCTTAGAGCAGCTCCAGAGCCTGAAGGGGCTGCAGGAAACCCAGAGAGGGGCTTTGGTCAAGGGCCTGTAGGGACAGGCCAAGGGGAATGGCTTTAGGCTGCCAGAGGGGAGACTGAGATGAGCTCTTAGGCAGAAGCTCTTCCCTGTGAGGGTGCTGAGGCGCTGGCACAGGGTGCCCAGAGAAGCTGTGGCTGCCCCATCCCTGGCAGTGTTCAAGGCCAGGTTGGACACAGGGGCTTGGAGCAAGCTGCTCTAGTGGAAGGTGTCCCTGCCCGTGGCAGGGGTTGGAACTGGTGAGCTTCAAGATCCCTTCCAATCCAAACCGGTCTGAGATTATATGATTTTCTGTTGTTTGGCAGCCTTCATCTCTATTACATTATCTGTGCTAAGAAGTCTTACCTTATTAATGCTGTCACTGCCATTGTTGCTTTGTCTCTATGATAATTCAGGGTAAGACTAAGGACAGAGGTCTGAACAAGCTGCATACATTTGGAAAGGAGAGAGTTAGAGATGGTCTTCTGCTTCTGGGACCTCTGAACTTCTCTGAGGTTTTGGAAGCTTGGATTTAAGAGATGTCCTTATCTTAACAATAGACCAAGTCAGAACCCTGGATCTTAATTAACACTTCTGCATTTAGAATTACTTTTCTGCACACAATAGAGCTGATTATTACTGAAAGTCTCTTCAAAGAAGTTAAATTAATCTGATAAATCAATGTGGCCAATGCAGAGAAGTCTGGTGGAGCATTTTCAAGCTGTACCAGGATCTGTCAAAAAGAGTAATGAGCATCAAATACTCAAAAGTACACGTTTTCAGGGTGGGGAGGAGTAAGATAAATGACACACATAAACACATAAAAGGAGGCAAATATGACATTAAACTGGGTCAGCAGAAGCAAACTTGTAGATGCTAACAGGGAATGCTGGATCTGTTTTGACTGACAACTCCAAGAGCAGATGGCAAAGAAGCGAAAATGATGTATGGGAGCACTGGGGTGACACTGGTGCTCCTTCAGATGTATCCAGCTCAATAATAATAATAATGATCCTGCTGTGAATGAAATTTCATTCCCTGTCATATCCAAGTGAGTAGCAGCACACTAAAGATAGCTTGGTAGTAAACTCATCATGAAACTGGAGAAATGTGAAGACCTCAGACTGTGGCTATTGTAGAAGATTACAAAGTGAGCAACAGGCCAGGTCTGTGTTCGCAGCAAACAACGGGGAGGTTTCCAGGGAAGGTTCTTACCACTCTAAGGGAAAACTTTCCATCTTATTCTGGTTTAAGATCATCTTTTCACAGTGCCAGGGCTTGGATGATAGGCAGTTTTGGATGCCAGTGATACATGAGTAGAAATATAAGATAGAGTAGCTATTTTTATCCAAAAGTGCAAGTGATGAATTCCTACTGATAAAAAGGATGTTATTTCTCTGTCTTATATATGAAGTCACAGAAGCAAACAGAGGAGGGTTGTGTACACAGAAGTGTAAAAAGACAAAAAGCCGAGTCTGAAATTAAGAGGGAGGAAGAGGCTATACCTAGAGTCGAGAAAGGAGAGAAATGGCAAGGTATTAGAGAGATGTTAATGTTCCCTTCCCAACAGGCTCCGACTCCGAGGTGGTGTCCCTGACCTCCACTGATGTCAAATGTCAGTCCTGGCTGGCCTTTAGTATTCTAATTCACCTTTCTGACATTAAAGGGTGGAAGGTGGGCTGGAAAGCACTTAACAAATTAATCTGGGAGGTGTTGTATGCCCACATAGAGTGCTAGCTCTTCAACTCACTTCTGGGCTACTATTACAGCAGTTACTTGTTGTACCATGTGTGCTCCTGTTCCTGCCCACAGCTGACTCCTCCACAAAGTTCACTAGGAGAACTTACATGATTTATGTTAGATAGATGCATGTTTAATTCTTATTCTTTGTAGATTTCATGCCCCTCCTAGACTTTCATGTTCTAGCTGAACCTGGAGCAGGGAGTATCAGAAAGGGAGTATCAGGAGCTTTTAGTCTCAAGACTTCTAGTCCAAAACGTTTGTGTACCTTCTATATTAACATCCATGCTAAAGCTTGGGTAAATGAGGCCTTGCTATTCCCTGCTGATCAAACCAGCTATACCTGATAGATTTTCTGGGGGTGAATGGCTGTGTTCTTTTTGAATGATTTGGTGGTCTAGGATAATCTTCATGAAGAATCACAGGGGAACCAGCATTAAATGTTTCATGGAGTAATCTCAGACTTGGAGAAGAAACTGCATCCTCTGAAATATGTGCTGCTGTTCCTGCCTTTGGTATTAACGGATAGTATGAGAATAGGTAACTTGTAAACAAGTTTTTCTTCTCTTTCAACTCTCTGAGCAATTTATGTCACCTTTCTTCATAGGCAATGCTAAGACAGACTTACCAGCTCAAGTTGAAAGTGAAACAGATGAAGGAGGTGGAGGGGAAAAGCGTTCCCTTCTCTCAGCTCGGTACAGTGAAACAAAAAAGTAGGTTATGAATGAAAATATTGAATCACAATTCTTCAGGTAGTTTTATACTTAAATCATAGTCTTGTCAAGTCTGTGTTTGATATGCTTTAATTAATGCTTCCCTTGCTTTGGGTTTGATTTTGATGTGCATGTGATAGATTCGTACAACCTCAAGTGATCAAAAAGAGGCATTTGTCAGTGTCAACCTCTGTGTTAAGGTCTCAGTTGGCTCTGTGTACATCCTAGGTGAGGAAGGTGGGAATGGGTCATTAGAGGAATGGGAATCACCTAGTAAGAAATCACCTACAGTCAATGAAGCTAATACAGTTTTCATTAGGCTGTGTGCAGTACCAGGATGAAATGAGTTTGGAAAATCAAGTCAAACTGAGTATGACATCCCCTGTAATGCAATGGAGGGTTGTTCACAGCCTGTAGGTTTGCATTTGTTAGTGATGTTTGTTCACTCTTCCAGTGTGAAATCCTCATTTTCAGCAATTGCCATCTGAAAGGCCTGGCTTTTTGTGAGACAATATTTGAAAACACCCTTATTATTTGAAACATTCCAATAGGAAAGGAAGGAGCTGGAGCATGTAATTGTTCTCCTAGGGACAGGTGGTGGGATGATGCTAACAGCAGAAGCAGTTAGGAAGTTCATAGAATCCCAGACTGGTTTGGGTTGGAAAGGACCTTAAAGCTCATCCAGTTCCAACCCCCTACCACAGGCAGGGACACCTTCCACTAGAGCAGCTTGCTCCCAGCCCCTGTGTCCAATCTGGCCTTGAACACTGCCAGGGATGGGGCAGTCACAGCTTCTCTGGGCACCCTGTGCCAGCGCCTTAGCAACCTCACAGGGAAGAGCTTCTGCCTAATACCTTATCTAAATCCTCCCCTCTGTCAGTTTAAAGCCATTCTCACTGTCTATCACTACATGCACTTATAAAAGCACCTCTTTAGTTTTCTTTGTAGCTCCTTCAGGCACTAGAAGCTGCTCTAAAGTCTCCCCTGAGACTTCTCTAGACTGACCCAGCCCAGCTCTCTCAGCCTGGCTCCAGAACAGAGCTGCTCCAGCCCTCTTAGCATCTTCATTGCCTCCTCTGGACTCTCTCCAACAGCTCCATGTCCCTCTTGTGTTGTTGCCCCCAGAGCACAGTAGATGGGGAGAATCCCCTCCCTCGACCTCCTGCTCATGCTGCTGGTGATGCAGCCTAGGACACAGGGCTTTGCTCACAGATGGTACTGGCAGTAACAGGAGACCCTGCATCAGCTTCAGCCAGTGATGACTCTTTTTCCTGTTTCCCTGGGTAACCTCCTCAATCAGTTAGGATGTACAGTGGTATGTCAGCTTCCGTTCCTGGCTTGCTCCAAGTGCCTTGTGATGTCTCAAGCATCCTCATTGCTGTTCATTTCCTTAAGTGTTAATAAAAGTAATACATGCTATCTGTAAGGTAGTGCTTGATGGGATAAAGTGCTTTGATAAGCTCTTAATTATATGGTTTCTTACAATTTGTTGACTTCCCTTCACAGCAATCAGGGATATCACCAGGGCGCTCCCCAACCTGGTGCACCCGACAGACTATTACCCGCTGCTGGTCTTCCAGACAGGTGGGGAGGAAGCTGCTTCCCGCAATCTGAGGGGGATGAAGAAAGACTACAGGGCCTTGGGGCGGATGGTGAAAGAGTCTGGGGCTCAAGTGATCTTCTCCTCACTCCTTCCATCTTCCACTGATGATGTGGGAAGGAATGGGAAGATTCAGTTCATGAACAATTGGCTTCGAGACTGGTGCTACAGGCAGGGCTTTGGATTCTTTGATAACGGCTGGTTTTATAGGGCACCAGTCTGGACAATGACAAGTGAGAAAGGTTTGTCTCACAGAGGGAAAAGGATGCTGGGGCACGAATTAGCAGGGCTCATTTGGAGAGCTTTAAACTAGATTCGAAGGGGGATGGGGTTGTAGCTGGGCTTGCCCCAGTGGGGCAGCGCTCCAGAATTAATGAAGACTGGGAGGCCTCCTACAATCCTAGGGTGAAATCGGTGTGCTCAGCTCGCTCCCTGAAATGCCTGTACACCAATGCGCGCAGCATGGGAAATAAGCAGGAGGAGTTGGAAACCTGTGTTAAGTCAGGAGATTATGATCTGGTGGCAATTACAGAGACGTGGTGGGACAGCTCACATGACTGGAATATAGTCATGGAAGGCTATGTCCTTTTCAGGAAAGACAGGCCAGCCAGGCGGGGTGGTGGGGTTGCTCTTTATGTGCGGGAGGAACTACAGTGCACCGAGTTCTGTCCAGGGACAGATGATGAGCAAGTTGAGAGTCTGTGGGTGAGAATTAAGGGGCAGGCTGGCAGGGGGGATACTGTTGTAGGTGTCTGTTACAGACCACCGGATCAGGGTGAGGAAGTTGACGAGGCCTTCTACAGGCAGCTGAGAGCGGCCTCACAGTCACAGGCCGTGGTCGTCGTGGGGGATTTTAACTTCCCTGATGTTTGCTGGAAGGACCACTCGGCAACCCAGCCGCAGTCCAGGAGGTTCCTCCAGTGTATGGATGATAACTTCCTCCTGCAAATGGTGGATGAGCCGACCAGGAGAGGAGCGCTGCTGGATCTCATCCTCACTAACAAGGAGGATCTGGTTGAAGCAGTAAGGGTTGAGGGCTGCCTTGGTTGCAGCGACCACGAGATGGTGGAGTTCAGGATCTTGTGTGGCAGGACTAGTAGAATACCAAGTAGAATTGCAACCCTGGACTTTAGCAGGGCAAACTTTGGCCTTTTCAAGCAATTGCTAGGGGAAATCCCATGGGCAGGGCTGCTTGAAGGTAAAGGGGCCCAAGATAGTTGGTTGACATTCAAGGACTACTTTTTCCGTGCTCAAGATCGGAGCATCCCGACACGTAGGAAGTCAAGGAAGAGGGCCAAGAGACCTGCGTGGCTAAATAGGGAATTGCTGGGTATGCTCAAGTGGAAGAGGAGAGTTTACAGGTCATGGAAGGAGGGGCTGGCCACTTGGGAGGAATATAAGGCTGCTGCTAGAGGATGTAGGAAGGCAGCTAGGAGGACTAAGGCATCCTTAGAATTAAACCTGGCAAGAAGGGTCAAGGACAGCAAAAAGAGCTTTTTTAAATACATGGCAGACAAAACTAACACCAGAGGCAATGTAGGCCCACTGATGAACGGGATGGGTGCCCTGGTGACAGAAGATAAAGAGATGGCAGAGTTACTGAATGCCTTCTTTGTCTCTGTCTACTCTGCTGCGGGCAGTCCTGAAGAGCCCTGTACCCCTGAGACCTTAGATGAAGTCAGGTCGACGGAGCGGTTTGCCTTAGTCGATGAGGAATGGGTTAGAGACCAGTTGAGCAATCTGGACATCCATAAATCCATGGGTCCAGATGGGATGCACCCGCGGGTGCTGAGGGAACTGGCGGAAGTCATTGCTAGACCACTCTCCATCATCTTTACCAAGTCTTGGGAAACGGGAGAGGTGCCTGAGGACTGGAGGAAAGCAAATGTCACTCCAGTCTTCAAAAAGGGCAAGAAGGAGGACCCGGGTAACTATAGGCCGGTCAGCCTCACCTCCATCCCTGGGAAAGTGATGGAACACCTTATCCTTGGTACCATCTTAAGGCATATCAAGGATAAGAAGGTTATGAGGGGCAGTCAACATGGCTTCACCAGGGGGAAATCATGTTTGACCAATCTCTTAGCCTTTTATGAGGAAATAACACAGTGGATGGATGATGGCAGAGCGGTGGATGTGGTCTACCTTGACTTCAGCAAAGCATTTGACACAGTCTCCCACAGCATCCTCACGGCTAAAATGAGGAAGTGTGGACTGGATGATCAGGTAGTGAGGTGGACTGCGAACTGGCTGAAGGAGAGAAGCCAGAGAGTTGTAGTCTATGGGGCTGAGTCTAGTTGGAGGCCTGTGACTAGTGGAGTGCCTCAAGGCTGTGTGATACTGTAATCGTGGGATGCTTCTAATGTAAGGCCTCATTCTCAGCACTGTCATTTGACATAATTTTGCTGATTTCATTAACTTACCCTGATTTGCACCCCATTTTTTTTGCAAGTCGATCACAATGACTGATTGACAAGGAAAATAGGTTTTATCATCTTTAGTCTCCAAATTGAACGGTTATAGCAGTTGGATTACGTTAATCCTGGCGGCATCTTCTGTTGGCTGCTTTGCATTGCTGAACAGAACCGCCCTCATTTCATCCCCCCTCCACCACCCAGGCAAATTAGGGGATTAAGCCAAGAGGTGTTTAAGCTTAGCATTCAATTGACACACATGGTTATGCAAATTGTGAAGGAAAGCATGAGATTCTTGAAACTTAGCTTGAATATTAGACGTCTTCGGTGTGAGAGCATACAGAAAACAGCAATAAACAGTGAAACTAAGGCTTAGTTATAAGTAATCATGATTTTGAGTCCATTTTGCTGAAGTGCTCTAGGACAAAGAGCTCATCCTTTCTAGGCTGTTGTGCAAGACAGTCTTGAAATGCAAACCTGCCTTTTCCTTCTCAGCTTGCCAATAAGAAAATTCAGCGCTACAGTACCAAATGCCAAGCGGTGATAAGCAGGCTGGATTTTTCCTTGTGCTGGACTGTACAGTACTGCTGCTGTTTGCCCTACTATCTCTTGCAATAAACCCCTCTGCATGTTTTCCTGGGCTGTTGTGAACAGTTCAGTTTGCCGTGGAAGGTGACATGTGGCAATTAACAGCATCTCAGTCCAACGTGCCACCGAGCATGCTGGCTCTTGACTTGAATTCCCTTTGAGGGTTTTTCCCTGCTCAAAAGAGGAAGAAGTCCAGAGGGAAATGTGCCAGCCGGCTATCCAGGGCTCAAAGAGATGAGGAGTCATCTGTACTGGGTCATTTCATCAACCTTGAGATCTGTGTACCCCCTCTGAGCAGGCGGGAGGAAACAAGTAGGTTTGAAACGCAGGCAGGAGGCAGGAGCTTGCACCATGCACTGAAATGTTAAATCAAGTGTATTATTTCCATACATACATGGCAGGTGAAAGGCAGAATAAAACGGCTCTGTTGTCTACCACAGCCTACGAGGGAGACCCAGTGTGCAATTAAATAATGAATCAGATATCATCACAAATGATAATGTTCCACTGTAAATAATTCCAGTTGTTTACCCTACTTTGGGATTGAAGTTCATCTCCCTTAGGGACTCCTTTGACTTTTGATGCTCTTTTGATTTGCAGATGCTTGAGTTTTTTGCTGCTTTCCAGAGAACCCTCATAAAGGTTCAGGAACCAACAGAACTAAGGGAATAATTCCCAGCAAATAACTTCCTGGCTGAATGTAGCATCTTTATTTGTGTAAAACAGCCCTCCACGTTGTGTATGGTTTGCATTAATTTATTGTTAAATTAGTTGTAAGTATGAATTCCCCTCAAGCTGCCATCCTTCTATTTTTATGAAGAGAGTATAAACTCCAGTTGGGAAAGAGCTGATATTTAGAATTAGTTTATGTGTGACTGAAGAAATACGTATTGGTTTTGTTTCCTGCCTGGATGACGACAGGATTGCCACTGGTATAACTGTGTCCAAACATAATATTGCCTAATGTGAATGCCAGTTTTTAAGTTTATTTTTCTTAATTCATAGTTAAGCTATGAAAGTTTGATCTTGGAAAGGGAACATGAGGCAGGAAAAAGACATCTTCTGTGTTTTCCTGTAGAGAAATCATATGGAGGAATATATTGTAAGGGAGAAATAGTGCCATTACTATTAATGGGTTTTACTTGACTTTTGCTTTGGGAAGCAGTATTTTTTGGAGGTGACTACTGCATAAATCTACTAAATTATTCTTTCAGTGGATTAAGGGGGTGGGCATGTTTATTTGCATATATTATGTCTTTTGTGTATATGGTGGATGTAAATCCAGACTAATGCTGGCACCAGAATATTGATGTAAAGATTGGAGTTAAGAGTATGTGGTGGATGCTACAGTGATGCAATGCATTTCATTGGAAGTATCTCAGAAATCACTTTTAACTTACTGTACTTATCAGGAAGTCATTAAGAAAACGTTAAGCAATTGTCTCATAGAAGTGGAAGGGATGTTGTAGCAATACTCCCTTCTTCCACACCAGGACTAAAGAGGAAATACCTAGAAAGGAGCTGCTTGGCTGGGGGGAGTCTGCGGCACTGGGAGCAGCAGGGACACAGGGCACTACCATCTACTGTTACTCCTGATGAAAGAGTCTCCTGCTTTTGATTGTTGGATACAGGATATTTTTTGTAACAGAGGTCAAAAGGAAACCTCCAGAAAGAAAGATCTTTGTAGTCCACCCAAGGATCCAAATCACTCTGTATTTGACGGATATCAAGTCATGCTACCTGGTTTACTTCCAGACAGTGCCACTAGTCATACAGGAGCTACCTCACTTCAGCCTGCTAGAATGGGGTAATGACACCAGTATTATGCTCCATGAGATCCATGGATGGGAAGTGCTGAAGTAAAAGAACTACAGCATAAAATTCAGAACATTTATCAATGCACATGAGACTTGTGGCATTCCTGGGCATGTTGTCAGTCCTTCTGTCTCACTAAATCAGAGATCTGAGGTTTCTTTTTCTTTTTCAGGTGCCATCAGCAGATGCATGTCCTAGCTGAGAAAGCCAGGAGTTTCCTGAAGTCATAAAAAAGAAGGAAAAATATCCCCAAGCTGGGAGGAAGCATGATGGCAAGACAAATCGAATGTCTCTTTCTGGCAGAGGCAGAAGTTTGTTAGATGTTTGCATTGATCCTCACCTGGAAGTTACGCGCCTTGAAGGTTCAGGGAGACCTGAAGTACACCACTGAAGGTGGGTTTTGTTTCCTTATGGGAATCTTTGGGTTGAGTAGGCACTACATCCTGAGGCATTCTCAAACATGCCTGACTGGAAAAGGAAGCAGTGTACTCACAGTGCAGCTCAGATGTGAGGGCTATTTAGTTGCTGGCTCTAGAGGCCTTTGCATTGCATCACAGGTGATATTTGGTTTCCAAGCCCATAAGGATGGGACTTGTGTAAAGAACTGGTAATTTGCCCTGCTTTGGGTACATAAGCCAAAGTCTCCACATGCAGGGAGGCCTCAATAATGAAGATATGAAGATAGAAGTAGCTTTTTCTTAATGTTTCATTACAGTATGGAACTTTTTGGAGAACAATTAAATGAACCTCTGAGATGAGCTGAATAACAGTGAACCTAAACAAAGTCCACGCTGCGTGCTGCCTGCTTCCCTGTTGTCTTCAAGCAACATTTACTGTAACTGCTGGGGAGCGTGGCAGGAAAATCTCCTCATTTCCATTTCAAACTCTGCCTTCTCTGAGATGGGTATAATCAGTCCCTCACTGCAGTTGTGTACTGCAGCATCTCTGCTCCTGCTCCCTCTCTGGGGGCTTGCTCCTTCGCTTGCTCAGCTGTTCATGCCACTCTGCTCCCCAGCTGATTCAGAGGCACAGGCCCAGGTGGTTCTCCAGCATTCTCTCATTCAGAGGCACTTACGTGGCTTTTTTGCTCAGACATCTGTGTTTAAGGAATGGGAATTCATGTCACTTGCATCTAGATCTTTTCCAGGGATCTTTTGCAAGTGCTTCCTGATTTTGTGCCTCTTTGGATGGGATTGCAGATAAGCATTTGTATGTTTGATGCTCCTCATTGTCATCACAGAATCATGATAGAACAGTTTGTGTTGGAAGGGGTCTTAAAGCTCCTCCAGTTCCAACCCCCTGCCAAGGGCAGGTACACCTTCTATTTGAGCAGCTTGCTCCAAACCCCTGTGTCCAACCTGGCCTTGAACACTGCCAGGGATGGGGCAGCCACAGCTTCTCTGGGCACCCTGTGCCAGCACCTCAGCACCCTCACAGGGAAGAACTTTCCCCTTGTTCTATCACTACATGCCCTTGTAAAAAGCCCCATCCAACCTCTTCTCTTGGTACAAACACTTTTCCAATGCAAGCCAAGAGCCTTCCCAAAGCTCAGGGAGTTAAACATACCAACAGCAAACTTTTGAACCCAACTGATTATCCTGTTGGGATGATCCTGTCTGCCTTTAGCAAGTGTTTTTGCTACAAGCACGAAGGAACCTACACTGGAGTTGGAAGCTGAACCCTGATCTCTCAGATTCTGCTTTGTACCTTACTTAAGAAGAAAGGTATCACAGTTTCAGAGACACTGTAATTTAACAGCAGAAAACCAGGGCTTGATATTTGCCATATATTTTTGTCAAGAGTTGTATCCTCACACAGATGTGGTGGGGTTGGAGCAGATTGGGCTGACAGACTGGAAGTTCAGTGCTGTTTTGTAGGCATGGTTGTTCTCTCCATCCTCACCCAAACCCCAGAAAAGAAATAGAATGGGAGAAACTCAACATAAGAAGGGCAACTGGGGGATATCTTCATCACATAATCAATAGGATATTTGACAGCTTTATTTGTCTTTTATCACCCACGAGTTAAGGATAACGAAATGTCTGAGACAACCATTGTCAAAGGGCTCAAGGTTTGCATGGAAGAAGCCTACAAGCCGGAAGAGCTATTGCTCTTGTAATAAATATGTGACGTGGGAGAGCTGGTAAGAGATTGGGGCCAGGAAAAATGGTTTAGTCAAATGTGTTGGGTCACAGTGACCAAAGGTTAACACCCTGTCACACGTCCCTGGCCACTGAACTCAGCCACTGTTAACACCCTCCACCAAGGCTCCCTCCCTCCCCTGCGAGGTGCAATATCCACAGATGCTTTAATGATCTTATAGATGAGGGAAAATGCAAAGCAGCTTAAGTCTCATTCTGTAGCTATTACAAGCTTGATCTCCTAGAATTAGACAGAAACTCCAATCACTGTCTCACTGCTGTGGTTTTGCAAGTTAACACATGAATTTCTTTCTCACCAGGGATTAATTTTGCTGTTTGGTGACATCCCGTTGGAAGAGTGGATCCAAAGAGCAAGCAGATACCTGTAACACAGACAGTGATTCTCCTTCCTGAAGGGCAGCCCAGCAGGCCAGTTGCCTATCAACAGAGCTGGGTTAGGTCAGAGCTTCCGAGAGAGACATTTAACATCAAACTGTGAACAAAAAGGGAAGTTTGATCTACCGTGGCTATAAGCTGTCACTCAAAAGTATTTCTGCCTTCAAAGTCCGTCTTCAAGCAGCAAGAGCATATTCTTTATGTTCTTTATGTTCTGTAATCTATATTCTTTCTCCCTGCACGGGGGAGGCAGCAGCAAGGAAGGAAACCTCTTGTGGGAGAGCCAGGCAGAACTGGCCAAAGAAAAGAAGTCAGCATGGGAAGGAAGCGCGGTGCCACATCCCACTGGGCCCAGAACGCCTCTTAGTGTCCACACTTGATCTGGTAGACCTACCTCTGCTGCCCAAAGGCACCGCTGGAGAGGGATGCTGCTGCCCAGGCTGGGCAGCGGTTCGGGTGTCCCATTCCTCCGAGGCAGCTTTCGACTGCAGCCCCCCCGCCAGGAAGCCAGGTGCGATGGGCAGCCCGGCCCCTCTGCCTGTGCGCTGCAATGACTTCGGCGACTTCCTCGCAGATTACCTCCCGGCGCTGGGGCAGAAGGAGGAGACAGCAGCCAGGGCAGCGGATGATGGTGAGAGTGGGCAATGGAGAGGTGTCGCTGGGTGTCGGGAGGGTTAACGGCGGGTGCGGGCGGGCAGACAGCGATTTGGAAGCCGCGGCCCCGCACTCATCCCCCAACAACAAGCCCCGAGCCCCGATTGAGGAGGCCGGGCAGATGCTTCTAGGCGAGAGAGTGGGGGGGTCCTCGCCGTGCGCCGCCTCCTGCCCCCGGGCCTGGCCGAGCTGTGCCGGGCGGGGGGCTCCGAGCCGCGCCCCGCTATTAGGGGGAATGCGGTAGCAGCGCGGTGGCTGCAGGGGATCGGCTCTACCGCAGCCGCTACGCGGGGAGAGCCGGGGAGCCGCGTCCAGCAGCGGGAACGAAGGGAAGTGAGGGAAGGGAAAGCAAAGGAAGGAACGGGGCGCGCAGCCCTCCGCGCCAAGCCGGGAGGATGAGCGGGGCGCTGCGGGGAGCGGCGCCGGCTGCAGGTAGGAGGAAGCGCAAGCCGCGGGGATGCGCGGTTTAGGGCGCTGCGCCCATACCCTTCCGCCCCTCAGCTGAGCAGGTGGCGGTGGCGGCGGTGGGGTGGCCGCTGCCTCCGCGCCCGCGCAACCCGGTGCGGACTTGAGCGCAAAGTTTTGTCTGCCGGGAGGGAGGCGCTGGCGGGAGGGCGGCAGCGAGCGAGGCGGGGTGGGGGGGGGAGACGGGACCCGGGCGGGCTGGTGCTGCGCGCCCGGGACGTGCGAGCGAGCGGCGGGATGCGAGCGGCGACGGCTCCGCTGGGGGAACGCGGAGCTCGGCGGCGTGTGGAATAATTTAACACTTCCAGAGGCAACTTGGAGCGGTGGGGAGCGAACGGGAGGCACCGGCTTCTTCCCTGGGTTTGTGCTTGTGTGTGTGTGACTTGAGCGGGGGTTTCTCCATCCACTGCGCGCAGCCGGGAAGGGGCAACTTGAGCCAGCTCTGTCCCCGCTCGGTTTTAGATTTGCAACCCGACTAAATATTTGGTTGCCTTTCAGGCTATTTCTCAGCGCCTGTTTCTAGTGTGGGTGATGAATCAGTGATCTTAGTGGGCAACCAGGCATAACCTTGTAGGAGAATAATTAGGCGAGGATAAATGGGGGTTGAGTGGTGATGTGGTACACCATGCACCCGGTAGCTGTTTCCTAGTGTGTGCAAATTCAGTGTGCTTTGGATTGTGAATGAAAATCAAAGTGTGATGACAGATACGTTGTTGCTTCTATTGGAAGAATATAATTTTCCTTGCTAGTGAAATATATGGCAGCTTTAAAGTGAAATGTTGGGGGTGGGATACAGAGAGGGGCTGCTTTTTCTGGTTCTGGTCAGCCACAGAGTGTTTTTCCTCCCGTTTAAATATGGTCTTTCTAGTGCTGCTGGTTGCTTTGAGCATTTGGTTTTGCAGAGCTGAATAGCTTTCGGTGCCCTGGGAGCCTCAGGAGAAGAGGTGCACTGCTGTCTGTTGAGGGTAGTCCTTTTAACTGATCTGTTTAAATAATGCTATTATTAAATGAGTGCAAATTGAAGCAAATGTATTTTTCATTGCCCACAAGTTGTGTTTCTGAGCTCAATCCCTTTTTATGCCCAGAGAGGCTTTTGCACTGCAGTATTACAATACAGCCATATTAAAAAGGTCCTTGGAGCAAATAACCCTCTAATGCTGCAGCTACGCTTTCAGTAGACTTCAATAGTTCTATGGGAAATAATCATGTTGGATTTAAGGAACCTGAGCTGATTTGACTGTGCTTTTTAAATTGTGGTGTTAAACTGCCTGTAGGTATTCATGAGTTGTAAATCTAACCCCAAAATCTAAGTAAAAAGAGCCCCGAACCTAAAGCTTTTCTTTGATTTGAGTAATTTTTCTCCTTTTTGCAACAGGTTCTTCTCTTCTTTTTTTTTTCTTTTTCTTTCCTCTTCTTCTTCCTTTAATTCTCAGTGAGGGCTGCTGCTTGAATATATGTCCTTAACCAGGTAGAGTGCAGTGGTACATGATACCACCATTCTCTTCTATGCCTGGTTTACTCTGCCTGTGATGCTGCAAGGAGTGAAGGCAAGGAGAACTAGAGATGAAAGGGAAAAAGATGCCTGAGGTTGGTGGTGTTGGCAAATGGAGTGATGAAGGCTTATTCTGAGGAACCTCAGCACATTCCAGACGGTGGTTTCTATGGGATGCAATGCTGAAGTCACAGTGTAGGTCAGCACATTTCCTCCCGTGATCTTGCACTAAATTCTCCAGTGGGTACTTGGGGGGTGTGAAAAGCAGCAGTGGAACTAAGCTGCTTACCTTCTAATGTCAATATTTAGTGCTAAACCTTCAGCTTTGAGTGGAAGGCAAGGAGGTTGCTTACTTCTCTCTAGCTGCAGCTCTTCATGACTGGTTTTTGTTTGCTCTAGTAAACAAACACGTATCTTAAATTGAATTAAATGTATAAACTGCTTGAAGCAGAGAGGGGCCAAGAGGATGACTCTGTTTTAAGTAACAAGATATTAATGTAGCATGACACTGGCTGGAGTACAGTTTTGGTCTGATCCCTCCAACAGTGCTCTGAGCAAACCCTCTGTGTCCAGCACCCTCCTCCTGGATCATAGAAGTGCTTGGGGTGACTTGTGGGGTGACGCCTGCTTGACTGACAGATGCTTATTGCAGAGTGGCACCCGGTGCTCTCTCATTTTGCCTCTGTAATGATTTCCTCCAGAAAGCTGACAGAGAATGAACTTGTTTACAGGCAGGTTTTGGAAGGGTTCCTCGGGTTGCAGAGAGGAGGGCAGGGAAATCCTTCCATTTTTAGTTCTCTCTAATCCCAAGCTTCTGTTCCTGTAGTCATGCTAATTCTGTATCGATTGTAGTAGCAGTGACTACTGCGTTTCAGAGCACACTAATGCCAATGTTTCCACTCCAGATAGAGTAGTCTTAGGATGCGAGTGGGAAGGAAGGAGTGGCTGAGACATTATTCCAGTGAAGCCACTTCACTTGTACACTTTTGAGATTAAATTTCAGTGGAAGGGCTTAAGCTTTCAACCCTGTGTTTACTGTAGAAACGCCAAGTAATCTTGAGCACCACTTACCTTAAGAATGCCAGCTTCAGTGTTCTCCTGTTCAAGCCTGTTTCTCCACTGAAGTGAAACTATAGGAATGGATGAGTATATGGGTGAGAATGGGTATCGTTTCCAGTGTTGATGTCAGCTACTGTGTGCAAGAGGAGCCGAGCTGGAGTCAAAACTGGTACCCAGAACAGCAGAAAATTGGAGTCAGTCACTTCTGATGATAAGCCTTCTCCCTACCAAATTTATATGTGTGCTGCAGATCAGAAACAGTCTGTGTTTCTTTAACCATCTGAGTCTGACATAAAATTCCTTTGCAGATCCATCTGTGCTCACCGGATGAACCCAAGGCATGCTTCTGCCTGACACAAACCTGTTACAAACCTATAACTTCACCATGTAGTTTCATCCCCTAGTACTAGGGTTTGCCACTGAAAGTCGGATGCTATTGAAGGTCCCACATCACCCCTTCCACACTTGGTGTAGAGAAGTGAGCATGATGTTGCAATGAACCCAGCCTGGAGCTGGCGAATCCATTGCTTTCACAGTGACACTTACTCAGTGTCTACAAGGAGGAGGGTTGTGATCCTCATGAGGAAATGCCAAAATGAGTATGTTCTGTGCTCCCCATTCATCTGACTACAGTTGTGCTCTAGGATTTTTAAGGATGTCCTTCTCCTATCAGAGCTCTAAGGAATGAAGTAGGTGGCATGATTGTGGTCTTACACTTCACCAGGGATGCAGAAGCAGGCTGGAAATGAAAACAAGCAGTTCTCTGCTGTTACGAGCTCTTGGAGGAGGGAATGAAAAGTATTCTTTTGAGTAACCTGGATAGCAGATGGAAATGCCCCTATATATGGTGTCTATAAAACAGCTTGCTGGATAAAATGGTCCCATTATGGGAAGTGCAGAGGGCACAAAACCTCTTGACAATCGTTTTGGGATTGTTCTACAAGAAAATCAAAGGCTTGTCAGTTTTTGCTTTTATGCACATAAATCACCTTTGCTCCTCCTGTTTGTAAAATGCATTGGGTCAGGACTTTTCAGTTTGCCTCCATAGTGTTGTGAATACTTACAGTAGAGTACACATTACAAACAACAGGAGACTCATATTTCACAGCACTTTTCATTTTTCATCCCTATGCCAAGTTAAAGAACTTCCAACTTGCCTTTAAAATAGCGTGAAGATTGTGCAAGCCAGTTAGAAGTGAGGAGAATATGTTCTGATATTCCTCTCTCCTATCCACAGATTGATGCATTCAACAGCCAACTTCTTTGATTCTTGCAACACTTAAACATGAGTGACTTAGTGGAGAAATACTGTGTGAATATTTACTCCTGTTTTAATGTAGCAGAGTTCTATTGAAGTCAAAGCAACTGCATCTGGCTCCTTAAACTCAGGGCAGGGCCCAACAAAGGATGTTTCTAACTGGCAGGAGGCTGTGTTTGGTACCTCTACCCTTCCAGGGCTATATTTTAGGAATAAAGAAAAAGAATCTTATAACATCAGTGGGATTTCTCATTTGAGAAGTTAAATGCTCCGCAGTGAGAGGTGAGGGTTTTACTCCAGCTCCCAAAGCATTTTCCTTGATTAATGTATACAGAATGTATGTTGGGATTGCACAACACTGATAATTCACACACCTCTGGAGTGGAATACAGCAGCCATTCTGGGCTGGAAGCATTATGCAGGAGGGGTTTAGGGAAGAGGAATGAAGAAAAACTAATCCAATTGAAACTGTAAGGGGAATTTAGGAAGCAGAATGCAATTATCTGAGTTGGATATTGGCCAGGACATGTTAGTTAACATTTTTACTCTTGCAAGAATTGTCATGGGATCTTTAACGATGATGAATGGTCAGGGCTCTCTTTTTACATCTCATTTGAAAGCCTGAGCTTTCACTTCGTCCTGAGGATGAAGTGAATGCTTTACCTTCCTTTAGGAAATGGGTGCTTTGGTCAATGTGCTTTCCTCCCTGCAGGCTCGAGGCTCTTCGGGCACTCCTGCCTTGGAACTCCATATGCCCAGGGCCTTTCTTCACCTTGAGTTGCTAAGCTGAAAGGAAATCCAGACCCTCAGCATTACTTGATGTTTCGTTTCTCCTTAATTTCCTTTTTGTGGAGTGTTAGCTAAAGATGCTCTTGCACCATTGCTCCTCCCGTCCCTGGAATTTTGTTGTGTTAGTGGTCATGTCTTTGCATGCGTGTTATTACTTGCAGGTTCCTCTAAACTCTATCAACCTTAGGTATTGTGGCTGAGTATTGTATGACATGGTCAACCTTGGTGACTCCAGGTGATCTTTACATCAGGTTGTATCAGTGAATAGAAGACATTGCAACGGCTCTTTTCAAGGACCAACAAGTCCCAGTTCCAATTTAGATTAACTATGGTCTTTGCTTGGAGAAGTCCCCATACGGTTTGAGTTGGCCATTTCTCTCTTCTTCCCTAAGCTGTAGCATGATGGTTCTCTCCCCTGTTTTAGGAGGACTGTGGGTTGAAGAATCGTCTGTCAATAGTAAGCACATGATACAGAAACTGGTGTTTCAGGAGAAAGGAGCTGATGTTTAAAACATTCCCTTCTCTATAATCATGATTTTAGCTATCTGAACTTGATCTTCTATGTAAGAAGTTGTCCACTTATACATATATGTTAATATCAGTGCTTTGTGGTATTCAAGCTATAAAAGCAGTGGGATTGCAGTATGCTTCTCAGAGGGAGAAGAGGCTTCATGTTCTTTTGGAAGTTTTGGGATGGTGCGTCTGTGATTCAATCAAAATACAGTTCTGTGAACTTGAAGGATTGCTCTGCATCCACCGAGGTACCTTTTAGTGTGTTCATCAAAGGGCTTGAAGCCTGGCTTAGAGGTCATGAAGCAGTGGCTGGTGCTGAGAGATAAAATGAGATATGATGCAGACACATTAACATCCATGCATCCATTTTATTAGAAATATACGAAGAGCAGTGTAATAGTAGATACTTCTTTAGTTTTCTTTTCTACTAGAAGTCCTGCCTTGAGATTTTGTTTTCCTGCAAGCTAAAGCATAAGCAGGCTAGGCTTCTAGGCTACCCATGTCACTAATACTCATGTGCAACACAGATAATGAAAAGCTAACAGGGTTAATACTCTCCTTATAGCAAAGATTTTTGCTATTTATGTCAAAATTTTCCCCAAACTCTCATGGTAACATCAATGTCAACAATTAAAAATGCTGATTTAAACTCACTCAAAATTTACATAAAGTGAAACATTTTTGCATCCAAGGATTTCCTTTCTACATTTTCCTGTCTTTGTGGATGCTTTAGATTGTTGTGTAGTCCATGGAAGGATGGGTGAAGCCAATATCTACATCTGTGTGTCTTGAATTTCTGGTTAAAAGGAAGAGCTGACCACTCCACTCTGTGTTACACAGACTTATGGTGCAGCTGGGGAGTCTCATCATTTAGTTCCTGTCTGTTGGAGTTGCCTTAACATACAGGTGGGTCTTAATTATGTGGATCTCCTCTCAGGATGTGAATCAAAATCCCAGCTCTGAGCTTTTTAAGATGTTCAGAGTATGTGGAATGTAATGTTAAGGAGCAAAATGAATCTTCATTGTCATGCAGAAGCATTGGAGGAAACCACTCTTCCTTATCTTGGTAAAATAACAACGTCTTTGGTTCAAAGCTTCTTAGATGACTGTGTAAGCCCAGATTTTGTTCATCATAAATAAAATGTATGGGCTTAGGGACTTCACATGTAAATAAAGTGCCCATTCCATCTGCCTCTGTGTGGCTTGACCCACAAAATAACAACAAATGCTTCCACTGCTTGGAAGAATTTGATGAATATATTATGTTGGCCAGGTGTAAAGCTGTGATCTGTGACATTTCATGCCTCATGTGGGCATTATGCGGTCATGCGGCACAGTGGGCTGCGTTAATAGAGTCTTTGGGGATGAAGTGAGAGAGAATATGGACAGAAGCTGTTGTTAGGCAAAATAAATTATAGAGTAGCTCATCCTGTGCGAGAAGGATTGTGACTGATGTAGTTGCAAACATCATCTTCACCGTGATGGTGCTGTTTGAATTGTGACCTACTTTAATAGCGTTCTATCATTTTTAATATTTCTTTGTTCATTACATTTTGTACACACTCAGGTGGTTTACTGCAAGCTGGGTGGAAATAACAGCGAAGGTCAAGTGCCCTTGGGGCAGATAACTTAGGACTGAAAATATTACCTTTTTGTCATTACTGTTTTCCAATGTGAAATCTTATTTGTCTGGCGAATGAAGAGATGATGTCGGGCTTGTGTTAAAGTGTGTCATTACTGTCACTAGGCCAAAGTCCCTCCAGTCATAGGTCTGAGAGGTACATGATCACTGAGCAAGTCTCCCTTTAAACTGATCTATTTTTCCCTACACTGTTAAGCTGGTACAGGCCCTTATCAGAAGCATCTTTCAGATTAGGACTGGCTTATATAGATTTAATGTTTAAATGCCTTCAGTTAGCTAAAGCTAAACTGAAAATTGCGACTTCACTATTGAAATAACCATGCCTCCACATGGGTTTTCAGCCTTTCAAATGAGCTTAAATTCATGCTTTAAAATATCTTGGTTCAGTATTTTCCATGGGCAAAAGGCTTTGTGGCTTGGTGCACAGGAGGGCTGTGTAGAGTTGGAGTCAAGCCTTGGTTAGGATTGAGAGTCTGTTCTTTGTTGGTAATGGTGGTGTCACTTCAGTTAAATCACAAGTTGTCTACAGCAGTTTTCCATATAAATGACTTTCCAACAGTCGTTAGTGGACGTGTAAGTGTAAATTGCATGTGAGAGTTTGGAAGAACATGTCCTGAGATCAGGACATCAGGATGAGTGGCCTCTCAAGTCATAATCCCACTTTGGTACAGTGTGTGTTTTACTATGAACAGACATACTGTTAATAGTAAAAAAAAAAGAAAGCTTTTCAGCATCCCTGCTGTCTTTACAAATTATAACAGTCGTGTTTGATACTAATGCATCATTTCCTTCACATTATTGAAGCAGAATAGTTTTATGTAAGGGTCAGCTGTGCCTAGTGTCTGAAATGTTCCAGTTTTTATTATGCATATTTGAGGCTCCTCTTAGGAATCAAGTATAGAAAGAAAACAGCAGGGTTGAAGTTAGGGTTGAAGTGTTACCATCTTTCTCATTGTATGATCAAAATCCTAGTCTTCTGGTTTGATGTGGTGGACCTAAAGGTTTCCCTGATCCAAAGCCGGAGAGATCTCAAAGATCTGGGTGTCTGATTTCCTTCCAAGCTATGTGGTTTCAATTCTATATAGTCACGTCTTGTAAGTATCGTATGGAAGAAAACTGGAGTAGGTAGGTGAGTATCATGCTTTTAAAGGTTCTGGAGTGCTGTGCTAAGTTTGGGATGGACAAGTAAGTTAGGAAGACTGTTTTACAGAAACAGAAGTGAAGGATTTTTAGCTGAATGTCTGTTTTCTGAGTGCAGTTGAGCTACCCTGGGCAAAGCTTCTGTGTCCCTCCAGTTTAAAAGAGGTAGTGGAAGAAGACAAGGTCACCCCAGAAAAGAGCCCTGTTAAAACCATATGGAGAACCGAATAAGGAATTGTCTTTTCTGATATATTAAGTGAAGGGTCTTACATGAAACGAGGAAGCAGCAGATACAGAACAAGTCTGCACAAGGTGGTGGTTACCAGGCAAGCTCACTGCCTTGGGGTGCTGCGGGGGCTAAAAGCTTACACAGACCAGTCTTCTGTAAAAGTCTGGGGTAGAACTGAGGAGTAATGCACGGAGTGATACTGCTTCTGGTGTGGAAATGCCAGGTTCCTAAATGTCTGGAGGCTGGGAATGTGTTCTGGTGAATTATCGCAATATGTGTCTGCTCTTGGTGACTGCCAAAGAGTCAAGGTTGTTGCATACAGGGCCAGCTGGCTCGTTGCTCCCAGCCAGAAGGGCTTCCTTAGGTGAAAAACTTAGCCAAAAGCCACTGTAGGATAGCAAACCATCTCCTCTCCCTTGCTGTCATCTCTTTCTCTTGATTTAAACGTGTTTGAGCTGGACTAGAGTATAGGAGATGGAACAAGTTATTTCTAGGAGACAGGCATCAGTGTTGGAGGAAAGGTGTTAAGTTCTGGCAAGGCACTCAGTGTTATAAAGTTGTAGAAAATAGAAGTAATTCATTGTGCAGGTGGTATATTTTGCTGTAGTTTGAATCAATGGCTTTGATTTAAGGTCTGTTATTTCACTTCGAATCACAGAATGGTTTGGGTTGGAAGGGACCTTAAAGCTCATCCAGTTCCAGCCCCCTAGAGATGTAATTTGTATGTGTTTGTATCCACCTCTATGTGGCTATGCAGCTGTATGAAGCTTGTACAGGGATCCAGCAGAATTTTAAATGTATATATTGGAGAAAAATAAAAAGAATAAGTAATTGGTGTCCTGGTATAAAGTGTTGAAATGGGAACTTGGGAAGGGAATGTGCTCCCTGAAAGGAGAGCAGGGCCAAATGAGGCTTCCTTGAGGAGGAGGCATGCTGTGTATCAGCATGAATGCCAAGAGAATAGCCTCAAGGAGAGGTCAGTCCTACTCTCCCAACCTGTTTTTCTAGAGGCCATGAACATACTGGTTGTGATAGTGGCTGCTGGTCTATTCTGAGCACCAGAAGTTGAAATGAGATGATTCATGAGCAGCTTTATCAACCAACCATTCCAGCTCCTGACTTAGTGTTTAAAACATCACCTTTTCTGTTCAAAAATCTTGCAAATTTAAACAATCTGTGCTTTTCTTTTTGAGTTTTGAAACCATTCGATTGCATTTGGGTCATGTTTAAAGCTCTGTTCCAAGCTCATGGGGTGGAAACTCTGATTCATTTTTATTGGAAGCGGAAAATCTTGTGTAATTGCTTGACTTTAGGAATTAGGCCTTAAGAATAAATATCATGAGACTTGTGATAAAATCTTAAGCACTGCATAAGCCACCGAAGAGCTGTCAAATTGTAATTAGGTTTGATCATTATCAGCCTGAGCCAGATTTGCACAGGTTACCATGAAAAGGCACATGTACCACTACCAATTCCTTGAGCAACTCAGTGCTCAGATGGAGCCATTCCTTGCTAATGAGGATATAGATCGGCCAGGCATTTCTTTTATTTCCTTTGCATGTTTCTCTTTTCAGTTTACTTTCCACAAGCTCAGGTTATCTAATGCCAAGTCACAGGAGACCAGGCATTCTTCCCATATAGAGGGATGATTTAGGCTTAATATCACTATTGGTCCTGGAGGTTATGGTTTGCTCAGTTCATTCTGAATCTAAGTAATCTCAATTCCAAGTGGCTTTCTTAATTTGAAATAAGCTCTGTTTTCCCCCCTGTGGAAATGCTTGTCTGTCCCTGTAACATTCTGTATGCATGTTTTGAAGAAATAAATTGATAATCATGTGGGAAGAGTGTCACCTTGTTCAGGGTTCTAGGGTCAATGCCTTTGTTAGTGGGAGGACCTGGAGCAGAGTTCATCTATAATGTAACTCATTACAGACTCTATTGCCTTCAGATTATCACTTCAGGTGCAAAGCACGGTGGAGTTTACACAAGGCAGCATTTAAAAAGCCAAGTTCAGGTACTGTAATTGTGCGGTGGAGTAGCTTGCAGTTGTATAGTAATACAAAATAGCCATACAAAAAGGTTCCTCTTAGATTATTAATGAAATTAGAGTATTTTGCAATTGGCTGGAGGTATTTGACCGACAACTTTTCTTCTAGTATGTCAAAACTGAGATTTCACCATTGAAATGATGCTGTATGTCACCCCTGCTAAGGAATTTAACAGTGACAAGGGGATCATATAGCCCCTATTTCAGAGGTACAAATTTGGGGGTGGAATAGTACTTTTTACCTGTCAGCAGATATCAACAGATAGGAACAGAGACTGGAGCAGTTGTGCTTTTTGAAGGAGAGCGGTGTGTCTGTTGAAGGTAGATAATTCATTCTTTTGATACGTATCCTGATTTAGTTTTCCCCCTTTATGGAAGCAGCTGTATGAACACATGCGCACTGACGTGCACTCCAGCCTTCCAAAGAGTTTCCCAGGAGCAGTTTATGAAGCAGCCAGCATATTTGCCAGTAAGATTTCTCTTCCTACTTCTACCTATTAGTGGCAAACATCATATTTTACCTTGCAAATGTCAGATTCGGGCTCTCTAGCTCTGTTCACCTTTGCTTCCCCTGCAGCTCCCACATCTGATTGGGCTCTCGGCTCCGCAGTTGCCTGGCTAACTTGCTTTCTGCCTCATTTACTCCCCAATGGCCGCTGAACGACGTTCCCTGAATTCAGGACCAGCTCAGCTTAGTGACTGGCTGCTCAGAATGCTGCAGCAGCAGTGCATTTAGTGACTTCTCTTTTAAGATGTATAGCCATATATCTTTTGAATTGTAAAGCTAAATTTCATTACCTTCACCAGAAGGAAGGAATGAACACTGGGGAAATAAGACACCACTGAGCCTACTGTAAGAAAGTCTAGCTAAAGGATTTGGCAAAGTGGAGCTTGTGCCAAGTATGGGTGAGGATTGGTACACTCACTGTGTGCTTTACTGAAGCTAAAGCAGAAATTCATGGTTATCTGGTACATCCTGAACATGAGTTACAAATACCGAAGCAAGCCACATGTAGAGTCACTTGGTACGCTTGGTATGTTGCACTTGAAGTGTATGCCAGAGTTTTGGAGAGGTTTAATATTTCTTTTCACTGAGCTCAAGACCTCCTTAACATAAACCTAAGGCAACATGCAGCCACTGTCTGAGAGTATCGAGCTTTTGTTGCCATGATGCTTGCAGTGATGCTGAACAGGAGTAGGGATAGGAGCTCTAAGTGTTCCCCATCAGTTGTTTCTCCCTGTGCAATACTGTGTAGTCAGTACTTGGTGACTCAGCAGTGAGTATACGACTGATTGCATTCTCACAGGTACACCTACATCTCTGTGGACCCTCATTAATCTGGTCATCGCTGACTTGAAGCCTGTGGGGAGATGAACAAGCCTGCGAGAGTGTTTTTTTTCAGTTTCCTTTACTAAGGTTCTGCTCAGAGTTAGGTCTTTTTTCAAGGGAGTCTTGTATGGGAGATTGTGGTGGTTATTGTCCATGTTTTGTTAGTAGCATCTTTCTTCCATCATATTTGAAGCCCTTTTTAAAACCCTGGATGGGTGTACCCTGACTCTTGAAGCTCGAGGAGAACACTGTGATTGCCTGCCTTGGGTACTGCCTTAACAAAAGATCCCTTTCACGTATGTGTCTCACCTATTGCTTTTATCAGTTTTCCCACCTAACTAAAAGTTCTGCCTGGTTTCAGAATCCTGGTTTCTGCAGTGTTGCAAATAGCTGGTATTTTTGCCTTAGAGATCCTATAAATACCCTGCTAACAGCAAAGAAACAAAGTAATACATAAACTTAAGTATGCCCCATCCCTTTCAGTGTTCAGGGCCAGGTTGGACGGGGCATGGAGCAGCCTGCTCCAGTGGAAGGTGTCCCTGCCTGTGGCAGGGGGCTGGAACTGGATGAGCTTTAAGGTCTCTTTTCCAACCCAAACCAGTCTGGGATTCTATGAAGTAATTTTGACTTAATTCCTTGGCTAATTGGGCCAACTAATAAAGGAAAATTGGGACTGCGATATGGCATTCATGTGCTTTGCTGTATTCTGTGGACATCTGCTTTATAATTTTCATGTTGGTAATCTTATAGCTGGTGTATTGTAGAGCTCAGCACTGAAGCCAGAAAGCTGCCTGTGCACGTTTTGGAGGAAGGGAGAGACAGCAGAAGTGGTCTGAGATCTCATTTCTTAGTATCTTTCTTTTGGAGGAGGCTGAATTTGAGGCAAACTTGGCACTGCTCCATAACAGAGGAGCTTGCAGTGATGCTGCAGTTTTGTTGGTGCCACTGCAGGCACAAAAGGCTAAAACAAATCAAAATGAACTGAGAGGAGCAGATGGGGCAAGTGAGAAGTTGGGAAATCATTCAAAGTGTTAGACACAGAACGGTTTCAGTTTCCCTGAGACAAGTGGGTGCTGTGGCACAACATGGCTCTCTTTGACACTCAACACACGTGGGACAGCCTTGGAATAAAACCGGCATCAGGTGTTCTGTTTCCAGATATTCCTGCCTGAGGGAAAGTGTTTGCATTTGGCAAGGAGAGCTGGAAGGAGGTGGGGTGGGGAAAACAAGCTTAATAGGAACCCTTGCAGGTGTTTTGTTGACCACTCTGAGCATCGTGTGTCTGTACGGGGCATGGGTGAAGTGACTCCTCCTGAGGCAAAAAGGGAGTTTTTAGGGATATCACAAGGCAGTGGGAGTCAAAGTCAGGGAGGGATATCTTATTTCTTCTAAAGACATTGTCTTGATTTTATTGTTCTCCTTGAAGGGTACAGTTTTCCTATAGGATGGGACCCAAAAGAGTAAATTCCTCACTTTGATGTTCATATTGAAAGCTTCGGTGTCTTCATGTGTGCAGAAGCCAAGCAGTGACCCTCAGAGATGGGGCAGAACAGCTCTTTCTCTGAGTCTTTTCAGCCCCTAGTGATGGTTTTACCGTGTGCTAGCAGCGGATGCTTTTTGGGTGTCTCCTCGCTAAAAGCTCAGTTAAGCCTTTCCCTATGGCCTAGGCTTAATGTTTCCCTTGCTTACACTGTTTAGAAAAGGTACAGTACTACAAGGTGTAGAGAATAGGTAGGCCAGGTTGGATGGGGCTTGGAGCAACCTTGTCTAGTGGAAGGTGTCCCTGCCCATGGCAGGGGGTTGGAACTGAATGATCTTACGGCCCTTTCCCACTCAAACCATCCTATGAGGATGTATCCTTTTGAGGGTGGAAAGGTGTGAACTCGTATGCTCTGACAGCATCAGCTAAGCTGTACTCCATCAATAATGAATCCACATCAATTCCTCGGAATGTGTGACCTCTATTCCTCTGTAACACCATTCTTCTGTTTAGAAGTCCCCTTTAAGGGGTTTGGCTCCTTTTAAAAGTAGAGAAATGAGGTATAAAGGATTCTGTTCCCGGTAATTGCAGCTTAAACAGGATTTTGCAGTATTTATTGTTTATAACTGCATAAATAGACTGTAGATAATTCATGCTTTAAGTGCTGCGGGGCATAGAAAAGTTGGGTGTAGGAAAAACGTGTAAGATAAGGCATAGTTCCAGCAGAACGAAAAGGAACTTAAAAAGCACTTGGATTCTTTCCATCCACTCCACAAAGAAGAAAACTGGTTTGCAGGAAATATAGATCATGGCTCTGCTCTGGCATCTTGATGTTACAGTTTTGTAAGTACAGTATATTGCTAGCAGCACTATTGGGGACTCCCATTAGAGCTGTTCTCTGCTGTCAGACTTAAAGGCCATTTAATATCCTTTATCTGATCAACTGCACTCACGCAGACAAAGACAATTTAGAAGGTGGTGAGAGTTTGGTGTGTGGGGTTTTGTTACTGTTTTAATTAAGTTATTGAAAGCTACTTTGGAGACTCTTGCATCCAGGAGCCGGTAACTTCAATAAAGACCCAAGGATGTGCCATGAATGGGGCAGTGAAACCAAGTTCTTCTCCCCTCTCTGTGGTAAAACACAGAAGAAAATTAAACTTTGTGTTGCTGTGCTGCAGGGTTTTACAGGAACAAGCTTAAAGCCTTGGCTTTTTGAACATGACTTTCACCTTTGATTATGAGATTGATCTAATTTCTTTGTGTTATAAAGATATTAAAGGCAGCTGTGTTCTGTAAGTCAGGTTGTCTGTGTTCTCTGTGTCCAGCACCACTACAGGGTCAGTGGTGTTTGCAGGAACATGAGAATAAGGCTGATGATATCTGTGTGGGGAAGGAAGGCAACACGGCTCCGTCTTTGCTATTCCATGGCACTGGAATGTAGAGAAAGCAAACGATTTCTTTGTGGAGTTCTATACAGCTGGCTACTGTGAACATCATAGAGGCCAAGATGAAAACAGAAGGGTGGACAGGAAATGGGGGTGAGGAACTAGAGTCACACTGTGATTACTGCTTGTTTGCTTTTGAGGTGTGATGCAGTGGCATTAGTACAGTGATGTGGTTCATCTCCTCAGCCCACTGTAACAGTGCTTGCTCTCTTCTGGTGAATCAGAAATAATAATGGTCAGCTTTCTGCTTTGAAGAAAAATGGAGGTATATGTAATGGAACCATCATAGAATGGTTTGGCTTAGAAGGGACCTTAAAGATCATCTAATTCCAACCCCCCTGCCATATTTCAAATTGGTTTGGGATATTTTTTATATTCTCCAACTTCATCAACTTGGGTCAACCTTACAGGTAGGGATGCAGTCAGCCTTCTTTCATCCATCCCCAGTATGTCTGTAGTTATAGCAATTATGGATAAATACACCTGACCTGCTAAAGCTGCTTCATATTCACACATCAGATGAGACTGGAGGTTAACACATCCATGAAATCAGGTGAAATCAAGGTCAGCCTTGCCTTTTGCTGCCTTACCTATGATCCTCTGTGGCTCATGCAGTTTCTTGCAGGTCCAGGACTCTGGTTGCACCAAGTAGGGCTGCAGTGAATCGAACCACTTTTGTTTCACTTGAAGTTCTAGCAAGTTACTGCTGCGCAAGCTGGACATTTCCAGGCGTGACAAAGATACAAGAATGCAATTATGGGTTTTTATTGCTGCCCCAATGTATTTCCAGTGTGGTGTTATTACTTTGGAGTTCATTAGGAGCACACAAAGCCAATAGAAGGCAAACTGCTTGTAGTGGAGTGAAGAAAAGCACAGCTCATGCTCTGCGGGCTGATGAAATGGCTGAGCTTGGGAATAAGCTGGATCCCAACAGTTTCCTCTGCTGCTTGCCTGAAGATTTCCTAAGCCCCTAAGCACTTTCATTCATTATCTGCTGGTACACTTGGATAAGAAACAGGCTTTTTTCTGAACTGACAATCAGGAAAACTTCTTGTGGTGAGGAGTAGGTTTTTTCTTTTGGGTTGATCCAAGTATCAAACCAGTCTTATTGTATCTTGGTTTCTTGGTTTCTTATGATTTAAAGCAGGATTTGGAGGAATCATACTTTGCAGCCTAAACAAGGGGGTTGTGTGCACACACATGTGTGGTTTTGGAGTTTTTAATCAAAAAATACCTTGCGTATTAGTATTGCCTCACTGTTCCTAGCTCAAGTGGGAATGTGGGATACATTGAAGAGCTTGAACATGTTACTGGGTCACCAATGATTTTGAGCAGTTGCTGTTTGAGTCATTCTGACATCTACAAGACCAAGTTAGAAGCCTGAATTTCTTAGAAGGATAGGTGTGGAATGAAAGAGTTTTCTGGGAAAGACACTACACAGGATGCATAATGAAGACGTGTTGAAGGTACCTCTTGGTGGTTGCTTCCAAGCAAGTGTCATTAAAATTCCATGTTCTGATAAATACCCCTTCTTTGAAGGTTTTTCAGCATTACAGGGGTTTAGACTATATTCTTTTTCATATCTTTTAAAAACCCCAACCTAATTCCTTTTAAAGATGTGCGTGTTTTTATTAGGTTTTATATGAACATGTAAAAATGAACAGGCAGAAAGCCCTGGCAATTATGTGTCTCTGATTGAAATGCATAGATGCCTACACATAAATTATTATAGCATGCAGTTGTATGAGCAAATAGAAGAGCTGAGTTTAGGACCCCTTGAAAAGAATCTATTTCTGTTAGACACGCATATCATTAGGTATATGCGTGCCTATGCAATGTATAATTTTTCAGTGGCTCTTTCAGAAGTATTTTTGGGAGGTGAAATGTGCAGTGTGACTATGGTACTTCAAATTGTAGAATGCTTCGAGGAGGAAATATATGATTAGTCTGCACAAGTAATCTCCTCAAAGGCCCTATTACAATCCTGAACTCTTAGATGGCTTGGGTAGTCTTTGCTAGTGCTTTAGAGGGACAGAGAATGTTAAAACCATTTACATGTATTGTCACAAAGTAATTTTATGTGGTTGATCCTGCCTGACATGGTGCTTCACAACACGATGGAAAACGCATAAATGTTTTCTTCAATTTGATGCTCAAAAAGCACTTAAAAGCACTCATTTCCCTAAGAATTATTTTCTCTCTTTCTATCCAATTCATAGATTATGGTCAAGTGTTCATTTTTATGGTATTTACAAGAAATCGGTTGAGCCGGCTTGCTCATAACAGCCCTCCCTTTCCCTCCACCTCTGCCCAGCATCAGGGAACAAAGAGAGTTGAGATTCTGAGCCATGCTCAGATTTGATTTAATAATGCATTTTCCAGTAGTCAATTTTGGAGAGGCTGGGCTGTTCGTGGTCAAAGATTCTAAGGTTATGTCCATTATATCAACAACAAGACTGATGGTTAATAAGTTTTTCTGCTGTCTAATATTGGGGATGAAGCTCCCTAGTGTTGTGTTTGTAAGCTATGTGTGTGTCCGTCTGTCCTCGCCTCTCTGCTCGACCCACAGATGTCTTCACTCTATCTTCTCATTCCCTTAGTGGTACAGCATCCCACCTCATTTGCATGGACTGGGAGTTTGTCAAAGGCAGTCTTCTCTAGGCATTGAACTCTTGGAAGAAGCTCAGATTAATGGGGAAATCCCTCTAACCAATTCATCAAACTGAACTGTCTGTTTGGGCTAAATCACAGGAGATGGGGTTATCTCTCAGAACATTAGCTACAGAGTCTTAAATCAGCTTGTGGAGAAGTATGCTGTTGGATCCTGAGGCTTTAGGTTTAATTGCAGGTGTCCTGAGTGGAATGAAACCCATTCAGGGGTTCTACTGAAATCTGAGGGCTGCTGTTGGAGCAGTTGTGGTGTGCTAGATTCATGTTCCATCTATTTCCCCAAGTCTAGATGAAGCATGGCAGGCGCATTATATACACCTTTGTTAACTCTCCTTTGCAGCTGAGGCCAATGTCACTGCAGCTTGCTCAGCTTGGACTGTGTCATGGTGTTCCACAGTGATGCTCAGGTGGCTGTCCTGGGGGAGCTTGTCATCAGGGATTTGCCACCTGGGAATGATACTGGAATGCCGCTCTGCTGGGTATACGGCAAGCAGCTGTTGCAAGCAAACGCATCTTTTGGCCAGGGCTTGTGACCACAGCTTTTTGGCTTACCAAGATTCCTGACTTATGTTTTCTGTGCTTCAAGCTCCTATTATGATGCTGTAAACATACGCTGAGCTACCCTGTCCTGCACTGATCATACAATCATAGAATGGCTAGCATTGGAAGGGACCTTAAAGATCATCAGTCCCCATGCTGAGGCTGGTGTGGGATACAGTGACCTTTTCAGGAAGCCCCTGTCTCCCCTGGAGATGCCTCCCTGCCACCAGAGATCAACTGTAGATAGTTCATGGCTGGTATTTTTGGCAAGGTTGTATTTTATTACTTGTCAAATTTACCTCTGGTTAGACTTTCTTTTCCAAGGAGGAATAGCTGCAGTAGCTGCCTTGCTTGTTGGTTTTGGTGTGTTTCTAACATAGAGCAAGATGCCTGCAGCTCAGAGTAGGCAGCTTTAAAACGTGTATTTGTGAATTTAAAATTACAAACACTGTTTTGTTTGGGTGTTTTGGGTTTTGTTTGGTTTTGATGTGTTGGGTTCCCCCCCCCCCCCCATATAAGCCCTATAAGGGATTTGATCCTTCAACTCACCCACAAAAAGACAGTTGTGGTAGGAGAGGCTGTTTTATGGGATTCATTTTGGAAGCTATTCAGGGAAATTACTGTGGGCTTTTTGAGTAAATTAGTGTGAGCATGGAAGGACCACAGAAAGGCTTTTTTCTCCCTTAAGATTTGTAGGATCTTATGAAAGGAAGGAAAAAAAACCCCAACCCTTGGCAATTAAGGAATTTTTTAATAATGAAATCAAATTCTGCAAGCTCTGGTTTTGAACGTGGGTTTGTAGCTGATTCTGCCACGAAAGTTCTATTTTAAGACGGGGCTTTTAGATGGGAAAGGAAATTACTAAATCACTGCTTTAAGTATGTGTATATATGGGGGCGTGTGTGTGTATCCCCTTTGCAAGATGTTAAAGAGTTTGGATTTAGGATGTTGTTAAAGAAAGGAAAATGTGTAACTCGTAGGTGTGAAACGCTCAAGGCAACACTTGGGAACCTCAGGAGCTCAGCTCCTGATGAATGTAATGAGCTGAGTTCACCTGAAGTGTTCATCCTGGGGAAGAAACAGGGAATCAAATCTCTGGGTCTTTCCCAGGGACTTTTCAGCCATGTAGAGAGGGACATTTCTTGCTGTTTGAATTAGGTTAATGCTTTGTGGGTATACTGCCGAGACAGCTCTGATTCAGGGCATGAGGGACTGTGGAAACTATTACTGGATGTCTTCAACAGAATTATGTCTTTAACTCTTAATAACATAGGTTATGATGGGAAAAAGACTGTTGGAATAACTCAATCTGATTCTTGTAAATGTATGATACATGTGGAGGCTGAGGAAGTTGAGGCTGTTCAGCCTGGAGAAGGCTGCATGAAGACCTCATAGCAGCCTTCCAGTATCTGAAGGGGGCCTACAAGGATGCTGGGGAGGGACTCTTCATTAGGGACTGTAGTGATAGGACAAGGGGTAACGGGTTAAAACTTAAACAGGGGAAGTTTAGATTGGATATAAGGAAAAACTTCTTTCCTGTGAGGGTGGTGAGGCACTGGAATGGGTTGCCCAGGGAGGTTGTGAATGCTCCATCCCTGGCAGTGTTCAAGGCCAGGTTGGACAGAGCCTTGGGTGATATGGTTTAGTGTGAGGTGTTCCTGCCCATGTCAGGGGGGGTTGGAAGTGGATGATCTTAAGGTCCTTTCCAACCCTAACTATTCCATGATTCTATGGTGAAATGCAGTGAGGGGAACAGGAGAAGAGCAAGTGCAGCTCTGGAGGATCCCAGGATTATCCTATGAATCTTCACACTAAATGGCAAATAACTTGGAAATGTGCCTCATTCTGTGCATGGGCCTAATTGATTTATATGCCACTTGGTCTGTATGCTTGCTTGTAATGAAGCTGCTCTTTGGATTCCCTCTGTCTCTTGACTCTAGAATGTCAGAGCAAGTGAAACTTCAAAATGGCAAGAGATGGATGTGGCAGCTTTCTAGCGATGGGGACCATATTTCCCAGGCAGCAGCATCCCTATGGAAGCTCACAGAAAAGCTTTGACCCATAGTCCTGTTCCTGAGTTCAGAAAGTCTCAGGTTTGGCTGTGCTGTTGTCTGCTTTGGTCTTAAAGGCAGGATGCTGAAATGCAAAAGCAACGATTTCATTTACACATGGTTTGGAACCACATCTGGCTAAAGCTGCTGCCCAAATATTCCTTTGAGCATACCAGAAACGTGGACCTTGAGATCAGCCAACAGTGAACTATTCGAGTAATTTGAATGCTTTCACATCAAAAGGCAGATACTGTGCATGGCATTTTTCATAATCTGGGATTATAATAAACCTGAGACCCTCTTATTGTACATACTTTTGAAATATCTAATTGCTGATTAACCTCATCAGGCTGCATTGACAACTCAACTGAGATAATATAGGGAGGGAAAAAGCATGTGTGAGCACTGGGAACTGCTGGGGCTGGGAAACCTCTCCTGTTTCCAGTGATGTTTCAGGGCTGTGTTTGCAGGTGCTGGTCTGTGTGCCTGGAGTGCTCAGTGAATCCTGTGCAGCCTGCCATGCAGGGAGGGCAGCAGCCTCACTGTGTCTTTTATCCTCGTATCTCAGATCTCTTCAGCCTTTCTAGTGCATTGGGACACAACAGTGTGCATCAGAAGGGTCCATGTTGGGTGTAAGCAGGTTCTGGGGTGATCTGCACGGGAGCTGTCTGGCTTCACCGTCTTCATCAGGTGTACTTGATGTGCTCTTAGTGCTGTATCACCTTGCTATCTAGGTTAGATAACAAGGGAAATCAGGGGACCAACTCTCTGGTACTTAGGGCACCTTTCTCTTTGGTGTGCCAACACCTGTGTTGTCTTAAGTTTCACAAACTCAATACTTGAATCCACGCCTATTTCTCAATGACACACAGGTCTGCATGTGTGTGGTTTCTTCTCCCCTCCTCATCGTATTTTTATCCCAAAGCTACTGTTTCTGGGTGAGGATAGCACATAAGCCTATTGAAAAATAACAGAAAAAAGCCCCAACCCCAAACAAAAAAGCTCCCACCTTGAATCACGGAATTTGTCAAAATAATTAAGTGTGGTAGTTACTGTTTTGTACGCATTTCACCTGCTCAGGGATACTGCAGTCAGCACCATATGGTAGCCTTTTTTTCCCTCTTTAATAGACTTACAGCAGCAATTTGTTTCACCCGTGAGCCAGCACCACGATGTGCGTTGCTGAACAGAAACAACCTAAGACTGTGAGCTTTCCAGTTGAAGTTTTCAAGGAGCATTTAGGTGAGCTTCAGAGCCTGCTCCCTGCCTTTGTCCTATTTGCAGTGTTGCTCTTTGCTGTGTGAAAGTGAAGGACAAAAGGGCTTGATTCTTTCTCTGACCAGAGACCCCTCAATACTTCAGTCTTACCATTTGCAAATAACATGCTAATATTTACCTGCCTTCTAGATTTATTGCCAAGCTCTTTTCAATGGCTATGTGTCACCCTGGGATTGTGGGAAGAAAATGATTGCAGATCTGGAAAATACTATTTTATTTGATGGGTGGACTGAAACTGCAGGTTGAGTTATGGCTATGTCTGTGCTTTAAAACAGGGCCCAGTGCTGCATCCCTGATCAACTTCTGAAACACGGACCCGTGTTACAGCAGAACGATGCTGTCCCCGAGGGCCTTATCCCTAGGAGTGCTGTGATGATGTCTCAGTACTACTTTGAACTAATATATTGATGTGGGTGGTTTGTTTTTGTTTGGTTCTTATACTCAGATTTTGAATAGCTGGCTGCACAGTGCCCCATAAGCTGATATACTTAATGCAAAAACCACAGTTAGTTCAGGATCCCCTTATCTTAAACCTTTCTTTGTTTGTGACTGCCAGACCAACTATCAATTTTTGTCTATTCTTAGGCTTCCTTAAAACCTGGATAAGGCTGCTAGAGTCATGCAGTACCTTAATAGCCTGGAATGACATCTCCAGAGTGGAACGATGACCTGGTAGCATAGCAAGTTAACCTGCAATGCGCGAGACTCATGTTTAATTCCCCTTCCATTATTGACTCTATATAACTCCAAGTAGATTGCTTAGGTTAGGGAGGCAGTGGGATTCCCTGCCTTGAAGGGCTGTAAGAATACACGTGCACACCACAGTGGGTCTCAGATGTTGTGATACTGGAGGTTGTATAAGTAGAAAGCCCATTTCAGACCCTGTCACCTCCCCAGGCAAAAGTCGATTAGGGTCATGCTGAGTCCTCATTCAGATGCAAGAGCTGTGGTCCTGGTGTCTTGCATCCTTCCTCCCTGTCCCCTAATTGATCCTGGGATCTTGCAATTTGTGATGGCCATCTAATTCTGGATCAATATCTGGGGTACTTTCGTTATATCAGTGTTGATAACCCCGTTCTGCAAATTGTTCACTTGGTGATAACCACTTCCTCTGCTTAATTAGGAAATCTGCTTAAAAATAAGATATGTATCTGGGTGAAATGCAGGTTACAAATGGTTGCAATTAAACCTCATGTAGCAGATTTCCTACATC
Organism: Pezoporus wallicus; assembly: GCF_028554395.1. Taxonomy (NCBI): domain Eukaryota; kingdom Metazoa; phylum Chordata; class Aves; order Psittaciformes; family Psittacidae; genus Pezoporus; species Pezoporus wallicus. The sequence goes on along the minus strand of NW_026638088.1, from coordinate 1,214,833 downwards.
TTGTTCTGTTGTTTTTCCTTTCTTTAAAGGCCAAGAACACAGGATTTCTGGAGGCTACAGGTGTTCTCTTTAGAGCTCAAGATCATCTAAAGAGAGATGAGTTTGAGCTGTCACACATCCAGCCTTGCTCCTCTCTTGCATCCTTTTGTTCTTTAACTGGAATAAAATGTACTTTTAATTTCTTTAGAAAGAATGGGCAGCTCGGGGTGATTTTGTGCTTTTTCAGGGAACCAACTTATTTCTAATCAGATGTGACTTTTTCTGTGGGTGATTAAAAAGTTATTAAAGCAGTACCCAGTGGTGCTGCAGCTGCAGCTAACACTGTCAGTGTTTCCTTTAGACTTGTTTTAGACAAGGCTGGACTTGAGACTGGAATATAAATTGTCAGCTTTACAGCTCATCAAACTTTCTTGGAACAAATTGAACTATTTAACTGGAACAAGGGACCCAATTTGTCATCAACTGTGATTTTGCTCAACTTTGGAAGCCAAGAAATGCAACAGTTGCCTTAATCTTTCCTCACTTGTCACTAAAGGTAGTTATGTGCACATCAGTGGCTTGGGAGAGGGCAATGCCCCACCGCATCCCTGCGGGTAGACCAGGCAGCAGCAGGAAGGAGCATCCTCCACAGCATGGGACTTTCTAATTCCCAGTGCAAACTTCTCTTTCATTATGCACCAAGAGTACTTGCTCTGCACAAGAGAGGTTTTAATAGGAGTGGGATAGAAATAAATATGCCTTGGTGTTCTTTAATGTGATGTGGAGAAAGGTGAGTGTCGGGAAGGTAGTGCTGTGCCCAAGAGCTTTTTGTTCTTGAGTCTTTCAACTTCATGCATCCTTGCTACTTGCTAGTGCTCAGGTACTGTTCAAATTGGTTTACTTTGCAGATGTAAATGAACTTGCTAATGTTCTCCTCTTAGCAATTCTGTGCAGTACTGATTAAGAATGTCACCTAGTGATGTTAATCTGTAAGGAGTAAGTAGTTCTAGAAAAAGTAGAGAGATTTCTTTCTCAGCACACCACCATCAGAGCAGAAATGGTCCTGGCAATTGCCTGAAAGGTGAGTGTTTAGCTGCATTTGGAAATAAATGGGGATATGCATTCCCTTTCTGAAGCACCAATGAATTCCCATCTTCTTAACCAGTACCAGGCTTGGAGTGGGAATTTCTGGTTTGAGGGGAATCAGGAAAGACGGCTCTGCCCCTACTTGGGAGTAAAACCCAATTAAAATGTTTGCTTTTTAAAATGATAGCTTGAAGTTCTATGTTCTTTCCTACTGAAAAACAAGGATCCTAAATTTGTTACTGTGGGTCTAATGAGCTGTAAACGTGGAAGCTGGGCCACCCTACAGTTACTGGATGGTTGCCTTACACCAGCCTTCATTGTACGGCTTCTCCATGGCTTCTCCAAGGCACCTGGAAGCCTTGGCTCCATGGGAAGCTCACTGACCCGGTGTCATTTATCCAGAGCCTCTTGTTATCAGAAATATTCTGCTTAGCTCTTGCTGGAGCTAAGATCATATCACAGAATCCCAGACTGGTTTGGGTGGGAAGGGACCTTAAAGCTCATCCAGTCCCAACCCCTTGCCATGGAGAGGGACACCTTCCACTAGGGCAGGTTGCTCCAAGCCCCTGTGTCCAACCTGGCCTTGAACACTGCCAGGGATGGGGCAGCCACAGCTTCTCTGGGCACCCTGTGCCAGCATCTCAGCTTCCCTTCTCACAGGGAAGAACTTCTGCCTTATAGCAATCCTAAATCTCTGCTGATTTAAATCTAGTGATATTTGCAGTAGAAAGGCTCTTGTGTGTTTCTTCAGCTCACAGGTCCCAGTCAGTATTTGTTTAGCAAATGCTGATATTCTAATTTGTTTTGCATTGCAAAATCCTTCAGTAATCCAAAAATTGCTCCCCAGACTACAAATAAAGGACAGAATTTTATCTTGTGGGAGAACACTATTTTCAAGTGTCCTGGTTTTTTAGTATGCAGGAGGAAGTGTCTCCTGCAGTAGGAGAGGCTTTAGGAAGCGGTTGTGTGGTCGGGGACTGCCTTACTGCATTCATTTTTGCAACTCAAAGAGATGCCAGTGAGTAGAGAGAACAAGGGACTTGTGGTGCAAGTGGATACTTCTCTTTTTCTTGCTGGATTAAATGGATGCACTGCATCAATTAGCACATACCTCAGGCACTTTATGTACTTAAAGGAGTGACAAGCTCAAAACATCGCCTTATGATTAACAAGAAGGATGAGTTGTGTAGTGACCTTAGAGTAGAACTATAAAATATTATGTTAGTCTTAAAATTCTTTGAGGAGAAATAAACTGAAGGATGCAAACATCCAGAGCATCGAGCCCTTAGACAAGAAAGTGAAACAAAGCTAAAGGGGGTGTGGAAAACCCTCTAAACATTTCATTTCTCACTGAATTTAGTGTCTTCCAGTCAAAAAAGAATGTCTGGGTGAGAGGAATTGGGTAACATGCTAACACTAATATTAGATGTGCTCTTTCATATATGAAACTATCTCATAATTGAGACGAATTTCTTGAAGCATTAAAAACATCCCAGAAATAGTGGTGTGGAAAAGATGTGGAGAGGTAACTTAGCATGTTGCTGAGCTCTTAGGTGAGATCGAGTGTACCTGTCTCATGTCCAGAAGCTGACAGACTGTCTAAACTCTCTTTTAAACCTTGGATATTGATTTCTCATCTTCCCCAGACAGCCTGTTCTGGGTCTTCACCACTCTTACTGCTAACAAGACTTTCATTTTTCTAATGCCTTATTCTTTGTACCGCCTGTCCTCCTGTCAGTGGTAAGGAGAAGGGCTGATGAATGTTCTTTTCTGTTACTGCCTTGTTGGACATTCTTGGATGTCCTCCTTAACTTAATCTCATCTTGGCTTTGCTTTGTAGGAAAAATTGACTTTTCCCTATGTTTTAAGGAGCGGCATTCAAAACAGGATATCTATTGAGATAACCAATGTGTCTCTATGCAACAGGGAAAGAAGAATAAGCTCCTTCACCTTAGCATCTCATGCTCATGTCATACTTCTCTGATATGCCTGGTTTTCTAATAACACCATATTTTGTACTTGCATTCAGTGTAACTTGCTGGAGTACAGATACTTGCCCTTTTATCAGCCACAGTTTCACCACATGCATGTTAGAAGAAAGATTTAAATGAACAAATAGGAAGTGCTGCTCTGGATCAGGCTTTAGCTTTCGGGTATTATATCCTAGTCTCCAACTTGCTGTTAATGATATGTTCTTTGCTGATTCTGCTCACATTTCTTAGCTCAGTGTCACCTTCAGTTGTTTAAATGTTCTTGCTGTTTAGTCCTGTAAGAGCAATGGCATCTCTGAGATTCCTGCTGATGATGGCTATTTCAGAGATCATTTATCAGACAAGAGTTGGTGACTTCAGGCCTTGAGCCACTCTCTTTGCAGAGCTTTTATGTGAGCCTCTGTGAATGTCCAACCCTCATGTAATCAAAATTAGAAACAATTCCTAGATTTAGGACTACTTGTCATTGCTATTGCAAAATTTGTATAGGTTGAGTTAAAATGTTAGAGTTTAGAACCCCTTTCCTGAATGCTGAGAGTGATTTAGAGTTTTAGAACCCTCTGAAATGAAAAAAGATTTGACAATGCCATTATTAGAATATTCTATTAGAACTGTATCTTGTTGTCTACGTATTGATCACTGCTTGGAACTAGTAATACTCCATAATCCTCCAGGGAAGAGAACCAAACCCAGTTGTTGTAAGATCCATTCCTCCTTGATAAAAGCAACCAGGATTGTGAGGCAGCTCTGGTGGTTTCCAGGAAGAACTTATTAGAACATAACAAATCACATAAAGATGAGTATATTTGCAATATGTAGTTTTATATAGATATATATAGTGTATGTATATGCAGTTATAAGCAGTGTATAATATAGTCATAGAGAGCTGTGAGATTCCTGGGTCTTACACTATTATTGTTACTAAATGCTTTCAAACTCAAAGTGCCATTAATGCATTTCACTGAAGCTGTTATTATTTCCCAGGTCATTTTACCCCCAACCTGAAATCAGGAAAACACTTCAGGAAATATTTGGAGGTGGTGCTCTGTTATTTAAAATTACTTGGAGAAAGAAGCAAACTCCATCCCCCATGTTCTGAGATGTGAGTAGCTGAAAGGCCTCACTTTATGTGAGAAGAAACTGTTTGGGGGGGGGAATCTAAGCATTTTTGCAGGAAATGCTTTCATCCTTCCGTGAGTGTTTACAGGGATGTTTTCCTCAATGCACTCTGTGATAATTATTTACATACCTCTTTGAAAATACGTAGTGGGTACCATATAATGCACATTGCTGTTAGTTACTGCTGTATCTGAGAGAATTAACATTCGCTGGCATTTAATAATGCTCCTCTGGCCTTTTTGCGTGGTGGTCTGGCGCGCCTCAAGTCAAGTCCCTGCTTACGGAGGTCCTTGGGATCCCCTGTCTTTTTTAGTCACTGTTCTGTCTGGTCTTTCTTTTTTTCCCTTCGTTTTTTTTCCCCTCTTGCTTCTTTTGGATGCTGTTTGAACATCCTGAGCCCCTTTTCCTCTTTTTTTTTCCTGTGCTGCTTCCAGCATTCCCATTCTGCTTTTCACCTTCCCTTTGCTCTGCTCTCATGCAACAGCGTTTCCTACCCCATGAAGCAACATTTCTTTCCTTTTGTGCTTTACTTTTCTTCTTCTCCTTGTGCTGGGCTGTGTCTGTTTCCCTTTGTTGTTCACTTACAGTCTCACCCACATCAGTGTTGTCCCTGGGCCTCCCTGCACCCATGTCAGCCCCTTTCCAGCTCCAGTACTTCCAGTTGATATCGCTCTTCCCCCCTCTCTCCTGTTCCCCTTTCAGTGCTCTGCTCGCCTGCTATGTCTGATTAGCTGGCTCCAGGGTGTGCATTAAATGTCAGTATAATTTTTTCTTTCTTCCAGTCTTAAAGGAGTGCCATGAAATGGAATTTGAGCACCAAAAATTTCACTTTTGCTGGGAAGGGTTTAACCTGCGGTGTCCAAGTAGGTACTAAATCCCCTCAGGGTTTGCTTGCGTTTCTGATAGCAGTTGTTGGAATCCATCCTGACCAACCCTTGCATCGTCTTCAAAGACTGGAAATAAAAATGGTTGCTGTAAGTGAACTAATGCCACTGAGTGTAGTCTCCTTTTGTTCTCACATCTTGAGTCTATTTGCTGCTTATAGCGTGTCAGACACTTGCTAGTGGTTGCAGTTTCTCTCCTCTCAGGGTATGACGCTGGCCTCGGTAGCAGTGATAATGAGGGAGTAGTTGTAGATGCTACTGCTTAATTTTTATGTGTTTAATACAGTATTTTTCAATAAAGGGACAACGAATCAGAATCAGGTTTTTCTCAGAGCTTCTTGGGGGTTATTAAAGAAAATAGTAAATTGATGGCAGTGGAGAGCAGCCAGTAGGTGTGTCTGACCAACTGTGACCAAGAAAATAGGATGAGCAAGACAGTGAAACAGGCTCTGTGCTACAAATCAATCCAGCAATGACAGGCAGGACCAGCCTTGCAGGGGGTCAAGCTGCAGTGGTTTTGTTCTGGGCACTGGGAAAAGGGTTGGGAAAGATGAACAACTCGGCAGCCAGAGGGATCCTGCGTTTTGTTTGCATCCGGATGAACTCTTAGCAGTTAAACAGTGGAGGTAGGGGCAGAGATGGGCTGGTTAGGCAGGCTGCCTTCTGGTCAGGGAATGTGTTGGGCATCATGACTTGCAGAAGAGCTCTGCTGTGCCACTGCTATCTTTTTTCTGAGCAAGGGCTGGTATTCAGGACCTACTTTGCAAATCTGGTGGTAGGGATCATAGAACCATAGAATAGTTTGGGTTGGAAGGGACCTTAAGATCATCCAGTTCCAACCCCCCTGCCACGGGCAGGGACAGCTCACACTAAACCATGTCACCACACAGCCAGGGATGGAGCATTTAACACTTCTCTGGGCAACCCATTCCAGTTGAGTAAACAGTAAAGAACTTCTTCCTGATATCCAGTCTAAACTTCCCCTGTTTAAGTTTTAACCCGTTACCCCTGGGCTTTTGGCTGCCCCAGTGCATGAGGGAATCATAGAAGAGCTAATTGTGCATGTAAGGGCTTTGCTGGGTCGGGGCCAGGAGACCCTTCCATGGCCAGGCACGAATGGCATGTGCTTCTGCTCAAAACGGGATTTTGATCTGCTTTATATTTAGGGACAAAGTGCTCTTATGGCATCATTGACCCATCTCTCTCAATTTAAAACTCTTCTGTATTGCTCTCAACTGTTCACAGTTTATATTAAGATAAGGATCATTGTTTGATTTGTAGAGAGATTTAAAGTAGCCTAAGGGTAAGCAGCTGGCTTGACAAGGGCAGTTACTTGTACCATGAAAAAGACATTGCTACAATATATATAGTAAACAAAACCCAGTTCCGAAGGAAAGAAATGACATTTGGGAGTTAAGTCCTGCCTCACCGTGCTGTCATTCATGTTAGTGTTTTCTGCCAAGTGACATCCACAGTCTGCACAGCCCCGTTCCTGTAAATGGGGTGCTCTGTCCACGATGCAGGTGGAGCTGCAGTGACCACAGGTAACCATGCTGTAAGGATTGGCTTTTATGTGCTTGACATGCACCAGCAGATGGAAATAGAGCTGCCTGATGATAAATATATACGTGATTAGAACTGGTGCAGGGCCACGCAGGGTGTTCTTCCCTGTGGATTTGCTAATAACATGGTGGAGGGAAAGGCAGAGACTTGTGATAATTAATCTGTTTGATTCCCAAAGATTAAAAGGAAATAATAAGTTCATATTTCATGACCAGCTCCTTTTGCTTTCTCCATCAGTTGAACAGGGACTCTGTCAGAACAGCTAATCCTTGGTGATTGGAAGGATGAGGAGGAACCCCCTTTTTAAGAAGGAATGAGGGAAGTCATTTTTGCATTGCACGTTTTGCTTGCTTTTAGCCCCATGCTCGTGGGAACATATTGATGAGAATGTAATAAAAAATAAATTAGAAATTGATATCAAAGTTAAAATTCTGCTGGTGCTTCCTTGAAAAGTAAACATCATTCATAAGCCAAAATGCATCTTTTAAATAGAAAAGCTAAATTGGAGTGAAATTGTGTGAAAGATTTTAGCTACATCTATTAGTGGCTTTTTACTCTGGTGCATCTGGTGAAGATCTTCAGAAATCTCACTTCTCTGCTTGTTTCTTAACAGGGTGCTTCCTGTGGGTCATGTTTTTGGCTGGTTTCAAGACCTAAACACACTCAGGAGCCACTGAATTGGGATCTCAAGGCCTGTTTACATATGAGACCTTGAGAAAGACACTCGAGCGTAGGTTTCATGTGTTGACATTTTAACTCTATCGTAGCTGAAGCTCTATGGGGAAATAATTTGAAAAGGCAAATATGTTTCTGTCGGACCAAACTTGATTCTTCTCCGCTTTTCACATAGACACCTTCCCTAAGATTAGCGATTATCCAACCTCAGCTGGATATTCCTCTCTCCTTCCTTACTTCCAAACCAAAGGAGAGACGGGAGTGGTTGGCAGGAAACAAGCACATTAGCCTTCAATAAGCAGCTTATAGAGTCATAGAATCATAGAATAGTTAGGGTTGGAATGGACCTTAAGATCATCCAGTTCCAACCCCCCTGTCATGGGCAGGGACACCTCACACTAAACCATCTCACCCAAGGCCTCGTCCAACCTGGTCTTGAGCACTGCCAGGGATGGAACATTCACAACCTCCCTAACAACTAAAGAAAACTTTTGCTTGTTCCAAATGTCAGTGGGCAAAGGAAGTGCCCTGGGAGAGCATGGGACGTGTTTTCTTCATCACCTGAACACCTCCCAGATGACAAGTCTGGTTCTCTAGGACTTGGTGTCTAGCTAGCCAGAAGGTAGTGCTAAATGGCGCTAGGACTGTGGACAATGATGATCTGTTAGTAGACATTACAGTTATTTGCAGCTTTAAAAGCCATTGTTGCATTCAGGCAGGTTTTCAGCCAGACTGCTGAGCTAAACTGAGAAGCCAGTGGTGGAAATGAACCAGTTGGTGCCTGGGTCAGCAATGCAGGAGACAAGATGTTCTCCTATTTGCGTTCATATTGGATGATAACCTTGACTTTCGAGTCCCACCCTCCCCCCTTTCCTTTGTTAAGCATTTTACAGCTGGTCTATGCCTCTTGACTTCTGATTTTGCACAGCTACCGCTGCTGATCATGATGTGCAGGAAATGTGCCTTCGTGCTGAGGAGCTCAATTCTGGCATCTTGCCATTTTAGGCTTTCTGCTAAGCTCCCTGCATGAGAAAAGCGAGTTCACCGTCGAATCGGAGTACTTGTTGGCACGCTGGTTTTTGTACCCTTAAATCCTATAGCCTGTTATTTGTCTCGCTGTCCACCTTTGCTGTGGAACGGGATGCTGCTGTACTTATTCTATATAAATATTGAAAGAGAACAAAGCCTCCCCCCACTGAGAGTCCAGGAGTAGGAGAGATGTTTGATGTATTTACATGGACGTATGTAAACAAATGGTCAAAATGAATCACTCTGAGAAGGGGGTCATCTCAGCGTGCTCACTGTTCCTGCGTGCCCCTTCACAAGGGCTTTTGTAAGGCGTTGCAGTGAAAGACATGAAAAAGAGAAGGTGATTTTGTAGACGTCTGTGGAAACTCAGGCTCCAGATCAGGGGTAGATAGAATCTGAAGGCTGCTGTTTGAAGGTGTAACATGTAAGGAGTATTTATTGACCAAAGATAGGATCAGTTCTCAGTGGAATGATTGAGAAATGAGAGGTAAGGTGGAAAAAAAGATGTAGTGAAACGTTTTTTGCTTGAAGATACATCACATTGACAAGTCAGAGATTGAGGGCTTTTGAAGGGTTTTGGGGGTTCCTCCGTTCACCACTTGCCAATACGTGATGCAGTTTGTAGTACTGCCATTTCTCTCACTTCGACTGCTAATTTGTCTGTTCATTTACCTTAGGCTTTATGGATTAGCATGCAAATCATAGCACAGACTGGTATTTATCTTTCTTTTCTGTTTGGCTTATCTATTTTCCAGAATACTCACTTCTTTCTGTGTTGTTAAGGTCAGTGGTTCTCAGTTGCACCTATCCATCTCGTCGTAACTCCGGGCAGGCCGACATGAAGCTATTTGTTTAACCATTTCGGTATCTCTGTCACCCTCTTGCTGTTGATTGAGTCTGCTGAGGAGACACATATCTCTACGGCCACACTTGATTTGTTGCAGGTTATTTCTCCACCCCCCCGCATTCAGTTCTCCCTTGTCATCAGTCAACTGCTTCATCCTAGCACTACGCTCTTCCTTCAGCTTGTGCGTCGACCTCCACGGTTGCCAGCCACACCAGATGGAAGCAAAGTTGTGTGCCCATTGTGCCACTGATCACATCCAGGCCCAGGACGGTGTGTGCCAGCTGGCTTCAGGGATATCATTTTGTGTGTCCTCCACTTGCCATTGGTTTGGAGGATAATTTGGCATGTCGATTTTGGTCAGGAAAATGATCTGTGCATCTGTGGCATGCCATCTGCTTTGTGTGCAGTCAGTGGTGTGGGGAGTGCAATGGTTGCACCTGACCCTCTTCTACCATGTCCCTGTTGAGAACTTCTCTCTGCTTTAGGTTTACATACACGTATGTGTCTGGCTGTGTCAGTAAAACGCTCTGTCCCAGAGTGTGTTTCAAGGAGAGCATCCAGGTGCCTTTTCAATTACACGTTCTCCCCTTTGTTTTTCCAGTATCCTTTGAGGTAATGGCTAGGAGCTTTGCCTTGTGCTCTTCTGACCTCACACCGTTCTGCTGTAATAACTTGCGCTTGGCATGGGTTTATCTGCTCTGGTTTCTGATCACACAGTGTCAGTAGATGCAAATTTCATTAGGGTGTGTTGCATGTGTGCAGCCTTGGGTCCTCCTGTGTGTATGTTCTTGCCCACCTAGTAAAAAGTGCTGGCAATGAAACCTGCTGTTACTGGTGCCTCTCCTGCACATGGTGTTATCTGTAGTGGGTGAAGACAGACTGATGCTGTGTTTGAAAATACATTCCTACACATCTCTCTGTCTTCTTGGCTCAGGCTGTGCTACTTCCTTGGGAGCAAAGCCAGAATGTAGCCCTAATGTTGTGATATGCAACCATCAGCTTGAAAATGCTACATCAATTAAATGTAGTCTCACCGAAAATGGTAGTGTCTGATGTGTGCAAGTGTTGGTGTACACTGAGCGGGAACCTGGCGTGCATCAGTGTGATGGTTATAGCACCTTTTCTCTCATCAGGAACAAGAGGCTATGGTTATGAGTGACTGGGTTATTTAGTCATAGTGTTTGCAATACTGTTTGCTGACTCATGGTAAATGCTGATTTTAGTTTCTCTTTACCTCACTTCACAAAATGGAGCTGGAAATAACTCATGACTTTGTATCTGCTGCTGCACAGAAATGCACTGGTAGTTCTGGATGGGAGGTTCAGAATTCTCAGATGTGAAATTTGGTGCTTCTGTCTCAGCAATTCCTTGCCCATCAACGTGGTTTAAGTCATTCTACATTTGAATGGGTGAAGTAAGGTATAATTAATGTTACTATTGCTTCCAGTTGTTAGGAAAACCAGCCTGAACCAAAATCACCTGACTGTTCTCGAACAACAGGAATTAGATGGGAGATGTTCCTAAACAATCAGACTAAATTACATGTGTACTTTGGCAGACTTCAGATGAATGACGTTGAATCCTTAAAACTGGGACCATTAAGTTAAGCACAGGCTTTGATACCATTAATGAAGAAAATGATGTTTTGACGTTCATCCCTTCATAAATCCTGACACTTCCAATTGTCCTCAAGTAGCAAAACACTGTTGTCATCTGCGGTGATGTACTCTTTGACAGTTTTGCCTGAGCTATGTAAGGCTGGATGCTTTATGTTGGGAAAGGACAAGCATTTCTTGTTTATGCTTTTATTTCCCTTTCTGTGGTGGTTGCGGGTTCTGCTGTTTAAGCCCTCAGCTGTGCTTCAAGGTCTTGTGCAGTGACGGTCGTGTGGGTCAATAAAGCTTGAGCTGAGCCTCCAGACCTGAGTGATGCTTTGTGCACTGACTTAGCGTATTGATGTACGACTGCTTCCTTTTCTAGCCTCAAAAAGGGCTTTAATGCTGCTTTTTCTTGTGTTGGTATTGCCTTTTGTTCCCATTACATGGAGAACAATCCAGTCTGAGAAAGATAAATTCCGCTATTTGTCTTGTCAGTCTCTGAGATGGAGTTTTCTGTTCTGCTGGCCAGGCAGAGGAGCAGCAGTGCTTGTTCCAAGCGTGTGTGAGAGGCTCTGCACAGGGACCCCTCACATTCCCAATGGGGAATTCACATTCCCACACAGCAACCTGCAAGCCTACCGCAGATTTGGCTTACTCTCTTCCTCCCTGCGGATGGGGCTGACTTGGGATGTAAAACCACTCAGCAACCCTTCTTGGTAAGCCATCAATTATTAACATGAACTACTCGTTCTGTGTGCTCGCACTGCTTAAGGATTCATTATGTTGCCTTTTGGTTGACCTGACAAAGCTGCTCAGCACCATTACTCCCAGTGCAAAGCCCTAGATTCAACTTTGCTCCTGGGACCACGTACTCCAGCTCTGGCCGACCTTCCACAGGAGGGAGAGAACAGAACACAGCTGAGAGTTAATTCCTGGAGGTAGTTAGAAAAAGGTTTATAAAACACTTTGTTTCCTGAGAAGGGCAAATAGCAACGATCACTCTAAATGTAGCAGAAATCTAGTTTGTGTTCTTCGCTGACCTTTACTGCGGCATTTAAATGTGTGGTGGAGACATCCTCTAGCTATACAGCTGTGTTATTGTTGACCCATTTCCCCAGCAGCTAATGGCTAAGACTGAATACATATTACTACCATTATAATTGTTAAATTTTACCTTGCTGCACCGGGAATTCTGTGAATACTGTGAGGGTGCCTCAGAGCACTTTGCTAATCGAACACAAATTCAAACGAACCCAACTGACTGCTGGAAAAATAGTGGTACACTTCCCAGGTAGATTTACAGTCCCATGGACTAAGAGAGCTTTGTGACCCTCTTAAAATATGTGGTTGCAGTTCCATTTTTATAGAGGATTAAAATGAGATGCAATAAGGCCTTTAACGTGCAACCGTGAAGCAATGAAAGTTGGCTGCTCCTAGTTTAAGATGGGGAGCTCTACCTTTGGTAGAGAGGTAGGCGTTGGCAAGATTTACTTCTGGTTTCCTGTGCAGAAGAAGTGATTTGTAATCTCGGTATTGCATTTCCTGCTTCAGTAAATAGCTGTTTTCTGACTGCTGTATACTGCAGCTTTGGTGCCAGAAAAGGCCATTATGGGTTTTACTGAGATACATTCCAGAGTAACCAAAGAAACAACATTAAACCTATATTTTTCTCTTCACCTTTAAAAGCATCAGCCAAAGCCATGCGGTTCTGAGGAAGGACTAAAGGAAGACGCCCCACGTTGTACCGAGAAGGCACATTGCTTGCTGTCGATTGCCGTTTCCCTCTCGCTGTACTCAGTGTGGCATCCTATGGCACAATGTAAACAAAATTATAGTCTTATCAAGCAGGCTGCTCCTACAGTGATGACAGCTACTTACATTGCCAGAAGCAGGGCCAGGAAAACAGAGACCATTTTAAAGCAGCTGACACATTTTTGTAGCAGTGTGGGCTGAAAGAAAATGATCATAAGGTTTTCATTCCATGCTATTCAGAAGGGTCAACACGGGAAGTCTTCAGCAGACCTGAAGGTCTGCAGCTCAGATGAGTCTGTATCCTGAACATGGTGATGGCCTGTGTGTTAAGATGAGGTTGGGAAGGCTGGATGTGAGCGCTGTGAGTCTAATTCTTCTTGGGTGTTAAGTCCGGGTTGGAACATCCTGTTGATGGGATGGAATCACTGTGCTTCATCCAAAGGTGACTGGAGTGTTTTGGGCTGACTAAAGACTCAGGAAGAATGTACTCAGCTGTTTTGCTAAGTAAGTTATGTCCTTAACTCATGTGCTGAACTAGTTCTCAAAATATTGCTTCAGTGTGCAGTCATGGCATTATGATTATAGGTTCTGGTTGTGCTCACTGCAGAAAGCTTTGCCTTGCCAGGTCTCTGCACAGTGCATGCTTAAAATTTTGCTCATTTAAGAGGTGTTTTTGGAATAATCATAGAATCACAGAATGCTTTGGGTTGGAAAGGACCTTGAAATCACCTAGGTCCAACCACTACCATGGGTAGGGATGCCCCACATGAGACCATGTCACCCAAAGCCCCTGTGTCCAACCTGGCCTTGAACACTGCCAGGGATGGGGCAGCCACAGCTTCTCTGGACACCCTGTGCCAGCACCTCAGCACCCTCATAGTGAATAATTTCTTCCCAGTATCTGATCTCAATCTCCCCTCTGTCAGGTTAAAGCCATTCCCCCTTGTCCTGTCCCTACATGTCCTTGTAGAAAGTCTCTCTCCGGATATCCTGCAGGCCCTTTATGTATTTTCCTAGGACCTAAGATGTTGACCATATCCCAAAACTTAACAATGTCCCAGTAAAAACTTGCTACCTCGTTCCATATTCGTTGTGTTTTCAGTTGACCAGCACATCTTAAAAACCCTGGAGATACAGAGTGAAATACTGCTCTACAGATGGCAACATCAGTTTTAGCATGAGCTCAGGAGAACTTCTCCATCACGTGCTTGCCTTTAAATATATTGCATAAAAGGTCATGGTTCCAATGCATTTTGTCCTTAACAGAAAGGAAGTATATTTGAAGTCGGCTATATAACTGTCTCTCTAGCTTGTAAAATGTTGTAGCTCCTATATATTTTCAGTTATTCATGAAGTGTATTGCATATATAATTAAAATATTAATAAAAATAACAGCAGGAAGAGTTCATCAGCAATTCAAATACAAATATTTGTGAAAATCTGTCTTCTCCAACATGTTCCTTTCCCCCTCGGACTGTTTTTTTTTTATTTTGGGTTAAAAATATCATAAGCAACATTGCTTATCCATCCATTTTCACCACCCACTATCTCTGTAGGAGAGTAAATTCATTTAGCTATTGAATTAATTTACCATAGATTGTGCAAGCTCATTATTGTCATGCACTTTAGGAGACATCACATACATATTCAGCACAGTAAAGGCTCCTGTCTGGCTTTGTATGTCCATTCACGCTTCAGCCTGGGGAGTTCACCCAGAGCTTTGGAGGGGACCTGACCCTCCCCACTGCAGCTTGGCACTCCAAAAAGAGCTTGGGCATCTTTGTAATGGTAATGTCCTGCAAGCAAAGGGCTGAAGCTTGAAGTGCTTGTTTTGTTTCCTCTTTTTCCCTTCTGAAAGCTGCCTTTGACTGTTCTTTGAAGTATGAAACTGAACCATGCCTGCCTTTAGAATTAGGCAGTGCAGGAGGGTTGGATTTGGTTTGGGAAGGAAGCCAGGAGGTCCTGCCTGTCATTTACCATGATTTTGGTGGGACTTGAGTACTCACCTTTTACCATCGGCTTTGAAAGTATGTGGATTCATCTCTATGGGAATCTTAAAAGCCTTCCAGCATGTGCCTGCTTTCTGAGCTCATAATACATCTTTCTTTTAAAGAAGTGCTGTCAAATGAGTTAGACTTCTCTAATTCTGGGTTATTAAATTTCCTCAGGATAGAATCTAAATTGTACTTTGCTTCTTATTACTATGATCTATTGGATGTCTGTAGCACGTGCTATATTCCTAAGCAGAACATGCAGTGTGCAGCGCTAGGATGTTGGTTTGAGTAAGGAGCACAGGATGCAGCCAGCAAATATGTTGGATGCCTTGAGGTTCAATGCGTTGGGTGGAAATAGGTTCCATTTCCAATAGATGGATTAAAAAAGCGAAAAGGGAAAAGAAAAGGAGAAAAATGGAGACTGTTCACTTCCTTCATTAAAAAGTCCCCTGTATCTGAGGTGCTTTTTCAGCTTGCTTTGCTATCGGTAGGTGGGTATATGGCTCTGCAGAGAAAGGGACCACTTGCTAGAGAGAGCTTGTCCATGACCTTACTGCAGTTTCTCTGCATTTCTTGACTGATTTAGCATTTCACTAAGTTGCATCTTTGGAATACTCAGCTGTGAGGAGGATCTTTATTTTGAGACTAAAAAGAGAGGATTTAAAACCCCTGCAGGATGCTGAGCTCTAGTGCTAGCAAATCCTGCTTTTGGGTTATCTTGTCTCATGTTTGCCTTTTTGAAGGAGCATTGGATATACAGCTGGATTCTTCACCCTCTTGTCTTTCAGTCCCAAACGACCCAGGTCATATTAAAAGACTTTTCAATGAATCCCATGCTTTTATTAGTAAAAAAAGCCACTATTTACTTCCAGCACAGGCAACCTTGCCTCTCCCTGCAGGGTAACCAGCCTGCCTCTGTGCAACCAGCACTGAGACACTGATTTAGCGCCTCTGTGAGGAAAGCAGTTCTACTTGGTGTTATTCTGTCTGTCGATTGACATTAATCCCATAATTGAAGCATCCAGTTTTAGGATTAAGCTGATATTTATCAGCACAAGCCTGCTAAAAAGGCGCAGATTTGTGGTAAATGGTGACTTAGACCAACCCTGCCAACACACATCAAACTTTGCTGTATCTCTTCATTCTTCACATCCCTGGAAACTCACGATGTCAGCTGCTTCCCAGGTTGGTTGAAAGCTGCTCCAGTCAGCTCCGTGGCATGGAAACATATTAGGTTGAGCAGGCACAGACCCAAAGCGTGAAAGAAAATAGCCTCTGAAATTCATAATCAAATAAATGCCACCAACCAGAAATTCAATTTGTAATAGCAACAAAATCCATTTTGGGAACAGAGACGACAGAAGCTTTTTCGATCAGAAAATGTTGCTATTGTGTAAAGTTGAAATTCCCCGAGGAGAAGCTTGGTCTGAAGATGCTGATGGTCGGAGTGCTGCAAGAGCAGTGCCGTTACCTTCGGGTTCATGTGTGAGTTCAATCTGTGAGTAAGACTGGCTGGCACCAGACACTTGCTGCGTGGCAGCAGTCCAGCAGGGAGGCCCCCACTACTCTTAACTGCAGCAAAAGCAAACTAAGTTGACATCATTGTAGCAGAAGCTCCCTGGATTTATATCCTTGAACTCTGCTGTTGCATGTGGCAACAGGGGATGTGAACCTGCTTATCTCCAACGGAGCATTTTCTCCCATTCCTCACAAATCTCTCATTTGGTGTGTTACGCCTCGGTACTTTTCAAATGTGTTGTCTTTATATTTTCATCTAAGTGATTTTCCCTTTTGTTTTAATTTCATTTTTGCAGTTTTCTGATTCTTCACAGTATTTCCTTCCCGGCTTCAAAAGGGAGCTAACTAAATAGAGTGAATTATCTCTCAAAATGGAAAAGAAATGTCAGCAGAGTATGTGTTGCTGCTTTTTTTCTCTCCTGGATATAGGCCATTATCTTGTAGTACTGCAAGAACTTGAATGCTTCAAAACCATATTAAGTGAATGAAGCTATATAAAATTCCTTTGAAAAAAGAAGTCACAAACATGCTTTGCATGAGTTGAATATTTTTATGTTTCTGTTAGAGATGGTTCATGTCTTCTCCAGAACCCCTGTACCGAACAGCAGGATTTGTGCAGCGCAAGGAGTGCCATCCATTAAAAACTGCCTCAAGTTTGGTTTTGGGGGTGTTTTATTTGTTGTCTGCATTGTTTTATCTGCATTTTGCAGGCAAAGCCTAGGACTGCTCTAGGTTAAAGAACTGAAAGGGAAGAGAAAGTAAATAACCCTTTTCTTTTTGATTTATTATGCTCATTTCACAGCTGTTTCGGTACAATCTGTTTTGCTGTTTTCTTAGGTAGTCGGTTGGAAAAACAGATCTGGAAATTAGGCAAATATGATGATAAAATGACACACAACTGAGAAGCCAAAAGTCTGAGGAGCAGGTGAACCGCCTGAAACGACTTACTTCCCACTTAATTTTTGGCTAATTGCTTAGTCTGACTCTCTAAGCAAATGTCATGTCTTGTAATTGAATTTTGACTGAGGATGTCTGTCTCTTTTCATTTCATTTTTGTTTTTTTAAGTGTATTTAATGTTTCTGTTCAAGTATATGGTTTGATGCATTTGCTCTGAACAGCGCAACTGGCTCTTCCTGCTGGTTTCCAAGGTGTTCAAAGTCATTGGCTTGTTCAAGGCCCATCATAGAAGTATCCAAGGACAGGTTATATGGTGGCTGATAAGGAACTGCTGACCCTAAGCCGCTGTTTGGGGTAGAGTATGGTCATGTCACAGCCTTGATGTCTGTCTACGTTGCAAACTGGTTTCATTTTGAGTGGATATCTGCAGCTGTTTGAGTACTTGCTGTTCATCAGACATAATCCTAGGCAGAAGTTTTGCTAAAAGGTTCCTGAAATCATCTGTAATTGAATGGAATAGGAATGGATGTCAGAAGAAAGCAACGGAAGGGAAATGCTATCAGAGATATTATCTTACCTATAGGAGACGGCTGTGTTTGCCAAGCTGTTGGACATTAGCTTAGGAAAGCAGATGCTGTTAAAAAGCCTCATTTCCTTCTGCTCAGCTCTTCTGAATGAGCTCCATGGCTTCCCAAACCTGAGCAAGGTGGAGCCCTGACCTCAGAGACACTTTTGTGGAGATAAAAGTAGCATTAAAATCTCAATGTGAAGCAAATATTGACTGATTTACCAGGGATCCTTGCATTGCTGAATCATCCTTTCAAAACATTTGATGTCAGCAGGAGGTTCTCTGGTAGCAATAGGCAGTTTTAACCCCTTTTAGCTTTCAAAGCTCCAGTAAATCACTTCTGAATTCTGTGTCTCTCCTGAAATACAAGTGAACAGGAAAGTTAGACTCGCATACTGCTACTGTGATGTGTTGTGGAGATTCTCATTGCTTATGCCTTGAAACAAGAAATTGAGAGATGAAAGGCAACAACCCCAGTTATACCAGAGGCCATCAGGAGGTGAGGAATAGGTGATTCACTAATTCCTGTCTCGGATTTATATTTTTAAATGAACAATATTTAATGGTGTTTTGTGAGGGGGAGGAGGAGAAATAGAGGCAAAGTTGAACAGAAATGCCAAAAGATGCTTCTACTTCCAGCAATGAATAAGCAAGAAACTACAAAATATAAACTAGAATGTCCATGGTTTCCTAGACAAAAACTTTTCTTGGAAGAAAAGGAAAACTATATATTTTGTCTGGTTTTCATGTCTTGCTTTTTTCCATGTCAGAAACAAATATGGCTTAGAGGTGCAGCAACATGCAGTTTCAAGGCCTTCAGGGATGAGTAGAGGTTGTGCAGGTGTGGGCCAAAAGTAAGCTGATGGGAGACGGGTCGCTGAAAGGGATGTGTGTTAGTGCAGCTAACCTGTGTAATCTGCTGTTTATGTGAGAAACCTCTCCCAGCCCTGACCCCAGCATTTAGAAGGAGGTTTCCTCTTGTATCAGAGTCTTTTCAAGATGGGTGTACTCCATGCCTGGCAGTTTGTGTCTGTAGTCCCTGTGTGTAGACAGCATGACATTTCCTAGACTCCTGTTGCCTGTTCCTCTTGGGCAGCCTCGTAGTTAAGCCGTAAATTCCATGCCAGGGAGCACAGAAATCATCAATGCCTTTATCCTCCCTGCATGACGTGCCTCCTTTTCCATGTTCTGGTGATAGCTGTGTCCTTAGCTACCCACTGAATACAGCCAGCCCCTAGGGTCAAGTAGGCATTATTCATTGGGCAGAGGACTGCTGACCTGAAGCTAGAACTCTGCTTTCAGTGGATCAGATACGGTCTTGTTTCTGCATAGAGGAATGTGGTACTACTAAGCAGTTATGAAGATGCTGTGAGAAACTGGCCAGGGACCAAAGACCTTGCTAGGAGTCTACAGACCAGCAATGCTGCCAGAGCAGTGAAATCCCAGCTGACATGGTGGTTGGGAAGTTAGGAAACTGGGGCAGCTTCACTGGGCAATTTCCAGAAGTGCCTCCATTCTGAAACAGGAGCTGACTTACTCCCTTTGCCATAGGTATGATATTGCAGCCAGTACTGTACTTCATGAAGGTTTACTGAGTAATAAAATACTTGAGAAGCTGTGAAATCGAAGTCACCAAGTCATTCTGGTAGGCAGTTGCTAGACTTATCATTTGGGATACGTTTCATACTTGAGAAATGAAATGCCTGTGTTACAAAAGGCTAAGTCAAATCACTGAAATTTATTAAAGTCCAATATATAATTGTTGTTACCTAATGGTATGGAGTTTTGGTTGGTCTTTTGGGTTTTAAATTAGCTCTCCTCCAAACCCAAATGTATCTAAAGAGGTATAGCATGGTTCTGGAATCTCAGAGATTCCCTGTTGCCAACCTGTTGTCTCTGCCCTGAGACAGCGGATGTCTGAGGGGATGTGGAGTACAAGCTGCTTATTCTATTTCGTGGCATCTCTCAAAGAGATAAAACCTGTTTTCATTCCAGAATTCAATAAAACCCAAATCATTTTAGTGCAAATTGAATTGTTACCGTGCCTGTTGCTGAATCATGTGAAATGGGTGCGACTGGCGGAGGCACTGCTGGATTTCCACTGGAATTTTTCATCCTGTCTCATGTTGACTGATGCTCCGCTATCTCCCAGACCGAGGCCCTCGCCACCAGCCTACAGTTTGTGTTAGAAAACATCTGCTTCATTCTCCTGCACGGAAACACATCTACAGAACTGTTAAAACAGTTTGGCTGTCGTGCAGTGGGAACGTGGACAGAAATCCATTTAATTGAACATGCTCTCATCAGCTGCCAGAGCCATTGGGGATCATTTAACCAGGATGCAGACACCCAGCTTGGATGCACGGAGAATAAGCCCAGGTATGGGATGACACTTCTGCCCAAAGCAAACGTGTTCCACCTCATCCCCCTTACTGAAATTGCTATGAAACTTTCCTTAAAAAAATATTGACAGGAGCCATTTTAATTCTAAAATCCAGCATTTTTTCCTGTTTTCTAAATAAGTACTTATTTTTTCTTGTTAATTTTCCCCTTTTTTCATTCTCTTATTGGCTCTGTTTTTGTATTATCTTTATGTTTTTCAGCTCCTGCCTCTGAAAAAGCCAGGGGATGATGGTAGAGAGGCAGTAGCAAAATAATTCAGTAACAACTGAGAGTGGGGGAAAGAAACATCGTCAGCTGTTTGTTTTTTCCAGTTTGGTTGGAAAAGCACAGAAGGAAAAATCCATGAACTTTTCCGAATTAAGAAAGTGTATTTTGTCCAAAGGATTTTCGTGAAATATTTTGCTTTGCTTTCCTGCTGTATGTATCTCTCAGTGTTGGTAAATATGATCTAATCAGTCCCTAAGGGCGCAAAGACTGTTGAATTGAACCTGAACTTGTTTCCTGGGGGAGCAGAGGTGGAGAGCTCAGTCTCTGGGCCAGCGCTGTGTTTCTGCTCTTAGAGATTTCAGGAGCACGCTAATAGGATTAGGTACTATAAAGCTGATTTGCATTCAGAATTCATATTAGAGGGGAGTGTCTTGTAGAACAGAATTTCTTGCAGAGATTCAACTATTGCATTACCACTTGCTGCTGTGAGCTTCCTATTCCATCCCTTTGCATTATTGCTGTTCCATCTCCCTCTCCTCACATAGCTCCTTGGCTTCATCCAGAAGATCTCCTTGAAACAGGCACTCTTGGCCAAACAGATACCCTTGTGTCAGGGTGGTTTTACATGTGGCTATGGCAGGGCTGTGATGACTGTGGGGGGAAGAACCGGTGTGGTTGTGTAAGCAGCACATGCTTTGGTTTAGCCTTACCTGATGGTTTTGCACTGTTTGGGTAAGTAGGTAGCCAAAGTCTGGGAAGCTTTGTCCGCTGAGTGGTGGGAAGTCAGGCCAGTATGATTCTTAAAATGAGCAGTGCCTTTGCTCTGCTGCTATCCCCTCTGCAGTCTTTATTCATACTGCAAAATTCTCCATTGCTGGAACCAGCAATGTGAAATTACCAATTCAACATATGTTGGGTTAAAAATAGAGCGAAAACCACATTCCTGCTAAGCTGAATTTCACGTAAGTCTGGTCATTCCTGTTTACAGTGTCCAGCCCTGTAAACCCCCCAGCAGTGCCTATCAGCTGGGGGAGCAGGAGCAGGGCAGGCGCATGTGGTGTTTCCCCAATGCTTCCCAGGCTCCAGCTGTTTTCAGCACAGGGACTTTGTGCCAGGAGTGATTTCTGTGTAGATAGCAAGCATGAATAGGTTTTGCTTCTGTGAACTTAATCTTCTCTACCCTTAAGCCAGCGTAGGCTTTGTGCCATCTACAGCTTCTCTTGTTAGGTACAAAAATCACTTGGGAGTGTTTGTTTTGGACATGGTTCCAGTTTGGTTTCAGGCATCCTTGTGTCAGTATTGGAAAAGTCCATGAGCAAGTAGTCCTCATCCATGCCGTCCATGCTCTGTGTTTCCTTTTCCCCTAATGATTCTTAACATTTGCTCTGCTGTCTTTTCCCCTTTGATCGTTGGTAGCACTGGGCTGACATTTCCATGGGGCTGTCCACTGTAAATCCAGGATTTCACTCCTGTGTAGTCAGAGGTTGGCTCAGAGTCCATCATTTCATATGTGAAGTCAGGATTGTTTTTCCCACATGCATATTTGACATTTATCTCTATTGAATTTCATCTGCCATCTCATATGTCATCTCATTTCATAAGGTCCTTCTGCAGTTCCTCAGTCAGCCTTTGTCCTCATTACCCAGAATAAATTGATATCAGCAAACTTCCTCCCCCTGCTTTCCAAGAGGACGTCGGTGAGCAGAGAGCCCTGATTTGACCAGCAGAGGTGACAGGCTTTCAGTCCTGCAGGTCTGTGCATCTCCCTTGGTTAACTGGTACTCAGGAGTACGCTGATGAAGTCAGTATTCTGTGAAATGAATATGTATGTGTCCTGTTTGCTCCCCTGTTCTTATTTACAAGTAACCAGAACAAGCAATGGGGAAAGGCTGCTAATAATTTTCAGCTCACAGGGTGTTTGTGAGCATTGTGTTTGCAAGGGTTAGAAGTTGCGGACAGCCAGGGTAATCAGGACAGTTGTATCGCTCTTCTTTCTCTTGAGGAGGAAACTGGTCGCTGATGAGAATCCTCCCAAGTACAAAATCTCTTGCAAGTGCTTTTGACAACCTGCTCTAATGAGCTTGAATATTTCTGCTGATAGAGTAGCACGTGTGAGAGCAGAGCAAACAGGTTGTGGGGGTGTGTTTTGAAGAGTGATAATGTGGTCCTGGTATTTGGGACTTCACTGGCTTAGCGATCTCTTCCCTGCCCCAATCCCTGCTCCACTACAGCCACAATATTCTCTGGGACAGATTCCTTGTTAAATCCAAACCTGAAGTTGTGTGTGTTGGTATTTGTCGTGTACATGTGCAAATCTGAGTCCCTGGGTTGATGAGGAGGAGAGAAAAGGGAGAGATGAGGCTAAGAGCAGGGATCACATAATAATTTTCCTCAACTGGTCACAGTTTGATTTCTGTGGATAGCGTGAAAGGCACCAATAAAGCCTAGAAAAGAAATGAAGATTCAGAGGTACCCCCTCTGATGATTACGAAGTAGATAACTCAGAAGAAATCTGCCATCAGTGTATTGGGCTGCGCTTCAACATGGGCCCAGTTGAAGTTGTAGCAGAAAGGTGAAGACCAAAGAGGATTTGATCAGGTACATGAACATCCAGGCAGGAGTGGGAACATGGTCCTGTGAAGCTCCTTTGCATTTCTGTCTTCTGCAACAGTAGCTTTTATTTCAGCTAACATAGAGAGAGAGTGGGTTTTGGCAGTATTTCAGGCACATCTTCAGATAGGAATGAACTGTTCTTGAACCGAATCTCCAAAGGATTTGGCACAAGCGTGGTTTCCCACAGGATAAAATGCAGTTTTTTGTTCAGTATTTATAATTGAGTGGATATTAATGAATGCCTCAAGAAAATCAGGATCTCTGCTTTTTCTTGTTGTTTGATTTCCCTTCGTCTGCTTGATGCTTATGCAGATTAGTACATATTGTACTGGCAAACCCTACCTGGTGTCTCTCTCACTGCTGAGGTGGGGAGAGGGAAGATTCAGCTCTGGTGTAGCCATGACAAAACATTTCCTGCTCAAGTGTATCAGTTGCAGTACTTAATGCCTGACAGTGATGCTGAAGTGGAGGGAAATTGATCCCTTTCTTTTTACTCATAACCTTTTCTGGGAGTCTGCTGCCAATACCACAATGTGTGAAGGTGCTCTGTAGGTGTCATTAAGTGGAGATAAGTATCATTAAATACTTACTCTTTCTGGTATTGTCTTTCCCACTTAATATAAGAGACCAACCAGTTCCTCTGTGTGCTTGTCAGGAACAGATTTCAATTGCTTCAATTCCAAAGGCAGATTTCAAGTACATGGCCAGCTAAGACTTCTGACTATTCATGTATCAGATTCTTCCACTAGAGCAGCTTTCTCCAAGCCCCTGTGTCCAACCTGGCCTTGAACACTGCCAGGGATGGGGCAGCCACAGCTTCTCTGGGCACCCTGTGCCAGTGCCTCAGCACCCTCACAGGGAAGAACTTCTGCCTAAGAGCTCATCTCAGTCTCCCCTCTGGCAGGTTAAAGCCATTCCCCTTGGCCTGTCCCCACAGGCCCTTGTCCAAAGCCCCTCTCCAGATTTCTTGTCATCCCCTTTAGGCAATGGAAGCTGCTCTAAGGTCTCCCCTTCAGGAGCCTTCTCTTCTCCAGGCTGTACAATGAAGTAAGAAGGAAACTAACCATGACCGTTTTGAGGATGAAATGTGCAGTGTCTTGTGTCAACAGATGCAGTGCTTGCCTGGATATCTATGTTAAATTTCACCTGAAATCTGGAGTCATGTCAGTGAAGTAGCTGGCATCACAGGATAGCTGGATGCTTATGACCTTTTTCAGCTTTGCTGAGTTCATAGATTTATTGCTCTGGTATATTGTGTAAGGGTGATTTTTATACACCACTTGTCAAATTGCAAGTCCTTATAACAGATTAGCCCTTCAGAAAGTGTGCCTCAAGTTTCCCCTCGACTTTCCACATTGCACTGAGTAATGACTCTCTATTAATGAAAAATTGAATTTGTTTCCTTTGCTGTCACGTTTGAAGCACAGGTATATTTTGTCTTCCCTAAGACTAGCTACATTTTAATGCATGTATTCAAAATTCAAGTCCAATCTGAAATGACCTGTATCAGCTATGATACAGTCAGTGGAAAGCATCAAAACATGATGCATTGAGCATATTTTATAGTCTTAGGATAACAGCATCCTCAAATTCATTTTGTGCAATACATATATGCAATATCTGATTTTAGTGAGAGGGTCTGTAGAGGCAGATATTCTCTGGGAGTATATTTTGGCAATGGTAACATATACATAGCTTTAATTTTGGATACAGAAAGCACATTGGTGGTTATTTAAGCTGTAATTAGGAAAACACATCTGAAAGGATCTGGGTAACTTAATAGTTAGTTTTTAGAGCTCAATGAAGTAAAGATTAATTGTTATAAACCAGGGTGGCATGGTAGGGTTCAAGGCATTTCACTGAGTCTAGCAGATGTTATCAATGGGCAAGTAAATGTTTTATTAAATCTCTTTATGCAGTTAGACTGTCAGATATGTAAAAGCATCTTTCTACAATTACCTGTATCTGAGTTATGTGCCTCGGAAGGTGGTGCACGTATCCACGTTGGCTGCTATTTAGGCCTGAAGTGAGAAACAAAATAACATGCACAAAGTGGGTAATTAGAAGCTGCCTGTTTACTTCTGAATATCTAATCAGATTCGTAACTCCTGCTTCAAATGGATGGAAATGCTTTTTCTGGGCATAAATATCCCATCAAAACCATTCCAATATTTCCCTCAGCACATCAGGATTAGAAGACGGAGCTTTGTAGCTAAAATGAGTCCCTCAATGGCTTCCTGAGCAGAAAGGGGGTATGAAAGGATCTCAAAGTAAAAGTTAGAAAGCAAATGGCATGCGTCACACCTTGTTGACATGCTGATTTCAGAAGTGATGTTGGAAAATAAGACACCTGTGAACTCGAGGGTGTATTGTGAACCTTTGGAAACCTCATAATGTGTTTATTTCAGAGCAAACCACATTTTGTGGCGTTAACAGGGATTTGATAGAGAATTTTAAAACTTTAGAAAACCAAGAAAAATGGGAACTCAAGAAGAGTTCAGCTCTTCTCTATGAGGCACTGGAACAAGGTGCCCAAAGAAGCTGTGGCTGCCCCATCCCTGGCAGTGTTCAAGGCCAGGTTGGACACAGGGGCTTGGAGCAAGCTGCTCTAGTGGAAGGTGTCCCTGCCCGTGGCAGGGGTTGGAGCTGGATGAGCTTTAAGGTCCCTTCCAACCCAAACCATTCTAGGATTGTTAAATCCTGAAGATGAGGCCCCAATAGGTATAGCTTCTCTGAGCCATTCATGAGAAATCAACTGCCCAGTAAATAACTGACCTGGGTCTTTCTCCCCTGTGTCCCTTTCTCATCCTTTATCTGGTTTCTGAGTAGCAGAACCTCTTGCCATTGGAAATCCAATTACACTTAAACAAAGACTCACCTCAGTGCCTCATGGAAAGCTTTGACAAATGTTTTACTTAAAGACAGTTCTGCCCCCAACTGTCTGCGTAAAGAGCTGAGATTTAATGAAGGTTTTAATGCTGTCCCACCTTCCTGAAACAGGGTATTAGCTAATCTGGACATTAGTGTTAGTCTAGACCAGTCGCCTTTACAGCTACAGGGGCCGTGTAGGTCATATTCTTGCTGCCTGTTTCCCCATGAGATTGGCTTAGAAAGTTGACTTCATTAAACTGAAATGTTTTTTCTTTCCCTTTAGTTTTCTGGTGTAGTTTCTCATTGTGTCATTCGAGCCCCTGAGAACTCAGCATTTTGTTTTCAGTCTATGCACCCCTCTTTCAAACCCCAGCAGGGAGAAAATCACTTTGGCTAAAGCTGAGCTCCTCACATTCAAAGCTGAGATTCTCCATCTTTTCAAAGTACGGGATCGTATAAAGTAACAAATAGTGTGCAAATTGGTTTAAAAAACCACGAGGGCTGATCTGGAGACAAATGATAATGAGCAGTGGGGAAAGGCAGTGCGGACAAATTCAGTAATGGATAGCAAATGTCAAGAGTTCAACATTCAATTTTATTTCTCTGTTTTTATGAGCTGGATTTCTGTTATACATGTCATGGGGAGTGTGTGTGTGTGGTTAAAGGAATAGATGAAAAGGTGAGTAGAGAAAAGAGATAAAGGGTCAGGATAGTCAGAGAAATTTGGGATGATGAGGACTGGGATGAAGCCAGGGGAGTGAATACCATTAACACAGGGGATCGGATTGTCAGACTTCTTGGGATACTTCGCCAAATTCATGTTTGCCAGCTCCCTCAGTAACTGAGGAAGCTGAGACTTGTTTCAGCACCAGGAATATTGCTTCAGCACATAGCAGAGGTAGATCCAAAATGATCTTCCTCACACGAAGGCAGTTTCTCAGCACATTCCTTCGCAAGCAGAAGGGAACTGTAGCTTTGTGTCCATGCAGCTTCTCCTTCTCTCTGTGGGGAGCTGGCTGTGAATTTTTGGGGGTGAGATCTGGTTGTGTAGACTGGGGCTCAAGCACAGTCAAACTTTCAGCATATTGCAGCAAAGTTAAATGTTTTTTCAGTTGAGAAGAGTGTCAGAAAAGCAAAGATGTTCCCTCTAAGCTGTAGGCTCCACCAGTGAAAAGAATGATGTTTATACCCAAATTCCAACTGGGCCATTTTCTATGGCTGGGTTCAGGAGCTGTCTTTGCAGCTTGTACGTTTCCAACTGGGCATGGAGACTGTCAAGTACTCCACTTGTGCTGCAGGCACACTGCTTTCTCTACTGATTTTATGACTCAGTTTTGTCCTTTTTCTGTCCCCCTCTCATCTTTGTTTTCATTAATGACTGTCAACGTGCCCACGTATTGCCATAAAACGTGTCCTTGATCAGCTTACCTGAAGAGGATGGAGGGGATACAGTCATGACGGGCAGAGCTCCTGCTGTACAGTTTGACCTGTAAAACCTGGGCTGGTGTTTAGGATTAAAACCAGCCTCTGACAAGATTGTTCTTCAGCAGCTCCTCTTGGCCACCTCTCTTCAGCCGCCTGCCCTCTGTTTGGCAACTTTGGAAGTACTGCTATGTTGTGCTAGATCTAGGATTAAAAATGTGTCATGTAATCACAGAATCCCAGACTGGTTTGGGTTGGAAGAGACCTTAAAGCTCATCCAGTTCCAACCCCTACCATGGGCAGGGACACCTTCCACTAGAGCAGCTTGCTCCAAGCCCCTGTGTCCAACCTGGCCTTGAACACTGCCAGGGATGGGGCAGCCACAGCTTCTCTGGGCACCCTGTGCCAGAGGCTTAGCAACCTCACAGGGATTTTTTCTTTTCCCTAGTAGCTAATCTGAATCTTCCCTTATCCTCTCTCTTGACTTATATGGACCAAAAATGAGCTGCAATTTGTTTGAGGAGGATGGAAGCAATGTGCCCTGCCAAAGTGAATGCATGTATTTAGCAGGGAATATTTAGTCTGGAATTCATATACAAAGAGCTAAAGGAGGAGAGCTCCTTCTTCAGGTTCTGCTAGTCTGCTTATACGTAATGGATTCATTGACCAGCAGGGAGGGGTTGCCTCACATTAACGCTCCTGTACAACTGCACAATGGCTTTGAGACTATTCCCAAGCACATCTGTAAAGAGCATTTATGCTCTGAAATGTAAAGACTCTTCAGTATTACATCTTGGTGCCTCATGTTTATTCTTGCTCCCTCAGTGACTTCCTCATCAAATGCAGTACATTTACAGGTTCAGAATGAGATTTTTCTTAACTGCCAGCTTTGCAACAGCAACCTGCTGTCCAAGAAATCAAGCTGTGTGCTGTCTGCTTCATCAATCATTACCAGCCAGCACTGATGGGAAGGAGTCAGGATGGCAACTTTGCTGGGAATTAGGCAGCAAGCACAAAGGAATGGGTGGAGTGTTACCTTGCTCTGGCAACAGCCATTTGGCCTCTGCAGGGCAGGGGGAAGAACCTTGTGCTGCTTAAGAAGGTCTGTTTAAGAATGAGTATGTCCAGGGGTTAATTTCCCCCATTTTGGGGGCTTTGCTATCTTGAAAATTAGCTCTATCTTTCTGCATGTGATAACAACAGCAACATTTGGTTATGTGGTTATTTTTGGGAGGGTAACGTTTTGGAATTGGCAGCTTTGGCATCGCTTCCCAACACTGCTGTTGGGGCAGCATTGCGTCTTCCTCTCACCAACAGCCTCATGGGCAACTTAAACAGACCAGCATGTGCCATCATGTCTGCTTTCCCCTCTGCTGTAGGCATACGTGCAGATAGTCTCTAATTACCATATACATTCCTACTATATATTGCAATGTTACACAGCCGTTATGAGACATCCAACAGTTGGAGCCATTCTATATGGCCGGCATCTCGGTGAGTTAAAGGCTTTTCCAAGCTAACAGTGGTTGTTTTGTAGTTCAGTGTGACATGGTGTCATGCTTTCTCACAGCTGAGACGTGCTCTGTGTGCGTCTGTCACACAACACACATGCAGAAAAGAGCTGCTGTCCCCTTACACATTCTGTTTTCTTTCACACATGACTTGCTGAGAGAGGAAAAGGTGAAAATGCATCATCATCATCTTGGTAACTCAGAAACATTTCTATAGTCGTAGGTTTTGCAGACTTCATTAAAGTTCCTGTTTTATGAATCAGGATTGACTACAGCCTTAGAGAGCGGAGAAGTCAGAGCAGCCTTTCAGGATGGAGAACTGGAACCATCACCCAGAATCAGTAGTTGATGCATTAATATCTGTCATCACAGAATCCCACACTGCTTTGGGTTGGAAGGGACCTTAAAGCTTCTGCATTTATAACCCCCTGCCATGTGCAGGGACACCCCTTACCTGAGAAGATCTGTGTTCGGTTAACTTAAAACTGAATAGACTTTCCAGCAGCCTTCCCTCCCTTTCTCAGCAGTTGACAATGTTGCTGGCCCAGAGACAGGATGAAACTCTTGGGGATAACTGGAGGCCACGAGGCCATTCCAACATTTGCCAGGAGACTTAATAGTGCAAACCCTCAGCACCAAGACCTCTTGCAGCCTGTGCTGAGCACAAACACTTGGGCAATAGTATGGATGCAGACCAAAGGTGAAGAGTACGAGGTGTAGAATGATGGATTATAGCACTTCTGGATATCCTAGAACTAGATGATCTTAACGTTCTTTCCAACCCTAACTATTCTATGATTCTATGATTCTAAAACTGAGGGTAAACCTCAAAAAGTATTTCAAGGAAAAGCCATCAAAGCAGACAGTTTATTCCCACTTTTTTTGTGTGTGTGCAAAAGCAAAACCTGTGGAAATAAAATCTGCAGTAATTTTGCAAGACTGTTTCCTCCTCTTAAGTGCAAATGAATTAAGTCACACTGCGAGCAGTATCGTGGCCACTGCATCATCACGGAACAGCAGCAAATAGAAATGACTCCTGTAGCAATAACGTGTTCGTGTCTTTTTAGCACCAAATAAATTTTTGATAGTTATCACTGATGTATTTTGTTAATAATTGACTTGGATGCTCAATAATGCAATGTATAATTTAGGAATCCAATTTATTGACAAAACCAGAAGGAAACCACTGTCTTAAATAGACACAGAAATCAGTGTAATACACTTCATGGGGAGGCATCGTAGCTTCACAGCAGGCAAAATACAATAAGCACTAATGGAACCTTTTAAAACAAGGATTACGCACAAAACCTCCCAGCCTGTCCCAAGTGGAGCATGAGACGGTGTGGAAGTGTTGATTCATCCTCGGTTCTCATCTGTCTGTCTACCCAGAAAAGATCTGTTTTCTTGGCCATGTTTTCATCCTTCATCTTTCACTCCAGCTACTTTCATTTTCCTTTTTAAAATGCTTTTCTTTCTATGTGCTCCTCACAGGATCTTTGAAACCCCTTCATCATGGCAGGGTTTCCTTTAGTTCTGTTCATCTTCTCTTCAGCAACCGAGTCTGTTTAGTGACTTTATTAATTACCATGTTAGGTTCATTGAAGTGGGCACCTCATTTGAAGAAACCTCCTGGGGACTCCAGCAAATACACACATACTCATTAGACTCAATGTTTTCCACTTCTATATCAGCATTTTGATAATAAGCCCTTTATAATATTAAGGAACGTAGTGCAAGTTAGAGTTTAGTTGAGGCTAGTTGTTTTGTTTGGGTTTGTTTTCTCCTGGGCATGGATACAGTTATCAGCTTGACAGCTATGGGTCATTAAACAAGCAGAGAAAGACTTTCTTACATGATTTCTGCGCTGTGCGTAAAGAAATCCATCTCTTTTGTCTTGCTGGTTCCTGCTGCTCATTATATGACATTTGGCTTGGATGTTGACATGTCAAAATATGAAGGGCCATGCAATTAAATGTTGTTCTGAATTTCCTCGCTTTGCAGTAAGGTCATGATGATAGTGTCTGACTTGGTTTAGCACTGGTGGCTGTGCAGTTTAACCCAATTTAGAATCATAGAATCATAGAATTGTTAGGGTTGGAAAGGACCTTAAGATCATCCAGTTCCAACCCCCCTGCCATGGGCAGGGACACCTCACACTAAACCATCTCACCCAAGGCCTCTTCCAACCTGGTCTTGAACACTGCCAGGGATGGAGCATTCACAACCTCCCTGGGCAACCCATTCCAGTGCCTCACCACCCTAACAGGAAAGAACTTCCTCCTTAGATCCAATCTACTTACACAGAAGATGGACAATTCAAATAAAACTATGAATTAGGAACCTATAGTTTGCTTTAAAGTTCAAAAGAACTATGTGATGATGATAACGTATGGTGATGTGTTGGCTGTGGTGTATTCGAGGAGGGCTGAAAGCAAGGTGGTCAGATTTTGCATATCCCGATACAATGACAGTTCAGCTAAAATCCTGGAAGTGTAACTCAGTTCAAATGCCTCCAATGTGTCTAGGGCTGCAAAAACCAGAGAAGACAGCTTAAAAACCAGCCAGGTAACTGGAGACTGCTGGTACCCTCTTCTGAGTAACTGGAGTGTGGTTTCTGTGAGCACTTCTAATCCCTCCGTTAACTGCTGCCTGGCTTGCTGGATGCTGTGCTCTCCTCACTCAGGCCTATGTGTTGAATAACTATTAGCTTGATAAGCACTTTACCCTTAGCGATGCCCAAAGGCCCTTTGGAACAATTGCAATAGACTTTGCATAGGCCAAAGACGTTAGTTACCTCCATACTTTTAAAAGCAGTGTACTCTTAAGGGGCTTTGCTGGGAGCAGTCACTGGAGCATAGGGGTGCCCTGGGCTATTGTGTTGTTATCTGTCTCCCCCAAATCCCCTATGAGCTGGCTGTGGCCATCGTAACCCAGACACATCCATTACCACCACCGCTGGGGGTTAACACTTGAGCAGAGTTATGGGAAAAGAAGGTCAAGTTTGGGGTGGGTGGGAGCACAGCACCACACAGGCCCTGTGACAAGGTGATGCCTTCACCTCCTCCTATTCTTCTCTGATTTTAGTGGCTGCATCAACCAGTGAGAACAGTATGGTTTAGCCACTGTTGATCTCTTGTTTTTTCTTCTTGCAGCGTGACCACTAAGTACACATAACAAATGCATGTATCTGCATTTCCCTGTGTCCATATACCCCAGCTGGCACCAGGTTTCTGCTGGGAGCAGTGTCCAGAGCATCCTGAGGGATTCAGGCAGACCAATTTGCTCTTTGCTTGTGCCTTCAGATAGTTTCAGTGTCTTTACCTGCCCTGCATTAAGCAATATGGAAGAGTCTATAGATACTTCTGACAATTTAATTCAATCACTTTATTTCTCATATGTTGCTAATTAACTTGTGCTGATATGATTTAATCTGTTTATTGGCCTTAATTCAATGAGGCTATTCAGTGAGATAGATCAGAGAATGTTTTGTGTATTTTAACTTCTGCTTCCCATCCTGCTGCCTGCTGACCTGTTCCCTCCTCCCTACATAGCCCTTTCCAACCTTGCTTACTCTCTGCTTATTTATTACCTTTAAAAATGCTGTAATTATTTAGAGAATGTATGCATATTGTAACTAAAACTCCTTGGCTTGAGAGCAATTTGTACAGAAGCAGGCTTGGTACTGGATCTACCTGGGCAAGTGCTGCTGCTTTGTTCTTTTCTGTGGCTGGCTGGCTGTAAGCTTTGGGATTTTGGTGGATAAGTGGAGCAGAACGCAAGAGAAGGGATTGCACAGGTACAAGTATTTGTTGTGCAGTGTGTGCACCAGCACTGCTGCCTTTATCAAGACGCCTGTGTGCTTGTGACTGAAGTTAGGGCTCAGCACCAATGGGTCAGGAAACAGAAGTGCCGGACTTAATCATATATATAGTGTAGACTTAAGCTTTGTCAAGTATTTCCTTTGCTCAAATGTTTCTACTCCACTCTGGTAAGACCCGTCCTGCAGTCCTGCATTTAGCTCTGGGGCAACAGCGCGAGAGGGACGTGGAGCTGTTGGAATGAGTCCAGAGGAGGCCACTGAGATGCTGCGAGGGCTGGAGCAGCTCTGCTCTGGAGCCAGGCTGAGAGAGCTGGGCTGGGTCAGCCTGGAGAAGAGAAGGCTCCTGAAGGGGAGACCTGAGAGCAGCTCCAGTGCCTGAAGGGGCTGCAGGAAAGCTGGAGAGGGGCTTGGGACAAGGGCCTGTAGGGACAGGCCAAGGGGAATGGCTTTAACCTGCCAGAGGGGAAACTGAGATGAGCTCTTAGGCAGAAGCTCTTCCCTGTGAGGGTGCTGAGGCACTGGCACAGGGTGCCCAGAGAAGCTGTGGCTGCCCCATCCCTGGCAGTGTTCAAGGCCAGGTTGGACACAGGGGCTTGGAGCAAGCTGCTCTAGTGGAAGGTGTCCCTGCCCATGGCAGGGGTTGGAACTGAATGAGCTTTAAGGTCCCTTCCAACCCAAACCAGTCTGGGATTCTGTGATCTTCCTTTATTTTGCCATCACCGTGCGTGTGGCTCAGAGCACAGAGAGCCCGTGGACACTTTACCAGCTTGCACTTCCACCTTTCTACATAAGCATACACCACCAGTCACCTGTGCTTTGCCACTACAGATGTATTTGGCTCGGGCAACCAAGTGGATGCTATTTAATCATTGCGACTTCTCCTGAAAGTTTCCCAACAGGATATTATGGATGTTGAAACTGTTTTCTAGTGAAGATGGTCTTTTTGTTTGGGCTCTTTCCTGTTGGCAAGGGAGACATTTCCTACTTCTTTTGGCTGGGGAGCTGGAGGGAGCTGCAGGCTGCTCTGCGAGAGCTTGCTATGAACACAGACGTGAGGTAATCAGCCTGGCACAACACCGTGCCATTATTTATGAAGCCAGCCCTTTTCTAACTTTTCCTTTGTTTATGCAGTGTAATTTCAATGTCATAAATACTAAAAGGTTTACTGCTGAGAGATGAGAACTTCCCTCATTAATCTCTGCAATTAAACTTCTTCTTGCGCCCACGGTGGGTTTTCCTTTTAACTGCCTTTTAGGATGGAGTCCAGGATTTTAAGAGTTTCCCCATAATAATGAATTTTTTTAATGAGGTCGAAGAGGTTTTGAGGGAATTCTGAATCCTGTTTCGTTTCCTGTTGTCTTTGCAGGTTTAGGCTTTATTTTGCAGCAAAGTCCTTGAGCCCCTGAGTGACTTCAAACAAATCCTTTTGCCTTTCTGTGCGTTACTTTCACCATCTCTCTAACAGGATAAAGCTGGTTACTGCCTTCAAAGTGTCCAGCGCTATGTGTGAGCTACCCTGGAGCTCACTACTCTCACTTGAACAGCTCAGCTGCTCCCTTTCTTTCTGGCGCGATCTGCAGCCTTTGGGCTTGTCCAGGAAACCTGTCACACAATGACAGATGTTTTAAGGGAAAGGAATCCTGACTGAGTTTTTTCTGCAAAGAATGGGGAAAGTTACTGCCTGATAATCCTGATCCTGTGTGATAGTTCCATCAGCTGCAGGACAGGTGGTGCTTTTGTTCCATTGCCAGAGCTTTATTAATTGGGGTTGTTTCACATTGGAACCAGTGTATGCTGGGGAGAAGTACATACACCAAGGAGTTTCAGGCTTTCCTACAAAAAGCAGGGTTTCCTGCTGAAGTGCTGACACTTCAATTCCTTAGTGA
Organism: Pezoporus wallicus; assembly: GCF_028554395.1. Taxonomy (NCBI): domain Eukaryota; kingdom Metazoa; phylum Chordata; class Aves; order Psittaciformes; family Psittacidae; genus Pezoporus; species Pezoporus wallicus. The sequence goes on along the minus strand of NW_026638088.1, from coordinate 1,180,599 downwards.
ATTGAAATACCTTCACACTTTGGTACTTTCTGTGTTTCAGTAGAATGGATGTGATGTTACATGGCTAGCAAGCTGTCAGAGCAAACCCAGAGAGGCTGTGGCTGCCCCATCCCTGGCAATGCTCAAGGCCAGGTTGGATGGGGCTTGGAGCAACCTCCTCTAGTGGAAGGTGTCCCTGCCCATGGCAGGGGATTGGGACTGGATGAACTTTAAGGTCCCTTCCAACCCAAACCAGTCTGGGATTCTCATGCAGAGGATAATCCCTGGGTGCTTCTGGCTGTAGAGCCCCCCAGGCTTCTGCTTCTCTGGTGGTTCTAGTTTCAAGGGAGGGCAGGGTGCAGTCTTGCACCCATAATCACTAATGGCTGTTGCTGTGGGCAGCTCCTAGGCAGGGACTGGCTAACAGAGAAGGAAAAAGGAGGTATTTGAGTGACACTTCCAGAGCTCTCTCCACACCTGGCTTCTTTATCTACAGATGTCACTGGCATTAGGATTTTGGATAGGGAAAAAAGATTGGAAGCTGTCTTTGAATGCTTAAATTAACTGAATTGTCTCTTTCAGTCTCAGATTTATGGGTATATTTTATCAGGACGAGGAATATACAGAAATCCGTGGTCATTGTGTTGCTTTAATTGTTTGAAGCTGTAAGTATGATGTTGCAGTAGTGGGAGTAGCTGGTGTGCATCAACCTACTCTCATTTCAAACAGCTGTTTAATGAGAGCTTCTTGTAAGATCCCCTGTTAAGAATAGGCCATAATGAGTATGATGAAACCACCTCATCCTTGAAAACAAATTCCTTTTCATGGCTTAATTAAAAGTGCTCCTAATACTTGTGTGAGCATACATGATAACTTAGGAAAGCCTCTGTTTTAATTTATATCAAGCAGTCTCAATTAAGAAGCAAAATAGATAATATGTTGCTTTAATATTACATAGTAAAAACTGTTCTTATTTCTGAACTCCTGTTATCTTTCAGTCAAATACAGTGTGTGCCTTAACAGTTCAACAGCTTTCCCCAAGAGACAAGAATGACAGCCAGTTCCTTGAATGCTTTCAGTTGTGTCTTAGTATGATGGGAAAAACAGTTGAGACTAGAGCAAGTGACTGAGATGAGCATGATTTGTTGTTGAAATTTTGTGGGGATACATCTTTTACAGATAACTGAGCCTTGTGATCTGCTTAAGCCCAGGTTTTCTAGGAACAGACAGACTAAAGTTGTCTATTCAATGAGCAACAGTGCAATTCACCCAAATTGCAGCACTGGTCATACAGGCTGCAGGATGGGTTTGTGTTAGTGAACCTTGGTGAGAACAAGGAGCTGTCCCTGCTGCCCCAGGGTGTAGAACACTTTCGGTTGCTCCACATCAATAGTAATCCCTGTACCCTTTCTTCTTTCCTCTTCTTGTCTGCCGCAGTGAAATGTCATGCTCTGTTTGTAGTTTCTAGGGAAGGTTCTAGGGAAGATGCTAATTAAAGAGAGAAATGTTGATTTGAGAGAAAATTGCCAAAATGAATATTGTAAAAGAGCTGTTTCCTTATGTTTGTCTGCAATTGCTCTTCCCTTGAGAGAAGCATGGAGTCCCTCGTGCAGGGACTTCCCAGCCTGTGTTACATGAGGAGGTGAGTAGTGAAGAGCAGATCATTTCCACACCGTGTCCTTGGTAGGGCTCTCTCTTGACATACTGAAAAATGAGTGAAGAAACACACCAAAATGGGTTAAAACCAACCTTCTCTATAAGAAAGAGGAGTGAAGACTTGAGGGAGGGTCGCTCTCTTGGGTGAAGAAGTTTATAGGTCTTTGGGAAATGCCCTGTGTCTCTGGCCTGGCCTTAGGCTTTGACTTGTCTTTTGGAGGATTATGGCCAGTGCCCATGGCTGTGGTGATCTAAGGGGAGGAGTTGGGAGAATGTCATGTCTCTGAGTAGTCAGTGGTGTTACAGAGCGTACAAATAAGGAACATGTAGCTTCCTGTGTAGATGGAGTCCTGCAACAAAGGCATTACCCTGGTCCTCTTTCCCTTTTATTTCTTCTAGGTGCAGCATTTTGAATTCCCAGCAGCATCATAGAACGGTTTGGGTTGGAAGGGACCTTAAAGCTCATCCAGTTCCAGCCCCTGCCATGGGCAGGGACCCCTTCCACCAGAGCAGCTTGCTCCAAGCCCCTGTGTCCAACCTGGCCTTGAACACTGCCAGGGATGGGGCAGCCACAGCTTCTCTGGGCACCCTGTGCCAGCGCCTCAGCACCCTCACAGGGAAGAGCTTCTGCCTAAGAGCTCATCTCAGTCTCCCCTCTGGCAGCTTAAAGCCATTCCCCTTGGCCTGTCCCTACAGGCCCTTGTCCCAAGCCCCTCTCCAGCTTTCCTGCAGCCCCTTCAGGCACTGGAGCTGCTCTAAGGTCTCTCCTTAAGGAGCCTTCTCTTCTCCAGGCTGAAAGAGCAGCTCTCTCAGCATGTTCAGGATGCACACTAGAGTTTGGACAATGTACTCTGGGGTATTACTTAGATTGTTTTCACATTGTCAGATTTTCTGCACTTAGGCAATACATACTGTACCTGTGTGCAGTGGAGATTGTGCGGTTCACTGCATGAAGCCATGGGAGATTCGAATCTAGGAGTTAAACGGTGACTTGTTCCATATCACAGACCCCTGACCTCTTGACACCACAGCAGGTATTAGTAGCAAACAGATAGTTTTATAGAAAGTAATGACTAAGAAGGCTTTGTTTTCAGGTTGATTCCTGGTATGTCTTCCAGGCTCACCCCTTCCTTGCCAATCAGAGAATCATAGAATCAATAGTTAGGGTTGGAAAGGACCTTAAGAACATCCAGTTCCAACCCCCCTGCCATGGGTAGGGACACCTCACACTAAACCATATCACCCAAGGCCTCGTCCAACCTGGTTTTGAACACTGCCAGGGATGGAGCATTCACAACCTCCCTGGGCAACCTAATCCTTTGCTCTACACTCAGTTTAGGACCCTGATCTTCCTTTTTCTTTCAGTTCCACCAATACTGCAGACTTATTTTCATCTACTCCCGTTTTTCCTCACAAAACTGTCAATCACACGGAACAATTTAGGTGGGATTTGTGCTTCTCAAGCTCTCCCTCACACGCAGCTGCCTCCCTGTCTTTTCTTGGTATGTTGTTGCAGACAAATCTGTCGAGTTCCAAGCTTTTAGCAGAAGCACTGCCCCTAGTAACATTGTTTGCAGGTTTTGTTAATTACTCATTGATGGAGCCTTGGCTTGCTCTTAGTCTGTTGTTTCCTCTAAGAAGAAGTGTATTTGAAGTACTGAGTGATGTACATAGCTCTCTTCTGACTTTGCCAAAATGCTCCTTGTGAGAGGCTAAGAGAATGCAAATGTCAGGCACGGTACCCAGGAGGACAATCTAGCAGTCAATGCCGAAATGATTTGAACTCATGAACTCTTGTTAAAACTGTTAATTGCTTTTTTAAAAACACTTAATGGAAATTGCCACATTTAAGTAATCCATAAAACTGTGATGACACCAGCTTTAATCAGGTGTCATGAGAACATGAACGTTATAAGCTACCGGGCTTGATAACTTTGGCAGTGGGAATCCATCATGACAGCCTGGTGTTTACAGTCCTGGGTCTCTCCGAAAGAGAAGAATCATTTATTTGTTTTACTTATGAGAAAACTCTTCTCTAAAATGCACCTTTCTGTGGACTAAAGCTTATTGAAGAAAATGACCCCAGTAAGCCCAGCAGTCTGGAGGGTAAGGTTGTGCTGCCTGGTTTTCAATATCTCCTACTGGAATATGCTAATTATGACCTTAATGCAGACTCAACATAACCACGAGAGCTGAATGAAAGCCACTGTGCTGTGATTTTGCAGGTGTGTTGGGTTGATTCCATGATGCAAAAGCAACCCCTGGTGCTGGGCAGTGAAGTGCTGTGTATTAGAGAATTATCAGCTAATAGAAATACTCAGGAGTAGATTTTAAGGTATATCAGATGCTTAAAGGTTATATATTTTTAAAAATAGCAAATGAATTAACTATAAATACCAATGAAAGCTTAAGTCATAGAAGCCAGAAATGGTTTGTGCTGGAAGGGGTCTTAAAGCTCCTCCAGTTCCAACCCCTGCCACAGACAGGGACACCTTCCACTAGAGCAGCTTGCTCCAAGCCCCATCCAGCCTGGCCTTGAACACTGCCAGGGATGGGGCAGCCACAGCTTCTCTGGGCACCCTGTGCCAGTGCCTCAGCACCCTCCCAGGGAAGAACTTGTGCCTAAGAGCTCATCTCACTCTCCCCTCTGTCAGTTTGAAGCAATTCTCCCTTGGCCTGTCCCTACAGGCCCTTGTCTAAAGCCCCCTTCCAGGTTTCCTGCAGCCCCTTCAGGCACTGGAGCTGCTCTAAGGTCTCTCCTTAAGGAGCCTTCTCTTCTCCAGAAGCAATCCCAGCTCTCTCATCCTGTCTTTATAGGATCATAGCATTCAATTAGATACTTCTCAACATTTATGAAGATATTTATGAAGATACTGTGGGATGTCTATTTGCCTCTTCAAGCTGTCTACAGGAGTTGGTAGAGAATGATGCAGGTGGAAATAACCACACTTCTTATTTACATTGTTTATCAATGCATGACCCAGCAGGAAAGATCTTTGGAAAGAAGAAAAGATGGGAGCGAGCGTTAGGTGGAAGAGTTTGCATGGGAGAGCACTGTTTAGGTCCAAATCAAATTCAGACGCCGCAGCCTGCAGCCTGCTCAGAGGCTGGTGGCAGTGTGTGTGCGCTGGCCTCACTCCAGTTCCCTGTGCAAAGCTGTTCCTCTCTTCACAGTGTCTAAAAAAGGTGTCATTAATTTATCAGCAGTCTCAGAAGAGGGCCTAAAAACAGAAGTGGCCCGATGAAGTGACATACTTTCCAACCCTTTGCAATGGGGCCTCTTAGGTCATAGCAGCTTAGTAGGGCACTGCATCGAACATGGAAACCTGTTCTTTTGCTCCTGGTGTTGTTTTGTTCCATCCCCTTTCATCTTTCCTACACAAATCTTACCCACATAATTTATTATGCACTTAAAATATATGCCTATAGTCACTATTAACTTGTTTTCTCTCTTGACAGCGAGAGATTAGTTGAATGGAGCTGTTGTAGCAGCAGTATTGCCAGAGTGGGATGTTTTAAGTAGGGTGTTGATGGCAAGCGTTGGTATAAAAATACTAGCAATAAGCAAACCTGGTGTTCCCACCTTAGGGTCATGCAGAGCTTCTGTAGTACTATGATGATGTTTCTTTGTTTAATACTTAAAGTTTTATGCTTTCTCTTACCACCAAGTCCTACCTCCGAGTTATTTGAGGAAACTTCAGGATATAACCTTCGATTCCAGTGATCTCCCTGCAGGACTTGACAGAAACCCATCTGCTTCTTTTGAGGTGAAGTTCATTTTATTAAACCCATTAAGTTTACTGACAGTGCTAATCTTGAGCAGAGCTTTGGAGGCATACGAAGGTGCAAATGGACCATCTTTCTAATGATCTGCCTTTTATTGAGGAGGTGAAAGAGGGTTTATGTTGCTGATGTAGCAGAGTATTCCATGGACTGTCAGAGAGAGGTGAGTGCTAGTATCCTGTGATGAAGCAGGTTTGGAGATGACGTGAGTTACAAGTTAGCGTTGGTTTGTGCCTTTGCTGCCAATACCCTGAACTTCCTCAGAGCTGCTCTGCAGCATCTCCTTGCCTCTTTGAAGTTAGGAAAGCACATAAATAAAAGTATATATGAAGTAATAGGCCCTTATTACACATATCAGGTATTTTTAAGACTTTATTGACCAGACATCCTCATTGTTTCTACCATTATCATTACTTTTTAAAATAGAAACCCTAAATAGAGCCGACAGATTACCAGAAGAGCTAACAGTGATTTAAAGCACAACATTTACAGTGAAACTTGAAAATCACTTCTTTTCTTGAGGCAGCTCTTCTAAATTATATGTTCTCAGTCTTCCTTCTCCAAAGGGAAATTCTGTCTCTTCCAGGCAGGGCAATAAATAAAGGTGAAAGAACCACCACGAAAACATCACTGCATTATTAATTTGCAAGAAAAACTGACTCAGAAGGAAAAAACCTCTTCAAGTAGTATTGCAATGTAAGCCACTCATTATTCACCAAACACACAGAGATCTGCACAAATAAGTAATGCAGCTGGGCCACAAACCTGAGATCAGGGAAAGACTTGGGCCAGATTTTGAAGACTTTTAAATAAGTAAAGTAGTGAATTTTAAAACTAGAATATATCTAGCTCAAGGGATACCTTCATTATAATTCAAATGTGTTATGAATTCAGCAATTATAAGGTGTAGTGACAGATATGCTTTAGTTTTGATAGGAACAGGAAAAAGTTTCTATTGCAATGCTTAGCCCAAGGGTTTAAGGTCGCAATCAGGAACATAACACAAGCCTTATGAGTTCCAGTCCCCATTTCCACAACCTCATACCCTTCAGCTTTGGGTATCTTTAAAAATTAAAGGTACAGAAGAAAGGTAAAATACTAACAGTGGATCATTTACTATATCCTAACAGTTCAATCATCAGTGCTGGAAAGTCAATATTGTATTAACTTCGAAATAGTTTCTACTTAAGTTCTCCAAGATGATGGAAATTTGGCAGTCCTAGTTTTCTAGCTGTGCATTTGGCTGCTTATGAAACGTCATATAAAAATGATGTTTTGGTAAGAAATCATTACCTCTGCTCTCCCCAAGGCAGCAGTTATATGTTACATCAGGTTTGGTTTCAGAATAGAGTTTACTACAAAGTATGTCATATAAATTAAAATCGTATTGATGTAAGGTAGTCGGATAAGAAACAGTGCTTGATGGCTCCTATTGGAAGCTCTGCGTGTTTCTCAGGCTGAGTACCAGCAATAACATCTGAATGTCTGTCAACAGATGACTTCCCAGAAGGTGTTTGTTTTGAGTCCTGACTGCAGTGGAGGTTCATTACCTGACATATAGATTATTTCATCTGTATTCTTCCTGTTGCTGTCTCTTCGGCAGCTATAGAGGTTTTAACACCTGCATTAACAAAGGCCTATGTCCACCATTTATAGAAGATAAAAGGGGATTTGAGCTTTTATAAACTAAGTGTATTTTACAGGATGGTAATAGATGAAGCTTCAGTACAGATACGTACATGGTGGCTTTATTTAAACACTGTTGGGTTTAGTGTGTGCAGATGTATGGGATTCCCAATCTGCATTTCTGAAGGCTGGTGTCTTGCTCATATCTGATTCCAGTATTTGTACAGTTCACAGGAATCCTTGAAGAGCTTATTTGCTCTATGGTCATCTGGGATGGAGTGAGTGTACCATGTAAAATAATATGTCAGCTCATAAACTGCATGTACAGCAGTGAGATGTGAGCTCGTTTCACTTTTATCACAGGACCTTGAATCAGACTTGTTCTGCTGCCAAGCCCCTGAACAGCTCCTTGCAATGTGCCTGGAATTCACTTTTCTGGAGTTGTCATTTTTTGGTGTATACTTGTGTATTTTTTCAGACTCATGTAGGAGACCTTAGGGCAGCTTCCAGTGCCTACAGGGGCCAACAAGAAGTCCAGAGAGGGGCTTTGGACAAGGGCCTGTAGGGACAGGACAAGGGGAATGGCTTTAACCTGCCAGAGGGGAGACTGAGATGAGCTCTTAGGCAGAAGCTCTTCCCTGTGAGGGTGCTGAGGCGCTGGCACAGGGTGCCCAGAGAAGCTGTGGCTGCCCCACCCCTGGCAGTGCTCAAGGCCAGGTTGGACACAGGGGCTTGGAGCAAGCTGCTCCAGTGTAAGGTGTCCCTGTCTGTGGCAGGGATTGGAACTGGATGAGATTTAAGGTCCCTTCCAACCCAAACCAGTCTGGGATTCTGTGATGACTGATTTCTTCACACATGAGAGTTGGGAGGGATGCAGCTGGTTCTGCTATGAAGTGTTTGCATTTTGGTTCCTTCCTAGGGATCTTAGGGCAGGACCACCAACATGAGGAAAATCATAGAATGGTAATCTCCATGTCATGGGCCATGCTGAACTCTTCTGACTTCCTCTGCCTGGTCTCACGGTTGCTGCTGTGGCACATTGATTTTTGTACGCTTTCTTGGCAGCATGGAGGCCTCAGTCCTGCTCTGCATGGCATGAAGTGGCATGGTGTGTGTCCTGCTGGCTGGTCGCCGAGCAGCAGGCTATGACGGGATGCAGCAGCTCAGGGTGGAGAGGAGGAATGGTGCCAACAGTGTTCCCTCTTTTCCTGCTCAGCTGCTGAGCTTTCAAGGCAAAAGGATGGCTTCTTCCAGCCTTTGTTGCAGAGAACTGGTTTTAAAGAGTGTAATACACACTGTGCTTCTTCGTCCATGGAGAGGTGATGTCCCAGGAAGGTATGTTGAAGAGGTTTAGGAAGTTTAGAAACTTGACTTACCCACAGTGGACTTAGTGGGATAAGTAATTCCTTTTACTGTTACTGTTCACAAAATGACTGCTGTAAGTCACAGCGTTTTCTTAAGCCTCTGAAAGCTGCCTGTTAATCACGTTATCTTGCTGGTAACAGCCACAGCGTTGGACAGCTCTGTTGCTGCAGAGTGGGTTTTTTTCCATCTTCTCTCCCCATCTCTTCAATAGCTGATCTGCTGTGACGAGGAGGATTTTGAACTCTCCCATGCCTCTTGTTTCCTTGGCAGAGTGATACCTATCTACTCATAGGTTGCTCCTTTGCGAGACGGTATGAATCATGCTTTGAAAGGAACTGCTGTGTTGTCTCATGTGCTCTAGAGCAGCTAACTTGTTATTTTAGTGCTCTTCATGTTCTTATGACAGCTTGTCAGAGAAGTTTTGCTTTATTTTCTTTTCCTTTCATAGTTGTTGACTAATTACTAGCCAAACAGACAGCATTTGTTTCTGCTATCAAACTGGTAGTAATTTAAGAGTTGGATGGCAACCGGAAGCTCTGGAACTAAATAATGAACTTTGGGTATGGTCAGATGAAGACGTGACTTGGAGTGCTGGCTGGGTACATCCAAAGTAGGACCTAAGTGGAACATTTCCCATCACAGTGAAGGGTTTTATATCCTGGACTGTCTCCAAACAACCATGATTAGTTTTGAAATGCCATTTTAACAGTTCATGATGAACAGTTTAAGCTGTTATGCTCTAGGATGAGGGGGAATTGGACTGGGGAGGAATTTTGGACCTGACTCTTGTCTCCTTTATTTGTTTAAATGAGAAGCAATGAGTGAAGCAGACTGTTGCTTGTGTTGAACCAACATCCCTGCAGAAGGGGATCAGAACTGAAGCCCCACAGTAGAAGTGGTGTCTGCTGAACATGAATGGTTGTCAAACAGTGCATTTAAGCTCCATGTGACACTCTGGGTGACAGATGAGCTGTGTATTTTGTGCGTTTATTTGGACCATGCTATGAACAGGAGGGCCGTACTCAACCAAGGGACCTATTTGTCCCACGTTGTTAAACAGTCATGCTTTTGTGTCACCTGGAGAGCAACTAGTGCCCTATCTTGTTCAGCCAGTGATTAATTGCACAAAGCAATAGGTGAGACACAGCCATTTTTCATACCTAATGCAGTTTGGGATGGGAAGACACGTGGCCCTTTGTGACTCCCCACCAAAGCCACGCTGAAGAGCAGACCTTCTTGCTGGCAGGCTTCCTGAACCACCTCACTTCATGCGAGGAGACTCTATCACCTTCCCTCAGTGGGACCAGATGTCCCAACACAGACTGTGACATTGCAAAGGGGAAAAGAAATCAGGTAAAAAGCTCTGAGAACTAATCTCTGTTTTGTCAAACAGTTGGAGAGCTCCTGGCCATGATGTCTCAAACCTGACAACTTTACCCCAAAGTCACTGATTTTACGTTCCATGTGGCAGTGGAAAATCTTCCAAAGCATTCAAATGCTGCTTTCCTCCATCAGCTCCATTGGGAGGTAGGATATTTCAGAGTAAGGGATTATGGTGTTTCGGTCAGGCCTGGGAATGATTAGAGATTTTTGCTACAAAATGTCCTTTTTTAAGGTTTTCCTTGTCTTGCTTCCTCCTGGCTGTGTTTGCACAGCACTGGCATGTGTCTGCTTCTAGTCTGATGAAGCCAAGCCATCTTTGGGAGCCTTATTTAGAGTCAGCCCCTTGCTATATAATTCTCATTAATGTTAAAAAGAAAATTAGTTGGGAATTTCATCTCTATACATCGCGCTGATTATCCATCCCAGTCTGCTGCCTTGGTGACAAGCTTAGGCCCTGCAGCCTTAATGCGTGTGTGTGTACCAAACACAGCTCTCCCACAAGGTAACAAGGAAAATGTATGTTTCCTATGCATTATTTATGGAATTGAAAATGCATTCTCTTCAAAATTATTGTGGACTGTGCACTTCTTTGCAATGCAGCTGGAAACGTGGGGATCGCTGACATTCGGAAGGACCTGGGATGGGCACTTGCATAGCCTTGTGCCTTATACAGCCTGTTGCAATTCACAGTGAGGGTCTCCGAAGCCCTTTTAGGAGCTTAATAGAATTAATAGTTTGTTTTTTGGAGTTTGACTTTCAGTGAGGGAAGCTCACTGAAAATATAGACATAAAATATATAAAATATATAAATATATATAATATTAAAATATAGCTGGGCAGAAATATGGGCATGGCATAGCAATTCTGGGAAAGGGGTTTGTTCTCACAGGGAAAGATGTAATATGTTTTTCGTAGTCTTTTTCACAGTCAGATGTACAAATTGCCCTTGCAGATGTGATGGTTTACCATGCAGGGTGTGTTCTTCATGTTCACTAGCCTTTGTTCAGAGGTGACAGTTTGCCCTTAAAACTGTGTTGTCCCCATGTGATTGCTGTAACAGAGGCAGGATGCTGCTGCACACACAGGGTCTTCTCTTGTTTCTCTTTCATAACAGCGTCCATCCGCCCTTTGTGCCCATCAAAAAGCCCAAACCAGGTGGACCTTTTTTAAATGTAGATGAAATTGTTGCTCATCCAGGCAGCCTGTTGTTTTCTGTGGCTGCACACAGCAGTACACATGGGCAGCCATCGGTATCTCCCTTGCTGCTCTCCACTGTGCCAAGTCAGGTGAATTATGATGCCTTATGGTGTCCTCTGCAGTGAGGAGCTATTAGTGCTTTGACTCTGCTGTCTTTTGATTAGCCTGAATATGTTGAGAGCCAAGCTTTAGACTGCGCAATGTATGATTAAGCTCAACCAAAGACAGATTTATATTTGTACTAGCAAATTTAGGGCTTGTTCCCATGCCTCTTGTAGCTATCAGGAGGAGTTTCAGGTATTGGTCTACAGGCAAATATGTTTGCTCATTAATGATATGGATCATCTATAAGGCAGGAGAATGAATTAGATAAATTGCTGGCAATCTCCAGCCAGCATTTCCATGTGGTTTTAAAACTCTTAGTTTACCCTAGGTATTTTATCCCTACCTCCTAAGATACATGCCTGGAGTGTGCTGTGGATAGCCTACATGCAGGTAATGTGCACAGTAGGTTTATTATTTCCAGGTAACAGAGGAATGCATCAGCACCTTGGAGACATTAAAATGTATGGTTTTTCTGTGGCCTTTAATGAGGGTTTGCAGGAGTTCCAGTGCTCCACAAAAAATAACCTGGGTTTTGCTCCTGCTTTCTTGCGGGGTCCAAAGAGATAGGAGGAATTTGCTGCATATGTGTTTTGAAGATACCATATTTGAGTTAATCACAGTTTTTCACTAGTTTCTCACACACCCCCAAACACGGAGCTAGATAAGCTGTTTAGCTACGCATCATTCCTCTGCTGGGGCCTGAAAGAGGTTAATGTGCCTGTGTCCATGCTTAGCAGCTGAAATCAGTCATAGGTGTGCTTTCCAAAGGCAGCTGCTCTGCCTGGGTTTGGTTTGGTTGCCAGGACTCTCTAAGGTTGCACAAATGATTTAGATGTGACAGCTTTAGTTGTTTATTTTCTTTTTCCATTTATTATCTATAAATGTCCCAGCTGGTAGGTAGCTGGTAGGCTTTCTGGCTGCAGTTAGCACTGAGGTAGGAGGATTGAAAAATGTTTCCAGGAGGAACATTTTGGACAGGTAATTGTGACTGTTCACCATAGAAATCTGACTCTGAGATTGTCTTTTTGAGTCAAGGAATAGATACACCGTGTGACTTCTCTCTTACCAGTCCACTTGAGTATTTTATGCAGTCAAATACTTGCAAACATGTCACAGACTGGAAAGTATTTGCAGGAAGTATTTAATGGTTAATATCAGGTAATATTCAGTGTCTGCTGTGATAAAGTCAAGAGACAGTGTTCACAGGCAATTTCATAGACTCACAGCATGATTTGGGTTGGAAGGGACCTTAAAGCTCATCCAGTTCCAACCCCATGCCACAGGCAGGGACACCTTCCACTAGAGCAGCTTGCTCCAAGCCCCTGTGTCCAACCTGGCCTTGAACACTGCCAGGAATGGGGCAGCCACAGCTTCTGTGGGCATCCTGTGCCAGCGCCTCAGCGTCCTCCCAGGGAAGAGCTTCTGCCTAAGAGCTCATCTCAGTCTCCCCTCTGGCAGGTTAAAGCCATTCCCCTTGGCCTGTCCCTACAGGCCCTTGTCCAAAGCCCCTCTCCAGACTTCTTGTTGACCCCTTTAGGCACTGGAGCTCCCCTAAGGTCTCCCCTTCAGGAGCCTTCTCTTCTCCAGGCTGACCCAGCCCAGCTCTCTCAGCCTGGCTCCAGAGCAGAGCTGCTCCAGCCCTCACAGCATCTCCATGGCCTCCTCTAGCCTCGCTCCAACAGCTCCACATCCCTCTTGTGCTGCTGCCCCAGAGCTGGATCAGGGCTGCAGGGGGGATCTCCCCAGAGCACAGCAGAGGGGGAGAATCTCCCCCCTCAACCTGCTGGCCAGTTTGCAGCTGATGTACATAAGCTATTCCTTACCCATCACTTGGCTTTAACTACATGTGGAGGCAAGCGTGGGATAGTATTTCCCTTTATTTTCACATCCCCCGGGTCTAATGGACTGTGGCATGCACACCTTTACAGTTCCATTCTCTCTCATGTAGGGTACCACTATACCTTCCAGAAGTGGTGTGAGGTCAGTCTTTAGTCCCCCGAGCAATGGTAGCTCTGTGCATCTCACCTGGCTTTCACATCCCCCCTCTCATAGCACCGTTTGTTTCAGGACATCTGGTCCCCTGTGGGCAGGTGACAACAGGAGCTCAGTTAATGATTCTAAGTACATTTGGGCAATCTGCCAGTCGGAGCGCTCAGCCCTTCTTCTTTTAACTTGTCAGAAATTCCAAGTAACAATATTTCAGTGAAGAAACTCATCTAGAAGAACAGCATGTTAATTATGAAAGGCAGATTCTTGGCTATCAGTAGCTGTCCTGCACACAATAACTTTGAGGTTTCTATATTTAGGTTGAAGTCTGGAGTTAGTGGCTTTAGTTCTGGTGGGTTGTTACCACTACAACCACTCCGTAATGAGGAACAAAGTATTTGTGGAGGCTATCGGCTAGAACCACAGTTTTCTCCTTATTCTGTGTCCATATTAGATAAAGTTTCACTCCATCAGGTCAAAGTTTCCTATGTTATTAGGGAGTTTTGTTTCCATGTGTCTGGTAGACTTTACAAGTAGTTACAAGTGCCAACGGCTAGAAACAAGGCATCCCTATCATGAGATTGATGCTTTATGATAGCACAATTGACAGCATCTTGGAAATAAGGCCAACTTTATATGCAAAGATGCATTAACAATACACAAATTCATTGAAAAGAATTCAGGAGCTTTAAAATTCAAGTTCTTTGTATAAATTATCATGGTAACATTGGATCTGCATTTGCTGAGTGAGAGTCTAGTGTTACCTAGGGCTCAGCACATACAGGATGTGCCACAGCGCTTCGGCATCATCTCTTTCTGCAGAAGTTTTAATGTACTGAAATTAAGCTTGCAAATAGAAACCCTGATGGGGGGGTGTGGAAGGGTGTATGTGCCTGATGTTATTTAGTCTTCAGTTTTACTTTGATCACTTTACTTATGAAGTTTAACTATGACGAGTGCAAGGTCCTACACCTGGGTCAGAGCAATCCCAGGCACAGCTACAGGTTGAGCAGAGAAGAGATTCAGAGCAGCCCTGCGGAGAAGGACTTGGGGGTGTTGGTTGATGAGAAAATGAACATGAGCCGGCTTCAGTGTGTGCTTGCAGCCCAGAAACCAACCGTATCCTGGGCTACATCAAAAGGAGCGTGACCAGCAGGGTGAAGGATGTGATCCTGCCCCTCTGCTCTGCTCTTGTGAGACTTCACCTGGAGCATTGTGTGCAGTTCTGGTGTCCTCAATATAAAAAGGACATGGAACTGTTGGAACAAGTCCAGAGAAGGGCCACGAGGATGCTCAGGGGACTGGAGCACCTCCTGTATGGAGACAGGCTGAGGAAGTTGGGGCTGTTCAGCCTGGAGAAGAGAAGGCTGCGTGGAGACCTCATAGCAGCCTTCCAGTATCTGCAGGGAGCCTATAGGGATGCTGGGGAGGGACTCTACATTAGGGACTGTAGTGACAGGACAAAGGGTAATGGGTTAAAACTTAAACAGGGTAAGTTTAGATTGGATATAAGGAGGAAGTTCTTTCCTGTTAGGGTGGTGAGGCACTGGAATGGGTTGCCCAGGGAGGTTGTGAATGCCCCATCCCTGGCAGTGTTCAAGGCCAGGTTGGACAGAGCCTTGGGTGACATGGTTTAGTGTGAGGTATCCCTGCCCATGTCAGGGGGGTTGGAACTGGATGATCTTAAGGTCCTTTCCAACCCCAACTATTCTATGGTTCTATGATTCTGCTGTATGTTTTTAAGCCTCAACCTCAAGTCAATCAGCAAAATAACAAAACCTCTTTCACCCCAAGCGAACCCTTTGCCAAGTACTGCATGTGGAGGGGTTTATCCTGAAAGAAGGAGAGAGACCCTGCAACAACCCCAAAAATATAGTTGTCTACTCTCAATTATACTTGAAAAGAGCTCAGGGATTCCAGTGATGGATGACAGTGTACAAATCTCAAGTAGCTTTGTTTAGTGTGTTTTGTGATATGATATAGGAGAGATAATTCTTACCCAGTGTCTTTTAAAGGAAATCCTGAGGGTGAATCAATTACCTTTCTTTTCTGAATCAATAGAGATGGGATGTATTGCAGTTACTTTATGCTTTAGCAAGTGCTCAAGCACAAAGGATGGCTGTTGATGATAACCATTGCAAAGAATGCTGTGCCATTTTTCCCTCTTTCTTCTTTTAAGGACACTACAATCCCCTCAGTTCACACACTTCATCATTCTTTGTCACAATCTTTTCTCAACAAAGATTTAAGAGCAGGAGGGGGAAGCAAGCCCTCAGAACGTGCAAAGTGTGCACTGAAACATCGCTTGTAATCCTAGTGACAGCGCTTCCCATTCCTGAGATTCTCCAAACCCTCAACACTTGTGAATTTTGCCTCAAGAGCATTCAGATTCAGGAGATGGAGTAAGGGGAAATGGGTTATGAGCTGGCGCTGTGGTGCTAGCTAAGGTGAAATCAAGTAGTTGAGGCTCAGCCAAGGAAAAAAAGATGGATTTTCTGTATGTCTATAAAGCAAATACTTTTATGCTTTTTGAAGATGCTTCTGTGTATCCCACTGAGTACACTTCTGTTCAAAGGAAGGTAAAATACTGCTATAGGAAGACCTGGTATTTTAAAATCATGTCTGTTAACTTACTGCCTTTATAAACTTCATCATTATACTCTCAGAAGAGTATTAATGTATGTGTATAATATGGTTTAGCAAGAATCGATTGTAAGAGCTTCCTCTGTGTAACCTGTGTGGTAACCTGAGTAACATGAAATAGTAGTAACACAAAGTGAAGCATGGTCTGTGGTTTATGTTCTCATAAAAGGTATCTTAGGACAATTGAGATAGCACTTCCTGTTTTCCCATTTGGATCTCCCCAGAGATCCAAATATATCTGAGAGGTCTGTACAGGTCACTCTAGTTATCTGTATTGTCAGACTGCTACCTATAGAATATGGGAACACAGGAAACTAGATGAAAAGGGGAGGCTTCTTAAGGTCCTGCCTTTCTTGCCTGATGCTGAGGTCCCAGCAGGACTTGAGGCAGTCTGAGAACCACATTTGGCTTTTCATTCTGGTTCCCTGATCAGGATCTGCTTTTCTTTTCAGAAGCTGATAGGGAACTAAAGACACTAAAAAGACAGTGAGGGGTCTGTTCACACAGCAGCTCGGTTGGCTGCTGTTTCTCAGGAGGAAGGCTGTGTCTTCCTAAAGAAATGAATTTACTTGTAAGAGGAGGTTCTGCTCTGCTGCAGGCATTTCTTTGCATTTGTGGTTTGCATAGCAACAAATTGAAAAGGAAGGGAGGTAAAAAAGGAGAACATCTAAAAATGCCTTTTTCAATGAGGAAGATGGAAAATGACACAGATAGAGGGGGACAGGTTAGAAATGCAGGCAGGAGACCTGGACATGGCTTCACCTTTGTTTCTGTAGAAGCAGTAGTTTGTATTGTGCCACCTGAAAACTCAGCAGAAGCTAATGGTCCACACTATGGAAACAAAGGAGTTACGGAGGACACAGTGCAAAAGAGATCTTCAAATCACTGAAGTGCTGGCTGGGAGGGAGGTCTGGAGGTTTTGAGTCTAACCTTCTGCTTGAAGCGGGGTAATCACACACATACAGTAGCCAGGTCAGCAGGGATCTGGTCAAGCCAAGTATTGAAATCCTCTTAGGACAGAGGGGAGACTGAGATGAGCTCTTAGGCAGAAGCTCTTCCCTGTGAGGGTGCTGAGGCGCTGGCACAGGGTGCCCAGAGAAGCTGTGGCTGCCCCATCCCTGGCAGTGTTCAAGGCCAGGTTGGACACAGGGGCTTGGAGCAAGCTGCTCTAGTGGAAGGTGTCCCTGCCCATGGCAGGGGCTGGAACTGGATGAGCTTTAAGATCACTTCCAACCCAAACCAGTCTGGGATTCTACGACAGAGATTTCACAACCTCTCTTGCAGCATGTGTCCATGTTGCTTTCCCAAGTACCCGCTCTGAACCTTCCCACCTGGGTTTATGGCTGTGGCCCCTGTGGTGTATTGTGTGCCAGCACCAGTGAGAATTTGCCTCTTTGTGTTAATTTTACAGTAGTTGAACCTCTAGACCCACTCTTGGTTTCCAGACATACAACTTCAGCTCCCTCCGGCTCTCCATGCAGACGTGTTTTGTAGCTGACTGATCCATCTTGATAGCAGTTCCGTGGACCTTTGACAGCTTCTAGGCTCATGAGGCTTCTGTTGACTCCATCTTCAGGTTCATTATCCCCCCCTCTGAACTGAAGCTCCTTTCTTTTTGTTGACCCCCTCCTTAATTTAGTACCATACACGTTTGCTGAGGATGCATGGCCAATAATCACTTTTATGCTGAGAGATCTTTAATGAGTGAGGCATTACAAATGCTCAAGCTTGCAATTTAAAATAGATTCGAGAAATGCCGATGAAGTTTTGTCTGGGAGCCAGAGGGGTAATATTCCCTCTGTGCAAAGACCCTTTTTCTGCCTTGGAATATAGCATTCATCTACAGGTAGTCTGATAACAGAAATAGCTTAACAAATTAGGTGGAATTCAGGGGAGAAAGATGATTGTGTCTGAAAAGGAATTTTCTGGATGAATAACAAAATAGTTTTGATATATTTCATTTTGATTGAAGACCAATCAGCTTAAAAGGGGCCACTAGCAATAGAAATGTTCAAGGATATTTAAGGTATAGGAAGAGCTTTTTATACAAGTTACGTGCCTGTTAACTACCAGCAGGGATATAAATGAACCCTCTCTCTAAAGCTGGGTCCTAGAACTGCTGTGGAACTCTGTGACCCTGCCTCCATGCCCTTTCAGAGGAGGTGGAAAGAGCTCTGCATCTCTTCCAAGGTATTTCTCTTTTGCTGGGAGGGACCCCTTTAGAGAGGAGATCCTGCCAGCTTTCTTTTATGTTGCTTTCCACTGAGTTCTTCCCCTTGGGTTCTCCTTGCATTCTTAGAGGAGAGAGAAACAGCTTTTATACCTTCAGGGTGTAAAATCTGGCTCTGTTGGAGTGACTTATATGTGATCCGAATTCTGCTGTTAGAGTCTGCTTAGGAAAACCAGACGATTTAATCTGAAGCATTGCACGTTCTGATGATCAGACATAAAAGCACATTAACCCCAGTGCCACATCCAGAATTATTTCTGAGTGGAAATGAACAAAATTTTATAGAGGAATATTATTTGCGAGGCCTCCTCAGCGAGAGAAAATATTACAGATGATGAAGAGAAATAAGAATTACAGCTTGAACCTACGGAAACCCTCTTTTTGACACTGTCTCTTTAATTAGAAAAAATGAGCCTAACCAAGATGTATATTGTCATTGATTTTTATAATAAGCTTTTAAAGCAAACATACATGGTGTCACCGTGCTGTTTTATAACATACACTGCTCACCATTTATTCTGTCGTATAACAGTTCACCAGCAGACATATTTTACTCTTTTTTTCTGTGTAATAAAACAGATAAAATCAATACCTATTATATGGCATACCTTCAAGGTTAAAAAGTGCTAAATCTTGATGCTAACATCTTTCCTTGTATGCATTCATTTAGGAGTAATATTGAATATAAATTCAATACAAATAGGTTTTCTAGCTCTGTGCTCAGAAGTAGATCCTAAGTATCACAAACGATTCGGACATTGGAAACTAGCATCAAGATACTGATGCTGGATGGTTTATTCACATAGATTGTTAAACTTTGAAGGAAATCTAACCCTACAAAACAGAAAGCTGATAGATGTGACTGGAAGAAAGGGTACTGTGCTTTCACGTATTTGGGTGTAGTTTTTGATGCAACAGAAACTCGTCTGGCCTGACAATCGCATGGCAATTAAATGGCTTGATAAGGTCAATACAAAAATGAAGTCATCTTCCTTGGCTCTGCTGCTGGCAGTCATTTTACAACAATTACAGAGTACAGTTAATTTAATGATGGGAAGCATCAGACCCCAGCAAGTGCAAATGGAAGTGTCAAATCCATCAGAAGACTTGTCTTCGCTAGGTTATGGCTAAGTTACTTCAATGCTGAAGTGGGAAGCAATATGATAATGTTGCAGCCTATTACCGTGCACTTTGCCAGTGCTTCAAGGCAACATCAAGAAAAGAAACTCCACTACTTATCTCTGCTTATTATGAGTTAGTTCAACATCTAATGTGATTGCAGGAGCAGTAAATGGAGAAGGACACATTATGTCTCCTTTTTATTCAGCAACTGAAGCTTTTGGGTTTCTGCTGCAATGAGGAGTTGGTGGCAGGTGTGAAGCGAAGTACACTTGTTGGTGATGCAACATGCACAGCATGCGCTTAATATGTATTTTCTTTTGTGTTAAAGAAGAAATCTTTTCTATTCATTACTGCTTTTTCACCACTCAGCAATTAATTGTGTGTTGAGATACTTATGAATATGCAATTACTGTTTCGTGCCTGTGAGGAGTCTTCTCCTGTATGCATGGGAAACAGTTGCGTGGAGTTAGCTAAGCAATAGCTAAAACTCCTTGTTTATAATAACATCCTTAACATGCAAAATGCAGATGATGCTAAAAGTGCTAATGAATGGATTCATGTTTATGGGACAGAGCTCTGTCCTTGGGTTAGAGCTGCTGGTGGGCAGGAGGTTTACGTGGGTGCCATGCCAGTGGGGAGCGTCACCCCTTGTGCTGTGATGTTTATGGTGAATGAGATAAACTTTCAGTGCTAAAGACAAAAACAAACAGCTAACACTGAATGCCTCTTATCCTAAGAGTCTTCTGTTCTTGTTTGCATCCGGATAATATGCAGTATAAAATCATTAAATGTGGGGATTTTTTCCACTTGGCTTTAAAGCCGCTCTCAGCAACTTCAAGTAGCAGCTTACACCTGGAAACATCCTTCAGCTTGCATTCAGGAACAGCATGAAAAGTTCTTTCATGGACTCACTTGCATGATTTCTTGTTAAAACTTAACTTTCCTCCCAGCTTGACTTGCAGAACACCCTAGGGCAGGATACCCATGTTTTCCAAAGTATTTGTCAGCTGAAGCACGTCTTCCAAGACGTGTTGGGCTTTTGTCAGTAGGCTGAATTTGCTGACATTGCAGATTTTCCCAATTTCTTGGCCACTGCAGAAGGATTCCCTGTTGTGGCAGATGAGAAAATCCCTTTGGGAAGGAGTTTCCTGATAAAATCCAAGACATCTCCACTAGCACTGTATAAACCTATCTTTTGAGCAAGTTTGCAACTTGATCAGATTCTGGTGGGTTTTCAAAGGACTGGCAAAAAAGCCTGAAACCCAAGTTACTCCTGCCCAAATGGCTTTTATAGTTGTGCTTCAAAGTCAGTCTAAAGTCAAAAGGAATCAGAATGGAAATGAAACTTGGAGCTCCCTTGGGGAGGAACTACTGCTCACAGAAATGTCAGGTTTTCAGCTGGGATGTTTTCTTGGAGACATTCAAGGCTAGGCTGGATGTGGTTCTAAGCAACCTCACCTAGTTGAAGATGTCCCTGCTCATTACAGGGGGATTGAACTAGATGACCTTGGAAGGTCCCGTCCAACCCAAACTATGCTATAATTCTATGATTCTATCTCCATGCCAGTTATCAAATCATCGCTGATTCCTGGTTTTCTTCAAATTATTCACTTACCATGAGCTGTGTCTTTTTCTAGTGACAGAACTGGAAGGAAGAATCCTTTGGGCTACTTAATACTTGCACTGTTGGCTTTGTTTTTTGAGGGCAGCAGCTATTTAGAGAACCAAATAACGCATCCCAGGCACCTTCTTCTTTGTATGTTAGACATTTACTGGCCTTTGTTTTTAGACAAATGTTTCCCAGATAAAACTTAGCTTTGCTAAGGCCTTAGTTTCAAACATCTTGGGTTAATTCAGCTATTGCAGTTTTCTTCTTGCAAAAATCGCAGTGGATGCTAATAATTAAATGTAATGTCTAAAGAAATACATGGGTTTGGGGCTTTTTTAATAATTGGGTGAGGAAATAAAATGCTAGCAGATAGATTAATGTCTTACACGCTAAGTGTAAGTTGGAGAGACATTTCCCTGGCAAGCACTAAGCTTCTGGATACAGAGGATTATAAGGGAAATGCTCACGCAACCTTAGCAGCATTACAAACAGCAATGCCACAATGAACAGAACAGCCTCATTGCAGCGATCTAAAGCCACTGCTGTTTTCTTTAAGGCAAACATTGTTTTTATGCCCTACAGATAAATCCCATTTTAAGCTTTGATCAAAGCAAATACGCTCACTTTGAGGCTTTGGGCAGATGTAAATTGCTTTGTTATACACATGCATTTGCATACATTTGCAAGGAGACAGGGTCTACGGGTAATGGTGTCTTTTATTTTTGACAGAGCACTGAAATTCAAGTAACCAGTGGGTTTTTTTGCCATTGAGAAGGCAAAAGTTGCTCTGCAAAGGCAATAAATAGCACAAATGAATCAGTGTTGAGGTACCCAGAAAGCGCTATCATTGCCAGAGCCATGAGAAGAGGCTGTGCAGGGCCCCAAACATTGACTTGTTTTGGTTTATTTATTGTGGTGAACAAATGTAAATGAAATGGTTCCTAGAGAGAGAACCATTTAATTGGCATGTCTCTTGTTTGGCCACTTCTGGAATGCCTCTGCCAACGGTGTATTGAATGTGCAGGTTGCCAAAATGTTGGCTATCTGTCTTTGTTACAGACTTGCTTTTGTTTTCTTATATATTTCTCTACTTAGCTTCCTGAATTAAATGGATTAACTTCCTCTCTCTCCCAATTAATGCTGTTAACAGTAATAACAACCATAATGTGTGAACATCTGGCATTTTAGTACACAGTAAGCTTTCAGAAATACCAGATATGAATCTATTGAAATCTGTCTCTATAGTGATTTTCCCAGCTTTCCGTGGCTTAGACAAGGAATTCTTCTTTCCCCTCTGGTTTGTTAATTCTTTAGATGCCAGGGTTAGATAATTAAATACCCCTTTGTAATTACCGTGGTGCCTGTGGGTTTGAGACCTCTAGCTCATTAGGCAGTGTGCTGTCCTTAAGATATTGGAGGGGAATACTTTCATACCCATCAAAGATCTCTGTGGCGAATTAAGGTCACGGCTGTCTCTTTGACAGGCTGAAGGCTGAGGTTCTGTTTGGTTGTATTAGTTACTACTAGGGCAGCTCATATCAGAAAGAGCTTTCTGGATCCAAATATTGAGCAACCAGTTCTTCTAAACTCCTGTGTTTTCAGTAGCAAACATGTTGCCCTTATAAATTACCAGGGATCTCAAACAGAGAGGCTTTGAGGGGCTGCCTGTACATTCATACACCCTAAGGTGAAGATTTGCCTTACAACATCTTTTATTTCTACCCTGTTGCAGCTCTTGACCATTTTCCAAAGCTTTTTGTTACGGCTGAAGACAGAATTGGAGCAAGCTTCCAATTATTCCCCCTTGTAATTGTGAGCAGGTGCTAGCTGTCAGCACCTGAGAAGTGGGAAACTCACTCTGGGGTTTCCCTTCACCCTAAGATGTGTCCCAGAGATTTGTATTGACTTTTTGTTATCTCTTTAGATGTCTTTCCACACCCATCTTCACTTTGTTCCAGCAGTTCTTAGCAATGTGATGAGGCTGGGCTTGCTAGTGAGGATTTGGACTGCACAGTGTGAACTCCTGGTTCAGTAAAACTTTGTATGATTTGATGTGAATGCTCCATCCCTGGCAGTGTTCAAGGCCAGGTTGGACGAAGCCTTGGGTGACATGGTTTAGTGTGAGGTGTCCCTGCCCATGGCAGGGGGGTTGGAACTGGATGATCTGAAGGTCCTTTCCAACCCTAACTATTCTATGATTCTATGTCTCTTCACTAGAATGGGAAGGAAAATGCTTCACTGTTATAGAAGGATCATAAAGAGTCTGAATACTGAAACTGTGATTGATACAGCATTGCTTGCTTGATGGAAAACAAGCAAATGGAGCTATTGAACTCTAACATGAAAGCCTTAGAGATACACTAAGAAGGAGAAATAGGAAATGGAAACCAGGAAGTAAACCTGGCTTTAACCTGGGCAGGAAAAGGCTGGAAAGGACAAAAGAGGATGGGGATGAAATAGGTTAATTAAATGTCCCCATCCTCACCTGTGGTTGATTGTCTCCTCTGCAATGCCTGGAAATAATCTGGAAGGTAGATTGGAAGATGAGCAGGTCTGGGACATCGAGAGAGAAACCTGGGTGGAAGCTTGTTTAAAATCCCTGCGGAGGCACAGTTCATGTTTGTGTGAGGCAGAAGCCAGCTTATGAGCAGCAGAATGCGCTCAGAAGGGAGCCCCAAGATGTTTTTTCCGCACTGGAAAATTAATAGGGAGTAGCAGGCTGCTCTTCTTCTGGCTCGAGGCAAGTGATGGGAGGAAGGGCATCCCAAAGCCTGCCGTCACAAGCCTACCAGCACGTAGGGGGGGAAGGGTGTCACCATGGATCTGCCAGATGGAGCATGTTAAAGGGCAGCCTGCTGAGCAGAGAAGGCAACAAGCTTGAAAAGCCAAGCACATCGATGAGTGCACCATCTCCCCTAGGAAGCAGTGAAGCTGCAGACAGTGTTTACAGTTGAAACACACTGATTCGTAGAGGCAGAGCTGAGGGTGCAGGTAGAACTTTGATTTATTGGGTTGTATTTGTACAACCACGTTTGATGGTGGCTTGAACCAAAATGCCAGCTCCCCAGCTGTAAGGCTGTGCATGAATCCATGCTTGGAGCCTGGCTGGTTGAGCTGACAACAAAATTGCCATTGACTAATGTGAAGGTGAGATTGGAGTTGTTCTATTGCAGGAGAGACGTCCTACGGGGCAGAGCACTCCAGCACCCAGGAAGGAGGGCTACAGAGGTTGAGAAGTACCTGAAGAGTAAAGGAAATGCCACTGGGCAAAGCTACATCCCACTGTAAATCTCATGAAGAGCATTATAGTCTCTTCATCTTTCTGTTTCTCCATGGCTTGTGTGCTTTACCACCCGTGGCTCCAATAACAGGCATCAAATTTAAAGAAAGGCAGCACTTTGTTAACAGTATTTCAAGTCTGTTGTGCCTCGCATGGTCATGTCTGATGCTGGGCATGATCTGCATGTGAACCGCTGTGTCCAAGGATTTTAACTACAGGTATGATGGCTTTTGCCGACATGGAAGTCGAAGGCCATAAATAACCCTCTAATTTGCAACAGTTTCAGTTTATAGTGCTCTAGTGGATGGAGCTATGAAACAAGTTTTCATAAATCTCCTCTTTTTTATCTCATCTGATGATGGTTTCTTTTTAGATCTTTTCCTGCCAGCAATTTTCCACTTTGCCGGCCAAATGGATGCCTATAAGCAGAACGTCCACGGCAGCTGAAAGGTTAATGGAAGGCAAATGCAGTGGCATCAAAGTAAGTTTTATGAAGTGAAGCTTTGATTTTCTCCGTTATTGGCTCTTTTGTAGGAACAAACTTCAATTCTATATGAAGCGCGCAAACACAGACTACTCATGAAAAGCAAGAAAGCATGAGAGTATAGCAAAGAATATTAATTTGATGTTTTTCTGTAGTTCCTTCCAGCTGAAGGTCACAAGGAATTCATTACATTTCAAACGTCTCTACTCTTACATGCGTGTTAAATATTACCAGTTTCTTAGTATAAATAAATAAGAGACTGAAGCAGAGAGCTGCATATTTAAAGATGAGAATAAATGTCTAAGGCAGCCGGAGGAGGGGCTGCTGGATATTTTAGTTCCCAGTTTTGGTCCTTCTCTAAGTGCTAATTTTTCCTTTAGAAGGCTGTTTCTGTGCAGATTGTGGGCATGGCTCTCTGTCAGCATTACACTGATAAACAGTAATCATCCAACAGCTTCATGCTTGCACCTGACATACCAAATGTATTTGAGAAAACTTCTACTGCTGGCAAATACCGATCCCACGTCTGCATGCCAATTACGGGATAACTACCTTTGTGAAGAAGAGAAAAGCTTATTGTTTTAAGGGGCGTTCAGCAAATTATACACCTGAAAGAGGTCACTTCCCATTCCACGTGAACAATTTCAGTTCCCTTTAAAAAACCCTCGCATAAAAAAGAAGAAAAGATCCTATCATTTTCTAAATTGCAAAAAGAATTCTTCTCTTGCTCACGTTCCTTCCAGCCGGGGTTGCTGCTGTGTTATTAGTGCTGCAGGAGCTGAAGGCTCTAAAGTGTAGAGGCAGGTTTCAATTTGGGGTGAAGCTCAACGGTAATGGCATGGTTTCTTCTTCATGTAATGGAAGGGTTTGTCTTGGACACCTATATATATTATTATATAGTATAATGTGAAAAGAGAAAATCATTATTGGCACATACAGTAGTTAACAAAAATTGCAAGCAATGTTTCCCATGAACTTTTGGAGTTAACAGTAGATAATATATCCATTTTCAACCCTGATATAGTATTGGATATTACTTTTTACACAGTTTTGGTGGAAAAAACCCAAGTTTCTTCTATACCCAGTGACAGCCTGCGTTACCTAAGTGATGTGGTTCCCTGTAAATGCAAGTTTTGCAATGATATATTGGTCCTTTTTGGGTGAGATTCCTTTCACCCTCTGTGTTATTGCAAATTCCACTGCAGATTGGATATATAACTTGGCATACATGGGATTTATAGTCACAGCTTGTCCTGTGTGGAAATATACTGTGTCAGTATAGGCATACATATAGCTTATCCCATACCAGGGATGTTTCTCCACTTTAACTACACAAGTACCATTAAAAAAAGATGATGTAGGCTGGAAAAAAAAGAGGGGAGACAAAAAAAAACCCAGGGAGACAGACCCATAAGGATCCCAAATCCCACTGAAAACCAGGAAAGCTTTAACACAGGAGTTATTTCTATCCTTTTGTAAATGTTACCCACTTTTCCTGGGTGCAAAGCACAGATTCCTAGCGGAAGGCTGGCTAAACATAGTGAGTCTGGAGGAAGAAGATAATAAGGCCACTGGGGAAGGACGCAAGGCAATGGAAATCATCTCAGGCGTAGCAGAGTGGTGGGTAAAGAGGCATGAAAAGGGAGGTGAGGAGGGTAAGCACAGAGGAAGGGGTAGAAGGAATGAGAGGGTTGAAGGGGAAGTATGAATGGTCCTGTGCTTGGGAATGCTGCCTGGGAAGGAGAAGCCTGTTTGCCCACAATGAGTAACAACCTCAGTTGTTCTGCTCACACAGTTGTATTTCACATCATCTTAAACTGCGTGATTTTAAGTTGCTAAATGATCTTCAGTTGCTAAAGATGTCTCGTCCACCAGTTAACCACGTGGCCGAGTTTTCATTGCGAAAGGAAGCCAACCTGGGAAGGGCTGGTCTGTTGCACAGTTCAGGTCATGGCACCTGCTGGGTTGGGGCATCCCTGATCTGCAGGGCCCTGGGGGTCAGAGCTTCATCAGCCAGGGCTGTGCAGGGCTGGCATTGCTCTACCTACTACATTCCAGTAATGTTTTCATGTGGAGGAAAGTGGAACGTGGGAGAAGACAAAAGGAAGGTGTATAAAAGGCGTATGAATAAGGCTTTTGACAAGATAAATTGGCAAAAAATGCCTCTTAGTCTGTTATTTTATTTAAAAATGTACTTCATACATATGTTTTTTTAAATCCTTGATAGCACAGAATTCAACCAGGGGTTTTAGTCTTGCATTAAACCCCTCCAGCATTGGTGAATCTCATTTTACTGTACCTGATGAATCAGTTTAAGGCTGCACAGAGTTTCATGGTCAAAATGGAAATGAGTTGGAGAAAACAGAGTGTAATTAAGAATCCTGCAATTTTACGTATCAGTTCCCTTCTGATAATTGGTCTGCAAGATGAAATATTTAAAAACACAATCAAACTCTGTATACATGAGGATGTGTTTGTCTATCTGTGTGTTAGCACTGCGCGATGTATTAGTTGCTTGCAACTAATTAGTTGCTAGCTACTCACAGCATCTGTATTTCACATCCCATGGGACTCTAAGGAATGTGACCTTATTTTAATGCTTTTCTGTGCTTTGAGAATCCCTCCTTTGTATCTGCTACCAGGACGTGGTTTTTGCTTTAATAACGATAATGCTTAGCACTCTTTTTAGGTTTAGATCCCAAGGACATCTACAAAACTAGGCAAACATTATCTCTGTTATAAAATCACATCTCTAAAGCTGGCTACTTAAAAACAGAGCAGGGTGATTAATTGCTGGGTGTTGCTGGTGCAGGGATTACAATAAGTTGTGCTGGAAGTGCCCCAGATGGGACTGTGCCCTGGCTCCCAACCATACAGCCCCAGTGGCTTCCCTCAGCTCCTTTTACTCCTCCAGTGGCTTCTCCAGGTGCCACCTATGGGGGTATCTGCCCCATGGTCAACAGGCTGCTTGCATATGGAAGAAAAGACAGAACTAATTGGAATACCTCCATTTGCATGCAGTGGTAACTTGAGACACAGATTGGTGTCTGTCCAGACAAGGAGAAAGAAGAGAAAATGGCTCTACCTCTAAAGGAATGACATGTATTTCTGTATGTATCATTGTATCGCAATCAGATATTGGGGTTGTGCTCTACTTTCCCTAAATCACTCCTGTCTCCAAGGCTGAGGAGAAGTTTGAGCTCGCTAAAATAGATTTATTTCCACCATAAAGAATCATGGTGATGTTCTTGAAGGCCAGTGAAGTTTGATTAAAGAGATTCATTAGTCTTTGTCTGGAATTTAGTGTTATGCTTGGTGCATACTTCTTAAATAACTCTGAATTTTGCCAGCTCAGTACTTAGCTTGTATTTTTATGAGAATGTTGTTTGTGTTTAGTGGATGATGCAAGACTTTTCTTTTTATACCCAGCACTAGAGCCACATTAAAATTGGAGCTTGTTCAGTGGCTATTTTCTCTTTAGAAGGCCATATTCTATAGGATGCAACACTCTGGGAGCTTGCCATTCGTGTTCATTACAGATGTCATGGCACTTCTGGCAGGAACTAGGTGGCTGGACTTCATGTTCTGGCTTCTACTCCAGTTTGCACTGGCCAGAATCCAGTATGAGTAATTATATTCTGCATGCCTTAATTCCCCCAGTAATTTCAATTAGAGCTAGTATTGTCCTTCGTGCCTGATCCCGAAACGTTGAGTGGTGTTGCTGTGTGATTAAACTGTTGCGACATTTCATCCCAGAGGTAGGTAAAATGGTCTTGGCTTCACACTTTGTAAAACATTTCCTTGGGATAAATGGGCAAAATAAGCATAAAGATCATGACTGCTTATCTGAGAAATATCGATGGCAAGGTTTGCTGCTTGCTGTTACTCTCTTCTTTTTCTATACTAAAGCAAGGAGTGTTTGAAACTCAAGACATGATGAAGAAAGTATAATCAGGCTTGTTGCTCAAGGTGTTTTAAAGGGTTTAAACCAAATTAAGATAAAGTACCTTAATTGCATTTGCATAATGGACATAGTTGAAATCAGGTCTCTTATGTTAATGCCCGTGACTTCCTCAGCAAGGTAGGCGAGAGCCAACTTTCAACCTGTGGCAAAGGGAAAATGGGAGCTAAATCTGGATGGAATTCAGTATGTGAGCAGAGTTCAAATGAAGATGTAGTTGTGCTTAGCGCGCAGGGAGGCAGCCATCCTTATTCAAAGTGGTCACATGTTCACATTTGGGATTTACCAAGTCCTTGATCTTTGAGATACTGAATGAGCTCATTCCGTCTGACTGCACGCTCAAATCAAGCCTGAATTGCAGAAGATAAGACCTGCTGCGGAGTGCATACATGGGTTTTTTTTTCCACCCCACTATTCACCTGGCCCCAAGAAGTCACACCTAAGCTGGATTAAAAACAGCTTTGATGACTAAGAAGCATAAATAATATTACAACAGACTCCTGGAGTCAGAGGAGTCACTGAACAAGGGCAAATCACATGTATGTTAGTTCCCGAGCGGGGAGCCAGCCCTGGGGAGCTGAGAGTACGTACGAGTTACCTTCATGTGCTGTCCCATATCAGCAGAATTGGCATGCTGCTTTTTAAGCCTCCAAACCCAACTCATTCCTGGAAGTAATGTAGATCCTCAGGGAAAAAAAAACAATCTTCCTTGCTCCAGAAATTGTCCTTGGTATCAGATGTCAGTAGCTCCCCCTCAAGCAATCTCAGCAAGGCTGAGACAATCGGCAGCCATGCATGAGCATAGTAAAATACCATTTAAAACACTGTTAACTAAATGAACAATTGTGGGTGCTGGGTGATATTTTAGAGGAGAAGGTGGCCTTCCTTTAGGCTGATAACACAGCAGTTCCCTTGAACCAGTGGCTTTTGGGGTTAGCAAGAACCATTCAGAGCAGTGTTTTGGGTGAGCTGTTTCTTCTACTGCTTTTATAATTTCCGAATCCTTATAAAATGCTCCTGAGCTGCAGTTTCTCAGCTTTAAATAATTCAGGACTGAAACCAGTGGTGCTTACTAGGGGAAGGCTCTTAATTGAAGTAAGATTTTTGCTTGAGCAGGTCTGACTTGACTCTGAAATAAAACCTAGGCTGCCACTTGGTAAGAAACAAGCTTTCTTTAAAATACCCCAAACCAGATAAGATACTAGTAGTAACTAACAAATGTCCTTCCAACAAGGGCAAAGTCACAATAACTCATATAGCACTCAGATGTGTCTAATCATAGAATAGTTAGGGTTGGAAAGGACATTAAGACCATCCAGTTCCAACCCCTCCTGCCATGGGCAGGGACACCTCACACTAAACCATGTCACCCAAGGCTTCGTCCAACCTGGTCTTGAACACTGCCAGGGATGGAGCACTCACAACCTCCCTGGGCAACCCATTCCAGTGCTTTGATGAGCAGAAGGCACAAATGTTGTGCTTGTTTTCATAGACTGCACTTGCTCGCAGAAAGGTGGCTCCTTGTGCAATAGTAGGGGTTTTCTATTCAGAGGGGCAGTAGCTTAGCAGAATTCAGCCAGCTGTATTGGTGATCTCCCATAGTTCTCCATGGTAAACAACTTACCTGATGGATGGAGCCTCTTTCCTGTTTGGGGAATATCTTTCAGCAGGCTGACTTTATTTTCTGTTGCAATGATTGCTGTCTGAAATGTGTTGGCCATAGTCGATGAGAATCCTTTATCTGGCATCACCTGCTGTGCCCTTGCTCTGTGCTGGGGTGGAGTTAGGGTGACTCCAAACTTGGAGACCTTTATTCTTGTCCGTGGGCTGTAACTTATGGTTTGGTTTCAGATAGAGGGTCTTCTCTTTAGGGATTCTACTACTCACCTGGTGTTCACAGAGGGTCAGTGGTTCTCTAGTGCCATGCTACTCTGTCCACCAAGACTGAAGGGATGAAACCCAGGAGCTCTAAGTTGGGCGTGAATCTTTGGAAGCCATATGAATGACTTGTTTTAGTGTGTCAAAATAAGGGCTGATACGAAGAATTCCCTTTTGACAGAATCTCAGCTGCACTCTCAGAATGCAGATGCAGGATGATAACATGGATAAACTGAATAGAAGTTCATTATCCCAGTGATATTTTTCCTAATTGAGCATAGTTAATAGGAGCCACAGTTCAAAATATGTGTTCCCCAGATGTGATATATGCTAGGGGATACTGTTCCTGCAGAAGAGAACTGTGCTTGGGCCAGTGATGTTGTTTCTGAACATTCATTTATATATCCATATGAGATTTAAATTCCATTTCACTTAAATGTGCAACTTTTACATCCTGTCTTTATTTATTTGGAGAGGGGCAAAGCATTTTGGATAAAGGAGGTTTTGGTTTTGGTCCTCATTTGGGTTTTTGGTCTATTTTTGGAGTATGGTCTTTAGTAAATCACACTGTTTGAGTTCTGCAGTTGCACTAGATGCAGCAAAGCTTGTTACCCCATGAAGGATTAACATAAAGCATTATCTGTTCCAATGGACAGTCGTGACAACTCTATTTTCAGAAGTGACTTATGCAGAGGGCATGCTGTGATTTGCTGCTTGGTAAATAATCTGCGGTATTGATTCTTAAAATGTCTGCATGTTTCTTAAAGAAAACAACATTGTAGTTGAGACTACAGCCACAAAATGCGAGTTTTCTTCTTGGATAATTCTGTAGCTGCTGAAGATGCTCAGCAAATGGAAAAATAATATATGATAGTGAATCTATTTCAGAAAGCATCTTTAAAAAGACCCACATTGCTGCATTGTTCTTTCAGCTGATAACTATTTCTGGTATATATCTCATTTGCCTGGTTTATGCCATCTGTTTCCTTTCCAAGTTTAGTATAATTATGTTAGGTACCCATCAGACTTTGAAAGTTTTAAACACTGCCTCGGCAGTGTGTGAAGAAAGTTGAAGTCATTGTTGTCTTTTGGCTTTGAATTCCACAGCTTCTAAGTACGGTTATGTCAAAATAGCTGCTTAAAGAAGAACCACAACTACCACCTTGCGAAGTAAATTGTGTTAATAATGGTATAGATAATAATCTAACTCCTGTACGCTGCAGATGTGAATTGTCAGAGGAAAAAGGAGATAAAGCAGTATAGCATCAATAGGACTGGATCTTAGGTGATTTTATTTTATGCATAATTTGCATAGTAATGAAAGAAAATTATACTCTTAGAATTTGTTGTAAGCTCATATAAATCACCTTCCAAATAATTTATAGTGCATGTATGGAAAGAAAAGCGGTATAATTTTACTGATGTTTCAGCTTGGCCATGTCAGCCTGACCTTCAATCACTGTCAATTGTTCCATTCAAACCAATCAATGAGAACATTATTAGTAACAGTAAGCGATCGCTTATGACAGATCAGTGTGATATGATTAAATTGTCAGTGCTAAATACACATGACCGCAGCTGTAGGTGCAAGAAAGTGGCCCAAAGGCAGGAATACTTAATCTGTTTTGTAGTCTTAGGCATGTATTTTCAGAAGCAAGCGTGTGGAAAGGTTAGTAGACTGAACAACAAAGACAGAAGAAGGTTTGCTGCAAACCTGCATGTGAAACTGAAATGACAGTGAGAGCAGCAATAGCAACCTGTGCTCAGTCACAGTGGTGTGTTTAGTTAATGCTTCAGATTAAATTTGGGTCTGCTTCATGCCATGAATTGCAAGTTCCCTCTGCTGTAATGCAGTTACTTTCACAGAGTAACTTGCTTATCCTGAATGTGAGTCTTTGGCCAGGCTCTTCTTGGTGGCACCAGGCAATAGGACAAGAGGTTACAGGCATAAACTCCACAGGCATAAAGATCCACCTGAACACAAGGAAGAACTTTACTTTGAGGCTCACTGAGCATTGGAATAGGTTGCCCAGGAGCTCTCTGGACATAGCCCTGAGCAAAGGTGACCCTGCTTGAGAAGGGAAGTTGAACTAAATGACCTCCAGTGGTCCCTTCCAACCTCAACCATTCTGTGATTCTGTGAATCTCTACTCAAGCTTTGAGCAATCTACAGATAGAAACCTCTCAAAACTGTCTCCTATCCTGGAAGAAGGACAGAGCCTTTCCTGATCTACAAGGAGGATGTGCTGCTGTGCAGCGCAAGCTCTTACTCAAAGCTTTGGCCAGGGTCTGTTTCCCACATAGCTTCTCTGGATAGTCACCAGCCTGAATCCAGCTGGAAAATGGGACTGGAGACGATCCAGCTTGACAGGTGCATCTGTGATGCACAGTGCTAAATGCAGTCTTTGTATTTTTTCTGGCTTCTAGCAGGTGACAGCAACCATAATTCTGACTTCCTTTTTTTCTCCTAAGTCTTTCATCTAGGGGCCAAGGGGCTGCAGCACTTCCAGTCTGCAGATAGCATGCTGTTTTTTCTGGGCCATGTCTGTCTTGTTCACAGTTTTCAGTGTCAAATCCAGTTTCCCTTCATCTTTTCTGCTTAGCTACTACCAAGAGATTTTATTGTCTCCTCTCCCTGCTGCTCCATCAGGTCTTCTGCTTGCTGTGAGAAGCCCAAGTTATTTGAATGGTAATGGACTACTCCAAACAAGCATCAGAAAAAGGGAGATTTTTCCAACTGCTCACAAAGGCAGACCACTTTCAGCAAGTGCTGTGTGGTGCTTCCATGCTCCTTAGCTGGGAAGGGGTTGCCGAGAAGAGGAGCCGGTGGATCCAGAGGAGAGGTCAAAGGAGAGGAAAGAGAGAGGAGAGTGCCTGGCATTGCTTTATGTGCATGTGAATGTTAGAGATTGGAAAAGAAGGGAAACAATTGTACGGAGAAGGGAAAATGATAAAAATAGCTGGAAATTTCATTTTAAACCTTCTCTGATGTTTTGATTGAGCTGTTGTAGGCAGGTCTGGATACAGTTTAGGATCTGTTTTTGTTCACCACTTGTGAACAAATACTATTTCTGGTCTTTGTTTTGATCAGGATGTATGCCAACCCTCCTGCTTCTCAGCTTCTCACACTTCACTGCGCTATGGAGTATTGCTTATCTCTGGTAAGGGTTAGGGGTTATACTGATCCCTTTTACACTTGTGGGATGAAGTGCTAGCCACCTCAATTGCTGTTTTGTTTCCTAAGAGCTGAAATACCAGTAGTCCCCTTCCTAAAGCATAGTAGTGTGCAGCACTGTGATAGCAGAAGCATGTTGTACAAGTGACATGGTTCAGTGGTGGACTCGGTGTACTCCTGGGGTAATTGTTGGACTTACTTAATGTTCTTGAAGGTCTTTTCCAACCTAGCTGATTCTATGAAATATGAGAATTACACCACTGATCGTCTGGGATTGTGTTTTGGGGACAACCTGAAGAAACAGTGACACTGAAACGCAAGGGCTGTAGTGGGAAAAGAGCCAAGAGAAAATATTTGGGTTACATGCTGGCTGGCAGAGGAACAGTCAGATGGTGTCTTTTGTTTCACTACTTCTATGCCCATAGAAATAGGGCTTGTAAATAATTAGGATGTGTTAAGGGGACTTCGGAGCCCCCTATGAGAATATCCTTCTTGTTGGAATTACATCTGAGGTGGTTTGATTCAAAAGAGGTAACATCACTCTTTGGCGCTACTAAATGACGAATGCAAGCTCCTCACGTTACCTAATTTCTCCCAGCAGTGCCTCGTTCCTCATTCTCCAAGGGCTGATGTACTTCCATGAATGTGCTTCACCATAGTGCCAGGATGAATGTGCTTCACCAGAGTGCCATGGATCCATCTTGAGTTCCTGGGCTCTGATTCAAATCTTCTGATTGTGCTTTTCCAGCCTTAGAAAACAGACCCCCCCCAGTTACACCTCCAGCTTGCTTTCTTCCAGTACTGTAGGTATCTAACAGAGATGTCCATCTTTGGACAGTATCAGCTTCGTTTTCATGTTAAACTTGCTATTAAACTCCATCTCACTGTTCTAGCTCTAAGTTTGGTAGAAACTGGTGTCACTCCCACATTTTCTCTGTATTTACCCAGGGCTTTGAGAGCTGTAAGAAGGAGTTACAGGGTTCATTGTTATGATGAGGGAAAAGGAAAGCCAACATAAGCATTCGATGTGTTACAAACTGCAGTTTGTATCAAAGAGATGACTTACGTATGTTACATATGTCCAAGTGAATCTTTGCAGTAAATTTTGCCAGAGAGGAATACAACTAGATTAGAGATGGTGTTGCACACCAGATCAAATCAAGCCACGAATTTATATACCAAGACTCAATATTAACTTGATAGTTAAAGCCCTGGTTGCTTTATTGAATATATTCAAACAAGTTAAAATCAGCCCCAAGCTCCCAAATATCATGCATAGAATGTAAATGTGGGTTATTCACAGGCCCTTCACTGCAAGCAGACGGCAGCAGCTTGTGTTGAATAAACTCAATAACCAGTGATGAGCTTCTCGTGGCTACAGCAAGGAAGGAGAGCGATGTGCAATACTGGTGTCAGGCCAGATAGGTGATGCAGTCTGGTGTGTGCAGGGATGCTCCAGGTGCTCAGGTGATATGAGATCTGGACCTGGTGATGCCATTGTTTTGCAGTGTTGTTGGATACATCTTGGCTTCTTGCTGTCCCTGCTTTCTGGTCTATGAGGAAAAACCACTGTAAAGAGCTTGGAAGTCCTTGCTGACTGTAAGGATTAATTATTGCACATTAGTTTAACTGACTTAGAATCCTGGACTAGTTTTGGTTGAAGGGACGTTAAAGCTCATCCAGCTCCAACACCCTGCCACAGGCAGGGACACCTTCCACTAGAGCAGCTTGCTCCAAGCCCCTGTGTCCAACCTGGCCTTGAACACTGCCAGGGATGGGGCCGCCACAGCTTCTCTGGGCACCCTGTGCCAGTGCCTCAGCACCCTCACAGGGAAGAGCTTCTGCCTAAGAGCTCATCTCAGTCTCCCCTCTGGCAGGTTAAAGCCATTCCCCTTGGCCTGTCCCTACAGGCCCTTGTCCAAAGCCCCTCTCCACATTTCCTGCAGCCCCTTCAGGCACTGGAGCTGCTCTGAAGCCTCCCCTTCAGGAGCCTTCTCTTCTCCAGGCTGACCCAGCCCAGCTCTCTCAGCCTGGCTCCAGAGCAGAGCTGCTCCAGCCCTCGCAGCATCTCCGTGGCCTCCTGTGGCCTCACTCCAACAGCTCCACATCCCTCTTGTGCTGTTGCCCCAGATGCAGGACTGCAGGGGGGTGTCTCTCTAGAGCAGAGAGAGTAGAAGGGGAGAACCCCTTCCAGCTAATAGATACCCAGGTAAGAATCTGAAACAGTATGGCAGTTGTATTTACTGATAATGAAAAACCTTGAGGTTTTCAGTGTCAATAGCAGACCGTGGCTTAAACCAGGACTGCCAGCTGCCACATGGTTTCTTGGCAGCTCTAACACTACCAAGAGTTCAAAGCCTGAAAAATCAGTTTAAGAGACAAATGTTTGTTCCTTTAAACCCCTTTTCAAATGTAGAATATATTAATTAGTAAAACTGGATTTTAATCTTCCTTTACCTTTCCCTCCTCTACATCCGATTCCCATCCCTGTCGCGTATGTGATTGAGAGTAGCTTGCCTGCAGGTATTATTTAAGGGTCTCTCTCCAGCACAGTTGTTTTGTCCAAAGCCAGGGCTAACCTTTGCTCTCATGGTTCATGCACTCTCACTGTTATCTCTGCTTTTTTACAAGTGCTGCTTCCTGCCATTACCTTTCCTTTTACAACTTGAAACAAAACAAAACAACCTCCCCTCCCCAAAGCCCCATGTTTCCTCAGCAGGTATCCTTCTCTATTCCCTTTTCTTTGCCCTGTTTCGCTCCAATTACACGGTGAATGTGGTCTCCCTTTGAAGTTCCCTTGCTGCTTGGCTCTGTATTGACTGTCCCCCATCCTTGTGTATCATCAGCAGATCTGACAAGATCACAGCTGGTTTCTCCACTGTAGTCACTGCTGATTAGAAACTAAAAGGGGCCTTATAGAAGCATCCCCCTCCTATTTACCTGCTCCTACAGCCCAATTTATCAGCATTCCTTTTGGAGGGAGTCTCATCCACAGTTTGTATTTTTAATAGGCTTTGGTTACTTCATCCCAAAAATGAGCACACTCTAGTATTACAGCCCAGTGTTGGGTGTACACATACATGCACATCCATGCATCCCAAGTTGGGTAGAGCAGGATAATTTCCCCTTAATTCGACAGTTCTTGTAGGACAGATAACCCTTGTTCATTCTTCACTGTGCTGTTAATATAGACCTGGAGGTCCTGAAGAAGGAGGTGATGCTGCTGTCAGGTAGGGAGCTAGTCCTAGCAAAGCGCTCTGGAGTTAGACAGGTGAATATGCTCCTTAAATTTCCTTTGGGAATAATCAAACTAATTAGAGCTCTGTAGGATCTTTGAGGAAGGTGCTTTGTCCTAGTGGAGGTGCCTGCTTGAACCTTCCTCTGCTTGGCACATAACTTGTAGCACGGGCAATAGCGATGTCTTAATCTCTAGAAAGGTTCCCTCTCTGAGGGTGAGGGAATTTGTTCATTTTCTGGATTGGTTGGGCTTTAGCTACTTAGCTGAAAGTGTCCATAAGGGGCCAGTCTACTGCTTACTTGGGATGCAAACACTCATCTGTGGGGAGCTAGAATGAGACCCTCCAAACTCTGGGGGTCCGTATGGTACAGCTCTTAGCAGGAAAAGCATCCTCTCCTTGCTTGAGCTACATTGACTGAGACACACCAGTGTGAAAAGTTCTCTAAGTGATTTTTTAAAGCCACTGGTGTCCTGTAAGATGTAGTCCTTATTGTGTAGCTACTTTGTGGTTTGAATTAATATTATGATTATGCAACAGACATGCTTCTATGGCATCTGTTGCGGCGGCAACAACGCGCTTTAATTACAGAGATTAAAACACAAATCAAGGACAATACAGAGTCATTGTGATGATAATTATCAGATTATAATATATGTAGAGCACTGGACACTGGAGCCACTGAGGTTAATATACAGACATGAGCTAGCTGGTCTCTTCTGGAGACCTGTGGCTGATTGGGACAGGAAGGGAGAGCGTGGTGGGTGTCTTCTCCCTGTCACTTTCCTGAAGTGTCTGAGCTGTTGGAAGGATTAACACTTTCAGATCATGAGCTGTTTGGTGTGTTGAAGCAGTTTCATATGTCTAGTAAAAAATTGGGAATATTTTCATCTATCTCTATACACATTTCTGATTTGGGGATGGGGCAGGATTGCTTGAAATAATTAATCTGGCTTTAGGATCACCATATTTAGGCTTGCAGATCCAGGCCAGAAAGCTTTCATAAAGCTTAAGAGCATTCACCAGTGCCAAAACAGTGTGAAAATCACAGAATCACAAAATAGTGTTGGAAAGGACCTTAAGATCACCCAGTTCCAACCCCCCTGCCATGGGCAGGGACACCTCACACTAAACCATATCACCCAAGGCCTCGTCCAGCCTGGCCTTGAACACTACGAGGGATGGAGCATTCACAACTTCCCTGGGCAACCCATTCCAGTGCCTCACCACCCTAACAGGAAAGAACTTCTTCCTTATATCCAATCTAAACTTCCCCTGTTTAAGTTTGAACCCGTTACCCCTTGTCCTGTCACTACAGTCCCTAATGAAGAGTCTCTCTCCAGCATCCCTATAGGCCCCCTTCAGATACTGGAAAGATGCTCTGAGGTCTCCATGCAGCCTTCTCTTCTCCAGGCTGAACAGCCCCAACTTCCTCAGCCTGTCTTCATAAAAAAAAAAAATAAATCTTTGTCTTCAGTTATTTTTATTTTACAAAGCAATATCCAGAGGTTAGGAATCTCTGTACATTGTTCTTGTCAGCTTGTAAATACCTTTTCCATTGATAAGTGAGCGTATCTGTTCTTTCCACTAGATTTTCTGCTTGCTTGCTTGTGTGTTCACTTACTCTTTAAATAGAAGGAGCAGAATATGATCTCCTCTTAATTCTTGGCCCAGAGGCCTGTAACAAATCTGTCGTTAGCTGGCAGTTCATAGTTGTCAGTATGCTCGTGCAGTGGTCACTGGGAAATGTAAATGCTGCTCCTTTGAATGCAAAGGACCCTGATACTTAGGTCACACACTCCCTGGTTTTGCCACCGTGCATCCTCCTACATCGTTGCCAAATCCCACTTGCCTTGTGCTGTCACTCTGGCAGGGAACTGAGAGTCATAATCGTATTAGAAACATGGCAGGTTAAACTCGGAAAGGGAAACTAAAACAGAATCCTTCAGAAGGATTTCTGCCTTGAAAAATCTCCAAGTCATCTACTGTCAGCATTGATAGACACAGGGGGATTGTCACCTGTGGTGCGGGAAAGGAAAACATTTCTGGTTTGGAATGATACTCCACTGTATTCTTCCTTAACTAGGCAGAAATAAGGAGCTACCAGCAGGAGCTAACTATAAACCTACCAAGAGTGACAAATAAACCAAAGAGAAGCAATAGAGTCTATGTGGTCGTTCGCTGCTCAACTCCCTGGAGAGCTGTAGAGATGCTGTGTGTGAAGGTGGGAACAGCGTTCCCTTTCCTGTCACCCTCTCTTGATGTGAAGTAATAGTCCCTCCTAAATGCACTCTTGATTCTAATCTCAAATGAAGCCCAGGAAGTGCTTCCCAGCCTTATTCCCTACCTCGGCATGTTTGCCATATGTGGATGAAGGAAGACAGATCTCTAATTGTTGCCTTGATGTTTGTCCCCAGGGATCCTATTAGGGAAAGAAGCTATGTCCCATGTGGAATTTTCCCTATGTATTTTCAGGAGTGGGATTTTATTGCAAGTGAAGGAAGACTTTAAGGGACACAACTGAATGTTGACACTGTGGTCTATGCAGGGGAGCAGGTACCTGCCTACTTAGAGCATGTGAAACAAGAGCTCTTCATCTTGTACGCGTTATTTCATTTTCAGGTATCAGTGAGTAGTCTAAATTAGAGCAGGATATATTCATGGAGTGGTGCCTAAGTTAAAATAATAAATAACTGGAAGAAGAGCTTGCAAGGGCAAAGAGAAAACCCATGCGTTTATACTATTTTTCATATAAAATGGTATTGCTAAGCCTAAGAGGTAAAAGGTAATTCAACTGTATGGCAGAACCTAGAATGGAACATGGTAGAAGCATGGTAGCAAGCATCATCTGCTTCCCTTGTCTCTTCGTTGATGGGGAGTTGAAAAAGGTGGAGAGAGATATAGCTGAGAGTTTTCCAGAATGTTGTGTCCTTCGGTCTTGTGGCTTGGGATCGAGTTACCTCTTGTCACCTGAGCAGAAATCTGTTTCTGCAAGCTTTTAGCCCACAGCAAACCCAAAATAATTCAGCTTAGTTTCAATTTGCAGTGAAAAATGTTCAGTGTAACTCTCAGTATCAGTGCCCGGGCAGTTCCTGGTTTCTGTGTGTGCAGGTGATGCAGTTTTTGCTCATTTTCAGTGATGAGCGAACTACCAGTTTTTCAAGTCTCATAGTCCGTGACAATGGGATGAAGAAGTTTGTGTGGTTTCATTTCGAAAGGGAGATGGTTTTGAACCAGACTATGTTAAAGAAAGAGGGATGCGGTGGAACAGGCTGTTGACTGTGGTGAGGCTTCTTGGTGAACTGATCATCTGCAGGAATGTCCTTGTAACTAGGCTGTGGGAAGGCCCTGGAACAATAAATAACACTCAAAACAAGGCTGATGTTCAGAGAAAGGATTCAGCAGATGTGCTCTTGAAGTAATTACATACAGAACTTTCCAAAACAATGTTCCAAAATCATGGAATCATCATAGAATCCCAGACTGGTTTGGGCTGAAGGGACCTTAAAGCTCATCCAGCTCCAACCCCTGTCACACGCAGGGACACCTTCCTCTAGAGCAGCTTGCTCCAAGCCCCTGTATCCAACCTGGCCTTGAACACTGCCAGGGATGGGGCAGCCACAGCTTCTCTGGGCACCCTGTGCCAGCGCCTCAGCACCCTCACAGGGAAGAGCTTCTGCCTAAGAGCTCATCTCAATCTACCCTTTATTCCATACTGTCTTCTGTCCCTGCCCATGGCAGGGGCGTTGGAACTAGATGATCTGAAGGTCCTTTCCAACCCTAACTATTCTATGATTCTGTGATTCTGTGTTAGCTGCATTGAACTGTTCACATCCCAGCATCTTTGAGTGTGGGACTTCCGGAGTACACCAAAGTTTTCTGTTTGCTGAGGGGACATTCAGGAGCTGGTAATAAACAACTCTCATGGGACTGTTTCTTAGATTGCCTAGGCAATGTCTTAGTTTCTAAGTGTGATGGATCGCTAATCATACTAGAGGCATTAAAGCAATTAATGATAGAAAAACCAATAGAACGTCGTGTTCCCCTAACTTAATAGAGGCTTTGTCAAATACTTCAGTGGCGCTGGGATTTCATCTTTATTGTTCAAGCATTTAAAACATCCAAATTGCAGTTTAAAATCATGTTAGTGAAATGTTTAACTAATGCAGATATTTAAGATGAGCCGGTGTATGAGTGTGCATTCACACACTGTGTTCCATTGGCTGTGTGTATTAATGCATATAGTTACACAACATGTTTACTATGTGTGTATCCACATCTGCCTATGTGATAGGTCATTTGTGTGGTTGGTTGATGCTGGCTGGACACCAGGGTCCCATCAAAGCCGCTCTGTCACTGCCATGCTCAGCTGGACAGGGAAGAGAAAATACAATGAAAGCCTCGTGGGTTGGGATAGGCACAGGAAGATGACTCACAATTGCCATCATGGGCAAACCAGGCTGAACTTGTGGAAATTGGTTTAGTTATTACCGGTGAAATCAGAGAAGGGTAATGAGAAAATAAAACCAAATCTTAAAGCACCTTTCCCCTTACCACTTTCTTCTCCCCAGGCTTAACTTTACTTTTAGTTTCTCTAC
This sequence comes from Pezoporus wallicus, assembly GCF_028554395.1. NCBI lineage: Eukaryota > Metazoa > Chordata > Aves > Psittaciformes > Psittacidae > Pezoporus > Pezoporus wallicus. The sequence goes on along the minus strand of NW_026638088.1, from coordinate 1,139,303 downwards.
CTAAAACTAATGGGATGGGGAATGGGGATTGTGGTAAGTTCATTCTACATCGTCTCTTCTGCTCCTTCCTCCTCAGGGGAGGACTCCTCATACTCTTTCCCTGCTGCATTGTGGGGTCCTTCCCATGGGAGAGTCCTCCACTAACTTCTCCAATGTGAGTCCTTCCCATGCTACCAAAACCTTGCCACCAAACCCAATACACTTTATTACTACTCCAGACTTACTTTTCAGGCACCGTTCTATGATTCTATGATTAGACAGCTTAATTCAGAGCAATAACAGTAGCTTCTTTTCGTTAACAGTCTTGTTCATTTAGGAAGCAGTACTCATTAGAATACAGTATGAAAACAACAGTGTTCTGTCTCAAGTGTTAGAGAAGTTCTTGGTACTTTTGGATGCCTGAGTCAGTCTTAACCTGTCCATACCCCTGTGCCACTGGGCATTAAATGTCTACAGCTGAATCATTCTTCCTGTAAAGACAGTGTCAAGAAGGAGCCCCTCCTGCATCCCTATGAACTGCTTGAGTGCCTCTTCATGCTACCTTTCTCTTGTATCGTGGCATACATAAAATCAACCAACCCTGAACCATAACTGCTATCAAGACATTTTTTTTGTGTTGAGAATGCCCAGACTGACATTTGCTACTAAGGTTTGACTCCAGAAAATCAATTTTGCCACTACTAAAGTTGAGTGCCCACGTCCACTGTGTGTGTATAGGGAGAAGGAAGGTAGACCTTGTAGTCCACATGTACATCCTGCTTTAGCTGACACCTGGGATCCAACAGGCATGGCGTACACCTCTATTTCATTCAGATCCCCCAGCCCTTTAACAATGTGAGGCCTAATTTTGCTAAAAGTATGTCATTTCTTCAGTGTTTTGGGGGTTTGAATCTAGGACAAGAGTATCAGCAGAGAGCAGCAGGTACGGATATTCAGCCTGTGTATCTTATCAGATATTCAAGAATGCAGTAAGAAATGTCACAGAGAGCTTTCTATGAAATATTTAATTAACAGCAACAGCTACAGAAATGAAAAACAACATCCAGGCAATTACAGTGTTCAATAAAGCTGCTCTCAGAGGATGGAGCAGCGACGGATTAGTGACTGACTGGCATTTAAATACGTTATCAACCAGTTAGGGAGACCAGAGTAAATTTCCTCCCCTGGGGATCAAGCTCGTAGAAGTATTATAACTATATTATTGTTTCTCAGGGCAATCAATTGAATTATATGGTGCAGGAGTCTGGGGTGTTTGGCTGTTACTCCAGCAGCTGGTTACGTGATTTGTTCCACTGGACATTAATGAAATGTACTAGGTGAGGGACTTGTGTCAGTTTGCAAATAGCATTTTCTTGTTTCAAATCAACAGTGTATACATTCCACTTCTGGATTTTAAATGCAGAGTGTGCTGAAAACTCTGTAATTTATAAAAGAGGCGGAATATGCTCCTCTTTGGCCATTGAAATAGAGCACTATGAAGAATTTATGTTATATGCACCTTCAGGGCCAAATACGTGCTGAGAAGGCATAATTAGTCTACCACTTGTAATGCCTTCTTTTCTTATGATGATGCAAAAGTCTGGATAGTTTCAGTGATTGGGGGTTTTTGCTGTTATAGATTTTACATTAAAAAAAAATTGGAAGCCCTAGAATAAATAACTGTGCTTTTAGTATGATGAATGAGATAAAATTACGTGAACTGCAGCCATACTTCACTGCGAGCTAATGCATTCCCTTTACACCTACGTACAATTTGGATGATGCAAAACCCCCATTTCCTGATGGAGCTGTACAGGAAAAGCATGCTCCAGTGTACATGTGTAGCTGAACTTCTAATTGCACCTGGTGGTTGAGTCCATTGCTTCTCTCTGTCTTTTGGTAGAGAACAGGGATGCCAAAGAACTTGTAAGGAGTTGCCAGTTTGTGAAGTTGGACGTAATAAATAGGGTTTGTATTGATTTACATTTGATGCTGACCAATTTGGCAAGTAAATTAGAATGAATCAGCCTCCCTTCAATAAATAACTGCTCCAAACTCCATAGTGTATGAGTGGAATGATTCAGTAAGGGTTCTACGTTCCTTTGATATCGTTCATTCTGTCTTTATAGCAGCAAGGTTGCTGAGAACAGCCTGTTGAGCCAAGATTGTAACAGACTCTTCTTCCTAAGGAGACTCAGAGCAGCAGGCAACAGCTTGTTAGTTTTTCTCCCATTGCATTTATATAGATTCATTTTCCCCCACAGCCCCTTTCTTCTCAGTTTCTCGTCCAAAGATGAGAGTAACCTCTGTTCTGAGGATGCTAGGAGCCAATATAACGTTCTAAGACAGAGCAGCTGCCATAGGGACACCACTGTGAATGATTTCTTTCACTGTAAGCGCATGTTATTGATAGTTGGAAGTGAGGAAGAGCCCCTGGGTTGAAAACCCAGGTATCTAGATGTCCCCTGGAATACCTAACAATTTTCCATTAATGGCATGCTTACCTTTAGAAGAAAAGACTGCCATTAAAACACACAGGAGGCTAAATGCCTTCAGTACAGTTAAAAACTATTTATCTAAAGGCTGTGAACCTCAACACAATACAGTCAACAAAATCAAACATCAATATGAGCACATTTATGTTCATGAACAGTCACAAAGACAATCACAGACAAGCATGTCATGCTAGTAAAGCCCACCTTGAATGATGTTGTATAAATCAGCAAGTGTCCCAGATGCAATGCTGGTTACAGCCAGAGCAGGTAAAATAAGAGGGATGGACTGATCTATATAATCACAGAATCACTGACTAGTTGGGGTTGGAAGGGACCTTAAAGTCTTCTAATGCTGGGGGTCCCAGAGCTGGACACAGACTCCATCTTGCAGGAGAAGAAGTAAAATAGGCTCCTGTTTCTTGTTGCTGACCAGAGTGTTGTGAAGAAGAGAGGGGTACACCACACGCCCTGCACAGTCACAAGGAAAAGGGGCAGCGTGGACGTACTCTGGTGTCTTACAAAGACAACTTGGAGAAAATTTATCAAAGTACAACCAGTTCTCACTGGGGAAATTATGAAGTGCCCCTCTACAGTTAAATGTTAAGGATCAAGTTGCTTGAAGCTCATGTGGTTTTCCCCATTACCCACGTAACACAGGGAGCTGAGGGAAGCCGAACAAGAAAAAGACATTCTGAGTAACAGAAGCCTGTAGTTAATTAATGCTCAGAAAGTGGATTGAAGATGAAAAGCACTGCTGCTAAGTGTTATTAATAGTGGAGTAACCCTGCTGTTAATTATAAATAACAATAATGCAACAGAGCACACTACATGCAAAGATCTCCAAATCCTTTTGAAATATGAATCACTGATTTATTCTGATACTCCAAATGGGAAGAATGAGGCATGGAGGCAAATAACAGCTTGAGTAAGGCATTAAATACAGAAACAGAGGAGACCAAGACTGTAGTCCAGGTCTCAGACTTGCATTTTACAGGTTTAACTCCTGCAGACTACTCCCTGGCTGTGCAAACATTGTGCAGCAGAGCCCAGCCTCTGACTTTTCTTGAGTTACATGTAAGTGTTTAGTTGCACTGAGTATTACAGGTGGACTGAGAAGATGGGTACCTGTACCTCTGATTTGTCTTCTCTAATGTTAGGAAGTGCAAAGAATCCTTGTAAGGAGTCTGAAGCTGCATAAAATAGAATCCTAGAATGGTTTGGGTTGGAAGGGACCTTAAAGCTCACCCAGTTCCACCCCCTGCCACAGGCAGGGACACCTTCCACTAGAGCAGCTTGCTCCAAGCCCCTGTGTCCAACCTGGCCTTGAACACTGCCAGGGATGGGGCAGCCACAGCTTCTCTGGGCACCCTGTGCCGCGCCTCAGCACCCTCACAGGGAAGAGCTTCTTCCTAATATCTAGCCAAAATTTCCCCTCTTTCATCTTAAAGCCATTTCCCCTTGTCCTGTTACTACATGCCCTTGTAAAATGGACAAAACATGCCAGTTCTGGTGCAGTAATTCCCCTGAAAACATTCAGTCTTGCTGTGCATGTAAGAATAAAACCATTCAGTATTGCTCCTCCTTGCCACTGCTTTGTTTTCAGCATGGAGTGGTGGTGTCTCAAACAGGGCTTTCCTATCTCAAAGATGGTACTTATTCCTAGAATTCTCAAAACTGAAGTCTGTAGAATAAATGACTCGATCAGGGCTGAGCCAACAGTGACTGAATTTCTATCAGAGATGCTAATCACACCTCAGGACCCTCTTAGTTTCAGGGAGTGACTGTGAAAGTAGCATAAAAGAACCAGCTCTTGCTGTAAAAAGACCCTCTCATGTAGGTCTTGCTCTCTCTCCCTGTTTCTTGTGGCTATTAAGCACTTGCTGCCGTGTTAGTTTGGCTCTGAGTTTCATCAGACCCTTTTTAAATGAGGATTTTTAGTTCTTAAAATAATCTTTTTTCCTGGGAAGGAGGGTTCATTTGTGTGCTGTTATTGTCATTAACAGTGTAATCTTCAGTCTTAATGTTAGTGTGTGTGTTTTGTGCTTCCTTAGGGTAGCTCTGAAGTACTTCTCCACTAACCCATGAGTGCCTCTGTTTTCGCATCTTCCTGAGGACTATTGTGTATTGTGATCATCTGCTAATAGAGGAGATTAGCTGAATCGAAGCAGTCTCCCAAGCAAGAGATATGACACTTCTTTTTCCCTCCTTTTTCCTCTTCAGTTGATGTTATAAGCTTGTCTTTTTATACTGGGAATAATCACTTTGTGTTGTTCTTTTATTATTGCCATTTCTGCTCCAAGACTTGGAACTGCAGAGTCCTAAAGCGCTTCCTTGTTTCATCTTCATGGCCATTCAGTGTGTTTAATGGGCTTACAAGCAATCAAGACTTCCATCTTCCTTGGATGGAGCTTTAGTTGGAGTCAATCTGCTCGCACAACTGGGATCACAGGTGGATGCAACCTTTCGAGCGGTGGTTCTCGCACTCCAGACCAGATCTGCCCAGATGTTATTTTGAGAGCAGTCAGAATTATTAACGTGTACCTCAGCAAAATGTTGACAGACTATAAAGCACAAAACACCTTGCGCTGGAGTTCCAAACCCAATTAAATGGGCTAATTCACCTACTGCTTAATTGGCTGGAAGCCACATGAGTAATTACACCGCTGACATCTTCCAAAACGATCTTCTGAATTGTTACCTTTATTTGCATCACAATGAAATAACCACATCTCCGCTCAGCACAGCTCGGCTCCTCTTCCAGCAACAGCCTCACCAGCAGCTTTACATTTCACAGGGTTGCCTTCGTGAAAACATCAGTTGGCAAGGTAGCAAAGCAAGGCCGCGGGGGACACGGGGCAGGAACACGCAAAGTTGGTCTGTTTATTCTTGAACATATGTAGCTTGTTATTGTACTACGTGGTGGCTTTTATTGTAGCACGCAGTGGAAGACTCCTTTAGTTTCTTTCCTTTCCTCCCCCCCTCTGTTTTTGTTCACTAAAATGTATGACTGTAGCAGGGCTATGCTATATTGGTTGTGCTCACGAACGGCAATATCATATCACACTCCAGAGATGCAGTGTTTCTATTTGCTGTCATAAATTCATTTTGAGTTTTCTTTCCTTCATAAAATAACCCCCTACTTCTTTACACAAATAATGTCATTCCAAGGAAAATGTATGCAGAACCACTTTACAGAAAACCTCTATAAGCACTGTTTGGTCTTGCAGTGTAGATCTACTCTCTAATTGCTTTGAATTTACTTTATTGCAAGGCTGGGATTGCTTTGAAGTGATTATGAAAGAATAAGCAGGCTTCTGCAAAGGGAATTTAGGAAAGAAAAAGCTTTTAAGAAATCCTATTTTGAAGTTCCAGTTCCAGAGGGTCCCCGCTTACTGAAATGCAATGCCAATGCATTCCCTTCTTGTCGTTCTCTTTAACAGAGCGCTCTTCTTCATTAATAAGTCTTACACTGGCATGAAAATTGTTTCTTGAGATTATTTTCCAGCCATGTCATTTTGTTGTAGAGGGCCGCAATATTCCTGTATTTATTGGCTTTTTGAAAGTCCTTTATATGCATTCAGGAATATTTTCATCCATCTCACAAGAGATTTACCCAATTCTAACCCTGTTCCAAAACACAATAGACGCTCAGTGGGTTTGCTGGCTGCATGATACCTTCTTTCTGAAGTACATGAGTTGGATACAAAGTTCATCCGAGTGTCTATTTGACCAAAATAAATTGAAATCTGAAAATAAGGATTTAGATGGAGCAGGCTAATGTTATTTAAAAACATAAATGCTGTGTCCTGGGCTGCATCCCCAGAGCACGAGCACCAGTTCAGGCTACCCCTTCTACTCTCTCTGCTCTGGAGAGACAACCCCCTGCAGTCCTGTGTCCAGCTCTGGGGCAACAGCACAAGAGGGATGTGGAGCTGATGGAGCAAGGCCAGAGGAGGCCACTGAGCTGCTGCGAGGGCTGGAGCAGCTCTGCTCTGGAGCCAGGCTGAGAGAGCTGGGCTGGGTCAGCCTGGAGAAGAGAAGGCTCCTGAAGGGGAGACCTTAGAGCAGCTCCAGTGCATAAAGGGGCTGCAGGAAATGTGGAGAGGGGCTTTGGACAAGGGCCTGTAGGGACAGGCCAAGGGGAATGGCTTTAACCTGCCAGGGGGGAGACTGAGATGAGCTCTTAGGCAGAAGTTCTTCCCTGTGAGGGTGCTGAGGCACTGGCACAGGGTGCCCAGAGAAGCTGTGGCTGCCCCATCCCTTGCAGTGTTCAAGGCCAGGTTGGGCACAGGGGCTTGGAGCAAGCTGCTCTAGTGGAAGGTGTCCCTGCCCGTGGCAGGGGGTTGGACCTGGATGAGCTTTAAGGTCCCTTCAACATCAACTCTTCTATGATTCTTTGATAATAATAAAAAACAGGCAGTGAAGGTTTGGACTCAAGTTTTTTATATTCATGAGCAAACAGGAGACCCAGGTAAATGCTTCTGCCATATCTTTTCATGAAAGAAAAGGCCTGGGTTGCATTTTTCAATCTATAATTGAGATTTCTGTAAAAGCACATCCAGCTGTCTCTCTATCTGTTAGGGGATGATGAAGGAGGAACAGAAATCAGACCCATCTTGCTTTCTTCAGGAAACAGCGTGACTCCGCCATGCCTGTTTGTGTTCATTTATGAATTGTTCATTTATCAATGAGCTCAGATTTTTCCATCCACGCGTAGAAGACTTGGTTTTCTGATGCAAAGCTAACAGCATCTGTGCTTAATTAAACATTAATGGTAACAAATGGCTGCCTATCAGGTTTTTATCCCCTTGTCAATCTCTGCGGTATCTGAACAACTTCTGGACGGCAGATTTCTCTCCCTGCTTCTCTTAGGGTGCTGTTATCAGCATGCTCAGGGCTGTCTGTCCCTTGCAGGTAGGGTGCTGGACACTTGGAAAGAAGTCATAGAAGCATAGAATGGCTTTGGTTGGAAAGGACCTTCAGATCATCCAGTTCCAACCCAGTGCCACAGGCAGGGACACCTTCCACTAGGCCAGGTTGCTCCAAGACCTGTCCAACCTGGCCTTGAACACTGCCAGGGATGTCACCCACATTAATTTACAGGAATGTGGCAAAATAGGGGAATAAAGGTGAGCCTATGGTGTCATGATGCATCCTATGGGGCTCGTGCTGAGGGGGGTGTGCTCAGGGATGCACATGGCTACAAGTGATTTGAAACTGATTTGGTTCTCCTGTGTAGCAGTGGCTCCAAATTATCAATATTCAGCTTTATATCCTATATTTTTGATTTAAATTGTCTTTTAAATGATTGGTTGGGAAATGCATATCAGGGAAAAAATGGGTTTACTAGTGTGAAAATGAGCAGGCGTCACTGAGAGTCCCACAGCAGACAAAGAGAATGAAGCTGCTGGCATAGAAGGAAGTGGACATTTTTATAGTACACTGATTAGGCATTTTATTTGTGATATGTCATATTTGCTCCTGTAAACTGTGTTCCTATTCAGACAGCCTATGGAAAGTTTAAATGCGTTGCATGTGGTTTATAAGCTCCACCACAGTTCCACCTTGGTGGGTGAAGTTCAGCTTCTCCATCTCTGTTTGGGCTGTCCCTTCGTGGGAGAGCTCTCCTTGACTGGTTCCCTATTGGTTTTTAGCATCCACAAAGACCAGGCACCTTTTCCCCTTCTCCTTTACAGTCCGTCTCCCTAGAAGTCAGTCAAATGGTCTCCCCTACAACTCACTTCAAACACTTGCTAACTTCAAAAAGAGCAGTTCAAAGAACTCCGGTTTATTTGCTGGTTTTGCAGCAGTTAGAGCCGAAATAATTAGCTAATACCTTTTAAATATGTGTTTTAAAGATTATGGCTTAAATCCCCAAACTGTGTCATCACTTGGAAAGAATTCGCCTTCAAATTGCAGAGGAAGCAGAAATGATAGAAGAGCTCCAGATGGTCCAGCAGTTTGCTGTTTATTTACAGTAAACCAGATCCTTCCCCTCAGCCTTTTGTCTTAGGAGTAAATACAGTTGGTTAGGAAAAGGTGAGGGGCTTTCTGTGAGGTATCTGTGGCCTTTTACTAACTTACAAGTGATAAAGCCACCATGGCTGATTCCCGTGCCCTACAACCAGATGGGAGAGTCCAATGAACCCTGAGCTCTCGCCTGCACAGGTGGTGTTATCGTCCAGCACAGCTGGCAACATCTGTGTCGCATCACCTCCAGCCAAGGGAAGGGCTGTTGGTAAGAAACCAACAGTGCTGAATCCTTTAGTATTATCCTTTTTTTCGCCCTTGACTGTTTATTTGCAGGCTCTTGACAAGTGTTTTATTATTTTGCGATCGGTGGCTTTGAAGGTGGAAGTACAAAAGAGATTTGACTGAAATATTTGGGATATTCGCCGCTCTCACACCTCTAGCACGGCTCAGCTCTGCTTCCTAATCGTTCCCGAATAGTCAGCGTTCTCACTGATCACAGATGTTGCCCTGAATCAGAAGAAAGCCCTGTTGTCCATCTATGCCGAGATCTATAGAGAACATCTTTTTGGGTCTCTCGGTAGCTTTTTTTGTCAACTGTGTTTTTCTTGTATGCTTGTTTGTGCTCCAGCTGGGCCTTCTGCGCCTTGTACAGAGAAGCAAACCCTGCCAGCACGTTACATTATTTATAAGGCAGAGATGCTATCAGATCTCACCCAGGTTGGAAGAGACTCTGCTTTCAAATAATTATAGAATTTACATTTATGTAGTGCCTCTCAGGGAGACCTTGAAGTGCTGTGTCGAGTGTCAACATGAAGCCAGGGTTGTTAGTTTGCTGCTGAATAGAAATAAACCAGTTGGGTGGGATAGAAGAGCAAATACCCCATCAGTGGCCAGCTGCCGGAGGTTGTGAGGCCAGTATAGGTGGAAGATACAGCTATCTTCCAACAGCAGCAAACATCTTCCAACATGTGCAAGGTCCTGCATCTGGTTCGGGGCAATCCCAAGCACAACCACAGACTTGGTAGAGACGGTATTGAGAGCAGCCCTGAGGAGAAGGAACTTAGAGGTGTTGGTTGACAAGAGGAAATGGCTTTAAGCTAACAGAGGGGAGGTTTAGATTTGAAATTATGAAGAAGCTCTTCCCTGTGAGGGTGCTGAGGCGCTGGCACAGGGTGCCCAGAGAATCTGTGGCTGCCCCATCGCTGGCAGTGTTCAAGGCCAGGTTGGACACCGGGGCTTGGAGCAACCTGCTTTAGTGGAAGGTGTCCCTGCGTGTGGCAGGGGTTGGAACTGGGTGAGCTTTAAGGTCCAACCCAGACCAGTCTGGGATTCTATGATTCTATGATCTAAATTGGAATTTAAGTAAGAAAGCAGAGCTGAAGCGGTATCTGCTGAGAGAGCTCTGGGCTCATACATGACCAGTGTGGACATAGTCATATCAGGTTTTTTTCATCCAAAGTACTTATTCATGGCTGTGTAGTTCTCTGTGCAAAGCAAACTGGGACTTTTAAATCCATTCTACAAGGCAGGGACGAGCAGTCACCTGGTTTTGACAAAAAGGAGGGTTTGACATAGAGTGGGGTGAATGCAAGGGTACACCTGCGAGTTAATCACAGCTGCTCACATCTGGGCTGTTTCACATCATGTACATGAATGTAGTATTCCGGTTTTAGCCACAACTTGGCATGTTTCTGGTTTCTCAGCAGGGACAGGCACAGTCTGCAGTTTCCTCCTAAGTTCATTTGATCCGGATGTTTGTAACATATGCCTGTCTCTAGGAATGTGTTTGTTGGAAGGAGGGTGTTCTGGAAGGATGCAAAAGATTCACATTTTAAGCATAAAGCCCAGCAAAGAGCTTAATTTTAGTACATTTGCAAGTGGAAGAAGAGCTCTGCTTGTTCTTGCCTCGGCATAATGCAACACGTGAGTTAAGTGGATTAGGACAGGTTGGATGGGACTTGGAGCAACCTGCTCTAGTGGAAGGTGTCCCTGCCTGTGACAGGGGTTGGAACTGGATGAGCTTTAAGGACCCTTCCAGTGCAAACCAGTCTGGGATTCTATGATTAACTTAGATTACATTTTTCTTTAGGAAATCAGTTTTATACAGGAAGTTTTAAAAGAAGAAACAGGGGGTAAACGCCCAGGGATGCCTGGAGTGGGATGTCAAGGCAAGAGGTGTTACGACCCAAGGTCTGATGTGGGATAAACTGGATTCCTGCTGTAAAGGCTGTTTCACCACTCCGCTCCTGTTCCGAAGTTCTCATGGGAATACCTGAGCAGGGATGTCTTCATCTGATGGGATTAAAATGCATTTGGTTACTATTTTCTGAAAACTTGTGTTACAGCTGATATAAAAAGTCCCAATTTAAGATCATGAGATCATAAGATCAGTTGTGTTTGATGCAGCACAAACCGATATGAGGGGCAGTTTGAGGAGGCAACAGGAGTCTGGGAGCTTCAGAGTGGGGAGGTGCAGTTTTGAAAGCTGGCTAAATGAGCTATGGTGGTTTTTGTTGGTAATTTCTGGTCAGATTTATAACCGGTGGCTTTTGAAAGCATGCAGCACTCCCCGCCTCTGGAAATTAATATTGTCCTGATGGACCTGCTTGAACAAACATAATAAAACCCGTGCTCTCTGTCACGGCAAGCTGAAAAAGCAGATGGCAGTCGGAAGCTGAGCAGCATACAGAAGTTTGAAATTTGAAATTAAATCAATTTGAAGCTTTGTTTGTGCCTGAGGCAATCTTTCCCCTCAGATGAAGGAGAGTGGCTAGCTGAGCTCTTTTACATGGGCTCTGGTTTTGCAAAGGCTGCTGGAAGAGTTGAACTCCTCGATGAGCTACACCATTGTATTACTGTGGGCTAACAGTGGCGCAGGAATAGGGAATTCAGGTTGGTCCCCAAGCAGCAAGCCTTTCCAAAACTGTAAACTCCAGTAATGAGATGGGTGCAGAAGAGGGGCTTCTGCTTTTACACAGCGTGCCATAAATATTCAGATTATGTCGTATGTTTCCTGTGCTCTGAAGAGATGTAAAAAAATAACAGAGGAAAGAAAGCATCCTGAAGCAGCCGTGCACACTGTGGTGTTGTGCTGCAGTAAGTCAAGTCACATCTTGATTTAAACATCATGGACTGTCCCGACTTCCCTGTAAGCTCACAGGAGATCACAGAGTAAAGCAGGGAAGTTGCTCCCTGGGCAAAGTTTTGGTCTGTGTATCTAAGAGTTCGTTAGTAAGATGGGTTAGGCTGGACCCTGAGGTCTTTATTTCTACTTACTCAAGACTCTCCCAGGTTTTAATGAGAGCTTTACCTGAATAACAACTACTTTTTATCCAGCCAGTGAGATTGCTGTCTCCTGCAGAATCATGAGCCTTTTTCTGCTGTCTCTTCCCTTTTTGATAATTGGGCTTTCTTTGTAGTTACCCAGCTTTGTGTAGGGAGCCCTTGGAGCAGGTTCAGGGCTTGTGCTTCTTGGCCACCAATGGCTGCATCAGTTCAGTGGTGAAAAGTTATGTTATTTCTGCTGGTTTGGGGTTTTTTTTTGCCTCTCCTTTTTGGAAATCACCCTTTTACATCGCAGCTGCACTCATCTGTTACCTTGAGCTCTCTAAATCTGCTGCTGATGCTTTGTGTGGTTCCTGCACAGATTGCCAGTGCAAAAATCACAGTTGCAGAGATTTTGTTAGTCCCTGAACCCTCAGACCTCTCAGAGGTGGTGGGCGTGCAGCTGCGTTTGAGAGGATTCATGCATGCACAGAAGGGAAATGCTCATTTTAGCAAAGCATAAGAGTCAAGAGACATTAAAAGAAAATCAGTTTAATGACTTTTACACTTGCGGAAAGGACAAAATCCTATCAGGATTCTCAGAAGATGGCAGAATTCTCAGCCAGCCTATTAAATAAATGAGTCAGCCTGTTCCTTGCTCCTTCGTTAGGGATACTGGTTTGCTGCTCATCCATTTGGTCAGGATGAGTGGTTTGTGCTTCATTCACCTGGAATCCACTGTCGGTATAAACTACACCTTTATCTGGCAAAGTAAGATGCTGAAGTCACTAGAAATGAAACAAACTCCACAATATTGAAATACCAGCTGTAATTACTGCAATTTTCCTGAAGGGATGTGTAAAGGAGAAGGAGGTAATGCCCAAACCTACAGCTCCACCACGTTCTATGGGACAGGCCGGAGTGTAAAATCAGTGTGGCCGTGGGATGAAGAGAAGCATGGGCTGCGCAAAGGAAGGACCACAAATGGTTCCCCTGTCAAGCACCCAGGTCAGACAAGCTGCTGCTTTGCTTATTGATGGCAGGAGCCTGTGGCCTTGGCTCAGCTGCTGGGAGAGGAGTTGCGAGCTTCTGCTCCTGGCACTGTGCTCCTGCTTGGGGTTATTTGAGAATCCTGGGTGGACTTGGTGGCCTTGTGCTGTGCTGGTTTCTAGAAGGCTGCAGCAGGACCACAGCAGTGACCATCAGAGCTGTGCACAGTGGGTGATTCCCGGCAGTCACACACAGTTGCCTTCTTCAGTGCTGTCTTTGGTGCCATGCTGATAAACACTGGAAGGCTTGTTACAGATGATAGGTCACCACTGCTATTAACATTTTTCTAGTGCTAAACCACTCATTCTTCTTTTTGATATGCAGTTTGTTTTGCAACAGTCATGTTTGAGTGCATGATACTGAGAGCAGTGGACCTATTGCTCAGTGTCACTGGGTTGGAACTAGATGATCTTAAGGTGTTTTCCAGCTGTAATCATTCTATGATTCTGTGTTGGAATTTGGGACCAAGGCACGAGTTCTTTTGGGAATTTCTTCCGTTCCAGCTTTTTGTGCAATTCCAACATATTTTCTTTTCCTAGTCCTATATGATATTTAAAAATCTTCTGGCTTGAAAACAATGGAAGGAAGAGGCTGGACAAGATGGTCCTGATGCTTCCGGTGTTGGACATCCAGATTGGGGTTTGGACTGGGAGGCATGTCCTGAGCTATTGGAATTTGCTCTTTTTGCATGGAAAGTCAGAAGTCTAAAGCCTGAAGCAGATATATGGGATCTGGAGTTCAAATATTCACCCAAAACTGTGTGTAAAGTCAGACTCCTGGAGCCAGTGTTCGGGGTCTGCCTTCCAGTATGTGCTGAGAAGATTATAAGGAGATACAAGATGTATCCTCACAGATACCACTTCACAAATACACAGACATGGAATTCCTTTGGTTTCTCTTCTCAGCTTCTCTCCTTTTCTCTATAGACAACCACCACCAGGTCCCAGTCCAGCTGGGAGTCCAATGGTGTAGTCTAGCAGAGCAGGCCATGGGTATCAGTAGTGTGTGCTGAAGATCTGTGCCATTTAATAGTGGCTCCAGCTTCTCCAAAGGCTCTTACACACAGCTTGTGTTTAGGTCTATCTGCAGATCTTTGATTTAAGTATATCTTGCATATGAAGAATCAGAAATTAGCTCTGTCATTCTGGCCTTAGGTTGCTACTGCTACTGATGATGAATTAATGTGGCTAATGCAGCATCAGGTGCAGACCCCTCTGCAATGCTGTCTTACAGGTAGAAACACACTTATAAATGTAGCAGCCTAACTGCATAAATCTTCAGATGCATTTGCATCTGGCTACCCTTGGCTATCCAGCTTTAATTACCTTCAGATAATTGAAAAGAATACATCAATTCGCTGTAATAGGAATAAATAGGACAGGGGTTTGGGAAGCTTCAAACACCTCTATTGTGTCTTGATGGATGCACGTGCTGTGTGCTTTCATGTCTGCGTGTGCCAAGCGAGTTCTGCATGCCCATGTAATGATGTATGAAGATTCCCATGTAACAACTCCCCTGCCCCAAAAAAATGGTAGCAATTTCTTCTTTCTTTTGTGTGTCAGGAATATGTGATTTTGTTGTCAGCACGTTTTTTGTAATGAAAAGCAAATGGTATCCAATATGTCTTGGAGAAAACGTGCAAACAACAGCAAAATTATATGTTGTTAAAAAAAAAGATATCTAACTTGTTTGCTGTCAATACAGCTCTTAATGACAGAGTACAAGGAGAATGCACCTAGTGTTCACTGCATGTGTGTAGTGATATGTAGGGATTGGAATATATATATGTATTAAAGAAACTATACCGTTAGAATTGAAGTTGCAAATACTGGATGCACATCTGCAGCACTTCACAGAGAGAAGAGCGTGTGAGGACTTTGTGAATAAGGACTTGGTGCTGTAAAATGGGTGCAAATTGAAAATCCCTGGCTGGTCTCTTCAAAGAGAAGAAGCAGCCAGCTCCCTGAAATTACCACCCTGCAATTTGCTGTGATTTTAAGTTCAGACATGGAGAGTAATTTTCTAACTCACAAATCTGAGCAAGGCAAAAGCCAAACAAAAAAACCCAGTGTATTTGTGTGTGTGTGTAGAAAGAGCCTTAGAATCATAGACTCATAGAATAGTTAGGGTTGGAAAGGACCTTAAGATCATCCAGTTCCAACCCCCCTGCCATGGGCAGGGACACCTCACACTAAACCATGTCACCCAAGGCTCTGTCCAACCTGGACTTGAACACTGTCAGGGATGGAGCATTCACAACTTCCTTGGGCAACCCATTCCAGTGCCTCACCACCCCTACAGTAAAGAACTTCCTCCTTATATCCGATCTAAACTTCCCCTGTTTAAGTTTTAACCTGTTACACCTTGTCCTGTCATGACAGTCCCTGATGAAGAGTCCTTTTCCAGCATCCCTATAGGCCCCCTTCACATACTGGAAGGCTGCTTTTGCCTTCCCTGTTTTTTTGCAGTCTCCTGTTAACTTTGTCCAAGCAAATAGCCACTACACAGAATTCTTCCTCCAACTGGATCTGATTTTAAGTTCCTGAGTTATTCAGTGTAACTTGGGAAATGGATTTTTATCCAAAGATCCCTCTTTCTAAAACAGATTATGAATGAGTTTCCATTCCTATTGCCAGGAGAATTGATTGCTCTTGCACTGAGATCAGCGAGAAGACATCTGGGCTAAAATCTCAGTGTTTCAGAAACGCACAGCAGAAACCCCATTGTCAGATTCTCCCCAAATACGAACCCTTCCTGCTTGCATCCAGTATAAATATACTGCACAAAGATCCAGTCATGCTAAACCTTGTTCATGAAGTGGATATTTGCAAGAAGTGAATAAAAAGAGGAATGAATACTTAAAAGGAAGCTCACGAGCCTTGATTGAGTGAGTGTCCAATAAATATTTGATGCCAATATTTGTCCTGATCTTAATGTGACTCTTAAAGAGCTTTTCCTCTGTGATCTTTTCTTGACTATCCTTTCTTCTTTCTTCTCCCCATCTGTTGGACAGCTTCTCTCTGGTCCATGTATGAAAATGTACTTCTCAAAAGTGGAGCTTCCCTTAGAAATGCTGATAGCTTTCAAAATTAATAATTAAGAACCTGTAGGCTTTTCATATGCTTTTAATAAAAAGCTATTATACCCTGCATCTGCCCCCCACAACCTTATTTATATGCTAATACTTCTCAGGGTAGCCAAACTGTCCACCTTTCACACACATCTGCATGTTCTTTGGGGTTGTATTTTAGTCTTTGTTGATAAAAACGTGGGGGTATGAAGAGTTCTCTCCTCATCCCTGCTGGAAGCCCAACATATCATCCCTGTGACAAATTCAGCGTGGGAGGGTCCTGTCCAGCTTGGCTGCACGTTCACTTGGATTTGGTATCTGGTGCTTTGTAACCTCTGTCTCTGACCGTGCTTACATAGAGCAAGGCCTTGCAGCCCTTCAAGGATGCTCCAGGCACTTTGAACACCCCCCAGAGAGGGGGGGATGTCTGCAAGTAAGCAATTTAAAACTGCCTCAGACTCTATTTGAAAGTAATTTTATGAATCTAATTTTCAAGCATAACATTCAGCCTAGGACAGCCCCAGAGCCTGGTTGCTGCTACTGCTGCTTTACACTGTTGTAACCCATTAACTTCAGTCACAGCGTCTTCATTTACACATTCGTAGTGTGCACCAGACTGCCTGGAAGCTGCAGCCACTGGATGATGCTTGGCTGCTCTTTGCAGCTAGAATAAACCGTGTAAACAGATAGTACTGAAAATATGAGCACAAAGGAGGCTACCATCAGTGAGGGACAGCCTTCCCCACTTCAGCTTCTATGAACCTTTATTTCTGCCGTGATTTTACGTGCAGTGTTATGTTCAGTAGGCAAACACAGGAAGTGAACAATTGTTGTAGTTCTTATTTTTTTTGCTGCTGTAATAAAACAGTGAGGGGGGAACCACTGAGATGTAGTTTCGGCTCTGCTATAGCAAGTATTGGCCTCATAACTTCCATTCAGCTGACATGAGATGCAGACCCATGGAATTCCAGACTGGTTTGTGTTGAAGGGACCTTAAAGCTCATCCAGTTCCAACCCCCTGCCATGAGCAGGGACACCTTCCACTAGAGCAGCTTGCTCCAAGCCCCTGTGTCCAACCTGGCCTTGAACACTGCCAGGGTTGGAGCAGCCACAGCTTCTCTGGGCACCCTGTGCCAGCGCCTCAGCACCCTCACAGGGAAGAGCTTCTGCCTAAGAGCTCATCTCAGTCTCCCCTCTGGAGGTTAAAGCCATTCCCCTTGGCCTGTCCCTACAGGTCCTTGTCCAAAGCCCCTCTCCAGGTTTCTTGTACCCGCCCCTCATAAGCAACATGCAAGAGGGAACTTGGATCCGGAGTATTTCTTTAAGTTCTTTTTTATTCTCATTCATTTAAACAATGTTTTGGCATCTGAAGCTGGCTGTGGCACAGATTTCTGGGGAAGTCAGGGCCTTTTGGTGAGAGCAGCTCACATGAAACATTGAAGTGTTTAATGTTTTTAGCAAGACGTTGTTACAGTTGGTGGCCTTCCCAATCACGAATGACAGTAACGAGGGAACTGGTCTTAGGGATGCGTGCCATTGCCTGGTGAATTGAATGGTATCTGTGCACATCCTCATTTGAAATGTACAAATGCAAAAATGTGAAAATTAATGCAGAATATCTTTGTGATCATTTCCGAATAATTAAGCTCTCCTGCACAAGGCCCTTTCATTTCTCCATTCAGCCGCTCTGACCACTTCAGTTTTCCATGGTAAATTGTATAGCGACCTTAATCTGTGATACTGAAAGAATAGACTTTTAAATCAAAATAAGTGGGGGGGGGGGGGGGGGGGAATGGAGAATATTAATTGCTCCTTCTTCCTACACAGTTTTTTTTCCTTCTCTTTCCTTCAGGCATTCCTTGCATAAAAATATCCATTCACCAACTGTTCACCAACTGTTCCTCTGCTCATTGCCCTACCTTAGATTTCTTTCTAAGACACCAGTGAATATTTGCTCTTCAGCCTCGCTCTCTTTGAAGTTTTCTTCAGGTTTTTAAAGGTAGCAATTTGAGGATGTACCAAAGAGCAGCGGTGAGTGAATGAGCACTTTCTGGAAGGGGTTTAGGTGTTATTAAACTTAAGCTTTTATGAAGCTGTTACTAGAAACATCACATGGATTAACAGAACTGCCGGCGGCGTATTCCACAGCTCAGCATCCCACAGTGGTTTAATTCCTCTCGCTCCTACCCTTCAACTTTTGGCACTTTCTGGCTGTATCCTTCATCATCCTAAGATCAAATGGTGCCTTTCCAGTCTTGGGATTTGGTTTTAGGAGGGGAGGCACAATCGAGACAGGGGGAGAGAAGATGGTACTTCAGCACTATTGCAGTGCCACATTCACCTCTTGGTTTTGAATGGTGCTTCTTTTGTCAATGGTGAAGGGACAGAGGAAGAGGTCTGTGGGCTTCACAAGGGGCTCTGCCCACAGCAGGGTCTCTGGGCAGCACAGGGATATGACTGTAACAGCAGCAGTAAACACTGCAGGCAGCACAACCTCTTCATCTGCTGGAGGCAGGAGTGGGACAGGACACAGTGACCAGGGGCAGAAGGACCCTCTACAGAGACCTGTAGAGATTTTGGTGAGAACAAACACCAAATCCCATCCCATGACTCCTTCTTTATATCCTGGTTTTCCTATAGCTATTTTCATTGTTTTCCCCTTTAGAAAGAGAGCAGCAGATTGAAAACTCAGACTGTATCTGTAACCATTAAAGGAGATGTTCAGCCTATAACAATGAACTCCTGCAACTACCTATTAAATTATGCACAAACACACCAATTCCTTGAAGACTGTGGGCAAGTGTAATAAATATCTCCTGTTACCAGCCCGGGGGGTTGACTCTGCAGTTCCTTCCCTTGTTTCCACGTGAAGGGCCAGGTGGCCTTCTGGAAGGCAGCTGAGATGAACAAGGCATTTGGGAGGCAGCATTAGTTATTTTTTTCCTGAGCTTTCTATTGAATTTCTAGGGGAAAACAGTTATCAAAACTGAAATACACTGTACACAAACCTGTTTCTTTTTCCTAGGAATGGGGCTGGAGTCCTAGCCTTAGGAACTATGAAGCCATGTGAAGTGTTAGAGCTGTGCTTGAAAAGGAGGATAGAAGGAGCAGATGCTGAACTGCCTGCTGCATCATTCCTTTCTTTCCTGCCCTTTCATTTTTAGGGGCTCCATTATCATTTAGATACCTGTGACAGCTTGTCTTCTAATAATAATATAGGCACAGGAATTGAGCGAGACCTAAGGTCCATCCATTCCAGTGTCTTGTCTCTGACAATATTCATTACAGTCTTTTGAGGGGGAAAGTGTAAGAGCTGTGCAGGAGGGAGATATGGAATAATGTGATTCCCTGCATGGTCTCCCTTGGATCTATAATACTTAGAGACCGACCTAACCCCTGAGCACAGGGGTTTATATCCCTCAGGGTTTTTTGCTGTCATTAATTATGACAGCACTGGACATAAGAGGGGACGTGTGTGTTGTTTCTGGGGATTTTCTCCTCTTTCCATCTCTTTAGACATCTGATCTTGCATCTTTTTTGTCTGCATGAAGCAGGATGTGGTCCTTACAAACAAGTGAATTTATAGGGGCATGAAGGGGCAATGTGGCCTCTCCCCATTATTCTTTATGTCTGCTTATATATAATGCAGTGTTTGTGATGAAGCCCAGCACTTGCAGAGCAAGTATTCAACATTTTGTTGTGTCTTTTAGCTCTGTGGATTAGTTTGGCCAGTTGCAATATACTTCCTTATCTTTCTAACATAGGGGCTTTTGTAGAGCCCCTCAAAGGATCATTAATGTGCTCCACATAGATTATTTTGTGTGCAGAATGAAATCCCTTGCACCTCGACTTTTTCAGCCATTGTTTCTAAAGCCCTGATAGACTCTGGTAATTTTGGAAAGCTCTTAAAAGAATAGGTGGGGTTTGCTCACGAATCAGCTGTGCTTTGATGTGGCTGTTGGTTTCCTCGAGGTGCTCTAAAAGGTGATAATATTTCACTGTGCTTTATTTCCCCCAGCATCCCCTTTTCAGGAGTGACATGTGGGTGTGTAAGAACCACCTGGTTTTATTAGGCTCAGGTTTCTCTTCCAGTGTTTTCTTCCACCCTTTGTTGTATCTGTGTTGAGGGTTTGGATGCACCCCGTTATCGAACCGTGTTCTCTCATAACGATTTACTACAGTCACTTAAGTTCTTCATGCTTAAATGTGTAAGTGGCAAGTGTAGACTCTGTAATGAAATACAGCGAATGTCTCTGTGGTATTTGAGGTGCTTCAATTTGGAGAACAGAGCAGAGGGGGTATGGGATTTTGGTTTTATTTATTGTATTGCTCTTTGTGCTTGTTCCACGAGTCTGGTAACAATATACTGTATTGTGCCACTTTGATTTAGAAGAAGCTTTACTTCAAGAGTGTAATTACCCTTTCTTTAGCATTAGTTTATTCTCAGCACACGGGGAACTGTTCCTGTATTTCTTCCTTTGTCCTTGTTGGTACTTTCTTATGTGACATTCTCTCCACTCCTATGATCTCTGACCCTAGTGATGCACAAGTCACTTCTGAGTCAAACTACAGATGGACCCTGCTCAGAGCAGCTGAAAAAAATGCTCTTTGCTCCAGGAACTGTTTGATGCCATATTCCCTAGGGAAAGATGTTTGTTTCCCAAAGCAAGAAAAAAGCCTTGCTGTGAACAAAAGAGATAAAATATTAAGCATGGGTTTACCACTGCCAAAGAATAAAAAGAATTTAAGACTGGACATGAATGACTTCAGCAGAGCAGAGATGATTTTTCAGGTTGAGTGTGCACTCTGCAATTCAAAACACACTTCAATATTCAGGCGGGGGGGGGGGGGGGGTATTCATCTTTTCAAAAGCATCAAATGTTGTTTTTTTTTAACCAAAAAACATGTTTAACTGTACATTTTCTAAGGCTGTTGTTGGCTTCTAATGGTGACTCAGTTTGTCCTTTATCAGAATAGCAACACATGGCTAAACTAACAGAAACTCCTTCGACTCTTATGCACATGGTTAGCCTGCTAGCGTTTGTGTTGAATTGCAGAGAGGTGATAAGGATGCAGCAACCGTTTCATCCAGGTTTCCTTTATGGAGCTGGATTTCAGCAGCATCCCTCCTTGCCTGCACTATTCCCTTGTATCCTAAAAGGAAAAACCCAACGTGTTTCAACTCTGGCTGGCTGGATTGAAGCTGGCAAGGAGTATCCTTTCAGATAACCTCAGCAAAACCAAGCATGTTCTTTAGAGATATAAAGCCCCTGCACTGATTCTTTAATTGTTACTTTTTTGCATCTTGTTTAATGCTTCTGTACCCCTTCTGCAGCCCATCCAGTTACTGAATTATATCACGTACGAATCACAAACCGATGATGGGTCCTGCCATTCCAATGGCATCTTCCAGGTCTAGATGCAGACACAGTGCGAACATCCCCCCAGGGAACGTAACATGCTCCTGATTCATCAGGAAGCTCTGGGATGCCATCTGCAGTTCCCAACACTCCTTGCCCTTTCAGGGCAGCCACACTTCCAGCATGGGAAGCTAATTGTATCTGCCTCAAACTTTTCTTTCCGAAGTCAGTAATTCGTTGCTGTGGCCCACAGTGTTCAGCATTTTGGCTGAGAGCTGTTGTGAGAAGTTAGTGACGGACTTTATTCAGTACTTGTTTGAAAAGTAAGAAAGTTCTGTGCCAAACGGGGAGAGGATTTCAGTGCAGATACGTGACAGGATGCATGAGGGCCTAATGCAGATATGGATTATGCTTTCTTTGGCTGTTGACATTGCCTTAAAATTGCTATTCTTCCTGATTTTTTCCTTGTTTTTAGAGGCTGTCGCTGATGTGAAATTCACTTGATAAAATGTGACTGCAGCTTGCCTGTTTTGAAAGTTTTATTACGAGCCAACGCTGCCTGCATGTGCAGAGTGCCTATCGAGTTACCTGCCATCATCTGCTTTCTGGCCAGTCCTGAGAGAGAAGTATTAGGTCCCCACGTCAATTTGTTTACAGCGATAGAGCATCATTTTAGCTACTTCATGGGTATGCTCGTAATTCCCTCCCAGTTCTGTTTATATTCACTTTCATTAATACAACACAAAACCTGATAATCATCTCGGGGTCCTTTTTGTCATCTTAATGAAAAGCTATAACAGTGATACACTTCCAGTGCAAGGTGATTTGGCTGCAGTAGGATAGGCAATTACTATTGCATTAACATATCCACGTTACATTAATGACGGAGTGCCAGGCTTGCTATCAGGAGGCTGTGGTTTACTTTTGTCTTGCATGCAGAAAGGGATCATTATTGTTCAATGAATAATAGAAATCAGCGAAGAAAAAGAACCTATTAGGGTACTTTATCTATCTTCCTGCCAATATAAAAATCCCTTTTTTCTCAGTGCATATTCTACAGTTGTGCTCTTTTTCCTGACAGGCTGCATTAAAATTCCTGAATAACCCTCTGTGGGGAATGTGATCTGAGCGCTGTTAGGATCAGTGGCAGGGCTCCCACTGATTTCAGCAGCAGTTGAATCAGGGCTGTGAAAACTTGAACACGTCTTGGTAGGCAGCTTCTTCCAAGCAGGGTTTTAATCTATAAATCCATAGGAGACATCCAGGGTCTTTCCGTTCATGTACTCAGCTATAGAATGTTTGCAGGACTGCAGTAGTTGCTTGGAGTCAGGCAGCTAGAAGGCAGATGGAATGCAAGTGATTCCACCCACGTTGCCTATTGATAATTCATTGTTCTTTCACCTTCAGAAAGTATTTTCATATCTGTTCTGGTAAAAAAGGCACCAGATCTTTCTCTTAAAATGATTTTCTGCATGGTTTACAGCTTTAGTCCGCAGCTGCTGGTTTATTTTTTCACTTAACAAAGACAAGGTATCATGGAGAGAAGAGGATCTGAGATGCAGACCACCTTCTGGTGCTCCTCTGTCGGCAGCATGCAGCGGTTATGGAAAAGTAGTGTCATTTCTGAGCTATCTAGGGGAAGACTCTCTGAAATTGTTCATCTGTGTAACCTTTGGGGGAAAAGGTGCTCTTTCTCATTAGTTTTGCTCTTTGGACCCACTGATTTCACTTGCAGATGTGTGCGTTTACTCAGCTTTGCCGATGCCCTCGTGAAGCGCTTCTGTTTTGGTCTCCTCTCTATTTTGCATCCTCTGCTGAGCAAGAGCTGGACAGCGCTTCAGTTTCCTGATGTGCAGAGTGCAGTGCACACCCATTTTCAGAGCATTTCCTGCTTTTGAGGGTGAGCTTTTTTCACACTTGAAGGTGAAATCCCACATGTAACTTCATTCTGCCCATGTTTTACATTCCGAGATTGCCATAGTCTATATACTTGCCAAGTCAGGACACAGAGATTGTGCAGAAAGGGGCAACTTTTAGATTGCTCAGTGAAGGCTGAAATGAATAATAGTGTTTTACTCTGTTTACTCTGTTAACTTCAGGGGACAACAGTGGGCTGTCCATCCTGCATGGAAAAAGCTATCCATGAATGCTAAACTATGCAAGAGCTGCAGCAGATGTCTGTGATTTAGAGATTTGAATAACTCTTATACTTGCCAAGAGCCCTTATGTAAAGGGATTATCCACCCTCTTGGCAAAAATAAGGTTTATAAAATGTGGAATATAAGGAAGAGCAAGTAACCCTGAGCAGTGCTAAAGCTCCTGAGATAAGGGACAGGCAGTAAATGGTTTCTTTGGTTGACTCTCCAACCCTCTCTTACTAGGGCTGTGCTCGCTTCCAAGACTTCTCCAAGTCAGGCATCGCAGCCTGACTGCAAATGAGCCTGGGGGAAGCCTTTACTTTTGTCTTGCATTGGAGATCATTCCCTAGGTTGAGGGGTTTCTGGCTTTGCCATTCTAGGTGGCAGTTTTACCCCCCACAGTGTGAACGGTTGGTATGGGGTGTGCTTATGTGGGCAGTCATTTTTGCTAAAGCCATAAATAATTGATAGATGCACAAAGAGGATCTTTACACTGTCAGATATAAAATATTGCAGGCTATAATATTGCTATTAGGCTTTTTGGCTGAGATCAAGTGGAGTGTCAGCTTTGGTTTATGTATCTTCCAAAGCAGCCCTGCAACGCATTCAGAGGCTGTGAAAACATGGCCTTGTGTTGGTTTTTTACTTTGCTCTTTTCAATGATTTTATCAGAAAACGTAGTTATTTAAGTGAATAGAGGAGTTTATCCTTCGTATGCTAATAGCTTGACATTTACAAACAAGAAACGTATATGTCAGTAACCAGATCAGTAGCTGTAAAATAATTTCTGTTTATCTCATCTACTAATATCACTCAAAGAAGGCCTCAGGCTTCCAGACAGCAATAACATAAATACCAATTTAAGGGGTCTAGTCAATAAAGTGCACTGCACACACACTCCAAATGTAATTAGTTACTCTGTTCTGTTCCCACTGTGTTACCTATGGATTACGCCTATGGATTAGACCTTCCAGAAATGTTCCCCTTCTGCTGTTTTCCTCTCACTATAAATCAGGGAGGTCAGGAGGTAGCTCCCACCTTTGGGTGGGAATCACAGAATCATAGAATAGTTAGGGTTGGAAAGGACCTTAAGATCATCCACTTCCAACACCCCTGCCATGGGCAGGGACACCTCACACTAAACCAGGTCACCCCAGGCTCTGTCCAACCTGGCCTTGAACACCACCAGGGATGGAGCATTCACAACCTCCCTGGGCAACCCATTCCAGTGCCTCACCACCCTCACAGGAAAGAATTTCCTCCTTATATCCAATCTAAACTTCCCCTGTTTAAGTTTAAACCCATTACCCCTTGTCCTATAACTAGAGTCCCTAAAGAATAGTGCATCCCCAGCATCCCTGTAGGTCCCCTTCAGACACTGGAAGGCTGCTAGGAGGTCTCCATGCAGCCTTCTCTTCTCCAGGCTGAACAGCCCCAACTTTCTCAGCCTGTCTTCATGCAGGAGGTGCTCCAGTCCCCTGATCATCCTCCTGGCCCTTCTCTGGACTTGTTCCAACAGTTCCATGTCCTGTTTATATTGAGGACACCAGAACTGCACACAGTACTCCAGGTGAGGTCTCATGAGAGCCTCATTTGCCTACAGAAGTACCTTCTTCAGCAGGCAGTGTCACCCCAGTATAGGGATGCTCCCCTGGGGAAATCTGGTTTTCGTGGATGTTAGTACTTCCCTGAGCACTCAGGAGAGGGATCTGGGTACCCTGTTAGGATCACAGACAAAAATTGGAGTCATAGTGAGACTACTTTAGAACTCTTTACTCCATTTAAAAAATGCAGGGACCAGTTTCTAATTATGTTTCTTGCATGTCAGAGCTACAGGTTTTCCACTGTCAGACAGAGCATGAGGCAGCGGGAGGCTGCCCATCTCTCTTTGTAGTTTGCTGCTGGGGAATGCTAACCTCCTCCTTCTCCAGCACTTTCAAACTTGAGGCTAATTATCAACAGGGGTCCATGTTGCATTGCTTTCTAAAGCAGATTTCAAGGCCAGGAAATCTTAACATAGGAAGTAGCTGAACCTTAAAGGGGGAGGGGGGGAAGATGAAAAGAATCTGTAGCATAAGTTTGATTTAGCAGAAATAGGGCTTTCAAGTTTTGTTTGCTTACCTTAGCAGACACATAGGAGCAAATAATACACAGTGGACTGCAAAAAACAATGAGCTGGAAAACAATGTGCCATTGAGGGGAGAGAATAGTTAGAATGGGAATGAAAACGTCTCCCTTTTCTGAGCTTGTGTACTGTGGTATATATGTTGAATCTCTGGCACCAGAAAACTGTAAACCCTGTGTTGGTGCGCTAGCCCTAATCTTATAGGTCACATGAACTCATTTTCAGGTAAATTTAATTGCAGAAATTGCAGAAACAAACCATACCCTTTTGAGACCTGCAGTTGCATTAGAACATAGATATGCTGTGAAATAGGTTGAATTTGCCACGGTTTAACTTAAGAGATATCTAGGGAAAGGTGTTACAATGTCTGGATATCTCGATTCAGAGTTTTTGGAAAGAATGGTCTTGATTTTCATTTGCAATCATATTTCTATTTAGAATAGCTGGTCACCATCAGGTAGAATATGAATAGAAGAAAAGTACTTAGAAGGTATGATTCATTTGACCATAGATGAGAGGAATGGCTAGGTGACAGCACATCTGCTTGCCCAGGGTGTTCTGAGCAGCCCAAGCTAAAGCTCTGTACCCAGCATAGCAGCGCCCGTGCTGAAAATGCAACAAACCCATTAGGAAATTAGATATAGAAATAATACATGAACTCACCTGCTGTGCTGCTTGCTCATTCTGCCTGCTATCAAACCCTGAGCTTTGTGCGCCCACTCTTTAAAGGCCTGAAGACTTCCACTTGATTTCGTTTAGGCTGGTTGTTAAAGCAAGTGGCTGTGTAACTGAGCAATTAATCCTGGCATTACTGCAATGCCTCTGCTTGCTTGCTTCCGTTTTCCCTCCGTGGCACCCTAAATATTAGGATAGTTTGCAGGCTGCTTTGCAAAACAGTGTGAGAGACTGAGATGGTAATTTTTTAATTGGTATGAAGCACCTCATGATTCTGCATAAGGAGAAGATGCTTGGTAGGGGATGGGATAGTTCCAGATGGTGGAAATAGCTTCCAAAGAGCTGTAAAATAATAGGGAAATGTTGGACTTCTACAGGGAACGATTTCTGATCCAGACCAACCCTCCAGCAATAGCTCTACAATGTATGATTATTATGTTTCCATCCTCTGCTGTTCTTTATACATCCCTTCTGTGGAGCGTTTGTACCCCCAAATCCAGGAGGCTTCTGCGTGGCTGGCTCGCTCTACCTAAAGCTACATGAAGGCTCCACGAGGGCTCTTCTATGTATAGACATTCTTCCCTTTAAGGGCAGCTTTTCCCCTGTACGATCTTCCCAGCGATCCTTTCATTCCCCAGTAGGTTTTAAAAAGTTAATCAGTATTTTGTACTGCTCTTAGTGGTAGAAAGTGCTACAACGCAGGCTATTTGTTTCTAAAGCTACACTTGATGCAAGAAGCAGCGAGCAATATATATCCTTATAGACACAAGCACGCACTCTTACACCTCCTTTGGCTGACCTGGTTATTCCTGCGTTCCCATTAGCCTGCTGGGCTGTTCAGTTTAACCAGCTGCATGCACTAAATAATAGAAACATTTAATGTTTTGCTGCTTGAATGGTCCCCAACAACAGTTTGGAACACTGTCGTCCCAGCGGATTGCGAGGAGGGAGTGACTGGATGACAGCCCTGCTTCCTTCCAGCCATTTGCAGGGCTTTGGCTTTGGCTCTGCCGTGACTGCAGCGAGGTGGGAGTGAGGAACATGTGCTATTTTCTGAACACCCTGGGTGCAAACAGGAGCAGGGGGTGTGTGTGCTTGCGTGTTTACACTTCATGCAAATTCAGATGTTCCTATAGCAGCACAAAGCTCGTGCTGCTGCTGCTGGAGGAGCTCTCAGAAGTTGTTTTCCTCTGTTGTTAAATTGGATTTCAATGTTTTACTGTGTCACAGAATGTGTTCTCTGCCTTCCTGCTGGGGAAGACCTTCCTGTGCAGCACTCACTGGCTGCAGGCATCCCAGGGTGAAAGCAGAGCTGCAAATCAGCCCTCTATGTCCTGACAGGTTTTATGAAGACAGTGCAAGACACGGTCCCTCCATCCCCTCTCCCTCCTTCTCCTCTCCTTGGACAATGCAAACGGAGATGCCTTCCTTTGATTTATCTCTTGTGCCTCAAGGCCCGCATGGTCAGGTTCTTAAACCCCCAGAAACATGTAACCAGAGGACTTGGCAAAGTGCATACCCTGCTCTTGCCAACAGGACCAGTGCGGTGGGAGGTTGGCAGCGGGCTGGTGCCTGTGCTGGGTTCTGCCTGTGGTCAGCACAGGGAGCTGAATCCTGGAGATGGAGATGGATGGAGGTGGTCCAGCCATTGTGAACATGCTCCGTCTAATGCATCCCTCAGCCCTTCTCTGACAGAGCCAGTCTCTTGGAAGCCAGTCTGGGATAACTCGGGTGTGCTGAAGGGCCCTCTGTAATCTGCTGGCAACCTGCTGGGACCCTGTAACATGGGGACGTGCCTGGAAAGGGGTTAGCAGCCCTGCATAGGGATGGTGGCCTTGGCTTGTCCCCAGAAAGGCTTGGGGCTGCCACTGTCATTGGGATGGGTTGTACAGTGCCACAGATGTGGAGAAGCTGCAGGAGGTAAGAGTGAAAGAGCACATCCTGCAGAGAGGCAGGGAGTCAGGATGCTCCCAAATAACTCTTGGTACAGCGTGCTGCCACCAAATGAAGCTCACTTCTGATCTGTGTCAGCTGAGACTGACGGATGAAATACCCCACCTCAGCTGGTGCTCCCTCCAAATGAAGTGTTTTCTTCTCTTTGTCCAGACAGGAAATTGGAAAATGTCAGCTTTGTTTTCTGATGAAAATTCATTGTCTGCCAGCTTTCCTGAAAGCCATTCCCATGCAGCCCCGGCCCGCAGCAACTGGAGTCCTGAAATACAGCTAGTGGCAAAGAGAACTGGGAAAAATAGAGGTTGCTCTCTTCTTTTAGGTGCTATTACTCTTCCTGCCCCCCCCGTGGGTGCCTTATTTGAGTGTGGCAGCTTCTATTGATAAAGAATGCTGTTTCTCCCCAAAGAAAAGGAATTTATTATTTTTGCTACATGGGGAACCTGTCATCTGACAAGTATTTCCCTTTCCCAACCTCTGTTCTCCTTCTCTGCACATAAATATAGTGCTTGTGCCCTTCCAAATGCCCTGGCTTTTCTAAGAAGCCCAGGGTTGTATACATCCAATTGGCCCATGCATTTTTAATGCAGCCTTATTGACTGGATTCGGGAAACATAAGGATAAAACAAATCGCTGTACTATGAAGGAAAAAGCCATTTGGCCAAGTGCATCTGCTCACCTTTGATTTATTCCAGCAACTTTCTCCTGTATTTTCTGCTTATTCCCTCCCCTTAGAAATAACCCATTAGTCTTCTAGTGTTTTGGCATTTGCATCTGCAGTCTCCTCAGCCTATTCCATATTCACATTCCTTTGATATATACATGTGAAATAATGACCCAGAGCTGAAATACTAGCTAAACCTGGTTTCCAGTGTAATCCCTGTGGTATTTAGTTTTATTTTCTTAGGCATCTAAAATGATGGCATGTGTGATTGGTATCTAAATGTGGAGTAGTGTATCTTCGAGGAGTTAAACATCTGTGATTCTATGACTGTGCTCGAGCTGGGAGTGTGAATTCTAGCTGAACAAAGCCCCTCCAGATAAACGAGCTGTGTGCTGTTTGCTCAGTGCACTGTGCATAACCTGAGCCTTGCTAATGCTGCCTTGGATAAATACTGCGGAGGGAATGGAGAAATCCACATTGCAACACCTTGGCTGCGCCCCGAAGCCATCCAGGCTGTTCCTGCAGCCACAGCTTTGGGTGTGCAACCTTTTATGTGGGATGCGCTGGGGGAAAAGGGAAGTTTGAAAAGGGGTTTTGTGTGGGTGGTGGTTTGGGAAGAGGACTTGCTCTTTCCTCAAATAAGTCTTCAAGCAGGGCATTCATTAGGATGTGATATAGTCCTGAGAGGAGCAGTGTGAAGGTTCCGTCCAGAGGGGCTTCTGGATGAGCTTAAACTTCTGGGATGTATTTTGAGATACAGATGGTTGCTTTAGCTTTCCATGCATCACTGTTATGTGGTGCACAGCCAGCTCACATCTTCCAGAAGCAAAAGTATCATAGGACCAGAAAGTCCCAGATTGGAAGGGACATCAAGGGTCGTCTGGTCCAACCTTTCTTGGCAAAGCATGGTCAAGCCTAGGTGTCCCAGCACCCTATTCAGCTGAATCTCTGAAGTGTCTGGAGCTGGGGAGTCCCTCACTTCCCTCGGGAGATTATTCCAATGGCTAATTGTTCTTGTTGGGAAAAGTTTTCCTCTTGTGTCCAGTTGGAATCTTTCCAGGAGTAAAGACCCCTGTCTTTTCCATGTGACTCCTTTTAAAAAGGGACTCTTTGTTTTCTTTGTAGCCACCCTTTCAATACTGAAACACGTACTGGAACAAAGATGAGATGAGAAGGCAAAAGAGGAGAGAAGGGAATGATGTTATACAGGTCAAAGCACACTGACAACAGTTGGATCCTGATCTCTTCAGTCCCATGCCAATGCCCTGTCCCTCGACCAAACAAAACCTCCTTCATGTCTGTCTCCTCCGTAAAGTACACACTGTCTTGTGCTTTTCTGTGTTGTGTTGCTGCTACAAGTCTGAGGCTTGCACTCCACGTACAGATATCAATTACTATCAGCAGCATCATAAAGAGTGATATACACAGCCACGTCAGCCCTCCTCCTGCTGCAAGCTTTTATGCTGGTTGTTAAAATCCACCAACAGCATCGCTGCAACTTCACAAGATAGCGGTGCTTTTTAGTCTAATGGCAATGACACGGCTTGTTTACAGCTGCCTTCAGGAGCAAACATCAGTGCTGAGGGATTTGGGAATAGACTCTGAGCATCATGAGGATGGTGCAGACGTGGGGACTTGGAGCAAGTCCTTCAACAGGAGCAGTACTGCAACCCAGGGCAGGACTGACAGGGAAAGTAACCTAGAACTGGTTGTACAGGCAGGGTATCATCATGCTTTTGCAGTTTACTAGTGTGGGAAAGGATAGCTTGGGGAGGGGGGGAAGATAATAAATTCAGTGGAATGTAAATCCTTGTTCATGATAATGCATTTTCCCTAAAGCATCCCTCAACGAAATGGGCTGTGAGGTTCCCTTTGTCTCAGGTGGTACTTGAGCCGTCCTGAGTTTAAGTGATGGATGTATAAATCTGTGACATGTCCTTAAAGAAACATATTGTGCCTGTGTTCAGTGTTGACCCAAAGCCAAAAGAGAGAAAGGTTTTTGCAGATTTTTATGTCCAGTAACTTCAGGGAATAATGCTCCTTAAAATATTTCTTTTAATAAGCTTAAGTGGAGAAAATTGAAGAACATCATTCATACTTTGATGTCCTAAAGTATGAAATCTGAGTAGCTTACTAGCAACTAAATTCTATCCCTCTACCATGGAAAGATTTAGGAACATCTTCAGATCAAATAAAATAGGGTCAGCTTTGTGATGTAGTGGCTCTGCAATTCGTTGGCATATGGGAGTCACGAGTTCAAGCTCTGAGCTCAGTATTTCTGTTACAAGCTGACATCCCCACAGCGGGCTGCGGGGCTAATATTTTACACACAATCCTTGAGGAAGGCTCTGAAGCAGCTGCATGGGGAGGCCAGTGGTTAGAAAACTTCTCTAAGTGGTGAAACACCTCAGTTTGAACCCATTAAGCTACAGATTTCTCAATGTTTTTGGCTAAGGTACCTCTGTAAACCAGAAATAAAAGGCACTTTCGTGTCTCGGGAAGGTGTTTTGAGCATTAAAGACAAGCAGAGCAGAGTTTAAAAGGTGTTTTGATGCTCAAAGATTCAGTTAAGCAATTCGCAAAATCACTCAGGTGCTTTGCTGAGTGTTCCCTAAGCTGCTCAGCCACTATTGACTGATACATCCAGATAAATAAACCTGGAGAGATTTTCACTTCATGGCGTGATTTTTAGAGGTGGCTTTAAAGACTCGTCATCTGCCATAGGAAATCATTTGAGAAATAGCTGTAAAATATGGTTAGAACCCTACTGCAGTTTACTGACAGGCTGTGAAAACTGGGGCTGTTCAGCCTGTAGAAGAGAAGGCTGCATGGAGACCTCAGAGCATCTTCCAGTATCTGAAAGGGGCCTATGGGAATCATAGAGTCATAGAATAGTTAGGGTTGGAAAGGACCTTAAGATCATCACCAGGGACTGTAGTGATAGGACAAGGGGTGATGGGTTCAGACTTAAACAGGGAAAGTTCAGGTTAGATATAAGGAAGAAGTTCTTTAGTGTAAGGGTAGTGAGGCACTGGCGCAGGCTGTCCAAGGAAGTTGTGAATGCTCCATCCCTGGCAGTGTTCAAGGCCAGGTTGGACACAGGGGCTTGGAGCAAGCTGCTCTAGCGTGAAGGCTCCTTGCCCACGGCAAGGGGGTTGGAACTGGGTGATCTTAAGGTCCTTTCCAACCCAAAGCATTCTGTGGTTCCGTGATTCATTAGTATTCTTTATGCAGATCCATGTGGAAAAGTTGCTCTGAAGATACCTCTTTAGGAAGCTTGCATACCTCCAAGCTTGCTGCAGACGGCAGGAAATTGGACATACAAAATCTCTGGCCTGACCTCTGAATAACCCTAATACTGAAATATTCAGTTTGTTGTGCACAGTCTGCTTTGATTCATGTTAGAAGCAAAACTGTGTACCCCAGAGCAAAGAACCTGGCCAGGTGTGAAGGGCTGCAGCTGATGGGTGTCAGCACCTCTGTGGCTGAACTCTGTAATTCCATGTGAACTTCAGCATCTTCCTTCTGAGAGCAACTCATCGAGGAGTTGGCTGTGAAGCATTTGAGTTTATGTATGTTTGTATGTGTTTAACAGGAAGCGTTTTAAGAGTCAGGCAGAACTGAGATGGTAGCGAGGATGCTCCGAGCCTTATGGATGTGTATGATTTGGCCACAGCTTTATGATGATACTACTAGTAATATATGTGCTACCTTATGCTGAGAAAATGCATTCATCGTCTACCAGCGTGAATATGTTAACATTCATGGTGCATTATGCTTGCCTTCAGCTCCTTCAGGAGGGTGTGAAGGAGCCTTGGTTTGGTAACTGAGTTTGGATAGACTTTTAATACCTTGCTGGTTATTAGCTATGGGCAATTATTTAGCCTTTATTTATACCAGAGTTCCACAGTCTTGCTTCCCCTCCTTCTCCAAAAATATGTGGAGGAAGACAGTACAGCTGTTTTCCTGGGGAGCAAGGAGGTGGATTCACCCCGTAACTGAGTGCTTCCCCTGCCCAAGACACTAATGTAGGAGTATGGTTGGCCAAATTCCACCTACAAATTATGAAGAGGAATAGATCCCCCCAGGAATTCAGTGTATAGATCATTGCTCTTTCTGCTTCAAATGAGGACAACTGAGCTCCCAGCTTTCAGGCCTCATTCAGGTGCATTAGGTCAGGAGCATAAACCCAGGCCACAGATGGGAAGGCATGATTGTTTTTTGACTTTGGATCAGGAGGCCACCTGTGCTTCCTCAATGGACATTGCTGGGGAGGCTGTAGCAGTAGCAGCATCAGACATCAGGCTTTGCGGCAGCCTATAAAGGCATTTCCAGCTTCCCTGCATGCATTTTTATATACTTTAAAAAGCCCATGTACCTGTGTTTTTATTGCTGCAGGGTTTTGCTGTTAGAGCAATGCTTTACTTGTGCTTTTATGCATCACCCATTACATTTGCTTTCGAAGGAGCTCTATGAAGAGACAAACCTGCGGAGATGTGAGTAGAACACAGCACTGAATCTCTCCCCCCGGAGTGAGAACCTAGGCAGTGGACTATCCCTCTCCTTACTCGGACATGTATTATGTTAATGTTTGTCTTTAATTATGAAAACAGATGCAGAGAAGATAAGTGACTTCTTTGATTCCCATCTGAAGCTGGATAAGGACTTGCTGGCCTGTTCAGTAACCCATAGCCATCCCTCTACAGAGGCTACAGACTACAGGAATATTAATGCGTCCTCTTTTCTTTATGGCTTTAATTATTGTGTGCACTGGATATGATGATAAGTGGATATCTTTGTGTTAAGCAGCTAATTAATGTTTGGAACTTCGTCTTTTGTTTATTGTAGAGTTTTGCATGAAGCTCTTCTCAGCTGTAATAGAGTTCATGAAATACGTGCTGTAGATTCAGAACGTTAGAGACAAAAAGATGAGGGGCTACTAAGGGCCATCGATGCACGTTGACTTCTTCTGGTCCTACATACGTCAAAAGAATGAAGTGAAACCCCTTGCTGGAGGACTGACTGCAGCTAAAGTACCTTGTTTAATCTCCCACATGCAGGATGCCTTGTGAGCCAGGAAGGCTATCAAGATGCAGTTTTAATTAACACTCGCTTTTTAGATAATGGGCACCGTTTATTTTGGCAAGAGTTCATTGAATATGAAATTTCCATAATTGAGATACTTAAACCTGCAATGTTTTGTTTTCTGCAGGATTTTTCCAAAATGGCATCAATTATGCAGCGTTTATTACCCAGTAGATAACTACTATAAGAAAGAACAGTTTCTCCCCCTGCTTTTAGTCATTTGCTTTTAACCTTCTGGTTTTGGTGCCTTGTTAGGCAGCGTCTTCTTATCAAATATGTTTGAGCAATCACAGAGTAAAAATAGAAGAGAGAAGGTAGAAACAGAAATACCTGTTTGTAAAATAATTCAATATAAAGCTTCTATTAATTTGTTTTAATATGCACATCCGAATGAACTCATCACTGCATCATCTGAGCACCCTACGAAACGATGTAATCAGTGAGTCATCACACATAACGTATTTCTCTTCTGTCCTTCACAAGGAGCCAAGCTCTTAAAATGATGTGTTACATATTTAGAGGTATTAAAGGCTCCTTCCAGAGAAATTCTCAGCATCCTGTTGTAAGAGGAGTAGGTGTGAGAGACCTTCCTTGGTGTAGATGGTGAGCCAAAAGAATTCGTGATTCTTGGATACTCCTCTTCTGTTTTAATTCTGTTAAAAAGGGTTTGCTGCAAAAGAACTTAGTTCTGCTTGAATTTTTTCTGTCATAGTTTCTTAGGATGAGGCAGTAAAGCTCTAAAACCAAACAGAAATGGTGGGTGAACAACGAGATCTCGTGCCTTAGCTCTAAAATGGCACCAGATTTTCACAAGAAACAACGTTGTTAAACAATGTCACGTTACAAGGGAGAAAGCTGCTTCCATTCGGTTGTGTTGGGAGGGGTTAGGAGAGAAGGATAACATCACTCTTCAGAGCAATCACTGGAAGAAATGAGATTCTTCAATGCACTCGATGTCATTGGTAGGGAAGGAAACATGCAGATCCGCTGTAGCGCTGTGAGTTTATTATTTATTGAGGGGCATCCAGATGAGCACAGGAGGAGTGGGAAATTGAAGAACAAATTAAGGGTAAAAGGTTATTTGCGTTCTGGCTAAATCCTCTTTTGTTTGGATAGTGTCAGGAATTCAGGTTTTAGCTATGAGCTAGCCCATCCTGAGAACCCACCAGGAACCCAGCGCAGCAGCAGGTCTGAGGGTCCAACCTCCTCCCTGTGTGTGTGTTGATGTAAGGGTTTACAGACCCGGAGGAGAAAGACTCGCTCCTAAGAATACAGATTTTCCTGAACTGCTCAAGTTATTTCTCTGTTGGCCAAAGATAACCGCGAGGAGAGTTGAAATTACTGCAGCCTGCCTGTATGCACATGAACACTATGGGAGTGATAGCTTAAATCCAAGCCTCTGCTTCCCCTTGGCTGTGAAATAGCTCTGGAAGGAAATTGTTGGCATCCAGTGTCTGCACCCAAAATTTAGTGTGGGTATGACCTTTTATTCCCAGCTTAGCCCATACATTTAGCTGTGAGTTGGGTAAATGTGGTCAGTCCAGCAGTACCCATCAGAGCGTTAGCTTCTGCCAAAATACCTGGGGGTCATGGACCAGCTTATGGCTCGGGGGGATGTCTCTGCAGGACCCTGGTTCTCACCCACTGAGCTGGGTTGAGCTGCAGTTGAGAGTAACCCCTGGGTAATCACAAGTTCACTCAGCAGAGGTGCTGGCTGGAGGAATGCTGCAGATTGCACCTGCGGTACGTCAGTGAGCATCAATTACCATCAGCCCTTGCTAGAGGGGAGAACGGTGCCTGTTGGATTTGGAGGGGTGTATCTCACCCTTTCTAAGCAATAAAGGTATATTGGTCAAACTGCCTGTATCGGAGTGTTTGTGCAGTCAAAAACTGTCTGCAGTTTTGTGTGATGTTAGCACTTCATCACAGGCATGGGCAACTCAGACAGGTATTCTAGATACTGGGATATTATTGAGAAGCTGAAGTTGCATCCTTTGAGCAAGGAGGGAAGGAGAGGGAGAGCAGGCCTTACCAATGGATACAAAGCACTTGAGGGAACAGAAGAGACGCTGCAAGTTTATTCAAGCAGATGCCAGAGTCTGCATGGGGGTCCACAAATGGAAAACTAAACTGCCCTCCAAAAGCATACGGGAATTGTTTCTCTACTGTCAGAATGACAGCTGACAGCACTGTAACCAGCCAGAGAATGCACATGGCTTTAAATGACCACCCTCAGAAAATATTATGTAATTTAATCTCTTCACAGCTTCCCTATCCCTAAAGTATGTGCTGTTCATTAGCTGTTATGGTGTACATAACTGTCCTTTCAGTTTGAGGCCTTTTCTTCATTCATTTTCTTCTTTGTACAATAGAGATGTGAAACTGCAGGCTGGTTTAATCCAAACAAAAATTGCTACTAAGAATAGGTTTTATAGGTTTATATGCTGCTTGGGAAAGCTGTTAGTATAAATTCTTGGTGCCTTGGTCAGGTACTTCTGCAATTCTGCTTTACCCATAGATGCAAATCCTCACTCACTCTTTTTAAGCTGTATTAAGCATGTTTATGTTTAATTCCATTTCAGGCTCTTAACTAGTTTGCTGGGGCTTTCCATGTTGTGTGAAAGAGCTGGGTGTGCTGCACACTGCATCCCATTTATCCATCTAAAAGTGGGTGGACCAGAGACAAGAATCTGAGGAAGGAGAAGGTGGATCAGTTATAAGCTAATGGGCTAATAATGACCACGGACTGTCTCTATCAAGTTCAGTGCCTTTGTAGATACAGCTGGGAATTGTTCAAGATGGGTTTTCTCAACCACAAACACATTCACACAATAGAGACGAAAGTGAAAACCAGAGATAAAAGCAGAGGTATATTAGCTTCACAAAGAGCTGCAATACAAAGGTTTCAGGAAGCCATATGTTGAAGAATTAAGAAAGTTTTAGGAGGTAAAGTGGGATGGCAGGAAGGCATAGATGGAACAATCAGTGATTGCTATGCCTTAAAGAGGGACTTTTCAGAGACTGAGGCTAAAATTGTGTTAAAACAGCCAGAGCAGTGAATACAGAGGAATACAGAGCTGAGTTAAATGTGAAAGGACAAAGATAAGCTGAAGTCAGAGTCAGCAAAAAGAAGAATAAGAAGCTCCCTTAGAAATAATCTATAAAGGAGAAGGAGGTTCAAGGAGGGGAGCAGGCCTATAATAAATTAAGAGAAGGGTCTATTGAAATAGTAATTCCAATGGCTAAGGCACTGAAATAATTGTTAAGCATTTCTGGAACAAAGAGAAAGATTAGTTTTTGGCTTCAGGGAATTAAGTTATTTGGTTTTGATGAGGCAATATTTTGCGCAATAGTTGTGAAAGGGTATTATGTATGTTCATCCAAGAATAAACTAGGAAGGCTAGAGACAACAAATGTGGATGTAAGTGATGAAGGGTGAGGAGGAGCGTGGCAAGCAGCTCAAAGGATACTGTGGAGTTACAGAGCCCAAGGAGTTAAACTGGTGACTGCAGTGGAGCAGCAGTGGAAGAGCCGATGGGCTTGTCCAACATTTAGAGGTGCAATGTTATGAGCCTTGATCCAATTAGCACCTTTGAGGCAGTAGGAAGGGCAAGCCAACAGGATGTCTGTTTGTCAGAAGTAATCCAGAGAGTCTAGGGGGGTGCTAAAAGTGTGACAATACGTCTAAGTTGGCACTAAGAGGGATTGTCAGCTGAAGGGTAAGGGAAAACACCCTTGGGTTGGGTACTTGGCCAGCAGGACACCAGCTTACAGCAGCCCTATGCCCTGGACTGACTTCTCTTGCTCTTTTTATTCCTCATTTTCTTCTTGAATGTAAAAAGAAATCCTTTTCTCCCATTTGAAACAAACCTTGAAAGATAAGCACGCTTATACTGGTCTTCTGAAGAGGAATAAACTTCAGCGGCAGGGTTTGAATTAGCAGTCCCTCTGCAAACAAAATGGGCAAATTATAGTAAAGTGGAGCTGATAAAATCAGAGGAATCCTGGGTTACTTGATGAAAAGCTAATAGAGTATCAGTTTGGAAACAGTATGTTAAAGTATCTTCTATCATCAGCAGAATAAAGGGAGCTAAAATCCACTGGTGTTAAAAGGCTAACAAAACTAAGCGCGATAAAGAGTACAAGTTTAGGAAGAGTAAATCCAACTAAGAACGCGTACTGTGGCTTAAAGCAGGAACACCGCCTCTTTTAGCAGCAGCTAATGCAACAAATGCCATAAATCTGGATTTTTCCAAAGCATTTAATATCACATTTCAAGAAATCTATTTGACGAATTAGTTTAGTGAGCCTTGCGATGCAAAGCATGGCCTAGAGACTGTGCAGCCGAAGCTGAATGATGGATAGCCAAGGATTGCAGTCAGGAGGGGTTCCTAATGGGGTTTTCTGGGAAAGGTGTTGGGTCCGGTTTTGTTTAACCTCTTCATTAATGAGCTGGGAGAGGGAGTAAGTGTGCAAATTAATGATCTCCGAGGAGATTTGCAGGTAAAAAAGGGGAGAGAAATAAGGAATGTGGGCAAAAAGATAACAAAATGCCTTTACGTTGAAAATAGGAATGCAGGTGTGTATACATATCTTAGGAGAGCTGGTTGGAAACACACAGCTGGCACTGGAATAATAGACCAACAGGGCAAGAGAAGCAACCAAACTAGACCTAGAGTTTGCAATGAAGTGTGCCAGTGTGAAAAACAGATAGAAATTGGGGTGTATTTGGCAGCATTTCACCATACTGCAGAGGATGTGACAGAATGAATCATGTCTGTTAGGACATGGGATAGTCAGATGGGAGAAAGTATTAAAATAGACACTGTGAAAAATAATCTGATATTGGCAGGTGGATGGTTGAAATGATCCACTGGTTTTTCACCTGTACTCTCTGTTCCTCTAAAGTCAAGAAACTACTTTTAGCCTGGATTTGTTATGCCATAAAGCTACATGGAATGCAAACAGGGAGATAAATCACACAGGGATGAAGAGGGAGAAGTGCAAAGCCTGGTGCTTAGCACATGCAGTTTCCAGCTCTTGTGACTGAATCTTTCCCCTTGTAGAGTTTATTCCTATGTGAGCTGCACTTTGCGTGGTGCTTCCCAGCTGATGAACACTGTGATGTGACATCTGAAGGATTCAGGAATAAGGAAATATAATAAACAACAGGGAAAAAAACACTTAAATTGAAGAAAAACTAGTGATCAAAGGCAGGCTAACGGTATTTGGGGGTTGTTTCAATCAGGTTGCAAAACCTCTTTGTATGATTGCAAAGGGTGCAGGATTTTCTGTGGAACAGGTGCCTCATTAAATTAGGCTTATGTTCAGGAAGGCTTGGGAAGGAATGTTTCTGGAAGGGGTAGAGATAAATGGAAATAACAGTTCTGGGCAATTGTTAGTTCAGAGAGAGCATCAAAGCCCCCCAAATGTTATTTTTAGTTGCAGATGGCTGGTGAGAGAGAACCGAGCAAGCTCCTCTTGTTCTCTGCAAGAGGGGCTGGGTACTAATGAACACTCAGGTTTTGCAGGACAGAGAAGCAACAGCTCCAGCTCACAGTGCTTTGAACTTCCCCAGCTCTTTTCATCAGCAGGTTGTGAGTATTTATCCAGGTACTTCATTAAGTGGAATGATCTGGTGAGCAGCAGGAGAGCTTGCAGTTCAGGTGTAATCTTTGATAAGAAGGCAAGCAAGCCAACAAAAGTGAATCCCACTGCAGGTCTTTTGACAACAGGGGTGAAGACTAACAAATTGAACCTGGCTTTTTCCTGGAATGATATGTAATTGTTCATAGAGAGTTGCTGTAATTTAAGGTTACCCATCTTTTCCTTCAGGATAAGTTTCTCAAATCAGTATATAAGCTATGACTGGTTGGACTTGAAGGTCTTTTCCTGATTCTATGATTCTGTCCTTACTGGTTTTCGTTGGATGCATCAACTTTAGACCTGGCTTTGAGAAGGCATTTATTATTTCCATGAATTTGGCAACCAAGATGGCAATGCCCCATCCCTGGCAGTGTTCAAGGCCAGGCTGGATGGGGCTTGGAGCAACCTGCTCTAGTGGAAGGTGTCCCTGCTCATGGCAGGGGATTGGAACTGAATGAGCTTTAATGTCCCTTCCAACCCAACCATTCTATGGTTCTTTGAATATAGGTCTGCTTTGGTCCATAAGTGCTGGTGAATTGTTTGCTCTTCATAATTTTTGATGTGCGGATGGCTCCTTAAGACTCCTGGTATTGCTCCTGTTCCCTCCTTGGGAGCTCCTCCTGAGTTTGAGTGGCTTTTTAGAGACAGGATGTGTAGCACGCAGTAATTTCCAAGCTATTTGAGGCATTTCCCGCTGACCCAGGCTTGTGACAAGTACAAAGGTTTTATTGGCTGTTCCTCTGTGCTAGCCTCCACCATGTCTTAGGCGTTTTCCCATCAAAAGGAAAGCATTGAACTCATGTAGTCATAGGAGAAGTTTGTGCTGGTGGAAGGCAGAGCTGATGATGGTTAGGGCTGGTCCCACACTCCTCTTGTAGTAACTCCTGTCTCCATTCTGCTGCTGCCACTTTTTCCTGGGAGACATCAGCTACGGCACTGCTGCATCTTCAGACACATCTTCATCATGCTCCTTTGTGACCTGCACCATGGGCTGTCCCTAAGGAAACAGCATCAATGACAGGGTGTGTTCTGGTAGGACCTTTTTTGTCAGCTATCTACCATCATGGTTCTATTTTCTCTGTTCTCTTACAGAGCAGGGAAAGTCCTTTCAAAATGTAATGGAAGGGAACTGTGATGGCAGTAGTGAAAGATAACGTTTTGGAATACTTCTTTGGAAGAGGACAGTGTAAAGTCATGGGAGGATGTATGACATTTGCTTTCTCTGCATTATTTTTATGGCTGCTATGGGGAAATCTGCAAAACATGCTGTTTCCCAGTGTAAGGGAGAGTGCTGAGATGCATTTTCTCTACCTCCTGTTTGATCTTCTTTCTTTTCAAGTCCAACCTGCTACTGCATTCGCTTATCATAATCTAATATCATGTACTCATTCACATATGCTGGTTTTGTCCTGCCTTTTATATACCTGCAACCCTCTGTATAGGCATCATTAATGTATGAATGCAGAATCAGTCCTTATATGATGCATCATGATTAGGTTCAAATGCGCTGTGTGTGATAAACCTGCTGTATCCAGGAGATGCATTAGGGAATTCTTTCTTGCACATGAATCACCTACCTGATCAACTGATGGAAAATATTTTCCCTGTTAAAGAACAGGAATGAAACAGTGCTTTTTTTTCCATAAATAATACTCTGGTTTGTTCATGCATTCTGCTGAGCAGGAAACCAAAGGAAATGCTTATGTATGATTGTAATAGTTAATTCTTTTAAAGGTGCTATAAACCCATATGCACCAGGTCACATAGCAAGCCTCAGCTGACATAAAATCAGAAGAATCAGTCTTTTATGGACTAGATATTCCATAAAAGTCAGGGCTTTGTGCATCCTCCAGAGTGTCCCATCTGCTCTGCTGATAGATGGGCTGCTGTCCTGTTGTGGCAGGGCAACTCCTGTCTTCTCAATGTGTCATTGCCTTACTATACACTTGCATTTCTGCTTGGTAGAGGTCGTAAAGCATCTCGTTTTGTATAGTCTGCTGTTCAGCTGAGTCCACTGTGAGTGGGGGACAAGACATGGCTCTTTTGTCCAAGCCACCATCACACAGGCAAGTCCAAGCCACCCACTGCTGGGTTACCCAGAGACCGACGTGTGATCTGCCTGTCCGTGATAGGAAATCACAGATGCCCTGGCCCAGGGATCTCCACTCCTTTTGCAGTTGGATGCACTCTGTATTACTAAGCTGAAGATTGTGTGAAATCAATTGGGAGGGGGGAAAAAAAAATCAATGCCTGTTTTTTCAGGATGAAAAGGCAAGATAGCCATACAATTAAGCACTGGAACACATTTCCCACACTCTTCCTGTCATGTTCTCCTGATTCCGTGTCTTGGCTGTTCATCAGAAATAATTAAACTCTCTCCCATGGGCAACAATTACTTGCTTAAAATATCTGAGTAAAAAGAATGCGTTTATAATTACCTACCCTTTTTGAAGGTGAAAATGGAGATCATCTTTTGATGGAATAACTGGATGTGGGGAGACTGCTGGAGCATCGCACCCTATGGCCATGAGTGGTGTTCACCGTCAGACGTGATGTACTCCATGGCATGTCTCCAGCCCTCTGGGACGTGTTAGCTTTAAAGAACCAGTGGAAAGGTTTTGATTTCAGAGGTAGGCCTAAGTCTAAACCCCTGCTTAGTGAGAGATGCTTATTCTGGCAAATCTGTGTATGGACTCTGCATTCTTAAGCAGCAGGAGCAAAGCAGGAAACACATCCAATTTGTACCTATCAAATATAGCCCTTTTATTTAGTCATACCGTGTCTTTCCTTTTCATGCTAAGAGTTGTCTTTGTTCCTTTTGACTCTTATTCCCAAGGGAGTGTGAGCTTTGAAAGTGTTTCACATCTCAGAGCAGCCTCTTTTTCCCCCTCAGATTTGTTTACCGATCCATCCTTGGTGATACCTTTCAGTGAATGTGATAGGAAGGTTATTAAAAATAAAATATTCATCAGGAAATCAGCCACGAACATGTGGGCTGGTTAAAATTCAATTCCTAATTCTTTCAACCTTGACATCATTTCGCTTTTTGCTTAATATCTCTGTGTACAAGTTTCTGAGCTAATTTATGTTATCAACTTATGCTTATTTCAGTTGTTCCTCCGACTCGCTCTTGTCTGCTTAATAGCATCAAATAAGGTGACAATGGTAAAAATGACAATGACAAATGGCGGATTGTGACAGATTGGCTGAATTTGAATGTCTCTTACTGAGAAAAATGTTTCAGGAGTGCCATTAATTGCTTTCACAGCAGTGACTTATGTTTGTGCATCTTGTCTGTCACTCGGTGCCTGTTCCTGCTCTTCCCATGGGGAGCAGGGCTGGCTTCTTTCTTTTAATTACCTGGGACAATCATGCAGAGAAGTCAGGGCAGGGAGTGAGGGAGGGAGATACAGAGGGAAAAGATGATCCTGGGCAGAGGTGGGAGCTGGGTTTAGCTTTATTATGAAATGCAGGTGAGGATGGAAGATTGGTACAAACCAGCCATCCCTGGGAAGCAGCATGGCAGTGAGAGAGGTGCCATCCCGGGAGACATTCAAGGCCAGGCTGGATGTGGTTCTGGGCAACCTTATCTAGTTGGAGATGTCCCTGCTCATTACAGCAGGGTTGGACAAGATGAGCTTTGAAGGTCCTTTACAACCCAAACCATTCTATGAGTCTGTGATGGTAGTGAGTGGCTGTCACCTGATTACACCATTTCCACCACAGCCTCCTTCAGAGGCTGTCAGTAATGCTCATGCTGCTGGTTTTGTTCTTAATATTCTGGAAGGATGGCTCAGTTCTCTTACTTCCTCTCACTTTTCTCAGCTTCTGTTTCCTCACACCACAATTCCTGCTGCAGCTTTAGGTGTTCATGATGATGTGGTTGCTCACTGAGACCTTCAGTCTTGTCACAGGGAGAACTACAATTTCCCCCACCAACACTGTTCTCTGTTTCCGCTCTGGCTTCAGGTGTGTTACCTGCCAGGCAGGGTAGACTCTTGCTCCATCTGCTCTCCAAGATGCAGCTGCGCTGAGGATCCGTACAGAAGCTCATGACTCTCACTTGCCCCACACCTGGGAGGCTTGTATGGGTCTGGAAGAACCATCGCTGTACCCTGTACCAGCAGATGAACTGGATTTCAGTCCAGCCTTGAGGGGTTTATTACAGTTACTTCAGCTCCAATTTCAGGTGG
Source organism: Pezoporus wallicus (assembly GCF_028554395.1). Classification (NCBI taxonomy): domain Eukaryota; kingdom Metazoa; phylum Chordata; class Aves; order Psittaciformes; family Psittacidae; genus Pezoporus; species Pezoporus wallicus. The sequence continues at coordinate 1,095,636 of NW_026638088.1, read as the reverse complement.
TTTATGCACAGATTTTAGATTTTGGGTTTGTTTTTTCTTAATTAGAAAAAACCAGGCTTCAATTCTTTGGACATCTTGCTTTGCAAGTCAGTGAGAGCAGCCAACAGTTGCCTGTCAGCTCGCAGTATGCGTGATAATTGTAAAGGTCAGGTAGGAACCTGCGTCATCAGAGAGCCACCAGCATTCAGCATAGAGTCACAAATGGTTTGGGTTGGAAGGGACCTTAAAGCTCATCCAGTTCCAATCCCCTTCTAGGAGCAGGGACACCTTCACTAGAACAGGTTGCTCCAAGCCCCTGCCGTCCTGGCCTTGAACACTGCCAGGATGGGGAAGCATGTCCTCCAAGTCTATTTGCTGCTGGCACACCAAGGGCAAGGACATACAACAGCTCAGGGGGGTAAACCAGGGCTTGAGCAGTACCTGTTGGAGAGTGTCACTGCTGCCCTGTACACCCAGCAAGGCTGTGCCTCCGATGGTTGTTCTGGGGAGTCCCATGGTCTTCACTGCTAGACATGGGGAGATAAAAAGCCACCACTGAAATCATCAGCCTGACAACACTGAGAGGAATGATCTAGGCATTTAATTTGAAGTTTCATTTTCAGAGCGATTCAGACCACTTCCTCGGGGTGACCAACACAGTTTGGAGCCTGAGGAACCTTTTTAATCTTGGTAATGCTTATTTTATTAAAAAAGAAATAAGAGGTGACCCTGAAGGGGCTGGAGTTACACACAGGGTGTTCATTTCTGAGCCTCTCCTGAAGCACTCTTCTTCAGAAACAGGAATTTACCCATTCGGTTTCTGACCCACGCGTGTCCCTTAGCCTCCTTGCCAGGGTTTGATGTGCCTAGGAATAAGAAAATAATGATTCCTTTTTATTGCATGCAGGTTTTCTCTGCCTTCTTTTTCCTTCCAATCTCCAGGTTAAATAATCAGGAGGTATCAAAGGGCAGGGTTTGAAATACATGCACTCAATTGCTCTGCCATCTGTCTTAGTTGAAATCATGATTATGCTGTAAAGCAGAGATTGATTTTTCTTCCTTGACCGCATTGTCTTTTGCAAGTGGAGAAGATGCTCACCAAGCCTCCGTAAACTCTTGCTCTCACCTTCAGTAGAGGTGAGCGTTTTTAAGTGCCACAGGTACTTGAAAGCTCTGTTGGGTCATGAAAATCCATGCAGAGGCCTAAGGAAGCAAGGCTTGGAGTAAAAAGATCTTTCTTTGCTTAGTCTACCTCTCCTTCTGTCCTTTCCTCCAAAAGGTCAAAGCTGATGATTTCCCATATGGTTGCCACAATGGAAAATACCATGTGGAGAATCCCAGTTTGTTTACTCCTACTTTGTATGTCAATATGAGGGAAAAACATAAATAGTTTTCCTTGCAGGCTGGTGCCTAGGGAATAGAAATCAGGGAGCAATTTGCTAGTCTTAGTGTGTTTGTGCATGTGCATTTCTGCTTGATGGCAAATGTTAAATCAGCCTTGGAGTCAGTCACCCACCATAAATTTTCCCCTATCCTAATATACACAGAAATGTATTTGTATCCCAGTAGAGGATGGATTTGAATTAGCTTTAACCAGGCACTGTCTCCGTTTTGCTCCTGATCGGCAAAAAGAAAGAGAACAGCTAGGAAGGGTGTATTATGAAATTTGATAGACAATGAGTGATTGAAATGTGAGGCTAGTAATGTATTTGCTTTTCCACTTACCTGTAATAGAAGCACGGGGAAAGCCAAGATTTTCTTGTTGCTTTTTACTTAAATGGGGGCATTTCTCATTTATCTTTTCTTGCTGTAGAAAATTGGCTTTTCCCCCATTAAAATATAAATGTATATTTCTCCTCCTCGGATGCTTCCTTCTGAAGCAGGGTTTTAAAACCTAAGTTTAGGGATGTTCGGCTAACATTCCATTTCCTGATTTGTGTGTATTCTTTTTCCCCATCAAAACTGGTTTTGGTGCCAGTTGGGGGCAGATTCTACATAGGTCACTGGTGAAATTCTTAGGACCTGGGTGTTTTAACTGATTTAAATGAGGAGAGTTGAATGTGCGGCATCTGGACCTTGCAAAATGTATGGACAGGGGATGTTTGTCTGTTAAAAAGAGTGAAACCACTTTTTTTTTAGCTGAGAACACAACCAGAGCTTGCCTTCTGATACAGAAGAAGGTTGTCTTTGTTTCTGAGATCAAAGTGGGATCCTGTAGTTGAGCCTGTAAAATGCCCGGTGCCTCCCCCTCCTTCCCTGGATCCTGTAATGCATTGATTCATCAAAATCAATCCCACTTTCATGAATTAGTCATTCGGTTCCTCGCTGCATCTGGACAAATGATGTACTTCTTCCTGCACACCGTCATCTGGGCTCTGGGGCAAATGATGGGGACTGCCTTGTCCATAGGCCAGGCTGCTTCTGAGCTGGAGCTGCCTGACAGCAAATAAACAGTTATTTTGTGGGATTTTGTTTGATCACCTGCAAGCATCGCCCTAAACATCTGTGATGAAGGGACTTGTCGCCTTCCAGCAGCGATGACAGGGAGAGGAGTTTTCAAAGGTATATGAAGCATTGCTGCTGTTGAAGGATGGGTTAAACACTGCATTATCTCCAGCAGCTTTATCCCAGTGGAAAGCACAAAGATGTGCCTGTCGGTGTGGCAGGTTGGCCAGCCTGGGAGCCACAGCCCTGCAAGGTGAAGCACAAAGCCTCTTGCATGCTTCTGGCTAAAGAGGATTTGAAGCACAGCTGATGATAAGCTGCCCTTAGAGGCTGGCTTGCTACCTGTGCCCACTGATGCTGTTTATGACCTGAGCCCTGTGCTGGGAGAAGGTTCAAAAGCAGCAGCATACATCAGGAGTGCAGGATGTGCTCCATGGAGAATCCCATGGGGGTGACACAGCCTGGTTCGTGTGGGGTGGGAGTTTGAGGTGGGACTTCTGCAACCCCCTCCCCTTTCTTCCTAAAACCCTTACTTATAGTGCCATGAACCCCAAAACATCCAACCATTTTCTGGATTGGGAAAATGGGATGTCGCTGTGAGGATCCTCCACTGGAGGAGCATTTCTTGGGCACAAACTGAGTTCTGCTTGTGAAGCCCAGTGCTTGTGTCTGAGCAGGACATACCTGCAGCTACAGCTAACTCATCTCGCCAACGAGCACAGCGTGGGCTGTGGGCTTCCTTCCTGACTCCTGTTGTTTCGTGCTTTGAAGCATGAAATGTAATCATCATTACCTTATTGCTCTCTTATCTCCCTTGGGTGCTGTGCCCTCTATCCCGTCTGCTTGGCACTGAAATCATTGCTTACAAAAAATCCTCTTTGCTCTTCAAAAACTAGCTGCAGCATTTGACTTGCTGGCCTTCTGTGATGGGAAATGCTTCAGGCCGGCTGTGTGAACAAGTATTTCCTTTTATTCCTTCCAAATTTACTGGCAATTACTGACTGACCCCTTTGCTCTTGTGTTATGGGATGGTCTGAAAAGAGAGGGATTGATCCATCTTCAGTGTACTGCCCTGCAGAGTTAACGATGTTTTATTTTCCTGTATTATGGCAGAGAGAAAGAGAGATCCTTTTTCATTACAAGTCTGATCAATTCCTAAGTTTTTTCAGGGCATTTCAGTTCCTGAACTCTGCAGATAGTAAAGAATAAGGTAAAAAAGCATAGAGCTGTTCTTGAAATGAATAGTTGAAGAAGATGAAGAAAAATCAGTGGTTGTCCATTTACGTGTATTGCTTTGTGCCTAAATATATGAGGATCAAAATTGCCCAGCGAAGGAAATGCAGGCCTCTGCTGTCTCTGCTGCATAAGATCTTCAGGCACCATTTATGGAGTTTGAAAATAATGTTTCTGGTAATAAATGGCAGAAATATTCTGTTTTCTGCATCAGCAGATATGAGGATTAAAGGATTTGACCATATTAAACAATTTTGCACAGCTTTGGCTCCCAGGGCTTGCAGGCTGCATTATCAGAGTTCATCTCACGGCATTTCCAGACCTGATTTAAGAATATGTTCCTGCTTTGCAAGTTGTCACTCCCTCATTTAGGCCGTCTTTGACAGAATTAAAAGCCCAAAGATAAAGAGATTATATTTCTTCTCTTGAAAGTGGGATGGCTTCCTAAGGCTCCCCCCTACCCCAATCAGCCAGTTGAAATGATGGAGATAATTGAATTGTGTTGTTTCTCCCTATTCCCCCGAGCTCCGCTTATGCTGGACTATCACATTGCTATGGAAACTTGAAAACGATAGTAGCTGAGCTTTGTTTGGGTGAACAGGAAGGGTTCCTATGCCATTTGCCATTTGTCATCATAATCAAGCTGGACCTGGAGTCTAACACTCTGCCCCGTGGTCTTTCTGAGGCAAGTATCTCCCACTCTATTATTGTTCAATTTTAATATCTGAATTTAGCACCATGGAATAGTTTGTTATTTAAACTCTATCCAGCCCGGAGGCACAGCACAGGTACCAGTATAAGTGAGGTGCCTTTGAGGTGACTGGGTGTGAAATAAATCCTGAGCATCACCCAGGCTTGTATCAGACTAAGGAAGTGAGTCGCTGCTCTGCTCCCAAAGGCAAATGTTCCTGCTTTCATCTGCCAAGAGCAGGATGGGGCAGGTATGTGTTTAGCTCAGTTAACCAAGTAGATTTGCTTAAAATTGCACTGAAGACAACTGCAGGAAGCTGGCCTGATTTGTAACCTTAGTTAAAAGCCATCCCACCTGCCTTAGTGCCACGCAAGCACTGCTTTTTGCAGCGTCTAGTACCCTGCTGTGAAAGCACCCGCCTGCGTGGGCTCTTGAAGAGTCATTGCTTCAACATCATCTGTGTGGATGTTTGACGTCCTTTACAGGCTTTCCAGCTCTCTGTGCCATGTTGGGTCCATGTATCAGGCTCACCACAGTAATACATCATCACCCACTGATATTGGATGTGCGTACTGTTATTCTTATGATCCAAAGAGCAAGTTTTTATGTGTTCCTGTTTTCACTTAATGTGCTGTTTATCTGAGAACTATCTAATAGACTCCTGAGGGCTCTAGAGACTGATTTGATTTTAGATGTATTTGTTTGCATTGAAAAATCATTACATTTTACGTGAAAAAGTATATAGATAGCCATTAAGCTATGTTAGGGTAAACCCACCAACTCCGTTTTAGCTCATCTTTCCCCATCTTCTGGTTCCTCCTTCCCTTTTTTCAGTTTCTAGTGAACTATAGCATCTCCTGCAGCATTACAATTCTCTCCCAGTGCTGTGTGTCACAAACCATCTTTCACAAAGCTCCTTTACCTTTATCAAAGAAAACTCTTAGAACTTTGAAAGTCCTGAATGCAGATATCTGCACGCGCTGACTCTTTGCTGCCTGCGCAGGATTAATCAAGGCTGTCACACATCTAGCCGTGAAACCTTTAATATGTTTAAAAGGCTTGAAGCCACTACATTTTTCACATGCATCAGGGAGGATAAACTGTTAAACTGCTGTATCAGTAGGAAATAGTTTTAGTGGTTGCAAAGTAAGGCAGAGATGAGCCCCACATGCTAGGGAAAGAAACCCTCTAGATATCAGGCTGAGATGCTGCTCTTTAAATCTTTGGCAGGTTATTTGATCTTACATACACACAAATGCAAATTGCACTGTATTGGGTGGAATTTGCACACTTAGGCCACTGAAAACATTAATCAGTTCCTCTAAATAGGCAATAAAAAGAGTAGGGTGCCCTTTCCTCTGCTGGTAAATACCTCATTTCTGAAGAAATCCCATTGTTGACTTTGTCACTGCACGACATTCATTTTGACATGCAGCTCCTGATATTGTGCACGTAACATCAGAACTTGTCTCATGTATTTGTCTCATATATATGTCCAACACAAGTGCAATGCAAAAGGTCGTACTTTTATTGTAGTACTTCTCTGGAGCAGCCCCCTTTTAAGCCTAATGTTGGAGATTTCCAATGAGATTTTCCAGGAAAAACCTGGTCAGAATTGTTGTGTTGCATCTGAGTAATCAGAAACCAACAGAGGTGATGGTTTCTCAAACCTAATTTGAAATTCTTGAGTCTGCAGAGCTAAATTGGAAATGCCATTGAGACAGATGTTGCTTTTCCCTTAATTCTGCACTTCAGCTTTTAGCTTTGCTGGAAATCTGAACAAAAGAGCAATGGTGGGGAAGAAATAAAAGGTAATGCCTCCTTTTCATCTTTGATACAGGTTTGAGTATGGAGAAAGTTTGGATAAATTTACTTTTCCTTGTATATATTCCTTACCTAAGCATATACGTGTATGTAGATGCTTAGAAATGTGTAACACATAGTAAGATACAAGTAAAATACTGGTTATACACAACCATTGATTATCTGTCCGGAGGATAACCGAGCTGAAATCACATATGGATCTGAATGGCCCTTACCGTACACACTGATCCCTGCCCCAACACGCAGAATAAGATGGCCTTTGTTCTGTTCAGCTTAAGATATTTGGGAAGGCACAGGCAGAATCTAACTAAGGAAGAGTGAGTGTTGGGGACATACCTGTTTTTTTCCAAATCTCCAGGAGGAATATATTGGTGTAAATGGCAAGGGCTGTGCACTAATACTGAGCAACAGACTGTACTTTGATGTCCTTTTTATGGAACTGCAGTGATTTTCAGTGTGCGGTGAGTTGCAAGGGGGCACAGCCTGAGAAGTGTCCAGCATCCGCTGGGAGCTGCTGAGCAATATAATTCCTTATGGCTATTGTCAGAGCTGAGGGTGTTACGCACCGTGTAAGCTGAGCACCTACCCGCTTACGCACGGCTGCGGCACTCACTTCTCCATCCTCCCATATGCTGTTCAAACAAAGCTTTGTGGTGCAAAAAGGTGTTCAAATAATGATGGCAATTACATGATTAATTAGGCATGGAAATGCAGTTGCTTAAACGCTTTCAACAGTTGGTGCTTAATAGCAAAGAAGCCATTGTGCAAGTAAATACCCCCCCCCCCAAATGATCAGGTGGATCTAGGGACAGGTAGGTCCATTTAAGGATGGAATTGCCAAGTCAGTGTAATTAGTTGCCTAATTGTGTGCTCAAAGTTGTTTGATGCACTTCGAGCCCATGTATGATTAATGATGATTTATTGAAAAGCACTCTTACTGTAGATGCTTTTCTTATCACTTCCTAAAAATCAAATGGCTGAGGGAAAGATTAGGATCTGATTTAATATATATGGACAGAAGTAGAATTTCTTACTGCATTTTTTACTAGCTTAAAATAGATATTATCAGTGTATAAACTCATAGGTAGGGATGGACCTAATTCACTTCAGTTCAGGCAGTTGCACTAATATTGATAGTTCAGGTATTTTTCTCAATTCACACAGGAAAGGAGAGAAAAAGGAGAGCAAGAAGATGTTTTCTTGCAGGTAGCATTGAAGTGTGAACAGTGTGGCTCCTTCTGTGCTGTATCTTCTCCCCCATGGCTCCCTAGCCTGAATGGTGCTGTGCATTTGAGAAGTTAAGCTGAGCACTATCTGCTTTCTAGGTGCATAGATTAATGTTGGGTTCTGGCAGCATAAACTGTTACTGAGTTTGCGTTTCTTCGGGCATAAGCCTGTGGTGTGATAACAACTTTGCTTCTCCTGGAGCTGCTGTTTCACTGGTACAAGGAGGAAAATGTGATAGCACCGAGAAGAGGCAGCTAGCAGGGCTGGCAGTGCTTTTTGGCTGTGTCTTCCTCATGTCTCAAAGCTCCTGTACATCTGTAGAGGCTGTAGCCAAGTGAGGTTCAAAAGCTCTCGGAAGCCAGGCTTGCAAAGCCTTCTGATCCTCCCATGGCGTTGGTTTTCAAGCCTGTTCTAGGAGATTGGGTTCTAGAAGGCAGGAGAGGAGAAGCAATTGTGACGTGTATATCCCTGGTCAGCTGGGGCCCTTGCAGTGCGCAGAAGCTGGCCATTGGACTTGCTTCCATGGAGAACTTCACAGGGATCTCGAAACCAGGTGAGGACCTAAACTGAGCTTGTTCGTAGCATCTTATTTCACTATCCAAAATTAAAGTTTCAGGTGAGAGGGGCCGTGGGAGTCGGGTGTGTGGCAGCCAGGAAAACAAGGGCTGTTGGACAGGGCTTGGAGCAAGCTGCTCCAGTGGAAGTGGTCCCTGCCCATGGCAGGGGCTGGAACTGGATGAGCTTTAAGGTCCCTTCCAACCCAAACCAGTCTGGGATTCTACGATTCGCCCAAAGCAACAGTACAGCTGTGCTCTTAGTGGTGCTTCCCTGCTCTGAAGCCAGTGTCCAAGCACATCCATGTAGTAACTGCATTACAAACTCCTGCTACTCATGTTCCTTCTTTATAGTGTTTCCTTTCTTCTGTGATGGGCAAATCTCATTTCTTGGGCATTTCAGAGAGGTGTGAGAGCCAAATGAGGGAAGAAAATGCATCATTGATTTCCTCAGGTTTCCCAATAATCTTTGCTCTGTTACTTTTTCCTTCCTATTTTTTCACTCTAACACAGCACAGATCTGTCATTACTCCTTTTTCATCTTATTATTTTCAGGCTTTGGTTTCCTGCCTTGCTTTTCTTGATGGGCTCAACGCTGCTTCCCCTGATCTTCTGTTCAGCTTTGTTTTCACTGACACGCACAGATCTTGTATTCATTCTGGCATTCAGATCTTTCCTCATTTCCTTTCTACCTTTTAACAGTCTTCTCTCATCTCTTCAAATATGACTTCCAAGCTGTCTGGTGGCTTCTTCTCCCTGCTACTGCATAGTACAAGGAAAAATAATATGTACTGTTGGCAGGTCCAGTGGGGAAAAACGGGGCAGATTTATGTACAGCAGAGATTGCTTTTTTGGTTTTCAAATAGTTTTTTACGTTAAGATTGGTTCAATTGCTTGAAAATATACCTAACCAAGGAAATACTTTGATCATCTGAAAATTACAATTGTATTCTATGAATATAGATTAAAATATATCATATATAGGCTATTTACTGCCTAGTATTCTAATATTCTAATTTAATTTCCTATCTCTTATTCCTACCAATTTTTTCTCCATGTTACGTTTAAAGCAAATTCCATGGTAGTCTGGAAAATAACCTACGTCCTAATTTTCCATCCTGTAATATTTGGGGAAGCAGATCGAGAACCTCATGGATTTCAGAATGGCTTCATGTGGAAACACGTGTGTGTAGCAAGATTTGTGCTTTAATCACCACTAGAATCCAAATCAGTCTGAAACAATGAAAATCGATTGTCTCCCTTAAACTTTGCTTGAGTTCCACCAGGACAAGCTGGGATGAGTCTTTCCTTTTGGCACAGTTAGGGTTCTACTGCAGAAAGCAGCACTATGTGGACTGTAGGCTGACTGGGTACATAAAAACGAGTGCAAACCATATCAGTAATAATGCTTCACATGTTTGAAGCACTTTACAGACATTAACTAATGAATTGTCATAGGAATCGTATAACATAGACAGGTGTCTTGGTCCTCATTATAGAGATGGAGAAACGAAGGTAACAAGGATAAATCACTTGTCCTGGGCCCCAGAGCAGCTGCCAGCAGGGGAAGGATTTGTAATGGAGGAATTTCTGGCCAAACATGTGGGGAAGGCTGAGATTTCACTTTCTTTGATGACTGTCTCTCATAGGATAAGTGCCCAAAGGTGGGTCAATACCATCCCTTCCCCCTGTTCTTGTCCTGCCTTTGGCAAGTTTTATTGCCTCTTGCTTTCAGAGATGTTTCTAAAAGGTCTGTGTAAAATCAGTTGAGGGGAGAGTGTAAAGGTCAAAAATGGCATCTTGGAGAATGGCGTTTTCTTTCGCGTTTCCCAGTCTGATGAGTCATTCATTGCTATGACATATCGTGTCTGCTTTTGTTAGTCACGTCATATTAGACTCAGTGAGCGAGAATGATCCTGCCTATTCCAGGCTGGCTGATTTCCTGAAAAACCTTAAATTGAGAGTGACACTGAAGTGCAAAAGAGTAATCCGAGGGAATGCAGTTAGTTTGCTTCAGCTCTTATTTCTCCTCTACGTTGGACTGACATGAATGTTTTTCTTCATAACCTGCAGTTCACAAGCAGCTGAGCTCTCTGAGATTATGCACTTTACAGAAGTGACACTATTTTATTGAATTAAGTAAACAATTTGTCACTGCTGAAACTTGGAGTTGGTAATTTATTACAAATCACAGCATTATTTTACAATAGAGGACAAGTGAATCAGATGAAATGCACCTAGCTAATTCTGAATTTCAGGGTAATCGATGAAGCCTTTGTTAGATTAAAATATGATAGATTATCTAAAGCCATTCAGCTGGGCTTTGGCTGATATTTAACTATTTCTGTAACAACCTGATTCTTAATTTCAAAACCAAGCACGCGTTCCCATTAGTACTTTCAGTGAGGATGTGTCATCTTTTCGTGATGCCCAAATCCATGGAGAACGTGCTTTATTCTGTGCTGCTCATCGCAGGGTAGTGCTTTGTGCTGTGATATTGAAGGTTTCCAGCAGAACAAGAAGTCATGCCAGTTATGTCTTCAAGGGAGGTACCCAGAACAAAGAAACTCCTGGGGGTTTATAGCCTTACATTCTGTGCATCTAACCATCACACACTGTTTGTGTGCCTCGATGTGCCTCTTGGTCCAATGGTGAATTTTGGTCTAGGATCTCCTCATCCATTATTTGGTTCTTTTGTTGTCTTGAGGCGGCCATAAATTTCTTCTTATCTCTCTGGTTTCTTGCTCCTTGCAAACAGATGCAATTCTTTTCTCTTCCAGTTTTACTGGTCTCAAAGCCTTCATTGACATAACTAAGCACAGGCTGTAATTTAAGTTCAGCCTTATCTAGGTGAGAGTTAGCTACTTGCAGCCTAAGGCTCCAGGAGGTTCACCTTTCCGTACTAAGCAAATACTCATGCCAAGCAAAAGCACCCAGTCCAAAGACCTCAGTTAAAGGGATTCAGCTGAGTAACGTTAATTCACAACATCCAGCATTGCAAAAGTATTAGCATCAATGTGGTTGTAAACTTATACCTGTGACCAAAACCTTGACCTTGCTGTAATCGCCTCTTATTCCTGCTGTTTACCTGCTTTCCACCCATGAGATCTTTTTTTGGCTAAAACAGTGGGATGTTTTAGAGTCATCATGTGCTTATACATGGTGAGAGTACCTAGACCTGCTTGAAGTGAAGCCCAGTGTGTTGCTTTTCAATTACTGAAAGCTGCATTTTGAAGTTTTAAATAAGAAACTTAAGATCTGAGTGAGATAGCAACTCTTTTCTTCCAACCACAGGAAAAAAAGAGGAATTTTAAAGATTTAGCAGGTGATCAAAAACCTGAAGCATGGAATATTTTAATTAACTGAAAAGGGAAAGAAAAGTTGGGAGAGAAAGAAGTCAACTGAGTGAAAGCTTTCCTTTCAAGCTATTGTAATAATAATGTCTATGTATGTCGAAATGATGAGCACATTGAAATCAGAGATAATGATTTTTTATAAAGTCAGTATAAGGTGATTGTTATTACTTCCAAAACGAGTTGATAAATGAACTGAAAGCTGGTTTTCCTTCCAAAGTGATGTTTTAACCAATCTCTTATTTTCTAATTTCAAAAGAATTGCATGGTGAATTTCCCAAGATGCCTTTTTTCCCCTGGGGCTTTTGCATTTTTGCCATGTACATTCCTGGGTCAGTATAGCCTTCCCTTCTGTTAGGAGGGCAAGCCATGCTGGCCAATAGTCGAAGGCAGTTTGTACAATCTAAACCAAGCTTCTAAGTGTAGGGAAGAAAAGCACTACTCTAAATGAGAGTGAAAACATTCTATTATAAGATCTGTTTCTGAGGCTGTGGCTCCTGCTGACTTCCTAAGGGGAAGGCCCTCTTTTCCATAGAGAGGTTTTTCCTCTGTCCCTTTAACCCGTTGGCAGTAGGAGTTGCATTTCTTTCTGTCAGAGCATCCCCTCTTGGCAGTGGATGTGCTTGGGATACTTATGTGATTAATGACCCTTGTTAAGGGCATATTACCAGAGGAGAGCTCAATTCATCTCATTTCACTGGAGCATTATGTACCATGTATTGTCATCAGCGAAGATACGGTCTTCTGCAGTTACAGTAGGTAAATTCAGTCTATCAGCATAGGGGTGATGGGTCCTCCTTTGGCTTTCTCCAAATGATAAGGTTGTGAAACACCCTCAACTATCTTGTCTGAGAAATAACCCACCTTGACATTGTTCTGCTCAGGTGCATGGCTTTTGGGGGAGAAGCAAGAATATCATTCCTTTGTGCTTAGGATTTTGAGGTACAAGATGAAGATTCAGGCAGTTGTTGTGGAAGATTGAGGGAGACAAAGAAGAAAAGGTGTAACCCAGCCCTTATGTCTAGAATTACCCTTCTGTCCCTCGGCATCTTGATTAGGTGATGGTTTTCCATGTGTGCTGTCTGCCTACATCTTGATTAGATGATGGTTTTCCATGTGTGCTGTCTGCCTACATCTTGATCAGGTGATGGTTTTCCATGTGTGCTGTCTGCCTACAGTGAACAGCAGCATTTCAGCTGCTTTTTTTCTGTGGGAGAAACATGGACTTCCCTGACTACTAAAAGTTATTCCCCAAGCACTTTATTTAATATCGCCATGGTCACAACTGTAGGAAATGCACTGGAATAGGGAAAGAAAACAAAGTTGACTGTGAAGTCCCCAGTGTCTGCTGATGGAAGGGCAGCTCTGTTCTGTGAATGAGGTCCTGCTGCCACCACCGTTAGGGCCAGTCACTGCGGGGCTTTGCAGCACCTTTTGTTCAGCCAGAGAGTGTAGAAGGGAAGTGGAAATGTGTAAGCCATTCATGTCCCATGGATGGGTGTGGATCACTTCTCTCTTCCTGACTGGTCCAGGGATCCACAAGGTGAGGAAGGAAATGGCAAAGGCTGGTTGCTTGTGGCAGACACATGGCATGGTGTCTGACTGCTGCTCCTTAGCCCCATGCCCATACATTGCTGCTTCTGCTCATGGAGAAACAGAGGGAAGCTCCTATGTGTGTTCTGGGATAGGCAGCAAATGGGATGATAACTCTTCCAAGGTAACTTCTCCAGCAGTTGTACAGTTCTGCTACATCCCAGATGCAGAATTCACAACTTTCTGAACCAGAGCATAGATGTAACAAGAACTCGCTTGCAGCTTCTCTTTCTGCAGAGCTTACAACATCACTGGGCTCTTCAAGGGAGTTACTTGCTTAGTGAGTGGTTTGTGCATCAGGTTAGCAAATAATGGGATGCATTTAAGACAGCTAATGGGTTGCATGGCTTCTTGATGGCATTGCTTGTCACATGATAGACATGACTGACATCCTTCTGTCACAGTGCATCCCAGCCCTGGTCACTTTTAGGTTTCTGCCCCTTGTAGTTCAGCTAGAACCATGAGCTCCAGCTCAGGAAAAGCAATCTGTGAACTGTTCTAGTTGAGATATTGCCTAAAGTTGCTTTGGAAAATGGTTGTTAGTCACCTCTGTCACTTCCATGCTTCTCAAAATGGTGTTTCCTGTCCAACTTCTCACTTTGTCAGACAGCAGTAATTAGGGTTTAGCGTGCAGAATTTAAGCCAGAAAGGACTTGCTGTGCAGAAGATGTACTTGGGCACTAGGGAGTAAACTTAGCAGCATTTAGTTGTAAATATTTTATCACTTTATCTGTGAGATTATGACCATGATGCACAATGGGAGTTGGAGATGTGACTGAAGATGAAAATGTGGCTGGCTGCAGAGGGTGTTCGTGTGCTGAAATGTACTTGTTGCCCTATTGGAGCCCATATTCACCAAACCCTTAAACCTGGAAAATTAAGGGAAAGTTGTAATCGTTCATTAGTTCAGGTAGGAAACTTCTCACCAGAAAGACCCAACACTGGACCTAGCATGGTTTTTGCTTGTCTCTCCCTTTTCTAAGTCCTAGGTCTTCAAGTAGGAAGAGATGCCTTTGGTGTACCAAATGTAGGGAGGAGGAATTGCAATGGGAGGGATTGCAATGGCTTTGGCACATTTGGCCTGAGGATGAGCAGATGGCAGCCAACCCCACATCCCTTGCATGATCTGTGAGCTGTTTATTCTGTGTGCGTTGTCAGGAGCAGATCCAAGGGAGCAGTGCTTAAGAAATAACTCTCTAACAGTCATTTTCAAGGAGCAGATGCAGAAATTGTTTTCCAGACCTGGGCTCATACAAGGCATCAATGCTTTTGGTTGTTTCTGTGAAGTGCTTGGTCTGTCTTACGGCACCAGAGAGGAATCACTGCTTGCCAAAGCCTGTGCTGTGTTTGGGGTGCAAATTCTCTGCTAGGTAACTCCAGTGTTATTTAAAGAGCTGTGTAAAAGCAAAGGATTATGTATATGGATTTCAGCATGCTTGTACTGGGAGCTTTAGTTTGGATAAGTCTCTAATTAAAGCCAAAGCATGAAAGCACTCCTTCAGTAAGATATTGCACTGTTAATTCTGTTACTTGTTCAGCTGCATGAGAGGAATGATAGATTGAGCCACGAGATAGTTTATACTTATGGCATATGGGTTGTTTGTTTTTTGCAGCCGAGCAGAGTGACAGCTCCGGGCTTGCCACTGTGCTGAGTATTATAGATTGCATTTACTGTTCCTCCATCATTCCCTATTTGCATGGACATTTTAGTGCCTCTGGACCTTTGCACAATTATCTCTCAGGGTTATTAATCAAGTCCCAAAACATGAACACATCCAATCAAGTTAATTGAAAGAGATGAGTTTTATTAAAAAGAAAACCTAGCAAGGCCTGTAGCCTGTATAATAAAGTTGTTTTGTAGAATCTCTACATGTGAATGCAGAAGAAAAATGTCTTACGTGTGATACAAACCAACTGGAGCAAAACCAGCTGTTGGATGCTGTATTTGGTCTAACCTGTGGCCTTCCAGGAAATAACAAGGAGCGCCTTGAATAGTTTAATTCCCCCCTGATTTAAAGCAGAAGTTCTGTGTACAGTACAAAGTTATGTGCTCCCATCCACAGGGCATGTTTCTAGCAGTTTTCAGGGTCGTCACTTTTAATTTGTGGTTTGTGTAACTTCAACGTGAATGCTTGGTTGAGGTACCTGCATTAATGAGAGATAGCATCTATCTCCGAGAGTCAGGGAAAGCCAGTCAATGTATTCACCATAGATTTGCTAGTTGAAGTGTGTAGGTAATACAACTATATCTCTGCTTCTGTTTTGATTCAGAACAGCAGTGTGGCTCTGAAGCCAGTCCTCTCCTTGTCCCCACTGACTGTGTGCTGATTCAATTCACAGCTCTGTTTTGCTGTGCACAAACTGCCCCAGGCAATGCATCCCAACCTCTAATGGAGATAAAGAATCTGAAACAGTGATAAGTCCTGAACCACACGCATGGTGGGCATGTTTGGTTGAGGGGAGCACATTAAATCTACTCCCCAGTGAATGCTTGAAATACAATGTAGATGTAGAAGCCTTAGTACCAGATTGAATCTGATGATTTACTTCTGGTGTGTGAAATTACTTGCTAATGCGGATATAGCAGTGAGACTAGAATGGCTGTGGATGTGGGATGCTGTTCCCTGAAGTTTCCCAGCACATCTACAATTGTATACTGGGCCGAACTGGTGAATGATGTGCTCATCATGTAATGTGCCTGTGTATGTCATTTCCATTCTTGAAGTCTTACCAAAGATAAAATCAGAGCACCACAGACTGGTTTGGGTTGAAAGGGACCTTAAAGCTCATCTAGTCCTCATCTGTTAATGTCCTGCTGCAGTGATTTGACTATCCCAACAGTGTGGAGGAAGGGTTTATTTTCTCATTTTGACCACTTATTTCTGACCATTCCTTTACCTTTTAAACCACACAAACCTAAATTTTAGACCCCAATGAGATGGAACTATACCTTAAAAAAAAAAAAAAAGAAAGCCCCAAACCTTTATTAAAGTTACCCTGATGTTGCTGTGTCAGCATCAGTGTGATTAACCTGCCATACAAATGTGGGTTCTATAAAATGAGCTTGCTCCAAGGCAGCTTTGATTTGCATGCTCAACACTTTCCAAGTGTTGCATTCATAAATCAGTAGTTTTTTGTGTGTGTGTGTCTGTTCTGGGTGTTTTTCCTTCACTCTTCCCTCAGTCCTGCAACCCAACACGTATATCATGGCCGTAGGAGACCTGCCCAGCATGTAGATTTAGAGAGACTGATTTATTTCTTCGGTGTAAGGAAAGACCTAGTGCCCAAGCTTCCTCAAATAAATACACAAATTATTAATAGCTTGTGGAAAAAATAATAAAGGGGGAAAAAAAAAGTAAAGGATGAAGTGACCTGCCAATGCATTAGCAGGAAATGCAGTGTTACAGAAGGTACATGGTTCTGCCCATTGCAGCATGCTGTATGAACTTCTTGAGTTCTTACATGAGGAGCTACTAGCAAAATACATCTAAACTGCTTTTTCTTTGAAACTTTGCATGTATTCCAGAGAAGCTGAGCTGTTGCTGTTTCAAACATAGAAACTTAGAATAGTTAGGGTTGGAAAAGACCTTGAGATCATCTAGTTCCAACCCCCCTGCTATGGGCAGAAACATAGCTCAAAGTCTTTCACTTCCAGATGATAGTGTTTTCTAGGGAGTGGATGCTGTAATTCTTAGCAAACGGTCCTAGCTGTCTATAGTGGGAAGTAGGGCTGGATCTGCCCAAACATTGTCAATACTGAGGTCATTTGAACTGCATAAGGTTAACTGACGTGTCGTGGAATGGGATTTCTTTCTTTCCTTATCGCATTGCAGTGTCCTCATTTGATGATACTGATTTATAGATTTTCAGTTCCTGCAGATAAGCTTTCCAAGCAGGGTGGTGGCATTTTAAGACATGGAAGAGGTTACTTTGGAAGAGGTGGGGGACTGATCTGAAGCAATAGTGTGTTTTCCTCTCTGCTATCCGTAAGAATATAGCACCCATAAGAACAGGCAGTAGCTTCTGACTCATCTCTACTGGAAACTTAACATGAGTAAGATCTGAAGACTTAATCCTTCTTGTTATCTTTCACCTAGGAAACCCAGTTTTGTGACTGTTTTATCCCTGCCTTCTTTACACTCAGCCATTTAGAGACAACTCACAATAATACAGTCTGCAGGTGTCAGAATAAGAGTGTGGGAATACTGTAAAACACTGTTGACTTGAAAACCTGTTGAGGACTATTGACTGCTTTTGGACTTGTTTTCGTCTCCTGAAGCCACCTCATGAAGGATTTCTATGGGTGACAGTAACCTGGGTTCAAATTTCTCCTTAGAGGTGGTTAGGTGGAACATAACTATGTTTGATTTGAGCAGGTATGTAGAATGAAGGTGAAAGAGCAACAAAGATGCTAGGAAGGATTTAAGTTGTCCTGAAATTAGCAAAATTGGGCTGGGCTACACCAAAGTTACAGCAGTCTTTTTCATTGAATACTACAGGTTTGTATCATATTAAAGATTGTAATAAAAGAAGCTTAAAGTTATGTTATGAACCCAAACTGGTCCTTAGCTCAAAGCAGGATTTTGTGGGGTCCAAGTCCTGCACAGATAGTCCCAAGACTTCAAAGGCGGCTTTAAATTTAATAGATCTGAATTGGGATCTTCCCTCTAGTGCTTGAACTGCCTAAGGGATAGATGGTGAGCTTTGGGAATTGCTTGGCATTTGGTTCTGAGCCACGAGGCTTATTTTCTTCTGGCTCTTCTGAATGGGAGGATACAGGAAATACATCACATGCTACACAACTGATGGAGTAGTTGATATTGTAATATATGGGATTTGTTTTCAGCTGTGAAAGTGGATTGTGTGTAATGCAGAGTTAAACCAGTTCTGTCTGAATTCCCTCTGCAGCTGACAAGGTGTGTAATTAGAAAGAGAAGCTGGCTACGGCCAACTAGACCTGGCTGATGCCATGTGGTTGGCCTGTGAAGAGAAAATGACATTAAGGAAGGATGGGTATTAGATCTAATGTCAACTGATTAGAGCAAGGCTGGCTAAGTGCAGCGTTTGCCAGAGTAAATCAGGAAAAGGTTAAGGAAGGAAAGCAAGGCAAGAGATAAGAGGCTTGAAAGCCATTGTGTTCCTCACTTAGATCCTAGGAGATAATCCCAGGGAGTCCATCAAGATGAATGTGATGCATGGCACAGAGCTACAGATCCCACAAGGGACCAGGCATGGAAACTGGGAGAAAAATGCCTGCAAGTACAACTTTTCATGCAGCAGATAGGGGAAGGATAATACTAATACTAATTCTAATTTCAAATGACTTCTTATATATTTATTGAATTACTTATTCTTTCGTTTATAGCATTGCTTCAGAGCAGAAAGGAGAAGAGAAACTAGATAAGGGGGCCTAATTGAATAAGCAGAATATGCCTCTTTATTTGTATTTCACAGAAGGTTTTCGTAGCCTTTGCTACTTCTGCTACCTTAATTTTTCACAATGAATGTTGCAGCACAGGATCTGCAACTTTGCCTATCAATACAGAAAGGACTACATGGGTAATAGTCAAGTAGTGCCAATATTTATTACACCAAAGATAAATTTGCATTGTTTTGTGTTGGGTTTTGTTTCTTTTCTAATATGACTCTCTTGTCTCCAGGCAAGAAACCAATTCCCCTTTGCCTTAGACACATGTGGAGTAACCTCATGTCTCGCTGGCAGGGGATTTAAAACAGCCACTATAATTTACATGATAATTGTGTCTTGTATTCTTTACTTCCCATACAAGATCCTCCTCGTTGGAGCTTGTTTTGTCCTTTAACAAATAGCACACTTACCTTTGACTCTGCAGGGAGCTCTTGGCAATCTCGAGTCTGGAATATAATGGGAAAATGGCTCACCTGATGATTTCAAGGGGATTACAGATTTAGGGGAAATAATCTGGTGGATGGGAAAGAGAGGAGAATTCCACCAGGAGCAGCAGAAATATTGATTCCTGTCATTATCAGCTTGTCTTGTCTTTCAGCACATCTTATTTTTGCAGTACTGCAGCGGGTGAGAGGGAAAGATGCACGTGCAACACCAGGTATCTTCTCTGTGCTCAGCAGGCTGCATGCAGTGCTTACATCCCAAGTCCAGTTTGCTCTGTGGTTTATGGCCCTGCATGGCATTTTTTCCAAGATCAGACCTGAAAATGTGCTGCAGGAATAACAACTGTTTGTGTTTATGATGTATGTTGGTACCTTACCGTGAGGGTGCTGAGGCGCTGGCACAGGGTGTCCAGAGAAGCTGTGGCTGCCCCATCCCTGGCAGTGTTCAAGGCCAGGTTGGACAGGGCTTGGAGCAAGCTGCTCTAGTGGAAGGTGTCCCTGCCCGTGGCAGGGGTTGGAACTGGATGAGCTTTAAAGCCCCCTCCAGCACAAACCGTTCTATGATTCCAACAGAAAGGCTTTGCTAAGAGCTGCAGCGCTTGTCCCAGTGGCAGAGGGGATAGGTCATTCTGGCCTTAGCATAGATTCACTCTTCACCATTTGGCTTGTCCTGTTTGAAATACAAATGATAGAAATTAGTATATTAGCAGGAGACCTCAGGATGTAATTATATGTTGACTGAAATGTTTCTGATGGATGGACCTGGTGAGATGACATCTCTTATTTATGGAGAAGGGAGCGCAGGTAGTTGATAGATTTGACAAGAGCACAGTGGCAAAACAAAATAACACTAAGGCAGAATGAGAATGTATTTCCTAATGGCCTCCCTAGCAGCTGTATACACTGATTTAATCTCTCCAAAGCACTTTGTTGTTTATGAGGCCTGTGGGTACAATTTTATGCCTGACTGAAGAGGTTGCTAATAGCTGCCATATTTGTGTTTAAGGACCTGCAAAGGATTAAACTAAGTATTTTAGAGCAATGAGCCATAATAAAGTAATAATATATTGAAAATAATAAACAGCTTTTTATTCAATAATTGGCTGCGAAACTGGTGAACTTTAAATGACAAAACTACTAATTATAAGTGCAATTGCTAATCATATATTCATTGGGGAATGCAAATTAAAACCATGGCACAAAGGCTCTATATGTGCCAGAGGCAACAAGTCACGGAGCAGGACGATGGGATCCTTTAAAATGAGCACAAAACCCACAAAAAACCCTTGAGGGAAAACAAAATATTCCTGTAGGAACAAGTTGTGATGATTACACACACATGGGTTGCTTTGTCAGGAATAAAACTGAGGGAAGAAGTGTCTGTTGTTCTCAGTGCCCACGTGTGATGTCCCATGTTGGGACATTCTGTGTCTGGGTCAGAATGAAACCCTCTCCAACCCACAAGAAGCACTGGAGCACTTGAGGTCTCCTTTTCCTGTTTAAGAGTGATATTCTTCCATTTCAACCTTATTCTCTTCTCTTAAGAACTCCAGTTTGTGTGGTTCCCATCCTTCAAAGCACAGCATCATGATCAGGTTTTCCTCTCTTCTTGAATATCCTTTTTAATAGAGCAGGTCTGGTAGAAATTATCTGCATAGAGGATTAGAGGAGGAGATTCCTGACAACCTCAATGATGAGTTATTTTGTGCTTTTCTCACCAAAATGTGTCTGAACAGAGTTTACCAGGGTCTAGACCACATAGATTCACTGTCTCCTTTCTGCCTCAGTATGGGGCAAGATTACAGATTAGAAGGCACTGCAGGAAATCACTTTATAGACAGAAAATTTCTGGATAGGAACGTGTATTATTATTACTTAATCAAGTGTAGCTCCATGCTGATGGAAGTACACACATGGAGATGTAGGTACAGAAGGTGTAAGAGAAGCAGTCCCAGCAGAGACTGCTAAAGGATACAGGATGTCCCAGAGCTGAGACAGCCGAGTCATGGACTACCTGCAATACTGCTGATAGAATAAATACTTCACACAGATACAATAAACTTAGTCTGAACCTACCCCTCAGTACTGAAGTGCAGAAAATGCTGAGGGTAAGCCATTATCAGCATCTGCATGTTCAAGGGCAGAAGCCTTTCTCAGGCTACTTCTAAGCCAAAAGCCACCACCTCTGTGCCTGCGCCACCTGCCCATCTCCAGCCTGATAATAGATAGTGGCTGATATTATTGTTTCTAATTCCATGTTCTGCATGAAATATGTTTCCTGGACCAAAGTAATCTGTTTGGGGAAACCCTGCTGCTTGCTAAATCTGTGTATGGTCGTTTCCATGTAGTCACAGCAGTTGCAGTGGTTGCATGGCTTTGATGCAGGAGGTCTTACTATGATTCTATGTGGTGTTAAAAGGAGACAGAACAAATTCCTGCTGCTGTTTCTCATTGATGGGTGCGCTGGTTCTGTTGCACCTGAATTCCTGCTGGATTCTCTGTGGGACTTGCACAGTTGGAGGTGTATGTGTCTGACAGGATGATAAATGTGGAGGCATATCTGGATCTGAGTCTCTGCTAGTAATACTTGTCCATGGCTTCCAGCAGAAGCTGTATACATGGCTGCACAGGCATATTTCCATTTCTTGATGAATATATAAAATATATATGTCTATTAATTTGCTCTTAGCAGCCTTCAGGTTTCTATTAATGACTTGTGGCCCTCAAGGACCTTGGAATACCAAGTTCATATAGAGATGCCAGCGGAATACCTACAGGGCAAGCAGCGAATTACATGAATAATGCCTTCCAGGAAATCATATGGAGGAGTAGTAACAGTCCAAATGTCTTGGCTGGTCACTGGGTCAGCAGTGGCTCCTCCTCTGCAGCCCCAGGTGCAGTTTATCCTGGTTGAGCAGCCAAGGAAGACAGATCTACATGCGATGACAACACCGACCAGCTTTTGGTGTTATGAACTGAGTGTTGAGATCCCTTGAAAAACAGGTTAGGCACTTGGATACTTGCGTATAAATTTTAGGTCCTTACCTTAAATATCCACTTTAGAAATCCTTCAGAGGAAAAAACATTTCCAGGCAAGACATAGTTGGAAATGATAACTTTTATTCTGCTTCCTGCAGATTCTATGTTGGTTTTGGTTTCTTATTTCCTTGGCATCACCAGGCTAGGTTACATATGATGTTGCAGCTAAAAAGGCAGTTACCAGTTGAACAGCTTCTGTACAGGTTTGGAGGAAACCCCATCTATTTTAGATGTGACTACTGAACGTTGGACAACCTTCTAGAAAACAGGGAGTCAGAAGTCAGCTTTGATGCTGGAGTTACCACATGAGCTTTTGGCACCATTTAATGCAACAGGTTATGAGATGATGGTGGAAATCTGTCTGGAAGACGTTTCCAGTGTGGCCCCCGTGGACAACAGCAGGACTACGCAGTGTGATGGCTGCTGGATTATCCTGGTTCTTGTTGGAGAGAGGAAGCTGCTGTGTTGCAGAGAGTTAATTTTTCAGGGACCACAGGAGAAACCCCATTTCTATTTTGATTTTTAATGTTACAATTTAGGCAAAACAGGAACGCGCCACTTGTTTGGCTGCAAAGCTCCTTAGTGCAGCTCCGCTACGCTGAATTGCTTGAGAAGAATTTTCAGAGCAAGAAAACCAAATGAAACAAGGAAATCTATGAACTCTGTAGCTTGTCACAAGGCAATTTATGGACGCTGAAGGGGCTGAAGTTGGTGAATAAATTATTATCACTGAAATTATTCAGCCCTGTTTAAATAATGGAAGATGTTACCGGGTTGTTGTCCCAAGTCATCTTGCATTCTTTATGCGCTATGGTCTTCTGAGCCACTCTAGGTTGTCTCACGTCAAACTGAGCTGTTGGTAGAATCAATGTTTTTCAGTCTTTCCACAAAAACATCCTTTTCCTTCAGTTTGTGAGACGGGCCTGTCACAAAGTGACATGTTATGAAGGTATCAGCACAGGTTTTAGCGACCCTGGCTCTGCTGGGCCTTCCAGATCTGCTGGAGGAACAGGTCTTTGAGTAGGCGAAAGCTCCTCTGGGCAGCGGCTGGGTTCCTGGGTGCTGGGTTGGGGCTGAGGAGTGATTCCCTGCACGGAATTGGCACTAATGCAGAGAGTCTTGCCTCTCATCACTGTTAGCATAGGTGTCAGTCCTTCAAGCTCACCTCCTGGCACAGAAGCACCCCACAGCCTGCACATGTGTAAGAACACCATGAGTGCAGTCAGGGAGATGTATCTGAGATGCCCTTGGTCATAATGTTCAGTTGTGGAAGGAGATGGGTCAGGACGAGATCTATGGATGTGCATCTCTTTCTCCACAGGACCAACTCTTGTTCTCCAAGAAACAAATGGTGGTTGGTGTGTGCAGTCAACTAAATAGTGAAGTTTCTGTGGGATCCCAGCTAGTTGAAGATGTTCAAGAGGACTCACCGAGTTCCAAAGAAGGAACAAACCTCATTTCCTGACCACCAAGGGAATTTCAGCTCAGGGCTGAAGTGATAGCAGTGAGTGGTTTGGGGTAGGATGCAGGTGATAACGCTCACACCTCATTTGCAAGCCAAGCCACAGAGCCATGTGTCTGCAATAACCACCAGGTGTGCTGACTCATGGTGGGGGCTGGAAACCAGTCTTGTTCTATGGGCTCATGGCTGCTGCAAGACCTCAGCCCCACCTGGGCAGCCTCAGTGCTTCAGGGGGAGTTCAGCTGGGAGCAATGAGCTCGTTTGAGGAGGAAGGGGCTTTCCCAGCTCCTCCTGCTCTGGTTGTGACCAGTTTGCTTTGGGATGCTCTAGGCAGAGGAAGAACTGAGTTGCTGCTGTGAAATAGCTGGAGTGATAATAGGCTTATGTCATCCTTTATGGTTAAATCAGTTAATAGATTTGGATGCTGACAGTGCGAGCAGCCTCACCATGTAAAGAGGTACTTTTTTTGTTTTCTCTTTAGTTATGTACTTTCTTGAGGTATGATGATATAGAAGTGCATATGTCCTCTAGAGCAAGGGGAGGTGTTGTACTTATGTTGATGTAGGTGAGTTGCGGCTGTATTTGCATAGAGACTTGTATGATCACTTATTTGACAAATGTATTCATGGAAGCAGCGGTTCAGCTACTTTCTGGATTTTAAGAGTTGTATCAGTGACATTTAACTGTGTTCCTCACCCCTTTGGTTACAGCCAGGACTGGCAGTGAGTCAGGGATGACTTCTTTGTGCTCTAATGCATAAAGGTGTAGAGATGCACTTAGCTATGGTGGTGGGGAGAGCTGAGAGTTGAGGCTCAAAGCCCTAAAAGTGGGGATTCCAGTTGCTTTACCTCTTTGCAGTGTGTACAGCGCTGCTTTTTTACCAAGTTCCAGATCATTCCCCCTGTTTTGCATGTGTTGGGTCTCACATAATGCGTTTCCTAAGGAGAACGTTTGTTCATCAGGTCTTGGGGTTTGGTGTGGGGAGTTTCTCTTTGGAGTGTTGTTTCTTTGCTCCTGCTCTTGCTTTGCATTACCTCCCCGTGGTGGTTTGCTGTTAAGCAGGTGGATATGGATATCACAAAACTGTTTCTCTGCTCCTCAGCTGTGCTGTTAGATTTTGCCATGGTTGTTTTAGTGATACCTTAACAAATTTACAGACAAAGGCAGTGGGAGTGTCACTGTCACAGAAACGATGTGTTTAATAATCACTTGTAGAGGAAACAAAAGCAAATCCAGCGACAGCGCTGACAGTTCCCACCTTCGTTATTGCTGACAGACGGCACAAGGATAAGAGCAAGCTGGTTTACATCCACTGACACTAATATCCAACCAGTGGTGATGTCCCAAAGGAAATGTCACCAATTAGCATGAAAGCTGCTGCAGTTATCAACTTGGACAAGATTTGGCTATGGAAAGTACAAGGTTTTAAGATGAATCTATGATTCCTTGTCCCAAGTGCTTTCCTGTCCAAGCACATGTGGAGATTTGTCAGACAGCTCAAGTGAACTTCTTGGTAGGCTCCTGTGGTCTGATGAAGCCATTTATTCTGTGCCTGTCTTGCTTCCAGTGCTGGTAGCTTTGGGGAATGAGGTACCACAGTGTTATAGTGAAAACAAATAGGCTTGTGTGTATGTGTATATGAGGCAAGACATAATGGAATTGCATGGGAAAAGTCCTTAAAAACAAAGGTGGAAATGCGTGATGGAGAATAGCAGGGGAAGGATTTGGCTTCCTTCATTTTGCATAAACTGCTCAATACCCTGTGTTTAATCTGAAACTGGGCAGGAAAAAATGAGGGGGAGCTACCACACCATCTGTAACTGCTGCCACGACAATTTCTGCTGCATTAAAATCCTTTCCCTGAAGCTGTGCTTTAATAAGATTCCTAGTCAGAAGTCAACCTCTGCTTGGTAATTCATTCCAAACTCTCAGAATGCATTTATTAGTGTGGAAATGGCAGAAGTGAAGTGACCACTTTTGAAGTCCATATTCAAAATGAGCCACATCTAGTGTCACTCCGAGTTAAAACCAAGGGAAACGGAGTGCTCTAACATGCCGCGAGCGCTATCTCCTGCATTAGCAGGAGGCTGAATGAGCATTGTTTAAAATAACATTTTATTAGGTTTCCTTTAAAGTGGATACTCAGTGTGATAGATTACAGTTTTTATCTCGGATAAAGTAACTGAAATGAGAAGTGGTCCATTATAAAGGAATTTTTGGGAAGACAGGGATACGCTTTATCATGTTACAGCTTTTGCGTCACATTAAATACTGCTTATGTGCTTTCCTGAAATCCAGACCTCTTGCTTGGCATTTCTTTTCGGACCATACAAAAGCTTATGATTCCCAGCCTCTTACATAGTGAATATATTAATGAGCTTCTGCATATTTTATTGCTCTGTATTATTCTAAAAGCCATTAATCTGTTTTTCTTGGTTATCGGTTATGGCAAAAACATTATCGTTTTCCCCTAAATTTCACTGCTGCTAAGCAATTTTAGGACTTCAAGAACAAATTTCTTTAGCTACTTGTTGGAGTCATTAAGCTTGAGTCTTTTCCTCCTCTTTTTCCTGTTGAAAACTGTATCCAGCCAAAGACCCAGTGTGTTTTCATCTGAATACAGGAGGATAAATTCTGCTTTGGGGTACTTGCTTGTTCTTTCATTCAAGTACGTTAGACTTGTGGATGAATCTCAGGCCCTAATTATGTTTCTAATAATAGAAGCTTCTTGCTATAAATACAGAACTCATTGAAATGATGCCTGTATATTTAGGCTGCGGACGTGACTTCTGCATATTCATTAACCTCCCGGTTCTCCACTTGAGATATGGAAATGTTTGATGATTAGTGGAGGGCCTGCTCAGAGGACACAAGGAGAAGGAGTATTTGTCATCTGTCTCAAGGGAGTAAAGCCAAACTAACATCATGAGAGCAAGCGGCAGTGGCGTCAAGCTGATCCTGTGTCCTCCCCCATGGACTAGTATGGGGTGGAGCAGACCCTGCTGTAACTTCATTCTGAAGACTTCTAAAACTGGGGCCACCTCTTAAAGTCCCGCATGGTGCTGAGTCAAGTAGAGCTTCTTGACTCATCTTTTATTTTCCTTAAATTGAACTGGTTTATTTGCTGAAGGGAGGAGGGAAACAGAAAATTAAGTTAGAATAGAAATTTATATCTGCTTGCTGTAAGTCATAGAAAGTTGTAATGGAAGGTGTCCCTATCCATGGCAGGGGTCTGGGACTAGGTCATCTTTCAGGTCCCTTCCAACCCAAACCATTCTAGGAGTCTATGAGTCTGAGTTACCTGGTTTCTAATTAGCTTTTGGGAAAACTTCAAGTTACACAGGGATCTGTGTGCTTCATAGGCATGTAGTAAGTACTTTTGTGCGTGTGCTGCAGCCTACTCTTAGTCGCAAGAACACGATTTTACTAAGGATCACCACTTGCACTAGTCTGAGCAGCAGTTCCCTTGTGAGTGGTAAAAATACAGATTACATACATTATGTACTGTATTTATGACAAGGCTCTCATAATGTTACTTACCTGTGTTTTCTTAATGGCTTTGGTTACAACCAGAACTAAAACTTTTTTAGTTACTACCAAACCAAAACTCTTTACTCTTATGTATTTTATTTGATGTCCAGAAGAGGACATCAGTGAGTAAATAAGACCTTTCTTACCCAACAAAATGGATAACCAAACCCGTCCTTTCCATGCTGCAGAAGGAAACGTGTTGACCACAGACCAGGTTAAAACAGGATTTAAGGGATGCACAGATCCTGTGATGCCCTAGCTCTGAGGGGCCCATGTCACCCATGGGGAGCAACTGTGCTTTCACTGTGATCACAAGGCTTAATGGTGTAGGTGTGAACAAATCACATGCATATGATATGGCAAACAAACTCTCCTTTTACCCTGGCAGTTATTGATTTATATTCCCAGAGTGACAGAAAGCATTTTTATGTTTACATCCAGCAACAAGTTGTTGCCACGGCAACGTGAGTGTTGGGTACCTTTCGCATCCCACCCTCATCCCAAAGTGAAACCCAGTAGGTTCTGAAACTCTTCACAGATTATTGCAGTCGTAAATAATGTAAATGTTACTTCTTGTCTCCTTTCCTGGGGGTGGTGGAATAATTCATGTTCCAGGGTAGTAAAGTATCAATCTACTGCATCTTCAGCTGTGAACTGGGCAAAGTCCAACATTCCCTACAAAAAAGAGCTGGAGAAGTTTCATTTTTGCTCTTTGACTCTTTGCCTTCTTCCCTCTTGCTTCAAGGGGGCAAAACAACCTCCACGGAAATCCAGCTTGCTCTCAATGCTTCCTCCAATTGCATACTGCTAAATAACTTTTAAAGCCTGCAGCCTGTTTCTACTACCCATGGAGGCAATAGCAGAGATTGCAAAGTCAAGCTCAGGGCACGTGTAACATCTCTTCTGTTTGCTGGGTGCAACTTCAATGCTTTACAGCCTTGCCAGGTGATTGTCCTTGTTTCATGGGGAATCTCCCCAAAGCCAGACATGAGGCTTCTGTCTTTAATGCTGATTTTCCAGGCCTTGGTCTCACAGCAGCTGTGGTTTATGCTGTGACTGAGAGCAGGTTGCTTTTTTTGGATATACAGACTACTGCTGCAGAGAACCCATACCCCAGTTGAAGCTTGGTCTGCTGCATGCTGACCTGCTGCCATCTCTGTTGCTGCAAGAATGTATGTTTGGACTTCAGAAATGATGCTTATATTCATAGAGTCACAGAATGGTTTGGGTCGGAAGGCACCTTAAAGCTCATCCAGTTCCAGCCTCCTGCCATGGACAGGGACACCTTCCACTAGAGGAGGCTGCTCCAAGCCACTGTGTCCAGCCTGGCCTTGAACACTGCCAGGGATGGGGCAGCCATGGAGTCTCTGGGCACCCTGTGCCACTTCCCCCTTGTCTTATCACTGGATTCTTCTAACGATGCTAAAATACTCATTTTCCTGGGCAAAGACAGGTATAGCTAAATGGCATACCTGAAGAACTAGATCCTGTGCTAGCACCTCTAAACTCAATTATGTGAACTTCTCCAACCAGCACTGGGGTGCATGTGGTTCTCCTTTAGATCCTCACAGCTAAGGTTTACTAACAGATGCTTTCTGCCTCAAAGAAGTGGTGCCACATCCCCAGAACCTGTTTTCTCCTGCTGTTCTGCCAGCTGCTGGTTGTTCAGGCAGGTTTGTGGAGTCTCTGTCCTTGGAGTTACTCCAAACCCAGCTAAACCCACCCTGAGCAACCTGCTCCGGGGGCCCCAGCCCTGAGCAGGGAGGATCCCCAACATCGCTGCCAGCCTTAGCAGTGCGAGGAAATAGACCCAAACCACTGGTGCCAGCACTGTATAGGTTGGCTTAAGGCAAATACTCACAACTTACACAGCTGGAGCAGCCCCCTGCCATCCTGGGGTGCCCCAGAAAGGCTGTTCTGCTCCCTGCCTGCCTTGCTGGAACGGGACAAACAAGAATCATGACTACTTCATCAGTGTGTCACAACCCTCAAGAAAATACCCACACTGCTGCACCTACTTGTAGTGTTGACTGATTGGAGTTACCTACCATTAGTGGATGAGCAGGTACTTAAAAAATCTGTTCTTCTTTATTTCCCTCCTCGCCATCTTGTGAGGTTTAAATATAATTAAAAGGAGATTGACTGGAAATCAAGTTTGGTTTATCTGTGGGTGACCCAGCAAACCACATCTTTTTAATTTCATGCACCAATGAGATGATACGTCATGCTTTGTACAGCACGACAGCTTGCTACATTGCATAACTCCGCATGCTGACGCAGCCAGGCATGCAAAATTACCCTGATCCTCAGACTTGGGGAACTCGAGGCAATGAGCGGCTTCCTCTGTATCTTGCATTGTTCAACAAGGCCTGTTGTTCCCCATCTTCCCTCGTATTCTATACAAAGGATGAGAATGGAGTGTTTTGACAGATGTGATTGGGTAATGGTTATAAAATGTGAATGACTCCAGTGGATTGGGGTTGGACCAACACAGTTTCCTGTGCTCAAAATCACGGGCATCTCTTTAGCCGTTAGCTTAGCTTGGGAATGACACTGGCTTATGGTGCTTCCTGCATGGACTGTGCTTTTCTTTAGCAGAGTCTCTAGCTCCCACATCTCCTTGCATTGCATTTACCAGCTCTTAGGACTATTCTTGTGAGGCAGAGAGGTTGTGAGTTCAACAAACCTCATGAATTTGCCTTTCTACATTTCCACACCACACAGCTCCATAAGCACCTGGCAACCATCTGGTTCCTTTGGAGTGACATGGAGAGGGATGTTGCTGCACTTCTACTCTTCTGCATGGCTCTTGGGTTATCTCCTCTGCTTCCATCCCAGGGAAAGGAATAGGAATATTGCTCAGCAGGCACAGGGCTGCTCTGTGGGACCCTCTGCAGCCACCTCTTAAAGCCACCAGCAGCATGTTCTCGGTCTTGCTGTGTCCCAAGGGGTGTATAACTGTGAACTGCAGGGAGAATAAAAGGCTGATGCTGGGCATAGATGGATATCTCTGGAGTCAAAGACCATGGTTTGCCACACATAAGCATCCAGTGCTTTTCCTGGGGCAAAATGTTTGCTTCATATCTGACATCTGTCAGAGGCTCCTTGTGTGTAATGGGGATTCTTCAGGCATCTCTCACATGGCTACAACAATGGGAAGCCCTGAGAAACTATTCCTGATGACCACACTTCAAAGTATGGTCAATGGGAAGCATTTTCTGTGTGACCTTTCCTGTCTGCTTGTGCTCATGAATTACCACAGCACCTGGGAGTAGCTCAGGGAAGTCTCTGGCCACAGAAAGAGGTGGCGTGTGCTTATCTGAACAGTGAAAATCAAACCAAAATGGTGCTTAGCGGCCTATTAAGAATCAGACTTGCTGTTGGGATTATTGCAATGGCTGGGATAGATTTTGGTAACGGTGACAGTGACGTAGCTATTTAGCTGCAAATCAGAGTAGCCAGAATGTGGGTTTGGATGTCGCTGGGTGATGACCAAATGTTGTTGTTCTGGTTGGAAGAAGTCCCTTTGGAACAGGAGCTGCTGTCTGCTTGTGTGGTACCCAGTGTGCTGGTGCTGAGCTCCTCCAGCTCTATTTTCATGAATGCTAAAAGAAGGGAGGCTGAACTGCCTGAAACCTATTTCTCACCTTAATCCCTGTATCAGCAAATGGGCTCGAGTAAAATAATGGGAATTACCATGTCTCAGAGAGGTAGGAGGGGACCATGACAGTTTGGAGTCCTTAGATACTGTTCTTGCTCGAGTTGCTTTGCATTTCCTCAAAGAGTACAGTGCCCTCTGGCACAATATACATCCACGCTGCAGCGCAAAGTGCTGAAACTTCACATCTTAATTCTATGTGAGTGGTTTTCTCTTGAGGCTCTGGTGCCTGTGTGGAGAAGGAGCCCGAGAGCAGCACGGAGAAGGTTACACATTATGCAGGGAGATGTTGATGGCGTATTAAAACATATCCTCACTAATGTCACTTTTGTTTGGTACAACGGTATTTGAAGTACAACCACTTTGAGGTTCAGTGAAGAAAAGCCTGTTTATTTGGAGCTGATGGAGATACTTGAATGGAGGATAACTGGGATATAGGGCTCTGGGATAAATTACTCCACTTGTATTTTCTTTCCCTTTTAATCGGGAATGCACATAAGCCACACAGCAATATTATCATCACTTTGCACTTTCCTTAGGAAGTATCTTAATATTCTCTAATCCTCTTTGCTGCAGAATGGGAACTGAACTAAAATGGAATTACATTTTAATGTAATTCCTCATGAAACAAAAGGGGACCGTGTTCAGAAGCTGGCTAGATATATGGCACATAGGAACTAGACAAGCTGTGTAACATCATGACCGGTTTCTATGGCAACAAAAATGTCAGCTATCCTTTTGGCTGATTCTATTAATCTGTGGTAGAAGCACTGATACTGACACATTTGGAATTTATTTAAACAAGAAGGTGAAAAGATAACCTCAGCGCAGCTTATAAACAAGGGTGAAGTTAAGCCACTAACGTAATGCTATCTGACATGTATATAACAGTGTAACAGGCAAGTGAGACATATCCAAGGCAGCCACTCGGATTTTTGTCAGGGAAGTGATTAAGCCATGTATTGAGAGAAGTTACCCACTATTGTTTGGGTTTGGACAAAATTCCACCTTGCCTGCAGGGTTGCCTTGCCCAAAAATGCTGCCCCGTGTTCACCTGTGTGCGATGGAATCAGTGGCCGCGTAGCAGTAAAACCACTAAGCAGGGTGTTATCTGGGCACCTGGGACATCCTAAACTAGCTGGTTTGGGGGTCTTTCCCTCCTCCCCCAGCAGCTGTTGGCTTCTCTCCTATTGTGGCTGCCTGATGGAGAAAGCTGTAGTACTCGGTGATTAAAATGCATGGACTGGCCACTGGAATATAGGAAAAGCAAGGAAACAAACTACATTCTCCGTTTCCTGTATGTGGGTCAAATATTTTCCTAGGGATACTCAGAAATGATTGTGCTACGCTCTTTCCCTTTGGTACTTTATCCTTTATTCTCTTGTTATTGAAATAGCTAAATGTTTTCCTACTTCTCAATGTACCATGACAATACAAACTGTACGGCGATGTTGGAGCACAAAGTAACTATGGATGCAGATACTTGTCATTATGATAAAACAGCATCTTCTCATCTTTATCTTGGAATTACAGGCTCCTCAGGAAGATGCCAGTGTCTTGTTATGGAAAATGAATTTTCAGGAGTAGAAAGATATCTTTTAACTTATTCTTGAATTCTTCCTGTTTGCCAGAGGCATGGAGAAAAATTAGCTTCTTCCCAATTCTTTTGCTGGTTTTATTAAAATTCATAGTACAAAAAGTGCCATATAAAAGTGCTTGGTGTGTGACTGAGGGAAAGTAGAGCTGGGAAATGCAGAGCTGAATTTATTAGAAGATTATTAGCCGGCTGCTGTCTGGATTTTGTTTTGTTATTTAAAGAAAAGAGTAAGCCCTCAATATCTTTGTCCATTTCTTTTGAGGTTTGTAATGTACTGAAGAGGATTTAATGCAGTATTGATGTATTTCTGATGTTAAAAGAAGCTGAGTTGTCACAACTGTAGCCACAAAATAGCTCCTGGAAACAGCCTTCATATGAACTGTTGCACGACTGTTTGTTGCTGAACAAAATCGGGTTCCTACAACCTGCGGCCGTGCCTCTTGCATCCCTGTGACTGCTGGCTTTGTTAAGCGGATGTTGGTGCAAAATGGCACAAATGCAGTCTATTTTGAGCTTTTCTGGGGCTAAAAAGAGAAGTGGTGAATAATATCCGGTGTACGGCAAAGCTGGTTTCTCCTGGTTTCTAGTTGGAGCAGCAGTTACGTTAAAGACAAGTTTCTTATCAGCCTGCATATTTAATATCGTCAGTTCATGAAGTCCTGCCTCTAACTTCCATGGGAGTTTGCCAGTGTTTTAAACAGCTTCTCCTATCTTTGTAAAGTAGTAGCAGAGAAATGGAGGATGTCACTTGATATTAAAGAAAGTAAGCAGATGTCACCAAGACTGAACTTGAGGGCTTGAAATAGCATTGTTCTGTCCCTGTCTAGGGAGAGTGAGGATGGAGTGCTTCCTGAAAAACTCCCTTCCTAAATCCCAATCAGTTTGACTTCATCAAGAGCTTCTTCCAAAGATGATGGTGATGATTTTTGCATTTCTTTGCTTTCTATAGGATACTTAAACTATAGATGGGAAGGTTTCTCTGGTTCTGGTAGTAGTGGGAGTGCCTTGGGTTTCTTTCTTGGCATGCTTCTGTTGGAGGTGCTTTCTTTTATACCTCCTCATGAAAGACCCATCTGAAGGCAGGGCTCCTGCAGACTGGGCAATGTCCAACCCCCAGGAACCTCACTAGTCTAGATCACGGGAATGTTGTGTTTATCCTGAAAAGTAGAGGACAATGAACTTAAAACCTTTTCCTTGACTAAAATAAAGGACGCCTGTTCTTTATCCTGCATTGTTACAGCAAACCCCGGCTTTCTTCTGCAAAGAAGATGAAATCTCTTAAGATGGGAGAAGGCGAGGGAGTGGAAGTGCTTCTAATTGTTTTTCTTCCTAAGCAGGGCTGACATACCGTACGTAACAAAGATTACCAACTCTTAATTCGGGTGGAAAGTCACGCCAGATACTATTGTGAGAAGAATGCAGTCTTTCCTTCTGAAGCCACTGACTTGGAAAACTTGCACACACAAGAAGGCTGACCTTTTGAGGAGTCACAGACATTAACTTTTGATTAAGTACTGTATTTAATTTCACTGAGCGTCTAACCCTAGGGCAGGCTCTAGCTTAGTGTACTTTGAAGTCAAATGCCTGGCTGGTCCTATCATGATCAAAACATGCTTTGAGTCCTAGGTATTAACAAGGGAAATACCTCTGGTGCAAAAGCATCTAGATCTTGATTTAAGCCCTTCCTGTATGATTTCGAAGGTGTTATTTGGGATACCTCCTTTAGTGTTTTAAAAATAAGGACCCTCATGTATTCTTTTGTTGTCTTTTGTTCAATAACCCAAATTCTTAGCTGGCAGAAAAGACAATCTGTTTTGCCCGAGTTGCCATCCCTGTATGCCAAGGTTGGACTGGCTTTGTGTTAGCGCGCTTGGATTTCCTTGTCGGCCTTGCCTTCTGCCCTTCAAAGACGCAAACACTGGTTTTAGTGATTATGTTTAATGCATATTTATATAGATGTAGGTGTGTATATATTTAAAAATATTATTATAATATGTATATTATATATATACTAAGGTATATTTTAGGTACTGGGCATCGTGTTTAAAGTGCAGGCATTCCTTGTCAGTAACGTGGCAGTGGCTTGCCCGATACGTGTCTGGTGAGGCAGATGTTGCTAGAGGAACTCTGCAATAAAGCCTGCCAAAGGACTAGAAATCATGTTGCTGGGTCTTGGCAGCTTCGATGTGTGTCAGAAGCAGGGTCTCCAGTCTGTGTCTGCCTCTTCATAGCACAAGGACCAATGTTTTCAGGGTCACATCAGAGCAGGCTAGGCCAGACATGAAAGGCGGTCCGAGGTGGTGTGGGCTAGCAGGGCGCTGGCCTGATGTTCATTAGCATGCTTCATAGCTGATTAAGTGCCTTATTTGATAGTTGTAAAAATGGATGGACGCATGACTTAGTGTGTAATTTCACCTCTAAAGGATACAACTGGGATCACTTAAGTTGAAGGGCCTCCTTATGCTGATAACTAATGTTGGTTCTTCATCTGCTTTAAAATCATGGCAAAATAGTAGATTCTTCTAGAAAGGTGACACAAGATGAATTCTGTGTTCTCTATTCCTTGTACCTTGCAGCTTTTCCTTCCCTTTCCCAAATCTACCTGGCCTTAAATATCAACTTGAAGTAAGTTTTTGGTATGTCAGGCTAGAGACCTCTACCCCCTGGGACTCTCCTTTGATTGCTGTTGTCCTAAGCTCATGGTGACAGTGTTTACAAGGGCTTGGGTTATTGTAATATAAGAAGCTAATGCTTGTTGATAGAGTTGCCCTTGTGTAGGCTCTCAGACCAGCTCTGTTCTATAGGGAGAAATGTATTTGCTTGAGGGGTTCATACAAGTGTTTGGCTTAACTGTGAGGGGATGGATGTGCATGGTTGCTTCATGTGACTCAGCCAACAAGGAGTTGAATTGCAGTTACATGATGGCTTGCAGCAGTCTACTGCTTCCTTGGAGGAAGAAAATCTGTTTATTCCTTGTTGCCAGGAAGGTCTGCTCAGCCTTTGGTTGTAACACAGGGAAACCCATTAGATTCAGAGCTGCTACCTGTTCGCTCCAAGATACACTCCCCATTGAATTTCCTTCTGCCAAAGAAAAGCAAGTCAGCCAAGACCAGGTATCATTTCTCCAGAGCTCCTGATCTTTCATTGCTGCATGAGGGGAATCATTTAACAATCACAAAACCCACCTCAGGTGTTGAAGTCCCCTTTGGCAGTCAGTATATTCCTGGGATGGATAAATGACCCTCTGGGCTGTGTCATGGTAGGAGATTCACCCTGGTCCATGTGTGAATTGAAGACTTACCTTTGTGTGATACTTAAAGGAAATGGAGAAGTGAGAGGCTACTGCTTTTTATTGGGCTGGACATGTGCTGAATTCACACTGGACATGTCCTGTGTTAAATCGGGCAGGACTGGAACTACTGGAGATGCGGTGAAGTCAATGCAGATGCGCTGATTCACTCTTCTCTACGTGCGGCATTAACGCCAGTCCTTGTTACCAGACTCAACCCATCGAAGACGACACAAGCCTGTGATGCTGAACGTTTTTAGGCAATTGCTGTTTTTGTCAAAACTGTCTGTAGCTTTTCTTCTCCACTGCAATATGGTAAGTAATGAGCTATTGGAGTAATGTCTGTTTGAAACATCCGTAGCCATATGGTAATATGGGAGGCGAGGATAAAACAGGGATCAGTCACAAGTGTTTACTTTGAAACATAGATAAAAAGGCAAGTTTTGAGCTGTGGCTCGGTGACGTGTTGGATCAGGTACTGGAAACAGTAGGTTTTAATTACTTTTGTGTTTAGTGAACTTTAAAATCCCAAGCACTTAAATCCCTTAGGTATTAGTCCTCCTGATTGCTCTTTTCAAATCTGCACTGTGAAACAACAGGATGAACGGTGGTTGTCTTTGAGTGAAGCCACAGCCAGCTAATCCACAGGTTTATTAAATCTTATTTTGAGCATCAGGATGAGCTCTGTGTTGTTAAAATGGGGAAAACCTTGCTTAGGAAGGTTGGTGAAGCTGCCTGGCTGCACTTGCAAGGTAACTTCAGAGGTTTTGGGGTTGTTTTAAGCAAGTGCTTGCCTGAATAGTTTAATAGTGAGGAACTCGGGCTCCTTCTTGGCGTGAGCCACAGCTGTAGGAAGCCGAGTCCTCTGGGGAAGTAGATGGGCTGTTTTGGTAACTAAAGTGTGTTTGGAAGTGGCAAGTCATAAAAACATCCCTCTAGAGATGAATCCTCATTTGGGATCAGGGAATTTGCACTGATTATCTTTCCTTTGCTGAGCTTTACACCTGTGCTGTTGGCTTCCTTCTTCCTCCTGGAGCCCCAGACCTCAGCTGCCTGCTCCATCCCGGGGTTCCCATGTTGGAAACCTTTGGGGAGCGAGGGAAAAGAAGCCTTTGCACACCCATCAGTGAGGTGTTTGGAATCAAGTGGTATAAAGAAAATGTTTTGGTTCAACAAAAGAAAATGTCCCGTGGCCCACATGTATGTCATGGTTAAAGTACGTCTGCGGATTAATTAGATCAATGATCCTACTGGGGAGGAGGAAGGTGAACATGTAGGTGAAGAGAGAAATTTACTGCACCAATATGTTCCTGCAGTTTCCTCCAGGAATACGTTATTGACTGCTGATCACCTAAAGGATGCTTATTTGTTGTTAATAGGAGATTTTGTGAAGTGGTTTGATCAGTCTGGAGAAAAGAAGGCGGCTCCAAAAAGATCTTGGAGCAGCTTCCAGTGCCTAAAGGGGCCAACAGGAAGTCTGTAAAGGGGTGTTTTACAAGGAAATGTAGGCATAGGACAAGGGAGAATGGCTTTAAAGTGACAGAAGGGAGATTGAGATTAGATATTAGGAAGATTTTTTTCTCTGTGAGGGTGCTGAGGCGCTGGCACAGGGTGCCTAGAGAAGCTGTGGCTGCCCCATCCCTGGCAGTGTTCAAGGACAGGTTGGAGCAAGCTGCTCTAGTGGAAGGTGTCCCTGCCCATGGCAGAGGTTGGAGCTGGATGAGCTTTAAGGTGCCTTCCAAACCAGTCTGGGATTTTCTTTGCAAAGCAAAGCACAGGGCAGGGAAGGGGGAAATCACAGATCTCAAACTTTTCTAATACCCTATGGGCTTTTGATTAGAGAGCGCTCTGTATGCCAATTGAATGTTGTCTTTTGATAAAATCTTGGGGTTATGTCTGGTCAGCATTAATGATAAGTGACAAAGATGCATTTCAGAAACTGTTCCATCAGATGGGAATTATATCCTGTAAATGGAAGCCCAGATCATAATATTTCATCCCTGTGTTGATTTATCCCAGTCTCAGACTATTTATATCAGTTTGCAACTGGAAAACGTCATCTGTGATCTTCTAATTGAACATGTACAATACAGGCATTATACACAGTATAATGTATATGTATATAAAAGATGGAGGCTTCTTGAAACGTATATAAATGGATTCTAAAATTGGGTTTGAGATGAAATTGCTTCATAAAGGAAGCATATTGCATATATGCCTATATGTACAACATGTACATATGTTTTTATAAACTTTATAACCATGTTTAATGTGTGTGCTTTAAACTTCTAGAACCATATTGCCTAGAGAAGTGTGCTCTTAATTGTTCACAAGATAAGTGTTCATAATTGCCATGATTTTTGAGCACAATTATTGTAAGTAGCTGTGCATCAAAATGAGTGTTTAGAAGAGAAATGGTCCTTTTCTGTGGAAGAATCATCATTTATTTACACACACACGCACATATTATTTAAACATACAAATATATATGTGTATATATATGTAGATGTGTGTGTATGTCTATATACATATATGTATAGTGTGTATAGATAGGTATAGTGTGTGTATAGATAGGTATAGTGTGTGTATAGATAGGTATAGTGTGTATAGGATATATAGTATATATTTTAGTGTGAGGTGTCCCTGCCCATGGCAGGGGGTTGGAACTTGATGATCTTAAGGTCCTTTCCAACCCTAACTATTCTATGATTATATATATATATATATTTATATATATATATATATATATTTATATATATCTATATAAAAATATACACAAAATCCCAGGGAAGAGGCTTTGTTCTCGCAGCACTCAGGTAACGTCACTGAAATAAAATGGGAACAAACCCAGCATCTACCCATCAGTTTCGGTGCTACACGCAAATCTCTTCACAGCTATTTGCACTTGAAATGTTTCATTTGCCAACTCCACTGTGGCATTTGCAAATGCAGATTAGTTATGGGAGCACTGTTGGCTGCTGCTTCCTCCTTTCAGATGTGGCTGGGACTGGACACTTCCTGCCCAGACTTGCAGGCAGCGAACATATGGTGTGGTGGAGAGTTTATGGAATAACTTGCTGGGAGTACTTCAAGTGTTCCAGAAATCTCCTAGGCAAAAATGCACCGTTTTGAGCATAACTTTGGCATTTCGGATGAATGCTAAGATATTCCTTTTGCTCACTTGTATTGTTGTGTTTCACAACGACAGTGCAGACAGATAGATTGTGGGTTAAATTAATAGATATAAATCTGTGCCTTGGTCTGCATTACAAGAAAAATCACTTTATCTTAACAAGTGAATTCCACAGCATCCGTAACTAGCAACAGTGGAATTCTCTCTCTGAGATTTATGATTTCTCACTTCACACTGTACAGCACTTCTGTTTTACCAAACGTATTCAGTGCCTGCCATCACTTGAGAACTGCCTAATTGTGTCTTGTACTTCTGAACTGTGGGAAGTGTTCTGAGCATCATTTTTTCATACAGTTTAGCTTTTCATAGCCCACAGCACATGAATGTAGAACAGCAATTTCTTAGTTTTGTATTTACTCCAAGGTGTGTTTTTTTTATAAGCACTTTGGTGCACAGGGTCAGGATTCAGCTGCAGTCACTGCAGCAAAAGGAGTTTGATTTTAGCTGCCTGGCAGTATGTATTTGTTTATACCAGCTAATCTCAATGAGGATCTGCCTGAGTGTGATATTTAATACCCTGAAATGTGATGCAGATTAATGCATGATAGAATAACTCGCCATTGGAACAGGGTGCCCAGAGAAGCTGTGGCTGCCCCATCCCTGGCAGTGTTCAGGGCCAGGTTGGACATGGGCTTGGAGCAAGCAGCTCTAGTGGAAGGTGTCCCTGCCTGTGGCAGGTGTTTGGAAGTGGATGAGCTTTAAGATCCCTTCCAACCCAAGCCATCACATGATTTTTATTCTTCATATGGCTGCCGCTTGTATGTTTACGTCCTTCACATGGCTCATCTCAGTGCTGCAGGTGCAGTTCTTGTGGTTAGATGGTGGTGCCTTTGCTAACATCAGGTTTGTTGGCTCACCTGTGATGGGGCCTGCCTGGAGAACTGACAGCAGGCTGCCTGGCTGTGGAGCTAAGTAACTGTTCTTGGAAGATGGAGGGGCTCAGAAAGTACCTGGATGAATATATATGGATGGAAACACAACCTGAGGTTTCTCGTCCTTCTTCTTTCTCATCTTATTTGGTAGTGGTGAAGAAGAGGCACCCAGTTCAGAATTAATCATAGTAACTCAATGTGCCTTTCAAACAATCCAGTTTCCCACTATGACTGTCCAGCCTCATGGACTGAGAAGTGCCAGAATGGTGGAGCTTAGGCTTTGCTCTTTGCAGATCAGAAAGGAAAAACATGGTTATGGTTTGGGAACTCCTTTTGGCACCACATCTGTTTCTCCAGAGGTCCTGGGCCCTCCTGCTCTCTTGGCAGCTGCAACACCCGGATGCCAAACTGAACAACAGCATTGGTATTTTCTGGTGGCTGCCTCATTCATGTGATTTTCATGTGATCTGACTACTTGTCTCATAATGCTGCTGGGGCTGGGCCAGGATCATGCCTCTGGTAGCAGTTCTCTGGCTGACCGGTGGCTTGTTTGATCAGCCCACAGTTGGTTCCTATTCAATATTTGCAGACAAATGCATAGCATGAGGCAGAAATTAACTTCAGGGGGCTCAAAGGTTGTTTCTCAGGTTGAAGTCAAGAGCCACCTTTGTCCTTTTCGCTGGGTAACTTGTGCCTGTAGCTCAGGTGAACTGACCAAGAGCGTTGCCTTTATAACTAAAGGATGTTCTATGAAAGGGGGACTATTTCTCATTTCGGATCAGAAATAGTCTCTGTTTCAGAAAGACTCTCACCTTCTTTTTCCCAAGCCATGCCTTCCTACTAGCTTAAAAAGAAAGGGTCGAGCCACTTGCCTGCAGCAAAAGACATTTTCAGTACCTGTGTTTAGCTACCACAGTAAAACCCAGTTCTGGGTCTCCATTACTCTTTTACCATGGGTTTTCAAGGCTCAAAAGAGCGGTGGAGTCCTGAGCATTTTCCCTTGCCAAACTTGGCACCATGCTGTTATGGGGAGTCTTGTTTCTACGCTCCTCACTCTTTTCTTGTGCCATCAGGGAAATGATGGTGCCCAGCTCCAGGCTGTGGTACCTGCCCAGGTTCTTCTCACTATGCATCTTGCCATGCTCCAGGTCCCTCTGTGGACCTAGCTCTAGACCAAGTAAATTATTGATATTTCTAAATTAGGCCCTTCTAGTCCCAAAAGAAAACATCATCCCACTTTGCATTTCTTTTTCAATGTTTGCATCCCAAGCTAAGTAAGGAGGAAAATTAGGACCTATTCAGTGCTGTAAATACAGCAGATTATTATCCTAATGTGTTATCCTGCAGTAACAAGCTAAATAATTCAGCAGGCTTTTAGGTCTCTGTTCAAAGTGATGAGCTAAAATAAAAACTGTTGATTAAGGTGAGTGCATACCTCAGTGTAGATGGATATTGCGGTTTTGTTTGGTTCAGCTTTTTCTGGCTAGAGGAGGTCTCTACATATACAGCTGTTCTTGTAAAGCTTCTCATAGGCCTCGTTCCTTTGCTTCTTACTGTCTGGTGTGATCACTTTAAACCCCCATTGCAAAACCAGGTTTTTCCATCACAAGCTTGCGCATTCATAGGGGTTTATTTTAAATCCTACCTCACTGCTGGAGATCAAGCATCACATAAAGAAAGCCTGGCTGCAGAACTATGATAAAGCAGCAGCATCAGCTCCTTTTGTTTTCTTTTAAGTATTTAATAACTGAGCATGAAATGTTTTTGTTTTACTTTGCCTCTTCTGTACCCCCTGTGAAAGATCCCAGGGTTTCTAGAAAATTGATTATTATCACACTTGCATATTGCATCTGTATTTAACAGGCTCCTTCTCCCCATGCAGAGAACTTGTCAAAGGGGAGATAGCTTTATGAGGGGTCATACATATTTGGTCACTTCTTTTTGTACTTGCATGATAAATGTGAGTGTGCCCTCCTGGCATGGAGAGCCTCCAGAGCCATGAAGGTGGCTGTGCTGCCTTTGTGGTGCGCTGCTGTAGGATGTTAGTGGAGCCTTGGCAGAGAAAGGGAACCCTTTCCCATGATTTTGGATAGCTTTGTCATAAATAGCTAACATCCTGGGATGATGCCATTAGCAAACCGATTTGCAGGGATAAAACTGAATCTAGTGACCTGTGTTTTTACTATTCAGACAAGTTACCCTGTGTAATCGAGGTGTTTGCTTCCTGTGCACCAAGATACTTATTCCAAGAAGTTCTAAGTGGGTAAAATCCAGATGTAGTTGTTATTTCATTTTGTATATGGAAATCCCTGCTTATAGCAAGAGCTAATGATTTGAGCTGTGTATGCACCAGCCACACCTTTCCACAACCAACCCCTTAAATTCTCAAGGTAAAGCTTATGTACTAAAGGAAAATGAAACCCCTTGATTTTGAACGGTTCTTTAGCCAATGCAGTGAATCCATGGAGGAGGATGACACATAGGTGAAGGTAGCTGATGGTCTGCTTAAAGCACCGAGGTGAGGAACACAATAAATGCTTCTTTAGGAAGCTTATTTTTCCATAATTTCTGATACATGGATGGAAAAACACTCTTCCTACTGCAGCAAGCTGTCATTGCTTCTATAATTAGCCTAATGTTAACAATGCGATAGGAGTTCACCTTAATTTCAAAGGCAAAGTTGTGTTATAGAGGCTCAGATCCCAGAAAATTGATACAAGAATCTTTAGTCTTGATATCGAGTATTTAGATAAATAGACATTCTGGGTAAACTTTTATGGTGTTTGCCTAAATTAGAAAGCAAGTAGTTTGTCTTAAATACATGTGTATATATATATACACATATATTGAAATGTTAGGGAAGCCCCACACATGGTCACTTAAATCTTTTTATATAGCTGTAAATGTTTGCGGTATAAAATGGTCCGATTTTGATCTGAGTTTTCATTGTGGAGGCTCTATCTATGGAGATGTTTCTGACTTGCACCATGTCAATCATGTTCAGAAGCTGACTGCCTTTTCCTTCTCTGTCAGCACAGATACAGAAAAGCTGTTACAAAATGATCCCTTTAATCCTGTGCCATTTTTATGTGCCGATTAGAATCGGGGGTAATTTCAGCCTGTGTTGAAGGAGTTAATCTTCCTGATGGAGATGTGAAAAGTAGGAGCCACTTTAAATCTCAATGCCGCATGCTGCCTTAGGGATCACACTGTGCTAAAACCCAAGATAAAAAGGCCTGACAAAGATTATTGACGGTTTACCTTTTAATGAGCAGCTTGGATTGATTTTTATTTCCCTCTGGGGCTGCTTGCTTTGCCCTGTTTCCACCCATGATGTCATGCTTAACAAAAACAACAACAACAACAACAAAATTAAGGCTTCATATCGGAATAATTGCAGAAGAAATAAAGAAGAGCTGTGGCGTTAAAGGGAAACCTGTGCCAAATCCCATTGAGCCTCCTAGGAAAAGCCAGAGCGCTTAGTCAATGGGTTGGTGTTTCTCTCATTGGAGGAAATGAGCCTTCTACCAAACAGCACCTCATTTCTTCATTTATATTATCTAATGTCAATAATAGATCACTCTGCAAATCAACAGAAAAACAAGTCGAAGGAGAAAACGGCTTCAAATGTATTTAATGCTACTGTGAAGCAATGGTTTTAATTTCTTATGCCAAGCCCCCATCCCTCTCAATGCAACGCTGAGCAAACCGCCTCTGGCTACGTTCCCCTCATTTCGTGCAAATCCTTCAGCTTCAAAAGAGGGCAGCTCTGCTGCCACAAAGCTATCATCCCGAAAGCTCTTAAGCTCTGACATCACCTATTCTGTTTGTGTCCTTGCGTGTAGACCTTGCCAGAAAATAGAGATTCCTTTTTGACACGGAAGCAAACTTCCCTTTCTGCATCAAGATGCAACAGTATTTAATAAGAGAACCCCATGGAAAACCACACAAAAACCCCAACAATAAAACAAATACACGGGAAGGAAAAGGCTGGTTTGTTTTTCTTTTTTTTCCCAGGCATGGCTTTCCAAAACAAAAACCCTGTTTTCGAAGAACAGGATGGAGCAGAGCCTTCCAGGCAGGCAGATGGGAAGCCGGCGGCACAGAGTGATGTGCAAAGTGGAAACTTTCCCATGGAAATATCCCATTTTTCTGAGGGCAGGAGAGGAACGTACCCTCTGTGTTGGGTTAGGAGATGGCTGCAACCTTCTGGGCAGGGTTGGACATCTTGTCTGTGATCCATAAGTGGCTTTTGGAGCCAGATGGGTTGAAGTGTGAAGGGTCACAATGCATGTGTGTGGCCACTTGGAGGCTTTAGGGGCTGGGAAAATGCAAATCCAAGCCAGCTGGGGAGAACTGAAGGAGCCCATTGATCCATAGATGTCCCTCAGAGTTATGCTGTGGGGAGGTGTAATTGGAATTGTGGTGCTTAAGAGCACTTGAAGAGTGGTACTTGTGTGAGGCTGTGCAGAGGTGGATGCTGTAGAGCATCATTCCTTTATGCACTTGGCGTATTGCAGTAGAGGTGCTGTTGGGTGGAGGATGGAGAGGGTGAAAGCAAGCATGGAAAGGCAGCTGCCAGTTAAATCACTTGAACTATCACCAAATTCCTCTTCTCAAAGCGTTTGGTTCTTTGTTGTATGTCTGTTTTCTTTAAAAGAAGAGCATGTTGAATAAGTGTGGGCTATTCTCAGCAGTGTTTAATTTCAGTACTTTAAAACACATTCTTACCTATCAAATTGGCAGGCTTGAGGAACAGTTATTCTGCTGCAGCTTCAAATCGCCGCGTCAAAAATTGATCTGGGCTTAGGTATGTCTTTGCGTGTC
Source organism: Pezoporus wallicus (assembly GCF_028554395.1). Taxonomy (NCBI): domain Eukaryota; kingdom Metazoa; phylum Chordata; class Aves; order Psittaciformes; family Psittacidae; genus Pezoporus; species Pezoporus wallicus. The sequence goes on along the minus strand of NW_026638088.1, from coordinate 1,051,398 downwards.
CGTGCTTATTAGCTTCATGTTGTGATTAACTTAATGGGCTATGGAATTTTACATGGCCTCTATGCAAATGCAACTGAAAAACCAATTATTGCAAAGTGAAAAATGAACTCTAGGAGACAGTCATTAGACTATTAGAATCCCCGGTTCCTTTGGAAGCTGTATTTGGGCAATACGTGGTTTTAATACAGAATTCCAACCCCGGAAAAAGCAATTGGCAGTTACATTCTTTCAGGCAGCATGAAAACATTTTGACAGGCCTGCCTGCATGGGCTACTGAGACCCACTGGGCTCTACGAGTTGGAAAATTAGTCACGGCTTCAGTAAAACCTTGTAGTCCACTTAGTACCCTATTTTCAAGGTCCTTACATGTACAAGCATCTGTGAATTTAGCTTGAGTGGCTGGCGAGTGTAATCCTTATTAGCTGGGCTGGATCCAGCAGCAGAGATGCTTCCCTGGCTGCTTCCTTGCAGGACTGTGTTCCAGTGAATGTTTCACGTGGATAGATGGTGATGAATAACCTCCTCTAAAGCCTGAGTAGGTAATTTTTGTGCCCAAGACCACAGGACAGGCTGTGGCAGCATCTACTGAGACAGCAAGTACATTAATATTGTTGTGTTATGGGGTTGTGGCCTGGATGGCACGGTTAATGTTAACTGGAAGATGATGCTGATGATTTTCCCCCGTTTATAATAGCTCTGTTCTTAAAAATATGTTTCTATTAATCTGCTAAAGCTGCTGCAGGTGGCATCACCATCAGCTTTGTGGCATTTAGAAGCCAGTGGCCCCCAGCTTTGGTTTAAAACCTCTTCAAAATGAAGCTGTTGAGGGGCATAGTTTGCATATTGAGCTGCGGTGAACACATTTGATGTCCCAAGCTTACAGCATCTTACTGCTCTCACAAAGAACACAAGCATTTGGTGAGCTGTACTCTCAGACTGGAGCTCATGTGAGTGTTTGTAGGGAATGGAGCTCAACGTGAAGTCAAAAACTGATGCAAGCCCTCTGTGGGGTTGGGGAGAGAATATTGCCAGTCCTAGAATGTGTATGGACCAGCTCTGTTGTACCAACTTTCTAAGCAGTGAGCTATAACTAGTATTGGGCATGCTGAGACACACTTTGGACCCTTTACCCTCCCTTATCTTCCATTCCCATCACAAGTTTTGTCTGCTTTTTGCCTCCTGCAATTTCTACCTTCCCTCCGCACCAGGTTTTGTTCATGCAGATTCCTCCTCATGGGCAAGCTCCTTGTCCTTGGTGTGAGGGAGGTGTGTTATATCCCGCCCTGCATCTCATGCTTCGTATCAGCAGCTCCTGGTCGCAGGACTGGTGACTGTCAGTGTATGCCATGGGCCACGAGTGTCTGTTTAATGCGCAGGCATCCGCTGCCCTGTGCTCTGGGGAGCACAGGGCCTGATTTGGTTCTTTGTTCAGCTCACTTCATCTGCTGTAAAACACTGTCATAACAGGGTGACAGGCTGGAAGACCTTGTGTAGGAATGAGTCACCCCGGGCTCCACGGGGAGTTGTGCAAACAGATTAGGGGCAGCATCTGACCTTTCATTTTCGGTAGTGCCTAGACACAATTGGATGAGGAGGTGAGAGGGTATCCAAAGAATACTAGCTGTAATTTAATCAGTTGGCATTTAGATGTGCGGTGATGAGTGTCTGTAAGTGCTTTGGATGGATGAATAGAAGGTACAACCAGAAGGAAGAGAATTAAGGATGTGTAAATTCTATAGACTAAAGTTTGGAAGACCATATTAAAGAGTAGATGAACAGGAGTGAGACGTGATGCTTTATGTCCAGTAATTATTTTGTTCTCTCTTATAACATGTTGAACATGTTATGTGTTTATTGGCTTAAAGCCATTTAAAATGCCTTCTATACAAATGAAGAAGGAAGCATAAGAATAATCAAAGTACAGAAAAAGAACTGTGTAAACAGTAAAACACAATGGTAAGGAAGATTATGGAGCAAAAAGGAGTAAATATCGTGCAGAAAGCAGATGCGGACACTGAAGGGAAGGTGCAAAAGACAGATGTAAATAATGAGGCATTTTGTCAAATCCTAAATGTAAAATGTCAGGGCTTCAGGAACCTGTAAAGGTTATTTACTAACTGAGGCCAGAGAGAAATACTGTTTGACTACATTGATGCAGCACAGACATGTGCATGTATGCTTTGCTGAATAGGACTGGTTTGATTACTCGGTGCCTAAATGAAAACTAGTAATTCTTTGTCTCTCTGTTGCCAGGGAAATGGGAGATAAATGACATAAGAAATTGATGTATATTTCTGAGCTTTTAAAACAAAGCAGGAATTGAAGGGAGGGGGGAAATCACACCAGAAATTACAGTCCTCAGGTACTTATATCTATATTGGAAAACTTGAGAGAGAATTGGAACAGAAAAGACTTGGGATTGAGAAAAAACTGTAGAATTGCATTGCTTTAGGTGTGGGAAGGCACTGGTAAATCTTTCAAAGACCCTTAGGGAATACATTCATAAACAGGATCTAGAAAAATGTGTGTTTAAATCTGACTTTGGAATGGGAGAGTCGAAGAAGCTCTGTAAGAGCCTGAGCAAAATAGAACATGAAAACCTCTTTTAAATCAGGAGAACTAGTAGTATTCATTCAGAATTACATCATCACATGTAGTATCTAATGAACTCCTTTCAGGAACTTGTGTCAGTAGCTAAAAGAGAGTAAAAATATATTAGGAGTTGGGTAAAGCTGTTTTTAGCCCACACAGCATTCGAAGGCTCGTCTTCTGGTAGCTGAGAAGGGCAGGTGTCTTTAGCTCCTACTTCAGAAGCTAGGATTTCACTAGAAGACCTGAAACAATTTGGGGTTATCAGCATAGAAACAACAGAAGGAACTGGCAATGCTTCGTATGCTAATAACTTGGAAAGGGGAATTTGCAGCAGGATAAGGAAAAATATCTACAGTGATACAGAACTGGGAAACAAAGAGTTAGAGGAGGCAAGCAACCTATAATACTTCTGAACACATCACATAGATTAAGGGCATTGGCAGATAAGCAGGCTGCACAATTTATGGTAAAGCAAGATAAGCCTGTGGACAGACAAAGCATGAAATATAAAAAGATGCAGCACTAGAACCTCCATGACAAGATGGGAAAAGGACAGATGAGAAGGGTAGTAGGTGGGTGATGTTGCCTTCATCACACGTTATCATCAGTGCGGCACAGCAAGCAATGTCTTAAAGCACATGTAGCAGAATGGCATTTAAATCAGATGAAATAATCTGACACCAAACCAAAGGACTAGGGACTTCCTCTGCATCACATGGCTATGGCTTTGCTTGTGTCTTCCTCAGCTCTAGGCCAGGACAGTGCATGGTAGAGGGTAGCCACGTTCTGATTCTGAGCCCTTGATGCATTTATATGTACTGTCCTCACATTTCTGTCTACTGTGGTGTTAGATGTTCTATTGAGCACATTCATTAAAATTAACCAATCTGTTGTAATGGCTTTTGGTTACATGCACACAATTGCCAGAGTCTTGCAAAGAGAGAGAGTATGAAGAGGAAATGCTGTAATTACACTCCAGACTTCTAGTATGAGGTTTCTATACTTGCTAAATGTAAATTCATCCCCCAGATAGTTTCTTTCAGCTATTTATCCTCTGAGAATCTATTGGCTGTTGCTATTTCTGTGTGTGTAGTAGGCTGACTGTTTATAAAGAGCCATGTAGATAAATCAATACCATTTGCAAATCCAATGAACTAGGATGCGCTGCAGGTTGCTATGACTGGGCTGCTCTGAAGCATAAGTACAATTCACTTGACTCACAGTCTGTTCCCAGGTGTAAAAGTGTGACCTTTTTTTTGCCAGTCTTCACAGTGATGTATTCCTTCCTCTTGGATGAAGCAGCTGCACCTTATGGCACAACTCCAAGCTAGGCGAGGGCAAATTCCCTTCTTCACTCTTCTCACCTCTGTCCTCTGATGACAGATGACAAAGAGTGCTGGGCATGCTGTGAAGGTGGTAGGTGGATTGCCCTTTGCTAGACAGCTGTGTGGCTTGTGGCTTACTTGCCATGTGCCTCTACTGAAAACCAGTTCCTTTTGTAGAGCTGTGATGGGAAGCAGCTGCAGTCATCTCTGTATCCTGCCTGCTGTCTTGCCGGCTTGAAGACATAGGTTGCTCTTGGGTGTATCTTTCAAAGGGGCTGTCCTAATTCCTCATGTGCAGTTGTGCTTTTCTAGGTATTATGATATAGTTGTGCTGTGAGCAACTGTACATCTTTGGACTAAAATCAGTTCAATTTGAAGCAATTGGACTGAATCATCAGGCCTGTAAATCTTCTTTAGGCAGCAATCCTCTACAATGTCTGACACTGGATTAGTGGGAAAAGGCTGCTGCATCCACCCAGATCAGTTGAGCAGAGACTGTGTGTGGGTTTGACATGACCTGTCTTGGACAGGCTGCTTTCAAATCTCAGTCTGCTAGTTGTGAGATGTTTGGGTCACCGGCTGTATTATACTGAGGATGAAGAGCAGCTGCTTCCTAAGTCCTTTATACATGCAATGCAGCACGTCTAAAATAACCCAAGAAGAATGTGGTCAATCACAATGTAACAACAGCTGCTAATGTTACCACAAGGTAGATGACATCAAGGTTATTAATGTTATTAAGGCATTGGACTATGGATGTCCAATACCTTAAGGAGACCTGCAAGTAATCTGGAGAGGGTCTTATTCCTGGGGTGTGTAGGTCAAGGGGGAATGAATTTAAGCTGAGGGAAGATAGATTTGGATTAGACTTTAGGAAGAAGTTCTTCACTATGGTGGTGCTGAGATGCTGGCACAGGGTGCCCAGAGAAGCTGTGGCTGCCCCACCCCTGGCAGTGTTCAAGACCAGGTTGGACACAGGGGCTTGAAGCAACCTGCTCCAGTGGAAGGTGTCCCTGCCCATGGCAGGGGTTGGAACTGGATGAGCTTTAAGGTCCCTTCCAACCCATTCTGTGGTTCTATGTTTAGCAGGTTAGAGCAGTAGTGGCTGTGTGTGTTGAACTGGTTGTATTTATAACAGCAAGGGAGATAAGTCTTTATTCACCAGGAGATCAATGAATAATTCCAAGCTGAAGAGTTTGGAGCTGATCCAGCCTAGAATGTCTCCAATGTTTATGGTGTTTTGCTCCAGGATTTTCCAATTTAGGCATTTTTTTGTAGTCCAAGTAGGGTTACGAAGTGTTGAAGCAAACTCTCCAAATACTTACCTTGCCCTAAAAGGAATAATGTGTGCAATAACATGAAAAGGTTTTAATCTGTGCGCTTTGAATAGTGGCTTGATAGTCTCTGAAGATGTCCCATTTAATTTGGAGCTAATTCCACCTTCATTGCTCCATGGATGCACTTGAGGTGCTCTGTGGTGTTTAATTTGGGTTCTTTTGAATGCCAGATGCAGAGAATTAGAGTAATTATAGTGCGTAACTCAGCTTTTAAAGGCTGTTTCCTTTTTAGAGAGTATAAAGAGTATATAAATTGTTCTAAACGTTTTAGTGGGATTGATGTCCTGGAAGATTATCCAGCTGGAAGCAGAATGCAAGGTCTTTGTGTTTCTCTACCCAAAGATCACATCACGGTTTCTGGCTGCTTTCTTAAGGGGAAAAACCAAAACACAACAAACAAATGGAAAGAAACAAAAAACCCAACCCTGCCTGGGGGTGGTGGAAAATGACATATTTGGACATGTGGTGCTCTTAAAGGGGGGGGGGGGGAGGGAAGCACAGATAAAGGCTGGGCAGAGACTGAATGGAGCAGCCTTGAGGAGAAGGACTTAGGGGTGTTGGTTGACAAGAAGCTCCCCATGACCTGGCTTCCTGGCTTCAGTGTGTGCTTAGCCCAGAACCCCCTACCCCATGTCCTGGGCTGCATCCCCAGAGCATGAGCAGCAGCTCGTGAGACACCCCCCCCCCCCCCCCCCCCCAGTCATGATCCAGCTCTGGGGCAGCAGCACAAGAGGGATGTGGAGCTGTTGGAGCAAGTCCAGAGGAGGCCACAGGGATGCTGCGAGAGCTGGAGCAGCTCTGCTCTGGAGCCAGGCTGAGAGAGCTGGGCTGGGGCAGCCTGGAGAAGAGAAGGCTCCTGAAGGGGAGACCTGAGAGCAGCTCCAGTGCCTGAAGGGGCTGCAGGAAAGCTGGAGAGGGGCTTGGGACAAGGGGTGTGTAGGTGTAGAACAGTGTAAGCATAAACAGAGAGGGATAGATTTAGATTAGATATTAGGAAGAAATGGAAGAGGTTGCCCAGAGGAGTGCTGTATGGAACTCACTAGATGAGCTTTAAGGTCCCTTCCAAGCCATTCTGTGCTTCTGTTTAAAATACACCTTGATGGAAACAATTTTGTCGTACCACCCTTTACTTTAGGGTCTAGGAAACCTTAGTCATGGATTGCCAGCCTGTTGGGATGAGCAGTCCTTTTGATGCTAACGTAACTCAGTACTCATTTTCAAGTCAATATTTTATGCCACCTTCTCAGAGCTGTTACTCATGGGGAGGAGTCTGCCATATGCATGTTCTAAACAACATTTTATTGCTCTTCTGAAAACTAACCTTTGTGCCCTCAAAACCTCAGTAAATATGGTTTTCCTTTGTGCTAGTGCCTGTTGTGGAATCATATCCCACTGTTTCTATGTGCTTGCTCTTAGTCTCTCCTGAAGCTGCACAGTCAGGAGCAAGGACTTTGTTCTGTGTTGTTACTGCAGCACCTGGCACAAATAGACAGGGAAACAAAGCTTTTGCTCTTGGATTTGTCCATGGGAAGCTAAGAAAAATAAACCCAAATTATCCAGGTTTATCAGGGTTAACTCTTCAGCTATTCTGCAGGTCAACTGAGATTCAGAGTCTGGAGCATCAACTACAGTTTTACTTCATTGTTATGATGTGCTGAAGTTGGGTTTTACTTTAAAAAATGCAACAGTGTATGTAAATATACCTACATATAAAACTAACTGTGCCTTCTCAGTGCAGTCATGACTTCAGGACAAAATGAAGGCAGCGGGCAGGGGCTTTGTTTTCTTTACCGGTAATTGCATGCAATCCTGCAGTCATTTCTGGTGCCTGTGGTTTTGGCAGTTGGGTTTGGGGCACGCAGAACATGTTTGCACCCACTTGCCATCCAGCAAGGAGCAGCTGCCATCCCAGTTTTTGTGCCACCAAAGAACTGACTCTTGGGAGCAGTCCTAAGTTTCCTTTGCATTTAATCAGCTGTCCCAGTAAGCAACTAACCCATAAGGAATATACTACTAAACCTAAGTCAAATTTCCTGTGAATATATGAATCTGGCACTCGGGCGTGACCTGTTTCAGTGCACCATCATTCACGTGGACAAAACGTTGTCCTGGAGCTGCCTCACCCGATGCACAAGCTGGGATGGGATGCACCATCTCGGATGGAGGCTTTCGAGGCGGTGGCTGCAGTGGGAATTGTGTCTGACAGCTTAATATTTCAGTTGTGACTGGCCATACTTGCAGTAATGAGGATGTAATTATTTTTTTAGCCTGGTTAGAGTCCCCAGCATATGGTACAGTAGCAGAAGAAATTATTTTGGGTAGCAATCCTGAAATATTTTTTGGCAATCAAATGACTAGGCCTTTCCCAAGGGAAACAGAACGTCCCATAAAAGCACTGTACCCGCAAGACTTTGTTACTGCTCTTCCACCCAAAGACAAGCCTTACCTCCTCCCATCTTTCGTTTGACTGTGAGTCTGGACAATATATTCACTGTTGACAACGCTTGCTGTCTCCTGGTGGGGAGGACATCACAGCAGCATCTCTGGGTGAAGACCTAATGTGTCAAGAGAATTATTTTAGGTTTGACCTACTTATTCTAATAATTAATAATTATTTATATTATTACTATAATATTATTGTAATCTTAATATTACTATTTCCCCCTTTGAAAGTGGTTACACTTATGTTCATCACCAGTGCAAGAGGATTTGTGGAGTATCAGCAAGGTTTTATAAAGTCCGATTGACTAAAACTGGGATCCATTTCTCAAATGTGCATGTTTATAGTAAAACATACAATTACTGAACATTAGAGACTTGTAGCACCATGCCCATGGAGGTCTATGTTGTTCTGGTCATCCTTATGTCCAGGGCTCTGTGCACTGCAATGCACAGACCTTGTTTTCTCTTTCTGCCGAATTCCAATTCGGGCATCCCACAATGAGCCTGTAGTCTCCGTCTGTATGTCCTTAAGGCAGGTTACACATATGCTGCTTCCTCATTAGCATGTGAAACTCTGCCAAGGAGAGCGAGTGTGTGCCTGGGATCTGGAGTTCTGCATGGTGGCTGATTGCTCATTCTCTTTCTTCTGCATGGAATAATTCCTATAGCAGCTCTGATGCGGACGGCAAAGTTTGATGCACAGGCTATCAGGCAGGTTTGTGTCCTCTTGATAGCTGAAGGGGCTGTTTTGTTCAGAAGCGGAAGGGATCTGATCTCAGGTGAAAGAACAAAGTCCAGTGATGCCAAATAATATCTTTGTCAACATTTACAGATTATTGGGGCTGTGAATATATTGCCTCAGCCCATCGAGAGCCTTTGTAGAGGAAAACAAATCTAGCATGAGTGGTCTTCCAGCCAACCTTATTTTCCCTCCTTGCTGGAACATGGGTTTCCAGTGTTTTCAATGTAAAAGGAATGCTTTGAAAGTGAGACCTCTGCCCTCGCTCTATAATGCAGTGATTTCTAGAAGAGACGTTTTGCTGAAAGCTTTTGCTTTTAAAGGAGAAAAAGAGCAAACAAGGATGTGCCATGGAATCAAAGCTAAGAAAGTGCTCCTCTTCGATGTTTGGAAAGGAATTTAGGGCCCAAAATGAGGTGTTGATGTCTTGGTACAGGGATTGCTGATGCCTTGCTATATGCAAAACCACCTCCTGAAGCGGGTCCTCTGTTGTCCCATCCAGTAGCGTTTGCAGCCCTGACCTCTCTCCTGAGCTCTGTATTTACATTTATTGCTTGAAAGGTGGAGTCAATTTCACTTCTCCTTTCCCTGCTAAAGTGTGGCTGGCAGAGGTAGAGGTGGAACAGGAGGAGCCACAGCAGGAGCTGCCATGCAGCAGGAATGATGGCATGAATCCTCTTGTGGCTTGAATTCCCTGCTCTCCCTATTTCTTCATGTGGTGGGCACATGGTGAATGGTCCAGGCTTTTCCACTTGAAGGTGTGCTGGTTATGCCCTTAGCCTGCAGTGCTAATGAGGGGGAAAAACTACAGACCATGAGGAAGTAAGCTGAGAGCTTCCTCAAGAGTTAGGAAGTCATGGAGACAAGTCAGGTATCAAAGTTGCTTTGATTTTTCTAATGCCTGAAAATGATAAAGGATTTGTCTTTGCTAATAGTTGTCCTCGGGTTTGAATTTCATTCAGGCAAGGAAGGTACCTTTTGTTTTCTTCTCTTTGAGGTTATGGCAGTCATAGTAAAACCGTTTGGTTTCCGACAGGCAAAATGGGAAAGCTGGGAGCATGAGGGTGAGAAAACCCCAACATGAATTTGTCCATCTTTTAGCTGATGCTGTTTCTCTTGGAAGCTTTCTCATAAATGCAAATTCGTGTTTTGAATCCGTTCTGTGGAAAGATGAAATGATAAATTGGATGTAGCAATAAGAAGTCATCTTTTCCTCTGAACTCATTTGCTTATCGTGGGATGTGCTATCGTTACAGAAAATTACTCTAAGTGCCTATTGATTTCACACAGTTGTATGCAAGGACTTATTCCAGAGGAGCCTGGGATCCTCTTGGCTTCTGGGAATGGGAGCAGGGACAGAAGGTGTGTGGTACCCCACCAATGCAATCCAGGGGAGTTGGATCCAAATTCAGCTTGTTGCTTGATGCTAGTTTAAATCTTGAGCCAGATGAGTTGGAAGATCACTTCTTGGAGAGTGTTTTAGGGCATTTTTCCTCATGTTTAGCAATTTGCTGATCAGCTCATTCCTTAGTTATGGCAGGGGAGGAGGGGATCTTCATTGGGCAATGTAAACTGAAACAGGCTCAGAAGAACATATTTTCCAGGTACTTGTAGCATATCTATCAGTATATTGATGGATGAGGCATAGCTGGACTGCAGAAAATCTCCTTTAGCCTTTTTTCTTGTGTTAAGTAGCTTGGTTGTTGGGGGGAAGGCACTTGGTAGTGGCCAGGTGGGGGGGAAAAAAGACCTCCTGCAGGGCTGCCCAAAGCCTTGGGTGCAGGAGTGATTTTTGACTGCCTGCTGACAAGTCTGTCAAAGCAGAGGATGCTTTACATAGCAGCAGCAAAGGTTGAGTGGCATTCTCTGAAGTAAAGATGTCAAAAAACCCTGTATACTCTTTGCTAAGAAAGTGCCTAATAGTGAACTAATGTAACTCCTTCTCCTCTGCTGTGTAATTTGGTTATGTTTTATCCTGCTTTAGCCCATGGGAAGATGAACATTGCAGGTGGGACTGATATGGAGTCAGAGCTGGCTGTAAGCATCAGCAAGGCCAGCAATTGTGTCGGGCACAGGATTGCCAAGAGCAGCAAAGTAACCATGACCACTGCCTTGCTGGAGCTTGGGAAGCCAAAATAAATGGATGAATGGGAGTAGAAGCCCTTTGTCCTTTTGTCAGAGCTGGCCCGTTCCTAAGGGTGTCCTCTCTTCAGCGAGCAACAAAGCTTGATCTTGCCAATGGTCCCAAGAAAACGTGAGCCTCTTGCAAAGTAGAAACAAGGCCCATTTAAAATGGGGAGGGTAGCTGAAATCATTGCCACGATGTACCACAGTGTGTGGCATTCTCCATCAGTGTCCTGTGTCCTATCTGGTGCAGATCAGGCGAAGTGTTCCAGTAGTTCCTTCAGGCTTCGTTGCCAACAAAACTGCAAATGTGACAAAGGAAGTATTTGCTAGAGGTAGTGGGGTTGGTTAGTTAAAAACAAGTTACACGGCCCAGATGAGACTGCGTAAGATGTCCGTGTGCCACAAGAGGTGCTAACGGGAATGGCATTATTTCCCCTTATAGATCAATACCCATAACAGTGGAAGCACAGTGGCTCACTGGCACCCTTCATCAGGGCCAGCAGCTGCTGCTACCTTTGCAATGCAGGTAGTTAAGTGCACAAATCGACAAGGCTGCCCCTTTCTTAAATGAATCTGAATGTTTCCTGGTCATCTTTATGTCAAGGAAGCGAAGCTGCAGCTCGCCCCTGTGCAGATGCCTGACCCAGCACAGGGCAACTAAGATGATTAAGGGAGTGGAGCATCTCCTTTGTGAGGACAGACTGAGGGAGCTGGGTCTCTATAGTTTGGAGAAGAGGAGACTGAGGGGTGACCTTATTAGTGTATATAAATATATAAAGGGGGAGTGTCACGAGGATGGAGCCAGGCTCTACTCAGTGGCAAACAATGATAGGACAAGGGGTAATGGGTGCAAACTGGAACACAAGAGGTTCCACTTAAACTTGAGAAGAAACTTCTTCTCAGTGAGGGTGACGGAACACTGGAACAGGCTGCCCAGGGAGGTTGTGGAGTCTCCTTCCCTGGAGACATTCAAAACCCGCCTGGACACATTCCTGTGTAACATTATCTAGGTGTTCCTGCTCCGGCAGGGGGATTGGACTGGATGATCTTTTGAGGTCCCTTTCAATCTCTAGCATACTGTGATACCTCCTGTCTGCCCATCAGGCCCTCAGGGCATTTTGGTGGGCATTAGGTTAGTGCTGTGCAAAGCCATCGCAAGAGCAGGCCTGACTCAGGTTATTCATATCTCTCAAACAACAACAAAAAAAGAGACTCTTCCATCATTCACAGCTCCCAAAATATCACTAATTGGTGTCTTAGGAGTACAGACTGTGTGGGAAGTTAGGCTTTCACTAGGCTGTTCATCTGGGAGCCGTCTGAGGAGCAGCTCTTCCACGCTGGACATCTGCAGGATTAAAACAAGAGAGAAAGAAAAAGACACAGTTCATTAACCACCACCACCATTCCCCGTGAGGCAATTGGGGAAGTTAATCACTGCCACTAAATCTTACTCTGTTTACCATCAATTAATATTTAGTCTCCCAAATTCAGAGCTCTTTTGTTCTCGTGGCTCCCGTCCTGTAGCGTTGCCGCAAATGTGGGGATTGGGACTGGTGGCGGTTTGCATCGGCGTGCCCCATGGGCAGTGATGCTCTCTGCAAGAGCCTGCCGGGTGCAGGTCTATTAAAGAGATAATAGTACAGATTTGAAAGCTTCAGCTGGTTAATTAAATGCAAACACAAGATTGTACTCGCAGGCCCTTTCAAAGTCCTTTTCTTAAGTCAGTTCAACCTTGACCCCAGTAAGCGCTTGTAGAAAAGATTAAAGGTGAGCAATAAAGAGAGAAAATGGATTTGCATTGTTTTTAAACTTGGTTTTATATGTTCTGGAGAGAAGCTCTTTTCCACCCCACATGTACGCCTCCTTACTCCCTTATGAATACATGGAAACCAGCACTCTGTGTTCCCTGATGATGCAGGGTGTTAGGGCAGCACATCAGAAGAAAGTGGATGGGAGAAACTTTCTTCCTGGCTTGTGCAGCACACAAGCAAGAAGCAAGTGTGGCACAAACTGCATTTCTGCTGTGCTGCTCTGAAGGAAGCAAACTGTTTAAGAGACCTGGCAGTGTAATTACTGACTTTCTGCTTTTGCTATTGGCACGTGCACCACAGCCCATCCAGGCTGGGTTGTCTGTGCCAGAGGTCCTGTATGTCTCGTATCACATCACCTGCATGTGTGCACCTGGTCATTGCATGAGCATCACATCTGGTATGTGGGACTGGTGTCTGAGCTGGTGTGGTGCGGATCTGCTTTATGCTGAACAAAGATTGATGTAGGATGCAATGGACCTGCTGCATCTCTGCTGTGCAGCTGCTCTACACATGGTCCCAAGAAATCACTGCCTAGAGAAGTCAGTCACTACTAAAAACAGTAGTCTGCTCTCTGAATGGGTGAGGCTGTGAGGTCTGGGCATCCTTCACCCATGGAAGTGGGTGGCTGCCTCCCTGAAAGCTGTGCATTTTGCAGTAGCGTTGAGGATGGTGTGTTCTATGAAAGGCATCTGCTCTGCTAAGCTCCTGGTGGGACAAGGTGCTGGAACCATGGGCTGTGCCCGCGTCATGGGAAACCAGCAGCACTGGGACTTCCATCTGTCTGGGAAACCGTTTCCATCCTGTTTATTTAAGTGGAATTGAGTTTTGGAAATCTCTTGAATGTCTTTTCAGAGCACCTCTGCTGCAGGAAACGTTAATATACTTGGGGATTCCTAAGATACAGTGTCAGTGGTTTTGTTTTACTGTTTAGTTCTGGTTGTGCTTTGTATTTTAAAGGGCTGAGCTTTATGTTTAGCGTTTGCTGAAGATCATGACAACTTGTGAAGTATGTGACAACATAGCTTGAGAAAAATAACGCGGTGGAGATCCCAGGTTACCTCTTCAGTTATGTTTCTGACGCTTTTAAAACTACTGAGCTTTGATCCCTTCTAACTTGAATTGAACCTTGTGAATTGCAGATTACTGTTATTTTTTGATCAGAACAAAGGTGTTCATTTTCAGGCCCTATACTTGTTTTTCTAGCAGCTATTTCTTAGTCTGTAGCTATTGTAACCCCTGAGACTGTTAATTGGGGTTGCCAGCGAATATACAGTATTAAAGTGTTACCAGTCATTGTTGTACATTACCAAGTGAGTTCATCCAAGTGTCCGATTCTTTTCTCAGTAAGTTTGTCCCTGCAGATTTCTCTTTAAAGTCAATGTTTGTCCTTGACAGTGGGTGTACAACAAAAGTGGAAGAAAGGACCAGATGTAGCGTTATGGAGCTTCTTTGTTCTTCCCTTCATGATAAAGCATAAAAATCCTACATAGTTTAACAAAACTCTTGTATCTGGTCCTAATTGCTGTAAGTAAAGCACATGTGATCTAAATGTTAATCAGATTTCTGCATTTAATGAGGGAAAAAGCAGCTATTATATGAGAAATGTTCAGGAGCAGGAGCTGTTCGTGTTCCAATCAGGTGATTGTGTATTTGAATAGTATTTCCATTTAAATAGCTTTATCGCCCCGCTGATTCCTAAGCACTGAGTCAAAACAAAAACTAACAGCTAAATTGATATTATTACTAAGGAGGAATGAATAATAGGCAGTAATTCCATACCTGCTGGGAATCGTCAATGTGTTCATGGTCTGTGTAGGTGTAAGGGTTTGCACCAACTCGATGAAACCGTTATATTTACAGAGGAGCATCGTGGGGATGTAATTCTGTCCTACTGAGTTCATGTTATGTTGCCATTAAATTCTTCCTCTGCTCATTTTACTACTGATTCTCATGAAAGTGCTTGGTCATGCAGTGGGCTCCCTTCCCAATACCCAGTGTTTGGAGAAGCCAAGGTTTTCAAGCAGGCACATTGAAATTGGTAGAGGTCCTGCAGGACACATACTCATTTCCCCAAATCACATTCATGGTTAGAGCGTTTCCCAGGACATCACTGTGGCTCTATTGCTCTGGCCACCCATATCTCCTAATGCTCCTGAAAGGATTATTTTATAATCTTATCCTCTGAATGCAACAGCTGTAAGCCCAGATAAATTGCATTCCTCTAGGGAAAGTGAGCTGGGACTCATTTTAACTGCATCCCAGTGGAATTGCATCATCTATAATGTTAAATGGTATTTGGCTGACGGTGATTGCGGTTGATTCAATGGAAGACCACCTTAGGATCTACTGGCCTCTCGGTTTCTATAAACCAGGCTGGTATATACACTTGCTGAAACCAAGCCACTAGCTCTGATGTATTTGCAGTGGGTCTGCCCTTCAAATAACGGCCTTTGGGAAAGTGTCGGGAGAAAACACATTCTATTTTAGATGTGGCTATTCTTCTAGCCCTTGCAGCTGTCACGCTAGGCTGGATACAGATACAATTAGACCTTACGAATGTTCAGAAACTCTGGTTCTTTCAGGCTATGCTTCGCAGCATCACAGATGGTAAAAGCCAGATGAGGTTATCTCATGATCATTGAGTCCTGCCTCCTACATAGCCTGGGCCAAAGGATGTCACTCAGCAGCCCTTTATCAGGCTCAATGCTTTGTGCTTGAACTGGAGTGCTTCTTTCAGGAATAAACTCAGGTTTCTGTGCAGTGATGGTAAATCCAGCCTGCCCTGCTTATCAAAAATAAAAATAAGGGAGAAAACCTGCTTTTTTTCTCCCAGATAGGAACCCCACTGTGACAGCGGATCAGGAAAATATTGGAAGAGGACCTGTATTGTTGTGATTCAGAACATAAGAATGTGCAGAGACCAATCATTGCTTGCTTTTAACTGCTGAGGTATTTCATAGGCTATTTCATCACAGCTGCTTAAGAACTTACGCACACTTTAATACATCTACTCCTCCAGCTCCCTCAGGAACTGCTAAATAGAGTACTCGTATTTGTGTGTATGCGCGAGGGCTTGAACTTTTAAGAGGATGGTTATGTGAAAGCGGAGGGCGACTGGAACAGAAACATCAAGAACAGAAAGCACTGCACAAAGATGATCATTGTACTGTACTTTGGGTAGTTGATTAATAATGGATAACAAATACATATTTCTTTAGGCTCTTTCAGTTCTTTAGCATAAGGGTGACTTCTTTTCCCAACTCTTTTGTTTGGCTTCCTGTCAGAAGTCATACAAACCCTCAAGAAAAAATGATTGCTATTGATTCTTAATGTAACAGTGGTAATACCAAGCTTTGGAGGTGGGGACCACACTGATTTAGAAGTTTAATAGGAATGGATGCAGTAATTTCTGTAGGAAATATGTGTAATAAGGGAAAGGTGGCGTATGTTTAAAATCCCAGTTTACGAAGATGAAGGTGATGCTCCAAGAGGGTGAGGGCTTTGTGTGGGGTAAAAAAGGGTCCCAAATACATTAAGTCCTGACACTGTTTTCGACCACAATTTCTTTCTTCCTTCCAACTGTATGTACAACTATAGCAATTGTATGACAAATAACAGGCTGCCTGTCAGTGTTGGTTCCTCACAAGGAAGGCTGTATTCTGGAAGATGTGACTGAAGGATGATGATGTGATCATCAAAGATGACCAGAGCACAGTCAGGAACTAATCATAAATACATAATTGGTTGAATGACAAATGTTGTGATAGTGCAAATATACATGTGGTAGGCTGGCTTTGCTACTGAGTATTGGAATTGCACACTGGGCTTGGTAGAGAGATACATTTGGTTTCAGCATTCCAACTTAACACCTGGAAATCAATTCTTGCACACAGCCTCTCTCAGCATAGAACCATAGAATAGTTAGGGCTGGAAAGGACCTTAATATCATTCAGTTCCAACCCCCCTGCCATGGGCAGGGATGCCAACATCTTAGATGGAAAACATTTTCCTGGCATCTACGAAAGCCACACTTGCAGCAATTAAGATTGAAAACATTTACTAGAAACTAAATCAATGGTGAAGTCTAGAAGAGATCTCATTGTGGGTTTGCAACCTGGGGTAGATGGTTTATTTTCCCGTTGCTAACGATTGCATTAGTAAAGAAAGAAATGGATTGTGTGACCATACTGGGGCAGATTGGCAAAAGACCTCATCCTGGAGAGATCCTTTGCACAAGATGAGCGTCTTATAGGAAGGAGCAATTAAAGTAGTTGCATGACAGCTCTGCAGAATTCCCCAGCCTCAGGGCTTTTTGCGGATGTAGCTCAGCTTATCTATGGGAGCACTTGAAGGTCCCCTCCAGTGTCAGGCTTGGGGGAAGAAAACCAACACAGATTGAGTCAATAGTGCTGAATTGCATTTAGCTTTGTGTTGAAATGATGCTTTTTTGCATAGTTTTAATGAGAGACAGCCCTGGGCCAGATACTTCAGCCTGGGATGCTTCTCGCTTTCTGCCTTGGTTTGTTTTCTGTTGGTCTGAGGCTGTTTTCATCCCTGTCACAGGAGAGTGCCATCCTGTAGTGCATTAAGCAGCAGGCCCAGCATCCATCATGTGGTGTTTATTCTGTCATCTCTCCCCAGGAAGTGTGAGCAATGGAGTGTTTTATTTTAATAGCATTTTTGTTTGGTTGGTTTTGTTCTTGTGGAAGTCACGAGTTTCTTGGGTTTTAACGCATCAGTTGCTGTGTACTGAAGTTAAAGCAGGGAAAACCAAGGCTTGCATCCTGCATTTGGGGTGGATGGGTGTGAATTTTCTCCTAAGCTTTGTAGTCGTTTCCACAGCCTTATGCTTGCCTTCAAGAACATCTGCCTTATGCCTGGGTGAGCTTTAACTCATCGTGCAGAAGAGTTCCCAAAGGATGGCCCGTGGGGACATGCAGTCTGCAGAGCTGTTCTGTGTAGCTCAACAGAAAGACTGTTTCAATAAGATACTGAGTCACAGATGAATTCTGGTAGGCAGACACCAGCCTAGCATTTTGCCTTCATCCTGGGCTTCAGGGTAGTCTTTTTAATACTCTGGGCTAACATCATGGACTGCAGTGACAGACAAAGATGACAAACCCATTAATATCTTTGGTTTGGTCATCATTTCAACTTAGTCTCCTAAAAAGTACAGAGCTGGAAGAAAGCTTTTCCTACAGACAGTAATGTTGGAGCCCATGGCCACAGAAGACCAGCTACATCTTGCATCAGGAACAGCCATTGAATGCTTTGACCGCTGCAGGGGGGAATACTTGAATGAAAGGTGTTTCTTTGTGGTGGTGCATGATCCAGAGCTTGGTTTGGATCCAGGCTCCATACCCTGTTTCTTCATCTATAAAATTGATTATTTTTGTTTATACCACTATTAAAGCATAAAACTTCCCTTGCCATGAAACCAGGTCAAAGGAAACGGCTTCAAAAATCATCCAAAGTGGTGTGGGGCTGAAATGAAACAACTGGAGAAGTATCGGGGCACAAAAAGGATGGAAGGGCATAGGACTGAAGGAAAAGGGCAGGAGGAGCTAAGGACATTCTGTTCAGTTCTTCAGATGGCTGGCAGTGGTGGAAAGCCTTGGGAATACATCACTTCAAGGTTTATACTCTTCATCCTGAAAATGAATGTGTCTGGGGTCTATCATATTAAGCAGTAAAGTTCATTGCAGATGGGTATGAAGTAGAGAGAAGGAATTCATGGGGGAGAACATGAAAGGTGAATTATTCAGTAAATGATGTGTTTGTGGGCATGATATGTGATAAGGAAACGACTAGACCCTTTCTTACTATTAATAAAAACAAACTGTAAGGGTGAAATGAGAACAACAAACTTGAAGATGCGAGAATAAGAGAAATAAGTTAGTTTCCTTGCTGTTGGTAGGATGCCTTGAAGATGATGAACGCAGTAATAATGCTGAGATTACAGTTGGGCAGAGTGAACTCATAGTCCCCCACAAAACCTCTAGCCAACCCAAACGACTGGGTCAGTAGAAATTAAATCAGCACAGAGCCCCAGATAATATCCGATTGTGGGTTTATGTCTGGATGGATGGTTTCTTTCTTGTTTCCCCATTATGACTGATTGCAGTCACTGCAGAAATCAATAGTCTGGGCATGCCTGGGAACTGAACAGTATTAGACGGAAAGGGAGCATCACACAAGAGCTTTTTGGAGGCTTTAGAAATCCTGGTACCAGTCCTCTGAGGTGCACTGTACATGAGGCTAGAAGGGAACAAATATGGGAGATACAGAGCTCTTTCCTCCCTGGTCAACCAGTCTAGCAAAATATTTCTTTGTATATTCTCCCATGTTTTGGCATGGTGCTGGAATTCCTCACTGGACTTCATCCCCAGCCCTGGCAGTGTTCAAGACCAGGCTGGATGGGTATTGCAGCAACCTGCTCTAGTGGAAGGTGTCCCTGCCTGTGGCAGGGGTTTGGAACTGGATGAGCTTTAAGGTCTCTTCCAACACAAACCATTCTGTGTTTCATATGGAGCATGTACCAGTCCAGTGATGGGAAGCACTTCTGGAGCATCTGCGTTAGAGAAAGCAACCCAAATTTTGCTGAAAAGTTCCTTTTGGTGTTGTAGTAGACAGAAAGAACCAGTTATGACTTCTCCTGGGTGAAAAAAGGCAGCTAAAAGCTTTGAATCTGGTCTTGTAAGAGCAATAACTGAAATTAAATGATAAAATTTTGCTATGACTTTCCAGTAAACTTTAAAAAGAACTGTTTAAAAAAAATCTTTCTAAAGTTGGATTTCATTTACTTCATGCTGTTTTATTTTGCTGTCTTGGAATTTTGTGGTATTTGTGAACAGCAGCAAGAATGTTATATTCCTGTGAAACTCTGTGAATTTCCTGTGAAATATATTCGTATTCTGGGCCACATCAGAAGGAGCGTGACCAGCAGGGCGAAGGAGGTGATCCTGCCCCTCTACTCTGCTCTCGTGAGACCTCACCTGGAGCATTGTGTGCAGTTCTGGTGTCCTCAACATAAAAAGGACATGGAACTGGTGGAACAAGTCCAGAGGAGGCCACAAGGATGATCCGGGGACTGGAGCACCTCCTGTATGAAGACAGGCTGAGGAACTTGGGGCTGTTCAGCCTGGAGAAGAGAAGGCTGCGTGGAGACCTCAGAGCAGCCTTCCAGTATCTGAAGGGGGCCTATAGGGATGCTGGGGAGGGACTCTTCATTAGGGACTGTAGTGTGACAGGACAAGGAGTAACAGGTACAAACTTAAACAGGGGAAGTTTAGATTGGATATAAGGAGGAAATTCTTTCCTGTGAGGGTGGTGAGGCACTGGAATGGGTTGCCCAGGGAGGTTGTGAATACTCCGTCCCTGGCAGTGTTCAAGGCCAGGTTGGACAGAGGCTGGGGTGACATGGTTTAGTATGAGGTGTCCCTGCCCATGGCAGGGGGGTTGGAACTGGATGATCTTAAGGTCCTTTCCAACCTTAACTATTCTATGAAATTAGCAAGTAAAATCCACTCTAGATCAGGTAACTGCGTATGTTAGCGGATCACTAGCCTATGCCTTAATGGAGTTTTAAATCAGGCTTTCAGTTTGTAGTTCATGGATCTGCATATCCCTGGGTTTTAGAGGCAGGGTTCATGCAGAAGCTAGGCTGGGTTGAGTGGGTTTGATTTCTACAGAATCCTGCCTAATACTAGCTTATTGTAGTAAAACGTATGTGTATACCACTGAAACGTCTACTGATGCTAAAGTTTATAGCAAATACATTGAATGAATGGGAATATAGGGATCTGGTGGGGAAGAAACACCCCAAAATAGTGATTTTTCTGCTGAGGTCCTGAGACCCTGGGGAGGTTTGGGTCCAACTTCATTACATTTCAATGTTCAACAACTTTTGGGGTATGCTGTGTGTGTGCCCCTTAGGCTGAGGATAAGCAGAAGCTTAATATGTTCCAAATGATTTTCCACCCTTTTATGTATTATTTATTATTTCTTGCACTTTAACTTATTCATAAGATTAAGTGGGTAAACAACATCCCAACTACTTATTGCTACACAGTCCAGTAAGCATAATGATGCCAGTTTTAAATGCTGAACAATGCTGATTAGAGCTGTTATGCTAATACTCATTTGTTTGCTTTACCACTTTGCTCACATACTTCACAACTTAGGGTATTATCCTCCCCCCCCCTTACTGTTTTTTATCATCAAATGAAGGTAATTTACCATTTTTCTATTTGAATTGTAAAGCTAATTGAACTTAATGGCTTTAGAAGAATCAATAATTTCCTACTGTTATTGATAAAATGAAGCACATGCAAGAGGTTATCCAATGAAGACAGAACCTACTTCAGTGAAGAATTCAGCTCCACATTGAACTACTTAAATTCTCTACATGGACAATTGGACAGTGGGGAAACACTGATTTTAGTACATTGAAGTTACGACACAAGCGGTGCGAGTCACAGAGGAGTGCACCACTCTGTTTGAAAGCCATCCAGTTATACCTAGGAAATGCATCTAGGTTTCACTCCTGCCTTCCTTTGCAGATCATATCTCCCATGGTTTGCAAGCTGTGTCCCCTCACATGCTGCTAACTGAAGTTAATATCCTTCCTGGGGGGGAATGTCATGAACCTCTGATGGGTTTGTGCTTGTCCTGTGCAGGTGAAGTACAACCCCCATGAGTAAACCCTCATGTACACTTTCTATGTGCTGTCTGTAAGAAATACTGCAGTGTTTCTTGTGTTATGGTTTGAATCGGTAAAGGGGGAAAGGCTCGTGTCACCAACCTGCTGTCCTGGTGCTGTAAGAGAGGCAGCCCAAGTTCTGTAATGGGGATGCAGTCCAAGAAACGAATAAGGGTCTTTAACATCTCATTTGCAACAGCCATGCTTTTGTGATTTAATGTACTTTTTCATGGCTGGCTTTAGAAAGTAATAAAAATCCCCTATTGAAATGAGTTGGGGGTCAGAAGTCTTCCCAGAAGAAGGCTCCTGCGCTGCTCTGCCATGAAAAGGGAGACATGGTTAGAAATGGAAAAGACTGAGCTATCTTTTGATACCTCGAATTAAGATACCCAAGTTAAAGATACAGATGTATTTGGCAACTGCCATTACTTTGCACCCTGGTTCTGGCAGAGGTTTAATGGCTCCTAGGGATTAGGTGAGAAACCCCAAACAAAACGCTTCTAAACCTTTAAATCTGGATCAAACCCATTAAATCCCTAAATGCCATAGGAGACATTAAGGACCATAATTTAGGGATCAGTGTAGTAAAAAGGGAATGGCAAATATGAAATTAATGACATTTAAATTAGTGTTTCATTAGGAAACAATTTTGCTGCAGTGGTTTAGGGAATTTAGGATACCCAGAGATCGATAGCAATTCCCTTTATTTAAGGCTGTTGTGATGTTTACTTTTGGGGGGGGGGGGGGAGAATGAGTTGTGATTTGTGAAAACATTCTTTGTGAAATATGAGTGGAATTAAATGACTCTTTAATTGCACTCTAAACCTGCATTAGTTTGGCGCTTGAAACTTCTGCATTAATTCGTATGATGAATGGATGTTGAGAATAGAGGATGGACAATTTCTGCTGGATCAGACTGGAGTCAGTTCAACACCGTACGTCAGGGGATGAAGGAGAGGGGGGACGTAATGGCCTGCTTTAGCTCAAAAAATAAGGGATAAAAAACAGTGCTAAATGATGAAACTTGAACTTCTCACCCCAAAGTTTGGTAGGTGCCTTGGTGATGTTTCCTGAGCACCATCAGGATGTCAGTTATCTCCATGTCATTCCACTTGCCAGGATGGTCCTCCCATGGGGTGCTGGAGTCTGCCATCAGCATCCCAGTATATTCAGGTCTAGACTGTACTGGAAATGATCTCCATGAAGTAATCCAGTTAAAACCCTCTGGAGGCACTAAGGGATGACAGCCGAGCGTGAACACTTCACTTTAGGGGGCACTGGCTCTTGTTCTGGATACCAGGAAGATTCCAAGGAGAAGCAATACCTTTCTGGAGCTCGCCAGTCCACAAAGCTGCATTTACAGGAGGAAATGGTTAAATAAGCTGTTGACAGTGGGCAATAATAGCCTGGATGCCGTGTGCATCCACCATTTGATATCTGGTATTTTTATCTCCATGGTCTAAAGAGAAGGAGAGTGAGCGCCTGTCCTTGGGAGGGTTTTCTCACGTCACAATTGAGATACTTGTCCTCCAGTGCTCCTCATAACATCTTCAGGATGACACTTACAGGCATGAAAACAAAGTGACAAAGAATGGTAGGAACAAGCCAGTTCTTTTTAACACTGTAAATATTGTGGCTATTACCTTCCCAGCATCCTCTCAGCTAATGGCCTGAAACAGGACCAATATTTGATTTCTACTTGCTGTATTTACTTTATAAATAGATACTTCATGGGTTTCATTCTTTACCGAGATTGAATTAGTGGGTTAAATAGACAGAAATATTTCTTACCGTGGCATACTGATCTCTTAGCATCTTGCGCTGACCTGATAACAGGCTAGCAGGAGAGTTAACTTAATGATTTTTTAAGCTAGAGGCTGACAATAGAGGACACTGAATATTTCTGAAACAGAGATCTTCTTTTCTGCCATTAAAAAGATGGGGAAATCTGAAAGGAGTGTGAATTCCAGGCATACATCACTGTGATTATTGAAGGGCTTTCGGAGAGTGGCTTATCATCTCCCTGCCTTATTTACTTGACAAACCAAAGCCTTACGCTTCAAAAGCCCCAGCCCCTCAGCCCTAGTGCCAGAGCCACCTCTTAGTGAGGATGAATCCAGTATGATGGTGCTGGCAAGCAGGACATCACCAAGGCCTTTTGTTGCAATTTGCACTTCAAAACCCTCCCCATTCCACCCCCCACCCCCCAACCTTCTCTATTTCATTATAACAATAACTGCATAAAATGAGCTTGAAAAGATATCTGAGGGGGCTTTGACTCCCTTGTTTTGCTCTTTGAACTGAACTTCTTCATGAGTAAAGGTGATGAGGGAGCTGACGGGTAAGGGTCTATTTGAGAGGATGCCCAATGCATCCCTGTGAGCCCAGGTGTGATCTCTGCCAGCTGCTTAGGCACAAGATCAATGTCTGATTTCAGATGGACTTTAATACTGTTCACTGAGGTTGGTAATCTGCAGAAGCAATGAATACCCTTTCCTTTACCCAGCATTCACCAGCTGGCAGGACACCCAAATCCTTCTGTCCCTGTGAAGGATTCCCATTTCCCTGCACATCTTTTGCTGCTGCTCCCCAGCCATGGAGCTGGCTCTCCCTGCCTGTCCCCCCACACCCCCCTGCTTCAATGTGCATATTCATCCTGATTCTAATACACCCTACAGATGCTGCATGCAAATGTACCAAGTGATTCAAATCGGTTCTTTCTGTTTGTAAATGCACTGTTCTGTGACTGCTCAGGGGCACTTCTAACATATGTTCCTTGAGATCTGACATGACTCAGAATTCCAAGCAAGGAGGAGATTTGCAGCAGAGGCACGCGTGGGCCTGTTGTGCTGCCTTGCCTCTCCCCCTGCCCCACAGCACGCACCCGGAGCCTGCCTTGTGTGAGAGCGGGTTCACATCTTTAACTGGATGTGTGTGTAGGGGGGGAGATACAAGGAGCAGAATGCAAATTCTCTGTGAATCGAGCAGAAAAGCCCTATGCTTGTCCCAGAATTTTAGTTAAAGTCTATTATTCAAGAGGCTTGTGTGAAAATAGCATTACTTGTCATCTTGCCTTAAATTGTGTCTGTAGAGACCTGCTGTCTGTGGGCTGGTGATCCTGGAGGGAGAGCTTGGCTGATGAATAAGGGGGCTGGGGAGCAGAGAGGTGTAAGAGAGCCTTCTGCTGCCCCTTCCCACATGTTTTTCATAACCTCCACGTATTCCTTATGATCATAACTGAGACTTCTTAGTCCCTTCTCTCTTCTTGGACAGTGGTACCTGAAGGTCATTCAGTAGCTGAAGTTAAAGTTATAGGTCTTTAAGCATGGATGGGTGGAAGTAGTTGAAGCTCCTGCTGCTCTCACCTGGCCATCCTGCTGGTCTGAGAGGTTCCTCCTCTGAGATGAGCCATCCCTGAAATACCTTGAGGCAGATGCTGAGCACCGTGGTGTGTTTCCAGATCAGCCTTAATGGGCCTAGCTGCCAACTGGGAGAGATGTAGAGCAGGGTGATGTGCTGCTTGGCCGCCTCACTGCAGGAACGGCACCCCATGAAGACAGCCTTCAGTCTTGGTTGAACCCACTTGCATTTGCTAGCCCACGTGGCTTGGTTTCTTTGGCTGAGGAAGCTGGGATTGCTGGAGAGATGCTGCGCTGCCTGTTGGGCTCCCTCAAGTGTGAGGTCTGCATGCGGCAGCCTGAAATCACATCCAGCAAGAAGCTGTGGTGGTCGTGATGCTGCTGGGATGGAGCAGCATTCCCTGGGCTCCCAAAACACCCAGCCCTGTTCCACAAATGCCTGGCTGTACTGCAAGCCTGGAGGCACACGTTTTAACACTAGTTCCTTCCGCTGAAGGGGAATGAGTACTTTAACAGTTAGTGTGTTACAATAATTAAAGTTCATGTTACCCTTCTTGAAGCTCAGATGATTCTCTGTTGTCAGCACTTCAAAACCCACCCCCCCCAATCTTCTCTTAGCTGCTTCTGCTTCATTTAATGATGTAACAGTGAGAAACAGAGATACTCCTTTTAATGCTGATGTGCAAGGTTTAGAATTAAATGTCTCTGCTGGTTGCTGGGTACTTTCTGCTACTGCCAACCCCATGAACTCTTTAAACATATGCTAATGAGCCCAACTTGCTCCCATTCCTTCTGTATAATCCATGAAGTAAGAAAAGTCAATCTCAGTCTCACTGCCTAATGGCCTCTCTATGTTGTAGTTAGCACAGAAACTGTGAAGTGATGAAGATCAAGAGTTAACTGCATGAATTAAGCAGAGTCCTTCTGACCACACTCCATTAGAAGAGAAAACCGTCTCTAGGGAGACAAAACAAGATTTCTCTTTTATATATATACATTATGAGAGTCGCCCACTGATCCTCCAGGCATTTTGAAACATTACTGGCACCCCAGTGATATGGACAGAATATAATTTATCAATATCACTACAACTTCCTACCTGAGATGTTGCTGGAATACAGATGTGCCACAGCATAATAAGGCTTGAAGCAATATGTATGTTACATGTAGCATTGCTTTCTATCATGCACCTGACTTCTCAGCCCTGATAGAAGTCTCAAAGCTTTATTAATAGGAATTGCATTTATTTTAGCAGTCTGAACTGCTTTTTCTTCTTCACATTGCTTTGGAATGGCTTTCTGGCGTGGCCAGCACCTGTGTGTGTGATTTGCTCTGAAAACCGAGGGGCAAAGTTATCCAGCAAAGCTCCTGTGATGGATTAATGCAACAGAACCGCAGTGGTCAAACCTTGTGCAATGGCAGCAGGCTGGTGAGGTTCAGCCACGGGACCCACAACTCTTCCACAGTTCTTTCAAGCAGTATCTTTTCATCTGCAGCAGTTGAGGAGAAAGCAGTCACTGTAAAAGGCTGCCTCCGCTCCAGCACTGTGATGCTATTCTTAGCAGTGTTGTGATTGATTATGGCATCTTATCCAGTTAACTGTAATCAGCTCCTTACCTGAAGTTTCTCATGAGGAAATGGGCCAGTCTTCTCTGCCAGGTTGGACGGGATCATCTGAGCTCAGCTTTTAAAGCTATTGATAGTTCATTTCTCTGCATTTAGCTACTGTGATCCTCCTGCTCCTCCTCTTGCTTAAAGCGTTTCTTCCACAGCACCTTCCTCCTCAGCACCCCCTTCCAGGACACTGCCTGTAGCTCTTGCCTCCCAGTGCCTTCCCTGTCCCTGCTTGGGAATGCAGGAACTATCTTTTACCATATGTTTTGTATGTTGTTGAGTGCAAGCATGCATCTTAACTGGCATCTCTGGATGCTGCTCTAGCCCCAACAGTAACGTCTTGAGCAGCAGTGATCACTGTGTAACTTCTCTAGGGTGCTGGGGCAGTTGGCCTCCAACCTTCCATGAACAGGTTAGGACATTTTGAACCTTGTAATAAGTTAGTTAATAGAAATCTCTTACTCTATAGTGAGGATCTCACTTGATGTTGTCTGTCTTCCGTTACATACCTGAACGTGAGAGGAGTTCTGCAGGAGTTGGGTGTGCATGTTTATGGCGGCGTGTGCTGCTTGTCATTGCTTTCAAAACAGGAAAAACTTTGATCTGTCTTCAGGTGCTATTTTTGTCAGTAATTCCTTTAGCCACAGGATCTAAATGCAATTATTAAAAAGGGTAAAGGAACAGGAAGAGCTAAATCCAGTATGTATACTTCTTCTGCAGGTGCAGCGGCCACAAGTCCATCAGATTTCAGTGTGAACTTTGTAAAGGTGTTGTCTGCAGTAGGATGACATGTTGGGGCTTGAGTACAGCATGAGGCTGTACGGTATTTACAGCTATTTTCTTCCCTCTCTGGGTGCCAATAGCTGCCTTTTAGAGAAAACAGCTGGAAGAGCACTCCAGTAATCCTTTTAGAGCTTTTGGGATCTGTGTTTAAGCTGCTTCTCTCTTGAAGACAATTCCTTATGGTAGGATCTGTGTGATTCTCAGGTACTAGCATGCTGTGTGTATAAAGCTATCGCCCTGGGAGGTAAGTGTCCAGATCCCCATTGCCTTGAAGATGGTCACATAGGAAGGTGATCTGTGGTCCTTCACTTCTGGTGCTCGTTCACATTGTGACACCACGAATGCATTTGTTCTATAAAGGCGCAGCCTTTGGTTTAGTTTTGTTGTATTGCCACATCTCTGGGTTTTGCTCTGATATTTATTGTTCACCTTCTTCTTTTTCCTCATCGTGTTTTGGTTTGATGCAAGCATCTTAATGGAAAAGCAATTGCTTAGGGAAATATAATGCCTATCAACTGTCTGATCACGGCTATCTGTTTTTATGGAATTAAACTGAGACTGTATCAGTGAAAAGGCTCCACGAAGAAAATTTGCTTCATAAAATTCATCTTGCATATCATGACTCTCTTTGTCCATAGCATTCAGTAGCTCACTGTTCTTTGCCTGTAATTTTCTGCATAATAACAGTTAGCACTTGCATCTGCAAATCAATACACAGGCTTTAGCTCCCGACCGTAGTGAAAGTTGTGTTATTGTATTAAACAATAACCATTACCTTTCATGCCTCGAACTGATCGTTGGTGTTCCGTGTTTCTGTCCAATTTGATGCCAGTCACCTCCTGAAGCTTTAACAAAAGGCAGAAATTCCCCTGGTGCTTGCGGCAATTACACGTTAGTCTTCGCAGAGGCGGAAGATTACTTGCTGATTCCATTATGTAAACCCCAGTATATAATGGTTTGTTAATCCTTCGAAACAGCACAGCTAGAAACACTATTTCAACACTCTATTTTGGTTCAATTAAAAAAAAAACCCCAACCCCAAAACAATAAATATGATGAATTCCACAGAGTCTCTTATAACCACTGGGGTTTTTAAGATGATCGCTCTCAGGGAACTTATGACGGTGGGAGCTGGACTGTGTGCTGTGTGCTGAACTGCTTCCTTCTGAAGATATTAATTTTCCTTCCGTCGATTTGATGTGATATGCTCGCAGTCTGGCCAGGCAAGAGTAATAGTGGTGATGAAGACAGCTTGTGTTTTACTGTGCTCTAAAATAATTCCATTAAGATCTAGTCTCCTTCCTGAGATGAATTCCTGTTTCCTTTGCTGCATTTGTGATCTCTCGGCTGCCAGCTTTGGCCGCAGCCCTGTCCTGATGGAGAGCTGCGGGCTGTTTTCATGGAACCATAGAAGAGAATTGCAGACTGGTTTGGGTTGGAAGGGACCTTAAAGCTCATCCAGCTCCAACCCCTGCCACCGGCAGGGACACCTTCCACTAGAGCAGCTTGCTCCAAGCCCCTGTGTCCAACCTGGCCTTGAACACTGCCAGCGATGGGGCAGCCACAGCTTCTCTGGGCACCCTGTGCCAGCGCCTCAGCACCCTCCCAGGGAAGAGCTTCTGCCTAAGAGCTCATCTCAGTCTCCCCTCTGGCAGGTTAAAGCCATTCCCCTTGGCCTGTCCCTACAGGCCCTTGTCCCAAGCCCCTCTCCAGGTTTCCTGTAGCCCCTTTAGGCACTGGAGCTGCTCTAAGGTCTCCCCTTCAGGAGCCTTCTCTTCTCCAGGTTGACCCAGCCCAGCTCTCTCTGTCTGGCTCCAGAGCAGAGCTGCTCCAGCCCTCGCAGCATCACTGTAGTCTCCTCTACACTTGCTCCAACAGCTCTACATCCCTTCTTGCGTTGGGCCCCTTTATAGGCGCTGTTAATGTCAGGCTTAACAGTCTCGTTTGGTCGCACCTCAGCCTTACTTGCAAAAAATGCAATGCTGCATAAGGCCGTGCTCACATTAGTAGGTAGTTCTTTCCCTGCAGATCTCACAGACTAATAGGCAAGGTGGAGGCTATGAGAGAGAGTGTGATACTCTGTCTTCAGCGGATGGGGAAAAGAGGCGCTAAGAGATTAAGCCCAAGGTCATAGAGGAAGTCTATGGCAGGAACAGGAATTGAATTCAGCTCTCCTGGGTCTTTGTCCAGTGCCTTAATCACAAAACCCGCCTTTGCCTCTGTGCTTTTCTATTATTTAATCAGCTGGGAAAAAAAAATGCAAATTGATTTAATTAAAGGCGAGTGCAAATTTCTGATTTCAGCCTGGATTCATTCTATGGTTATGGAAATTTTGAAGGATGGAGAACAAACATCTGTAATTTCTTTTCCCGACAGATGTGTTTTCATTGACGCAGCTGTGCAGAAATGGTATTTATGTATTTAGTGACGTGTAATTTTAGCCTAGAAACAGAGCTGATGTTGGACTCCTCAGAGGTGGCATTTTCTGGCTTGCAGGGTAATCTTCTTTCTGGCAAAAAGTCGGTCATGTTTCTTCCCACAGACATGGTTTCTTCCTTTAAAGTGTCTCTCAAAATCATTTTATACTCGATGAAGCAAATCCTCCAAAGGCTTCATTATTCTGATGGTAGCATCATCTGATTGAATATTTCCATCATAATGTCCTTTGGAGGATTTCGGCAGTTTCCACTCGGGATTTTGGAGGCTTGGATCCATGTGTGCTCCCGAGGTTTTGAGGAACTGGTGTAGGAGATTCACATAATTTCAGATGCGCAGAGTTCACTGGGGAGGTAGATGTTAATGTTTGCTCTGGCTGTTGTTTAGAATACATTAGATTGCGTCTTTCCGACATGGAAAACGCAAATGCGGCTTCCTTAGGTCCTGCTCAGCAAAGCGTTTAAGCATGTGTTTATTTTCAAGCGCATGAGCGTTTGAGCATGTTCTTGCCACACGTTACTAGTAAATCACAGAGGTTAATGCAATTAAGTGTCGCTTGTCGGGTTCCACTGCTCAGGACATCATCAAGAAAGCTCACTCTTCCTGACCTCAGAGCAGCCTTCCAGTATCTGAAGGGGGCCTATAGGGATGCTGGGGAGGGACTCTTCATTAGGGACTGTAGTGATAGGACAAGGGGTAACGGGTTAAAACTTAAACAGGGGAACTTTAGATTGGGTATAAGGAAGAAATTCTTTACTGTAAGGGTGGTGAGGCACTGGAATGGGTTGCCCAGGGAGGTTGTGAATGCTCCATCCCTGGCAGCGTTCAAGGCCAGGTTGGACAGAGCCTTGGGCAACGTGGTCTTGTGTGAAGTGTCCCTGCCTATGGCAGGGGTGTTGGAACTGGATGATCTTAAGGTCCTTTCCAACCCTAACTAGTCTATGATTCTATGATGCAAGGAAAGCATTTACTATTTGTGGTGCATGCTGCATGAGATGCTCCTCATGAGTGCTGTACACCACACTGCTCGTATTTTGGTTTCATTCCCCTTGTATTGCCACGTCATTCAGAAGCTGTGGTCCCCCAGTGATGCAGGCGCTTGGGATAGGCTTCATTTCTATGCACAGCAGCTGCCTTGTCAGGCTGAATAGGGCTGTGCGTGTGCTTTATGGTTGGTGTTTTGTGAGTGTTGGTGAGATCAGGGGAGCTAAACAGCTTTTCTGCCTTCATCCTTGATGTTTCTTCCTCATTCACTGAATGAATGGCTTTAGATGATTCTACAAAAATTCTGTGTGTGTTTGAATAATCTGATTCCTATAATGATGCCAGTTTTAGGGCTTTCTAAAGGGCTATGATAGCTCTTAGTATCTCACTGCCTCCTTTCCCCCCCTTGTATTCCCTGGAGAATATCTGACAGATTTTGTCATGTGCCTTCGAAGGAGGAGCTCCTCAGGCTTACATTGCCACCTCTGAATTACCGTGTGGCTAAGGACTACGTGTTAAGATTGTTCTGCTTATTTCAGGCTCACATTAGGTTTTATGAACTTTAATGAACAGTAAGTAATAAATTTGCTGAAGAAATTGGGTTAGCCTGTGATTAACATTCAGAGTGATGCAGATGAGTGTACCAATGATGGGAACATGTGCTCACATCATGATGAAATGCAGATGAGAGGCCCTGGAGCAAGCCCAAGGATGTGGGCCAGCGCAGTTTCATCTCTGTCAGCTTTAATCTGATCTAAAGTGTGAATGCTACCGGCCTGCAGAAGGGATCTCAAGCCCTGGCAAGACCTAAATACGACTTTTTGTTTTCTATTAGGGGCTATTAAAACGTTTCTTTACAATCAAAGCTCCACAATGTAACAGCTCAAGACGCTGTCTTAAAAACAATATTTCTAGCAGTAGGGAAGAGAGGGGGAGATGGTTGGAAGATGCTTCTTGATTTGGTTTAGCTTTTATAACACGCTGCTTTACTTAGCAGTCATTTTAGTCAATTGAAACCCAGCTGAGCCTCATCGTCTTATGACAGCGCATTTGTACAGAGCAGAGGGGAAAAAAAAGAAGCCACCACCCGCACCCCCCTTTTAAATGAAGTGCAAAGTAATGCTGGAAAAGGAAAGAATAAATCAATTTTAAGTGGTAATCTATGAAGTTGGACAGAAAATGATGAGAAATGAAGCAACTGGTCATAGGAAATTGACCTTGAAAATGGTGTTTATCTTGCGGACGTGGTGGCAGAGCCCTGCTGCTGCTCTTCCAGGCCGGTGGCTGAGGGGGGGGGGGGGGGGGGAATTTAAAGCCGAGTTTCTTTGCTTTGAATCTCAGTTGGATTTTGGGGGAGTTCCTCTGTGTTCTCTGGCAGCGATGCCAGTGGTGCTGCTTGACAGCATCTGGCAGATAGGATTTATTCTTTTGTGGCACTCTCGTACTTTACTCTGTTGCATGACAGGCTGCGTCTGTTTGGGAGTGGTAATAGCCCAGGGTCCGAAGAATAGCCATGACAGTGTAATAGGTACCAGTGGTAGGAGAAGAGATGCTGTTTTTACCTGACTTTTAATTTCCATACAAATAAACACATTAAAGCGAGTGGACAAATGAGTAATAGGTGTCACCTCTGCTATTTTAAACTGTAGCACCTACTTACACCAGAAGGATGTCTATTGCTGTATTATATATATCTTCATTTACAATAAAGGTACAGAAGGCAGTGGGAGGTGGGATATATTCCCTGAAATTCCTCTAGCAGAAAACAATGGTGTCTTCCCAGGGCAGATGGTCAGATTAACTTCATATTAACTAAATGCTTTTTGGTTCAATTGATGATGCTCTTGCTCTGCCTTTTTAGCATCAGCTGTGTCCGTAAGTTCACCTTACTGAAACATTAGAAATCTTTGTGTCAATTCTAATCTGAACCACGTAAGTGAGCTATCTGGTTTGCTCAGCTGGTTAACACAATCACTGACTTCCTTTGCCAGTGCAGATTCTCTTTCAGCATAAGTCCGATAGCAAACACAGGCAGGATGGTCACTGGGGCTGCCCAGGTCTAAGTGAGAGCATGTCAAAGCCCTCGAGTGCCTGATGTTGTGGCTGGTGACTTATACCTGAGTTTCTAAGAAGCCTGAGGAATTGCTGATATCGGCCATTAAAGGATGTGGTCTGGGCAATATCTACAAGTAGCAGTTGTTACTGCTTGCATGGCCAGCATCCCTCTAGCTCTGTGTATATAAGGGCTTATAGTCCCACATGGGACTATGTGGGGTTTGGCGATGCTCCAGCTCAGAGCTGACAGCACTTAGGCTGGCTGCAAGCATCTCCTGATTCATTTTGGTCCGCATGTGTCTAACAAGATAGCATCTGGGATGAGCGTCTAAAGGAGGTGAAGGGAAACAAAGGGAGAGAAGTGAGAAGCAGGGATGTGATGGTGCTTACCAGCCAGGGTGCCCCACTCGCAGCAGATCTCCCTGGAAAACTCATACTGATCAAGCACCGGTGACATTTGTGTTGGTTGTGTTATTACAGAGCTTGTGCTCTGGTGGAAAGCCAACAAAGAATAAATCGAAGCAATATTCCCAGACTGTGCAAAACTTGGGAATTTCGAAGCAAGCCTTCTCCAGGTACTTAAAATTCAGGAAGGCTTTTTTTGTCCTGGGTCTTGAGATGTTAATAACTTTGACTAATTGTCAACACCACCAATTACTATGACTGATACCTTATCATTCCCCACAATGAGCAATGCTAATTAAAATTGATTGTGCTGCTGTTCTGGCACAGCAGCAAGTTTCCTTTTCATTTTCTGTTTAAACATGAGCTTCTTGTGCCGATTTGGTGAATTAAATAAGGAAAGCTCATTATTCTGCTGTTTATTTTTGAGCAGGGGTTTTTCCGCCGCATCGGGAGCCTGTTACAAGTGTCAAAGAAATAGAAGAGCTTGAATTGAGTTTTATTTCTGGAGTACCAAAACACACACCTAATAATAATACTTGGAACTTTCATACCACGGTGCTTTCTTACATGATCACATTTCTGTATGAACATAACTACTCCTATTATCTCTGTAAGGTGGGTAAACACTATTACTTCTGTTTCCCAGACATTGAAGCTGAGACGCAGGAGCTTTGATTCTCTTAATAGCAGTGCACTTCAAGCTATTCACTTCGATTAGATCAGAGATCTCTGGCTTGCAGCAGCGTGAGCTGGTTGAGTTACGATTTGCAGCATTGGCTTGCTTCAGTTCTATGCAAACTTGGCTTTTTATTTCTCCCTTTCCTTTAAAGCATGATCAATTATTTCTCCCAAAGGGAGGATCCAAATTTCCTTGCTGCTGCCTTGCCCTGGGCTGGCTCCTGCCAGGAAATGTTGATTCCACGCATGCAGGGCACAGCCATGCAGGAGGGCTGGAGCTGTGCAGCCTCGTGTCCTCCTTTTTTGCTTCATCAGCAGAATCTTCTCCTGTCAGGAAGAGCTGTTCTTTATCAGGAAGAAGCTGCTTGTGGGGAGGAGAGGCTGCTAGATTATAGTGTAGGACAGTACGCTGAAGCTCAATAGTTTTTGTGTGTGTGTATACATATATATGTTATACATATATATGTGCAGTGCAGTGCTGCAGTCTGAAGTCAGCTGTGGTTTTATGTGAACATTTCCATGGGAAATGCTTATGGGATAGGTTATCAATGGAAGATGCACCTCTTTTCTTAGCTATTCTGCTGGTATCCTCTTTTTAAGTGGCTGATTGCAGTTAACAGCACAAGTCTATGACCTTATCCTGTTGGAGATTGATTTAATCTGAACAATTAATTCCTTCCATGATCAATATGTAATGAGTTAATATGTAATGGATATAAATGCATTGAATTGCCTGAGATACTCCTTACTTCCTCCTACTTAGTCTGTAAAATAAGCCAACTACTTCATGGCAGTGATTATAAATAGAAGTCTTTTATATGTTGCACTTTGTCATAAACAAGATCTGCCTTAGGTCTTGAGAGAAAGGGAGCCCATGTTTCTGTATGATATCTTGTATGAGCAGCACAGAGGAGTATGTCAATCAGAAAACTGGTTTACATTTATTGGGAAAAACCATTCAAATGCCTGGCACTTGTAAGCAAGATAGAAATATTTATAACACAGAAACACCAATAGCAAAAATCATACCTGAAAAGTAACTATTTCAGTCCTGAACACCACTTCCTGATTATTTACAGCTACCTGAGTTTCCTTTGAGCATTGATTTCTTCTGATCCTGATAGGAGCTCGGAGCAACCTTATAAATCTATAGAGTTCTTTGTGCCATAGTGTAAATAGTTCTTGCTGCTAAAAAGGGGACATCCTGCCCCCTTGGGTTGGCTGTCCTGCTCCCCCAGTGGTGTTCACAGGGACCTAGTTCAAGTCAAAATGTGGCTGAAAAGTAATATAACAAGCAATGATAAGAAGAAATGGTTTTGGCAGTCACCAGCTGCTGGACATGGGGTTTCTGCATGGTTATGGGAAAGCCAAGGTGGCACAAGGCAGCGGGTTCTTGGGGCAAGCCCACCTCCACCGCAGCAGCATGGGGTGATGCTCAGTTGAGCTGACCCCACAAGCAAGGCTTCCTGCTGACTCTCTAATGGTGCTCTCCTGAGCATTTCACCTAGGTTAATTTGTTGGGAAAGTGCTGGAGATGGTGCTGTGGAAGTGCAAAGTGTTCTGACTGGACATCAGCACTCTTCTTTTGCAGTAAAAGAACGCTGGTACATGTTCAGCAGACACGCACTGATGGCACCATTATCAAGGAGTTAGCGTGTTGCCATTAGCACATGGAGCTGTGAAATAACATGCCAAGTGTGTCTTCTTGAAGCACATTGGACCTAATTCTCCTCTCATCTGTACTGATGCCTCTCCATGGAATACACTGAAGTAGCTCATGATTTACACTGTAGAAAATCAGAGAGGAATCATGGATGACTGACTTCCTCACTGTAACAAGCTGTACACGGAGGCAGAAGTTTTTGCTTTCTCCTCTATTTCCCAATGTCCCCTGGAGTTTTGCCGTGAAAAGTCAGTGATGAAAATCAAGGATGAAGGGGGGGGGCAGGAAAAATGTCATTTGGGTTGTGATTTGCTGTTAATTAAACCTTAGCGTGACACATCCTGTATGTCAGGGGATTCCCGATTCTCATCTCAGTGGCCTGGTAGAACAGAGGAGCATCTCCATCGAGATCAATGCTCATTATTATTTTCCTCATTATCATCATGATTCTCATCAGTATTTGTTCTACAACACTGGCTGTGGAACAGAAGCATAGGCAGAGATGACCCTTGCCTTTCGCAGGTGAGAAACACAAAAAGGCTACAGAGGAGAAAATGACAGTGAACTCGTGACAGAGAATTAGATCCAACTACTCAAAAGTCAAAATCAGCCTTTCTTTCCACTGCAAATGACATGATGAGATAATCAGTTTTCATTATTTTCATCAGAGTAGTAGCACTTGCACACAGGTTGAACCCCCCAGTGCGCAAGATGGTGATGGATGTTATCAGACAGGTTTTAGCTGCATGAAGCTCACACATCTGTGCAGGAGAGGGACTCAGTAGTAGATGGGAATGAAGTCTGCCCGAATAACAGACAAAGCATACGGGGAAAGTGATGGAATTTGGTAAATGGTCCCTAGAGGGAGATGCTCTGGCCTGGAAGGGAAGGTCCGCAGCCTTGACCCGTTCACCTCTGGTACACTAAATAGGGTTTTGAGAACTGTTCTTTCTCCTCCGTTGCAAGAGTGTAACTGGAGGGAAAATGCTCGTTTTACAGTCTCAGGCCTGAACCGTGGCTTTAGGGTGGCACTTTAGGTGACAGGGTGCCCAGTCTTACCTAGCAGTAGCAGTGGGTTGACATCAGGATGTGGTGGCTTGGCCTTGGAGAAGAACCGACAGAAGCAAGGTTCAGCTCTTGCTCAGTGCCTCACTTACACTGCCATGTACGTGTGGGAGACCTCAAACACAGCAAGCATTTGAAGATCTGACCACCTTGTTTTGCTTATTGACCTCTTGTAAAACCTGTGAAAAGGACCAGAGAAAAAGAGGTGTCCTTTGACTTAGGGACCTGGACCTTCCTGCTTAAAGTGTTTAATTTCCTTTGGATGATCTGGAACAGAGAGGACTCTTGCCAACCTGACAGCTTATTTCTACTGATCCGAGGTGTAGGAGGAGGTGTGTGATTTCTCTGACTCATGTTCTGACAAGCTACTGATGATCCCACCGCCATCCCATCAGTGCTGGTAGTTTCTCCTGATAGAAAGTCATCTGAGGTCAGGAAGTGGATGGAGGTGTTAAGGCTTTCACATGGAACTGATGGGATACAAACAATTTGAAGCTGTAGGCTGCACCACAGGAAAGCTGCAGCTTTCCTGTGTGGGGAAAACCACAGCTCAGAATATAACAACTATTGAAAGCTTTGGGGTTCGGGAGCAGATCAAAACTAGTGAGGATCTGCCTTGCTCCCAGCCTGATGAAAGGGGTGTTAATCCTGCTGCTCATAAAGAATTTAAGATTGTAAATGTGTGAGGCACAGCCTGGAAGATTAGAAGAACATTTAAATAAATGATAGAGGCTGGATTGGCAGAAAGGCTGTCATGCCGGGATCAACTTTTCTCTCTTCCACACTAGCCAGTTCCCAGCCTCCATAGCTTAAAGTTATGGAGAAGTAGTGTTCTGATAGAGGTTATCAGGATCCTGCCTATGGCCGATGTCCAGTGGTCGCTGTCATGACGTCCATCTGCAGGTCCTGTACAGTGCACTTATCACTCTGTGGGATGCTGGTTTAACAGCAAGCTCCTCCAAATAAACTCTTGGGAAGAAAGGCATGCCTGCCAGGGAATGGACAAGTGCAGTGGGTTGACCTTAGCTAGCTGCTCAAAGGTCCATCCAGCTGCTCTCGCCCCTCCTCCTTAACAGGGTGGAAGGACAAAACATGATGGAGGAGCTCATAGGTTGATAAAGACATCACTT
This sequence comes from Pezoporus wallicus, assembly GCF_028554395.1. Taxonomy (NCBI): domain Eukaryota; kingdom Metazoa; phylum Chordata; class Aves; order Psittaciformes; family Psittacidae; genus Pezoporus; species Pezoporus wallicus. Next base: position 1,014,152 of record NW_026638088.1, on the reverse strand, counting down.
ACCAGTTACTGTTATGGGGGAAAACCAATTTATGGCCACTTAAAACTCGAGTAGGATGGTGAGAAACAAAGACAGAAACTTAAAACATCTCCTCCCCACGTCTTCCCAGGCTGAACTCCACTCCTTCATTCCCAACTCCTTACCTCCTCCTCCTCCTCCCCCCTGCAGCAGCATAGGGTGGGTAGGAACTGGGGGTTGTGGTTATTCTGTAACAGCCCCTCTCTGACACTTCTTCCTCCTTACACATTTTCCCTGTGCTTGTGTGCACCCATCCTCCAGGATGAACCTTCTTCAGTGTGGAGTCTTCAGTATGGGTATCTGTTCTGGACTGATCCTCTCCTTGAGCTGCAGGGAAATACCTGCTCCAGTATGTTGTAGGAAATTTGCCTCCATGACCAAAGGCACCAGAGCTCCCCTGTCCAGCAGGAAGCAGCTTCTGCTTGCAGGGCACTTGTGGCTGGCAGTGGTGGGGATCCATGCATGGGGACCCCAAATCTGTTGTTTGTGCATCCACGAGGTAAAGAAGTGATTTGATGTGTTTTCCTGGCCGTTCCAACACACCAGCTATGCCTTCTGCCTCTTGTTGCAGCTTTGGTCTCCCCTTCTAGGAGCAGCATTAAGTTGCAAGCATTTCATTAGGTAATCTTATATTTTGGTTTAAATGCTCACATAAAGGTTTAGCTATATTTCAGAATATTATCGAATCATATCATAGAATCACAGAATGGTTTGGGTTGGAAGGGGGCTTCTAATATCTTAGATAATAGCTTTGGTTTATAAAGCAAAGGACAATGCTGATTTATTGCAGGAAACAACCAGAATACTGTTTTTTTTTTCTTCTGAAAAAGGTTTCATTGCAAGGTATAGGATTAATGCATCACTCAGAAAACCAAACCAAACCCACCATATTTATTCCTCCCCTTCCTCTCCAAGCATTGAGGATCTGCTCAGGTTCATCTTCATACTCATTTTTGCTGTGTTAGTGGCACTCACCGCACTGAACCCCGCACATGCTTTCCAGGTTCCTCCAGGAACCTGGTTTGAGGAGATGCTCTTTGCACTGAAGTGCTTTGTGGGTCAGACTCTGGAGGTGAACTCATGTCATAGTCAATGTTTGCTGTGGGTAAGAAGGGGTTTGGGGCTGTTATGGCCCCACAGAGGGTGGCAAGCTGCTCCCTCTCATGTGAGCATTATAACGTGGTGTGTGTGCGTAGCACATGGGTTAATGGGCTGCGGCTCAGCCTTGCTGGAAATTGCTTGTGACCATAGCACTGCGGTGATGTTTGACCTCTCCTGGCCCTGAACCAGAGCAGTGTCCCCTTTGGGTGAGATCCCTGCTGCTCTTTGCAGCAAACTACAACTCTAAACCTTTTTATGCACTTCAGATGGCTGCTGGGGAGAGGAGGCACAGGATATTTCCCTCTTATGAAAACCCCTTTTATGGGGAAAGGTATATTTTAGCAGTACGGATTTTCCTGACGTATTTTGTTGAAAGGCAGCGTGGTTGCCAACGTGCATCTGCGTGTGCTAGGAGCACAGAGCTGGGTGTTGGGTTTGTGTATGGTAATTTGCCCCTCCGGAGCGCAGCACAGCTAATGAGCACAGTCCCTCCAGTCATAGGAAGCACACAGACCCTCCTCAGAACATATTGCAACCAGCCTCTGCTGACCAGACTCATGGAAAAGCTGTATTTGATGCATGTTGCATGGCTTTCATTATTAATTCTGAATCCATACAATTAGGGGTCCAAAATTAATATGTTTTTATCCATTAAATCCATTAAGTAAGGAAAATATTGATCCCTGCCTCAATTTCTCACTGTTATAAAATAGGGATTTTCATTGTTTCATTAGTTTGTCAGTGCACTGCATGTACTGGAGTTGGCAATACATCTTGTATGAACATCAGCTCTGCTATCCTCTTGCCTTCCCTTCCTTCCACCAAGACTTAGGTCTTTTTTTTGTTTCCCTTCCTGTGGGTGTTGCGGGATGTGTCTGCTCCATGGATAGAAAGGATAAAATGCCTTCTTGTGACACCAGAAAGAAAATGATCCAGGGAGTTACAGACCACTAAGTCTTTCATTTGTACCTGGTAAACGGGTTCAAATGATAAGCAAAAAAGAAAACATTTGGGAGATGCTGATAAAATCAGGCTTATCCAGTAGAAAGGTACTGAGGTGTATGGCTGGAAGTGATAGGAAAAGCCTAAGTTTGATGACCCATCAGGTCACTTACAGTCTTTCACTCTTAATCTCTTAGAAGTCTTTGAACTTGTCAATAAGAAATGAAGAGAGAGAAACTGGCTTATCTCATTCATTTATGATATTGAAAGCTCTTTAGCAAGGTATCTCGTAGAAAGCAGTCAGACAAGGTAGGTGTGTGACAGGGAAAAGTATAGTCGTGACTCAAAACCTGAAGCTGAAGATTAGGTATAACCAGGCAGCTTTCACCATTGCAGAGGGTTAAACCAGGGGTTCCCTCAGTGTTCCTAAGTCCTCCATGAGGTCTTTGATCTGGGATGGAGATGGGGTGGAAGGGTAGCTAGATTTGTCCTAGCTGAGGTCATTCAAGTGCAGGGAAGGCAGTAAGGAAATTGGAGCAACCTAAAGGAGCCAATAAGCACAATGACATAACACGTTCAGTGTTAATGTGTGGCTTTTCCCCCACCCTGTATTTGCTATGGTCAAACCACAAATAAACCAGTGTTCAGTTCTGCAGTCCATGCAGGAGAACATCCTGGTGGGGCTGCTGGTGGGGGAAGAGATGACCTTTCTATGATAACCTCCCCAGGAGGGTCTGCATTTCAGGAGGGTCTGTGCCAGGGACTTCAGACTCTGATTAATGATGCTTTTTCAGAAGTACAGAAGGCACATACACAACAGTATCAAAAACTCCAGCAATGGTACTTGGCATCAGAGTACTCCCGTTAGTGAAGGAACCCAAATTAAGAGGCTTCACGTATCGGTAAGAACACTTTCCCAAATCACTACTGGGATTTCAGTTACATTTTCTCCCTCCTTTAGACCTTGCATCTTGTTTCTTTTAAATAGCTCTTTGTCCTAAACAGAAACCTTGAATCAGAGTTAGAAACAGGTGATTCTTTTGCTTTGCCTGCTGCTCTGTTATACCTGGGTGGGTTCCCTGCACCACTGATTTAGATCACTGTGCCTTCAAATTGATGGAGCCTCCTGCCTTTCCTTCCTTCTCTTCCCTTCTCATCTCTCTGCTTTTCCCCACTACTGTTCAAGCTGGAAAAGAGCCACTACATGTCCCTTTCAAATGCAGGGACTGAAGTCCTCAATGTTGCTAATTAGCAGCAAGAGACTTTTAAGGAATTGCAACATTGCATTGTTACGATTTGGGAAACAAAAGCTGAATAAGAACTGTAACGCTTAACTATGGAATTGTACTTTATTTCTCTCTAATACAGGCTAAGCTGCCTTACAGCAATCTTTTTAAATGTAATGATTGAGACTATTATAGGAAATACTATACAAAGCAACATATTTTTTTTTTGCAGCCTAAATAATAAGTAGGGCAAGGTTTTAAATGAGGCTAGAGTAATGAATGCTGTACAATAATTTTGATGATGAATTTCCCCGGAGGATAAAGTGGAAGAACAGAAGCAGGCTGTATTTAATCATGCAAAGTTAAAGGAATGCAGACCAACAAATATTTATAGAGATGTACAGCGTTTCTAACCTTTTCTGAGCTATTCTTGCCCCTTTTCACCTGAGAAACATGGCAAAAATTGGCGCGTAATAATTATGAGGAGGAACTGATCACATAGGGTCAAGTGTTTCTTTTGATGCAGTGCACAGAATTTCCTGCTTCCTTACAGGCTGGAGGACTCGAACAATAAGACATTTGTTTTTCACAGCTATTTCATTCATCAGTGACTCTGAAAAGCTTGCTTTGAGCAGATAGATGACATATTCTGCAGCTGCTCTTCACCTGGTATTGACCCAAGGAGATGTGTCCCCACTGTAAGAGCAGAGCTCTGTGCAGAGATACTAATTCTGCTCCCAAAAGCAACATCTCAGAATCACAGACCAGTTTGTGTTGGAAGAGACCTTAAAGCTCACCCAGTTCCAACCCCCTGCCAGGGGCAGGGACACCTTCCACTAGAACAGGTTGCTCCAAGCCCCATCCAACCTGGCCTTGAGCACTGCTGGGTTCACATACTGAGCAGGCTCCCAATCTTTGCCCTGTGCTCCATCACCAAGTGTAGACCTGCTCTTCTGATGCCTGTACCAAAGGCCATCATCCTCAAAGGTGATGCTTCTCAGCTGTGGTTTAATCCAGTCTTTGCTGTTCGTCTTGAGGAGGCAAGCACAACTTCAGAAACTAGCAGACACTTAAAAAGTCACTGCTGGCATTTGGCTTAGCATGTTCCTGGTGGTTTTGCCCAGAGGCACATGTTTGTGATAGCATTAGGCAATCATTCCATAAAGCATAGGGTTTGGTTGCTTTGGGGGGGGGATTGGTTTTTAATAACTGTTCAAAGTAGGGTATTTCAGCAGACTTTAGCTCAACATGTACCAGTATTCACACCGCAGAGGCAAAACCTCGAAGATTTCTATTCTGCTCATCAATACTTAAAGTGTATATTGATTTCCAATTTAGGTGTTAACTTTTTAGCTCTTAGAAATGCTCTTGATATCAATTTTCACCTTGCGTGGTGTTCATTATGAACGCTACGATTGCAAGCGAGCTAGAATCTCATCTGGCGAGACGATTAGTTCGAGTGAGTTCAAGATTGCAACGTGCAAAGATTTACTCGTCTTGTCTAAGCATCACGGTACCATGAAATATCTGCTTTTAAGCCAACGACCTGAGAAATGCTTTTATTCTAGCCTGGCACAGGCTTCCCCTACTGTTTCTCAGTCTGTGTAGCCTCTGAAATGATATAACAAACTAATTAATAGCGCTGTTTATTACATTCATGTTGTTTTCACGTCATAACTCATAGAAAATGAGCCTGAGGTCCACAGCTCACGTTGCTGGGTGGCTGGCCTTTATTTAAGCAATAAGCCACACATGACAAGCAGTGCATTGCCATGCGATTATGCCTCCTGTAGCGTTAGGAGGCACAAGGTCAAAAGGCTCAGTGGCTTTGACTACCTGAGAAGTGCCATGTAATCCCCTGCAAATGGGCTGTCTGCAATGTGTTATTGCTGTATCAGAATAATTTCTTCTTAAAGGCAGCCCCCTGAATTACCTCTGTAATTGGCACAGGTATGACTTCACTGACTGCCAATCAGAAATCTTCTTTGTCTTGGGTTTTAACACCTTCATTTCAAGTTCAGGTCATCTGAATAAATGGGTTTTGTTAATGGTGTTTTACCCTTTTTGTGCTGAGTCCCATCTGCTTGTTTTTAGCAAGGAAAGCCCCCTGCAGTAGCTTTTGTATCATCAGCAGGCACTGAATAGTGACTGCAAAGTCTTGGTAGAGCTGGTAACACACAGGCCATGGCCTGACTTGTAGTGCCTAGAATGTTATTTAGACTCGGGAGCTCAAGGAAGTAAGGGGAGGGTGGATAGCAAGGTAAGCACTTCAGGATGCGGGAGCCATGGCCGGGATTTCAAAATCGATGTGTAGCCATCAAATGCTTTCAGCCTAGCTGTGTCTCTTCCCTTTTATTGGCAAACATAACCCCAAAATGATAAAATCATCCCAATTTACAGTCCTTGTTGATAAAAACAGTACACATGGGTCACAGCTTTACTAGCCTGAGCAAATGAGGAGCAGGCCACAAGAAGGACACTATCTATCTTAGTGATACTGAAAGGACTGTAGACGGTATGGTTTTTGGAAGGGGGGGCCCAGATGGGGGGGGGGATTCCCCCTTTTTTCTCCCCACTTTTAAGCCCCAGCAGAAGACAAGGTAAAGGCACAGCTCCTGGGAAGCTCCCTGAAGTTTCTTGGCTTGTTTCACTGACTTCCAGCCAGCAGTGATTTCTTTGGCAGGGGATAAAAAAGCCTGCACTGATTCCCATGGTCAGTCCCAGAGGTTGTTGTTCCTTTGGGAAAATGGGAATAGATGCCAGAGGTCATAGATCACCTGCACCTCATGTCTGCCAGTGGGTGGGGTGAAGGTGTGAAACCCGCTGGTTGAGGGATGCTGTGAAAGTTGCTCCCTAGGCTTTGGGGACAAAGTGAGAGGAATCATCATCCTGTTAGAGGGCAAAAACTTAACAAATAGTTTGAAAGGCTTAAAATAAATCTATCTCCATAACCTGCCTGCAGTACTTATTTCCTTAGATATGTTATAGAGGTAATGATACCTCCACCGTGAACTCAATTAACCTTCCGCAGCCTTCCGTGTGACAGGGAATCCTAAATCTTCTTCTTTATGAGTATGTGCAAGATTTGAAGCTGCTCTGAACTTAGCATTAATAAATGGCATTTCCTAATTAGTGCCCATTTATTTGTTTTTTGCAGTGAGAAAGATACGGTGGCTGTGAGTGAGATCTAGCGCTCATGGTTGAGAAGAGCTTTTCACAAAGGAGTGAGGTACCTTTATATTATTATTATTGTTATTATTTATTTATTATTATTGTTGTTATTTTGTTGCAAATCTGTTGCTCTGTGTGTGCAATTTGGGGTTTCCATTGTTCAGTGATGATATTAAGGAATTTCTTTGCTTCTCTGTGTTGTTTTGTATGAATGGGCATCCGTTGCCTATAAGAACTGTGCCTCTCCTCTGCGTGAGACCTGCTGTGTTTTGAGTTTCCTATGGAAGTGCTATGGGAAAAAGGATAGGAAGAAAAACCTGTGTACCACAACTCGGTTTCCCTACTAATCTTCCCTCTGCTCTGTGATACATCCTAGTAGGTGCATATTGACTCAGTAATGTTCACTCCTGCCTCGCTTCTGAGACCTTTGCATGAAGACAGGCTGTACAGAGCAAAATGTATCATCTGGGAGGGAGGATGTCAGCAATAAATGAGAAAACAAGAGAAATGGATGATCCACTATAATGCATACCCTATAATATAATCATTGTTGTTTGATAAGAGACACTCTTGCAACTCTCAGTGCCCTGCTAGGTATGTCTGGATTTATTATTCAGAAAGGCACAATCAAATCTCTTCATTCAGTTGACAAATGGGAGCTATTCAATTCAGTATCTGTCTCTTATTTATAGCATATAGTGGGGTGATTTATATGCTAGCTCCACATCTTCCAAAACAGTTTTAATTAGCAGCACTGGCTATTAGAATGAGAGTTCTGCAGCTTCCCTGTCACACACATCCCCTTCAAACTGAATAGAAATCTTGCTCTTTGCCAGGCAGTGCTTCTCTATTTATTTCTTTTGGTAACGGTAGCAAGAGCCTAAGCTACTAAAGCAAGTGCTTGATTAGCTCAGAGGATGCATTTCTGTTTCCAGCTCCAAGGGGGAAGACAGGGGAGGTTGAAGAAGGTAATGCCATTTATTGCTGTGCCTTGGGGAAACAGGGCAATCCTTGGGGCATTAGCACTAACGTCACCCAGAGCCTGCCGATGTCTTAAGTGGCTTTGGTTTTGAGACCAAAGGAAGTGTCAAAGATGCCAGGTCCAGCTGCTCAGGCTGCGTGCATGGATGTTCCTGGATCCTGCTCTGCTTGGAGAAGGATGGATTGGAATGCTCGTCTCAGCATGTCCTGTGGTTAGAGCACTCACATGATTTTTCCTTTGTGCATTGTCTGATGGTGTAAGTAAGCCTTTCCCCCAGCTGTTCCCTGATCAGGAGAGCTGCTCTGGCTTGTGGTCTAATTGGTACCCCTGAGGTACAGACCAACGCACAGCACGGCACAGAGGTGAATTCAGCAAAGGCACTAGTTTGAGTCCCTATTATTTAAACGCATCTGGTAGGAATGTGATTCCTTTGAGATCTCTGCCTATCTGTCAAACCTGAGATCAGCCAACAGGTTCAAAAGTTATTTGGGGGAGCAGTGACTGACAGTGCAATTGCATGTCTCTTGTTGTTTTTTTTTCCTGAGAAACCAGGCAAAAAAAGCGCAGGAAACGTAAAGAGTTATTTTTGTGCTTTATGCAGCATGGGTAGCATGCAGAATGGTCTGTTGTTATGCTTCCACTGATCATTTTTTGACATGAGCAATGCAGTCATTCTGTCTTCACATCAAGGAAGCCTTTGTACTACTTGTCACCAGCGCACAGTGTCTCTGTATACGTGTAAACTCGATGTTTGCTGCATCCCGTCGTCAACGCTGCTGCTGCCTGCGGGTGCTGCTAAATCTTTGGGTGTTTTACAGCAGCGTGCTGTCAGTGGCATTTATTGTGGAGAGCAAGAAAACCTTAGAAAGTCTTTAATTTGAGGTGGATAATAACATGAAAATGAGCACTGGACCTGGTCGTGGATGCTCAGTGTCTCTATGTGTCCTTCCCCTGGAGGAAGGATGCAAGCCACAACTGAGAGAGAGGAGGCTGAGTGAAGTTCATTGCTGTACTTTTGTAGTTCAACGCTGTACATTTGTAGTGCTTAGGAGGACTGATGGGAAAATGTGGCACTAGGAGATGAGGACACAAGAAATCCTGCTACAAACAAGCCTGCAATGAATGTGGTCAGAAGGAAGGGTGAATGGGGTGGGGAATAGTAGGGAATGGAAATGGTTCCTGCAGTTTGCAGCTGGGTTCGGCCTGGAGAAGAGAAGGTTCTGGGGAGACCTTAGAGCAGCTTTCAGTACCTAAACGGGCTACAGGAAACCTGGAGAGGGGCTTTGGACAAGGGCCTGTAGGGACAGGCCAAGGGGAATGGCTTTAACCTGCCAGAGGGGAGACTGAGATGAGCTCTTAGGCAGAAGCTCTTCCCTGTGAGGGTGCTGAGGCGCTGACACAGGGTGCCCAGAGAAGCTGTGGCTGCCCCATCCCTGGCAGTGTTCAAGGCCAGGTTGGACACAGGGGCTTGGAGCAAGCTGCTCTAGTGGAAGGTGTCCCTGCCTGTGGCAGGGGTTGGAACTGAATGAGCTTTAAGTTCCCTTCCAACCCAAACCAGTCTGGGATTCTGTGATAGTCTGATGGGTTCTGCAGCCAAGACAGCCCCACAGCCACGTGTAATTCACAAATTAATCCCTACACTGAGAAGAAGTCACAGTTCTCTCTGGCTGAACGCAAGTTAGATTTTGACTTTTTCATCTACAAATGTTCTGGTTGGGTATTTTTATTTCCTTTCTGAGCATACTGATAAAGCACATTGCTTAAGGACGCTTACGAATTATTAACATACTTGGTCTTGTCTTCAAGCCAAGTGAATAGTGTTCTGTAAGCTCTCTTTGGGTATTACACTAAGTGCTTTTCTGCTGCAATTCTCATACAATGTAGGGCTGAATTTGATAGTGTTACCTATTAGTGATTAGAGAGTGTAGGGCTGAATTTGATAGTGTTACCTATTAGTGATTAGAGAGTGAAGGGCTGAGTTTGATAGTGTTACCTATTAGTGCTTAGAGAGTGAAGGGCTTTCAGTGTGTCTGTACAGCACAATTGGCTTTGATTGATAGATTAGGCTTTGTGCATCTCATCAGTTTTAAATTTACCTTAAAGTAATGAGGTTTCCTGTTAGAATTCCTCTTTTCCCCAGCATTTTGAAAACATGAACTGAGGAGGAAAAGAAGGAGGAGAGAGAGCACTTTTGTTCATAAACACTTAAATTGTGCATTAGTCAGTGGTACAGGCTGAACTCTGCCAGAGGAAGGTCCTTTTAAATTAACAAAATATTAACATTGTAATTATTGAGCATGGATAATAGTTATGAATTATGGATCAGCCAGGTTAGCAAAGTCACAGCTGCCTAATAGAGAAAGGTATGATGGGAATGTGAGGGAAGATGATTGAGGATCCCCTCTTAATGTTTTCATATGCTCCTCTCAGTAAAAGACGTTGCTTCTCCTTCTGCTGGTCCCAGAGAGCTGTGGAAGCCCACCAAGGGCTGGAGCATCACTGCCTGAGGAACACCAGTTCTATGGGAGGATGGCATTTGTGCCACCAGAGCTTTTTGGTGTGCCAGCTCAGCTGGGAAGCCCTAGGTGCTGAGCTGTATTTGGCACCGTCACCATTTGTCACCACTGAGAAGTCCTGGTGTGCTCCAAGGCGCAGCATCTCCAATGGGAATCACTGCTGCTTTTAAGCCTTGTCTTCCCTGAGGCGGCTGGGGAGGGTGGCAGCGGTGCCGGGGTGGTTTAAGGACCGTGGTTCTAACTTTGCTGATGACCCACTATCTCATCTTGAGAAATAGCTTCCCGTCATTGCCTCTCCGCTCCCCTGTCTGTAAGGTGAAGATAACGTCATGTCATACCTACCTCTGCAAAGGGTTTTGACATCTATGAAGGAAAAGTGCGACTTCGAAGCGTGCGGAGAATATCCTACTGCCAAGTGAATCCAAGAGGCAGAGGATCCAACAGTGAATTCATCCAGGCAGTGCTCTCTACTAGGAGATGTATTTTTTATTCTATGACTGGGTGCTCTGGCAAGAGGTCCTGCCCTGTCCTTCTCCATTTTATAAGGGCAACTTGCTGGTGGTGTTAACCCGCATCCGCTCCTCCATCAGTTATTCAGTTTGTATGTGGGCAGCTCCTTGCCTTTTCTTCAGCCGCCTCTATTCTCTCCAGGCAAAACCTGGTTTGCTTTGACTTCTTTTTTCAGAGGAGGGCTGTAATGTGTTGGAATTGTTTGCAGTAAACTGTTGAGATTCAGTGACCTTTGTTAATCAGGAAGGGTTTGGTTTGTGTTTGAGGTCTGCAGGCAGAATTAATCATATGTAAACTGTTTGCTTTAAGAAGTCTCTTACTGAATTTGGGATTTCCCAGGTAGCCACTAAAGGTCAGAGGCTGGAGGCAGGAGCTGTGAGCAGCTGGGAAGAGGGGAGCTGGAGGACAAACTGTCTCAGAGCAGTTTCAGAAGTAGGGAGGGTCCTGTGGTAGCACGTGGCTTTGGGGAGAGCCCAACGTGCTTGAGCAACTGGCCTCAAGCCAGAAATTGAGAGTACCTAAAGGAACAATATACAAACAAGCAGCGTGCTGTGGTACCATGCTCATATTTGCTTGCATATTGTGCTGCTTCAAAAGCAGGGTTTTGAGCTTTCAACAAGATCTTCCTTGGCCCTACAAGACTCTAAAGTCATATTGATGCTGTCAGTGTCAGCTGTTTGTGAAAGCAGTCTGTCCCTCCAAGTGTCCACCTAAACCTTCCCAGCACTGTGGTGCTATAGCAAGGACCATCCAGAGTCCTGTCTGGGTGAGAGCACAAGAGCTGTGCTGAGGAGGGAACTCCTGAGTCTCTGCAGGGAGCAGAAAGGCACTGCTGGCCTGAACGTGCTGCTTGATGTACTGGGGAAGAGGAGGTTAGAGGCAGTTTGTCTTTGCAGTTGTACAAGTGGGTGAACTGCATCAAGTTGTCGTCAGCATCCTGAAGTATCAAAGGTGTAGAAGCAGAGGAAAGGTAGGGACTGTCTCGATTATCCAGGTGTATGTCCTGTGCCTTCGTGTCACACTTTGGAAGTGGGTTTCCCAAGAAGCTCCCTGAGATGAAGCAAAGCTCTTGGTCATGTTGAGCAGTTCATGGTCTGAGCGCTGGAAGGTGGGTCTGAAGCTGCCAGTGCAGAGCCCTGTGAGGAGAGAGAGGATTTCCCCTGCCATTGTGCTTTGTGTCATTGCTAAATACATTCAGTGAGGTTTAGCTTGGGGGATTTCACAGTATAGCAAACCCCTATGGGGTTCTTCTCTACCAGCCTCTATAGCAATGATTATGGGGACCTTCTAGCTCTGGGTTAAATCCATAATGGAGGAAAGAGTAGTTGTCAAAAGAGAGGGACAGTAGTCATTGACACTGTAAAGGTTGCAGTGTCTTGGTGTATAGGGTCCGTACTAAGGAAGGCCTGTCTGTGAATTTTGCAGAAGTCGGCATGTTTAAACCCAACTCTTAATGTTGTTTTAATGCATTTTGCTATATTCAGAAGTGAGTTTTTACCTGCGAGCCTTTGGCGTGCTGTTTCTCATTGAAGACAATGTTTGGGAGATGTCTCACCAATTGGTTGCACTGCAGTGATGTCTGCTTTCCTATGGTGCAGCTCTGTTGTTTACCCCATTGAGCCTCTACAGATGATGCAGAGGACCCTTGTTTTCAAGTTTTTATCAAGTCTTGGGGAATAATGGCATTATATGTTATAGGGAAGCACATTTGGAGGATGCTTCATTCACAGAAGCACATCATGTCGGGAGGCTTTCCCTGACTTCTTTGCCCATACAGGGGGAGGACTTCTCGAGCACTGTTGACCCTTCCTTTCCTTGCAAGAAAGCAGAAAGAGGGAGTGGCACCTCACCAGGCATCCTTTTGCAGAGTGTGCTCTTCACTAGGGATGCATTCAGGGCCTGATTTGTCCTAGGGTTCCTAGGCTCCAAGATGGCTCAGAGCCCTGGGGCTTCTCGAGGCTCATCCTGTGGCAGTGAAACAGGGGAATTGCTCTTTCTCCTGGTGATTAAAGAACAGAACTTTCTCTCTAAAGGGTTTGTTCCTTAAGAGCATTAATAGAAAAATTATGGGCTAGGAATATTTCCATCCAATCCAGAACACACAGAAAGCTGGGATATGAATGATTTAAAGACTGGGGGAAAGCATAAAGATGTTGAGGTGAATTTACTACTTTGTTCAGTGCCACAGATTGTGTGAGAGCTCTTCAGCATGAATTAAAGAAGGGTTCCAGTCATGAGATATTACAGTTTAATTCAGACATTATCACAGTCAGGGAGAAGACAGTAATGTAATTGCACAACCAAATAGGATTTCCCATACTGGATTGCACCTATGATGTATTTGGTCCTGTTTCTATATGGACAGTGCTATGCGTGTCAGAACAAATGATGTGATATGGAATAATAGGCAGCTGTGGAAGGATTTACCTGGAGCAGGCTCTGCTACTGATAGTTGGCTCGTATCCCAAGCCTAACCATGAGAGTTCATTGTTAAAAAGCCTTGCTGGCTGTGAGTGAGGATGTTCTCCTGACCTTCAACAGCCTCAATGTGTCAATGAACCACCTACCTCTGCACCTTGTTCGTATGAAATAGCAGGGAGCTCTGCCAGGACAGTGTGTTCAAAACCAACATCTTTTAAAGGCAGTTTTAAATGTGGTGTTTGTCAGAGTCATCTGTTGCCAGGCTTTTGTACTGAGAAGATGGTATATTAGGCAGCCTGCTTTATCTTCATTAAACCACTCACCACTCGGGTATACCAAGTACACCAACCCCCTGTCACTTCTTATTCCTTCCTTCTCCAAATTGAAGAAGGTGCCAGTTTTTCTTGCCTCCAAAGACATTTGCAGATGGTACCTAAGCTATTTATCTGTGTTTTCTTTTTGAGGTCACGTGTGCCAGTGTTTCAGTCAAGGTTGGTTACACTTCCTGGCTTGGTATTTTAAGTGTCATTCCTTGTTCTAGTCTCCCATGATCCTTGCTTTGACATTCTGGCTACTTCTATTTACAGACCTGTGACTTCCCTGGAGCTTTTGTTTCTCCTAGAAAACGTCGAGGAAATAAGAGGTGGTTGAGGAGCATCACTGTGCCTGTGCGACTTCCGTGCTAGATGTGTTTTAGCCTTCTGGAGGCTTTCTTCCCTCCTGATTTTTCTTTTCCAGTTTAAGAATTTCCAGCAATGGCTCTAAAGTGAGCCCAGTGCTCTGTCTCTTCCCATTTTTCGGCTGAGAAAGCTCTGCACTGTGTGTTACAGAGGCTATCAAAATGGGGTCTATTGCACATCAGTGGTCCACCGGGTGTTTGCTGCTCTCTTCAGAAGCAGCATTCCCGGAGCCGTGCCGTGAGGAGCTCAGTGAACAGATGGGCCAGGAATGTACCTTGCTCTCGGTGGGTCTGGAGAATGAACTCATTATCCAGCCAGTGGTCTGTCACACGAGGCTCATTTACCAGTGGCTGGTGTGAAAAAACAGCCCCTGGAAAGCAGTGCCTTGCAGGGTGCGAGTGCTGCTGTACCAGCCATGTCGGTGTCATTCAGTGAGCAAGCTGGTTTGGGTACGAGGAATTAGGGAGGAAGCCTGCGGAGGCAGAGAGTTTACAAATAGGCATCAAAAAGCTCTATAAAAGATGTCAGAAAGTCCAGTTTTGGGGAATCAAAAAATGTCACGTGCGGAGGAGCCCCATTTCAAAGCTGGTTCTGCAACTTGGGCACACACAAAGATCCCATTTCCTTCGGTGGTATGTCCTGCCAAGTAATTCCCTAAAAAAGCCATAAAGTATTAACAAGACATGCTAAAAAAACACTGTGTTCAAAGAAGCAAAAAGGATCAAAAGGTCCCAGGTTATGCTAGGCTGGATAGGTAGCTGGACAGCTTTCCATCTTCCTCCTCTTCATATGCCAACTGGGAGACACCTCAGTGCCCCACACGGTTCATCCTCCCGCGTTAGCAGCAAGGGAGCATCCATGGAGGTGCTGAGCCCAAATCACCTAAGGAATTAATGTCTTCCTCCTCATTTCTTGCCTGCTCTCATCAGTGGGGAGTACTCCTTGCTAGAAGCACAGTGCAGGTTTAGGGGTTTAGCCAAAGGAATTGCAAGTCTGGGGCCTTGGCTCAGTCGTTGGGATGGGTTGAGCATTGCAGGAGTCCCCAGTAGCTACTGCTTCAGTTGCTGTTAAAGATAGGGAAATGTTTGGCACTGGTTTACTCAGAGGAATATATAAAATGTCAGAGTTGGCAGTGGTCTTAGAAAGGGAAAGTGCAGGGTGGGAATTCTTTTGTTTATTCATAGTAAAATCCATTAGGAATATGGGGGAAATTGTTGTCTCGGGGCTCCTCTGCGGGTTTTTAAGTGCATGGTTGATAGCATATTAATAGTTTTAAGCTCCCTCCTTTGATAGTATGTTTGGGAAACCTGGCTGAAAATCATTTGGCTGCCTGTATAATCCCAGGTTTTATAGAATCATGGAGTGGTTTGGGTTGGAAGGGACTTTAAGATCATCCAGTTTCAGCCCCCTGCCACAGGCAGGGACACATTCTACTGGAGCAGGTTGCTCCAAGCCTCATCCAACCTGGCCTTGAACACTGCCAGGGATGGAGCATTCACAATTTCCTTGGGCAACCTGTGCCAGCGCCTTAGTAAAGAATTCCTTGTTCTATCTAACATAATCTCCCCCTTACGTGCTTATGCAGGCAAAGCATACAGTATCCACTGCTATCATGTGGAGCGGGGTCCTGCACCCGCATGGGAGAGTCTCAGCAAGTAAGCAAGTATCTGATTAGTGGTGGTAAATTCTCCTGCGTGGGGAGGATACTTTAGCTTTGAATTAAGCAAAATTTGGTATTTTAAAATGCATAAAGATGCAAAACAATACATTCCCACAGGCTATTGCTGGGTTTTTTAATTATCCTTTAAAAACCCTAGTACCTGACACAGCTGGCGCCGTGATGGTGCATAACCTTTACCATAGGTGAAGAGGCTGGAGGCAGACAGATGTTCCAGCATTGCTGGCTGTGGATTCTGTGTGTTGTGCCCAGATGGTCCTTTGTAGTAACACAGCAGCCGCTACCTCCGAACGCCCCGTCCCACCTGTTGACACTTGGAGTCTGTCTCCGAAGAATAGCCGAGGTGCTGGGGAGAGGAAGACAAAAAGAGAGAGCAGCACTTCTGGCTGTGAAACAAGGCAAGCTGTGTTGTAGCACGTAGCAAGGAAGCTAACAATTATGGATCTCTTGAAAGCAGGAGGCTCTATATAAATAATATGTTCTGGTAATTCAGCAGATTGTGGCGTGTGTGGAAATACAGGGGATTTTTTTAATGAAAAGGAGCTTCTGTCCTGAGAAAAATCAGTTGATGCTGAATTGGATTTGGTTTTTCCTCCTGCATTCTTAGCTTTATTCAGAGAATAAAGAAGGGCAGAGAGGAACAAATTGACTCTGAAAACCATCTCTTACCAGCCTGGCTTCAATCCTGCTAACGCCTCTTATAGAAATGACCCCCCTACCAACACAGAGTAGTTGAAGCCCCTTTGCAGAATCAGCCATGGAGTTTTATTAGAGCAGTTTCACAGTGGTTTTCAGCAGACTGCACCCGGACTGCCTCCCAAGGGGCCATCCAACAGCTGCCTGGCTGGGACAGGACATTTCTCTTCTGTGCTCCATCTCTCGCCCTTGTTGTCGCAGCAGGAGCAGGAATAAGACTGCTGCCTGATCCTTTCCAGCAGTGGCATAGGTCGGGTTGGCTTCAGCCCTTCATCTGGGAGGTGGAAATAAACCCAGAATGAGCTCAGAACTCAGTGTCATTCACATCCCCCTGTTCTGCAGCTGAGAGTAATGTCTTCAGAAGTAAGTTGTAATAGAATCCTAGTATGGTTTGTGTTGGAAGGGACCTTAAAGCTCATCCAGTTCCAATCCCCTGCCACAGGCAGGGACACCTTCCACTAGACTCAGGCTGCTCTAAGCCCTGTCCAACCTGGCTTTTGAACACTTCTAGGGATGGGGCAGCCACAGCTTCACTGCTTTCCTAATGGTCTGTGGGGAATCTGCCAGGCTGGACATGAGTTGGTGCAGGTTGGCTTGGTGTTGCTAACCCCACAAGAACAATGACTCCCAGCAGGAAGAAAATAACAGTTATTGTTTTCTAACAAACTATAAGTGGCAGTTATAAAATTGAGTCCTGACTCAAGCTGACGTTTGAGGTGGTTTGTTTTGTGCTGTTTCAGAGCTGAAGAGCGGTACAGCAGGGAGTTTGTTAGCACCATGCAGGCCTTCTCAGCTGTTTAAGGAATAGGGCTGTATCACGCAAAATATTTTGCAGGCAGGCACTTTGCAAACCCCAGAAAGTGTTTTACAGATTCTTCTGCAGAGGAAGTTGCCATTCAGCAGCATGGTTTATTTATTTTGTTTGGTTTACTTGGGTTATTAAACATGTTTTATTTATAGGGTGTGCTTTCTAGACAGCCATCTGCATACATGTTCTTAAATAGAACACAGGGGACTCTGCATTTGCACATGGTGGCTTGCCGTTTGGATGTGTTGGGTACCCACAGCTGGCTCTGCGATTTGTAGGAATGGGTGGAACTGTGTGTGGAAGTATTCAGCAGTCACCCAAAGAGAAGAGCTAATGTCTCTGAGCACGTGTGTGGCTCGCTCCATCCGTGGCTGCAAGGTCTCTGCTTGTCCCTTGTTCCACCATGCAGCTCCTCACGTGATGGAGTCCTTTCACAGCTCCAAGTGTGAATTTGTGTGTGAATTTTTGCACCATCTGTTCCCTTTCCTGCAGCTCAGAGTGAGATTTTTGTCTCCTTTGCTTGGTTCCAAACAGGTACGCGTGATACTGATGTCCGCGACGACATAGTACAGATTGCACAGATTTCCACTAGAACCTATCAACACATGGGCATAGGTGTACCGGTGTTATTCAGGTAGAAATCTATTATGGTATTAAACACCATTCTGCCTGTATCACCTCCTGTCATCCTCTTAATTAAATTGAAATTCCTAAGATGTATTCAATTTAAGTCTTGATTTTTTTCCTACTGCAAAACCCAAGTAGAAGGAATTACGTGCATAATGGTGTGGCCAGCTGGCAGAGCTGTACAGAAATTCTATGTTTCTGGGTAGGTTTTGTCCTAGCAATCTACAGAGCAGTCAATGGGCAAGGAAACCCTGCTTGTAAGAGCAATTCCACATGATTATTAATGCCCTGAAAGCTGAAATCAGATATTGCTAATCCCTCCCGCTCACCGGGCTTTGACACTGAACCATCGCAAGGAAGGAGAAATAGTTTAAGTTCTACTTTGATTGTAATGGGTCTTGAGAAAACTATGATTACCCACTAGAACAAAAGTCTCCAATTGATGTCATAGAATGAATTTAAAACTCTCCCACTCTCCATCTAAACCCTTGGCCGCGTGTGCTCATTTTGCACACCAGCTGATTTCTGCCTGGCTTCTGCTGAAAACTGCTGCTGGGGCAAAGGGTTTCATCTCTTTGGCCATGTGTGATATTCTAGGGAAGAAAGGCCTGCATCTGGACTATGGTCCTTGTGAAAATGTGGCAAGATGCTGCCCTTATCACCCACAGGGTGAAATAGTGATGTGCTTTCAAGGATAGCTGGCTCTTTGGCAAAGCCACTCTTTCCAGGTAATGTTGGCATTGGAGGCTGCTGTTCCTCTTGGCTAAACTGGGAAAGCCTTAAGGACTTGGGAGTTAAATGCATCAACACCTTGCAAGCTGTGTTTTAAATTTCATGTCTTCCAGTTTTCATTGCCATTGCAGCTCAAGAACAGAAGCCCAAGTGGTGTTTTATGCCATCATTGATCAAATCAGGATGAGATCCTAAAAGTACACGTATAAAGGGGGAAAAAATTCATGCACATAGATGGAAACCTTTCAAATGACAAAGTTTTGTAGCTGAGGCTATTGGAAGTTATTAAGATGAACTTTAGATTTTGTATGCAGCATAACGCGGAGTTTCCACATCTTGGCATTTCGAATAATTTTAATTAAGCAATGGATTTACAATTTGTTCCACAAGTAATACAGTTTGCTCGGATTCCGCTGTTCCTGTAGTTTTGATTTTGCTGCCGTATTCATTTAGCTCAGCAAATTTATAAAACTAATTAAAACAGAAGTACTTTTTTGACTCGGATTGTAAATGAAAACCGGAGATCTCATGTAAAACGATTCTTGCAGAGAAAGTAAGACCAATTGCAACTCCATAGGTATTTTATAAGTAAGTTTTTCTAGCTAAAAGCAATCATTTTTGTAGCAGATTCTTGGCACGGTTTTACTTGTTTTCATGTTTTGACATGCCAAAAGAGTGAGAGATTAGGATCTGATTCAGCAACATACTCGAACATGTCTAATGTTATCCATGTAATTAGTCCTTATTGAATTCCTTGGGCTTCTTGTTGGCTGGATTACCACTTCAGGTACCAGTGCATCTCATGCTGCTCCCTAGTCCTTGTTAGGTCTCACGTCACTGAGAATGAAAAGAAGCTGCAGCTCCTTGGGCTATCAGCATCCCAAGGTAGCATCCACCAGGATTTTCCCTTACCTTTGGAGTCTTCCTGTCCCCACGTTAGTGCTGACAGCTAAGCTTCGTTACGATACAGGGAGCAAGGAACGTGTAACGTTGTTTGAACTCATTTGATGACATGCCATTGCAGGTTTAAACACCAATTACCACATTTCAAGTGACAAATCTGGAGGGGAAAAAAAGATGATCATTTAATAAATTTATTATGAAGGCAAATGACTTGTACGTAAATCAAACTGCTTCATTAAGGGAGAAAGTCAGCTAAATAGAGAGGTGACAAAGGTTAACTCCGCAGTCGTGACACCAACTCTGGTGTCATTTCTCCTGCACTCTCGCAATGAGCCAGTACCGCAGCAGTGCCTGGTGCTGTCATCCCTGAATCCTCTGCCAGCAGTGGCATTTCTGGTGCCACCTTTTGCAATATTAAAAGCAGTCTATGTTAGGAGGTAGTAATAATTCTGATTTTGATGGATGTGGAGTTAAAGCCTTTGGTTCTCTTTTTGCCAACCATATGCTGTGCTCTGTCAAAAGGAGTGTGGGCAGGAGGTCACTGATTCTGCCCCTCTGCTGTCCTGATCCAGCTCTGGGGCAGCAACACAAGAGGGACGTGGAGCTGTTGGAGTGAGTCCAGAGGAGGCCATGGAGATGCTGCGAGGGCTGGAGCAGCTCTGCTCTGGAGCCAGGCTGAGAGAGCTGGGCTGGGTCAGCCTGGAGAAGAGAAGGCTCCTGAAGGGGAGACCTGAGAGCAGCTCCAGTGCCTAAAGGGGCTGCAGGAAACTGGGAGAGGGGCTTGGGACAAGGGCCTGTAGGGACAGGACAAGGGGAATTGCTTAAAGCTAGAAGAGGGTAGATTTAGATGAGATACAAGGAAGTTCTTCACTTTGAGGGTGGTGAGATAATGGAGGAGGTTGCCCAGAGAAGCTGTGGCTGCCCCATCCCTGGCAGTGTTCAAGGCCAGGTTGGACACAGGGGCTTGGAGCAAGCTGCTCTAGTGGAAGGTGTCCCTGTCTGTGGCAGGGTGGTGGGACTGCATGAGCTTTAAGGTATCTTCCAACACAAACCAGTCTGGGTTTCTATGGTTTTTTATTCCTGTGTGGGTCTCATGCAAGCCACAGTGTTCCCAGCACCTCCATGGTGTGCATTGCTGCACGCTTTGCAAGAACCCTCCTGGGGCAGGGTCCTGGTCCAACTCTTTCTCTTCTCTTGCATTAGTCATGTATCTCAGCTGATGTCCTTGCAGTGCTGCAGGCTTGTGCCTTTATCTGAACTGCTCTCCCATGCCACTCCTGTGTTTTCTCCTTCTGCTCCTAGAGTGATCTTTGCTCACTGTACTCCTGGGCCAGCTGTGGCTGCTGCAGGGCTGTTGATGGAAAAGGCATTTTGCAGCACCCGTCTCCCATGTCTGCCCACCTATGGGTCACCCCACACATGCCAGGGTAAGACTGTGAGGCTGTTCACAAGTAGAACAATGCATCTTTTGGCCTATTTCACAGTACGTGAAACCTCCTTGTGTCCTAGTTAACACACACAAAGAGGTTGTGGGGTGCTCTTGGGGACAGGTGAGCCATCTCAGTTATTGTCACCTTGTTTGCAAATGCCATGTTATTCTTTTATGTTCTGTGCTTTGGGAGTTTGTGAGCAGTGAGGGCAATGATGGGGTGTATCAGCTGTAATGAGAACAGAAAAATGTGAGGGAAGGCTTTGGCCACACAAAGACAAAATGGGATAATTTTTCAGTGCCTTTTGGAGCTTTTAGAATGGATGAAGATATGATGAAGGTTTTAAATAACCCTGATAAAGAATTTAGGCATCTTGTTGACCCCCTATAGTTCTCTCCTCAATGCTCTGCTCACATGAGCAGCCTGACTCTCTCTTAATTTACTTATACCTTGAGCAGAAACAGCGCAGGCAGAGAAAGGCAGCATGAGCACCAACCCACCATATGTTGTTTTTAATGATTGAGTATAGGGGGTGTGCACTCCCAACATATTCCTTAGGCCAGGGGACTGTGGCACTGCAGCTGTTGTGCTTTTATTTCTCTACATATTCTCCCCTCCACTGCTAAAATCTGCATCCGGGAAGCTGGGGATGCTGTCGCTGTGATACGCCTTTGGAAGATGGCTCTTGCACAAGGATGCAGTTGCCACCATCAAATCCCCCCCTGAGTTACACAGCCCAGTACCAATGCCAAGCATCAGGAGCACAGTGACAGTCTGGGAATTTCAGGTTTTTCCAAGCCTCTGGTATTACACACTTCTGTTCTCATTTGTATGTCAAATTCCATTGCATTTTCTAGGTTTGAGGTTAGTCCCAGTGCAATGCTGCTTTTGCACGTGGATATATTGCAAGGTAGCACGTAAGATAGAAACAGGATGAGACAGTAGGGCCGTGTCATCACACTATTAGTTCATATTTCTATAAAGCAGCAGGAATTCAGAATATAGCTCTTTTAATGTCTCATTCAAGCAGGCAGTAACACTGAAATGTGTTTTATTTGATGCCCAAGAGACACACACTCGTTTATGGCGACAATAGAAATCTACTTGTATTCCAAACTCTTCAGGAGAAACACTGATAGCTTTATTCAAACTAATGGCGTTCAGAATTGCTGGATCACATTCCCAGAGCGTCTATCCCGGAGGAAAGTCGGCGCCATCATTCTAGTTGTATTTCCAATAATTAAATAATGTCGAAGCAAGGCATATGTGTCTTCTGGGAGGGGATAATCCATGAATACAGGGAGAGGAAATGTATCAGGATGATCCCAGTTTTGCTGTGTCCCTCTCCTTCCTGCTCCTCTCTCCTCCCTCCCTTCCTTCCTTCCTCCCTTCTCCTCTCTCCTTCTCTCTCCTTCTTTCTTTTCCTCCTTCCTTCTCCTCCCTCCCTCCCTCCCTCCCTCCCTTCCTTCTCCTCCCTTCCTCCCGTCTCCTCCCTTCCTCCCTTCTCCTCCCTTCCTCCCTTCTCCTCCCTTCCTCCCTTCTCCTCCCTTCCTCCCTTCTCCTCCCTTCCTCCCTTCTCCTCCCTTCCTCCCTTCTCCTCCCTCCCTCCCTTCTCCTCCCTCCCTCCCTTCTCCTCCCTCCCTCCCTTCTCCTCCCTCCCTTCCTTCCTCCCTTCTCCTCTCTCCTCCCTCCCTTCTTTCCTCCCTTCCTTCCTTCTCCTCTCCCCTCCCTTCCTTCCTTCTTTCTCCTCCTCCCTCCCTCCCTCCCTCCCTCCCTCCCTCCCTCCCTTTTCCTCTCTCCTTCCTTCCTTCCTCCCTCCCTCCCTCCTCTCTCCTTCCTTCCTTCTTTCTCCTTCCATTTTTGGGGGGAAAGTTGTCACCCACTCCAAGTCCCTGAATTTCATGAATGATGCTGGCAGGGATGTTTAATAACAAGCAATAAGGAGAAATGCACATTGAAGACATGTTATTAATCTGCCAGACGGTGTTTATTTGGGGGGTTGGGGTGGGGTGGGTTTTGATTGATGCAGTGGCAGATTACCCGGCTGTAGTGAAGGCTCAGGTGTAGGTAACCTTGTGGTGAAACTTGGCCTTTGTCGTATTGCTAAGGGTTAAAGGGAGGCTCGTTTCATTTTTATAGAAGAGCTCTGAGGTCTCAGTATAAACTCCATGAGAGGGAGCAAGATTCTGCTATTACATTAAATACAGGTTCATTTTAATGCCTTAAAATAAACTGGAAGCGTGCGTTACACTGGCACAAGGCCGAAATTACCCTCACAATCTGAAAGCGGCACTGGTACCACGCAGGAAATAGTCTATTTGGAGATCATTGTGCTGATACGTGTCTCTGCTGTATCTTTGGGGGGCAGGGGGAAACAAGCTCTCAGTGGCCAAGGAGTTCATTTTCTCCTGCTGCTGCGTTCTTCATTGAAGTCCTCATCATCCTCCGTTTGTGAACATCAGAGTGGCTGGCTAGCCGCGGTAATGATGATTTCACAAGCTTGAAGATTATGACCTTCAAATGAGGAAGGCACAGCGGGGGAGGCCACATTCCCAAGCAGCAGCCATCAGATATTTGTGAAATATTTGCTAAAATGTCCTTGCAGTTATACAAAAAAAAAAAAAAATGAGGGGGAAAAAGAGGGCAGGAGGGAAACATCCAAAAAATATTCTCAGCAGAATGAGTTGCCAGCCAGGGTTTTTTACTCCCGGAGTTTTCCATTTGGTGCCCGTGGTTCTCTAACCTGTCTCATTTAGCCTTAATGAACACGAGACTCTTTTTTAGCATGCCATATGTGCTGTGGTCCTTCGGAAAGACAAGAAAAAAAAAGCATCCAAATAACTTATTTCTGTTATGTTCTGACTGTACCCAGTCATGATTTACATTTTGCACAGTTTGATGCCCATCTGCAACGTCTTTGCTATCAGAAAAGGTAGTAAGAAAGGGAGGAAAAAAGACATAGGAACATGTTGAATGACTGACACAAGAAAACCTGGTTGGATGAAAATAAATTGTCCCTGTGTCAATAAGCAACTGGGAAAATGGGTTGCAATCCTCCCTCCTGTGCTGGGGCCAGCTCCTGTATCAGCAATGCCTTGAGAAGAAGAGCCCCAGTAGCTGTCTGTGTGTCTCTAGGGAGTCTCTTGCTCTGTAAAGGGTGGGCAAATGGTCCCCCTATGGATAGGGAGGCTGAGGGGCAGCCATGCGTCTTGAAAACGAGCATCCTCTTGGCATGGAGTAGAGAAGGAAGTTCTCTATACAGAGGAGTTCAGTTGGATCCTTATTTGCAGTTATGGGACAAACTGGATGAAGACAGGCTGAGAAAGTTGGGGCTGTTGAGCCTGGAGAAGAGAAGGCTGCGTGGAGACCTCAGAGCAGCCTTCCAGTATCTGAAGGGGGCCTATAGGGATGCTGGGGAGGGACTCTTCATTAGGGACTGTAGTGATAGGGCAAGGGGTAACCAGTTCAAACTTAAACAGGGGAAGTTTGGATTTGGATATAAGGAAGAAGTTCTTTACTGTGAGGGTGGTGAGGCACTGGAATGGGTTGCCCAGGGAAGCTGTGAGGGCTCCACCCCTGGCGGTGTTCAAGGCCAGGTTGGACAGAGCCTTGGGTGAGATGGTTTAGTGTGAGGTGTCCCTGCCCATGGCAGGGGGGTTGGAACTGGATGATCTTAAAGTCCTTTCCAACCCTAACTGTTCTATGATTCTACAATTCAACAACCACAGCCTCACCCCTGTCCATAGCTCCTTGCAGACGTGTTGTTCTGAAGAGGTTCCTCATCTCTTCCTCATTCAATCTTCCTTAAAAACACTGGAATCATGTATTTTTACTTTTGAGCTTGGCAGGAGGAGGAGAAGGAAAGGAAGGAAACACCAAGTCAGGGTCCCAGGAGCCCATTTCCACCGTGTGACTTTCTGCCTGATGGAGTCTAAGACAGCGCTGATAGGCTGTGAACTTCTCTGCACCATCACATTCTGCAGAGCCCTAAGTGGGATCTTGTTCTAAATGACTGTAACAAATGATGACAATTAATTACACTTAGGAAACAATCAGCGTTTTCCAAACAAAGCTCCAACCGTAACAATCCACATTAGTCACATCAAGCCATTAGAGAGCCCTGATGCATCCACGCCAGAGGTCTGGCATCTCTGCTGCCCCAGCTTGGCTTCCCTGTGACCCCTACACTATGCAGGGTGTTGCACACAGGAGCAGGGGCTCTGGTAGTGTCACATTTTTCTTCCTAATCACCTCTAAGGTCTATTTTGTCCTTTAGTAGCCTGAGTCAGGAAATGTCATGTGTCCCCTTGCCTGAAATGGGACCGGCTCAGAAATGTTTCATTTAGATAACAGGAGCTGACGGGAGCTATTACAGCCTGATGTGACCTGCAGTTACTTCATCCTGGATTTCTCAAACCCTGAGTTTAAAAATTGGTTGCGGTATTGGTTGAAGAGGGGCGTTTTCCATCTTTTTTGGGAAGCCGGCCATGGCTTTATGACTTACGACTCCGTAAATTTAGCAGGTGATTTAAATGCCCCAAAATGCAGCATTTCTTACCTATATGAAGATAGAAGGGAAATAACTCCCAGGGGTCTGTTTGGATGCGAGGAGTGTTGGGAGGCAGAGGAATGTACTGAAGGGGCACCTGAAGGACCATGCAGTGGGTGATGTATAGTTTGGCACATCATAGGATCCCAGACTGATTTGGGTTGGAAGGGACCTTAAAGCTCCTCCAGTTCCAACCCCTGGCACAGGCAGGGACACCTTCCACTAGAGCAGCTTGCTCCAAGCCCCTGTGTCCAACCTGGCCTTGAACACTGCCAGGGATGGGGCAGCCACAGCTTCTCTGGGCACCCTGTGCCAGCGCCTCAGCACCCTCACAGGGAAGAGCTTCTTCTTAATGTCTAATCTAAACCTACTCTCTTCAAGTTTAAAGCCATTCCCCCTTGTTCTATCACTACACACCTTTGTAAAAAGATTTATTGTCAGCCCCTGTAGGTGCTGGAGCTGCTCTAAGGTCTCCCCTTCAGGAGCCTTCTCTTCTCCAGGCTGACCCAGCCCAGCTCTCTCAGCCTGGCTCCAGAGCAGAGCTGCTCCAGCCCTTGGACCATCTCCGTGGCCCTCCTATGACATGAGCTAGGCTCTTCTGTCAAGGTGAAGAGGACAGGTTTCCCAGTATTGGTATAAAAATCAGGATCTCTCTATAGGTCAAAATCCCCTCCATGCAGCTGAAATCATGTTTGATTCTGCTTTTGCTCCCCTCACTGTGAAAGAGGGATGTTTGTACATAACTCTCCAACTTAGGGGTACTCACGACATAGATGATTTACTGAGGATATTTGGTAGTGATGATGGCTGATGTTACTTCAAGCTTGGCCATCTGAATGCTGAAATACCTCCACCACTGTCCTGAGGCTGCTTAGAGAAGCAGAGAAAGCAAGCTCTCTCAATGACCTAGCTGTGGCCAATTTAGAGAGTACAAACCCAATCCAGTTCCTCCCATCCCACTTGAATCCACAAGCAAACTGCTTGTGATCAAGAAACAGACTAATAACTATTTGTATAAAATATTTAGTGACTAATTTCATGTTACAGATGCTTTGGGGAATGCTCTAAGCTGCTTGCAGACAACTGAAAAATTAGAAAGCAAGAAGGGAAATTATTGAATGTATTATTCACTGTACATGATTTGACCAGCTTCAGGAACAGCAGTGTTAAACCACACAACAGGACCCTGCAGAGCATCTGGAGTGGCTTTACCCACTAGTAGAGAATAAAGGAGCAGCTGTACCGTGCCAGATACCACAGGAAAGAGTACATATGTATAGCAAAACAGAATTCATTTCAAGTTATAGCTTGAAAACATTGTGGTTTGAGTGAGAAGCAAGTGTAGAAGTGAGCCATTGACCTCCCTTGAGCGTTCCTCCTGTGGCTGGCACTACTCAGAGCAATAGAGTATAATTTTTATTCTAGTTAATAAAACCCCTCAGTTTACTTCTTCCATTTCACTTTTGCTAAACCTGCATCTGTGGCAATGAACTGAATAAACCCAGCAGCATAAATAAGTACAGACAAATACATGGAAGAGTTCAATTATCATTTTGCCCTACTGGAGCTGCCTTTTAACAGCTACATCTCCTGACTGACAGCTTATTAATACTAATTGCATTAGATATATGCAACATAACTAATGCACTGGTACTTTCAATTACCTTCCCTTGTCTTCATTCCTTCCCCTGCTCTCCCATCCTCCCTTTTCATGCCCTGTAACTGCTACCTGGGGCTGCAGCTCAGAGCAGATGGATCTGTCTGTCCATGAACAAAAGCTTTACATTTCTTACATAGGTAGGAAACGTTTCCAAGTTGGGTGTGTGTTTGCAGGCTGTGTCGGTGCTCACAGCAGTGGGCTCACTACCAGCTCTTGGAAGTGGTAGGAAATGCTTTGGATGTCGGGGGAATTTCCTATGAAAGCCTTGTGAATGTCCTGTGAAGGTCTTAAGAATTTCCTGAGGAGGTTCTATGAAGTTCCTATGTGTTTCCTGTGCAGGTCCCACCGTGTCAAAGCTTCCGGCCTGGTTTATATGAGTTTTCCTAGAGTGTGGTGTGAACCCTGTGCTAAGCCTGGTGAATTTGCATGGTGGGTTAACCCTGGCTGGGCACCAAGTGCCCATCAAAGCTGCCATCCTCAGCTGGACAGGGGAGAGGAAATACAATGAAAGGCTCCTGGGTCAAGAGAAGGACAGGGAGACGGCTCTGGGCACAACAGATTCAACTTGGGGAAATTAGTTTTATTTATTACTAATAAAATCAGAGTCAGAAATAAACCCAAATCTTAAAACTCCCTTCTCTTCACCCCTTCCTTCTTCCCAGGCTTAACTTTACTCCCGAGTTCTCTACCTCCTTCCCCTCAGTGGCACAGGGGATAGGGAAATGGGGGTTGCAGTCAGTTCATCCCACATTGTCTCTGCTGCTCCTTGCTCCTCAAGGGAGGACTCCTCACACTCTTCCCTGCTCCAGCATGAGTCCTTCCCACAGGCTCTTCACAAACCGCTCCAGCGTGGTTCCATTCCACGGTGTGCAGCCTTCAGGAGCAGGCTGCTCCAGCCTGGGTTCCCCATGGGGTTGCAGCTCCTGCCAACAAACTGGCTCCTGGCATTGTCTTTGTTGGATGCAGGGGAAGCTTCTAGCAGCTTCTCAAAGAGGCCACTGCTGTGCCTCCCCCCTGAGTACCAAAACCTTGCCATGCAAACCCAGTATGTTCTGCAGTAGATGTTTGGGTGAGCCAAGATGGAAGCATCACTGACTGACCCCCTCCTGATGATGGGTTCTGTAGGAAGACTCTGTACACTGATCTGTTTCTGATACAGTCACAGTCCCTCCCCCAGGTCCTTGTTTGGTCCAATGTCCTCAGTATTGCCTTGGCCTTGGTTTTATCTTGGCTTTTTCCCCCCCTCCCTGTATCTAATGTACTGTCAATCACTCATGCAAATCAAAGCAGAAGAGATGTTCAAAAGTTATTTATAACGCCTGAAAGCATTAGGAAATCAATCATACCAGCTTTTACAGCTCCCCCTATTCAAGTGTCATTTAGACCTCCAACTTTTTGCATTATAGTGCTGTAATAGTTTATGTAAGAAGACAAATATGTTTTGATTTTTTTTTTTCATACAACCTTGCTGATTGCTAAAACATCTCTGACAGCTGACATGGAAATCAGGGAGGTTTTGATTAGGCTTTTCTGATATGTAAATGTTTGTAAATGAAGTGTATTATTATGTTTTTAAAGTTCTATTTAAAAAGCAGGCAATAGTATCCCATAGCAATTACACTTTAAAGAAAGAGCCTGGGATGAATGTCTGTGGGAGTAATGTGTATTTAAAGGAACCCTATGAGTAAACACTGACTGCTCTATGCAGAAAATCGGTGGAGAGACCCTTTGGTATTCACTAAGTGGTTACTGGGCTCTTACACAGTCAGTGTGCCTTGGCTATAACATTTCACAGTTGCTAAAGGCTACACTGGAACCATGGTCTGGCACAAAGTGGAATGGTTGTCCAGTAAAATAGTCGATAAAAGTGGACTACCACCATGAACTTGCAAGTGATTTCCTACACCAGGTCCTAACACAGCAATGTTTGGGCTTCCTCCTCGCACCGTTGATGGCAAGTGGTGAGGATGTCACTGTACAGCAAGTTTTGTGCCTGCTGTCTTTGAGATGTCCTGAATGATGCTGGAAGGCAACCTAGGGATAAATCAGATCACCACATCCCTTGAGATTTATTTTAGTAGGATTTTTTTATGGAGCATAGTAGCAATTTTGTGTCTGGTGCCCACAAGAAGGAAACACTGGGCTTATGGGGAGCTTGAGATGATGCAGGTGGTGCGACTCACCTCACTGCAGCACCTTGGGGCTTTGAGCAGTCCCATGGTGGGTGCACCCACCGTGTTTGCAGCATTTCTCAGTAGGATCAAGTTCAGCTCATGACAAATCAAACTTCTCTGCAGAAAAGGCAAATCGTTTGTGCTCCCTGGTGTTTAAATCAAGCATTTGGAGCCTTAGGCACAGAGAGAGCTCTGGCAGCATTTTCCTGTGGGGCTGCTCTGCCTCCCTTGAGGTTTTAAACTGAACTTAATGCATAGGCACAGGTTGCTCCAGGAGGTGAAGTGCTGTTAAACTCAACAGGAGTCGTGCCACAAAGAAGATGGCTTAAAATGGATGTTTTGAACTGGATGTTAATTAAAGCTGGATCTTTCCTAGTCACTGGGGTTTGAGCCCATTAAGGTTTTTGAGTGGTTTCTGGAGTGTGAACACCAGACTAAAAAGAGGAATATAGTTCAGTGTTGGGGTCCTTGTTAGCTCTCTCTTCACTTTCGGCCTCAAAGGGCCAACCTGATGTTTTCAACCAGCAAGTTTGCTCTTGTGGAGCATCTGCCATCTTCTGCAAATCACGCAGCTTTGGATGAAAGGACAACCGAAAAGGCAGGATGGAGGAGGTTGAAGCCAAACCTCCCACGAAACGGGGATGTGGGGCAGGAGGTTCTTGCTGCTGCTCCATCTGCAGCCTTGGATCTCTCATTTGTATCATGCCCTGCTGGCATTTCTGTTCAGTCTGATGGAGTTCAAGGCTCTGCTAACTCACCTGTTTTCTTTCATCTTCCCAAGGAAATTAACAGCTATTTTGGCAGTATCGTGCTAAATCTGTAACATTGATTCTGAAAAGGAAAAAGAGCTCAAAAGATTACCTAGGTGTCCAGCTGCGAGCATATTACCTGCCTTGTAAAATGCCGCAGGTGACTTTGAAGATGTAAAGCAAACTGAGGATTACATTAACTTCCTTCTGATTTACTAAAATCATCAATTCAGTACCGCCAACCATCAAATAGTGCAGGGCTGTTATTTTTCTAAGTGTAAATGCATAACAGTTTTTGATACACATGCAAAGTACTGCCTTCAAGTGAATAAAGCTATTTGATTATATCTGTAGTAGGGGTTGATGCGTCTTTCTTGGTTTTTACTGGTGTTTTCTTTGTAATACAAGATTTATAGTAGCCTGCCTAAATTCATTCAGCCTAAATAGTCAGAAGAATGCATATTGCATAGCAATGTGATCTTGTAATATAATCTTGCCTTGGAGAGTCCCACTTTTTTTTCAATCTCTACTTCACTGTATGGCAGAGTTGGGTTGCGTGTATGAAGACAGGCTGAGAAAGCTGGGGCTGTTCAGCCTGAAGAAGAGAAGGCTGCGTGGAGACCTCCTAGCAGCCTTCCAGTGTCTGAAGGGGGCCTATAGGGATGCTGGAGAGGGACTCTTCATTAGGGACTGTAGTGATAGGACAAGGGGTAACGGGTTAAAACTTAAACAGGGGAAGTTTAGACTGGATATAAGGAAGAAGTTCTTTCCTGTGAGGGCGGTGAGGCACTGGAATGGATTGCCCAGGGAGGTTGTGAATGCTCCATCCCTGGCAGTGTTCAAGGCCAGGCTGGACAGAGCCTTGGGTGACATGGTCTAGTGTGAGGTGTCCCTGCCCACAGCAGGGGGGTTGGAACTGGATGATCTTAAGGTCCTTTCCAACACAAACTATTCTCTGATTCTGTTACTCAGTGAGCAAAAAAAAATGTTCACAGCCAAAGTCAGTCAGTGGTGGAACTGGAAACATGGTCCCTTTCTCCAAATCTTTTGAGTCTCAAACATAAGTAGCTATTTAGGAAATCCATTTTGGAAATAGTTGGTGTATCAAACTGAAAGAGGGGAGATTTATATTAGATGTTAGAAAGAAGCTCTTCACTATGAGGGTGCTGAGGAGCTGGCACAGGGTGCCCAGAGAAGCTGTGGCTGCCCCATCCCTGGCAGTGTTCAAGGCCAGGTTGAATGGGGCTTGGAGCAAGCTGCTCTAGTGGAAGGTGTCCCTGCCCGTGGCACGGGTTGGAACTGGGTGAGCTTTAAGGTCCCTTCCAACCCAAACCATTTTATGGTTCTGAGGTTCTATGAAACTTAATTCTCCCTTTTTTTCACATAGGTATTTTTAGTGGTTTATCTGTTCTGGCAGAAAGGGACTCACTGATTCCATCTGCACTATTTTAAGGGATACCATTGCCAGGCAAGTGCTTCAGGAGGTTTTGTTTGTGCCACTTCAGGGCTGGCTGGCTGACTGTTCCTAGAAGGCTGTGTTCCCAGGGGCTGTGGGAAGAGGCGCAGCACTTGTTATCAGGAGACATTGCAATTGCAGTGATTTAGAAGAGGATGGCTGACTCACAGCTCCGATTTGCAAAGCTGGAGTGGATGACACTAAACTGTATTTAAATCATTTTCAGCTCTCATGTGTTCAGGCTGGAGCATGCCATTTCTCTGGTGGAGATGTGGGTTTATTGTTTATTCATTGCTCCTTGATCTGCATGCATAGAGCAGGGAATAGAAAGGAAAGGTAGAGATGGCTGGTAGCAGCTGTTATCCACAACAGTGTAATGATGGTTTTGGAGATGGTGAGCTTTACCGGTTAGTGAGGCTCACACCACAAACTTGAGCTCCTCTACTAACAGTGAGGCAGAAAAAGGGGTTAAATATTTCCCAACAGGTTCAAGAAATACTATTATCTGTTGGGGCAGAATCCTAAAGTGTCTTAACCCCAGGATTAGTACAGAACCGTACTTTCCAGTTCAGGATCCCTGTTTAGCCAGGCTTGGCTAATCCACGTTTCCAGGGCAAGATGCGGGACAACTCAGCCCATGGTACCTCCCTGCCCTGCTCTCCTGCCTGTGCTCCATTGGTGATGCTTCCAGTACAATGAGATCATTGCTCAAATTTCATTGCTTCTTCCATTGCTCAGGAACAGTTTGAAATCATGAGAGCACTGTCATGTTTCTGTTGATCACTACCTACCTGAGCTATTCATTTCCTACTGATACATTGCTCTCCAGTGTGCAGAGAGAGAAAACTTGTCGATTACCTCTACTGATCCTACCCAGTGCCCATGAGGGTCAATGGTGGGATTTTCCTGGTTTTCAGTGAGTTTCTAGGGGTTCCCCGAGGTGCCTCTTTGGAGGTGCTAAAGGTTGCAAGGAAAGCAGGACCATTAAAGCCTTTCATATCGCTGTGATTTTAAAAACAGCCCTAACCGCAGTTAATATTGCCAGGCCTGGCTTAAGTCTTAAGCTTTCTTGAAGGTATCTCCTGACTTTGTTTCCCTTAAAAGGTATTCATTGGTAAATTTAACTCAACTTTTCAACTAGGAAAGGAAATAACCCTGTCACTAAAATGCTTTAAACTGAGGTATGATGATCTTAAGGTCCTTTCCAACCCTAAGTATTCTATGATTCTATTCAATGGTCCAACAAGTTTGGACCCTTGTTGAGACCAGCAGTGTACATTCTTCCTCTGCCAGTGATTATCATTCCTCTAGCAGGAGGAAGAAGAAGGAAGCATCCACATTTTCATGCTCCTTGCAGTTCATTGTGACACATTAGGATGTGCCCACCTTCAACATCTGCAACTGCCCCAGTGAGGTCTGGCAGAAGACCTCTGCTAGAGGTCCCTACCAAGTGTCCTGCAGCAGGATGGCAGCTGGAAAACTCAATAGCTGTAAGCTTTTACCGCAGCAGAGCTCTGATAATGAGTTTAACAAATAATTAACTGCAGTACCTCTTTGTTTAATAGAAGTACAGTAGCCGCTGAACTTGGGATGCACAATTAGGAGCTCATTAGCAAACGGAATTCAAGGGTAATAAACACCTGAAGGAGGTATTTTTAGGGGCATATAATGAAATCCTAAAATCAGAGGAAGAAGAGTGAAGAAATGTAAATTTCCTTCCCAGAGATGCTACAAACCTCCTGCAGGACCAGGACAAGGCAGGATCTGGAAGTCAGGTCTGAAGGTCACCCTATTTGCCAGGGCTTGTATTCACTTCCAAAGTTTAGGCCTTTCCATGTCATTAGCAATGGACTCTATTCACGTTTTATTTTGGCCAGGTGGTAAAATCTGCATTGTTTTTTCTGTAGTGTTTAATTTGATGGTTGTAAAAGAAAGAATTCATTCTTTTTGCTGTTGTAATGGACTGTGTCTTAGGAAAGGGTCTCTCTTCTTTGGTTTTGATCTTTGTTTTCTGGTCTCATTGAGGAA
This sequence comes from Pezoporus wallicus, assembly GCF_028554395.1. Classification (NCBI taxonomy): domain Eukaryota; kingdom Metazoa; phylum Chordata; class Aves; order Psittaciformes; family Psittacidae; genus Pezoporus; species Pezoporus wallicus. The sequence goes on along the minus strand of NW_026638088.1, from coordinate 981,095 downwards.
ATAGTCATCCTAACAAAAGTGGCAAGAAGCATTGCCTGGGCTACTCCCAAAACAACAGGAGGTAGATGCCATGAAGCCATATACTCCATCAAAGAGTCTCTAGGAAATATTTGCTATTATTTAAATGCTTCTGTGGAGATGCCGTTTTCTGTGGTTAACTCTGCCTCGTCTCCAGAAATCCATCTCTCCATAATGGATAAAGCAATAGGACAAAGAGAGACAGTTCTACCCTTGTCCTGAGGAAAACCTTTAGAAAATGATAATGGGCTTCTAACAAATGGAAAAGCTGGTTATCATTGGGGAGAATCAATCTTTGATTTGACTGAGGATACCTATGCCAAATTACAAGCTACGATATCCATCTGCTTGCTGTTACCCAGCAATGTAGATTTATTGTGACAGTTTGGAAAAGGAGTAAGAAAACATATGAACAACTGTTTTGCTTCGTTAGCCCTTTATTGGTAAAGCATGGTGATGTTAGAGGTATGCAAAAGTAGACAATCCTTTGGCTAAAATGGGTGCCATGATCGCTTTTACAAGGCTGTGTAGAGCATTCCCAAGGACAAGCTTACAAACAAGCTGCTGCTCTATGTTACTTGACCAGGAGATTGTTGTTTTGGTTGATACTGCTGTGATTGAGCCAATAGCTTCAGGAGGTGGAAGAAGTTGGGGTATATCCAGGGCCCTCTGGATAGCAGCTGACACTCATCCCAGTGTCAGGCGGATAAACCAGCCTCATCCGTCCTACAGCTCCTTTGCCACCACAGCTCCAGAGGGCTGCTGGCAGGGCCAATGTGGGTAGCCAGGGTCTCCTGCTCTTTCAGAGCCAACCTGTGAGACCCAGGGCAGGCAAGGGAAGCACTTCCCTGCTTGTCTCCCCATGTACTTGCAGTTTAGTCTCTTGGCTCTGTTGGCATCGTCACAAGCCCTTTCGTTGTGGCAGGTTTCTGTGGAGGAAAATCCATCTGGGTTGTCGCTTTCTTTTCTCCCAAGTATTTATCTTTAATCCACTCTAGGGGGTTATTCCATGCGTACAACCACAAAGGCTGTGGGTTTATTTGCAATTAAGGATCTCGGAGTCAGGATGTTAAAGCCTTCTCAGCCAACTCCCTTGTCATATGGGAGAACCTTTGGAAATGCACTTTAGGTTTATGACACTGGCTTGGCTTAATTCAATTTATGGTTCACTTGACTGATTATTCAAAATACCAGATGTGACAGATAATGGATTGAGCTGAAATATTACCTCACAGGCATGTTCCACATAGAGAATATGCTCTCCATATGTGAAGGTACTGAATGTCCCCCGTTTCCATCCAAGAGCAATCAGTCTGGTTTGGAAAGGATGGTAAGGATGAGTGGGAGACAGTCTCTCATTTCTTCTGTAGCTTTTGTAGGAGGTGTTGTGGGACTCTGACCAAAGCTCTGTTGCATGAGATAAAATGTGAACATCTGAGCAGGCCAGCAGCAAAGGTTTTGTCATGTGTGAAACATTTGTTGCTAAGCATTTACTGATGTCAGGCTAAGTAATTCTGCAAGCAACTGTAGTAAGTACAGTGAAGGCAGACAATAAAACAGTGGCAGAAGTGGGAACATCCCAAGTTTTTAGGAGTGCTTCTCTTCTGATGGCTGGATGATCTTTCTGAAGTGAGGGCTGGGGCACAGCAGTGTTGGTAAAAGCATGTGTAGGTCACTGATACTTGCTGACTTCATGTTCATCAGTGCACTAAAACCTGGAGCTGGGGTAAGGCACAGATGCTTTATGAGCTAGTCCTTAGAGGTGCCTTTAGCCATCAGGTAGGAACGGGAGAGTTGCAGCAGCCTGCTGAGGCCTCCCTCCTTTTCTCTCACCACTGCCCTTATCCTTTGGAGCAGGGTGATATGTTTTGGTCAAATTTTGGGTCATATCACCCCACATGACCAATTTTAGAAGTGTATCTAGTTCAGCAGGCAAGAGACCTTGCTTCTTTTGGAGGCTGATATAATCCCAGACTGGTTTGGGTTGGAAGGGACCTTAAAGCTCCTCCAGTTCCAATCCCTGCCACAGGCAGGGACACCTTCCACTAGAGCAGCTTGCTCCAAGCCCCTGTGTCCAACCTGGCCTTGAACACTGCCAGGGATGAGGCAGCCACAGCTTCTCTGGGCACCCTGTGCCAGCGCCTCAGCACCCTCATAGTGGAGAATCTTTTCCATCATCAATGATTTTTCCATAATCGATGCTTTTGAAGTTTATGGTCTAAGGTTCCTTCATGTCAGGGCAGGACCTACCTATGGTGCTCTGCTAGACCTTTACTATTAAAGAAAGATTAAAAATTAAACTTTCAGTAATGCAGAAACCTGAACTTCGAACTCCCATGTGCCGGTGGAATGTTAATCTCATCTCAGCAGTACCCGATAAAGTCAATCTGTCTTCCTTGCCTAGTTAATTTTTAATCATTTCTATGGATTGAAGAGCTGTGGTAGGTGAGACTAAGAGAAAACTGCCCTACCACAGCCCTTAGATCCCAATACGGAGTGGGGAACAACATGATCTAAGCTTCTATCATTTCTATGCTGTATTATCCCCCTGTGTTTATTCATCCAAGCCTTGGTATGTGGGCATGCTCTCTGAACTGATGTTCGAGGGCAATAGTACACACAAAGTACTTGTGTCTACAAGTTCACAGTACACTGTCAAGCTGTCAATGGGAACAGTATTTCCTAAGTCGACAGCAAATGTGTTTAGCAATGCTCATTGAGAAATGAAGATTAATGTGATCAAAATGAAACCCCGCTTAGTGCTAAGTTTGGGGTGATTCAGTAGGCATCCTGGGGTGCTTCTCTCAAACTTTAGAGAGATACCTCGAGTTACCCTTTAAAGCCTTCTTTTTAAGATAATAGTTTGATTTCTCTGTTGCTGGTTTTTGCAAGATCTCTGTCATTCAGCATCAACACCCACAAAGCATAGGAGGACGTAAAGATTAGTGCCCTGTGTCAGCACAGCACTTAACATACTGAATTTTATCATCATTGTAAAGGGAAGGAACTTGGTGATTTTAAAGCGTGTCTCCATTACATGGACAAGTCACAGTGCTGAGGTAACAGCAAGCCCAGCATCACGCTCTTGTTGAACCACCCTGAGGCAAAACCACTCTAGAGCTTCCTGCACTTGCTCTGCCACTGTCTCACTGCTGGTAGAGAACAGGGCAACTCTTTTGGTGCCACCAATTCTTTCTGTGGGTCCAGGCAGCTCCTATGAAGAGACCAGCCAGGATTGGCAAGAGCTGAAGGTTTGGCTGGCTGCTGGTGGAAGGGTGTTGATATGGCCATAGGACTTTAGTGGAGAAAAGTGGGAGTTTGAGGGTCCCCAAGTGGCTGCAGAAGGGGAATTGTCTTCCCTGTTCCCTTAAACATAGACGTTGCAGAAGCATTTGTGTGCCTACCTTGCACTGAAGTCTGAGGTGTCAGGCAGCTAAAGAACTTTCAAACCCAAACCCCAATGAATTAACTGTAGAACAAAGCTGGATGAACAGGAAAAATGAAGCAAGATGCTGCAGATGCAGTATAGAGAATGGATGTGTGCACTCATTTAGGCAACTGTAACCTGGAATAACTTTGAATTCCCATTTTTATTTTCCCAAGATGAGGTGCATGGAACAATTCTATTTGCACCTCCCATATGAAGACAGGCTGAGAAAGTTGGGGCTGTTCAGCCTGGAGAAGAGAAGGCTGCGTGGAGACCTCAGAGCAGCCTTCCAGTATCTGAAGGAGGCCTACAAGGATGCTGGAGAGGGACTCTTCATTAGGGACTGTAGTGATAGGACAAGAGGGAATGGGTTTAGACTTAAACAGGAGAAGTTTAGACTGGATATAAGGAAGAAGTTCTTTCCTGTGAGGGTGGTGAGGCACTGGAATGGGTTGCCCAGGGAGGTTGTGAATGCTCCATCCCTGGCAGTGTTCAAGGCCAGGTTGGACAGAGCCTTGGGTGACATGGTTTAGTGTGAGGTGTCCCTGCCCATGGCAGGGGGATTGGAAGTGGATGATCTTAAGGTCCTTTCCAACTGAACTATTCTGCGTTGCCTCAGATCTGACCCCACCATGCCTGCCCGCGCAGTGCCCTTGAGGGAAGCAAATTCTCTCTGCCAGTGTTGCGGATGACAGCTCTGTGCAAATAATCAGCAGAAATGCAAATCAACATAAGTATGTTTTTTAGTACTCCGTGCCTGGAGCTGTGCTAAACTTAGCAGCTATGAATAAACAGCATCAGCATTCCCTCCTTGAAAGGATGGAGAGCCTCCTGGCATTGGGGATGTCTCTGGTACATTTGTTATCTCAGTGTAGGCAAGCCCAAACGTTTACTAATGCGAGCAGGCCCTCAAAAGTTATTGATATTAATAAATGTGGAATGTTTTCATTTGTGAGCCTTGAAGGTGCACTTTAGTTGAACATCTTTAAGCTGTTCTTTGCAACTGAAAGGCTGGGAAATTACTCCTGGTTAATGACAGCACGGTTCTCATGTAATCACCTTATTTCAGGAGCAAGACTTTTAAATACACTCCAAGAGAGTCATGATAAAGGAGCAGGAACTGGCAATGTTGAAATATGATCCTCTAGCATTAAGCCATTCGTTCTTCATTAGGTTTTATTTGCAATATTGACGGCTAATCTCCTCCCTCTTTTTCCACTGATAGGCATAGCAGAGTTACATATGATGGCTGAGGACATCATTTGGTCCTCCCCATGGAAGATTTACAAACCACGCATGATTTTTATCAGAATTAAGGTGTATAAGACATGGGCAAAAGTCAGTAATTCCAGACCTGACCTTGATTTCCCTTGGTTTAAAGATAATGAGAGATTTATGGGACCGGTCTTTGGATGCAGTCCAGTGGCCTGGGAACAAAAGTGGTGGATGGTGGAACAATTGTGGCTGTCTTTAGACCCCATCCGGTTCTTTAAAATAACTAACTAACTAGAGAGATAAAGAGGTTTTAGTTTCAGCAAGGTGACATTTGATGACGTTCACTAATTTAAGGGAGACTGATTTATGCATGTTTAATCTTCACTAATGATGACTCGGGGGCAAGAAATGAAAACAAGTTCAGTTAATGATATGTGTATATATTATTAACACCTTTACTGATGAAGATGCTTCTCTTCCTGGTAGACAAATGTACAAGCAATTTGTGGAAGATCCAAAAGACTCAAAGCTGTCAGATCCTCTTTAGCTTCCCAAACTGCAGAGAGCAGGAATGTTTGGGTAGTAAAAAGTCTCAGCTGATCAAGTGTCATTCAAAACTTGTGTGAAAACTCTAAGTCAATACAATAATCAGCCCAATCCCATATGTTTTGGGATGATGTATAAGGATGAAATGATGTGTGTTGCTGTGATAATTACACCCTGATTGTGACTGGCTTCTCTTCCTGCCATACAGATACTAAGAAGGATGCAATCCTTGAACTCAGTCTACGTGCTGACACACAAAACTTATTGTGAATATTAACGTGCTTGGTCTAATCATCCTGCTATGTTCTGTGTAATTTACTTGGTCAGGGAGTTGGAATTCCCTCCTAGCTGTTACAGATTCAAGCATTTATGCAAAACCCTCCAGTCTTGAGATTTACATTGGATTACCTACAAATATTTGAATACATTAGTGAAGTCCTTTAAATGCATTCCCTTTATTTACATACAGAACAAATAATAAGCAACTTGAATGACAGCGCTGTAATTCCATCAAGGAGCTCTGTGTCCTGAGCAACCACAGAAACGAAGCACTGAGAGGCCTGTGTGTTTGGTGGGGTTTTGCCCTGGAATGACAGCTCTATAACCTGGTTTGCATTCCTTTTTCCTAATTAAAGAGAAATCTACAACTTCATACATTAAGGAGCTGATGTGTTTGAAAGAGGGAAGAGGCAGAGAAGGGTGGGGGTGGCACCCTCTCCTCATCCACTTCTACCCCAATCCAGGAAAAAAATCCCACTTATTTCCTTGGTATCACCATGTCCATCGGTGTAACAGCAGATCAGAGTGAACACTGAGTTCATGTTATTGATGGGGCAAGGGAGGGTTTACTGCGATTGGTGGTGGGAGTCTGAAGAGCTCCTTTTACCTGGGCTAAGAGCAGGTTAGCCTGTATCCATGGCTCTTATAGAAGCTTATGCTATTTGCATTGATTTATGAGGCTCTGCACTCGCGCTCAATTGCAGATTATCGCAGGACATCGGCGTGGGTGAATTGATGTGAAAAGACCAGCCTGGGCTTGGTTTCTGTTCCAGATCTTCCTCCTGGAAGGAAGGGAGAATGCAATCAAACCCAAAGACTTGCAGGCTTACCTCTGTAGTAAGAGAGATGGGTTCCTGCTAATCCCAGAGGTAAAGCCCTAACAGTTTCCATGGAATAGACAATTATCTGTTTCATTGCACAAGCCAATATCTTTTCTCAAAAAGATGTATTAGAGTGTTTAGCCATTCAAGTGATCCATCTGGCTGAGCATTCTGAGATGCTCTTTAACTTGATTTAGCAGGCCCAGCAGCCATGTCCTTGATAGCTCTGGGACTGGATGGGGACTGTCCTTGCATCTGCTTTGCAGTCGCAGGGGCTCATGACCTTCAGCTCCTAGCAGGAGCAGGGCCCATGCCATCGCCCTTCGCAATCAGGACAGGGTTATTGCACATTAGCATGAGGCTGCAGTGTAATGGTGGGATTTAAAAACTGCCATTGCAGATGAGGGCCGAGAGGCCACCAGATGCTCCCAAGGAAAAGGCAAGAAAGCCTCCAGGCAGCAGATCCCTGATAAGACACCGTCTTTTCCTCAGCGGAATCTGCACCTAAATCCTAATGGAGTCTGGCTAAACCCCTGCGGCATGAGATTGCATATCCCCTTTAAATCTCCTCTATTTATAAAATACACATTACGTTAGCCCCATTTCCATCAGGTATCACCTCCATTGCAGATAAAGCGTGGCTCAGTTCAGTTACTGGGTAAGTCACTTTCTGTGTTCTTGTCCCGTTGTGCCAATCTGCATCCATGCAGGGCTGGGCACAGCTACAGGATACCCCTGGGAGGAGGCGGCTGAGCTCCCTGTAAAACAGGGAATTGGGATTGCAGCTTATCCGGGTCAGGTGTTGTTGGCAATTGCTGCTGAGCACACGGCGAGATGCAGTCCCAGTGCTTTGGACTGCAAAGAGGGGAGCAGAACACATCCCAGGAAGGTGCTGACACAGGATGTAGGGCCGGAGGGATGCTCAAGGTTGAAGGTGGGACCCAGCTCAGTGCTGACTGCGGGGTACTGGGAACTGCTGTACCACCGGAGCAGCTCGGAAGAGGTTAGATGTAATGTTTACGTCCTCAAAGTGCCTTTCAAGGCAGAAGCATTTACTGTAACACAAGTAAATTAAATCAATGGTGTAATGTTTTAATTACTAAAAACTTCAGGCGGAATCTGACATATTTTCTTCTGGGCTGCCATCCAGCTTTACAGCATATATTCTTTAAAGGTGAATTATTAAATGAAATTAAGCTTTGCTTCTCATTTGGCTTTTTGAAACTGAAAATTGCCACTTGGCAGTGATTTAGTCTCCTTTCCCCCTCTCCTTTATTTTTAAGCACGGATTGCAACAACGTTAGCTATGATTCTATGAATGCATTTTGGAGCAAGTGGAGTTATGTATTTACTAGAATCCAAACCAGATTGTCTACTCAAAAACTGTTCATTAAATGAACTGTCTGCAAGTGCGATTTACAGTGCAACGTGGTCATGTGAATGTCTGTGTGTGTTTAATAACTGCACAGTAATAGCGTATTGGCAGGAGTGGTAATTCGATTTTGGAGTTTTATCTTATTTTGGGATTTCTGGACACTGAGATCCTGCTGTCTGACGCACTTTCCCATTGCTTAATCTCCTGAGGTTTGTGTATAGAACATCAGCTTTGCTCCTTACTGAATACTCGCTGCCCTGCTGTATGGTTCTTATTGCTAACCCCGAAGCACAGCTCTTCACATACACCCAGTCAAATTTATGGGCTGAGTATCAAAATATAAACTGGAGTAATAGACCAAAACATTGACATTTAAAAAGAGCTCTAGTCTTGGAGAAGAGGAAATCTTCCAGGGTTGCAGAGGTACAAAAACTGTCAAGGATCATTTTCTGCATAATCTGGTGTGTTCTGTAGTTAACTTTGTGAGCGTTTCTATCGATCTAGAGACAAAAGTCTCTTATTCAAGGCACTTAAGGAACTAAATCAGTTATGCTGATTCCACGCAGACCCTTGTAAGTGTTCTCTCCTCCTTATGGCTTGCAAGTTTGGCAGGTTAGCACCTGAATCAACTCAAATTATACCTTAGTCCTATTTACCTAAGACATTGAGAAACAGTTTTAGAACCAAGTGTTGACGTTTTTCCCTTTGGAGCAATATCCAGTGTCTGTACATTGCAGCTGCACATCCCAGAGAGCTTACGGGTCTGAAGGGCTTTCCCATGCCTAAAGAGAGCAGCCTTGAGGCCGCTCTGCAGAGCACAATGAGTGCACAACCCTTGGGATGGCCAGGAGGACACCAGGTTTGTGGTTGCGGGGTTCCTTAAGGAGAAGGAGATCTTTCCCATGGCCCCAGGGACGCTGTGCCCCACACTGGCTGACATAGGACAGGGTAGAGAGGCTGCATGCAGCAAGCCATTACTGTCTGCTAGGGAATTGTTATTAGTTTGCCTTTTCTTTCATCATCTGCCTTTGCCGTAGCTGTGAGGAATGACATCTCCCGTCCTGCCTTCCTTGCCTTTCTTTCCTTTCTTGGAAGAAATGCACTGCACAAGTGAACAAAATATTTTGAGTACCCATAATCAACTATAATTCCACCTTCTGAAGCAGTCAGCAATGTAAAGCCTTCATAAAGGGTTCCAAGGGCCCAAATAATAGCAAACCCACCCTTTACATGACAACACAGACATCAGCTGTCATTTTATCACATCCATAGTGCTGGTTCTTTAATTCACTTGTCATTATTTCAGTGCCTACTGGAACACTATTGTCCCCATAAATGCAAGTCTGAATCAGCTAATTATTCATCTAGGACTGGAATGGAAACCCTTGCTTTGAGGCTAGCTCTGCCCCTGGAATCACACTATTGAAGATTTTAATTATCTTAAATCATATATAAGTTGTTTTCTTTAAGTGTTGGAGCCATTTCATTGTCAAATATGGGTGGACAGTGCAGGTCTGATGCAAAAAAAATAGGCAATTCCTGAACCTATAACTAACTTGATCGTCCAGAGGAAGGGTCAAAAAGCAGCTACTAATAGGAAAGCAAGATGATGCAGAAAGTTAACATAAAGAACATCAATTTATGGGCAATTATGGGTGGGAAAGAAGATTTTACAGTGTAGAGATTTCCTCTACCCTACAACAGCGGCAACAAAACCTAAAGGCCCTATTTTAAGCCCAGAAATGTTTGTTAGAAGAGACAAGGCGTTTTTCAGAGTCAGTATAGTTCATGATCATCACTTAGATGCATGATTTTCTTTCTGCCTCTCAAAAGGAGCTTTATTAACCCTTGCATGTAATTTCAGAGACGGTAACATTTACCTTCCATTCTCTTGACAAAGTGTTTGGGTTCGATTTGAGGTACCATATACCATTAATGTGAACGTGATGCTGATTGCTTCCTGTGTTTTCTTTTGCTAACTGAGAAATAAGGCAAGAAAGGGAAGAAAATATAACTGGTGAGATGGGAGCAAAATCAGCTTGTGTGCGGGACTGCAAGAAGTGCAGGAGGCACTGATGGCTTGGGTGGAATTTGGCGACCTCGCTGTAACTGTTCAAAGATTTAAAAGGTCTCCTTTGAATTTTGTGGGGGTTTTCAGTTAAAAGAGCTGGTAACGAGAGCCAAAAAGGTTGGCGAGTCTTAAGCTGCTCTCTGTGCTCCCAGAGTTTTATCAGTCTTAGCTTCTTTCCTTTATATGTTTGTATCTTATCTCCGTAGAATAATGGTATCTAGCAGGCTAGATAACTATTGGGTGCCTATAAGGGTGTTATCTGTATGCTCAGGAGGTTTCTATCAGGTAAGTGAATGCAAACAGCAGAAGCTTTGCAGAATCGATGCATGCGTTAGGGGAGGGAGCACCCAAGACAGGGTCAAAATCCCCCAGAGCCCCACAGTAGCAGTGGAGCCTGATGCGCAGCGTGCAGTCTGCAGCGCATGCAGTGTTCTGTTGATGCCTTCTGCCGTCAAATCAGAACGCTTCTGTTTCTCAGCTCCTGATGTTTCAGTGCTCAAAATGGGAAATACAAGTAAAAATTCCGAAATCTGGTTTCCTAAGTGCCAGGAGAAGTGCTGACTTACTTTGCCTTTTTAGGCTGTGGTTTAGCGTAGGCACGGCATAGCAGACGGTATCAGTACTGCATGTAGCAAACACTGGTGCAATAAGTACTGTCCTGGTACCGCTTTCCCTTTCCCCTTTCTTCCCCCTTTCTCTTTTCCCCTTATTTCCCTTTCCCCTTTCCCCTTCCTTGTGGTAAAAGCAGCACCAGCTGCTCTTTGGGCTTAGAGAGGACTGGCTACCTGCAGGAAAAGGTGTGCTGTGGAGGGGACCAGGTGGCACCGAGAGCTCCACTCTGCCTTGTCAATATGAGTTTTGGCATGCAAGGAGGAGGGGAAGGCCATCTGCAGGAGGCTTAATCATACTAGTGTATGCTCAGTCGTGTTGGTTGTTTTATCTTGCCATTGCACTCTGTTCTGTGTCATCCAGTCCTTTAGGAATTGCTGAAATCATTCATTTGGTCCTCATCTTTGGGCTTTGTACTGACTTTGCTAACACTGCTGCAAAGCCTGGACCTGCTTCTGCATACATTGAGCATACTAGGTACTGGTCCCAGTTAATATTCAATATTTGAGAGAGTGCCTCTGAATCTCTCCTGCAGCCATCCATCCTGCTGTTGTTCGCTATTGATCATCAGGAATGGAACTTTCCTGTTCCTGTGGGATCCAGGCACAGACTGATGACAAAATGAAACAAACCAACCAACCCCAACTAAAACACCAAGAAAGGAAAGCAGAGCAAAATAAACACAAACCTGACTTATTTTTTTTGCTCTTGTGCTACTGATAAATGTGCTCTCTACTCGTCCCTAAAAGGCTGTTGTACATGCTGATGCTGTTGGTGCTGTGCCATAACAAAACCCAAATCGTTCCCCCCCCCCCTTCTCCATATCTCATCTGTTTAGGCCTCTCAAATGTTCTTATCTTAATGGAATTTTGCCTTACAATTCAGAAATTGTACCAGGGGGCTCTTGCATATCCCAGGCAGTGCTTTAGTATGCATATTATAGCACTGCATTGTCATATGTTACTATAAATAGCTCTCACAAAGAGTCCATATTTCTGCGGAGATTTGCCTGTCAGCTCTTTACAATGGTAGTCATTCACAATGGGAAAATACAATGCCAGCTCCATCAACCTTTGACAGACTAATAGGGGTTATTTGACTTTCAATTTTTCATTATCGGGTTTGGCAGCCACCATCGTCATGTTGAGAAATACAAACTGATCCACACTCCAACAGGCGAGAACGCTCCGGGTCCTCTTTCACTGGGTACATGAGTGCCTGTGATACTGTGGTATGTGGCCACTGATCGTATCAGATGTAAAACCAGCTTGTCATGTACCAGCAGTTCAGAGATCCCAGTATTGGCCTTTTTGATAGATGGAGTAGAGAGGAATGATCTTTTATTGCTGCAAACCCCCCATAGCTGAGTCTGATAAAAGGATGATGTGGGTTATATCCCTCTGTCCTGCGGGATATAACCCACCCATTCAGGACCATAGTACTGAATGGGGCTCTTCACTCTCCTTTTGGCTATTGCAGCTCCCTGGTGCATTCCCTGTACTCACATTGTCACCGTGTGCTGCGTGCTCGTGTAGAAATAGCTTTTTGGGGAAGTGACATTGTCACAAGGCAGCTGTTTGGGGCCATGCAAAAGGTGAATCACTCGATAAACGTTTCAAATATAGCTCAGCTTTGCCACTGGCAAAAAACGGCATGTGAGAGTTGGAAGCGCAAAGGCTTTCACTGTGTGATGTGAAAAGGAGCCTTTATATACACTAGGATAACTGTCCTGGTATCAAATCTGGCAGCAATAAAGGACAATGATCTACTCGAGGTCACTGCTTTTACCACAAAGTAATTAGTCAAGACCAGTTTTATAGGCCCTTTACAGGACCCAAACTGGCTATTTAGAAGGAGAAATAAAACATTAACCTTACTCCTGGAAAAGATGTAGTCTGCGTGGCACACGTTGCAGTAAGGTCCCTGTGAGCACAGGTCAGCATCGCAGGTGCCCAGGCCCTGTCTAGCAGCTGGTTCTCAAAACTGAGTCAGAGTTTGGATGAGGAAATATGTCATAAATACGAGGCAGTTTGCAGGTTTCTGTCATACAGAGGAAAGGAGTTAAGCTGGAATCAAACAACACACATGGTTGTCCCTGCAGAAGTCATGAAGTCTGATGTGCTTTGGTGATACCCAGGGCATGGGTGCTTAGTGGCTTTTGAATCTTGGACTTGGAAAGTTGCCTGCAAGGGTTCCTCAACCTCCTGCTGAGTATCCACTGTTGAGAAAGATCTAGAAATGGATTTTCAGGTAGTCTGTGTTTCTCTAATTACTTAATAAGTGCCGGTAATGAACCTCCCTGTAACTCAGCAATGCTGAGACGGGGCTGCCCCAAGGACCTCGATCCATTATCCAAACCTAAATCCTAGTGGCTTTATATTTAAGGGCCATCCAATACATTTAAATATAAATGACTGCATGACTCTGTTAGTTCAGAACATAGTCTAGCACTAGCTAACCTTATAAATTACTGAGGTTTCCAGTAAACATCACAAATGGCAGGAAAACATGCTTTAATGGAAACCACAGTCTAAGGTACTCAAGGACCATCCTCCTCTACAGGCAACAGTGGGGAAGCTTAGTCCCAAAGCTTAGAAATGGAGAATTTCTTTGTTTCCTCCTGACTCTGGTGCAGCAGCTGTGGGGATTAATTGAACTCATGAAATCTATTGATTTTCTGTAGCTGTTATTAAAAAGGAAAAAAAAAAAGCACTTTTGCACCCCATGAAAGGTATGGCGATCACTAAATTGCGTGCAATAAACCAACAAGGCTCCAGTCTGTTGAGAAACCCAGAGTCACGTTAGTCCCCTAATGTTATTTCAGAGCACTGAGACTTTTATTATGTTACTGAGGCTTCTGTGATAGTCCTGCTGTGCCATCAGCATCATCTCAAGGAAGAAATCTTCGTGGTCCCCACGTCTCTTTTGTGGATCAGCAAGAGAGATGCTGACTTGCTGGAGAAGTCACACAGGCTTGCCAAAAGGAAGCTCTCACTTCTGTAGCTAAAACCTGTTCAGCATAAAGGCTTGTGCATTCTGTGTGATCAGGTATTTGAGGAATAAATGTGACGTTCACGTTCTTCATCTCCATGTAAACTCCCATGAGTACATCAGGAAAATGAATTGCATTTTAGATGGGAAGTATTCCACTTGAAATAAGACATTAAGAGTTTTATTGCTGACCTCCCTGCTGATGGCTCAGTAAAAGGAAGGCCACTGTCACCAAAGTGACTCAGCAAAGTCCTCTCCACTGAGGCCTCAGATGGTTTGCAAGGGCTATGTGTGCTTACAACATTGAATAAATTGCCTCTACTAACAACAGGAATGAAATCAAATCTTGGTGTGTTTGGGGCTCATTCTTACTTATCCCTTCAGTTGGTCGATCTATAGCACTGCAAATAGATTGGTACACAAGAGTTAGTTTTTATTTGTAACTAGTTAACATTCATATAAAACTGGGTTATATTTTAAGACTAGACCAAAATCCAATGACAGCAATGTAATATTTTTCATCTCAGGTTATCTATCTTACTATGTTTTGCTTATGTATATAGTCATCTTAAGTACCGTGTGGTGGTGGCGATGGCAGCAGTCCCTATGTTGCTTTAAGGCTCTCTTAGTTACTTCAGTGCTGAGGTTATGGATTGTGTCATCTCTGCTAAACAAATGTAGTTAAGTAATTCCCATACCCTGTTCTCTGTGAGCTAGCAATTTATGGAGTCCCTTATTAGTTATGTGCATGATGATACGTTATGAGGAAATTCCTTTCTGTCTTCTGCATTAACTGAAGGGATTTTAGAGCATAGCTGTTAGATTTGATTTCCCAGATCACCATATGCCTCCTATTTCTTGTTGTCTGTCTTTTGGGGGCGTTTTTTGCTAGGTCATTGTTAGATAACTAAGTAATCATTGGAAACTGCTTTGCAAAGGGAGAAGTACAAAATACCTCGTTGGTGGTCGCAGCATGATTAACATTTTAAAAGCTAATTCTACAACCCATGAGGAAAGGCATTTCTCTTTCTAGTTCTCTTAAGATCTGAGTACAGGCATGTAACTCATGATACATAGTGAGAAGCATGGGTGTATGCAAAGAAGAACAAATAGACTTTGCTTAAGTTTTAGTACTCCTGATGGAACTTCGTGTGCATGCATCTCCTTCAGAGGAAACATCAGTCTTTTATGACTGGAGTAATTGGAGTCTGGTTTTAAACATTCCATCTTCGAGCTATTTAAGCATATGGAGCCTTTCCTATGTTTCAATCCACTGCTGGCAGCGGTGCCTTTGGTTTCAGAAATTGCCCCTTTTCAAGCCTGGTAGGTCGTGTCATAGTTGAGAAACACGACAATGATGTGCAATTGTCTTGATTAGATGGATACCAGAGAGTCAAAGGCTTAATGAGGTGCTCTGGTGCATAATCATCATCAGTAATGGGTACTTGCTTAGACTGCATTATTCAGCTAGGATCTATCGCGTCCTGCACTCCCGAGCTTCCAGTGAAAATGGTTAAAATTCATCCTTATTTTACATAAGAATCTTTCTTCCACACAGTACCAATGAGAGCTGCTTTTGGAAACTGGGGGCTGAATGTTGGAGCTGGTTTATTTTGCCGCAGCAAAACGGTGCTTAACTGAGCCTGCATGAAGCTTGAACAGGCTCAGACTCGGGGCCGAGGGACAGGAGGAGGAGGGCCAGGAAAAACTTTTCCAGGAAAAGGAATGTTGTCCATATCATGTCACTGATGAGGAAGAATGGGTGTAGACAAGGGGAAGTCCTGCATTACCGTGGCACGGGGACCGAGAGAAGCTTATCTCAACAACAGAATTGTCTTTTGATGTCAGGACTCAATGAACCCTTTGTGCTGGCTCCTTGTAGCTTTGCTCCTTTGAGGTCCTGTATTCCACAAATGGTTTCTAATGACACAGCCCTTTAATTAGATTCCTTGCTGTGACTGTCCTTTGAGGGAGAGTCATTCGTGCTGTTGGTCAGCCTGGTCAGATGGTGGCTCCAGAAGACAGTGTCCGTCTTTTCCTTTGCAATAGTGAGTTGGTTACAGAAAACACTGGGGCCAGCTCGGGTTTAATTACCATTAAATTAAGGCAGCAGTTGTAGCTTTAATTGCATGTTCTAAAGGAAAGGAGAGTGGATGTTAAACTTACTGACCTGAAGGAAACACTTAAGGCCTTAGGTATAGGACAGGGACTGATCTAGAGACCTGTGGTTCGTAAAGCCAGAAAGGACCAGTGTAATAATCTCTTCTGACCTCCTGAAGGCTACCCCTGAATTAATCCAGCAGAGCTGGGGTGTATCTGTCAGAAAACATCCACTTGTGAAATACAGGTTTACAATGTTAAGGAATGCAGCTTAACTCTCAAGAAATCATTTCCAGTTGATATTTATTTCACTATTAAAAGCCAGCCTCTTATTTCAAGTCAGAATTTGCCTAGCTTTATTTCCAGCCGCTGGATTGTATTATAGCTCTCTTTATTTCATAGAGGCTTCAATTGCTGAACTTCAGTGTCCCGTGTAGGTATTAATAAGCTGTGATCCACTTGCGCTCTCTCTTTTCTTCTGATAAACTAAATAGATCAAGTTCCTTACTTTTTGCTCTTATTTACCATTCCTTTCATCATTCTTGTGGCTGTTTCATGCAAGACCCATCATGGGGACAGCACTGCTACATTACTGTTGTGGTTGTACCAATTGACATTAACAGTGTGATATAATCTTTCTATTCCTGTGTGGCTTTATTCTGCTAACACAGTCACAGAACGCATTAGCCCCTTGTTACAACAGCAATGCCTGGTCATGATTTCCAAGTTTTTTCTGCTTTTTAGCCTCTGGCTTCCCAAAATAGACTTCTCCAGCCTATAAAAGTGCTCTATGTTCTTTGTTCCTGGGATTGAGTTTATCCTAATTCCTAATTGGGATTTAGGACTCATTCAGTAGCTGTACTGCGGAGCACATGATGTTTGCTTGTGTTGATCTTATCAGGTTGCTTTGAATCAATACCTTCTCCACTTCGTTATTTACTATTCTCCTAATCTTTGTCAGTCATTTGATGTTTTTATCAAATCCCGTTTTCGTAGTTTCTTCCAGCTTGGTGATAAAAGTGTTGTATAGCCGAGGGTCAATTACTCAGGGTCCTCGGAGGATCTCATTAGAAACACCCACCACTCTGTGATTCCTATGTGGAGGGACTGAAACACGGTGAAATCAAATGAATTGATTAGGGAAGTAGTGCAGGAAACAGTAACAATTAGGAAACTGCTACAATAGAAAGCGCTGTGGTGGTAGAACTCAATGATAAACCATTTGGTGGCATCGTTTAAAAGAGTTTTCACTATCTCAATAGAGTAAATATTTTGTTATTACACAGCTGTTCTGGGGTGGGACTTTTCAAGGCAAAATTTATATTGGAAGAAGCTTCTGTATCGACATGGCTGCGATCTTTAAAAGGTTGTGGTTCATTTCAGTTCCGTTTCTTTTTAGCCTTGTTTTTTTCCTTGAGGAGCCAACATAGAGCCGTACTAGCAATAGCAGGGTTACATAAATAGCCAGCGCATTCTGATGCACCCTCTTTTTCTTTAGCAGTTTGCGGTGTTATTTAAGTGTGGTGGGTGAGGACAGTGAGTTGCCTTGCTACAAAGTGAGGTTTACGAGTTGCTTTGAACAGCAGCAAGCCAGGCATTGCAGGGGAAGTTCAGCGCCTGCTGTTGGGTGGTTATTGAGTTTGGGATGACATTTAGGGTAACATTAGGGTACTCTTTCTTCAAGTGTTAATGTAGAAACAAGAGACTTCCCTTTTATTTTTTGAGGAACTGAAGAAACGGGGTTAAAGCAAAGAGCCTTCCTTCCTTCATCCTTGCATCCCTGGCCAGTGCCACCATATTCCTTCTTCCATAGCCTCTCTATGCTCCCTGTCTTGTTCAGCAGTCAGCACAGTTGATGGGCAGGATCTTGTCAACCTTACTGCATTTGCATCAGAAACGCTGCCTATTTTAGTCATGTAGATGATGGGATGTGATTTTTCACGCTCTGTAATATCAAGCCAAACCCTATGAAGAAAGCTTTGTTGCCTCAAGACTAATGAGGTTGTAAAACTCTATCCATAAAATCAGAATAATGGTATTCCCTAGCATCACAAGACTGCTGTGAGTACATATGTATATTCTGCACTCACGGCCTGATGTTAAGTGCTACACAGAGAACAAAACTTCATTTATTAATGCAGAGGACAATTATCTATAGCGTTACAAGGTTACAGTTAAAATCCCAAGGTTTTCCACCTGCATCTTGCTATGCAAATGGAGAGGAACACCGATACGGTTCATTTTATACAGTGAATAATATAACATCAGTTACTGCTGAAATCTTTATTTGTCTTTCCACGTGGTTATCTGCTATGGTTTCTTTTGTATGTTCTCATTTGTCTAATTAAATTACATTCGGTCTTTTCAGAGTCCTTTCTGTCCCTACTTGTTGTGGACATGTATTAATAGTGTCATTTGGTTGATAGTCTGTTAATTTTAATCTCATCTGAATTTGATTATCTTTATCTATTTCCACTTCAGAGGCTTTTCCCTGAATTCAGAAGGACCCGCTCTTTCTTCCCACTGTTACACAAGGCATGTGTACTCTGTGTAGGTGCTTTAATGGCTCTAATTAATCAAACAGCAGCGCGACAGAGGAAAGAAAACATTACATCTGAGTGCAGCCAATTCATATGCAGGGTACCATGACTGACCTGTACTGGTAGTCTGAAGGGACAATCTGTGCTCTGGCATTACCCAGCAAGGAAAATCAGAGTACTGCAGGAGTAAGGCATGTAAGATCACTGACAGGCAATGAGAAGCTCTTCCTTGGGACCCATCCCTTTCGCTTTAGGTCAGGTTAGGTTTTAAGGCACTAATCTCTAGCGCTTTAGGTTTCTGAAATCCTGTGATAGCACAGTGTAAGTACTTAGTAAACCCAGTCACTTCTGGACAAGTTTGGTGTAACATGTCGATGTTTAAATGAGTTTTGTCAGCTCTCAGGTGTCTTGTCTCTTTCTCAGGGCATCAGGTCTCGATCTCTCACCTTGCTCCGCTTTCAAGCTTCTAGTGCCTGTAGCTCATAGAGAAAAACCTTCAAAATGCAAACCTGAAATACTGAAAAACCCCTCTGCAAACCAGGAGATAAGTACAAGTGTAACCACTTCAATGCACTGAGTTCTAATGCCACGATCTTAGATCACCCTAAGAGAAGGTTGGAGGGAGCCAACCAGGTGGGAGGTGAGCAAGACGCCCGCTTACAAGGCTCACTTGTGAGGAGACTTGGCTTTTGAGCTGGACTGCGAGCAGGAGAGGAGGCTTCTCATGGGCTCTTTCTGCAACAGATGCATGCTTCTAGGAGTAACTATAAATTTGTGAGGCTGTGGAAATGGAGCAGAAGATGTGTGGAGTTTGCTTGAGGGTAGGCTGTGGTAGGCAGGATCTCCCGCACAAGATAGAGAAGATCCTCTAGGCAGAATTTGGGGTTTTGATACCCTGAGTGCTTCAACCATCAAGGGACACAGGGGGGAGCAAGGGAATCATAGAACCATAGAATAGTTAGGGTTGGAAAGGACCTTAAGATCATCCAGTTCCAACCCCCCTGCCATGGGCAGGGACACCTCACACTAAACCATATCACCCAAGGCTTTGTCCATCCTGGTCTTGAACACTGCCAGGGATGGAGCATTCACAACCTCCCTGGGCAAGGGACACTTTCTTTAGGTAGTTTTGAACAAGTACAGTCACCTCTTCTTGCTTATCTATTTTAAATAGAAGTGGCCTGGGCAGTGAACTCAGGGCAGGGCGAGTTGAATCGCAAAGCCTCTTGTGCAGGAGAGAGATTGGACACAAGGCTCACGTTTCTCTGCTGGTTGTGGTGAGTGGCTTTTTGCCCTAGTGATTTCAGCTATGTTAACATTCACTGTTAGTTCCCCTTGATCTGTATTGGAAAGTGGCATACCTCATTCTTAGCTCTGGGTTCATCTGTAGGATTGAGGAGTTTCAGTACCTTAAAGCCCAATGTATTGTCCAATTAATAAAAGTGTCTCTTTACACTGCACCGGCAAAAAGAGCGAGGAGAAACCACATCTTTCTGTCTATTCAAAGAGATAACATGTAATTAATAAGAAATGCTGTTGCCAATTGTCTCCTTTCACAATGGAAGCACGGGGCAAGGATCACACACAGTCACCTTTCCTCATTTTATCTAACGAGGGTGAAATTCTACTGTCAGGCATGTTTTCCAGTTTAAGTTATGATGTACAGCAGATTGTTATGCATGACTATAAAGGTTAATACATTTCTCACTGCCTCATTTTTTGTGGCTGGTAGAAGTCAGGGATTAAATGCAGTCCTGGTGGGTGGTAAGGTGAGGTGCACGGCTGCATGGGGCTGCATCTCACCCTTTATCTCTGTGCTGGGGATATGTCACTTGTGTCAGCTCACGTGGTAGAGGGAGGATCTGTTTCACAACTTCCCTACCAGTTTAGGAGCTCAGAACCCATGCGCATGTGGGTCAAAACACAGAGCCTGTCTCATGGGCCTGAGCCAGAGGGACTGGGGCTTGCTGCTGCCACAGAAGTGGGAAATTAAGAGCTCATGTAAAAGTCATCCAAGTGAATTTGGTTTGCTAAATGTAGGACGAGGCTCTTTGGTCACTTTGTTCCATCGTTAATTCTGATTTCACGTAGGCAGTTGATGTGTTGGATGATACAATGTCTGTTTGGGTTATCTTGAGCGCATTGTAGTGCCTTAGGCAGGGCCATGTTAGTCTTCTCAAATTAGTATGAAATGAATTCTGATAGCAAAATGGATGAATTAAGATTTGTGAGCGCTCTATTAGCTGGCTTCTCCTTGAGTGGTGTAATCCATATCGATGCTGGCTTTCATCACACGGATCAAAAGCTTTTAGGGTTTTCATATTTGTTTTCCTACAACAGTCAATCTGCATTCAGTGCTCTCCAGGCCCTGGGACTACCTTTTTGCTCAAGAGGAGGCAGTGTGTGGTAGGAAATGCTTAACACGGTGCTGAGCAGAGGCTGAGCCTGGAGGTATTACTGATGTTAACTGGTGAGGCTGGGAAGGGAAAACAGTAAGAATAAATAGTGTGGTCTTTATATAGCGTTACCTCTTTCAAAGACACTCGAGAGTTTTGGGCTCCTTTTAACTTCCTGGACTTGTGAAAATGTTAATTGAGCATCTCAGAGGGTGATTGATAACTTTCTGGACTATAACATGTTAAACTGCTTATCTTTGCTAAACGCAGAGATCCATAATGCTAACAAGGGATAGATTACAGCTAGTATTCTTTTGCCACAAAGTTCCCAGCGTGGACCAAGTGGCTTTTGCAGTACCGATGAGAAGACTGGCTGAGCTCAGCGCTGTTGGATTGTTTATCTCAAGGGAGCTGTCAGTGAGACAGGCATTTTCCATTATTGCTCTCCTAGTGTTAGATTTGATTTGTTCTCTTACCTGGTTCTTGCTACAGAGACGAATCACGCCCTGATTTACTTCCCCCTTTCTTTTGGTTACACAACCATTTGGAAAGAACACTCGGGATGATGTATTCAGCTTCAGACTGGCACAACTCTGCTAAAAGGCTGGAGTCATTTAAACTGCTTTTTTATCTGTGTCTCCCTTTTCCTCTCCAGGTTACTTAAAACATCAGCAAGAAAAATAGGGCTGCACCAGTAATTACTGGAAATGAAAGTTCTAGTTGAGTAATTATATGCATCGCGCTAAGCCTTCATTTTCAAGGCCTGTGTAAAACAAATCCATTGCAGGTGGGAAAATGAGGGGGCAAAGAGAGACAGTGGCAGAAGCTGGGGTACAGCTGGGTGCAAAGACTGGCTTCTCCGGGTCAGCAACCGAGCTGGAAATGCATTTGGAGGGAAAATTGTGGGAATGAAATGGAATCTGTGTTGGAATAAAATGTACTACTCGGTATATCAGGAAAAAACCCTACCACTAACAAGTCAAACCAGCCATATTTATGGTTAATACTGACAAGCAGGAGGCTGCTATTAGAATAATGTGAATGACCTCGGTGGAATAAGGTCACTCTTCCCTTGACACCTGATTCTCTGTAATTGTGTGTTACATTTGATTTTCTGAATTATAATTCCTTATCCCTACATGCTTAAAATTATCCTCCTTTACCGTTTTATGTCTTCATTAGTTCACATCAATTGCTGTCACTTTAATTTTGTTCTGAACTGACATAGTGTTTTCTTGCTGAGACGTATTTTCACCTGAGCCATGGGTTCTTGAAAGATCTGCAGGTCTGAGACCGTGAGTGCTGCTGAAGTTGCTAAAATACACATTCCCAAGCATGGATGTCCTAAATGCATTTTGCCCAGCCTTCAGGATGGGACTTACTGGTTCTGAAGGGCACCGGATGGAAAGAGTGAGGTTTAAGGCAAATCATGAAATGATAACATCATTAACAAAGGAAGCCTGTTAACTGATAGGTTGGAGAGGGAGTAGCTATTTTGGTTCATTTATCCCTATAGATTTATTGGCAAATGCAATCTAATCATTGCTTGCAGTGCAGTTCCAAAAGGGGAGAGGAAAAAAGAAAAGGCAGCTTTTTTCAACTTCATTTTAGTGGGTTAGACTGGTGCAAACCTGTGTGATAGTGTTTTACATGAAAGGACTTGGATCTAACAAGTCTCCTTTCTATCGAGCTAGAAAGGACATGGACTATTATTTTTGACACAGAGGGGAAGTAATCAAAGATTTAGGTCTTCTGTTTTCATTAACAAGACCTGGAAGATAAAAAATAGCTACCAGCATATTCATTTTGATTTGCTTCAAGAGTAAGTGAGGCATAGCTCTTCATTCTTCTTCATTTTCGTTAAAAGATGAAATCAAGACTAGTGCTGTCCTCCCAGAGTGGGCTCCAGTTTGTTGCGGTGCGAGCATTTTCTCTGTCAGCTTAAAGTGTCCGTACAGAGCACTTCGTCTCTCTCTGTCTTCCTTTTATTTATATGAATGGTTTTCCTGCAGAAATAAGTGCTTCAGTGCTAACTTTTCCCCAGCCCCCTGAAAATAAGATGAACTGCATGTCAGGGTATACAGAGAATGGATGGCAAACAAACAGAGTTTGTTTCAGAGGTATTTTCCTTTACACACTGCAGAGCTTGTGAGAAAGGGAGTGCCTTTAAAAATGCTGTAGACACACTGGGTTTGCACTTTAAATGAAGATTGAAATTCGTTGCTTTCCAGAAGAGCCATTTGAAAGGGTGAAACTTAACAATTATACATTGAACCCTCTACGGGAGAGTGTTTTATAAAGAGATCCTGATCCTCATCTTAGAGGTGGAGAAACAGAGAGACAGGCAGAGATTTTTTCAGGGCAACATACCAGAGGGCAGCAGCAAATCCAGGAGCATAACCCAGGTCTCCTGAGTCACAAATGAGAGATGGTTGAATTCTTTATACAGCAGAGCCTGTAGGAGCTATAATGTAGGAATTTATTCAGGGACTGCTGGGACACATATTGCAATATGATAATCATTTGAATGGACAATTGTCCCACAGGCTGTCATTGACGGATCCTGAAGTACGATTTGTCTGCTCAGCAAAGAAACTGTAAATGAACTCTTCTTTTTAATTTCTTTTGTTTTGAAAGCCTTTTTAACCGGACAACTCATCCTTATGATGTCAGCAGGGAAAGATTAACCCAGTACGTTCTTTCTGAAGGTGAAAAACATTGAAAATTGCCTTGAGAAAATGACATATTCTGTCCTGTTAAAAAGCCATTAATGCCTAAGGCATTCAGGTATGTTGGACAGTTTTTTTCCCTGGCATTTAAAGGAATGAGTGCATGCTAATTATCTTCTTACTCAGATTGGCTTTTGTAGGTTTGGTCCAGTATGACTTCATTGTGGGGGGATGGATGAAGCATTGCAGAAACAATCCACTTTTCTCTTTCTGCAGGATATCCTGGACAAATTCTCCTGAGCAGAGAATCCAGTAGCTTACAGGTCATGTAATTAGAGGATTAAAATCTAAGTGTTAAAGGAATTCAGAGACTCAGGTAACAGCTGGAATGAGCAGGTTTTCTTTGCAGTGTCTGTAAGAGGTTGTCAGAATTAGGATCCATCTTACTAAAGCAAGGTGCAAATCCTGGAGCCAAGGATTTTCCTTTCTTCATGTTAATGGAGAGGACTTCTTTGATTTAAATCTTGGGCATGTGACTGTTGCAGGGGAAGAAAGTTTCTAATAGATCCAAGGTGTATTTTATATATTGCTTTGTGATTCATATCAGCAGTATGGCTTGCACTCAGAAGCAAATCGGATTCACTCTATTAAAAGACTAACCAGAATAGCCCATTATGGGTTTGGAAAAGCTAGGCTGCCTAGGAGCAGTTTTAAATCTAGTATCCATGGGAGAGAGTGGGAGAAACCTTGGAATAAATGTATTTCAAATATCTGCCACTGATGCTATTTTCTGATAAGCCGTCCTTCATGCTAGGAAATGGTGGAAGATTGGCAGCCCTTTGCTTTCTCTCGGACTGAAACAAATAGCACCAAGGTGGGGGTTGCTGCGTTTGAAATGTATTTGACAACAAAGTTGATGAAGAATGGTTTTAGTTCTGTGCCCTGGCACCATGAAAAACATGCTCTCCTGTGAGAGGAGAAAAAGCTTTTTGATAACTAGTAGCACGTAGGAATGAAGGATCAAATCTGCTGTTCTTTGGACTGGATTTACCAGGTCGCATCTTCGCTGACCCTATTGACTGTAGAGCAAGAAAATATAACCAGCTGCCAGCGGTTCACTTCCACTGCTTTAAATTCTACTGCCTTTGCCTGAGATGCATTGACTGATTGTGTATGTCCTTCTAGTCCTCCACAAAGCCAAAGGAAACCACCCAACTTAACCCGCCACTGGACCGAAATCTGTTTTATTGTGTGCTGTGGTAGACGAAGAGCAGGGGTACCACTGCCTCTGACTGCTTCCTCTGGAGGAGGCAGTAACTTAAACTGCTCTAACTGTAGCTCCTGCCTTCAGGCAGTTCTCTGTCTAGACCCATAATTGCTGTGGACATGATTCTAGTCTTCAAACCCTTCTGTGCATGATGCACTGTAAAAGAAGATGTGCAAGTATAACGATCTACACGCATACGTAGCCAAATTCTTCCCTTAATTGTGTTAGTACAACCCATCTACTAAGTGCAGTAACTGCAGGGAGAGCTCTGCCACAGCCCATTTTGATATTGACTGCTGATTAGCCCACAATACATATTTCACTTTCCCACCAATAGCACCTTAACCTCACTTAGAAAGGATAATGACAAAACAGGCCAATTATCTGTTCCCAGAGAAAAACCCCATTACCGAGGGGGAACCAAAATTACCCTTTCTGTTCAAACAGCCTGGCTCTCGATTCCATTTGCATTAAAAAGGGGTCTCAGATTAGGTTTCCTTGTGTTAGGCACTGCATGAACACGCAACAAGAAATGGGTCCTGGCCCAAAGAGCTTACAGGGTAAATTAGACAGAAGTGGAGAGAAAGGCAGTGGCTTTTTTTACTTTTCCTAAGGGGAAAGGAGGCACAGAATGTGTTACATAGCAAAAGTGCATAGAGTTAACTGTGAATGAGCTAGAAAAGTCCACACACATGTATTATATTGCCAAAAGGTGAGGCACATGGCGAGCTGGTTGTTTTACTCTGGGACACTCAAGTGATGTGCAGGTATAAGCACTCATTTGAAGCTTTTATGTGGAGGCATTAAAAACATTAAAGCAGACTTTGTGGGACTTGTAGACTCTCTCTGTCTCTCTTACTGGGAATAGCAGAGCCCCAGAACCCTGGTTGTGAGTACCCCTTGTTGCACTGTCCCTGGTGCCAGGTAGGGCTACCCAAGGAATGCTGATTCCTGAGGAAACCAGCAAATGAGCTGTTGGGAAACAAGAGCATTGAAGGTTAAAACATCTTGGTATCAATAGATCAATATTCTGCCCTGAAAATCTGTTTTGTCAGGAATTTGCTGATGAACACTGCTAAAAGGCAAGCTCTGTCTCTGTTCATCAAGGGAAGTTCCTAAGGGGGAAGGAAGTGAGGTGAAGGTAGGAAGAAACCAAAGATGGCTTTGGCCTCCCAGCTGTGTCCTGCACCTCCTGCTAGGGGTTCTCTGGGTGCCCTTGTGTCAAGTAGTGGGCCCCAATGCAAAGCAGAGCTGCCTTCATCTCCTTGTCCTCCCCTCTGCACCCCTGGTTTGCCTTCCACTGAGGGCATAAAGCTGAGAAATAGCGGTTTGTGCTCAAACAACGGAGCTGATTCTTTCTTTTCTCTCCCTCCTCCCCACCCCCCACTTCTTTTCTCTCCCCTTTTCTCCCTTTTCTATGTTCTGGCTGAATTTCCATGCCTTACATTGCCTTTGTATTGCTGGGAGGATAATACAGCCCTGAAGTAATCATTCATTTCAACACCTCCATATCTTTGTCTGTAGTTCGAGGTCATTTTTCTGACCTGCAAGAATGAATTCTCAGTCTTCAACGAATCTCACTCTTTTTTTTTCCTTAAAATACAGTTGTTGGCAATGTTTTTGCTTTTTGACCATCTTCTTTCCCTTGGAAAATCCACTGGTAGAGCCCTGCCTTCTCTTCATTTATTGCAAACAGGCCAACAGCTCACCTGACGTGTCTGGTAAAAGACCTTTCACAACTGCTACAGGAAGAACTGCCCTTAAACAAGAGTTCTGAAGAGCCTGGAGCGCAGCCAAATGGGGAAACAAGGTTGTTATTGGCATGATTTTAATCATGATAGACAATTAGCAAAGCTTAATTGTATTGAGAAGGAAAATCAGAGCAAGTGGCAGTAATGAATTTTCCTGGTAAATCTCTTGTGCTTCAAAATAAAACTAGCTGACCTATAAAGACAATGAAATTAGAAGGGGGGGTTACCCATACGGCTTAGCTCTGTGAGTGTGGCTTCTTCTACGAGTCCCTTCTTAAATATCTTTCTCTCATGCAGTAATAATCCTAGGAGCAGTATTGCATTTTAGCCCTTTAGATGACATCCAGTGTCAATAAGCGGCGAGAGGAGGCTTTTTTTCCACTCCTGTAGCTGAACTTGGTAGGTTAATAGGCTTAGAGAAGCAAGGTTTTTAAAATGCTGCCTTTAGCTAAAATAATATCATTTAAAACTTCGGAATTGGGTTATTCTTTTAGTATTATGAAAGCCTTGAATATTTCCAGAGGAATTTGAGGCTAAAATAAAACTACTGAATGGAGTGCTATCAGCCTTAGAAGATTCCAGAGAGGATTCCTCATGTTTATGTTAGTCCCCTATAGGTGTGATATTTGGTGAAGAGTGAAAGCATCTCTTAAATCAAGAGTGCTGTTTAAATTGTTAAACCTTTTAGTAATAATGGAGCTTCTAAACCACAGAAGCTTCTGGTGAAAGCAAAGCAGCTCCTGTGAGCAGTTTTATGTTTGAGGTCTTTAAATGAAAGCTGTGCCCTATGGAGGTGAGAGCAGTTCTTTCTCTTACTTGTTTTAAAGCCCAGGAGACCCAAATGCACCTCACTGGCCAAAAAGCAGCCAGGTAGGTCCTATCAGTGGTGCTGTGAGCATGAAGTGACCTTAAGAAAGTCCAGCCTGCTCACCTGGATTTGCACGGTGGCAGATGACTGAGGACAGAGTTTGTCTCTGCTTGTTGCGCTGTGGTGCGAGTGCTGGAGGCTTCTGGTCCAGGGGTTTATTTGAGCCTGGGTAGCCTGAATGCATCTCATGTAAGGACCCATCTGTTCCATGGGTGGCAGTGCTGGCTTGAAGTTGTAAGCTGTGTTAATGTGCTCCCCTGGCACAAGCAAAGATTGCTGTTTTGCGAGTATTTACATATGTGCAGAGCTGTGATTCCTCTGGTATTAATGGAACAAATGAAATTCAGTAGGGTGCATTCACAGCATGTACGCCCCAAGCTCTCTCATTCGAGACTCGCACTTCTCCTGAATGAAAGATGTCCGTCACTGCCGTGCTCATTTGCACTGCTCTGCATGCTCCTCTGCTGTTTGCAACACAGCCCGACGGATAGGAGAGGGGTGCGCTGGTCCCAGCTGACCTCCAGCATGAACGTGCCTGTGTCAGGATCACACTTCGCTGTGTTTTGGGAATTGTCTTCACGTTAACATCCCCAGGGAGGGTGCCGAGTGCTCGGCTTGGTTGAAACCAGAGAAGAAGCAGGAGAAATACGTTTGCATTTTTTCTGGCAGTCATGAGGATGTGTGGGGTCGCTTTACGGCTTCACACGGGCATTTCTGCTAAACTCGGATATGGGTCTCCATGGCAAGCCACCTGCAATAAGGTCAGCACAAATTCAGACTGAACTCAGGCATTCAAATCCAAGAAATGGGGCTTCATTGTGGAACTCTCCTCAATTTGGCTTAGTCTCATCTCCATACTACCTAAGCAGATGGGAGTGAAGGTCTGCTCATGCTGCCCTTTCTAACAGGGATCCTAATTTTGACTGGCAACTCATATTTCCTCAAACAGAGGAGAAAATCTGAGGGAGTGTCTCTTCCCAAACCATTTCCAAGAGCCAGTTAACTCACTGGAATAATTTCTACCTATTCTTGTTAGATACTCCAGTGCCTAAACACAAGGATACAGAGCAGGAGCCTTGTTTCTTGTGGAAAGGCTGGCGTGTGAATAGTGACAAACAAGCTCTTGCCTGTGGAAAAATCTTTTACAACTGAAAGAAAAATGTTTTAGCATTTCAAATAGCTGATGCTCTGAGATCAAGTGGAGTTCTTTGCTTTAGGAAGTGGAATGAATCTGTTTGACGGGATATTTTATTAATCGGGTTTAAGTTTCAGCAGTTCAGTTTTACATTTCCATTAATATTGTAGTATCATAGGAATTTGAGATAATATTATTGGGATTATCACATGCAAGTCACTAATAGCAGAGAAGATGTAAAAATTCATTACCCTCATTGAATTTTAGAGCGGAGTTAAGTCAACCTAGTTATGTGTGATTTGTGTGTAGAACTACACGAAGCTTCAATAGCTCAAAGCCTTTCATCTGCATTTTGTTGTGTTACTGAGCCAGCAGGATTTCAGTTGTGACAGTGGTCGGACAGCTTCTGCTTAGTCTTGTACCACAGTAAATCCAGTGGGGATCCGAAATGGACTGCGAGCTAATTTGTCATACACAGGGTTTTAGAGATATTTTCCTTCTGTAGTTAAGAACACAGAGGAAATGAACAAAGTCTCATTTTTACTATTTGCTCAAGGCAAAACCATGCAATTAGAAGATGGATAGGTTGAAATGCAGAAAGGGGCAGCTTGAGTTGCTGTTTTTTTTTGCAGTTCCTCTTTAAGGTTGCAATTTCTGGAACCAGAATTAATGCTGGAATGAAAGGAAGGGGAAATATGTATGCAGCTTTGTACATCATCCTTAGCTGGACTCTTAGAGCTTCACTGACTCCTGTGAAGCTATGCCACTATTTCACCAGCTGAACACTTACACATCGGGATGTTCTAAAAGCACACAGATATCTGGGGTAGCACCTAATAAAGTCATCATCTGCTCTGGTTGCTCAATTGAGTCCCTCTGAATTAAGTTATTATATGGCACCAATTGGCCTTCTTTCTACTAAGTTTCCCTGCTTAAAAAGCTGGATTATCTATTTGCAGAGAAAACATTCACTCCCTGGGGCAGCGTGTGCCCTCATCCTGCCATGGTGCAGTTGATGAAGTAGATTTTTCATCTATAGCTCCAATGATACAAGCAATTGAAAGCGAGAACTTCATATATCCTATCTTTCGGCTGAAAATGGTTGAAGGGGAAGAAAGTATTTGTTTTTGTAGCAAGAAGTTCCTTCTTTGTGAAGTAAATAATGTGAAGAAAAATATTTGTGACCTTTTCTTTGTAGATTCTAACCCTTTGTGCTTTGGACTACGCGCTTAAGAGCTAGTCGCTGATTTTGAATGCCTAAATCAACCTTTCTACTAGCTTCTGGTCTGCAAAACAGGATAACACATTCTCTTCTATGGAGGATAATAAACACTTGTAGAAAGCTTGTATTTCATAATGCTGAGTGCCTGGAACAGTCTATAAAGAAAATGAGCAATCTCGCTCTTCAGAGACAGTCTTGAATGGTGTGTAGTAAATACAGGGTGGGATTAGAGTGGCCAGGCAGATGAAGTACTCTTATATAGCTGCTTGCTGCATGAACAGCCCTCATAGCCTCCCATGCATAACCAGCCTGCAACTAAGAAATGAAAAGCTGAATGAAGCGGTGGGATAGAACAGGGCTGCATTGGAATTGTGTGTGAGAGACATTCCCAAAGGTCTCAGGTCTAATGCAGGGCGAGAGCTGCAGCTCTGAGTCTGGCCTGAACCTGTATATCCTTCCACCTCTCTCTGGTCAAGATGCTGGTTTAGGTCTTTGTGTGAGTTTTCTTTTCCTAGTTGCTGTGTGGAAGACCAAAGTGCAAGGGAATGCATGCAGAGTTGTTTACTGTGAGGGTGGTGAGGCACTGGAATGGGTTGCCCAGGGAAGTTGTGAATGCTCCATCCCTGGCAGTGTTCAAGGCCAGGTTGGACGAGGCCTTGGGTGACATGGTTTAGTGTGAGGTGTCCCTGCCCACAGCAGGGGGGTTGGAACTGGATGATCTTAAGGTCCTTTCCAACCTTAACTATTCTGTGGTTCTATGATTCTATGAATTAAATGATCAAATGTGTATCTGTGCCAGCGGATCATCACAGATACCACCTCTGATGATGGGGGAGAGACTGACATTGGTGCAGCAATGTATCTCAGCTTCTGCCAGAATTGCATAGTTTAAGCAAAGGCAACATAAGTGTTTCTAAAGTTTAGGATAGTAGATTCTGTGCATGGCATGACTCCATTCTGCATTGAGAGGTCTTAGTTTCGACAAACTTTTCATCCAGGGGCAGAAGGCAGACTTTGGCTTGTGTCTGTAGTAGTTGAGGAAATTAATGCAAAAGCTTCCTTGCACTTAAAGGAAGATCAGTGGTGGGTGAAAGCAATGAAACATGTTGTTTTATTCTGTTTTTTGTCAATGGCTAGTAACTCTAAATCAGATAGAAGAACCTTACCGTGAAATACTATACCTGGAAGTGCCAGACTCCTGTCAGCTTGTCTTTAACACCTCAGGTTTTAAGAGAGAAAAGAACCATAGCAAACCTAAAAACAACAGCAAACCCATATTATCCTACTATGCTTTAATGTTTAGCAAGAGCTGGGGAAAAGGGGTCCATGGGTTAATTATGCAGTGCACAAAAAAGGGATTTCCCTTTAACAGTTTTTTGTCCTTTTCCTGAATTCCACTGACTTTATTAAAGAAATGGCTATATGCCTGCATTGTGCCATTCATTTCCTGCCCTCTCGTTTCCCTTCTGAACTAAACAGGCTCAATAATATAAGCTCAGCATTTTGAGAGTGCTCTTTGTGCCACTAGCTACATAAAACAAGTGTATGTTGTCCCAGCAGTCACAGGGCAGAGATGCCACTAAGTATTCTCATCCCCTTTGGGCCGTTCTGGTCAGACCTTACCTCTGGATGGCTTGTGCTGGGTCATGTCAGCATGGTGGGCTGGGCATCCAGCCATGGTGTCCCTCTGCATGGTATAGACGTGCCTTATGGATGTGTTTCCCTATTGGGCTGCCAAAATAAACCTGAGTTAACACAGAGCGTAACGGTGGATGGTGTGGGCACGGCTCGCACGGGTCACAGCTCCTGGCATGATGTGCCTGCCAGGTCAGTCCTGCAAGCTTTGAAACAGGGCCACTTATTTTTAGCACATCCCCAGCCTGACTTATCAGTGAAGCACTTTGAGGTAACGACTTCAGCACATTTGATGTTTGTTCCTTTTGAAAGATGTCATTTTAAGAGTTTCTGGGAGTTTCAGAACTGCCCCGCGGGAGGTCTGCTCCGTGCCCAAATGTCATTTCAGATTCGAAACGACACGTTCCCTCATACTTTCACGTTATAAATGTTTCACAGCACCTGCATTTTTTATCATTGCACTTTTATGTGACCTACGAGTTACTTGAAGCCAACCTACAAGGCCTGTCGAAGGGGAGTAAGTAATATACTCCTTTAAATTGGCTTTTTCCTCGGTCAGAAGTTAAAGCCACCACCCAATTATTTCTTCCTTGCGCGTAGATATTTGCATTAATATTTCAGCAAACGCAACGTTTATAGTGCCACTCATAGGCTTGTGTTAAAATTAAAAGGAACCTCTCCCAGGAAGTACGTGCTTAGCTTCATTTGTAAGGGTTGTTAGAATCAGGCCTTATTTCTTCAGTAGCAGATCAATCTCCTGATATTTTCTGCAAGTCATCAAGCTTCATTGTCGGGCCGTAATTACGTGTGAAATCTTGCCTGATGGCTTTGCTGGCAACACTACTACTCAGCAAGTACAGCTAACCGAAAGAGTAACCTGAGATAATATTTGCCTTGCTATCCTGAGTACAGTGGGCACCACTGAAGCATTAATAGTGTTTTCCTTCCAGGAGCCATCATTAACTAGATGCTCTTAAGGTCCTTTCCAAGCCTAACCACTCTATGATTCTGTGATTAAGGAGAAGGGCAGCAAATACTTGAACCATTCCTACAAAGGCTGGTAGGGAGGTAAGCAGCAAGTGCAGGCATACAGCTCTAAAAATGGAAATGTTTATTAATAATAACACAAGAATAGATTAATAGCATGTGGAATGACCAAAAATCAGAAGCTCTTTTCTATTTGCATCCTCCGAAGGCCCATAAAATGGTGGGAGCATCCTGATAGAAGCTGGATGGGCATGGAACTGAGAGCAGGGGTTTTAACCTGTCCTCCTGTAGTCCATCTGAAGGGGGACTCAGCCATGGGCTTTGTTCTGATGCTTTTGATCTCTTCTGTTTAAAGCCCTTCCGCTTTGTAAGAATAAATATTCATTACGCCAAGGGGAGGGGAACGAGAGACTGAATACTTGGGCTTGAATTAGAGAGGGCATGAACTTAAACCTGGGTTTCTTTTATCTCAGTCTCTTTCATAGATTTTGATCAGAAAATTCATCCTGGATCTATGAAATCCTTGAGGGAACTGTTTGAGGCAAACTGGTTTCTCCACAGCCTCCCATGTGTTTTTAATGCACCAGGTTGTGCTGGTGCACAGTTAAAAACTAGGAGGGAGCTCAGGCCTGAGGGAAACTCGCTCCTTTGTGTGTCAGTCACACGAAGATCATAAGGATATAAAACTCCTCAGTTTTCAGTGGGGGTGTCTGTACTGTGCAGCTGGAAAGTTAAACCTGCTCCTTCTGCCTGTTTGGGCTTTGCATTTTCGAGGGTTTTCTTCCTCCAGGAGTAACTTTTCTAGGATTCCATGATCCCCAGAGCCCTGTATTGTATTCTCCCTTTCTATTGCGTTGTGGATAAGGTGGTATAATAAGATCTGGTAGTTATATCTTTTTTTATAGCTACAAAGTCATGAACTCCAGGGTAGTATTTCCACCTCACAGCAAGCTTCAATGGAGCAGTGGTAATTCCGCTGGCAGCCTTGGGCTGCTGTGTTAGGAGGAACACCAGATGCCCCCGACAGTGCTGAGATAAGCTCTACGGTTGATGTTATTTTAAAGGACACAAGACACAGAAAACCTCTGAGAATAAGCGGTTGCTTCTGTGTTCTCCCCACAGAGCTGATACCAAGTATCAGATGTCACAGCAAACCTGCTCAGGCTAAAACTGTTTAGAGGTGTCCTAAACAGCAGACAACTTAAACCAGAGAACCATAGGATGGGTTTGGGCTGGGAGAGACCTTAAAACCTCAACCCTCTGCCACAAGCAGGGACACCTTCCACTAGAGCAGGTTGTTCAAAGCCGCATCCGACCTGGCCTTGAACACTGCCAGGGACGGAGCAGCCACAGCTTCTCTGAGCACCCTGTGCCAGCGCCTCAGCACCCTCACAGGGCAGAGCTTCTGCCTAAGAGCTCATCTCAGTCTCCCCTCTGGCAGGTTAAAGTCATTCACCCTTGGCCTGTCCCTACAGGCCCTTGTAAAAATCAAATCTAAATCCTGGGAGATATTTCTCCATCACTTAACTGTGAGGAGGAAAAGACTCTGGTCTCACAGTTAAATAGGTCCTGGGGAAAATATGTTATTTTTATGCTGAATAGTTTATTTTTGTAATGCTAATGGAAGCTGAAATCCTGCAATGCCACCCCTCCTTCCATTTCCTTTAGTTGCTGGCTGATGAAGACGTGTGACCCTTCCCACCACACCCGGCACCTCCGTTTTCCTGCCTCTGCTCTCATAAAGATGTTTCAATAGCAGGGCACACCAGTGGATTTCCAGCAGTGGAGAAGGTTAATGAGCAATTGGCACTGATGGCCCTTTCCCAGGCCTGTGAAGTACAGATTCCCATGGAGATCAGGGATACCTCCTCAGCCATCCTCCCTGGGGACCTGAGGAGTCACTGGTTAAATTGATACGGCTTTGTTTGCAGGTATTGCTCATTCCCTACTCCACTGGTTTCTGGACCAAGCTGACAAGTGCTGTAGGATGAGAAGGGATTAATTGCAAAACCTGGTCACCCTAGAGCTCTGGTTAGAATAAGCTTTTTAACTAAATCAAGGAAATCAAGAGATACGTTTGTCAATACCTTGAAGTAGGCTCGCAGACAGTAATGACAGTGGTACACCAGGAAGGTATAGTATTATTTCTAACAGCTCGCAAGACCCTAGGTAAGCCTGTAGCAAGAACACTGCCTGGGAAATGATAAAACTGCCTTGATGATGTTCCTCCATCAAGGGCAGGTCTTGTTCCAAAGTCAATCACCCATTTTAAGTTTGAAAATGGCTTTTTAGGCAACTTTTTAGACAAGCACTGGGGTAAATAACAAGTTCCTGTTTCTGCTGAGTCATTGAAGTTTGCATTCAGTTTGAAATGAAAACATTGAGTTAATATCCATTTACAGTGTACCGTTATCAGGAGCTAGCTTTATTTGTTTTACTTTCAGACTCTGTTTGTAGTGAACCTGTGAGAGTAAGGGGAGGTTTGGGAAACCTCAGGGGAATGACCCATTCCTACAGCCCCACTTATGGCCGTATTTGTTCCAGCCTCCTATGGTAATTTTGTTTGGGGTTTTTTTGCACTCCTCATAATGAAGTCTGTGTAAATCTAAAGGAAACCCCACACAACTTAGAAGCCCTTTAACGGTGTAAATCAAGAAGGTGGCCAGAATGAATCAAAAGCTGGTTTTAGTGTGCTTGGTTTTGAAAACAGTGATAAATCTGCTGTGTGCAAACCTGCCTGTGCAGGAGCTGTGGTTAGAAGAGTTTGTGTTGTTTGCCCTCTTCCCAAGCTGTGGAGGGACCTGGGTTACAGCCTTGCTCGACTCCATCTGTCCCTTCGGCACTGTATCCCCACTTCAGCTATCACACATATGTGCCCTCCTCATCATGCTTTTCTCTGCCAGACTTCCATACCCCATCTCTTTTTGTTCTCATCTCATTAGGTTACCTAATAACACTCTTCTTCATTCAGAAATCACAAATTAGAATAATAAAGTTGTTGCTATCCAAATAAGCATTCCAGGCTCCCTTCCAGCCAAAGACTGTATCAGCTATTTAGAGAATAGGCTCCTCAGGGCACAGGTCATAGAGCCCCAGACTGGTTTGGGTTGGAAGGGACCTTAAAGCTCCTCCAGTTCCAACCCCTGCCACAGGCAGGGACACCTTCCACTAGAGCAGCTTGCTCCAAGCCCCTGTGTCCAACCTGGCCTTGAACACTGCCAGGGATGGGGCAGCCACAGCTTCTCTGGGCACCCTGTGCCAGCGCCTCAGCACCCTCACAGGGAAGAGCTTCTGCCTAAGAGCTCATCTCAGTCTCCTCTCTCTCAGGTTAAAGCCATTCCCCCTTGTCCTGTCACTACCTGTCCTTGTCCAAAGCCTCTCTCCAGCTATCTTGCAGGCCTCTTTAGGTACTGGTACTTTCAGTAGGTTAGGTCCTCCTGACCTGTTTTTATTCAATATTTAATAGGACAAACTCACAGCAGACTTTAGCTCTTGAAGCCACAACCTCTGTACTTTTTCATAGCATGTGGGTTGTATGTTCAAGAATCCTGAACGAAAGCATTTAGAAAGCGCATGCGGAGGCGAAGAAAGTTACCCCACAACCTCTGCCTTGGATCTTATAGCCATTTTTGAGAATGCAAGCTATGTAAAGACTTTCTTTCTATTTATGCCTTTAATGGGATACGGGGAATCTAAAATGATGATTAATATGTCCAAAATTACTTAACTCCAGCACTATAGATCAGGTTTGACACAGAGTCTGCATTCATTAAAAGAAAGTAAA
This sequence comes from Pezoporus wallicus, assembly GCF_028554395.1. Taxonomy (NCBI): domain Eukaryota; kingdom Metazoa; phylum Chordata; class Aves; order Psittaciformes; family Psittacidae; genus Pezoporus; species Pezoporus wallicus. The sequence continues at coordinate 945,389 of NW_026638088.1, read as the reverse complement.
TAACGATTGTAAATGTCCTATAAAGAAATCCTTTTTCCCTCGATCTTTTAATGGAGACATAAGTTAGTAATCCCAGTTAAAATGTAAATGTATTTAGTGAGCTGTTATTCAGAAATCTTGATAACTCTTAACATTTTTGGAAGTCTTTTAAATGCATTCCATTCTTTATGAACCGTAGCATCTCTTGTCCTGAGGAGAAACCTTAAAAGACAATGGTGATCGCATCTGTAAAGATTCAGAGGGAAAGGCTGAGCAAAGGATGATGTGATTGTACTTCCTTGCCACTGCAGCAAGTAATGCACATTGTATTTTCTAAACAGGGCAAAAAAGTCTGGCAGGCTTTGCTAGAATAAGGAAATTAAAAGCTAGCACAGAAGTATCTTTCTAAGAAGTCTGGTTTTAATTATGTTGCTGGGATAAAGGAATATGAACAAGAAAACAGTTTGATCAGATTGGGTAAATTCTTACACAGTCGATTTTGTTGTCAGGTGATCCAATGGGAACTCATTTTCCTGCAGGCTAAGTTATGTTTATTGTACATTATACCCATGCTCTATCATGTACCTCATATATTGTGCTTTATGGGACAAATCAGATAACAGTTTAAGGCTGAGTGGTAGCTGACTGTATATATTCCTAGCTAGTTAAACTGCTGGTTGTCGTTGGGCATCTTTCATGTGAAAGGCAATTTCAAGAGGATGAGATTCTATCTAACAGAAGTACTTCAAGTACATTTTTATACTTGCTTACACGCAGTATTTATTTCATAGCTATCTATGCAGAAGATAGATGTGAAAGATACAATTACTGAAAATCCCTCAACCTGCTATTGTCATGTGATTGGTTTTTGGCTCAAAGAAAGGTTTTAAATGATCTCTTCTTCTACAAAAGTGATAAAAATGATCTTTTTCTAAATAAAAGCAGTTTTTTCTATTATTCAATTTCAAGTTGCTGGAGAGCATTTCACAGTAGGTGTGTAAATGCTTATATTTGATACCCCAGAAGCAGCGAGTCAACTACCAATTTTTGCTCAATCAATTCCAGCATAGAGATAATAGTAGATTTTGGTTACTTTATGGCTTCTAAGTTGAGAAGAATTCATCAAAAGTGAAAAATATAACGGGGAAACCTTTATGACTTTTCTGTACGTATTTAATTGGATGTTGAGAAACCAACAAATCTATTTACAGAAGAAAAAGAGAAAATTGGCTGAAAGAAATAATCTTTAACCCATGCCTACAGTGACGCAGAAGATGGGAGGTTGTGATGTTATGAGAATTATGCTGTTTGCTCTTTTATACTGATAGGAAATGATATCGATCGTATTCACTTCTCTGTTTAAAATGGTCTCCCTCCTGGCTGGTGATATATGTAATATCCTTCCTTTTCTAATTTTTTATTCTTTCTATAAAGGGATGAAAATGGGGCAATGTCTATTCCGGTTCAGCTGTCTTGAGACACTTCTGTATGGGTTTTGTGTGCCTTCCAGAATAATAATTGTTTAAAACTGTCAACCAAATCTGGAAGGGCAAGATACGTTATAATTATTAACTGCATGGTCCTTTTAAGTTTCTCAGTGTGCTTTACCAGCACTAACTCATCAAAGCTTATAGTGTGTATAGTATAGACTGGAAACACTGCGATTCACAGCAGAATGATAAGAGACAGAAGACAGTACAAGAGAGAAAGCTGTAAAGATTTTTAGGCTTAATGCATACTGATTTAGATAACATTAAACACTTTTTATAGTTAGGCTTTACTGTATTTTCCCAGTCTTTTGTAGAGTGAGGAATACAGCCTACATCTCCTGTAGGGACTTTGGTTATAATTTCCTATGGTCCCTTTGCGCAATGGAAGGAAAAATTACTGCAGCAAGAGCACAGATAGGATGTTCTGGCCTGCAAGCTGGTTTTCAAAACCAAGGCTGCTTGAAAAATACCCAAATATATATAACAAAAGAGTCAGTGAACTCAAAACATGACATTCTCCTCTGTTTCTTTGGAAAAATATAGTATCATAAACCGTATCTTTTTTCTACTGTTTTTGAGGTAATAGATATGCTGGTCCATGAGCAGGAATTTACCACGTGTATACCCAGTACTGCAGGTATGCTTTCCTCCTAAGCTTGTTCTGTAACCCAGTGCTACTCTGTATTCTGCAATTGCACTGATCCATAGCATACTGGGTTTTTTTTTTCCAGCTGGCCTTTGCTTTTCAGTGACATTGGCAAAATGTGACTAAATGAAACCAGACTAAATAGATGTTAACAGCAAACCCCCCTTTTTTTCTTTTGCTTCTCTTAAAAACAAAATCTATTTTCTGAAACTGCAGAATGTGAGAGAAATACAGAAGTTCAGATATTTTCTACTACTACACCACGTCCAACTGCAGTGAAAGGCATTGACCACTTGTTTATTTTTATGTGCTGATTTACACAAATCTATTTGAAGTAATGAGAAGCCCAGCTGGTGCAAATCGTTACCAAATGCCTTTCATAGCCACCTTTAGCTGGAGAACATTTGTTCGATGGTAACCGAGAACAAACTGTTTCAAATCGCGCTGGAGTCTCTCAGAAGCATTAGACACAAGTTTATCAACTGTTTTGAAAGGGAAAAAACTCAGTTTACATGCTTCTTTACTGCCAGATGTGTGTTCTGACAGGTTGTGGTACAACAAATCCCAGCGTCTCAGCGCAGTGCCTCAGCTTTTGGGTGCAGGGGACATTGCCTTGCTGGGTAAAGCAACCTTGGCAGCAGAAGCTGCTCAACAACCTATTTATTAGTATGTGTACTCCTCCCCTGCTGTTATATTAATATAATGAATTGTTCACAGGTGCTTCAAATGAGGTTTAGATGATCGCTGGGAGCTTTGTTACTCAAACAAGCCAAATTGAAAGGAGCAGATGCAACATTCCCCTAGCAAAAGTACAAAGTATGACTTAATGAAGGTCATTCTGCACATTTTGGCCTTGGTGACCCTAAGAACAATCAGACTGTCGTTATTTTACTGGTTCTAGACAGAAAGGCAATTGCTTCTTGCCCACTTCCCTTGGGTTTTTTTTCAGTTGCCTTTATTACATCATTGGGAGCTTTTAATTGCATTTAATCCTACTCCCTTTCAACTAAAATGGGATATTTCCCACATGATTGTAGTTAAACCGTGCTCCAAGTCATGTTTGAGCTTTAATGCTCTTTTGTATGGCGATGGTTAAATCACAATGAGCATTCAAACCCTAGGCCAGGTAAATAGATAGTAAAAGGGACACTCTTAGCTGGATGTGCAGACCAGACACAAGAGAGGAGTAAGGGGTCATGCCAGATGTATGGCCTGAACATATCCTACAGCTTCTATTTGTAGTGTCCAAAGCTTGTGTTTTTCTTCTCTTTGCTTGTTTTGGGGCAAATCCAGGGAAACTAACACACTGCCATTACCCCCGACAGGCCTGTGTACACAGGGAGCTTTGTAAATGTGGGTTTCCCAGTCTACAAGGTCTCTTCAAAGGCCATGCATGATGTGGAAGAGCCGCAGTCCCTGGAAGATGAGGTCTGTGTCACAGATGCGTTGTTCTGAAGTGAAGGTGTCTGAATAGCCGTTGGCAGACACCCAGCTCCTCCTTCCTGGCTTTGCCATGGATTTCACTGGGATTTTGGAGAAAAGCTCACTTATGCCCTATGCCTCCTTTCCTTATTATGGAAAAAGGGATGAGGATGTTTTCTTCCTAGCCTTTTAGCTGTGTTTTAGTTTTTGCATTTTTGAGATAAGGCTTTTCTCTTGCTTTAGGTCTTACACTGTTCATCATAAAGGGATTCTGGTCTCAGCTGAAGCCTCTAGGGGCTATAATAATTGCAATAATAATTACAATAAATGTGAAGGCTATTGTACCCAAAGAGACACTTAATGCCCTCCTCCCCCCAAATGGAAAAGACAAGAGGCTCTTTTCCTTCCCATTTTTTAGATGTTTAAAGGGAATGCACTAAGGTCACAATGCGCATCAAAAGCCTATCTTTGCATCGCTCGGCTATCCACTTGGCAAGCTCTCTAACATGTATACTTTGGTAGTTCAGTGACAGATATCACCAAGGAGAAAGGACAGAATTTTAACCTTGAGTCCACATTGCAGGGGAAAATTACACAGGGATAGAAAACCCATGTACAACTCCTGTGCAATGAGCCAAAGAAAAGGATCTTCATTGGGCTTTTCATCTAGAGAGGGTTTTGGAAGGAGCTGCCAAATGCTGCTGTTTAGTAGGAGGGGGGTTGCGGCATGTTCATACTGGCTGCAAGTGGTCAGAGATGGAATTACCAACAGGATACCTTTCCTGCCAGCAAATATTACCAAGGAGAGTGAAATTATGCTTTAAATAGGGGTGTAATATTCTTTGTTCATCCCAGAAGAGACACCAGTTTTGTTCTTTCTCCAGTAGTGTACATCCTTCTTTGCTCCAAGAGATAGTGTATTCAAGATTAGATATCAGCTAACTCTTGGGTGGCTTTTAGTATAAAAGATGTGTATTTGGATGTTTTTCTGGTTTGTGCCTTCCTGGATTTTGTTTATAGAAGTTTATGCTGGGCTCCTGGGGTAGGTGTCTCTTTCATGCTTATTGGGCTTTATGGCAGAGTCCACAGAGTGGAGCACAGAGGTAATTGTTGAATTCAACCATGAAAACTGCTATTACTTGGTTTCTCTGTGACATCTGTTATATCCTGTTGTGCATGTGATGAGAGGTAGATTTTGTTTCATTTTGAAATCTGTTGGTGAGCTTGAATAGTATCTAAAATAGTTGATGGCTCATCAAAACGCATACAAAATCCATGCTTCCTGAGCTCAATGGAAAATCATCTTCTGAAGGTGTAGCAAATTAGTGTTCTATAGAGAAGGGGATTCGGTTTCCAGACTCTGTTAGAGGCAAAGCAGAGAGTAGGTGTGTCAGGCACTGAAAACTCCCATGGATTAGAAAAAGAAGATGTTAATAGCATCGGAAAAGTGGGAAGGTGGATTTATGGCTACCTGGATACAAATGTTAGCAACTTCTAGTTTCATTTACTGGTACTGTTTAATTTTAGTGGATTTGCCCATGAAATCTCCTTTCTGTAATCCAAGTCATGCTCAATGTCTTCACAGATTAGGTACCAAGCACAAATATGACAGTGATATGTAGGATTGGAGCATACGCTAATACAGATCTGAAGTTAACATAAGGGCATGAGGCTGAGGAAGCTGCACTTTTCCATTTTCTCATCCAGCACGAGTCCTTGTGTGTTCCTGGTCATACTCTTACAGCGTGACTTTTACAGCGCTCTTTCTTCCTCAACAGCCCAGATGGATCTAGTCTTCCTTATCACCCACTCCTGAGCTCTATCATTTGTTAACATTTGTCAGCCCCAATTTATGTTTCAACAGAAGGTAACTGTTCAGCTATAGATGTTTTGTAAATCATTATCTATTTAATCAAATTCAGATTTTGTTCCTTACTGAAGACAGGACTGGGATGTATTTGAAATCCAGAGTGAGCATGCTTTCATGTTCAAAAGGCCTGTTTATTTAAACAACATGGATTTTTCCCTACTCTGAAAGCTGACAAACATCTTGGTGGTTTTGTTATATTTATGTTGAGAAAACAAACTTCATTTGGAGATACACTTCCGTAGATGTTGATGAGAAATGAAGGAATCAGGAATGGGTTATTCAGCTTATCAATCACTAGGATTTCTTTTTGTTCTGTACGTAACCTTGATTCCATGTAACTTCCTCTCTGCATACTGGTGCTTCTGGGTTTGTCAGGTTTGCTAGAGGTTTCCATACAAGTTCAGTCTTCAGTGCACAATATATGTGAAAGTAACCCTTCCAAAGGTTGCAATTGTGCATGGTTAGCATCCAGAACTGGAACTTGGTCCTCCTACAGGGTTGAAGGGGTGCCACTGTATTCTCTGATTTGGATAAATACCACCTTAGCCAGAGGAACCACATATCTGAAAACCTGTCATCTCTTCTACGTGTATGCTGCAGAGTCTCAAACTGAGCCTTAAGCATATGACAACCTTCAGTCTTTCAAATATCCCTTTTGTTAACAAGCTTTGAAATTATCCTGGTTTTGCGGCAGGGGATGAGGATCCCCAAACCGGTTCTGTTTGTCTTGATTCTGTCTTAATTTGTTATGAAACGCGAATAAGAAAGCCAGGAATAAAAGTGACATAGACATTTAAGAACTTATAATGTAGCATTGAGTAGTGTTCTAATATAAATAAATAGGATGTATTTGAGATGTTTTGTTAAATCTCTGTGTTTTGTCTCAGGCTAATGTTATAATCTCTTCCACTTGAAGGATTGTCTTTATAGATAATCAGCAATACCCTTGTAGAAATGAAGCCCTGATCTAGCTGCCATCTATAAATTTATCTCAAAATAAGAAGACTTCAAATATCCTTCATTTAAATCGTAATTTGAAGATTTATATTGTTGCATTGAGTTGCTATGGTGGCACTTGCAATTTACATTTCTGCCTGGAAAGCTTAAAAAGAAAAAAAATATGAATACCAAACGTCATAAAGTAATGATTTGTCATGTTTTGAAATGTACTACAGAAATACCAGCTTAGGCAAGCATGTTTGGATGAACTCTGGTATGCTGCCTAGAGCTGAGGTTTCTAGGCTTGTGTGTCTAAACCTTCACTGTGCAAAGTGTGTGGGGATTGGGAGCCTCAGGGTCCAGCCTTCTTGCTGGACAAAGAGAAAACTGACATCCCAAGAGCTGGTCTTACCTGTGTGTTAACTCCATGGTGTTTTGAAGAGATCCCAGAAGTGCAGAGATCTTGGATTTGAACTGCAAGTGTTTGTCCTGGCAGTTTTTTAGTGTTGAGCCACATACATGAAGTCTTGAGTTCATAAGCATGTGAAGCAGCCTTACACAATTCATCAGTCCTTAGACACAGTGTACTCCGCAGCCTGAAGGGTGGATGAGCTTTGGGGTTGGTCCCGTCATTGTCAGTTCCACTTCCATTGGGAAGAAGCAGTGCTAAAACAGTCAGTGATCAGCAGCTTTTGAAGCAGGATTATATCTAGGTTTGGCAATGCTGATGTGGGTTCTGAAATGGCAGAAGGAAACATCTGTGCTTTGGGACACATGAACTAGACTGAGAGGCTGACCACTCAGAAACATAGTAAGAGGATGAAAGGAAAGGTCAGGAATGCAGGCAGTGAAGGCAAAGACATGTACAAGTTACTATTTAAACACTAGCTTTTAAAAATGCATTATAATTAAAAGGAAAATGATTAAAAATTGATTTCATGCTATAAAAGACAGTTTTAGGTAGCAGTGGGCTCAACTAACTTGGAAGTGGGCTAAGCAAGTTTCAGAGGAAAGCGTTCAGAATCTTTCCTAGTGCCTAACAGAAATAACACATTATACGTTACTTGAAAATGCCTTGTTCAGCTAGTGCTTGTAATACCATGCTGAGGGCATTTTTCAGGATGAGTCTGAGGTTAAGAAAAACACCTACTGAGTAACTAGTGCCACTTACTTCAGCACTTGAGTTTTCCTCAGAGGCCTTCCATCCAATTACTGACCAGATCCACTGATATTTAACTTATCAGATCTGACAAGAGCTGAACCCAAGGTAGAATGACTGCTTAAAGATTTATTTCTGTCAATGACACGTTTAAAACTCTCTGGTCTGTCTAAATATTTAAAGGAAAATATAAAGAGGAAAATGTAATGTGACATAAGAGGAAATGAAAAACAACCTTACTTGTTGAGGACGTTCACTCCACGCGATTGCTGTCTTCTGAATACCTGTTATTTGGGCAGAAATTGAGGGGAATGCAGTCCTAAATATCATGTTTGTCCATCTCTTTTTTATCAAAAATGACTTGTACAATGGCAAGCGGGTCTTTTGCTGTCAGAATTGCAGCAACAGGCAAGGTCTTTAGGAACCCCTGAGTATGAAGTTTTGGATTGTAAAGCTAACATCTGAAAACGAAGAAACAATGGTGATAAATATATACTTAGAAAAAAGAAGCTGCAGTATTGTCCAGGTCAGTGTTGCCTGCTTGTTAAAACAGACTATATCTTAAGAACAAGCTGCAATGAGCTTTCTTCTTGCAGAGGTAGTTTAAAATTGTCAAACCTCTTTTCACTCAGAATTATCTGTAAAGCAGATCTTCTGTATTTTCCATAGTAGATGCATATTTTCCATAGCAGATAGCCTTTGCTGTCTATTTACGTGTGTTTAAGCTCTCCAAGGTAATACAGAATATGAGGGCTTTCAGTATATAAGGGACACTGAAAATTTTCTTCATCCATGAACTTTTCCTAGAAAGCAGCCTATTCAATTCATAGGTGCCTGTGTGGATCATCAGTGATGTCTGGGAGGCTGTGAGAGAACAACAGAACTTGGAATGTGTGCATATATATATCATGCTTTTAGCAACAGTTCTCTGTTGGAACCTGACGCTTGTATTTGCCAAAGCAAACCCACTCTAAATTAGTTTGCAGTTAATTGGCTGTGAAGGGAAATGCACCTTGCCAAAAAGGATTTGAGCTATGAAGTTGGGATTTGGGAGGGAGTTGGTTGCTGCACTTGAAGAATCACAGACTCTTTCATGGGAAATAATGTGGTTCATAATCTCCAGTGCTTTGGCAAATTCCATTATTTGGCAAGACGGGCACCTACTTGCTGCCATCTACTTGAGGAGATTGATTTTAGAGGAATAGTCTTAGAGTGTATGTTGGAGCTGTTCATTTGCAGGTGAGGAAAGGGTTTGCATTAGGGTTAGTTCAGTAAAGTTTTGAATATGTGATGGAGAATTACAGGACCTAGCAGATACCACAATAAGATCCCGTTTCTGTTTTCCCTCCTGGAACTCAATATAGAATGAATGGTCACATGTGTAACAGTGCTTAGTGTTTATGCACGTCCTTGCTTGTGTCCGTGGTCTTTCCAAATATTAGTGGAGAAAGCCTCATAGTAGGCCCGTGAAATAGGTGTGGTAAATATGGACATAAAAAAATATAGATTGACTTATCCAGGGTCACACAACTAGTCAGTGATGGATTTGAACCAAGCTCATGAATCCTTTTTGCATGTATAATCACGCAGTCTTTGTTGAGATGCGTGGAAAGAAGAGTTCCTTTTGTGACCAAGCCATAATACAGTAGAAGCTCCATATTTAGAAACCAATGATGAGTCTCTGGAACTTTCTAAGACATAGTTTCATTTTTAGTGTTTCCATGTGCTGGCTTTTAAAAGACATCAGTGACTTCGCAGGGTAATACGTTTCACCAGATCACACTGTGTGGTCAAGAATCATCATTACCTCTTCCTGACGTGTCACTGCCAGCAGATAGAGCGGCCTCTCATTTTCCATGAAGGGTCACCACAAGTTTTCTACACAGACCTTTTTGACGGTTAAAAGTAGTGTTCAGCAACGTGCTTTGTTCAGTCACCTTTAAGAAAATATCCCTAATATCCTTAGTGGAATGAGAGAGCTAGCTTGCTTTCCATTGGAGAAAACAGAAGATGAATACTAAATCATGATTAATTCTTCTGCTGAATGGCCAAGGAGCTAATGATGTGGCTACAATGGTAAGAGAGGGGCTACCATAGCTACTGATAATGCAGCAGGTGTTATTTTCTGTCAGTGCCTAATTGCCTTAGAGGAACCTATTAAACTGAAATCACTATTGTGTGAGGAACTATTCCCATAGAGTATCTCCAGAGTGATCAAGACGATCCTGCTGTGGGCTACAATATAGATCAGTAAATGTGAAGAGTGGTTTTGTGAGGAAGCTGGCATTTTCAGAGCTCACTTGGCAAGGGATGGGTCTGCACATTGTTCTGTATTTTAGTAAGCTGTTAATAGCAGAAATAATGGCTGATTCTCTTTTCAAATATTTGAATGCTCTTGATCACACTTGAATCAAGTAAAGTGTAACAAACATCTTTCACTTCTGGATTCTTTGAAAGCATCACCTAAAGCTCCTTCTCAGACATCTTTTGAAGTTACTCTGTAATATTGTTTGGTAGCTCTGTATAATCAGCACAGCTTGCGATACATGAATTAGTTTAATGAAAATAAGACCTGTTTTCCATCCCAGAGAACGTCCTGTTCTCATTAATACTAATGGATGTTACACGCGTGCACTGACAATAACCTTACAGGGTTTATGGCCTGGTGATTTACCACTGACACAGAGTGATACCAGTTCTACAGCATGCATGCTGTCTTAGCATTTCACATGAGAAACACATAGGCTTGGAGCTGGAAAAAACAAGGGGATTAAATAAAAGAAAACTCTTTTCTTTGGGCAATAGAACACTAAAATTTAGCATCACCAGAGCAGATTTTAGGAAGGGAAGCTCCGGAGATCCTTTCAGCCAGTGGTCCTCATTTGGGTCTGCTCTGAAAGGAACTGAGTTCCATTCTTAGGTTGTATGCCTAACTGGGGTTAGCTGGTAGCTGATTAACTGGGAAGTTTTCTGAGTACCCTTTTCCTAGGGAGCCAGAAAACTTGACTGTGAATTCAGTGAATTCACTGTCAATAATTATCCTGCAAATTATCTATTTCCAGATAAACATTTTTGCTCCCTGGGATACTTATTACAGTGGTTTATTACCCACTGCAGTTCTTATTGTAAATCGGGTAGTATAACAAATTGCTTGAACTCCACCTGTGCAGGTATTAGTAGTGGATAATTTAATGTTATTTTGAAGCAATTCTTTAAACAATTTATGCAGCACTCTTGGTTGTAACATTGAATTCACCCCTATCTCAACTAATGTGTACTGGAACACTTAAATAGCTGATGATCTTTTGTTCTATTAGCTCAAATCTAAACAAGATACTACTCCTCCTTCAGTTGTTTTCAAAGGTGACTGCCCAACACATTGGTAAAACTTTGGGAATCCTATCCTCAGCTCCTCCAGCTGGTCAGTGTTAGTGGAAATGACATCTTTGGCCTACAGTTCTTAATGTATAATTGTTAAGGTTTATCATTTAATCTGTAATGCTGTAGTACCATCAGGGAGGAGAACATAGCAGTGATGAATTAAAGTTTTACAGGTAAAGACAAAAGAAGTCCATGCCAATCATCCAACCAGGTATCTTGCTCCTCTGCTTCTTGGTCACGTTTTTCACTAGAGAGGATGAACTGTGACCATGTATATGATCTCATGTGAGAATTCATGTTGCAGTTATGACCTAAAAAATGATTACATTAAACCAGAGCAGATTGCTTATGGGAACTCCTGTGTAATGAAGGAACACAATGAAGAGCTGCAGTTCATATTTCTCTTCAGGTCTGTTCTATTTTCATAGTTTTGTTTAAAAAAGTAGAAAATTGCATAGTATCACTACGAGTTCATTTGCATTCATATTACAGGCTGTGAGCTAGAACAGTCTTTTATATTTAACAAATATTGTTAGCAAGTAAGTGTGACTTGCATCAGTAAATTTTGGAAATGGAATGGAGTTTATACTTAAAGCTCCTTTTCCCTTAGTCAACACTAGCACCCTTTCCGTAAACTGCAGGACATCAGTGTGGCCACCATCATGGCAAATGCAACTTCATTTTCAAGGGTAACCAGCAAGGGAGTAGAGCAGTTCACTTACTGTTTCCCCAGCAAAACATATGTCGGGAACTGAGGATCACCAACATCTTACTGGACGTAATATTTCTAGACAAGCACAGCCACATGTCATCTTGAGGATGCTGTGTGTTATTTCCTAATAGAAAGGTGGCTTCTGTTACTTTATTTTTTCCTTAAGTTCTCTGTCTTCCTGAGATAGTGGAACTTTCACCAATAGCGATTAAATTTATTACTAGAACTTAATATTTCACCTACATTAGAATAAGTGGGTTCAATTGATAATCCTCCCTTTCATTTCTCTAATAACGGGGCTGAAGAAAACAGGTCTATAGTAAAAGTCTCCATTCCAGCAACTACTTCTATAAATGCAGTATGACTTTCGGAGTGCACTTTTCTGACATCGTAAAGGTTATTAGATGACTTTATCTTTTATGCTTAGTACATAATGTGCTATGGAAAGAATAATTGAGGAAGATGACACTGAAAATATTTGAGAATGTAATCGGATCTCTGAACATGCTTCCAATCAATCTGTTTGCTCAGCCTTTCCCTCTGCTCTTGGATGGGCGCTCCCTGCCCTGTTAAGCATGTTGCCACTTTGGTTCAGGTCACCTGCCTGTCAGCTGGAGGTAAAACAACCTGTCTTTCTACCTTGTGAACATCTTGGTGATCACCCGTCTGTCATCCCGAAGGGGGCACATCAGCAGTTAGATATTTGCATGCCCAGCATAACATCTCACTCATCATTTATGATTAGGTCGGATACTCTGCACTGGTCTGAGCCCTTTTCCCTGTCAGCAGAAGGAGATGCTGCCACTCAGACCCAAGAGGCGAATCAGATCTGTCTGGAAGCTGCAAAAAGCTTTTCTTTAGTCATTTACCTCAGTTAGCCAGAGCAGAGATGCTTTTATGCCTTGATTGGAGATAATACTAGTGAAATAGCAATAACCTCGCCGGTGTACTTCTCTTCTGTATGTAAATCCCTTCAGGAAGTGCATGGCAGCCTGTTTTCTATGGGTCTCCGTTTGTAAAGAAGCTGTTATCACAGAATAAGTTTAATGGGTCGTGAATTTCGTGTTGAAAGGAGAGTCTCTCCATGACTTCTGATCTGCTTGCAGTAGACCTATTGGCTCGGCAGCAAGTGCATTAGGCTAAATACGCTTCCTCCATTGACTCTGGAGGTAACAGCCCTAAATGCCTCATTAAATTTTCATGGGTGACTGAGAGAAGCCATGAGAAAAACACGGCGCCGGTAGCGGTGTGACGGCGGGGGGGCTCGAACCGGGGCCGGGCAGGGGAGAGGGGAGGCCCGAGTTGGTGGCACCACGGCCGGGTTGCACGGGTGGGCAGGGGCCGGCGCCCTCCCTCCCTGACCGCCCGCCCTTCGCCCCTCGCCGCAAGGGAAGCCCCTTCCACCGGCACCGCCGCACTGCCGCTGCCTCGGGGGCCCGCTCCCTCTCACCGGGGCTGCCCCGGAGGCGGGTGACAGGCTGGAGGCGAGCGGGCGAGACGTGTGTCCCCCTTCTGCCCCGCCCGGAGCGGGGAGAGCCCAGCCGGCCCCCCCTTCCTCATCCCCTTCTCCCTGCCCACCCGCTCCAACGGCGCCGAGACCCCCAGCCCTGCGAGAGGAGGAGGAGGAGGAGGAGGAGGAGACCGACCCCTCAGCAGCAGCTTTCCTCCGCCACACAGCTCCCTTTTTCCCCTCCCTCTGGCCTCAGCGCCACACTGGCGGGGGCCGGAGAGGGCAGGCGACGCGGGAAGGCGGCTCTCCCAGCATGGACGAGCCATGTGTATCCTAAGGAATAACAGCAGCTGCTGCGCCCACGATGGGGAGCAGAGGAATGCAAGGAGGAGAGGGCTCGCTGGGGCAGGTGAGGGCGCCGGCTCCCTTCTCCCTTCGGCGGACGGGGGTGTTGCGGGGCGGGCGGCTGCGCCCCGGGGTGCTCCCTCCAGTGAGAGGGAACCCGCAGCAGGCATGGGAAGGCATCTGCTCTCCGGAGGAAGTTTTGGGCTGCCCGTCCTCCCCCCGCTACCTCCCGTTCTCTCCCGTCACCCGGAGGGGAAGAACGGGCTGAATTCAGCGAGTCGCGGGAACTTGCCGGTGTGGAGGGGAGCGGGGTGCGCGGCTTTCCGCGGGGCACAGGCGGCTTCTCGCAGCCCCCCTCAGCCCGGACGCTCCATCCCCTGGAGTCAAAAGATCAGAGAGGGACCCACAGCCGCGGGATTCCCCCCGGCTGTGAGAGCCGAGCAGTGCCGGGGGTCCGGCACTGCTCCGCGGGCTGGGCGTGCAGCCGCTCCGCGTTCAGAGGTTCCAGCCGCTGCCCAAGCGCCGGTTGCACCTTCGGCTGCGGCCGCTTCCCGCAACGCGGTGCGGGGGGAAGGCGGCCCCGCCGCCGTGCAGGGAGGCAGCCCGGCCCCCGGGGCAGGGAGGGGGCCCGCCGGCTGCTCGGCTGCGCCGTCGCTGCCTTCCCCGGGAAGGTGCAGCAGGGACGGGAGACGCCGCGCAGAGGAGCGGAGGGGAAATGGCGCCTGGAGCGGAGGGGCCGCGGGCCGAGGGGGGAGATCTTGGGGCCGAGCCTGCCCTCCCGAGCCGGGAGCTCCTCGGTGCTCGGCCCCAGCACCTCCGCGGGAACCCCTAGGGCTTTTCCTTCGCAGCTGTGTGCGTTGAAGGGGCTGGGTGTAAAGCGAAGAGTTGCGTTCCGGCGTGCCGTGCGTTCGCATAGCTCGCCTTTACTTCGGAAAAGAACCCCGCAAACAAACAAACCCCAGTGTTGAGCTGAATGGTTTGGGTGCTTTTTGTGCTTGTGCACGGCCACCGCGTCACTAGGAACTGCTGAACAGAGACCCTTGCATTGGTTAAAGTTGAAAATGCATCGCTCCTCGGCTGCCGTCCGTGGGAAGATGCGCACGGGACCGCTGCCAGGCTGGAACAGGGCAGCCTGACAGATTCCACCGGGATGGAAACTCTCCAGGAGCCAAGGCCACCGCTGCCTTTTGGGTTTTGCAGGGTGTTTCACACAGTGGCAGCTCATATTCCTGACCGGCACGTTCGAAATGCCTCTATGAATGGTAAAGTAGTGAGGTGGGAACTTGGTCCGCTGTTCATCCGAACAGTAAATAACAATGCTTGTTTCTGCCTTGGACAGTCGTAGAGATTGCAGATGAATGGAAACTTTTTAATTTCCCAATGGACTTGTGTTTTATTGTACATTTCAAACCCCTTAAGTTGATTTTTAGGTCTTTCCCCAAAGTACTTTTAAAAGCAAACTCCTTGGAACTCTTTGCCATTTGTCTAAAATCTGAATGCATGTCTGAAGCATTTAATCATGTTTATTGTTTTCAGCCACTCAAACGGAATAAAAATTACTTATCGTTGATGAAGCTTATCTCGCAAGCTGTTTCACAGTATGTTTCCGTTGCAAGACACAGGGCTGTGTTAAGCTACTGATGATGACTGTATTGTTTATTGTTCTTTCATTCTCCACCCTACCCCCCCCCCATAACGCCAGAATCAATCTGTTCCTTAATACTGTACTCAGAAATAATGGAAGAGCGAGTTTTCACCGGTTAGTTTGATATTTCCACTCGTATCTGAGATTTATATCTTTTATATTTGCTCTTAAGCTGTTTTTCATTGAGTGTGCAGAAGGCAGCTGATGTATTAAAGAAAGAGTTAAGGCACAGAGCTAAAAGGCACTTTTCAAACTCTTGAAATGAAACTGTAGGTGGAATTAGTGCTGGATTCATGGACATCGTTTATTTCTTTAGCCATACATGTAACACCTTCCTAAACCGTAAAATTCCTGTTCCTTTGTTATTACCACTTTGTTTCATTACACATTTAAAACACACTATTCACATGTGTCTGAAAGTTCAGGTTTATTGTTTGGTGTGTTTTGATACAGATGCTGATCTCGGACTGCACTTCATGGATGGCTTTGCTGTACTTTTAACAGTGTCTCGGCACAGTGATGGAAGACACCATCATGTTTTCTTGTAGTATTACCTTTGGGACTTTAGTGACTGCACACATCAGTGGTTTCATCTTGGGAGGATTGAAATTGATTTTCTTTTTTCTTTGGTTGGTTGTTTCTTTTTTTAGCTCAGCTGGTGAAAGACCCTGTGTATGTCCTTTGACCTGTGGCCTCACATGATGAAGTGACACCAACAGTGGAGGATGCAGACTTGAAATAGGTGCTGCTAAGGCTTCAAAAGGAGAGGGACCAGAACAAACACGTTGTCCTAGTGATCAGCCTGCTTGGTTCTTTGGGCAAGGCATAGTTTCTTAAATACACTTTGGAAGACCCCTGCATAGATGTGTAAACAGCCCAAGCTGCCCAGTTAAACATTGGCTAGATGGGAGAACCTCTATTTTTGCAGTTGTTTGCATTTAAAATTGATAGCAAATACTAATAAAGAGGACCAAGATTTTCTAGACTTTATAGTTCAAATTAACTTTCCCAGTCAATATTTAGTCAATGTCTCGATGGTGAAAGTTAACTGTCCAAGTCAATGTTTAGTCAAGGTAATGACTTGAGTTTTATAAACACTGCCCAAGAATTCTTGCAAAATTCATCAGAGTTGCTGGATCACAATATGTTTACTCATAGCCAATTAGTTAGGAATAAAAGTACTTGGTCTCTCATGTGTCCAGGACTATTTGGTATTATTTCAGCAGCGCTTGCCTTCAGGCCTACTTTGACTTCATCCTTACAGTTCTGCCTTTAAAACATTTATCTGCCTCGTGGATTTGTGCGATAAAATAAGTCAAAATAAGTGCTGTCCTGTTCTTATGGATAGGAAGGTGAGGTGCAAAGATATCAGGTGCTGGCTTCCAAAAGGAAGTGTAAAACCTTGCAACGTGTAGTGCAGCAGCAGTGTTTATGTATGTAGTCCCAAGGAAGTCTTTGAGGGGTATATACTGGGCACCCAGCTCCTCCTGCAGTGTGCAGGAAGAGGAGGGCACTTCTGATAAAGCAATCATTAGGTAAAATATGAAAACAGTTTTGGTGTCTGGAGCAAACAATGATGAAATTGAGTGTTTTGATATTGGTACTTAGAGTGCAAGATTGAGGCACCTGGGAAAGAGTTGGAAATCTTTATTGCAATTCTTCCTTTCTTGGGGTCGAACCAGGATCTTCATTCTTCCAGGTTGTCACTTAAGTCTCTTAGATGCTAAAATCAGAGTCTGGACTTCAATTGTGGCAGTGTTTTTTTTTCTTACTTTCTTTTTTTTCTTTTTAATTATAATTGTACCACTTGCAAATGCATTCCTTGGCATTACATGGGTATTAGAGTAGATATTCATTAGGATTTTACTAATCTGAACCTCAAGTGCTGTTCTGCAAATTTGCCAGCCTTTGTACGGGGGTGCTTGACTTTATCTGCTGCACTGTTTTATTAGGAGTATTTTGATACAGTAGAATGAAAAGCATATATCCTAAACCAGGTAATTAATCAGATTTAAACATTTTAATTTTCATACTTTGACATGTCAAAGAGAGCCTGCAACTGTATTTTGCCCTTAACACTGGTTTTCGCCCAGTTTAGCTACAGTAAAATTGCATTTCATGGTTGTGGTTTAAGAATTTAGTCCACGAATCAGTCTTCCATTTCTGTTTAAGGGCAGCAGAATTGTCACAACTTAGAAGTGAGGCAACCCAACACTGCGAGTTACAGGACGGCTACCACGTTACTGTGCGCAACCTCATCTGGGTGTCTAATCTTACACAGCCCTCTAACACATGTTCAGGTGTTACAGTGATGAGCAGCGTTCACTGGCTTTAACTGTGCAATATGGATCTTTCCATTCTTCTTTTTGTTGCTAGACCAATTGAAAGCTCCTTTCAAACACTGTAAGAACTTGTGTGAAAAGGGTTGTAGTGAAAAGCCCTTCACCGTGTCTTATTTTCAGTGTTTAAGTCACACACACACTCGCTCTGTCACAACCTGCCAGCATGAGCCTTGCTGGTTACTGTGGATTCTGCACAACCTATTTTCGGTGGTGGATCTTTCGCAAGATGTGTGCCACTTTGCAGAATAAGATGAGAGAGACCTGTCAGCTTTTGTTTCTTAATCAGTATATTGCTTCTTGAGGAGGAAGAGTGAAGCTCATACCCTGGAATGACCATCTGTGGACAGCCGTATGCTGTCATGTCCCCAAATGTGGGAGAAGCATCTATCCAAGACCTCAGCTGTGTGTCCTAACCAAATCCACCCACAGTCAAGCAACAGGGATGCTGAAGGGCTAAGTTGTCACATCTTGCTCTCACTCAGTCCTCCTCTTAGATACGTGAAGTAGTTGACGCGGTCTTACAGCCCTTGGGGGTGTGATGCTTTACTTTAGCTGCTTATAGAATCAGAACAGATGATAACTGTGTGGAAGCTTTTAAAAATACAGTGTTCCTGAGCAGGAGAGGCCTGCCAGGGAGCAGGCTCAGGTCAGTTTCTAGCCTGTAATCCTTTGCACTCTGTATGGATAGTGCTTCTCCTGTCATTCCCTTACTGTTGGTTTAATGAGAGTGAACAAATTGTTATTTTTCTTAAAGATATGGTCAATGTAAAAAGAAATAAAAATAGGTAGTTTAATATCTAAGTACACAAAACACTTTTTTTTCTGTATTGAATTTTCTGTATCTCCATGTATATGTTATATATATGCAAAGATTTATTAGCTGCTGCTCTTATCATAAAGATTTCTCAGGTCTACAGATATTGTGAAGCAGTTACGCTATCCCCCCCCCAAATAGTGATTACTCTTGTGGGTAAAAGAACATCAGTTTCTTGAGAGTCTTTACAATTCCCCAAGCCTGAAGGCAAATGAATAGAAATTTAGTGGACCACCTAGTTCTTGACACAGAATTCTCTGAAGAGGAGTCTGACCTAATTTATATTGTATTGAATCAAATAATCCTATCATGCATATGTGCTTGCCATTTTGTTTCCTTTTAGCAGGCATATTGCTGTCTTGCAAAAAGTTCGGATTTAGATGTCCCTGTGGTTTTAGGAGGTGCTTTTCCTCGGTGAGTCGTTACTGGAAAATTACATTTAGAGGACATCTGTGAAAAGGCATCCAATCAAGACACAATACTAAAGCTGATAGAATTATTCATACCTGAATGTGAGTGTATCATTGTTTGGTACTGAGGGTAATCAAGAGTCCTCTAGTACAAAGTCTTGCCATTATTACTAAAGATGGAGCTGGAATCTCCCCAAAACGTTATTTTTTAGCAAAAAACAGTATAAATACCTTCAGCAGCAGTGTAATAGGGATATTGGTGGGTGTGCCTTGCTGTGGGTGATTGCTGCATTTCATCTTCACAGGGTTGCTGATGATAAGTGGTACTGAATGTGTTTGTTGGGGCCAGCGTGCTTTGAAGCTAACTGGGAGTTGATTATTATCCAGGCTTTTTAAAGCAATTCGTGGTGTGCAGATCCCCTTTTTTGGTGCTATTCTCTACGTATCAGGACTCATCAGTCTATCGGTGTTAGTTCCCAGGATACACTCTGAAGCTTATCAGTTGGTTCCTGTTTTGGAAAAGAACTTTTTAAACCTGCACAGTTTTATTCTTGGAAAGCTTAGGACGGTTGTGAGGCTGCAGAAATTGAAGATCATAGCAATTGCAACCTGAAGATACTCCTTTGCTTTCAGAGTGAATAGGTACCCTTGCTGCAGGACTCTTACACTTACTCAGTGTCAGGGGGGTTTTGCTTCATCTCTTTTGACAAGACTTGCTTTTTCCCTTAAAAGTGTGTCTTTTTTAAAATGCAGCGTTTAAAACCTTTTGGCTTGCCAGTTACAGATTGTTTTCCCCTCCACTTTCATTTTAGGAGAGCTGAGCATAAACGCCTCTTTAGACCTGATGAGTGATCAGCGAGTTAATAGGTTTGACAGTTGCTGGGTACCAGGTGACTCTTCTTGTTTTAGGTCTGTGCAAATAAGCAAGGTTTTACTTCTTTTCCAGCTGTGGAGCAAATTGTATGAGGTTACACTTTCCTTGGGCTGCGTGTGGTCAGCACGAGAGATGGAACAGAATAATGCACTTTATAGTCTTCTTAACCCATGTAAATGATAATCGAACCCAAACGAGGTTCTTTAATGGATACTTTCCTAATTCTCACAGTGCCACATGGGTACAGTTCTTTTCTTCCGGCTAAGATTCACAATATACTTAACTAGGAAGAAAATCCACAACCTGACGATGAGCAGTTATGAAAAAGTTAAAACAATTTTTAATAAATAGAAAAGCCACGCATACTGAACAATAATGCGCATTAAGAATATAGGTTGATGTAACTGCTGTTGGTTAAAAGTTGACTCACTAATGCACAGCATAAAGTAGCTTCTTAAACATATGGCTGCCTTAGTTGTACGTACCAAAAATAATTTCATCAATCGATTGAAATATTTAAATGAGATTATTGACATTTGTAGCTTCACATTTAGAATCTGGAAATGCGAAGGCTTTAAGTATGCCCACTTGAAAACGAAGAACTTTAATTACTTGGTAATCCAATTAATGCTATGCACACTTCTTATTTTTTCTTTTACGTAACTCTTTTCTAACCTACTGGCAGATTGGTTGCTTAAAGAACAGTAGGCATCAGATTGGTTGTTTCTCACCCTTAAGGCTCATACACTTCTTTTTAATGCTTGAAATAACTGAGGGGGAAAATGTGGGTGATCTCTGTACATCATAGAAAAAAGTTACATTTCTGTTCTAGTTACTTGAGATGCAGCTTTTAATAGACTATGTTAAAATGGCAAAGACAGAAAGCACTTAAACTTATTTAATTTATTCAGGTGTCTCAAATAGTTCCTGAGACCAAGCCAGAATCATAGAACCATAGAGTAATTAGCGTTGGAAAGGACCTGAAGATCCTCCAGTTCCAACCCCCTGCCATGGGCAGGGACACCTCACACTAAACCATGTCACCCAAGGCTCTGTCCATCCTGGCCTTGAACACTGCCAGGGATGGAGCACTCACAACCTCCCTGGGTAACCCATTCCAGTGCCTCACCATCCTTACTGGAAAGAACTTCTTCCTTATATCCAATCTAAACTTCCCCTGTTTAAGCTTAAACCCATACCCCTTGTGCTATCACTACAGTCCCTGATGAAGAGCTCCTCTCCAGCATCCTTGTAGCCCCCTTCAGATACTGGAAGGCTGCTCTGAGGTCTCCACGCAGCCTTCTCTTCTCCAGGCTGAATGAAGAGATCCAAGCCGGCAGGATTCAGTGCTCATGCAGAAGCAGACAGTGTGCTAGTAATCTGACAGCGTTTCCAGGACCTGTCAGTCTCTGCCTGGAGACTGGCCGTAACAGTTCAGTTGGCATGTGCTTTTTGCCAGCTTAACATGTAGTAGGTCACATGAGTTGTGTCCTTATCTGGTTCATACCTTTCCTTTGATTCTCTCTCACAGTAATCTGTCAGGATTGATGGGAGGGAAGAGAAACTTTCTCTGTGTTTAGGATGGTGGGTATTGTAACAGGTAGTCAGCATCTATGAAGAATTTCAGTCTTTTTGGTTTCCTTGTATAGCCTTTACTAATCAGATAATTTTTAATATATATTCTGCTTGTGGCTGTGGTGATGCAGGAGATTCTGCTTCCTTGATCTTTACTAGCTCTTTAAGTTAATGGTAACGGGCTGCCAGTGCACTGATAACTTGGACTTCAGCATATTGCTGTAAGAGAGAATTCAAGGCTGGAATTTCCAGCCACCTACATGATTAAACCAAGCATAAAGGTAATTAGGTAAAAAGCAAAATAGTTTTAAACTTTAATGCGGTCCAGCAGATAATCAGGCAATTGCAGTGCTCTTTAGTTCATCAACAGTAACCGTGGTGAATATTTTATTAATCTTTCAATTTTCTTTTTCATTCCTTTATGTAGCAAAATACCCAGTTAGTTTTATTGTTACTGCCTTTTATGTCAGTCTTCTTCAAGCTCTGAGGCATATTAGCAAATTCAAACCTTTTAATGGCAAGATTAGATGACCTGTTAGGTGTTCGTGTCTTAACTGTAGCAGCTCTACCACTAATATCAAGGGCCTTCCCAGCAGATGGATATATTTCCCCCTCCTTTTTCAACATAATAAAGGATTTTCTTCCCTAAATGTGCATACATTTTTAAACTTGGCCAATGTACCTCAGTAACATCATCTGAAAATGTTAATGCTCCTGTTCATTGTTTTAGTACACCTGGTAGTTGATTGAGACAAAGGCACCCCCTCCTTTTTAATTACACTATAATTAATACAAAACAAATCAACAGGAAGAGCTGCTTTGCACAGCGTGTTGGCAGTTTGCTCAAGTTTAAAAACAGTAAAGAAACATCAGTGGGTTTAATAAAGGTTATTTTATGGTGGGTTTCCTTTGTTCTGAAGTAATTAAATCTCACGTTATGGCTTCAGGACAGTTTTCCGCCCACCATCCCCGTGTGATGGTTTTCATATATTCAGGCCCATTTTTCTTCCTTCTGTAAACAAGAGAAATAAAATCTTTGAGAAGTCCTAAAGAGGATAACAAATTGAATTGACCACTTACTGTTCCTGGCACTCAGATTTTATGATCCTTAGCTCCCTAGTGCTTGATCGAGCTATTCAAAAGCACTGTGTGAGAGTTACAGCTGATGAAATTTGGTAAAGTTCTTTCCAATGGGAAGAACTACACTGATTTACATCAAATGAGGGCTTGTCCGCTGTTGCTATGTTACGTGTGTAGGAAATGCTAATTGATTTTGGTGCACACAGATCCTCAGAGAAAAGTGAGAATTGTTATTGAGCGAATCCCACTGTGCCAAGCTTTGGTTTCTGGATCTCAGCGCAGGATGGTCCTGGAGAGGACATGAAATCCTCTTTATGCTGCGAAACAACACTGGAAAAATAACTCTGCCACAGCTGCAAAACAGGTCTGAGACTTCAGCACTCCCAGTTTTGGGCTTGACAAAGAGCAGCGAGTGGTTTTCATAACGGAGCTCTGTTTGCAGCTTCAGTCTTTGTGGCAGGGCTGTTGATCAGCAGGTTACTCACTTGCGTTTATCCCTTTTGAGGGTAGCCTTTCTCATGTTTCCTTCTTGCATAATTTATTCTGTTGGGCTCTTGGATAAGGCGAAGAGATGGCAGGGAGAGGACTCTCTATGGGATGGTTCTGTCACTCACTGTTCTTTGTAAAAGAAGCCTAGTTCATTAACTTCTATAAGATGCCCAGTCCTGACAGCTGAAATTTAGGTGAGAAGAATCCTATTCCCAGTCACTGAACTCTAGTTGCCTTGCTTTTTCCAGACAGCAGAAATCCAGGGGAGCGGATCATGTGTTTCAAATGTCAGAATGCTGCTCAAGCCTGTGTAGGCAACTAACTCTGTTCTTTATTGCAAAGAGCATCTTTAGTTCAAAGAACAGATTGCAAGTGACCCGGAAACACTGTGAGTGGCTGATTCCGCTAATCAGTATTTTTAGATGGAACTTTTAGGTCGAGATGGGAAGAAGTGTGCAGTGCAGAGAAGGAAAATAGTACAGGTAAATGTCATTTGTTTTGTGGATCCAGTAACACAAGAATAAATCATCTTGATGAACATGGTGTTAGTATCTGGGAGCGTGTACATAATTTGCACATAAACAATAAGTAAAGAAGCTATAATATTGTCCTGATTTCAGCTGGATAATGTTTATTTCTTTCTAGTAGCCAGTTCAGTGCTGTGGTTTGGGTTTAGTATGAGAACAATGCTGATAGCACACCAATGTTGCAGTTGTTGCTCAGTAATGCTTACCCTAAGTCAGGGGTTTTTCAGCATCTCATGCTCTGCTAGTGAGGGGGGACACAGGAGCAGAAACAGGACGCATGGCCCCAGCTAGCCAAAGGGATATTCCATCCCATAGAACATCATGCCCAGTATGTAAACTGGGGGGAGCTGGCTGGGAGCAGCAGGTCAGTGCTTGGGGACAGGCTGGGCATTGGTTTGTGTGTGGTGAACAATTACATTGGACATCACTTGTCTCATGTTTTATTTCTCTCTCTCTCTCTCTCCTATTATTTGTTGGGGGGGGTTGGAACGGACACGGGACGGGATAGATGGAAGAGGAAGAGGAGCGAGTGAGTGATTGAGTGGCTGTGTGGTACTTAGTTGCTGGCTGGGGTTAAGCTATGACAAGTATCAATTTGAATGTCTGTAATGGACTAACTGAGTTTTGGTTTGTTTTCCTCATTGTGATAGACTATGTTGTATTATCTTTGGCTGCTTCACAGTGGTTTTTAAATTTACCTATTTATTAAAGAGGAGTACTCTTATGGTGAATAATAGGGACTGTATTTTTTTTCATATGTGGACATATATTTTCACGAGAGAGACTTAACTCTGGATTTTTCCAAGACTATCTAGGGTTTGATTTGTTAGGAGAAGGAGGTGTCAAGAAACCCCCAGGAATTGTGCTGGTTTCTAAGCAATTAGGGTATGTATGGTTACTTCTCCAAAAATCAGTCTAGAGATCAGTGTAAAGTTACTGTTCTGTATGCAAACAAACTGGAACCAGGATTCCTGAGGATTCTTTCCCATTTCAGATATGAATATTGCAGGTGTAAGGTAAAAAGAGCAGCTTCAAGTTATAATCATGAAGTAGTAGTTTGTAATAGTTCTCAAGTTTTCACATTAATAAAATGGGAAGAAAGTTCAGCCTGGAGTTAGAGTGTTAACAGAGGCTTTGGTCATTGCTGATGTGGTTCTGTTGGACTGCATCCTTAACCTTGTAGTATCACTGCAAGAGATAAGATGCAGACATGATGATATAGTGTATATTAATCTTGTTAAGTCCTTATGGGAGTCCTAATTGTTCCAGCAATTGCTTGCTGTAAGAAGTTGGCTACATTGGACACATTAATGAGAGCATAGTGCTAAATAGAATGAATTGTGTGTTCAGATGTACTTTAGCTTGTCCTTGCAGAAAGTGGAGAAGATCTTGTCTGCCTGTATAGGGGATGATGTCTGGAGGAACAGCTCCAATGCTTGACAATTAATAATAGCGCTTTCAAGAGAAGCTTTTAGCAGAAGACAAGCAGATATGTTGCAGAGCAGTATGGAGAACAATGTATTTTTTGTGCTGATTCCAGTATATTGAGATCAAATAGCTAATTAATAGGAGACCAATTTATAAGGATGATGCAAGTAGAAGAATAAAGTTCTTCTAAGTATAAATCTGTTGCATATATTCTTTATTGTTGTAATAGAAGCTTGAGAACTAGACATGGGAGACTGAAATACCTTGCAGTTCATAGTAGAATTCACAAAGTGTTTTTTTTTAAAACCAAATTTCCTTTAGATTAAGAATTCTAGTGTAACATTTTGATGAGATGCTTGCAATAACTTGTAATGATTCTTAATGCATCTCTGCCCAGTGATATGAGAAGGAAACGGATAAATCACGGTGCCGCAGCTCAGTATGTCAGCATTGCTGTGGAAAGAGGTTGGAGCTAAAGGAGTTACGGTCACTCATTCTGAGGAGCAAATACTGTGTAAATCTCTACTTCAGGAGGGAGAGGGTCTAACTTACCTGTGGAGCATTGAATTAAGTGCAGGAGAACTGAGTGCTTGCGAGCATAGGAGCCTGGTTGTGGTATGTGCCCGTTTTGCCTGAATGAGTCAAGGATGCTTGTTCTCTTCTTTAAAGACTATTTTAAAGCGTCGGGAAGTGATCTTAATGTATGTTACATATGTAATACATGTGATACATAAAAGCTTTTCTATTAAAGTAGGAATCACTAACAGAATATGTTTTACAGTTTCATAACAATATATCATATTTAGGAAGAGGAACGCTTGACTTTTGGCACCTAGAAATCAGTCTTATTGACCCTTCCACCTCCAAGGTTACCATTTTAAACTTAAAGCAGCCTGTTACATTTGGCCGTTATAGCCTTAGAAGCTGTGTTACAGTGTACCAAATAATACTTCACACATGCAATGTGAAAAACAGCTTAGGAAGGAGTCTCTTTACAGAAAAGAAACAGTTGCTGCTGTAGGTATAATGTGTTCATGCCTAAGGTCTCCGTTTCTAGTCGCTGAGTAATTGTATACTTAACTACGCAGTTGTGAAGCAGTGTAATGGTCTGTTAATAGGCTGTAGTGGGATGCCTTTTAGTTTTGGTGTTATCAAAGGTTTTATCTGCTGGCCCAGTTCTTCAGGAGCATGTGTATATGTAGATGAATATGTTATGTATTCTTCTTCTGAAGAGCCCAGTCTTTTTGTAGTTTGTAGGCTTTTATCTTTCTAGCATTCAAATATCAGACATCAATACCCTCTTGTGCTGATTTTGTTTGCTCACCGATGCTTTTAAGACACTAATACGTTGCTGTCCTGTGTTAAGAATTCTTCTACAGGTTGTATCTTGCTTATTTTGAAGAAGTGGATTTCACAAACTCACAAAGATAGTCCCCTGTAAACCTTTGCAATGACTGTAGGTCAGGCATATGACATTGTAATATGCATTAATAAACATATGCATTGCAATGGAGACTTCAGCCTCTTTCGTATTTGTGGAAGCTTTTCCACGTGTTTCTTCTTTTCTTTTGTTCTTGCATGATTTTCTGGCACCTGTTGATGTTTGAAAGATTTGTCACATTTCCATACATAGATTTGGGTAGAAAACAGCTTCTCTGACATTAACTAATGTCAGCAGTCAGCTTTTCTGGTGTTGATAGGAGATGCTCTTCCTGCCAGTAGGTAATCTTCATATGTTATTGTTAATTCAGTTGTGTATAGGAATGTGATATGGTTTATGTAAAAATTGTCACTTGCCCTTGGTTTTATGCCATAGTAAAACAGACGCTTTCATACTCTAGTTTAATGCTGTTGTTGTGTAGCTGTAAGTCTTACAGACAGGGATTCAGTTTTTCCTTGTACCCAAGTGAGCATTGAGGAAGCTTTTGCTCTGCACAGAAACCTGTAGGCCTGTAAGCTCTGCGTTTCCTTCTGACTTCATTGCTTTCATGCGTCTTGAATGTAGGTAGAAAATGTAGCGCTACTTTCTGAAATGGCCATCATAGCTCTCTAATAGACATTTAGGTCTTTTTTTTCTCTTGTGGCAGAGTTCAAATGTTACATATTAGCAATAATGCTTAAATTGATGAAGTGTAAAACTAGTGAAATGGGTTACAGGGAAAGGAAATGAAAATATTATGAACCATATGCCCTAATTTATGTCATCTTAGAAAATTTGTCTAATGAAATTAAGTGTTTGAAATAATTCAGCTTGCAGTATTCAACAGGAGGCACAGCAGTAATGGTTGGGTGACCTTGCTTTTAACACAGTAAGTAAAATACAACTCCTGTTTTGATTTGGGCGGGGGGAAATAGAGTCACACTGTGTTGAGATCCACGGGCATCATCAAGATCAGATTTTTTTGTCCTGCCTATGGACAGGGTTACACCGCTGGGTTTCATGGAATAGCTGTGGCAGCAGCTTCTGCTGTGATTTTTGTGACCCTAAATAGAGGCAAATGAGATGCATTCTCTTCATGTTAGTTCTTAATCCTAGTTTCCTGGAGTTAGCTCTCCTTTCATCCTTGCTCCTTATCTGAATGCAGCACCTCTCTTACAGACCTCCATTCACTCTAATCTTCCTACTCACTGAAGCCGAGTTTACCTCTTGACTCCCAGACTAAAATCCCAACTCCTCCATTATTAAACAGCAGTTACAAATTCTTCTTTTGTGGTGCTGGTGATACAAGACTTCACATCAAAATCTATTCATCTCTTCTCTGGTCTGATATTTGTACCTTCTGCATTCAAATTCCTCAGCTTGCTGGGTGCTGTAGTGGAAAGAGAAACCTCTTGCTGTCGGTTCTACTGCTTTGTGTAATTTCAGTTCAGAGCAGTTACTATAGGGAGAAGCCCATTTTCCAGGGATGCTTGTAGGGATGTGCATGCACATTTTGGTTCCTTCTGGAGGCTGCAGGGGGTGTGATACTGTACAGGAAAGTGTACTCGTTTCATATAAAGGAGTCATCCCTGGACAAGTGTAAAATCTGATGTTTTTTATTTTAGGTAATTTTGCTTTTCATTTTGGGGGTTGCAATTTTGTAGAGGTTTAGTTTATTTGTTTTGTTGTTTGTTTTTTTTTTTGTTGGGTCTGTTGGGGTTTGGGTTTTTTTTTTTTAGGATTAGCAAGAGAAACATCAGCAATGCGAAGACCAAATCTTACTCCCAGGTTTCAAACTCAGAAAGCTTTTCAAATGTAAGTTCATAGTAATTATTTAACATGGTCAAAACACAAGGTTTTCCTGCAGTCTAAATCTTGGAAGTGATTCAACCCATTCCTCTTCTCTTATGTCCTGGAAATCACCCTGAAGCAGGCATAGATGTGTAAAATTGTAGCCTGAAGAGATAAAAATCTGGCAAAGTTGCAAGCAGTTGAGACTCTTACAGTGGGAAGTGCCAGGCAACCTTAGGGTCCTGCTTTAGCTCGGAGTGGAGAAAACTTAAATAGGTAACTTGTTTTAAGGGATTATTTAGCAAAGTTACTGTTCATAGCAGCATCATAAATAAATTGTTCATCCTTTTCAGTGAAACATGTGACCTGGAGATCAAAGATTTAAGGGGCCATTGGAAGAGTGTGTTGTGTACACTCTGTGTCTGATCATCCGACTGAAACAATCATGGGGAAGCCTCCTGCCTCCTCTCAGCACATGTGACACTGAGTACTTTGAGAGCAAGCATTACAGCTGATGACTCCTGTGAGGTGTAGAGTGCAGAAGTCCTCACTACCAAGAGTCCTGTTGACTCCTGTTGACTGCAAAGAACAGAACTTAAACTGTGCTGGTGTTTGGGTTTTGATGAGAAGAAGAAGATTTGAAGTGTGAGGAAATGAAACCAGCTTGATGAACTCTTACACTTGGGAAGCGATTGAGAGCTTCTGCAGGAGGAGGGATGCAGTACGTGCAGTCACAGCACTGGGGCAGATCCAGATGCCTTGCTTCTTTTACTTGTTTCACAGTTGTGATGCTACCAAACTACCTTGTGGTGATTCAGCTGTGACTTATTTCACAGCAATTGGTATGTCACTAGCAAGAATATGGCAGATGTATCTTCTGCCACATAATACCAGTGTTGACTTTTGACTTCAGTTTTCGGGAGCGTATAAAAGTATCTCCAACTCTGTCTTTTGTATTCAGGGAAATCATAATGGCTATACATTTCTGAATGTATAATGGCTATACATTTCTGAAGCATTTTGCTTGGGTGAATGAGTTTAGGATGGGGTGTTGGAATTTACGGATAGGGAATATATGTGAATAAGATATACTCCTCTTGCAGAGGAGTAATACTATCCAAGAGAATTCAAGATATGCAAATGCTAAGCCAATAAGTGGAGATGTCATCCTTCAAAAACATATGAAAGGCAAGGACTGTGATAGAAGTGTTGTTCACTTTAAGGTATCTGAGTTACAAAGAAAGCTTGTAGTTCATGGAATTATATCCGCGTCTTTTAATATCTCAGGTTGTTCTTTATCTCCTACAGAGCATTGCAGAATTTGTTTCCCTGGAGGTGCTTGAAATAAGGCTAGAAAAATCCTACGTGATCTTTAAGAATCCCTCACATGCATGGTAATACTCCAGAATTGTCCTATTATTGTGTAATTTACACTTAAATCGTTTCATCTCTTTGCTCCCACCTTCGAAAAAGTCCTTTAGAGTTATTGGGAGCCAGTGATTGCATACTTGAAATACCTTTGCCTTGTTTCCTTTAGACTCACCTGCTTAGGCTGATTTATTGTGGTGTTGGTTTCTTTCAGAGAATAAGACTGAAAAATACATCTCTTCCATTATAGTTAATAGAGTCAGGAAGTAATTTGCAGATCAGGAAACAATGGATCTCTCATAATAAAAGCACTGCCTAGGTAACTTATAAGGGAGATAACTTGTATTGTTAAGCTTGCACATTTTACTCTTATTTGTAGGCCATATATTGCTCTCCTGTGCTTTCCACCATTAAACAGTAATGTTATTGCATTAGTGTAAAAGCACTGCTGCTTTGACTGGCTTTCCAAAACACACACAGAATCAAGTAACGTGTTTCACTGAATTATGAAGAACTGTGTTATTTGTTTATAACTGCTCACTTAGTTATTGGTCTCAGTGCTCCATGTTACAATTTAATCACTGCTCTGCATCTCTTGAGTTCATGCAGGCTGGGGTGAGGCAGCGCAGGGACAAAGCAGAATGACTGGCAGTTAAGTGTTTCAATCAGTCAAGATACTGATTTATTTCTTTGAGGAGGAGTGTAAAGGAAATGAGAATGGCTGTTTTTCGTAACTGATGCACTGAATAGTCATCAGTTAAACCGTGGAGGTCATATATATGAGTGGAAATCTTGAGAAAGGAGAAAAACCCCACTAGACTCTGTCTTGTCATCCACACTGCACAGTGACTTTGTGAAGCTTGGGATGTTCAGCATGTCCTGAAAAGGTAGCATGAAGGATGAACCTGAAATCCTTTCACTTGCAGGGTTTTCGTTGCAAAAGAAGCCAGATGTGGGATTACAATGCTGGGTGTTAGAAATTCTTTGTTGTCTGTCTAGTTAGTTATAGATAACTGTGAAGTTTTAAACTGTATCCAGGATGTTGATATTGCAGATTGCTTAAGCTGGAATACAAGTCAGCTAACAAATTAATTGGACTAGAGCAGATGATATGAATATCTATGAAAATGGATCCTTTTTGGAGTACAAATTGAAACTTGGAGTAAAAATGTTGGTGGAATATTATATCTCTGTTTTAAAAGTATTCATAGCTATACCTGAGATTGGAACAGATACATTGAAGTTTTCATTGCCCAATTTGATGCAGTAAAAATCATGTTATTTTACATTTCTTCCCTCCAAAGCTGGACTTCATCCATTCAATATTTTTTCTTACCTTGAAGTGCTGCTTTATAATCTAAAAAATAAAAAGGACAAATTCCTTTTTAGATTGCCAAAATAATAAATATTCTATAGCAGATTTGACAGCATTTATAAGATACAGAAAAGGTGTTTGTACAATGTAGAAAATTCAACCAAAGTTCTTTTGCTAATGTTTTATCATCACTTCTTTTGCCCAATTCTGTCTTCTATCTGAACTCGTACAGATACAAAAGCCAGAGGAAGCAAGCAGATAATTTTGAATGAAATTAGGTCTTTTAAGACTTTAAACCTCCAGAGCCCACTGAAAATCTGTGCTCAACAATCATTGCTTTTACAGCGAGAAAGATACCTTACCTATCAAGAAACTGCTTTAATGGAGTATTCCCTAGAAAGCCCACTATAACCTACCCTACATTTCCTGTTCTGTTTCTGACCTAAATCCTGAGGTTTTGAAGCAGTTTCATCAGATGTATGCACTGGAATTTGATGAAAATGTGGCTCCATATAAAGAAACAGAACTGCTTGAAGAGAAGCTTTCAGTGCTTACAATAGAGAAATGCTTTGCTGTCTCATTGAACACTGCATGGCTGAAGGTGCAGCTACAGAGGTAGAAAATACGACTTGTCTCTTGGTCAGAGGAGAATTTCAGGCTTGCTGCTAAATGCACTCTGGGGAAGTGAAGGTATCTATGGTATGAAATGATAAACCAGCCCTTACTCTTGCAGTGGCTGGATGGCAAAGGAGAAGCCCCACTTTTTAATGGCACTGATTTCTCCTTTATGTGTGTTAGATGTGCTACATCCGGATGAACTGGTATTTCTTTTGATGACACCCATAAGACACAGATTTTGAGAGCTGTTTTGTCTCTTTCATAGGGAATGTGCAAGATATGGTGATAGATGTATGATCATGGTAGTGTTGGAAGATGGAGGAAGTGTGCTGTGGGCAGGAAACAGCTACCTCCGCATTTCTTTTCCCTCCTGCCTCTTTTCTGAGCTAACAGTCCATTCCATCTGAATACAGATCTATTCTTATTGTGTTGGACTGCATTATTTAGCCCACTACTGCAAGCCAGATTGTTAGCCCTGGAGATAAAATTGCTAACTTGATTTAACAGGGCTTTGTTAATCTAGAATTTCATTTGTATCTTCTCTAGGTTCTTTGTGTTTAGTAAGTATGATTTTGACAAAAAGACACAAATATACACTAATAGCATCTATTTAGGGTGGGAGAAAGGCCTGGGAGAAAGCTGTTGAGGAGACTTGTCTCATAAGAATCAGTTAAAACTTGCTATTAAGTCTTGCAGTGCTTCTGTTTGCACCACATCGATCCTTTAGAAGTGAGACAGTGAAGAAGCAGATGTCTATTATGCTCCTTGGCTGTGAGTAATTACTGAGAAATACAGAAGAGACTACCTGAGTGTTCTATTCCTAATCTCCTTAGTGGCTGCAATTCTTACTCCTGTATGTTTTGAATACCATTTGCTAGAACTACCAGTTAAATGCACAACTGGCTAAAAAGATCTGCAGTGGCTACAAATTCTGTGAGGTCTGCTTGCTGAGAGAGAGATCAAATAGGTCCCTGGAAGAATATGGATATAAGGGTTACATGAAAGAACGAATATTCAAGTCTGGAATGTGTTTTTCCTACAGTATCTATTTCCATTTTCTGTGAAATGACTTGCAATACTTAGGTTATTTCACATTTTGTTATAATCTCTTGGATGGAGGTCAGATTTGAGATTTACAGTCTGAAAACAGGTTGAAATGATTCTTGATGTCTGGAATATTTGCAAGGTTTTAGCAGCTGATATAGTGCAGATGAGTGCACAACACAAATAATAGCATTTATTATCTATATTGCCATCCAGTTCCTCAGAGCTGTGGAGGTGCATTGGGGCCCTCTTACCCTTTGGTTTTCCCCAGTGGTATTAGGCACTGTATAACACAGAAAATAAACCTAAATTACATTTTACAATGCTTGATAGTAGAGACAGTAGCAATTTTCTGAAATACCAGAATGATGGGTCTCTGTTTATCAACTTGTCAGTAATGCCAGTTCTTTGATATCGACATCTTCTATCCCTTCCTTTCTCTTTCATTAAATCACACCATAAAAAGATGTATTCAAAGTGATATTCTAACAACAAAGAATTGGCTTTGGAGCACTGTGTGGCACTGCTTTAGGGGGGCAGCCTGGAACCACCCCCCTTGAAGATGCTTGTTTGGCAGGAAAGTGTGGTGATGTAGATAGAGAGGGTCAGAAATGGGATGAGTACAAGTTATTAGTGGTTTAAAAGCATTACATGTGATAAAAATGGGAACCCTGGTATTCATTCTCCCCCATCAAGGAGAGACATGATGAAAGAGGCCTCTAAAATGGTTTTTGCAGAGGCGTTTTGGATAGAATATGAATGGAGCAAAACTGAGATTTACAGACACGAATCTGTAGTGATTGACTTGTGAGACAATAACTCACAGGCAGGCTGTGCAGCTTTTAAACTAGCTTGTGGAACAAGATGTTTGTGATATTGTTCTGAATCTGGTCACTCGGTACTGTCTTTAAAGGGAGGAAAGGGGGAGCAGTTTTCACAGATGCTATAACCTCTTAGCTTTCCTACCTGCTTCAAGCACCACATACTTTGCCAGGTTGAATTATGTGCTGCATGTAAGCTCTGGCTGATGAGCAAAGTAACCATCCCACCTGACTTGAGTAAGACTTGCCACAGGCCCTAAGTCTTTCTGTGGCAGGCTTTTATAGGATCAGGCTTCTGTTTGTGGGATTTATTTGTGTTTTTCTTAATGGAAAAAGAACAAGTTCTGTATTACCTGTAAAGTATTGAGTGTGGAAGGCTTTTTGTTTGCTAACAGTTTTCTAGATCCTATTTGTTTCCTCATAAGCATCTATTCTTCCCCAAATTATTCTGTCTCCTCAGAGCAGTCTTCGGCTAAAGAGAGGACAGATTTGCACCATTAGCAGTACATTGTCTCAAAGCTGTGATTTGTGATAAGGAAAATATGATTGTTGTGATGTAAACCCAAAGGTGCTCTTGCTCCTATTGCCACGTTTGGCCGTGATTTACGTATTTCTATCCTCTTAATTTCAAAGGATTTCTTTCTAGTCAGGAGTTAAATGGACCCATTCAGTGTTTATATTTATGCAAACGATCATTGTGTCATTAGGATTGCAACATAAAAATAGAAGTGACAGATACTTTACATACCTTTGAGCATTAAAAGTGATTACAATTGCTTACATAAAAGGGGTTGCTTTATTAATTAATTAACTCGGAGAAAAAATGCTAGTGACCCTCTGAAGGAATATCAATAGCTGAAACATTAATTATGCAAATAAGAACTGTCTTTACTGTTCATTATTCATCGTTTAACATGAAAATTGCCTTTTGAAATAATGCTTCATTCATATATTTCAATAAATGTCTAATCTGCCTGGGTCTGGGTTTTGGGACAAAGACTCCGCAGTGACATTGACACGCACAAACCCCTTGTTCCCTTGTGGCACTTGGTTCAAGTCTCCATACCCAGTTCCTAATGCTGGGCAGGTATATCTCTGGGAGGATTGCTTCCTGAGGCAGCATTTCTTTGTGAACGAGTTCTTGTGAAATCAGTGTTCGGAGAGATAGGGTTGGTATACTTCATAGGTGGGGAGGAAAGAAGCAGCAAAATGCTTGAAGAGCTTTTGTGGCTTTCTGGTGGCTTCAAAGGGAAGCTATAGCAGAGCTATGGAACCAGCCCAGCTCCAAGGCCTGTTTGAGGCTGCTGAGTTGTGGGATTGACTTTTTCTTTGGCGAGTCAGTCGAGGTAGTAGCAAGGCAAACAAATAGCGTAAGGAAAACCAAGTTAGACTGTGTGTTTGATTACTCTGAGCTTATGCACTCAGTCATCCTGCTGGTCCCTTTTACATTCTGAAAACATGACTCCATGCAGCCTGTCAAGTGCTGCAGGTGATTTCATAAGGGTTAGGAGAATACTTCCCTTGTGAAGAGCTCTGCCTTTTTATTTTCTGAAGTGCCAGAGTGTGTTATCAAAGTCTGATGAAGGATTCCTGGTGGGTTTTATTCCATTTCATATCCCTAAAGACAACAGTCGAAGGTTTCCAGGTTACTTGCTCAGGTGTCTATATAGTATATATAAGTATACCTGCAAGTATGTAAGTATCCCTGCAAGAGGAGAGAGAGGAGGAGCAGTGTTTTCTTTCTCAGAACAAAAGGCTGTGCTGCAAATAATCTTGCTTCAGCTTTGAATATGCAGGCAAGAAGTAGTAGCCATGCAGTGCCAGAAAATCTTTTACTCTCCACTCCCTGAAGAGTGCCTGCTTGTAAGTGTAAGATTTCCTTTTTTTAATGCCCTAGAACTTGCTATGCCAATAGCAAAAGGGCTGATGAAGAAATATGTTCCCCCCCTTCCCTTGTAGTGTGATGAATTGTGGAAGTCCTGATTGAAAATTCTAATCACAGCCTTGCAGTCCTTCAGATCACAACCCTTGACAGTTGATTCACTCCTTTTCATGCCTGCTGCCTCTGACTGCTTCTGGTGCCTCTTATGCATGAGTCTATCATTAGCACACAAAGCATGATGGATTGGTTGGGGTACCTCTATCCTTAGAACCTGGGAAATGCTTCTTTTTCAGAATCAAAGAACCTGTGTGTGACACCGTCATGAATGAGAGAAGAAAGTAATACAGTATTGGATGTGCCTGTTTGCTGCCACTGTTTAGAGAGAAAATGATGCATTATGGGGAATGTAAGTATATGGTCTGTTTGTTTGGGGTTTGCACTCCTTGTGAGAGAACGATGCAGGAAATCCTGGGTCTTAAATAATACATAAGCCAAGTCTGAGTTGCAGTAGTTATTGGAGATCGGAACTGCGAGCACTTACAAAATCCTACTCAAAGACCAGCCCGTTTATGAAATCGTTTAACTCTCAGTGTGATCTGGTGACCAAACCGATTAGGAATAATTGGGTTTGCTGCTGACTGTGGATTGTCTCCTATAGACCCTTTCAACGGGAAACTTCTGCAAATGTTTGCACCTTGCCAGTGCTTTTATTCATCTGTGTGACTTGGCATTTAATGTTTCAGTGAACAAGGCGGTTGAGTTTTGGCTCCCGGGAAAGATTGATAGGAGCAATTTCCGAATGTGGTATCAAAACAAAGTGAAAATATGTCATGTTCAAATACAGAGCTCCGATGCGTCATGCGGCCTTGTAATAAATGAAACAGCACTACAGACCTGACAGATCGGCGAGGAAATGTTTGTAAATTTATGATGATTAATTTTCAAGATAAACTGCAATAAAAAAGGGCGTTAGTAGATGCTTAAAGGAGGTGAGGGGAAGCAGCTTTCCCAAATGAAAACAAGCAGGTAATGATAAGGCTGCCTTCGCTTTTGTATCGCGCTCGCTAAAATTTGCGCAGTGAGTAAATGGATATCCTGGCTGCTGCACCTGGCAATAACAGCTACTCAGGCAAGTGTAACATCTTGGGGAAATTCCACTTCTTGCGTCCGTACTGTTACTTTGTGCAGGTTGTCTCAGAAGCAGGAGCAACACAAAGAAGAGCTGGATATTCGCTACCAGGCCTGGTGATTCTGTCTGAGCCATCAAAGTAAACCAGCACTGAACCTAGTGAGAAGACAGAAATAGCTCTGTAGTTCCTTGAGAGAAAGCCAAACTTCCTCTGAACCTCACTATGTTTGTTCATCTTCAGCCTCTTGAAGATTGACTTTGTTTTGCATTAGAGCAATTAGATAGGCTCTAATTCAGCTGATAGGCTGAGAAAGTTGGGGCTGTTCAGCCTGGAGAAGAGGAGGCTGCGTGGAGACCTCATAGCAGCCTTCCAGTATCTGAAGGGGGGGCCTATAGGGATGCTGGGGAGGGACTCTTCATTAGGGACTGTAGTGATAGCACAAGAGGGAATGGGGTCAAACTTAAACAGGGGAAGTTTAGATTGGATGTAAGGAGGAAGCTCTTTCCTGTGAGGGTGGTGAGGCACTGGAATGGGTTGCCCAGGGAAGTTTTGAATGCTCCATCCCTGGTAGTGTTCAAAGCCAGGCTGGACAGAGCCTTGGGCAACATGGTTTAGTGTGAAGTGTCCTTACCCATGGCAGGGGGGTTGGAACTGGACGATCTTAAGGTCCTTTCCAACCCTAATTATTCTATGATTCTATGATAAATGCAAAGAATGCAGTTTGGTAAGATAGAAACTGATTTATTTAAGCATTGCTAGGCAGTATTGTGCTAAAAGCATGCTTTGATACCATTTATACTTTGTAAGAATTCAGCCATACGTGCCAAGTGCTTGAGTCTTCTTTGTATTGATTCAGGTTTACTTCTAATGGTAGGGTTCCTTGCTTCACTTCCTCCCATTTCATTGTGGTTGCACAGCTGCCTTGGCAATCAACAGGTACGGAATAGCTTTACGCACCCATTAGTACTTTGTAGTTGCTGGCAAACATGATCTAATAAAGTGAATGAAGGAACTATACACTGGGACAGATCCTGGATCCAGTGTAAATTGGTACAGCTCCGCTGCCCTAGGATAGCTGTTTTGGCGTTGTTTGTTCCATGTGGTTACATATAAGAAACTACATTGAACTGAATGATGATTTGCATCGTAGCTCTTTCTTTTGTAGCATTTAGCTTAACCAATATTTGCTTTTTGACTTCAAGATTGTCTTAATTAGATACAGGCTTGTATATATACACATACAGACCATCTAGTCTATATATAAAGTGACATATTGAAGCAGTGACATTATTTTGCTTGTTATTTAAGCATGTGTTTAGTGGTTTTCCCCCCCTGTAAGGCCTCTTTGCTGTATCTAATGTCTCTCTTGTAGTATCAATTGCTGCCAAATGCAAAAAGGTAAAATAGTGTCATTCCCTAGCAGTTATCCTTACTTCTCCTTTATTTCAAGGAGCTGCGCTGTGCTGTGGTGAAAACTGGTGTAACTTTTGCTCATGTCAGTTTGTCTGCTCTTTTCTTCCCTGGATCTATATGCGCTGAATTGATATTGATTCTGATGTTCATTTTAAAACTAGGCACTGAAACATATATTTATGCATCTAATTAAATGAAACTGCTACTGGTGGTTCAAGCTGTGGTAGGACCTGATTATGCTCAGTTTCTTTATGTTGGGTATCTTCAACAGCTGAGGCTGCATTCCATGAGCAGCTCAGTGCTGCTCAAAGGGCAAGGCTTACTCATCTCCTACACATGTCACAGTGTTGCTTGTTGGGTCTCTCTTGTTTAACAGCTGAGAAGACATTTCTGTTCAAAGATATGAGAAACTTTTTGAAAGGGGGTGTTAGGAAGGAAATGGGATGCATTGTGACAGAAGCTTGACAAAGAAAGGAGTAAGCCTTTGCAGTGTGTTTGGACAGAGCCCTAGCTTTGTCTCAGTGAGGCCGAAAGTGAGCTTTCATGTTGGAGATGGAGGAAATAAAAGAGTTTCAGAAAGGATATGAGCTGCCCTTTTTTTCAGAACAGGAATTGAACAGGAAAAAAAATAAGCCAGAAGCATCAATGTAATGTTATTCTGAAACAA
Source organism: Pezoporus wallicus (assembly GCF_028554395.1). Taxonomy (NCBI): domain Eukaryota; kingdom Metazoa; phylum Chordata; class Aves; order Psittaciformes; family Psittacidae; genus Pezoporus; species Pezoporus wallicus. The sequence continues at coordinate 907,343 of NW_026638088.1, read as the reverse complement.
CCAAAAGTCATTTAAAAGGAGACGCTATGGTTTTCGTTAGCACTGTAGGCTTTTACATGAGAACGTTTTATGTTGCTACAAAGTTTGTGGGAGACCCCAATAGTTTTTTGCCAGCTGTTAATTTCAGGCTCTCTGAGGATGTACAGCATCTTGTATCCTACCTTCCTCATCTTCAGCAGTTCTGCTTCTTCTCTGTTAAAGAAAGACACCTGGAGGTCCTAGAATTTTCCTTGGCACCCTTGGGGCGGCAGGTGTGTAGCTCAAAGGCAGTCTTCATCTGTAGACTATAAATCCACTTGGCAGGTAGTAGAAAAGAAAAATTCTAGAAGCCATTTTTGCTATAAATAATTTTGAGCTAGGGTTACTGTCTCAAGATAGTTCTGAATGCACTTGTCCATTATATCGTATACTGTATATCCATTATATTGTATATATTGTTTATCTCTGCAGAGATACATGTTGCCAGCAAGGTCCCTATCTTACTGTGTACAGATAGAAGAAAAAACCAAGGCCCATCAGAAGAGCTTAAGGATTCACAGAATCATAGAATAGTTAGGGTTGGAAAGGACCTTAAGATCATCACACTAAACCATCTCACCCAAGGCTTCGTCCAGCCTGGCCTTGAACACTGCCAGGGATGGAGCATTCACAACCTCCCTGGGCAACCCATTCCAGTGCCTCACCACCCTAACAGGAAAAAACTTCTTCCTTATATCCAGTCTAAACTTCCCCTGTTTAAGTTTTAACCCGTTATCCCTTGTCCTATCACTACAGTCCCTAATGAAGAGTCCCTCCCCAGCATCCCTGTAGGCCCCCTACAGATACTGGAAGGCTGCTCTGAGGTCTCCACGCAGCCTTCTCTTCTCCAGGCTGAACAGCCCCAACTTTCTCAGCCTGTCTTCATACGGGAGGTGCTCCAGTCCCCTGAGCATCCTCGTGGCCCTTCTCTGGACTTGTTTCAACAAGTATATTTCACACATAAAAGCAGCATCACAAGCAAGTGACAAAAAGAAAACACCAAACCAGAGTGCAAGTGTATAACAAATTGTGCTTGCTGCCTTTAGTGCACTTCAGAATGGCTTTCAGATGCAAGCAAGTTGCTTTGATCCTCAGTCCTTAATATCAGGGATTGCTTTTTTTCTTCACCTCCAACTAATGCCACTATCTGTGATGGAGGAAGAAAAAACCCTGTTCTTTGCAGATGTTTGCAGCTCTGTGTTTTATCAGTAACCCTAGAAGGGAAATGCACGTGTTTTGTGCTTGTCTAGACTGCATGTCACTTCAGATGGAATCAATATTTTTAGGGGGAGTATCTTTGATCAGCACCGAGGTATTTTCCTGTGTTCAGTAGAGATCAGCATTAATTAGTTTGTCAGAATTGAAGTGCATCTGGATTTCTAAAAGTTGAAATACACTAGGCAAGGCTTTCAAAGGGCCACAGGAAATGTAACCATGCTGCTTCTATCATTTATATACTTTGAATGTGGGAATCCTGATACCTAAAACATGTCAGATTGTGTTCTGTGCAGCACTGAACTACTGGATACCAGCCTATACCTTTACTGCTTACTATTTGTGAAGTGTTATACAGTCATCCTATGTGGGCTTGTCTGTACTGAGGCTGTTTTCCATTCCCAAGGAACACTTTGTCCGTGCTCTGGAATTGCCAGTAATCCATTGACGAGTCACAGTCACCGTAACATGAATTTCTCAGCGTCTTAGTTTGTTTTAGAAATGAGAGCACTCGGGAAGACTGATCACTTACACTGTGGCATTTACGTTTGGAGAGAATGCAAAGTTTCTGAAGCATAAATATTCACAAACATATGATGTCTCATGTGAATGTGTTGTTTAGTGATTCCGATGTCTGTTAGCGCCTGACAGGAAGTGGCCAGAAAAGTGTGTTCTTTACTTGCAGTAACAATTGGATTGTATCCCTTTTGCAGTTTCTGACAAGTTTAGTCTCAAATAACCTGTAGTTGTTTACCACCTGAGCTGATAAAGCTTTATCAGTTTGGAAGTTAATTCAGGGAACGTCTGAGCTGTACTTGCCACCAAAGGAGAAGTTTCACGCGTTGTGAGCTGGATTATATTCAACGGTGTAAAGCTTCAGGATTGTTTGTTTTAAGGATTTGGATTGTTTGTACTTACATACAAGATCTAATGGTCTAAAGGCATTAAGAAGCTCATCAAATTTTAATATCACTGGTTCGTAGATCTTAGGTGTGGTAGTGATCCTGCATATGAAGGTTATCCTCTTGCCTCCTACTGCCTGCTGACAGGCAGAGATGCATTTGTGTTGGGTCTCATGGACTTGTCTGGAGGTTTGCATAATACCGGAATTGGCTTGAAGAAAGAGTTGCAAGAATTCCTTAAAATATCCCCTAAATGTGTTTCACTAAATAGTGTGGATGCTGTTTTAAAACGTTAACAAATACAGATTTTGTGAGGTCCTTTGCTTGCAAATCTACGGTGAAAGAGGCTTCTTGTTTACAAAATAAGGTGATATTTAAGATCACTGTTGTGCAAGTATGTAACTTCTTAACGCAAACCAGAAAACACTCGTAAAGCTAGGTTGATATTTGAGATTGGTATTCTGAATCCTGTCAAGAAGTACCTAAATTATATCCACCTCAGTGACTAACACTGTGACATTTACAGATAGGCCTTTGACTTTACAGTTTGTCACATGTGACCTGTGTATCTCAGGCTGTATCAAATCAAATACGAACTCTAAAGCTGGAATCCATCTGTGCATGAAGAGTTGTTTCTTTAGATTTCACTATAAATGTTTTTTATACATTAAGACAGTTCCCATCTGTGATGTGAGTTACCACTACCATCCTCCTGTAACTATCAGTAGTTACTATCGTAACTACTGTTACGATACAGTTATTACATTATTAAATTAGCGTTACTGGAGTATATCATTAGAGTTGTTAGAGTATAAGAAATAATTTGAATTATAATGATTATGAGTTTAGAACCTTATGAGAAACTTCTAAAGATGATGGAAGGACTCCCATTGAAGTCAGTTGACTTCGATCTCACTGTATGTTAATTCTTCTGATACTTAAGGCTGCAGTTACACAATCTGGTATGCATGAACCACATTGTAAGAACAGGGATTTGTCTAGTATTCTAATATGCCCTTTGACAGGATGAGCTAAATTCTTAGTGGAGACTTCAGTTTCCCTCTTAAATTGGTGAATTATTTTGCTACCGAAGACTGAGTGTGGAGTGCTTCATGAGGTTTTGTATGCGTTGAACTCTGCTGTTTGTCAATGGAGCAGCTCATGCACACCCATTGTATTTGCTCAGAGGGAAATGTGTGTACTTGAAAGGTCTGTTGCAGAGACTTTGAGATGTTCAGGAAGTTGAGCATGTGAATTCAGTGTTTGTGCCTAGTGGAAATTGCTGGCAAAATGCAAAGTGCCAGGGAAGCTGGATTTCCATCCTGCTCTGCCGTTGTTTGGTAGCAGTTACTGAATCGTTTTTGCAATGGGTAATTCAGTATTTTAGCTTCCTTTTCGACTTGTATCTTGGCAATGAAAGCAGATCAGTCAAAAGAGATATTGTCGGATTACATGGGAAGTCAAGATCTGTACTTCCCCAAGGGAAATACGGATTTCTGTATAGCCCATGTTACAGTCCAACAGCAGCCTTCATTAAATATTAAAAATGTGATCTGTAATAAGCGAAAAATGTATTGATATGTTAATCTTTTAAGCAATAACCAGTGTGGCTTGTCTTAAATGGTCTAGCCTTCCATTTTAACATCTAGTGACAAAGTGAAAAGGCTGTACAAAAGTATGGTACTTTAATTAAGGAGGGCAATATTAAGCTTTGAAAGTCCTCTGGAGCTTTTGTCTCTGTTGGCGCATTGTCTGTGCTGTGAATCTTCCCTAATAGTTAAAGCAAATGAACTCAAATAGCCTTTGGGCTATTTTGTTGCACCGTGGCGTTGGAGAAAAAAATTAATCCTGTGCCATTTTGCATTTGCTGTCTGGGAATCAAAGTGTGAAAGCTAATTTAAAAACTTTCACACTTGGCTTGAATGAGGGCTGCCAGTGCTTGGAGAATGTTAAATTGAACACAATTAGCTCGAAGTGGGCTAGCTTAGATGCACCCATCAGCCTCAAAGTGCCCAGGCTTAATGACTGCTCTGATAAACTAACACAGAGGTTGCAGAGAAGAATTTAAAGGCATTAAGTTGCTACTAAAACCTTACCCTGAGTAGAATAGATCTTTGAAACTGAAGTAGCTTGTACACCTAAGGGTGAGGAGCTCTGGTGACAGGGAGGGAGCACAGTGGAAAAAGGAAAGAAACAACTGCTGAACCTGCTCATGAATGTTAAAGACATCATTATAATCAAAGTATTTGTAAGTATAATACATTGTAATAGCAATAAATTACTATTTGTGGTTTCTGAAGCAGTTGGGTGTCATAGGTATTTACAGAAGAGGCAGCTGGTACAGCTGTGGAAGAATGAAGTCCTGGAATGTGTCAGGGAATGAAGGCTGAACGAGTGCTAGTGTTTTAATTTGGAGATATAATGTGGTTTTGAACTTAGGCTCTTAATTGTATCTGTTTATCAAGTGTTGCATCAACATATAATGGGGGCATGAGGTCCAAACTTAATTGATAAAGTGAAATTCCATGCTTGGTGTGAGAGTTCAGAGGAGCTCTCAGACTGGATGTAAGCAGATCTGTCACAATGCAGATGCCCTAGAGCTAGGGATTTTAGGAAGATGACTGAAGAAGCAAAAGATGATGAGCAGCTGAAGTTGTGAGAAGAGTTATCTGCAGTGGCATAAGCTGCTACTCTTTAAGTACAAAGCTGCTTCTCTTTGAAGATGGAACGTTGTTAATGGCACTAGGCAGTGGCTTTTGGGGTACCATTTTTCCTTGACAGCATATCAGAAGATGTGTTTGGAGCTCATAGAATCATAGAACAGTTAGGGTTGGAAAGGACCTTAAGATCATCCAGTTCCAACCCCCCTGCCATGGGCAGGGACACCTCACACTAAACCACATCACCCAAGGTCTCGTCCAACCTGGCCTTGCACACTGCCAGGGATGGAGCATTCACAACCTCCCTGGGCAACCCATTCCAGTGCCTCACCACCCTAACAGGAAAAAACTTCTTCCTTATATCCAGTCTAATCTTCCCCTGTTTAAGTTTTAACCCGTTATCCCTTGTCCTATCACTACAGTCCCTAATGAAGAGTCCCTCCCCAGCATCCATATAGGCCCCCTTCAGATACTGGAAGGCTGCTCTGAGGTCTCCACGCAGCCTTCTCTTCTCCAGGTTGAACAGTCCTGACTTTCTCAGCCTATCTTCATATGGGAGGTGCTGCAGTCCCCTGATCATCCTCGTGGCCTCCTCTGGACTTGTTCCAACAGTTCCATGTCCTTTTTATGTTGAGGACACCAGAACTGCACACAGTACTCCAAGAGCTCATCCAAAACTTTCCCTTCTTCCCCCCTCTTACTCTCCCTTTTTGAAGAGTGGTTTTATCTTCAGGTGCTGAGTGAGGTCTCAGCTCAAGGAAGACTGTAGTAAGCAACCACTGATTTTCCTAGTGGAGAGAGGCCCTGATGGCAAATTGAACAGAAGTGAGTCTGTAAATTAGCATTTTACATGTCATCCAGTCTTATGTGAGCAACACAAATCGTGCAGACAACAGTGTTTTCAGTTAATGAACCCAGCCATAAGCACTCTTCACATTTAACATATTTACTGGGGGTAGCATCCAGTCAAAACTTTTTGCATGAATTAATTCTTTTTTTGCATGAATGCTGTGTGCATGAGTGCATCCATTTGTGTGTGGATTTGTATATGTGTGTACACTATTAGCGTATGCAGTGTTAAAGCATATATAGTAATACAGAAAGAACCTCTGAAGAAGTTTCATTATGCATGTAAATATATGCAGCAGAAGACTTAAAATAACTGTTTAATGGGGGAAAAAAGGGAAAAATTATGCCATTTGACATGAGGAATCTATTTTGAACTGTAGTTTATGCACAGTCTGTTTTCTGCCTTTATTTTCTGGAAATTGTTGCCTGAAATATTATGGTAGTGTGCAAAGGCTTTGCTTTCAGTTTAATTTTAACCGTAATTTGCCTGAATGCTGTCAGGATAGACAGTAAAATTGGACCTTGGTAATGTTTGGCACTCGATTTCTATGGAAATAGAGTTCAGGATACAATTTTGGATTCTTAAGTAAAAGAAGATGGAATCAGAGATGTTCATGATGATTTTTAATTCTCAAGCCTATGTAAACGTCTTTTCTGCCATGATTTGGTTGGTTATATGGGCAGCAGGGGGGAGGGTTTGTAACGGTCATAGATCATAGAATCATAGAATGGTTTGGTTTGGAAGGGACCTTAAATATTGATCTAAAGACATGAATGAGCCTCCTCTATCTGTTAATCCAAAAGTTCTTTAATGGATAAAAATAGAATCAAATTACTTCACATAAAACCCCCTCAGGGTATTATTTACTGAGTTTCAAGCAGAATGACTCAATAATATTCTGAACATTCTCATGTTTAGGTCTTGAATAGAGTGACAGAGGGTTACTTTGCAGCTAAGAGGCTAAGCATTTTCCCCTGTGTTTGCTTATAGACTAGTGACATCATTTGTTCTTCAGTTACACTTCAGTCCTGATAGGAATACTAAGTCTTGCTGAAAACTAAAGTAAAGGCTTTTATTAATATGAAGTGTTTGCTTTGAGGAGGTTTTCAACCTGTCAATATGTTTGTGGCCAATATAACTTCAGTTGCAGCCAACTTGGAGAATATATTTGTGAAGGTTGCTGTGGATCTGTCTCAGTTACTCTCCTTGTGATGTTCCAGTCTGTTCAGCCCTGATGAGGAGCTGTTTCTGGCCTTGCGGTGTGGACTCCAGTGCGGTCCCTGCAGGTGGACCCAGCCAGCAGAATTGATACGACTGCTTCTGCTCTTACCAGAGCTATAGCAGTATAGTAAAGCATAAATCACAATGGGACATCTGTACTGTGGGTCTCAAGGCATATGTTCCTTTCAAATTCATCAATCTGGAGAAAACAAAACCCGATCCAGAACACAGACACATTACCTTGTCTTTCTGAACCGTAAGCTGGATTGTAGTTATTCTGAACTTACCCTCACGACCATTCTATCATCATCTTGGGCAGTTACAAGGCTTTGACTAACATCCTTATGGGAAGCCAAGCTGGCAAACAGTCATGCCTTCTTCAACGGGGCTGTTTCTCAATATATCCTGATGTTGAATGTGCACAGCAGCAAAACTTCATTCCCACTTGATGGGTTTGGTCAGGTCAGTCCTATTGGTTGACTTGCCAGAGCTTGTAGAAGCAATACACTGCTGTTCTACTTTCTTGTCTGTGCTGTACAAAAAGCCATCTGGTTCAGGAGTAACCTTGGTGCTTTGCTGTGCTTTTGAGGTGGTGGTAGGTAAAGTACCGTCAGTCTTTAGTGATGTATAACTTGTGGAGACAAATTGAGATGGGAGAGAAGCCTTTTCTTGGCTGACATCACATTTTCTAAGGAAAGTCTTTGGCTTAAAGATGGGCTACTCTGTGTGGCTGGTTGGCTTGGTTTATTTAATAAAGCAGTGCATTGCTTATAATAACAGAAGCCTTTTGTGAGCTTCAGGGTCTCGAGACTGTGTTTTGTCTTTCCAAGCTCTTTTGCATACTGCTTTGACACAAAAAGACGTGAAAATCCCAACTGGACCTCCTGTTTTGGTTTCCTGTCCTGCTGTGCTGAAGTCTTGTTTGAAAGATAGTCATTTCTGCCAGACTCTCATCACATATTGCTAAAGTAACTTTTGCAGGAGTAGCTGCTGAAAGAGTGCAGCTTGCAAGCTGAATTCAAGAAGGCACCGCAATATGGTTGTGGTACACCTGTGTTGCCTCTTTTTCCTGGATGTTATTACACACATGCATAAAAATGTAAATTACTGTTACGGAGCCAAGCACATCAGTAAAGAAGTGCTAAATTTAACATCCTCCAGATGGAAGAGAACTGAATGCAGAGTTGTGGATGCAGTCACGTAGTAGCTTTCCTTTCCACATGAGGTCTTACTACAAAAGAATGGGTCTGTGCTGGAGGATCAGCATCAGGATTGCATTAAGTCAGTGTCTGTAGGAAACTTTGCTGCTCAGTGGGCAAAGGAGGAGGAGGAGGAGGAAGGGGAGATTGCATGCCTCAGGGCAGCAGGACTACGTCTTGGAGATTGGACTGTATGTATCATTGCTTTTGCTACGGGGCATGCAAGACATCAGCTCCAGTAGATACACGTTGCTTTGGTAAAGTTATAAGGAACTAAAAAGAGAATACATACTGGAAAATGTCAGGCAACTCTAACAACACATCATATTGCCAAACGTCATTATAACTAAGCTAAAATATGTTGTGAGTATCCAAAATAGCAAAATCTCTACAAAAAATGACCTAAAAGACTAAAAAAAGTATTCATTTTTTACTCAAAATTTATTATCATGTTTTGGGCTACTGTAATATGCATTTCTTTGACTGAATTACCTGAGTTAATGAATTAAATAGCATTACTTGCAGCTACCATCTAGCCACATGTAGCTCCTGTGTGCTTACGAACTGGGAGTATAAAGTCTTGTCTGCAACTATGGTTGGAAGTAGATCCAGAAAATGCTTTTAAGTGTGGTTTTAGACAGTGAACCAAACTTTTCTACACTGATCTGATACCATGTCAATAGTCTTATGTTTTTTTTTTTTTTTTTCTTTTTATTTTTTTAATTGACTTTATTGCTAGGCCCCGTTCTGTGATTATTATTGATGGAATAATCAGGAATCTGCCCTTCTTGCTGTGTGTTTGGAGAAAAAATACATCTGAAGATGGAACCCAATATCCATGCTTTTCAGACAACACCCCCCCCCCCAACTTTGCTCTTATTAAAGTAAAGAATATGATGTATATTGGGCTGTTTAAAAAATCTAAGTAGGATGAAGACTCCGCTGCAGATGATGCTGTGGAAAGGCTTTGCAGGAGAAGGGCAATCAAGTAGGGATAATTAGAGTTACTGTTTAAATATGCAGAAATTGAAAAGCTTATCTGGAAAAGCAGAGTGAGGTTATAACAGCGTAAGACTAATGTAAAAATGATTTGCAAGCAATAAAATCACATCTCCCTGACTTTGTAAGTACAAAATAATAAGCAGTATTTAATAATGGAGACTGTAATAGTCTGGGTTATAAACCCAGTGGTATGTGATTTTAGCATTAGATCTTACCTGAAGGGGATAGATTGGTTTAACACTGATAGAGTTGAGCTATGTGAGGATTACAGGTATTTGGAATGTATGTGCAGTGAGGGACGAGAGTAATTGCTCAAGATAATCTCCTTGCAGTTAACTCAGAATAATGATGTGAAGTTGGCAGAATGGCAATTCTTGGGTTTTACTTCTTCCTCCAAATCAGTCTGAATGTATGAACGCCTCTGAAGGAAGCAGATGTGACTCTTACTGCTGGCGTGATTTAGAAAGGCTTGATGAAGAACAGAAGAATGTGCTGTTAAGAACAAATCCTCCTTGGCAGAGAAATGGGTAGGATGGTCTTCAAGTTCTTAATAATGTCTGGTATTTGTAACTCTGTCATTATTTTCATTAATTAACTGGAGTGGGTAACACAAACATCACACTTGTTCCACAACTAATATTATTGCTGCTTGCTATTTAGTCTGTGGAACTGAAAAAAACCCCAAACAATCCAGAATGTTCAAGTGGCACATAGGCAATAACATCACTGAACACATATTTATCCACATGGCTTTAATTGGGCATCATCTACTGTCTCACCATACTGTACTGAGAGCCTGAATGATTTCACAAGCTGGGCAGAGCCAAACCCTGCCTAATGCTGGGCATTGAGAGGAAGCTTATAAGGAGCTGCTGGAAATGCTGTAATTCAGAAGCTGGTGTCTTCCCTGGGGTTTAGCTACAGGGCATGTGGCTGCCAAGGTTGCCCTGCTCAAAGGAGAACAGAGTCAAGGCTCTGACTACTTGCAGTCCTTTGAGTTCCTATGGCACTTTCACAAGGGTGCTTAACCCAAGGGTCCTGGTTACCTTCCAAGTAGAGTAATTAAGTTCTGCATTCCTAAATTCCCTCTTGCTTTAATTGGATTAGGAATTCTTCACCTTTTGGCTTTAAACGCGGCTGGCTGAACAACTACTTTAAATGATAGCAGGGTCTTTATTTCAGATTAGGTTATGTTATCCCTGATTATACTGTACATTGTTTTAAGCGTACCGGGTGTTTCAGGAGTGTACAAAGTAGATCAACATTTTACTTATATTTTTAATTGGTTTTCCTTGCTGTACTGAAGTATACTCATTTAATGGTTATTCCTGATTACTCTCAACTTACAGGCCTTGTTAAGACTGTAGAACCATAGAATGGTTTAGGTTGGAAGGGACCTTAAAGCTCATCCAGTTCATGGGCAGGGACACCTTCCACTAGAGCAGCTTGCTCCAAGCCCCTGTGTCCAACCTGGCCTTGAACACTGCCAGGGATGGGGCAGCCACAGCTTCTCTGGGCACCCTGTGCCAGTGCCTCAGCACCCTCACAGGGAAGAATTTTTCCTAATATCTCATCTAAATCTACCTTCTAATCAAAGAGAGCTTATAAAAATACTTTAGATCTTCTGTGTATCCAGGAAGCCTTCTGTCTGCTTGTGTGTGCAGCTTTAATCTCATTTGTGTAGTCAGTGAAATCTAGGGCATCACTGAAGTTTAGTCTTCACCGTGCATTCAAATGTTCACCTGATCACTGAGATTGCTTTGTGCTTCGGAAAAACAAGCTTGTAAACAAGGGAATCTGTGCTACATCCCTTCTGAAATATGGCTCCGTTTCTAGCGTGCCAGTAACTTCTGTTTGGGTACTGGAGCCTAAATAATTGATTTTCCGGCGTGTGTTGTTGCATGGCATTTTAAAACCCAGGCTTCATTGTCAGTGAGTTCTGGGATTCTGCAGACGTTTTAATTGATGAATGGGGTTATCCAAAAGACATATAAAGTAATGAGAGGGAGTACATGGTTTAAATCTTAGAAGTTCATTTTTGGGCAGCACAAATGTGTGCTATGGGTAAAATTCAGATTAGCTCACTTAACAGTTCACCTGGCTCTAATGACACCTAAATTTAGAGCTTGCAAGCATCACTGGCCTATAATCAGAATATGTTTTGCCCTGCATAAAATGGAATTATATTAGTCAATTCGCATTAGCCAAGTCTGAATTCTGTGTCTGGTCGGATTTAGTTGCACTGTGCTGATGACAGCTCCGTTTGGCTTTTTGTTTGACCTGGATATGTGCATCTTTCTTAGTGCTGTCAATCTTCCCTTATGTTGCTCAGTGTACTCCTGTTACTGAAAATCCAAGATCTGTAGCCCTTTATTAATTTATGGTGTACATTTCATGTACCTGTAATATTTACCTTTGGGCATTAGGTCTTTTTTCCCCTCAAAAATAACTTGGTACAGGATTTTGTGGGAGTTTCTTACTCTAACATCTCTGAAAGCTCTTGAAATAAGAAGGGGGGGGACGACACACGATGACATCTTTCTGGGAAAGTCTTGAAAAAGAAAGAAAAGTAGTAATTTAGAACACATCTACTTTTTGATTATTTAAATAAGGATTGTATTTCTTGTAAGCAATTGCACAGAAGTCTTAAAAAAGCAGGATTTCACCTGTGTTATGGACTACAAATGCACTTTCTGTAACATTCTGTCCCCTTTCTCTGCACTGATCGTAACGGGCTGCTCTAAACTGACATAAAGGCTTTTCGTTGTGGACTTGATTTTGTTGGTATGCAAAGAGGGAGGGTAAAAGCAGCATCCTGTCTTTCATCCTTCTGGATGAGGATTAATCATGATCACAGCTGCAGAATAATGCAGATCTTAGCTGCTGGGCTTGAAGAGGGGGAAGGGCCAGGGTGTTGGGAGGGGGAAGGACATGAGCTGTCTTTACTTCCACATGCCCCTTTAGCCTCGAAGGCATCACGTTTAACAGAGGAGTTGCAAGAAGCAGACTCTCGGAGACGGTTTTCCTTCCATTGACTTAGCAGACCCCCTTGTATTTCAGTTTATGCCTGCTGTTTGCCAGAAGCATTCCTTGACTCCATGTGCACCGTCTCTTATGACAGGATACAGCACAGCCCTGTCTTCACTATGTGAGAGCAGTTCATCTTAAATAAAGGCACAGATTTGCTGCTGCCCCACATTACCTTTTTTTTTCCCCCCACTAATTAATTTGTCATGCATCACATGCTTTTTCCTTTAATCATAAGGAATGCATTCAATTTACCAGTAAGACAGTTTTTTTTTGCATGCCATACTTGTTTCCTTGATGATGCATTAAGCAATGGATGCTGGAATGCTGCTGGCTCAAAGGTATACAGATTTAGACCAGTGACTTTTACTCTGTCTCTGCAGATAGCCCTTAAATGCCTTGCAGGTCAGCTGGTTTTGAAATGGATAAAAGTGTGCTCATTCCTTCAAGGTAAATCAGAAGGATTATGACATCTAGGAAGAGGAAACCGCCAGACAGCTCATGAGCAGTATAACTAGGGCTGACCCAGTAGCATCTCTAAAGCTTCCAATAAAATTGCCTGAGGAGTCTGCCAAGAAGCCAGATGCTGCTGCTGGAAAAATACCTTCTGTAGCTTGGCATTTGTCCTGTAATTGCTTCCAAGAGGGAATAAACAGTAGCATGACAGTGGAAGGTGAATGGGTCCTCACTGCATGCTACTTGGGTGATTTTAAAAAATGTTTTGAGAATAAGCATGGTTTTGGGATGCATTACCACTCACGCAGGTCTGTATACTTGTGTAGCTGCTTCAGAGCTCTCCATCTGAATGCTCAAGAGCACCTTTAGGCATCTTTCCTGACATTTTAGCCCTGCAGTGTCTTGATTTCTGCTATAAGTAATTCCTTCTACAGGGTCCCTAACCTGTTCATTTAGACTTTGATTTTGTACGTGCATGATATGGTCACGTAGACCTCTCCAGTTGCATGATTATAGTGCAGTGGAGAACGTGTTTCCAAGTATGGGTGTTTCTCTGTATGGAATTATGATACAGAAAAGAAGACCTGGCCCACGTAGTTTCAGGGGTTGGATTTTCCCCCTTTTGTACGTTTTCCAGCTGTGGGAAAAGTGCCATCTTTTATTATTTAGAACCACTGCTGAATCTTACACACGAACGGAAAATGCACAGAGCTTGACTTCTTATAGGAGGTGCTTCTTCCCTTATAAAGTGGTTAACATTCTTACTGATACAAAGCAGAGGCAGTCTGCAACATAATCAGACACAAGGCACTGCATTCGCAAATGAGATGAGAACAGATCAGTGAATTCAAGAGAATTATGTATGGTTTGGAATCTCTCCAGTAAAATCTAGCAGCCATCCCCAAATACTTGTGTTTGGTATTGTTCAGAAGTCTGCCTGCTCTTCCTCTTTGCAGTCGTGTGGAATTACCTTCATGACTGGCATTGCTGGCCTGAAGACTGGAGCGTTTAAATGGAATTGTCCAAAGTATTTCTGTAGCTAAAAGTCATTTATTAGTTTTAAAGAGTGATATTTGTCAGCTGTGGAGCAACAGTGTAAAAATCATCTTTGTTTGAGTGTGTAAATTCATACTTACGCTCCCAGAAAGCTGCTTGCTTTTTCCCCTTTGCTCTGCTAGACAATGAACTTTGGTAGAAACCTGGTGGTTGAGTTTGATGTAATAAATCAAAAGTCCATTTACAGCGAGGTGCAGTCCTCTGGTTAGTTTTCCTAACGCTTAACTGCCAAGGCACATGGGCTGAGTGCTGAAAAATAGCAGTGAATAAAGATCCTGGCAGAGGGTGGTGGTGCTGTTGTTGTTGTTGACATTAGGGAAGTTTGCTTTGCTTTGCCAGAATGTTGGGAAGCATTGGGAAAATTGAAGAGCTCCCAAGGTGAGCTCTTGGGACTGAGCAAATCTCAAGGAGACCTGGAAAAGTTGGTACAAAATTCACCTCCATTAAGAAGGCGTGTGTAAAGCATCACTTCAAACTTGACTTCAGATTAGGAAGCAGAGCTTAAGTTGGATCTTGTGTAGATTTTGTGCTGTATTGTATTTAAATGGAATGAAAGGGTAAGTCCCAGTTCAGTCTCACTTGCAATATTAAGAAAGTCATCTTGAATTAAAAGGAGAAAAGAGCTGAATTGAGATGTTCCTATAGAGGACAGGAGATGAGTCAGTTGCCTTCAACTTATGTGCCACTTAAAAACATGCTGAGCTGTCCGGGATGCGAGATATTTATTTCTGTAACCTTTTCTTCCAATTAGAAGGCACAAATCCTGATTGTGAGGAATTTGCATTTAAATATAAAACGTGGTGTCACTGACATTGCTTTTACCTTCTCCCTGGTGATGCTCCCGACTGCATACTTCTCCCTTTCCTTCAGTGTGATGATTGCACCACTGCGCATTGGTAATCATTTAACAGCTCTAATTACAGAATACTGTGATCCCAACTGTGTACTTTGTCCTTTTTCCCTTCTTAGTCTTCACTCTGTTTCTTTGGTGGCGAGAGGATCACAAAAGAGCTCTTCTGCTTTGCAAATATAAATGCCAAAGACCCTGCTTTGGTAACGTACAGATTTGCATTTTCTTGTTGCTTTAGAGCTAATGACATTGAATTTCAGACATATAGGGGTTGGTTGGTCTGGTGTTGTTTACATCAGTCATGCCGGCATAACTTCACTGACACTAATGCAGATGCACCAGCATAAAATTGGTGTAACTCCAACTGCATTAAAATCAATGGAGTTGGGCCAATATAAGTCAAATGTAGCGCTATTGATTTTGTGCTGGTGTGGCTTTATTGACCTTAATGGAGGTAAGGCACTTTTCTACCAGTGGAACTTAGATCCCAGGCAAGGCTGTGCCTGGGCAGTATTTGTAGCAGTTTGTGAGGTTTGTTTCTTGTTTGTTCTTCCAAAGCATTATCAGAAATGCTTTTTCTGCTTCAGGGTTGGCAACGTAGCAATCTGGGTATAGTAAAGTCTTGGTGTAAAGCGATTCATATAGGAAAAGCATTTAGGTAATTCAGTTTCACTGTGAGCACTGGGAATTTCTAGTCCAATCTGAACAACTTACTATGTTATCTGGTAACATAGCAGCCTCTCAGTCTTGGAGGAATGATGTGAAGTTCCATTCAGTGGCAGTGCTGTTTTTCTAATACAGTGCCCTGCAGAAGCTTACAAATATCACTTTCATTTGAGTTTTGCATCTTGGAGCAGACAAATACGCTTAAAGGAACAATGTGTGTTGTATTTATTCCCCCAGCACACAGGGGGTTTGTTGCTCGTTTTCAGCTCCTTGGGCTGGAGCTGCATTCCCTGCTCCACAGGGATGTTGCTTGATGATGCTCCAACGTATATACCTGGCTGAGAGAAGAGGTAGGTGTTGACAAAACCAGTGGAAGGGGTGTTAAATGTTGTTTCATAGAGTTGAAATAGGAAATGGTCCAGTAGGAAATCAGACTGAGACTAACTGGAGGGACAACAGCAGCACTGGAATTTCGCAGCACTAACTCTAGTCAGCAATAGAGCGGTGCAGGGAGAGCAGTGAGTTCTGGGTTCTCAGTGTTGGGGAGGGTTGTGGTTTTGGGGGGGTTTGTTTTTTTTTTTTTGTGCTTGTGTGCTTTTTTAATTATTTATTTTTACTTTTTTTATGCTGAGATAATACAAAGTTTTGTAAGGAGATGAGTTTCAGGCTAAAAGCATTGAAGGAAAGGCATTGGTCTTTAGCAACTGGCTCTAATCTGGCATTTCTTAAAGGCTTTTGAATACCCTTCCTCAGAGAAATTAGGAACTGATGTAATTCTTTTGCCTTTCTTCTTACAAGGGCATGTAGTGATAGGACAAAGGGGAATGGCTTTAAACCAAAAACTAGATTAGATACTAGGAAGAGCTTCCCTGTGAGGGTGCTGAGGCACTGGCACAGGGTGCCCAGAGAAGCTGTGGCTGCCCCATCCCTGGCAGTGCTCAAGGCCAGGTTGGACACAGGGGCTTGGAGCAAGGTGCTCTAGTGGAAGGTGTCCCTGCCCAAGGCAGGGGGTTGGAGCTGGATGAGCTTTAAGGTCCCTTCCAACCCAACCTATCCTGTGATGCTATGATCATGTAGTTTTTCCTGAGTGCAAAATGCCGTACTTCTGAATATTTCAAAAAGTCTGTTAAGGCAAGGTCTGTGTCTTCTGTTTTGCCTTTGTTCCCAGAGTTCTGTCCTCAAGAATGTAAAATAGAAACTGTGACATTAATACAAAATATTAGCAATTCCCCATTAAAAATATTGATGAAATCAATTAATTCCTGTGAAAAGCACCTTTTTAATCCAGTCAGCATTTTCTGTGAGTCGGAATTTCAAAGCACTTCTGGTGAATAATTGGTGAGGTGGAGTGTAGTATTCACAACTGTATGGAGTGATGTCCAGGAGGAATTGTAGTAATTATTCCTCCTGTCATTGTAATTCTAATAAACATCTTACTTTGGAAATATTTTATAGGTCAATTTTTTGCCAAGATGCTCTTGTAGTGGTAAATCAGCTTCAGTGATGCTATTTACACCATGTGAGGAACTGGGTAGAATGCCTGAAACATGCCCTAGAGATAGAATAATGAAGCGTATTGTAAACCACAATAAATTTAATAAAACATGTTGTTTGCCTTAGTTACTTGTAGGGTTCTTTTTTTTTAAAGGGCTTCTCGTTTTCAGGAGATATTGGATGTATTTTATAAATACTATACACAAAAAGAAGTTTAATGTTATGGTTTTAAGTACAAAGCAGTTTTCTGGTGTCGGAAGAATTCAAAAGGGTTAACTGGGACGTATCATTCTGCTGTCTCATTACAGACATAGTACAAGCAGCATAATAAAGCACATATATCTCCTCCCCTAATATATAGAAAATCGGAGGTGGAAGGGAGTACTTGTTCATTTGAGTGCAAACAAAACTGAGCATGGAATATGGAGGCAGTTGCGAGTCTTTGTAATCTGCGTAGCTTAGGGAGGGGGCAGAAGCAGGGTGTTGGGTCTCAGAGGGGTGTTTGTTACTTGCAAAGGGGAATCTCGGGAGTTTTACAGGCCACTTGGCTGCTGAGGGGATGAATTGTTGTGGGGGGTCTCAGTTTGTGCACATGAACAGTAAGCTTCCTGTCACCATTACAGGCTACAGAGGCACCAGTAAAGAAATCATAGGAAAAAGCAGTGATTGAGATGTGATGCTCTAAGAGAGATTCTCTTGACTTTGTCACTAGAAGCAGTGTATTATGCTGTTCTGTGGGCAAATGACAAAACTAGAGAAGAGGGACTGGGCACATGCAGCAGGCTTAACAGAGGTTATTTTCTTTTGCAGGCCAGACAGAGTTTTAATGCATGAGTTGGCTTAGATTTTGCTGCTAACCACATTGTTACAGAATTTGCTTTAATGAAGTATATACAGAGACAGCTTCCCCTGTTTGCTTTTCTTTTCCTCCTCATTTTCCCTTCTGTGTCAATATCTTAAGTGCTCTTTTTTACCTCATTTTTTTTACCTCATTTTCCTTGTTTTCTGGTTCTTACTTGCAGGCTTTATTAACTGAAATATATAAGTGGCGTTTGGAGCAGTCCCTTGGGTTTTGGTTTGGAATTAGTGTCGTTCCTTGTGTAAAAGATGAATACTCTGATACCAAGTAGGATGTGCGCAAGGCCTGACCCTTAGGGAAATGAGCTGATGAGTACAAAATAGTGTGAGCAGTTCCAGAGAGTTTCATGGCCTCCTCTCTCTGAAGGGTATAAGGACAATGGTGGCAAAGAAGGGTTTTTGCACTGTCTTTGTGCGGTCCCATCAAAGTTCTCTGCGTTAGATGAGAAGTTGATGAGTAACATTTTTCTCCCTGGCTAGAAGTCCTTCATGCTTCAACTGTTTCCCATTCTTCAGGATCACAGCCCTTTTAAAATAGTTTTGTCACATTTTGCCCTTTTAATATGTTTGGGTTTTAACACTTGCAAAATCATAGGCATCACCGTTCCCTTACAGACGATTATACTGGGTGCTTTGGAGGAAAGGAAATGAGTTGCAAGACATCAGAGGTATGAAAGCAAGAGCTAAGGATGGCAGCTTAGGTTTTCTTTTGTCAAGCCAGCATCTGGGAGGTACCATCCTCTTGTCAAATCCCACTTTGGGACTCCGGAGAACTTAAATTCCTAGGGAATGCCAGGGCTTAGTTACAAATCCATTCTAAGACTGCTTTTCCTTTACATAAGCAGATGGAAATTGGTTTCAGGGGAGGCGACTTCTTAAGTTTGGAAGCCCTGAAGAAAATTAATAAATTCATGTATTTTAAACCTGGGGGGGGAAGTATTGCAATCCGGTCTGACCTCCTTCATAACTCGGGCCAGGGGAAGTCGCCTCATAACCCCTTCATGAGCTTGCTGAAGTGTGCTTGAAAAGGCAAATGATTTGAGAGGTGTTGTTTGATAGATGCAGGGGGGGAGGCAGACGGAGCATGTGAGTCATTTCCCTGCACATAAAAGGTCCAACCTGTGTTAATCCCAGCTGTAAAGTGAATTTACAGAAATACTTCTTCACTAAGGCTTTAGGTTTTCTGGCAGCGTAGGAGTAACGCAGAATGCAGGCTTAAGGCTTCTCTTGGAATTAAAAGCTGGTTAATTCCCAAATGCGCTGATTGTGTGTTCCTGCTGTAGTCACTTAATAAGGGGGCAGAAAATGTCAGTATTTTGTTAAAATGAAGAGCTCTGAATCCTCTTTAGGAAAAGCTGAGGCATGCACATAACATTGTGGTTGGAACAGTAATAAGGCCCACAAGAAGATCTTTCAAAAGGATACATGTAAGATGATGGGTTCTTTTTTAAGTGCAGCTAGCAAAATTCTGCTTTTAGAGCTGGGAGAGAAATGTGGCGGTGCTGATCAAAGAAAATAGCATCTCATTGATAAAACACATGCTGCAGTACTTCCCACAGTTGCAAGGCGATGGTAGTTAACAGCGGTGACCTAGATTGGAGGAGACAATAAAAGCTGTTGCGGTGATGAGCAGATTGACTGCCATCCTCATCTGGGTAATAAACGGCTGAAATATGGACGGCATAGGAAAGTTTACTAATGTAGCTTGCAAAAAGAGCTGTGCTTTTGGAGGAATCGTCTCTGTGGCAGATTCAGTTTGAACTGTAGCTTGCATCTGGCAGATGTTTATGTGCTCCTTTCCAAAGATACCTATTACTTTATTCAAGGATCTGTGAGCCTTTGGAAGTATGACCTGCTTAAGTTTTAAAGTAAATCAATATGTGAACCTGTCCAAAACCAGATGTACATTTTGTTGATAAATATTACTCAGTGGGATAGCCTTGAGGGGATACAGCTTTTCTGGAGAGTTTCAAGTGAGATAGTGGTCATAAGTTGTTGTTTAAAATACTCAGCGCCATTCAGATGCTACTGTTTCAGCTACCTTGTTGAAAGTAGCTGTCAGTAGGAGATTAAATTCTTGATGCTTTGAACGTACAATTCTAAGACATAAAAACTTGCTTAACTCTTGACCCTGGGGGTATTTTGTGTTTGTTTTTTCTTTGTTTTGGTTTTAAAAATGGACCTATTATAAATGTATTCCTTTTGTTAGGTGGTTCATGTTAGTGCTTCTTGTAAAGTTCTGCAGTTCATAGAATCATAGAATAGTTAGGGTTGGAAAGGACCTTAAGATCACCCAGTTCCACCTCCCCTGCCATGGGCAGGGACACCTCACACTAAACCATGTCACCCAAGGCTCTGTCCAACCTGGCCTTGAACACTGCCAGGGATGGAGCATTCACAACCTCCCTGGGCAACCCATTCCAGTGCCTCACCACCCTAACAGGAAAGAATTTCTTCCTTATATCCAATCTAAACTTCCCCTGTTTAAGTTTGAACCCGTTACCCCTTGTCCTGTCACTACAGTCCCTAATGAAGAGTCCCTCCCCAGTTAAGCTTTAGGTTAATATAAACCCAAATTCTAGAAGAGCACACTGTCAGTCCAGCTGTGACTCGAGGGGTGCTTTAAGTAAGTGCCACTGAGCGGTAAAGACCAATGCATCCCTACTGTGCTGTGAAACTAAGTATTATTACATCGGGTTGCGTGCAGGGGGAGGGTAAGGGAATGGGGGTTGCGAGGGACATCTGTTCTCTGCAGCGCTTTCCTCCCGCTTGCTGGGGGGGATTTCAAGCATAAGCGAAGAGCAGCTCCATCAACAGTGGGGTGAGGTGGTTCCCTCACAGCACAGTGAGTGTGTGGATCCTTGCCTAGGCGTGGTGGTCATTGCATATCATGTTCCACCCTGACCGTGCCTGGGGGGGAGACGTCCGCCTGTCTGTGGACCTGGCCTAAGAGTGCTTCAGATCCTGAAAGCTTGGCTTGGGGCTGTTACCTTATTTTTTGATCTCTTTGATCAACCTTCATTTGCTTTCTCCTTTTCTACTGTTTTCTTGACTAATGATGATAAAGAAAATGCTTTGAGTTCGTTCGTGTGTTCCAAAAACGTGTATTTAGAAAGCACTGCAACTTCAGGTTTGTAAGTTGCCTTATTTTCCCCACTTTTTTTCCATTATGGCACTTTTTCAGCTACCATATAGGAGGAACAGGGAATTCTGTATTTCAAATTCAGTTCAGCAGAGTTGGAAAAGCTACCTTTGAATATTCTATAATACACATACAAATTGAAAAAGCTTATTAAAGAAAGCCCCTGACACACTTCAGCAATATTAAATCACTTCCAACGGTGCATGGCGGTGTAATGTTACTGAAGCATTTTAAAGTGTTAAAAGAGCCTGGATTGGAAAAGTAGTAGTGGCTTCACAGCCCTTGCTGTGAGAAGCGATTTAAACTGTCAGAATTATTTCAATGTTTGCAGTTTATTACTTTCTTAAGTGACAAAGAAGGGACATTAGGAAATAACTATAACTGCAGTTAATCTCTGCCAGCTAACCAGTTGATATGCTGGGTTAATATCTATATCAAGTAGTTAGTTAATAACTGGGCAGCTGTTCAGGCAGGCCAGATGGACTTCACTGTAATTGTGCTAATAATGAGAGCTATTTTCACAAAGAGAAAGGACAATAAGATGCATTTAGTGAGGGAACATCATGACAAATGGCTTTGGGACAGTGTGGTCCTCTGCCCTCAGCAGACTGGCTGAAGTAGGTGGCTCATCCTTCGAAGCAAGAAGGACCAGCAGTAAGAATGGGAGTCGTGGTTTATTCTTTGGTTGGTTGGTTGTTCTTTGTGTATTCTTCACCTCCACAGCCCATGTATCCCCAGTCCTACTTGCAGCTTTACAGCCTACGTCCCTCACGCTGCTCCAGCACGTTTCTACAGTGACTATTGGGGGTTCACAGCCAGTACATTATCTATCCCCCAACAAAAACACCTTATGTAAAGCTGTAGTTAGCTGTCTAAATGTTATCTTTTTTTTGCCTCCTATCCTATTTGTATTTTGTAGGCTTAATTAACTGTATTTTCAGAGTCCTTTGCAAGAAAAATGACTAGATAGGTGTTAAGAATTACAGCTTTGTTTATATGGAGGCAGATTTCTTTATACTGAAATCATTATCATAAGCAAGAGGAGTGGCAAAGTGCAATGCTCTCAGTATGAGTAATGAATCCATTTTTCATTTGTCTTTGTTCAAGTAGGACAGTGAAAGCATTAAAAGAGCATTTGAGGAGTAAAAATCTGAACTTACCATCAGGCAACATGTTTTTTCCTTGGAAGTGCTGCAGTTAAGAATTGAGTCTTTGCACAGTTGTTTGCTGTTGGTGACATTTCCAGCTACTTCCTGGACTGTAGTCTTTGTCCTCCAGCTGCTGGTCCAGAAACGCAGGTCTTCTGTATGCCTCGTTGCGTCTGTAGCCTGTGAAGACAGCTCAGATATGCTAAAACATCTCGAACAGGACTAGGTGACTGTGTTTAAGCATCTATGTTGGCTGTTGCCTCTGTAGTCAGAAGACTTCATAGGTTTCTTCTTCAATAAGCTTGCAATGGTTTGCTTTGGTTTTTGTTATGTTTTAATCTCAGAAAATGATTGTTATTTTTTGTTTCCTTCTTTCACAGCACTTGAAAGGAGTGAATGAGATGAACTGCTTGGGTTTATAGTATCTGAAAGGCTAAATCATTCTCTTGGAGAGACATTCTAAATGAGCCTGACCGAGATCCTGGATCTGTGTGAAGAGGACTAAGGATATAGGATGTCAACTGAGACAGAACTTCAAGTGGCTGTTAAAACCAGCACAAAGAAAGACTCCAAAAAGAAAGGTAGTGACTCATTTCTCTTTATTGGTATTTATTTTGTACTTTATTTGAGCTCCTATATCAGCCGCCTTTTATGCATCTGTGATTCTTGTGTTGTCTGAGTGCTCAGTGAAAGCAAACTTTGTTAAGCCCAGTGGAAGTCTGGTCTGGGAACAAGGGATTTGATTCTCTGACATTAAAACACATCGTATTGAAATACATTTAAAATGGAAGAAAAAACTTGTTACAATTCATTAATTTTTTACTTTTTGTGTATAATTCTTTCACAAATGGAAAATCCAATTTAAAAAATTGCTTTTGGCAGAAGAGAGCATAATTTTTTCTCTATTGGTTTGTTTCTACTTTGTTTTGAGTTAACCAGAGCTTAAATGCACTTTGTGTTACTGGAGGTTGAATCTTACTGGCGCTTTGTGAAGTTACAGAGAGCTAGTGGCGATCTACAGAGAGATTAGTTGTAATCTGGTAAAGGAAACGGGGAGAAAAACTGAAGGAGAAGCTGTGAATAAATGCATGGTTGGATACGTTCATATTTCTATTTGCAATTCTTTGCACTGATCAGCATGAGAAATGAGATGTTATGGATTTGGCACTTATAAATAGGAGTACCAAGAGATTTTAGTAGGGGATTTTGTCCTGACATTTTTATTCATATCTTTGTTGCTTATGGTTTTAATTACTGATGAACCTGGGGGCAAAGTCCTTGACTTCCAGTGCTAATTCATGTTATTCTTTGTAGCCCTCTTTGATTTTTGTTTTTAAACCTATACAGACAATGAGATTGAGGTTGAAAGCAACTTTAATATGAATTGCGCAAGGAAGTAAACCAGAAAGAGAAAGTCATACCCAATAGCTTTAGTACATGAGCTGTCAACATCTGAACTTCCATGTTCAGTTCATCATCCTGTTTCTTTTTATGAGTATATAATTTAGCCAGTTACTTCTGAGGATTTGTTATGTATTTTAAGACAAAAAAGAACCCCAACTCATCTTTGCTAATATATGTGTGTGTTACAAATTTTACTCATCTTAGGTAACTTGTTCCGCTTCTGGGCAGCTATACCTTTTACTGCAGCAATCCAACCAAACAGTAATGAAGGGCATTTTGTTTGCTATAGCTTCTATATCAGAAATACATATATTTGAGTTTTTAAAAGGACACACAGCAATGAAAGAAATATAAGTGTTTGTTGGGGAAGATGGTTTAGAATCATGCCTACTCTAGGCCTGGACTAACCTAAATGATTCATTTAAGATAAAAAAGCTGTAGTTTGTAAAGGCACAAATAGAGGCACTTTGATGTAAATGAAAATGTGATCTGAGAGAGATGTTCAAGGCAAATAAGGAAGGTGAAGATGGTTTAGTTGTATGATCATTCAGTATTTAGGGGCAGGCAGGAAATTGGAAAATGCCAGTTCTTTGCTACACAGATAACATCTTTTTGATGTGTGTCTCCTATGTTATTTCTTCTGCTGGAGGGTGAAACTTTTGAAGACAGCAAACAACTGTTTTAGGAACTGGGTGTTTATGTTAATAAAATATTCAGCATCCAACTTGTAAAAGCATTTTCATAGATCATAAGAACTGAATGCTTCTCTGCACTAAATCTGATTCTATCCCCCAAATGGAAATCCTGAGAATTACCTTTACTGCTGAGCAGGAGCATAAAATATGTTCTGTGGCAGCAATCATTGCTCCCTGCAGCATGTACAAGTATCTGAAGAACTGGAAGGGACAGTCTACAGTAGTAGCACATCTCCGGGATTAATCTTGTTCTGTACTGTATGTGCAATTCTGCGTGCATCTTATTGCCATCTGAGGGCCTTGGGGTACCGTGAATGCTTTATACAGACAAGGTATGCAATTCAGACAGTGTTTGCTATTCAAATCCCACATAATGGAAGTCAAAAGGAACTTGGTGTTCTCATTTGCTTGTCATTGTTTGTATGTATTTGCCTGTGTTTCCACAAATGAGCCCTCCTCTGTGAGTGTGAGTGATGGACATGTGAAGAACAGGGAATTCTTTCTCTTCCTTTCTTGCCCAAGTTCATTAACTGCGAGCAGTGACAGGAAACAAGCACTAACATGAGGTTTCTAATGTTATTAATCAATGAGTTTGATTATTTAATGGATCTGAGTATTCCCAAGAAATTAGTCTTTGCTTTATAAACAGAAAGTTCGGCTCCAGTGTATTTCCACTGAATCAGGTTTTGCTCTACTTCTGCAAAAGCCATGCAATGCCATGCAGCCATTTCTATCCAGAGCAGAGAGGGGCTTTTTCTGCTGTATTATCTACCTACCATTCTGGTAGTTCTGGGGCAGCAATGCAAGAGGGACGTAGAGCTGTTGGAGCAAGTCCAGAGGAGGCCATGAAGATGCTCTGAGGGCTGGAGCAGCTCTGCTCTGGAGCCAGGCTGAGAGAGCTGGGCTGGGGCAGCCTGGAGAAGAGAAGGCTCCTGAAGGGGCGACCTGAGAGCAGCTCCAGTGCCTGAAGGGGCTGCAGGAAAGCTGGAGAGGGGCTTGGGACAAGGGCCTGTAGGGACAGGCCAAGGGGAATGGCTTTAACCTGCCAGAGGGGAGACTGAGATGAGCTCTTAGGCAGAAGCTCTTCCCTATGAGGGTGCTGAGGTGCTGGCACAGGGTGCCCAGAGAAGCTGTGGCTGCCCCATCCCTGGCAGTGTTCAAGGCCAGGTTGGACACAGGGGCTTGGAGCAAGCTGCTCTAGTGGAAGGTGTCCCTGCCTGTGGCAGGGGTTGGAACTGGATGAGCTTTAAAGTCACTTCCAACGCAAACTGTCCTGTGATTCTATGATTCTCCTGCCGTCTGCAGTTCACAGCACTGTGCTGAGAAAGAGCATTAAGTTTGACAATAACTTCTCAATGGAATGTCTGTCTCACAGATGTATCCCATGCTGAAGATCTGGGGTGGCTGAA
The DNA here is from genome assembly GCF_028554395.1 of Pezoporus wallicus. Classification (NCBI taxonomy): domain Eukaryota; kingdom Metazoa; phylum Chordata; class Aves; order Psittaciformes; family Psittacidae; genus Pezoporus; species Pezoporus wallicus. Next base: position 882,071 of record NW_026638088.1, on the reverse strand, counting down.
AGGGGACAAGGATTATTGTGAAGTTAGAGCACGGAGGAAAGCATTCTTTCATGGTCTCAGCCTAAGTGTTCCGTGTAGTGTCAGCTGACTTTTAAGTGCACTTTCTGTATAAGGATATAGTAAGGTAGTAGTTTTTATTTGAAGTGTTGAAATAACACAAAGCTCAATTCCTAAGGTTAGGATATGTGTTTAAAGTTCTTTTACAGTTTCTTGTAACTGCTTTTAGGCTCTGTTGCATAGATTATGGATTTTAGGGTGACAGGGAAATAGTTGGATATCTGCTGCAGAGGGGACAAATGACATTAATGCTCCTACAAAGTTACAGCTTTTACTGCATATTTCTTTTATGCGTTGGGAACACTTAACCTCTTTCTGTAGTCATATGCAAAGCAATTCTCATACAGGAGATTATTAAAGCATTTCTGTCATTAGTTAGGGTGTTTTTATATCCATAAGCTTTCTACTTAATCATGAACTCTTCAGTCTCCCTCCATTGTCATCCCAGTTGGTTTGTAAGACAGTATTCTGTTCCAGCACTAGTTGATTATTGCTATCGTTACAAGAACTTACAAAATCCTCTCAGAATCTCCAATTTAAGTAGAATCGCAGCTGCAAATCTCTGATGTACTATAGGTAAGTTCAATGTGAATATGATAATATCAAATTGCAACTTCGTAGGTTAACGTTATCACCCTGGATAATCTTAAAAATAGGCTATTAAAAAAGTCAAGGACCAATTTTGCCTTTTATTCAGTCAGGATTGATTTGAGGGATCCAGAATTTGATGGTCTCTAGAAGTACTACTTGGTCATACTCCCAGGAGAGGGTAGGAGTTGAAAACAAAGATGAGACCCTCTCTTCCTCTCCAGATTGTCACTTTTTGGTCCATATACTATGAAGGTACTTACCAACTGAGTAGCCATGTTTCACCCTGACCACCACAGCCCCTTTCTGCAATTTATTCTGTTTTATGAGCTTACAGTGCACTAGATGCTATTAGGGGAGATTATATTTCTACCACCCAGCTCCAGCCCTAATCTTCATGCCACTCTTGGCTGATACCTGCTAGTAACAGGCTTGTAATTACCTTATTCGAAAACTTGCTGAAACTTCAAAAGGCATCCTGAAGAGGTTTCATGTTGCTGTCTAAAAGGAAATGATGCATAAGCCTCGGGAGATTCAGAAAGCTCTATTCTAGGACCTTTTTAGGTCATTTTGTTTTGGTGAGTTTGCCAAAAATCATGTGTTCTTTAAGAAACATATAGAGAATTAATGCTTCAAATAATGTTCTTAAAGGCTGATTTTATTTTGTTTATGTCAGCCAGTTCATTGAGTGGTGAATGAAAATTATGTGTTTGTACCATTCAGGATGGGAAATAAGAGATTTTTATTGGCCAAAGTTGTTAGAAGCTTAACCCGTGTTTGTCTTGTAGTACGTGGGGGAAAAAGCCACTTTGTAGGTCTGTATGGATTATTGAATCAAATTGAAAGCATTTACTTGAGCCCGTTGGCATTAAAATTGATTTAGAAACTTCTTTAAGGGTAAATGTGTTGTGTTGATGTTGGATCCACACCCATAACTGCCTTGGAAAATCCCTTCTTGCAAAATTAACTGAACCAAGTAACCTGAAATGGGAGGTCAGTAAAGAAGAGGGCTGGGTACCAAACTTGAAAGCAGATCTGCATCATTTTAGAGGAAGCCGGGAGACTTTGCTAGGGATTTGGTTTCTTCCTGTTGCACTTAAATTCTGTAATTGTTCTATTTGAAGCTTTCAATGGTTTTGCTCCATCCTCTCTCATTATACCTCCTGTAGTCAGACTTTTGAGTCAATTTTCCAAATGACAGGGACTTTTAAAAATGGAACTGAGATGCAAAGAGGAGCTCAGGCATGTTGACAATCAGCATAAACAATCTTTGATGCTAGGGATCCCCAGGGGTGAAATTCCCTTACTTGATAGTTTTCCACTGCAGTGCCTGCAAACAGCTATCACAGTAGGCAGGTCGCCAAGCCCAGGATTGCTGTAACTAGCTGGTAGGAGTGTGAAATTTAGAGAGGGTTTGATGTGCTGTGTCTCTACCTGCGCTGTTGTCTTCTCATAGCCATGAGTTGAGCACTTCGTTTTGACTGAATGAACATACAAGTCCTGAAGCTGTGCTTGAGGAGGCAAAGTGAGGGCGGACTCTGCTCAGGGGTCTGTTTAATGCCAGGTAAGGAATCGTACTGCTTGCACCAGCAGAGCATGGTAATGCTTTCTTGGTGGTACAAGATTAAGCTTGATCCTCTCGGGATAAGAACGGCCAAAAGCTTAAGTGTCCCATTTTAACTGTCTTGACTACTAATTAAAAGGAGTGCAGTGGCTTCAGGGACTATTCACATATATCAGATCAGGCCTCTGGCAGAGTCACATCTATTTCCTGGGTCTTTTAAACTCTAATGAGAGACTGGAGTCTGTCTAAGTATCTAAAGAAAAACCTTTGCGTCCCCAGAAGCGAAACTCTAGTCATACTAAGATCAAACAGGAGGTACCTAGTTAGTTTAAAAGCCTTTGGGGATAAGTAGCCTTTAAACAAGGTTCTTTTGTGTCATTTTCAGTTTTCATCATAGGTGCCTAATGCTACCCGAGTCTTGGTCTGGGTTTCTTAGACCTCATTTGAATCTGGTCTTTGGGCTAATCATTGCTAAATTTGAGAGCAGCACAGAGGTTTCTGCTTGATGTGAAAGTTACAATTCTGCTGATGCATAGAAATTTTGATGCAGTTTTTGCAGGTTCAGTTCCAGGTTGGAATTTCAGCTGAAATTAGTAAGTGCTATGAACAACGGCAGTAGATTTTGCTCATTATTACTATTATTATTTACCTTTTTTAACATTACGATCAGCTAACAACAATTAGAGCATCATCACTGTAATGAGGCATTTCAAGTTGTCAGGTTGGTAGAGGTCCATTTATTTTCCTGATTACACAGCTAAGACTCATGGAATCCAGCAACGTTCAAATATGATCTGAAGAGTAATGAATGAGGGACACAATCGGGAGCTTATTTCATTGACGGGGAGTGGATTTGCTTTGTTTCCTTGTAGCGGTTCTGAGCTTTTCAATAATTTATAGATCAAGTAACAGCAACATTAATTGATACACTAATTGTGTCCACACGCCTGCCTTTAACAAATCTCTTTTGTGAAGTGCTTGCTGACAATATTAATTGCACATCTTTTGAGCCTTGATGTAACTTATGAATTCATTCGCAAGTTGAAAGAGGGTGGGAAAATCATTAATTTGGACGTTGTATGGCTATAATTAACAAGAGTTATCCAATAACCTGTCATAAATTAGAGAGCTCATGAATTCTAGTTTACTACATTCAACCAAGGGGGGGGGGGCATGGTTGTGTTAATTGAAGAATTCTTTGGGGGTGATGGATTTTGTCTCTTGTTGCAGTTAAAACATTTACTGCTGGTTTTAACTGAGGGGTCTGCCTAAGTTAGGATTGGAGCTCTTGTTACTTCGCTGCTCTTCAGTAGAGGAATCGCTAATGTGTTGGATGTTAAGACTAACATTTCCTGAGAGTTTCTGTTATGTTATAAATTCTCAATATTTTAACAGTCGTCAAAGCATTTCAGTTGAAACTAGTAATTACGAGCTAAATGTAAGGCATGTTCCACAGAGGATTTGACTCATGTAACAGTCATTAAGTACAGGTGGGTGTTACTGTGCTCCAAGGCTGGCTGTATGCTAGGAAATGTGTTGGTTAACGGTGGTTGAGGATCACCTATGCATCCGGTTCAGCACTTGCTGGCTTCATCAAGTTGCACTATTAAACTGATTCTGATTCAAGTATGGAGAAAGTGAGGGGCTGGGGCTGGAAAGGGGGGAGAGCTTCCAAACAGGCAAATAGATTAATTTCCAGGGAAACTTCCATCTCCACTTGCACTCATTGAAAAGACTCCCGACAAAATTTGTATTAGAACCTTTGTGAACGAAACCCTTTGTTTAGAGAGTTCAGGGAAGAAGACTCTATCATGTAATGAGTGTAACTGAGCAAGGCTGAGTGACCCGATTCATCCAGATTAGTAGCTAAAATGCCTCTAGAGGCTTGGATTAGTAGAAGTTTCCTAACGTGGCTCACATGGAAATGTTCTACGGGGACAAGTATGTTGATGATAATGTTTGTATATCATTCTTCATCCAAAGATAATTGCAATGAATGAAATTTCGGCCAGTGCATTGCATTCCACGTGTTTGAACATTAATACTTTTCTGAAACATTTTGCCTTTTCCATTGACATTACTATTCTATGATTCTGTGATTCTATGATTATGGTAAGTTCTGAAGTAATGATAAAATACATCAGTGTTACTGTAAATTAGGCATTAGAGGTGTCAGCTGTATTGATAGATGTCACCATTTTGCTGAAGAGAAATCAGAGACAAGTATATCTGGGATATTAGCTTGATTCCAGCAATCTTGGAAGCACTAAACTGCTCACCAGTTTTCCCTGGAATAAACGGGTAGCAGTCAGCATTAATGTCCATATTATTGCAGTGTATACTTTTTCATATTGCTAGGGAAAATTCCTCAAAGCTTGTGTAATCTTACATAATTTATGGAAAGCAGTGAACTTTCATGACCTGTGTACATATGGGGTAAACGTAAATTGATTTCAAAGGTGGCTAAATCCTTGCATCAAAAGCCAGTGCTGATCTCTCAGTTGCCTTCTGGAGATTACACCACAAAGCAGAGCAGAGCTTGATGTGTAATCTGAAGGTTCTGTTTCTCATTTTGTCTTCTAGCCAGTATGTCTCTCCCTCTCAATAATGATATCACAGTAATTTCATTAGTCAACTTGTGTGTTGCTCCACACTCTTTCCTTCACACGTTAAAGGAAACATAGGGTCATAGATTAGTTAGGGTTGGAAAGGACCTTAAGATCATCAAGTTCCAAGCCTCTGCCATGGGCAGGGACACCTCACACTAAACCATGCCACCCAAGGCTCTGTCCAGCCTGGCCTTGAACACCACCAGGGATGGAGCATTCACAACTTCCTGGGCAACCCATTCCAGTGCCTCACCACCCTCACAGTAAAGAACTTCTTCCTTATATCCAATCTAAACTTCCCCTGTTTAAGTTTGAACCCATCACCCCTTGTCCTGTCATACAGTCCCTAACATGCGGGGTTTGGTTTGGTATATAAGCAGCCAAACCCAGAAATGTTTAGCGAAACGCCATCATAAATTAGTGATAAAACTTTAGTTGAAAAATAACTATGTCCTTGATCTTTCCCATCATTGACCTTTTGAATATCGATCACCTACTGTTAAGAAAAACTTGCCCACAAAGTTGGTAGCCTTTTGTAATATAACTGTGGCTGAATTTGTTAGCCCTTCATGCCTTATGGCATCTTCCCCTTGCCATGGCATCTTCCTCTTTAAGAGCTCAAAGAGAATATGGTGAATTTGGCCAAGTAATAGGCTCAGTCTCCCTGTGATGAATACATCAGGCCAGACAATCAATGTGCTCTTTGGGACTAAAGAAAAGATGTGGCTCTGATCCTTGTAGGTGATTTGCTTTAGCTATAGAATCAGTATTGACATCATTTGCCATCCAAAATAAAGGTAATGTAGTATGTAATGCATTTTGGTTGTCTGATGGCACAGTGGATGAATGTGTTTAACAGTTTAAATATAACATTTCTCTTGAAAATTAATTCCTCTTAGAGATAAACATGTCCTCAGAAATAATTACATGTTATTTGTATCATTTTTAGCTAAACATTGTTATATGTAATAGCTGGTGTTGGTGTAAAGACAGGAAAAATGCATTTCTCTGCTTTTACAGTTGATTGGTTTTGCAGATGTGACAATATATTTAGTTTAACTAAAGAATGTGTTTGTGTGGGCCTTTTGTATGAAAACAAAGAGCTTAATAAAAAGCAAAATAACTTTTTCAGGTTTTTAAGCAATTCATAGTGGAATCGTGGTGTGTGATATGCACTTAGCTGATTTATTTTCTTCTTTGCAATGCTTCCAGTGTGTATTTTAATGCAAGTACCAGATGACCAGATCTTGATGTGTATCTATGGATTCTGAGCAGGCATAGTGAATAGGAAAAAGAATCAAGTTCCCTTGCAATGTGAGCACCTTTTGGTTTTGCAGGGAAGGAGCAATTAGAGAACCTTTTGGTACCTTTGCTCTCCCACGAATATGCCCCAAAAGATGTGTGTGGAGTCCTGCATGAAGTAGGTTTTGGGTACAAAGGAAGTTGTGTATCTCAGGAGGGTGACAGTGGAGGAAGCCCTGACAAACCTGGTTAGTGAATGTGAAGACATTGCCAAGGGTCCGACTGGCTTCTGTAAGTGGGTTCTGGCCCCTGTGAAACTGTGGGAAGCCTGCACGTGCAGCCTCTCTGAATAGAAACTGTACATGAATCCAAGCTGTGAGGAACAAAAACCTTACTGCTGCCTATTGTTGTCTTTCCTTCTACGAGTAACAACAGTGAGGCCAAAGCTAGCATTCCAGCATTGAACTAACCTGAGATTTGGAGGTGGCCATCTTTCAGTCTGTTGCTGCCTGTATACCCATGTGTGGGGGCACTCCTGAGATCTTACAAGCCACACACTTCTACTTTGCCCTTCCCTAACAGCTCGTGCCTCTCCCCCACAACCTCCCTCCATAGGTGGGGATCGGTGGAGTTGACACACTTCTGATTTAAGCATTATGTTTACCCTCTTCTTGTTGCCCTGCTGAAACAACAGACAATAGAGGTTATCGCTTATTTGCAAGCAGGTGAGTTTCAACACTTTATTGACTATAGAACTGTTGGCTTTTCCCACTTCCTTTTATTCATGCTGTTGTGCAGCACAGGAGGGCAGTTGCCAACACAATATCCATTATTATTCTGACAAGAACAGAGTAGCTTTCACTTCCATTTCCTGAAGACAGCATTATTCATTGCTGCAAAACAGCGATAAAACCAGGAGAAATAGGGCAAATTATCATTTGGTTGCCAGGCTGTGAAACCCCCCCTTCCTTGCTCCAAGTAGATCAAGTTTGAAGTGGAGGTGCAAATAACGTATGGTCTCTATGGGCTTTTTGTCTGCTTTCTGATGCTTGCATTAGGGAATAAACCAAGCTGTTGCTTCATCAACGTGTGTGGAACCAAAGATGTTAACATGATCATGTTTCCAGGACCTTCCCTTAGAAGTAAGTGAATCTGGTGGGCTACAAGACCCAGGGGATTAATTTTCTCCCAGCCTGATAGAAGGCTGTTGTGGTTTGGTGTATCCAGATCCAGGCAGGAGCAAGGCTGAGCATGTATTCCCGATAGGTTTGTGTGCACACAGTGCGAACAATGATACGTGTCACCTCACACAGGGGAGAGCATTTACCAGCACCCAGATAATCAGAAACAGCATCTATATACACATGAACAACAGAGATGGCACAGTCTGTTCCTCCCCTCTGGCTGATCAGGTATGGAATTTGCTAGTTGGGCACATACACACACTCACAGTTTTCTTCATTGGTGATGTTAGACATCCAGTTTTCTCTTGGGTGTCCCTTCCAGCATCATTCTCCTCTGTTTTTTGGCACCTGAACCTATGGCCCCTCAGGATTTCAGCTTGTTGCTTCAGTGCCTGGCACTCAGAGCTCTCCTCCAACGTGTCAGCCAGTCCAACTTGGAAGTTCCCTAGTGCTTCTATGCAGGCTCAGAATGAAAAGCTTGCCTGCAGTGAAGTCCTGACCTAGGAACACAGAGTGAGCTCAAGGGGAAAGGACACTTCAAGTCATCCGCATACTCCTAGGTCGTGGGGCAGTGTTTTGGGAGGCTGCTACGTGGCTATGTAGCATAGGTGAGCCTCTGCACTTCCCTGCTTTGTCCTACCTGTGAAGGAGATGATTCCTACTGAGGGCTTCCTGGGACAGCATTATGTTCTCCCACCTTACCCGTAGCCCACCTCAGTGAACACAGCTGGGGAGGGTGGGAGATCCTCCTGGCAGTGGTTTCAATGGTGGTAGCATTGCAAAGCCCTGCAAAGGGGTCCAGAGGCACAGAAAGCCCCAGCCTTGACTTCATAATGTTAACATTTCACAGCAGTCTCTTCTACAAATGATGGGAGGAGCAGCTTTCTCTGGAGTCAACTTGCTTTTAATATCTGCCCCATTTTAGCTACTAGCAAATGTTGAACGACTAATCTGTGATCTATAATTACACCTCTGATTCTTTTAGATTAACTGTATAGTGAAAAGGATGATTGAGGGAGTGAAATGAAATTAAGCCTAGTAAGTCTTTTGAGGTTAGCCATTAATTTCATTTTCAAATGTAAAATTGCCATCAAAGTAATAAGAGAGTAATATTTGCACATCACAATAATGTGGATTAGCATGCTGATAACTGGGTGGAAGGCAAAAACATCAGTAATAGTTGACCAAATTAATATTTTTCTTTATACCCTGTGTTGCCTGACTGAGTTATACATTGAACTGAGATGTACAAAGTCACATAAAGGGAAGTAAATGCGTCATGGAAATTGGGTGTGCTCTGTACCTGGTAATGGATTAAGTTTAATATTGATAGCATTACCTATGGGTCTAGTGTTTGCCGTATATACTAGTGTAGGGTTCCTTACAGGCTGCAGGCCTTAACAAAATGGACAGACCCTGAAGTGTCTCTGTAAGAATAAGGTGTTATTAGCCCTTCTGATTAAAACTGGGCATGGAAAAGCACAGCCTCTACTGTCGTGACCATGTCAAAAAGATGGCAAGGCTGGGGAGACACTGGAGATCAGAATGAAAGCTACCTGCAGAATTCTTTATCTCTCTCGCCCATTTTCTTTCTTTCTTGCTGCTAGACTGTAACTAAGGCAGTATTTTATATCTGTACCTCTATATTTAATTGCACTAAAGAAATGCTGGGGCTAAAAGGTTAAGCACTAAAATTCTAAGGAAGCACAGACTCAAAGTTGCCTCTGTAAGCCTAATTTAAAATCCCTTCAGGATATACATTTTCATACAGTTTTTAATGAGCTGAGCTCATGCTGCTATTTCCCGGAGACCTTTGTCCTGTTCAGTGAATGGAAGGACAGTGGTCAGGGAATGTGCTCCGTCTGGTGCTGCTTTCTATGCTTGACAGTCAGGAAGGAGCCGCCTGCTTTGTCTGAATGGTACCCCAACCCAAACCCGAATGCATGGATACTGATGGAAGCACCAAAAGATAGAAATTCTTTACATCTTAGACCAATTCTTTTTATATATACTACTTTTCAAAAAAGCAGGTTTTGGTTTTCTCGTGGTTTTGTTTTAAGGAAGGATTTGAACGATTTGAAGAAAGCAGACTAATAAATAGCTTTTGCAAAGGGCACATCATAGAGACAGGAAAGGAACTGGAAGAAGAAAGTAATCCCAAAATCCAAGGGGGTAATGGTGCTTCGGTAAAGTGCTCACGTAGATATAAAAAGGTAGACAGAGAATTAAATAAGGACATAGAAAGTGTAGGTGTTCAGGAATTACTCCTGGATATTTTTGAGCAAAATGAGCAGGTATGTTAATAGAAGAAATTTTTCATAGAAAAATACTGTTTTCAACTAAGGGTTTATGCCCATTCCTGGCAGTGCTCAAGGCCAAGTTGGACGGAGCTTGGAGCAGCCTGCTGTAGTGGAAGGTGTCCCTGCCTGTGCCAGGAGTTGGAACTGGATGAGCTTTAAGGTCCCGTCCAACCGAAACCATTCTAGAATTCCATGATTCATTAAGGAAACTTCCTCGGATGCAAGAGAACGTTTCAGGAGAAGAAGCTTTGTGCAAGAGGAGTTGGAGAACCCTCCCATTCACAGGGACAGGAGAAGAGCTTGACCCTGTTGTTGATGGTGGGGCATGATTTTGGGGGTTATGGCTCTGGTGATTCCCATGGGCCACCTTGTCATACAAATGCATCTCAACCATTTTCTTCATCCTTTCAAGAGGAAAATGTTTCACCTGAGAACAATCAGCTATTGGAATAATCTCTCCAGGGCAGTGCTGGATTCCCTAATGCTGGACACTTAAGATTCAGCTGGACAGGGAGCTGAGCCATCTTGTCTAGGCTGTGCTTTTGCCAAGAAAGGTTGGACCAGATGATCCTTGAGGTCCCTTCCAACCTTGTATTCTATGATTCTTCCTTCTTTGTTTGCTTTTGCAGCTTTCTTTTCCTTTTGGAGAATATCAGAACAGGGAAAATCTGAATCTTTTGAATGTGGATCCTATTCTTGAGCAAGCTTTAGCTGGAAGAAGGGAACAGTAAGTTCAAAATGAATAGTCTAAAAGACTGGAAATCAGTGCAGTGTTTCAGAGGGGTACAGGCAGAGCAGTACTCAGAAGAGATTGTTTTGACAGCACTTTCTGAACTAAGAGGAACAAGTGGTGAGAAGAGACTGAGATTGTGGCTGTTGTGAAGAAGCTGGTTAAGATAAGAATGCTTAATGTGGCCACAGGGCTAAAAAAAAGAGGAATGAGTAGTCTTTAGTGATAGAAGAGGTTTGTTAGAGGGTATCTATTTAAAATGATAGAAAAAGCCCATACTTTGCAACTCATCTGTATGTGCATATGTTAATGAGGTCCAGGATACTACGCGTTTATCTCCTCTTTATGCTAAGTCCTTCCCTACAAGGCAAGTGTAATAAGCAGTACCACTAACTGCTAAGCCACTTACTTCAATGAAAGAAACCCAGTTTGGGTGTTCAAAAATATCTTGAAAGGAGTTCCACCAACCTGAAAGCCTGCTTTAATGCTAGCTTGTAGGTTCATGGGTGGGGTTTTATGATGTAGAGATATTTAAGGGAGCAATAAGGATGCTGGGACTGGATCTTGTGCAAGTAGTGAACTTGCATTGTGTTTAAAAACATTTAGGATGTTAATATTAATCTCATTACTTATTCATTTTAAATTATCTCATAGCCATTTTCAGGGACATGGTCATTTCAGCAACTAGAGTAAATATATCCCATGTATTTGAAAACCTAGTAAATTCTCTGCAGTAATTCCTTAATTCCATAATTCCTCATATTCTATTCAATGCATAAACAGCCAATATACTGAAAAGATTATGAAGATCACAGAGGCTTGTCTTATTTTGGTTTTAATCTTAAGGTGGAACCAATCAGTTGGGACTAAATGTCCATAGAGCAGGTGGATACGGAAATTTTAAGTAGGTGAAGTTACTGAAATATGAATTATTTCGTGTCTCTGTATTAAACTCCTCAGTTCTTACAAGGTAATTAAAAAAGGGATTTGGGGCGAAGAGTTGGGTCTGTTTCATAATGAAGCAGTTGATGTAAATTTGAAGGTGCAATAAGATCTTTTATAAACGTACTATGAAAACATATTTCCTGTTGCCTGATGATCATCTTTTAAGGTAGACAAATACGAAGTTGTCACTGCTAACGAGTAACTTGAAGACTTTTTGTTACTGGAGTCTAATTTTATAGTAAAACTTTCTCAGTGGAGGAAATCTGAAGCTTTGTAATGCTGAAAAGCAACTGTAGGGCTTGTTCGTCACCTTTTATTCGCAGTTCAGCTTCCAGGAAAGTCATCTTTAACATTTAATCTGGTTTTGAGCATTTCATAATGAGAAAGCTCATTTGTGTAACAACAAACAACTGGCTTCCGCAGCAAAGTGTCACGCTCCTGGCAACACGTTTGTATTAGGTTGAAGTCAATGGTGGCAGCCTTTCTTGTCTTCTGCAATGGCATCCACAGTCTCTTTCAGATTGTGAGGCCTGAGACTGCAGGGGCCTTTTGGTAACACAAGGCAGAATGCGGTAGTTGATCTTCAGCAGTTGACACTTCAGGGTCTAACAAAGTGTGGACTAACCTTGTGAATGAGTTGGTGTGTGACTGGAGTTCAAAAGGCAGGAAGAACACTAAGCTGGGAGGAGTGGCTGACACGCCAGAAGGCTGTGCTGCCATCCAGCGAGACCTGGACAGGCTGGAGAGTTGGGCAGGGAATAACTTGATGAAATATAACAAGGGAAAGTGTAGAGTCCTGCATCTGGGCAGGAACAACCCCAGGTTCCAGTATAGGTTGGGAAACGACCTGTTAGAGAGCAGTGTAGGGGAGGGGGACCTGGGGGTCCTAGTGGACACCAGGATGACCATGAGCCAACACTGTGCCCTTGTGGCTAAGAAGGCCAATGGCATCCTGGGGTATATTAGAAGGGCGGTGGTTAGTAGGTCGAGAGAGGTCCTCCTTCCCCTCTACTCTGCCCTGGTGAGACCCCATCTGGAATATCGTGTCCAGTTCTGGGCCCCTCAGTTCAAGAAGGACAGGGAGCTGCTGGAGAGAGTCCAGCGCAGGGCAACGAAGATGATTAAGGGAGTGGAGCATCTCCCTTATGAGGAAAGACTGAGGGAGCTGGGTCTCTATAGTTTGGAGAAGAGGAGACTGAGGGGGGACCTTATCAGTGTCTATAAATATATAAAGGGGGAGTGTCACGAGGATGGAGCCAGGCTCTACTCAGTGGCAAACAATGATAGGACAAGGGGTAATGGGTGCAAACTGGAACACAAGAGGTTCCACTTAAACTTGAGAAGAAACTTCTTCTCAGTGAGGGTGATGGAACACTGGAACAGGCTGCCCAGGGAGGTTGTGGAGTCTCCTTCCCTGGAGACATTCAAAACCCGCCTGGACGCATTCCTGTGTAACATTATCTAGGTGTTCCTGCTCCGGCAGGGGGATTGGACTAGATGATCTTTTGAGGTCCCTTCCACTCTCTAGCATACTGTGATACTGTGAACACGTGGAACAAGTGTGGTGGGGTTTCTTCTTCCCAAGAAACTCTCATTTTGAGTTGCTGGCAAACAATGAAAAGTAAGAAAATCAAAGCTGCAGCTTTGTGTGGAATAATCCGAGAGGACTTTTGTAGATTCATGGAATACATTGTATTAGATTGTATGCTGCATCTTCGACATTGTTTTCCACTGCTGAATTGCAGAGAAATGTGCTAGTTGAGGAGGGGGGATGCCAAAGGTGCATCTTTTAGTGTGCTTTTACAGAAATGTGGAGGTATCTTGAGAAATGTAACTTGAAACACATGTGAATTTACTGACCATCAGATGAACCCAGAGAGGTCTGTATTACCTATTCTGTCCTTCCTTCATGCTCCATTCTGTACAGCATATGTCCAGCAGATAAGACTAAACCATTACAGCATCATCTGTTGTTAATGTCCAATAACCTCTCCAGGCCAGATTTTCTCATTTCTGTTACTGCACTAATTATATCCAAACACAAGTTGATCTTTCTTCCAAAGCAGATGATGTTTGGAGGAGAATGAATTCTCTAAGGTTAGTAATGAAATATCCATTTGAAGTAACCTAGTTCAAAGGGAAAAAATTTCCGCTTTAGGTTTAGACCAAGGGTTCTAAAAGCCTGAGATGTGAAAATAAAGAGAGACTAGTTATCAGTACCTTTCAAATTACGTCTCTTTAGACTTGCTGAAATGTGTGGTTAAGCTTCTTTCTTGCTGCTTTAAAATATTCAAGGTTATTGGCCTGCGTTAAACGCAAAACCCTTTAAATACTGTTTTTGTTAACCAAGTTATTCAGAACTGAAAAGCTGAAAGATTTAGAAATGGGGGTCTTTAAGGGGGAAAAAGACCCAGATTTTAAAAAAGGAACTGGGTATTTTCTCCTAAAAAAATAATTTTATTGTTTTTACACACAAGTGAATTATTTTAATAGCCAATAGTAGGTGTTTAACACAGCCAATTCCCTATTGGCAGTGCTGCTATGTAAGCTACTCATATCCCTGTAATGTGGCTATTCAGACAGACAGACTTTTGTGTCTAGGCAGCATTAATATGCTTATGTTGGTCTGACCAAGGCAAACTATTCAGAGAACATCACCTTTCATAGTTGCTTTGACAGCGCTTAGAGTAGGACTTCGATTTGCTCTGTTGAGCACTGTGGACTTTGAGATCCGAAATTTCATAGTCAGTATGTTTCTATTCATCAGAATGTCATTTACCAAGTTATATTAACTGACTGGTTTACTTACCTCAAACCTAACAGTAGTATTCATGCAAAGCCACGATTGTTGAGGGAAACACTTCTGCTGCATGAAAATTTCAGCTTTGAATCTGGGATTCAACACCTACACCTGGGTCAGAGCAATCCCAGGCACAGCTACAGGTTGGGTAGAGAAGAGATTCAGAGCAGCCCTGCAGAGAAGGACGTGGGGGTGTTGGTTGATGAGAAACGTGACATGAGGTGGTTTCAGTGTGCACTCGCAGCCCAGAAAGCAACCGTATCCTGGGCTGCATCAAAAGGAGCGTGACCAGCAGGTCGAAGGAGGTGATCCTGCCCCTCTGCTCTGCTCTTGTGAGACCTCACCTGGAGCATTGTGTGCAGTTCTGGTGTCCTCAGCATAAAAAGGACATGGAACTGTTGGAACAAGTCCAGAGGAGGCCACGAGGATGATCAGGGGACTGGAGCACCTCCCATATGAAGACAGGCTGAGGAAGTTGGGGCTGTTCAGCCTGGAGAAGAGAAGGCTGCGTGGAGACCTCATAGCAGCCTTCCAGTATCTGAAGGGGACCTATAGGGATGCTGGGGAGGGACTCTTCATTAGGGACTGTAGTGATAGGACAAGGGGTAATGGGTTAAAACTTAAACAGGGGAAGTTTAGATTGGATCTAAGGAGGAAATTCTTTCCTGTTAGGGTGGTGAGGCACTGGAATGGGTTGCCCAGGGAAGCTGTGAATGCTCCATCCCTGGCAGTGTTTAAGGCCAGGTTTGACAGAGCCTTGGGGGCATGGTTTAGTGTGAGGTGTGCCTGCCCATGGCAGGGGGGTTGGAACTTGATGATCTTAAGGTCCTTTCCAACCCTAACTATTCTGTGGTTCTATGATTCAGCCATTGGATGAGAGTTTGGAGTCCAGCTAAGAGCAGCCTTCTCCCAGTGTAAGCACAACTGGGTCAGTTCTCACCAGTGGTAGTGATGGTATGATGTTGTTTCATGTAACAATTAAGAAAGGGAACCAGATCACAGCCTGGAGTGAAGGCTGGCAGTGAATCTCAACAGTCATTATGTTAAGCTGAAGCACTAGATTACTTATATTATCAGAGGTGCTCTTTATGCTCCGTTTTTAAAAAACCTTAGAACACATAAGCGGTGTTAAAGATGGCAAGATTATGCCAAAAGCATTGAATAACTCTGCATATATTAAATATATTCAGTTATATACTATGATATATCAAGTGTATCATTGTATCTTGCAGACTTCTATTTCATATGTCAGATGGAGGTGTGGCTAAAGCTTCATACAACTCTTTAATGTACTTCACCTTTGTACTGGAAGCATTTTTAGTCATTTAGTTGCTAAGTACGAAAGGAGATAGGAGCAGGATGCCATAGCAAAACTGCAAATGCTGTAATCGCCGTATTAACCTACTTGAAAGCCTTAGGAGCATGCTCACTTTGTGAGGGTAGTAAGAATGTTTTCATCACTCTGAGTTCACTGACAGATTTGGAAACCAAATCATGTTCCTTTGATTTGTGTCTTGATGCCTGCCTGAGAAGGTTTGTGTTTGTTGCTGCTGTGTGTAGATGCAGAGATTTTCCTAGCACCAGGAATGCTGTTTTAGGAAATGGAATGAATGACTGGATATATCCCAAAGTAATTTGCCAGTCAGCTTTGGATTCCAGCTTACAACAGCTTATAGTTATTACAAGCAGAGCCCGTTCAGCATTTAGGCACAAGAAATCAGTGTAAAAGGCAGTGCTCATGTGCACCATGTACAGTTTTCATGGCTACAATACCGAAAGATTCCATGCATTTAACACTATCCTGAGTATTTAGTTAGAGACCCATGTACACAAATGTAAGCATGGTCGGGTTTGCAGCCAGCTGTACATAACCTGATGCCTCTTTCCTGTTCCTATCTGCTGCAACTGCAGTTCTGCTTTCCAGATTTGCTATCATGATTTGGGTAGGTATGTGAGGCCTGTTAACATGGGAGCAGGTTCAGAGAAAGTCAGATGGAGCAACTGATCCATTAAAGGCTGAGTTGACCCCATAATGAAGTTTTCAAGGAAGGAATACTAAGGGGAAAGGAAAAGAGGAACAGGGTTGCTCTAAATAGTGGAAATGATTTAGAAATGCAGCTTTTTCAGAAGGTATTGAACAAAGCAGTAACCTCTACAAATGGTTTCATGTCTTATTTAGCATTTGAGGATCAACTTTTGTATTCTCTTTACTCTGTTTTCTGCATTAGCAAAGATAACTAGTGAAGTTTCATGCAGATATGATTACTGGAACTCGAGGGAATAAGGATGTGGTGAGGAAAGGATCGACTGAAAGGGCAAGGGGAGCATCACTGGCTGGAACACAGGGAATGTCTTGGTTGAAAGCACTTCTGTGACAGCAAAGCCATCAGCTACTGTCTGGAAGAATAGACAACCATCAATACTGAGGAAAGGAAGAAATGCAGACACTGAATACTATTAGATGGCCATCCAAACCCCATAATTAAGGCATTTTCTGATGTTAATCCAGTGTCACGTTTTATCGCAGGTATCTCATCATTCCTCCTGTACTCTTACTGTCCCGTGAGTTTTCTCCAGCATCGCCCCTCAAAAGTGTCAAGAGTAAAACGTATGGCTGACATCAATCTCATACTGCCTCTCAGACCTTGCATGATTGCAGTGCAAGCCTACAGCTGCTTTCTTGCTCTTCATATGGTGCTACTAGCTAGGTTGACCTGTTATCTATGGAAGGGCTGCTCCTAGGGTTTATGCTGCAGAGTGGGACACAGTGTCTCACCTGGTGAGGCTTTTGGCTGCAAGCAGCCCTGCAGAAGGCATAGCCCACTCGTAGCCCAGCTGCAGGGCTCAGCAGTTGACACAGAATAGGTGCATAGCCTGTTCTTGGCTATTGCTATTAATCTGGTTTATCAATTTTCACTAGCCATCGTGCCTGAACCAGCCCCACAGGACTCAGTGCATGGTCGTGGCACTGCATCTCTGGCCTGCCTTGTCTCCTTAAAAAGAGAAAAAGGTGAGGGCCATTTCTAGGCAAAGGATCTCAGTTTTCCTTTCAGCTGATTTTCAGTGGAAAGAAGCAACTGCCAGTTTTGCAGCTTTAATCCCCCTCATAATAATAGCAACTTGGCAGCAACAGTGAAGAAGGGAAAATTCATGCCTTTGCAGCTAAACATTTTGTTCTGAACTGTATTTTAATTACCGAATGTCACTTTGTGATAAATGAAACTTCCTTCTTCTAGCTGGTTTCAATTAAGTTTTGTTTTAAAAGGAATAATAGGTTTTAATAAGGCTCAACATACATAAAAATATTTCATGTTGACTTTAGTAGAACAAAGTGGATTTTAATACTGAATCAATATTGAACAACTTGAAGTTATCTTGGCTGTGTGCCTTGGTTTCTTGCTGTCCAGATTGCTCCGTTTACTGGCCAGGGTCACCAATGGCTCCAGTGGGTTGTCATACCAGCCTTGTGTTTATGGCTTCTCCGTGCTTACAGATTTTGTGGAATTAGGCACAGAAACCTTAATCACTTTGGGAATAAGGTTTTTGTGTTAAAGGAAGAAGCTGTTTCCAGGAAATCCTGAAATTTCAGCAAAAAGATTACTATTTTGTCTTAAAAATGAAGTTGAGCCTTTATCCTCTGATACGTGCAGGTCTGTGTTTGTCACAGCTGTGTTCCAGAGTGCTTGGTCCTGATTCAGTAATTAGGCTGGAAATACTGCATGGCCACAGAGATTCATCCATAACCAAGACCATTACTGAAAGCCACATAGGTGATACCTATCGATGCAGGGGAAAGCGAAGCAAATCCCATCTTTCTTGCTTAGGTTTCTGTGTGAGCAGCAGCACCCAGTTTGAATCACCAGGAGATCACTGTTGCAAGGCCAGCAGAAGAGTGGGTTGAACTTTCTTCTCAGTGCCTTGAATGTGTTTGCTGAAAACACCTGCAGCTTCCTCTGGGAAAGAGAGTTACTTATCAATACAGCAGCATAAGTCAGCTTGGGCAGGGAGACACCAACATATTGTTCAGGCAGTATTCTTGACAGCTTCCATTTGTTTTTCCAGTTAAGTGGAAAATCTAACCTGCAAATTGGAAACATTTAGTGCGATAGAGATGCATTTTAAATACCTACAAACCTGCCTGAAAAGAGCAGGAATCCTTAATCTTCACCTCCGTCAAATAAGTTTGGGCTGGAGAGATGAAGATCTCTGCTGATGGTTAAATTTTTTCTGTGGTAGATAAACATGGTGCTATCAAATCACAGCTTTAAATTGACTTTTGAAGGAGTGGATTCATCAGAAGACAGTTGACTAAACATATTCCATCTGGATCCTATCTGAAGCGTGGTATTGTTCATTTAGCTCCAGGCTGATTCCTCTTTGGTGGGGTTTCATGTAAGCAAGAAAACTACCACAAAATGATTACCCTTTTGTGGGAAACTACTAAGAGAAAAGGCAAATTCTCCGGGGACTCTGGGATTAAAGATTTTGCACATTGAGCATGGTGGGCTGAGCAATCAGTTGTTCCAGAATAGACCTGCTGCAATCAGCGGAGGCAATTTTCTCCGATGTTACCAAACCAAGATAATACCATAAATTCTATCTCCTTTTAGCTGAAACAAGACTTCTTCAGTACAGAAATGTGTTTCCTAGGAAAGACATTTTGCAATTGGTTGAATTTTGTGATTTTTTACGATTTTAGGATAAAATGGTGTTTGTTTTTCGAGATTGGCCATTCCTTCCTAATTAGAACTCGCTGAAATACGAGCGTTAGCATTGCAGAAAACCAGAAGTCAGAACCGTTTCATGTTAGTGCTGATATGCCTGGTTGGTTTATTCTTGTTGGTTTTATCTATGATAGCTTTCTTTCCAAACGTAAGCGACAACTAAATTGAGATTCATAAAGTATTGCTTGAGTAGAAAAGTGGATAATTACAGAAAACAAACAGTAATGTTTGGGGTTTATCTGTTTATTGAAACATAAACATCATAGGAAACTAAGGTGTGCCCACGATAAAATAGGCTGTGCACAGCAAGAAATACTGGGATTTTCAAGGGTTTATTAGTTTCCTCATGAAACATTATTTTTGTGTTTGGAGAAGTAAAATATGTCTCTTGAAACTATTACACAGCCTGGAAAAGAGATGGTTCCAGGGAGACCTTAGAGCAGGTTCCCATGCCTAAAGGGGCCGACAGGAAATCTGGAGAGGGACTTTATACAAAGGCAGGTAGAGAAAGACAAGCAGGAGTGGCTTTAACTTGGCAGAGGGGAGATTTAGATCAGACATCAGGCAGAAGCTCTTCCCTGTGAGGGTGCTGAGGCGCTGGCACAGGGTGCCCAGAGAAGCTGTGACTGCCCCATCCCTGGCAGTGTTCAAGGCCAGGTTGGACACAGGGTCTTGGAGCAAGCTGCTCTAGTGGAAGGTGTCCCTGCCCATGGCAAGGGTTGGAACTGGATGAGCTTTAAGGTCTCTTTCAACCCAAACCATTCTGTGATTCTGTGGCAAGATGTGCTTGTTGATGTTGCTGCCATGTAGGGATTTACAATTCAAATTTACAATTCAAAAGCACTTAAACATTACCAAGAAATTCAGAGGCAACCAATTTTCATGACAATCAGGGATGAATTAACTTAAAAACAGTTATGAGCAGGCTCTGTTCGTTAGCAGGAGTAGCCTTGTGTAGATGCTGAAGGCAGAGGGCATGGCAGTGGATTCAGGGAATCAATGGCCGAGGTGTCCATCCATGGCACAACGTTTAGATAAAAGGTAATTTGACAAAACAGCTCTATTTTCAAGAAGAAGGCTTTGTGGGTTTTTCCCCCACTTAGGTAGACAGCAAACCTACAAAATATTTCAGTCTATCCAAAGCCTTAGATAGACTAAAAGCCTTAAATTCCACTTACTCCTGCCTGCTGGGCAGCGCATCAGCCCCATCCTATCTCTTAATGGAGTGCTCTGTTAAGGAAAGGTGATTTTCTCTCTGAGATACCTAAAGATGGTTCTCTGAGAAGGAGAGATTTTAAGTATCTTGTTGTTGTGAAGGGATTTTGGTCCCCAGCTGTAAGAATAAACACGTGGGACTCCAGGTCTGCTGCTTAGAGTCGTGCAAAATACTCGGAGGGAAAGAAATGAATATCTGTGATTTTCCTAGTTAATATTTCAGTGGACAAAATACACCTTCCAATGCAAGCTCTGTCTGGTTTTTGGAATGGTCAGTACAGTAGGGTTTGTGTTCGTGGCGATTCAATGCTATGAAAAATCTTCTGGCAGTAAGACGTAGCAAACCCCACACTGGAAGTGCATAGGAAAAGGAGCAGGGCCCTGTTTAACACGGAGCAGCACGGACACTTTTTCTTTGCAAGTGAAAGAGGCAGAGGTTATGGAATGGGATGAAATTGGAATTTCTCTAATTTTTTAATATTCATAAAAATAGAAGGAAATCATTAGGGAAAAGAATGGGAAAGCTGCTTCAGGAATCAGATTGTTACTAGATTCTGTGCTTTGTAAATACTTCTTGCTCTGTGTTGGTGCAAGTTCTGCACTGGCGTGGAACATGACCGTATTCACCAAAAGAAACCCTTATTTCTCCTTTTTCAGACCCATTTTTCCCCCTCAGTCTCTGATAAAGATGTATATCTTATGGCTGTAAATATTTTCATCCCCTGCAGGTAAAATATGCAGTGTGACATAATTAAAACATAAAAATATTCACTATATTTCTGAACCCTTTTTTTCCCCCTTCATTTGCCAGCACATTGTCAGGACGATCCTAATGAATCCAGTCTGCAGCACAGCAACAGAGGCCGATCTCTTCCCAGTTTCCCTTGATGAGTTAACAAAGAGAGAAAAGTAGGAAAAGTGTATTGATGGCATTAGGGAAAATGACAGGCAGCTTCAGGGGTGCCCAGCTCCGGAGGTGTCAGTGTGCCTTAAAAGACGCTTTGGACTTTGCTTGTAGGAGATGGAGAATTCAGCCCGAGGCAGATAAAAAGGAAATTTGGGATTGAACTACTTCTGTAAAAATAACTTTGGCAGAAAATCCTCATTCTTTTTTTTTTTTTTCCAAAAGACCCCCAGAAATCACTCCAGCCTTGTTCTCCCAGCCTCCTTTTTTTGCTTTATTTCCACTTTCGTTCAGCCCTGTGGCAGATTTAGGCTATCTCATGCTTGAATTTTAAGGGAGTTCTGACAGTTTTCATATTTATGGCTTGTCTTCCCTTGAGGAAAGCTGTCATGCTGAATTGGAATTAGACATACTGGCTGGGCTGTAATTTCAGGTATTTCCTTAAACTATTTACAAATATTATTGGAGCATATCAAGCACTTGTAGTAGTGCATTTTTCCTCAACTGAGTGATTGCTTTGGAAACTCCTTCTTAAATATACCACTTTATATTTAACGTCCCCTGTATGCCGAGGTACCGTTGTAGTCCAGATATACCCAAATAGGCATTTTTTCTCTGGCATTGGAGGCCTAATCCCAGGGAGGAGTGCAGGGTCGCACTCCTGCGCTGAGATGTCCTACAGCCCACCGGAGCAAAGGAGCTGGGGGCTGCAGTGGAGGAAAGCAGCTCCTGTCCCTCACAGCCCTGGCTTAAATCTGGGACGGATTGGCTGGAGTACCTTAAGGGTAACTTAAAAGATACCTGGAGAGGGGCTTTGGACAAGGGCCTGTAGGGACAGGACAAGGGGAATGGCTTTGACCTGCCAGAGGGGAGATTGAGATGAGCTCTTAGGCAGAAGCTCTTCCCTGTGAGGGTGCTGAGGCGCTGGCACAGGGTGCCCAGAGAAGCTGTGGCTGCCCCATCCCTGGCAGTGTTCAAGGCCAGGTTGGACACAGGGGCTTGGAGCAAGCTGCTCTAGTGGAAGGTGTCCCTGGTTGTGGCAGGGGGTTGGAACTGGATGAGCTTTGAGGTCTCTTCCAACCCAAATCAGTCTGGGATTCTATGGTTGATAAGCTCTTGCACACAGTTAGGTCATGCTTTATAATTTGGCTGTTCATAGGCAGAAGTTTGTGTTCACAAAATGGGAGTGTAAGGCTAGTTGTATATTTCTTGTTGATGGAATGAGAAGCCTATTGAAGGGGAATGGCAGTACAAGCTTTCAACCTTTGCCAGGACATCCACTTTGCATCATGGCTACTTGTTGGTTGGGGCAGCATCTTTATTAGAAGTCCAAAGAATAAGTCAATACCTGTGACTGACTGTTCAGTGTTTGTAATACCTTGGTTTTCTTGAACTCCTCTTCTAGTCAGAATCTAAATCCAAATTTTTCCTTTCAAGTTTGATGCAGTGGAATATTCCTGAAAAAGCTCCATTCTTTTCCTGCTCTCCATCAAAACTGGCAGTGCGCTTGGGGAGCATGGGAGTTGCAGCATTTACAAATAGATGGGCAGAAGATTGCTCTAGTACAGGTGTTAGTCTTCATGAGTTTATCTTCGTAATTAATTAACCATAACTCTAAATGAGAACTGTTTAGGGTTTGTTTTGCCTTTTTTTTTCCTTAGGTAGCCGGAACTAAAGTGTTTCAGTAAATTGTCTTTCAGTGTCTTCTCAATTTAATTTGTTTCATTTTAATTACTCCTCTCTCACATCATTACAGTCTTGTTTCCGTTTCTAAATATAATGTTCCTGCAGTGCTTTTCCAGAGGTTGCAGTACCAGTGATGCAGAACAGAAAATGATAATGCATACACAGGCTCACAAGGATGACAGACAGTGCTTAGTGTGGTTCATGGAAAAGAGCCAAAGCCAAACTTTTATGAATTAACTAAAAGCAGCATTTTGTAATCGTGAAACAAAACATCATATGGTTATTGACTTCAGAACTGAAACGCTGGTCAGTCATCAATCATGTCTGGGGAGGGACTCTTCATTAGGGACTGTAGTGATAGGACAAGGGGCAATGGGTTAAAACTTAAACAGGGGAAGTTTAGATTGGATATAAGGAGGAAATCCTTTCCTGTGAGGGTGGTGAGGCACTGGAATGGGTTGCCCACGGAAGCTGCTAATGCTCCTTCCCTGGCAGTGTTCAAGACCAGGTTGGACGAGGCCTTGGGTGAGATGGTTTAGTGTGAGGTGTCCCTGTCCATGGCAGGGGGGTTGGAACTGGATGGTCTTCAGGTCCTTTCCAACCCTAACTATTCTATGATTCTGTGTCAGTGAACTGCAACATCTGTTCTGATTTGCCCTGTCTTTATTTATTTTGGACCTTCTATTGCTGGGATTTTCTCACTGAAACTGGTTTACAGCAGTGTCCTGGGAGGCGTTGCTATTCAAGTGTGAGGATTGGTTCTCTGACTACATCCTAGAGGCCTACTGCAAGCCTGGCTTGCTCTCAATCTCCTCTGTTATTTCTTCCTTTATTATACCCATATATCCTGACACCAAGAGCTCCCTCACATTCCTACTCATGCTTTCATCCTTGCTACCAGTAGTCTGAGATTTGCTTGAAAAGACTCTCTCTAATGCTCATTCTTCCACAGTACACTTTCCATGAAGGCTTCCAGAATTAACCTGTTATTTAAAACAAGCATCTTTTGCGGCTGTGGAATTGAAAATAACCTGATAAAAAGATCCTGACAATGGTTTATTTTTACAGAACTCACGCTGAGGATAACTTTTGGGCATGGCTTAACAACAGTTGTGATTTATAGCAACTGGAAGAGTGGCTTTATATAGTCTTCCCTTACATACTGCACATTGTCTAGGAAACCGAAGGAAGGTTTGGAGGCATATAATAACTACTTTGTCAGCTGTTACGTAGTTGTGTGGTTATGGAGTTCCAGTGCACCTGCGATTGCAGTATTTGGGCTCGATATAGGAAGGAGAACTTGAAACTTGAAATGTCTGATTAGGATTGAAGACTTTTCACTAAGTGACTGTATTACTTTTGCCAAGTTACATTACTTATGCCATTGTATCTATTGGTGATGAACTAGAAAACTGCTTTTCTTGCTTTCCTTTGCAGTTAAAGAAGCAAAATATAGAGCAATGAGATCACAGTTGTAGAATAAAGATTTGGAGCAAGTATCTAAAACCCAGGTGACTGCATGTATGTGGGCTCTCGCTGGCCTTTTTAAATCAGTTCCAAGGAGTCTGATCTCTTTTAAAGCCACGATTTAAAATCCATGAGTTGTGATGCTGGTGTTTTTCCATTTGGTGTGGGTAAGATAGTATTTCCAGACTTGTTTTCTGGTTTAGTTCTCCCTCTTGCAGTAGAGAATGTTGGGGGGTGCACAAAAATGGGACATTTTTACAGAAGGCTCTGATCTAAGCAAAGAGATTCAGGAAGTGTCAAGCTAACCTTTAGTGTACAAAGAGGACAACGTTGTGACCACTTAACACAAAGAAACACAGGATGTCACTGTGAAAAACAACACACTGATAATGTGCTGGTAAGCCAAGAACATTCCAGGTGATAGTAATGAAGGCTGTTTCAACAGCTTTCCATCCTTGCATGCTTCACTTACAGGATATAGGCAAGTGTTTTTATAGAATCATAGAATAGTTAGGGTTGGAAAGGACCTTAAGATCATCCAGTTCCAACTCCCCTGCCATGGGCAGGGACACCTCACACTAAACCACATCACCCAAGGCTCTGTCCAACCTGGCCTTGAACACCACCAGGGATGGAGCATTCACAACCTCCCTGGGCAACCCATTCCAGTGCCTCACCACCCTCACAGGAAAGAATTTCCTCCTTATATCCAACCTAAACTTCCCCTGTTTAAGTTTTAACCCATTGCCCCTTGTCCTATCACTACAGTCCCTAATGAAGAGTCCCTCCCCAGCATCCTTGTAGGCCCCCTTCAGATACTGGAAGGCTGCTCTGAGGTCTCCATGCAGCATTCTCTTCTCCAGGCTGAACAGCCCCAAGTTCCTCAGCCTGTCTCCATATGGGAGGTGCTCCAGTCCCCTGATCATCCTCGTGGCCCTGCTCTGGACTTGTTCCAACAGTTTTGCATTAATTTAATTTCCTGAACACTTAAAATACTGCTTTTTCCCTTCTCTTTCTGTAGAATGGAAAGGCCGCTGGATGTTGAGTCTTAACCTGATGCATTTAAGCAGTATTTTTGAGAACCCACTGTCCAAGTAGCTAGTAATGCTAATGCACATATTGAGCTTACCATTGCTGGAGACGTTTAGGGCATGTTTGAACACAAGAATAGTAGAGATGCTGTGCACCTGTATAAATATATAAATTATCCATCTGTGTTCCCTGGTGGTGTTCAAGGCCAGGTTGGATGAAGCCTTGGGTGGCATGGTTTAGTGTGAGATGTCCCTGCCCATGGCAGGGGGTTGGAACTGGATGACCTTAAGGTCCTTTCCAACCCTAACTATTCTGTGAATCTGTGGTTCTGTAGAAATGCAAATCCTCTGGTAGTTGCTTTGGAAATCACTCGGTCATTGACCTGTTGTGGATTAAGGGCAGAAATGTCAAACTCTGGTGATTTGCCTTATCTAAGTTTTCAACTAGATTTAGAGAAGATAGAACTGGGGACAGGAGCATAGGGATGGCTAGAGTAATGGGAACATGTAGGATCAGCTTGGCAGTGCTGGGGTAATGGTTGGACTTGATGATCTTAAAGGACTTTCCCAACCTAGTTGATTCGTTCATTCTCTGAAATACTGTCTGTGTAGATGGAGCTCTTTGTTATCCTACATCCCCATTTGTACAAACTTTAGAACTAAATAAAGACAAGATGCACAGAACACTGCCTAGAAACCACGGGTGTGCTCTGCCTGTTGTGAACAGTGCTTTTTAAGCTTTTCTTTTAGAGCTGCTTTTTAAAAATGAAAATGAACCTGCATACATCTGTGATGGGCATGAATGCAAAAATAATAAAGCAATCAGCCACCACTGAAACGCTGCCACCTCTCAAGAAATGACAGCAATTTACCGTGTGCCACAGCGCATTACAGTATCATCCTTCATTTTAATATTTGATTTCAAAGATTCATGTTTCTGATATTTATGACAGATGTAAATCTTAGGAATCCAGAGCTGTAAAATTATGCACTCAGTGCTCAGAGTTGAGCTTTTGCGCTTCTTTGCTACTAAATAACATCAGAGTTAAAGGGGAAAAAAAGGCTCTTCTGTCTGAACCTGAGTTTTCCCACATGTGAATGTCTTTAGGTGGTTTCTCCGATGATATGTTACCAAGTTCTGTGTTTTATCCTATGTATCAGTGGAGGATGGATACACTACATTGATTTTACCAAAGGAAATGCTGGTTTTCTGTATTAAACGATACCAACAGAACTACAAACAAAACTGCCTGCTTGTAAAGCATTTTATCCTCTGCAGAGGCATTACTTTCAGGTGGTTGCGTGTTGCTGGCTTGAAGCATTTCAGGACTACAAAAGTTGCACCTGTGTCTGTGGAAGGACTCACTGCTAATGAGTCTGAAAGAAACAAGGTTTTCGTTGACTTTCCAATCTCCAACATGAGTTAAAAGCTGGATTTTACCTCACTGTCACCGCGCTTTGCTTTTGTGAAAACTTCAAAGCTGGATGTAAGCCCCTCGGGTGACAGTTTTGGAACGATGCTGCTGCTCTGAGCAGTGCCGTGTTGGTTCTATCACTGCACAGGCCCAGAATGAAATGCATTGGGCTGTCAGTTCCATGTCTCATTAGTCCTACTTCTTTACCAACGCTGTATTAATTGTAATTGATATAATTGGATTGCCAAACCATTTTTAGGTGAACCATCACACAGTGATGATGGAAATGCTCCCCCTAATTAATCGTGTTCTAGCAGTGCTACCTGCAAACTTGTGAACGCTTTACTTGGAGCTGATTAAAACACAGCAAGCATTTGCTTCTCAAAACTGATATTAAACTATTCAAACTTAAAAGTATCTGCCCTTTCGTTCACTGGGGGCCTTTCCCCTGGATTTCAGTGTGCTTTGGTTGGCAAGAGCTGAATGCTTAATCTCTGTATTCAAATTGTTCCTCCACGCTATGTTTTGCCTTGGCTCTTGTTTTTTCTTTAATGAAAATAGGCTTTTTCTGTAGCAAGTGAGCAATTTATATGGTAGATTAGACATGAAAACATTTCACTTGGGCCGAGTTGGTTACTGCTGAAACTCAAAAGTGCAGGAATGGATTAAGATCAGACAAAGCTGAGTGAAGTTGGCTGTCAGCTACAAGCAGGCTTTTGATGGGGAATGTAAATTACACCCTGCTGCAGCTCTCTCAGTTAGTTGAGCTGTGGAGTGAAATTGAATCTGACTACCTGGGTGGCTGTTCATCTTCCTTGCTGACTGAGAAAAAGGTGGTGGTGGTGCTGAACAGCAAGTACCGGTGTAGAGGAAAAAGTCTCAGATGGGAAGAGATGGGGGATACCCCTTACAGCATTTAGGAGATACGGGAAGTGAAGGAAGAATCAGCCATCCCTCACCTGTGCTGCCCTGCAAGGGGAATGTTGGAAGTTTAAATAAGACTAAGAAGAAAAATAATAGAACGGCAAATAGAATTAAAATAGCTTTGATTAACGATAACAAAACAACGCTCCAGAACCAAAAGCGAGTTGTAACGTTCTGATAATGCGATTGCAATTAACGAATAAAAGTATACACTTGAAGTACTTGGAACAGAAAGTGTATATGAAGTCAGGAGCATAATGAAGGTCTTAGGTTAGAAGACAAACCACAGTGACATTATTGAAAGCTACTCTAGGGAACTTCCCTATACATAGGGCAAAACAAGATCCTGCCCAGTCACGTTCAGAGGAGACTTTCTGAGAATGGATTTTGCAAAGCTATTGACTGAACTAAAAGACGCCAGACTTATGTGTTAGCCAGTAAGGCATGGAGTCAGAGATGGGGCAGCTATAAATGTTTACCTACCATGCCTCATTTAAACGTTAAATATTACTCTTGGAATCAGTAGGCGTGTGGGAAAAGGTCACCTCTGCCTTTTCATGTTGTGGGTAGGCTGTGCAGGAACAGGGATAAATGCAGGCAACAGGGATTGTGGTCAAAGGGTAAAAGTTCCTGCTGAGAACAGCCTGTAGTTAAGCAGGATCCTTTGGCCATGGGTGAGAAGCTCAGCTGGTGGGTAGGTCCTTCTCCTTGCTACTCCTTTTTGCAAGGATAGGAGGCGGCCAGCAGCAGTACAGGGCTTATGTTTTTCCAAGTGCTACTTCCATGTTAACCAGTTGTTTTAAATCAGAAGGTGCCGGTACCTGGATGGGAGCTTCTGCAGTTGTACAGAAGTCATTAGACTTCCACCTATTTGAAAAACAAGTATATACCTTACAGCATCGCACATGTCATTTCCCGACTGTCTCATTACCCTTCTCTTCTCCTCCACCATCATTTTCATTAGCCAGCATTGTTGGAGTGAAGCGTTCAAATGCCGAGGTCTGATTTCAGCACACCGAGCTGCTGCTCGCTTTGCACCTAATGGCAGGAGGCTGCGGGAGAGCATCCAGAGGAGCCTCGGAATTCTCATGGAGTCTAACAACAAGAGCAGAGACACGTTCATGACTTTCAGTAGTTCTCCTCATTACCCAATAGCTGCACACAAAATCATTCTTAATAAGCTGGCCTGAAAATCCTATTTGTCAACAGAGATGTGCCAAACAGGTAAAGTAGCACTTGACACTGCCTGTGTGTGCAGATTTCCTCATGCACTTGTGTGGCTGCTGGACAAGCATATGCCTTAGTGGGCACAAGAAAGCATTTCAGTGTAAGAAATAGCACAAGTCAGTTGTCCATCGGTAGCGTTTCTTCTCCGATTTTGCTGTATTATTCAAAAGATGAGCTTGTAGAGGATAATAAATGGCATGTCTGGCCTTGCTGTGAGCAGATGCCCTTCTCTAAATGCGTGCATATTTCCACTGCTCTTTAAAGTCTGAGGGGTTTTGAAATGACAGCACTAACACAGTGTTAAAGTCTGGTTTGTTGTTCTGCTGTGGTGGTGCAGTTGTTTAAGATCCACGGTTTGTGCTTTTAATTATAGGTAAGCTGAGGAGGCAGTGATTATGTAAAGGTTTAGGCTGTGGCTTCAGACTTGGTTTCAAGGTAAAAGGGCTTAATTCCCTTTTATATAGGGAATTATATTTATATATAATATTTATTATAGCAAAAGCTTCCCTTTGAGTAATTCTTATGGTAGCCTGGAGAGGTGGTCTCTGGGCCATAGCTAGAAAAAGCTAGGCTAATGCTGTCTGGTAGACTGATCTAGAACAACACACATAGTGCTGAGCTGGGGGCTGTTACAGCTCCCTGAACCTCTGTAAGCTTGAAGAGCATAGCTTTAGTGATTTACACTTGACTGTACAGAGGCATCAGGATCTACGGCTCTTTCTAAATGAAGCTCATTTGTCTTCCTACATCAGGAACTTCATGAGATCAGTGGATTGGGAGGAACTTTGAGTCCAGCCTGTCACACAGATAACTGTGAAATACATGTAGGAGTTTGTTGTAGTCTTTATCTTCAGTAGCGTGTTGCTGTTTCCAGATACCTTCTGCATATGCCTAGCCTAAGCTGTGAGCGACCAACATGGCTGAGCATCAGGCAGGTGTCATTCCAGCTGCAATGTAGTTGCTGTGCAATGCATCATTTTGTTTGGGTTCTTGAGCTTCTTTCTTTGCTCTCTTTATCCCCACTGTAAGTCACTGCTGTAGATGTAGTCAGCCTATGGCTGATTTCTCAGATTTGTATCAACCATCTAATCTTTCAGAGCTCTTTTCCCTTATTTCCCCTATAAATCTAATAAGGTGGGGATGTAATCACAGAATGAATCCTAGAATGGTTTGTGTTGGAAGGGACCTTAAAGCTCCTCCAGTTCCAACCCCCTGCCATCAGCAGGGACACCTTCCACTAGACCAGGTTGCTCAAAGCCCTCTCCAACCTGGCCTTGAATATGACTTGCGATGGCTTAAATGCTCCAATCTCAAAGTGCCTGTTTGTCCTATGATAAAAATTTTGGAAGGCTGATGTGAAAACTCATATCTGAGCTCTAAGAAAAGAAGTTCCCATTACAGATGATTTATTCAAGCAGATTTGCACTGGAAGCAGGTAACTTTTGGGTACTCATGGGTGAGAAGGTGACTGGTCCTTAGGAGTGGGAACCTGGAAAGCCACAACCGTTTGCAGCAGCTGAAACTCCTGCACTAATGTGAGCTGCAGCGGGTGCTCTCCTCCTTCCCTGCCCTCAGGCAGGACCTGCTGTGCAGAGAAAGCGGCTGGCTGCCAGCACATAGGCAACAGGGGAGGCAATTTGAAGAAGGCTTAAATTAAACTCAATCAGGCACGGCAGCCCTGAGCTGAAGGGCTGGATTCTGTGCTCGGATACATGCCCTGGACTTCTGTTTCCACCTATAGGGTTTGAGAAAACAATGTTGGCATCAGATATGGGACTAGAAAACCTTCTTTTCATCCCTCCTGAGGTTAATTTTTGACAGTCCTCTTCTTTATATTCACTGCTTCTTTTCTCTTTGAAGCTTTGTTTTCACTGAATTGAAAACCTCAAGACTTAAACCATGTGTACACATAATTATGTCTCTTCGTATTTACTTAATCCTACTATTTGTTATCCATACAATGTTAGTAATGACACATTTTCCTGGGCAGAATTGTAACTGATACATTTTCACGAAGGAAGGGGAAAAAAGGGGAATATTTTGAATAGAATAAGTTGACTTATTTCAATAACACTAGGCAGGGGCTGTGTTTAATGTATTAAACCCCATTCTATGAATATGTTCTGTCTTGAGATGGTAGAAGACTGGAAGGGAATTAAGGAGACCAAGCAAAGTCCCTTGACATTTTTATATGCTGAAGTAATGGGCGGGCAATCTCACTTCAGACAATGCCGTCTTTCTGCGTAGAACAATTAGTGTTAATGTGGTAATGCTAATTCTTTCTGTAAATTATTCTTAATTAACTATTTATGTAATAAGACACTTAAGGATCTGTATTTAACAGTTTTGAAGGGTTTCTTTTCCCCTGCTAATTGCCTTCCCTCTCTCTTTCTTTCCTGTTCTAGTGACTGTCTTCTGTTCACTATTAACTGTGTGCAATCCAGGCTTCAAATTTGGTGTAGATGATGCTTAATTAACACAAAATGGTGCATAAATGATCTAGTAACAGGTGGGTTCCTTCCTCTAGCTATGCTCTAACTGCCGATTGCTGGCTTTTCAGTGGAATAATCAAGCTGTAATACGGATCCCATCTTGCAGGGCCACCAATCCTACCCGGTATCATCACCCCGCAGTTTTCAGCAGGTGACAATATGCCCCTCCGCCTTTCAGATGTTACAGTTTATTCCGTGCCAGATGTAGAATTGCCTCTTTGGGGAGGCTTCTGCATCCAGCTGGCACTGCGGAGTCAAAGGTGGGAAGGGGAAAGTGTTGAAAACAAAAGCTTCTAGGCAGTCGGTTTACTCTGGTCTTCATAAGCAAGGGACGAGAGTAACAACTGTATGATCTCCTGCCTCATTTGATGTTGCTTAATATATTTCAAAGAGGTATTGGAACAAGGGAGAGGGAAGAGCCTGCTATGTCAGGTGCTCTTTAATTACCTCCTGTTGTTCTGGGTTGGACTTTTTTCATCTTGAAAATGTCGCCTGCTGCCCTGCTTCTTCCTCATTGTTGGTTTTCCTTGCGTAGAAAGGAAGCATGTACCAATATTTTATGTACATAATTGGTCTGGGTTTCTGTATACTGCCTAATATAAAGTGCCCATTCTCCTTTTTCTACCGTGCTTTATGTTTATTGCACTCCCTACATTGTTTTATGTGAGCAGTGTGCTTATTGAATGCGTGGTGTAGTCAGAGAGATGTTATATTCCACTCTTAGCATCATTAGTGCCGTTTTCCTCATCGATTTTCATCAAGCTATAGTTTAATTCACTTCATTATTTTGCAAAGCGGTTCAGATCTGTTGGATTTCCCTTCTGTCACTTTTAAAACCACCAGTGTCTCAAAACAGTGAGAGTCAAAGTATTTTTAGCTTTGTTTTTTCATTCTTTCTCTTTGACGTCTTCTGAGCATCCTAAGATTTCTGTAATAGAGCCAATCAGATAAAGCCAAATGCTGATGGCTTTACAAGTTAATTAGCACCTCAGCTCATCAGCTCACTCAAATTAATACCGGAGTAAGCGTATCAGAATCTCATCTTCCATTTGCATTTAGTGAAGGTGATTTTGCAATATGTTAATTTGTATTGTGTGCAGAGAGTATTTCATTTTCAGTGCTCTTATTTTTTGACCTATTTAAACTCAGGATGTAAAACCTTACAGGAATTGGCTTTTTTCAGCTTCTGGAAAGAATACGGAGAATTCAGTGAGTTGCTAGGACTTATTCTGATTAAACAACATTGACTACTAAATTTCTCTACTCATTCACTTGGAAAGTAGGTATTTCTGTGTCAATTTTGGTTTTGCTCTTGTAAATGAAAGTAACTGCATGACTAAAGTAGGAAAAGTAACTTCAGCCCAATCAAGCTGTAATTGTCTGA
Source organism: Pezoporus wallicus (assembly GCF_028554395.1). Classification (NCBI taxonomy): domain Eukaryota; kingdom Metazoa; phylum Chordata; class Aves; order Psittaciformes; family Psittacidae; genus Pezoporus; species Pezoporus wallicus. The sequence continues at coordinate 849,583 of NW_026638088.1, read as the reverse complement.
GTTAGTAAGACCTACAATAATGAAGGTACTTTGCAGAAGTAAGAAGCTATTCGTAGTCAATCCATTGCATCCTTAGATTTTTTGCTACATAGGCTTTTCTTTCAGAGACTGAAAGAAAGAGTGGCAAGAAATATTTACATTGATGGTGAGGTCTGGTACATATTAGAACAAATAACTGGGATTTGAGCGACTCAGTATTTTGGGAAGAGTACGGATAATTGCTATTTATTGTTGTCTCCTCAGCTGCAGCGTATCAAGGAAAAGTAGCTGATATAAATTACTCTTCCTTTAGAGATGATTACTGTGGGACACTACAAGAGTAGCCTGCACTGCTGCAGGAAACTCTATCCTCATGCTGTCGGTGAGCAGGAAGCCAGAAGTTCTGAGGTGGTCCTTCCCCTGCAAACTCGGAGAAGAAAAGTCCTATGAGTTGGCAAGTCTAATATCACGCCACTGGAGTGGTGCTTGGAGCTGAATGCAGTGGGAATGCATCAGTACCACTCTGCTAGCTGAATAACCCTTGTCTAAGCAAGCAGTTGTCCCCAGTACTGATACATGGATTTGGAGCATATTAAAAGTGGAAATCAGGAGCGTGTCTCTCAAGAATACAGCTCGTGTCTACATTTTAGTTTTTAAGATTATTCCTCAGGGGTTTTAGCCTATATTCTGCCTATATACTTTACTGTCCCATCATCCTTTGGTTTTCTTGGGGTAGAGCAGAAGACATCTGAGTTTAGTCTGTTTGCAATAAGCTTGCTGGGTAAATGGATTATATGCCTGCTGGAATATAGACTTTTATCAAAATTTATTGAACAGAGTGCAGGTAAATGTTTCTTTCTTTTAATCAAGGTTAATCAGATTACAATCAGAAAGATGCCCCTGCTCCCTTAGGCACATCCCAACCTTGTTATCATCTCAAATTCATCCAGCCTTTCAAGAGGGTTTTATTAGCTCTTCCTAATCCCCAAATAATTACTCTAGACAAAGAGCTATTTGTAGAGGACATCCTGCCTAAGGAAAAGGGATTCACAAGAAATCACAGGCCCGAATAGATTCTCTGGTGCTCTGTGACACGAGTTTCCCTGGTTGTCCTTGTTCTTAAATCACAACTGGGTCATGCTGCTGAGCTGCTGCTGGGGGGCTGGTACCTCAGTTGACAGAGATGCTGCCTCCTTGACGTGATGGGGTTGAAATTTTGCTCTCAGTGCTTACACCTTGTGTTTGAAAAGGACCAAGAACTTTGTGAGGAGACTTCTTGCACGAGTTTACATTTACCCTTAAGTAAAGTGCTATTCATGGCTGCACAGCCTCCATGCATATAACAAGATGTGTGAACAGTTCTCATATCGTGAGCGTAGCGACTGAATATCTGTACTGTGTTACTGGAGTCCAGACCAGCTTCTGGGTCCCTTCTGTATCACACGGGGAGAGCCAAGTCTCTCAGGCTGAGATTCAAGAGCCTGTAGATAGACCAAGACGGGAGTCCGACATCCTGCCCTGCTCTACGTCTTGGATAACTGGCACCAGGCTGTGCAGCTACATTCATCTCTGGGACAAGAGACCTGACTCCTCCTGAGGTCTGCACCCTTTCATTGAGCATAGATCAAAGGGTTCCTTGTTTCCTTGACATATTATTGCTGCAGGAAAAGTGGGGTGATTTTGATGATTGGTGCTGCTGCCCTTTGATAAAATAGCTTCACGATTACAGAAGTAGGAAGTACAAAGCCAGCAGGATCATGAATTCTTTGCAGTTTCCACTTCTTTTCGTTACTGCTACCTCTAAAAAAGAGTCACTTGTTTCTGAGCTTACTGTATCTCAGAAATCAGCAAATTGTGTGGGGAGTTGTGTCCCACACATGGTGCACTAAAAAAACCCAAGTCAAACCAACCTAGACTATTTTATGTACTTTGGAGTCCTCTATTTACTTACGAACACAATGCGCACCAGCGCCCAGGCTGTCTACTCGCACCTATTCCTGTTTTCAGGGAAAATGTCTTTACTACTGCAAACAGAGAAATTAATCATCACTGGCTTGATCTACAAAACACACTCCCAGTGATGGGGAAGGTCTGATCTTCTTTTTTCCTCCCTTCAAATAAGGAAACTTAAATTACTTAAGGGACTACTTAGCCTCCATTGGTGCAATTAGATTAATGTAGGAGGAATTTTGATTTATTTCCAGAGATGAATATATGTTTCTAGGTCAGTAACTCTATTTAGAACAAAAGATCTTGAGATTTTTCCAAAATAAATCCAAATGTAGTGTTACATGTGCTGTTCTCCATTTGAATTCCAGTTTAATCTTCATCTGAGCTTCTTCTTGCCGCTTTCTTCAGACGTGTCACGAGTTCATAAGTGTTAAAGCTCGGAAGTAATAAATGAATTGGGAAAGAGGGGAAGTGGTAATAAAATGGTGATTTTCATTTATATTGCCAGAAGACTGGTGTCACCCTGAATTGGTAGCATAAGCCAGGAAGGGGGCAGATGGAGAGGCAGGGACATTTAGTAGCAGTAAAATACTATCCAGAACAGTAGCAATGAAAGTTAACAGTGAAGCATTGAAAGACATGATGAAGCTTGTCCCTTCTAGTACAGGAGTCACTGGGGTTTGGGTAGGAGGGTATGCCAGGGTGGTACCACTCTGCTTTTTCATCCTACCAGACTTAAGGAACTTTACTGACATGTTCATCACAGGATGCTGATTGCCTCAGCATGCATCTCCAGTCAGTGGATCTCCGGAGGGTAGTTCATACTGTGGTTGATACTTAGCCATGGGTGCTGTGGTATGGAGATTCTGCTGGAGATAAGTCCATTTCCGGGATGCATGGTCCTTCAGTTGACTGTGATTATTGATAAGGTGGTGTGAAATGTGTTCTCAGCAATAGGGTTTACTTTATGCCATTAGAAGGATGGATGTGATGAAGCTAGGGCTTGCTGCTTGTCAGATCATGACTCCCTTTCTGTGAACCAAAAATAGACTTCTGGATTTGGCCCCTTGCATGTAACTAGAGAATATATAGTAAAGGATGGGTATTTTATCAACTGAAACAAATGTGTGGTCTCTTGCAGTGTGTATGTCCAGTTTGGTAACACGTCTGTTGACAAACTTCGTAACAGAATTATTAAAACTGGACCTTTGGAGAAATGAAGAATCCAAGAATTAGTTGAGCCTCTCTTTGAATATTCAGGATACCACGTGAGGCTGAAAATTAACTCATGTTTCTTGTGGAAAAATATCCTCTGGCAAACTGTTAAGTGTAAATTTTGTGGGAGTCGTGTGTATCTTAGCCATTAGATATTCAGTATAATATACTTTCCTCTTGATAGCTAAGCTAACCAAGGGAATGTATGGTGGGTGTTGGCTTAAAATATAACCTCGTGCTCTATAAAAGCCTCAACTCTTCTTCCTTCCCCAAGAATTCCTTGCTCAGTTCTTTCACACCAACCCAGGATTCAGTCGGTGGTCCACGATCTGCTGCCATTGACAACTGCTTTTGAGTGTTGTTGCAAGGATTTGTGACTGAGCTAATTACCTGACAGTATCTGAATTTACAGCCTGATGGTTAATTATTCCTTATCTGCTATTGACTGTAGTTTACATGGAAACAGCTACTGGAAAGCAAAATAATCCTCCAGGGTAGAATTAAAGTGTGTTCCGAGAAGTGTTGCCTCTTTGCGTCTCAGGAGTAGGATGCTCTTCTGTCATGTTTCAGCTCCTTGGCAGGTTTTATAAGGTGACCTGTTATGTATAAACATCGTTTATCCCCATTGCCAATAGTGCTTATGCAGTTGTAGTCTGAATACTAATCCTGAAATATAGTTTAGGCTCCTTTTGTATTCATGATAGGTTTTTATGAGCCTGTTCCGTCGCTGGTGATGTCAGCAGAATCTCTCTATTGAATTATGGATTAGATACTTAATCAAGGTCTGTGCATTATTACACGAGTCACTTCTTTCTGTTTTCTCCGGAAAAATGAAATAAAAGAGATTTGATTTGCAAGAGAATTGAGTGAACACTTGATAAATAAAATTCCAGTGTGCATCTTGTACCTCTAACAACATGCAGATACGAAACATGACATATATGTCCAGCAGGCCGTTCCACTGGAAGCCAAAGAGATTTTTCTGCATGAGTAAGAAAGAAACACCAAATTCAGAATCATTTCCACCAACTCTGCACTTTTCTGTAGTTGTTCCTGCAGGTGAGAGTTTTAAAACAGCCGTTTGCCCTTGTGCTTGTGTTCTCAACATCTTGAATTGTAGTCGAGATGTGGCTGCAAGACCAGTTGGGGACCACCAGACTCGCTGCTTTAGCAGTTACATCTGGTTTTATTCCAAATTATGGTTTTGTCCAGCTGTCTTTTAAAACCATTTCTGTGAGTTGCTAGGATACATTTCTAAAAGGGGAAACTGTTTACACAGCCTCAATATGAAAAATCTTTGTATTTCACTTGTTTCTTGCCAAGGCTTCAGTGCAAGGCTCTGCTGAAGTTTACCAAGCTCTCCCAATTGTCATACAATCCTGTTTCTTTGTTTGTTGTAATCAGAGAAATACACAGCTGATTAAATGAATCTTGTTTTGTCTACTATTATTAACTCCTTTTGCTGAGCTTCCATTTAGATGGATGTTTAGTGAGCTCAATCCTGACCAAGGCCAGTCCTGCAGGCGCTCTGGATGAGGCAGTTCTAATCAAAGTCAAGCTGAATTGTGCCTCTACGTTCTCGGCTTTACATATGCCTGATATTGAGATGATGAAAAGGTGAAATCAGATCATTTGAAATAAAGACAAACCACACATTTTCCAAAGAAAGGTAATGAGATTTTAGGTCAAGAACTTGAAATTTGCCTCGTCTTACACTGTTAGGGTTTCTAAAATGTAAAGAGTTTTTTATACAACAGTAGTCACAGAATCACATCTGCCAGATGGAGCATGTTAAAGGGCAGCCTGCTGATCAGAGAAGGCAACAAGCTTGAAAAGCCAAGCACATCGATGAGTGCACCATCTCCCCTAGGAATCAGTGAAGCTGCAGACAGTGTTTACAGTTGAAACACACTGATTCGTAGAGGCAGAGCTGAGGGTGCAGGTAGAACTTTGATTTATTGGGTTGTATTTGTAAAACCACGTTTGATGGTGGCTTGAACCAAAATGCCAGCTCCCCAGCTGTAAGGCTGTGCATGAATCCCTGCTTGGAGCCTGGCTGGTTGAGCTGACAACAAAATTCCCATTGACTAATGTGAAGGTGAGATTGGAGTTGTTCTATTGCAGGAGAGATGTCCTACAGGGCAGAGCACTCCAGCACCCAGGAAGGAGGGCTACAGAGGTTGAGAAGTACCTGAAGAGTAAAGGGAATGCCACTGGGCAAAGCTAGATCCAGCTATAAATAGAATCATAGAATCATAGAGTGGTTTGGGTTGGAAAGGACCTTAAGCTCATTCAGTTCTAACCCCTCTGCCATGAGCAGGAACACCTCACACTAGACAGTGTTGCCCAAGGCTCTGTCCAGCCTGGCCTTGAACACTACCAGGGATGGAGCATTTCCCACTTCTCTGGGCAACCCATTCCAGTGCCTTGCCACCTTCACAGTAAAGAACTTCTTCCTTATATCTAACCTGAACTGCCCCTGTTTAGTTTTAAACCCACCACCCCTTGTCCTATCACTACAGTCCCTGATGGAGAGAATCATAGGATGGTTTGGCTTGGAAAGGACCTTAAGGTCATCTAATTCCACCCAACCTGCAATGGGCAGGGACATTTTCCACTAGACCAGGTTGCACAAAGCCCCATCCAACCTGGCCTGGTTGACTAGATAAACGACTATAGTCTTTTAATATAAAAATCTATACAGTAGGAATGCTTTTTCAGCATCTAAATTTATGTTTTGATTTGCTACTTCAGGCTCACTGTGGATGTTTTTAATATCAAATGGATTTTATCTTTGTGGTATCCCGTAGGAGGGTGGCTGAAGAAAGAATTGGCATTTAAATCTTACAAGAATTCTCCTTAAATGGTTGTTCTGAGATTAGTTTTGTTAGCCACCGTTGTGATTCTTTCAAACCAGACCAATAGGCAGTTAAATAACTGCTACAGACGTAATCAAGAACCAGATTAAAGTGAATGCCAACAGACTACCAGAATGATCTAAGGGAAAAGTATTACAGATGAAACAAAACCTAGCATTTAAATCCTAGCATAAGAAGCAGCCAGACAAAAGGACCGCACATCATGGTTTAATTCTCTCTGTAGAAGAACATCTAGGAAATTAATATTAGGCCATTGGTAACCGAAAGCATTTAAAGGTGTTGATGCCCTCCTTTTATTTTCTTTGATTAAAAAGGTTGTTGACGGACCATAGCTCTGTGTGTGTGCATGGTACCTGGAGCAAATACAGGAGCAATGGCTGTAGTGTGTCTTTGTCTGGCTCCTGCAAGTGTCAGCGGACTGGACTCTCAAGAATGGTACACACCTTCTTGAAATGGTGGCCAGGCACATGCATTCGCATTTAAAAGCTTATAAAAGTAGCTGCATGGTCGATGACTTTAAAGTGTCATCCTCTAATGATGATGTTCAGGTGAAACAACTGATGAAAGGTAAAGCCATTCCTTCCCCTCTGTTCTGCAAGCAAAGAATCCTGTAGGTTTTAGATGTGTATGCGCTATTCCACATGACCTAGGAGGAGAACCTGAACATGGCCTTTGTACCTTTTGCATCTTGCTGTGGGCATTGCTTTGAGGAATGTCTCTTCAGTTTACTTGCCAGTACAGTGCTAAAATGCCATAAAAGAAGAATGGCATCTTCTAACTGAAGAATTAGGTTCATCAGGTTTTTGCCTTAAGAATGAAAGTACTGTACATCCTTCAATTGCACTTCCTGGCAATATATTGAAGATGAAGTATAGTTTGAGGCAGCACTTACCTAGGGAGGAAAGTGGAAGGATTTTACTTCACCAAGCCTAAAGTTTTTAGGGTATTTAATAGGGCTAACAAGTGGGATCTATCATATGGGTGCTGCTAAAAGGAAGTACTGGTAACAGGAACAGGAGATCCACGGTTAATCTGAATGCTGCGGCAAGGTACAGTGGAAAATTGTGATCTTGGAGACCCTTTCTTTGCCTGCAGTGGCACTGAAAACTGCGGAGTTGCTATTTGTTCTGGTCATAGATGTCCTTGGTAGGGTAATGACCTCATGTTATTGCATGAGTGTTACCTGCAGCTAAGAGTCATTCCTAACTCAGAGGTGAGGTCTTGTTGAGCATGTGGATGATGTAAGTCATTGTATACCCCCTTTCCTGTGATTAATCTTTGAATTTGATGGGAAGACTTTGTTGAGTTGAAGAAATGGGGAAGCCTTGTTTCTTGGGTCTTGGTTCTGGACTAAGTTCTGAAGAAAGACAAGCACACAGCACGGCCTTTCCTCAACATATCCATTAATAGGTCTCTCTCCTCTATTCAGCTGTCTGCTTTCCCCTGACTGGTAAAGTGACAAATTCATAATATAGATGAGACTTGACTGAAATTGGCCAGATGGTTCAAGTGTGATGCAGGGAAGAGCAAGCATGAGAGGGGAAGATGAGGGTTTCTATTGCTTTACATATTCCCTCATACACCCAGGAAGTGTGTGCAGTGTTACTCTCGTTTCCTTGGGAAACCAGAGTAAAAATAATGGCAAATAGGAAATAAACCCAATTCTGTTACTGTGTAGTGTGTTATAAGGGAAAAGTGTTATGCACATATCTGGATTACCAGGGTGTTTGAAGCTGTGATAACCCAGTTGTTAGTAACCATCATTTAGATGTGGGGTGTTTTTTTTAACATAAATAGGACTTATTTGAAGTATGTTGAATTAGGAAACTCATGAATAAATATTTTGACATAATCAGAATTATATGGCTAGAAATTGACCTACTTTGCATGACAGATGCTTGAGAATCCCCCAGCTAATAGCATACTAACCTGGCATAGCAATGCCCTATCTTATAATACACTAAGCTGCATACAGACATTAAATTATTAGATTGTTGGGGTTTTTTCATGGAGATTAGACACAGTTAATTTTGTTCGTAAATTAATAAGTTATAGGCAAGTTAGTGAGAAGGCATTGGGGTGCAGTCCAGAAGGATTTGTGTATCACTTGATCAATGTTTTCAGCATGCTGTCATGAAATGCTATTAGAGGCAGAAATAACCAGAAAAGCTTGATGGTACCAGCAACTAAATAACTAGAGTATTACACCAAGTGGACAGGTCTTACGCTCTTCAGAAGAGAAGCACAACTGCAAGAGGAGTAATGGTGTTTTAAAAGTCTGACAATAATTTAATGTTATAAATAGAAGCGGTGTTTTCCTCCCTTGAGGCTGTTCTTTATGTCCGTGGTGATTTCAGGTGGCTGGTTTTTAGCTTCATGTCCTTAAAGTTAACATGGCAAGATTTTTGGACAAATAAAGTTAATGGAGAACTCTGCCCTTAGAATAAAAGCCTTTTCCTTTGAAGTTTATATGGGTTTTTCTTTGGAAATCATCTTCCTTTATTATTTTAAGAAACACAGGTGATGGAAGAGTTCAGGTGCACGTTGCACAGAGTATAATTTTCAGGCTTCATCAATTTTTGTTGTTTGGTTCTAGAAATAGCAGTGCTTTTATTCATGAAGTGCCATTGCTTTTTATTTTTAACATGAGAAAGGTTTCAGTGAAGAAAACCCTCCTCTCTTTTATTTAATTCCCGCAATGAGAAATAGCATCATATTCAGTTTCATTAGCTCCTTTATTCGCTCCCCAGTTTTCTCTGGTTTTGAAGAACTTCTGTAGATGAAGTCAGCTTTGTTCACACTTTTTTTTACCCAAGGTCTGCAGAGGAATGATTTTGCTCTCTTATAATGGACTCTTGTTGCCAAGAAGGTAGTAAAAAGGCATGTATAATCTTGGCAAGTAATGTGTTCTTTTTCAAGCCTTTAGAAAGGACAGACTGAGGCATCACTCCTACCCTCTATCTTGATTTACTCCAGCTGCTTAAAACTTCCTAGAACTAGGTTAAACCATCCTTTTAGCACTGGTATTTCTTCCCAAAAGGACATGATTCAGTAATCCTTGCAGCGCCCAGCTGCTAGACACAGACTTGGGGGCTGTAAGCAGAGATACTTTCAGGTACCGTTCATTTGGGGACAGATCTCCTCATTTCAGGTAACAAAGGCATCATTTTTATGTAAGTCATGTTTAGAGGGCAATTATTTGCAGCTGGGTAACTTGGGCTCTTTGGAATCATCACCAAGGGGCAAGGGCATTGGTGATTATTTGGCTGGATTAGCTATAGTCACCCTTTTCAAGAGCTGCTCTCCGGCTTGCGGAGTGTTTGGAAGGAGGGTTGTTAGCGATTGCTTTCTGGTTGCACTGTACCTTCCTGCTGTTCTTTAGGTGAATAGCTCTGAAATACTGGACTGGTGTGCAGGTGGCTCAGCAAATTTGTTGAAACCTGTAAAACTTTAGTAGCATTAAGCTCTCTGCTTTGGTCTTTTATCCTGTTTCCCCTCACGTAGCAACTGTCTCTTTGGATTCAAACGTTCTAACATAAACCATGGTGTAGTGTGAGGTGTCCCTGCCCATGGCAGGGGGCTTGGAACTAGATTATCTTAAGGTCCTTTCCAACCCAAGCCATTCTGTGATCCTATGATTCTAGGTTAGCTTCGGGGTTACTTGGGTCTTTGTGCCCTTACAGCTCAACCCGTTTATACCCAATGTCTTGAAGAAGTGTCCCAGCTTTTCCCAGTTGCTTAATTTCCTTTCCTCATACTTGAAGTAACCTGATGATCTTAAGGTCCTTTCCAACCCTAACTACTCTATGATTCTATGATGGGGTTTGTTGGAGGGGGGGTGTTATATTTTATTACTTTTCTACTAATACCCTGTTTCATTCTGTTTCCTGGGTACCAGCCCAAACACTTTGACTCCTTGATGCCTGATCAACGTAGTTCCAGAAACAGACGAGTTACCCTGAAGTGCAAGGGATGTGCAAGCCCCAATTTCTTACCTCTGGAATTTGTTATGGCACAGGGGTGTTTCACTTCTTATTAACGCTTTGCCCAAGGGTGATTGCTGGCGGTAGTCTTTTCATTTTTGCCTCCTGCTGCCACTTTGACAATAGGAACGGCAGCAGGAGGCAACAATGAAAGGACCAGATTGAAAGAAGCACTTTGCCACTGTTGTAATTTTGAAATTGATGGCGTTTTTTAGCCCAAAGTCTCAGGAAAAAAGCTGCTTTCCTCTTTGCTTCCTATTGTTTCTCCAACAGAGAGAGACATTCTCTGATGTTGCAGAGGCAGTGGGAGGCCACAATGAAAATAATTTCCTTCCTGAAACATTGGATAACAAAATGTGAACAATTTCAGCAGGGAAATAGTGGCTTGGGGTTTTTTTTTTTTGTCGTTTTGTCGACTGCCATGTGGTGAATACTGGAATTTCCATTTGACCGTGGAAAATAAATAGCAGCTGCTTTTCTGATTAAATTAATGTGATTGTAGGATAATTTCTACAAATCTATTTACTGTGCGTTTTTAACACGCCTTTGAGGGAGGTTTACCTCTTCCTATGTGAGAATAAGGTGGGTACACAACTCCCTTCTGAGGCTACATGCTTCCTCTAATGTCATGGCCCTGGCACCAGCTTTTTTAAGCCAGAAACTTACGGGTCTGTACATTCAAGAGCTGCATTTTTTACCAGCATCATCAAAATGGCTAAGAAATCCAGATGTAATTGTCAGTGACATGAATGCCATAGGAAGAAAGGTGCAGGATGGTTCTGAAGCTGTGCTATCACATTGGTGATGTAAATGCTGTCATAGCACATTGCATGATGCAGCTTTTCTGGAGTCTTTGCTCAGCGGTATTGGGCCTTAAGTGTTGTTGGGGTTAAGTGAAGTGAGAGGTGAGGTGGGGTTGAGCTTCAGAGGAGGCCAAGTGGGTGGGCTTTTATGCTTCATTTGAGACTGATGTTCACCTTCTCTGCCCCATGGTTTGGTGTGACTTTATTTACAGCAGTGAACCAAATCAGCAGGTGACCAGCAGATTGAAGGAGGTGATCCTGCCCCTTTACTCTGCTCTCGTGAGACCTCACCTCGAGCATTGTGTGCAGTTCTGGTGTCCTCAACATAAAAAGGACATGGAACTGTTGGAACAAGTCCAGAGGAGGCCATGAGGATGAGCAGGGGCTGGAGCACCTCCTGTATGAAGATAGGCTGGAGAATAGAAGGCTGCGTGGAGACCTCCTAGCAGCCTTCCAGTATCTGAAGGGGGCCTATAGGGATGCTGGGGAGGGACTCTTCATTAGGGACTGTATTGACAGGACAAGGGGTAACGGGTTAAAACTTAAACAGGGGAAGTTTAGACTGGATATAAGGAAGGAGTTCTTTCCTGTTAGGGTGGTGAGGCACTGGAATGGGTTGCCTAGGGAAGCTGTGAATGCTCCATCCCTGGCAGTGTTCAAGGCCAGGTTGGACAGAGTCTTGGGTGAGATGGTTTAGTGTGAGGTGTCCCTGCCTGCATGGAACTGTTGGAACAAGTCCAGAGGAGGCCATGAGGATGATCAGGGGTTATGCATAGCATAACCTTTTGTTAACTTCTTATTTTATAGTCCTGGAGAATTAACATTTCTCTTAAGACAGCACAAGAATTTGGCATTTGTATGAAGTGAACTGATTCTCCACCCTTTTTCTTTCTTGATACATAACAAAAACTAAACTCTTTGACAGACTCATCAACAGAATGTATTTGTAGGCTTTGAAGTGTAAATGGTGTATTTGTGTGTCTCAGCATGACTTTGAGGTGCCACGTGTAAGCGCACGCATATCTGTGTCCTGGATTAGTTTGTCTAATTAAAATTGTTCCTGAAAACTGCATACTTGAAGCCAGATACAGGTAGACACATTAAAGCAGCTTGATTTTTCTTTTCCTAAGTTCTGAGCACTTTTAGTTCTTGTAGGATTAAAGAGAGTCAGGGAATTCAGCAACTGCAGATCTTGTTGTGTGTTCACATAGGAAATAATTATTTAGATATTCATCTTTCCATGGTTGGTTTTTCTGGTGTTGGCTAAGTTTTCAGCTGCTTTATGGTGCTTCACAGTACTATAATGGAGCTTGGAAGGAAAGGCAATTCTGATTTGCTTTCTTCTTCCCCAGCAAGTTTTGGTTGGGAAATGACACATTCTGAGCTAATTTAGCAGCATCATTTGAACTGACCTCTTCCTGCTGCTTTGGAAGCCTTTTAGAGAGATGCTTGGCAGTGGATGGTGTCTACTGGCTAACCTATTAGGGCTGTTTTGCTTGGTCATGTTAGTGCAGCTGTAACAGGTCCGTTGGTTTTCAAAGTGGGCTTTTGTCATGCTCCGTCCAAATACAGTGCACATGTTAATGCCAATTAAAGATCACCGTAAAATCAATTGCCTTTTCTTAGTTGATTTTGTTTCAGAAGCAACCGATTTCATACTCACATATAGGCAAGTGGGTAAGGAATGAACTGTTTGATGACCGTGTTTTCCCAAGGGCTTTATTTACATGATATTTTGATGTCTGCTTGATTTAAACATTTACCCCAACATGAGGTTGTCGTGATTTAAGCCCAGGCCGTAAATCAGAACCACTCAGTCTACTTCCCCCCCCCCGGCACTTTCTTCCCCCCACTCCTGGAGGGATGGGAAAGAGAAGAGAAAAGAATGTAACTCCCACGGGTTGAGATAAGAGCAGCCCAGTAACTAAGGTATAACACAAATCACTGCTGCTACCACCAATAACAATAATGATAAGGGAAATAACAAGGGAAGAGAGTAAAACCGCTCACCACCCGCAGACCAATACCTCACCCTACCCAGCAGTGATCTAGCCCTTCCGGGTAACTGCCCCTAGTTTATATCCTGGCCATGACGTGCTGTGGTATGGAATACCTCTTTGGTCAGTTTGGGTCAGGTGTCCTGTCTCTGTTTCCTCCCAGCTTCCCCTCCTCCCTGGCAGAGCATGAGACTCACAAAGTCCTTGGTCAGAGTAAACGTTACTGAGCAGTAACTAAAAACATCGGTGTTATCAGCACTGTTCCCAGGCCAAAAGTCAAAACCACAGCACTGCACCAGCTACTAAGAAGGGGAAAAATGACTGCTGCTGCTGAACCCAGGAAAGAGGTGAACAGGGTTTGATAAACTCTCTTCTGTCTTTTAAAGAGTAGAATCCACAGATACCTGTCCTCTCCCTTCCTCTCTAGTTGTCCAGAAAACATCATTTTTAGTCTTAATCTCTAACAGCAGAAAACGCACCACTGAGTTTTCCTTGTTTCACTTTTGGTTGTTCCCTGGGGTTCACTGAACAAGGCTAGTACCCCAGAATGAAGTTTTATTATAGTGTCTCATTTCAGTTCAAATCAGTGTAGAATCTGGGATTTTAGCTGCTTCTGCATCCAGCTTGTGAAAAAAGACACATTACAAAATGGCTTTTGAAGATTTATGAAGACTTGTATGGTACAGAGGCTGAAAGGAAGCTTAATTACATTCAGCTTTTGGTCCTTTTTGTGTCTAAGGATGTGCCCGTATACTGTCATCTCAAAGACCATCTAAGAAAATAAAATTGATCGGTGAGCCTTCTGGCTAAAACTAAAATGAGTCCTTTGTCATCTGCCCGTGGAGCGTGTGCTCAGTCACTGCCATCTCCTGTGTGCTCCCCTAGACTCTCCATCACTGAGGTTTGTCCAAAATTCTAATCAAACTTCATTTTATACTGAGGCCTTCTCTGTAAATAATTGAATTCTTCTCCTGACATACTCACACAGACTTCTTTGTATTATTAAGAAATAATATAATCTAGTCCAGGCAACCGTTTGCTTCGGCGACAGTAAAATGTACATCTTGTTTTGTATTAGCTTGTGTAGAGTACAAAGCGTTAAGATAAAAACTTGGCAACTGCTGTCACCTTGTGAATGACATCTCTGCTCATAAAGCTCCGATCCAAGACAGCAAATAATATGGGAACATCTTATTTACTTACATAGGAAACTCGGTTCTAAGAGTGGGGATGGGTAGGTGTCTTTGAGTACAGTAATTCACAGGCTAATAATGCCAGAAGCCATAAAATCTCTCAGTTGGAGGTTACTGTGAATAGCAGTGCTGAACAATTGGGAAGTACTGCTGAGATGATAGTCTGAATGATGATTGAGTTTTCCTGGAGAGCCCTTATCTGTGCTTAAAATTGTAGGTAATGTGTTTAAATTTAACCATAATAGAAGTTCATTGAGCCTTCAGAGTGGTTTCTGTGTCCCCTCTTTAAATGGTTTATCATTTTCCTTAGAAATATTCTTGGTCTTTACAGTGAAGAAAAATGCTTGTGTTGCTGTCAAAAGGAGCATTTTCCCTGCAGAAGGAGCAAGAGGACTGAAGGAACAGTGGGAAGGAGGGAGGTTCTCCCTCTAGCTCCTCATGCTAGGAGGCTTGCATGCTGCCTGACAGCACTCTTGGGCAAGCACGGCTCATAGGAAGACGCAGGGTTCTTGGCAGGAGGAGGCTTTAAAGGTAGTTGACTGAGGTTTTATGTACTTGTTCTGTGGCAGTATTACTTTGTCAATACATTAGACCCCAATAGGGTTCACCTGTTGACAGCAAGCTGCCTGTAGCTGGGTAAGCTAAAAGCATTCCAAACCATCTTGCAGACTTTTTAAGAGTTTCCCTATCAGTTGGTGAAAAAAGTTTGCATTCCGGTTGTACTCATATATTGCAACCAAGCTTTTGTGTAGGGTCCTATATAGGAAAGAGGTACTTACTCCCTGTAAGATTTTAGGATGCATTTTTAAGGGTGTAATCCACCCCTGTAAACAGATAGCATTTCACTACCCCAGTAGTTTTTTCAGTTGCTAGGAGCTAGCCTTTGTCAATCAAGTAAAGTGTGAAATCCAAAGTCCATCTTCATTTAAAAGTCAGCAGTGATTGTGAATGCACTCTGGTCAGTTCAGGTGAGTTATAGATCCTGAAATTAAACCCCCAAGTAACTCTCTTGTTAAAAATAGTTAAAAATGGCTAATTGCAAGAAACTGATTTGAGAACTATTGTTAGAGAAGGAGAATGCTAATAATAACACCAGAAGCAAATTGCGTGCACATACACTACTAGATACTGCTAAGCCAGGTTGGATGGGCCTTGAGCAAACTGCTCTAGTGGAAGGTGTCCCTGCCCATGGCATGGGGCTTGGAGCTAGATGGTCTTTCCAAACCAAACCCATGCTCCAGCCCTTTGTGTGATGGATACTTCCCATCCCTCTGTATTGGACTTGCAGTTTGGTGCTGTTTAGTTGCTGCTGTATGAAAGGTACATATAATTACGTGCTAATATTTTCTCTTTTACACCTGCTTATGTACTTTTTCCTTAAGGAAATCTGTAGTTGATTAAAATTACTGTGAATTTTCTTCAGATAATTGAGACCAAATGAAGCTGCGCACCATGTGTGTACGCATATGTGCAAATACATAAAATTAAGGATGCATATATATGTGGGCATAGGGGTGAGTAAATGCACAGCTAATGGGAAATATCTTCCACTTAGCAATGGATTTAGTAATCTTCAGTGTGTGCAGCATCTTAGAGGTCATTGTGCATCGCAGTGTGTGTGCTATCAAAATGCTAATTGTCCCCATGAAGACTTGGGCTGTTTGTAAGTGCCTATGTGATTGTTTTTCAGGGCGGTGAGATAGAAGGAGGTGTTATTTCAGGTTTATAATTGGAATGTGTGATGGATACAACTTTGACAGTTTATTAGTTAGGAAAGGAACAAAAAAACACAGTGATGTGTTGTTCTTCAGTGAATTGATTGCCCAGAGCATGTTATTGACTTTGGTGGTAATATCGTTATATATTTTACAGTCATAAAATCAAGGAATTCAGATTATGCCCTGAGGGTTTCCCACATTTAAATAAAGGATATGGCCATTTCCAGGGCTATTGGTTTAGATCAGCTTCTATGAAGAATGCTTAGTGTGTTATAAGAACATACAGTAAAAGCAACAGTGTGCTTATTGCTGTGGTGCTTTGGTTTGTTTTCTTTTCCTAGTTATGAAATACGCTTACAGATCCCCTGGGAGAAGGAACAGCATTTGTTCGACATGTTGCCATGTTATACAACTTTAGCTTGGTGGCCTCTTGGGCTAAGAGCCAAAATCAAGCGTAATCCTTGACTAGTACCAAGAGTGAGGATAAGTCTTCTTGAAACGCTTACCAAAATACCTAATGCCTAGGAAGAAAACCTTGCTTTGAGCTGCAGTCTGCAAAACTAAGAGCATTGTGTAGAACCAGATAACTTAATGCAAGCACAGTGCTCCCTCTTGATGTCCGAGATAAATGGCAGCCAGGGTGCTGCTGCGATGGTGATACCTTGGGAGCAACTCCCTAAGCGGCTGCAGTGACTCCTGCTGCTGGGTAAGGCCTGGGAGCATCCACCTCCAGCAGCAACTGGAGCTGTTCTGGCCTGGATCTTCCACAGTAGATTATGTTCCTCTTGGACTGTTAACCTGTCACATCTTGGGATTGAATGTACTTGAAGTACTTGGGTTGAGTACCTGGGGATTTGTTTCCAGGTCTGTTTCTAGCTTGCTTGAGGGAATCTTCATCAAATTAAACTATATTGCCTTAAATAAGGATTATTAACTTGAGCTAAAAAGCTTGTTTATGACTTCTACAGTAGCTGTAGCACGGTGGATAACCTTAAGGCTGATTACGATAAGCCTGTCTCTCTACTTTAGATGCAAGCTCAGAAGCACATTGCATCATCCAGCTCTGGGGATTTATTGTTCTCTTAAAAGACTGTGAAAGTCCAAGTGCAATGGCAGAACTTGGCAGCAAAGGTCGTGCTTTCCTGCTCGTGCAGGAGCAGTGGGTCCAGCTGGAACACGTACGGCTTAAAGGTGCACAGTTACATCTACAGAATACACTTATATGTATAGTTCAAGGGCCTCTGAGGATTATAAATCTGTGTGCTACAACACAACATTTCTTTGCCTGTGTCATCAGCAACACACTTTCTAATTGAAAGTGATCACCTTTGTAAACTGGATTTGTGTGATGCTGTCCATGGGGTTTTAACTTTTGCATTTTTTCCTGTGTTTGGGGCATGAGAATCATATAGTGTTTCGTTTTGTTGATAATCTTGTTCCATTTTGGACTGCACTGTGTTTTGAACAAGTGCTTGGGATATTTCTTTGCTTATGAAAAGCGATTTCTGGAAGCATTTTAGCAAACCATCAGAAAACACCCATTGGTCTTGGAGTTAAAAAAGGTTTAAACACAAAAAAATGAGTCTAGGGTCATTTTAGAATGGTCTTCTGAAGAAGAGCACTGGCAGATCCCCGTCTGTGCAGGGGATAGAGGACAATTGGGATGGGCATCAGCTGCTCGCCCAGGAGTGACTAGAGTGGTGTTCTCTAGTCAAGACATCCTAAAATGAGATCTCAGGGAAAGTGTTATGGAAAGAAGTGGTTGTTATTAAACCCATGCTTCTAATTTTGTTGTAGAGTATGGTCTAGTAATGATGTGAGACCTCAAGCTTCCGTTTCCCATAAAATCTTCTTAGCTGGTTTGTAATGTCCCCCTTCCTACCTTTGCAATGTTATTTGTAGTGTGAGGAAGGCAAGCTGAGAGCGAAAGCCCCAAGATGTGGCTTATCCAAATAAAACTGAGCTCTGTCAGTAAATGCCATCCCACATCCAGGATAATCCTCCTTCCCATAGGGTGGGACTGAGCAAGTGTAGTGGCAGGGGGTGGCTGGAGAGCTGGGTCTCCACTGACAAAGGCAGGAGCTGCAAAGAAGAAAAGATTGACTCCACTTATTATATGGAAGGAAAGAGGCAGAACTTTCCTGGGTGAGTTTCTGGCACAGGGACAGCTTTTAGGTCGAGTGTTATCATTCACCCTCCTTTGAAGCTGAAGAATTACAGCCTCATAATTCAGACATCTCTTATTTATGCCGTTTCAAACACAGAAAGCAGCTTGTTCAAGAACTGCCATTAAAACTGAAACTTCTTTGTTTCAATGATGAGGTGTTTATGAGAGTCTGGACTTGGAAGTGCCCAGTGTACAAATGAAGTATCACCCCGCATAAATCTCCCATCTCAGAGTGCTGACATGGACAGTGGGGCTGAGTGCACCCTCAGCAAGTTTGCTGATGACACCGAGCTGTGTGGTTCGGTTGATAGGCTGGAGGGAAGGAATGCCATCCAGAGGGACCTTGACGCACTTGTGAGGTGGGCTGATGCCAACCTCATGAAGTTTAACCATGCCAAGTGTGAGGTCCTACACCTGGGTCGGAGCAATCCCAGGCACAGCTACAGGTTGGGCAGAGAAGAGATTCAGAGCAGCCCTGAGGAGAAGGACTTGGGGGTGTTGGTTGATGAGAAAATGAACATGAGCCGGCTTCAGTGTGCGCTTGCAGCCCAGAAAGCAACCGTATCCTGGGCTGCATCCAAAGGAGCGTGACCAGCAGGTAGAAGGAGGTGATCCTGCCCCTCTACTCTGCTCTCCTGAGACCTCACCTGGAGTATTGTGTGCAGTTCTGGTGTCCTCAATATAAAAAGGACATGGAACTGTTGGAACAAGTCCAGAGAAGGGCCACGAGGATGATCAGAGGTTGGAGCAGGCTGACAGAAAGTTGGGGCTGTTCAGCCTGGAGAAGAGAAGGCTGCGTGGAGACCTCAGAGCAGCCTTCCAGTATCTGAAGGGGGCCTATAGGGATGCTGGGGAGGGACTCTTCATTAGGGACTGTAGTGATAGGACAAGGGGTAATGGGTTAAAACTTAAACAGGGGAAGTTTAGATTGGATATAAGGAGGAAATTCTTTCCTGTAAAGGTGGTGAGGCACTGGAATGGGTTGCTCAGGGAGGTTGTGAATGCTCCATCCTTGGCAGTGTTCAAGACCATGTTGGATGAGGCCTTGGGTGAGATGGTTTAGTGTGAGGTGTCCCTGCCCATGGCAGGGGGGTTGGAACTGGATGATCTTAAGGTCCTTTCCAACCCTAACTATTCTATGATTCTATCAGGGGGGAATCTGGATATACACTGAGAAATGGTGACTCTTGCAGGTGGCTGATTTATACTCTAGGGCAGTGTGTGTGTGTGCATCCTCTCTGCTTTTTCATAGGGTATATGCTTTAGGGTTTTACGGATGAATTTGTACTCTCTAATAACGTGCAGTTTCCACTGCAGTTTAAAATATCTACACCATTTTCATGTCGATGATTTTCCTATCCCAAGAGCACTTTATCTTATTTAATCTGGGTCATAATTGACATGGGACTTGTGCGTTAGGAAACGCAGCCATAAGTTGTGTTTGAATGGGCTATTAATGTCAAGGATTTAGTTACTGTGCAGCAAAATAGATCAGAGGTTGGGATAAGTATAAATATTCAAGTAAGTGATGAATGCAACGTCTCTGTCATGTCTTGGACCCAGGAAGCACTCCTGAACACTTACATGCTATTAGCTAACAGCTGCCTATGGCTGTAACAGAGACATAAGGTTGAGCATTGTTGTCAAGAAAGCTGTTGGAATTGGATTTTATTTACTAAAAATCAACAGGGTATCTTTGAGGCATATAAGACAGATGGAAAAGTCCACTGTTAGTGTTGTACTTTGTTATAGCTCCAGATGTTTTCCCTCTTGCCCCACTCTAGAGGCTTGTCCTGGGTTCAGCAGTAGCAGTCATGTTTCTCCTCCTTGGTAGCTGGTGCAGTGCAGCGTTTTGACTTTCGTCTCGGGAACAGAGCTGATAGAGATGTTTTGGTTTGGCCAAGGACTTTGTGAGCCTCATGCTCTGCCAGGGGGGAGGGGAAGCCGGGAAGAAGCAGAGACAGGACACCTGACCCAAACTGACCAAAGAGGTATTCCATACCACAGCACGTCATGCCCAGGATGTAACTGGGAGTTAGCCGGAAGGGCTGTGAGACTGCAGGGTTGGAGGAGGTATCGGTCAGAGCTTGGTCGGGCTGGGGGGGGGGCGAGTTGTCGGTCGGCTGGTGGTGAGATGATGTATTCTGTTCCCTTGTTATTTCCTTTATCATTATTATCATTGGTGGTATCAGTAGTGATTTGTGTTATACCTTAGTTACTAAACTGTTCTTATCTCAACCCGTGGGAGTTGCATTCTTTTGATTCTCCTCTCCGTCCCTCCGAGAGCAGGGGGAGGGCAAGAAAGGGGGGGAAGTGAGCGAACGAGTTACCTGATTGGGTTTAAACCACGACAAGGCTGAAAGTGGGAAATGGGTTTGCATTAGATTAGTAGGTGGTGCCAGCATCTGCCTTGGTATTGCCCTGGGAAGTGATATCAACACTACTTCAAGTTTCTGATTTATCGTCTGTGTCTCATTAGGTTTGGGGGATTTTTAATAAATCACAGTGTAAAAGCATAAAGTTTCAATCCCGTTTCATTATTTTGAGGGAGCAGGAGTGAAAACAAATCAAGGAGACAGTTGGGTGGCTGCTGAACTATCACAGCAACACTTAACCAGTTCCCTTCTTTTAGGGGACTATAAATGAAGCATTAAAGCATTGCTTTGAGCTGACATTTTTCATTGAAAGAAATGGTACTTGTATGCTCAAACACACTCAAAGATCTCAGTATGCTTAAAATAGCTCTATTCTTCAGCATGCACTTAGTCCATCATCAGTTCACAGCATATGCTGTACTTGGGGGGAAGGAGAACCAAATGAGTATCTTCATTTGGAAGTAATCTTCCTTGGTCA
Source organism: Pezoporus wallicus (assembly GCF_028554395.1). Taxonomy (NCBI): domain Eukaryota; kingdom Metazoa; phylum Chordata; class Aves; order Psittaciformes; family Psittacidae; genus Pezoporus; species Pezoporus wallicus. The sequence goes on along the minus strand of NW_026638088.1, from coordinate 828,846 downwards.
TATATGCTTCTAGTTTTACTCATCATGGTGGTGTAAAATCGCAGTTCCATAGTTTTGAACCCAGTTTATTCATCCATTTGATGTGGGTGTAGTACCAGCAAAGTTGACCCAAGTGTCGGGTGATGAAAAAGGTGCTTTTAATAGAAATATCAACCAGGGTGGCTCTTTCCCCCTAAAGCTTCTGTAGTTCTGTGGATATTGTTTGGTTGGTTACATATTGGCTTGCAATAATGTGCAGCTCGCTGCTGTTTTTTTGAGGTCCTAGCAAGAAATACCACAGACAGCTGCAAAATATATCTTTAATCACTTCTAGGAAGACTGATTCCCTAATTAACATACTTCCTCCATCTAAGACACAATATGAACTCTTCTGCAGGTACTCGGGGGGAAAAACGTCTTCCTGGCAGAAATGTCCTATTCATGGGTTGCTGTGGTGTTATCACTGTGTGGTTCAGGCTAGTCTGAACATTGTTATTTATGTACATTGGTGTCGTGGTTGAACTCCAGCCAGCAACTAAGCACCACACAGCTGCTCACTCACTCTTCCCCACACACCCGCCAGCAGGATGGGGGTAAGAGAACTGGAAAACACGTGGGTTAAGATAAGAACAGTTTAATAATGGAAATAAATGAATAACAATTCTAAAACCATAGAATGGTTTGGGTTGGAAGGGACCTTAAAGCTCACCCAGTTCCAACCCCTGCCATAGGCAGGGACACCTTCCACTAGAGCAGCTTGCTTCAAGCCCCTGTGTCCAACCTGGCCTTGAGCACTGCCAGGGATGGGGCAGCCACAGCCTCTCTGGGCACCCTGTGCCAGCGCCTCAGCACCCTCACAGGGAAGAGCTTCTGCCTAAGGTCTAATCCAAATCTACCCTCTTTCAGTTTAAAACTATTCTCCCTTGTCCTGTCTACTAAATATCCTTGTCCAAAGCTCCTCTCCAGGATTTTTCCGTAGTCCCTTCAGGCACTGGAGCTGCTCTAAGGTCTCCCCTTCAGGAGCCTTCTCTTGTCCAGGCTGCCCCAGCCCAGCTCTCTCAGCCTGGCTCCAGAGCAGAGCTGCTCCAGCCCTCGCAGCATCTCTGTGGCCTCCTCTGGACTTGCTTCAACAGCTCCAAGTCCCTCTCGTGTTGTTGCCCCAAAGCTGGATGCAGGACTGCGAAGGGGGAGCCTCCCCAGAGCAGAATAGAGGGGAGAATCCCTTCCCTTGCCCTGCTGGTCACATTTCTTCTGATGCAGCTTCTTTTGATTATTGTAATAAATGCAGCACACTTATGATAATGATGATGTTAATAATAATCTAACAATTGTAATTAAAAGGACAATAACAACAAAAAAAAAGAGATAAAAATAAACCCAAGAACAAATGATGTAAATGAAGAACAATTGCTCACCACTAACTGATGCCCAGGCACTCCCCAAGCAATGGCTGCTGGCCAGCTTTTCCTGTAGTTTATATGCTGAGCATGAGATCATATGGCATGGACTATATGTGGGGCCAGCTGGGGACAGCTGCCCCAGTTTTGTCCTGTCCCAACTTCTTGTGCACCCCCAGCCTACGCATTGATGGGAGGTGTGAAAAGCACAAAAGACCTTGACTTTGTGCTCAGCAACAGCTAAAATACTCATTTATTTTACCAGTGCCGTTACCAGCACAGATCCAAAATAGAGCCCTGTACCAGCTACCATGAGGAAAATTAACTCTATTCCAGCCGAGATCAGCACAAATGGCCTTATCACTGCAATGCTACCTTTTACCCCCCGATTGCTTATTTATTAAGAAACATCTTGTGCCTTCTTTTAAGCTTCTCAGGGTGAGGTGAGCCTGTGCGAGCTGACTTTGCTAGTTGTGTGTGTCTATAAGCAGAAAAACAAGAAGACAGTATTACTTGTAGGGGTTGAGAGCAGCAATATTCTATAGACAAATAATATCATTTGGTTTGCCATCATTCGAATGTTAATAGTGTTAACATTGCTGATAATGTTAGATAAATTGGTATACAAGGACATAGCATGTTTCTATTAGTCCTGTCTGCAAAATTAAGAATCCTCAAATGGATTGGGATTAAAACAACCCACCCAGATCAGAAGTTTTCAGATCCACGGGGTCTGATTCAGGCTTATCTCTTCTCTCTGTAAACCTAATTTGTGTGCAAATTTCGTGCCGGAGATTTTGTATGGCACCAATTCCACTGTGAATTCATTTGAGGTAGGAAGGCCAAGAGGTTGCATTGAACTAATTCTCTTCTAATTTTATTGCAATTTGCATGTTTAGGTGTTGAGGTAGGAGCTAAATCTAATTTGCCACTTAATTGTGAGTATTTATTCATTTCTTTTCCTTTGCACTCAAGTAAATTTCCTTGTTTCCCTCCTGTCTTTTCAGGCCAGGATCGCAGTGAAGCCACTTTAATAAAGAGGTTTAAAGGCGACGGTGTTCGATACAAAGCAAAACTGATTGGGATAGATGAGGTTTCTGCCGCACGAGGAGACAAGTTATGCCAAGACTCCATGATGAAGCTCAAGGTGCAGTGAAACATTTAATGTTTAATATTATGGAGTTAAGGAGAACAGCTTTCAGTTTGAACTTTTACTCATTCTCCTTTCATGACACTGGGTCTCACTCTGGTTAATTATGTATTGGAATCAACCAATTTTAAGTGAATTCCTGGCTGGTGTTGCTTATCCCAGTTTCATTTTCATACATTATCTCTGAGTTCAGTAGCTATTTGTGATTGACACCACTGCAATTTGTCCACACATGATAAACAACACATCTGTAAATTAAATAATTTTATTATGCAGAAGGGGAGGTTAACCACTATGAAGGAAAATGGTATATCAAAACATTTTATATGACAGTGCTAATCGACTGCAGCCCTGCTTTGAGCAGTATCTCCTGCTGGAACAGGCGGGAAGGGATGAATATGGGCTGTAGGTAGCCTGGTGTAGAGGGGAACTGGTGTCCTCACTGGGAGGAGAACGTCTTACATCTGTAATGACAGGGTTGGTGAGTTACAAAATCGGGAGCAGTGCACCGAGAGCACGGAGCATGAGAAGATAAAGAGGAGTCCCCAGAGTTTGGGGAAGAAACAGCAGTGACAAAGGCAGATTTTGAGCAGACTGTGAACTCAGAGAGAAGACAAGAGCCTGAAAGCACTAGTGATGTAGGAAGGTGGACTTTCTGGAGCCTGACAGACATCTCTCTCTGAGTCTTTTCTTACAACCCTCAAAAAGCATAAGAGCTCTCCATACGAAGCATCCTTTACGTCATCCTGGGACATGTGGAAGAGCTGGGGTCACTGAGAAGGAAAGGTTATGTTTTCCTTGAGTGCAGTGTTGGTTTCCCATCCGCATTGCAGGGTTACAAGCTAGGTCTAGGAGTAAACCCTCTGCATTTTTCTTCCTTCCAGTTCTCTCCCCAGCCCTCTGGCAGGAGAGCTGATGGATTTTCCATTGCTGATCTTTCCAGGAGGAGAAATCACTAAATGATATCTTTTACACTCCCAACCAGCAGGGTTCCAGTCCCAGGGAACTGGGAGGAATAAATTATTCATGAAGAAACAGCAAAGGGTGACATACATCTTATGGTTCAACAATCTAAAAGCAAGATCTGGTAGATAATTTACAAATCAGTTACAAACATTTTATGGCAAGCAGAAGCTAATCTGCTCTAAAAGGTGCGCTGTTGGTGTGTCACATCTGCCACAATATTCCTATCTCTTAATTGTATACTGGCTATTTCTCATCATTTCCTAGTTCCTAGAAGCAATCTGGGAGAGTTGTCACTGTTCTGCACAAGCCTTTTTGTCTCTCTTCTCCAGGGATTACCAATTCCATCTCTTCCAGCTGCCTGATACCTGTCTGCACAGTGGCGAGATTGATCTAAACAGTACTGGGAGATGACTAAAACTATTAAGGGAAGGGAGCATTAGGAATTCATGTTTGTATGTAAGGCAGCGTGGCGTGAAGTTATGGGCTCTGGAAACACAGTGGTTTAAGCCAGCCGTAAAGTTTTGGGGTGCTTTTGGTAAATGACTGAATTTTTCCCTGGCTGTGTAATGTCTGTAAACTCACATAAAAGACATGCTGAAATTGCAGAGTACCAGAGAAAGGCTAATTATCTGTATTTACTAAAGCAATTGCTTACATTTCATCTTAGGATAGTATTATTGGGCAGGGCAGGCTCTTGAGAAGGTAGAAACAAGTTACACTTATATGGGAGAATAATGCATGAGAAGCGTATCAACTTGCAAAGTAAAAGCCTGAGATCATGAAACCTACTAACCCTCAATACCAGTTTTAACAGCAGAAGTGCAGTTTGATTTTGAGAATAATATTTTTCTTCTGTGAAAAGCTCAATTTGCTTATTCCAGGTGAATGTGCCCGTGAAGCAAGCTAAAGTTGTTGGCATTTTTTACTTCCACTGCTTGTTGGTTTGTATTCTTTAAGAGAAGAAAGAAAACAAAACAGCTTGTAGCTGGGAAGAGTGTGTTAGGAATGACCTTCAGCTTCCTTCCATGAAAACAAATTTCATGGAGGATTACCTAGTGCAGGGGTTGGAAGCGGCAGCACATGAAATGCTCGCTGGGTAGCAGAAAGAGATGTGGTACCTTGAAAAAAGAGAGTAAGCCAGAAGTAAGGGGGGGGGGGACTGTTCCTGGAAAGCCCTGAAGGTTTCCTAGGGAAGTGGTGAATCATTCACAAGCAAACCTTTGTGCTGTGCCGTGGCATCTGGAAGAGTAATGAAACCGACCCAACTGTTCTTTGTTTCAATAGGGAATCGTCGCCGCGGCTCGTTCGAAAGGAGAGCATAAACAGAAAGTCTTCTTAACAGTCTCCTTTGGGGGAATCAAAATCTTCGATGAGAAGACAGGGGTAAGTAAAATAACCGGGTGATGGGACAACACTGAATCTTTTCAGGGGTGTTTCTTGAAAAGCATTTCCTTGCTGGGCAGTAATACCTCACCGGTGTAAAGCACACCTTTATAAAGGGTTATCATATATCACAGCGAGCTGTTAGATGGCTGAGGTGTGAAGTGCAGCGTGGGGACACGGTTTATTGTAAAGCCTTGTGCTGGGTATTTCTGCAGAACCACTTGAGTACATAGATGATGCTCCTTAGGTGCATAAACACTCCCAGCTCTGAGTGCAGAAAGTGGCAAGAGAGGGTTTGTTTTCCTTCTGCCAGATAAATAATTGCTTCTTGGAAATACCAGCCCGCTGTTTGTAGGGGACTTTAGCAGTCCATGGTACAGACTGGCATCAGTGCCTGTATGGGTTTTCTTATCCAGCCTGGGCCCAACCACAGCCATCCTCTGGACGCTGCTTAAACCTCCTTGGTAATACAGGTCAAGTGATTTTTGAGAATCTAATGACAAGAGATCAGTATTAGAGGCTAGAATTGCCTTGGATTGGGCTCCTTGTGTCATTAGAAGTGAGGGCAAGAGAACAAGTTGGAACAGGGAGCTGCAGACAACTGCAGGAGACTGAAGCTTGTTTTCCCCACTGATGTCTGAGACAGAGAGAGAAAGGAAAGGCAATGAGAGCTGTGGGGCTGCTGGGAGCAGCACATACTTAGCTGGGATTGACCTGAAGATGTCGAGGGAAATCATGTATTTATTTCAGGTCTGTAATTCTACATGAATGCAGTTGTAGTCAACATAATGCAATATACTGATATGAACAGCAACGGCAGTCTCTGGTGGGGTACTCGGTGACCATAAGAATCAGTGCTTTTGTATTGTCAGTGGTAGAAAAAGTATATATTGCATGGAATTGGAGGTAAAACATAGTGGAAAGTTTGAGGTGGTTGCTTGAAGGTGCCAAGCAGCAACTCATCCAGCAGCATCTGATCGAGGAAGTTGCATTTATGCCTTATGCAGCTTTTGCCACAGCAATAGCATGTTTGCTTTTTTAAATTGCTCTGAAAGAAGAAACCTAAGCAAAATATTATACTACTTAGATCTAAAGCAACAACACACAAACTGCTTTAATCCTAATTAAGAAGATCTTTACAGCAGTTTAAGCTCTGCCTTGAATTTTAAAAAGCTCTTGATTTAATCTTTTGAAAGAATAACTGTTTAAGATGATGTCAGAAATAAGACCCTACTGATGGTAGATGAAATTATCCTACGCCAGTTAATTTATATTATTAGAAAATCAATGTCATTGAGCTCACTGATACATAATACGAGTACTTAGTAATGAAAAGCTCATTTGGAATGTGTTGTGTACAGCATGTGTAAAGTGTTCATAGAAAAGCAGTGTTTAAGAGAGCATTGCTGAGGTTACAGCCTGTGCTCGGAAACGTCAGATTGCTCTGAGGCCACAGTTGCTTTCCTAAGACTAAAGGCTTTTCTTGGACAAATAAAACAGAAGAAAAACTAATCCTTTTGTGCTTGTCTCTGAACGTTCCACAAACATTGGTTGTCTTTTCCATGAAATAAAGAGGGAAAAGGGTACTTGTTTTAGAAACAAGGGTATAATTTAGCCAAACTGCCTTTCCTGCAGCATCCTGCGCGCAGTCCTATATTCAACTGGTGAGGTGGGAACGTGAGAACAAGTCTTTTTCATTTCATAACTTTGACACTTTATGCTCTAAATCTGACGTGACCATATCATCTTTATAGTAGCTCTGTCACTCACTCACTGAGGCTTAGATTGAAACCTTTAAATCCACCTTCCAGACGCCTGCTCCTGAGCTGCCAGTGATGGACAGGAATATTGAGTTGTCCTTCTTGGATCCCTGACGGAGGGATGCAGGGATCTTTCAGCATCAGTTCTTACACATTGTTTTGGAAGCAGAATCGTGCTTTCCATGCCAAGGTCTTGAAGCGCAGGGTGCATGGATTCTTCTGCCAGTTCTTTACAACCACCATCCCTTCAGTTTTTTTCCTCAGCTTGGGTCTCTCCATGTCCCAGAGTATCACATCCTGGTCCTATTCTTCTCACAGTCTATCATCCAGCCTCTCTGCTTTGCTAACCTACAGTTGTCATCTCATTCCCGTTCTTGATGGTAGTCATGTACAGTCTTAACATACAAAATACAGTGGTTAACATCGGCAGTAGGCTGTGGACAGACTCCAGCAGTGTCTCTGGGCTCCCTGAGCCTACAGGAGCACTACTGAGGCAAGGTGCTTTCCAAAGCACAAGAGACAGATGTTTAGGGGTGATGCACTGTGTCTCAGCCGTATGTCTTTGACTCATCCTGGTGTAAAGCTAAGAGATGACAGCTGTTGTAGCAGGAAATGATAATGCCTGTGTAGTCTCACATTGATGTCTATGTGCTTAAGTGACCTCCAAAGAAAGTTGCAATCCTGTTATAATGTGGAGCCTCCTATCCTCCTATAAGGCAAAATAAGGATGATGTAATTAGGTGATGTAGGATACTGATAATCCCATCCTGAAGAAGCAACAACGAAAATCCCACAGAGTGGCAAACCTAGGGATGTACAATTGCTTAGCCTGGCTTTTTGGATGGGAAGGAAGCAAAAAGGGTTGCAAAAAGGTTATGTTTTGCTCACACAGATTTTCTGATATCGGAGTTAAACTTAAGTGATTATAAAGTCTGAAGGCTGATGTTCACATTCATGCAACTGGGGGGAAAAAAATATGCCCTTATTAGGGAAAAGCCTGGATAATCTTGGATTTGCTTTCTCCTTTTACAGCTCTCCTTGCCCCCCACAATGCTTTCTCCCTTAGCTGTGTTGCCATGGTTTTGGAATTCCCAGAGGGATATTTTAGGCCAGAGCAGTCATTTGCTGTTTACTTGGGAAGATTATTTCTCTCTCTAGAGTGTCCTTTCTTAATTTTTATCACTGGCTATTGCAGTCCTGTCTGCCACAATGTCAATCTGATGTGATAGAGAAAAAACGCTCAGGGTAAAAATGTAGGCTTCTGTATGTTTAGTATCTTAGGCTATTGTTGGATTTTAGTTTATCATAATAAAACCTCAATTTGTAGCTCAAAACTAGCAAATTTTTTAAAACTGGCAGTGTCATAACTGACATCATACAGGTGATTTAGGGGAATTGCTCCATAATTCATTGCAGATGAAAGGCTGTAGTTGGCTTACTACTAAAAATGATAAGGAAGGGTTTTCCCCTGGTATTTTATAGCTCCCTTTAATATGTTCCAGACCTAATATTCATCAAAAAATATTGATTTTAATAATGCTGTTATTCCAGCCGTCAGGAATTCTGCCCTTTGAGTACACTTGTCCATGAAGAAGATTAGGTTCAAGGTGGAATATCATTTGGGAAGAATTTATCTCGCCAAGAAAAATACAAGAAGGGTTTGCTGTGAGTTTGCTCTGCAGATGCAATACCATTTAGTTCATCTATAGCACTGCAATAGGAATAATAACTGCTCTCGTACATTTCCTCATTCTATGCCATGGATCCATCTAAATAGAACCCTTCCTGCCACTTTTCAAACACTTGTCAGTGCATTTAGAATGGGATGGAAGGGCCCTGCTTAACAGAATTCACCTTGCAAGTCTGTAGGTTGTGTATATTGTCCTATAGCCTCACTCAGTAGCCTGCTTGCATAGGTAGGACCTCTTGAGAGTTAGAGTCGTTGAGCTGTTAAGAGTCCAAAGTTGTCTTTAACTTTACTAGCAGAATGTTTTCCTATTGTATGTCCAAAATTGTCATTGCACATGTGTTTCAACCCTGTTTTGTCTTATAAATGTACCTTTTTTATCTGCTGTCATTATGTTGGCCAGTCATCCCACTCACTTTCTCCAAAATGTTTGTTTCACCTGAAGGAATATATCTTATTTTTAACTTAAAAAGTCTATTACAATTATCACTAAACCAATGCTTTTTCTACCCAGGGCCACTTCAGAGATGTCATGGCTACATATTATATGAAAATACTTCTGTATTTATTCTGTCCTGTTCACCTTGGTTAGACCTCAAGCTGAAGTACATTCTTCGTTAGTAGACTTTCATGAGCGTTCATCGATGTTTTCAAAAGCATGGTCTGTAGAAGGCAAAAAGGCAAATAGTTGCATTATTCTATATAATATTCTCCTTTTCAGGGTGGAACTTAGTGGTTAAACCCCCCCGTAACTCTGAATATAAAAGGATGTGCACAGTTTTGAAAGGACCATCGTTGTTCTTAGCTACTTATGAGTATTATTTTGTTAATCACACACATCAGGCTATCTCCCTGCGATAGCTTAGTAATGCTTCATTAGACATGCGTGACTAATATGGTCTCCACAAAGAGGCTGTAATTGTCTCATTGTTTATTTATGTACCAATAAATCTTTGTTTGCTGGAAGTTACTTTCCAAAAATGTATTTAAAAGTAACAATTAAATTCTATAAAATGCTTGGGAAAACCCCATTTTCTTCTACATTCATATAATAAGGTAGACTTTTAAACTCGTGTTCTTTCTAATTGCAAACTCCTGTTGACTAATGGGAAACGCAGACACTATGAAAGAGAAAGAAGATGAAAGGCAAAAAACCTACTATTTGTCTTGAAGTAAAGAATTATTTCTGTTAAAGTAAAATCTTGCATCAGCTCATGGATATGCAAATTGCCAGGATATACTGCAATATATAGCTTTCTATGAGCTATTGTTAGAGATTCATTATTATTAATTATTAATCTATATTCCATGTTTCTTAAAAAGCATGGAAGAGCTATAGCAGTATCTTATTTGTGAGAAATGCACTAAACAGCCATGTCCCCTGGTTTTCCTATTTTGTCCTATGCAACACCCCGAAACTGAGTTCCATTTGTGTTGTCTTATATACTTTGGAGGGGTTGGCTAGTTTTTCAGAGATGTTGACCCATATATTTATCAAAATACAGGGCTTGGGCACAGCCCGTGGGATTATGAAATATCTAGGAAGACTGTAAGTGTCTGGTTGGGTTACAGTCTTACATAGAAGTGTTGCAGTGTTTTATTCGTGCTTTATTAATTTTATCTGTAGCCATTTTCTTCAGGCTGTCAGTATGAAATCCACGAATGAAAACGTATGTATAAATACATACATTTCATGGTGACTGTATATTCTCATTCTTGTTATCTATCCCTTACTCTAACCTTTATTATCTTCGAGGAGGATTATGTGACTCTCATGGAGAACAGTTTACCTCCTTGAGAAGGTATTACTCAGTGAATAATAGCTCCTTGTTCCATGGAAGGGGAACCAGACCTTACCTGTAGTGTTTTGTACAAAACCAGATTAATTTGCCTTTTCATGCTGGCCACAGAACTAGTGGTTGATCTTCTGCTGTATCTTTTCATCATGTCCAAAGAAATGAAACAGGTAGTGGGGAGTTATAATCCTGCTGGCTTCAGATTATTCTCGTGCAGCGAGATAAAGTTATGGCTCTCTTATAGTCCAACCAATGGTTTAGGTGCCTGTATCTTGCCCATCTTCCTGACCCTTGAAGCTCTCTTGACCTTATAATGCACAGATTTCTCTAAAGTTGTTGCTAACGCTTCTGTAAAGCATTTTTGAGCTTGTTCTGAGACGTTATCAGGTTTATGTCGATAACCCCAGGATTTGCTGCTCTCCTCCATTCGATGTGAATGATAGTGTTAATTCTGCTGATAGATTGCTAACAGGACAGCTAAACTTGGCTGAAAGGAGGTTTTAGCAAGATGAAAATTCTCACTGTTGGCAGAAGATGCCTCATGTAAAATGTACCAGGGGTACTCCTTGACTTTACTGGAAATCTGTTGGTTCTGGCATCTCTGACCAGAAATCGAGGTACGGTTATGGATCTGTAGTTACTCCTTGAAGCACATGTGCTGGAGCAGATGAAATGTCAAACTGTCAAGTCTCTATCATCGAGCGTCTCTGAATACTTAAAAATAGAAATAAAAGAAGGGATTAATTTTATCCACTCTCTACTCGCTCTGCAGGGAGCAGGAGAGATGATGTGATTAGTTCACTGAGTTTTTGTGCTTGCCAGAGCATAGTATTGGCCAGGAGACTGTTAATGGTCCCTGCTGGGGGCTCCTTCCAGCTCCAGGCCCAGAGGTTGGGTTTGTCCCTTCATTTCTTTGAAACTCATCTTCCTAAAGTTGGTGCTTGACTCTCTATGGTTGATCTGAGGCACCAAACTTTGTTAGCATCATTAACTTATCTGAACAAAGTCCTTCCCCCTGGTCTCCATTGCTCTTGTCTCTGGATTTTGCCCCTGTGTGTCTAATTTCTTGTTCTCACTCCCGCAGTTTCCATCAGGGATTTCCTGGGTGCTCGCTGTTCTTGATCTCTTTTTCTTCCTGCTAGGCTTTTTTATGAGAGTTACTTCATTCGCACATTTAAATTTGGTTATTGTGTCAAACCAAATGATGCCAGCCCTGACATCTCTTCAGATCTTGACCTGTCTCTCCAGCTCTCTCCGTACACATTTAGCCAGCAGTTCAAGCTTAACATGGCTAAACCAGGCCTTCTCATCCTGACTCCCACAGGTCTTTCTCTGACCTCCTTTTGGAACACTGAGGAAAATATCAGCATCATCCATTACTCAGCCCTGTAAATTCAGCAGCCTTTTTGACTCAGTTTCGATTGTCACATGCAGGGTAACTTCAGATGTTGCAGATTCTTCTTAACTGTGGAATACTTCTTAACTGTGAAATACAGCATTTATTGTCATGCTTACAGTTTAAAAGCCAGTCCTGCCTCTCTTCATCTTGTGTCTCAATCGTTATCCTTTCCTTTGTCCTTCACAAATACGACTTTTAGTTTTGAAATCCATCGTGACTGCCAAGATTGCTGTCTCAGCTTATTCTTTTGATCATGTCACACTTCCCTTTGCATTCCTATGCTGAATCTGCCTTCTGTATTTTATCAGCCTATTGCCCTACTCCTTTTTGGTTTTCCTAGAGTCTTCATGGCTGCCTTTACTGTTCATCAACTTAAAAGGAGCCATTCCACAGTACCAGCTTTCAACATTCATTTATTCAGTTTTCAAACAACCGACTCTGAGCCTCTCCCTATCCTGCCCATCACACTTTGGAGGAATTCTTTGTCCATTTTCATGCAGATCCCTTCAGATCCCTCCACGATGGAGGACATCTACCAGGGCAGTGAGTGAAGGACTTCTCCATGCCTGAGGGTTTATGAGGATGAGCTACTGCAGTCATGCACCTCAGCGATATCCCAAGGGGCACTGGGCCCTTAACTTTCAAAGACTGGAATTAAAATATAAAGTCTCTAGGATTACCTTTTAAGTTTTTTAATCAAAATTATATATTTATAGGAACTTTCTGTAAGAAGTGTTGGGTCTTGGACCATGCTGTGGACTTCAAAGGACTGCAGTGATAGAAACATTAGTGACATCTTAGTAACAACAATAAAGAACATACTGAGAAAGTCAAATTTTGCATGTTCCTTTGAAAATGGTGACATCTGGGACCATTCTTATGCGTTACATGAATTGGATTGCATTGTCCACAGCTTCTGCCTGCAAAAGATCCCTCTGGCCAACTGGCCGTCTTGCTCTTTTGCTTGACACTTTCCCATTTTTCTACTTGTAAATACGAATAGGAAGACATGGCATTTACTGTTCTGTATGCAATAAATATGTTTAATTAGAATATAGCAGAGCAAGGGACTTAAAAACCCCAGCTTATTACTCTTACAAGGTATTTATAGTCATCTGACACCTCAAAAGGGAGACAATACCATTTTATAAACAGCAGTTGAGAGTTAGCAAAACGTAAATGTCAGAAGAACCTACTTCAGTAATTACATCCCTTATTGACTATTGTAATTCATTTCTTATTGGCCTTCCAAACTGTGCCCTAGACAGTTTGGACGGTTCAGCATGCTCCACAGGGATTTTTAATAGCTACAGGCTCATAGAGATATGTTTTATAGACGTCCAGTTTGCTGTAGGAAGATCATAAAAACCTTATGTTTTGTAGAGGGTTTTTTTGGCACTGTGGGAAGAAAAAAGAACCCAAAAGCAAAACTCGGATGTGATTTTGCACGTTGTGAAGTCTGGGGGTTTTAAGATCTAGCACTGTGGTTTGATCCTTCTGTCTTTCCTCCTAACACTTGGCATACAGAGGAAGGCTGATACTTCTCTCCTTCCTTTCAGCTGGAAACACTCTGATCTAGAGCTGTGTTCAGCTTTCTTGTAGTCAGTATTGTGATATTTCTGACACTAAAATACAATGAAGCCATTCCAGACATTTTATCCAAACTGGAATTATTTGTGAGGCTTCGTTGTAGTTGTATTTTTCAGTGTGAAAAGGGTAAAAAGTTGATTGCTTTTAAAGAGGCGGAAAATGAGATTTTATTGTTTTAGTGCTGGTCTCATTTGGCTGTATCTGGCCTCCTGTTGTTTAATCCAAGCAACCCAGGATGGATTTAAATACCACTGCATGCATTCTGTGTTACTGTATGGGGAATCTCACTAGGCGCATATTCCTAGTTACCGTTTAGCCTCCATTGCGTATGGGGTGGGTGTCTGTCTGTAGAGCCGTTGTAGTGAAAATTACTATGTGATTTTTGTCTATTTATAATGTTTGGTATGCTTAAACAGAATTTGGGGTGAATTGCACTGAAAAGTTGATAGTCAGCTTTTGGTTATAAAAATACTTGTTGTTCTGGATGCTGTTAAATAGCAGAGCTGCGCTGTATCCCTCCAATGAGTTATTGTCCCAAGGTAGAAAACTCAAAGTATAGAGTTATATTGGGGGTCTTTGCCTAAAATCAGTATGTTTTGTGATTCATATTTAGAAATTAAGATATGAAAGCCACACTGTAGTCCCGCTGACTCCAGCGGAGCCATATTCCTTTTCTCCAGCTGCAATTTTGTCTTGGATAAGAGCACCTAAGATACCGAGTTGCTTGAGATGGGGGAGTTGCTTGCAAGTACTGCTGTTTTTAAGCTAAGTTAGTGCATTACACACTAGAAGCAAATTTCAGGTCTGTTTTCAGGACACACAGAATAGTAATGGCTGGATTTCAAACTGCTTGGGAAAGGTTTTAGCAAGAAAAATGCTGACATAATAACAGTGCAGGCAGCTGAGATGTGCTGAAACCTCCCTGGAGAACGGTGGGGGACCTTCAGCGGGTGCTGTAACAGAAGGTTACATCCCCCATTGAAATGTGCTGTTCCTTGCGCTTGGAGATGGCTGAGAAGCATTCCACCCCTGGTGTGCTGGTGATTTTCCTTCCTATTCAGTGCATTTTAGCTGGTAGGCTGCTCTGCAGTTTGCCATTTGCCCTGGTAATAGCAATACTACCGATGATGTTCCTGAATTCCTGTGCTAACTTGTAGGCTGTTAAACCTCCTCTGTTGCTGGGGTCAGATGCAGGGGAAACGGATGACCTTCACTGTCAGTGTAGTGGGAGAGGGAAACTACAGAAGGTTTACTGTTAAAGTTACCTGGAGTTTGCAGGATGATGGCGATAGGTCTCTTAGCAGTAAAATCAGTTTTGATTTGGATGATGTTCTGCCCTCAGGAACGTGTTTGTGTTCACAGGGTAGTTGGCAAGACCTTTGTTCAATCTGATGGTCCAGGGGACAGGTAAATGTCTTTTCTTCCATTTAGTTTATGTAGTAAGCGGCCCCGTGGAAGGAGAAGAGGAAGGACAGTGGTTGCCACTGGATGCTCTTGTCAACAGTTATGAAGCACAAATCTCTGTTTTTATCCCTGTTTTTCAGTTGAATAAGTAATACATTTCAGATACCGATAGATCTTTGCTTAATATATAAATAACTGTGCATCAAAGTTGTCTTTCTAAATGAGATAATTGTATTCATAACCTTTCTGGTTTATGCACTGTATGCTCAGCATGCAGGCAACCATGTGTCACAGGGCCTAAGGGCTGGAACAGCATCTCCTGTTGTGCTACCCAGCACCTGGTAGTAATCGTGGAGTTACAGCAGTGCCTACTGTGTCCCGAAATTATAGCACTTCTCTAGCAAATAAGCAGCATTTAATGGACTCTACCTATCTCTGCTGTTAACATTTCTTAATTCTTTGTGGTTCCTGTCCTAACTCTGCATCATTGTACTCGCAGCGAAGCAGCAGCAACGTTCCTGCAGACTTTAAAGGGAGCATTGTGAAATAGGTGAGGCAGAGCACTAATTAGTTTGAGTGCCTTGACATTTAAAGTGAATGAGAAAACTGGGTAGCTGAAAATACTGCATATGGCTCCGAGTATGTTTTTTCTTCTTCTTTTTAGATAGTCAAAACATGGATCTGAATCCAATTTTTTTGATAATGTCCTTGCTTTTATAAAGGCTGAGTCGGTTTTATAGCCTTCTGGTGTATCTTTAATTAGCCAAATGCTACAGGAGTATGGAAGTATTGTGAAGAGTAAAGCACGTGAGTGTAACCTGTGCATGCATAAAGCTTAGCGCTGAGCAGTGCTGAAAGTGAAGTAATGAGGACGTTCAGTTTTGATTAAGAGAAGTAGAATACATGCTGTGCACAGAAGTTGCAAAGGGTGGGGGAGAACTAAAGGAATGAGTAGTAGAAAACAAGCCAGCATCCATGCATCAGAGCTAGGAAAGGCTTTTCTCTGTGTATTTAGGTATAAGGTGAGGGCAGCACTGCTTGAGAGCTTTTCTGAAAGGCAGACCCTGTGTGACACCGACCTAAGATGAGCGTGTAGTTGCATTATATCCTAGGTGAAGTGTCTGTTGTGGGACATGAGCAAATGAAGGAATGGCACATGTATGGGATTATCTGAAGTTCATTTTTACATGCAACTGTAACTCAAAGGAAAAGGTTTCCTATCTTTTTCTGGAGGAAGACTGAAAATAAACTGGCGTGGTCTTTATGACCAGGATAGGTAGATAGTGATACTGTTCCAAGTGTTTCTCATAAGCAAACAGATGCCTGTGGTAGGAAACATTTCAGGATGCTCCTTTATCTGGACCTGTGTGTTTGTATGTTGGCTACTGGAAATTAAGCCATTAGACATGAAGAGTTGGGCTGAGTCAGTTTTGTCCAATTCTTTGCTGTGCCGCCTGAAACCAATCTGTCATTGTGGAGCACAGGATTTCTTGCCTGTGTGCTTTGGTTTATTTCTGCTCATGAAATCCTTTTTGTATCTGAAAGATATAAAACGTTGTGTCATGTGAACTTCTCAACCTCTGTGCTTTCATTTTCAGTTGGCTCATGAACATGACATACTGGTTCTACACAGTTTGTGAATTCAGAGTCCTTTCCTTATTCCTCTCTGTCCATGTGCTTTCTCTCACCCCCTTTAAAGTCTTATTAAAATTGGTATGAGAATCAGGGAAACAGATAAGCATAAAATAAATCCCTCTTGTCCTTTTTCCCCTTTTCCAGCAAAGTTTGGAATGTTATGGAAGTAGATCTAAGGTTAAAGAAAGTTGCTGTTTGATGACTTTCCAGGGCAACTTAAATTTGAGTATTGCCAGTATGCCTGGGATTTTTGTGATCTTTGCAAGCTCTGCTTTATAGGGTTTGCATCGGGAGAATCAGAGGCTGGGTTTCGTGATGAGCTTTTCAGATCACAGGCTATAAGGGGAAGGTGGGTCATAATGCTTTCTGCATCTGAAGCAGTTAAGATCTGAGATAGTTAAAGCCCAAAATTATCTCCAAAGCTGCTAGGAGTTTCGTGATGGTATTTCTCGTGCCATTCATTTAAATCAAAAGCATTTCAGGAGGTGAAGAATATTGGTGTGAAGGTAAAAAGAACCTTGTCAAAGTAAAGGCTTCTCAAAAGGCATTCACAGTCTGTATGTATGAATGCAATAAAAAATATGGAGAGGTTCAGTGATACTGTAAAATTGACTTTCTCATCACTGAATGCTGTGCTCCTTCAAATTCAGGATTTAATCAGTTAAGACTCTTGCAAACTTCAGAGTATATCAGGAAAAAATGCAAGGCATGGTCAGAGGTGCTATCCTGAGGCTGTATGCAAGCTTTGGCTTGAGAGTAGGGGGCAATATTGGCATATTTATGGCCATTTTGATCTATTGACCCTTTTGCAGAAGGTGATGAGGTGGGTGCTAAGGGGGGATGCACTCAGATGTGTGTATTCTATGGGCCACTGGGGAGCTGCCATCCCAGAGAATGAAATAATATCCTTATAGGCAAGAATTGTTACTTGTGCACCATGTCAAAATAGTGAAATGGTAAATCAGTGTATTTATAATCAGGGAAATAGTAAATCAGTGTATTGTAGTCTACAGGTAGTCCCATATAGTTGCATTGTAGGGCCACATTAATTACTGAGCTGATTGTGGCCTACCGGGGCTATTGACTTTGGTATCAAGGCTCAGGTTGGATGCTTCTTGGTGTGGCTGTGCAAATCCTTCTTTGTTTTAACCATCCTGATAGAACAATGACTGTGTCTGTTGCAGAAACAATAAGAAAATAGTACAAGACTCCTGGGAGGTCCAACATCACGGCTTTAGTGTAGCACATCTGTTTTTCCAAAGCTCTGTGAAAATGTTTCCATGCCCTTTAGGATTTTCTTTGTCCTGGAACAATATTTGCAAGTGCATGTTTAAAATATAACTTGGGATTAATAGTAATTGGACAAGGGGGTTAGATTTAGCTGGCTATTTTCATTCCTGGTGCAATAAAAAACCAAAAAGCTTTTGAAGTGAAGATACAAAATTGACCATGTGTGCGTTCCAGTTTTGGTTTGCTCCTTTCCAAGTTCATATATCTAAGAAATGGATCTTCTGCATGAGCAGCTTAGCATTTGCCTCCTAAGACAATGAACAATAACTAAATTCATATCTGGTCTTTGTCAGACATTATTACAAATTATGAGAGCCAGATAGAAGTTTATTACCTTAGTGGTGTTCTTGTAGCACAAATTAGGTTCTTGGAACATCCAGCTAGCTCAATATCATAGATCCATCCATCACAATTAGACTGCTGTGCTGGCAGAGTTAAGTCCCTGTCCCTTAACTGACTGCTGGTGTATGCCAGAGGTCTCGAGTGAGGACAAGTCCAGGCGAGTTGAGAGCGCCACTGTACGTGCCCATCACATGAGGCACAAACAAGGACACTCATGTTTCCTCTCTTAGCAGTTTGCTGTTCTTGCTCCCTGGGTAAGACACAGGCAGTAGCAGGATAGTTTTTCATCGAGCAAAGGAAATGGTAGGGATTAATTCAGATTTTAGCTGAGGCTGAAGTTCCCTTTTAAGCCATCTTCCTGAGTCCAACCAAACAGGTGTCTACCTGGGTTACTTCTGCAAAGTGCTTGCCCTGGTGTAGGATGAATTGGAGCATACAGATTGAGCTTAGTCGAGCTCACTTGAAGATGCTTAATCTTACACATGTGATTGTCCTTCCTGACTCAGCTGCCCATTGCCATGTAAGCTTGGGAAGTCACATAATCTGGTTTTTGCTCCAGTCTCCTTGGTTGCAGGAAGAGAATGGCTCTTTAGAGTGTATTATTAGTATTGTTATTAAGAGGAAATTAAATTTACACATCTTTTGGGCGCTTGGCTGTGTCACAGGCAGACTGCTGACCCCCTGGAGGGACAGAGTCTGTGATAACTGGGGCTAAATCTGTTTTGATTCTTTTCTTTATCAGCACCATATTTTATGTGCCCCTCTGTGATACACAGGCCAAGCTTTGATCTGCATGTAATCTGAAAGAGTGCTTTTTGTGCCAAGTGTTTTTATTGCAAAGCTTGTGTGCTGAAATGCCTTTTGGAAGTTGGCGCTTGGAAGAGTCTTTCTTTAGGTTATTGTTTGCAAAATCAGTGTGCATCGAGGAAGCATGGGGATTAGATGGATTTATTTGCTTCTCATTGTGAAGACATGCTTAAAGGCTGCCATCTGAGAAGTCCCTTCAGGCTTGGAGGACACTCCAGAGGTTACACATTCCTTTTCTGCTCCTAATCTTGGGGGCTTTTTGCAGATGGGAAGTCCATAACCTGCTGCTTAGGCCAAACTCCATGAGTGGCTTTGGGTCAAAAGGGTTGAGGGCTGGACCATTCATTTTGGCTGTGTAGGATGATGCACCTCTTCAGTCTCCTTCAGTGGAAGGGTTCATTTCTCCCTGCATGGTAGCATGTTCATTTTATACTCTTTTATGATCAAAGCTGCTCATCTTGTCCAGTGCCTCAAAAATGGCCAGTGCCTCTTGGAAATGCCTCAAAATACTGCAGTCTTCAGAACAGCAAGAGGTTTCTAGTGGCTTTTGTTTTTCAGGTATTCATATATGACATTAGTTTTTGAAAGCTAAGTACAATAATACTTTGTTCCAAGACTTCTTGCTGGTAGGAATTCAGTATTTTGATAATTTGCTAAGCTTAAACTGTACTGCTGCCTTCCTTTTCTAGATCAAACTCGATGTAATTTTCCATGTGTTATACTAAATGTTTATATGACAGATTTTATGGTCTATCAAGTGTTTCCCCACACCAACCACTACCATGTTTAAGCCAAATTACTGTGGTCTGTCATATATTGTTTGTTCTGCTTCTCTTCTCATAGACATGCAACTAGACTACTCATCATGGTAGGAAAGGACTGTCAGATTAGAAATACATTGTTTCCTATTTACCTTTTGTTTAGACATACAGTTTCTAACGCTGTTTCTCTCGAGTGCTATTCTACCTCCTTTCCTCAAACGTCCCATTTTATATCCTATGGCCTGGGTGAACTATTTCCCTCTTGCCTCTCTGACCAATTGGAGCAAAATCCCAACAGATTTCTGTATTCATCTTTGGAAAATGGGCCAAAATAATAGGAGAGAGAAAGGATCCTGAAGAGCATCTGCTAAGCAGAGGCAGAGGATGCTGCAGCAGTAACACCAAGCGTATAACTGATTGAGAAACCAGCAGCAGTGATAAAATCCCTAGGTGTGTTTCCAAGCCTTATCAGGTTGGATTTAGCTGCCTCTGACAGCAACCTGCAACTTCTGTGTCTTCATTTACACTTTAGCAACACCCACAACACCAGTGAAATGTTTTCATCCTGCATGAAGTGCTCAGGAGGCAGGGAAAGGCTGTGGGTGAATGCACTGCCAGCGCTGGGGGAGCAATTGGCTTTTTGGGTGGCTGAGCTCTGTCACCACCCCTGCTCTCAGTTGCTCTGTGCTGTGACCAGGAGTAATTTGCAGGGAGTTTGGAGCTTGTTGGTAACTGTAGCTCTGGAATGCACCAAGCTGTGTCCTCTTTGCTATTTCACATTAAACTGGAAAGGTTTGCAGTGGTAGGGGAAGGCTTGTTGCTTTTTCCCTGTCATCTGCTCATCCCACGCATCTCAGGAGGCTGATGCCTTGCCACCCAAATGCTAAGTTCTAGAAAACAACATGGGATGTTTGTGGTGCAGATACGATTTACTGAGTCATTTTCCATTTCACTCACGTTTGAAATGGTTGAGTTTTTCCCCAGGTTGCCTGTACATGGTCCCATTGAAACGCACTTGTCTCTAGGGGGAAAGGCAGTTGAACGGTTCACAACTGCTTTTAACAGGTATCCATGCACCATTAACGGGTACCAGGAAAAAATCCGTGCCAGCCAAGTGGGTTTTTGGGTGGGGGTTTTTTAGTGTCTCCATACAGGGGACTGCTCCCATCCTTGCCTTAAAGTCATAAAACTTGACAGGTCTGGGATTTGAATCTGCAGATGGAGAGAACTGAGGTGTTTCACGTCTGCCCCTCAAGTGTCTGTTTGGGTTTGGGGGTTTATGATGGAGATGAGCAGCTCCAGACCACCTCTACAAAGTGCATTTAGCGAAACAGAGGAGAAGCATTGCAGCACAAACATAAGCAATTAGAAAAATGCTTGTGACCAGTTGTTGTCCCCATGATCCCTGCAAATCTCAGCTAAAACAAACAGGAATTGTAAGGAAATGGCCATGAAGAACAGTTCACAAAGTGCTGTAGCATGAACACCTTGAAGCACCATTGAGGTATGCAGCAGCCTCCTAGGTGTAGTAAGGGAGCTGGCTGCGCATCTGCACCACTCCAGCAGTTCTTGCAGCAAGGAGGTAAATTAATCTCAGAACCACTCGTGTGTTTTACAATTCATTGTTTTCACTTAATGCATCCTAGTAAATACTGCTCTGTGTATTTCTGGCTTGCTAAGCTTGTTCTCTTTTCCTGCCCCTCTACTCTGCTCTTGTGAGACCTCACCTGGAGCATTGTGTGCAGTTCTGGTGTCCTCAACATAAAAAGGACATGGAACTGTTGGAACAAGTCCAGAGGAGGCCACGAGGATGATCAGGGGACTGGAGCACCTCCTGTATGAAGACAGGCTGAGAAAGTTGGGGCTGTTCAGCCTGGAGAAGAGAAGGCTGCGTGGAGACCTCATAGCAGCCTTCCAGTATCTGAAGGGGGCCTATATGGATGCTGGGGAGGGACTCTTCATTAGGGACTGTAGTGACAGGACAAGGGGTAACGGGTTAAAACTTAAACAGGGGAAGTTTAGATTGGATATAAGGAGGAAATTCTTTCCTGTTAGGGTGGTGAGGCACTGGAATGTGTTGCCCAGGGAGGTTGTGAATGCTCCATCCCTGACAGTGTTCAAGACCAGGTTGGACGAGGCCTTGGGTGAGATGGTTTAGTGTGAGGTGTCCCTGCCCATGGCAGGGTATTGGAACTGGATGATCTTAAGGTCCTTTCCAACCCTAACTATTCTATGATTCTATGATTAAGGCATTGCTGTAATTTTCCACGTTGGATTCACTTTCTGTGCTTTGTTCAGTGGTCTTTCTAAACATAAAGGGCCTCATTACCTAACCTGCTGCTGAGCAATCACAACATCAGTTGGAGTGCATTGGACTTGCAGGTAGAGAACAGCATGACTGAAGCTATAATCCATAAAGTTATTTTATTATGAATCCATTAAGGATTTTGCAGTTTGCTGAGTAACTTTGTTGTTTGGGGAGCTTTATGTGACACACAAAATGTATTATTGCTTATTCAGATGTGATAAAAGTGGGCAGAAAGGAGCAGGAATGCCAAGGATGCTTGGACACCACGTATGTCTCCCATATCCCAGTATCAATAGCATGGAAATAGTAACAGCAGAGCTGTCAGCTGATACCACCTGTCTGAAAACAAGCTGACCATTTAGTTATGCAAGGTGAAAGGCTGTGCAACTTGAATCCCTGTGGAACTTAGAATAGAGTCATAGAATACTTAGGGTTGGAAAGGACCTTAAGATCATCGAGTTCCAACCCCCCTGCCATGGGCAGGGACACCTCACACTAAACCATCTCACCCAAGGCTTCGTCCAACCTGGCCTTGAACACTGCCAGGGATGGAGCGTTCACAACTTCCCTGGGCAACCCATTCCAGTGAATCACCACCCTAACAGGAAAGAACTTCCTCCTTATATCCAATGTAAACTTCCCCTGTTTAAGTTTTAACCCGTTACCCCTTGTCCTGTCACTACAGTCCCTAATGAAGAGTCCCTCCCCAGCATCCATATAGGCCCCCTTCAGATACTGGAAGGCTGCTATGAGGTTTCCACACAGCCTTCTCTTCTCCAGGTTGAACAGCCCCAACTTTCTCAGCCTATCTTCATACGGGAGGTGCTCCAGTCCCTGATCATCCTCGTGGCCTCCTCTGGACTTGTTCCAACAGTTCCATGTCCTTTTTATGTTGAGGACACCAGAACTGCACACAATGCTCCAGGTGAGGTCTCACAAGAGCAGAGTAGAGGAGTAGGGTCACCTCCTTCGACCTGCTGGTCATGCTCCTTTTGATGCAGCCCAGGGTACGGTTGGTTTCTGGGCTTCAAGCACACACTGAAGCCGCCTCATGTTCATTTTCAGTTTGTGCTTATGGATATAACATTGAATGGTACACACTTCCTGCGTTCGGGGGGCAGCTTTTACAAGAGGCTTTGCAGCTTGCAGGATATTTTTTGTTGTGGCTCTTAACACTGTGCCCCAGGCTCCACTAAATAGACAACCTCATTAAAAGGGAAATGGCGATAGTGTAGCAGTGACTTTCTCATGCCATCTAACTCACACATGTGAAATGGTTGCGAGACCCTCCGAGTACCTAATTGCTTGACTTAATTGATTTAGTGGCACTGGAGGCTACAGCATGGAAATAAAGGGGCAAGATGAGGATAAGGGGTGATATGCTAGGTAATTTATGATAGGTGCCAAGCAGCCCAAGGGAAATTGGAAATGCCACGGATCTCAGTCAGCTAAATCAATTCAGTGCGATGTACAGGGAGCAACGTGGGGGAAAGGAGAAGCAGGGGATAGAACGGAGAAAATAATGGCTAATGGGAGAGATTGGAGTAACTTAAGGGGAAGGGGGAAGACGTCTTGGTGGAGGTGGGTGTTTTGGACTTCTTTAACACCAGAAAAAAAGCTTTATAGTGTGTGAATAAAACAGAATAATTACATCATGTTTATGTCAGAGATGGTCTTAGTTACCCTTTTCTGAGACCTTATCTTTCATCTAAAATCCTTGATTAAACAGGGGAAGTTTAGATTGGATCTAAGGAAGAAGTTCTTTACTGTAAGGGTGGTGAGGCACTGGAATGGGTTGCCCAAGGAAGCTGTGAATGCTCCATCCCTGGCAGTGTTCAAGGCCAGGTTGGACAGAGCCTTGTGTGGCATGGTTTAGTGTGAGGTGTCCCCGCCCATGGCAGGGGGTTGGAACTGGATGTTCTTAAGGTCCTTTCCAACCCTAACTGTTCTATGATTCTATGCCTGCGACAGCGAATAAAGTCACAGGAGACTTAAAATAATTTTGAGGCTGTGTACAGTGTATTTTTTAAGCAACTGAAGCTTAAATGTTAAATTACTTCCCAATCCGTGCAATATTTAATTGACTGTATTGAACCATCGTACAAATTAAGTCTTCTCTATAATTATGAATTGGTGACTGGCTTGTAGCAGCGCTGAGCAAAGATACAGTAAAAACATCAACTGGTGTGTGATGCAGTCCATCAGCATGGGCATCCAGGGGTGTCGTAAACATCCCTGAGTTATGAAGTAATTCCTTTATGTGCTTCTGGCTCACTGGGGACAGGATTAGGTCATGCTAAAACCTTGAACATACTAAGAAAAGAATAAATAACTGAAAGAGGCTGGGGAGAAAGCGAGGCAGGTCAGCTTGTGAGTAGTAACTGTGTAACTGAGCAGCAGTTCTGCTCCCCACAGAATGATATCGTGGAATCACAGAATGGTTTGGGTTGGAAGGGACCTTAAAGCTCATCCAGTTCCAACCCCCTGCCACAGGCAGGGACACCTTCCACTAGAGCAGCTTGCTCCAAGCCGCTGTGTCCAACCTGGCCTTGAGCACTGCCAGGGATGGGGCAGCCACAGCTTCTCTGGGCACCCTGTGCCAGCACCTCAGCACCCTCACAGGGAAGAGCTTCTGCCTAAGAGCTCATCTCAGTATCTCAGTATCCCCTCTCTCAGGTTAAAGCCATTCCCCTTGTCCAGTCCCTACAGGACCTTGTAAAAAGCCCTTCTCCAGCATTCTTGTAAGCAGTTTTGTGTGGCTTTTGTTTCATCTCCTTTCAGGACTGCTCATACCAAGTATCAGGGGGGTGGCTACATGTGAGCAGTTACAAACTGAGGGATAAAAATGACATTTCTATTGGTTGGCCTCATTTTACAGGACAGATTAATGTATGTAATGAGCCATAAATCTAATCAAAACATGCAAAGAGCATGTGTTTATAGACGGCCTCAGTTGTTAAGTCTGGGCTGGGTGGCTGCATGACATGGTGTTTCTCCTTGTGCCGTCCTCCACCCTGGTGCACATCTCACTGCTGTGAAGGGCTGGGCAGGGTACTGGGCAGGCTGCATCCTCAAAAGAAAGATTTACAGGAAGGATGCAGTTTTGATCTTGCACTGTACAGTGGTAAACCTGTCTATTGACTGCAACAGGAGTCTTATTTCTGCTTTGCAAAGAATTAGGCCCTTGTGGAATAATAATTATTGGCATATGTAAAAACAGACATTAGGTGACTTGAGGGCTATGAAAACGCAGGTTTAAAGGATTGTTTATATCTGCGTTGGAGTAGAGATGTGTATATGCTACATTGCATTTCATGTGTATGTTCCAAGCCAGTAAGCTCTTGCTAAGCACTCCATACAGTAAAAGATGTGAAAGGATAATGTTGCAGTCACCTTTACTTAATTTGTACTTCCATTGATACAGTATGTAACATAGCACAACCATTAAAAATGTAATGATTTTCGAATGGTTAATGAGGGTTCCCAAATAAATTGGAGTGTCCCCATCTGCTGTCTTACATTGCGGGTGATACTTTTCCATGGTAGAGCGATCTTCAGATCTAATTCCATGAGGAAGGAATCTGATCACAGTTTAATTTCAGTGCAAACCGCTGCCTAGCAATCAATAAGGCGACGTCAAAGCACTTTGATTTAATAGGAGCCAGAGATAACGTCCCTTGTCATATGCAGAATAGAGAGATGGGAACATTTCATTTCATTGTAACAGATAGCATGCAACTTGGTTTTCAGAAAAACCTAATAAATCAATATCCCTGTGTTATCTAAGTAAGATCCCATCATTAATTATAAACGCCTAACGCGTTAGTAGAGCCTGAAGTGCACCTTCAGCTCTAGCCACGTTCAGCTTAAAGTCTATGGCAACAGTTCCATTTTCCTTCAAGCAAGCAATCTTGATCTTGGGACGTTAGGAGCCGTTTAGTGCAAAATGAGAATGAAATATGCCCAGTCTTTTGTTTTACACGTAGTCATTTGTCTCTTGGATGCTGCCTCTCCTGTTAGATTTTGGTCCATGCTCTACAGAAGCCTCATCACTTGTCACTTGCCCTGCATGCGTTCAGCCTTTTTGCTTCTACACACACGCATCCTCTGTGGGTTTGCATATTAAAATGTTTTCTTTTAAGCCCTAAAAATACCAGGTTGTTTAGAGATTGCCTCGATCCCATGCTGATTTTCAAAATGTGCTTTTCTCAAACCCAGCAGGAAGCTGGACCTCAAAAGACTCCTTTGTGAGGCTTCGCCTCCTCTCAGAAATAGCATTATCCCTAGATGATATGCGAGCAAGTCAATATATCAGAAGGTAGAAATGGAAGCTAATAGATTGGTTTAGATAAACTTCTCAAGGACATTATTCTAAGTGGAAATACTTAAGTATTACTTTGGTAATAAAATACTGTTTAAGCCAAAGTGATAAAGATTCTGGCACTCCAAGGCATGCTTGTAGGAGCCTCAGATTCATGTCCTGGCTCTAGAGAGAGCTTTACTCATCTATTTTAAACAAAATTGAGTCTTTTTATTGTGACAATTAACCAAAGTGGGATTTTTAAATAAAATGTGAACTTTTGCATTCAGCATTGATTTCAGTCAATTTCCCCTCGTTTTCTGGGAAAAGTACATTTTTTGGAGTTCTGTTATTGCTTTAAATGAAGTATCACTCGCTGGGTGATGCTGAGGGTTACAGAGATAAAGCAAGTCTGGTGCCAATCCTTAGGCAAGTTGTATAGCTCTAGCTCTGCAGCCCCTAAAGCTCAGCCTGTCCTGAGTCACCCTATATGAAGCTACAGGTAGCTGCTGCTGCTTCTTATATATACCTACAGATACTGATTCTCTACCTAGGATGCTATGTAGGTAGCAACTAAGTAACATGATATTTTCTGTTGAATTATAGCTCACCAAAAGATACCAAAAAATCCTCTGCTGAGGCTTTAGTCAAGTTATTAAAACAAACCAAGTTTGGCTAGGTTTTAAAAAGAGAATAGGTTTAAGGAATTCAGGTATTAATTGATATTGATACCAGGATGTGTTTGCTTGTTTTAATTCCATAGGTGTATTGGGATCCGGGTGAAGCACTGGTGAAAGAGAAATTATACAGCCTTTTAATGGAATATTTTGAT
Organism: Pezoporus wallicus; assembly: GCF_028554395.1. Lineage (NCBI taxonomy): Eukaryota > Metazoa > Chordata > Aves > Psittaciformes > Psittacidae > Pezoporus > Pezoporus wallicus. The sequence continues at coordinate 802,060 of NW_026638088.1, read as the reverse complement.
GGATGTCTCTTACTGTGTTTTTTTAATAGCTACTACAGCACCACCATGCAGTTCATGAAATTTCATACATCGCAAAGGATATCACAGACCATCGAGCGTTTGGATATGTGTGTGGAAAGGAGGGAAATCATAGATTTGTGGCAATAAAAACAGCCCAGGCAGTAAGTATCAGATCACTGTCCTTTTCTACAGTGTAACCCAAGAGAAAGGCTCTGTTCATAAAAGGTGTTCAAGAGGCCAGTCTTGGGTTGTTTCTGATTGTGCTACGCTTATCACAAGTGACTGCTTAGATGTTAAATGCCAACTTAATGAAACCAGCTTGGGGAAAAGGGAATGTGTTTCTCTGTTTCTGATTTTTGATGATGTGCTATTTATAGTTAGTTATTGTTCTCCTTTCTAACTAAACTCGACTGGATACAGCTGAGCTTGGTTATATTCCTATACTCATTTAAACAGAAAGTGATAGACTCCTAAGAGCTACTTTGCATACAGTCTACATTCTTTCCATTGCATGAGAAATCACTAATAAATACTCCATTATATTCATATCTATGCCTTTTGTATTCATAATGCTTTTAATATTTAATTATAAATACATCAATTTCATATATTATCATTAATAATATTAATGATATTGAAATATTATCATTAATTGTTAAATAGAAATTGACCTGAGCCTGGTTGCTAAAGGGAGAAATTACTTCTGTATGAAGTTCTCTCCGATTGTGGAGATGCTATAAGTGCTCTAGCAGCAGGGTGGGTTAAAAAGTGTGTATTTTCCCATATCGAAACTTCCCTTCCTGTTTTTGCTTCCACAGGCTGAACCTGTAATTCTGGACTTGCGAGACCTGTTTCAGCTCATCTATGAACTGAAACAAAGAGAGGAAATGGAAAAAAAGGCACAAAAGGACAAACAGTGTGAACAAGCGGTATACCAGGTACACGCATAAGCTTAGACTACTGCCAAGAAAAGTATGGTGTGAAATGCCCCCCAAAGTTGCTCCAAAGAGGCACTGAGCATCCTCAGCATTTCTTAACAGCAATGGGTTTGAACGGTGCTAGCTTCAAATGGACAAATAAGAACCTAACAGCCATCGTGAGCTCAGGAGTAGGATTAAACAGTGCTGAAAGCTAACACTTGGGGTAAGATGAGCATGTTTAGCAACTGGAAATGATCTATTCATTTCCTGCGTAGGGTTTCCTCTCACTCAGAAGGAAAACCGTAATGAAAGTAAGTGTGTTGTAAGTCAGGTTTTTACAGTGTCTAATACTTTAGGGATGATTCAATATACTTCTGAATGTGTGTGTTTGAATCAAATCAAATAAGGTGTGGATTGTTAAACTTGGATGAAACTGGAATAAAATTACTTTGTACAAGAATGTGACTTTATCTGTATGCTGGAGAAAGAAAACTATATACTTACTTGCCCATTTTGCTTAAATCTTTGCTGTCCTTTAGTTTCTGAATACAGTTCTTTTATCTCTGTTGTTTATGTTCTTTGCTTTTACTGCCTGTCCTCTTACTTTGCTGTAGACAATATTGGAAGAAGATGTAGAAGATCCTGTATACCAGGTAATTTCTGAAGCTGTACAGCCTTGGAGTTTCAGAAGTGATTAGATATATGTTATCTTCAAACACAGCCAAAACCTTTAACAAGATGTTCTGAAGCTTACTGAGATAGGTCTTCTGAGAAACTTGTGAGATTTTGACAGAAAGTAGTATATTTAGAGATAAGCTGTAAGTAATGGCACAATGTATCTGTGTAGGATAGAATATTCCGAAAATGTGGCTTGCAAGTCCTGATTTTAGGTTCCCAAATGAGATTTGTCATCATTATTGAATACAAACCCGAACTGAAAAGGGAGTTACGTTGAGAATAAGGAAGGTGACATCTTGTTCTGAGAGTAATAAATTGACATTTTGTCTTCTGTGGGGCCGGAACTTAATTCAGAAGGGGAATATTCGGGTAAAAACAACAGTGGAATTGATGTTATAACATGCTCCCTTGTTGGCACTTGGGCTAGGATTTAATAATAGATCTGAACTTTAAGCCTTGTTTCATCCAAGCAAAATGTCTGGGAGCGAAGATGATTATCAGATATGTGTCAATATATTCATGTCCAATACCCTACTGAGTGTGAAGAAGAAAAAGCTGTAATTTCATTCTCATGTTTTTGTACTGAAACAAAACAGAGGAGAGTTTACAGGTTTTTTTCCTGGAGATTTTGTGTTCTTCCACTTAGGTATGTCAGTGGGAGGCATGCTGAAAGAAACCGATCCAGCCATTAGCGAATATTGAAGAGCGCCTAAGGTGCAGTGAGAAAGATGATAAGGATTAGGATGCCCTAAATGACTATTCAGCTTTTATAATGTCAGGAGTTTGACTTTGTGCTCTTCACAATAAAGCAAGAACCTGAAAGTGAAAATTGTTGTGACAGCCTTTTGCTATGTGGCCTGTTATATGAGCACCAGCCTGTTTCCCGTTTGGATTTAGCTTTTTTTATTCATAGATAATAAATAGATGTCGAAAAAATTGCCTGTATGTAAAAGAGGCAAAACTCATGTTGACTTGGGAAAATGAATACTGGGCCACAGGCGGTCTCCCTAGGGAGAAAGAATTAGGAAGCTGCTCTAATGATCATTAGGGGAGATTTAGGTCTATTTATTGCCGGTTTATGAAATACGGAACAACCTTACTCTGCTTTCCAACACACCGGTTGTCCTGCTGCCAGCCTGTGCTTTGAACTTGTTTCTTTAATGCCTGCCTATGTTTTGACGTGGAATTCCAAATCGCCTTTTTCCCTTCTGTTTCATCTTTGACTTTTCCTCTCTGGCGGCTGGTGTCATAGTACATTGTGTTTGAGGCTGGACACGAGCCAATCCGTGAGCCTGAAACGGAAGAAAACATTTATCAGGTATAAAATTACTAACTTTGGTGTTTTCATTGCAATGACTGCAAGCATTTAGTGAAGTACATTTCATCTATAGTTCACTTTTATTAGTTTTCATCCATCACAGAAACATCTGGCATTTCATTCTGGTGACATGACATGAATAACCTGCCCAGTCTCAGTGTGATTCTTCTGTTTGTCATTTCAGCTTCTGCAAATTGTATTCGTTTTGTCCACTTCTAAAAGGTCTTAAACTTTTGAGTGCCCCAGATTAAGTGATAAATCATAGAATCATAGAACAGTTAGGGTTGGAAAGGACCTTAAGATCATCCAGTTCCAACCCCCCTGCCGTGGGCAGGGACACCTTACGCTAAATCATATCACCCAAGGCCTCGTCCAGCCTGGTCTTGAACACTGCCAGGGATGGAGCATTCACAACCTCCCTGGGCAACCCATTCCAGTGCCTCACCACCCTAACAGGAAAGAATTTCCTCCTTATATCCAATCTAAACTTCCCCTGTGTACGTTTTAACCCGTTACCCCTTGTCCTGTCACTACAGTCTCTAAATAATGGATTCTCTTTTTTTCCTGATAATTTTGGCAACATTTTACACCTTTACAGATCCTGAAATCTCATGAATTGCTCACCCAAGCAATTCTTAGAACGGCATTTTGATGGTATTGCTTTTCTTTCTGCCTAACCAAGGAAACCACTGACAAAACCTAAGAGCTCTCAGTGGATACCCCCCAGGCCGGGGAAAATATTTTCCAAGTGCAAATGTTATGTTAGAGCCCAAGCTTCCATTCTTCACACTGACAAAAACTGCGTTAAAAGCAATCTAAAATAATCTTTTGTCGTTCAATTTATCCTCACGGGATCAGTCTGGGGTTTATTAAAATATAATGTAATTCATTTTGTGTCACACACTAGAGGCAAATCTGAAAATAGACAGGAATCTCTGTGCACTGTGAGAAAATAGTGATTCGAGGAAGTCATTTAGTGTGGAGGGGAAGAAGTTCAAGCAGTGATTAAGCATTTCATGTGGCTGTACTAGAGGTGGATCTGCTAATAGGGAAAGCATTTCTAAACTAGGCAGGAGCAAGGATAGAACAAAAACAAAGGGAAAGGTATTTTTTTAAGTAATGATAAAAGGTAGCAAGGTAACAGGAAAAAAATGAGAGGTTAGAGTAGCTGTAAGGCAAAACACAAAGAAGCTAAGTGAGAAATGGAAATGCAAGCTAAACATTAGAAAATAACCATTTTATTAGCCCCATCACAGAGTCATTGAGTTGAGATTCATTTACTCTGTGTTGATTTCCTGGCACTCCTGCCACACACACTAGAGCATGCATCTTTCTGCATCTCTAAACCACGGCACACAAAGCTCTCAAGGTGAGAGTATGTCTAAGGTTGAAATTTTGCTACCACATAGTGTTGAAAGTTTGACTATTAAATAATTCATTAAATAATTACTACTCTAGTTCATAGAAACATAGAATTGTTAGGGTTGGAAAGGACCTTAAGATCATGTTCCAACCCCTCTGCCATGCCTCACACTAAACCATGTCACCCAAAAACCCCATGACAACTACGATCAGGTGAGAAAACCTGATTGCTGGTCATCAAAGTGCAGAGCTTTTAGTGGCATTTTAGAGATGTACCAGTGGAAGCAAGCAAAATGGGATCGTTGCTCCCGGTGTTTGGAGATCCTAGATCAAACTTTGGTGGGTAGGAGTAAGTAGGAACTATGTCCTGAGGAATGGCCTAAAGAACTAAAGACAGTGAGCAGATACTGAGGTCACTATCACCTCATCTCAGGACACTGCTGTTACTGGCTTGTAAGCCACGCAAGAATTGCTCAAGGCTTCACATGATGGTATCTGGATGTGAAGAAGCGTTTTCTCCCACAGAAAATTCCTGTGATTAATATACCACATTCTCAGTATATGCAGGTTTAGCATTGTTCTCTGAATTTACTACAGGCAATACCTGGAATACTGCAAATGCTGAGTTTAAAGAGCAAGGTGTCTTCTTCCATTATCTATTTAGTTGACAGATGCTGTAGTATCACTAGTGTAGACTTGCCCAGGACCACAAGCTTCTTAGTTCCCATGGACTTTGTGAGCTTTCGGCTTGCTATAAGTCTGGGTTCCCACCATGCAGATCTTACACCCTGATCACTAGGAAATTGTTTCTCTTACAAGATCTTGATGATCTCAGAACCATCCACACTACTATTAAAGGTTAAATTAGAAAAGGTCCTGTTTTCCTGTTTCCTTTTCTTTTACTTAGTAGCTTTATTTTAGTTTGGTGCAAATTGGTGCCTGCTTCTATTATTTACTACAGAGGATTCCCCATACTATACTATAGCAAACATGCATCTGCTCAGAAACCACCTGCATCCTCACTTCAACCTCATCAAATCTTTCTTCCAGTGCTGCTCTGGGTTTTCAACCAAGAGCTGGTATGTGAAGAATTCACTTCTCCCTTAGTGGGAAAGAGTCCTACGGAGCAGGAAAGAAAAGATTCCACCTGGATGTGGAAGATAATGTGCCAAAAGTGACAATTTCTATTTCTTTTTAGCATAGCAGAGGTCGCAGGTTTCTTTTTAAGCATTCATTCTCTGTCTGTCACCTTTCTTTGATACATTACCCCAAAGACTGTCTGTGTCTGTCTGTTCTTTTAATATTGTCTGTCTATGTAAATTACTCTAATATGCGTTAGGCAAGGGCTTGATCACTGAGCATGTACAATCCTCTTACCTAGTGTCAGATTTCTTAATAGCATCTCTTTTCCTGCCAGTTGTTTCAGTGAGGTGGGGATGAGATTTTGTTGAGTGGTTTTGCGTTGTGTATGTAGCAGCACTGGTCTCTATGGAGAAGCAAGTTCAGCTCAAGGAGGAGTTGTCAGTCTGAGATGGGGGTTTCTGCATTGTGGTGCTTGTTTGGCTGGTAAAAATGCAAGTACATCAAAGTGGTTCACAGCCTGTCACAGAGACAGCTGTCAGCAGCAGCAGTGCTGCTACCTCTTTGCTGCTATTTCTAATCAAAGAAAACAAAAACCAAGAGAAAGCCCTTGCAGACCCCTGGTGTAAGTAGCGATGCAAGAAAGCGTGATGCTACATGGCAGTGAAGACAACAAGAAGACAACAAGTATTGAGCTGGGAGAGAAAAATGTCTGTCAGAAAACTTTCTCTGTCTTGATATTAGAAGTCAGGAGCTCTTCTCTAGTGAAAGTGTAAGCTGGAGTTAAAAAGAGGGGATTGATAGTGCAAGGAAATGCTCATTTCCACAGTAAGCTGTGGATAGAAGCGTGAAAACTGGAATGACTTCATGGAAAAGTTGGAAAGAGGAAGGAGAGAATGACTTGAAGAGAAAACTTAAGAGAGAAAAGAGAAACTGATGGTAGCTTATAAATGGTTCATCTTAGCACGTTTGTCCTCTTTTATGAAGACTAAGCTTTGCAGCGACTTACTAAACAGACCATTCTTGGCTTCTGCTCTGACACTGTCACTTAAAGTTTTCTCTCGTTACAGACTATTATTTCCATGAAATTCAAGTGTTCCACTGTTACCCGTTTCACATATCTAATGGGATAGGTGTTTTCAGTGGAAAGGAGCAGTACTTTGAGAAAAGCAAGTCAAGCAGGCTATTCCCAGGATAGGAATAGAAGAGATCTTTGAAAAGCTCATGGAGTTCCCTTGAGGGTTCTGTGCTTGTGCTTTTGACTTCTGCAGTGTGCACCAAGTTGAAGATGTGTAGTTTGTCTTGAGCACTTTAATGTTTGAAGATGGGCAAGAGAATGTTTGAGCAGTAGAGAGAGCTTTTTATACAGTATGCAAAGTAAGAAATTATGACATCTCAATGAATAAGTTGCATTCCTTCAGCTTCCCCTAGATCTTCCCCCTTCCGACGCTAATATCACAACTTAAGATAGTTACTGCCTTAGAAAACAAAAAGGTAATTATTTTGTAATACCTGCAGTATTAGTTCTTCTATTGACCTGTGAGGTTTCATTGCAGTCTGAAATGTAACCTGCTTATGCTGAATGCCCTTGTTCAGTGAAAAACTGGCACTGATTTACTTAGAGCATCTGCACCAGTTTAGAGCACGTTCTCTTTGCTTGTTTCATTTACAATAGACGTTCAGTGCTTCTAGGAAGGAAAAGAAACACAATCACAAATAATAAATATGTAAACCAGCAGTCCTGAGGCAAGCAAAGCCCTGTATTACAAAGCAACTCAATTCACATGAGCTGGTCATAAATGCATAAGGCGTAAATAATGACTCTTGACTCCACTAAAGGCACAACCCAATTGTAAGTGTGTTGTCCCTTGTCCATGTGAGGCTGTTGACTTCAGCTCCCTGGCTGTGTCAGACTCTTACAGGCCAGTAATTCCTTAGTAAAACTGCAGCATCATAGCCAAACATCACTTAGAGCAGCTGCAGGGCACCAGCACTGCAGGGGTACATGTTATGACTTTATTTGCCTTAGGTTATGAAGTGAATTGGAAGGGGAAAAATGTAACATTATAGGCCAAGCATCTCTTTCCCTTACTTCAGTGGCTGTACCCTGGATCTCTGCCTTGGAGAAAGATGACATACTGACCTGATCATGACTTCATCATACATCATCTAACCCCCAAGTAAAATGAATAAAAGCCATTTCATTAGGAAGGAGATCCAAGTGCACCTGGACTTGATGCAACCAAAATTAACTGAGAATAAAAATCTCATTTCTGACCACTTCTGGGCTTTAGGATTTTAAAATCCAGACAGATGTTTTATTTCTTTAGTATCTTCTCAAGTGGTGGTACTTGCTTACATGAAGAGGGAACCATCCTTGATTTCATTAGTATTAAATGGCTACCCTATACATATATGTCAGTTGCTGATTTCAATTCTCATCAAACTGCTTTGGTAATGACCTTCGTTTTTCTGTTGCAGGTTCCTACCAGCCAAAAGAAGGAAGGTGTTTATGATGTGCCAAAAAGTCAACCTGTAAGTGTAAGTATCTTCCCTATTTATATGCAGTAAAGGTGCGTTTCTTAGCTTCTGTGACTGTCATTATTGTAACATCTGGTACATTCCTCGTGATGTGAATTTTATCAGTGATGTGTTATTCAGAGTAACCAGGATTGTTATGTCACTTATATCCATCTCATTCATTACTTAAATCTCCTTTCTGGCTTTTCCAACTCATTCCTATGGAAGTCACCGTTTATAAATGTGCTATGTGTGGTCAAGAGTCGACAATAAGCCTTCTGCATGTTAATGCATAAACTGTTGGGGGCTGGATTAAGAGGGCTCCTCTATTACCCAGTGCTGTACTCTGAGTGAGCATGAACTTCATTTTCTCCCCTGTTTGCTCTGTCAGAGCTGTACTTCATATATTGTGCTCCTTTCGGCTTGGTTTAGTAGGACAGCAGGGGAGGCAGAGTCTGAATAGAGCGGATCAAGAGAGGTAGCATTAGGAAAAGGTATGTCAGAACACTGTGACCTCTGCAGTGTCTTTCTGCAACTAAAATGTCTATACCTCTCAAAAGCCTTCCTGATGAATACAGTGTGCTGATAGGTAAAGATTTCATAAGGAGATGTGACTCAAATATTAGCCAAAACCTGGGAATTTGCATTAGAATTACTTTCCTGCCATTTGGAAAAGAAAAACCCAAGCACATTAAACAAAAATCCAACCTAACATACGCCATAGAAAACCAATTATTTTTCCAATAAAACCAGCTTCTATGGTAGCTTAGTACGAGGTGTACAATTACAGGGCAGAGATATGGGCAGACAGCTTTGGGAAACTCTGAAAGGAACTACATCAAGATGAAGTGTGCAAAAAGACCTCAATCAGCAAATTCCTGAGTGGCACAGCTTTTTGTCTATGTATTGCAATGCTTTCCTGCTTATTGTGGGCTTTAATCAGCACAAGGAGTTTTCCTCCCTCTATTGCTACATGTTGTTTCTGTAGTGTTCTAAGTACGCAGGGGACTAAAGGTCAATATAGACTATCAGTTCTTTCTGTCCTGTGCCCTGCATGGGCAGTAGACTATTAAAAAATGGGGTTAAGATGCTGTTGTATTCAAATGGCACCATTCCTTTTCTGTGTATTAGCATTTTGAAGAGGGGCAGCATTTATTCCCATCTATAAGGAATGGTAGCAAGTGGTTGAGAGCAGAAGTGGAGTGACAGATGCCTTAGCAACAAGGCATGCGTTTGCGAAGTGTGGATTATGCTGTTTAATATACATTTGTGCTATAAATACCTCGAGAAATTATTTGATTGCATTTGGTTGCACAGAAAATTAGTAGTTCTGAGGACTTGTGTGAGAATGGAGGAAAACAAAGGAAAAGGTCAGGAATTCCAATCTGCCGTAAGCAAGGGGAAGATGTATTCAAGAGAGAGGAAGAGCCTCCTTTCACACGAGGATGTGGTAACTTGCACAGCTGGGGTTGAGCACAGAGATGTTGACTATGAAAGATAAGTGCTGGGGAGGGGCTGAACGAGGGCCTGAATTGTGACACTTCTGTGGTTTGCACAAACAAACAGAACTTGCCATAAATATTTCATGATAAGGCACTAGGAGGAGGGAGGCATCATCGTGGTGCCTGGGAAAATCCAGTAAAATACTTCATGTTGCATATCTAATGAGGGTGTTTGTGGGCACAGAATAGCTGTAGGTTTCTGACTCATTTCTCTCATAGTTGAGTGTTACAATTCTTCTGCTGTGTGTTCCCTGTGACTTTTTTATTATTCCTTCAGGGATGTTTCAGATTTACTCCGGGTACAGTCTGTAATTTAGGTCCTTGCAGTACGACTGGGTGTAGAGTACATTTACAATCATGTCTGCAGACACTTTGGTATTAGGCTGTCCTGGTAAAGAGCGTGACTGTGAGATATAGGGCATATGGAACCCACTCTGTAATCATCAAATATATTTCATCTGTCATCTCCATGAAGTTGGCTGCTTGACTTAATTCAAGGTTTTTTTGCTATTTCATGGTTAAATTTAAAAGGATTGGAGCTTTTTCTCCAAACAAGTTACTTACTGTAATTTATGAAGACAAAGAGAAGAGGAAGAAGTAGGTAGATGAGATTTTGTTTCACCTTTTTATATTAATATGCATTAAAAAAAAAAAAAAGGAAAAGCAGAAATAGCTCTTAAAATTAGCAATTTAATATTCCACTGCCCATCTGATTTATTGCTCCCCCTTCCACACTCTGTCACTGAGACATTTGCCATAATTTTTTCTTTCCAATTTATAGCTGTCATTATTATATAAACCCCTAAAATTCAATCTGAGGGCAAATAATCAAGCTCATCTACCTGCTTTCAACATGTAAGGACACTTGCTCTATTAGGAGATCTTGCTTTCAGTAATTTCATAATGGATGAGTAAAGTGAGAAACTTTTTGTAGCTCCTAATAGGTTTCAGGCACCATGAATTCTCTCTCCTGACAACAAATACAACACTTAATAAAAATGCAGCAAGTTTTGCTTGAGTTCAGACTGAACTGCCACATTCCCTGGACAGGAATCAGTTTTCCATCTTGGGATTGTTTTCCTGTGGTGTGTTCCCAGGCAAGTTGCCTCTAGTCTTTGCACATAAAAGTGAGGGATGCCAAAGCAGTTATCTAGGTGCTCTCCACCCTTGACTTCTGTAGCCAATGGAGAGAAACAGCTGCTTCATGGGGAAATTCCTTCTGCCTGCATGAAGCATCCCTCTGTAAATGTATATCTGGACATCGTTCCTTCATGGCTACATAGGATATATAAATGCCTTGCAGGTTTGATAACTACTAAATGGTTAGGCTTAGGTGGGGTGAGATCTACAGCAGTGGAAAAACTAAAAGCCTGAAACCCTTTTTCAGAGGTTGCTTTGAAACTGAGAAGTGTTAATTCATACTGGGTTTCAGTGAGCTAACAGCATCCTAAGAAACCAGTACTATTGGGGCAGATATTTCTTCTGTGCTTATGGGGTCCAATTGTGGCTGAAGGTATGAAGCTTCTTCCTGGTAGTGCCATGAGGCAGAAGTATTCAACATTGTAAATGCATTGAGATAGCTGATGTACTTGCACACCACTGTGCCATCATGTGGGGCCATTTATCAGAACATGTCAAAGTACTTTATAGTGTGACTCCTCATGATCTCTGAAATCAAGTAATGTAAATATGGTGCAAATGAGGTGGAAAGGAATGAGTCTTGGATCTCAGGATTTGGATGGACCTGCTGAACTCAATTAGGAGTGGTGGCTAGTTGCCAAGTCCCTTCTCTGACATTGGGATGAAGATTGCTTGCTCGCTAGAATTCTTGTATTTCCCCATCTCTTTGCTACATCCCTTCCCAGCAAATCCTACTCTCCCGTAGATTTCCTCTGTGGGGCATGCTTCAAACCCACACTGTCCACGGTATCCTATTTCCTCCCTTCCTCTGTATCAACTCACTCTTCATGTACTCATAGCAGCCTTCCAGTATCTGAAGGGGGCCTATAGGGATGCTGGGGAGGGACCCTTCATTAGGGACTGTAGTGACAGGGCAAGGGGTAACGGGTTAAAACTTAAACAGGGGAAGTTTAGATTGGATATAAGGAAGAAGTTCTTTCCTGTTAGGGTGGTGAGGCACTGGAATGGGTTGCCCAGGGAAGTTGTGAATGCTCCATCCCTGGCAGTGTTCAAGGCCAGGTTGGACGAGGCCTTGGGTGATATGGTTTAGTGTGAGGTGTCCCTGCCCATGGCAGGGGGGTTGGAACTGGATGATCTTAAGGTCCTTTCCAACCCTAACGATTCTATGATTCTACTCATTCCATATTTCTCTCTGCTCCTTCCTTAGACCAGTTCTTCTCTTCTCCATTCAGTCAGAATAGACATCAAGTCAGATAAAGAAAGCAAGCTCACCCAAAAAGCTTGTGTTAAGTGGTACTGATTCCACTGAGAAATTGTAGCTCTGTATGTAAAATTAACTGTTATAAAAAGGTGAAATGTTTAATGAGCTCTTTTTGTCATAATTTCCCATCGTCTCCCCATTATGCATCCACATCAAGTTCTACCTGTCATGGTGTTTTTAGTAATAAGAATCAGGCTGTAAATACCCTTCATGGAGACTGTCAGTCACATCATAATAAAACCTTCTCTTCTCATCAGAATGTCTAAACTATCTGCTTACAGTTTTATGAAGGCTTTCAAACAAGTCATCTTACTGCTCTATAAAGATTCAAGGCTTTATAACTGATGCTTTACAATGCAGGCAGCGATTCGGCTAGTTACAACTATGTGGAAAGTATTAAACTTGAGTGGAATGGACAGGGAGTAATTTGGCTGCCATAGAGCAAGGCATGGGAGGAGCAGATGAAGCTGGGCTGGACCTGAGAATTAATGGGTCTAGAAGCCGTAAGGGTTGCCTGATCCTTCTGCTTGAACTAAGAAACTGCGTTTGGGAAAGCTCAGTTTTAATTCTGGCTTTGATTACGGTGTCATTTGCGGGTCTGATTTGTTCAGGTCTCGTGTCAGGGGCAGCGTGCCTGAGGTTATCTGGAAGGGATGGACAGCCCTGCATCAACAGCTTTACAGAAACAGCTTCCAAACTGGTGACATCGGCTTCAGCCTCCACAATCAGGCTTTCTAGATCAGGTTTTCAAACATGAGAAGAAAGAGTGTGCACAGACCCAGCCTGACTGTCTGTGCTGGGAAAGCTGCCCGCTGTATTTACCTGTGCTCAAATGCCCTGACTTAAGTTACACCCACTTAAACCTTGTGTGCAAGGTTTAACATTGTGGTGTGGGATGGCTGTTTTTAACAGGCACAGCTGCTTGTTGCACAGTTTGAAAGTATATGTGTTATGGTAATGTCTTGTGTTGTGAGTTTATTTGGTGTTTTGCTGGGCCTTTGCTATTTCTATAGACAGAAGTGGATACACATATCGGTGTCTGCAGTCCAGACCTTGCATTAACTGTTCTGAGATTTTGTGCAGCACTGAAAACACCTCTGCTCCATGTGTCCCTCCTCTCAGCTTGCCTTTTGATTTAATACCAATATTAACTCTGATACCACTGCTGGCTTATAATGGAAATGTTTAGCACCATACCAAAGGTAACATCTGAGCCCTGAAGGTGAGATGTTGTGATGTTCATGTCTTCAATAGTGAGACTTGTGCTGTAGCAGGAGGCCCTTATTATAACAGCCTCTCCACACATCAGCTATTTGTTTCCATGTGCTGTGTGGGTACCATCTTCTTTGTGACCTGCATCAACCTGCCCTGTGTTATCCTCTGGGCAGTTGTCATGGATATTACTAAGTGATATCCAGCGATGTTGCTCACATTGCACTGTCATGTCTTAAGATACTTGTATTTATAGGTTTGTTTTTTTTTTCCATTATTGGGGTTAGAAAGAAGCTGTTGGCACTGCAGGAGGGTCCTGCATTCAGTTGAGTCAGGGTGATGCAGAAGAGGCAGATCCCTTAATGCCGTGGGGCAGGTTTGGTATGTTGGGCAAGTTTGGTATGTTAGGCAGGTAGCTGACATACCTGGTTTGTTTGGACTTGTGTTAGGTATGTGTGTTACCAGTCAAGGTCTGTCATTAATTGTGATTTAATTGCTTCTACATTATGAAAGGTCACTGAGATTTGTCAAGGTGCTTTTTCCTTCCTTTTAGCAAGACCCATGGGCCCCATCATCTGCTGTTTTATACTCTCTGCTTCTGCTTTTACCTGTACAAAATGCGAGTAAAAACTGATTCAAAGCCTTTTACCTTCACTCAGCACTGGCATAAACAGCTACGCAGCTGAGAGCTTGGAGTGGATCCACAGCAAAAAACACTTTAAAGCCTGAACTTTCACTAGAGGTCTGAGGCCTTGCTCAACCCCTTGTGTCTCCTTTCCAAGGAGAGGAGCTAGCCACCATCAGGGATGTTTCACAGGGATCACCAGCATCAACCTGTGGAAGCTGTACTTAGTAGGATGTTAGCTCTCTCATCAAGTACTGTAATAACTAAATCTGTATTTTTTTGTTTGACTTTGTATCATTTTTTCCTTTTTATTTCTCCTTTTAAGTTACATTTTCTGGGGATATTTTGTGGTTTGCATCTTAATAAGAAATTTAATGTCACAGGAAGCAGAAACCAGTTATTCCTTCCAGTCTTCCCAGATTATAACATCTATAGTATAAAGTGGTGAAATTTCTTCATGTGTTTTACATACATGCCTCATGTAGGTTTTAGCACCTTGGCTCAAAGTTCAGGATACTTCAACTTGAAAAGTTGTTCTTGCAATGCCAGGTAGAACAAGAATACTCAAGAAGCTCTTAACCTGAATTCAGTCTGATTTCCAACAATCTGGAGGATTAGATGTTAGAATTAATCCATTGTTAATGTATAGACTTTTTAAGGCTTTGAATCTTAATCTCTGTCGTTTCTGAATGTTGAAAGTAAGTGCTTGCATACTTCTGGTTTCGATCCATCCATAATTTTGCATCTAGCATGTCAAATAGCCTATTTTACTAGTGTAGGAATACTGTTGCATAGATGGGAATAAAATGTCGTGATTTAATTTTTCCTATATGTCATCTTGATTTGGGCCACATATATGGGCCACATATTGAGCTCTTTTTAACCCGTAGGACTACTCCTGCTAGCAGGCTTTTAATTCCTGCATCTGTAATATGGCTCCCCCAATGGGATCCTTAACCCTGCACGACCAGCAGAATGATCACATGCTATCAAAACATTGAACTTACTTTACTTCCCAGTGCAATCCTTTAGGATTCTGGGACGTAAACACATAATGGGGAAGGCTGTAATCCAGCAGCACTGCCCTTGATCAGTTTTCCATCATTTGCTCTCTGTTTGTACTGCAGAAAAAGCAAGAAACAAGGAAGCAAACCAAAGCTGCAGGTTTTGCCCTATGACAGGGTCATCTTGTTGGATATGGGTGACATGGGTGTTAGTATGGTGTTAAGATTTGTACTTTAATATAGAACATGGGTGTCATGGTTTAAACCCAGTCAGCCATAAATCACGCAGTCGCTCTCTCACCCCCCCCTCTTTCCTTCCCGAAGGGATAGGGAGGAGAATCGAAAAGAATGCAACTCCCATGGGTTGAGATAAGAACAGTTTAGTAACTAAGGTATAACACAAATCACTACTGCTACCACCAATAATAACAATGATAAAGGAAATAACAAGGGAAGAGAATACAACACCTCACCACCCGCCGACCGATAACTTGCCCCACCCTGCCCGACTGAGCACCGACCAATACCTAGTCCAACCCTGCAGAGAACTAGCCCTTCCAGGTAACTCTCAGTTATATCCTGGGCATGACGTGCTGTGGTATGGAATACTTCTTCGATCAGCTTGGCTCAGGTGTCCTGTCACTGCTTCCTCCCAGGTTCCCCTCCTCCCTGGCAGAGCATGAGGCTCACAAAGTCCTTGGTCAGGCTAAACGTTTAAGCAGTAACTAAAAACATCGGTGTTATCAGCCCTGTTCCCAGGCCGAAAGTCAAAACCACAGCACTGCACCAGCTACTAAGAAGGAGAAAAAATGACTGCTACTGCTGAAGCCAGGACAATGGGCAGTATAAATTAAGTGATGAACATTTCAGTGGCCCCTTGCAGTCATGGTCATGCAGCCTGTCAGGTCGCATGTCTTATGACTTCATGTTTATTTGCATTCCTGACCTTACCTGGTTTCCTATACATTTTCCAGGGTAATCTTCTATCCCTTCTGATATTCTCCAAAGTAGAGAAAAGAGAGTGTGGCTGAACCATGGGTCAGGTTCATTGATTGTGGAGTAAAGTTCTTGTACACACAGTGAATTTTTGTCCTTTATGCAATATGACTGATGCAGGTTTTATCTGATGCTTGCTGATATATTAAGTTCACGGCTGCACGTTGTATTGATTCACTACGTTTTGATTTGCTCAGAGCCCTGCAGCTCATACTGATTTGCTAAAACATTTATTTCCACACAATCTGCTTTCTAAGTAGCAGAGTTTGTAGCTTTAGCTAGTCTGTATTGCTGTGTGCATTAAATAGCATCAATTGCACAACTAAAGGGAATACAGTTCTGGGGGAAATGCTGTATGCATTTTGCATCAGTTTGGGGAGAACCTGTTGTGGTTTTTTCCTGATTAATTCAGTGTTATCCTATGTTACTAAGTACAGAAGTACACAGGACTTGGCATTTTTGCTTGCTGATATTCAGGAAATTTCAAGGCTTGGAAAATAGCATGTCGAGGCAGCATTCAATAATGAAGGTAGAAATAACTTGTTTCTCAAGCTCAGTTGTAGCTTCAGACACCTGTCATTTTGAAAGGCATTAGATAGACCTGTATAACTGTGCTTGCAAGTGTTTTAAAATCATAGGGTCATTAAATGGTTTGGGTTGCAAGGGACCTTAAATTTCATCCAGTTCCAACCCCCTGCCACGGGCAGGGACATCTTTTTTTATAAAGGAACCTAAATCTAGAGACAGGCTTATGTGTCTGAAAGGCAGATGTTAGGGCCTATTAGAACATCACGAATGTAAATGACAGCAGCTTTCGCAGCTTGTGTCAACACTTTGAAAGCCTCAGTGTTCAGTTCAACAGCACAGTGATATTTCTGGACTTGATTTCCTTTGAACGTGTGTGATGTGACTGGTGTATACCATGGTGTATACCATGCTCTCTGAACCCACCGCATGGGGTCTGGAGAAGATACAGATGAGGTGACCTTTCAGCTGGGACCTTTGCACCAGCATCCTCTGTGCTCTGGGAAGTTTAATTATCTTGAGTGTCATGTTGCCTGGAAGCAGCATGGGTCTGGCTCTAAGCTAGAGTTACTCTTTTGGACTCTTGATTTATTAGAGGCTGCCAGAGAAAAGTGCCAATTGAAACGTTTTAAATACCGTTTCCCATAAGAGTAAATACCCAAAGTACACAGGGAATTCGGAATTAAATTCCCTTTAATGAAGAGAAAATAAACAAATGAGTGAATGTATGTTTTGATCATATGAAGAGATCCTTCATTTAGAGGAAGCTATCGAGCACCAGTGAAGCAATTCGCTCAAACACTCCTCAGTACTCCATTATGTCAATTACCCTTAACCATCCTACCTCTTTAGCTGTGAAGCCTTGACTAAGAGCATTTTTAACCAGCACATACACTGCTTCCCAGTGAACAGGCAAAGGGAACTGGCCAGTTGGTGAATGCGATGAAGCTCAAGGCTACCCTGTACTTGGGTACATCATACCGAAGTCAGGACTTGGTTTTGTTACATCCAGGAAAAATACAGGGAGTTGCTTGAACAAGAGTGCTTCTGGCAAGTTACCTATGAAACTGGGAAGAGAAACTTTAAACAGGAGGGTTCCTATATCCCACAGCACTGGATTTGAACCCTGTATATGTAGTGGATGCCCAAATGCATATATCTTGGATAAAGATCTATCAATGTAGTTTTATGGCAACCCTTGCTGTTAACATGACCTGTACCACTTGGGAATCACCCTAAATGTTCACAGCATCCTTACAACTAAAAAGATTGTGCTCAGCCCTACCTGTATAAATCAGGGTTGATGGTAACACTGCCACTGCCTCTGTAACTGGGAAAGTTTATGGCATTTGAGGATCTTTAGGATCTGTAGGAAGCTGAAGATTGCAAAGGCATTGACAGGGTTTTTTTTCACACACATATTCTTCAGTGTATTCTCTTTAATTAGGAAGCAATTGAGCAGTTCTTTGTTGAGTTATCATGCTACTTCATTAGTCCAACAGTGGTTTCACAGCACAACAATATGTCTTGTTGGTTGTTTTCAGTATGTCTCAACCTACTAGACGTGGTTTGACTAATGATCACTTCAGTCATGATTGTGACATGCTCCTTCGTTATAGTTCTAATTGTGTTTTAGAATGAATTGTGGTTAATTAGCAAGCTGCTTGCAGCTCATGGAGCTTGTAGGAATATAAACACTTGTGGTATAAGGTTGTGTAAATAACTGGAGCTTTGCTGAGCTAAAATAATGATTCAAACCATCAGAAACAAATAGTTGACACAGCCAAAATATTTATCGTTGCAAGTGAAATACGAACACAAGTGTTTAGTTTGACTAACCATTTGACTTGTCATTAGACTGCCAGTGTAAAATACATGTTGGGAAAAGGGAATTTGAAATGCAGAGAGGCAGCACAGTTGGATGATCACTCTTTTGTCTACTGGGCCAACTGGTGCAGCACTTACCCTGACTGCAGGAAACCAAGTTTAAATCCCTCTGCTGGTGTAATAGATTTGAATAGCTAATACCCAGCTCAAAGGTTAATTACTAGTTGCTAGTTATTTGCTATATTTAGTATCCTTTGTACTTTTTTTTTACTGTCTGAGCTCTGTAACAGAGTACAATTTATTTACTGAATACATTTTCATGTTTTTTAAGCACCATCTTTGCTTCATTCTCTGACGTTTCAGAACCACATTCTGTTAGACACTCTTTTATCATCCTGTTTGCAGAAGTAGAGCAATATTAAGCAGGTTTTCTCATTCTACAAGTCAGTGTAGATCCTTAGCCGTTGGTAAAACAAGACTGAGTAACAGAAGTTGAATATTGTGGCTGGTTATGTATTTAGAAGTGAAAGAAATAAAGTGTTTCACACTCCTATGAGTGCAAGAGGCCCATCTTAGATTTCTCTTTTAAAAGCTGAACTTTTGCATTGCTTAGAAGAGATGGTTTTCAGAGTAGCTGGTAATCAGAGTGAATACTGTAGTGAAGGTGAATCGGTCTAGGTTCAGCTTTATGAAGGCTGCGGTTTACTTATCTCTGTACTCCTGGTTTTTCTCCAGCTCTTGCATAGTATGTTTTTCTTTACTGACTAGTAAGAGGTGTCCTGAGGAAGTCCATTACTAGCTGGAGTGCTTTAAAAAGCTTGCTGCTGCTTTAAGAAGCCAGATTTACATATTTCATGTTTAGAAGATTTACAGCATGTCTCACACGCCTTCATAGAAAGATGGAGCCTTCATTATAGGTTTAATGTCACCGCGATACAAGGATTAATACTCTTCCCTCCGCCTTGGTCTGCATGGCGGGTCGTAAGTGACTGGTGTGTTCCTGGTTGACTAAGCTGTAGGGGTGTTTTCATATTCAAGGGGATGCATTTTTGAATAGTTAAAGCTAGCTTTTACATTACCCTGTGGAGAAGCCCACAGACGGCAATCCTAGAGAAGGATGAAGGACTGGAGCATCTTTCCAGGCTTCTGGTTATTTAATGTCATGCACTGCGGAAGGAGGGAGAGGACTTTACTTGTGAAGGTTAAGCGCTTAGTATCAAACCCACAAACTGGAGGAAGGCTCAAAGGGCCAAATTCTGCCCTCTGTAACCGTGTGGCAGCCTTGGCACAGTCACCGTTGCCGCCCGTTCCATGCTTTAACAGACAGGGATATTTCACCCTGAGGAAGTGTCTCCTCACCAGTGTGTGATGCAGAACACGAGCTAATGGAAGATGCAGCTCAAAGTGCTACATGATAATTGGGCACTTGGGGATGCACCATGACATGTTGGGCAAATGTTTTCTGCAAGGTCCCGCTGTAGCACAGGTGGGAATTTCTAATGGTCCGTTGAACACTGCGCACATGTTTCCTCTGTGCTGAGACATGCTTATTTCTCAGCTGGTTTCACAGAGGGATCGGTGTGGCTGGGGGCTTTGGAGCTACCGAGCGGCACGAGCCGCATCCCTGGGTGCTGGAGGATGGGGAGGTTAAACAGGAGGGCTGTCAGAACAAACAGTGATTAACTAGCAGCCAAAATTAGCCCCTCCTGAAGGTGCAAACCCTTCTGGGTTCATTTTAAGGATATTCTCAAGGTCTGTGGAGTTCTTTGAATAAATGAACAAAGCTTCGTTCACACTTTCCTTACCTGGAGCTGGATGAAGACGCTGTCAGCCCCCCGAACTGAGTCCTCTCCTGGTTACGGATTGTGGCATTTTCTTCCTTTAGCTTTGCCTTTTGCCAGTCTCTTTTCTTCCAGTCTGTGATGAGATGAAGGAGGGAAATAAAGCGTTCTAGGCTGTTTCTGAGGTTTTTAAATGCCTTTGGTTGAAGATGGGATTACTGGCTGGGAGCTTGTATGAAGCTTCTCAGTCATCTAAGATTTGATTTTCAATAACTTGCTGTTATGTTTGTTTCTCGAGAAATAAAATCACCAATGCTACAGTAAATATAGCTAGCACTCTGAGGGCATTGAAGTGGTAATTTGTATTAAATATGTAGATGGATATAGATATGGATGCGTGCGTGAGCAGCATACTCCAACATGTAATTACACACACGCAAACTATGGATTTAAATATAACTCGGATTGATTTCTGTAAGTGATTTTAAAAATTACTATAGAAGGGAAATATTCGCCTTCACTAGGTCTACATTGGTGTTATAGTTCTTTAGTTACGAGAAAGCTGTGGTTTTCTGCACATACTTGCTTTTACAGCTTTAGTCCCATTTGGGATGTTAAGTCCTGTCTTTCACCAAGGCAGTGAAAAGTTATATTAACGTAAGCAGGATCAGAGCTCACAGGCTATGCTTATTGCTGAATTAATAAATATCTGGGAAAATAGATACTTATGATACAAGTGGTAAAATTGCCTTATACACCAGAAGACGATTTTTAGCACAAATAGCATGTATGTTTGCTCCACATCCCAGAAGCAAACTCACTGTTTTTACTACATGATTTTATATCTGTGCTCGCTGCAAGATGGAAGGGGTTTTCAGTTCAATACTGAAGGCAATGATTATGGAGGTTATCATTTTCATGCTCAGAAATTCATGTCATTTTCATAAATCATTCATTTCATTTCATAAATCATGCTTTACAGCTGCAGAATGGAAACTTATTGCTGGACATTGATGAAAATCTTGTTTCAGTCACTCAGGTAAGGTTGTGACACTAAAATGTTTTAAGGAAATAGAGATTAAATCATCTATAGGAAACGTGCAATTTGAAAATGTTCTGTTTGAGATTAACTTCACTAATATCGGATGTGAATACTTTAGAAAGGCCTAATGGGTGAAATCAGTTCTGTGGAGACAGTGAAATCACAAAAATAAAAGATAACTCTTTGGTACCCAGAATCTCAAATGCTGAAAGTGGGTAAAACTATGTCTATGTCAGAGAAGATGCCTTCGTTTCTTTAGCTGAGAATAGGGTTGTATCAAAAAACCTAGATCCAGAATCCAGATCTGAACCACTTGGGATTTAAAATCCCACCTCCAAGTGTTGCTGTTTAAAGCTGTCTCTGGTAAGTAAATGAGAAAGTTGTGTTCCCACTACATTTCTGTTTGCATTCTCTGGCATAGTTCTGTAGCTCCTCTTGCACATAAGGTTCCTATTCTGTTAAGAAGTAACTCCCCTGTGCATATGTGCCTTTTTCTTGGGGAATATTGTGAGACCTCACCTGGAGTACTGTGTGCAGTTCTGGTGTCCTCAACATAAAAAGGACATGGAACTGTTGGAACAAGTCCAGAGAAGGGCCACAAGGATGATCAGGGGACTGGAGCACCTCCTGTATGGAGACAGGCTGAGGAAGTTGGGGCTGTTCAGCCTGGAGAGGAGAAGGCTGCGTGGAGACCTCATAGCAGCCTTCCAGCATCTGAAGGGGAGCTATAGGGATGCTGGAGAGGGACCCTTCATTAGGGACTGTAGTGACAGGACAAGGGGTAATGGGTTAAAACTTAAACAGGGGAAGTTTAGATTGGATATAAGGAGGAAATTCTTTCCTGTTAGGGTGGTGAGGCACTGGAATGGGTTGCCCAGGGACGTTGTGAATGCTCCATCCCTGGTGGTGTTCAAGGCCAGGTTGGACGAAGCCTTGGGTGATATGGTTTAGTGTGAGGTGTCCCTGCCCATGGCAGGGGGGGTTGGAACTGGATGATCTTAAGGTCCTTTCCAACCCTAACTATTCTATGATTCTATGATTCTATGATGTGTATTACAACAAACAGCAAAGACAGGTTTCCTGTCACTCTCCATCTGCCTGTGTAGAAATCCATCCCTAGTGTTTCTTTTAAGAACTTTAATAGAATTATATCTGTGCAGAGTTTCCAAAGATCCATCACCTTGAAGCACTCTGGAAAGTATTATGATTCCCACTTTACACGGGTATCAAGGCATGGAGATCAGAGTTACCACCTTTCAAATATGTACCAAAGGATCATAGCATCATAGAATCGCGGCATGTTTTGGAATTGGAAGGGGGCCTTAAAGCTCATCCAGTTCCAACACATTGCCACAGGCAGGGACACCTTCCTCTAGACCAGGTTGCTCAAAGCCCCGTTCAACCTGGCCTTCTACATGAAATGGTTAATATTTTTTCCACAACAAACGTATAACTTTACAGACAGTTCCCCTTAGTCTGTATAACCACGTGTGCCCTGCCCTTTCACATGCCCTCTGGCTTGCTCTCCTGCTGCTTCACCTGGGGTGGAAGCCCTGGGGAAACCTTTGTTCATAGAGTCATAGAATAGTTAGGGTTGGAAAGGACCTTAAGATCATCCAGTTCCAACCTCCCTGCCAAAGACACAAGCTATTTCTTACCAAGCCAGAGAGAAGAAAACAGTGAAAAGCTCAGCAGTGATGCAAGGAAAGGGCAGATTTAGCGGTGGTGCTGAACAAGCAATTTGGAGAGATGAGAAGAAAGTTGCTCTTTCAGTGATTTGGTGTCACCTGGCATCTCTTGAATCAGTAGTGCCTATAGGAGGCTTGAAGTGATTTCCAAACAAGTGCTGCAGTTGTCATTCTGACTTTTCTGGGCACCTTAACAATGCTTGCCCTGTGTGTTTGCACACGCTGCAGAAGTGACTTCTGAGCTTTTTTTTTTTGCTGAAGCTACTTCTAGCAATATTTTGGTAATGTATACTAGAATTGGTGTAGAATTGGTGTATCC
The DNA here is from genome assembly GCF_028554395.1 of Pezoporus wallicus. Classification (NCBI taxonomy): domain Eukaryota; kingdom Metazoa; phylum Chordata; class Aves; order Psittaciformes; family Psittacidae; genus Pezoporus; species Pezoporus wallicus. The sequence continues at coordinate 779,260 of NW_026638088.1, read as the reverse complement.
TGAAGAAAACATGGTTTTTCTTCTTTCTTCCTTCTTCCATCTCCATGCAGATGCTTAGAGGGATATATAAACCCAGAAGAAGCAAATATATTGCCATAGCACTAAAGCAATGTGATCTATTTAATACAAGACATGATGTGAGGAAATGTGAAGTAATTCATCCTTAGGTACATCATTAGACAGAAATCTGGGGATCATCCAAGCTGCTAGACAAATTACAGGTCTAAGTGATTGTAGCGTTGCTTTTGTATATGGCAATAGAGATTGGATTGCAGAAATAGATAAATCTTTGCAATTACTATATTTTGAATGATAGTCTTATTTCTTAAAGGGTCATTTCTAATAGAGGGTTGAGGGCAGGAAAAAATTCTTTGGGTGATGTTGTTCATTTGGTAGGTTGTGAAGAACAAGCAGCCCATGTGGTCTAAGTCCAAGGCCTTTGTAAGTCAGGACTCAACTGAATTTCAAACCTGCGTATGTGATAGGTTGCAAGGTTTATGTCCCTAAGCTAGGGAGGAAGATCAACAAACAGAATCAAGATTTGCATTAAATATCATTCACAATGACATTTATGGCTTCTCAGGTGTGTGGGTGTGATGCAGTATGATACAGGGAAGAAGGAAAGGCAGTAAGCAGAAGAAAGGTGGTGGAGAAAGAGTAGTTGCTGAGTTCCTATCAAAGCTTTCCAGAACAGCCACCCTGATAAGGATGGTAGATGTGGATTAGGTTTCCTGCAGAGCTATAGGGAATCCATGCTTTACCATTCCTGGACTTCATCTGAACTGATTGGTAGAGGTAGATGGGTGGAAGAAAGTTATTTTAGTCCAGAGTATGCGAAGGAGCTTTGATTATGCAGCCACCCAAGGTGCTCCTTATTATGAAAGTGCTTTTTCTCTTCTGGTCCAGCTGAGTGAGACCTGTATGGGTGACCTATTTTGAGATCAAACTGAAGGACACCCTCAGAAAGCATCTTAGCATGATTTAAATGTAGAGCTACAAACTCACAATAACCCAGTTGTGCATCCTCCTTGAAATCCACTTATCCAGGTCAAACCTGTCCCATGGGCCAGGGGAAATCAGGCAGCACTTTAAAAGCCCTTCCCTTCTGTAGCCTTCTATCACTTCCATAGTCTGCTGCTGTGTTTTGAAATGGGGATTTAGGAAAGGAGCTGGCCATAAATCATTCTTGGTGCTCTCTGATGATGCCGGTAGAGCAGTAATGCATCCAGTCCCATTCTGGTTAGTTTTTTATGCTTTATTCATTTTTTTTGATGGTGGAGAATTCCCTACAGAACTATTTTACAGGGTCAGCTGCTGTCTGTTTGTGTCATCAGCAGTATCAAAATCCCACAGCTTGAACCCATGTGCTTCCTCCATATGGGATTTGACCTTTGAAGCCGACATCTCTTTAGGGGGATTTATCTTCCTAGCCATTCCTAGTTAACTTTACACATTGTAAGTAGTTAACTCGCAGCTGCTTCTCCTCAAAAAAATAAAGGGGTTGTTTCTCTTTTTTCTCTCTTCACAGGCTGTTACCCAACTAGAGCTTTTTGGGGACATGTCCACTCCTCCTGATGTAACCTCTCCCCCAGTGAGTACCCAAGGCAACTGAACTGGTGTTTTTCTACGCGCTATTTTCAGCACGTTTATGGATCACATTTGCGGTTCAGGTCATCAGCCATTCCTGCAGGAAGGATTTCAATGTACTTTTTATGTTGCAAGAAAATAAAGGGGAAGAAATTGAATGTGGAGTCGGTGCAAAGGATCTCTTCAATTTTTATTTTTCTGATATAGGGCTAGGTGTCACATAAGATATAACCTGAGCTGCAGATCTCCTTCCGTGGTGTTTATCAGGGGTACATGCTTCACTGCATTCTGTCTCGCCACTGCATTGCAGGAAGATTCTAAGATCCAGTTACAGCCTTATATATCATGTCTCTTTGGTTCCACCAAGCACATCCCAGAACTGCTGTTAAAGGAAGGAAGATAAAGCAGTGAAGAGAGAAAGGGCTGAATGTGTTTTGAGGGCAAAGGGAATTTTCTCAGCGTGCTTTTCTGCATTATAAAATGAAACCTCAGTCATTTTTCTATAGAGTTTCTGAACCTTACATTAAGCTATAAGGGAGTATGGATAAACTGAATATATTAAGTGACTGTGAAGTCAGGAGCCTCAGACATCCAAGGTACTCTGGAGCATGTCTGGAACTAGATGTTCAGAGTGCTGTCTCCTCATCCTTAGCCTGCTTGGGTTGGGTTTCTTCTTTAATACAGACCTACAGTTCTAGTCCTGTTGTTTAATAGGAAGCAACATTTATTCACTTTTCCATCAATCCTGCAGGTACTTCATTTACCTTTACTGTTTCTTACTTTAATGTGTTGGTCACTGCCTCTGCTCGTTGTCACCTAACACCTAGAATCACAAGTCTCTATCTTCTGGGGAAAGAAATATTGTCCATATTTTGCATGAGAGGTTTTCCAGGCAAATGTTAGTTTTATTTCTTCTCAGGTACAGTCTCTCATTTTCTTTTTTTCTCCTGTTTCCAGCAATTTCTAATACTCTTATTTCTATTGCTTTGTTCCTTCTACATCTTTCAATTCTTTTTTCCTTCCCTTTCTTCCCTCCAAACCTGTGGTTTTAGAATTATGGATGATGTGATGGCAAAGTACGTGCTGCAGAAGCTGCAGCTGATTTGCCATCATTGTATTTTATTCCTGTCTTCTTGCAGACTCCTGCTACTCCAGGTGATGCCTTTATCCCATCTTCATCCCAGTCACTTCCTGCTAGTACAGACATGTTTGGTTCTGTACCTTTCAGCACTGCTGCCGTACCCTCAGGTAAGAAGTCTACCAGAAATAGAGGCTCAAGTCAGATTTGGGATCAGTTCTCAGCTCTGGTTTGCATTTCAGTGCTCAGGGCATTAATGTGGTACAATGGAAGCAGGGAAGGGGTTTGAGGACAGTGCTGCCGGGCAAGGCAAAACAAGTCTTTAAGAAGCAGGGAGTCCATTATTTTGAATATTCCTATGTTTTTTTAAAGCAAAAGCCAAAAAAGTCACTGGGAGTTCAGGCACAGTTCAGCATCTGGATACCATACCTTCTAGGTACAGTATCAAGAGAAAACAAAGCATTTAGGTTAGCTTTGCTCTTTCTGTGGCAGCAGTGAACATTCTGTGCTGCGTCCCTTAAACAGAGAATAAGACATGGAGAATGGGATTGCATTTCAAAGGTATTCCACTTAGTCACATCCTGGTGTTTCCTTTAGACTTTTCTGTGTTCCTCAAAGTGCTCCAAATTCAAAAGCTGTGTAGCATTCTGCACAGACACACAAGGCGTGTGGTTTTGACTTCTGATCTCTCCCTGGGATACAAGGAGCACTGCAAGAGCTTAGCAAAAGGAGGAGGAGTGCCTTGAATCATTCAACAGTGACTTCCTAATTGGTTAACTCCTCTGATGGGCTGCGTTACAGCATCAAATTAGCCACTGCGTCTCAGAAAGGTTACACTGATGGTGAAGTGTTTAGGGATAATGTCAGATGGAAACCTTCGTTGCTTGGGTGAGTTTAGTGTAGCAGCAAGATAAAAGGATACCTGGAGAATCCCTCAGAGCCATCTATTGAAGCAGATATGTATCTGAGTTACTGTTCCTTTATCAATCATTAATTTAGTCTTTAGCAATTCAATTTCTGTATTTTATTTTGAACTTTTCCCTGTAAGATTTTGCAGCCACCCCTTACATTTAGCATTAGAAAGCAGCCTAGTAATAAAGCAAGGAGGAAAAGCTACAGGAGGACTTGGAAAAGCACTCACTTGAAAACAAGTAAAAGAAAGGTTGCATATTGTAAAGTATTAGCAGTAAATAATTAATGTAAATGTGAAACAGCATCTCTGTAAAGCATAATACTTGTATCAGTGGAACAGAATTGTATTACATGGTTCATATTGTAACATTTTTACAGTAGTTTTAGTTTGGGGTTTTTTTTCAGTGTAAATAACAATGCATTTGATCATATAATTCCTACAGAGTCAAACCCTTTGTAGCTTAAGAGAAGGCTTCAGGTCTGATAGGAAGCCATTATAATTTTAGTCTTAATCCTTAGATTAGAAGGGGTTTATGCTACAAGAATACCTAAAGCGGTTTGTTATTACTAGGTATGTAGTACAGCAGAAGCTCAAGATCTTTTTTGTGCTCTCAAGTAACCAATTAATAACAAAATGTGATTTTATAATGTGAATCTATCTGGGCTCTGACTTTTTAATATGCAATTTGAGGCACTTCTTTGCTCTTCAGAGTCCCAGTGGTTTGAGCTGTAACTGTGTCAGAAGAGATGGCGCAGGCTTTCTCTTGCAAGAAAGTGACACTGTCATTAGAGGGCCCTTGAGCTGTCATCTAACATAGCTAAAGGTTCTTCCCTGTAACTTAGATCCAGTTTTGTATCTGTGCCATTGGCAGGAGCTAGCTGGTGTTGGTGGGTCACAAAAAGGAGGAGGAACACTGGCCGAGCTCCAGAGAGGAGGGAATCCTGGGCATCTTCTTCCTTCCCTCTGCTTTCTCTTGGCTGCCTGTTTTTCAGGAGCATATGGGCACCTCTGAAAAGATGAACTCCTTCCCAGCATGAGCCAGTACAGAGGGGAGATTTAGATTAGTTATAAGGAAGAGATTCTTTCCTATGAGGGTGCTCAGAGAAGCTGTGGCTGCCCCATCCCTAGCAGTGTTCAAGGCCAGGTTGGACACAGGGGCTTGGAGCAAGCTGCTCTAGTGGAAGGTGTCCCTGCTCATGGCAGGGGTTGGAACTGGATGAGCTTTAAGTTCCCTTCCAACCCAAACCATTCTAGGATTCTATGATCGTGTTCAGTCCCAACAAGATCCATGCACACAGGTCTTAACTGATCCATGGGGGTACCCACTGAGGAAGAAAAGAGCATTTCAGATAAGGGGAACGATTATTGTCAATATCCACCAGCCTATGTTTCTGTATGCAAGTATTTGTTCAGTGGTGAGAATTCAACCATGTCTTTCAGTTTTCAAGTGTGCTGAAGCACTGGGATCACTAATGTGGCCTGCATGTTTCTGATTTATTGTGTAGCTTTTTCTGCATCCACTTGACAGCAGTGTTAAAATCTTTCATCTTTCTTCCCCCACCCCGCTATCTTTATTCTTTGAAGGTTATGTTGCCATGGGAGCTGTTCTGCCCTCATTCTGGGGACAGCAGCCACTTGTTCAACAGCAGTTGGCCATGGGTGCTCAGCCTCCAGTTGCTCAGGTGATGCAGGGAGGACAGCCGATAGCGTGGGGCCAACCCGGTATTTTTCCTCCTACTCAGCAACCGTGGCCATCTGTAGCTGGTCAGTTCCAACCAACTGCCTTCATGCCAACACAAACTGTTTTGCCTTTACAAGCAGCCATGTTTCAAGGTACCATTGCTCCTATTGCTACTGTTCCACCCACAAGTGATTCCAACAGATCGAGTCCACAGACAGACAGGCCCAGACAGAAAATGGGAAAAGAAATGTTTAAAGATTTCCAGATGGCTCAGCCTCCACCAGTGCCATCAAGAAAACCAGATCAGCCTTCCCTCAGTTGTACCTCAGAGGCCTTCTCCAGTTACTTTAACAAAGTTGGGATGGCACAGGAAGCAGATGATTGTGATGACTTTGACATCTCTCAGTTAAATTTGACTCCTGTGACTTCCACGACACCATCTACAAATTCACGTGAGTATTCACATCCTTTTCACCCGTACCTCTCCTCATACTGCTCCTCAAAGCATTTCTATCTTTTCATACAGTAAATAGCAACACAGATATAGACTGAGAACCTTCTTAGCTTATTAAATGTGTTTCAGCCGTAAAGATGAGTATCAGAGAGGAATTTCAGAGATCATTGAAATCAACAGCCCTGATAGCTGCAGTCTGAAATTTAATTTCTTAGAAGACAGTAATACATGTACTGTGCTAGGGACATGCAAGCTCGTTGCAGAATTCCCATGGCATTCATTCTTACCAATGGTTTCACTTAGGTCCTATTCAAGTCATACTTAGCAGAATTTAAGGATGGGTATTTATTTTAAGAGCTTGATATTGGACATGGGGGGAAGAGCTGTAAAATAAGCTTATCATGTTCATAGCATGGAGATAGGAGATTTTGCAAATTGCTGAAAAGAGGAATTCATGAAGCACAGATTTATCAGGGGCCAGACAGAGACCTTCTGTTTCACTTACCAGCCATAGGGCTGGCGACTCCGGCATTCTTAATGTGCTGTAGTGGCGTCTCCCTGGTTCCTGCAGACGTATGCAGATGCAGCCAAACTTAATTTGGAAACTGCTGACTGAAATCAAGTCTATGGAATTGGTAATGACTTCTGGGTTCATATTTAGCTCTTACAGCTCCTCATCAGAAATTTCCAGGGGTAATAAAAGTTGAGGGCTCTTAAGCATGAGCAAACTTTGTGCTGCTGAGGCTTTCTTAACAAATTAACAGATGTATATTCTGTTGCTGTTACCTTAATTTTGGTTTAGCTCCAACCCCTGCACCCAGACAGAGTTCTCCATCGAAATCATCAGCATCTCATACCAGTGATCCTGCGGCAGACGACCTCTTTGAAGAGGGGTTTGAAAGCCCAAGCAAAAGCGAGGAGCAAGAGGCTGTGAGTAGCGACAAGGTTCCTACATACTGATTAGCTGGTTTTAGCTAGGAAAGGCAGAAGTGACTTTAATGTTGTTTAGTAGTGTCAGAAATAACTACTCTAATAGGGTTGGGGGGTAATTAAGGGGGATACAAGGATACAAAGAGCCAAACTCAGAATTTGTATGTAAGTTTATATATTTTAGTTGTATCCAATGTCCTTTTTAGCATAGCAGCGTTCACTTCTCGATGATAAGGAAGTCCAAGGTAAAACAACATACATGCTGAAGCTGCAGAAAGAGGTGTAAGAGTTTGTCTGTTAAAAGATGATGGTTTGATGTTGTTTTGCACGTTCTTGCATCTCAGTTGCTCGCCTACTTACATTCCTCAATGTTCTGGCCTTCAGTATGTGAATTCTTTGCCTTAGACACAGTGGACCAGAGCAAGACATGTTATCCAAGCCATGACTTTAAATCACTGTATGTTAAGTAGATCAGAGCCCAAGTGAGCCAAAGGCAAGAGGGAGTCTGTACAAAAAAAAAGAACCCTAAAGTACAAAGTAATGCAAGCTTGGACTCTTTCTGATTCACGTAGTTTCACTGGCTTTCAGTGCCTTTTGCAGTTCTGGTTTGTCTGATCCTGTACCTTCTGAAGCCTGTGGCAGCTCCTGCATGGGCTCCAGCAGGTACTGGTGAGGTTCATCCTGCCTGCATCAGCTATAGGAAACCATTATGGCTTTTGAGAATGTATCAGCGGCGAGGTCTCACGTTCCAGTTTTCATGAGATAGGATGTACTTGTTACGCCCACAGCATGAAAATAACCTCCTGTTGACTTTTCACTTCCTATTGTTGAGAAAAAAAGGTGTTATGTTCTTGTATTCTAGCCTGATGGGTCTCAGGCCTCATCCAACAGTGATCCATTTGGTGAGCCAACTGGTGATACTATAAGTCCACAGGTCGGTAGCTAGATAGCACAGGTTGGGGTAGGTATCTGTCCTTTTTTTCTCTACACCATGAGGTGCTCACTTATTCCTCCACCAGTGCCTACCATTGCTTTCATGGTGCATGGTTTATTTTTCCTTGCCATTTATTCCGTTTTCCCTCTCCATTATCCACAGTGTATTCCTCATGCTCGGTGGTTTGCATGGCTTTTGCCATTCACTAAGTGTTGCAGCTAATGCAGATACGTGTGTTTCAGCTGCCTGCATGCTTTAAAGAAATGTAAACTTGTTTTACTTTGTGTTCGAATATTAGGGGGAAATAAGGAAACTGAGCCATTATTAACAGTGTATTAGGCAGAACATTTTTTTATCAAATCCACTCTGGCCTTTAGTCAGATGTAACATTAAATGGAATAAGACATCTTACCCATAGACATAACATTAAATAAACGTATGTAATGATACATGAGCACCTCTACCCTCAATCAAAGCGATAATCAGTAGAAGCAGCACATTTGTTATCTGCATGTAAAAATATTGAAGTGGGTGTGTGTAGTTTTATCTCCCAACTGCAAATTAAAACATCTGAAAACGAGGAGCATTCATATTACCATTGGCATGCTGATGTTTTAACAATTACTGATCAAATTTAAGTCATTTAAATCCAGACAGACGGGAAAGATGATCTTCGCATCTTTTGTGTTACCGAACACGTTAGAGAATGTGGCTGCCAGTGAATGTTCTGTGATTTGTTCAGTATATATATGACAGTAAAGCTACAGAGTTTTATGAGTGCTGGGCATTGTTATTCCATCCAAACACTCTCTAGTGTTACTGTTTGAAGGATATGTTTCATTATCTTCTCCGTGTCTGCCATTCATGTTTTGTATTACCCAAGTACGTGATCTGATGCAGCTTCTGTGCTTTAGCAGCGAGCTCCTGGAGCCAATCCATAAAAATGGTAGAAGCCTTTCGATTTTGGTACAGAAATTGCACTGTGTTTACCAGTGATTTATCCATCCTGAGCCAAAGTGATTTGGTTTCTCTTCAAAATTAATAGTTTCATTAGGAGTCAGTTTACTTTGTACATTGAATATGGTTAAAGAAATCTTACAGTAGCTTAGCTTTGATCCACTTGGGAGTAATGAGATTATCTTTTAATATGTGGTGCTGTGAGAAGGCATCTCCCTCTTCTTTAGTAGCATCAATGTAATGCTTAGCTCTTGGGAGCTGAAGCAAAAGTAGCATTAAGATTTGTGTCTCACTGAGTCACATTTTTAGACTCTCATCGACTGTAAAAGTTATAGTGTAAGGATAAAGTTGAGCTGGGATGAGCTGCTCTAGTGAGAGCATCCATTGGTTGTTGTACCCCAGCAAGAACTGCTTCTACGGATGGATGGTGCCACACAGCAATTGCCTTTGCCTGACCTCGGCCAGCTATCCCAACTTCAGACCATTTTGAGTGTTCTTTCCTCAATCAAGAAAGGGGATTTGACCTTTACCTGAGTCAAACACTCTGGAAACACACATACGTTTGTTCATGATGGTTTATCGCAGTCAGTATGATTCTGAAATTCATTCTGGGGAGAATAACGATAAAATCTCTTTCTAATCTTTTCTGGCTGTCACTAAGATAGTTAGCATCATTTATAAACTAGCATCACACACATTTACCTACCCAGAGTTCTGGGTGTAACTTGAAACAGTAGTTTAAGTCTGTTAATGCACATTACCACGCAAGGCAGTCAAGTGAGCGACTCCTTTTGTTCTGCTTTTATATAACACTTAGTAAAATACATTCTTTGAATGCATTCAGGGTCTCTGGGAGCTACAAGAAGAGAGTATTACTAGTGATTCCATATGTTTCTTCTATTTTTTCTTAATCCTCATAGAGTCTTGCATAGCGTATGTGTAATTCCCAGAAATATATTCTGGGAAATGTTAAATAATGTTACTGATTATCGTATTATAGTAATTCCTAAAAATCTGGGGGCAGGACAGGAAGCTGAACAAAAAGAAAGCCTCTATCCAGGGATGTTACACTAATATCATTGTGCTTCTGTGCGGTGCCATTCAGCATCAGTCTGTAGGAAATCCACTTGCTAAAACCACCCCGTCTCATTCTGAAGCTTACTATCGTCAGAGCAACAGAAAGTCTAATCTCCATGGCAAATCAGCAATTCAGGACTTACTCCTGTGTTGTGTATGGAGCTTCCCATTCGGAGAGAAACTTAATGGAGAGAAATATGTAGTACAAAAGAACCACAGTCTTCACAAAAGTCACTTTTGTGTGGCGGATGGGAGATTACTTTTCTCTGTAGAACATGGCTCCTCACACCAAGAACAGCACAGTACACAACTCAGATGAATGGACCTCTCAGGGACATGACATAGTGTTGTGTTCAGAAATTTCAACTGTATCTGGTCCCAGCATCTCTTGTGAAATCAGCTATACCCGCACAGTGTCTTTACTTCTCTTGACGTATTCAGAACGCTCACCCTCCTGGTATTTTGTACCCTGATCTTTCAAGGTTTTATGATTTCTTTTGATACGACACATTTTCATTTAGAAATAATTCAGCATCTTTCAGTTACTTTCTCCATTTTTCCTTTCTTCCTTTTGTGGTTTGCAGCTTAAGGTCTCAAAATCCTTATCCCACCAATAGCTGTTCTTATAAGTCACTCTTCTACCAATAGCTATAGCTTCTTAGTAGGTAAATATGACATTTTATGGACACGTTACTTTTTGTCCCTTTGTGGTTGGAGATAAGCATATAGTTCTAGCTTTCGCAGGTGAAATAAAGTCAACTCTTTGCAGAGCTGCTCATAGCAAGATTTGTATTCAGTTGTTTTCCCTTTGTTTATGAGCAGTGTTGAGAATGAATAGTGATTTTCCAGAAGAGGCAAGGAGAACACTGAATAATAAGACTGCCATCTTCAGCTGACTTGCATTTAAGCCCTACTGCTGTCTTTAGACTGTGTGTGGAATAACTGTGGTGAAAGAAGGGAGAGAGAAAGAACAGTATTTAGCTATGATCCTGCAAAATGTGTTCGAGGTTTCTTATCATTGACATTTCAGATTAAAGCAAGAAGCTTGAACAGAGGACTTTTAATCTGCTCATCCTGTTTGCATCAGTGCACTCAATCAGCCTGAATTACAGGGTGTTAGGTGCAGACCATGCTACTGTGAATATTTTTGTTCTTGGGGGAATTTCAGCTTCAGCAAAGGGTCTGGCACACCTTGGCACTCGGAAGCCCTGAGGCTACACAGTTAAGTGCTTAGCAAAGGGTATAGAAGCCTTCAAGCACAATGAGAAAAGGGAAGATGAGGAGCAAACTTTGGCTGTCTGATGCCAGACTCATCTAGTTATCTGTGGTTATGTTGGCCAGCATCTCCAACAAAAGCATCCTGACTATAGAAAGAATATATTCATCGTGAATGCTGGGATCAGATATCACGAATGTGGTCTAACTCCATATGGACCACACAAGCTGGTTCTTGAAGGCAAATTAGCTACAGGGTGAAAATTCAGAGAGTAAAGGAATATTTGATACCACAATTATTGCAATAAAAGTAATTTTTAGTGCTGGAACAAATGCAGCTCTATTGATTAGCTGCCCAGTTCAAGACTTGCACTGGCAGTCGTTCATGAGAGATTCTCAGGAAGCCTTCAAAACATTTGTGGCTGGAGCATATCTTCCTGAAAAAGTTGTTTAGTTGCTCAGTGAAATGTGTGCAGACAATTATAAGCCCTCAAAATATGTCACACCCTTCATGATGCAGTCAGCGCTGTCAGGAGAGCAACAGTTCATTAGAATATTTGTCTATCAGCTTTTGGTGGTACTTCGGTGGCCCGCTGCCATCATCCATCTTTGAGCAAGTGCCATTCTTAGTGATAAATGTTCCTAATAATCTTAGTCAGCTCCAGGATGGACTACTGTAACTGTTATTAGAAAGCTGCAAAAGAAAGAATGACTTACGGACAAAGCATTGGCTTTATCTGGGAGCTTAGTGAGCCTCAGGAGGACACATTAAGCTGATTCTGCACCCTCCTCTTCCTTCTGCTCCTTTTCTATGGCGCTAGGACTCTGAATAGGCTCAAAATACCAAAGGCTGTGTTTGGAGGTTCTGTTACTATCGTTCATCTGTCTCAATGGGAACTGAAAAGAGTCCAAAGGGAAACTCTTAATGGTTATAAGTGACCTATTCTCAAGAGTATCATTCGCAAACCAAGGACAAAGTACCACACAGGGCTGTGAATCTGAGAGAAAAGTAGTAGTGTTGTGTGTCTGGAAAGGGATCACAGATTGGGAAATACTGCTTCATTCCAGAGAAAGCCTAAAACTGTCATTTCAGGCCTCCTGCTTGTTGTTCATCATCATACTTCCCAGGATATCTGAAGGGATAAGGTCAGAGAAATTCAGGCTGCACTATGAACAAAGGCATCCCACAGATTTGCCTTCGTCTCCACTGCTACAATCCCCTTCAAGCTATCAGTTTTAATGCAACCAGCTCATACATGGGTTTCTTACCTCTTCCAGTGCCTTCAAGCCCACCTGAAGTAGCCAGGTACCCTGCCATTTCTGCAGCTTCTTCCCCTGAACAAGAAACCACTGACTGTGCAGCTTGTCTCGAGCCGTGTACTTGCCGATTGGCAATCCGGCAACTCAAGCAGGGGACGAGCTTTCCTACCTTGCTCTGTAACGAGGTCATTTAAAAGTTCCCTGTCTTCTGCACAAGTGATGTAAAAAAGGCACTGCAATAATTTAGTATCTTTGAGACTTCTGAACAATTTGCTTCCTATTGGCCACTGAGTTTAGAAGTTAGGAAGGAGAACTGACAGATACGTAAACGAAAAGTATAATTGTGTGGCTGCGGTTCATTATTACGCTGGGACCAAGATGGAGTAAGGTTCATCTTTCTGAGTACCTCTCATATCTTATGGATACAGATCATCTGTCTGGATACTAAAATGACAGAGACTTTTAAAATGCTATAATCAAGCTCCATATTAAAACAAGGAAATATTCCTGGGTAGGTTTATAGTATGAATAGAGGCACTCTCCAGTCATAATCCCGAACTAGAAGGTTCATAGAATCACAGAATCGCAGAATAGCTAGGGTTGGAAAGGACCTTAAGATTATCCAGTTCCAGCCCCCATGCCATGGGCAGGACACCTCACACTAAACCATATCACCTAAAGCCTTGTCCAACCTGGTCTTGAACACTGCCAGGGATGGGGCATTCACAACCTCCCTGGGCAACCCATTCCAGTGCCTCACCACCCTAACAGGAAAGAATTTCCTCCTTATATCCAATCTAAACTTCCCCTGTTTAAGTTTGAACCCGTTACCCCTTGTCCTGTCACTACAGCCCCTAATGAAGAGTCCCTCCCCAGCATCCGTATACTCCCCCTTCAGATACTGGAAGGCTGCTATGAGATCTCCACACAGCCTTCTCTTCTCCAGGCTGAACAGCCCCAACTTCCTCAGCCTGTCTTCATACAGGAGGTGCACCAGTCCCCTGATCATCCTTGTGGCCTCCTCTGGACTTGTTCCAACAGTTCCATGTCCTTTTTATGTTGAGGACACCAGAGCTGCACACAGTACTCCAGGTGAGGTCTCACAAGAGCAGAGTAAAGGGGCAGGATCACCTCCTTCGACCTATACTTACGCTGCTAATAGAGGCTAAATGTGATTAAAGTAACCAAAGCCACTGTCTGTTAATGGGCCAACAGGAATTACCTGTCTTATCACCAAAGATATTTGATCTGAATCCTGCTTGCCAAATTTACTGTCTCCTATATTACTGAGTCAGCATGCAATAAATGGAGAACACGCATTGCACTCCCGCTCCTTTCACCTGCATCCCCAGCACAAGATTCTCATTTTGGCTGGCACTCCAGCACACTTATTTCATGAAACTTATCATTTGAGCCTGCCCTTTCTGATCAGTCAGCCAGGAGTAAAACTGGTGCTTAGAATCTATTGTAAAGGGCAAAGAAATCTATGCGGGCCTCACCTCTACAATTCAGTACATCTTGCCTGAAGCTTTGCACGTAGCAGGGTGCCTCACAATGATGAAAGGACTGCCAGTGGAAAAGTAATTTCTTCCTAACCAAGTCCTGTGTTATGTGTTGTGAGTGAGCTCCCCTACGCAAGCCCAAGTAGATGCTGAATCGTTCAGGAGATGTTCTCCACTGATTAGTTCTGCTGGCGAGCAGATGTTAATGCCTTTAAACTGGATGCAGATTTACTTCAAGTATTTACTTGATGATATTCAAAACCATTAGCGACCTTGTTACCTCGTGCAGTAGTGTACTGTACCAGAAATGCTTACTCTTTGCTACAGTCTTGTTTATTGTGCAAGATGTTCCTTAAAATAGGAAGAATAAGCTGATTCTAGGCATGAAGTATTTCTGGAATATGTAAATATAGCATACATAGGGAAATTTTCCTCTTTGGCAATTTTTGCAATGAATTCCGAGAGACTTCATAACTCAACGTTTGCAGAACATCATTGTAGCTTCGTGAATATTTAGATGTCTAACTTAAAGCATGTATATTTAGACATTTCTGGTCCTTTACTGCAGCCTGTCACTTCAGTCAGACACCTGACCTGTGGATCCATATCCTCTTCCTGCAAAACATTGTTATTTAAAGGCTACTGTTCAACATAAAAAGCCCCATTAGTATGTGAGAATATAGCTACACACTACTTTGATAGCAGCTTCCAAACATAAAGGAAAACATTTACTTCTCAAACATCTGCCAGAAGCTGCATATCCCCAAAGCTGATAGAAACCTTCAAATAGGATTTAGCAGCAAAAAAAGGGTACTATCAGTTGCCACCTTAGTTTCTTGCTGTGGGTTGATGAAACCACCTCAGAAGTGCTCCTAGGCCAACGCCATAGAAAGGAAAACACTTGAAGATTCAAGGTGTTTATGTGAATTGGAAGCTTTGTATGCTGTTTTATTTCTTCCTCTCTTTCTTTCTGATCCATTCTTTCATTTCTTTCTCTTTGGATGTGTTCCTAACACAGTAATAGAAATAGAAAGCAGAAGACATAGGTGAGATGATTCCAATGCTGTGAGAAGAGTTGGGCTCGTCTGCCTTTTAGTGACATGGCGTGTGACTTCTGTGTGGAGTATGTAAATAAGGGGGGGTTATTTCTGCTTCCATGAGCCTCCAAAATAACACTTGTGAAATCCCCCCTGCCTGGCATTGTACGAGAAGCTGTTAATGAAGTCAACACACTCGACTTTTTTTGCCTCTCTTCTGTCCCTTTCTTCTCTCTCTTGATCTCTTGAGTATCATTATCAATACTTTACAGATACCATTTGCAGTGTTGGGCTACAGGCAAGATGCACTGCTTGAATTACCCCAAAATAATATTAGAAAACAAATCTCAGTCATTGACATAATCTTTGGCTGAGAAGATTGCGTGCAATTACTGCAATTAGTTTCTCGTTTAGGCATCTGCAGGAGGAAGTCAGCTAAAAGGAAGCTCTAAGAACACACTTTTCATTCAAAATGTTCTGCTCTACTGGAAGAAAAATAGTTCTAATCAGTGAGAAATGCAGGCCTTTGCCCCATGAAGTGTATGTTCGATAAGTGTTGGGCATGAATAAAAGAAATTCCTTATTCTGAAGGCTGCCTCGTGTGATGTTGAAAGTGCTGATGACCAATGATGAACTCCTCCTCCTCTTCCAAGGGTGTCAAGTTCTGTGGCACCGTAGGACACCTGTTACTTACGTGCATCTGCATATCTTGAAGACACTTGAGGACAGCTCTAACAAGCATGCTTGACATTTTGAAAAGCTCTTTTTCCCTGCAGCCATTTGGAAAACTGACATCTTTTGTTCCAAAGGGATGCTCTCCCTCCCCTTTTCTTCTCCTCCTTCATTTTCGCTTCCCTTTGCAATCACCTTAGGTTCAGCAAATGCCTCAAGAATGGGCTGGTGTGTGTCAGGTTCCCGTATTAATTAGTACGGATTTTCTCTGAACTAGCTGTGATGGATCATTCTGCCAGCTTCATGTCTGCGGTACATGAAAATTGGCATAGGTAGACTTAACACACAGTATGTGAAATGCAGTTATTTACTCTCAGTCATCTCTTCTGATTACCTTCGTTTTTCCAAGGTCACAAACTGTATTTGCTTCTTGCTGGGGGTGATTCCAGCAGCCTTTATTTAATCATTCCAAAGGATTTCTCTCATCCCCTTATAATGCTTGTAGTGTACTCAGGGCTTCCTGTAAAGTAGGAGATGGGGGAGCAGAGCCTCTGCAAGCTCCACAGACGTAGTCATTTCAAGGTATAAAAGACAACTTCTCTTGGCATGGAGGAAACAGGTCATAGTTTGACTTTGTTGTGTTGCTCCTCATTCAACACAGTGCAAAGTGAGGTGAGATGGGGCACAGCATGGGCACAGATTAAACATAGCCCTACAGATCCACCTTTGGGCTGGTTTTCTCTAATAAGAAAAGCATCATTTTCATAAGCAGTGATTAAAATCCTGTGCTATCCCCTGCCAGACCTTCCTGTGCTTCAGAGTGCCCAGTGATTTGCCAGCCTTGGGAGGCTTTTTATTGCTTAAAGTCAACTTCTGCTGATGCTGCTGTACCATGAGTTGATTCTAACTTGGTTAAGTTCAACGTTGTGGCATGGTATTTAAATAGTTATCAGGCTGTAGAGAATGAATGCAGTATGGCATTAATTAGCCTTTCTGCCTGTCTAGTTCCTTTTTCAGATGTCATTCTTAGTTTAATAGATTAGTTTCTGGAAATAAAGTAGAATGGATTCCAAGGTCCATGGATGGTTTGCTTCCCACTGCAGCTGAGTTGAACATAGTATTAAGAAATCCCAGGTTGTCAGCTAGGAAGGAACGCTGAAAAACATGGCAGCTTTGCCCCCACCACATCCAGGAAATTCCCAAGGAAGTGTCTGTTAGCAAATTTGACATGCTTTCCTCCCGGCTTTAATGATTGTACTAATGGTTATACAGACTCCTAATCAAACTGCACAGAGCTTGCTTTCTTCGTTCTTCATAGGCAACTCATCCTGTTATTTTAAATCCCATCACAGCTTCATTAGCTCAGCTTTCAGGGGTGGTTTCTGTTTGCAAGCCTTTTTCTCCATGCATTGTGTAAAACCCACAGCTATGTTCTGCTGCTGTGCTGCTGGGGAGGGGGGGGTCTCAGCCTGGTATGAATAACAGCGTTTACTCCAGCTGCATTTCTGGCCTGTAAACTTCCAGTCACCTGGTCATATAAATACCATTTCATTTCTTCATATGTCTGTGCCCAGCAATACCTCCTGAGGATCGGTGCACGGCCAAAACTGGAAGAGAAAAATTGATAGTAAGCATTCATTTCCTACAATAACGTCACATTTACTCCACAATTCAACCGGGGTGCTGTGATCGCTCAAGGCAGCACAGAAAGCAAACACTTCCTTTGGGTTTTGCCTCATCAGGTATTGCTGTTCGCAAGCAGATGTTTAAAAATGCTCTCAAAAGTGTCTGGAGGCGTCTCTGCTGATTTTATTTTTGTTATCCCCAGGAAGCAGAACCTCTCTACGCCCAGATTAACAGACCTAAGAAATAGCATTGTTACAGGCTTGTGGTGCTCCAAGACTCAAACGAAACCCAACAACCTGGCAGGCCTTTGGCTTTCGTGATTGATTCTGACTGACAAGGAGAGATGATTGCCCTCCTGGACTGGCTCTACGAGTGTTCCTGATGGTTCTTTTTGGCAACCAACGGCAGATTCCTATGGCAGCACAAAGTAAAACTCTCCCTGCTTCTCATACCACGAGTCCCTGTCCCCACAAGTTGTGGGTATCCAGACTAGGAAATCTTACTCCTCAGTCTTCGTTTAAACATTTGTTGTCGTCTGTATGCCACATATAAAATAATGATCATCTGGGATTTATTAAGTATGAGACATTCTTTTTGTTTTGAGCAAAAAGCAGAGTCTGTATGTAGCAGTGGCATTATCATTCAACAGCCTTTTGGGCACACGTCGGCACTTTTTATGTCACGGTGACATGTTTTTCATCGTCATTTACATCAGGCTGATCCTGGCTTTTTTATTTCTCCCCTGTGTAGGCATATTTAAGCAACAACAACAACAACAAAATACTGGCCCTGTCATTTTTTCTTTTGTCTTTCTTACTCTGTAGTTTTATATGAGTGACAGCTCTAACAGCAAAACACCTCCTGCGGAAAGGCTTCCTAACTTGAAACCACAGCATCAAACTCGGTCGTTCATCCATCCTGACTGAAAACGTTGCCAAATGGACCTTGAAGTTCTGTTCTAGCGCAGCATGAGGACGCAATGCTGCTTTCTGTTGGAATGCTCATGTTGTGGGTAGAGAATGGACATCGAGTCCCACTGAGGAAAGACGAAAGAGTCAGTATTTCCTAGGAAACTCTAAATCAGAAAAGGAATATTTTTATTTCTTCAATATCTTGCTGCTGTAATGCTATGCAGACAAGTGTTTTCTTCTCTGTGTGCCATTTTTGATGAAGAACAAAAATCATTTGCCAAATAATACTGGTATGATTCTGGTATAGGGATTTGGATGAAGAGGACTTTACAAATGGGACAAGGATGGCATGGATTTTGGAATAACAAACTGATTCTGTGATCAAATTGTTCATCTTTATCACTTTTTGTACATCAGAAAAATCAAATGGGATTTTTATTTTATAACTTGAAAAAAAAAGAAAAAAACCTTACTGTTAAACTCTTTAAATGTTTAAGGGGAAATGGCTTTAAGGAGTTCGAATGAAAATTGCCAGTCTTTTTGTAAATATAAATGTTATGGAAATTCTTTTACTAATGCCATTACACAGTAGAGAAGGTAGCAAGTTGCAGTGCTTGGGAGGTGTGGCAAACCCAGTTTGTGGTTCTCACATCACATACGTTTCTTCACATGCTTACAATAATGGGCTGAAGCTCAAGTGCAGTTGCCAAAAGCAGTCAGCTTGTCAGCGACTAGTGAAATTAATGGGAACACGTGATTTTATGATCTAGAGTTATCACACGGACATATTCCGCTTACAAGAAATCACATTTCCTTGACATTCCTTTGAACCTCTGCATAGAAGTCATCCAACTGTTTACACACAGAGCAAAAGAATTTAAAAGTTCCTTTTTTTACATTTATGAAGCAAAAATGCAGTGTTTGGGTTCATATGTTTAGCACATGATTTTCATAAAGAAGCTATATATTTTTGCCCTACAGAGAATTGTTATACAGGTCAAATGTGTTTTCCTGATGTTCCTATGCAGTTACAGTATATTAAATTTAGTGGTTTAACACTAAAATGAAAAAAGATAAAGGACAAAATAAAAAAAAGAAGAAAAAATAGAAAAAAAGAAAAAATAGAAAAAAGTTAAATCAAGTGATGAATCAGTTTTTAGGGTTATTGTGCGGATTTTGTTTTTAAATTGACGCATTAGGATTTACATTTTTGTCATGATCAAAATAGGCCTGGAGTTACAAATATTTTACTTTCTTTCGTCTCTGTTATAAGCTAAAAATGGTTTAGAAGACAGAAAAACCCAGGTGGCGATTGTCGATGCAACCAAATCTCCCAACATGATTCCAGTCTTTTATTTTGAGTGAGAGAAATTAGAGAAACGTGCATTACAGAATGGATGTGAATGCAAAATTAGCTGTGACTAGACCTAACGAACCTGCAGAGAAGAGAACTTTTAATCCCCATTCCTGGTCATTTGATGCTTATTCCTTAGTCATGTGCAAACAGCTTTGCAGCAATTCTTTTCCCAGCTGAAGAAAGATGTTGTTTTCTAACCAGAGAAGATAAATTAAAACTTGATGGATTGAGTGTTTCAGGATTAAAAGCAGAGGTTAAAGCATTTCTGATGGACATTTCTTTAAGAATATTTTCCTAGTTTGCACAGTTGTGCTACTTTCTTCCCCAGTGGCTCATTTGGGGTTTGTCCTACATATGGAACCACAAAGACAAGTTTAGTTCATCATAGACATTTGGGGTTTAGTCTCATCAGTGCATTTGCAGTTGTGGGGAAAAACATTGACAGAAAGAGAAGAGATTTATGTCTCAGAGGATCCATTGCCATCATATTTGTAAGACACAAATCACGAATAGGTGCTGAGGGAATGAGGCTGGAATTTTAGTCTTTCATAAGAGACGGCTGGACCATCACCATGGGCCTTTGTCTTACCTTTACAAATGGTCATCAATAAAAACCAATTCAAAGTTGTCTTGTTGTACAATTAGATCCTCCTTGCCATGGTTAAGATGCTGAGTTGAGAGGACTGGAAAGCCTCTGCACTGTACCAGTGTTGTAGATAACTAAAATATCCAGCTTGTGCAATTGTTTAATCCCTCATCCTTCACTAGCACTAAATTCGTCACTTTAAATTTCAAAACCAGGGAATCCCACCAGCCATCCTGTTATCATCCCCCTGTAGCTTCTTGATCTTTCCCTGTCATGAAAAGATATTTTGATAGATTGTAGTCATCCAAGTGTCTGATGAAACCTTTCATCTAATAACGTACTGGGCACCTTCTTTGCAAAGATGTTTACTCCGTGGTTTTCATTCCTTTTTATTTCTGCATTCTGACACATATTTTTTTAATAAAGATGAGAAAGAGAAAACGACTGTTGCAGTACATTTCTAAACCTACTTTAACCTTACCTCAGATACCGACCAGTTGTTAACATCGACGGACACGTTCTTTTTAACTTTATGTATAATGCATTCAGCACCAACGGCAGCAACAGAACCCAACCGATTTTTAGCAGTTTTCCATTCATTTCTGTAACACACCATGTAATACTGTTATGAATAAAAACATTTCAAAAAGGTGTCATTTCAGCAAGTCTGTTTCATAGCTGTTGCTCTTCTGCGGTAATCCTGCTGTTCTTACAGTGCAGTGTTGGTGTCCGTTGTTTTGCCGGTGGAAATACCTGAGAAAGGAGAAGAGTGCCTCAATTTGTTGAATAACTAATCTTAAACACTCAAGTTTTGCTTATCTTGAAGATACTTGCTGGTTTTAATCGCTGCCTCCCTGGTTTTAGCCTCTTTTATGGTGTTTTTAGGCATCCCAAACCAGTGCATTTTTTAGTCACCTCCTGTAAAATCACACGTTCCTGGGGCAGACCAGACTGCGCAATGCCACCCAAGCAGGAGTACCTTTGTGGCATGAGAAGCTGTAATCAATTGTGCTCCCATTTTCCTCTTCAGTTAAGATAAAAATTAAAAACATGCATTTAAGTATGACAATTTTGGAAGTAAAAAACCCCACATACGCACACAATTGAGAGCAAAGCCTTGATCCAGTAAAACATTTAACGATACCACCTTCTACTTGAGTGGAACCTCTTTAATGGTTAGGGTAATGCATAGGATAGGCTGAAGTGTTGTGCTGGTGTGAAACTTGATGCAAAGCAATGTTGCTTGATATTCGGAGGTGCTGAGAACTAGATCTCTTAAGATAAGGAATAGCACCGTTCTTTGGCAAGTGAGTAGTAGAAATATGTAAGAGATCATGCTGAAGTTTAAGGGTAAGAAGAGCATGTTTATATTCAGGAAGAGATAGAGGGGTGGATGTGTGCACCTATTCTTTATTGTATTTCCTTTTGATCTCCATTTCCTATCCACCACCACCCAGTAGGTCATGCTGAAACATGCATTGCCTTTGTCAATGAACATTGTTGGAATACTTGAATCCTACCTAAGAACTAAGGTCATTGGTTGTTCTGTTGTGGGGAAAACATGCCAATGGTTAATGTCATTTTGATTTTGCACATAGCTTAACAGTATTCAGATGTCCTTGGAAGCAGGAACAAGATCTCTTCGGTTTTTAGCAAGCTAGGAAACATCAGCTTAAAGTGAAAAAAGACATGGTTTTAAACTAAAATGCATTTTTATAACGTAGGCCAAATCTGATCGTGTTGCTATTCATCTGGTACCCCCCAAGTGAAATTGGTTTATGTAGAAAAATCAGAAAAAATGGCTCATGTTGCACAGTTGCTATGCAAAGTCCGTTTCAGAATGAACAGGTTCAAGATGGACCTGTTGGAACAAGTCCAGAGGAGGCCACAAGGATGATCAGGGGACTGGAGCACCTCCTGTACAAAGATAGGCTGAGAAAGTTGGAGCTGTTCAGCCTGGAGAAGAGAAGGCTGCGTGGAGACCTCATAGCAGCCTTCCAGTATCTGAAGGGGGCCTATAGGGATGCTGAGGAGGGACTCTTCATTAGGGACTGTAGTGATAGGACAAGGGGTAACGGGTTAAAACTTAAACAGGGGAAGTTTAGATTGGATATAAGGAGGAAATTCTTTCCTGTGAGGGTGGTGAGGCACTGGAATGGGTTGCCCAGAGAAGTTGTGAATGTTCCATCCCTGGCAGTGTTCAAGACCAGGTTGGACAAAGCCTTGGGTGATGTGGTTTGGTGTGAGGTGTCCCTTCCCACGGCAGGGGGGTTGGAACTGGATGATCTGAAGGTCCTTTCCAACCCTAACTATTCTATGATTCTATTCTATGATTCTAAGATTTGGTCCAGTGGTGGTAAGGAACATCAAAGTGGGAGGGACCTGGTTGTGTGTTGGCACTTTTCAGAAGGGGACAAAAAAAGCCCCTGATTCTTACTGTGCTCTGCCAAGGTACTATATTACATTGACATTAGTGTGATTTAAATGCATGAGGAGTTTCCAGATTGTATATGACAGCATCCAACTCAAACGTGACTAGTTCAAAAACTGGTCCTGATTTAACTAATGCTAATTAAAGCCATGACGTCCTGCAGTAATGAGAATTTCTTTAGCAAACAGTTTGCAGAATCAAAGTGCAAGCTGAGGTTTTACACAAGTCAGGTTTTACAGAAGGGAGGACTCAGATGATCTCTCTTTTCCATGTCAGTGACTTCAGGGAAAGCAATTGATTGTATAGACTGGGAACTTGCAATTTTAACTGGCTTATGTAGGATTAAAGGCAATGTTTTATGTGCTTTAATCACTACACAGTGACAGTTGCTGTGACAGATAAGCTAACCTCTTTCTTTTTCTAGGTTGTGATATATGTTTCCATGCACTGTTTCCTTTTTTCTTACCTTGCCTTCTACAGAGCTCCTGTCCTGTCAGGTTCATATTTACTAGTTTTCTGCCAAATACTGTTCTCAATCAGAAGAATATCATTTCAAAGACATGGAAGTGGGTATCTGTTGGCAGTTTTCTACAGAGGTTTGAATCCATAGTCTACAGTTGTCTCTCTGAGCCAACATGGAAAGTGGTGAATGGACGAAGTCCACATGGCAACTGGAAAACAGAGGTTTGGGTGAATATGTGGGACTGGGTCATCTGCAGAAGCATCTAAACTACTACTACTGCTACTACTATCACTGTCCTTACTGCTGCATACACTATCCCTGCTTCTGGTTCTGCTCCTGTATGTGAACTCAGTGGGTCTAACCCCCTGTTCCTGGTTGTTGTATGATATTATTACTGCAGAAGTCATGAATTGTAAGAGTGTTTCTTCCAGGTACCTTGCGATGAGGTCTTCCACAAGTTGGTTTTCTCATACCAATTTGCTTTTTAGGATCAACCCCATGAACAGCCTTCATTTGTTTGTCTCTTTTCACTTTCATTCCTAAGGTAAATCAGAGACCTGGCACAGGGAAAGAAGAAGTGTCTTTAACAGAATTGTGTATTAAACCACTTCTTTGGCATCACTGGCTGTCTGAAAGTGTGGGGAAACTGACTGATCTACTTCAGGATGACAGTGAGGAATATGGGGAGATATCCTGATATGATTTCCTGAGTACCTGTACCATTGCCTGTCTCTTTCTGAAATCATCCTACTGGAGGCAGGAAATATCAGGTCTATTAGTGAAACGACTCTCCAGCTATTAGTTTTTAGACCTTTAAATGGTCTTATCTCAATGGACGTGTTTGCCCTGTGGCCCATCTATCACCCCTGAAATGTTTTATCTGCACCTGAAAAATCTCAATGAGAACAATAGCTTCAGATGCTTCCCATTTAAGGGGCTTTAAGCTACAGAATGTGTTTTTCTTTTTTTAGGAAAGGTCTTTTAAGATCTGATATTATTTGCTGGCTTTTCAACCCCGTTTCGTAGCTCCCACAGCACCACTTCTATAAATACCGTTCAGCAGCAAAGAAAGGAAATCACAATAGATTAAAAGGAAGCCAGGTTAATGGGCAGCAAATCAATGGCCATTCAGCCTCAGACGTTTGTGAAAATAAAGGATTATGAAGAATTATTGCCAGGTACTGGCTGTGTGAAGATCTTTTGTGGCATCTTTGTCTTCTTCAGCAGATAGTTATTAGAGGTCTAAGAAAAGCTCTCGGTGTCAGGAGCCGCTTGTATTAGAAATAAGCAGAAGTTACAGCGCTGTAAGATGTTGCATTGTAGATTTTGTACCATTTACACATTGAGATTATAAATGTCTTGGGTTTTCTTTAAAAAGAAATGCTATTTCTAGCTTGAAAATAGTATGTGTCAGTGTTATCTTGAGGTCTAATGGAGAAAAGGGATGGGGCATGGTGGCTTTTTCTTTCTTTGGCTACTAATTACTGCAGCCTCTGTCTTATCACCTTCACGGGACCTTAGAATCAGAGCTTTCAGCGTAGGTGAACCTGTGCCCACTTTGAACTGAGTCACTATAAGGCATTATTTTTAGTGAATCAAGGGCCAGGAAAGGCGGCTTAAGCTCAAGAAGGTGAGTTTTTCATGTCGAGGGCCTTTGAGAGGCCAGCCTCACCACCAGAAAATAACTGTGTTGGTAACAAAAGTGGTGATGCAACAGAGTCAGTTGTAGTGAATCTGAAAACATTCTTTAGGGTTTCTTACTTGTAAATTTTCCTTTGTATTTGCCACGTTATGTTTTTCACCATTAAAATCAATGGGCAAACCTCCTCTTACCTGTGAATGAGCCAGCTGTGTTCTTCTGCAGAAGGAAATGCATTATAAGTTATAAAGCAGAGAATGAAAAGATAAAGAGAAAGCAACTGGTTTTGATAAGTGCTCTAACAATACCATGAATAAGTGCTTGCTGGCTTCAATATAACCTTTCCCAGGGAGGGCCTTTCATCTCTGATGTGTTTCACAGTTTTGCTTTGGACAGGAAACTACCATTTAAAACAAAACCCATGTTTGATGAAACTGCATAGGTTTTATTTACAGGGAACAAGGGGTCACAAACTTGCACTGGTGTTACGATCTCTGCAAAGGATGCGTTACATTTGAAAGCTCTGATGGACACTACTGAGGCTTCATTTTCAACTGTGATGAAACCCACACCCAGTGACTTACAACGTTGTTAGCACTAAGTGCTTTGGGACTTAAAAACAGCCCAGCATACGGCCACGGCTATTACTGTCAGCGATGGAGAAGGAACAGGACCAGGGAAAGAGGACACGGGCGGTGTTACAAGGCAACATTCCCACTGATCCATGGACCCACTCTGCCACAGACTACAAGGAAGCGGAAAATGAGCTGTGGCTGTTGCCATCAGTTTTATGTGTTAGACCTACCTCAAATTAAACCTGATTATAAATTATGTGGTCAATCTGATTTTGCTTTGCAAGTCTCTCTGAAAATCATGTTAACCTGTAGGAAATGCTGTCTCTTGGGTCCCTGCTCCTGTTTTTAACCTAATTTCTTTCTGCTAAGTCAGAACCAGGCATGTTCACCACCAAGATGTTCATGGCGAGAGGCAACAAAACAGAGACAAGCACAAAACAGGAGCAGATTGCCTTAAGAGGTTCATATCCTGGGATCACTGTCATGGTTCGCAGTTAAATCTAGAGGGTGCTCTGTGCTTATAATCTTAGCTTCTCTTTTGCTGCTGTTGAAATATTGGATGTGTACTGCGTTTCCCAGCCAGCAAAGGTCCCGTGCATGGAGAGGTCTTTTCTGTAAGTGGTTTTTCGGTTTTGGTCATAGACAAATGATTAACAGCAAAATCAATTGTGTCAGAGGTTGAGCAAGCTGTATCACATAACTGCATCTTGGGTTCAGTGTGGGGCAAAGTCATTTGAAACAAAAAGTAAGGCAAAAAAGGCAAACAGAAGGCTTTGCGCAGCCTAAGCCATCTTTCCTAACAGTTTGTCCTCCATGTCTAGAGGGCAGTTATTCACTGGCTGTGTGTTCAGTAACTTTGAATGAAAAAGCTGGCTGCCTGGAACACAGTCTTTTTACTGGGAGCAGATTCCTACAAGGATTCAGTTAATGTGCTTCTCTGTGTTAAAGTGTTATCATCAAGCTGCCAAACTAGAAAGATGCAGCAGCCAATTGCTTATATTGCAGAGACACAGCTCCACAGTCAGAATAATGTCATCTGTAAGGTAACTATGGCACGTTAAGAAGTGCAGTACTTGGCCAAGTAATGCTGTGGATGTCAGGTTTGTTTAGTATTAGTGAATATGATTGATTTAATATATAGAATCCATCATTCACATAGTGAGCAAATTAAAATGTATTTATTCTTTGTATCGCTAAAGCACTCAAAGACTTATTCCAGCATGAGAGACTGTGCTGTTAAAAGCCATAGTTGCACACACAGGGTGAGACTGTGTCTCTGCAAAGAACTGCTTGTCCAGCAGAGAAAGGGTAGGAAAATGCAATTATAGTCATCCCTTTGCTCAGGGAAACAGAGATTCAAAAAGCTTTTGTCCCTCTAAGATGCTTATTGTAGGTTAAGACGGATTAGGAAAATGAAGGGAAAGACTGTTGTGTCTCTGGGATAAAGAAGCTGTACCTGAAGTGAGAAGAGGTGCAACAGGCAACTGAACCCTGCAAGGCTTTGAAGACCCTGAGCTTCCTTTGAAAGCCCAACTGAACTGATGGGAATCAGCTCTTGGTGAGTTCTCTGCCTCACTTAGGACCATTTAAGAGAGCAAATGACTCAATATTGTAGCTAGAAAACACCAAGACAGTTAATTTGATACCCTGACAGGTCTTGCTTCCAAGGGCTCAAGACTTCAGATGCATGGAGCAGTGAATCTCTATGGAAGGGCCCAGCCAAGGCTGGGGCTTTTGTCTTCCCCTGCAGCTGTAGCCCGAGTGAGGGACAGCAAAGGCCGTTTGGGGATGAAGGTTTTCCCTGAGCCATGAGAATGGCTGCTTATGCCTCATGCCTGGCCTTCCTCTGGAAGACAGACATGAAAAGCAGCAATAAATGATTTTGCACTCCATTCTTAGAAAGCCTTTAGTTTACTTATCATTTCCCTCTTGCCAAGACTCGAGTATGTTTCATTTGTTGAAATATTCATTCTTCCCCATCCCTTGGAGGGAGTGTTACACATGAAAGCGTGAATTGCTTCTAGGCAGATCTCTGCTTCCTTCCCACTTGCCTGCAGAAAGCTGCGCACCAACAATTGCAACATCTACCTTGTGAACGTGCCAGGTGGTGGGTCATCTGCTGTTTACAGTGTGCAGAAACAACCTTTTCCTACCTGAACCATTTTCAAACCACCCCTTGGCAGCCAGAACAGGAACGGTGATGGCTCCGAATCGCCGGTGGTACCTTGCAGCGATGAGCAGAGCACGCACCACCTTTGTTCCATACCCTATCACGCTGTTGCTGCTTTACACCCTATTCTGCATCCTAACTGTTCATTGCTTTGGGTAAGTGAATGTTCCTGAAGAAATGCCTGTGAGGTTTTAAGGTATAGAGTGAAAATCAGTGCAGACTCTGCTCTCACATTGTGTGGCACATACTTGCTGTCTTGAGCGATTTCTGTATTTCTAATGAACAGCAAAAGATGTCGATTTGTGTAGTAGTCATGTAGTGTCATGTGTCTGCCTTTAGAGGAGTAATCCTGTTGGTAAACCTGAGATGACAAGTCGTTGTAATGTGGAATTCTGCTTGCAACATGCAACCTCTTCCTATGCTAGCTGCCTGCCAGTGTGCTGGAGAGACAGGGCTTTGTTTTCTTTCGGTACATAAATGGCGAGAATGTGGCTGATAGTTGTTTCTTTCCCTGCTAGCTTAATTCATTTTGCTTTTCCAGAGGAATGTGGTCAATCAGTGACTGTAATCTTTCCAATCTAAGTATTTTTCCACTGTTCTCTGAACTTTGAGCTCTGTTTTCAAGCCTCAGTGAGCTGATGAGGTTTTGTACTTCCTATATTCCATGTGATTTTCAATATGCAGTAATGGGAGGGCCCCTTGCCAGGCACTGAATCGTACTTGATGCTATTCCTTGTCTTGGTGGATGAATTGGGAACAGCACTGTTGTAGTTTACTTGTCAAAGTGGGTATGAAAAGAAACTAATTGTCAATGTTTTACTAAAGCTTCCCACTTAGATTAGGTGCTACAAGGAAGCATTTGTCCAGGATGAGGATTTAATCAGAAATACTGAATCTGTCAAAAGAGTAGGCAGCATTTTAGCTGTGGCATCATGGAAACCTAGGAGACAGTTGTCATGTGAGAGGGCGAGAGGGGACGGGGATTCAGGTTCATTACTGGGATGAATGGGATTAATGAGTTAATGATTATTGTGAACTGAGAATAGAGTCTAAAGACTAAAGGGTTTGGCCAGCTAGAGAAAAAATAGGCTGCTCAACAAAGGGAGGTGTTCATGCAGTTTATGTGCTGAATGCACACCAGCCCTTAGCATCGGGCCTGGTGTTTGTCATGGACATGTCTGACCTTGGAGCTGTTTATCATGTATGGCAGCAAAGTACCAAAGTCCTTCCCATATAGCAAGCAGCAGGGAGCGATGGCACAAGGGCGGCAACTGATGGTGCAGATTTGACTGCTGGCCACTTGGCCACGTTATTTGGTAGGGCGTGCACAGCTTGAGATAAACCCCTAGGCTGGTGGGGACATGGATTGAGTTTCCATGCTAGATCAAACGTATATCCTGGAGGTACCCCTGCTGAGTGCTCTGCAGACTTACTCCTGGGCAGTGGGTCTCCTCTTGGGTATTGAAGAGTGGATTGGGTTTCATATAGAATCAATACCAGTATGAAATCAATCCCAGTATGAATCAATAACAGTAGTGAAATCTAGAGATTGCATAAAAGATCCGCTGAGGTCTAACAAGCGTTAGTTCTCTTTAGCCAGTAGTTTTGCCTATAGGTAAGCCAAGTTGCTCTGTCCTCACAACTCAGTGATTTCACACCCTGAAGCTCTTGCGTCACTGAATGCAGCGGTGGAAAAGAGTCCCTTAACCTCAGCGGTACCAACGAGAGCATGGCCGACAGCAGACATACCCGGTCCGTGAGCGACCTGCCGCAGCCCCGTGACTGCATGCTGTCCACGTGGTCCTCATGGAGCCAGTGTGACCCCTGCCAAAAGAAAAGGGTGAGTGTTTGTGGTTTAGGCACAAAGCCTGAGAAACCAGGAGGCAAATCCTTGCCTCTTTTGTCCGTGGGGTTGGGCAAAGAGCAAGGGAGCTGCCAAGGAAAGCCCTGTGAGGTGAGACTACAGGCTTTTGCTTTCAGGTGGCTTTTAGCTCTTCAGCTCACCACCCCCAGTAACTCCAGGCCATCTCACTGTCCTGATAAGGAAGTGTAAGCCCAGGCTTTGCAGTACCTTTGTGTCCAACACAGTCCTCTTCCAGCATCAGGGGAAAGCACCATCCCCACTAATGGTCCCCCATGGGACCTGGAGATGCTGCCTCTCAGGATTAAGATGCTTTTTCTTGTCTGCAGCAAGCATTTTCTACCTAAGAAGCCCCATCAAATGAAAGTAATGATCTCAGAAGCATGAAGAGCAAAATCCCCATTGCTAAAAAGACCTCTGCTAACAAGTTGGAGAAGCCATTCCCAGGCTTAAGCAGGAATAACCAGTGATGGGAGTTGGGAAGAGTGAAGCTTCATATCAAAGAGTTAATCTGAAAAGCTGGGGAAAAAAGGAGGGCTAACATATTGGACAGAGTAATTGACTGCTTCACAGCAGTGTTGTGGGCGGAAAAAATCCCTAATGATGCAGAGGGCCAAGTAAATACACTGACAGAAAATAACAAGGGATGTCGTTACTAGTGCTAATTGAAAGAGAGGAGATGTAACTGAATCCTTCCTCCCTCTTGCAAATGCCTGCACTACTCTGTCAGCCTCATTTAAACAAACTGTCAAAGAAAAGCAAACTTTCCTTCATCCCTTGCAGTCCTCAATCCTTCCTTAGTAGAATTGAAACCGTGGCAGATCAGAAACCTTTGAGATGAGGCACGTTGCGAGCATCGCGCTTCTTTGCCGACACTTCTTTTTCTAACATGACAGCACTCTTAGATCAGCTCTCCCAACACAAAGTTTGTTTTTTTTTTAACTAGGGAAGCGTAAAATTCCCAATTTCTGTGCACTTTGAGTCAATATTTTTTATTTCATCACAGTACAGATTCGCCCGCCTGGAACAACCTTCTCAGTTCAATGGAGATCCCTGTGATTACACTGATAAAGAAACTGAAGACTGTGTTACAAATAATCCTTGCAGGAATAAAGTCAGATGTGATGGGTTTGTGTGTGCAGTTACAGGTAAGGACTTAGGGGGTAAGGAGTGGTGGTTTTCAGGTGGCTTCTCTGACACCACTACGCTGAACTTTCTGCTTCTACAAGAGATTGCAGGGCCAAAGAGATGTCAGGAGTTGGCCTTGGTCCAGCCATGTTTATGCTGTGATTTATGCCATGTTTATATCAGTGATTTTGAGTGAGCCATCAGACAACATCTGTCAGTCTAAAGCATGTCTTTAAAATCTCCAAATAGGAAATTAAAGCCCAGTTAGATCAGTAAAACCTGTAGCACAAGTGGATCCAACAGCAACAGGAGAACATGCATTCTTACACATGCCCAAGGGCATCTTTGACACCACGCCCAAGAGATGTGATGGTGGGCCTAATGCCGTTTCCATCCATCCCTATTAACAACTAATTACTCAGGGACACTGTACCAGCATGGGAAAGCAGGACAGCAGTTAGCTGTATCCAAAGGAAACCTCAGTAATTATGTACATGGGAAGGGGGGAGGGAAATAATACCATATACAAGGTATCTGAAGAAGGTGAACCATCTCCAGCATGTGTTCTCAAAACTAAAAGATCTTAGCAACAAAAAAGTGTGTTTTATACCTTTAATGAGGGTGTTGATGTTTTTTATAGGCTGAACAAGGAATTAGAAGATTAGGAAAGTTTTTAGCCAAACTGGGCAGGTGGAGTTTGTCAAATCAATGCAGATAGAGAATATCTTCCATACATGATAGGACCATTCATTACAGGAGTTTTCCGTTTCTAGGCTCTGAGTCAGGGTGTGTGATAACAGATTGATTTATGAGCGATTTACACCTTGCATCCTAGGGAGATGCATTCCACGGAGGCTGCTTTGCAACGGGGATGATGACTGTGGGGACCAGTCAGATGAAAAGAACTGCAAAAAAGTGTTTAAGAAATGCGACCGGAAGATGGAGCAATATTGGGGAATAGAGAATCTGGCCAAAGGGTAAGTCAGTGACCTTCATGAGGTGGTTCCTGAGTTAGGGATAAGAATGATCTTATGTGGCTGCAGACATAAATGTCGAACAGAGAAAAGATGCAGCAACTACTGTATCCAGGAGTTAAGATGTGACAGCCTTTGGGGTCCTGATCCAAAGCCCGATGGGAAAATCCTTATTGACTCTATGAGCCTTTTGGAGAGAAACAAGGTGAGTAAAAGTCCCAGATATACCCAAGAGCACTTGTGCACCCTGTGAAGACCATCAGCTCGGTTTACAAATGTTGTGCAAGGGCCTGTGTGAGCTCTTTGTGTAGCCAAAACTTGGTGAGTAAAGAGGGAAGTGTCAGCACTAAAGGTTTCTCTGATGTCTACAGGTACTTACACTTAAATGAATCATTGGGAGAGTTTCTATAATCCAATTATTTTGCACAGATGAAAATACAGTTAGACTTTGGCCTAATCCAGTCTGTGGGAAGCAGGAATGTCCCATCCTTTAGGAACTGAGAGACTACTTCAAACTGTGACTTTGAAATAAAAACAAAAGAAGGTTTGTTAAAATCTGAAGATAATGCTATATCATTCGTTACAGAGTGGCAACCTGGTCTAGTGGAAGGTGTTCCTGCCCGTGGTAGGTTTGTGACTAGGTGGTCTTTAAGGTCCCTTCCAACCCAAAACATTCCGTGATTCTATGATCTTGCATTGCCTAACACTGAAACCTGATTTGTATTTTTGAATTGGTATTTTTGTGTTGGTGTGAGGGGAGGTCAAAATTCCTTGGATTTGTTTCAGGACAGTGAGAGGTTGTGGAATTTGTGTCCTTTGTGCGAGTGGGGAAGGATTAACCTCCATGCTAGCAAACTGCAGTTTTGTGGGGATTAAAATGCAAGTCTGAATTGATCCAGCTTTTACAGGCTAAAACTGTGGCAACTTTCTGTAAGATCAGACTGTATGAAAAGAATTTTTTCTCATTCTGCAGGGAAAAAAAAATGCTTTTTACATAAAAAAACCCACAGAAAAATCATATTGCAAGGAAAAAATGATAATTTCCTTCTTGCTCTCTGGAGATGCAGCTGCTGCACATGTCACTGCTGATGCTTTGTACTTCTGGATTTAATCAAAATTAAAAATAATGTTGGACAATTATAGGAACATGCTTCTCATCTCTTTGAAGCTCCAGTTGCTCAGTAATTTGCTTTCAGTGGCCTTCCCTTCTTTCCAGCTGATTCTAAAATTAGAGTTAATATTTTACAGCTTCGGAGTCATTATCGCGCCAAGTCCCTCTCCCCAAAATAAGGAGAGGCAGATCTAATGGAGAACTGGAGTGCTAATAGGACACAACATGGGCTGTTAGCAATTCATCTTCTTTTTGGTGTATTCTCATCTAATGACTCCTGTTACTATCTGGGGGTGAGTGCCATGTCCTCAGCTGTGTGCTACGAGGGTGATGTGAGGGAGTCCTGACAGTGAGCAACAGGAGCAATAGGAAAAGCAAATGATGGGGTTTAATCACCTCAGCTAAAAAGGTTGCACTGCTGCATACTTTCTTAGGTTAAGATTACTGTCCATTATCCACTAAAATCAAAAGGAAGCTTCCCAGTGTTTTCAAGGACAATTGCTTGAGTACCTTTATTCGTGTTCCCTCTACTGACCTCTGGTTGATCTTTGACCAACCTGGCAAAGACTAAGACTGATAAATCAGAACAAAGAAAGGTGAATTAAAAAGTAGTATGGATTAATGACATGGGTTGGCAAATCTGTCTTTGAGGATCCTGCTGACTGCTGCTATACTAGTGCGGGCATTTGGGGATGCTCAGGGGGGGCAGCCTGGTGGGACAGCAGCTTGGTTGGTCCAGTTTGTTCTGCTCTTCCCAGAGAGTTCCAGTACAGGCTACAAGAGTTGCTGGTGCTGGTGGCAGGAATCTCTGGTGTCATTTGTAGCTGGGTGTGTAAATTACTTTTCATATCCATCAAAGTGTCCAAATTTGACTCTCTTTTTTCCTTCTTGTTAGTTTTTCTGGAGCAACTGCGTTGGTCAGGCAGGGAAAGAGGCAAAACTGTCTTTTGGGGCTTCAAAATAAAGAATCATAGAATAGCCAGGGTTGGAAAGGATCTTAAGATCATCCAGTTCCAGCCCCACTGCCATGGGCAGGGACGCCTCACGCTAGACCATGTCACACAAGGCTCTGTCCAAGTATGAAACGAGGAGCCCTCAGCCAAAGAGAAGTCTTTTGCCATTCTCAGCCAAAGCATTTGATCTTTCCTTTAAAATAGATAATAATGTTAGCATTTTGCTGTTATGCTTCATGTACAGATTAAATATCTTCACAAACAACTTGGAAGGATTAGTTCTTGATCACAGGTACTATGCTGGGGGATGTGCTCCCCATTATATCATGGACACAAGATTCAGAAAGCCGTACAATGTAGAAAGCTACACACCAGAGGTATGTGTCAGATTTGCCTGCAAATATACATGTGTGTATTCCAATACATTTAGTGTGCAATGCTGATAAAGCTTCATTATTAATCATTTTATAAAGCATCACAAAATTCATGATACCCAATGGAATGAGACTGAATTTAGCCCTGCTTCTAGAACATCATCATACCCCATGTACTCTTCTCTATGAAGCTGGACACATCCCCTTACAATATCCGTGTGCACTTGAACAGATGCAAGTGCATCTTTCATGCAAGATGCATGTTCAGTCAGACCTTGTCGTTGTGAAAACTGAGCCTAACAATCCCGATGCAATGTGTGCAAGAGGGCCCAAAAGCCACCCAGCATTGTAGAGTGCCTCAAGAGCCAGGCTGGGAAAGCTGCCCTTGTGCAAGAGCCTAGGATGTAGCCACACGCCACATGCTTTGTGTGAAAGCTTCAAAGCTGTACTTCAAATGTTATATATTTGACCTTAATGCTTTTGATGACATAGCATGATATTTTTGAGTGTTGCCCACTAGGAAACCTTTTCCTTTCAGAATTCATAGTTTAATTGATGCCTGTGTTCAAGATTCACCTTCTTTGCATGAGATCGACATACTAAGTAAAAGCCTAAGGTCATTGCAGTACAGAGGAGATAGTAGCTTTCCTGCTGCTGTAAATCAAGTACTCTTGAAGTACCAGTGTTAATAATAATAGTGCTTTGCAATTATACAAGGCTTTTCATCTTCAAAGTGCAAGCATTAATTCACAAGTATATTTGTATCTGTATTCCTTCCCTGTGCTTCGGGTATGCAACTGCTATGCAGGAAATTAGATGTGTTGGTTTTGCTTTCTTTTTAGACCAAAGGCAAATATGAATTTACAATGACTGAATACGACTCCTACTCAGATTATGAAAGCAGTGTCCTGAAGGCAAAAGCTTCACAATCTAGCTTCAGCTTTGGTGTAAGAATACCGCAAGTGTTTGAACTTGGTTACAATTCAAATGACAACAGGTTCAAGAAGTTCATTCAAAGGATGAAAAGGTTTTCTTCAACTGTAAGCACTGCTCCACTTAATCCTCTGCTAACATGTTGTCTGTATGTGTGTGTGTGTATCGGTCTGACCCTCATCCTCAGGCCAGCAGCCCTGACTAGAGTACATGAAATACTTCCTCTTGATGGGACTTTACGGTTTGTGTTGGTCAAGTTTTACTAAGGCCACAACAACATCATCTGTGCTTACAGCATCCAGGAGCTTTTCTATTCACCTGTTGGCCAGGATCCAGACTGCTTGATCTCCAAAGTCAGCCACAATCTATTGCAATCGCCCGGTGTCCTGCTGGGCATCCACATTTGGATGTTTGTAGTGAAGTCATTTAGAAAGAAAAGAAACTGAGAAGCCACTTGGAATGACCTTTCTTCCATACAGTGGACTTGCTAGTAGATGTACAAGTGACATTGCTAACAGGGCCTTGGTGCTGTACCCTGGCCACGGGATGCAGTGCACCTTGCCCTGCCGGCCATTAAGAAGGTCTTACCACTGATGCCAAAGCAGTCTGGCAGGTCAGTGTGTATGGGCAACGCAGCGACTCCTCCAAGGCAATCTGTGCAGGTAGAACTGGGGTTTAGCTAGTGAACACTGGAGCCCAAGGTTCTCTCTGCCTTATGGGTGGGTTACAGTGACTAGTAGAGAAATATGGGGTGAAAGAAGGGCATATAGGATTTCTCCAGTTCTGGAAATTTCTGCACCTCTACACACAGACTGTGATGTGGATGGCTATTGTGATCCACACAATATGCATCCATTGTATGGATGATATTCAGCAATGTCTGGGCCATCATTGCTGAATATCATCTCCCACATGAAGAGCCATCCCTCTTTTAGGGGCATCAGCAAGGCAGGAGCTATCGCTTCGGTAAATGGCAATGCAAGCAGCGAAGCCAAGGTGTTCAACTGTGGGGCAGCATTGACAATAAAGTAAACCAAAGCCTGCTAGCAGGCCTTCCATGGGTTTAATTTTACACATATACATCCCATTTTACTTTGGCTGATGTGGTCTGTCTGCTGAGTACATCACTGACCCCTTCATTCACGCACAACACAAAATAAGGATGGCACAATCACTTCCAGTCCCGTCTGCAGAGATTTGGTCGTAGCTGTGATCTGAGGCTCACTTTAAGCTGGCTGGAGATGCTTTAATCTATAACTCCTAGGACTGGTTTATGAGATTTAGTCTGAGGTAGTGTGCAGCATCATTTGATTTCTCTTTTTTTATCTGTTATTGCAGTAAACAAACCTAGCTCTTGTCAATGCTTTAATAGTAGCACTGATCTATGTCTCTCCCTACAGTATAAAGCACATTCGGGAACGGCAGAGTATTCCATGTTGCTATTAAACTCACATTTCCTTCCTGCAAAGAGGCATTTCCCATGACAAGATCAGGGGTGTGTGAGAGGCATTTGCATATATCCATAAAGAAACCCAATACTAAGTCTTGATTTTATGATTTAAGCTACAGAGTTCTACATTGACACTCACACACACACACCAATGTGCTTGTCCTGCTGGACCCCAAAAAAATGGACGCTAAATCCTTTGAACACAACAAAACACCTCTTCTGTTCTTGACCTTTATGCCAGAATGGGGAGACATAGTATTTATCCCTGTACACATATCTACACAGAGGCATTTAAATATGTGTGTGTTTGTGTCTCCTTTTTCCTCTGAGTTTCATTAATGGCATATTCTGTGTAATACAAATATAAATTTGGATCAGAATTCTCATTTCACATAGAAATCACCAGGATTTCAGATTTCCTAATCTTTCAGGATAGCTTGTGAGAGGCAAAGGCTGGTCAACAGTGTTAGGAGCAGAGCAGTCTCAAGGGATGCTCCTTGTGTCCTTGCACCCTGCATCTGTCAGAGCAGAGCCTGGAGCCTCTGGAGCCCATGTCCTAGTCATGCCTTAAGTCATCACCTTACTTGGAATGGGTGTCTCTCCCTCTTCCTTCTACCCTCTCTAATACCCATCAGAATCCTGATTTTCAGAAACTTTGCTACTAAAAGGTTTGGTTTCGCTAAATTTATAGATTTCCAGTTGCAAACTTAAATTGATAAATCCTGACCAGCATTCATTATTTAATAGCAAATAACTACATGCTGTCACAAGAATATCGTCCCTCAGTTGTGGATTCTTCTGTGCCTCTGTGTTTCTTGTAGTCCAGCAAATTCATTCATGCCCGTTCTGAGCTGGCTGTTGCTGCTTACAAGCTGAAGCCCCGAGCCCTGATGCTGCATTACGAGTTCCTGCAGAGACTCCATCAGCTCCCATCAGAGTACAGCTACGGGGAGTACCGAGAGCTCTACAGAGACTATGGCACCCATTACATCACGGAGGCTACTGTCGGTGGCATCTACGAATACACTTTAGTCATGAACAGCAGTGAGCTCCAAAAGGCAGGTATGTGGTTGTGAAGAAGCTTTGGAGCCAGCTTTTTGGTTGGGCAAACCCCTCTGCAGACACCCAGTGATGGTTCAGGTCTGAGGTCAGAAAACAGACATAGTGGAAAAAGGAGTCAACAACATCTCAAAGAAAGCCTGCAGGAAATATGGCAGTATAAGTGCTTTATGGCAGTGAATAAAGAGCCTGGTTTTCAAAGCGTGCTCAGCATCATGGGCTTCATCTAGCTCTCAAGCTATGGGTGCTGCCAGTTCACAGAAAAAGGGCCCTGTAGCAAGTATTTTAGATGACACGTTTTGGAGGCTGACAAGATGTTGAGATGAATGGGAATCGTGTAGCTGAATGCTTTTGTTAGCTTTGAAAACCTTCACCCAAGTTCTTTTTCCATTGCTTTTCAAATGACAGTTTTGAAACACCTTTCGCCTCGAGAGCTGTTCCAGCATGTAGGAAACAGTAAATAATTTGCTGGGTGACTCTTGTGCCTGACATTGCTCTTGCTCTTTGACTCTGGCTTCCTTTTCTGCGAGAAATGATGATTGTTGTGGAGGACAGAGCGTGCCGTGTGACATTAATCAATAGCTGCACTCTCTTATTTATTCATTGGCATGGGAGTGAGTAACTGCCTTCGCTGTCTGTTTGCAGAAGCATTTTGTGGGCTCTGCTGTGTGTGACTCAGTTTGCTCTCTGCTGTCTAGGAAGTTGCTTATGCCGTAGTTAGATACAGCCCGGAGGGACAGAACTGAGATTCAGATTTCAGATATTCAAATCATTAGCCCTGCCCAATTTCTCAGCTGTTGGTGTGGGCCCCTCACAAGCCGTGTTCCTTTGAACTAATGTGAATCACTGTTTGCATCAAAATGCTACTTGTCAGCATGTGCTGACCTAGATGAGGGTCCTACAGTAGTACCAACATTTTCACACTACCCCCAGGGCTGAGCTGAGCTGAGCTGTAAGTTCTCTCTGGGGATTGGTAGGTCTAGTCTGAGAATCCACGCTTTTCCCTTCAAATCCATTATGTTTGTACTGGAAATCAGGCCTTCTTTTGCAGGTGGGAAGAAATTCTTCCCTGTGAGGGTGCTGAGGCGCTGGCACAGGGTGCCCAGAGAAGCTGTGGCTGCCCCATCCCTGGCAGTGTTCAAGGCCAGGTTGGATACAGGGGCTTGGAGCAAGCTGCTCTAGTGGAAGGTGTCCCTGCCCATGGCAGGGCATTGGAACTGAATGAGCTTTAAAGTCCCTTCCAATCTAAACTGTTCTATGAGTCTATGTAGTATCAAACATTACATCATATAGTTAGTACTTGCACTTCTCTTGCATATAATCCAATATGCCAGATGTGGCTGTGCTTCATGTTTTAATGCTTTCAGTGGGAAAGGCGGCAGGAGAGAGGTCTGGATTGTGCTGTACAAGGATGTCATAAAATAGTGGTTCCTGCCCTCAGGTGTACGTGACTATGAACATTAATAGGGGCCATCCTATGTCAGCCCAAAACTCAGTGCGTCTTCTCTTCTGATGTTGACACTGGCCAGTATCAGATATGAGGAGAGCATAAGAACAGGACAAGCATACAGCAATACTTGTGTTGTGAGCTATGTAAACTCATGTACAGGCTCATTTGTATCATCAAGACATGAGTTTAACTAAAAAAAGTAAAGAATTCAGGGAGAGATGGGGGATTACAACAAAAAAAGCAGAGAAAGAAACAAGATACTTGAGTGTGATATCTGGTGTTTCACCATGATAACTGCTTAAATATTCTTGAGTGTCAGGTCAGCAAGGGCTTTGGAGAAGAATATATGAAGGATTTGCAGATTTTTAGGGGAAATTCTTATATGTCATGAAAAATCACTGTAGTAGAGCTTTATGGAGAAACTGCCATGAAACAGCAAAGGATTGGAGATGTGAGGTATCAAAGGGAGGAAAAGCTGCTTCATCTGGTACTCTGAATAAGCCTGGCTCCTGATGATGGGGATGAGTGGTGGGTAGTCCTTTGTCAAAGACGTTTGGTGTTTAAGTCACAGCCCAGGCTCCCACCCATTGCAGCTCTGCATAACCCAATACAGCTGGGTTAGCAATGAAAAGCCTCCTCTTCCAGCATTTACCTTGCATTTCTCCTTGGGTTTGGAGTTCTATAAAAGGCAGAGATTTAATTTCATTGTATATAGATTTGTTAAATATCCAGAAAAAAAGGCTTCTTCATCACATCTTTTTTTCCCAAAGGAAAAATACTTACCAACTCCCATTTTCTGTGTAGATGGGCATAAAACATCAAACATTTCTATTAAAACTCCAAAAATTTGGTGTCTACTTAAGGTTTTTCTCTGAGTGATGTCCAGAAATGTGCACAGCGTGGCTTTAACATTGGTGCAAATATTTACAGCGTCTATCTGAGTCTTGGAATAACAGAAGCTGGCTGTAAATCCCTTCTAAAAGAGATTGGAGGTAAGCATGAAGCACTTCTCCCATTTAATTTCTAGCATTTGTCATAGTGAAAACAAGACTTTGGGGTCTTGCCTGCTTAGCAGAGGTGCAGATGTCTCAAAGCTTGCTTATTTGCTGGGTAGAGAAGAAATATCTGCTCGGTGTCCCAGAGAAAAGCAGGGACAGGTCAACCATTACCCGCCTGGTTGGTGCTGGTACCAATCAACCCAGCGCTCAGCAGAGCAGCCCAGCATGCTCTTTTTTGCATCCAAAAAAAAGCCCAAATGGGGAAAATAGGGAGGTAATGGTGTTGTGGAAGCCTCAGGGGACATCTGGGAAGCTGAGAGTGTTGCAGTGGGAGGAGGATGCACCTGAAGTATTCATGGTGGTGAGGAGCATCAAGCTGTAGAATGACCTGCAAGCTTATAACCATAGGGAGGAAATTTAGGGTCAAGATATAGGGTGCAGGAGAGGAGGGTGGGAGTATTGCTGCAAAGAGGGCACAGGATATGCAGGATAGGAAACCAGGCTTCAGGTGTGGCCTTTTTCTCTTCAAGAGGCCCATTTTTGCCCTCTCGGTGGAATGGGTCATATACAGGGCTGTTTAGCTGTCAGCTTGTATCTCAATATCTTGTATTCAGAATATCAGTATCTTGTACTAGGAAGAAGTTCTTCCCTGTGAGGGTGCTGAGGTGCTGGCACAGGGTGCCTAGGGAAGCTGTGGCTGCCCCATCCCTGGCAGCGTTCAAGGCCAGGTTGGACACAGGGGCTTGGAGCAAGCTGCTCTAGTGGAAGGTGTCCCTGCCTGTGGCAGGGGTTGGGACTGGATGAGCTTTAAGTTCCCCTCCAACCCAAACCAGTCTGGGATTCAACTGCAATCCACAAAGACATACCTGAGCAGAGCTGGCCACTTCCTGAATGCATTTTTGCAGACAGCACCTCCAAAAAACAGTATGTGGAAGACTTCATCATCCTCGTTCGTGGTGGAGCAAGTGAACACATTACCACACTGGCTTACAAAGACCTGCCGACGGCTGTGCTCCTGCAGGAGTGGGGAGATGCTGTACAGTACAACCCTGAAATCATAAAGCTAAAGGTATTGTACCCATCACTTCATTCAGCCTCACTTGGCAGAGCAGCTTGGAGAGCTCTGCGCTTGAATAAACAGGATTTAAAGAAAACAGGGAGATTTATGGGGCAAATAATAGATGTGTGTAATGCAAATTAGTTTCTCTAAGACTGAAGGTTCAGAAAATCAAAGGTGTGATGTGTTGGAAGTATGTGACGTAAACAGCTTTAACCCTTCCAACTTGGTGATGCAGATGTGGTCACTTGCTGCCTACCAAGCAGATCAGACGATGCATCTGCTTTACCAATGTATCACTTATCAAATAATACATATCTGGCAGCTTATATTTTATAAGGACATTTTTGTTCTCCAAACTTCTGCCTTCTGTGAGCACCAGTGACTACTCAGCAGCAATTCTCTCTGGTTCAGAGGATCAGGTAGTTCACCATCCAGGCCTGGGTGTTCATGCAGCTTAGCTAAACCTTAGAAATACCAGTTAGGTTTTGAAAAGTGAAGGGGTTTTGATCCTGAAGAGGTTTAGAACTGCAGGGCACTGTAAGAGTAAAAAGTGAGCAGAAGTATGGAGCTATTCTGGCTCATCATTTTTAATGTCAAAATAAGCTCACTCAGAGTGAATAGTACAAAGGTGTGAGAAAATATCCTTTTAAACAGGAGTTTGGGCTGGTAGTGTTGGAAGTTAATTCTATTACTGTATTTGATTTAATGGTGAAATTCAATTTTAGGCAGCAAATCTATCTGTAAAAGGTGCTTGTTTCTCATCGAAAATCCCGACATTACGTTAAAAACGAGATGAATTCTAAAAAAAAACTATGAAACAAAGCAAAAATCCCTATTTTGGAAACACAGCCAGTGCCTGCCTAGCACCTGCTGCAGCAGAGGTGGCTTTCCCAAACCCCTGGTGTGCTGTGGATTGACCTTTCAGAAGTGCCCTGGGAGGTATCTGGGCAGAAGACAACAGAACTGCAGCCCTCTGTGCTAGATCCCACGTACAGAAAATGCTCCCACAAGAAATGCTGATGTTGTCTTGCCTGGCATCAGTGACCAGGCTGCCCAGTGGACTGATGTAGTTTGGATTTGGTTATCTATAATCCTTCATTTCCATGCCAATACCCCTGTGGGGCTTGAAGATCAAAAGTACCAGCAGAGTGTGACTAAATGTCAGCCCAAGAATGCTTAGTTAGGGAAAACTAAAGCAAATCAGTTCATAAATCATCTGCTGAAGGGACTTGGCAGGTCACTCTTAGTGTATTTCCTCATTTGTATGATCTGAATTCAAAAGGCAACGCATGGATCACCTAATTGATGAAGAGAGGATGTGCAGCAGGAGGAAATGAGCATTATTTTATTGAAACATTCTTCTATCTTCTATTTCTTGTAGACTGAGCACATGCCTCTGGCATGAGTGGGTGACTGGCAATATTGAGACCATTCTTTAACTTTCCCTTGTTCTCAGGAGGAAAATAGATGAGCAGGTCGAAGTCTTGTTGGTCCCTACTGCATGTTCACTGTATCCCCATATCTTCTCCCACTGACCCCATCTGCAGATGAAGATTGCTATCCTCTCCCTTCTGAAGGCAGTGGAAACCCTTATCTTGGCTTCATAGGGAGAAATCAGCCTTGAAATGTGAAGTGGTTGTAGTGAAAGTGTTTGAATGCCTGTGATCATGCGCCCCTGGCTGTGCTGTGTGGCTGTAGGAGGAATGAAGGAGATTCTTGTGGGTGGGTTTGGGGGGGACCTTCTTTAAATCAGAGTGGGAGAGCACTCAGGAAACATAAGTTTGAGCAAAACTGGTTGGAAAATGTCAATATCAAAAGAATAGATGAGAGAGGATTCAATGAAACTTCTTTGCCAGTTTGTTGACTAACTGTTGTATTTTGTTCTGCATTTTCAACTCCTTTGGTGGTATAAACCAAGGGAAGGATCCCTGTGAGTATTCCTGATGTCGCTGCCTTGTCATTTGCAAGGTTTAAGGGAATACTAATGGGAAACCTGGAGCCTTTATTTCCCTCTCCAGCTATGCCACCACCGAGCCCAGTGATGCTCACACCATCTTAAATCTGGGTTTGAATGCAGTTTCTTCCCTCCCTCTAGGCAGAGCCGCTGTATCAGCTGGTGACTCCAACTGACTTGGCCAATGCAATCACCGTAAAAGAAAACCTGCGACAGGCTCTTGATGAGTTTCAGATGGAGACGAGTTCTTGTCGCTGTGCTCCCTGCCACAGCAATGGCATCCCCTTTCTGCAAGGTGGGTGGATTTTGCACCCCTTCTCTAGGAATGAAATGAGCTGGGAGTATGTGGGGAGCGAGTAAGGTTGGTAAGTGATCCGCTCTTTTGTTTCTCCTGTCGTTTCTTTTCCAGGTAATTAATTTTTTGTATCTAAGTTGGTCTATTTCTTCAGTGCCTCCAGGAAGTAAAGCTGGTAAAGTCGAGGGATGTGTCTTTGTAAATGGGGGTGACCATCTGTATCAATTCTGTGGAAGAATTTGCTCCTTCTCAATTATGCATTAAAAAAAGAAAGCCTTGACA
Source organism: Pezoporus wallicus (assembly GCF_028554395.1). Taxonomy (NCBI): domain Eukaryota; kingdom Metazoa; phylum Chordata; class Aves; order Psittaciformes; family Psittacidae; genus Pezoporus; species Pezoporus wallicus. The sequence continues at coordinate 736,323 of NW_026638088.1, read as the reverse complement.
TCTTTAAGTCTCCTCCTTTGCTTTTAAGACTGCATCCATCCTCCTAGAGAAGTGACTACTGTCTCAGCATTAATTAGTGTTTGTAAAAGCGTTTTGAAGATGAAAAGCACCATACAAGTGCCAAGCGCAGTTAGCACCATCACCTCCCCCCGCTTTTAGCAGAAGCTGTCCTCCTTTGTAAGCAGGTTGTGATTTAAAAATGAAGGGGAAAAATAATCAAATTGAATGAAAACTGCACTGCTTAAACAGAGAGATATGATGTGATGGGAGCTTCTAACAAAAGGACCATTTTGTCAAGTGCCTAATTCCAATCTGCATCTGCAAAAGTCCTGATGAGAATCGTTATCATCTAAATGTATCATCTAATGCAGAGACCGTCCTTTCACGTACCAGCTAGTTGATTGTAGCACTTAAAGGATTTGTCTCGTGATTACCCTTGTTTAACTAACTTTTTAGGAGCTGAATCAGGTTAGAGTTTCTTTTAGGATCTTCTCAACAAAAGGTTTAAATGACCATTTATTTTCCTAAGCAGGAGCTCCCATTCTGCTGTGGGATGCACATCCCAGCCCTGGTCAGCCAAAGCAGGGTTACAGGGACTTCTCCTCTGCCACAAAGCCAAGCTGGAATGCTCCTGTCCTAGGTGCTCATTCTTGATCCTGCAGTTTGCTCCCTCTCAGCTCTAGCAAGATAATCTCTTTTGGAGAGGAGCAGAGGGACTCTGTGGTACCCTGGCTTGCTGAATTGCTGCGCTGGTGTAGTTGAGGTTGAGCTACAATAGCAGCGATGGGAACAAATGACCAGGAAGGTGAGAGGGATGGCAGGGTAGTCACAGCTCCCTGCTTTATTGCTGTTTTATACTCTCACCATTAGAGAAAGATGCTGATAATTCACCTGCTGTCCCTTCCTCACAGAAGATGAAGCCCTGAAAACAAATGGGCATCTGGAGGGAGCTGTGACCTGAAGTCTCTAGTCCCACCATCTCTGCTTACTTTCAGGAACCGAGTGTGAATGCTTGTGTCCCCTTGGCTACAGTGGCACTGCCTGTGAGATCAACGAGAGGAAAGGTAAGGTGGATCCCAGATCCATGGAGACAGTCCCAGATATATTTAGGAGTGTCCAGGGATTGCAGCTGGTGGATGGGGGGTAATGTGCTGTCTGTCCCCGCTATGCCCAGACCAACTGACAAGGTGTTAGGGTCCTGCAAAGGTGACAGATACGCTTTGCCTGTCCTCTTCTGTATTTCTTTGCCACTCACAGGGGGGTGGCTTTATTTTGCAGCGCTAACATGCATAAATGTCCCTAGTATTTGTATCAGAATTCAACCCCCTACCTAATGTACAATCCACGACAAGCCTCAGGTTTCCAACAGCTCTGTTTCTTAAGTTTTTCCCTTTTGTTGCAAACTGGTTTCCCCCAGATATGCTACCATGCATTTTAATCTTTAAATCTTATTATCTTGTTTTGAAGCATTTACTAATGCTTCTTGGTCACTTTTCTATCACTGCTGTCTTCCAACTGATGCTCTCAACTCCTAGTTTAGGATGATCGGTGGATTTAATCATTTTGTTTACTTCTTCCAGCTCATTAATTTAGGTGCTAAATAATACCAGATCTCAGGCACTCCGAGCTCTGGCACCATCCCACAATTTGATGTACTGCATCTATCATTGAGCTTTGTTTACAGTCTGTTATCCAGTATTCATTCTGTATGACTGCGTCCCAGCTAAGCCAGGCTGAAAAGTGCTTTAAGCCAAGATTTCACCGAGCAGAGGGTCAATTTTGTAGGTGTTTCTAAGGAATTCTATGGAACTTTAAACTGTGGAGTCTCTTACACCTTGTTCCAGTCTGCTTACCACACACATAATCGCATCCGACCCCCCCAAAGGCTCACATCCCTCCACTTATCAACATGTAACTTCCTTCCTCACGCCCCTTTCCTCCTTTTATGTGTTGCCTCCAAGTTCAGCTCCATCATTCTCAGGATTTTGAATTAATGTCACTCACATGCTCAGGGTCCAGAAGAAACGGTGTTATAGGAAAAGCAATGGATAGAAAACTGAATATTCAAGCTGTTGCTCATTGAAGAAGAACGTGCTAACGTTTCCCCTAGCACCTCAGAATGTGGCTGACACGAGTTGAGTTGCTGTTTTTCTTACCTAGCCTTGACTAAGGCAGAGAGAGAAACATCCTACAAGCAAATATAAAGCTAATTGGGTTTTTTCCCTTGTCCTTGCTGTATAGTTTGAATGAACACCAGAAATATTGAACAGCGAATTAGCATCTTTAAAACAATCACTCTTTGTTGTTGACTCAAGTATATTGTTAGTGGTGTGGACAGGGGCAGAGCTGTTTGTATTAAATATGATTCATGGAAGCTGACAGCTATTCCCATGGAAAGAGCTGCTCTATTCTGACAATTCTTTCTGGCTTTGGGTTCTTTTTTGCAGATGCTGCCATTAATGGAAACTGGGGTTGCTGGGCCAGCTGGTCTCCATGCTCAGGAGGTCAACGAACAAGGAGACGACAGTGCAACAACCCTGCCCCACAGAATGGTGGTTCATCGTGCTCAGGGCCTGATGCTGAGACAGTTACTTGCTAGAGGGAATCATTAGGAACTTACACAGTACTGATGAGCAGTTTGCAAATGGAGTGGGAGAATGTCATCCGACTGGCTTGTTAAGTTGGCCTCAATCTGCTTGTGAGTCTCACCCAAGTGCATTGAAGTTGGAAACACTTCAGAAGATGTTGGGAACTGGATGTGTGTTATAAATCACACCTTCAGACATGCTTTGCAGTTGTCTCATGGGGCTGAATGTGCTTACTCTTCTTAAGTTTTACTTTTCTCTGTTTTTATTGCAATGGGCTGAGACAAGCTTTATCTCCTGCCCTCTTTGGTAGCTGCATGATTTTAAATTTCACTTGTCTTGTTTGTGAAGGTTCCTTTGAGATAAGGAAAGACTCTTTGATCTTACGTGCACCAGAATGTGCACTAATATGCAGCTTCTGTGAAGGCAGCTGTGTGATGTGGAGCAAAATACAGCCTATTAAAGTCTAAATCTCAACCAGCCCAATAGTGCCTAATGTGACATGTAAAGCTGCTGTGCCTCATACCCCAGTTTCTCAATTTATTGTATTTAACTTAAAATGTCCGTTGTATTAGAGATTGTCTTGAAGGAGTGGAAACTGAATTGGGAAGAACAGTCTGGGGACACCAGTGTTGTTAGACTATATAGCAGCTCTATTCCTCCTGCAGCAATGAGCTTCCTCCTGTGCATTGCTTGAAGTAGAACAGATACACTGAGAGTATTGGATATGCCCTGGTATGCTCAGATACACAGAGGCTCTGGTTCTCTTGAAAGGGAAGGAAGGATAGGGGGATGCTGCTTGGATGGGGAACTGGAAAGCAGCTATTGCTCCTTCTGCTTCAATGGTATATATGGATACATGTGCAGGATGAGCGGCCGGCTTTTCTGCCATGGGCAGAATAAATGGAACATCTTGGAACAAACATCTTTGCATATCCCCTGAGGTCTTCTGCCTTTAGTAGTTGCCTCTGCCCCAAGCAGGCTCTGGTGCATTGGTTTGATCCCATGAAAGCGTGTATTTCAGCAGCTGCATTGTTAATCCGCTCAGGCTAGGGCATCTGAGATGGAAGGAGTTTGCTATGGAAAGACTCAAAGCCAAGTGAATGGTTTCCCCTTTGTTACTGTCCCTGGAGCTGTGCATTGCAATCCAAGTCAAAGAGAAACTTGTAGTGTAATACTGTGCACTATTTTATGACTGACCTGAGCCTGAATCATTCCAGGGGCTTTTCCTATGGCCCTATTGGTGGTTAATGATTTTTTGCAAAGACATTTGATGGGGCATCATGTAAAATAATCAGCAATAGCTTTGCTCCAGGAGAATGATTCCACCAGTGCAAAGTTGTTCATACGTGTTGTGAGTCTTCCAACATCTGCAAGGTCAAACGCTATTCTGAAGGTTCCTAGCAATGCTGGTGATGACGGGTTGGTATCATCGGTTCCTCTCCTTTCAGGCTGACGTTGTCTGAATGTAACAACTCAGGCTCTCTGACATCTGAACAATGGAACATGCATTTAGTTGTAGCCCTCATGCCGCCTCCACATTTGTTGACAAGGTTTCTGTGACAGCTTTAAGAAAGGAAGAGCGCATTGCATATGTAAAAGAAGAGTGTTCTGTACTCATTATGGGCTTCATAATTGAGCTGCCAACCCGAAACGTTTCCGTTATCCACTGTGTAGCTGTGATATCTTTTGTCTGATAAAGATTTGTCAAAGACGATCATTTTGGGTCATGGGTAATGAGGTCACTGCTTATGTGAAGTATGTTATCCTTCAGAGATGCCTAAAGGGACACTTTGGAAGCTCTGCAGCAGAGAGCCCTGGTCATGGTTCATGGGTGCCCGTGAGGACAGGTACTGCAGTGTGGTTGCCTGCCCCTCTTGAGAAGCATCAGTGTAATCTGATGAAGGAAATTTCCTAGATGAATCAAGTGGCTTTGGTAAATGTGACCACCTTTCTGGATAATCAAGCTGGAGTAAGCACTCTGACACATAGCCATGGCACATCTATCCACTGCTGTGGCGAGAAGAGCCAAATGTAGCAACCTCAATTTGGACTGCTGCTCCCCCATCAGAAAAGCCCAGGGTTTTTGAAATGGCAGTGCCTGGGTTTGGATACTTGGCTGGGTTTTTGGAGGAAGAGAGGAGAGATTTGACAATCATAGAATGTTTTGTGTTGGAAGGGGCCTTAAAGCTCATCCAGTTCCAACCCTGTGCCACAGGCAGGGATACCTTCCACTAGACCATGTTGCTCCAAACCCCATCTGCTCTTCGATATCAGCAGGGCAGTCTAACTGAAGTATGATTTCAGTAGTGGTTGAATATTGAGCCCAAAGGCTTAGAAGCCTCCCATAAAGGACGTAACTTTAGCGTGTCCTTGTGATTTTGTGCTTTGATTCAACTAACTAATGATTTATTATGACCCGGAGGGTAATAAAAAATACTGTGCTGAAGCTTTTATTGTTTCATTTTGGTATGCATTAAATTTTGGTACTATCTTTTACTGGTGGTTCTAACTTCCCCTTCTGTGTAAGCTTAGATTAATAACCCACACATGAAAACAAGAAGGCAGCAGGCAGCTTGCGTGCATGTTCTGCACTGGTTGTGCTGCTCTAGCCCATTTCTCTGGTTAAGCCACTTGTCACAATGGGCTTTACTACATCCCATATCATGTTCTCACGTAATGAAAAGATATCTAGTAATTTCTCAGAAAAGAAATACAGGAAACATGGAGAAGCTGTGTTTTCTTTACCTCCATGCTTGAAAACATTGCTGCTGTGATTTATGTTGGATCTGGTCAACATGGCTCAGGCAACTCCCAAAAGAGTATTTTAGGTAAGTTGTAATTGTCACATCGAGCTCTCCCAGGACAAAACCAGCTTGTCTCTTTCAGCATATAACATCTCCATCAGCAGTGGGTAAATCAGGCTGGTTTCCAGCCTGGATTCACATGCTCCCTGCCTTTTCATGTCACAGAGACACTTTACATTTACCTGTGAGGCTGGAATATGATCTAGGCTGCAGCTGGGGACTTGCAAACCCTCTGGTAGCTGTAGTATTGCTAAATTACTCTATCATGCTCCTGTTTCTCCCACTATCAGATGGATATAATTGTTCCTTCCCAGGTTCTCACCCACAAGGAGAGGTTTTCTTGAAAGACCCAGCGAGTCCATGCAGAGGTATTAACAGTCCCCAGATTTCCAACTCCTAGTTCTTTTACTTTGATGGCTAAAGAGCCCAGTGAGCACCCAAGATAGCAGCCAGATTTCAGGTCAAATTACACCTGTAGATTTGCCTTCTATATCCTGTTTTACCACCCCCCTGCTTTTCTAAAGGAATAAAACTAGAGAGGAAAACAGTAATTATTACCATCATAAACCTGTATGTTTACTTGTGATGCAGGACCAAGAGTCTCGCTGGTGATGGAGCAGCACAGCAAATGCCAGTCCCTCCCCAAACTCTTCAGAATGACGAGTTTCTTTTGTTTCAGGTTTTTGAGGGAGGATTAAATCTTTTCTGTCTTCCTGTGCCTCTGCATTACAGAGTATAAAAAGGAAGGCAATAATTTTTGAGCTGCTCCTGCTGGGGAATTTTCGCCTGCTCTAAAATCACAAGCTCGAAGGGATGCAGGCATTTGGGCAGTCAGCGTGACATTGACCCTGAGGTAGAAAACAGCTCTGTCTCAAGCACTGCCCTTATCTACTCTTCTGTTAGCTGGTTATCTGGAGACTGCACCTTGCCACCTCAGGTGTATTGTCATCAATCATTTGTTATTTTCTTTAGCGTACTGGTTCCTCTCTGCCCTTCCTTTGTTAATAACCCAGTTTGCCTATATCCATAAAAATATCTGATTGTGATACCATTTATCCAAAGCACCATACATCCATCATGTACTTATGAGCGAGATAAACAAGGTCTCCTGGGAAATATGCCGCAAGAAATATATAGGATGAATAACTATATCAAATGTATGTCAGTGTGCAAGAGGGGAAAATCCATTCATTAAAACCAGGGTGGAACTGCAGTGTTTTATTGTACCCTCCAAGCTTTTAGTTTAAGTAAGAAACGCACGTTTTTGCTGCTTATCTCATCTAGCACAACTCTCATGCTGGCCACTTCAGCATGAGATATATTAGCTGCTTTGACTGGCATTGTAAATGTGTAATTGCTCATAATCTGTTTTCCTTTCCCCTCAGACCTTACAGGCAGCTTCTTCCTTTCTTTTGACTTCAGCTTCACCGCTCCTGACTTTCAGCCCTGTGGATGCCTGAGCCTGGATGCAGCAGGGGACTGGAGTGGGAGGACAGGGGCTGCTTCCAAGCTGCCTTTGGCATTTGAAGGAAACGCTTGGGTTTGTATTTCATTGCCTGGGTGGTGAGGTGAACAGGGAGAACGCACAACTGCAGGTAAACCCCAGCTTATTTGCTCTTATTTTTATATGCTTCATGGTGGTATTTCACATTTCTTTATCACTTGGATTTATTCTTTTTTTGTGGTTCTGCAGCCTGTGATCTGCCCTTCTAGAAATGCCACTAAAAGCAGAGGATGCGGGTTGCCTTCCTGCAGGCTCCATCCTTCCCCAGCCTCCAAGGCATCAGATCTGTCTGTTCATTAATTTCTTCCCTCTAGTCCCAAAAGGAGCATACTCAGCTTTCTAACTGAGGTGACTTTATACTCATTTCCTTTCAATCATTGCCCTGACTCCTAAGCAGTCAGTGTAAAGGTAAGAATTGCCTAAGATCCAAACTAGTCATTGTTCAAGAGCACTGTGTCATGTTTCTACATAACCTGCCAGCCCAGTGTCAAACAGTGCTGATAAAACCACCGATGGGAAAACTTTTGATCCTTCATTTCACATTTGGGACGTCTAAATCATACCAATATATGAGTGGTTTGTGCTGCTGCATTTTCCCAACATAGAAGGCATCAGATTCAAGCCCTTGGGAGCAAATTCATCTCTGAGTGACTTAGCGCCTTTACCTGCAAAAGCAAAGTTGACAAAAAGGCCACAGCTTTGCCACTCATTGTAGGGATTTTTCACAGAACAATTCCATCTCAGTGCTCAAGGCAACCTGGCTTTGTTGTCTTCTTAAACAAAACCAGCCCATAGTTTCATTTTCAAGCAAAAGTGGTGAAAAAGTCATCCTTTGGCAAACATGCACACTAAAGAAAATACAGGACCAGATCTTCAGGTAGCATATATCAGCTCTGTTGAAGGAGCAGCACTGATTTACATCAGCTAAGTGTCAGACTTTAAATCACCACAGACATGCTGTTGAAAAACAAGCATTTCCAAGAAGCAGAGCTCTAGCGGAGCAATTTCTTTCACTAAACCATGATTCCTTTCTACTCCCTCTTCCCATTCACATGTATATAGAAGTGCCCCTTTGTGCTTTGAGGTTTTGTTGCTGTTGTTGTTTTTCATAATGCCCGATTCCTTCTCAGGGCTTTTTTCCCCCTGCTTTCCTTGTAGTGAAAAGCACACTAAAATGAAGCGCCGTTCGCCTTCCATCCACCCCAGGTTTTTGTTGTAGTTCATTAATAAGAGGGAGCTGTGGGCTCTCACTGCAATCTCTGCACACAGTTCAATACTGTGTGTATTCCTGTGCTGAGATTTACATCTTGCGCTCAAAAAAGCCCCTTAAATCAAGCACCCTGTTAGCATCTTCTCCTGCTCTGGGTGCCTGGGAGATAAAATGCCTGTGTCCTAATAGTCAATTCATCACTGATTTTAAAGAGGACTAGCCTTCGCTTCTGTGTGAGCATCCTCTGCCAAACGGTTGTGTTCAAGCCTCTCTTTTTTGATCTGTTTAAGATTCTTCATCAGTTTGGGTTCACATTTCGCTGTGATGCTCGGCGTCTTTAGGCTTAAGCCTCCTCCCACGCAGATCAGCATATGGCTTTGCTGCAAACGCAGCCCTGGCCAATATGCTGGGCTTAAAAATGTGACAGTGTCAACTTACAAAAGTTTCTTGGCACATATGTCAATACCAACTGCATGGAAATGCAAGGATCATGAGCTTTTAATGTGTTTTCCAAAGACAAATATAAATATTCCTGCAAGTCAAGCATACTTATGCAGGCACTTCCAGTATATTTATTTCATGACAGGGTCACACAGCAGCAAAACCACCCGTGTGGGTTCTCCACCATCTCCTGTATTGCAGCCACTGCGAACTGGTGGGGCTCCCATCACCTCTTGTGGTGTGGGGGCATCTGCATTCAGGCAGCTGGAGCAATAGGTGTGGTTTTGCACACTGAATCCAGCATGCCTCCGTACATATAGGAATGCAATATTGATCATCAATTCTTTTTCCCCAGGGTAAATCCATTGCGGGATCATGCCTGGAGTGCTTCTAGCCCAGCACAGACTTCAAACTGGTCTCAACCTGTGTAGAGCAATGTGGTTTTCAGCAGGCTTTGCTCTGCAGGTTGCTCCCCATGCAGGGCTCCCCACCGTGTCGTGGGGCCGGGTTGTTGCAGTGCCGGCTGCGCCGCGCTGTGCCTGACTGACAGGGACTCCAGTCTGACCAGCAGCTCCAGCGCCCATCCATCTTGCTGCCTGTAAACACATTAAAAAAGGGGGAAAACCCAAGTATTCAGGTCTGAAGTGCAGTGACGTACTTTGGGTGGGAGCAGGGCAGGAGGGGTGAGCTGATTGCCACTGGCAGTTTGTGATTTGAGCGGGATCTCCTTGTCTGTACCACCCATGCCCAGCATATGGGTGGCTGTTGAGATCAAGGCACTTTGAAGCCAGGGAAGAGGAAGCAGCATCACCTTCTTCAGACACCAATGTCTGTTTCTTCTTTTCTGCTTGTCTGAAAAGTTGTGGCTTGGTTTTCCTTTCCCAAAGGGCAGCTGACAGCCTTATATGCACTTTCTCACCCCTGACCAAGGCAGAGGGACAAAAGTCTCCTAACGCCATGGAATCACAGAATGGTTTGGGTTGGAAGGGACCTTAGAGCTCATCTGTTCCCTGCCCCCTGCCATGGGCAGTGGCACCATTCACTAGACCAGGCTGTGTTGTGAAAAGTGCCCATCCTTTTGGAGATGGGTCATTTCAAGGCTTTTTCATTACAGTACAGACTGAGTTGTCAGGAGCGTTCGATACTATGGATTATGGCAGTGCTCCTGAATGATGAGAATGCTTGATAGCTGTCATTTACTGTCGTTTTTTATTTACTCAACTGGCCTTCATACCTGGCTCGGGCACTTTATTAATCCAGACAGCGCAAATGGATGTGTGTGCTCTTACTTTGGGCTGGGTGGAAAGCTGGGTTTCACATCTGCTGTAATGTCGTGCCTTAAAATCAACTAGGTTTGGTCTTAAATGAGTTTTGGAATTAAAGATTTGAAGCTAAAAGTTGCCCATGAGAGTGTGTCTGTCCCTGCCGTTTCTGAAATCGGGGAGCACAGGGGCTGGCCACCTTAGTAGGCTGCTTTGGGACCGGATCCCGAGCTTCCCAATCATGTAAGGCAGAGTCCTTGGAACTGGAGACAACTGGAAGAACCTGGTGTTTTTAAAGAAGCCCACTTTGCAGTCACCGAAGCATGCTGTTGAGTTCAGCTCCATAAACCATCGCCCTCTCTGCTCTACCTCCTTATCTCACCACAGCTTTGATTTCCAGTGGTGAGACCCCTGTTTTGAGCACATGGTTGAAGGCCTCGAGCTCTGCCTGGTGGAATTGCTCTGAGGATGGACTTTTCCTGCCAGCTTCCTGTGCTGAGATGTGGAAGTTTTTCGTCCTCACAAATCAGGACAAAAATACCCAGAAAGAACTGTGCCATTTTTAAAAACAAAAGAGCATGATTCAGGGTAGGCTTTTTTGCCACCCATTTGATTTTCTTAGGATAGTTTATAAAGTGATAAAGAAAACATAAATAAACGCCTGTCATTTTGGAAAAAAAAAAACATTTTTCTCCCTAAAATAGATGCTTCCCTTTAGTTAAAATGCTTCCTGGGAGGGAAGGTGGGAAATCTGGCAATGTGGCATTTTCTTTTTAGTAAAAGAGCATTTTTGGTGGCACGTTGCTTGACCACCAAGTCCTGCTTGCTTAGGCTGACCCTCTCAGTCTCCCTTCACTCCCTGCCCATCAAGGTCTGTGGGTAACGTGAGCAGCTGGGCTTGGCCAGGCTGCTACACCACACATCAGCTCTTTGCAACGTATTGGTAAGTCTCCAGCTCCTAAATGCATCCTTATTTCCACTGATTTATTTACAATAAACACCTGAGCTGCTGATTCAGTCTCTTGTAGGGCTGCTTAGGAAAAGGCAACAAAAATGATCAGAGGCATGAAACGTCTCTCCTATGGAGACAGGCTGAGACTGCTGGGGTTGTTCAGCCTGGAGAAGAGAAGGCACTGAGGAGACCTTATTGCAGCCTTTCAGTACTTAAAAGTACTGAAAGAATGGCCTATAAGAAAGATGGGGAGAGACTTCTTAGCTTGGCCTATTGCAACAGGATGAGGGGTGATGGTCTTAAAAAGAGGGGAGATTCAGGCTGGATATGAGGAAGACATTGTTTACAATGAGGGTGGTGAAACACTGGTAAAGGTTGCCCAGAGTGGTGGTGGATGTGCCATCCCCGGACACATTCCAGGCCAGGCTGGATGTTGTTCTGGGCAACCTGATCTAGTTCAAGATGTCCCTAACTCATTGCAGGGGTTGGACTAGATGAACTGTGAAGGTCCCTTCCAACCCAATTCATTCTGTTATGGTAGCAGCAAAAAACAATACAGAAGTGAAGGCTTGATTGATGCACAGATGGAAAGAGCAGTTGGTTAACCAAGGAGGGGAAAATCCTGTCCCTTTGCTGCCTTTTGCCCTCCCCTGCTGTGGGTACATGCATCTTACCTTGGCGTTTTGTCTCTTCGCAGGCAGGGCCTCTGTAACCTGGTCTACACTGGCAGAAACACGTGTCTCCCACCAAAACAGGTTCCCCATTGTTCTGGCATGGTCCGCAGCGGCAGGTGTTGAACTCCAACAAGTAATCATCCAAAGCCCATTTCAGGTGTTGCCGCTTGGTTTCCACGTTGCCGAGGTTGCTTCTACGGAGAATTTCATGGATGGGCTGCAGCTGCATAAGATGGAGATAAATAGCATGGAGACAGTTTCAGCTGAGCATTAACCGAGATGCTGCCACACCATTGGCAAAGAGCTGTGACACTGCTGGATAAACTCAGGGCTCAGAAAAACCCCATTTGTCTTCCTTGACAGCTCCATGTACATCATGCAAATGTGTTGCTACGACTGATGAGCATCAGAAGGAAATCACCGTTCCAAAACGTTCCTCATCTTAGAGGTCTGTGCAGGATTGGCTTTCCTGGACATGCTTTGGAGTTTCAGTGTGGATTCAAATGATAAGTTAAAACACCCCTGTAAGCCAATTTTTTGACTGTTTGCTTAGTGCTGTCCCGATCTCAGGGATTCTTGCGTGCTTTTTGCCTTTTTAAACCAAAGTGTTTTGCTGAGAGCTTTTTGGATATCATCAAAACCTAATGCCAGCCTATCACTAATGGTGACCAGATTGTGAATGCTGAGCGTGGAGAATTTTGCCTACATACTTTTTGTCCTTCAATGCAGTGAAATAATACTGTGCCATCTACAGCTTTAAGAATATATGCTCATAATAGTTCCAGTAGCAAAGTCTAGTTCTTATATACCATTCAGCAAAAATAGTCCAGTTTGGGCAAGTGTAATTATAGCTCACCCAACTGAATATTAATATTAGAGTGACTATTAAGTCTAAAAGCTCAGGGCTGGACTGAAGTCCCATAGTTACATATGCCCATCCGTGCATCTGTGCAAATGCTTTGTGTATTGGTTAGGAATTGCTGGAAACTGGTCCCAGAGAGGAGCTGGGCATCGTCTCATTGCACAAGATGCAGTGAGAGTGATTTGTGGGGCTTTGGGAAGAGCTCTTAGACAAATTTGCACAAGCCTGTTTAACAAACAAGAGGGAGGTGCCGATAAGAGCTGCTGAAGTGGACATGAACACTTATCGGCAGCTCCGCTTGCAGAGTGACTGCTGAGCTCCAGAGCAGCCAACAGAGAGGTCAGCACATGGTTACTGGAAAACTGCAGTAAGTTTTGCCCAGAATTGATGGGAACTTGTGCAGAAAGGTGAATAACCTGCATCTGAAATAACCTGCCTATCAGGGCTCTCTGCCTGCGAGGTGCTGCCCAGGAAGGTTTGCAGAGTCCTTCTTGCCCTGCCAATAGCACAGATAATTCCTGATTCCGTTGTTCTTTCTCCCACCCTTTGTCAGAGCCAGGAGCAGGTGTGCTCTCAAATGAAGATGAGAGGGATGGAAGTGCCAGTGTGTTTCTTTGACTGAGGTCCTCCCTCTGCACCCCTACTGCAGACTAGCAGTTGTAGCATCTCAGGGTAGATGTGGTGCTCCTGACCACAGCCAAGGAGTTATGCTCAGCTTCTCACATCTCTGCAGTCTCTACTGCTGGATTGTTAGTTTGCTCTTCTGTCTCCCTTTCCATCCCCTCTGCTTGCACCCATCTCCTCCCCATCTATAGGATGCTTCAGAGATCTTTACCCTTTGGAGAGGCAAGACTGCTTCCTCAGCCTGCTGTGAGTCCCCTTCTTATAAAGGAGGGCAGGCAGCATCAAGGGGTATAATAAGGATGAATACAACCTCAGAGAGCCATTCATTGGGAAGCTGTTTGGGAACACATCAAAAACTTAACTCGGCACTAATCCAGCATTAAGCTCCTTGTCAGTCTCCCTGTGGATGCAGTCAGTGGGAGATGTACTCCCCATTGTGAAATGAATAAGAGGTTACCAGATCAGTGGCCCATTACATTTAATCTTGTTCTGTGATGGGATCACAATAAAAATACGAAATGATCTGCTCGACTACACTTTCATTCCTTATAGTGGCAGAGTTTCTTCAACTGCAGAAAAGCCTTACCTCAAAATCAATAACAGCAGGATTATATTTTAATGACCTTCCCCAGTGACGATACATATTGCCATCCCAACTGTTTAAGAGTCCTCCGCTGTAACTGCTATCTCCACCTCTAATCCGGGGAATAATATCTTCTACAACTGCACTGTTGCTCTCAGCATCTGAAAAGTTGAATTAAAGCCGTATTATTTAGTTATCATTTCCACACATAGACTAGAAACTGCTTAATGGAGGGGAGATCAGTTGTGCAAGGAGCTGTCAGAGAGCGGCACTGATGCTGCCTCTTGGAATCAATGGGAGCTCTGGGGCTGTCTGTAGCTGGTTAAGGGATTTACAAATCTGAGGCTTCATAGCCTCTTTGAGTACTTTTATAGTCAGTTTTGACTTCTTTAATAGTTGCCATGTTGCCCTTATCCTCCATGCTCAGTCTGTCATGGGTATAGGGACTGAGGCGTTCCCCACTGCCTCTATTTACATGCATTTCTAATCCAGGTATTGCTATCTTAGTTCCTCCTTCAAGAGCAACCAGGACTCCTGGAGACTTGGACCCAAAGTTGCTTTGGTCCCATGACTGGGCCTGAGCCATGACTGGGGATGGCACCAGAGCTCCCTTCTTTGAACCCTTGTGTTACCCTACTTGAATGTCCATGCCCAAGTGACCAAAAGAAGTGATGCAAGATGCCTTGGCAAGACATCTGCCCTGATATCCTACCTGTTTCCAGAAATCTTTTCTTTGCACAAGCAGAGGATGATATGGATGCTCCCAAAAGCGCTTTATTCATGCTGCCTGTAAGGCCAATTGACCAGCCCATGCAGGCACTTATCTCTTCAGCTCTGATGTCTGCAAAACAGAAAGGAAACCAGTAAAATCAGTGACTCATTCTGAGTGGAAGCATAGGAATTTTCTCATTTGTGGGGCTTTTTGCTTGTTTTTTTCTATGAACAAAGAAAATATTTGGTTATCTGCATGGCATGTTTTTCAAAGTCAAGAGCTATTCTGGGCAGAGGACAGCCTTGCAATGGAAAAGTCAGTGTTTAATTGGGGAATATTGGGTCCATCGCATGATAGGTGAGTAGGGAAGTGTCCTTACTGTAAGAATTGTGTCCTTGGGAAGTATTAGAAAAAGAAAAGACATTAACACAAGGCTTTAGGCATGTATTTCCTTATTTGGTCTATTTATTTAAAAATACAATTTTTGTTTTAATTGCTATTTGAAAGCCTACCTCATAATTAGGATAAAGCTGGGAACAGCAGCTGAACTTGATAGATCCTCACTGATCTTCCTCCACTTGGGATCTGACCCGTGTGTTAGTGGCTTAAGTAGCTTCTCGACTAGCAACTTGCAATAGGTTGCTGCGTGTTGAGAGCTGCCGAAGCCTTCCTGCCTGCTGCTGGGCTGCTGCTGCCAGCACTGCCACATACATCACGAAAATATGTGACTGGAGACCCATGAAGCAACTGCAGAGGGGAGAGGGGAACTAATGAGGTGGTTTCACCAAGGTAAGCAATGTGCATATTTCATACAGCCCGGGTTTATGTACACACTTTAGTGTGCTGCGAATATAAGGCTGTCTTCTTTAATAGTTAAAAAATCCATTGATTTCAATAAATACAGGTATTGTAAGTAATAGGTAACTTTTACGTTGCCCTTCTTGTCAGAGGGCTTTAAAGTGTTTTACAAAGCAGCCCTGTGATCAATACCACAGTATTGAAAGGGAGGCAACAGAGCTCATCGGGATTTGTACATCATGGCTTAATGGTCTAAAGATTGACCCTACAGCCAAGCCCCACTGTAGAGTATTGTCTGCTGAACTGCCTCACCCCAGCACTGGGGAGCAGTGGCTTGCCTTGCCTATGTTTAAAATACTGGTAAAACGCCCATAGATCTGTTTCTGCACACCCTGCAGAAGAGGCTGGCTGGAACCATGTGGGGCATGGATCTGCTCGTTGGCTCTCCCAAAGGGTGGAGGTGCTCCTATAGCCCCTGAGAGAAGGGGCTACAAGTCCTGGATTCAAACCTGTGAGAGCTGAAACATGCTCAAGACTTCAGGGGGAATTACATCCCATTGCAAAACTGGGCTCTTGAGAAAGATTAAATGTGTAGCACTCAATTACTGCTACTAAACTGTTCAACAGTTGTAAACACAGTGGGTAAAGTTCATTCACCCAAAGCAACATGAGGGATTGCTTATCTTGGTGGTGGAGTAGCATAAAATTAAACTTGAGGAACACCCTGATTAATTGATTTGCCATGGTTCCCGGTGAGTAATTATGTTCAGCGAGGCTCTGTCAATACAATTTGCTATTGGTTGCAGCAAGATCGTGTCTTGATAAATGAAAAGTGGTTATCACTGCAAAAGGGTGGCCATAGAAAATATTGGCACTGGAGGGGGGAGCCCTGGTAGCGTTTTTTATATGATATAATTTGCAATAGTTAAATGTGCTCGACTGATAAGATTTACTGCTGCATTTTGAATTAATCAGAATATATGAAGACTCTCTCTAATTTACTCTGTGCGTAATGTTTCTCCCATAAATGTTCTTGTAATGTGTGAGCACATTATGCTGTTTTCTGCTAAATAATAGAACCATAACAATCTATTTTAAAAACAAGTAATGAAAAATATTGATGGCAGAGCAATGAGGGACTTCGTTCTGACACATGTATTTATTTCACTCATGACCACATCCATGCAAGCCCTTGCAGCCTGAAAGCTAGAAATGGGTCTTGCAGCAAAACAGCAGTCCTAAGCTATGCGCCGGTGAGTTGTGGTCTGTTCTTGGGTATTTAAACCCAGAAGGTGACTTCATTTTTATGCTTAAAGTCCAGCTTATGCCTATACTTAGCTAGATGCTCAGCAACTGCCCAAGCTGCCTCTTGTTTAGGGAGGGATCAGCCTAGGGATCTTTTCCTGGGCATGTGCTTTAGTCACTGGTCTATAAGAAAGGAATGCTTTCTCTTCCAGAGCATTTAATACATAGACTTATGGGCTAGGTGGGCTCTAAGGAAGCGGTGGTTGATCCAAAGAGCAGGTGCCATGCTTCTTAGCCCTGGTACATCTCCAGGCATCTCCAGAGCTTCAAACTCACCTTATGAAGCTCTGATTTTAAGACCTGAGCACTTACATCCTGATCCTGACTATTCCTCAGAGAAGGCAGATAATCCTCTCACACACACAACCTTCAAACATGGCTGTGATTGCCATTAGAGAAATCAGGGCTTTTTACTAAATGCGTTTAGACAGGGGCATATCAGCCAGTGCAGGTGGGAGTCCTTCTGGGTCTGCTGTGTGTCCTAGAGTGGTGCTGACTTGGTATATGTGGGCTTTCTAGCAGAGCCTGGGTTAGATGAATGTTACGAAAGCGTGCTTCATTAGAATGAAAATTACATCATCTCCACTGGGGCATATTTTTGTCTTTTGCTGAACTTCAACATCCTTCTTTCCTAAGATAAGGCATCTCGTAGCAGTAAATCTCCTCCTTATATACACAGCAAGCACAAGATGAAGTAAAATAATAGCCTCCCTCCGCATGCTCTGGATTCATTCTTCCTCTGAAATTGGCAGTCTGCTTCCTTAAGACTTGCTTGCCAAGATCTTGTTCACTTCTACATCACTCACTCTTCAAAGTGAATGAATGGTGTGAAGATGCATCATATTTCCAAATAATAGTTCAGGGACTTGATGAAAATCCTCTCAATTGGTAATTTCTTGTGCAAAATTGGCCTGGTTAATACTCAGTATGGAGTGTACAGTTATCCAAAGTGCTGCTGGTACCAAACTGTTTCAGACCAGGAGCAGAATCTGGGGCAGAACCATGGAAATTAATGGAATTACAGCAGTTTGTACCAGCTGCAGCAATTTTCACCTCTTGTCCATGATCATGATTTTCTTTGCATTAATGTCCAGCCTAGACTTACCAAGGAGCCTTACCCTCCACAGAATGGAATGATGTTCCACAGGGGAAGTGGGATCTATTGTATTGTCAACACCTTTGCAAAACTTGTTCATGTTCCAAAGTAAGATACTATTGTTCTGCATCTTATTTTTCGGATTAGGAAAAAGGTTATGGTTTGGCTCACCACTAATGCCTATTCTTGTGTTGTAGACAACTGTGGTGGATGTTTTATGTAACTGAGATTTAGAGGTATGGCTTTTCAGCCTCATACACTCCAATATGTTGAGAACTGGAGCTAACAGAGGTCTGTTAGTCTTCAGATGTGGCAGTAACCAGAGCAAAGTGGCAGAGGTATTGCCAACTGCAATGTTTTCTTTCCGTTTACAGGAAATTGAAACCCTCGCTATCAAGATGCTGAAACAAGAGCAGGCTAAGTTGCTTTAGTCTGAATAAGTTTGAAGTCCTTGAACATGAACAATGACTGTAAGAAACAGGAGAAGTTTAGAGAAGTGACACTGAAAGAAAGGGAGAAAATGCTCAGGTTCCTTCCTAAACTACCAAAATCTCACCCAGATTCTTCTGAAATTAGATCAGGAAGCACATTTTGTGACACTCAAGCTTATCCCCTGCTTTCTGGCCAGTAGTGCATCCATCTCATGAACAACATGCAGATACCTCTACCTCACTCCCACTGTGCCTTTTTGGGCTTGCAATGCATATGTGTCTATCCTGTGATGGGACAGGCCAGCCAGCTCAGCAAAGAGGTGTCAATGAGCACCCGCTCTCCCAGGGCTCAGGGAGAGAATGGCAGGTGGGAGCAACCAGAACCAGATGAATCACTCTGGTGGAGTGGACCCACACCATGGTCACCAGGTTGGAAATGCCTGGCTTTGAGCAGGATGTTGTGAATAGAGAGTATTTTGTCATTTTCTAACCTTTTCTTCTCATTTCTTCCTTGTTAATGACAAGGATGTACTCAAAGATGCCTCCCATAGTGCCAGATGTCATGAAATGGGTACCATAGTCATTGATGAATCTGGCGTACATGCCATAGTTATAGGTGTCTGGAAGCTCCTGCAGGGAGAGCAACACATCTTCATCCAAAACAATGTTGTCCCTTCTCATCTTGAAACGGGCTGTCTGCACCTTTGTCACACCTCTAATGAAACCAACCTCCTGCAGGTGAAGAAAAGAAGAGCTGCCATTCAACATACGTTTTAAATTAAAATAAAATAGAAGTAATTTCTGGTCTATAGATTTGCAGAAGAAAGCCTGAATCTCTGACTGTCAGTGTATGTTGAAGGCAGGGAGACAAGCCCAGGTTTAAATGAAATTGGTGGTAACTCTTTCAGAGTGCATCTTTCTTGCGTGCTGTGTGAGGTGAAGGGCAAAGCCATGGGTTTGGGGTTTTTATGTGTGCATATGATCAGAATCAGGCTCCACATGATTCCCCTCTGTCCTCCATTTCTGCTATTCCTTTTTCCTGTTTTCCTTTCCACAGTGTTAATTCCCTTTTGCCTT
The DNA here is from genome assembly GCF_028554395.1 of Pezoporus wallicus. Classification (NCBI taxonomy): domain Eukaryota; kingdom Metazoa; phylum Chordata; class Aves; order Psittaciformes; family Psittacidae; genus Pezoporus; species Pezoporus wallicus. The sequence continues at coordinate 717,400 of NW_026638088.1, read as the reverse complement.
TTTCACAGCCTTAATCAGTGATGCAGGACAAAGGCTCAAGACAAGCCCAGCCCAGCACTGGAGGAGGAAGATGCTGATTGTGGGAGGATTTCCTGGGTATGCCACCAGCTCCACGACCCCTCTTCTAGATGAGCCATTGACTCGACAAGGCTCCAGTGGAACCAGAACAGCCCTTTAAATGATTCCTCCAATAATTGATCATCGTTTTGCTGTAAACATCGTGTGAGTCTAGACAAGGGCACAGTAAATGCTATAATGGTGCCCATTTCAAGCAGTTTTTAAGGGCATTTTAACTGAGAACACTATCAAAGTAATTCCTCTTTATCGTTTTCTGTCAGCAGCCACAAAAGAAATAGAGACAGGGCATGGTAAATGTGGGAAATGCCAGCCTTCATGCTATTAGATCGAAAAGAGATCGCCCCAGCTAGTCCATGATGTAAACCCACTATGAGAAATACACCCTATTACTGGGTATCCTCTTTTCAGTGTGCTATTTTAACCGCCCATAAAATGTAGCATATTTCAGCATCATAAGGCAGCTTGTATTAATTTGAACAAAATATATGTGCTACCAGAGATCGTTCCCTGAAGACAACTGTTTTGATCAACATCTTGGTATTTCCTCTTCCCTCATCGTCACTTTAAGCATTTTTTTATTTATGGGCTTAATGTAGCCATGAAACAGGATGGGGGGAGACGACATGTGTTGTGGGGCTTCGTAATTCAATTTTATTCCCACTCCCGGTTTGCTAAACCATAAGAAGAACAACAAACAGGATTACTAACGATGATACATTTGCAATTACATGAACAAATTAAGGTACAATTACTATGTGTTAAAAAACGCAATTGAGAGAATCAACTGACATAAGTTACAGCCAGCACATGCGATGCACAGATGACACAACTGGAGCATTATGCATCACTGATTTGTTACTTTTCTTTTACCTTTGTAGCATATTGTGTGAAATTCTTCAGGGATCCTTTGCCACCTGATAAAGTGAAGCCCAGGTCTAACTGGAACGCTGATCCTGTAGACCCGATTCCAATGGTAAAGCCTTTTGTTTTGGATTTATCGCTTTTAAGGGCCTCAAGCAGATCCTTTGAATCATCATAAAACTCAAAAGTGAATCCAGAATCAGCATGAGCCTAAAGTGAAAGGAGCAGAGATGAATTTTTAGGTACTTCTCTTTATTTTAAATCTCTATTTCTTTAAGGAGCTAATGGTGCCTCTGTTGAAGCCTGTGATGGTCCTGACAGCACCAACACTGACTGCAGTGAATGTGGAATAAAGAATTAAGTCACATGCAATTTCATTTGGAAATGTGTGAGAAATGTGGATGAAGCTTCATCCATCTCCAGGCAGGGGAAAAGCTTGTGTTTAGCCAACTCAAAACAGTGCCATTACAGCCAGAGCTGGTAATGGTACTTATTTAGCTAGCTTGACACTTCCCATTATAAAACCCTCCTTCTAGTTCTTTACAGCTCTGCCAGATCCTAACGATTTGGAGTGAATTTTTTGTCTCCAGCTTGCTTCTGGATGAATTTATTTAGGAAAAGAAATTCAACAGCAGTGATCCAGCCGCTTGCAATGGCAGCGCTAGAAAACAAACATTGTCTTGCCTGTGGTTTAGAGCACTGACCTTTTCTTTGACAGCTCTACTCTGCTGGCATGTGGAATTGAGCAGCCTTGCTGAATCCAGGCTGTGCCATTTGCCATCTCTATAAAAAGCCAGTTAAATAATTACCAACACTGAAGAAAACATCTCACATTAACGTGACTTCCTAGACCCAGCAGGTAGACATTCCTAAGTCAAGATGCATATGGGGCATGCTCAAGTGTTCCTCAGTGCCTGACCATGATGCAAAAGTGGGCCTTCCACCACTAGGAGCAGGTAAGGGTGAGGAGAAAATATGGTTCGTTTGGTGGGTCTGTCTGGATTCAAACTGGGGAATAAGAGGCACAGGGAACTGTCTGCTGGGAAGGGAAAGCCACTTGATTGAACCTGTGGCTGTAATATTCCCTTGGAATAATGTGTTCTATTCATTCATGTCAAAAAGCATGATAAACGTTTAACAGTGTGGCCAAGGCACCCACTTAAGACATGGGAGCCCCAGGTTGGATCCTTGCTCTGCTTTAGTTCAGTCTCCAATATCAGATATGATCCCACAGATTATAGGCATTGTGATACATGGCAATGGCTTTCAGGATCTCTGTCTCACTCAGAATTTGGATTTATGTTCCTTGTAGCCATGCCAAAGGCTTAAAATGCTTTCAAAGATAGAACCAGTAGCATTGTTCCCATTTTACACATGGCCAAATTCATCCCTAGAGAGGCAAGTGGCTTGTGCAAGCGCTACAGTTCATTAATAGCAGAATTTAGAGAAAACCCATTTCTCTTGGCTCTTACTAGGCCAGAGTAAGCAGTGGCGATGCCTGGGTGATAAAGCATGTTAGTTCCTTGATGTGCCATAAAATAGCATTTATATCATCGATTGCCTGTTGTCTTGGGGACAGCTTGGGTACCTGGAAAGACAACCTATAGTGAATGACAAAATACACCTAACATCTTTGTGGGAAGCTTAGCTGGGAAAACATTGCTAAATCTGATCACCCAAAGGACTTACTAGGAACTGGTATACGTGGAAGTTGTAAGGTTTGCGGAAATACTTCTCGTCATCTCCATAGTACAGACGTTCACAGGCAGCATCGTACTTCAGCTCCCGCCACTCTCCATTGTAGATATACTCACATTGGCCTCCAAAAAAGTTAGGGTCATATATGTACTGTCTCCCTTCCTGCGTTAGGATATTGTACCTGGGAAAGAATTAACGTTCAGGAAGTTACCCATAGCTCCAGTTTTATTTCCTCAACAGCCTCTGTCACTGTTTCTCTTCTCCTCACACTACAAGTTGCCTATCCTCAGGTCTCTGCCTTTGGATAGCACCTAAAATCTTTGGGTTTGTTATGTCCTTGCTATCTGCTTCTCAAAGCGAATGGGACACAAAGAGCCATTTTATTTCCAAACATTGGTTTGGGCTCATATGCTAGAAATGGAAGAAACCAGTAAAGGTGTCCAGTCTACCCCAGCAAGTGCGGTTATGGAAGTTCCAAGGTCCTGGAATTCCTCCAGGTTCCCCGTGGGTCTAATGCATCTCACTGTCACAAAGTGTTTCCTGGCATTCCCTGTAATTGTTTTCTATCTTAATTTCATCTTCTTCCCTTTAATAATGGCCCTGTTTCTCAGGGGAGTTAGCACCCTCCCTAGACTTGCAGTCTGCTTGTGCTTTGCCAAGTCTCTCACTTCTTATTTCCTTATGCCTCTTTCTTCCTGCTCCTCAGCCATCACAGCTGCTGCCCTCTGAAATCTGCCTATTACTTAGTATTCCCTGTAATTCCATGGCTCCAAACGAAAGCATTATTCAAACTAGACAGCAGCATTGCTCCTCACAACAGGGACTTTTTAATGGACAGAAGTATTTACCCTGTATATATTCACATGGAGCTCAGGCTCTCTGCCTTGAATTGTGCTCTGAAGTCCTAATTCCTGTAGTTAAACCTTCTCCTTAAGAATGAATGCCACCAGCATGCTGCATCTCCAAAGTCTACTGTTTGCTTTAATAGATTGCTTTTAACAACTGGAAAAAGCTGTGAGATAACTGGGATATATTTTTGCAGGATATAAAGAGGGCATCACAAGTATGGAGTGGCTGGGAGAGGCCAAGGTCAGATAAGTAAATCCAAGACAGAATTTGAAAGAAAAGCTGGGATGAGCCCTCCTGCTTCCCTCATTGCTACCCATGGTTGTGCAGGACACTACCTCTCCTCTGGGCTTTGTACAGCACCTTATCAATTCATGGAGCATTGCAATTACTAAGGAAATGCAATATGAAACAATCCTGTTTTGATTGTGAGAGTAGCAGGTATTGATTAATTACCTACCCCTGGACTGCTTTTTCAGACCCTGGGACTGGGAACAGATGTTCACAAGGGCTTTCAATATCTTCATCCTCACAGTTATCCTCGTCAGACCCATCTCTGCAGTCTGGCTCCCCATTGCACACAAGATGTCGTTTAATACAGCGACCTAAAGGGCACAGATACAGGTGATCTCACTTTCCTGCCCTTCAGAAAACCTTTTCAGCAGCTTGCACTGTTTGTGCTGTTCTCCACCCATATCTTGGGGCCACAAGAAGTCCCTCTGGGTGTTAAACACAGGCCTTTTACACTGGGAGCTTGATTTCCTCATCTCCTTCAGGGCAGGTTTTCCTTTGCAAACTGGAGTGAGCACAGCTCAGAGTCCAAGCTGACTGCTCCCATGGGATTCCATGGAGTGGGAGTCAAATCAAGGTCACATCTCTGGCCTGATTTTATTATCTAACATCATGCTCTTGGAAAGGAGCTGCAGGAAGCAATAGGTTCTCCACTTGGCTCAGGGAAATCAGCTCCATCTGATTAAAGTGCAGTTTTGCCTCTTCCCTTTGCTGGAGGTATTTGGGAAGTTTATTGCAGTAATTATAGCTCAAGAATGGATGTTTGCAGGAAGGGCAACTTGGAGGTGCTTTCCCTTCTGGGGGTGAGGAGGAAGCCTTGACATGACATTTGTGGGCAGAGGGAACTGGTCCTGCTACACTTGCTACCATGGAGCAAAGAAATCTGGAGAGGGACTTTGGACAAGGGCCTGTAGTGACAGGACAAGGGGGAATGGCTTTAACCTAAGAGAGGGGAGACTGAGATGAGCTCTTAGGCACAAGTTCTTCCCTGGGAGGGTGCTGAGGCGCTGGCACAGGGTGCCCAGAGAAGCTGTGGCTGCCCCATCCCTGGCAGTGCTCAAGGCCAGGTTGGACACAGGGGCTTGGAGCAAGCTGCTCTAGTGGAAGGTGTCCCTGCCCGTGGCAGGGGGTTGGAACTGGATGAGTTTTAAGGTCCCTTCCAACCCAAACCAGTCTGGGATTCTATGGTTCTATGATGACCTGCTCTAGCTGATGCGCTGGTCACAGAGCTGGCATGTAGTTCTAAATGTCAGTAGAATTTTCATTAAATACTCAAGATGGGAGCTTGAGCCATTTGTGTAAAACCAGAAATCTGTCAAGGCTAGTGAAACTTTCAGTGAACAGCCGTATTACATCCCAATCCTCAGAGCTGGGCATGGCTAAAAATAAACAAATCACCCCAACAGATTGCTTGTTGGATTTATGATTGAACTATGTCTTTTGCAAGGAGAGAAAGTGGTGTGTTGTGGGCGCGTTGGTGCCCATGGAGGGAAGTGCGAGCATGTAGCACAGCAGTTGGAGCAGAATATTTCTACTCTCTTTGTTCCACTGAGAAAATTAACCTTTTCCATGTCATACAGCCTTCTTTTCTAGCTAAATCTGAGTAGAACATGGGTGGATTTCTATAAAAGTGGGGAAAAAAAAAAAACAAATACAGGGAAATTTGCTGCTTTCTCTTGCACCAATTCCCCATCCTGCTGGCCGGTTGGCAAAGCTCTGCCCATGGTAATACCATGGACAGGTCTTACCCTAGGTCTGTCCACCCAGGACCAAAACCTCTTTGGCAGAAGCTTGTGCTTGGTTCACTCACCTGTTTCCTCACACTGAAAGTCCTTCTCACAGCGGGGGGGGCCAGTGCATGTTGTCTCGGTACGGCAAGCTTGCTCATCCCAAAGATGCCCTGCGCATTGCCGCCCTGCAAACCGCGCCGGCTGCACCAGCCTCCGGTACCGGTGCTGAACCCCACAAGAGAGAAAAACATCACCAACGCCTAACTTACATCCCACCAAGACATCACCTCCACAGGCTATAAAGCAATTGAAACTATTGCTTTTATCTATATTATTATTCTTTTTGTGGCCCAAAGACTTTGTACATGAGAAATGGAGGAGAGGTGGCAGAGAGGTGGAAGAGCAGGAGGTTTGCTTGAAGCTCACACAAGTGAATGCTGAAGGGGTTGGAATAACTGGTTTTAAAAATCTTTTCCCTATTTTATACCTTAGAAACAATACATATATTTTCCAGTTATACGTGCTTTGTCCTGGAATGTAACGGGCTCAGATGGACACAGACACTAATTGCAGCACTGATCCCACACTATTTCTGATGGATTATTAATGAGAATTGCTGCTCTTGAGACTAGGAAATAAAAGGAAAGAGGGAAAAGCCAAATCATTTACTGATTATAAGCACAGGAACAAAAACTGCAGGGATATAAACTCAGTGAGAAAGCAAGATTATGTCAGGTATTTGAAAAGAAATTCTTGAATTATGAAGATGTGAATGATATAAAAAATTAACAGGAGCTGATGAATGAAGGCTGCTTCTAATTTCTTTTCATTGGAATATTTGCATTAAGAATCAGCAGATACTCAATTAAATCTGAGATAGAAAAGGAAGAAAGTCTTGGGCAAATATTCTGGCTGGATTCTTCCACCATTTGCCTTGATTTTGCATCTTGATGTTCTGCTGCCTTAAAGGAATTTATTCCCCAGTTTACACCAGGGTAAGAGTCTCTTTAGTAGAGGAGCATCTCCATCATATTTGGATGAGTTTACTAGATGCTTCAGAATAATGAATATGTATAATATATATAATTAATGTGTGTACATCCTCATCACAGACACATCTGAAGATAAATGAATACATTACTGTGGAGTCTTACTTTTTTCTCTTGGCAAGGAAAGCAATCAGTCCATTCTGACCACTGGCTCAGCTGACAGTCAACAGGAACTGGAGAATTAACATCTCTGCTGCTTCTTCTAAGGAGGGGAAGAGATAGCAGGAAGGTCTTTGAAGTTGTGTCTTAAGGAGGGGTGGAGAGTAGCAGGGAGAAAACGATCAGTGTGTGGGTTTCCACTGGGAATCTAGTTTATAGGAAACGGGAAGTATTGCTTAGCAGAGTGGCTACGCTACCCGAGATGCTCCATCTGAGTATTCATAATCAGAATGGGTCAGGGGCAGCAAGTGCAGGACCTGAGGATTTTGGGTTGGGTTTCCGGCTCTCCCAAGAGATCCTCGCCCTTCCCAATAAGTAGATTGAAATAAAACCTGTGTATATCCAAGGCCAAACACACTGGGTAAATAGAAGGAATGTCAAGAACAGACATGTTTTAAGGAAAGGCTTCTTTTTGTTCTTTCTTCTCAGAAGCACATCAGGTGCTCCAGAAGCGATGTTTTGTTACCTGGGGCCTGTTCTGAAACCTACTGAATTGGATTCGCAGAGGCTTTGTGGAGTGGTGGGAATGGCTGCACCAACAGTGCTGAGAAGAGAAGGTAAAAAGCCATGTTAACTATAAGAATTTGTTGATCGACTATTTCTAAAAGGAAACGTAAATTCTGAGAAGAGGAAAGTAACTAAAAGGAGATTATAAAAGCAGAAAATGGCAAGGGTTCTGTATCCAGAATCCCTTGGATCAGACTCTCTTCACATACACTGAATACCACTATACAACAGCAAGAAAATACTTCTCTTGCCTCCCAGCCCAGAGTTTATGAGCTCTATTTCTGCCCCTACTCCTACAGTCTTTCTTTGTATACTGCCTTTCTTTGTCTTGAGGAGCAATCTGTGTCTTGCTAATACAACTCTGCATTTGCCACAGCCTTTGAAGCATTTTGAGGGGTTATTCTGAGCCAAATGCTGTTATTAGTAGTATTATTACTATTATTTTGGTGATTAATTAATGAGCAATCTGTTTTACTTACAAGCCTGCAGTCCAAAGAGAAATATTGATAATTACTAGAGGTATAGGGCACAATGGGGATTCCTCAGAGGCCGTAGAAGAGAGACTTACTAAATGAAAGCCACAACAGCTCAGCAAGGGAGCCCGTGGATGCAGGTAAGTGTGTGAGATAAAACCCGACCATGGCTCCAGGAAAACAACAGGAGCCTGCAGGCAAACACGGAGCTGGAGGACACGCAGGTATTGATGCCTTTTTGCTCTGACAGTAGGATTTGTGGGCTGTATCCTTCAGCACTTCACAAAGTGCTTAATTGGCTCACCTTCGATCGGGTTTTACATTTACCTCTTCATTATTCTGCCTTGTTTGATAAGTTCATCAAACATCAAAAATGTCATCTTTGTTCATTTTCAAAAGGGATTATCGGAATAAGCCTTCATAATTAAGTGTATCACTACCCCTTTTTTTCCTCCCTTTCCGTCTTCTCCTTGTCTGCATGTTCCAATTATCACTGATACCCTTTTTGATCCTTCTAAATCATATTTGCCTTTAGAACAAGGCTGAAATTAATAACTGTAGGAAAAAAAAACAACTGTTTTCCTATCATAACACTATTGCTTTAGAAAAGAAGTAACTTGTTTATTCCCTTCCTTCAAAGCCGAAGTGAGAGTCCTATAGGTTAATAATACTGTTTGGGGAAAAAACCTGAGGCATGATGCTCTGGCTTGGATTGAAGATTGGGTTATTCCCGTGCACTTGTTAACTTCCCATTGGCAAATGCAACATAATTATAATGAAAAGGAATACAAAAAATATTCACTCATAAATCATCCTGTATAGGGAATTAATTTCAAGTGCCCAAACCCAGTATGGTAATTTTGGTAAGGGAGTTTAAGAAGGCTTAATAGTCATCTGTGAAAGAAAAACCATTGTGCAAACAATTCCTATAAGAAGGAATTACGATGCCTAGCTTGGGCTTTGGACAACTGCCAACATGTTTTTTCCCTGGTAGCTCTTTACAGAGAGCACAGTGTGCACATGCCTCATGTCAGGACAAAATTGATGGCCTGATTGACTTGTCTGTAATCTCTATATGTAAAGTTGGGGGGGGGGAAATGGACTTACCTCTGGGAAGGCAATGCCTCGAGCTCCCTGTGTGCTGTAGCTGTGGCCTGACTTGCTGTTAAAGCCAGCGAGCATATGGACAGAATCAGAGGAGAAAGCTGACACGGGCCCCACCACATGGTTTCTCCATAGGTAAATGTTTGCTATGGATTAGCTGCAGATCTTTAGGCTTCAGGATGCTGTGGGGCAAGCACTGCTAGAAGCAGCATGGAGGCCACTGGACTCCAAAACACTGAGGTAAATCATTGACAATAGCACAGATCAAATCACAAAGAATCAGGACACATCCTGGAGGCCTTTGTCCTTTTGGAAAGAAATTCCCAGTTTTCTGGCAAGGGAATTTATTAAGCTGTGTGACTGTTTCCACATTAAAGTCAATCGAGTCCTATTGCAGAAGTGTGTTTCTTGTCCAGCCTGCACCCTCCTTTTAATCTGAAGGAGGAGGAAACTCATTTTCTTTCCCACAGTGACTTAACTGTAATCTTGGTGTGTCTGGTTGCTGACCAGGGAAAAGCTTCCCGGGACAGCAAATCGAAGTTCATCATTAAATTGTGTTATGAGGAGCATGAACCTTCCAGACACATCAAAGTGATGTCAGTTCAGCTCCTTCCCACTTGCCATAACATCCCATCTCCAAAGCTGATGTGAGTTATCACTTGGCTTTTGGATGGTCCTACATAGTCAGGTATCTAAGTCTTTGTTTTCTAAAGTGATATGGGGTGAGGAAGAAGCCCCCTAAATCTGAAACTGTGTCTAACCCATATGCTGTGCAAACCCATCTGTTAGTGGTGGCTCTAATGCTTTTAGGTGGTTGGAATCTTGACACGGAAGTAGTGGATGTGCACAAGTATAAGAAAGCAATACCAGAAAATCAACACTGTGAGTTGTTTACTATTAAGATAATAGTCATAAGATGAGAATATTTAGTTTTATTGTGCTGGAGGAAAGGAAAAATGGCCATTGGGAAGACATTTGGTCATTCTATAGCCAAGTTGCCACATACCTGTTTCCTCAAGCATGCACATAGCCTGCAAAATTCCCCTGAAGGCTTCTGGGCAGGCACAAAAACGCAAAAGAATTCTGTAACTTCATCAGATATCAGTTTTAAATAAAGAGTAAGAGATCTATGGAGACTTGCGTTCAAACAAGGCTCTGCATTTCCCTGCTTTTTCTTCCGCAATAAGTGGGCTGAGATGCTTCACGCATAAATGAAGTGTTCCCAGTAGACAACTGGAAGCTTGAGCTTCAATAAATTCAAGAGGAAGCATAATTATTATAGGGAAAAGTGATCTGACACCTATTAAACAGACAGTGAATTGTCCTCTGTCCACAAAAGACTAGGAGAGAAGTGTCGCTTTGTGCATTTCCCACATTAATTGCAAGGCTCATTTCAATAGCTGGCATTGTATATTATCAAATAAAAGGACCTCTTACCATGTTATTTTAATGTAATTAAAGTTCACAATGACCCTTGGGCTTGTCTTTGCTAAACATGAAGAAATATTGCACATGGGTAAACTGTAGTGAAATGAAATGAGAACTGCCTTTTTGTGACCTTCGAGAGTATGTTAAGGTAATCCCTTACCTACTACGGCACTTCAGATGAGTTCAGAAAGTTCTTCTTCTTTCTTCTACACAATAAGAATTCAAATAAGGGGTTTAATATTTTTTTTCAATATACTATTAAACCTAAATTGCTTTTGCCTGGGGGAAAAGCAGGGGTTTGGAACTGGCCTAAGGCAATCACCACCATTACCTCCCTGTTATGCATTCCAGCCTCTCTGCTTATTGCTGTTAAGACAGAACAACATTAAAAGGTTTTAGAATACATATAGAGATCTGGTAGGGGTGGACCCCACTGTCCCCATGGTTAGAACCTTTCTGGCCATCTCCCAAATCTATCTTTGGTTCAGACTTGGGCCATCCTGTGATATAAATGTCTGCTTGCACAGTCAAGTGCCTCCTCAGCATCTAAGCAGGACTGTCGAAGCATTGTATCTTTTCATCTCTGACTGCAGCATCAGAAACACCACATACATATAATGAAAGTTATTTGTGCCACATCTCCCAGGTAAAAGGCTGGGCTGGTTTGTGCAATCAGGCACAACAACAATTTCTCACTGATAGGTGAGGTTGCTTGGGGGGAGGCAGGCGAGAGAGATTTCATCAGCAAGCAAGGCACACCACGTTAGAGGCGAAATTAAAGAACCTTTCTTAAAGGTGTTATGTTCCAAAAGTGAGGTATATAAAAGTTACGGTTCCATTTATAACATCATGAATTGAAATTGTCTAAAATGTGTGTTGGATCCTTACCTCTAAACCTCTGAGTGAACTCTCTGAATCTCGGGCATGCAATGAGAGATAGCAACACAGTCACCTGCAGGAGCATGAGGAACTGGGGCTTTTCAGGAGCATGGACACAGCATCCGTGAGCAGGCTGGGCTGAGCATCGTCACTTTGTGACTATTCCCCTCACAAAGCTCTTTTCCCTGACACTGAAGAGCTCTTCACTGCCAACCTCTAATTAGAAGACACGTAACTACTCATTTACAGCTCTTCTGTGTCTAAAATCAGGGGCAGATGAACTCAGTGTAAACAAACCTGGGCACCCTCTTTTCCTCACTCACAGCAATACAGGATTTTGTTCCACTACAAAAGGTCTCTGCTTCAGATACACTTGGCCCAACAAGAGGAATTAATTTCTGTGTGCAGAATGCATTGATCTTTTAAATAGCACCTGAACAGCACATTTGGTAATGTGTCTGTCTACAGGAACCTAGCTCTAGGGTGAAGTTACATTACAAGAGCTAAAATAATGTTGTTGTTGTCCAGCAATTTGCATTTGTACTTTCTTTATACATTGGGTTTTATTTTTAGTGTAGTCATATAGTTTTTGCTGCAGGGGATGCAGTTACTTAAAAGAATAATCTTTTCTAATGCCAATATTCTATTTATAATTTTTTGTAGTACATTATTCATGCACTACTGTAAATCTGAATTTCATTCCTGACTTGAAGACCATGAACATCTAAAGGCAGAGCCCTGTTCTGTTTTATTCTCTTCAATACATCATACCCATAAAGTTGCATCTGAGCTTCTTGCTGTCATGCATTAAGCAGTATGACTGACACCTGCCATGTGCTGTTTGTTCCCTTGTGGTTCCCCAGGGAAAAGTGCAGAGCAGACAGCCTTTCATTCAGAGGTAGGGGGGTGCTTTTTAAAACATAGAGTTTGCTGCAGTGCTCAGGGGTTATAGAGATGTTAGACATGGCAAGATCAAGAAACGATGCCTAGCAATTGGAGCGCTGCCCTTGGAAAGTTTGCCATTTCACACGTGCTTTCGCAGCACACATGGGCTTTCTGAGCTCATCCTCTCTGCAAGTGCTGGAGAGCTTGCTCTGCAAAGCAGCTTGGTAAAATAACATCTGTTTTGCCCAAGAAGCAAAGCTGGTTATCAAAGTCTTCATCTCCGAACTTCAAAATCTCAGCAGAGGATACCTTCAAGAGGAGGGTTTACGTTTGGAAGATGGCTAGATATTGTACAGAAGACAGAAGACACAAGTAGAAGCATTAAGAAATGTAAGACAGATGTAATGTGTTTGCTATAGTTTATGCTGCCGAGCAGATGCTCTGTTAGATGATGTTTGTGCAGTCCTGAAGGCTTCATGCCTGGGTGTGCTGCATTATTACAGGGCAGAGAAAGGCTGTACGTTACCCTGGTCATCATCTCTGTGTCAGTGGGGTGAAAGCAAACGCTGCCTTCAGACACTGGCAGGAGTGATCACCCTCACAGTGATGGTCCCACTCCATAGTTGTGTCCTGCTAACAGGGCTGACCACCTCTGCAACCACCAACATGCTTTTCCTCTGTGCATTGGTTGTACATCTTGTTTATTCATAGAATCCTGGAATTACTTGGGTTGGAAGGGTCCTTAAAGCTCATCTAGTTCTAATCCCCTGCCACGGGCAGGGTCACCTTCCACTAGAGCAGGTTGCTTCAAGCCCCTGTGTCCAACCTCTCCTTGAGCACTGCCAGGGATGGGGCAGCCACAGCTTCCTGAGGTTTATTTGGTTTTCATCCCCAGCTTAAATTCTCTGGCTATTGAGTGCTCACAGTGAGATCGTGCCTCGTAAGGACCAACAAAACTATGTGTCATTTATGCGTGTTGGGCATGCGTCTGTTACTGACCCCAGTGTGTGCAGAGAGGAGTGAAAAAGGTCCACCTAAGGACCAGAAGAAGTTATGAATGCTCCATCCCCGGCAGTGCTCAAGGCCAGGTTAGACAGAACCTTGGCTGACATGGTTTAGTGGGAGGTGTTCCTGTCCGTGGCAGGGGGGTTGGTACTCGATGGTCTTAAGGTCCTTTCCAACCCTAACTATTCCATGATTCTATGATTCTATAAGCACAGCTTTAGTGCTGGATGTGCCAGTCCTCATTTGGTGTCACTGAACACTGAGCTGGTCGGGTAACATGCCTTCTACAGTATAAGCAGCCTTTAACACACAAGCAACTCTATGGGCTATATTGCTAAGAAAGAAGTATGCCCTTAAGTGTGGGATCAAGGCCATACTGCAGAGACAGCCTTGTTTAGACAGATAAAAAACCTGACACGTTGCAAGGCTTTTAAATTCATTTTCTTAACTGCCACAGTGCTTCAATGGGGCTGATCTTAAAGCTCCTGAAGGAACCACATTGGTACCTACACTGGCTCCTCCTAAACACCAGTTTCTCCCTGCCAGTAAAAGGGAGCGTTAGCTTTTTGAATGCAGGGATCAATAGTACTGCATTTTCTCATAGTTCTTATTAATGCAAGTGATGCAAGACGGAGCAAGCGGCTCGATGGTGGAACAAGTGATCCTATCTCCCCCTCTGCTGGAAAACCACGATATGACCTCCTGGCAGAAAAAGGATGAGATGTGCAGGGAAGCAGGCTGGAGTGACTGCTCTGGCCCTCCTGGGGCCAGAATACAGCATAAAACTTGAGCTGTAATTGCCCCTAGCACAAGGTTGTGCTCTCCTCTCTGCTTTTGTCCATTTTTATGGGTTCCGAGGTGTTTTCTCAGATATACAGACCCCACTGTATCGGGTCCAGGAGCAGCTATTTCCCTCCCATCTCCTTCACACAGTGCTGTCCCACGTGCAGGGACAGTGCTGTGACAAGGAAAAATCACTCCTCAGACCATCCCCAATCCATAATATTATGACATTGGGCTAACGTCATCACCGATTATGTGATGGGCAATACCTGAATTCAGTTGTTATCCAAAGAAGACTTTGGATTGCCCCAAAATTTCCATGGTCTTCACAAGTCACAATGTCCTGCCTTCCTAAAAGCCTGAAATATTAGGGATAAATCATATTCCTAAATAAACCATATCATAAATAAGCCATATGGCAGGGGGGTTGGAACTAGATGATCTTTAAGGTCCTTTCAAACCCAAACCATTCTTTGATTCTATGATTCTGTTCCTAAGATCTGCTGTCGCTTCTGGTCTCTCATAGCAGCCCTTTGAAATTTAAAATCACACAAAACTATCCCAAATCTATATAATATAACATATAACAAATCCCACCAGTCGCTAAGTAACTGAAATGAATAACGCAGGGACAAAAGGTCTGCTGAATGCCATGCTTGCAGCCCTTGGACTTGCTGTATCTGTAGAAGATACTAACTGCACCACTGCAAAAAAGAACCCAATCCACATCATAAGATTTTACATTTTTAAACAGGCTGAAATTGTTCGTTCTGGGAGATTTTGCATGCTTAGGAAGTGTTTTGTGCTGTTGCTCTCAGCAGTGGTGTTTGGTTTTATCCCAGTTAGGGTTGTGCCTGGGAATGCCTGTTCTGGGTCAGTGCCTTTGATACACAAACCTAGCCCAAACGCTGAGCTCCTGCTCCAAACTGCTGCCTGTAACAGGCGGTGGACAAGGTGGTCATTGTGTTTTACAGGGGCATCATCATTCATGGCAATTTGCGTCTTGGTGGGGACCGATGGGAGGCACCAGCACTGCGGGCAGAGGTGGGGCAGGAGGGGAAGGGCTATCCAAGGCATTACCTGCCTGGCATGTCGGAAAGGGCATTAGGTCCTGTTTTTGTCATCTCCTGACGTATCCGTCTAGGTTCTTTAAGGAAATCGTGCCATATGGCCCATTAAAAGGTGACTTACATAGAGCAGCGCCAGCAGTTTTACCGTCAGGCATTCCCCAGGAAGGTCCAGAGCCAGAGGAAAAAAGCCGGCTTCCACTTCTGTGGTGTTTGATCTACACAACACCATGGCTACGCTGGGCTCCCGCTGCAGTTATTAGAGCCCGGTGCGATTTATGGCAGCCCTGGGGCTGCTGGCAAAGGGAGGTGAGGCAAGCGGGCTCCCACCAGGGCTAGCACGCACAAAATGCATGTCTTAAAGAAACCTTTGGCATTTTTCTGTTTGTTTTTAGAGCCCGGATGGAGAAATCTGCCCCGTCCTTTTCCCCAGGACACGGCTCTGAAGTCACAACCTCCTGATTCTCCAACAGTGCTTTAATTCACGGCCTGTGTTCATACCACCGGGCGGGTCATAAATCCTCCCCAGCTACCTGTACACAAAGCTGGCATTCATTTTCATCATGCCACAATTCCAGCCCTGACTTTGGGGACTTCCCTGCCAACTCTCAGCTCAGCAGGACCCCGCTTTCTTCTCCAAGACCCCCACACAGCAGCGGGACTTTTCATGTGGTGAGGAACGAGACTGGTGCTTCGAGTCATGTCTCCAACAAATTAATTGGGTTCCTCCCCTCCCCAAGTTTCTTTTCCCTTTTATTCAGCTCTCCCCAAGCTTGGCTCTGGAAAGTGGGGTCAGGTTAGGCTGCGAGGGCATTGGTCCCATTCTCGAAGGCATTAGGGATGCTTGAGGCAAGGCTTTCCTCCATACCCATGTGCAGAGAGGGAATGTCCGTCCATGACTCAGGTATCGCAGCCATTACCTTCAAATCATGGAGAGAAATCACCTTCAGACAATCATATGCGCATCAGATCCTACACACGATCATAAACACATCAGATCCTACACATCACAGACATGCTTTACAAATCCCTTTTCCCCCTAAATTTAAGGCCTGCTATTGCTGCAGAGTTTCTTTTCCAGGCAGCTCTTTGGAAAATAGATACAGATATAGATATAGATATAGATATAGAATCATAGAATAGTTAGGGTTGGAAAGGACCTTAAGATCATCAAGTTCCAACCCCCCTGCCATGGGCAGGGACACCTCACACTAAACCATCTCACCCAAGGCTTTGTACAACCTGACCTTGCACACTGCCAGGGATGGAGCATTCACAGCTTCCCTGGGCAACCCATTCCAGTGCCTCACCACCCTAACAGGAAAGAACTTCTTCCATATATCCAATCTAAACTTCCCCTGTTTAAGTTTTAACCTGTTACCCCTTGTCCTGTCACTGCAGTCCCTAATGAAGAGTCCCTCCCCAGCATCCCTATAGGCCCCCTTCAGATACTGGAAGGCTGCTATATATCTTTATAGATACAGATGTAAATATAGATATAGAAATATGAGAGATGTCATGTCCTATTATGTGGGATTAGGGTCTGCTGGTGATGGGTGACTGCTGCTCAGGCTGCCAATGGCTCCCTGCCCACCCAAGCTCTATCAACATCCCCCTCTGAATACCACCCAGCACCAGGGCTCCATGCAGCAGTTGTCTCTGCTGGAAGGAAAACAGCCAGCTCTCCCGCAGAGAAAGATGAAATAATATCTGATCAGTTGTGGAAGCAAAAAGCAAGTCTTGGGGCTCTCAGTTCTCTTCTTGCCAAGCAAACTTGGCTTCCTTTAGCTGGGAGACATGCTCTGTACAAACATGGGCTCAGGGTTTGGACAGTGTTCTCCAGAGCAGAAATATCCAGTGATGGGAAAAGTCTTGTTTGCCCTAATTTAACTGGTCTGTCCTTAGGACTCTGGAAAACAGCTCAGCCTGAAAAGGAGCTGCTTCACCAGGGAATATGTGTGGGTTTCAGAGAGGATGACTCCTTTTGCTGGGCTCTGCTGTGCTGAGATGAAGAAAACATTTGGCTCCTTCAGGGAAACGTCTGTTTTAATCACTCTGAGGTCTCTGGGTTCTGCTTGGGAAGAGCCTGGTGTGGGTTTGGCTGATGCAGTGGGGTGGGTGTGAGCTGTGCTTGCCCCAGGTGTGAGAGGGGACCTGAGAACTGCCACAGACATGGCCACCCATGATCACAGAATTGTAGAATCAACTAGGTTGGAAAACACCTTTAGGATCATCAAGTCCAACTCATACCCTAGGACTGCCAAGGCCACCACTAAACCACATCACTGAGGGCCTCATCTACACAGTTTTTGGACACTTCCAGGGACGGTGACTCCAGCACTGCCCTGGGCAGCCTGTTTCAATGCCTGGGCACCCTCTTGGTGAAGATATTGTCTTAATCTCCAGTCTGAACCTTCCCTAGTGCAGCTTGAGGCTGTTTCCTCTTGTCCTATTGCTTGTTACTTGGAAGAAGGGACTATGCACCTCCTGGCTCCATCCTCCTGTCAGGCAGTTGTAGAGAGTGATGAGGTCCCCCAGAGCCTTCTCTTCTCCAGACTAACCCCCCCACCCCGGTTCCCTCAAACTCCTCATTACACTTGTTCTCCAGGCCCTTCACCAGCTTCACTGCCATTCTCTCAACCCAATCCAGTACCTCAGTATCCCTCTTGTAATGAGGGACACAAAACCTAACCCACTATTCAAGATACATCCTCACAAGTGCCCAGTACAGGTGGATTATTACTTCCCCAGTCCTGCTGGCCACACTGCTGCTGATACAAGCCAGGATGCTGTTGGCTGCCTAACATGATGAGGGCAAGAACCGTTCTCCCCCCCTCAGCATCAAACCAAGCCCGGTTCTCCCCTTTCTGATCCCATCCCAAAGCCTGCCCGCTGTTGGCTCAGGGATCCGGAGATCAGCGCGGGCGGGCAGCTCTCCCCGCCCCGGGGGCAGACCCGGCCCTGGCCCAGGTGTGTTATCGGGCTTGCCCCGCCTTGCCCAGTGCGGCGGCGGCGGCGGGGACGGACGCGGCGCTGGGAGCGGCGACGGGAGCCGGGATACGGGCACCGATAGCGGCTGCCAGGCTCCTGCAGCGCAGGGATGGATGCGGTAACTGCAGGGGCGCCGCTGCCCTTCACCCTCACTGCATCCTCTCCCCCGGACCGGGTGCTGGTGCTTTGTAGCTTGGGGCTGTTCTCTCCACCAAGTGCAGTTTAAGCCGGGACTTTAGGTGTGTGCTCTCACTGCTGCTTCTGCGCTGCATGGGGACCACAAACCAGCAGCTTTCCTGCCCCAAAGCAGGGGCTCCCACTGCCTGTCTTCTCCCCCCCCCCTTGCTCTGAGATCAACTGCGGTTTCTGTCTTTTAATTTAACAAAAAGTAGAGGTGGATTTGATGTTTTCCTCTGGTTTATGAGAAGATGGTATCTGTGCTGTGCTCTCGTCAGTGTGCTCGGGGTCCTGGGCCCAGCTCCAGCCGCCCTGCTGTGGGCAGTGCTGATTAAACATTTACCCACAGGACCTCCCTTGGAAATCAAGATAAAGAAGGGATTAAGCCAGAAAAAAATCAGGAGGGGAACATGCAGTGCTTCCTCTTGGCTGTCCTGCATGCCACGTCTTGAACTGGGTTTTTCTTCCGGTGTTGATTTCATTGTAGGCAAGCAATTGCAGAGAACTAATGAGAATATAAATTCCTTTTAGTTAGTCCTTAATAACAGCACAGACCTCCAGCTGCTGCTCTTTCTAAAAGGTATGCTTATCATAGGCTTAAGATGAGCTTTATTCTGCTTCCTAGAATGATATTAATGTTAGAAGAGCTATTTTATTTATAGGGAGAAAATATGGAGAGTTTAGCTGTCCCCTGACTCTGTGATGCTCACAGCTTTCCGGCCAGTGGAAGTTTGTTTCCTTTTTATTCTCTCCCTCTCTCATCTTGCATGGGCTTTTGCCAAATGTGTTATTATTCACAGCGAATTATTTGGCCAGATGTAGCTGTAATGCACATTGTGAGCTTTTGGCAGTCCTTTAAATGTATTAGTGCATTCTCCTCACTTGTCAACTGGTCTAATTGTCTCCCTGCTGTGCTGAACCCTCCCTGGACTTCACATGTGTCCTATCTACATGCGACCTGCTTGGCACCATGTTTAGGCTGAACATCTCCCTGTGTTAGCTTGAAGTGCGTGGGTCAAGCTGAAGAGTTGCTTGGGTGGGTCTGAGGTTTGAAATGGTCCTGGCTTTGATGGAAAACTATCCCTGCAGAGACCAGGAGAACTCATTGCACCTCAGAGGGTCACACTAAGCTCAACCCAGTGCCTGGAAGCAGTAGCAGGAGCTTTGTGGAGAGGGAGAGAGCATCAGGCTGGGTGTGGGTGTGCAGGAGGTGGCCGTGGGGTGCAATTAAACCCCATCCTCCCAGGCAGTTCATTGTGCTTGGCCGGGGACCGTACGTGTCCCTCCTGTGCTGGGTCTGTGCATGCTGTCAGCGTGAATACCCCAGCATGCGGCAAACTGGGGGAAGCTATATTGTAGTGAAGGGCACGGAGAGTGCGTTAAGCACGGATAATCTTCCAGTTAATTAGGCAAATCATTTGAAGCTGCCATTTCAAGGCAAGAGGAATAGCAACTTGAGGGAAGGGGGAGAACAGGAGGCTTGTATCCATCCCGCTTTAATTAAAGGTAATGCCAAGCTAGCGACTGCCACGGCTGTTTCTGTCACAGCACTGCCAGGCTGAAACCCCTGTTTTGCATGAGTCCTCCTCATCTGTGGCACAGTGAGACATGCAGGTCTGTTTTTCTCCTCTCTGAGGACACTGATGAGGAGCTATGCATTACAGTAAAGAAAATCACTATGGAGAGGTAAACAGCACTGAACCCTTCAACTGTAGCTGCAGCACGTGTGCAAGCTCGGTGCGATTGCATTAGGGCACCTCGCTGCTTTATTTCCTGTCTGGCAATCCTGGAGGGATCGGGTACATGGGGGATTATTTTTTTCCTCCCAAATCTGATTGATCCTCCGTGTGCTTCTGAAAACTCCCATTCCCACCGGCTCGCCGCTAGATTAGGCTGTCTGGGCAGCTTACCCAGCATCATGCTGCTGACCACTAATATGAAATATAATTGGAGCAATTCAACCCTCTCCCCCAAGGGTTGGTTCTTTACATCATGCACTACCCTGTGAAAGTAATAAAGCCACTGAAAGGGGTTATTCAAGAGAAATTGTCAGTGTTTAATAAATTGTGCAATTAAATGCAATAAACCCTCAGTGCGCTATTCATCTGCTCTGCCTTAACACTTAAGGCTGGGGCTTTTTTCAGAATAACGAAGTTCTGTCCTAGATAATTTTTTCCAATTTCCTCATTAGACGGGTTCTCGTGAAGCCTTTCAGTTCTCCGCACTGAACCAAACTGCCAGAGTAGTGCACCTAATGTAATCACGGCATATAAAATGTTATAGAGCAGTTCAAGGACTTAAGTAGCTCATAAATTTCTCTTCATATTTTCTCTGTAGTTCAGGCCAGGGTTGAATCGAAGCCTGGATGTTGCAGGTAAACATTGTGGTCCCCTTTCTCCAGCATGGGACAGGGAGATACCTGGGGACAAAGGCCTGAAACAAAATGTTAAGTGCCCTTTTAAACTGTGTTGTCACCTATTAGCTCTCTTTGTTCAAAATCATATGGGGTCTGGTAACTGTGTTGGAGAGGAATTGAGTATCTCAGCCTGCATTGAGTATTCATCACCTGAACTGAGAGATGCTCTTGTCGTCCTTGTGTGGCACATGTTTGGGTTGTATGTCCTTTGCTTCCTGGGAGTGAGAGGGAATAACAGCAAGAGGAGAGACCTCCAAAAGGTTCTAGGGGTCTGAGCTAAACTAGCACAGCAGAGGAGGATTGTGCCCCAGGGATCATTTAGAACCTGCCAAGGAGGATGTTTGTACTTCATTTCCTGTGGTGGAGCTTTCTAAGGGAAGCAGGGGATGGACTGGGGATCTCCACTGGCCTCTCCCCTGGCTTGTGCTTGTGTACTGAAAACAAGGAGCAGATTTCCTACCCAGCAAGTGCATAAGTGGTAGCACAGAGCCTCTGCCAGGAAGACCTAACGTTTATTTTTGTGTTTGCCGAGTCCTCCGGAGGGAGATTCTCCAACACTGGGTGATACTGAGGGGGCAGAAACTGTTTCCACCTGGTCCCACTGGCTCTGCTTGGCTGGGTTTCCATGCTCTGCTCCTGTGTTTCCCCCTGTCTCAGCTCTGTTGTCTTTACAGAAGTGATTTGGGAGTGTTTGGAGCATCCTTTGAATGAGCTAATTCTCCTCTCCTGCTTTTAGTTTCTCACTATATGCTTGACACATCCTTGGTGACCAGGGTGGAGTCTGTGACCTCTTTCCCTCTGAAATGATGTTAGAATCATAGAATGGTTTGGGTTGGAAAGGACCTTAAGATCATCAAGTTCCAACCCCCCCTGACATGGGCAGGGACACCTCACACTAAACCATGTCAGCCAAGGCTCTGTCCAACCTGGCCTTGAACACTGCCAGGGATGGAGCATTCACAACTTCCCTGGGCAACCCATTCCAGTGCCTCACCACCCTAACAGGAAAGAACTTCTTCCTTATATCCAATCTAAACTTCCCCTGTTTAAGTCTGAACCCATTACCCCTTGTCCTGTCACTACAGTCCCTAATGAAGAGTCCCTCCCCAGCATCCCTGTAGGCCCCCTTCAGATACTGGAAGGCTGCTATGAGGTCTCCACGCAGCCTTCTCCAGGCTGAACAGCCCCAACTCCTCAGCCTGTCTTCATACAGGAGGTGCTCCAGTCCCCTGATCATCCTCATGGCCTCCTCTGGACTTGTTCCAACAGTTCCATGTCCTTTTTTATGTTGAGGACACCAGAACTGCACACAATGCTCCAACCATGATCATATAAATTGCCCGTTGCACCTCCGAAAGCAGATGTTTTGTGCTCTCCTCTCTCCCCCCACCCAGGAAGGTGTGAGCGATTTCAGAGCCCTCCGAGCAAAATTTCAGAGTGACTCCAACGTGGCCCCCAAGCTGGTGCAGCCACGCAAGAAGCCTCCCCCTGAGGTTGCACCCAAGCCGGGCTCTGCAGGGAACGCTGTGCCCAGCCCTCTGCCCCGGAGTAAGAGCAAAGAGGTAATACTATACCCTAAGGATGAAGCTGCCTCCCTACCCTCTGCGCTCACCCAAAGCAACCCCTTGGTATGGCCTCGAGCCAAGCTGGGTTACATGAAGCCAGCAGGGCGCAATGAGGAGCATAAAGGCAACATCACAGAGAAAGGGCTGAGTTCTCCCAAGAATGGTCCAGGGAAGCCTCTGCCATCCTGTTGCACTGACCAGCAAGGATCAGCCAAAACAGCTCCAGAGAGCCCTTCGTTCCCAAACTCTTTCCACCATGCCCTACAGATTTGGGAAAACACCTTATCCCACAATGAGAAAGCAAATGCAATGCTCCCAACCCAACGGACGTCGAACTTGTATGTGCACCCTCACCCGGAGCAGAGGGCAACACATGCTCCTGCTGAGACAAGCAGTAGTAGGATAAGACCTTCTCGAAGCAAGCCAGTGCTGGACTTGCTGGCCCAGAAGAAGAAGGATGCTCTGCTCAGCAGTGGGCAGGCTGTTCCTCAGGCTCCCAGGAAACACAGGACCTCTGAAGAAGCAGATACTGAGACTGCAGTGGCAACTGCATTCTGCCAGCAGGGTTATCGTGCATCGAGAGAGCAGCCTCAGCACCAGAAAGGTATAGTAAGCTATACTCCGTGTCCCAGCCCATGGCAGGGGTTTGAAACTAGATGACTTTTCAGGTCCCTTCCAACCCAAACCATTCTATCCTTCTATGATATATACAGTTAAAGACATTGTCCACATTTTGAGAGTAGGATGAAGAGTGAGGACAGGGGAGTATCTTTGGTTTTGGTCTGCTTTGGCCTTTCACAATCACAAGGTAAATGTGGCTACACCCCGCTATTCGGTTTGCACACAGACATATAAAGGCTTGGCTTTTCTGCAAAGACACTTCAGTTTGAATTAAAATGGCTTAAACCTGATATCCCCCCTCTGCAACCCTCCCAGCTTTGCAAAAGGTCATGTTTGAGCTCGGAGGGCATATTCTCCTTGCGATATTTCATACAGAAACGGGTGCTAGGAAACTCAAATGCCGTGAAGTTCCCCTTGCTAACGTCGCACCAAGTGACGAGGCACTGAAAAGATTAAGCCTTTGTTTACCCTGGAAAGCTACCTCTCTTGGGCTGTGTATTGAAAACAGCTATGCCACTAAATCCTGGCAGATTAAACTGTTATCGGTACAGAAAACGAGGCGAGTATTTTATAATCCAGAGGAAGGTAGCTGTCGAGAGCTGAGGCCCCAACATGGTTAACTGTAAAAATGGACATTGCCATTTACTTTTCCATCCTGGTAACATGGTTGGAACCTTGCTGTGTGATGGGGACACCGAAACTGGGAGGAAATAGAGCTGGGTAGAAATGTCAGTATAATAACTAATGATCCTCTATGGATTTTTGTTCAAATGAGGGCTAATTGCTGCCTGTCCTTGTGCTTCTCTGGAGCAGAATCCGAGCCCGCGTTCTGCCAGGCCAGAGCAGGAAAACGGTCTCACACCCCACAGAGTGAGTGGCCAAGAGTTAAACCTCTCCCTTCAGCTGAATCCCTTGGTCCTGCCCCTGCGAAGCCTGCAAGACCCCCAGGGTTTGACCTCAGTGCTTTCCGAAGCGCCGTGCCTTTGGTCCACAGAGGAAATGAAACAAGTAAGAGATTTCTAGTCTTTCTCCCCAGACCTCTTCTGTACAAAAGGAATCATAATCTGCAGTTTATTGACATCCATACGGCCACGATTCCAAGTGCACAGACATAAGATGTTGTTACTTGTTTCTAACGTCTTTCTCAAACATCAAGAAGTGCTCGGCAGCTTCAGCGAGGCTGATTTTTGCTCTTAATCTGGAAAAGGGATCTGGTTTTCCAGGTTGGCCGTTATCCCCCATGCAGAAACCAGCCTTCCTCCCAGCTGCAGCGTGTTGTGAGTGGTTTACAGCTGGCTGTAAAGCAGCAGCAGCTGCCTCTGAGGCAAGCTGATCTTTATCACTCCTCTTCAATGGGAAATGCCTTGACTCTGAAGCACACAACTGTGGGAAGGCACAATAAAATCGGTAGAAACTGGTCTGCTAATCCCCCCCTTCTGTTTTAAACACAACAGAATGCAATGTTGTTAAATGTTCCAACATCAAGAATCGCAAAAGTTCAGTTTCCCATAATAAAACCCTATTGATGTTGCATAATAGAATATTCTGGACCACTTATTAAGCAGCTAAATGGTGTTTCTTTATAGATACAGACTTAATTATAGCCAGATCTTTAGGCTGCTTTTCTAAGAAGGGCTCTGCTAAACTCTCTTTGGCTTTACTGTGCCAGTGCTTATTGTTCTGCCCTGGCCTTGATAAGAATAAGAGGGAAAGAGAGGTTTTCACTGAAGCTGTTTTCTAACCTCATTGCTTCTAACTATATTAATGCTTCTAAACATATTAATTTGGTGGAAGGAACTATTTACATTTAGATGTTATCATCTCCGTGCCCTCTCAATATTGCTCAATTATAGAACTCTAGAAAGCCTGAGGTTGTTGCCTGGAAACATGAAATAATGTTGTGTTAACATAGCCACATCCCCAGTTTCTGCTGGCAATCTTATTTCACACCTTTCTTTGTGTGCGCAGACAGTGGTCTTGCCTTCAAATACTAATCCTCTGTGTGTTTGTGTGCAGCTGCTGACGAAGAGGATTACTTGACCCCGGAAAGGTGAGTGTGTAGTGAGGCAACGTGTGGCTCATAAGTGATGAAGGCATCTCCATCCCATGATGCTGAATGATCCCTATGTAGTCTGAAAGGGAACATCCCACTCCCAAAGGCAGCAACTTGCTGGGATGACCTTCTCCTAAAGTAGAAAGCTTCATCCCTGTTTTCTCCTCTGGGTTCTTTGAGCAGTGTGGAGAATCCTACCTGTGTGTCATTAGGTCTGGTTCAGCCGGCCAGAGGGAAAACACTGCCAGTGCTTTGGCTGCAGAGATCACTCAGCGCCCGTGTTTTTTGCTTCCTGTTTTCCATGTACTCAAGTGGTGTTTTTATAAAAGAGATGCTTTTGAGAACTGTTGTGAAACAAAGCCCTGGGGTAACCAGCTGGTGTTAGGGGTTTGTTGTTGCCAGCAGCAGAAGAGCTTGCCCTCCTGCATAGATACCTTAAGGTCCTTTCCAACTCTAAGTATTCTGTGACTCTATGTTTGTGCAGCCAGAACGCCAGAGTACAGGAGCCTTTGCCCCCCCCTCCCCATCGCCAGGGCTTCATCTGTCTCCACATGCTGAAATGAGGTTTTTAGGGAGTGGTGGTCCAAAGTCAACAGAGGTCACAAGCCGACCGGTGCAGCTTCTGATACCATAAGTGTCCAAAATGGCTCAAAATCTCACAGACACCATTGCTTTTGTATACAAGGGGATTTTTCCTGCTGTGTCTCTGAGTTGTCATGAGTGGTTGTTAGTGGTGCTGGTTCTTTGCCACAAGAACAGCTGAAGTGTCGGAAAATAGTCATATATGTGTTTTGTCTTATCTGCCTGAATATACAGCTGTGAAAAAAGGGAAACAGAATGGCTTATCCAAGGCAAAAAGAGCCGAATACTTAAAATACTTTCTGTTCCCAAACAATGAACTCTTGCAGTTATTGACATAGCAAGTTGTGCTTTTCACATCATGAGGTGTTCCTGCCAGTGTTGGCTGGTGTTTCGTTTAACTTTTAACCTGTGCTTGTCGGAAGAAAAGTGGTCAAAAAATAACCAGCTCCAAAGCTGTCATGCACCACAAGGAAGCTGTCTTAGCAATAGATTGCAGCAAGATTAGCTGTCTTACGCTAGTATTTCTGATATGGTCTTGACAATAGGTCACTTGTTAAATATTAATCAGGTGTAACTGGGGAAATGAATTCAATGAATTCCAGCATTGATCATGGGGTTGGAAAGGCAGAAATTCCCCTCCTCTACGGCTCACCTGTAATAAAGTCTGGTCTCTTAGAGACCCTGACACAGTTGCTTGGGCCAACCAATCTGGAGCTCTGATTCCTTGTTTGGGGATAAACACTCTGCTTTCACTGGTGCTAGTCAGGGATCCATCAACCCAGTTGTATTTCAGGTCTGGTGTAGCACCGTGGTGTATATAAAGGGCTGTCTGGAGTCCAGCCAAACTCCCAGGATGCTGTTTTATCCGGGGGTTGGGCTGGGGAAGTGAAAGGTCAGGGGTTTTCCTGGCCTCCATTTCCTCAAGTGATGGTACCAGGGACAAAATACCTGTATGTATATGTGTGTCCCCTTCAGTGGGAGACATGTCCAGAACAGCTGTGGGACCAGCAAGCTGGAGGCACTGCCCCCAGTCCTAGGGGCTTCAGAACAGGGACTAGGGCAGCCTTTGGTATTAGCACAAGCTTCTGACTGACTTTAGGTGCCCTTTCTTACTCTGATTACTTTACTTTAACATGCAATTTGAGTTTCTTGTTCCTCATGTTCTGTTTTGCAACAACTACTTAGTCCTTACTCTGCTGAAGATGAATTGTGATAGTTTAGGGTGATTCAAGGAAAACCAAACCCTCCCTGAGGTTTATAATAGACTTACTGTTAAAAGATGGAACTTCTCACTATAGCTTTTCTTGGTACTCTTTCACCACCCTACCCTGTCCTCTGCATGTGTTACAAGCTGTATTATGTGCATTTGCCAATTCTTAGTACGCTCCTGAGGTGCCTAAACCTCTGCTGCAGGGGGCACAGGGGAAGAAGCCTCTGGGATTTGCCTGGGTAATGTGGGAAGGCTTGGATTTCTCCCTGCACCTATTCCCAAATGATGCTAATTTAAATTTCCAGAGAAAGAAAGGAAAAAGGAGAATGAGGAGGTGGAGACTGGGTTGGGAAGTTCAATACTTGAGGCTTTGTGGTGCTGGGGCTGAGATGCGGCTGGTATATCCCACATGCTGTGTCAGCATGGAGCATGTAGCTTGTTGAACTTGGGAGCAGGATGTTTAAACCTACCCTCTGATACCTCTGCTTTCCCCTTCCTGTTTCCTTAATTGAGAAATAGCATGCCAAACAGTGCAACTGGGTTGGTTTTCATTTTAAAGTAGCTGCAGTAGGCTTGAAAAATGCTACACTTTGATTTCCTTGGATTTTTATTGTTCTCTTTCTACTTTTGAGGGATTGCTGTAGGCAGAAGACCATAATCGCAGTATGAAGTGCCCTGATGTGCTTTGAGTCCTGTAAGCACAACCTGGCCTCCCAAAGGAAAAGCAGTGGCACAGGTCTTCCTCCGAGGAATTCCCGATTTCACTTTGCTTTCTTGTAGGCTCAGTATCAAAACACTTGAATTCCTTGTTGTTAAGATGATTTTTTTTCCCCCAAACTTCTAAAAGGGCCAGAAAAAAAAAAGTCTCTTTTCTCTTTTCTTTCATCTTCTCAGTGCTCAACTTGAAGAGCAGCATAATTATGAAGAAACGCCAATGTACCTGAATCAGTCTGGGGACACCACAACCTTGTGTGTCATTGAAGGTACTTTGAAAAGCATGATTCATTCCTAGGTGAATTATGTGCTATCTGGGATAGAGCCTTTGAGAAAGGAAATAACACAGTTGAGAAAAGCAGATGCACACCGGTCCAGGTGACCAAATATGACTGCCTGTACTGTCTCTCTTTGCACTGGCTATGTGTGAGGACATTGGGGCACAGACGTTAGCATTTTGGTGGTGAAATGCTGCAGTAAAGCTGCAGTGGGGAAAAGTCAGGAGGTGCTACGGATGTAGAAGAGAAACAAAAGAAGACAGTGAGGCAAACCTCAGCATCTTCTTGGGAACGGGTACAGAGACAGAGCAGTACTTCTTCCCAGTATAATTTTCTCTATCAATCAGAGTTGCCACTGCTCTACTTCTACTTTTTGGGGGAGGTTTGTTTCTGCCATGTGCATTGGTTTTCTCTCCCACGGGATCAGGAGCCAAGCAACTTCCTTGGGGGTACTTGCTACATCCTTCTTGGGTTTGCCCCTTGGACTATGAAACCTGTGGCAAGTCAAGCTCAGTGCTACAGTCCTGTGCATGTAAGCCAGTGCTAAATAACACATTGAAGGATGCTGGCCTGTAGGACGTGGTGAGCATGCCATAGTGCACGTGTGCCTGGATGCTGAGTGTGCAAGCTGAAGTTGGGTTTTGCAACTGAAAGTGTGGTGACTTTAACATGGTCTAAAAAGTAATACATATTCACAAATTTCTTTTCTAGTACCTAAGGCAGAACCTCAAGAACACAAGGTAAGAATTCTCATCACAGCCAGTTTTGATCTCTCAGTCTTGACAGTGCCATACACACCATGTTTTCCTGTCCTAAAACCTTTTAATAGCGGCATTTATTGCCTGCTGAGTATTTGTGTGTGTTGTCTGTGAAGACTCTCATAAAATAAACAAGAAGCTGCAGAGGGGACACGAAGACTAATGAGGTTTCCAAACACACCAGGGGCGAGAGTAAGTTCCCTTGACTTCTGTTGTAAGGAAGCAGTAACACCATCTGGACATTGGTGGTAGACCAAGTAAGTGTCGAGCACTGATATCAAGATCATGAATTCCTGGAGGAAAAACCCACTGAATTGTTCTGGAGGTTCCTGCCAAAGATGGGCTGGTGCTGGTAAACCCTCTATGAAGGCATCAAAGAGAAATTGTGCCAGGTTCCTTGTCATGGCAGCACGCTCCCTGTTTTGGCTCAGAAGTGAGGGCAACTGCTGTGGGCGCGACTGTTCAGATTTCCATCCCCTGTTTTGGGGCTATCTCTGCTGCAAACTACAACTTGACTCTCTTCGTTTTACTCTGGCTGCGAAAGGGGTGGCTGTTCACCATGGCAGTGCGGACATCCTGCCATGAAGCCAGGATAGTGCATTGCACAGGGAAGGAACTGCTAAAGCTGTTGTCCTAGAGAAGACCTGCTTGGCTGCATGGCTGAGCTCACAGTGAGTAGCTGGGCTAAGAGAACAGGTCACCTCATGTCAGGAGATGATCATGTACTGGGTATCAGTTCTGGCTCTGGTAAGAGGGGAAACTACACTTTGGGAAACATCAAATTCCTCTTTCAAGCCCTGACTTGCAAAGCAATCATTGTCCAGGAAATAACACAGGTTTCCAAATGCACTTATCTATGCATGACTTGCAGAGAGGTTCTCTGGCTTGGCTGCAGTCTTATTTTATGGTAGGTTGGAAAATCTTTAATTAATAAAAAAATCCTCCTCTTCTGTAAGGTCTCCAACCTGTAATTGCTTTCATTCTGACCAGTAGCTTGCACTGTTATATTATCCTTACATAGCTTGTCAATATGTGTATCTCCTGTCCTGCGAAGTGGAGGAAATATCCTTGTTTGATGACTATTCCAAATGCAAAATGCTTCTGGGCTTTCTAAAGAAATATTTCTTTAAATACTGGATGACAGCTGAAGCCTTGTATAAAAGCTTGACTGTTGAGAAAAGCACAGTGACTGAAGGCTTTCCTCTTCTTTATTTCAGAAACAGAAGGCTTTTCTCTTTGCCAAATCCAGGTAATTTCCTTTCCTTTCTCTCAAGCCTCTTCTAAACCCACAACTAATTCAGGTTAGGATTAGAATACTGTAACTCTCAGTAAATACAAAGAAATATCATACGTTTTGTGACCAGGACGATGTAGACAATGATGCTCTTCTGTGTCAGCATTCATGATTGTTTTCATTCTAAATCATATCTGGAAGGGAGATTTTCTTCTCTCCTCTGGCACACAAGGAAATACATTATCTTTTCCTACTGAAACCTGAACTCTTTCAGTATAAGAAGGTATGAGGTATGAGGCTCTCAAACTGGGACACCTGCTTCCAGGTCCAAAGCTGTGTAGTAAGTCAAGGTCTACACTGAATTTCACCCTATAAATGTCACGTTTCAGACTCCTTGCACTTTATAATTACTGTCACTGGCTGAAGGCTGTTTTTTCAATGAGAATTGAAGAATCATGTGATAAAACAGGGTCCCTTCAGTGGGAAATGTTGTGATGCTGGAAGAAAGCTATCAAGTTCTTCCTCCTGTTGCTGTATCTTCTTTCCTAAGCCACAATATAGTACGGTGAGAGGCACAGCTCGTGAGCCAGGTACCACCACTGGCAAATAGATCTAGCTTGTCCATTCCTGCTATTAGGAAACAATCATCTTAGTTTGTCTCTTTTCCAAAAGTGACTGCTATTACTCCAGGTAACCAGCAACCTTTAGACTTGGATTTGTCCTTACTTTTGGTACAGACAGTCTTTTTGTAACCTACCTCATTCAAAGGGAAAATGAGCTGCTTATTTGAGCACAGGTGTAAAGCAATCAGTTTGTCCGTGACTTTACTAAAGTGTCTATGTTCTGAGATATCTCTCATTTCTCAAACTTTCAGTCCTGGAAGAGCTACAATAGATGATGAAAAAGAGGGAAAAGCAAATTTTGAAAGAGAGGAGCAGGAAGCAAAGAAAATTTTCAAGGTATTGTATCCTTGAGATTACTTTTAATAACTACTGTGGGATATCTCTTCTCCTTTTATCCTCCCTTTCTTTGGAAAACAGTTGGAATGTGGGTCCTTAATCACCTGGGTTTTTCTGCCTTCTCTTTTGCTTGCTCAACTGCTGCTGCCTAAAAGACTACCTAAAAGGTAGTGCTGCCAAACAGCATCTGTGTCTACCAGAAATTCCTGATGGAAAAAGGTGTGGAACTGTTTCAAGTCCAAAGATAACTTATATTCTTACAGATATGCATATGTAAGTTATACCCATTTCTACTGGAAAGCTGTTTCTAAAGACTGTATTGACCAAACCAAATGTCTGATCTCAGACAGGTGGAAATGAATATGTATCTCCCACTAACCGAACGAAGGAAGATGGTGAAAGCGGGATGAAGGCTCTGCAAGTGAAGGAGGATGTGACCAGTACCCAGACTGCAAAGCATCCTACCCCAAAAGGGCTGGCAAAAGACAGAGCAGAGCTCTGTGAGTATCTCATTGCGCTCTTGAGTGTTTCCTCAATCCTCAGTCCCATCTGTTGCCCAAATGTCTCTTCCATATGGGAAATAATGTTAAATTTGGATGCAACTCTTGAACCAATTTAGTTAAACCAGGGCAAAAGGTTGCATGTGCATTTGTATTTTGGTCTGAATCATTTATTTTGGCTTTGCAAATAGCTTCCTAAGTTGGTTAACCATCTGTGTAACTCAAACCGAGGTGTTTGTTTTTCTAGCAGATTGCCCTTATCCAAGAGAGCTGAAATCCATCTCCTCTGCTCCTCATAATTTATTGAGTCTTAGAAAAGGGTTTGGCTAAGGCTTGTGATAGAAACACACGTGAGCAGGATGAGAGCCTGAAGTCTCGCCCTGTCCCTTATGAAGATGGATGATGGCTCCTTGGTCCATCTTCTTAGTAGTTCCTGTGAGCCTTTTCTTTGGGCTCCTTCTTTCGCAATGCTCTAAGGTAGCACCTGGAGCTTCTGATATGCACTATAGTTGCACAATTAAACTCAGTCATGTTTCCTTTGCCAATACTATTTTGCAGCTTCAGGTTTAAGTGTGCGTGGGCTTACTCCCGCTCTGCAAGCCATTAGTATGGTATGGCAGCATTTCAAAGATGAAAGAGGGAAAAGTAGCTCTATTGGGCTCTGTGGACAGACCAGGCGTATGAAGGAGAACGTGTAAATTGACTGGCTGGTGGTGGTGGTGTGGTCCTCAGGTGTTGTTTTATTATTACTATTATTATTATTATTTTAAATCACTTCATAGCAATTTTCTGTTATGGTTGGTGTCTGGTTTTGTATGAAATCTGCTTGACTTTTGAACAGCTGGAGGCAATTTCTGTTGGGAATCTGCCTTAGAAGTGCTCATGCTGAGCCTCCTGCCATTGCTTCATTAGGGAATTGTTTGGTTCCCCACCCCATCCTTTTCTTCTTCATAGGGTTTGAATGCTCTGCAGAAACTTTGGTCATTAACTCCACCATACTGTGGTGGTGCATGTTTCTGGTGAGACCTACTGCAAACACCCATGTTCATTACAAACACTATTTGCTTCTATTTGTGTGGCTGCCTTTCTGTATTACATGTACATTCAACTCCCTTAAATCAGTTTTAAGGATTTGCTATTTCCACTAACCAAGTCCTCTAGTAATAATCTTTTTTCTAAGCTCATGAAGTGCAGTTCTCATGCTTGCTTCCAGCTCTTGGTGAAATACATCTCTGGGAGACTCTCCCTCCTTGTTTCATTTCTGAGATATTGATTTATAGGTGTATTCCCAATGGAGAGGCCTGTTATTTGGATCTTAGCATCTCCACCAACCATGCTAAGCCCTCCCTTAAATCACTTCTCTGGACATTCATAAACAGTCTCTTGGAATGTCTTCTGGTGAGGAGGACTTGAGCCAGAGCTGCCACAGTTGAGAATATTGATGGGCATTTTAATTTTTATTAAAGTATTTTAGTACTTCAAAATATTTTAAAGTTAAATGTTTAAAACTTCAAATCTTTTAAAATTCTTCACTTGTCCATCTCAAAGTGGCTCAGAGCAGAGACTTTCCTGGACTCCTGGAATAGAAAGTATGTCTGTACGCTCTTATTTCTCGTGCTATCAACTGTTACCCTCAACAGCTGTCCTTGCCCTGTGACAAGGTCCTCAGAAAAGCCTCTAAAGCAAAGCTCCTTTCTCATTTCCAGTGCGTTATGTGTATGTTGGTGCTTCAGAGCCAGGGGTAGAAAGAACAGCATTGGACCAAAGCACTTGGCAGTCTCTGCAGGCACCAGAGGATATATATGATGACGTTGAAGAAATGCAAGATAGGCGGTGAGTATGGACTTGGGCTCTTTGCAATAGCTGTGTCTACGAGATGGCTTTTAAAAGCTATGCTGTAGCAAATCCCTATGTGATATTTCTGTCTTCTAGCAGCCATGGGTCAGACGCCTCACGTCCATTCACTTCAGCCAGCGGTAAGTGCAGCACGTGGAGAAGCTCAAACAGGAGCTGCTTTTAATTTGGGCTGGTCCCTGGGAGATGATGTGGATAGTTTCATTTAACTTTCAACATCTACAGCGTCTCCTTTTGGCCTGGTTGCTCTAAATTCCCATTAAAACCAGTGGGGAGCAATAACCGTGTCTTGCATGGAATTAATTTGAGCAACCTTGAAGCATCTGTAAGAGTAAAATATTACAGCCTGGGTGCAATTTGTCCAGTGAGCCTCACCTCATCGCTGCTGAACGTGGTTTCTGATAATGGCATGCCTTGGTTTTAAGTTTCAGGAAACAGCTATGAAGAAACATATGAAGATGTTGAGATTGGGAGTGATAATCCAGCAAAAGTGGAGTAAGTTGCAATTTCTTACTCTGTGTTTTGAAATACTGACCATGCTTCCTAGATCTCACATGCCAGTTACTGGCTGGAAGCCTTTTTTTTCCCTAATGCAACTGCAGAAGAGTTGTTGTATGGGTGGGTTTCTTCTTCCTATTCCTCCCTGTTTCCCCTTTGGCTGACACTTATAGGGAGTGAAAAATAGTTACCAGAATGAAATCCCTAAGCAGTGAGGCCTTTTTCTTAGAACTTGTAGCACTCCCCATCCACTGGAAGCACTTCCCTTACAGAACTCTCCTTGCATAAAACACACAGGACAGTATTGCTGGCTGCCTCTTGATCAAAAGTTTTGCTCAGCTGTAGCCGAGAAAGGGCATCTTTTTTGTGTGTCAAGGGACAAACGGGGACCTTGTCCCCATAAAAAGGGACAAAACGCTCACATTTCAGTTCAGTGAAGGTTGGAAAGCTGAAAGGAGCCCAGGCTGACATGCGGTAACTAACTTGCAACCTGCTCTTTTTTATTCAGCTTCTCAAGATACTTGCTTCCACAGGGTGTGTTATAAAAGCAATGAGTTTTGCAGCCTCAGATTTATAGGTTGCCTGAGCTTCCCAAATGGATTAAGAGGTGAAATGTGAAGTTCATTGTGTTTTTACTTATTAGCTTTGTGTGGTTCCTTACCCTCCTGCAGTAAAAGATTTCCTGCATCCCTTTGTAAGAAATAGAGACTGCCTTTGAGAGCAGCATATGGGCTGGGGATGCCGCGCAATTGCTTCGAATGCAGCTGGTGGCTCTCTTCTAAGGAGCGGTGTGGGAGGAATAATAAGGTGTTGCTGTACATCTGCTTTTCCCTTACGGATGTGAGGCTCGCACTGGCTTGCATCTGGATTCAAGTCTAATTTCTGTGTGGATGCAGAGCCTGTGTGTGTCAGAGAGGGCAAAAAGGGTTGAGAAACCTAAAAGCATGGAGGTGACTGGGCAGTTATTAAAAGGCAAAGTAATTTCTCTGCAAATTATCCATGGCTTTGTGTGTTGGAGGTGCCTGAGCTTCCCTGGACAGGGAGTAAGTAGTGTGCTGGCATCCATATCTGGCTCCTGGACCAGCCCTGTATGTCTTCCACCTATCGGGAAGCGTACCCACACCTCTTCTACACCTTTCTGCACATGGGTGCTGAACAGTAGCAGAAATTAAACTCCATTGCTAATTCACAGAGGAGCAGTGCGTCTTGCTGAGCTTGCAAGGGAATGTCATGACAAAGCTAGGGTTGGGACCAAATTCGCAGGGTTCAGAGGTCAATGTCTCAATCCCCCAACCAGTCTTTCTGTAATCTTTCCATTGATGCCACATGCAGGATTAAGGGTGCTGATACAGATCAAATATTTTGAATAGTACTTGCACATGGGTAATGTCCCCCATGTGAGGATCTGGGTTGGTCGCAGATACTTCATTAGGAAGTTGCTGTGTTGTAGCTGTGCAACCCCCTGTAAGCCACAAAGAGAAGCACATGTAGTGAAAGGTCCCTCTCAAGAGCATACACAGCAGAAATGTGTGATGAAGGGTGGCAGAGACAGGTAAATGGTCCTGATGTGCTCCTTTAATGGTCACTGTCTGCTTCTGGGGAGTTTTTCTCCCTTTTGTCAGGAATTTTTACTCCAAATAAACCTGGACCATTCTGTAGTTCGGTCTGAGAACACCTTCAATTGCAAAGTTTAAATCTAAGCAAAGGTTTGAGCTTGGATTTCATAATTAAGCATCTTTTGCTTTGTTGGTGCCCATCCCACTGAATCCATCATTCATCTGTATGATGCTGTTAAGGTTTAAAACCTAATGCTGAGCTAAGGTGTAAGGTCTGCTGACCTGCCTTTATCTGCTTCAAGATCTCTGGAGCAGCAAGTATTGCAACTCTCACATACTTCAGCATTTGGTGCCTCTTTAATTTGAAATCTGTTTCTCTTTTGGACAGAACAAAAAAACAAAAGAGATTTGGAAACTTGTTTAAGATAGAAAAGTTGAAGCTGAAGAATACCAGGTTCAAGGAAAACTTAAAGTAAGAAAATGCTGGTTGTGCAACCCCTTCCCCCTCCAGTCCTGAGCATTCATATTTGCAATAATTTGAGAGGAGGAGGTCTAGGAGTAAGAAATACAGCTTTATTGGGAAAGTTATGCCCAAAGTGCTTCTATCTACTCAACAGAAGCTGCAATGGCAGATGGAACTAGATGATCTTTAAGGTCACTTCCAACCCTAACCAATCTATGATTCCATGATTCTCTGTTGGCCAGTGGTCCATCTGAGCAGCTTCTCCAAAGTCTCTGGCATCAGGAAGCTACAGGTGCTGGCCCTACAGTAGTGTCCAAGCTTTCACAGGCTTTCTGCTGCCTTTGGTACCTTTCTGATACCTCAACATGATGCAAATACACAAGGGAACATAGAAATGTGCTACCTGCTGCCTGGATCTGTGGGCCAGGATTAGGCAAAGTCTTGCTGTTGTGGCTCTCAAGGGTTGAGGTTTCTTATTCCAAGCACTTACTCTTATTCCATTTATAGTCAAGCTGGCAACAGCATCTGCTGAAGAGGTTTATTATTGAGTCTTTAGTCTAAAAAGTAAGGAGAGAGGATATTGTATAACTTCCTGTAGTGCCCTTTTGGGTACCCTAACATTCAAAACCCTGGTTAAGGTTCCATGGAAACTGCCTTTTCCTCCAGTGCAGAGTGGCTGCCTGCAGAACCCATCCTTCACTGCCGCCAGTATGTGCTTCATCTCACGCACAGTGCCTGAAGTCCAGGAAAATGCTACTTTTTCTTATTTCTTTGGGAATTCTGGATTAATCCTTTCCTCTTTTAAATGAGGAAGGTTTGTTTTGCTTAAAATCCTTTTCACACAAGGTGCTCTGCCATGTCAGTGGCTCCTTCCTGCATTACTGCTGCATATATTTCCAAGGAAAGAGCCACCAGGTTTCATGTCACAAAGAACCCTTAAAGCTCCAGTAAGCATCTTAGTTATCTACAGTTACTGTCACATTTAAATTCCTGGGCAACCCATGATATTGGCAGACTACAAGGTGTGAATTATTACTGACTACAGTTACCAGCTGCCCATCAACCCTCCAGCTGTGGGAAAGGGGTGCAGAGGTGGGAAGGAGAAGGTTCCTTTTGCTGATTTGGATTGTTCTTTGGGTGCAACGTAGACGTCTCCTAACCTGCTTGATGAACACAAAGGATGGAGTTGCTGCTTACTCAGCAAAGGATGTATTTCTAGCAAATACATCTTCAGCAGAGAGCTGGTGCTCATGACTTTAGGGTGACGGTGATGTGCAGACTCATTCCTAAAAGCCTCTTTCTATCCACAGGTTGTTTTCCATTTCAGTACCAAATTTAGGTAAGCAACATATGTATCTGACTCTTGGGGCTTTGTGCTTGTGTTTGAAGAGGTAAATGCATTGCACAATGGAAAATCAACCTTAATGCATCGTGCCTCTCTGAAAATCATGTAATGTGGCAGTGTTAATGTTGAAGACTTGATAGAGATTTGTGCTTCACTGGAGACTGGGGTTTTTTCCTCATTTTTGAGTGTTTTCTTCTTGAAGAGGACCATTCCTCCTGTAGATACATATATACTTAGGAAGGCAATGTGTGAAGTGGTCCATGCAGTGGCATTTAGCAGCCAGTGGCACTCCAGCAGCTCCCTGTAAAACTACTTATTGCTGCCTGGTGGAGGGGCAAGTTCATGCCTGTGTAAATGGGGGTGGACACAAAACCTGTCCCAATAATCAAGCTTGAGAAACTGCTCAGGATGGAAACCCTGCCTGGGCTGACTACAGGGTGAAGCTGCTGCTCCTATTGGATCTGGGTGGCCAAACCCATCTAGATAATTGTCCATAGAGACAACTAACAAACCCAAGCATCCTGCCTTATACTGGAGTTTTGCTCTGGCATAAGTTTCGGAGCCCTGAGGTTTTGGGATCTTCCTTTTGCTTTGCTTTAGTCCCTTTGGGTTTGAGCAACTAGCAGCAGCCCAGTTTTCCTCTGCAATACATGGCTTTGAGTACTTGGCTCAGGATGACGTTTAATATTAACTTTCTTTGCTGCGTTTTGGTTGACAGGGGCTGTTTCCCAGGAGGACATGGTGTATGATGATGTCGAGGTGGGGCAGAGAGAGCCAAGGTGAGGACGGTGTCCATTCCTGAGGCTGGTCTTGGGCAAGAAGATGTTCCTTTTGGCACAGACCTGTGCCCTGGGGAGCCTGTGGTACTGCAAGCCACTGAGGGTCATGAAGCTGGTTGGGACTCAGCCCTCTGGAGAAATTCCAGGTGCCCTCTCCATGTGTGTTTGATTTGGCAAATAGCATCCCACAGAATGTTTCTTCAGTGTTACCTACTCAGCGCCAGAGATGTGAAAAAGTGAGAGCTGCTCCCTGAAACATGTGAAAATTCAGGTAGTTTTGCTAAGGAAGGAAAACTCCAGCTCCCAGACCTCATAATCAGCCCCGTCCTGGCAAGTTCCTTGTCAGAAAAATTACTTTTAATAGGAACAGCATGTCTTGATGTCTTGCTGCCAGATGATTGCGGCAGCAGTGCGTGCTGGTATAAATCACAGCAAGTGTTTGAGTTTCTGTGGTGGTCATGGTGGGGGAGACAGAGAGAAAAATCATGACTTTGTAGGTACATGGGTTTGGGAAGGGGGGACATGGTCTGCTGGGAAAAAACTGGAATTTCTCTGTGGCTCTTTCCCCTTTTCCCAGAGAGAAGGATGACAAATACAAACCCTGGATGCCAAAATTTCTGATGGCGAAAGAGGATAAGGACCAAAGGAAAAGCAGTGGCGATGTGGAAAGGTCTTGATTTCTGTTCTGTGTTTTCCCACGTTGTCTCACTCTGTACCTCTGTCCCTTGAGTTGTCTGCAGGAGTGGGTTGGCCCTGATTGCACTGACATTTTGTGTTTGCTGCTGCTTCAGGGTCCTTTCTTTCCCTTTGAATCCAGCTTTCAAGAGACTTTGCAGACAGCATCTTGAGGGCAAAGCAAACTCTATGATCTGAGCTGTTTGCAAGTGGGGGATACCCTGGGGGTCTTTAGTCCTATCATGTGTCTCACTTAGCTGAAATGAAAAGGTGTTATTTGCTGTATATTCGTTTGCTTTTCTGCCATGCTCTGTCCCATTGCTTCTTTAATTGTGCATTGGTTAAGTATTTGATCTCCATGATCAGCTATTCTTATTCTGGCAGCTCACTGTGTTTAGAAGCCCTGTACACAGCGTAGTAATTGCCTGTGTATTCCTCTTGCCCTTATTTTAAAGTAGTGATTTCTTGGGTCTTCTTTTTCCAATTGGGTTTATGGCTGTTTATAGGCTGTTGCTGTAGCATTTGTGCATAAAAGCAAAAATACAACCTTTTCTTACCGGTGCTGAGAAAAAAAATGTGCATGGAAATAGGAGGTTTCATTTCCCTTTTAAATCAGAAAAAATAGGTATTTGCAATGAGCTTTTTCATGACCCAATACCTGGGACTTCAAGCAAATGGAAATCAGAGATCTGTTGTCCACGTTCTTACCACAGAGCTCCTCCATGGGGTACAAACACCACTTCTGTTGTGCACAGTCATGTGTATGATTTTGCAGGCTATCAGGAAGTCAATGCATTTTCATCCACTCCTTAAAGGTGGCAGGACCTGCAGGCTGAGCTTACCAAGGAGAAATCTCTTCACACCCTAAAAGTTCCTAATTTCAGCTCTTGTTTCCCCTCCTCTTCATTTTAAGTGCGTGAAGGCTAGCCAAAGGGGGCTGATTTGTTGTAACTTGGTGGGTTTTGTTTGGTTGATTGGGCTTCTTTTTTTCTCTTAGTTTTAAAATGACTGTCATAGCTGGAAGTTCATGTACAAACCAGAAAGAGCGGCATGTCCATGCCCAGGGAATGCCTTAGCATGAATGGCAATTGCTCCCTTTAAGCTGGTTATAAGAGCTTGTTTTTCACTTTACCATGCCATATAAATGTCTGCTTGGGTGACTTTCTCCTCCATGTACTAAAAACGCAACACAAATCTGGAGAGCTATATCAAACCCTGCTTCCATAAATGACTTAGGATGGGAGTTATCGGGGGACCATTTATGTTTGGATATAAATAAAACCAGAAGGAGACAAACTGCTGGGGGAAAAGTGAATTGTTGTCTTCCATAAAAATACGTTTGATTTGAAACACTTGATAGTTTGTTTGTTCCCACACTGCTTATAGAGCAAACAGTTATTCCAAATGGAGATACAAAATGGCTCAAGTTCTGCTCACCAACAGATCCGAGTGGTGTGTTCATCCTCTCCTGAAAAACAGCAATGTGAATGGTGTGCTTTGCTCTTCCAAGAGTTCATTGCAGACACGGCTGGAGTTGTTGGGCTCTGGATTTCATTTCCCAGTGTGCCAGTTGTTATTTAGATGGAGCTGAGTAGTGTGTGTGTGTTTCTCTTGATACAGAAATATCTTCAAAGTCAAGAAAAGCAGTGCAGAAAAAAGCAAGAAGATGGGAAAAGAAGAGAAGTCTTTTCGAGAAACATTTATGGTATGTGTCTTTTTAGAGAGCCAATAGTGTCAGAGGAGGAAAGCATCTACAGCTCATACTTAAAAGATGCATGGTGGAAAGCTGGTCCTTAGCTATGCTGGGAGAGATGTCCCACTGACTGGTCACCTTCTCCTCTAATCTGGGATCTTCCTCAGGAATGTTGCTGGGGTTTTCTCCCCGTTCAACCCCAAAGCCTCACAACCCATCCTGGAAAGTCTTTTCTCCATCCCTCCCCACCGCCTTTAAGGAGATTGACTGAGTGTATAGTAACTTGTGGTTGTATTTCTTTTCTGCAGTATGATAAGGAGATCAATGTCATCAGCACAGCCACTGCTGAGTGCTCGGTCCCCAGTCAGAGAAGAGTTGATCTCCCGGTCACAGCTGGAGAACAGCTGGACGTTATCGATGTCGCAGAGGGCAATGCAGTGATTTGCCGCAATTCGGAGGGCAGATGTAAGTTCTTAAGATGTGAGCCTCTGGCAGGGGTGGTCACTGCAGTCCTGGTTTGAGGGGCAAATAAGCTTCACAAGCAACAGTACAGTCTTTGTGCTTAGCCACTGTGACTTTATTTGCTCAGGAGTTTACTAATTTACTTCTCTTTCCCCCCTTCTCAGACGGGTATGTTCTAGTGGAGCACTTGAACTTCAGGTAAACTCAGATTTTATTTATTATGATGCATATTTTCTTCTCCTTCCTGTGTATAGATATCTGAGAGCTGGGGAAATGTACTTAAAACTTCTGAAGGCAGGGGAAGGTTAATGTAAACAGCCAGTATTAAATATTAAAGAAGTATTTCCAGTTTTAGGCTGCTGGTTTGCTGGGTCCAACTGCGGCTAAAAAAAACCCCATCCAGTCATGACTTTTCTAAATTGGAGATTCTTGACTTGCCTTCAGATATGCCATATTAATCCACATCTGCTGCAAACATGGGCCACTTGGTGTGCATTGCCTTGCCAAAACACACCCTTAAATTCCCTGCTGCAGTATCATTTCCTTGCATGCTCATGCATAATTGGTACAAATGAACCTCCTGTATTGCCCAGGTGCCCACTGCTGTGAAACTGCCTTTTTTCTTGAGACAGATACTGCTAACTGAGAGCTGCTCTCCCAGGAGCATCCCTGAAGGTCTCTCTGTGCTTCCTGTGTCCATGAGACCCCACATTGATCACCTGTGGAGTGGTGATGCACGTGTAAATAAAGCTTTATTTTTTACACTTTTACACTGCTTAATGCACAAGAGATTTTCCTTTTTTGTCTGTTATTTAGAGCACGTCTTCGCAGATTATTTCAACATTAGTTATGTTCTGTAGTTCCCACTTTTTGGAATACCTTGTTGGTCCGCTCTGAAATAGCCGTAACATACCTACATTTGCAGTTTACCTGCTCCATCTTGTTACTCTCTGGTTTAGGTGTTAGAATTGCAAGAATTCCCCAAAGATTTGCTCTTTAACAAACAAACCATATAAATTTGAACTGGCTTTGGTCTTGACAAAAGTACTGGGACAAGAAGTATGCACCACACCACTCGTGCTGTGTTAAATATACAGAATGGAGGAAAATTTGACTCATTTCTCTCCAAAAAACATGAAAAAAGAGTAAATAAAGCATTCAGTCCAAATTTACTTTATTTTTGTAAGCTAACTTTGGCATCCCAGATATGTAAAGGCTGACTTCTGGCTCCCACCGCCTCACAGCAGCAGGCAGTTACCCAACAGTTGCCCCTGTGTTCGGGCTCTTCTCCGCTGTGGGGCTGGAGGATGATTGCTTATTTAAAGTAAAATGCTCCTAACTGTAGGAAGAGAAATATAAATTGCTAATGGCTTCTCCTCAGTGTATCCAGTGGGTACCTTCTCTGAAGCAGAAGAACGTGGATAGGGGTTTTTACATGACTTTGGAGGAAAAAAAAACCCATAAACATGACCTTAGTGTACAGCTTTTGCCCCTCCCCAGCACATTGTAAGAGCCCCTCTCAGTTTGCTCATAAATATCCTAAAATTGTAGCTGGTTTAATTAGAAATTATTAAATGTTCCAGGCTTAAGGAAACACAGCAAAATAAAAGCGCTGTTTGCCATACGGCCATTTCAAAGCTGGCATAGAAGACATCAGGAAAAAAAAAACCCCAGAGCAAATATTGAACATTTACTTTTAAGTCTATACAGGCATTCTTATTTATTTTACCATGTGGTTACTATTAAGTGCATTGGCCTGCATCCATCCTTGCAATAAGAAAATAAATAAAGCAAGCCCCTGTAAGCATGCGCAGCTTTGCAGCCTTGCCAGCCCAAATATTTAGACTTCTCTAGAGGAGATGGAGAGTTCGGGGAGCTGAAGTGTGTGTTTGGCTTCAGAGCAGGCTGGGACGTGCTCTGTGTCCTTCACCTTTGCTGGGAGGATGGAAGTTGTTGAGACAGTTTACCTGGGGGGATGCTTTTTTTCCATGGCATGTTTAGGATTAATCCTGTGAAGAAAACACCTCCCTTCCTTGACTCCTTCCTCATCCTCCTCCCCATCCCACAGCTCTTGAAGTCTATTAATCACACGCTCTGCAAGAGCTACAGGCAAATCTTGTATTGGCCACATGTGCAAGTTCTTTTTTGTCTCCTAAGGAAATTACTTAAGATTTTCTTTTCTAAATTAAACTAATTAAAGAGAAACCTCCCCATACATCCTGTGATATACGTGACCGGGCCCCGCTCCCCCTGCAATTACGCACAGTCCTTGTGGGGTTGCAACCCAACTAGATGCAAAACACAAACCTCTGCACTAGTGCTGGCAGCTGACTCAATGTGAGGATGCTTTGCAGTGCATGTAAAACTCTTTTCCTCCATGGACAGAGTCCAATGCATGCACAGAAGGAAAGCGCTTGGTATGGGATGACTCAAGACAATACAAAACTGCTTTACATATAGCAACTAAGATTTCCTCAATTAAACC
Organism: Pezoporus wallicus; assembly: GCF_028554395.1. NCBI lineage: Eukaryota > Metazoa > Chordata > Aves > Psittaciformes > Psittacidae > Pezoporus > Pezoporus wallicus. The sequence goes on along the minus strand of NW_026638088.1, from coordinate 674,689 downwards.
ACAGGCTGGCTATACTAAGATTATAAGATACCGGTCAGGAAATTAAACTCTTCCTTTTTTTCTTTTATAGTCTTGCTGGTGCATCCTTAACACATCAGAACTTAAAATGATTCTCGTATGAATTTAAAACGCTCTTCCTCTCTGTTTCTTCTCAAAATGGAAATCACCATGATTACAGTTGTGACTTGCTGAATCTGAGGGAGAACTGAAATTTCTTAGAAGCCAATTCTGTCTCACACAAATGGCATAAAAGGAGAGTGTGGATAGGGATGGAACTGGAGCACTCACTAGAGATCCAGTGCTTTAACTGTATTTACATCCCACTGCATCACAAGTATATAGGAACTAAGTCCAAAAATTCTCCCCCAAGCACCTTTCCTGCAATGAGAGGCTATTTTTGCACAGTACCTTTAAAATGCTTCTCTCCATGCTTCTGCATAAGGAGTCGAGATTGGAGTCAGCACAGGTCCATCAGCTCTGCTAGATGCACCTTAATACAGTAGAAAACCTTTGGGTCCGGCTCCTGGTGTGTATTTTGGGTTGGGGAACCTGTTTATGTTATTCATGTATGTATTTTAATTCCCTTTCCTGCCCCTTTGCCCCTCCCAAGCCCTGGGGACGTCCCTGGTCCCGCAGATCAAATGTGCTGGGAGCATCATCTCCAGAGGGAAACTACCAGCCAAGTCAAAAAGGGGCTGTACAAAAAGCGAGTTTTAAGGATTTGTTGCTTTTGCCTCTTTTCATCTCCGAGTTTATTAAAGTGCAAATGTCAACCATGGAGACAGCTATCAATCACATGCAGTGCAGTACACCGAGAAACACTTTCCACACCATAAATGGGAGGTAAAAGGCTTCGTTGTGATTATTCTAATGCACAGTTACTTGCACAAAGGACAAAACTGAACCTAGGCTCTGTACCCAAAAGCTCACCCCAGAAAGTACTATAACAATTCATTTGAAACCCAAACCTTCTCCAGTCCATCAGCTGACAAAATAGAAAATACCAAGAAGGATGGGGTATTTGTAGAGCTCGGGGTTTTTTGTGCGCTTCACATTAAAGATATGTTTGACTGGATTCTTCTACTCAGAGCTTTTTAAAGTTCAGTATTTTAACCAAAAAATAACCATAAATACATACTATAAATCATAAATACTCCTTATAGTACAAACCAAAAACTGCAATAGACTAGTCTGGTTCACCTCTCTCCTAGAGCTGAGGTTTGTCTGCCCAAAGATGCTGGGCCATGGCCACTACAGTTATCCTGGGATTCAGTTTTGCTTTGTGCTCTGAAAGAAAAAACAAACCCCACAAACGCATTGAGGTACAAAACACGTGAATATAACATGATACAGAACACATGAACATGCTTTCAGCAACAAGAATAAATAGTACCATGTCTACAGTATTACTTCACAGCTTTGTGAGATGAGGTTAAACAAACTATTCAAAACTTGAAATAAAAGGAGATGAGTCTTACAAATAAACTGATTTTTAAATAAGGCAGCTTCAGCAGGAATTTCAAGGCTTTTGTTGAAAACGGACTTTTTCTAACACCAAAAGTGTGCTCATACTTTGCACCTAGAGCTCTGATTTACTGTCCAGTTCTCCTAATTCTGGTGATGAGAACGAGCAAAGATATGTGCATCGAATACACATAATGCCAGGTTTGCTATCTGCAAAAGTCAGTGCTTTATAATGTGGGAATTCTGAACACCAGTTCACCTCTCAGGCATGGGAGTTAGGTACCTCTGTGTCCAAGAGGCAGGCTAGAAATTCACAATTACAGGAAGCTGTTGCTTTTCTTCTAAGTGAATGATGAAGAGGAATATAAAAGGAAGCCAAAGGAAAGCACTAAATGGAAAGCCCATATCAAAGTAAGATCTTAAGAAAAGTGACTCTAGTAGGTATACACCTGAAATAAAAGCAGATCCTAAAACTTTCCTGTAAAATACTGCAGGAGCTGGAACAAGGATCGGTTCGGCTCATCCAAAGGGAGGGATGCGCCATTCTTCTTCCCCCAGCTAATAAAAGGGTGAAGCCAAATAATTGCATAACAAATGGTACTTCAAGTATTCAGAAACATGGCCTGCATGTCTCACTGGTGGGATTCTGCATAAGATGGGGAATCTGTGCACCTCTTGAAATAAAGCTGCGACTTCCAGCAGTCCTAATGTATGTTGAAGGCACGATTTCACATACCGTGTATAGGTCTCTCTTCCTTCTCCATTGGGTGCACACAAGATGACTGATGGTAAAGAGCAGTAAAATGAACAGGAGTAGACAGAATGGTTATTTTGTTCAAACTTCATCTATTCCAATACGAATGGCATCATAGTCACACAAAAAAAATGTATATACAACAGATACCAACCACTTGCTTAAGTTTTTTACAACACTGCCCGTATATATACCCCTGTGCTTGTACACACCTTATGAGAAGCTCAATTGGACACGCACTGAAGATGCATTTCTGACCTGTTAAGAGGAAATAAACATCCCTCTGCCTTTGCCTGCTCAGCTTTGACTCCCGAAAATAACAGTGCCCCAAACCCCATTGGCACCAGGGCTTTCTCCAGGGAGTGTGGAAGGGCAGGATACTCGTGGCTCCGCTCCTCCCTTTCCCAGACAAGGCTGTGTTGGGTCCAATGGGGTCAGCTAAGCTACTCATGGGCTTTACCTAGAAGAGGGTGTAAAAATACCATCCATTTTCTCCAGGTCCTCTCGCATGCTCAGATTAGTGTGTGCGATGGCAGGTATCCAGGGCACACACCTATGCTGCTGGGCAAATAAAACTGAGAGACCACTGACAGGGATGCTAACCACATTTTTAAATATATATATATGTATATATTATATATGCATACATATATATGTTTTCCAACTAATACAATACAAGCTATTTCTGAATGCACTCACCCAAGAGCTGGAGGTTAATTCTGGAACCTATTCTGACCTCTACATCCTTTGCATTTTGTCTCTCTCCCGTTTGGGCTGAAGCGAAGTTTGGGTGAGTTTGTGGCTTGCAAAGCACAGCTGTCCAGAGGCTTTTGAAGAATTGCACTTGGAGTAATTCAAGTTTCTGTAATTCAGATATGTCTTCCCTGCTTTTCCGATGCACATGCATGTACCAGCATTAACTCAAAACCCAAACCTGACCACAGTGTAACAGTGTAAAAGTTAATCTTTTCCTCTGGAAAAATATAACTGGAGGTCAGCAGCTTCTTTGCAGCTAGGAACCAGAAAACAGCTTATCTGAAGGTAAAAAGAATACACTATTAAAGGAAGAGTGAAACTTCTCAGAATATTTCAATATGCAGCGTGGATTTGGGTAAGGCTGTAATGGACAGTTCAACCAATGGGTTCGTCAAAGAGGAACTTCCATCCGTCCTACTCACTCCACTGCCTCTGCTGACATCAAGCAGGAAAGTTGCTTCATTTCTCTTTGTGTCTCTCCATATGGAAAACTGAGCCATTCGTCTTGCCTTCTAGGCAGGACTGGTTTTGCAGATCCATACATGAGTTTATGTTTGCATGGGTCTGAGAAGATGCCAAGTGCCACAAGGGCTTATTTTACCACCTCAAAATCCCACTCACCTCCAGGAAGCAAATATATCCTCCCAAGAACATTTGCTGCTGTTTAATACTATTAGTTCTGCTGGGTAGGAGATCCCAGAGGACAAGTGTCCTTTTAAGGCAAGACATCTGTACATCTATATGCTCCTGAACCACAGATTATATCTAATATAATCTGCACCAGCACCTTATCAACCGGGCTACAGATGTTTCCAGGACAAGCAACTTGGCAAGATGCTCAGTTGCGAGTGATGATTTAAAAACACTTTTACATTTCAAATACATTCCATAGCTGGGGTATGGACATTCATAGCTGTTTCCTGGATGGAAATGAATGTCCATCCCTATGGCCGCTCAGCTGCCTTCTCCTGCTCTTTTCCAAAGGGGCTTATCTCCAGCACCCAAAACCATTAGGGCTGTTTATTCAGCATTTGCTCATGTCTCAGCACTGATCTGGAAGCTGCTAAAGACCTGGGTGGGCTGCTCAGCTTTGAGTCTGGGGTGGGCTGTTTTTTGCATGCAGGAGTCTAGATTCTCCATCCTCACCAGGTCTGACCTGCTCACACCACAGCGCTGGAGACACGCATCATCTGATAGCCACCAGGGACAGGAACCAAAGCCATCCTCCACCCCAGAGTACTTATTCAATAATGATCATATCATAAAAGGATCATTACAAAACCTAGGAGTACTACAAATATTTCCAGTATTTCTTCTAAAAACAAAAGTGTTCTGCTGCTGGGTTTATAACCCAACCACTGCTGTGCTGGATTTCGCAGACAAGAACAGCAAAACTGTTTAGAAGCTTTCTATTTTGTGCGGCTTCTGGAAGAATAGGAGCTGTAAAGTCACGTTTAGTGAGAATCCAAGTGTAATCTGTAACAAAAGTAAGGCAATTTTATGTTTCTTAAGGAAACAAAAAGGGACTTCAAGCTGAAAATGTCCATTGAACTGCCAGTTGATGGCAAAAATATCCTGTATTTGTCTTCATTACCTAAAATGATGAGTACAAAAGGCTTAATGTGTCATTCCCTTCCTTGCTTCCCATAGAAACTTGCAGAAAGTATAAATTAAAGTGCAACTGTACACAAAACAAAACAGCTGGCAAAACCCCTTAATGGGTCATAAGAAACTATCAAAAAGATGGATTAAAGTTTTTTAAGTTAAGTTGAATGACCACATACCTGGGACCAGCAAAAGTTCCCTTTGCTTTGTTTCTTAAAGCAAAACCCCCCAAAAGAGAAGAAAATAAACACGTGTGTGTTTGTCCCTGGATATTTTTGGCGACGTTTTCATAAAGCATTTTCTTCTTGAGTGATGAGACTATTATCTTTCTTTGAAATCAAGTAAATGGAATCGAATACCATAGCAAAGCCAAGCAGAGGCCCATGAAATTAAACCTAGGTAATCAAAAAATAAGAATTCTTTTACACAAAGTAGTCATACATGCATTAGAGCTTACTCTTGAATAACAAGAATTTAACCTTAAAAATCCCTGTAGTTTGTCTTAAAAAAGAAAACCCTATCCTTCAGGTAACCAGTAGTAAAGAAAGAGTAAAACTCTGGATTCAGATATCCCTGCCTTATCAGTGGCGTGGTGAAGGTCACAGTCCGGTGAGCAGCAGCGGGATGGGAGAGCCCTTCAGCATGAAAAGCAAGCCTCCAGCAGCATGAAGCGGTGAGCAGGGAGGTAAGGAAGGCAGATCTGCAGCAGTTCTAGGATGGTGACAACAGGCGAAGGCTTCCTATGGGAAAGGTGAGGGGTAAGTGCTCCGGAGCGGCATGATGCTGCTCCATCTCGCCTGGATCCCCACCCTTGGGTGAAGTGCGGGCAAAGCGCTGGGTTTTCAGGTGGGTCATCAGCATCTTGCTGTCCATTGGTGGCTCATTGGACTCCTGCTTGAGATTGAGGTGCTGGAACTGGTGGTGTGGCAGGGGAGAGTGAGCGTGTTGGCTGGGCATGATGATTAAGGGCTGGTTAAAAGGCAAGCAGCCTTCGCATCTGAATGTGGTGAGCAGGTCAGTAACGTCTGGGGCTCTTGTGAGAAGAAACAAAGCATCTTCAGGGACATTCCTCTGTAAAGAATTGACACTTACAGGATTTTCCATGGCAGGTTTCCAACAGGACCTTTGCAAATCCCACCTTCCCATCTTTAGCATGGGGAAAAAAACAGGGCATGGCATATTGCACTAGTGCAGAAGCATCTAAGCAGCTGCGAGTTTTAGGAGGAAAATGTTACCAGAGGCTGGCACTCTGCTGGCACCCGGGTGTGAATGCTGCAGAGCTGCTTCACTACCCCTCCACTCCATTTCTTGTAGCTCCTGGTTGACCCCTCTGACCTGGCTCAGCCCATCCTGCCCCTGCTCTGCACAGCAAAGGGGACACAACATCAATCTCATCACATGCTGCCTGTATCTCAGAAGGCTTGGCCAGCACTCAGTTAACTCAGGATGAACCAGAGGGGAGGTGTGTTCCAAAACATCAGTGATACATTTGCTACTTTACAGTCATGCCAATATTTCCCATTTGGTTCACCAGGCAAAAAAAGGATATCGGATACATTTCACCACAGTATTGTGAATGAAATGAAGCTGTTCTTGATTTCCTCAGTGCCTTGGTAGAGGGGTGTATGTTCTGGGTCTGGAATTGGGTCTGTGTCACAGTCTGGAGTGGTGAGGGGCGGAGGAGGAGGAACGAAGCAGAAGAAACAAGGGACGGACAGGTCAGACCAGATCCTCACAGTGCAATACCGTGTGCGGAGGGACCGGTGCCTCGGTGGCACTCATCAGCGAGCCAGGGCCATGATGAGGCTGGCGCACATCTCGAAGAAGTCCATGGTGTGGCTGCCCAGGCGCGGTGTCACCGAGGGGATGCTGCCCACAAAGGAGCCGCTCAGGGAGCCCATCAGTGACTGGCACTCGGTGGCCGCGGCAGCATCGATGCTCAGCCTTGGCCGGTGTAAGCCAGCGGCAGAGCAGGAGCGCTGCGGCGTGGACGAGCCAGACCTCTGCTCCATCACATCGTCTTCAATATTCAAAATAGAGCAAAGAAAGAGAGGCATTAGTTTGGCATCTGCAATGCATGTTTGGTATGGAACTAGTAACAGTAGTGGAAGCAAATGGATCAAAGGGGCTTCCACTGATTTGAAGTAGCTGCAGAAGCATTTCAAAATACAAAGATTTATTATTATTATTGTTACTATTATTATCAGCTTCAAAACTGGCCATTTTATGTGTTCTTACATCTTGCGTTGCACCATTTCCCACTTACCATCGATGCTTTTGAAATCCAAGAGATAGCTGCGGTTGTCAACCTGGTAGAGCTGCAGGCTCATCTTCACATAATTGCCTGTCACCGGGTTCTTGCGGCGCACTCTGAGATGGTAGGAGTTCACTACCTGCAGTGAGAAACAAGCTTTTGGGTGTAAGACTCAAGATAGAAAGCAGAACATTTCTTCCCTTATGTTTTTTTAAGCACTAGCAAGACGTTTTCGGAGTAAAAACAGTTTCTAGAAAGAACAATGCCTACAAAATGAATTAAATGGTTTCACATCCTATTTGCTCCTATTCTAAGAAAGATGCTTCATAGGGCTGTGATTCACCAGCTGCTGGCAGATGAAGCTGCTTTGACCCATCTGCCAGCCACCAAACTGATGTCTCCTTCGCCAGCAGCAATGGCTATATAAGCCAAAAAGTCCACTCATGTGCCCACGTATGAGGACCTTGCCCATGAAACCAGCTGGGCAGGTGGGGGGGAGCAACTTCTCCCATCAGCGCAGCTAAACTCAGTGTTCATGAATCAGTCTTGAGCTGTGGATTTTCTCTTGCTGCTTCCCACCCCACAATCTGCTGCACCTCATTTGCAATGAGATCTTCTCTGTGCTATAATTACAAAGCAATTGCATGGATGGAAAAGCTATTTTGATGAAGAGTCACATCTGAAGTTATTCTTAGGGTGGGAAAAATTATTGTGAAACCTTCTCCTACAAAATAAGCTCCACTGCCCACATAAAGACGTTGGGCTGACTTGGTTTGTGAAGCTGTACCAGAAATACATCAGGTTTGTTCACTCTCTATAAAACCGTGCAACTAACAAATGTCTGGCTGGCACACACATATAGAATCATAGAATAGTTAGGATATATGCATCTGAAGACAGTTCATCTCCTGGCTGGTGCAGTGAAATCAGGTTTCTGGGTGCTACTTGGCTTTTAGATATGTAACATTAATAAAAATAAGCAGGAGATAGAAGGCTTTGAAGAAGCAGCACAATGACCTTCACACTGTACAACCCTTGGGAGCTGGAGCGAGGAGGGTATCATCTCCTCTGGTGATGAAGATCTGGGCTGAAATTCTCCTTACCTTGCTCCTGATGCTCTCATGAGGCTGCTGCGAAAGGCCATGAGTCAGGAGAGCTCACCTCAGCAACTGCACTGAGGCTCAGGGAATCAGGCTCAGCAGCAGATATTCACAGCTAACTTAGGGATTTATTAATCTGACTTTGAAAGAGATTGTGACTAAACTCTGCGTAGCTCTGAAGAAATATCTGAAGTGAGTACCGTCAACTAAAATGTCATCTGGGCTTAAATCAAGCTTCAAGAAGCTGAGCCTAAACCAAGGAATCGGTAAGTGTCTGAAAGCACATCTGGTCCACGAGCACTGTTCCATCTCTGTCAAGGAAAATGCCACCACATCAATGCTCCTGCTCCCCTCATCTGTGCATCTTTTATGCAGATGCGTATCGTGCCATTTCAGCACACATGACTGACAGGACCCAAGCACAAATAATGAGGGTTATTGGCTCAGGAGCACTCAAGATGACCTCGCAAGGAATTAGCCACTAAAATTAGAAATGTGTCTGGCTCCTCTTATCCCTGCAGCTAAACGAGGCAGAATCATCTTTCCATCCAGAAGCCAAGAGCATTTGGAAAGCAAGCCTTTATTTCATGCCATAAATAAACACAACAGGTACTGAACCACAGCTAGCATCTTAATTCAGCATGTTTATATTAACAAGAAAGAGCTGGGATGATTGCAAGGTGGGGGGCATTCACTGGGTGAGGCTGTGAGCATACTTACTAACATCCCTGAGCAATTCAGCTCATGGGAAAATGACCCTTGAAGGCCACCAAGAAGCAGCAGCACTCCCTACCTTCCACTCGAAGTCCAGCTGTTTCATAGCACGATACACCTCGGCCATAATGTCATAGGGTTTGCTCTGGCTGCGGATTCCCAGGTGCCACTTGGCCTTTTTGACAGTCAGAGGTTTTGGCTTTGTGGTGTTGAGGGCATCCAAAGGACATCGCGCTTTGGGGCTGTCCGCTATCAACGGCGGCATCCGCTCGGGATGCGGCTTCACCCCAGGAGGGATGTGCAAGGTGCTGTCATCCATGAAGGAGCCTGTGGGGGGGCTGGAGGCGAGGTAGAACTCGCTGGCTTGGTTCATGATCCTCCGGTTGTCGATGATGAGGTGGTAAGCCACGGCTAGCTGGTCCTGAGGGTCACCACTGTACAGGCTGTTCATCACCTCTGACTCCGTGCATTCAAACTTCTCACAAACTTCCCGAACTGCATCATCATCAATGACGGTGGCATCGTAAGAAGGGTCCTCTGGGAACAGGTAACTGGGCAGCTCCTCCTTAAACCACTCATGTTCCCTAGGGAAAGCAGAGAGGAGCCACTGTGAGCTCTGTGCAAGGAGGGCTGGGGCATCCATTGCTGCCAGGCCCTCGCTTGGTCCAATATGAATCCTCAGCTGCAGGTTGAGCTCAACCCAGCCCTGCATGGGCACCCCAGTATTGCAATGGTAATGACACTTTACAAGCATGGCTGCTGGCTCACATGGCTTTGAAGTAAGAGCTCAGCACATATGAAATGCTCACACTTTTTGATTACTATGGGTCTGATAGAGATACAGAGCATCAAAGCTATCCAGGTACCCAATTCCCACTGACTTAAAATGAAGTCAATGATAATTAAGTGATAATTAAATGATAACCTTGTCTATAGGGTCTACAGAACAACTGTAATTTCACCGTAAGTGCTGCTGCTCTATAATGTAATTAAATCCTCTAGCATTAAAGAATTCAGAAATAAAACAGGCATTTTACTTGGTTTTCCCTGAAGGGTAAAATTAAGGCCATCCATTGCAAATACATCAAAAACCTGAGAACTCCTGAATGTCCTAGTAACATTTATGTATATGCTTAGCACACCAGTGGGATGTAATGATTACTATAAACCTCATAAAATGCTTAACAGTCTCCAGTTTAACAAAATGTTTCTAAAATGGCTCAGACAGTGAGAATTTTGAAGTCCTGCTACCAGTCATAAACTTATAATGATCTCTGTGGGCACACATACATGCATAAGAACCCAATTGTACCCTTTACCTTGAATTTCCACATTGAGGCAGGCAGATAAAAGGTTCATGGGCACTGCACTCATTGACTACACAAGAAGACTTTGCTGCATTTAAAGATAAACCATTTGCTCACATTTAAAACTATAACCAATATTTATGGATTAAGTTAGTAATTCTTATGTTTCTTCTCCTTTTTGATTGGATAGACACTAAGTACAGTGATTACCCTCTTATTCTGAACCGGTATCCAGGGGAAGGTGGTCTTGAAATAAAGTAATGAAAAATGGCTGGTGGATATTAAGTTCTTAGAATCATTGTGCAATATAGCTGGGTTTGCTAAGCACTTTTAGGAGCTTTTTAGGCTATTTTATAATGCAATAAAACAGCATTTATATATGTAAGACCAGGTCCCTTCCAACCCAAACCATTCTAGGATTATATATACACATATATGTATATATACACAGGCACACAAAATACATACAAAATCATCACCCTGTTCATCCTCACCTATCTCTTCATCAGCACAGAAGGGTGCATGAATGCTCCTTGAATCACTTGGGACAAAAATCAGCTGGATTAGCTGACTACTGCTCACACACCAGCAGATAACCCCCAGGACAACCACCGCCCTCTGCTACCAGTCTGTCAGAGCCCCCCGAGCACAGCCAGCCAACCCCATCCCACCCTGGCTGACCTGATGTCCTTGATGGTTGCTCGCTTGAGGGGGTCAACCTGCAGCATGTGCATGAGGAGAGTGGCAACGGAGCGGTTGAGGTATTCTGGGATGTAAAACACACCTCCCCGGATCTTCTTGAAGAGAGTGGGGACGTGCTCGTCGTCGAAAGGCAGAGTGCCACAGAGAAGGGCGTAGAGGATAACACCGCAGCTCCAGATGTCCACCTCTGGACCAGCATACAGCCTGGGTGAAGGCAAGGCAGGAGAAAGGTGTCATCCCCTGTCCTCCTCTCCTTAGTTAGGGTGCAGGCTGTACCGGGTGAGCTGGGGACCTGCTGCCAGCTCCACCAGGCCAGAGCTGCATCCCACCCCAGGGCCGCTCACATGGATGCTCCCAGCTAAACCTGCCTAAGCCAAAATCACTGAGGAGTGAGGGGAAATGACACGGCAGAGCTGGTGCTGGCTGCCCGCGCTTCTCTGGATGGCCATGCACATCCCTGCCTCTGCCAGACCCTCCACAAAGCAAACCCCTATTTCCAAGAGCTTTGCCAGGTTCCTTATTGCTTTGCCCCAAGGGCTCAGCCACCAATTTCTGTTCATAGAAGCCTCAAATGGTTTGGGTTGGAAGAGACCTTACAGTTCCAACCCCCCTGCCATGGGCAGGGACACCATTCATTCAGCGAGGCAGATGAAATGGCAGCAGGTAATACATCTTTGAGCATTTACTCTCTGTTGAAGTGTGTGTGCTGGTACATGAGCACTCCTGCTTCTGACCAGCTGCTAATGTGCTCCCTGGCATCACCAAGTCTGGACACCCCAAATATACTGACTTTGCTGCTGCCTGCTTGCTCTATTTGTTTATCTGGTTTGCTACAACTGATGCATTCCTGCAGTGCTTACCCTTGGGCTGTCAAACCTTACCAAAACACAGAGGTTCAAATGGAAATAGAGAAGTCTCTTCCTGAAACCTCAGCATCCTGCACTCGCTCCTCCTGAAAAGCACCCCCACAGACACACCAATGTACAAAAAGCGCCAGTCATGCACACAGCCATTCCCTGAACACCACTACAACACCAGTTCTGCATACCCAAGGGTGAGACTTTCCCCACTGAGGCCAGGGACAGCAGCAATGTCAGTTTGGAAATGCAGACGATTAGCTAGATGCCTTCTTGATCCTGCCTCCATGCCCAACTCCAACAGATAGGAAGCCTGATCCTTTTGCTGATAACTGCATGACCTGAATAGCTGACTGGACTTTTAAGCCTGAACGAGATACACTTTTAGGCCTCCGAAATCTGAGCTGTCACACTCCACTGCTTTTGTGCTCTACCCGGCAAAGGCAGCAGGAGCTGGGAACCAGCTCCCCTGACCCGCACACCCAGTGGGAATGCACTCATCCCACTGCAGGAACAGTGGATTGTGTCTTTTTTCTCATAAATGCGTACTCTGCTGTAGCTTTGACACGGCAGATTGGGATATTAATCAGGGGTATTAAGCATCACCGGTACTACAAATGGTATTGCAGCTATAGGCAGTGAAAAAGTGCAATGTGTAGGCTTGATTTTGGTCTTATTTCAACTTTTGTTGCTAATAAGCTGTATTGCCTGTATCCTTGGAACAATCATGCTCTGCATACAGGGACTAAATCCTCCTTGTTAATCTGCCATGTGCCTTGTCTCCTAAATGTGCGTTTGGCCTTTACTGAAAACGACATTGAAATAATACTAATAATATTTATTTGGACTCATGGTAGAGCTTCTGGCTTGGTCCCCCTCTTGACAGTGAGGATTTACTTGGTTTCGCACAATGAGCTGTAGTCACAACAGGGTTTTTGGATGCTAGTCTAATTCCTAGGATACTCTGCCAACACTTATATTGACATAAACAGGGATAAAATAACCATAATCACAGCGAACACACTTTGAGCAAAATGTTGTATTTAAAAGCTATGGTTATAGGCAAAATTCTGTGCTGGAAATACAGGAAAACTACTGCTCATGCTAAGGGCAGCTCAAAAATACGGGTCACAAAATGAGACGGGCAGTTTGAAGGACCATACAGAGGACTGAAATCTGTATTTGCAATCCTTGGTATGCTATTATAGAGAGAGATGATAGGGAAATAAGCACAGTCTGGGTAACTTAGGTTCCCAACAGTAAAACATAGGAGGTAACACTTCTGTATCAACATAGTAAAGTCCGATTCACCCTTGCAGAATGCATTCAACGTGCCATGTGTTGTGCAGATGTTGCATGCTGCAACATGCAACCACACTGGAGGTTTGTCAACTCAAGTCATCAATCTGAAACAAAGTTATAAGGGTTGAAACTACTGCCATGAACAAAACCCCAGCCTAAGGAACCAGAAGACAAGTATCTTCAACACAAGAGCTCAACAATGTAGGGAAGTGATTAAAGATCTCCCTGATTCTTCTGCTAGTGAACGGTTTTCCTCATTACACTGTTATTTTATATTATAGGTGGGCAGGAGAGAAGGTTGTGATCTGGAAAAGCCTTTCCATCTGAAACCTCAGTATTTGCATGCTAAGAGTAATTTCCCTCCTCTTTAATTAGCAATATAGTCAACATCTCCTATCCTAATTCATCCAAGGTGAACACCTTTAGCAAAACCTGGTTTCCTATTGCTATTGCAGGTACTGCAATAACCAAGCATACTTTCAGATTTCTGCCAGTAGATTCACCTAAACATAAAATACAGGCTGGAAGGCAGGACCCAGCTGCTTTGACTAGATGTGCAAAGCTGTTTCCAATCCCAAGAACACATTTAAAGACTATGTGCTCACACAGGTTCTGGTGAGAAGTGGAATGTCCTACCTTCCAGAGATGACTTCAGGGGCTGCGTAATTTGGGGAGCCACAGCTGGTGCGTAGGAATTCGCCATCTGACATCATGTTGGACAATCCTAAAAAGAAGATGTTTAGTGTATAGTGATGTTTGATGTGAGGGTCCAGGCACAGAGAACTCAGTGTCTCACAGAGAAGGAGAGGTATTGTAAATGGAGGGGGAAATTTGAGGGGGGGACCGTTCATTTAATTTAGATAAAACTCCTTTGAGCTGATCTGAAAATTCTGATGATTCTTATAGAAGCACAGACTGGTTTGGTTTGGAAGGGACCTTAAAGCTCAACCAGTACCAACCCCCTGCCATGGACAGGGACACCTTCCACTACAGCAGCTTGCTCCAAGCCCCTGTGTCCAACCTGGCCTTGAGCACTGCCAGGGATGGGGCATTCACAACTTCCTCCACAATTATCATCATTATTGTTATTTTGATGTCCAACCAAAGAATATTCACTCCAGGCTAATTTTGCTTCTGTAAATTGCAAATCCCAGAGCACACAGGAACAGAGACATAATTCATCCCAGAGCTCTTCCTTTATATAGGAATTGTGTTGGGGTGTGAAATTAGTAAATCTTCAAAAGGATTTATCACTGCTAGAAAGGAGTCATCAGGACACGGCTGGTAGCCCAGCTATTCCAATGGATTTCAATCAGGAATGCAACCTAACAGCCTCCTGTTACTGCTCATTTGTAAAACAAAGTGAGGCCAAGAGCACATGGCAAAACCTATGGAGAACATGCATGAAAATAAACATGCAGCCAGCTCAACCTGGAACTAACTGCACCGAGTCTGTCTTATACATAAATCAGCTAAATCTTTGTATTAGGTGATTATACTAAAACATAGTGAAGATTTGCATTACTTTCCTGCTCTATTCTTAATGGCAGTACAGAAGCAGCCTACAGTAGGTAATCCCTGCTTTTCAAAAGGGATGGTGTTTACAACTGTGGGCTTTTCAGGTAAAGCAACTGCTTAGTGGTTAGGAAAACAGGCTCTGGGTTTTGTAAGGCGTGCTACACGGACACGCTCCAGCAAGCGCCGCGGAGCTGGCTGCATGTCTGGAATGCTGCTGGGGTCACATACCAAAATCAGCTATCTTTGCATTCATGTGTGCGTCCAGCAGCACGTTCTCTGGTTTCAGGTCTCGGTGGACTACCATGTGTCTGTGGCAATAATCCACTGCAGAGAGAATCTGCTGGAAAAGGCGTCGAGCTTCTGCCTCTTCAACCTACAGAGGCAAGGGGAAATAATAGTCCTGAAGGTTGGTCTGCATGCAGAGCTGGCAAGGGAAGGTTTGACTTAGCAAGGAGCCAAAACGTTCCAGGGTACAGAGAGAAAATCACAGTGCGCTTGTGACCAGAAGCAGCAAATAAAGCAGATTTCCCCCCTTGCATTTTATAATGTGCTAGTCTCTGCAAATGATACAGCCCGGAGATGAAATTAGAAACCTGAATTTAGCTGAGCTATCAAGAACGTGCTGGTGGCACCTATGAGGCAATGGCCTGCTATCCCAACAGGACCAATTCTCTTACACAGCACATGCAGATCAAGGCTGGACAAAACACCGCAGAGGATGCTGCAGGGAGCAATTCCTCATGGACAGATGGCTTTGGGGAAAAAAAAGCTAAAGGTGGAATACTGTGATGATTTAAATTAGCTATAAAGTTGTCTGACTTTTATTAAGAGAACTTACATTTAAAATGATGAGGAGAATGATTATTTTGACTGATTATTTCCTAAAAACACTTGATGAAAAATTTAGTTTCTGTATGCAAAAATCCAGAAAAGATCCAAATTAGTCACTGAAAAGATCCAGATGGGTGAAACGTGCTGGAAATCAGAACTACACTCAGAAAAGTGGAGTCCACTCCATCGACCAGTGCACTAATCTATGCCATTTAGTTATAAATGCATTGATTTTTGTTGTACAGACAGGAAATGTATAATGGGCTGATCCTTCACCTGAAACCTTACTCTGAATGTCCACTTAAGCCCATTTTTATCTCCTTGCCCTGCAATTGCTCCCTGACTATGAGGAGGTCCATGGGGCAGACACTAGTGATTTTCTTTGTAACCATAATACCACATTCCATGGGTTTAACCTACACCTCAGGTGATTTATAACCAGCAGGATTACTGGCTTTTGAGAACGTTGTTCAGATAAGCCACATCCTTTAAAAGTCTTCAAAAACCCTGACGTGGAACCAAGGGGGAGTCTCAGGGAGGTGAACGACTGGGATGGAGACCACACCGAGCCGTCTTCCTTTTCATGCCGTAAATCTGCTGCTGAACCATGGGGGTTTTGACAGGCAACCCGTAGCTAAAAATGATAAAACTATGCTAGTTTTCCAAATATTTGCACTAAGCAACACGTTACCTTGGATGCTTTGGGTTGCGTATGGAAATACATCAGAGAACGCTGCAAAAAAAAATCACACACAGCGTTTGTGTGAGCTGGGTACGAGACACTTCAGATGGGTTTGCTGTGAAGCAACTTCTATTTTAGGCCTTAACCTTAACTGTGCTCCCTTTAGCAGTCGTTTTGCTTCTAAACACCATCCTCTTCCCACACAGGTGTTTGGGCTGTGTTTGGGCACGGCACTGGCACTTACACGTCCATGCTTACAGATGTAATCAAACAGTTCACCACCGGATACGTATTCCATGACCATGAAGAAGTCCGTTGGCGTGCTGATGACCTGGTACCTTCAAAAACACAAGTGGATTACTTAAGAAAATAATCAAGAAGAACAGGGAAAGGCTTTTAAACAGATTCATGTCAACACTTAAAATAAGCATTTGTTTGGATCTTGCATTTATAACTGCTTTCCACTTCTGAAAAGCCATCTCTTATTTCGAGTATAATCTTTCCCTTGTCTATGAAAGGATCTCTTTTACAGACCTACAGTTTTGCTTCAAGCTTTTAAATGATCCTCTGAAATCTCTGCCAGACAATCCTGTGACACTAAGGACTGTCCTGACTTACAAATTTCCATTTTGGCTAAGATTTGCAACAACAGCTTTAGAAATGAATGCTTCTTTTGCAGGGGGCAGGGAACGGGGTATAGTTGGTTTCCCTTGCATAAAGCATAAAGAAGATGAAGAACTCTAGGCACTAGAGGGAGCTTCTTTTGAAAGCTTTAGAAACAAAGATGAGCACCCCAAAAAGTTATTTTTCAAATATTAAATCCCTCTATATTCTAGAATGGGGAAAAAAATAAAAAGAACACCACCCTTGACTTGCAAATTATTTATTCTCCATTTTCGTTCAGTATGATCCCTGAGCACTGCAAACCCATTTCAGTGTTCCAGCTGATAAAATACCATCAGCTGAGGTCAATGCTGCTACAGGCATTCATAGCAGCACCATCTGAGACACCCCTCTCTTTTATTCCACATACATTGTGGTTTGCTTTTTTCTTTTTACAGCCGAATTTCGGTGGGTTGGAATTTGTCACAAACACATTTCAAACCGTTTTCAGAGATCAGCAGTGAACAGGTGGTAGCCCCATAAAGATCAACAGCATCAACCTAATTTTTCTGAAGTGCTTTGGACCCAGACATCCCAGCTACTGTTAACTGCCCCACTATTTCTTTTATATACACATAAAAAGCTATTGAAAGAGCAGGTTTATGCACCAAGGTCTCTCTTCCTCACCTCTTTTATCACTGTATTTCATGATTGCAGTATGTACCATAGGACACTTACATTGTTAAGTTGGGTTTAATTTTTAGGCTTTAATACTTCGACAAATGTGTGACCAGGACTTAACTTGCAGGATGCTGGGTACACAGCTGGGGACTCTTGCTGGGTTTTTCATGAAATAATACCAATCTGTTCTCCAATAAATCCATGGAACTGTGAAGTTACTCTAAAGTCAACAGCTGCTGCATGGTTAGTTATTTAACTGTAGAGAAAATTTGTTTTCCCTTGCCTCTAAATCCCAGGTATTTGCTATATCTCATGCCAGTTTTAAGGCTGACCTAAATGTCAACTTCTCCTTGCAGTTACCATTCAACAGCTTTCTTTTACAGAAATGCCAAAGATATTATCAAGTGCCTCGTTAATGTGGCCTGCCTGCACAAACTGGGGATTGAGAAGGATTCCCAGAGGCTGGAGTGCAGGTGCTGATTTACAACTTAAATTCAGGTTCATCAGAGTGGCAACTTTGAAAACCTATGTCTGAATAATAAATAATAATAAAGAAATGTTCCTTTAAGCTCTGGGTAATCAGGCTATTAAAACATAAATCCTATTGACTTTGGGCCAAGGCTTCACTCTATGAGCCTGGCCATGCCGCCGGTCTTCAGGCGCAATTCTCAGCAGCTCCAATACTGGAGATCTGAAGCTTAAATAGGATCATCACAAAAACTCTTAATAGCATCCCAGCACAGGAAAGCCCAGACCTTCCCTACACACCTTTACAATGGTCTCTGTGTTCAACAGAGCACAGCTTTGAGCAAAACCTGATGCAGGGACATTGGTCTGTTGGCTGTTACTCCCAATGGGAGAAACATCTTCCATCATTGCTCAAAGTGTCAACTGTGTCCCCTCCATAAATTAGTGGGAGTCTCTCAAAAAGCAATGATTAGCTCCAATGTGCAAAACCTTGACCACATACCTAACATCATCTACTACTCCAAGCCATCTCCTGAAACCTAGTCAATTGTGAACTTGAAGTCTTTGCAGATCGAGTAAGCTGAAAGGCAGAAGGGTACTCACAGTTTGATAATATGAGGGTGCCGAAAGAGTTTAAGGTTTTGAATTTCCCGTTTGATCTTCCCAACCACATCCAGGCTGCGGATTTTCTGCCTGTTGAGTATTTTTACTGCTACTTTGTGCCCAGTCAGCTGGTGTTCGCCAACTATTAGAAAGAAAGCATTGCAAAGTCACTAAACTGTATAGCAAGATTCACATAGGCCATTTAGGACATTGATTTATAAGCAAAAAACAACTCTTGAAGGGAAAAATAACAAAATACGAGGGGGTGAAATATTTTATCTTAGTTTTTGTCTCTTGATTGTTTTCCCACTGGAGTCATGTAAGACAGAAGGGAGGAGACTTCTCCACAAAAAACACTCCACTAAATAAAACACTGAGTTACTGGAAGAGGTCATACCCAAAGCTAATTTGCAAGGGTTTATAGCATGTAAAAGCTGCATTAATCATAAACAGATATATTTAAATAGAAAAGGAGAATCTCCACCGTAACACACTGGTGGATTAAACCCCTGATAAACCAAGTCTTAGAACTAGACCATCACACTTCTTTAAAAAAATGATACAGGGATTTTCCCTGCCCAAAATTGGACTGCAGGATTTGCATTACTAAAATGAATTTCTATTTATACTTTCTTAAGCGTGCTTCTTGGTTTGATGACAGGCTGCAGGAACACTGCTGTACTGCAAGAGCAAAATGTGGTGTTAGAAAAGATACAAACTTCAGGATGGGTTTTTATAATGGGCACTTGGTGCATTGAGATGATGCTTATCTCCTGTGTACGGGGACAAACGGCAACCACAGACTAGGAGTAGCACCACTGTCACTGGGGGACTGGCACTAACTTAACAATAATGTGAAATGGATTCAGCATCCGATCCATTTGTTATCAATAAACAGACTATACAAACAAAATATGAAGCTCCTAGGAAGCACGATTTATATTGAAGTTTATAGCAGAAACTGCTTGGAAACTGTCAGCTGGATGTTGATGTCCAAAAGGGTTCTCTGGCCATGAGCTACCCCTTCTCAACAATTCATGTTGTATTAAAAACAGTAACATACGGATGGTTTTCTAAAGACTGCACAGAAAACCTGCTTACAGTAAATATTTGTGCTCTTTAATTATGAACGTTACCCTTCCAGTACTAACATACAGCACAAGGAGTTAATAATTACAAGCAAACCATGTTATTACATTATTAGACTGTAATTTTGGAGGCTCTAATGAGCTGATCAGAAGCAAGCGGAGTAAGCAGTCGGCGTGAGAAGGGCAGGGCGGCAGCGCCGGCGCTGCTCAGGGCATGCCAGGTCACTATTATTAGCCACCAGATAAGACCTACCAGAGATTCTTTCCTCAGTAAGAGCATCCTAAAAATAAAACACTTTACTGCCCTTGAAAATTAAAGCAGCGCTTTGCACGTCCATTTTATTCCTCGCAATACTTGAAACTACTAGGTGAAATTAAAATAAACTCAGCTTTGCAGTATAGATGCAATTTAGAGATTAGCTGAGGGCTGGAGGAGGCAGATAATTCCTCTCTCGCGGTGCAAAGATTGTGCTGTAAATAGTCCGAGGAGGCATTTTCCCCGGTGCATCCTTGGAAAGAGGGGAGCAGGGCAGTACTGGAGGAAGCCTCTGCAAAGCACCATGTGTGCAAGGGGCACAAAAGCGTGCTCAAGCTTTATTGCAGCTTGCAAACGGGTCAGGGTACAGCCTCTTCGTTAAGTGCAAGAAATACTCCCCAAGTTGTGCCAGTAGTAATCTTATAAAGGGTACTGATCTCTATCTGCCAAGCTTGTCATGGTGTATATTACACCGAGGAGGCTGGGGAAGGCATGAAAGGGGGGCATAGGACATCTTCAGCAGACATTCAAAAGGGACAGAGAATCCACACCTTCTCTTGCCCAGAGAAGCTGTGGGTGCCCCATCCCTGGCAGTGTTCAGGACCACGTTGGAAGGGGCTTGGAGCAAGCTGCTCTAGTGGAATGTGTCCCTGCCCATGGCAAGGGACTGGAACTGAATGAGCTTTAAAGCCGCTTCCAATCCAAACCATTCTATGATTCTATGTCTTTGAGATCAAGTCTTTCACCAGCAGCATTCAATTTGGTCAAATATAGCACTGCAATACCTCTGCTCTCTCTTTCCCCGGAGCACAAGAACCTGTGCTTTGAAAGCTGCCCTTGATTCACTCAGGTCCATGGTAGAAATGTAACACACGCAGCCATTAGCTGGGAAACTGAGGAACAGCAACAGAAAGAGGTTTAACACTGAACTAGGAAGAAACCCCTGGTTTCTGCCATCCTTTGTTTCAAGACAATCCCTTCTGGCCTTACCCCAGCTTATGCTTTGAAAATCTTTTATTATGCACTTGGGAAAAAAAATAAATGGCCATGCCCGGAATGAATAATTATTGTTTTTAATACCATTGCTGAAGAGTTCGTCTCCCTTCCATCCATGACAAACACTGTGTAACTCTGTGAAGGTTTGCTAGCTCCAACACATTAATAATTAAAAATAAACAGTCTATTTTGTAATCCATCTTTTGCTTACAGTAAGCATTAGATACAGAGATATTATTGTTCCAGTCCCCTGTGGCTTGTTAAGCCTACTCGAACGCCTTGAGAAATAGAGACAAAGACACAACATAATTTGCTATGTGGTGGGAGACTTTGAAGCCTTTCAGGTCTCCTTGGCTGCAGCCTGCAGATGCAGGAATTTTGACATGGGGTAGCAAGAACAACCTTCCCTCTGCTCAAGGAGTCACTGCCACTGACTCCATGTGCACATTGATGGGATAATCTGGCCCCAGGATGAGCATAAGCATGGAAGATGATGCTTGGGATGCTCGTCTCTAAGGGGTTTGTCCTCACCCCAGGGGTGGGCAATGGTGGCCTGTGGTGGTGGTGAGGGAGCCCTCTCCTTTCCTCTCACTAACTCCCTGGATTAAAAGCCCAGAGGAGAAGAAGGGGCTGAGTGGCAGTATTAGAAAGGGGATTTAAACACATATCTTGTCTTCTAGTGACAAATACTCAGGTAAGGTTTACCACAGCTTAAAATGAGCAACTGGAGTGAGCAGTGAAGATGGATTTCACACTGAGAGGAGAAGCACTGCACACTGTGCTGCAAAATAACCCAGCCATAAGGGTTAGGTGGTAATGCTGACCCTAAACTCCAAAAACCAGCCCCAAACAGGATGCAGTGTGAGTGTCCTCAGCTGCTCCCTCATCCACATGCACATGTGACTGCCTGGGCACAAGTACACTTCAGCATCAGATGCTGCTAAGGAAAGAAGGGAAGGGATATATAGAATTAGTTTCTGAAAGAAGTTCCTTCTAATTTAGTTATTTTTATAAGGAAAAAATGAGGAGGAATAGTGTTTATAACACCATAAGCCGAGATCATCATTAAAAGTCCTTGACAGCATAGCTTTTTTTACAGCAGGTACCAAAGAAGCCTACCGCTGGATGCATGTTTGATGCAGCTCAGTTAAGCACAAAGAGTTAAGTTTTGCAAATGCTTCAGTGGAATGTAGAAGTTTACGGAGGGGTGAGAAAACTCCTTTCCTACCAGCTGTGCCAGCCTTTATCTTAGCCCAAAGTTAAAAATGAAATCCATCCAAAGCATATATTTAGCAACACTGCTATTAATTCTACCCCAGCGCCACTTGCTCGCATGTTATATCATCCTTCCTTTCCCTTCCCTTCATCTGTTCAGTCTCCATTAGTTTATCTTCCCTCCAACGCAAGGTTTGTTCTTCAGCAGCAATGGCACAGTGCAGGAGAAAACAGGATTTGACCCAATTCATAGCGTTATGAGGTTTCAGCATAACCAACATAAACATCACCCATGCACTGCCGGTCCTTGAGGGACCGCAAACCAATCACCTTGGTGGCCAACAAGTGTGGGTAAGAAACCACCAAGTGGCCATTGGGAATGTCGTGCATGGAAAAATATTTGTGCTGCTGGATTTTGACTGATGGTCCCCAAGCTGCAACCACCGTGAACCTCGTTGTGCAAGGGCTGTGGTTTCGGGAGAGGTCTTCAGGGACCTGCAGGGTGGGACGTGCCCGTGACAAACACAGCAGCAGTTCTTCTAACCCATCCTTACCAACCACCAGTGGAGGAGATACCATCTCCTTCCTTCATTGCTTCACTAAAATCATAATCCAAGATCATTTCCACAGTTGTTTTCTCCAAATTAACCTTATTTTTAGCCTGCAGGACAGGGAAAATAACTACCTCCAGCTCTCCTAGTATTTGGCAAAATCCTGTGCAGTAATGCTGACCCTTAGCATGAGACCTCCTACCCATCCACCACATTCGCATCCACCGCAGTTTCTCCTGCCACCTTCCTCTTTTCTAACAAATGCTGTATTTCTGTCACCAACTCCAGCTGCAATTTCAGTATTAGCACTAAAATCCTGCTCTCATCGGCCAACCTATTTGGCCCCCTCTGAAGAAAGCCTTGCGTAGTCTTCCTTTAAATGAGATCAAGGAACTGAATGGGCTTAAAACGAGGAGTTTCTTGCAGTATTTAGCTACTTTTTAGGAGGATCTGTTCACTGATGTCCCAGAACAAACATCCCAGTGGGGCAGCAGGGACTTTTTCTGTTACATCTCTGGTTTCTGATGGCTCAAAGTGATTATTCAGCTCCAGCCACAAATTCGAGCTCTGGTTGGTAGCCCATCATTACTAAATCCTTTCTTCCATTGCCATTTTGTTTATTTCCTTAACAATTATAAACCTTGACAATTGTAATTTTATGATTTCTTAACCTTGAGGAGTAAAAGGCCTCTTGTGCAAGGCCGTGTTGGAAGAAAACACACCACCCACAAGCAATGTCACCGACTGCACCAGCCTTCTTAGTGTAAAAGCAATTATTACACACACCATATACAACACTTGAACCAATCAGGCCAAAATCTTCCTTTTTCTCACGTCTCTTGCTAAACAGGGTGAACGCAGCTATTTCTAAAGCTCATTTGATTAAAATGCTGGAATTCTGTCTAAATAGGAGCTTGAGTTTCTTCTTCTCAGTTTCCAATCTTGAGTGCAAATTACACCTGTCAGATGTAGGCTAAATATTGAGGGGCCAGAGGGTATATATATATAAAATACGTGTATATATATATATGCATATATGAAGGATACTATGTACCTGTAAAGGATTTTGAGCTAGGAAATCTTTTATGCCATTTGAAATGTTTCTTTGGAAACTGTCAGTTTTTACTAAGGTCATATATGGAGTGGGGGGTGTTTGTACTAGTTACTCCTGGAAGGTAGTTAAGGAAAAAAGGCTATTGTTGGCAGGCTTAATTTGGTCTGCAAGGACAAAACCCTGTCTTTGGAGCCCTTTTTGAGGTCTGCTGGTATCCACCAGTGATTTCAATGGTCCTTACTGTTAGAAGTACTTATTCCAATAACTCTTCAGTCAGTAAAGTTGTGGTTTGGGATTAAACACGGCAATATATTTTTAGGGGCCTGATTAATGGTCACAGGTGGATTTAGCTCCAGTGGTTGTGGTGGTTTCTTTCCCCTGCTGTCAAATTTGGGGTTATTTTAAAACTCCAGTCGCTGCATGCAGGCACATCACCCCTTCGAGCAGCCACTACACTGCCCTGGCCGGAACAAAATCCATTTCCAACCAGGAATCACCGCTATCCATTCTGCTTAGACAACACTTTTTGTTGGGTTTTGGTTGGTTTTGGGTTTTTTTTAATATCTTGATTCAAACTGAAATTTGCTTGTAACGGCAGAATTCACAGGGAAAAGAAACAGAAACCTTTGCAAACCAGGTAAAGCAAAACAGCGCCTTGAACATGCAAGCTGACTACTCTGGCAGGAATGACACAGGAATCCCCGTGTACAGCCCAAGCCTGACCCGACCCTCCATCCCCGCCTGCTGCCGGTCTCAGCCAGTTCCCAAGCTCCCCAGGGATAACGCACAGGGGGGCAGCAGAAGGAACCCCCTTTACTCCCCGTTCCTCACACCCACCCGAAAGCACTTGCCGCCTCATCGGGAATGAAGGGGCAGAAGGGAGCGGAGCCTGGGCACGGCGAGGGAAGGATGCCCGTCAGTGCCGGCTTTGCTGCCCAACCTTCCCATCACCTTCCTCCTAGTTCTGGAGGAAAGTTTTGGTGGGTCCTGCTGGGCGCACCGGCGGCTGCAGCACACAAGGGCGAGGGCTCCATCTCCCTCCCGCCGCCCGCTACCCTCCGAGCCCCATTCCCCTCCTCACAACCCCACCCCGAGAAGGGGGCACCTCCCACCCCGAGCCCACGGGGCCGGCGCCGGGCTCCCCCCCCGCTGCCCCCCGGGGATGCTGCGCGGCCTCGCCGCGGAGGGGAGGCGATGCAGGGCGCGGAGGCCCGCGTTAGAGGAGGGAGAAAGGAGAAAGGGGGTGCGCAGCCTGGAGCCCTCCCCACGGCCGCGGTACTCAGCTCTTGACTTTGCCGAAGGTGCCGACCCCCAGCGTGTCTCCCAGCACGTAGTGGCCGATCTTCACCCGCCCGTCGTGCTTCTGCTTCTCGGCCATGTTCGCCCCCCGCCGACGGACCACAATGCACAGGGCCGGCCCGGCTCCGCTCCGCTCCGCTCCGCTCGGCTCGGCGGGCGGCGGCGGCGGCGGCAGCGGGAGCGGCGGCGGGGCGGGAGCGCCGGGAGTACCGGGGCCGGGTGCGCGGGAGGCGGCTGGCGCGGCCCCGCGGGCGGGGAGGAGCGCGCCCTCCGCGGCGGCGGCGATGGATGGATGGATGGATGGATGGATGGATGGATGGATGGATGGATGGATGGATGGATGGATGGATGGATGGACGGATTGGGGGGGGGGCTGACACCTCGTTGGGGTGTGCCCGGCCAGAGGTGCACCTGCCTGGGGGTGACACCCCCGTAGGGCGGCACTGCCTTGGGGTGACACCCTCCTCGGGGCGTGCCCTTCTTCTGGGTGGGTTCAGCTCTCCATGGAGTGCACCCGGCTTTGGGGGTACCTGCTGGGGAGTGACACCCTCCTTGGGGGGTGCTGTGCTGGAGGTACAGCCTCCTTGGGGTGCAACAGCCCGGGAGTGGCACCTTCCTTGCAGTGACACCACCCTTAGGGTACACCCTCCGTGGTGTTCACCTGCCTGCTGGGGACACTCTACTTGGGGTGCACCTTCCTTATGGTGCACTCTCCTTATGGTGTACGTGGCTGGAGACGGCTCCTGTCAGAAGGTGCATCTGATTGCTGGTAGCACCCTCCCTGGGTTGGCATCTCCCTGGAGGGGTGCAGCTGCCTAAGAGTGATGCTCCCTGGGACGCACCCTGCTTGCAGCGCACCCCTACTTGGGTTGAACCCTCCTTATAGCGCACCTTTGTTGGGGTGCCGCTGCTTGGAGGTGATACCCTTCTTGGAAAGCATGTGCCTAAGAGTGACACCTTCTTTGGAGTGACAACTCCTGTGAGGATGACAGTGTCCTTAGTGTGTGCCATGCTTATTGTGTGCCTTGCTTGGGATGTGCCTGTCTGTGGGGAAGCCCCTGCAGGGACTGTAGCGATAGGACAATGGGTAATGGGTTCAAACATAAACAGGGGAGATTCACATTAGATCTAAGGAAGAAGTTCTTCCCTGTGAGGGTGCTGAGGTGCTGGCACAGGGTGCCCAGAGAAGCTGTGGCTGCCCCATCCCTGGCAGTGTTCAAGGCCAGGTTGGACACAGGGGCTTGGAGCAAGCTGCTCTAGTGGAAGGTGTCCCTGCCCATGGCAGGGGTTGGAACTGGATGATCTTAAGGTCCTTTCTAACCCAAACCAGTCTGGGATTCTATGATGCACCCATCAGAGGATGCCACTGCCCTTAGGGTCCTTTTTCTGCATCTACCTTGGGTTGATCCCTGCTTTTAGTGACCCTGAACTTGGAGCAGTACTAGCCAGCAGAGTTGTATTAGGCTCCTAGAGCACATCCTCTTGGGAAGGATGCTATGGGGTGGGAAGCATGGCCCTACACACACTGTGTGAAACCCAGCTGCACCTTAGGCTGGGAGATGAGGTGGATGAGTAGGAAGGATTAACGGTAATGAAATAATGTGGGGCAGGTGAGGGAGTAGGGAAGAAAGGAAAGGAAAAGGAGGGAAAGGGGAGATAGGAAGTGTGGTTGTGGGATGGGTGGTGTTATGTCCTGGGTCTTGTATGTTGAGGAGGAGAGATGGTATTTAGGGATGTCTTCTTGCTGCCCTTCATCCTGGACTGCAGGCTGGGGGAAGTGGGGACTCAGTGTAAGTAAATTCATGAGTATTTGAGATGGGCTGGATTTGGGGTGCTGGTGGTGCTGCTGCTGAGCAGTGCCTTGAGGTGTGATGGCTGTTGAGCAGTTCTCACTTGGTAAAGCAGCTCCAGGAGCCTTCTTTTGGGTCAGTAGCTGTGTTAATACAAAGGAGCAAAACAGATGCATGGGGAAGGAAACATCAATAACATCGGCAGTCAGTGCAGCCGGCTGAAACCATCTTCATGTCTTGGCAGTGCTGTCAGCTGCTGTTCCTCATGAACTAGCAGCTCATCCTAATGACAGTGTTATCCATTCCTTAGCATTTCAGCCCTGGGACTACCTGCAGTCTGGTAAGGTACTGTATATTCGATAATAACATAGCCGCTCTAAGCATGCTACTTCTTGCTAGAAAGAAATAATTTCTCATCAGAAATGCCCTTTGCGGGGAAGAAAACCCTATCCCAAAGGAAACACCCATTTAGCGATCCTGGCTTTTCTGTGCTGAAGTTTTCCCCTTTTATTCATTAATAATACACCTGCAGCATCTTGCTGTGCTGTGCAGTAACTGAGCCTGGCAAGAAGCTGATGCAGGTGTTTTTGCTATGAGGTGAAGGTCTCCCTGCTTTGCAGCTGCATGGTCTTAGCTGCCTCTTGCCTGGATGATGGTACCTCTGCATCCCAAACCAGAGCTTAAGCAAATCAGGAGCTGCCACTTAGCTCAGAGAGCTGTGCTAAGGAAGGAGTTTATTGCTTGTGTAGAGGCTCAGATCTGTTTCCCTTTCAAGCAATCACTCAATGGACAATTTCATCCAAAAGATTTCCTAATGAGAGCAGGATGTTCTCCCTTACCTAAATAGGAGGTAAACTTTGCCTGAATCATATGAATCCTTCACACAATAAAAACCCCCAAAGTGAATGCTCATCCTGAGTAAGCAGCATGGTTGAACCCTGAAATTGGTCTAACATATCCGAAGAGTAATCCTGCCACATTTTAACAGTGTTGATTCTGACCTCTCCATTTTTTATTCAGCTGCATGAAGTAGCAGGAGGGTACAAATGTAATCCACAGTCAGAAGTAATAAAGAGCTGTTTGGGAAGCTGGAACAGGAGTGTGTGTAAACAAAGGGTACCTGATAAAATAATGACCACAGTGTGCGACTGTGCTATAATAAATAATAAAATGACAACTTAATTCAACAAATCCAGTAATAGAAATAACTGAAATAACAAGCTTGGCGTAGAAACAGGAAGGTTGCTGTAATATAAAACCGTATGTAGTATAATGAAATCGTACTTGTTCAGTCATCTTGCCAAACTTGTTCAACATCTTTGTCGCTGACATGGACAGTGGGGCTGAGTGCGCCCTCAGCAAGTTTGCCGATGACACCAAGCTGTGTGGTTCGGTTGATACGCTGGAGGGAAGGAATGCCATCCAGAGGGACCTCGACACGCTTGTGAGGTGGGCTGATGCCAACCTCATGAGGTTTAACCATGCCAAGTGCAAGGTCCTACACCTGGGTTGGAGCAATCCCAGGCACAGCTACAGGTTGGGCAGAGAAGAGATTCAGAGCAGCCCTGAGGAGAAGGACTTGGGGGTGTTGGTTGATGAGAAAATGAACATGAGCCGGCTTCAGTGTGTGCTTGCAGCCCAGAAACCAACCATATCCTGGGCTACATCAAAAGGAGTGTGACCAGCAGGTCAAAGGAGGTGATCCTGCCCCTCTACTCTGCTCTTGTGAGACCTCACCTGGAGCATTGTGTGCAGTTCTGGTGTCCTCAACATAAAAAGGACATGGAACTGTTGGAACAAGTCCAGAGGAGGCCACGAGGATGATCAGGGGACTGGAGCACCTCCCATATGAAGATAGGCTGACAGAAAGTTGGGGCTGTTCAGCCTGGAGAAGAGAAGGCTGCGTGGAGACCTCAGAGCAGCCTTCCAGTATCTGAAGGGGGCCTATAGGGATGCTGGGGAGGGACTCTTCATTAGGGACTGTAGTGATAGGACAAGGGGTAATGGGTTAAAACTTAAACAGGGGAAGTTTAGATTGGATATAAGGAGGAAATTCTTTCCTGTTAGGGTGGTGAGGCACTGGAATGGGTTGCCCAGGGAGGTTGTGAATGCTCCATCCCTGGCAGTGTTCAAGGCCAGGTTGGACAGAGCTTTGGGTGACATGGTTTAGTGGGAGGTGTCCCTGCCCATGGCAGGGGGGTTGAAACTGGATGATCCTAAGGTCCTTTCCAACCCTAACTATTCTGTGGTTCTATGATTCTAATCAGAACAATAGATGCGTATGAAGGTATCAAAGAAACACTACTTACAAATAGTAAACTTGAATAATAATAGTATTATTACTATCTTTTATATTATTATTATACTATTATTATTACTATCAGTAATAATCCTGGAAAGCCTGAGAAAACTCTGTCTTCTTTGGGCAACTGCTGAATTATCAGCCCATGTAAGACTTTACACGGTGAGCCCTCACCAGCTTTCTTCCGTCTTTGCTCACAAGACTGTGGGATTTGTTTGATCTCCTCTTCCAGTCTTGGCAAGCCCTGACCCTGCCTGAATGGGGGAAGCACCACACAAATAGGCGAGCTCTCGAATGGTGTTCTTTTAGTGGTTAAACTAATATGTTCTACAGGAGCTGCCGTAGATGTACTGTTTTGCTGTCTTGCTTGTTTCCTACAAGCTGGTAACCAAATCTCAGAGCGCCGTGTTTCCACAGCGTGTTACACACACAGAAGCTGTTTACTAGAAATACAGAATTAATATGAATCAGGTTTTGCGTTTACAAGGTGTATTTTTGGCAGTTTAAGGTTTGCAGGAGACTCGCAGAAAGCCCTTTGCTCGGCAGCGAGTGTGTTACCAAGTGGGTGAGCACCTTCCACCCCCATCAGTGTGGGGTGGGAGCTGGGAGCAGCCGTTCTGCAGAGCCTGGTGTGCTCCAGGAAAGCAGTGGAGATCTGGGGAGATTTGCTTGATTTTCCTCTGGGTTTTAACCATATATGTATGTGTGTATAGATATAGGTATGTGTATCTACATCATCTACATCTCATTCACGCACTCCGGGGAGCAGAGCTGTGCTTGCAGGCAGGAGCTGAAGGGTCTGGAGTACAAGGCTGGGTGGGGAGGTGTTGCTAGGAGATGGAGACTCCAGTGTCTGGCAAAGCAGCGTTTTTATTTCTGGTGTAGATCACACAAAATGGTATTTGAGTGTGAAGCAGGCTTAGAAATCTCTTCCCTCTGCTCACATCCATCTCTGAATGATCCGTCTGTGCTTAGCAGGGTTGCAGCTTATTTAAAATAGAAATCAAACGTAGACTGGGGGGTGTTCAGTGGTGATTTGCTGTCTCCCAGATCTTCTTTTGTTCCCTTGTTTTCTTTCCCCCCTACTCACTGAGGAATCCCTTGTTTGACCAGCAGGATATATGACTGTGTTTAGGGGGGGAGCATCCATGCATACCTTTGGTTCCTTTGTGGCCAATTGTCTCCGCTTTTTCAGACGCTGCATGTTAACACTAATTTTGTCTGGGTTTGGGCTTATTAAATACATCCTGCCAGGGCTTGTTCTCTCTTGCTTTGATGCTTGTGCCCCTTAGTGCACCCCAGTGCCAGTTGGGAGTCATCCCTCCATCACAGCTGGCTGCATTCCCACCCTTCTTGCAGGCATGATGGCATGGGGACAGATGCTGTGGGATGCTTGGCCCTTCACTTGGGGCAACTCATCCCTCCCTGCTGCATTATTAGGGCTGGATTTGCAGTAGAATTTAGGTCTAAATGCTAAACCATGGGTGCTTTTGCACTCCTTTGTGGGGTTCACAGGCTCCTCACAGCTCTTGCAGAGGCTCTTGCCATGTGCTCACATTTTGCTGATGCTCCTCACAGGCACCAAACCCTCTTCACTCAAAATGCAAGGTAATACAGGGCTAAAAAGCAGGACCAAACATGTCTGCCCTGTCAGAGGACAGCTCAGCACTCTGAACCTGTTAGTCCATTAGGGAAGAGATGAGGATGCTGTATTTTTTCCAGTTCAGTGTGACCAAAAAAGGACCAGGAAAGCTGTACATCTGTTTATACAAAAGCTCGGGTTCTGGAGCATGCCATCCATCCCTTGTAAGTGCCCTAAATCTGTGGATTTTGAGTAGGATTTGCTTTCCCAGCCTGGTTTTGGAGGAGATAGCTAATGGGATAATGTAGCAGTGGGTAAACTGTGGCATGTGAAAGGGTTTTTTTGAATGTTAGAGAAACTACATGCATGAGAGGCTTATGCACATTAGATTTGTAACCGAGCACTTCCCATTCATATTATGTGACTGATGTTATTTATCAAACCCCATTTACCATCCAGGAGCAGATGTTGAACTGTCATGCTGCAGTGTTGGAAACTAATTTTTCTGGGGGTTAGCTATTCCAAAACAATCTTGGGATTACCTTGTTGTAATATAACAAGTATTATTCCAAAAACATGGTGCATATGGGCCTGATGTCTATTATGGTCTCTTTTTGGTATTGAGTGTAAATCTAAACTGCATGGGAGCATAGGATGCACTGGTGGGAATGGGAGCTGAAAACCCTCCCTGAGTCAGAGTGGGGAAGGAGTGTGGTATTTCTCACACTGAAAGCAAAATACTTTAAGCATGCAGCATGATAAACACACATTTAATGAAGAGACTGCTAAATAGAGACCGTTTGCATATGCAAGCACTGGGTGCATGCCTGCTGTAACCAGCAGTGAGAGCAGCACATGTTTTCTGAGTGCTTTACTCTTAAACTTCTGGATAAGGTTTTCCTAAAGGCACAAATTCCTCATCCCATTAGAAGTTAATAATAACAAATTCCTGTTATTCTATTATATATGCTCTGTGATTAGGGTGATGGTTTATTTAGGGCTTTGGGAGGTTGTTTTTAAAGCAACTACAGCCTTTTTCATGAACTCAGTCTTTTGGGCTTTATCCACAACTGTGAAGCACAATATGGATTTGAGGTGACCTGTATGGAAAGGTGGGGGGTGTTTTTTCATTTCCATGCAGTCTTGCCCTCCTTTCCTTTCCAGGTTGTGGGCAATACAATTCCTGCAGAAACCCTGGAGCTCAGCAGCAAATCCTGAAAGATAACTTCTAGCAGCGAGGAGGGAAAAGCAGTGACTGCGTGAGCTGCTTATAGCATTTTTTCAGTGCCTTGCCAAGTATGTTTTCTTTTAGGGCATAATCTGTGAGTGCTGGCAGAGCTTCTCTTGGCTTTGCCTAATTAGCTCAGCTGGGAAAGCATTTGCTAGTGGGGAGGAGCCTGAAGTTTATCCTCACCCTTCAGTTTGGACCCATGAGCATCTATTCCAGGGACACACTGAGGGAGAGTTTAGGATTTGGTCTGCTGCCTGTACAGTAGATCCAGCCCTTTTCAACCTTGATTTAAATGCTGTTTAAAAATCCATGACCTTGCAGAATCAGTCCACTGTTTCCTTGCCCTGTCTTGCTGCACTATATCAGAGCACCACTGCAAACAGTGTGGAACAGCATGTTCTCCACGTCCACAATAGCCAGGACAAGAATAGGGCTAAAATTAAACCACACACAGATGGTATGAAATGAAGAAATACTTAAAGTGAAGCTTGTTGAAGCATCAGAATGTGTTATTTGGATGGGACTGTGGAGTGCAGATGTTCCTGCCTGGGGTAAAGGGATGCTGCGAGGTCAGTCTCTGCACATCCAAGTGTCTCAGCCAGGGCCCTGGGATTTGGGTTCAGCTCCTGTGGGATGCTGGGCAAGCTGTTAAGGGCTGAAGTGTCCAAAGAAGGAAAGATGGAGCTAAGCTGAAGTCTAAAATCCCCATCCAAACCTTCCACTCGGCTGCTGCCAAGCCCTGATGTTTAAGTGGCTTTCATTTTACTTTAACTTTTAAGCTCCCCACCTGGGTATCTGCCAAAAGTTAGACCTCTCTTATTAACCCAAACTGCTCCATTTTTAACAGCACCAAGCTGCGAAGTTACTAAGCCCAGAACAACCCAAGGTACAGCTATTGCCTTAGCGGCTGCATCTTGAAAGCATCTTTAGTGCCTTCTGCTACCTGCAGTCCAGGACAAAACTTTGCTTGGAGGAATTCAGGAGTCCTAATCCCCATTCCAGTTGTGTCTGTGTCAATCCCCAATTTTGAAGTCAATGTAGGTATTTATTTAGCCCTCAATCTTCCTATGTTTCCGTTCCACATCCTCATAACTCATTCCGTCTCCCTGCCTGTGTCTGAGTGGACATTTTAGGCTGGAAACTCTTAGACCTGGCCAGAAAAATGCATGTATTTATGGCAGGACGTTACACTTTGTGACAGGCTGCTAGTATTATGGGCTGGCTGCACCTCTGAGAGGTTTATCCCTGCTGTTTCTGTGCTGGGTCTGAGCATCCCTCGGCTGGACTATAACACATAGTCCTGTTTGCGTGCGTGCGTTTGATAAGCATGTCGTTTCAACTGAAATGCCTCTGTCTGGGGCTGGTGCTCTTGAAGAATCGCTCTCACCCTCTCTCATCTCAGTGGCAAACTGAGAAAGGTTTCCTTTAGTCAGCTGGGGGAGAGAGGGAGGATTTATGAATCGGAGAAACGCATTCCTGATGCGGAATAGGCACATTCCCCATTTCCCCCTCCTGCCCCCTGCTCAATAAACGCACCATTTGTGTGGCAAATAGCCAAGGGTTTTATGAATACAGCTCTTACTTTCTCCAGCTGCTAGAAACATTTCTCAAATATGAATTAAAATAAAAAGCCTTGCTAGACACTTTTAGCACTCATAATTCTGCTATTTTTGGTCTGCGGTGTGGAGTTCTTGCATCAGAAATCTTGCTTTGAGAGGCTTGAGTGGCTTCTTTCAAACAGTATGAAATTGAAAAAAGAAATAAATCTCAAAGATGTATGACTTTAAATAATTGTTCACACCGTAAGGATCATCAGGAACTCGATGTGATTATGTGATTATTTCTTGGGTGACATGATTTAGTGTGAGGTGTCCCTGCCAATGGCAGGGGGGTTGGAACTAGGTGATCTTAAGGTCCTTTCCAACCCTAACTGTTCTATGGTTCCATGTGCCTAAGTGTGGTGCTTCCCTGGTTGTTGTGACTGTGAAGTGCTAGCTCTGATATTTTATATGGGCTTGTTCTGCCTTTAGAAGCCATTGGGGTGTGTTCTTGAGAAGCTGGCGCATCTGGGATTAGGTATCTTTAATAAATCAACTACTAGAGAAAAGGAAAGACGAGGACTGCAATCCATGCAGAGGAATCATAGCTTTTAAGACAAGTGTTTAAGGTTACAGTGCAGGAATGAGCTTTGGTAAGAGAGCCAGCAAACCATGATAACATTATGAAGATGGTTGAACTGTGAGTATGCAGTTTGCAGAGCATGAGCAGGGAGAGGACATGGCAGGGATTTGTCAGGAAGGCAGGCGAGGAGCAGGGAGATGTGCTTAGAGGATGGCAGAGGAAAGGGCGTGCTTTTTCCAGGGAGGATGCATTTGGACAGTTTGCAGTTGTCAGTGGTTTTCTGCATCAGCCCTGTATTACCTGTGCGTTTGTGCAGGGGTTTTTGAATGCTTCCCTGCAAAGTGGGACTCATGCTTTGTTCAGAGTCACTCAGGAGGGTTATCCTGAGCAGGGAGCACAAGGTGGTACCACCTAAGCAGTAGCTGCAGTGGGGCATGGGGCATCTTTTCCCTGCTGTGTTTATAATCCAGCTGTTCTTCTTCCTATAAAGAACTTTGCCTATCTCCCTGAACCAGAGCTGGGTAAATTAGGAGTTAGTAAGCAAAACAAGCAGACTGCTTGGCTGCTCCTAGGTACCTAGATGTAGTGTGTGGTTAAAGAAAAGAAAATCCATTTCTGACAGAGCATAAATCATGCTGCTTCCTCCACTCTTCCAACTGCAAACATCCTCTAGAGAGAGCAGCCAGAGTCATTTTGGATATCCACAGTCAGCAGTGCCAGAGGGATTGGTTTCCTGGAGGAAGGGGCTCACACGGTGCTTGTCCAGCACATGGGCACATCAGGGCTCTCCCGGTCACTTTGTGTTTCTCTATTCCAGTGATGTGGCAGCCAGCAGAGAAAGGAGAAAACCTGGATAAATATCAGCTCTCACCCAGTCAGATTTTAAAGGTGAATCAAGGAAATATGGGGAGCAGGATGACACACGAATCTAGGTTGTGATGCCATTAAGATGGAGCGAATGGAAGTTGCAGGCTTTGAATGATCTCTCATCTATTCCTAGACCGATGCACAGCAAGGAGAGGTGAAACTGAGAGCAGATCTTGCCTTATGAATTTGTATGACACGGTAACAGGATGGCTCAATTTATTTGTAAGAGCAGTAGAGATTTTTCACTTCTGATGCATTAACCTGAATCCCAACGAGACTGGAGATAAATAACAGAGCCTCCTAGAGACAGAAAACTAGCCAAAGGGCCTGTGCATCTGGATCTACACGCAGAAATCCATATTTTTGCTGGCTGGTGGGAAAAGAAGAGTATTCCCCCCATTGTGCACATCAGCCCTAGTGGGTTCATCTTTAAGGATGAAAGGTTCAGTGTCTGTTATGGTTATGGCAAGGCTGCCGCAGGGATGCTCAGCGGTAATTACATGGCTGGCATTTTTGTGTGCCTGTGAGATGGAGATTTGTCTAAGGCTGCAGCAGCTTCACTCATGTAGGTCACCAAGCTCAACAAGGGAGCAATGGGAAATGGGTGTGAACTGTTGCACTCATTTGGAGAGAGGACTCAATTATCCAGAGGCTTTGATGGGAAATAATTGCTGAAGGCTTTAATACAAGTTGCCATTGTCAAAGAAGTTGCTGTCCCTTGGCTGCTCTGCAGGAACTTCCCTGTGCCCAGGCTTACCCTGGCATCGATGGAGCAAGCTGCCTGGAGTTACCTTGCTCCCATAGGAAGGGAAGACACCTTACACGGGCAGGAACTATCCATCAGCCAAAGTGGGGTAGCACTTTACAGTGCAGCTACCTGACTGTGTGTCAAAGCCCTTCAATCATGCATGTAAACTCAACTTACAGCACTTGTAAGTCGTACCCAGCTCCAGCTTGCATGTCTTACTTAATGAATTAGGGCCTCATCACAGGGATGTTATTCATATTTTACTGATCAGAAAATAACTCACAAATCACACATAACAAAGGGTGTTTTCCCTGATTCCAAGGCTTCAGTTAACCTCTATACAATGCTTTAATAGCAGTGCATTGTGAAAATAAACCTAAATTTGACCATCCGTGTTAAAAACTGACAACCCCAAATCTCTTTTGTGAGAAATAACAATCTTTTGGCTTATAGGTTACAGTCTTATACCACGCTAACCATGCCCACCAGATGCATGCAGCAGTATTACTAGATACCTAGGGATATCATTTTTTGCTTCAGACTGTATTGCATGTTACTGCATTGATTTAATTCTACAGTCTGCTTGATAT
The DNA here is from genome assembly GCF_028554395.1 of Pezoporus wallicus. Lineage (NCBI taxonomy): Eukaryota > Metazoa > Chordata > Aves > Psittaciformes > Psittacidae > Pezoporus > Pezoporus wallicus. Next base: position 638,798 of record NW_026638088.1, on the reverse strand, counting down.
CATGGCTTTTATAAGCACGGATTTAGCTTTTTCTTGTGTCCTATTGCAAGTTTGTGCATTACTGTCATTTTCCAGCTTTTTCCAGCACATGCTGAGAGCAGTTGGCTTTTTCCCATGGACTTCGGTGTATGTTGTACCAGGAATTTACTGATCAATTTGAGAAATGGCGTTTTGTAGTAACCCTGCAAATGTTTTCGGACCAGCTCATGGATACAGGTCATCATCCGACAGCAGCGGTTTTGGCCTGGTTTTGTGCGCTATGTAAACGAAAGCGATTTTCACAGCTGGCCTTCCCATCAGTTTTTTCCTGCTGCGTAGAGATTACATCTCCTAATCTGGTTTTATAACTTCAGTGAATCAGCCATGAGGCTTTAGAGCACTCTGCTCTGCTAAGGTTGTGGAGAGCTTCCATCTGAGGATGCCCTTTCAGATGTGAGCCTTGGGGCTAGCGCGACCGTGGGAGCCACGCTCGCATCCTCTGCAGAAGTCTTCAGAGACCTTCTCTCGGATGAGAACGTTGTGCTTTTCACAGCCCACTTAAGCAGAAATCAGAATGGGTTCTGCCAAGTTTGCTGGGCTGGGAGGGAAAATCTGCAGTATGCAGATGTAGGTGGAAACCCATGAGCTTCCCTGGAGAACCCTCCACTAGCACGGATCACCATGCAACCCACCGATTACAGTGGCAAAGCTTAATCAGTAACAAAATGAGGTCTCGTGAAGTCTCTTACTGACATATCTGGACTGGGGTGTCTAACAAGTAGGAAGGAACAAATGATTTTGGGGTCGTGTAAGTCAGTGTGTGGAAACGGAGCCCTGCTAAGTTTCATGGCCATCTGAGTCGCACATGTTCAGCGAAGGTGCTTTTGATTTGGCCGCTATCTCTGCATGGGGGAATAGTGGGAGATAAATCTGAAGGTTTTTCCAGACGAAAGGAACTTATCAAGTAATACTGAAAACAGACGGCGCAGAGCCAAGCTTGGATTGGGCCCTTATTTTGAGCTGAGTAGAAAGAAACTGTGGCCAAGGGATCAGCTGGAAAACCATTTAACCCTGGTTGAGATTGAACAGGAGCTTTGCTGAGAAAGTCTGATTTGGAATACAAGCATGAGAAAAATCAAGAGCATGATGATTTATACAGTGATTGACAGCATGTCATGTAGGACAACCTGCAAACTCACCTCCTGAAGGTTATACCATGTGTGATCGTATACTCTGGTGAGATGCAGCTATAAAATATGAGAGGTTTAGAGGAAAAACCTCTAAACCTGCTGCCTCTGATCCTTTTCACCTCTCCTGATGTGTCTTTCCCTTACCCTGCCTGTGTCTCAACTTCTGGCTTAGGCACTAACTCTGTTAGGGCAAATGAAAGTAGAGGGATTAGCTCAACAAATCCATGCATCCTAATATTGAGGGCTGGTTTATTTGTTGAATTCCTCATTGTTTGTGGCACCTGGGTTCTCTGACCTCGAGCTCATGCTCTATGCTCCTTGAACTTGTCCACAGAAGGGCAACGAAGCCGGTGACAGGACTGGAAGACAAGTCCTTTGAGGACTAAGGAGTCCTTTGAGGACTAAGGAGTCCTTTGTCCTAAGTCCTTTGAGGCTAAGGACTTCAGGTTTGTCTGATTTGGAGAAATGGAGGCTGAGGGGGGGTGACCTCAATGTTTTCTATACCTTCCTTAGGAAGGGAAGTGGAGAGGAGGTGCTGATCTCTTCTCCCTGGTATCCAGTGACAGGGCATGTGAGAATGGTTCAAAGCTGCACCAAGGGAGGTTTAGGCTGGCCATTTGAAAGCCCTGGAACAGGCTTCCTAGAGAGGTGGTCAATGCCCCAAGCCTGGCAGTGTTTCAGAGGCATTTGGAGTGGCCTCCTACTCTTGTCCACATCCTCAGTTCCTATGAGGAAGAGCTGGGACAATCCTGTCTGCTGCTGAGCGCGTTTTGGGGAGGACAAGTGTGAGAAGTGTGGCTGTAAATGTCTCTCAAAGGTACATTGATGACAGAATGGAAAGGAGCAAGGAGATGGTAATTTGAGGCTCCGATAAAGCTTAACTGCTCAGAAGCTATTGCATTTATTCTCTCTCTTTCTTTTTAATGTAAAGACATGAGACAAACCTAGCTTCATTGCTGAGCTAGTATGTCTTTATTGGTTATTTCACAGGATGTTTGTGGTGACTTTTTAATTAATTAAGGAATTGTATTCATTTCATTTGTATTCTCCTCGTAAATGATGGCTGCTGCTTTTCCTCCTTTCTGAAGTGATCACAGCTGTACAGGTGAGAAATGGTAGACGGGATTATTGGTTTATGGCTACTTTTACAATAGCCCCAACATGCCTTAAATTGTGCAGGGATTCCCCTCCAGTGGTTTAAGTGAGCTGATTTTGCTGTACTGTGGCTTAAAGGAAGAAATAGAACTGGGATCCACCTCGTGCTGAACTGTGCAGTGAAATGACTGTGGATGTCCAGATCTTTATACTAAACTACATACGAAGCTACTCATTTCTTTTGTCTTGCAGAGTATCTGGGTAGGTTTTGAATTCCACCTCTCTTCAGCCTGTAGTAACCAGGCCTTTTATACAGAGCATCCTGCATCACTGCGCAGGATGCTTTTGGTTCTTGTTTTTTTACTCATTTATTAGAGGCAATTTTTACTCTTAAAGCAGCCTAGTGAAGAAAGCATGTGGGGGTTTTGTTGTACTCATAGCTGAAAGTCCAGAGTCCTTGCTGCTTATCCTTCATCTGGAGTCCAATGCTAGCTTTCCTGTTTTTATCAAGGATGAGGCTGGTGACCATAGGTTTGCAACAGAGCTGTTATGGGACTCCTGAGGAAAAAACATCCCATGAGAGCTAACTTCAAATCCCACTCTACTCCAGCTGCAAAGCAGAAGTTTTTGGTTTGCCTTCCTTAATTTAAACAGTGAGTAGTGTCCATTAGGACAGCTTTCCAAAATAAAAACCTTACCAAAACTGAAGGCATTGCATACACTGTTTCCAGTGGCAAAAGTGAAACTCTTCACCTACTGCATGAACGGAAGACATTTCAGTATTAAAGATATGCAGACCTGTGGGACATGTACTTATGATTGCCTGATGCTCACCAGTTATTTTTAACTGCTGTATCATCTGATGCAAATCTGTCTTTATAAAATGCAGAGTAGTTCAAAGAAGAATGCTCCTAAAGTCTTGGTTCAGGCAGCATTTTATCAACCTTTTGGAATTCAGCAAAAATGAGGAAAAACTTCAGGATCTATCTCAGAGAAACTGGAGATAAACATCTGCTAGGCTGCCTTTTACATACTGTAGAGAGTTTGTGTGCTTTTTATAGCAGCTCTTGTCTTTGAATAGCACCTAATGCCAAGGGGATTTGAGCCATCACTTGGAATCCCTCGACATTATTGCACAGCAGTTTCTTTAACAACAACACATTGTTCCCTGTGGTGTAATGCTGTTGTTATGTCAAATATTTTGTGAGAGGTCCTTAATCTCATCTTGTGATCATCCTCTTCTGCATTTTTAATTATCAATGCTTTCAATGAAGAAATGCTGAGGTATAGAAGAGTAGAGAGCATTCAACATCAAGAAGCCCTTTGCTTCGAGGGGTTTTTGAACAGGGTGGTTGTATTGATTTGTTAAACCAGAGCCCGTGTTTTACCAGCAATGCATACATCAAGTGGCACTGTGCACAACAAACACACAGTTTCTAATAGGAAAAGAGACCCTGTTTGGTGTGGTGCTTCTGCCTGCTGGTTGATGTGAGAGCACAAAAAGAGTGAGTCTTTTTGTGTAAATGGGGAATGATGGAGTAGGTCGGTAAGGAAAAGATTTGGCTCGTTGCAAATTCAAGAGGAGCTGGTTTTCTCCTGATTCACAGTGATTCATGAGCTGTCACATATCAGAGACGGATCCAGCCTGGCTCTGACAAAACGCATGACCCAAGTGGTCTTCTAAAACATTAGTGCCACGAGGCAGGGTGATGTAGAAAGGAGCAGCAGCTCCAGGAACGGATAGACAGTTGCATTGCTGTGTAGCAGCAGCAGTAAAGTGTTGTCTTGGGGAAAACATCAAATTAACAAATAACTGAGGCTGTTGGCATGGGTTGGGTTGTTCATGCTTGCTCTGGCATGGCCCCAGCCAGCATCCAGCAGAGAGAAAGCATCACTTAGGGGGTTGCAGGCTGCTTTAGGACCATGTTCAAAGCGGGAGCTAAATCTCATAGGTCCAGCTAGAACAAGCTTCAGCTCTTCCGTGCCCCAGGCTGGGTATTTCATCCATGCCCTACAGAGACTGCGTTTACATTCAGATATAACTGGTGAGGCTGGCTCTGTCCTTGCCCTGTTATTTTTCTGCCTAGCATGGCTGTGCAGACCCACTGCTCAAAGTGCAATGAACAGCAAGCTATGATGGTTCGTTCTAGCAGGTCTTGCTTCTATTTTATCATAAACCAACAGCTAATGACATTAAGACAAGCTTTACCCTGCCAGGTCTGAACAAAATGAAGTCCTGCTACCCTTATGTTAAACTTTGGCAGTTGCTGCAAGTGCAGTAGCTTCTGTTCCCGATGTGTTGAATAATATCGGGCAGCATTTTACCAGCTTCTAGCTGGGTAGAAGCTATGTTCTCCTTTAGATTGGGGACTACAAGAAAGACGAGGAAAGACTTTTTAGTAGGGCCTGTAGCAATAGGGCAAAGGGTAATGGTTTAAAACTAAAAGAAGGGAGATTCAGCCTAGGTAAAAGGGAAAAAAAATTATGATTAGGGTGGTGAAACACTGGCACCGGATGCCCAGAGGTGTAGTAGATGCTCCATGCCTCAAACATTCAAGGCAAGGTTGGACAAGGCTACGAGTAACCTGGTCTACTTGAAGACTTCCCTACTTGTTGCAGGGGGTTGGACTAGACGACCTTCCAACCCAAGCTATTCTATGATAGCTATGCGTTTTGGACCCCATTTAACTTCTTTCTCTCCTGCTGAATAGCAGTGTTGAAATGGGGAAGGAAAAGGTACACATGGAACTATTTGTAATATGTTGAAGAAACCAGGTAGAGTGTAAATAGCATCTTTGATCAAACATTGAGCCGAGTACTCCTCAGGAAACCCAACACAAACACTTCTTCTCCGGGTGGAAGGATGCAGCAGCCCTTGCCTTGTGTCCTGCTGGCTGTTTGTCCATGCAGCACACTCTCCAGCTACTCTTTCTCGCCTCAGGCCAAAGCTAATTACAGTTATTTCACAGGCACCACCATCCAATGAGTTTTCTTAAATACACAACAGGGATGGGCCTCATCTGACTAAGAGCAGTTGAGTAGGTACGTTCTTCCCACATTAAAGCCAATTAGCTTTGGATGGGTATGAGTGAGAGCAAAATTTAGCCCAGTTTGCCTTCTCTCATGTTGGCTGAGATTGAGTCTCATGTCTTTCCTCGAGGCAGAGGCTCCGATATGTGTGAAGGCCAGGCTTACACGGAGCCATTAGAGCTTTGATCTCAAAATTACACCACTTGAAATTGCAGATGAAAAAAGGGAATTAATAAAACAGGCGAGCAAGCCTGCAAGTGAATCATTTTAGCTTCTCCAAAACAGGCTCAGTTCCAGGGCCTCTGGAATGGGAGCACAACTCCAATAGGAGCCACGCGTTCAAAGAATCATAGAATAGTTTGGGTTGAAGGAACCTTCAAAGCTCATCTAGTCCAACCTCCCTGCAAGGGGTAGGGACATCTTCAACTAGATCAGAGTGCCCAGAACCACGTTCAGCCTGGCCTCGAATGTCTCCAGATATGGCGCATCCACCACCTCTTTGGGCAACCTGTGCCAATGTTTTACGACCCTCATTGTAATGAATGTTTTCCTCACATCCAGCTTGAATCTCCCCTCTTTTAATTTAAAACCATCACCCCTCCTCCTAGCACAACAGGCCCTGCTAAAAAGTCTCCTCTCGTTACCCCCAGGGGTACTGAGATACAATGCTCCTGATGTCCTTGTTGCAGCAAGATAAAGGACATGCCACATCTGGGAGGGGAAATGCTAGTGAAGGTAGAGGAGAGCAGGATTAGGTGTGGATGGAGCGCAGCACAGCTCTTGGGCAGCAGTGGTGATGGGGAGCTGGAGCCAGGGCAGGAGGCATTGGAGGAGCAGGTCTGCACAGCCTCCACCTCTCGCCCTGAGCTGGATGCATGCTGTAGAGCTGCTCCAGCATGGCACGGTGCCCAGGCAAACTCAGCTCGCTTTGCTCCGTAACACCACTGTGCAGCTCCCAAACCAGACCTGACTTGCACCCTGCCAACTCCAAGCAGGAGCAGAGCAGCTCTAGCCTGGTGAATAGACGTGCCCTGAGGATACGTCTACATTGCAGTGCAGAGGTAAGACCTGGGCTTGGTGAGACAGACCTGAGCTGGCTCTTGGGAGCCATGCGGCTGAGATGCGCTGGGGCTCATGGGGTGTGTGTCCCTGAACTCCGGGAAGGGGGTTTGGAGGAGGAGGGAGGTTTCTCAGTGAGTCTTATAACACTTATGGGGACTGAGGCTTCGTGGTGGGAGGACCTTATAGAATCAGAATTGTTTAGGTTGGAAAAGACCTTTATGGTCATCAAGTTCAAGCACTCCCCAGCACTGCCAAGTCCACCACTAAACCATGTCATGGACTAGCATGTTCTGTGCTCACCAATGGGATAGTCATGTTATAAAGATCGTGCAGGAACATCCATCCCTGGCACTGTTCAAGGCCAGGATGGACAGAGCCTTGGGTGACATGGTCTGGTAGAAGGTGTCTCTGCCCATCACAGGGGGGTTGGAACTAAATGGTCTTATGGTCCTTTCCAAACCTAACTATTCCATGATTCTATGACCAACAGCACTGGGAAGTGGGCACAATGATAGTGCTGGAGTTTGGGTAGAGTACACTGCCATCTTCCTTGGGCTGCAGGAATCTCAGGATTTGACTGAGGATTCTCAGTCCTATACCCTGGCACTGGGACAAGCATCAATCCTTCACTCAGTTTGTTCATCTCCTGGAGACCACAACCACCTCTGCAGGGTGCAAGAGGAGACAAGGGGTGCAGCACTTGCTGAGTGCCCAGCTGTGGGGCAGGGGTGCATGGGCGTGTGTGAGGGGCCAATTCAAGCACCTGTGGCTGCAGGTTGTGCTGATGCTCTAAGTGCCATATTCATGAGGACATACACCAATAAGAGAATAAAAATAGTAGAAACAGGTAAAACTAGCTTCTGGTGAGAATAATATGAAGAAGTTGAAAGAAGCTGTAATGCATATGAAATTTTAGCTTTACTTTTTCCTTATGCATTTCTAGTGTTCTGACTGCAAGTTGTATTTCTGAAGTGCCAGGCTATTTTCTACCTGTTTTCCCTCTACCCCCTTCCCTGCACCTCATGTTCTTATGTTTGAATCCATCATGTCGGCTCATGAAAATCTACCCAAACTTTGCCTCAAAAGCAGGAGGACAGCGCTGCATGGGATCTACGCTGCCCATGGAAGAAGTGGCTGTATCCATATGAGCTTTTTTGGTTCACTGTACAGCCACATGAAGAGAAACAGGCCTTCTCACCCTATGGCAGCCCTCTCTTACAAATCTGATAGACTAGCACTTTGGGGAAACATTGGCTCCGGCAGATGTTATCCCCTAAAGGAGTCCCACCTCCTGAGTCTGTGCTGCAGTGTGGTTGCTTATCCCTGGAATTACACAATATTACAGAGACACACAAACAGGTAGAGAAAGAAATGGTCAGAATAAGCTTTATCAACCAACCTAAATGACAGTTGATTCTCAGTGAGATCTTGGCCCACAGCAGACTTCATTTCCCAGGAGCTTAAAGCCAGAAGGGAGTCTGCAGCCTCTGGAACAAGAGCAGAAATGATCTCCCTCCCAGCACCTGCCAGGCTCCTCTGCTCTCAGCACTGAGCACTAGATGGCATCCAAGGGGGGAATTTAGGCTCCTCAATGCAGTCCTGGGCTGTGCAATTGTAATTGTAGAATCATAGAATCATAGAATCATAGAATAGTTAGGTTTGGAAAGGACCTTAAGATCATCCAGTTCCAACCCCCCTGCCATGGGCAGGGACACCTCACACTAAAAGCAGGGACACCTCACACTAGCTGGATCAAAAAATGAGGATCCGTCCTGAGGGGGAACAAAAAGAAAAGGGCTGAGGAGGTGGACTTCTTCCAGCTCCTGCTGCCATCCTGTTGGAATACATCTCACTCCGAGGTATCTTTCTGCTGGTGTGAGATGAGGAGGAGGAGTGTTCAGCATCTCTCCCTGTCCACTGTCTGCCATCCCGAGATGGAGCATTCAATTCCAGCTCCAGGCAGGATTAGACCCCCAGCTTGGCTATCAAAATACTTGCTCTTATCATCTCTTAAATAACCAGCACCCATGAACAAGCTGTGCTGGGCCCCACGGATCAGCCCTGGATCACCACCCAAGCTGAGGCTCCGAGGCACTGATGTGTACGGTGCAGACAAGCACGCGAAGGTGTGAGGAGCCAGACAAGATGCCAAAATGAGTAAGTGGCTGTGGGTGGCTGCCTGGGGGTACAGGAGCCATGGGAGGGACAGGACGCTCCCTCCCTGCCCTGTTGCATGCTGCAGGTGACCTTGAGTTTAACAACTTAATGAGTGCTGTGCAATTACCAGCATCATTTCCATGTGCCCTGTCCCTGTTTAGGAAGATGCAAAGTTATCGGTCCTTGCACATGCTGGAGGTGATTTTATGGCCATCTCTTCTGAGCCTTTTCACTCTCTCTGTAGATGAGCAAAGGGGTCTCAGGGACGCAGCATCCCATCTGGCACAGCATGGGATGCACGCAGAACCCCACTGCCCTGCCTGTACAGGCAGCGCCAGGCAGACCGCAGCAGCAGGAGCTGCCCTGACCTTATCAGAGAGCAAACATTTGCAGCACCCCGCCTTGCCTCCCCCACAGCTCCGTGAGGGAGAAAGGATGGGAGCAGGAACTTGATTTCCCCACTTGCTTAATCACAGGCATTCACTCCTGGGTGTAAATTTGTCTTGAGATTCGCGTGACAGGCGGGGAAGGAGCTGTTGGGGTTTCACTGTTGCTTCACTGTCTGGAGGTCGGGCACCAAAAGGGGCTGGGTGTCATCACCATTCATTTCAATCTAAAACATATTTATGCTCATGATTTATCCACGTGTGTTTTATTCCGGTGTGAATACAGCTCCAGGCAGGGATGCGGGAGGGTTTTATCAAGGTTCAGTTGGAATTTGGATTGGTTCTCTTCCCAAAAGTAGAGGTACCTACAAGAAACAGCTTCCACCCAAGCCCTGGGTAGCCCAGAGTTACTACAGACTGCTGTTTGTATGCTTATTCCTTCTACCTGCAATTATGGGGAAATTGCCATCGTGTAAGCAGTGGGCCGTATGAATAACTTGATTATTTGTTAGTATTAGACCTAGATGTGTGTTTTTCTTGCGATCATATCTACACAAGAAGGCACAGTAATAATAGCCTTTTGGACTGGCCACGTTTAATTTCTGTGGACTGTGAAACTTTTGAAGCAAGGTGCTGTTTATTGCTTTCTTTTCAATTCAATTGTGTGAAGCAGTCGCAGCAGAGAGACCCCTGCAGTGTCCACGCTGAGTTCTTGTAAGGGTGGGTGATCATGTTGTGCTCACTGTCCTTGGCTGCCATCGTCAGCAAAAGGGTCTCTTGTTACAGCCAAGCTATTTTAGGAAGCAAGATTCCCTTTTTATGGAATTATATTTCACATGAGTTCAAGTACTGTGCCATTTGTGCTTTTCTTCTGGTTTAGTCTGTTCTACCTCTTGCCTTCAGGTGGGGAGGGTAATAGAGAAAGCAACAGCTTCTCAACTTGTAACAGCAAGGTGCTGTCTGAGTGTGGAAACCATGACAAGAATGGGTCAAGAAATAGGAAAAGATCACGTTTTCTCTTTGAGGACTGTTATCAGGAGCTTTTCATCAAAATCCAGTAGGAAAGACTAAAATCAGGGCTGGGTTCATTAATGCACATTGTGCCATACTCTGTGAAGAAGATGAAAACAAAACCAAATTGAAACAGTGCTTTCTCAGACTTGTGTGATTTGGGCTTTTGGTGTTGGGTTTGTTACCCATTGTAAGGTGATTTTGGGGGTATTTTGCTCTGCTTTCTGAGGAGCTGGTGGCAGGAGGCCTTGCTAAAAGCAAGAGGGCTGTAGATGTAGGTCTACGGCTGGAGAAAGGTGGGTAGCCGAGGACAGGTAAAATGAGAACTCAAAATGCATCTCTTTGGGGAGTCTTTTGGTTTTGAATCTCGGTATTTCAAAACAGTCTCAGGGTTTGGAAACAGAAGGGTTTTGACATTTCGTGTTTGGTGTTGGCAGTGCTGGATAAAGGAGATAACGGGGCCCATGACTGAGCACACGAGTTATTTGTGATCTGTTGTGCAACAACTGCCAGTGAACCTGTGTCTTTGTGTGTTTAAAGTGTATTTCCTGACATTTACTGGCAATTTTAAAGGGATTTACTCTTTGCTATTTCATAATCCTTGGTTCAGAGCAAATTTGCAGATTCTGAAGACCAGAAGAGGCCATTAACGCTGTAGTCTGAGTCTCTGTATAGCTCAAGCCACTTAACTTCATCCTGTCCTATACTGAGCCAAATACTTTGTGTTCAGCTACTGCATGTCTTCTATAAAGGCACAATATGAAGGTGGAAAGATCAACCACTCATCCAATGGTCTGTTCCAAGATCTGATCCTTATCCCTATTTGAAATAAAATGGGTAATGTACTTCTCGTTTTTCTTTGTCTGCCTTTGGCTAGAAGTAGAATTTATGTCCAAACATTCATACAAAGGTAAATATTTCTTTAGCTCTTTCAAAATAAAGCAAAAGATAAGCTATATATATATATTGCAGTATATCTGTGTGGCTTTACAGGGAAAATAGCAGCATTCTGGTAGTTTGATGCTGGGGTCTGCCAGGCAGCTTGTGTGCATTTATAAAGTCATTCGAGCCGTATTAAGGTCAATATCATAACGTGAACATCATTTGTTTTAGTGCCTTTCTTTATAGACATTTCTTCAGCCTTTTGAAATCCAATGTCCCAAGCAAAATTAAACTGGCACAGAAAAGTGAAGCAGGAAGGGAGGGTTGTGCACTTAAGGGGGGGGGAAGGCAGCTAACTGGAAATGTGTGTGACAAATGGGAGGAGGCCTGGCTTGACCCCTCCTGGCTATTAAAAGGCTATATTGCAAGATAATTTGGGAAAATATTGCAGCTAGAGAGAGGGTGTGAACCAAATGGTTCATACCGCGTCAGTAATTTGAGTGCTGTAGTTTTGTAATGTGCTGCTAACCCAAACTCTGTGGATCCTACCTCTCTTGAGTTCTTGGGCCTGGCTCTTATCACAGTATCAAACAGCCTATGTGAAAGTATTCAGAATACAAACGGGGGAGAAAATCCTTTTCAGAGCTATAAAACCATCTTCTGTTGTAAGGAGCTTGATCATTTTTGGCAAGACTTCCAAAGAAAACAGTGTTGAGATCCTCTCGATGAATAGGAACATTAATATATTAGGTATGTATTATGTAAATCCATACTTCAGTGGAGTGATAGATAAGATAAATGGGAGCAAAGAGCAGGCTTTGAAGGCTGTTGTTGAGATTTTGTGTGTGTGCTGTGCCCATTGAAGGCTCAGAACTCACAGCCCATGGGGACGGTGAGGTCCTGCAGCCCCCTCCTGCTCCTGGGTAGCTTAACCTCGCTCAGGCCACAGCACTGCAGCCTTAACCCTAAAGAACCTCTTTTCTCCCCTTTCCCTTGCAGTTTTTGTGCATATGGGAATGTCCCTCAGTGGCAAAACCAGGTTGTGTATCCCCTTTATGCTCCCCTGGATATTGCATGGCAAGGCAGGATCAAAGGATGTGTGGCTGGCGTTACAGCAAACCCAATCTGTGTGCTGAAGCAAATATTTGGGGAGGGTCCAGCTTGGCTCTTGCAAACAGATTTAGATACTTCAGGATCGCTGACAATGAATTATCGAGATAGAGACTTGGGAGCAGATAAGCCCAGGGACTTGTGCATTGTATACAAATACACGGCCTGACCCTCACAACTCACGTGGGGTGGCAGCAAGAGGGATGTTGGAGCTCTTCTTCCCTGGTGCATCTCCATTTTCATGTCATACAGTTGAGCAAGACACAATTAATAGAGGGGCCCCACACTTGGGGTCCGGCCTCACTTTTTCCTTGCTCTGCTTCATCTCTTGATGAACCTCACTGTTGCTCCATCTATATTTTGATTACAATGTCTTTGGAAAGCCTCTCCCTGCACCCCTGCTTATGTTCCCAGGTCCCTCAGTTACCAACCCATCAGAGCAGCATCTTGGCTCATGTTCAGGAGATGCAAGCCCATGTACGCTGCCTTCAAGGCTGCTCCTTGTCTTACCATCACCTCCCCTGCTGCCCCTTGGTGCCGGTGGCCAGCCACACACCTGCCCCATCAGCGCCTGTGTTCATCGTCAGGGCCTTGACACTTCGAAGGTGATGCCAAAAGCTATCGGGTGGCCCATAAAAAGTTTGGTTTAGACACAGAAAAAGATTAATATTCTTTTTTTTTCTTTCACTCTTCATTTGGATGCTGAACATTTTCAACCAAGTTATTGAGACAGTTTGCGACCAGAAATCAATCCAGGCTGAGAAATGTAGGTCTACCCGTTTACATTATAAACCACAGATGTTTGTATCCTGCAACAAACATCTGGGAAGTGTCCAGACCAGACATTACAAATGTGTTAACTACCCTGAGTTAACCGGTAATCAACTGGGGGCTAAAAACTGGAGTGTGGACCTTTCCTCGGAGACTGCTGTTTATAACGGGGCTTTCATTTAGATCCTGACCTAGAAGCGTAATTAAACCATGGCACATTCTTGACTTTCAAACAAACTTCTGGGAGCTCGCCAGCACGGAGCACAGACCTAGGTTTTACCAGGTTTGAAAGGAGCAGCGATGTACCACCTCTTTCATTAACTGTTGTTGATGGTGAAAATGCCTGCCTGGTAGAAACTGGGAATTATACAGACAGCCCTTGAAGGTTCTGCTAATAAACACATGAAAGGATTTGAGGGAACTATATGAAAATACTGCTCTATTGAAATCCTTTTAATGCCACCAGTCGGGGAAAAGGTGACTGGGATTTCTAATAATTAACACGCACCTTTTTTAATTAAGACCTTGCTATTTATTTCTGCAGTCCCAGTTTGCTCCGATTTCTCCATCAATCCTCGGCTGCATCACCAGGCAGTGGCAAACCGGAGCCAGGACCTGCTGGAGCTGCATTGGTGGAGCTGAAGGGTTTGGTTTTTCCAAGCGAATGCTAAGGAAGGGCAGTAGATGGTGCTGTTATTCTCTTTTTTGAGGGCAGAGACGGCAGGCTGAAGGCAAGAGGCACAAGGAGGACTATACACAAGGTGTTACCAGTGCCCAGTGCCCCTAAATCATAAATCAGGCTCCTTCGAACTGTGCGATTTGGCCTTCAAATTAAATGAAAAGGCCTCCTTTTCCTACAGCTTGTGGGGTTTGGTCTTTCAGCTGAGATTTGGAGGTCACATTTTCAAGCTTTTTGTTGTAATCATGTCATTTGACTCTTTCCCCCCCCCCTTCTTTGTAATAATGCAAAGTGGAATCCTCTAATCATGTCGGGAGCCAGCAAGATCTAGGGGAACTAAATTAAATTAAGGAGAAACACCAGGATTGTGAAACTTGGCAGTGGTGCATATGTTGGTTTCAAAACAAACTGGACTTGAAGGTTGCTGGCAAATCGAATGCATCTGACCCAGTGTGCTTTGTGATGCCAGGAACGGGTCCATGACCACAAAACTTCCTAACTCATGGGTCACCAAGGCACGTGCTTGAGGGATGACCCTCCTGGCCTGCATCAATCTGGATACCCAATTTCCTGAACAGCAGCAAATGCTGTATCAGGATGACATTTTATCAGCTGATTTCTTCTAATGACCTGAAGATACATGAGGCTTGATTCTTCCCAGTGGTATTGAACAGGGCAGAACTGGGCCCCCTTTGGATTTCACTTTTATTTGCCTCTCTGCGATGATGGGTCTAAGTCCAACCTTAGCAAACAGTTCTTAATGGGGCAGCAGCGATTGCACAAGTTGGAAGACCCCGCACACAGTGTGTGATAGCAGGTAGGGGACATGGCAGCTCTCCTGCCCTTAACCGCCTGCTTTTGGGTGGGCTTGGCAATGCCCCCAGCTCCCTCCCCATGACTCGCAGCTCCTCTCATGGTGTTTTCTCCATCAGCAGCAGCTGATGGTGCTAAAAATAGTCTTGAACAGGGTAGTGGTGGTTCAGCTTTGGACTTCCCAGAATCTCACTGGTATTCTGGCCTCATGACTCCAGTTTAGGCCACCTGATGCACAGCACGTAACTTTGCTCCAGTTTCTCCATTTGGTGGGGAACAATCTCAGATAACACATGGATAACAATCAACGGACTGAACACAGCTCACTTTCTTATTTTAGGATTGCTATAGACACGGTCATTAACAGCTCTAAAAAACACAATAGGCCTGGTCCTTCCCTGCTGCCGGTCCCTTCTCCAGAGGAGCTACTGCCAAATCCTCCCTGTGATGGAAAAGCTAAGTGGGGCCCCATATATGTGTACATCTGAGGGGGCAGTGGTGGCTTGGCACTGGCCTGTGCATCGAAATGGGCATCTAACCATGCATGCTTTAGACATCAAACTTCTACAGTGTCACTGGTGTTTGCAGCACATCAGGAAAAGCAGGATAGATTCTTCACCGTGAGGGTGGTAAGACACTGGCAGTGCTCAAGGCCAGGTTGGACAGGGCTTGGAGCAAGCTGCTCTAGTGGAAGGTGTCCCTGCCTGTGGCAGGGGTTGGAACTGGATGAGCTTTAAGGTCCCTTCCAACCCAAACCATTTTATGATTCTCTACATTTGCAAGTAGAGCAGTATGGAGCACCAGGGCTGCATCCTGCCTTAGGAGCATGAGGTCCATGCTGGCAAAGGGGAGTGCTGCTTGCTGGGCCATTGCTGCCTCAGTGGTAATGTTGGGCTCATGAAGTGCATCATAGGGACCAATTAAAGCTGGGAGTGAGATGGGGTAAGTAGGATTGTAAGAGCAGGCTACAGATCCACACCCCACTCCAACAAATAGTTATTTTACATTAAATAACATGTGAGATAAGTTACTTCTATGAGCCTCAGAGCAGAAATTGAAGCTACCTCTCATCCCTTCTCTCCAAACCAACCCTGTGTACCACTTGGAAGCACATAGTTCTCGATGGGCTATTTCCTCAAACCAGATATCACTGTCCTTGGACACACTCTTCTATGGACAATAAAAAAGAAAGTAAAAACAGGAACTTTTTTTACTGGTGGCTTGTTTATTGGTTTGGGGGCTTTTTTTGGCAGAAGCGATACCCTTTGGCCTGGATCATGATGACTGGTCATGTCGAATGAGGAAGAGCTCCTCTCAGTTTTAAGTTATTCCCATGTATGAACAGGTTTCCACATAGTGATGTCCTAAAGATGCATCCAGTTCCTGCCCCATTTCCAGCTCCAGAAGTATTCTTAAAGAGCTTATTTTCTTAAAATGACAAGATTG
Organism: Pezoporus wallicus; assembly: GCF_028554395.1. Taxonomy (NCBI): domain Eukaryota; kingdom Metazoa; phylum Chordata; class Aves; order Psittaciformes; family Psittacidae; genus Pezoporus; species Pezoporus wallicus. The sequence continues at coordinate 623,187 of NW_026638088.1, read as the reverse complement.
AATGAATAAAACACAGTTCCTGTTTTAATATGGTTGGGTTCAGCGATATCCCAGTTAAGGTTTAAATGTGGGCAAGAACAAGTGTTCTTCCCATACAACGAGCTTCCCATAGAATATATCAGTGCTGCATTCCTTGTTCACCAGAGGTCTGGTGCAGCTGAGATGGTGAAAATATTGTGAGATCAGTATTCAGAAATGCAGAGCAAAATTCACTAGTAACATAGGCTTGGTTCAGTTCACTTACGTAAAGAGAAACCTCAGTCCATAGCTGGAATTTGGAGTCTGACTGAAAGCTGAGCCCTAAAAGGATAGCTGTGGCATGGTGTATTCAATAATTACATTTATGAATCAACAATTAACTATTACCAATGAATCTCTTGCCTATTATTGACAAAGGCACAGAAGCTGCTTTTTTGGTGCTGCTGACTTACCCATTGTCAAGTGTGAACTGGGTAATTGTGGTGGCTGCTCCCTTAAGAAATCGTCCAAGACTCTGACTTAGTTGTGTGCCCTGGCTTGCACCAATTAACAGTACAATCTTTTTGTTATGAAAATGCAAACATTAGTAGCCTGAGGGGGTCTTGTAAATGCAAATAGAGCTATACTTTCAATTCCCCTTTAAGTACATGAAGGTTCTTATTTATTTGCTGTCGCAATGACAAGTCTTTTAGTTTTCATTTTATTTTCTCATGTTTAAACACAAAATTGACTCTAACCCAAGGACTTTCGGTGGGGATTGTTTTCAATCAGCAGATTTGGGGCTGAGGGGAGACTGAGGCCAACCGATGAAAGCCAAGGGCTCCTCTCGCAAGGGCTGGGCTCTGAAGGGTGCAGGGAAGGTGGATGCCAGGCCCCGCAGCAGAGCATGGAGCTGGGTACTGGGCAGCGTGCCTGCAGCTGGCGCAGGGCTGGCCCCTCGGCTGGGGGAGAATTCCCACGTGAAGATTCTTTCCGCTCGCTTCAGGCATCCGAGGAGCCTAAAGGAGGCACCCGCACCTCTGCTGCAGTCAGGGGGAAGAGGGAGAGACCTTGACATGTGCTCTCCACAGGAAGCTTGGACCCCCTGGTGCATGACCATCACCACAGGGCGCCGATTTGAGCCCAAACTGATGGCTTTGTGCTCAGTGCCATGGGGTGATATCAGCCAAAAGAGAGCCATCTCCTCAAAATGAAGGTGGGAGATGACACCTGAGTGCATCACTAAGGTGTAATGACAGAACTGCAGGAAAGTCCAAGGTCTGTTTTCCCCTTACACCACACATACAAAAGTAAAATATGAAAACAGCCACTTTGCTTTCTTCCTCCCAGCCTGGCCCAAATATGCCCAGGTATGTGTCTAAACAGATTCCTGGGAAACCTGTCCTTGCTGAGGTGCAATCTCTAGCGCTTGGGTTATACCCCATGCAAAAAACAGCAGGGAAGTGTGTCCTTGCTGGGGGGAGTCCTGCCTGCCCCCTGCTCTGCAGGCAGGGAAACACAAGGGATGTGGCAGGATATATGCTGTGGCACAGGATTTGGCCTGGTGGTGGTTTGCCAGCACACAGATGGAAGGCTGAGGTCAAATACAAGACCAAGAAAAAAAGGAGGAGAAGTGGTTAGATACTGTCCTGAGCAGTCTCCTTGGGTAGCACACACTCTTCCCACCAGGCTGAGCTGCTAGCATCACCATCCCACCAGCCAGACTTCCTGGGAAACCTATTGTTGGCTTCCTTGCTGACTTTTAATTAGACCAAAGGGGTGATTAACCAACGTACTAATCCCTCACCAAACTCCAGACACTCTCGTTATGTTCATTTGCTGAAGCTGGTATTGCTGGTGCGGGAGGGCAAAGCTGCTACAGCTTGGTGGGGGTACCACTAATGGCCAACCCCCATCCTTCACCACCGACCAGGCAGGGCAGGATGCCACCCTACCAAAATCACCCCATTGGGGTCTTTGAGCACTGCAACGCCGGGAAAAGTCTCAGCGCTTGGCACAGAGCTGGAGGGCAAGGGGGAAAACCAAGAGAAAAACGTTTCACGTTATTTATTACTCCTTTTCTGCCCCTCACACCGTTACCAGCTTCCCGAGTCCTCCCTGCAGCCTTGGAACCGGCTGGTTGTTTTCCTCCTCCCCCCGTGCAATCCTCTCTTTGCCTTGTGAACGCTAGAGGCTCCCTCCTTCTGGTCTGCGAGGGGAAAAAAAAAAAAAAAAAAAAAAAAAACCAAACTTTAGTTCCTGATTTTTTTTTTTTTCCTTTTTTTTTTTAACTTCCCTCAGGAAAAAAAAATATGGAGTTCATTATCTATGTAAAATGTCAGCTGCAGGAAAGGGGCTGTGCTTACTTGGATATACCATCCGAGGCGAAGTGACGGGTTCTTTTTTACCCCCTCCTCCCCTTCTTTCTTTTTTTTTTTTCCCCTCCTAAGGGGTGGAAAGGACCTCGCGAAATAAAAGTGCAGAAACAAACCGGTGGCTCCCAGAGCGGCCGGGGCGGGCGCGGCGGGAGCCCCCAACGCAGCGCAACGCTAAAAGCGCGGAGCAGCGCAGAACCCACCTGCCTTGGGAGTCAGCACCACTCGGCTCCTCGCTCCGCACCTTTTCCCCCTCCGCGTACTGAGCTCTTGATACACATATATTTCCTTTTTTTTTTTTGTTTCATCCCGCCCCCCGGCTTTTCCTCCAGGACTTTTCCACCGCCTTGGGACACCCGCAAACTTCTCCCTCTCTCCCCCTTCCCTCCTTCGCTGGTGGTTTTGTGCTTGTTTTGGTTTTGTTTTGCTACTTCCAATTGCTTTTTCTGAGGGAAGACCCGCCTGCTTTTCGCCTCCCGTGCCCCACCGGAGAGGCCGGGAGCGGCTCCGGCAGCACCTCCCCGGCGCACCGCGTGTGAGTCCGGCCCGGCCCGGCTCGGAGCGGCGCGGCCCGGCTTGGCTCGGCACGGCACGGCTCGGGCGTTCGCCCCCGATAATGCAGAGCTACAAGTACGATAAGGCGATCCCGCCGGAGAGCAAGAATGGGGGCAGCCCGGCGCTGAACAACAACCCGGCCAAGAGCAGCAGCAAGAAAGCCCTGCTCATCTGCCTCGACTTTCTCTGCCTCGTCATGGGTGAGCAGTCGCGGGGGCTCCGCGGGGCTCCGCGCCCCTCCGCTCCCCTCCATTATCCCCCCTACAGCCCTTCGGGCTCCCACTTTGGGGAGGTTTCGCGGCGGGAGGGCGGGCAGAGCTCGGCCGTGCCGCTTCCCAAACAAAAGCGGAGCGGGGCCGCCGGCCGAGCCGAGCCGGGGAGAGACGGGGCTGGGCCGGGGAGCGCTGGAGCCGGGCGGTGGGGACCGCGTCCTATGGGGGTCACAGCGGGGATGGCGGCGGGGGGGGGGGGGGAGCAGGGCACCCCCAGCACCCTCAAGCACCCTCTCTCCCCGATTTAATGATTATTATTGTTATATTTAGCGCTTCTCCCCCACGTCTTGACCCGGCGGGTGGCGGGGCTCAGCCCGGCCGCCGGCGGTGCGCAGGGGGCACTGTGGGCTCGGGGATGTCCCCCTGCTCCAGGTCCCCCATAGAGCCCCCAAGCCGGGCCCGCACCCCCGGTGCAGGGCCAGCGGCAGGGCCAGCTCCAGGTGGAGGTAGTGCTCCATGGCAAAGCGCACAGCTTGGGTGTTTTCATTAAAAATGGGGGAGGAAAGGCGAAACTCTTGCTGCTTTAGTTACTTTGTATGGCTCGGCTGTCAGGTCTACCTCTCTCGCGTGCCTGGTCCCAGGTCTCGGGCATCCCGTAGTCCCTGGCAGAGGTCTGGGTTTGCTAGCCCGCTCGGCGTTTGGGAATGGTCTGACATGTAAGGAAACTGTCAACAGGCCGTCTCCAAAAGATTTTGCATGCCAAAACATCAACCGTTCCATTGTGGCTGCAATGCTGAATATTTAATTGACAGACACAGGCAGGGGAAATCAACTGGCTTCCAACAAAGAGATTAATAACACAGCAGCACGTGAGTTTAATACTCCAGACACCACAGTCTTTAAAACAATTGTTTCTGCTTAGAGCCCATTTTTTTCTAAAGGCTGTCAGTTTGATTTAATTTTTATGTCGTTTATTGATCATCTGGTGTATATTACTAGGCACTAATACATTAAGAAGGGAGGCATGGTTTTCTCTTTACATTCCCACAAGAAGAGAGGCCAGTGCAGAAAGCTTCATCTTGTATCTGGAAAAAATAAGAATACTCTATATCCCATATATGAAACTAATATAAGTAGAAACATAACTTGCTTGGGTTACCTCACTTATTTAAACAGAAGGTTGGATTCCTAGTAAAACAACTCTTACGAGTTAGAACTTCTAAACTTGTATTTACACAAGTTTTCTTAACTTAAGGCGTTTCTGTCATGAGTAAGTGTTATTTGAATGGGTAAAGGGTTTTTCTTCCCCTTCTTTAGACTTAAGGGTCCTAAATGAAAAAGCAGTTAGTTGGCATGTGGTATTCTACTTGTGATAGTTTGAGTAAACAGAACTTATCAAGCATCACTAGAAGGTATTGTTAGCTGGGAATAAAGTGAGACAGCAAAAACTGTGAGTGTTGCTTTGTTCCACATTACTACAGGTGGAAATCAGAAAGTAAACACCAGAGTTGGTTTGCTTGTAGGGTTTTGTTTTTGTTTCGGGGTTTGTTGGGTTTTTTTTTTTTAGTGTGAGGAGCATTTAAATGCAAGAGCAGGAATTCAACAGCTGAAGGAGAGTTTAGATCTGGCTGATCACTGGCAGGTGAAGAGTATGGGTGGGACGTGGTAAGGGAGGTGATTATATGATGGATAGCCCATGATGTGTGTTTGGGGATGGGCTTTTCAAATACACCCAGACCAGTAGTATCGGACCTGTCGGTAGATGACTGGGCATGAGTTGCTGTGAAAGCCAGCTGCCCCACTCACAGTAGGCTTGGTTTGCTCTTCTCCCTACCTTTTGCTAGGGGAGACTTAAGAGTTTATTGTTTCCAAGTACTTGATTCCCATTTTCTTCTTTTCTGACCTTGAAAAAAACCCTACTTTGTAAGCGGGGAGAAAAAAAGGTGCTGTAACTGAAGTGTAGGAGAAAGTTGGATACATACAAGTTGATGGGTATTTATATGTTCAGTAAAAAAGCCCGGAATCCTGTGTAAGATAATGAGGAGCAGAATGGGGTATGATGACTTGTGTTAAGGTGGAGTTGCTCAGTAGAGGTCTTCTGCTGGTGCATACAGGCACATGGCCAATGGCCTCCAGTGCAGTTAAACTGAGTTATGCCTCTTGAGCAGCTGCCCAAAGACATTCAGAATAACAGGGAAATAGAAGGCTTTTCCTCATTTGAGGAACACTTTAGGAAAGATTCAAACCAGTCATTTGATTTGCAGAGGTGAGGCTGTGTTGGCTTCTCCTGCAGGTACTGCTGTTGATTCTGACCTAAATCAGTTTTCTGGGGGGGGGGGGGGGGGGTGATGAAAAGAATAAACTATGGGTAAAATATCATTCAGGAATGACACACATCAGCTTTCTGCGAGGTGGTAGATGTGTACAAACCCTTCTTTGTTTACATTCAGATTTAAACAAATTATCCAGAAGACAATTACCATAAACATCTAAGGGAGTTAGAATAAGTAAAGCAGAGCTATCAAGAGCTTCCTTCAGCTTTAATTTGGTGTGAGTTGTCAGAAAGAGCCACTTTTGTCTTTCTTGATTAAGTACAGTGGTTATCTTGATAGTAAATGCATAAGGGGAAGATCTGTATCTTCCTTCGTAATCATGAGAAGCAAAGTTGTCAAGTCATTGGCAGAAGTACATTGCTGGTGGAGTAGGCTGATGGATTGAACAAGACCCCACATTTCTCCTGCATTTCAAACTTGGGCTGGGTTGGCAGCGAGCTGAATATTTTCCAATAACCCACTCCCATAACGAGTGCACTTGGCCCAGACAAATCTCTGGTTTCTTACATGAACAAGAGGTTTCATCACCAACACTGTGAACTTCCCAGCCGTTTCATGTCAGTGCTTAACTCGGAAATAGAGGCAGAAAAGAACTGAGTGTGCATTTATTAAAGCAGGTCATCCGAGGGGGGAAAATAACTTTCTCCATCTGCTTCCTCCTCTCAGGAGGACTCTGTTTAGAGCATTAGAAGATGCTTCCTGAAATTGTTAGGGCCGCAGGCAATCTTGGTGGTGTGGAAGAATCCCTGCTGCCCTGTCCCTGTCTTGCTGGTCACTGTGGCACATCTGAAAATGTGATTGAGGAGCTCAGCTGGAGGGCCTGAATTTGTCCCTGCTAAACCAGTTGGCATCTTCATGTTGGAGAGATGGGGAGAACTGTCTGAGCATCAAAGTAAGAGGTTTGACAGGAGGACCTTGCTTTACTTTCATCTGATCATCTTCAGCCCAGCTGCAGCCCTATCCCTTTGCCAGGAGTTTCTTGCACTTTCTGCCCAGTGCATAGAGTTGTTACTGGGGGGGACTGGCTGGAGCAAGTCCTACAGTGAAGCTTTCCCTGGTGCTGTGGGATTCTGCTGTCCAGATGCAGCACTGCAAGGAGCTGCTGCAGCCAGCCACCCCCTTTCTCCAGGAGATATGGGCCAGTGAGGAGAAGCCTTCTGCCCTGACCCTTGAGGTGGGATGTTTTGGAGCCTGGTCTTACAGATGTAGCATCCAGGGTTAAATTTTCTTCTCTTAGACCTGCTTTTTTTTTATCCCTTAGCAGGGAATCCCCATGTTCTGCAAACTGAGCAGCCACCTGTGCTCTGCTGACAAGCACCAAGTCGAGCGTTTAAACTTGAAAGAGGGGAAGACTGTGTCAGCAAGGCTGATAGAGCAGATGAGGGTCTTCGGTAGCTTGTATTTGTGCAGCTTGTGCAGGTAGAACAGCTACCAAAAAGCCCTGCTTGTGCTATAAAATAGAGGGATCTCATCTGGCATACCTGCTTCCTAGGCTCGTGGAAATGGGGTTTATGGGAGCATATGTTTCAGACTGGTGAGATGTAAACTGCATATAATTTACTGCCTGTCTTATTTTCTCTCTCTAATTTAATTTTCTCTCTTCTGTCAATCCTGGTTAATGCGTGCAGTGCAAGTTTTACTGCCTTTGGAAGGTTTTGAAGCAACAGATGGATAGGCCTCTTACAACCTTAGTATCTCTTCAGCTCCCTCACAAATTTGGTATCTCCTCTTCTGTAGCAAGCTTGATGCTAAAATGAACTTTGAAAGTAAATATTTACACTAGCAGGACCTTGCCATGTTTGTGTAAGTGGGGATATAATCTTATAATTTGGGCTAACAGTTTAGATTACTCTTGACTTTCCTCTTCTGTGTAGAGAATTGTGTCATCGTTCGCCTTTCAGAAGCAAAAGGGGTTTGAGATCTGTTGGGACCCTGTCACTGCATCATGAAAATCGACATAAACAGGCCTGGGATTGTCCTTTAAGTGTAAGGAGTGGGAGGAATTAAAGATGAGGGGTGAGGTTAGAGTTATTTAGATGCTGTAACATTGACTTTGATGAGCTAAGCAATTTTGCTTTGGGTTGGGGTTGTGTTTTATTTTACTTTTCAGACTACCACGCCGTGCAGGGCTCACTTGTCATGTAAGTAACATCTTTCTATGTGCTCCTGAAGAAACTGCTGACCCAAGAATTTATTATTTTCATCAAGAGACAACAAGGTCTGACTGTACTAAACCAGCCAGGCAATCCCAGCGCCTTGGTATTGTCTTCTCCATGCTGTGTCTTCTCCGTGTTGGGAAGGACCGAGTCCATACCACACACAAGAAGCTGTGTGGGTGGAGAGTCGTCATCTTGTTTTGAGCATCCATCCCTAGATGGGGTTTGGTTGTTCATGTTTATGCATCACTTAATACCTGTAGGATCTCACAGAGGCAATGAGCTCCCTACGAGGCAGGAGGGACCGTCTTGGGGATGACGGGTGTGGAAGTGCTTTGGCAAAGGCAGGTTTGCAGAGGTGGCATCTTGGCATGGGTTGTGCATTGTACCCCACTGCAACCCGGGAGTAAAGGAGGTTTTCTGAGCCTTGAAAAGCTTCTTATTAAAGCAACAGTCAGCATCTAAGCATGATACCAATCCTTAGTTTTACTCCTCCCTTGAAAGACCAAAGGAGCCAAAGATGGCTGGAAGGAGAGAGAGAAATATTTTGGGGGTGTTTAAAATGCACTTTTTCTGTGTGTGTTTGCTTTATGAAAACAGAAAAACCTATCAAGAGCAGGTTATTAATGACAATTACAGTTGAGGTGTTAATTGCAGAACAAGGAAATGCTGTACCCATGGCAGACTGAGTCCTCAGGGGTATAAATCTGCTGGCTTTCCCGAGTTGGTGGAATTTGGCCAGCCTGCAGATGTGTCTTCAGGAAAGCAGAATTAAGTGCAACTGCTTCATGGCCAGAAGTGCTTTGAATCCTGTGTACCTGCTGCTGAGACAGGCGAGAGATGAGAATCACAATTAGAGTAGATGACATTTTGCTTTTAATTGTCTGTTTGTAGTGAGCACAGAAAATGATATAAACATCGCTCCCAGATCAAACAGATTATTTTTATACCCTTTAAATCTCAATTTAATATGCATGCCTTTCTTAGGCTGCCTTGGTCTGACTTTGTTTGTCTAGATACAGGCTGACAGTATATCCTCCAGATGCCTGTGCCTCCATATACCGCCCAAGGATGGTTTGCATACCACAGCTGGGAAACCCAGCTTGCAAACCAGGGCTCTTCTTTAGTGCCTGTATCTAAGGTAGGAAGGGTGTCTGCATGCCTCTATCTCTGTCTGAAATGACTTTAAAAAGGGGATGGAGGGGAAGCCCCAGCTCTGCTCCATAGCTTGCTCTGGCAGTGCAGACTCCATCCTCTCTGTTTCATTCATACAATGCTCCTGCTTCATCCGTGGTAATCCAGAAGGGACCGTTGTGGTTGCCCAGTCTGCCTGTGCCTCAAACAAGGGCATGCCTGTTGAAAGCAGAGTGGGGAAAGGCAGCAGCCTCCAAACCCTCCTATCCCAGCATCCACGCAGCCGGCACTGAGAACGGCGGCTTCCTCTGGCCTCATGGATCCCTGGGGAGCTGTTTCCCAGGGCTGGGGTAGGAAACAGGGAAAAACGCCCTCCTCAGATGCATCTTTCTCTCCTGGTCAGCAGGATGCCAGCTGGGGTTGTAGTATGAGTGCTGTCATTTATTATTTCCTTCTTTCTTTCTGTTCTGTCTCAGGGCCCTGGCTTCTGCAGTTGTGTTGGGGTTGTTTTGATGGGTCAGGTTTTATATTTAAAAAGGAAAAAAAAAGGCTTGGAAAATGAAAATCAAGTGACTAAAGCCTCAAAAAAAAAAAATAGGGGTGAATTAAAGTAAACCAGCATTTATTCTGTAATTAGAAAGCCTGAAGTCAGTTTTATGAATGTACTTAATGATTATTATATTTTTTCACTGATTGGTCTGGCAGAGCCATGAGACCTTTGGTGTAGCAGAGGATAAGTCATAGAATCATAGCACCAACAAGGTTGGAAAAAGCCTTTAAGCTCCTCAAGTCAAACTGTTCCCCAGCACTGCCAAGGCCACCACTACTAACCCATGGCACTGAGGGCTTTGCCTACACGGTGTGTGAACACTTGCAGGGACGGTGACTCCAGCACTGCCCTGGGCAGCCTGTTCCAATGCCTGAGCACCCTTTGGGGAAGGAATCGTTCCGAACATCCAGTCTAAACCTTCACTGGTGCAGTTTGAAGCTGTTTCCTCTTGTCCTGTCTCTTGTTACTCAAGAAAAGAGGCCAGCCTCCTCCCAGCACCATCCTCCTGTCGGGTAGTTGTAGCATCGCTCTGTGCTTCCCCCCTTGCTAACACAGTGCTGCAAACTGCACTGCTGTGTACGTGCCTTCAGTTTGGCTTTGCAGATACCTCAGCTGGTTGGGGGAGAGGTCCCAATAGAAGTTGGGAAGAGGCTGCCTTGTCTGTCATATCTCCTCATGGATCAACATGGCCCATTTCTCTGAAGGACATTCGTATCGCTTTCAAAGCCACTCCATCTATGCCCATTTTGCTGTCTCCCGTGACATCTGCTTTGGAGAAGCACTACCTGCTCCATAATTTTAGCAGATGGAAAGCTGTTAGGCATGGGTCGGGTATCTGTATACAGGGGGGTGTTGGAGCAGCTGTTGGGAAGTCATGCTTGAGAATCCCTTCTTGCCTTTTAGCTGCACGCCATGGCTTAGTTGTAACGGTGGGATCAAGATCCACAGAAGCTGCTCCTCAAGTTAGACCTGAGGAGGCAGAACGTTACCAAAAAAGAGGAATTTGACTTGTTTTCATATAGCTTTTGATGAAACCATTGGAAAACTTCAGTCTATTACCAGGACAATGTATTTGAGTTTGAAAACTAGGTTTGTCCTGGTGGATTTCCAAGTGTCAGAAATTCCTGTCACCTCTGTCCTTTCATGTTGGTCACATAAGTGGGCTTGTTTTTCACATGCATTGGATGTTTTGAAGACAGAGGGTTGAAAACCGACTCTGCACATCCAGTCAACGTTATAAGCAGAACATGTAATTTAACTCCAGAGCTTCTGATGCCCTGTGCTCTTTGTGCTGTGTGTTCTTGTTCCAGCATTGCTTGTAGCTTGCATCCATATATGAGCTTGTCTTATCTGAGCACATGGTGCTCTCAGTTAGGAGCTAAAGGGCTGGGCTGGGGCAGCTAGCCAAAGCCCAAATGAAGCTGCAGTTGGTCTGCAACGGTGGTGACACTGAATCAATGGAAAGTGTGCATAATCCTTTAGTACTTTCCCATAATATTTCATCCCTTGTACAGGAAGTCATGAAAGCTGTGTTGACCATAGCAAGGAGAAGCTTGGGAGATGCCTCCAACCATTCTCATGAAACATACCAGTGGGCTTATTCTGTGGTGCCTGAAAGACACAGCAAATTGAGGCTGGAATGCCATTGCTGGGCTGACCCAGACCTTGCCCTGAACACCAAAGGTAGCTGTGATGTGGAGGTGTCCTTCACAGCTTTGGGAGTTTGCAAGCAGCAGGCTGCTCCTCTTGGAGCTGCTTCACCCTTCCTGGTCGGAGGAGCCGGGAGCAGCGTGGTTCTTCCTCTTGTGGGTTTAAACAGGAAAAGTGAAAGTTGCTGGTCGGTGGTTTTGGGCAGCCATCCCTCTTGAAACAAATGATGCTCCCTCTGAGAGCTTGCTTCTCCCAGCAGTGCCAGGGTTGTAGCCCTCTGCCGCTGTGCGAAGGAGGTGAGAAGCTGCATGGCATCCTGCAATTAGCTTTCACCTGCTTTTACTGTAAATTAGTGAGAATGACAGTCCTTTTGGAAGCTTTTATAGCGGTTCCTCTGGGTCTGGTCAAGCATGTACTGGAGACAACCGTTGCACGCAGGTATTGATTGCGTTGCTGCTAATTCAGCACGCGCTTATGCAAAGCTAAGGTGGCCAGCTGCTGAATTTGAAAGCCAGTGTGCCAAACGGGTGCTGGGTTTCCTGTCACCTTGGTGCTCAGCAAGTTATTTATGACCTGTGTTTTGGGGTGGTGTGATGGACCTTTCTTTAAGCCTGGCTGCAAGGCTCAGGTTGAGGCTGCTGGAGTGAGCACCCCAAGCCCTGGTTATCATTCCCACCAATGTTGACAGAAAGGTCTTTGGTCTTTGTAGCAGCCCAGTGGATGTGGCAACCAGTCCTGCACCTCAAGCATTTTGAGGGCTTCCAAGACTTTTCTGCAAAGCCCACCAGTCTTTAAAGTGTTAGTTTCCCAAGGGAGAGTTGAAAAGAGTGTGGCAAGGTGCTGATAAGCAGGTCTGGTTATTGAACACTGGGTGCATTCATGTTCTCAGTGATGCTCGCAGAGTAATTTTGGAGGGATGGTAAGCTGATGGCAGGCAGCAAAACTCCTTTGAAGTTGATAGCTGTGAGTCACTTTGGTGTTAGCAGGTTTCTGAAGCTGCTCTTTGAACACTGATCAGATGGCCCTTGCTTTTTGGGGAGCTGCTTCTCACTTCTCCCTTCTCCTGGTTGCAGCCCAGCCAAAGCCCCAGAGTCCTGGGGCAGGATTTAAGCCCTGCTGCCCCTGGTCCTGCTTAGGCATGTCACAGGGGAGGTTTGTGCCTCTGGGAATTCCTAATTTAAGGAGGCTGCAGGGGCATCACCTCCATGTGTGGGCAGGGATACGGAGCCCGGTGAAGGTGAGGGCACGCTTTGAAGGTGGCATTTCCCGTACAGATGCACCCACATTTCCCAATGAGGCTTTCAGAGCTATTGAGGTACCTCTAATTCTGAGCAACTTCAGTGAAGCTGCAAACTTCAGTGCCTCTGCCAGGCCATCGCCAGCCTCCCAAGGTGTCCTTTGAAATCAGATCCTCGATGTGCAAGTGTGGAGGAGAAGCCTGCGCCATCCAGGGCTTGGGCCAAACCATGTCCCTAGGACATGCGTGCGCCTGTCCTGGAGCTTCCCACCTTGATTCCTGTGAAAGCTTCCCCGGATGGCTCCATTCCCATGCTTCTGTGTTCTGCAGAAGAGGGAAACAACCTCAGCTCATCCATTGCAGCAGGAGCTGGCTCATCAGTTCCCAAATTAAGAGCTGAAGTTTTTCTGGTGAAGGATATGTGGGGAAGGATGCATTAATCCAGCTGCCCGTTGATAATACATCACACAAATGGCTAATTCTCAAAGCAAGGGGCTTTAGCCTACTCATACTTGCCAAGCTAAGTAAAACCTCGCTTTGCTGCTTGACCACAAGAAGCTGTTTTCAGTAGAGGCCTTGGGTTTTATGTCATGTTTTTTTTCACATTTATTTTTATCAGAATTTGCAGCATCAGTGACTTAAATCATCACAGAATTCCATATTTTCCCCCATAATCTTGGCTCCATATATTCCAAGTCTAGCACTCCTCATTTCTTGACCATCCCCGCAGCTTTAGCATGCAGCTGTCATTCTGCTGCAGCTCCCACAGAGAGGCTGAAAACCAAGGTAACAGCAACATTTTGAGCGAAGGGGATGAAATGTGGAATAGGTTCAGCGTATTTCTTTGTCATTGTTGGAGTCCTATTCAGCCTGGAACTGAATAGGAGGCTGATTAGCATGTGGAAGCATTTCTAAAGCATTGGGCTGTGAGGGTTGGGTGGTTTTTTGCTTTGTTGGGTTTTTTTTTTCTCCTTAAAGGAGAAGTTTTGTGGCATTTATTTTTCTGAATGAGCTGGTATGAACCTTTGTCAGATGTAAAACCCATGGAAAAGTCAAACAGGGTTTTAGAGAGAGCCCATTTTGATAAATCACCGTGTGCATGGGCCCAAAGGTTTCCAGTGCCTACAGCTCCAAGAGCTACTGCAGGGTATAGGGATGCAGTGTGTTTAAAACGGCCAGACAAGCGGGATAGTTTGGGATGCGTCTGGATTGTGGATGCTGCAACAGGGACTTTGTGTTTGCTCTTGCTGAAGTTGTCTGCAAGAGTGGGTATTGCTTTATGAACGCAGGATGGAGTCCACAGTCTGAAAATCCACCTGCTCAAGTGCTCAGAGTTTTGCTTTCACAGAGAAGGATGTAATGCTGAGGCTGACACTAACTGCAAGTGAAAAGCAACTTTTCCCCAGTGAAACTGCTTCGAGTCCTAGGCCTGAGGCTGGTTTTGGAGAAGAGGGTTGATTTTCCCTTTGGTGTTTGGAGCAAGGGCTGATGTTCCCATTACAGTCCCTTGCTACAAGAGGTACTGTGTTTTACTCTAAGTGGTAACTATACTCCCTTGGTACTACTTGTGGGTCTCAGCTGGGGCTTTGCTAGACCAGAAGTCCTGCCATGGGAGTACCATATGTCCTGCCATTTGTGGGATTGCAGGATTTGGGGATGCTTGCAAACCCTAATGGAGATGGGAGCACTACATTGCATGCCAGAGGCTGTATGGATATATGATGGGCTTGTGCCCCTGAGCTTGCAGACAGAGTGGGCAGCGCAGGGAAATGCATTTCATTTCTGGGTACAATGAGTGATGGTGCTTGAGGCTGTATGGAAAGCTCATGGCAACAGTTGGAGTCAAGCCCTCTTGGTGGTGCATGTATGGACCAGACCCTCTGCCTGGGTTTCTCTGGTGACTTGTCTAGTTTTCTTCCAATGATTCCAATTTAAGAGAGGAAAAGTAGTGCCCCTACAGCTCACTGCTGTGCCTTAATGTAGACTACTGAAGGCTGATTAAAGCTGTTGTTTAATTAAGGAGCACTTAGCTCCTCTGTTCCCAATTCACAATTAATGGATCATTTGAAGTAATTCTGCGATCCTTTTTCTTCCTCCCCTCTCTTCTTCAAGTGAAGAAAGTCCCTAGCACTGTACGTGCCCCAGCACCGAGGTTTTGAATGCTATTACAGGACCGCAAACCTGCTGGCGAATCTGGCTGCTGCCAAAGGCATCTGAACATTAAAAAGCCCTGCAGAGGGGTGGAAGGGAGTTCAATCTCAGGATACGCTGATTTGGAAAGGGAATCCAAACAAAGAGGCTTTTCAGCAGAGGCTGAGGCTTGGCTTCTCTCAAGGGCAGTTTGGGCTTGGGGAAGCATCCGGGAGGCAGCGAGCGGAGCAGGAGTACATGAGCTGGATGCTGCGTGGTGTAAGGTTTCCCAGCACAGCGTGGTTTTGTGTTACAGGCTAGGGAACTGGCTGGAAAAGCTCCTCTCTTTTCTCTCTCTTACCCCTCTCCCCTCCTTTTATTCCTGTTGGAAACAAAGGGGAGGTTTAGGCTGTTTTGTTTTGGTTTTCTTTTAGTAAAGGTTCCCATCCCCTGCAGGTTTGGCCATGCTTCTTGCTGTTGGTCCTGGAGAGGGACCCGTCAGTGTCTCCAGTATGGAGAAACCCTTTGCTGGGTCCCACACTGGCCTCGCAGGGATGTTTTATTTGCTTTAGAAAGCACAGCCCTCTCACAGGGGGTACTATGGTAGGAGCCTGTGTTGCTGAGGTGACAAGCACCTCATAAAGAAGGGTCCGGTTTGGATAAGGAGATGTGAAACGAGATGGGTGGTGGGGGACCTTCTTCACAAAGAAGGGGTGCGTGTCCACCAGGCCCCTCGCAGCAGCTCTGTCCCCTGTGGTGGCACCTCCAAGAAATACCTGGAAGAACCAAGCAGGGAGGAGGTGCTACCAACCATCCCAACCAACCAGTTGGGGTTTTTTATAGGCACCAGATGGTTTTAATAGAGGAAAGCTGAACTTCTTATGACCCTTCCCCACAGACGTTGTTTGTTGTTTTGTAATTGTGGCCGGGACAAAACTGTGTCCCAGAACCTGCACCGAGTCTGAGAGCTTGGTGCCTTCTTCTCCCACTCCACTGTGAGCTACCCCCATGCTGCCCCTACACTCCTCTGCCCGTCCTGCCTCCAAATTACCCAGGAGAAGGTGCTGGGCACGAAAGACTTGAGGTTTCCACCGATTCCTGGTTAAAGAGATTAGCAAGAGTACAAATTGAAAGAAACCGAGACATCTGACAGCAAAGCGCAAGGAAGCAATAAAATGTCAGGCCATGTTTTCCCTTCTAGTTGATTAAAAAATTCTCCTGATAAGCAAGCAAGCTTTCATGGCTGGACAAGCCCTGTATTGTGTCAAATGCAGTGATAGGTTTATTAGAAGGATAAAGTGGTGGGAGCACTGGGTTGTGCTTGCAGTCCTTCTGGCAGTGAGTTTCCCCCCCCCCAGGGCTGAAGGCGTTTTGCAATGGTATGGGAGCAAAGAGCGATGGAGAAACTGCTTCTCCTATGGAGAACAGAAAATGTATTCAAATGGTGGGGGTATCTAGAGGGGGGAGAGTGGGAGACATGGGTGTCAGGAAAAACTGACATTGAAACTAGCTGTGTGGCAAAAGCAAAGGAGGAGCAAAAGCCATCAAATTACTGCTGATGGGGGTCTCTGGTTGTTATATGTATTTCCGTAGAGCATCCAAAGCCATGATTGGGTGCGTAGTTGTCTGGCTGGTAGTTTCGGGAGCAGTGTTACATCAAGGCTGACCATTACTGTAATTTTCCTCTTGCTGCCCCTGTTTACAGTCTTGTTTCTGCCCAGGATTATCAAGTAAATCTGAACTCATGTCCATCTCGTTTGGCATTCGTTTCATGGTGTGTCTGGGGACAGGAGGCCACCGAGATGCTGTGGGGAGAAGTTCAGTGTGTTCACCTTGGTTTTGGAAGGTAGAAAGTCAAGCAGAAGAAGGAAATGGGGACTAGGATTCCTGTTCTCCATGGGAAAACCAGCAGTGGTGGCAAACCAGTGTGCTTGGAGGTCTGCTCCAAGTCAGTGCCAAGATGCTCCACTGGGCCCATGGTTTCCCTGTAGCTTAAGAAATCTGTCTGGGGATCAAACAGAGGAGAAGAATGAAAAAGCAGGAAGACAAAAGGCTCACTTCCATGCCGTTGTGTTTAACTTCCCAAGGTTTTAATTGCCAAGGGCTGCATTGGGAGCCAACTGGCTGCAAAGGGATACAGGCTTCAAGTAAGAGAAGAAGAGGTGGGTTTATTTTTTTTTTGTCTGAGGATCTAATAACTCCTGTAATCAGGAGACATAGCTTTTCTCTCCCAAAGGTGAATTATCCTTTTTGGGTACCTGCTTCCTCACCTTCTTCCGCTGCTGTTTAGCTCTTGCTGTTATTGTTTAACTACCTATAGGAGTAAGAGGGTGCAAGCAGCAGGAAAGCAAGTATGGAGTGCAAATTGTACTTTGGTGTTAGAGTTTTTCTCCTCGGAGCAGAAAAGTCTGCTTTATACAAAGGGAAAAAACAGCAGAACTTGCTAAGCCCTTGCTTCATGCACAAAGGGATGCGTGCCTCCTTGTAGATGCTGCTGCATAGTGACAGCAGGATCACTACCACTGGTGTGTGGCCTGGGAACAGGCTGGACAATCCCAATTCTGCTGCCAAAACCTTGCTTGTACAATGACTTGAAAAGAGGAATAAAAACCTCTCCAGCTTAAAAAATATATAATAATCAAGCATGGGATGCTTTGGCGCGCCGGTTGTATAAATCTTGACATTAGCTACCTGTGAATCATCCAGCAGCACGTTAATTGGTACCCCTCGGTAGATGAGGATTTGGCATCGAGTCTGCATGTAATTACAAGCCACACACAGAAGGACACAGGCAGCTAATGAACTCCTGCCAAACTCCAGCTCCGCTTCTGCAGCTTTTGAAGTGCGCTGGTCTTTCAGCGTTTTGTATAGTAAGCACTGAAAGGCATCAAATCACTCCTTTGACAGCGTTTAGAAAGGGTTGGTTTGTTGAATAACTGAGTCCCTCTCCAAACTCCCATCTGAGAACTAGAGCATCTATAGGCGCCTTTCTCAACAGGGCAGTAAATAGGCTGGAAATAGAGGACACCCCCCTACGAGCTGCTGAGCTCCTGCCTCGCTGACAGGAGCCAGCAGGCTCTGGTTGCCATGATGAGCTGCAAGAAAAGAAACTATTCCCATTTAAAAACCCCTTCAAAACAACCCCACTGATGGTATGGGCTTTTTCCCAAGCCTCAAAGTGTTTTAAGATGGAGGTTGTGCAAAGTGGGCTGCAATGCATCACATGGGTCTGTGGATGCATTGGTGTTAGGAGGGAAGTAGTAAAAGGGGTTTGGAGGTTTTCATGCTGTTGGATTTGGAAGGTTGTGGAGCTTTTCCACGGATGCTTTGTTGCTGGGCTGGGATTTGAGCCTGAGCTCTTCTCTTCCTCTTTTCATGTCTGAGGTGACAAAGGGAGTTGTTGTTGAGATTAAAAACAATTTCCATGAAAACCTGTGATTTTTAGGCAAACATACCAGGCGGGCTTCATGGCAGTACCATGGTGAAGAGGGATAATGCAACTTGGCACAAAGCCCTTCCAAAAAAACATGGGGGGAGGCTATGGGGACAGAAGAGCCTTTGTCAAAATTAACTGCAATAATGAAAAAGGGACTGCTATTCCCTTGGGATGCTTTAACCTTTTTTCTTCCATTTATTCACATGTTCCTTGACAGCAGGGCACAGCGTTGTTACAGGGGAGCTGGAAAGGGAAACCAGGAGTTCCCCTTTTGGGGGTTTAAAAAGCACAGGACATGTTGTGTCCCTTGAACCAGTATGAATAGAGACCCGACCATTGCCTGTGCCATGTGGATGCACCCTGGTTTATACCATGTCCTAAGGAAATGGGGCTATGGGATGTCATCTGGCTGCAAAACGCAGGTTTGGGCTGTGTGTGGGAAAGGGGCTTTGACAAGGTGGACATGCCCAATGTGGCTGGCCCTTGTGCCAGTAGTGGCCCTGTGCTTGCAGAAGAGGGTGGTGATATTTTAGATGATGCTATGACACTGCTGCATCAGCTGGACTTGCAGAATATGAAGTTTCTTAAAGGGGCTAAAAGCATCCTGGAGTCTGAAATGGTGTGCAGCATGGAACCATGCTGTCCTCAAAAACCACAGGTTCAGACTTAAACATAGGAAGCTTAGGGAGAAACTCTTTACTGTGAGAGTGATGGGACACTGGCACAGGTTGTCCAAAGAACTTGTGGCTGCCCCATCCATGGCAATGTTCAAGGCCAGGTTGGACAGGGTTTGGAGCAACCCGCTCTAATGGAAGGTGTCCCTGCCTGTGGGCAGGGGGTTTGGAACTGGGTGATCTTAAGGAGGGAGAAAAGAGATAATATTACATCTTTTTAACCCGTCAGTGAATAGGCAAAGCCTATTCCCTTAAGCTCTGCTTTAGGAAGTGCTGAGATCAAACTCCCATCGCTTGCAGGCCCTTTGGATCATTTCCACCTCTGCACACATTTTTTTTGCCTTTCAGCACTGTGTACGATGCATTATATCCTGGAAACTCTACCAAATCTCGACTACCGAGGGGGAAAAGTTTCATTTCCAGTTAATCAAGGGAGTTGTGTAATACCATTTTCTCCTGGGGAACTTCCAGAAAAAAGAAAGGAGAAGAGGGAGGGGGGAAGAAAAGGGGGGTATTATATAAAGCAAGTATATTAAGAGGATATAAATTATGAATTAAAAGTGATTAGTGAACTTTTAAGGAAGAGGTCAGAAGTGCCTTTTGGACTACAAACTTTTTAAGCTTCCAGTGCTTGTATTCGGTTACAGAGTTATAACCCAGCCGTATTTGTGCAGGTGGCTGCTGCTTCAAATCTGAAGAAGGATTTTGCATTTACAATAGGTACATTGACAGAACTGGGTCAGAAAGCTACTCACGGCAGCCTTTAGTGCTGCAGACATGGGCTCTGCCGCCTCCTGCCCAGGGGCAGTTGCACCCCAAAACGTGCTTAATTACAGCTGCAGTGCCTGGCTGGGATGCTCTGGGAAGGGGGAGAGGAAGCTTGGGAAGTTCAGCAGCTGTATGTTTCTGAAGAGGCCTGATGCTGGCCAGGTTAACTGGCTTTAGTTTTGCTCCAAAAGCTTTGCACCTTGATTGATTTAACAATAATCAAGGTAATTCTGTCGACCGTATCAGGTTGGCTGCAGGTCTATGTATTTCCAGTCGTTCTTCTTAGGGTCTGGTGTGGCTGTGCAAAGAGAAGGAGCCAGGGTTTATACGTGGTGGTGTTCAGGGGCAGCAAGCCAAGATATGGAATCTCTTCCTGATATGTTATATATTAAAGCAATATCTATGGCCCATGGAACTTTCCTTTCGAATAGAAGTTGATGGAGTGGAGCAGAGTTGTTATAAGGGGGAATTATCAGGGTTCACACAACTAGTGTATGCCAGTGGGATGATGTGGATGAAGAGGAGCAACAACTCTGCTCACCCTTACATCAGTTTGGAAGGAAGCTCCTAGATTTCTCCCAAGGAGACAGGGTATCGTGCCCCTTTCCCACAGCATGAGTGTTCCTGGGGCTGGGCAGTGGTCCGAGCCCTTCCTCGAAGGCAGAGCTTGAGGAGTTGTGGTGAAGCAGGGCTTATTCCAAACCCTGCTGACCGGCAGTGTAATCCGTGTCCGCTCTATTTGTAATTGGAAACATAATAGTTGCCACAGTTTGTTTTTTCACACGATCTGTTTGCCTTCAGTATTGCAGAGTTCACAGGAACATTTTCAATCTTGTTTTCCCCCTCTTCCCTTTATTCGAGCTGGATCATTCTAGGTCAGACTTTTTGTATCTATGAGACCTTCCAAAGCACTTGGATGTATAGAGGTGTCTCAGAAGATGTGTAGAGGTGCCTTGTAAGATGCTGACACTTTGGGTTTTCACAGTGTGCTGCACTTTATTCCTCGGTGTAGACAATGTGAAATGATGGCTGTGTTTCCATTGTGTTGGCTCTGGATTGCTGGTGATAATGTCTTTTATGTTCACCCTCTCCAAGTTCTGCTGGTCAGCCAGTCTGGCTTAAATCTGCCTTACCCCACAAAGGCAGAATTTCATGTGCATCTAGGTATTGTGGCTTGGATAAGACCTTTTGTTCTTATTAATGCACTTTTTAGGTGTTAAAGGTATATGTGCACTTTAATATAAAGCTCTTTTAATACATCTACTCATGCCAAGCTCCCAGGAGGAACAACTTAACCAACTTCTTAGCATTCCCTTCTCCTCTTTCTTCCTTTTTAGGTGGTGTTTACCTCTGCAAATAGGTAAGAGATACTCTCTAAAAGCAGTATTTTACCCATCAAAACCAATGGCAACGCTTCTGTTCATCTGGAGCTCTTGGAGCGTGGAGCTGGCACATTGAGCTCCAGCACACGAGGAAGCGTTTCTGCTGAGGTTTTGAATGCAGAGGAGTTTTCAGTACGTGAGAATAATTTGACATTTGGTTTCAAGTATCTGTGACCAAGAGCCTTTCTATAATGATATTCCCCCAGGATGGTTGGGTCAATAAGGAATGCTTTAGGTTGCACAGGGCTGTATTTACTGCAAAGGATGGGTATGCCACTGGATGATGGGTTTGGGCAGCAGATACCTGTCATTCCTGCCATCATTGTTGGTTCCTTTTAGAGGCACCTCTCAAATACCTCTTCAGCTTGGGGTCATCAGTGTTATAGTGTTGTGCATATAGAAAGTGAATGTTCTTGGCTTTCTTCTTGTTTGCTATTGTGCTAGCATTTTGCTCAGCGTTCCTGAATAACCAGTTCTTAGTGAAAAATAAACCCTCCAAAAGAAAATACCATCCAGGTCAAAATGAACCTGGAGCCCACTAGCAGCTGGTGGGCCTAAAAGGTTTATGTTGATTTTGCTAAGATTAGGCTAAAATGAAACTCCTAATCAAGTGAACCGAAATACCACATTCGTGAGGGTAAGGAGACCAGAGACAGAATGAGATGCATAGGTTAGTGTGGGTTACATGGGAGAACCTACAGCAAGTAGAAAATGAGCTGTGTCTTAAGGTTTTTTTGTGGAAATCAACCCATTGTGTTCTAGGGCTTTTCCAAACAGGTCAAAACAGAGAAATGCACTATATGCCAATCCTTGTTTGTGGGTTCTTCAGTAGTTTAAAGCAGGTACCTGTTCTGCAGTAAAGTCTGGGGTTTGTTTGTGTGTTTGGAGAATCTTCTATCCTCATGGGTCTTGTGTAGCTGAGACTAGTGGAACTGTAATAGAGTTGAATGGGAATCTGTTTTGCAAACAGAGATATTGGATGTGTTTCCAAAATACAGGCAGATGCACAGAGCAGTCTTCTGGACTGCTGGAACCAAGGTGAAGAACAATTAAGATTATGAAGGTAATAAAATAAGAGCTGATGGTACTCTGTATTTCTGATGTTAGCCTAGCTGTCCCCTGTGAATGCATAGGCTTCAAGTATCCAGATTCAGTGAAAAACACTGGGAAGGAGGCACATAGCTGATGCTTTCAAGACCTTTAAGAATCCCAACAGAGTGGCCCAATCCAGGCTGCAGTGGGATCCTTCTTTTGGCTGCCACTGGGCTGTGGGTCAGGCCTGTTGAGATTATTTTTTGGTTGACCAAACTCCTTCAGCCACCGATTTTGTTGATGTTAGTGCAGGATCAGACCTTGTGATTTGGCCTTATATGATGGAAATGGGGATATACTTCTATTCTTTGTGCTGTTCAATTATATCTGTGTGTATGTACATACATACATACATATATATGTGTGTGTGTGTGTGTGTGTAACGTCAACTGGCATTGAGAGCTGTTCACTTCCAGGGCTGATCTGCAGTGCTGTAATTCTTCTCTATAATATGGGGAAGCCAACTTCTAAAGCCCTAATAAAAGCCTCCCATAGGCTAATCTAGCTTTTATGCATTCTAAAATATGTACAAATAGTGATTGGAGGTAGATGATCTTAAGGTGCTTTCCAACCCAAACCATTCTATGATTCTGTGATTGTAAATTGAGTTAGGTTTATATGTACCTAAGATCAGCCACTAAGGATTTCAAATAGAAAACCCATCTCTTGGAGGTACCCAAATATTTACAAAGCGTGTCTTGAATGAGGAATTAGATCCCCAGCTCAGCCCTGCCATATCATTTAATGATCTTTTTCGCTTATGAAGCTGGATATCTAATCTACTGAAACCTTAAAAACACACCTAAGGGCCTGGACACCAGCAGCCAAACACATTACAGAGTGCTTGTGAGAAATTACCATTGCTTGGTTGAGATAGCCAGCAACATCCTGCTGACCTGCAGGGCTGAAAGAAGAAAGATTTAGTGGGGAGGTAAAAAAACAACCCCAACCTCCATCAAAACTAAACATAGAAAAAAGAGAAGGAAAAGCCCCTAATGGTGTTTAATTCAGTGCAAAGGTGAAGGTTGGGCTGGGAAGATGAGATGCATGGGTGGGTCACTACAGAAATGCCTCTTCCCCTCCTGCTCCCTCGGCTTTTCTGATGGGTGGCCAACGAAAGCTTACCCCGTCTTCATTTTCCTTCCCCCCCCCCATTAAATCTGCACAAGCATTAACTTTTCAAAGAGTGAGATTCAAAGTGCTGTACCCAGCACAGGGCCCTTTTTTCTTCTGCCTTTGATTTTATGCACGTTTCAAGCTGGTCAGAGAGTACGCAGGGGTTTTGCAAGGCTTTTTGTTTAGGTTTGGTGGTGGGGTTTTGGCTTTCATGCTGCCAGCCTTCCCAGGATCATTGCCTATTAATTGCCCCTTAATAAAGGTGCTGACCAAAGAAAGGAATATTTTTAAATTGGTGCTAGATTTCCAAATTTGATTGGCTTTATTAAATGGAAAGGCAAATGAATTTAAACCCTGCACTGAAATAACTTAATGTAGGACACCAGCAGTTAGAGGTCACCAAGTCACTTGGACTTCCTCCCAACAAAAGCAACATCATTTTTCAATGTCCAGCCCCATGGCATCCTGTGGTGCTTCACACAATTCTTTAGTGTCCACACCTGCTCTGCGCTGCTCGGAGCAAGGCTGAGCCCATTTGGATGGGGCAGGATCAGTCCCCAAGAGATTTCTATTATGTTCATGGTTTGGAGCCCTGTTTGATCTCCTACAGCATAGTTAGATAAAAGCATGTGGTTGGGATTTCCTTGTTCTGCTGTTAAAGCAAAGAAAAACAGCCCTTTATATAAGGACAAAAACCTTTCCTTCATCTTGTGAAGGATGTTACGATTTGGAAGGTAATCTCAGCTCCTATTGCCTTTTTTGCATTGGAATGAGCAAATCCCTTTGTTGTTCCGTGCCTTTGTTTCCTCTGTCTGTGGGATGGGGGATAACTACTTCTCTGGTTGCACAGTCTTATATGGATGCGCTGGCATTGCCGCCATGCCTTAGGGTATGGTCCACAGGCTGCTGTGGAATTTCTCAGCATGGAGATAGCAGTATTAAGAAGGATGTGAGGCCCTTCTACAGTGTTACTAGAGATTTTTGCAATAGGTCTGTACACGTAGGTGAACCATAGCCATAGAGGGAACAGCCAGATAGGACCATTTTTGGGGAAGAGCAACCATCCCCAAAACCATTGTAATTTTTTGTCTACTGTGCATGTTACTTCAATGCAAGTCAGCTTTTGTTACTGTTTACTGAAATGTACCTCCTGTATTCTTAGTAGTTTTCTACTGTGGGTAGGGATGGGAAATGGTAGAGGTTGAAAACTCAGCATCTTTTTGGGGTCCAGCTGTAGAATTTGTAGATACAAATTACTGCAGAATACATAATCTGAATTTCCTATTAAAACACCGAATCAGAGAGTCAGACCTGGGGCAGAAGAGGTGGTGAGGTTTAGTGTGAGGTGTCCCTGCCCATGGCAGGGGGATTGGAACTGGATGATCTTAAGGTCCTTTCCAACCCGAACCGTTCTGTGATTCTATGATCTTTGTGGTATGCTGCTTGTCTTCCACTTCCAAGGGTGTGTGGGCTGTAGCCCCACTTCTGGAGAGCTTCGCCTCTGGCACCTCTCCTAGTGTGAATAATGTCTCTGTGGTGTTTCGCTGAGGGATCCTAAAGGCATCTCTCTCCACATTTAATCTTCTGTCTTCTTCCAGACTTCCCTCTGTAGTGTTTTTCTGCAAAACTCATTCTCTGGCTGCCTTTTGGCACCACTACAGACTGGAACCCCCTTGCCAACAAAAATGTGGGTGGTGACCAAGAAAGAGACTTAGACAACCCATCCTCCAGGAAATATCCTTGTGGAAGAAGAGCCATCTTAAGCACAATTTACTGTGGGCTGGGGTCTTTTCTTCCTTGGGTAATTCTGGCTGAACTAGCAGCCTCTCGCCCAGCCCTTGAAATCACAAAGGTGTCTTATGTCTTCAGAGTAATACCCGTTCAGTTATGGAGAGTATGTTTGTGTTTCTCATGTTTTTTAAAGAAAAAGAGAAAAAGGGGGGGGGGGGGGAGGGAATCTGAGGTTACTGTTTTACTGGAAAAACATCAAGACTTGATTGGCAATATCCCACTGAACCACAAGTTTGTAGGAGAGAAAACAAAACCCACTGGATTTTCTAAACTATGCCTATGTGTGCTTTAAGAAATTGTGTACCATATAGGTCAGTTATGCTCTTATTATAGCTGTGGCAAGTGTACATATAATTGCAACGTGGAAGTACTACCCCATGCTGGTCAATGAATGAAGGGAAAACAAATCTTTATTATTCCTGGGTTCACATAATGTATAGGAACACTATTGTCTTTTTTTTTTTTCTTTCCTTTAAGCCAGTTTTAGCTTTCAGATGTATTTTATTGTCTGTGGGAACATGTGTTTTACAGACCTGTCATGTGAAAGCTATTAACAAGAGGAACTGGAGAAATAACAATAAGCCACGTAACCGTGGCATGTCTACTCCCCGAGTTCAACCGCTGCTTCAAGTGCATGTGAAATTGGATCACGTTGAGTGACTTTAGCTCTTCTCCTGCAATTTTTCATTGGGAAACCCAAGGATTTTTTAAGTGGCCTATTAATAATGGATTGCTGGCATCAGAGGCACTTTCTGGGGCCAAGCTGGCTGGGCATCAAAACGGTTAAATAGTGGAATGAAGATCAACTGGATTCACACAAGATGTCCAATCTTTATTTACCAAATCTGAGCTGGGCAGGCGGTTCTGAAACCTTTCCTTGCTGGTTCACACATGTGGTGGAAACCATCCCGCCTTGCCAAGCACCGCAGGGCCCAGCACTTGCAATGAACCCATTGCCAGGGGTTTTAGAGAGGATCTGAAAGGGGTCCTGAGCGGTGGCCCTGGCTGCTTTTGCGTACCTGGGAGGCTTCGGGTCTGCGTGTGGTTGTTCCTGCTCACAGATGAGGTAGACTTTCCCTTTTAAGACCAAGAAAACCCCTGAATAATCCTGGATTAGGCAAACCTATTAACATATAGGAAAAGGAGCCAAAATGGATTGCACAAAGTGAAATACAGAAGGTGGTTCACCTGGAGATGGGGAACATTGTTTTGATGACACTTTTTAACAACCTGGATGGTACCCTCACTGATGACATCTAGCAGACCATGATCACTACAAACGTACTGGGGACAAGCTTAGGTTAAACCCAACAGCATTTCATTTTTAACTTACTTTTTATTAGTTTTAGAAGGGAAAATCCCTCTGATGTCCTAGACTTCTGGGCTGTGTAAACAAGCCCACAGATACTTAAGCAAGTTAGTGGTCGACAAATATTCCCTACTGCTTTCTGTAGGATCTAGGCGTGAGACCTGTTGTCTTGGCCCAAGGAGGAGCTCGAACCACTATGCCTTTGTTTTCCCCTTACCTGGGTTTCGCTCTGCAAGTGGGAGGAGGGTTTCCTGTGCCTTGTGGTTTGTGATTTACTCTCAATGTGGGTTTCGAAGAATCTGGGGCTTGTTTTGGTGAGGATATGCTGCTCCCCTTAGTGATGGGCTTAATAGCACAGAGGGATGGGGAAACCGAGGCAAAGGAAAGGAGGGTGCCTGGCCCAAGGTATCATCATGGCACTAAAATACCCCAGGGCTCTCCTAAGTTTAAGGTAAAACTGTATTTCTCTAAGAAGCTCAGAAGAATACAGACATACAGCAGTTTTGCAGTGTCCCCTCCATACTGTGTGTCCTAACCTATCACATCATGTTTTGGGGCAGATCTGCTCCAGGCCTGGTGCAAAGGTCCAGCTGAGCTGGGCAGATGCAGGTCTCCTGCACAGAAGGTTCACAAACTGTTTAAGATCAGTTTTTATGTGGTTTTAATATGATTGAAGGTGAACAGGCTTTGGTGGGAGTTCAGCATCTGTGCTGGATGGATTGATTGGGTGTGTGCTCAGCTTCTCCTTCCATGGATGGGTCAAGGGTGGGTGTCCCACAGGTGCTCAAAGCATGTAGTCTTGTGGCATTAGTAGGTACAAGCACGCACATACCCTGTAAATACAGAGAGGAGGAAGCCAAGGAAGGCTTCAAAGGCATAAATGTAATGGGATGGAGTGTAGCTGGGCTGACCAGGTAGGGGAAGCTGTGCTGATACTTGATCTTCCAGGGTTTGTTTGCACAGCTCTGGGGCTGCCCCGCCATGGGGCGCTCAGCAGAGCATCAGGCCCTCCCCAGAGAAAAGTGCCAGATTCATTTTCATGGCTTTTTGCAGAGGGATTCCTTTAGGGGTCCATTCCTGTAAGTTAATATTTGCAATGCACAAGGCTTAACTGAAACCAGGCAGTGCAGACATCTGATAACCCTAACAGAGGAGATGCTTTTTCCCCGCAAGAGCAACTTGGAAAAACAAATCCCAATGCTATGCTCTTTGGAAAGATAACAATATGGAAGGAAAACCATCAGCAACAGTGCTGCGTGGCTTGCAAGGGGTTTTCTAGTTGGGTCCTTTTTTTGGCAAGCTGCTTGTGTTTGGCTCTATTGCTGATGAGTTTTGTTGTTGTCTCGCCTTCTTTCTAGCTGGGTTACCCTTCCTCATCATTGAAACAAGCACAATCCAGCCCTACCAGCGGGGCTTCTACTGCGATGACGACAGCATCAGGTACCCGCTGAAGTCGATGGAGACTATCAATGATGCAGTGCTGTGTGCCGCGGGCATCCTCATCGCCATCCTTGCTGTAAGTACCACTTCTGAACCCTCCTCTCCTATCCCTTGAGCATCTCTGATGGCTTTTGTCGCCTCTTTAGCCAATGGCACCATTGGCATGGGGTTTAACACAGTCTTGCTGGTGTGTCCGCACTGTCTACCAAGGTACACATCTCTGCGATTGCTTGGCTTCTGTGTAAGAGCAGAGCAATAAACAGTTGCAAATGAGAGCTTGTAATAAGAGGAATGAGATTATTCTTGAAGCCTATAAACAGGCCCAAAGCTGTTTGGGCAAGTCTGTGAGCTTTTTCACCCTCCAGTAAGAGTTCAGAGTAGAAACAAAAAGACTCGAGTGTCAGTAAGGACTTGGCATGGTTTGTCCCTATTCAAATAACTCCTGGTATTTGCCTATTTTATAAGGTTAAAAAAAAAAGGATACATCTTTTCAGCTAACTGGTGCCTGGAAAAGTTTCACAGCTTAGTATTAGATTTTTAAGAGGTTGTGTATTACAACCATTTTAAAAAGACAATTAAAACCTTCCAAGGGGAGCATATTCCCACACTTCTCGCTATAAAAAGTAGTTAATGCACCACCTTCCTAATGCCTCCTCATTTCTCTTCTCTGCCAGCTTTCCTAGAGCTGTGCTAGGAAACAATTGCACGGTGAGAGCTTTATATGTCAGCCAAAAATTCAGCCCATGGAGCTGAGCCTCCCTGTGCCAACTTGTATCTGGTGCTGGGGCAGAAGGCAAGAGCTGTCTCTTGGTTGTTAGCTAAACGCTTGCAGCTGAAGATGAAATTCCCCTATGAAAAGTACCTACATTTTGCTTCTCACCTGGTGTCAGCACCGCTAAGGTGCTTTCCCAGGGATGTTGCCTTCCTCTTGGTTATTCCGATGGGAGGGGTGAAGATGGGAGAGCTCAGGAGCCCTTGTTCCCCTCCTAGCCATCATCCTTCCCTGCAGGAGCAATGTCACAGGCCAATAGGTGTTCTAGCATGGCATGGTGCCTGCTTTGGTAATACCTCATCCTCAGCCTTGCTGCTTCATGCTGTGAATATCTCCATCATTTCCTGATCTCTCCATCGTTTCCTGATCACATATACTCACTTAGCAAAGTAGGTCCTCAAACCTGCCTTGTTCCTATGCTTTCTCCTTCCTCAAAACAAGCCCAAAAGGTGGCAGACCCCCAATTCCATAAACACAGCAGAATTTTCCCCTGCAGGTGAATTACCCCCGAGTGTGGAAAAGCCATAAAAACAAAATGAAAAAGCCTCTCATTTTCACATTACTGCCTGAGCTATCTGCACGCCGGCTCCATGCCGAGTGTGCTTCTGATCAGTAATGAGGCAGTGGCAAATACAGGAGTTGGAACAGAAACTGGAAACATAATCAGCTGCCTATGTGATCCATCAACTTTCTACCATGAAATAGCAGGTCAATTAAAAGAGAAAGAAAATCCCCAAAGAATTAGATGTTTCTGCCCTGGTTTCACTGTGCCCACAACAAATGTAACTTAATAAGGTAAATTCAAGAGCTGGGCCATTTGCTGTTGAGTGATACAAATGGCTAACGAGGAATTGAAGCAACAGATTTCTTTGCTATGGCAGCGTGCATGGAAAATTCAAGTCAGCCTGACCTCTTTTTTCAGATGTAACCCAGATACCAGCATTACTGTAGCATAATAGGAATTCCTTCCAAATCCACAAGGCACTGACTCCGCTCCTTTCGCTCGCAACGTTTGCTTTCGGAAGGCAGGACTGTGGTTGTGAGGACTTCCAGGGAGCTGGCGTTTCGGATGGCGCAGCCAGTATTTCACGCCCTTGCTTTACGTGGCGTCATGGGTAGTCTAGCCCGGGGTAAAAGGTCTAGGTCATGTTTTAAATGGCTTGAGGACACCCAGAGTGCTCGTTAAGTAAACGGCAGAGGCAAAGACCTTTGCTTCAATCAGGATGTGAGAGGGTATGCGTTTGGTTTTAATACCTGTATATTTACTGGCTTCAGGCAAGTTTCCACGCAGATGACCCTGGAGAGGCTCTTGCCCCTTGGCTGTGCGCTCTTGCATCTCTCATGACTGCTCTTCTTTGCTGGAAGATGGTTAATTTGATCAGCACAGGAGCATGTTGATGATCCCTGTGATGACTGGGGGAAGGTGATATTTTCCTCTTCCTGAACCTCGTATGGGTAGCACTGCTCTAGGCCCTGTGTCCCCACACCTGATAGACTTTGGAAGCCTATGGCAAACACCTAAGAAAACTCATTTCCTGCATAATCTGAATTACAAAGGCAGATTATCTGGTTGTTTTACAGTTGAAGGTGGTACGCTTCAACGTGGTTAGACACAGAACGTGACACCAGAGACATAAGTGATGAGAAAAGCTCTAAAAGTAATTACAGGTTAATTGGATTGCTGGTGATACCTTATAATAATGATAAAATGGGCATGACAACCAAAAGTCTGCCAAAGGCCTTCACAGAGAGAAAAGGTTGATATTGGCTTCTTCTTAAGTGTGACAGTGCCCCAGGAGCTGTGCCCATCACGTAGGTATGGCATATATCCCATACGGATGGCTGGGCAGCAGTGCAAGGCAGAAGAAGAGCTTAATATCCGTAAGACCTGTTTTCTTTTTGGGATGTCTGTTCAGCTCATGCACATCTGTACTGCATTAGTTATTCACTGTCTTGCTTTATCTGGGACAGCCCTGCCAAAAACACAAGTTTACCCAATTTTTTAGCTTCTCATTAAGGTTGAGCCATGGCTTTAACTGAGCGGGGAGGGTTCATGGCTGCCCAGCAGCATGTTAGCAAGGGAATGAAGTCTCCAGTTTACAATCTGCTACATGTGTGCAATTACCCAGACCACCAACGGTGAGAGAAAAATATTAATCCCCAGACTTTTGTTGGTCCCTGTTTAAAATGGGCACATGCCTGGCCCAAGCCAAGAGCCTTGGGTTTTACTTGGACCTGTTTGTGAGTTTGGAGTAACAGCACATCTGCTACTATTGGGTGTCATCCTTAATTCTTCTCATCTTCCCTCTACAAAAGCCATGAGTTTTGAGGCTTGTAGCTTCCCTTCTTGTGAATTTAGACTCTTGAGAGGCTGCAGGCAGTGGCTGTGTCCTTGTGCAGGAACCTCCATGTCCATCCAAGGATAATCTCCCTCTGCAGTTCTCATGACTGTAGATTTCTGGCTGCCAGCTTGTGCTGGAAAGTGGTCCAAGATGAAGGGAAACAATGGTCTTTGGAGTCTCTGAGGTTTGTTCAGCCTGGAGAAGGGAGCAGGAAGACCTTAGAGAGGCTTTCAGTACCTAAATTGCCCAACAAGCTGGAGAAGAAATTTTCACAAGGGCATGTAGTGACAGGACAAGGGGGAATGGCTTTAACCTGAATGAAGGTAGATTTAGATTAGATATAAGGAAGAAATTCTTTAGTGCAAGAGTAGTGAGACAATAGAATGGGTTGCCCAGAGAAACTGTGGATGTCCCTGGCAGTGTTCAAGGCCAGGCTAGACAGGGCTTGGAGCAACCTGCTCTAGTGGAAGGTGTCCCTGCTCATGGTAGGGGCTTGGAACGGGATGAGCTTTAAGGTCTCTTCTGCCCCAAACCATTCTATGATTAAAATGACACCGGAGCTGGTTCACTGCAGCTCCCCACGCAGTTCTTGTTCACCACTAGATTTCTAGGACTAAATGACGTAAAGAGCAGTGACATGTAAACACCAAATGATGGTGCAGCCACCCAAAATATGGTGGCAGAAAGCTGTAGCTTGGCCTTTATTTTCTTGTTATTATAGTTGTATCTCTCTTTGATAAAGCCTGCTTAGCTGTGATTTCAGCTGCCTTAGGTCAACCTTTGTTTTTTCAAGCCAGGGTACGAGTTAAGTTCAAACAATGATACAGCTTCATCTCCTCTTAGTCTAATTGCTATACATTTTCCAGTTTATTACTTTCCAAAGGTTGTGCCAAGCTTTTAAAATAGGTAGGCAGGGGAGCCTTGTCTCCTGCATGCCTCTGGCAGGCTGCCACGCCAGGAGGAATATTGCTGGCTGCTCCAGAAAGGGATTAACATGAAGGCATTTTTCCTGACAGTTAATTTTACATATCATAGCCCTCGTGACTAGAGAGGGGCGGGGGCAAGGGGTGGCTGAAAAATAAGAGGGGGGGGAAAAAAACCTTCAATTTATTACTCGGGTATAAAAACATTTAAAGTAATGAATAAAATCCTAAAGCTGTAAATCTGGAGCTCAAAACTTAGGTGTGTAACGTGACGGAGAACAATTTAAGCCTTTGCCTCTTTGGGAGAGGTGAGACATTTGGACTTCATTTCACAGCCCGATTTTCATTAACCTGCCTTTTCAGAGTTGGAATTATGAGCAGCCAGGTCCTCTGCTCCCTGACAGTGATTTATGATGATATTGTCAAACCCCAGCACCCCTGACCCAAGAAAAATGTAATTTGCTGCCCTGCAATGGCAAGAATGCCTAGAAATAGCTGGCGTTTACAGAGGTTTGAGCAGCTTGAGTTAGGTCTGGTGATGGTAAATTTTGGGCCAGAATCTGCAAAGTTTGGGGCTTTCTGAGTCTTACCCTGTTCTGTTTGTGGTTTTCAGAGAGGAAGATAAGGAGAATGTTTGTTTGTTTTCCTCTACAGTCAGTTTGATAAGAGGGTAGTGATCTGGCCTCTCCTTCCCTAACACACACTGATTCTTTATCTGGTTTACATTGAATTATTACTTTTTCCATTAGGCTGGTATAGATCTGGATACTGTTTCACTTCTGTAAAGATATGCCAACATGCTAAATGAAAATCTAGCTTTTTTTCTTTCTTTTTTATTGAATTTTTCAATATTTCAATAATTCAATAATTATAGTGCTCTAAGTGTTGTTTATTGAGCTTTTCAATAAACAACACTTAGAGCACTATAATGCTGGAAGTGGAACATAAGGAGGATGAAGAGATGCTGGTCTCTCTCCTTCCTCACTATAGAAGCAGATTCCTGGTTCAAGATGCTAGCCCTGCATTCACCACCCATCACTAGTTTTGCCCAGCGTTTTTCCTGCTCTCTAACCTCTCTGTTGCATTTCTCCCACAGATTATAACGGGGGAGCTCTACCGCATCCACTACCTGAAGGAGAAGTCAAGGTCCTTCATCCAGAACCCCTACGTGGCAGCACTCTACAAGCAGGTGGGATGCTTCGTTTTCGGCTGTGCCATCAGCCAGTCCTTCACAGACATTGCCAAAGTGTCCGTGGGGCGCTTGCGGCCGCATTTCCTGGAGGTTTGCGATTTGGATTTCTCCACCATCAACTGTGCTAAGGGAGTTTACATCCAGAACTACACCTGCAGGGGAAACGACAGCAAGGTCCAGGAAGCCAGGTGAGAGCCCACCGCATCAAAGAGATGGGTTGCTGCTACCAAAACGGTGTCTGATGTTTAGTATCTCAGGGGGGTTTCTCTGCCAGCACTAGATGATTCAAATGCTGCTTTCTGTGAAGGCTGTAACTTACCAGCGGCAAGCGCTTTCCCTTGGGAATTGTGGGACTCAGCCGAACAATATTTCTTTCCCTTTCTCTTTACTCCTACGCTATTGTTTCCCTGAGCAGTTGCTCAATGTGGGAATGCACCATCAGAGCTGAGCTCATGGTGAGCAGCTCAAGCTGTCCCATGCGGTAGAGCAGAGGGCTTCTCTTCCACTGAGGCTCCACAGAGGCAGGGATGCCAGGACGTCCCCTTTGAGCTCTCTATCAAATCCATGTGATGCTCGGTTTTGACATTTCCAGGCCCACACTTTGCACGCTACAATTAAGCAACAGCAGAAGTTGCTCACTTCTTATTTCTTTACGGTTTCCTGGTTATTTGAGGCGAGACGATGAGTTAGCGGGTTATCCTGGAAATAACTACTGTCCCACGAGTAGACCAGGAAGGGACGAACAATGCGAGCATCCTGTCCATCCGTTCCCTTTCTGCCTCACGAGCGAGCAGGGCGGATAACGGAGGTTTTATAACCTGAAAGGCTGGGGGTCGTTCTGCTTTGGCACCCTCTTGGTAGCAGCAGATAAATCACTATATTACTTATCAAATTCTCATAGTGAAGATTATAGTGGCTGGTTCTTAGCACCTGCTTTGTTTTGCAGGAAATCCTTCTTCTCCGGGCACGCGTCCTTCTCCCTCTACACCATGCTGTATTTGGTGGTAAGTAACCTCAGCCTTGCTTGAGGTTGAGATTTATCCCTGTCCCCCTTTCCCAAGGCACTCACCTGCATTTCATAGCAATAACAGCACGATGAGCATCAGAGATAAAGGGTTGGTGGAAAAAAAGAGCCTGAACAAGCCAGTAGTGGAAAGATCCGCTCTCAGCCCCTGTGGTGTGATTTGGGCTGAAGACTCCTGTGGTGTGTAGCTTTGGGATGTAGCCGAGGCTGCAATTAAATCCGAATCCTATTAAATCTGTGCACGACCTGTGCAATTTTGCTCACCCCATGTCGTGGTTTCCACTGGGGAAGGTGTTGGGTGAGCCAGCATGTTGCAATGATGGGGGGGAAAGATGTGCCACTGGGGAGCGAAGGCTGGTTCCCAAATGTGCCAGCGGAGCAGGTGGAGCAGCCTCTGCCTGCCTGGATCCGGACCCGAGGGCTGGGACTTGTTTTTCTTTGTCAGTGAGAAATGGCTCTACCCTTCCTGTGCCGGGGCTGGGGTGGCTGCCAAGGTGTTTCCTGCCGGGGCTGCAGGAGGCAAACTGCAAGGGGCTGGACCCACACACAGCGTTTGGGAGGGTCTGGAGAGTGATCTCTGCTTATATGTGTATGTATATGGCCATATATATGGGGTCATATTATATGGTCATATATATATATGAATTATTTAGTGTT
Source organism: Pezoporus wallicus (assembly GCF_028554395.1). NCBI lineage: Eukaryota > Metazoa > Chordata > Aves > Psittaciformes > Psittacidae > Pezoporus > Pezoporus wallicus. Next base: position 588,979 of record NW_026638088.1, on the reverse strand, counting down.
TTTTTTTTTAATGGGGAAAAAGGCTTGGATTCCATTCAAGATTTGTGCCCCATCCCATCTCCTGTAAGCTCAGATCAGAAAGCAAAGAAACAGCATGGCACTGATAAAAACATTAAACATAAGCTTTTTATCTCTGAGCAGCGCTTCCGCCCCATCCCTTTACCCTCTGAAAAGATAAGTGACCACTACTCCCTCCTGCCTTTTCAGCCCTGGATCCCCCCTCGCTGTGGCAGTTTAATGACTAAGCTCCCCAGGCTGCTGGGGATGGTGTGTTCTTTCCTTGTTTTCCTTCTTATTTTATATAATTCTTGGAAAGCGTCTGGATTTTCCAGTAAACATTCTGGCTGTTTCCTCCCAGCCATTAGGATGCAGAGCCACCCTGGTGGCTCTTTGCAGGAGGCTCAGCCCTCTGCTGCTACCATTGCAAAACTTTCCAAGCTGAGTATGGAAAACCATCCCTCATGCTGGTATTTATTCATTTCTGAGGAGATCGGATTCAGATAAGTCAGCCCGGAGATGCTTTCAGTCTTGGCATCCGGAAACAGTGAGCACTGCCAGTCCGTAAGTCAGTGGTGGTTTCCCTCCATTCAGCAAGATTTAGGTTGTCCTTCCAGGGTGGTTTCTTTTAGTAGGCACTGCTCCCAGGCCTTTTAGGAAGCTAAGCTTGATGCTTTACCTTTTGCACATGGCATGATCTGCAGCATCCATCAGGTTAGAGGATAAACCCGGGGTGCTGTGCCCAGCTAGGCAAGCATTCACCCCCTCCCTGCATTTCCACCTTCATGGCTCATTTTCCAGCACTGCTTTGCACCATTGCCTACTGCCTGATTTTGTTCATAACTTTGCAGCTGAAGTGGCATTTAGGTCCTGCGTAACACTTTGGAGCAGAAAACTGCCCCGATCTCTCTTGGCTGCCCTTCCCTGTCCCCATATGGGAGCACTGTCAGTGCTCAGCAGCCTCTGCCCCTGTCCCTCTCGACCTGGTACAACAGGCCACTTCACTTATCCTTCACCATGGAGGGATTTTGACACCCAGTCCCTTAAGAATGGTTTGATTTCTTTCCTTGTCCCTAAACAGGGGTAAGTCTGGTACCAGGCTCGGTCTGCTGTTAGACCAGCCGTTCTGTTGCCTTGTGCCTTAAAAAATCAGGGGAAAAATTATACCAAATTACACCACAAATTGAAGGTGGAAAAAGGCAACTTGAGACAAAGCGGAATGATGTGGTGTGTAACAGGGCAAGGAAATAACGATCTTGAGAGCTTTTTCCAACCTAACTGGTTCTATGCTTCTCAGTTGTCTAGCAGCACCCTGCTCTCCATCACTTCAGCTCCATGGCCACTGCCAGAGCCTGAACAAAGTAATCTCATGGAAGAAGGGAGGCAGAAAATCTGTCATGTTGGACAGGACTATAATATCCAAAAATAATGTGAAAAATAGAGGTGGTTATGATAACCTGAAAGGATTTATGCAGAATAAACCCTGCTGTCTCGCTCAGCTCAAAGAACCAGCGGGCTTTGGAAAGCCTGATAAGAAGTGTGGCATCCACAATGCCAGCACCTGCAGGAGATGGATTTAATCAGTCTTTGCAGAATTGGGGGTATCTGTGGGGCTGAGCATGTGCTGATCAGCCATGTCCTGAGTGCATTCCCTATTGAACAATACTTCATATTTCAAGGATAAGTCACTTCCTGTCTTTCCTGGCGCTCCCTGGCTTCATTCTTGGAGCCCATTCTGAATTATAATGTTTTCAAGTTTGCCTCACCTGATGGAGGCGGGTGCCAGAAAGCTGAGGTTGATCTATTAAAAGATAGCTGATTCCCACACATCCCATGGGGCTTCACCTGCACCATGGGGCTGGATTTGCCTAGGGATTTAGTGGCCAGTGAATGGGTGACCATGACTTCCCTGTTGCCTGGCACAGCAGCAGTGCCTTGCAGTATCCATCAAGGAGAAAGCAGTTTGGCTTTTCCCAGTAGGAAAAGGTGGCTAAAGGCCAAGCCCCAGAGGGCTCTGGGGGAAAAGTCCTGGGGAAAGGCATTTGCAACACAGTAAAATCCCTTGGGATTTAGTTCTAAATGCTGAGACTTCATGGCTAAGTTTCTCGCAGCCTTCTTGTCACCAAGAATACTCAGTTAACATCAGGCCTTTGTATAAAACATTTAAAAGGGGAAATTACAGTTGGGTAATCCTCTTTGTCTTAATTTTCCTTGCTTTGTTACTCCTTGGCTGAGCGAGCCCATAATACGTATTTATAGCAGGCTGAGGAAAGAGGTGGTATGTAGCAGCTTATTTCATGCAGCCCTCTGGACCTGACTTGCACCTCTCAGTCGAGTTTTAATGGATGCTGGGAGTCTTTGTAGAGAGCAATGGATGCTTTCTGCTGCCCTTGAGCATGTGAGACCATAATGCTGATTTTTCTTGCAGCATGAAATCCCAGCCAACCACAGAGAGGATGCAGGAAAGCTAAATTAATATCAGAAAAGCTAAATATTCCTCAGCAATGTTGGCCGATTCTGGACAAAATGAGAGTAAAACAGGGATGTTTGTGTATTTAATGTGTGTTGGTGGGTGAGACTGAAGACTTCAGAATAGGTTTAAGTGCGCTCTACTAATTTAGATGTAGAATTATCCTTCCATCTCTAATTTTACATACACAAACACGGTTTATATGTATTTATATCAGGGTGTGAGGCTTCTTGCTAAAGGGTGATGGTCCCAGCTCTGGTGCTGCTGAGCAATGATGTGTCCATGAGAAGGAAACTCTGTGGTGGTTGTGGACTTGGAGTCAAGTTTAGCGGTGACCTAAGTAAACGAATAAACTGGAATTGCATCAGAGGCCAGGGTCGAGGTGTGAACTGCGTTGCTGAGCTGATGGGGATGCTCCCAGTGAGGTTAGAGGATCAGCAAGGGCGAGGAAGAGGCAACCAGCATGTGCCTTCAGTGCTGGGAGGTCTTTGCCCTTTCCCTGTCCTTGACTTCTAGCCAGCTTGGTGCTGAAAGCTGGATTCTTCTGTTCCCCTTCCTCCAGCTGGCTCTGCCCAGCCAGGGCCCTGTGTTGCATCAGGGTGAGTTTGGATCTGGGAGGCTTTGGCTCTGTACCACTCTGGTTACCTCTTTGTTTGCAGATGGGGCTGGAGATGGAGGTAACACCAGGTCAGACAGTCAGAAACAAGATCAGCCCTTTCCCAGAAGGTGTGACTAAGGGACGTGGTTGGGGAGAGCGTGAAGAGGATGGGATTTCTGGGTGGCAGAAAGCCCTGGGAGGCTGGAGGTGATGCTTTTAGCCCATGTCCCCTGCCAGCTCCTACTCAAAGGGTTTACTCAGGGGTTGCGTGCGGTCACGGGCTGTCCCCACCACCACTGTGGAAGTCCCCTGGCAGAAGAAGAGCAATGTGACGTCCCTCAAGCCATCTGCTCTGTGGTAACTCGGCCTCTGCCAGGAGACTGTGGATGGCAGCTCCATATAACTGCTGCTCTGTGTGATCCCATTTTGTTTCATCCACCCTTGCTCTTGTTGATGCTCCTCCTGAGTTTTGCTGCCCTGTGATGGTTTGTGGTGGAAAGAACCCTGGTTGTGGTCTTGCTTCCCCATCCCTTCCCAGGAAGGACTCCATCCAGCCCCACATTCCCAACCAAATCTGGCAGTCCTTAGCAGGCAGCAATTCACATCTGCTCCCAGGTTTCAGAAAAACCAAAAGCAGGTTTTTTTTTGGATAAATTACCAGGAACTTCCCATTTTTTCTTAAGAGCACTAATTCCTGTTTTAGGGAAATTCTGATCTTTTTAGCCCATGAGCTCCTCTTTTACTTTCTGATCTTCTCTTATTAACTAGGTTTCTCTGCCCTCAGTATGAAAGAGGCAAAGTTCAGAGCACCTCAAGGCTTGCCTCTAAAGTACTTATGGCACAGCACCCTGGTGTTTAGAATATGAAAATTGCTGTTATCCTCTTTTCCCTATGAATGGGGAACTAAACAGCAATTTTCCCAAGACTTTGATTGGAGCAATGAAAGGAGCTCAGCCGAGATCCTTAAGCTGACAGTGTGGTGTCTGAGGTGCATCTATTCTGGTTTGTTTTGCTCCTCCAGGATATACAAGTGTGGGTGTGAATTAGGTGCTGGGCACTTGGGTGTTCCCCAGCACAGCCCATATGGTGCCACGCTGCCTTTGCACTCGTTTCCCAGGGCTAAAGTGTGTACATTAGGCACACTTTGGTGCTGTGCTTTGGAAGGAATGGGTCAGTATATACAAACAGGGCTGGTTTTCAATCGCTTCAGCTCCAGCAGTGTCTGCTTTACTGTGTGTTCAAAGTTGGTGTTTGCTTTTTATTGCTAGTTTTTAATTGGTACTATCACATCCCCACCTGCAGAGGAACTGTTTAGGCCAAGCTTGTGGGATGGAATGATTGGAGAGGATGTCAAGGCTATGCAAAAGGAATAAATGTCACATTATCCAGCATCAAGTTTCTTTCTTAAGGAGGTTGATGTGACAGAGCCTCAAGACTTCCATTAGGAAAAAAGTCTTCACTGAAAGGGTGCTCAGGCATTGGAACAGGCTGCTTAGGGCAGTGGTGGAATCACCATTCCTGGAAGTGTTCACAAACAGTGTAGATGAGGCCCTTAGTGCCACGTGGTGGACTTTGCAGTGCTGGGGTAATGGCTGGACTCTGTTATCTTAAAGGTCTTTTCCAGCCAAGTTGATTCTGTGGTTCAGCTTGGTTGGAAAATGTCTAATCCTGATGTCTTTAGTCACAATATGACATTAGGGTTTAAGTCTTTGTGGTAGAACTGAGCGTAATAGTCTATAAGCTCTAATACTTGGAGATAATTTTGCTCTGCAGCAACATACTGGAACCTGAGTTTTGCACTGTCATCTGGGCTGGGCTGGGCTGAGACTCTTGAACAAGAAAATAGTCCTTAATCTAAGCCATGGCAATAGAAGCTTATATTTCTGTCTTTTGTGTGCTTGAAAAATGCTCTTCACAAATAGTTTTTTCAAGGTACATTGTCTCTAGACTGAGAAATTGTATTTAAAGACATGGGAGCTCCCAGCACCCTCTATCACCACCTTCCCTGAATACTTCCCACGAGTATCCTTCCCTGCAGTTTAATCTCAGTGGCAGATCACTGGGTGCACAATGGCAGTGAAAATTCAGGCAGTATAAGCATTGCAAACTGAAAATACAGCTCCTTGCTAATGAACCACAGAGATATTTGCTTGCAGGGTGAAGTATCTGCTGTTAAATCACTGCGAGTGCCTATGCAGGATGCGGTTGTGCTATTTGACAGCTCTAGCTTTCCAGTTCAGTGATGGCAGCATTTTACCTGGAGGGAAAGCACCTCCTCATTGCTGGCGGGGTTTTATCACAAACTAGACAACCAGACCAGTGGTCCATTCGCTGGGCTGCATCAGCATGGGTTTGCTGTGGGACCTAGACAGCTGTAACTCATCCCATAGCATCGTGTACACAAGTTTGCATGGTGTGGGGTGTGCACCGTGGTGACGTGGCTCAGTTCCCAGACTCTGGCTGGTTTGCAGATATATTTTCCAGAATCATAATGTGCATTAGCCAGCACTGAGCTGTTTTGGTACTGTTCTCTTCCATGTTAATTGGCTAACAATTTGGATAATTTGGAGCATCTGCTCTATTGAAATGACATGATGTTCCATTTCATCTTGAGAGCCCAGCCTGCTTTCCAAAGAGGGGTAAATATGATATTTATGCAACAGCCAAACATACTAAATTGGCCAAAATGATGCTTCCCCCTTATCAGTTTTCCAATTAATTCTGCTTTTATAGGTAAATGGAGTCGTTAAGTTATTTGTGGGAACCCAACAAGAGCTTCATTCCCTTTTATATCAACGCAGTGTAAACTGCTCTGGGTGTGTAAAAGGGATCGTAAATGGGTATTAAACCCCTTTCCAGCCCTCTGATGTTGCAGAGTCCCATAAAGCATACTGGGTCTGACTTCCAGTGCTTCATTTAGGATCAGGCAGAACACGCATGCTGCGGATGAGCCCACAGGCAGTAGGTCTGAGCTGCAGGAGCCTAGCAGTGTTTTCCAGGCACTTTTACACTCCTGGAGCCATTGAATGCCTCTCTGCTTTGCAAGCATGAAGGCTGATGCAGCGTCCCCTCCCTTCCCACAGCCTTCCTCCCTGCTCATCTGTGGGCAGTGGGTTGCCATTTTCCTGTCCTCGCTTCCCGGTTCCCACAGGAACCGGCCGTGCCCACTGGTTGAAACGGAAACAGGCCTGAGACAGTCACGGCAAAGGGACAATGTCCAACTGAGGTCACGTCAGCTTCGTCTTTTTGGGTCGAGCCAGGAACTCGCTTTTCCCTCTCTGGATAGGAATGACTTCCCATGCCATGCGATGCAGCGGCTGCCTCCTACATCCACGCAAACCCCAGGGCTCAGGCTGGGATACATGACAGCAATGTTAGAGGATTGTATTTTGCATGTTGACACAGGTTGTGGCTGCATCTGAGGATCCTTGGGGCTAGCTCTGGAGGTGTGGCTTGCTGCACTGATTCCTGGTTTTCACCTGAGAGATGCTGTGGGTTCTGCTTGTCTCAGATTTGGGACCTTGCTTCTGTCACACACTAAATAGTCATAGGGAGGAATTCCCTTATTTGGCCCGATGGGATGTCTTGTGGAGGCTGAAGCGGGGCTGTGGTGTGAGCTGGAATGCAGGGGATCCCTTAACCTGGGTTCGCCAAAGATGGGGTGTACCCATCCGCCTCTGCCTGCATCCCCTCCATGGGTTACAACCCCTCCAGCTCCACTTCTCTCTGCATGTTGGGGGCCACACATTTGCAAAGAGCATCCTCCTTCCTTGGTAACTCCTTCCTCCTTTGAGCCACAGGGGTGCAGGTGCCCCATGACCAGCCCCACAGCGTGCTTGCTGCCATGTGTGCACATTTAGGGCAAGACTTCTCCTTTGCTGCCCTCAAATCAACCCAACCTTTCTGTTTCCCTCTCTTCTCCACAGTTTTATCTGCAGGCCAGATTCACGTGGAAGGGAGCCCGCCTGCTCCGTCCCCTCCTCCAGTTCACCCTCATCATGATGGCGTTTTACACCGGCCTGTCCCGTGTGTCAGACCACAAGCATCACCCCACTGACGTGCTGGCAGGCTTTGCACAGGGAGCCCTGGTGGCTTACTGCGTGGTGAGTATGGCCAACCCTGCAAGGAACAGCAGTGGGGGTGCTGGTGGGGGTCCCAGGGGAATAGCAGGCATCTCCCCTACCCAACAGCTCTTGGAAACCCCTGCTACAGCCAGGATGTGGCAGGAGGCAGTGTACTCCAGGAGCTTGATCTGGTGTTATCCTCATGTGGCAGTGTGTGTAAGCCTCATCTGCAGTTGGAACATGGCTCAAGAGCAGAGCATCCTACCAGCACAATGGTGGGTGTTCCAATGGGGACCTAGCAGAGGAGGGTGCACCCACCATCGCTTCTCATCCCCACGAGCAAACACCACTGTTGTACTGGAAGGGTGAAGCAGCTTCTCTTCTCCCTCCCCAAGCAAACTGCATAGTTAGCAAAAAATACCACATTTAGGGTTTTTCCCCATCAGCCTTGAGCTCCTGAGCAAAAGCCCCTTGACCCAGACAGCTCAGGGTGATAAAAAGACATTCAGACAAGGCAGGGTATTTCCCTTTCATCCAGCAGCATTGGCTCCTCCAGCTGCTCTTGGTAATGAGCACTGGCTCATTTGCAAGGCTTTCCACCAGGACCCAAGCGGGAAGTCTGGGGTGGTTGGGATTATGGCTCTTCCCTGCACCATTTAGCCGAAAGCCATCCCCTGGGGGTGGGAGCTGGTGTCTGCCCAGTGAGGGGAGGCAGGCTGCCTCTTTTGGTGGTGGGTTTTTAACATGGCAAAAGGACTCGTGAGAACACGGTGAACGAAAGCCATGCCCGCGTGTCTTCAGCTGCCAGGCTTGTTCTCATGCAATTTGCTTTCCAAAGTGTGGCCTGATTGCACGGCCCTATAACTCGAAGTGACACATATAGATGCTTAAAGTTGGCAGGGCAGGAGGGCACCGGGTCGGGTGGCTGCCTCGCATAGAAACAAAGGAGCTGGGGGTTATGGTTGTTCCTTTGTCTGTCCAGATTCCTGAAAGCAGGATTTGAGCAGCACACCACTTGCTTGATTTGTTTGGGTGGTTTTTTTTTTCCCCTCTTTTTTTATTAGCTGATGTAAAAATAAAGCAGTCTTGCAAGGTTTTAAGCAAGGCATTAAGTTTCCTAATGTTATAGTATGCAAGGAGAAAAATAGGTTATTTATGTACTTCCTACTCATTGATAATATTCCAAAGCTGAAACAAAAATGTCATTGTTGGGAAGCTCTCATGAAGTATTATTAACTCGCTGTTGGGTTTAGCCTGATGCCGATATCCCATGTGGGGCTGGCAAATTCACAGGGAGGAACTAGCAAAGTATCTGTGCACAGATGCATGCTGCCGCTGCTCTAATGCATGCTATAGGTCATGTCCTTCATTCCAGTATTGTCAGGGTGTTTCTCCAAGCCCTGGCAGTATTTTCCTATCCCAGGAGTCAGCTGGCAGTCCTGGGAGAAAAGACCCTGGGCCACACTGGGAACAGTGAAGGAGCTTGTCTCAGTCCGAATGCTGCCGTTTGCATGATGTGGTTTGTCGCAAATGCACATCACCAGGCAGTTTTACAAGGGGGTGTTTGCCTCTCCGCTTGCCTTTCTGCTTGAGAGGTGGGATAACGGCTATATATAAGAGGAATAAGGATCAGGCAATCCATCCCTGGATCCCAGCAGTGGTTTCAGAAAGACAATAGCTCTCCGGATGCTCCGGATGGGTGTCCGGATGCTTCCTGGCCAGGACAAGCAGCAGGTCTGGCTGTCCTCTCCCGGCCCTCCAGCAGCTGGGAGCTGTGGTGGGAAGGGGAGGCTGTGGCAGCATTAGGCTGTTTTCCTGTGTCAAGGTAAAGTGACATAGGAAGCAGCTGCCTGAGTTTCCCAGGCAGGCTCAGGTTTGCCTGCAAGCCTGGGGCAACCTGTGCTTCTCTTCCCAGATGGCTGTTGTATCCAAACCCTTTGCAGGCATGGCTTGGTGGCTGGGGACTTCTCAGGCAGCAGCTCAGGACTCAGAGCAGGGTTTAAACCCAGCCCTTGTCTTATTTCATCAGCTTGCAAAGAACCATCAGTAAGTTCTTTGCTGGTATGAGGTACCAGCAGACTTTCTTCCCTTTTGGGAGGTTGCAACAAGGGACAAGAGGAAGAGTCACCCCAAGACTCCCTGGAGTTTGCATTGAATGCATAGTTTAGCAGCTTTATGCTGCGATGTCCTGGGGGTTGTTGCTCAGCTCTGGGATCCAGGTCTTGTGTATGGGATGCTCCGAAGCAGAGGGAGGTACCTGGAAACTCATCACCTCCAACTCACCATGTGTGCTCCCAGACACGCCTTCCCTCAGCTAAGTCTTCAAGTGTCCACTCTGATAGTCAAGGGCTGTTAAAGCACCATAGTTTTCAAGGTGCAATTTCCAGTAGGAACCAACTGGAAGTTTCATCTCCAAGGGCTGACAGAGCTTAAATCCAGGTTGTGCTGCTGCAGACACATTTGTCCTTCAGTGCCTGAAATAACAAGCAGAAGACATTAGTGTCAAGTGCTTCCAGCTGATGAGACATTTGGACCCTGATCCAGGGTGAAATACGATGAGGATTTATTAAATGGAAATAGTCTTTATGCGTGTTTTAGGCAGCCTGTTATGTGTTGTGTAGTTTGTCTTGTCTGGTGAGAGAGAAGAGGGGAGATGTTGGAAGGACTTGCTCCTGGTGTTGCTCTGATTAGCTTAAATGAGTTGTTTTAACCTCTTTGTATCTGATTAAGTATTTCTTCAATATAATGAAAAGGAATAGGAATTCAGTGGCAATATAAGATATTGGCTTACTTTGTACAATACACACTCAGTGTTCTGCTGTCAAGTTTTCTTTATGGGTGGAGAGCACCTTCTACAGGAAATGGAGCTAATCCAAGTGAAAAACTGCACGTTTATTAGTCCTTTTTTGCGTTAAACAGTTCAAGCATTAGGAGGATTTAACACACTGTTTAACCCCCAAAGATCACGTTTCATGATTCCTTTAAGTGTTTGTATAACCTCCAGCCATGTTAAAGTGAAATACAGTTTAAAGAGAAATGAAAACTCTTACCCAACCCCTGCATTAAACCCTGAAAAGCAGTGAGCAGCACAGTAAAAGCTGAACTATGCAGGATGACACTCCGCCATAACTCATTCCTGTCCAAAATAGGGACCAGATTCGGTGTAATCCCCATATGCTTCTTGTGCTCTGCAGTCTTCTCCCATAAATTGATTTGTCATGGCTATCTCGGGGCAGAAATTGGACATCTTTTTGATTGAATCCAGCTCCCTGAGGTGGACAAGCGAGTGGGATGGCACCAGAAACACGCCAAGTGAGCCGAGCAGGGGTTTTACAGTTATTAACAACCAAAAGAAAATCATTGCCAGAGCAAAACAAGATGCTTTTACACTGCAATGCTGCAGCAAAGGGCCAGACTCCAACTTGTGATCTTTGGTGGGATCGGCTGAATCCTGTTACTTAACCAAAGGTACCAATGCTGCCACTTGGTTGCTCTGTAAACAGCTTCAGTGGCTCTGTTATACAACTAGGCAGCTAGACACCGGCATATACATGGAAAAAAAGAGAGGGTTTATATGTCAGCTCCTTCCCTGCTTTTCCATGAAGCAATAAAAGCCAAGCAACAACAGCTCAGTTTCCTGCATCCCCGGTTATAATTGTAGGAGTAAATTGCCACTTACAGCAGGTTCGCTGTGTTCAGCTCAGCTCCTTATCTGCCTGTGCTGATAGGGACTTGCAAAAGTTGTTTCCAAGGACGACTTGACCTGCTGGGCTGGGCTGCGGGCATTTAGAATATGTGGAGATGCAGATGGGGAAAACCTTTGCTCCTCCTTTGCTGCATTATCCAGCCTGGATGCTTTCAGCTGATATTATTCCTTTTGAGCACCATGGACTTGGTTTGTTGGTTTTTTAACCTGATTTATCTTGTATCCAAGTATTGTGGGAGAAAACTCAAGTGTACTGCTAATTCCTACAACCACGTGCTGCTCCTCCTGGGGCTTCGGCTCAGCCAGCCCACAGCTTGGTCCAGACTATTGGTGCTTGAGGATGTCTGAGATGCGCTGGGAAATTAGGGCTGGCATTCAGCAGCAGGACCAAAGTTCGGGGCTTTAGTGCCAGCTAATGAAGTGATGACTCCTCACCACTTCTTGCTCCATGCAGAGGATCCGTGATGTCTGACTCTTTTCCCCTCTGGTGAGGGGCTGAAGTTTGGCAAGGGAGAAAGCGTCCCAGTCCTGGAGGACTGATAAGCTTTGTGCAGCGGCTGCCAAGGAGGATGTGGAAGTTTCCTCCCAGCAGTTTGTTTCTTATTGTGTTGCTACCTCCCGAATTGCCAAGTACTGACTTTTTCACATCCGGGTGAGGGGTTACATCATGGGATATTTAGGAAGAACTAGTCAGGAATAGTTCCTCTTTTCCTTAGGTTTTAGTCTCAGGATCAGACCCTGGCTCTATACCAGTACCTTGGTGGGGCATGAGGAGAGCATCACTCACCACTGACTCACTGCTGATAACTTTTCGGACAGCTTTGATTTGAAAGCTCTTAATTGCCTACCTGATTTCTGGCTGAATGAGTTGTTTCATGACAACTCCATCCCTACAGCCACTCACCAATGAGTCAGGCCAGCCCTTTGGAGACCTTTGTTATTTTATTGGAGCGTGGGGCCATGTATCTGTTTCCTGGCTTTTCAACCCATTCAGCCAGAGGTTTGGGCATTTCACTTGGTGATTACACAATGAGAAATGAAATTGTGCTGTAATGGTTTTAGGCTGTGTTTTGTAAGGTCTGAGTCTTCTTCCTTATTATGGTGGTAGCAGGCGCTGAGATTTCACTGCTATCAGTGTTACGGACAGACCTTCAATAGCACAAGTAGTGCTGGTTTTGCAGCTTAAAGATGTGAATATCTTCTGTAATTAAGTATCCCCCAATGTGACTGAATTTGCTTTTTCCTTTTATCCCTATAGGTCTTTTACGTCTCAGATCTCTTCAAGCCCAAGACAAAGACTTGCCTGCCTCCACCACCCATCCGGAAGGAGATCCTTTCACCTGTGGACATCATTGAACGGAATAACCATCACAACATGGTGTAGACCTTTGAGAAATTGGATGGGTGTTGTATTTTATTTTATTTTTTTTCTTTTTTTTGTTTTTTTTTTTTGCAAAAAAAAAAATGACTGCTGACAGCAACTACCTGCTGCTCTCAAATCTCATCAGACAGTAGAATGTAGGGAGAGACTTTCTTGCCCGACCAGTAAAGTCTTACTCTGTGGTCTTCACAACTTGCAACATTTGGATTGAAAGGGGTTGGTGGTCAACTAAGTCAAAGCGACAATGGGAAAGGAATAAAAACACACAAACCACAAAAGCTGAACAAAGAGAGGTGCCGGAGTTCTGGATGTGCAATTGGTTTGAGTGTTCATGTTGTAGTGAACGCCAAATTGTTCATAGCCTAATGAACGCCAAGGGATTTTTGGAAAGCTGGCCATCTTAGGGGTATTTTTTATACTATGAAGATTTCCAATGCCTGCGAGGAAAAAAACAACTCACAAGTAAATTGTGTAGCACTACATGCGAGAAACAGCACTGAGTAAAGATCTGGGATTGGTTTGTAAGAGTTGCTTTTTTTTCTCTTCTTTTGATACTAGTATATTTTTGCCTCCTCTATTCCATACTGTGACTTAGTTTAGAAGAAGCTTGCCCAGTCCAAGGGTCTCTGTTCACACTACGTTTAACGAGCAGTCCTGAGACATGCAGTGAGACTGAATAACTCTGTGTAGAGAAGCCACATTTCTTCCTCTTATTCACTCATGAGGGTTCATCCTGCCTGAGCCCTTGGGCCTGTGCAGCACCCACAAATGGCCCTTCATGAAAAGAGCATCCCCAGTCATCCCTCCCTCAAATCCCAGCAGATTTTGTGTGCCCACACGAGCTGGCAAGTGGGTAGCAGCGGCTCTGCTGAAGACGCATTCGCACTACACCCTCGGGGCTGAGTCCTGGGGTAACTTTGATTCTGCGGTTTCGGGACGGGCTGCTGGGCGGCACGTCCCAGCCTGGGTGTCAGTTGGTTTGTGCATCCCTCCTTCCTCATCCTCCTCCTCCTTCCTTGGGCACCCCGGCATGCGCCAAGCAGGTACCAGGTCCTGTGCTGCGCTCGGTGACCCCGGTGGTGAATCAGTCGTGCCTGTATGGAACGCGATTCCTTCTTCTTTTCCCCAATTTTGAAGTTTATTTTTCTTGCCCAGAAGCCACGGGCTCTCGGTTTGCAGCCCTTTCACAAAGCGTGTTTGCAAAGGGATCCCGCAAAGCATGCAGAACGGCCATTTGCACATCCTTCTCACAGAATCCGTCCTATCATTTCAACTATAGCAAGCTATGATTTTTTTTTATATATAAATATTATATAAATAATGTATAAAACCTTAAAAATTAACTATGTAAAATATTATTTCTGAAACAATTTTAGATATATCCACTATGACTATAAACTGTGTCCTGACCTGTGTTATTTACATTTTGCTGCTTAAAAAAGCATTTGAATTAATTTTTTTATAGTCGACTAAAATATTGTAGTTCTGTGGTAGTAATATTTTAATGAAAATAACTACAATTAGAGACATTTGTATAAAAAAATTCATATTAAATTGTCTGTATTTTTGTAATGTTCCATTTTGTAAAGAGAAGAATATTCAAAGACTTTTGTAGAATACAAAATTGAAGTTTGTATCTGCGAAATTATTGCTGTATAAATGTGCTTTTTAAATAAAAGCTCATAACACAACTAAACATCCCAGTGGGAGTTGTGTTCTGCCTTTGGGTTGACCTTCCCCAGTTAAAGGAATTAGGGCCGTTCCCCAGCGGGATGATTGGGGGTGACCCTTTGGGATTTGATGATGCATGACCGGCAGAGAGCTGGGCTTGTTCAGCCTGGAGAAGTCTCCTTAAGGGGAGACCTTAGAGCAGGCTCCAGGAAACCTGGAGAGGGGCTTTGGACAAGGGCCTGTAGGGACAGGCCAAGGGGAATGGCTTTAACCTGCCAGAGGGGAGACTGAGATGAGCTCTTAGGCAGGAGCTCTTCCTGTGAGGGTGCTGAGGCACTGGCACAGGGTGCCCAGAGAAGCTGTGGCTGCCCCATCCCTGGCAGTGTTCAAGGCCAGGTTGGACACAGGGGCTTGGAGCAAGCTGCTCTAGTGGAAGGTGTCCCTGCCCGTGGCAGGGGTTGGGGCTGGATGAGCTTTAAGGTCCCTTCCAACACAAACCAGTCTGGGATAATATGAGGACATCTGGGTAAAATACCCAATGCCACTTTTGATGGAGTTCTCTCCAAATCACCCTACTGGAGAGGAAGGATGGGAACGCTTGTGGCTTTGCGTTGGACTGCTCTTGGCTATGCCGTCTTTGAGCAAATCCCTTTTTATTGAGGGCATCCCTTTTTCATTAGCAATATTATAAGCTTTCAAGAAATATTACTGAAATAAAACAGAATCTGAAGAGCCACAGCCCAGCTGCCGGGTGTCCTGGCCAGCCCCTGCCTAACTGAACTCACAGCTATGCTCTGCACAAACACTTCTTCCATGAAAAACAGGCACTTTGCAGCTGAACAGCAAACTTGCAGCTCGCTGGTTTGCAAAGATGTGGGTGGAAGGGGGAAAAGAGGGGAAATAAAAGAAGCCCACAACAACATGTGCTGAGATCCACACGTGTGCACCGCACACAGTTAGGAGGCAGCCTTGATTTTTTAAGTCCTTTCTTTCTTCCTCCTGCAGACAAAAAGCAGCTTCTCGGTGGTGACACATGGCCAGAGCTGCGTTTCGGCCACTCCTTGGATGCACCACATCAGCGAGATAAGGTGGCACAGAAGTCATTTGCAAGAATGCGTGACAGGAAGCAAATACCACATCAAACTGCAAATAAATAGCAGGTGGAAATGAAGGAAGCAGAACTCAGCTCGCACTCGCTATTATTATCCTAATTACTAGCAATGTTTTGTTACACATGGAAGAACTTTGTAGACCTGCACCTGTCCTAAATGCAAAGGGATTTTTCATGGTGCTGCATGTGATTTGGAAGTGTTTAGGGGTTGCGTGTGTTATAGAGGTGAGGCTTTAGCTTCAGGGCAATGGCTGTGGGGACAGACTCTTAATCCCCTGTTTAATCTGGAGAAGAGAAGGCTCAGCAGGGACCTTATTGCTCTCTACAGCTACCTGAAAGGGGACGGAGCCAGGAGGTGGCTGGTCTCTGCTGCCAAGGAACAAGTAATGGGACAAGAGGAAACAACCTGAGGTTGCACCAGGGGAAGTTTAGATTGGATAGTAGGAACGATTCCTTCCCCAAAGGGTGCCCAGGCATTGGAACAGGGTGCCCAGGGCAGGGCTGAAGTCACCAGTGTTCACAAGTGTAGACAAGGCCATCAGTGCCATGGGTTAGTGGTGGCCTTGGCAGTGCTGGGGTAATGGTTGAACTGGATGAGCTTAAAGTTGTTTTCCAACCAAGTTGATTCTATAACCCTGTTCTATGATTCCATGATTATCTTCAAAATCTGCTGTCCAGGTGTATGGCGGGAGGAGGAAACACTCATGAAGGGAGGAGCCTCATGGACCCCTTCACGTGCGAGGCTGGCTCAGATGCAGCAAGTGCTGGGTTGAGAAAAATGTTTGCTTGCACCTTAACCCCCAGCTACTTGGAAGAAAACAGGAATACAGATGTCTGGGTGAAAGAGGAGGGCTTGGAGAAGTGTCAGAGGGCAAATGGTACCGGAGGCGATAAGAGCCAGGGCACAGCCAGTGGCTGTGCGGATGGCAAATCATGGGACCTCACTCAGGATGTGTGGGTCAGGTTGGGGAGAGGGAGAAAAGGCCATGGATAAATCTGTAGAAGATAAATCTAAAGAAACAGTACAGTGTGGGGCTGTGTATCACCAGTGCCAAGTCCTATTTCTGGCTGAGCAATGGTGTTTCCTCCTCTGCTTCCTGTCTGACGTCCCGGTGCTGTCCAGTCTCATCTGCACGCTCATGCTGGGAGGGTAAGGATAGCTTTGCGCTGCAGCCTGTGCCCAGAGGGGTGCAGCTTTGCCAGGGCTCACCCCTGGTGACTGCTTGGGAAATAAAAGGGAGTGATTATTTCTTGAGGCATGGATGGAAGAAGGCAATACACGGTGACATGGTCCACAGAAGTCTTTCTGTGTTAGCCAGGCACGGGATACATGTTTTGGTGCTACAGGAAGAGTGAGCACTGATATTAAATGATCATTTTAATGTAGCTTCATAGAGAAGTGAAAGCCAAAGGAGCAGAGGTCCACAAGCCGTGAGGATGGTGACAGAGTGTATCTATTGCCATCGCTTCCTGCAAGGCAGGAAGGAAGTGAAAGAGAAACAGGTGAAATGGAAAAGAAACCAAACCCAAACCCATACGAGCACTAGGATACCAAGCAACCACTTCTGTAGGTGGTGCCTGAGCGTTGTCTGTGTATGCAGCTGAAGCTTGCACCTTGCACGGCTGTGATGTTTGGTTCTTCACACAAACATGCATCAGCAGGGACGCTGAAGGGCCGGGAGACTTTGGGGATGGAGGTTTACATGCTGCTCTGCACGCTGCAGCTCTCTGCAGCTACCCCAGTGAAGGAGATGGATGAGCAAACTCATATGCAAACAAAGTGTCTTGCTGGTTGCTGGATGCTGGTTGTGGCCTTTAGTGCTGCAAACTCTGGGCTCTGCTCATGCGATGCTAATCGGAGGCTGTGGAGCACCCGTCTTCCTTTGATGCTCGGGCCTGGCTGGCAGATCCTTTCTGTACAAGGGGATGTTCTGGTCAAACCTGTCTTTTTTTTGCACAGAGACCGGTTCAGCGTGTTTTCACAGGCAGGGATTCGTGTGTGCACCTGACTGCCATGGGAGCAGGTCTTTTGTTCCAGGGTAAGAAAGGTTTACGCAAGCCCCAGGTTCGGCAGTGTTTCAGTGTACCTAAACAGCTTCACTCAGCAAGAATGCTTGGCAGCCTTCAGAGACTGGAGCTGTTGTACTTCTGCTCAATGGTTTTTGGATATGAAGGTCTCAGTCAAGGAAGGGGGAGGGAGGAGGTTCGTCCCGCAAGCAGAGACCTGTTTTTCTTCTGCTCCAAGCCTGCCTTGTTTTTGGTGTCCAAAGTTTTCATCCACCTGGCTGTAATGATAACTAGCATTCAGTCCTGGAGCCAGAGGATGTCTTGGGTTGGGGTCCTGCAGCACCAGAGGGCTGATGTCAAGGCCACGTCCATGGTTGGGGTGCAGCACAGCCACCCTTGGAGCCATCACCCCATGTCAGCTGCATTCCTCCCCTTTCTCTTGACACACCCTCTGCCTTCATCCACCATTCTCCTCCCAAAAGGCAAGTGATTCCTACCTTGTGTTTACTTCTAGAGACCAGATCAGAGGTTCAGGTTTTATGAATGAAGTGAATCACTTGCCTCCCGGCTTCTCTAAACATGGTCCATCTACCTGCCCACAGACACGAGCTGCTGCCCGTCTCCTCCAGACTTTCCCACCCTTGTTCCCTCGGTGCCAAGTGATGGTCACAAGTTGGCACAACTCCAGTGGCCAACTGCTTGTCTTACCAACCTCCATCGAGGTCAAACAGAAGCTGCCACCTTCACAGAGGAAAGCAGGAGGTAGAAAACAACCTCCTGTTGACTCAGCGGAGGGGAGGGGGGGTGAAAGAACACACAAACAAACCCCAAACCCCAACAACTTTCAATTATCACCTTTGCACGCCACCCCCACTGGCACCAGCCGGCGCAGGAGTGCCTGCGTTAGCTTGTCTTGAGTTATAATTTCCTCGGGGCACAGACTACACCTATGTATGTGTTTGGGTAGTAGTGATCAGACTGGTTGTGATGAGTCCCCGCCCCATCCTATCTGTAGCTAGAAGGGAGCGAAGTCACCGGGAAGCTCTCCTTAGCTTTCCTTAGAAAGTCTTGTTCTGCCAGTTCCTGCCTTGCTCTAGAGCCGCCGACTGCTACCGCGGCTGTAGCTCGCAGGCAACGCTGCTTTTAATATATAGTGGCACAGCCTTGCGTGGCATTTACTTTTTGTCTTTAATCCAGAAAACAACCGTCTCGGGTCTTTGTTTTTTGCTGGTTTATCTCTCATCAGGTGACTCTCCCGTGTTTTGGGACATGTGAAGTGTGAGGCTGCCAGCTCATTCACTGCTGGTGGCAAAGGCAGCAGCACCTGCAGTGATTGAAGGCATGAACTCTCCAGGGTTTGATCTCAGTTCACGCTCAGGGTTCATAACCAGCGGGAACAATGGGCTATTCTTTAAGGAAAACACCTTTTAGTGTTTCCACGTGTCAGCAGAAAGGTGAGGAAAAGAACCACCAAAACACCAAAATATGTGTGTACACACACATCTACAGATGGGAGAAACGGGAGCTGAGGGGAATTCAGCCTGCTCCAGAAGTCTTTGAAGTGATTCAAACTATAGCAAAGCTTGAAATAATGGGACTTTTTTTCCCATCCGAAAAATGGCCAAAATGAAACAAAGCCATCACTTAGCTTGTACAGAAACTGGTGTGAAAACTTGGCTTTCCAGCCGTGCTTTGACATCTCCATTTCCAGGTGTGTGGTGTGAGTGCATGCTAGCTAAGGTCAGCCTGAGATATAAATTAACTAAAGGAGCGTTTAATTCATGCTAGGCTGATTTTTCCCCTGGAGAAACATGAGGAATGGAACGGGAAGAACTGTGCTGGTTTAATAAGGAACTATAGAAAATGTAATAAAATCTAAAATAAAAGAAACCCTTTTTTTATCCAAAGGAGGAAGGGAGCCAGATCTCCCATGAGCACCATTGTTTCAAAAGGACCTGTCTGCTGCACAAGTGCATAATTTGCTTATTCTCAAAGAAATTTTAGTGCTGTCAAAGGCAGATTAGTACCATTGCTCCAGCCTCACGGAGCTTGTCTGAACAAGAAAAGTTAATGTTTAATATGAAGTAAAATTTTAATCCATTCCATTACACTGTGTAGTGTAACACACTTAGTTCGGTTTTAAGCAGGATTAGTCCTGTTCGCCTCAAGCCAAGTAAGCACAAGTATAACTCCAACTGATATAAGCCCTGCTCAAATTAAAGGAAAAATAGCTACCAAGGCTTAGATGAGGGGAAAAGACCACTGAAGCTTTTTGTTCTTTCCATGGGAAAACAATAAAAACTATAAGAAGTCTATGAAACTTCTGCTTGCAAATAATGAGATGATTGCAGCTGAAAATGTACTACTTAATTCAGGAGAGGTAGTTCTTTTTGGCAGAGCCAGCTCAAGCATCCCCTTGAATGGATGTGGTGTGGGAAGGGGCTGGTTAGACATGGCACGTCCAACACTGCCCATAAACAAATGAATCAATGCCAAGTCCAGCAGGGTGTAGGATGCTTCATCCCTCACTCAGAAACAAGCCAGTAGCTTTTACATGTAGCCTTATAGCCTATGGCTAAGATATTACAAGTCCTTTAGAAAGACATCCAGGCTTGATTTAAAGGTGCCAAATTATATTGGACTTACCACATCCCTTGGCCAGCTATCCCATTGGCTCATTGGTCTCACTGTTAAAAATATCTTGTTAATGCTTCCCTTGTTTTTCATTACTAACTGCTTCTGTGTTCCCATGCCCCATATCCCTTTACTTTTATTTATCAAAAAAAGCTTTTTCTTATTAAATGGATGCCATTTTCCCATAGCTGTATCCCCTGGTTAACTTTCCATGGGGTTTCCTCATAAATAATGCTTCTAAGTTTAAAGCTTGCTCAGTTTTTGTTCAGGCTTTTGCTTCCCTTACAAGAACATAAGAAAAGCTGCAAGTTAAATCAGCGGGGAAGGGAGTAGCTGGGGACCAATTTTGCTTTGTACAAGCAATTAGATAGGAGCACCTTCTGCTTGTAGGTCAGATTTAATCTGATGTTCTCCAAGAGGAGAGATTCCTTATCAGGCCTTAACCCCTCCACCTTCCAGGCCCCAGGAGAAGAGCAGCTTGATAGCATTTGCCCTCTGTCGTGCCTTCTTCAGTCAGGCACCTTATCTGCTAGACCTCAGGGTACTTCTGAAAAACAGATAATCCTCTCTCAAGGGGTTGTCTGTAGCTGCAGAAGAGGCCTCTTTTCAAAATGAACGTTCATGACTTCCGTAACAACGTGTAAGATGCTTTTCTTCAAGCCAAGTTGATGGGTAGGCAGCATTTCCAAGCTTGGGAGTGAGGGGTAAGTCACTTGATGCTTGGTATAAATGAGGTATGATGCTGTTGGGCCTCTGAACTGGGCCAACATGGCAGAACATATGGCAAAAGTCTTAAAGGTTTGGAGATGACTTCTTGGGGTGAAGTGAAGCTGGAGGGCTAAGAAGTCTTGGAAAGATTTCATCATGGATTGACACGTACCTTAAAATTCACACAGCACGACATTTATAACCCTTCCAGCTTTCCAAGGGAGCTGCAAAGGAGCTAGAAGTTACCTCTATGCTAAATTCTTGCACTGCTGCTGACATACCAGTAGAGCCAGAGCAAAGCCAAATGCAGATTTGACCTTGCTGAAGGCAGACAGCAGTTGATAACAAATAACTGCACAGACACTAGCGAACGTGAGCTGAACAAAAGGCTGCAGAAGACTTTCCACCCACCGCATGCTAATAGGTAAGAGAAGGGATGCTCTGCAGAGGATTACATCTTCACTCCTATTCATTAAGGACAGAATATTCAGATAACTGTGTGCCTGCTCCTTGTCTGAACTGGCACTGAAAACAGGAAGGCAGCTGCCTTTCTAAGCTCCTGCAGGAAGATTTGAATAAAGAAGGCAAGCTTAATGGAGGCATTAAGCCATGAATGTCTTATCTTACAATGAAGGGAGTTGTTCCTCACGGAAGTGGGCCAAGCTGGGCACTGAGCAGGTGGATTAACCATTCAGAGGAAAGAGCATGGAAAGTAGCTTTCTTGCAGAGCAGGTCCCCATACAAATTAAGTATAAGGCAGCATGGATTAGTGCTTAAGCTAATGAACCACCCGTCAGACCTCTCTGGGAGGAGATATTAGCACATAGCGGTACAGCCTTCGACAGGCTGGCACCTCTGCAAGGAGCCAGAGGGGTGGGGAGAGAACAGGCTGCCTGTAGCCAACCTCCCAAAATGCACATTGTGCTTTAATGGGAACCTAACAAAAACATTTCCAGCACCGGACCTGTAATGAGCTTTCAGTTTGCCCCAGGATGTTTTCTCCCAATTTGGTTATATTTATGAGCAGCTAGTTTTGCTTAAGTACAGAAGGGGGGAAAAATTGCTTGGATTGAGCTCCACTTGACCCTGCGCTCACTGCTGCAATGGGGAAGGGGAGACCTTTTGGTGTGGTTCACGACCATACATCAGCTGCTGTGCTTTATGTTTAGTTATGAAGGAAAATACATACATTTTTGCAGATAAAACCCAGGCAATCAAGGGGTTTATGGAAGAGAAGGTAGCTTAAGAACATAGAGAGACAAACTCATTGTACGTTACCAACACGTACAGGATTGGGGTGAGGCTGGGGCATGGAGATGGGTTTGGTTCTGAAGCAGTCACTCTGCCTATGGAAAAACCTTTCGTGGCTGGGTTTAGGTACTCCAGGAATTTGGGGCGGCTGTCAGGAGCATATCCTCAAGGATACAGAGAAGGGAAGTGTATCCTCAAGGGACATTAGTATGGTATTTTCCCTTATCTACACTATCAGCCAAGGTAGGTAACCTTATGCAAAGGAAGCCAATTTGCTGGTATTTCTAGTTATCAAAAGTGTTTGGGGTTTCTCCTAGCCATTCCTCTCTTTCTTAAGGCAGCTTTGAGTTTGGGATTTCCCTTGAGAAATTCCAGTATTTTACTGTGTATTTTCCTTCTGAATTGAGACAGAAAATCAAAATATTCATTTTGATTTTTCTTATTTTATTTTCCCCCCCTCTGGAATGGGAAATTCCAAACAAGCTCCATAAGGAAATGTTAAACATTTTTGTGCAAATCTATTTGCCCATCGAGATTGCAGCCCTACATAGTTGTAGGCACTAAGCACAGAAGAAGAGTCCTTGACTCTATCACTTATAATGTCAGAGCATTCAAGGAGCATATTTTTATTTTCTTTAGTACTTCAAGACATAGTACAAACAGCAAAAGGAGATTTATTCTTCTTAAGCAAGCATAGTAAGCATAGGCTTGTTCTTGGCCAGCCCACCAGCTTGGGTAGAAGGAGAAGTACGGTGAGCTAAGCTTGTGTTCACTAAGACAGCATCTGTGTGAGTGCATTTGCTTCCCAACCTGTGAGATATTGCCTGGAGCCTTGCTCCTGAGCTCAGAAAAACTGGTCCTCTTGGCATAGCTGCCAGGTTTCTTACCAGAGCTTACCTGTCTCCTTCCTTGCCCCAAGCTGTGCAGACACCCGGAGCTAATCTCTCCTAAGGGCTTAGAGGATGCTAGAAGTAATGCAGCCATCCCTGGGCTAAAACCTCAGAGGAAAGTGATATTTGTTGTAACAACCCATATCCTGTCTCTAAAGCAATGCAGAGAGGTGAAGTGGGCGTTAATATGCCAACAATAATGAAGTATGGGGATTAAAATGACTCCAGTGGTGCAAGTCACCCAGCTCTGGTTTCCAATGCAGTTTGCTCTGTGGCACCTGCCAAGTACCTGAAGGTCTGGGAATCTCAGTGTTGCTCTGTGAGGTTATGTAGGTGCTCTGATCCTGCAGATTTTAATAGGAGCTGGTGCTAAAACTGGGAGCACGGGGTCTAAATAACCTTTTATGCAAGGGCCCCATGTCCTGAGCATGAGCCCTGCACGCTCCCATGCTCTGCTACCGAGACACTATGCTTGCCATAAATAGCATAAGTCATATAATGCTTAATCTGCATAAGTCCATCATAATTAGATAAAAGTCAAGTGAAACATCCTTTGCCTTCTGTAAATAACTAAGGCCAGAGTCAAAATAAGTGCCAGCAGACAGAACATGCTCTTACAGCAACGGGATTTCCAGGAATGCTGCTTTCCTTACCAAAAAACCTCTGTTGTCCGAATGCGCTCAGCATTTGAGCAAACAGGGGCTAAGTTAAAGTGAGAACTAACTGCCGGGGCTCAGCAGCACATGTTTCACATTAAGGAGCCGTTTGAGGGGCCTATGTGGCTTAGTGGATAAATCATCAGGTTTGTCCCCTTGCAGCTCACAAGTCCAGAATAGCCTGTGGTCCTAAAGGAGAGAAAACTCAGCCTAAGCTCAATAGTTTCCACCACAGAGGTTGTGGTCTGGTGTGAAATGTAAACCCCAGCCCCACCTTACGTGGGACCTTGGAAGATGTCACAGGATGCAACAGTCCCAGTCCTACCATGCACATGGGTCCCCTTCTTTAGTCCCAGCCTTGGGAGCAAGTACTGTCTATTGCTGAAACATGGGAAAAGCAACGAAAACAGTGATGAAACACAAGCTGAGGATCTAGCACACAAATAGCAAAGGAAGGAGAGATAAATACTACGATAGTCTTGAAATATCCATGGAGGAAACCAGCCAGGAGCCAGTTTGGCTACAGGGGGATGGGCTGGAAGCTAATGGTAGATGATCCTGATATTATCAAGTGGCTAAGTGGATTTCTAACCACTGTTTTCATGAAAAGAAGCTGAATGTCACATCCTAGAGATCAGGTTCATTTTCTTGGGGGGAAAAGAACAGCTAAAAGCCTTTGAGGTCCTATTCAAGCAATCATGATTGTAAGGAGCTGGGAGGAAGCTGGGCCTGATGTACGAGATGCCAAAGACTTGAACGTGGTAAACAGGGATAGGGGAATATTTGTTTTGACAGCACACCCTGTACACAGGAAACAACAAGCAATAAGAGGGACGACTCTGCACAGGAGTTCCCAGTCCTATATTTAAGAGCAAATCAAACTAAGGGAGGACCCTGCAAATTATAGACATCTGCAAATAACCCCAGACCTTTTGTCTCAGCTGTGGGAAGATCCTGAGGACACTGATAACAGAGCCTGCATTGCACAACGCTGGGAAACAGGGGACCTGGTGCTGTGTCCACTCTGCACAGGATCTTGGCTCTAACTCTGGCTACAGGCTGCAGGGGAAGGTGGAGAAAGCCCAGGAGAGGATAATTATGGAATAACCTGTTGATGGAGGAAGTGGCTTCCCAACCTCTCTTTACTTAGGGCTTGAGCTCTACCCAAAAGCACGAAGATTTATAGCCCTCCCTATGGTTGTGTTGTTTCGTCCTTCTGGCCAGATTAGGTTAATAAATGAGAGGTAGGAAAAAACTGCTGAAAAGCAAAGCCCCTAAAGCAATGCTGTGTCACATCATTAAATAAGGGGACTTTTTACTTAAGAGGAGTTGTTTGAGCCATAATTAGAGCTAAACTCCCATTTGGAAAATGGCTTTCAGTCTATAGGGGCTTCTCCTGTAATTTTAACAGGATGCAGCATTCGAATCCTCACCCTCTATTTTCAAAGGCAGCATAAAGTGATCATACACTATTAAATAGCAGCTGTTCTTCAGGCTGGAAGGGGCTCCTCATTGCTGTGCGATTCTGCTATGCACAAAGGCTCTTTCTGAAACTAAATACTCTCTGTATATGTCAAATAGTATTTGGTTCTCATTCCTGAGGCCTGCACACAATTTGTTATAGCAAAACACGGGCTGAAAACTAACCTGACTTGTGTGCCAGAATGAGTATTGACTGGGAATTTCCAAATCCCAGCATCACTGGGGCAGCTGGAGCTCAGAAGATTATCAAAGGCAAAGATATTGCCATGTCCTGAAACACGGGTTAACCATGCTGGCAATATTTACTGTCCCCCAAGACCAGATTGGGTACAGTGAGAATGTGATGGCGTGTTTCAACGTGTTGCCTCATCGCTGTTTCAATCCAAAGCAATTATGAATCTATAACCCAGCTCCGAGGTCACCAGGCAGCTTCTTTGGTGATAATAATAATTACATTCCTTGCATTTACACTGCATTTTTCATTGGTAGATCACAGGAGACTTCATCAAAGCAGGCAGCAATCGTCACTTCCCATTATTACCAGCAGAGAAAATGAGGTGCAGGGAAGGTAAACATCTTTTTTTGTCCCAACATAGGGGTCAGCTGAGGGGGGTGGCAGGAATTAGGAACCCCATGGGACCTTATTCAAAGGAGGAGCCATAGCTACTCTTTTAAACAGATTAGCATGAGGTTGCCCAAAGCCTAATGGAGAAGAGACAGCTGCGAAGTTTTAGGTGAACTACTCCTGCTTTATTTATCTTCTCTTTGCATTCTTCAAAAAGAAGCATTTCATGGAAACAAGGTTTTTCTAACAAAGCTCTCCTGAAGAAAGGTTGCTTGACATCATAAAGACACTTTGTGGTATGAAAGTGAGTGCATTTAGAAGCAAAGGCCCTTCGATGGAGATGTGGGAACCCCAGACGTGTGTCAGAGTTCATGGCCAAATCTCCCCATCCCTGATGGTCGTGGTGCAGCTGGTCCAGACTGCTCATAAACACATGGCTCATCCAGCCATCTTGCGTGCCAGAAGGCTCCCACTTTAACTACTTCTCCAAAAAGGGTTTAAAATGCTTACATCCCCCAATGTCTGGATTGTGACCAGTTGTGGGACAAGACACGAGCTGTCTTCCTATCTTTAGCAGCTTTGAAAGGTGTTGGTCTCACATCCACTTCCTGGCAAGCAGGGCTAAGTTTTGATGCTTCAGCGATTTTATCTGCCTGTCCTTATGTGGGAAGTTTCCTGCCCATATTTAAACCTTGCGTGGAGTCTTTTCACTGTCACTGCCCCTAGCAAGAGACTTGCAAAACAAAAAGAGAGTTCAAGAGAGCAGAACCAAAAGTGATGAATCTCTAAAAATGTCCTCCGCTTTATATTCTTAAGACAGACATTTATATTGCATTATCCAATTGTACCCTTTCACTGCACATCACTTTTAATCAGATTCCCGTTTCATTCCAAAATTGAGGTCTGGGGAAAATATAAATTCATTTTTTTAGTAAGAAATGTTGCCTTCTTGGAAATCAAACCACCAAACAAACAGAGCAAACAAAAAAGAAACCAAAAAAGCCTCCTCTTGGTTCTTTCTGAGCAGTTTTCAATACTTGGAGTTGTTCATAATGTGTAAAGTCATTTGTGCTTTGCAGTCAGCAATGCTTTGGGCTTTTGCCTGTAGTTGTGGAAAGTTTGAGCAAAAATATCCCAGTGGGAGTTATTTCAGTTCTTCATACACATTTTGGTGTCAGCAAGGAACTGAGGTCTTCGAGATGTTATTTCTCACCATTTTGCAAGTCTACACTTCATTTAATAGTTGTCTGAATCAACTCCATGAAAGCTTTTATTGCTATTATTGTCCTGTCCTCCTTCACTAGCACAGGCTATTCCTTACTGGGTTTGCACGCAGGGGACAAAAGGAAGACTGGCTCCCAGGTTCTTTTAAATCCAAAGGTGCACTTCGCAACTCTAATTGCTTTAGGTCGGTTTCTATTCATTCCATTTTGCATTCGAGGAGGGGCAGGCTCACAACAAAAGCCACGTTATCAGCTCTGCTGATCTCTGTGCTTTGCGCTGCTTTGGTTTTCTTTATCCCCCTCAAAACAGCTGGGCTACTGCGAGGCAAATGGTTGCAGACTGCAGACTCCTGAACTGGAGGCTAAAACCCCTCGTGTCCTGCAGAAGCAACAGAGCATTTTATTGAGAGGCGTAACCGTGATTATCTGGGGGCCAGGGCTGTGCTTGCTGGCAGCTCCCAGGACAGATTTGTGTCTCCACTGAGTTTTGTGCAAGACTGGCCAAGTTTCATGTCCCCAGCGAACCTGAAATGTGTGTTGTTTTGTGTTTTACACAGCTCCCAAGGGCAGAGAGAGGAATTAAACCCATCCAGAGCGGGGCCCTTTTGCTCTCAGTGAAGGAGGATCTGGCATGGAGGTGCTAATGTGCCTAATAAAGCCATCACGGTGGGAAAGTGTCAGGAGTCTCTTTTCCAATGCAGCCCATCTAAATACCAGTCCTCCATGACGTGTTTTGGGCTATAAAAACTATCAAAGTAAAGGGTCTTTGCATTGAATTCACTTCCCAAATGGATATCCTCCGTGGTTGACCTCCGGGGAGCTTCACGAGCTGGGCTTGGAGCATCAGTGGCTGCTCAGAGAGACAGTGCCTGAGCGGAAGGATGGCACACTGTCATGCAAAGCAACCACTACTTTAGAATGTGATATGGAGACAGAAAATGGAAGAGGAGATGGTTTTCCTTGGGAGATAGGACCAGGAGATCTTGGTTTCTGGCCTGGCAGGTGATTACCATCCCCAGAGGATTCTGCAAAGCGAAGCACCCTCAAGAGCCTCCTGCCATCGAGTGGCACCACAAACCCTCCTTCTCTTCCAAGGAGATAAAACCAGTCTGCGGACACCATTCGTTTAATCTGATTTAGATACAGCTGGTGTGCTGGGAGCTGAAGGTAATTTATTTCTCTTGGCTGACGATCCGCTCCCTTCCAGGGCTGCGTTTTCCAAGTGCTCTCTGCTTGGCCGCAACGTTTGTACCTCTGACAATTACTGTTATTTTAATATTAAGCTTAGAGCTAATGTATTAGGCTAATATATTAAGCTGGTAGACTCTTTAGGCAGCCTTTTTTGGTGACACATGAAGGAGATTTTATAGATAGGCTGTTCAAACCCAGTTCAACCCTAGTCTGGCATTTAACTGCGGCTTGCAGAATATAATGGCTGAATGCATTTAGCCCATGCCCACAATAACTCTCTTTGACTGCAAAAGAAGTTCCAATAAACATGTCATTCAAATGCGAATGTATTCCAGTAAAAATTAGTGAGCTGATGCTATGAATAACCTGCAGAGCCATAGTGTAGTTTCAATTGCCCTCCCATCAGACGGGACGAAGATGATTAACACCAGATCAGCCATGATATTTATATTGCTTGGATCGTGGTGTGTCATAAGCAAATGCAAAATTGCATACTGTATTGTAACAGCAGGGATGGGAAGAGCCACGTAATGAGCTGGTTTTACAGTGAGAAACAAATGGGATTGTAACACAACCCTGGAAACAAGGGAATGCTTCCAAGCAGGGTGAGGAAAAAGGACAGCGGTGTGTGAGAGCAGTGCTGGGAATTATTCTTGGGTTAAATGAAGTGATTTATAGAAACGCAAGTGTTGCATGAGTGTTTTTTCTTGCAGCAGCTTCGTATGATACAGCAGGCATTTGAATAAACACCGCGAGCAACATACTCCCAGACCTGGCCAGCTTGGGAGAGCATTTCATAAGGTGAGCGATTCCTGTTTGTTTCTACTAAAATCAATGACCACAAGTTTTTCTTTTATTCTCTTTCTATCACCCCCCCCCCCCCGCCCCATTTTATTAATAACAGGGTTCCCTCCTGTGAATCTGCCCCTCTAATGAGTCCCTCCCCCACCTGCGGCCCCTTTCCACCCAGTGCCCTTTTGTAAGATCTCTTGTCACCAGGGCTCTGCGAAGACTTAGGCGTATAATGGGAAACATGTGTCTTTCCCTGGCGCTTGCAATCTTACCCCGAGGAGCTCCAGCGAGGGCTGAAATGGGAGTGCTCTCTGCGGAGCCAGGGAGCTGATGGGGAAGAGCTCAGATCCAGAGGCAGCAACTTGGGTGTTTTTTTTGTTTGCTCTCAGAAGTGCAGGGTCTCACACAAGAACCATAGCAGCAAACGGCGGTTTCTGCTGCGGAGGTGGGGGGCACATTGGGAAATAGTGCTTGTGGCAAGCAGCCTGGAGCAAGGGGGAAATAAATGGGTTTTTAGATGATGGCAACCCCGAAACTGGAGCCTCAGCCTGACAGCTTTGCACATTTTCATGAGCAAGAAGAGAAAAAGAGGAAAAAGCTGAGGGAGACACAGAGAAGCTGGGTAATCACTGGGGCTTTTAGATTATTTTTCATGTCTCAACACCATCAAAAAGAAAAGTGTTTATCATAATACTGCATGCACGATATGTGATATAGAATATACATATATATAGGATAACAGGCCTCATCCCTCACTGTGATTCATTCAGAGTGTTTTAATCCGTAGGTTTCTAGACAAAGGAGACACAGCAAAGAAATCAGTGCACTGCACAAGGACACCAGGCTCAGAGCATGGGTAAAGTTTACTCCAGCGATAAAACCTGCTCATCACCTTGGCTACCTCCTTATATCTTCTAGGGTACCTGGTAGCCAGAAATACAGTCCAGAGCAATGAGGACCCAGACCCGATTGCCATGTCTAAAATCTGAACGTGCCTTGGCCTCATCTGGCTTTGAACACTGAAATAACAAAGCGCAAGGGATCTGGCCGGGGTCTGACAGCCAGAGCTTCTGGGTTTCCAACAGCCAACTTCAGAATAATAAAGTATCAGGCTAAGGCTGAGGCACGTTGTTGTTTCCTTGCGAGTTCACTTGCAAAGGTCACTGCTCCTCTCTCCCCACCCCACTGTCTCTCCCTCTCTGCAAGTCTTTTGTTTGTGCAAGGCTTCAGGAATTAAAACCTCATTTCAAGGGTTATAAGTAGACCACAGCAGCGATACATTGCACTGATTATCAGCAGCAGGCGAGCTTTCCCCTGTCAGCTCTTTAGCTGCAGCAGTGTGCAAGATCTATATGGCTTACACTGATTTTTCCTGCCTGTAAAAGTTTCTTTTCCAGCTAACAGGGACCCCATTGCATTAGCAGAAAAGTCTTACCATGATAAATTACATAGGATTATATTGTTACAGGGAATTGCCATCACCTCAGCAGTAATAGAAAGAAGAGTAAAAAAAGATAAATAGATAAAAACCCTGCAAGAAGAGAAATGGCCCTGGTAGGAAAGCAGATAGATGTCTTCCTCAGGTGAAAAGATTCATTTATGGCGAGAGTGCACTGGGAAATCTTTGTCTGAAAGAGCCAAGTTATAGGAAAGTAGTTGTCTTTGTGGAAAAGGTGGGGGTTTAGGGGTTCCTAGGGGTTTAAGTTTTCAAAATCTGGAGTTCATTTGTTGGTGCAGTGATGGGAACAGCATTTTCAGATGTGGACAGCAATTGGAAATGGCCTCATTTTTGGGTAGATAGATGGAGATACCTTGGAAGATGCTGGATTTCCCAAAAGCAGATGATACCTCTCCATGGAAAGCCAGGCATCTTATAGCAGGACCCCTGAAAACTGACAGAGACCCGAATCACTCAGTGCCTTTGCAAACAGGCACATCACCGATTAAAGGCCTGACAGGAATGTTATCTTTCCTGGCCTCTTGCATAACAGAAGCTAGATAATTAAATTGTATAATCTTTGCATCAAGCCTGTAATTCCCTGATTGCATTACAGTACATCTTTGAGAAAAAGACATCTAAATGCCCTGAGAAGCATCCCGCCTCCCTGAGCAGTCTTCACAGTTGCCCATTAGAAAGGGTTATGATTAGAAATGGTTTAACATTTCCACCTCCCATTCAGCCTGATGTTGTCTGGGTTGAGATTCCAGCCCTGGCATCATTTCTGCTGGCTCAGTGAAAGACTGGTTTGCCATCAGTAACCCTTTCCTTGCTGTAGGGACCATCCAGCTGTGATGGAGCCACCTCTTGCTCTTCCCCTTGGTTGAACCAAGGAGGTGCTCACCCCAGCCAGGTTTTCAAGCATCGTTTTTCACGCGTGCTTCCCTAAACCCCCAATAATTCACCAGTATCCTCTCCAAAGTCCAGCCTCCACGCCAAGCCTGAGCCAGGCACGTTCCCAGCAGTGCTACACACAGTAGCAGCAACACTCGCCTGCTCGTAACGCCAGCCTCTGCCTCTCTTCTGTTTCTCTGTATCATTATGTTGATGTAATAAATATGCAGAGGAGCTCCAGGCACCGGCTGTTTCCTTTGTTTGAAATGTTCTACCACGTTCTCCCAACTGGATATTATGGTATGATTATATACATGCCAGAGAAATAGCTCCCGATGTCAGTGCTGCTTTTATACTGCATCTCCATCCTTCCCTCTGCGTTTCCCATCCCACATTCACACGCTCCCATTACATGGCTAGCCTATATTTTACTCCCTCTGTTCTTGCTGTAGCTCCTCTCGGTAAGGGAAGTTTTGATTATATGTTACAGCCAAATGACTTAAATCATAGAAAAAAAAATGAACACAGAGGAGCATTGCTTTGAGGTCAAAATGAAGTCAGAGCTCCCTGGTCAGGGGCAGGTCCTTGCTGAGAGCTGCTGGGCACTTCTTTTTGCTTTGCCAAGCCTCTGCGTGCCCATAAGGACTTAGCCTCCATCTGGGAATCTCCAACCCCTCCAAGCCAGCCCGGTGTGACCTGGGTGGAGAGCAAACTCGTATACATGGGCTGCAAACTTCGTGCACTGGGAAAATTCCTGCCTATTTCCAGCAGTGGGAAAATGTATGAGTGGGGAAGTCATATTTACTTAAGTCAAGGAAAACGCTGTTTCCTTCTTCGGCAGGAAACTGAAGTTATTCTCAGAGCTTCAGCAAAAGAACAAGATATTAAATAAAGCGCTGGCAGCCGAAACTTGTTTTATTCCTGTGGTTTTACAATCTCCGAGTCAAAATAAACACATTTTCGATCTCAGGAGAATTATTAGGGTATTAAGGGAGGGGGGGAGGTAGGTTATTTACAGGCTCCAGTGGAGTTGTTCAATGAATCATGTGAACTGAAACAACAGATTCAAGGCAAGAAAATTCATATTTATGCAACTGTCTGGTTTGAGTCTTGTGTTATCAGGTGCAGCAGTACAGGACTGGGCAAACCTCTGTGTGTTCCCAGCAGTTTTGCCTGAGAGGGGGACAAATATTATAACGCTGAATGTATTTCAGTTAAGAGTTTTAATGATTTTGATGCTGTTGTCTTTCTTTAAGCCTGGGGTGGACTCTTATGGGTACCAAAGCAGATCCATTGGATGAGGGCTCCCATCCCAGGCATAATAGGGTGTTAATTTTCATTACCCTGTGATATCCAACGAATAAATGCAAATGGGAAATGTAAACCCTCATACCTTGATGTGCTTACCATCTCAGCTACTAAAGTATAACCCAATTTGGCATTGTTTTTTCTCAGGACAAGAGGTCAACAGACCATTGCTAATCACAGTTCTTCTGCACACCTCTTCCAATTCATGCCTTTCCTGTGAACAAACTTAACAGTCTTGCAAATGCAGTTCTTTTGGGGTTGGATCCCTGTCTACCACTATGTATGTCTACATGCCTAAACCATGCAGTGTAAATGAGTGGAAGGGTTAGATGTACATACATATATACATATAAAAGCCTATTCCAGGCTTAAGGAGGGACAGCACCATTGAAATTCATATATACACACATGCATTTCTCATATATGTATTTGATAAATACCTACCCTGCCACTGATTTACACTGCATAGTTTAGGCATTTAGACACATATATTTATCATAGGCATCACATAGTTCTTGGAAGCTGTGCCTACAGCCAGCAAGAGCTGCAGGTACAAAGGCAACCAATGTAATTACAAGAAATAACTACAGGCAGTAGTTACAAGGAGAAGTACAAGAGGTAGTTACAAGAAACAGCTACAAGAGGTAGTTAAAAGGAAAACTAGAAGAGGTAGCTACAAGGGTAAGTGCCAGAGGTAGGTACAAGGCTCTTGCCACTGGAAGTGTGAAGGGTACAGAAGAGGAGCCGGTGTGTGGGTGCCAAGATGGGAATGATGCAATCACAGCAAGGCCTGAAGCTCTTTGCAAAGCTTTTGCCTTTCACTGGGATCCTGGGAGACAAAAGCAGGCAGCAGATAGGTGAGAAAATCTAGAATTGCTTACTCCTTTCAAACCCAAATTGGGCCAGAGGAACGGTTTGCCCTGCACAAAGCAATTCCTAGACTGCTGTTTTAAGGGTAAACTCGGAAGCAAGCCTGTAATTTTTATAAACAAGGCTCATATTTCCCTTCTGGAAATATATATATGGGAATCCACGTCCACACGACGTCTAAGAAACGCACGAGAAGACCACTGAAGCCTCGCTATCTTCCCTTTTGTTCTGCTTTCCTGGTGCTTTTTTAACCCCCCCCCCACCGGTACTGCCTTGGGATTGACTCCCTTTTCCAGGACAAGCTTTTCACAGGGCTGAAGGGCTCTTTGTTCTCGCCCCCACCGCCCCTCGGCGTTGTTTGTTGTGCTGTCCCTGGGGTGTGCTTCTGCTCTTCCAGGGGGCCAGCGGCAGAGAGGAAGAGGCAGAGGATGTGAACTCCCATGTTTGAACACAAAGAGAGGGAGAGGAGGACCTGTTTACTCCTCTGCTAAATGCTCCCCAGCAGACAGGGAGATTTCCTTGTGTTCAGGAATAAAACACTTTATAATAGGAATAGGGGATAGGGGGATGTAACCTGTTGCTGTGCTACGGCGGTTTCTCTCCATGGAGCAACACGGTGCCAGTGATTGCAGACCTTGCTGGTGTTATCACCATCTTGGTGTTTAGGTGAATTCCTTAGATTCACGTGGGAGTCACTTACGGGACTTCCAGGTATAAAACCTGTTGGCTCCAGCGAAGCTGCTTCACATACCATAGCAAGGAACGTAAATACATTAGTGCCGACGGCGCCTGGGAGGGAGCCACGGCCATTCCCCGGCACGTAGGGCTGGAAGGGACCACCTACATCACGGGGCTCAGTCACCAGCTCCTCACAAACACCTTCCACAAGCTGGTCAAGCACCGGCTACTCAGTTATTTCCTGGTTAGTCCTGCAGCTGCTACCCCTCACCTATTAAAAGCTTGGCATAAATATTGGAGTCATTCAGTTTGCCTCCACCGCTTTTTCAGCTAAAGGTTCTTGGAGCCCATTTGAGGAAGACCTAGAGTCCACCCTAAGCATGTTCCATCACATTTCCCTTATTTTTAGAAGACCAGCAATAAAATGCAGCTACGATGCGTATTCATTTGTTGCACGGTTTTCCCAAAACACTATTTGGCTTTCCTTTCTGCTTTCACTCTTGAGAGGGTGGATGTGTTTGGTTGTCCAGCACAAGGAGGAAAGTCAGCAATCACTTCACAGCCCTTGTCTACACGTCTTACGGCCCTGGTGGTCCACAGCTGAAGCCTGAGGACCCCTGGGTTGGCGGTTAGCACGACCAGACAAGGGATTTTGCCTTCTGCTGTCACCCCGGCAGGTTGTTGTGAATGATTGACTCATTAAAGTGAATAATTTGTTGTAATACAAGATCAGCTTAAACACCTGCATCTTCACAATGGTGTTGCCTCCACCATCCCCCTTGCCCAAATCGTACAGCCAAGGTGTGAGCCAGATCTTGGAAATGATCTGAGCTATAATCGATGTTTTTAGGGGGAGACAGAGAGAGTTCATTTGAATGAGGGCAATTTCGCCACAGCCTGACACGCAGTTGTGAAGAACAGGCAAGTCCTAGGCACTGGGAAAGGGCAGGAAGGAGTTTCTTATTTTGTTTCTATTTGCAAGCAAGGCCACCATGAAACCATACTCAAAAGCAGGTATTTCAATGGCCTGTTGTGAGGTTAACATAGTCATAGGATTGAGCTTGAGTGGGTCTCCAGTGTGGGAGCCCTGCCCCAGTGATGGTCCTGGGGTAACAGTGATGAGACCTGGGGGTCCCCATGTCTCAATCTGGAGATTAAGGGGGGTCCTCATCACTCAGGCTGGATGCGATGAGGATGAGGGGGTCCTCATCACTCAAACTGGAATGAATTAACTTGCATTTCTTATGGACTGAGATAAGGACGTGGACAATTCTGCAGAGCAGCCACCACTCAAGCAGACCACTGCCTCTGCCTGGTGGGAACCTGCTTGAGAGGCCATACCCATAGAGAGAGTGGATGGTGGTTATCTCAAGGTCACGCTTGCAGGAAGCAACGAGAACAGCATGAATACTGTGTGAGTGGGAGCTGCTGGCAAGGCTATCGGTGCTTCCCAGGTCAGGCAGGACATACAGGGAGTCACCCAGCGCCAGAATGAAGCAGGAAGAAATTAAGATGGCTCCAAAATTCCTGGTGAGAAGGTTCAAAGTCTGGCCAGAGCAACCAGTCGTTGTCAACAGAAGGAGACCCAAGCTGTGGCAATGCCTTTCTGGAGCTTGCTTCCTCTTAACACAGGCTCACCCCACCTACCCCTACACTCCTGTACCTTCAGCTGCCTAGGTTAGAACTTACTGTTCCATGTGGAAGAGCCCAAGGACAGGTATACAACTAATGGTCCATGGGTGGCTTTTTCCAGTATGTTGCAGGATTGTCCCTGCCCTGTAGAACTTGCCCTGCTGAGGCTGGAATTACAAAGGCCTATGGTGTATTTTTGCTTAATGTTTATGTATTTCTTCATCTGAGAGCATCCTGGTCCACGGAGGAGCTCACAAGCAAATAGTGTCAGCAACTGTAATAAAATCACCATCAGCAGCCTGGATCTTCCTAAGGGTGAAAACAAACGATGATGTGGTTGCACAGCCATAAAATCAACAGCAGCTTTCCAACAAAAGCCAGAGGCCAATGACTTCGCTGGAGCACCAGCCACCATCTTTAAGGGTTAAAGTAGCAAGCTGACAAACGCCTTAATGTTTTAACAGCACAGACATGTAACATACAATACAGGACAATTTGTTCTATTGATGTCTAAAAATGTTTAATGGAGAAACAGGCTGTTAAAATACAGGATACTTTATAGGTTAGCTCTTCTCCATACTTCATCCTCAGGTATTTGCCAAGTTAGCAGAGGATCAGACTTCAAGTCACATTTAGGCTTCTTTAGAGCACTTTTTTCCACTAAAAGCATAGCTAAAAGACATATTAATGAAAAAGAGCCATTTATTCTTGTCACACATTTATCCTCAGAACAGTTGCAAATCAGGCATATCATTTTTTTTTCTAACTGGGGCAAAATAACCAGCTTTTATATAGTTACACAATTGTCCACAGTCCTTCTCAATAATGGAAAAATGTGCTAAAAATGAAAAGCAGGTGGGCTTTCTGCACACCAAGTTGCTTCTTCTGCACAAGAAGAAATAGGCAATATCCCTGTTTTCCATTTGAAAAAGCAATAATCAGTGCATCGTCTAAAAGAGTCCCGTGAGCTGGAGATCTGTTGGAAGTGGTTTTGGTGCCTGTGTTAGCCGTATGTGTCTACAGTTTCTTCTAACCAGACTGACACAATTTTCCTACTTTCATACTGTACCACAGCAGCCTTGGCATCCCACCTTCCCTTTCCATTGCTGCTAACTTAGGAAGTTCAGCAGGTTTC
Source organism: Pezoporus wallicus (assembly GCF_028554395.1). NCBI lineage: Eukaryota > Metazoa > Chordata > Aves > Psittaciformes > Psittacidae > Pezoporus > Pezoporus wallicus. The sequence goes on along the minus strand of NW_026638088.1, from coordinate 552,627 downwards.
TTTGATGTTGCTGTTGGCTTCGGAGTGGCAAAGCTGAAGAAGAAAACAGAGGACATCTTCAGATGGGGATGGAGGAGAAAAAGTGGAGTTTGTTGTTCAATTAAAAGACACCTGAGGAATGCAGAATACAAGAGGAAGGGGAAAACACTCAATAAAATAATCCCCACTGCAGGACTTGGAGCCTGAATCTCCCTGGTATTTCACTGAGGATTTGCTTCATTACTTCTGAACGTCTTCATTACCTCAGAAGCCTCTTTAGTAGGAATATAGCTGTCAAATTTGGACCACTCTTGCAAGTCCTATTTTTACACCCAGGTGGATCCCAACCAAGCACACGGTCTCACCATTCTTTCAGACATGGGTTATCAGCAACGCACACAAAAATGCAGGGTTAGAGGAGCAGCTTCCAGAAGAAATGTTGCTGATAAACCTGGAAATACTCCTGGACCTCCCGTGGCACAGGAACAGCCAGAAACAGTTGAGCCAAAGCAAAACCCTTGACCTGAACTGCAAATTTCAGACTCATTTAAAACAAAATCTCAGGCTGACCTCAGAGGCATGAGAACAGGATATAAAATTAGGCTGATATTAATGAGGCACCAAATGGGTTTGAGTTTAGTTGAGGGTCACTTTGGAACCTTCCTGGGTTGTCTGTATTTGTTTTTTTTAGGGGGAAGTGCTCTAACTCAGTGAGAAGTACTCAGTGAGCACCTTCAGCTTGTTCTCCACTCAGCAGCATAGCATCCCCCTTAGATAAACTAGTCTGCACCACCCTTATTTACTATGTCAGCTAATGGAGGGATAAAAGCAGATGGGATGGTTCCATTTTGCTGTTTTTTCCCTCCTACCTTTCTTCTTCACGGTCTGTCATCAATTCCTCCCCTATTCCTCTCCCCCATTAAAGCAAAACATCTGCTGCAGTTTTAAGATGCTTTGGGCTTTCACAGGCAGTTTCCAGCAAAGATAGCACTTGGAGGGGAGGGAAGCTGAGCGAAAGCCACAGCAGGTGAAGGGTTTTAATCCCCCTGTTACTGTAATCAGCTGCCATGACCACAGAGCCATCCACGGGAGGCAGCAGTAATGATTTCCAAACCAAAAAGAGAGCTCTGGCAGGCTGGACTGGGGCTTGGCCCCCATCCGTCAGAGCTCTGCAGAGCTCAGCTGGTGACTAGTCGCTGCGTCACTCCTTTCTGATTAAATTCCCATTAAGTTTAAAATAATAATACATCCTTAGTGGAATAAGAAACTATGGAAGAAGAAAGAAAAAAAAAAACAACCACCCTTTGTGGGGTTTTTTGGCCAGCAGTGAAGTAAGAGCCAGCCCTAAAGGAGCAGATGGGAACAAAATGGCTCTAAGGCCATGCTTTTCTTCTGTTAAAGTGCAGGGCTTATCCTTGCATTTGCTATGACCACAAAATTCAGATTCACCAGTGATCTAAGACCCTTTATGTGATTATGACAATAAAAAATGCTGGACAACATACATAAATTATTATGTGCGAACTATAAAGTACAGAAGCGCCCAAGTCTTTCAGCAGACAATTCCTCAAAGGGGTTGATCAAAACAACCTGCACGTTTCTGGCCAAGATCTTAGGTCTGACATTCTATTCTCCCAGCTACCTGAGCCTTTTTTTCATTATCTGTCTGCTCACCACCCTGTGCAGGAGCCAAGCAGACAGAGCAGAAGGGGCCACCAGGTATTTTGGCATCCTCAGTCAAACCCACTCTGAAGGATAAAATAGAAATCAGGCCATGCCACTGCATCCCAGGCCAGGGAGGTACCATTGCCTTTACCACCAAGGTTTGCCCATAAATTCAAGTTACTACAGCAACGATATTAATAATTATACTACACTTACATTAGATGTAAAAATACATCTCAGCTTAATGTTTCTTCTCCTTTAGTCCTTACAGTTCAGTGATCACTGGAGAGAGAATACTGGTTTGTGTCTAGCCCAATGATCATATCTTACTTGTTTTAACACTGAATTGGAGAAACAATGCTAGAAAATTTCATTAGTGGGACAATCTGAAACTGTTGGCTAAATGTGAGATAAATATTTTTACTTCATTTGGGGGCTATATAATCTTTTTGGATAACCTTTTCCTTTGGTTCAAGTTAATTTTTGAAACTGAAGCACTATGAAAAGCAGATCTGAAACATGTGGATGTTCGGAAAACAACAAAATGGAACATTGCAGCCTTTCCATGGCCAAGCTTTGCGTTTAAGAACCACTGATAAAAAAAGTAGGGATATTTCCCAGGGCCAGCGTTCCCTCTTTTCACAGAAACTATTCACCACATTTGAATTCATTTACAGTCCTTCTTTTCCCAAAGCCTCATTTTGAGGGATGAACTTATGGTAGAAATCCCCCCCACCAACCTCTGCAGTTATAACTACCCCAGATGGGGAAAAGATGTGGCTGAACCACTTAAGTCTGCCCTACTAACCCTCCATGAAGCAGCACCTCATCCAGACCCCCCTACATTTTACCTGGTGGGTAGCCATGTGAAGTACATCATAGTCCTGGGGGAAAGTGGAGGAGCTGCTGAAATTGCAGAGGTCATATGAATAGTAACAAGATGGCCCGATAATAACACCAGGCTACCTGATGCTTGAATCCAAGCTGTGTAAATAAGTTGTGGAAGTGTGAACACTCTGGCAAATACCCACTTTTGCTTGTGGTTGCTCATTTGGCTTGCCTATTCAAAGCAAATTCACATCAAAGTCAGGTTACCTGGGAAAGGCTTAAATAAAAGAAAAAGAAAAGGCTGTAAATCATCTGGAGATCAGGTTGAATTCCTTAAGACCACAAGGTTGGGGCCAAAGGCAGGAATGCATCGTGTAATGGCCTTGCTTATCACCCCAGTGCTGTATCCAGCGTTATTAATGGCCTCTGGTGTGCAGTGACAATAACACCAGCTTGAGAAACTACCTAATAAAAGAAGATCCCTGCTCCAGGCAGTGCAACCAGGTCACTTGTAGGCATCATGGCCTCATTCCGGCCTCTCAAAGACACGATGCTGTTCATCTGCTGTTTCACCATATGTTTCCCCATTGATATGCCTAGAAGGACACTAACAGCTCCCATGATGACTTAGCTGAGATTATCAAGGTATTAGAGAGTAAAAGAAAGTTCCTTAAAGTCCTGGGAAACTCTACCTGGCACACACCAAGAAGCTGATAACACCACCCTCTGCAACACGCTGGCAGGGGGTAGAAGGAGCCCAGCTATTAATCTTCTGTAATCTAGCTGGAATTAAGTGACAGTGATGGAGTACTTTGTAATGGACTTCCTGAATCCTCATACAAATGAAGGAAGTGACCACCCTTGACCAGATTTCTGCTCATGCTGCCTGTTTCCCTGCCTGCATTACACACTTTTCCCTTCTGCAGTCAGCTCCGACCCCGCTTTAGCAGGGCTTGTGAATTAGTACTCAGCCAGCCTGTGAGAACGGTGGTCTGGAGGAGCCAGGGAACTCCCTGGAGAGTGGTTTGCAGGGTATCAACAAGCCGAATTCCTCAGTGTAAAAAGGTGTCCAATGTAGCAGGAAGGCCGGCCCCAAGTCCACATTACCTAAGGAAATCTGGCCTGTGGTGTCCCAAAGCGCTGGGTTTTCCTGGGCACACCAAGAAATGTCCTTGGGCTGTTCTGATGACATGGACGGTGCCTGGCATTCCTGGTCCCTCCTCGGCAGCAGAGACATGTTGTTCCACAGAGCCAGCAGCAGCGCAGGAGGCACTGGACCCTTTCAAGTCTTGCAAGTCTTCCCAGCTGTGCTGGGAACAGGGTGGCTTTATTTTTGGAAAGCACCAGTTGAGTTCTATTGTCCCAGCGTCCCCATGTTACAAAACCATGTTGGGAACCCATCCCTGCCTCATGATGGACTTGTGTAACCCTCCAGCAGCATCGGTGTTGAAAAGGGACCATGACCTTCCCTTTGTGGAGCAGTGTTGCATTGCCAGCTGGGAGCTAGCAGACAAGCCCCAGCAAGCTTATGAGCTCCCACCCATCAAGCTGGCCATGAACAGACCCCGAAGGCTCATGTTGAAGAGACAGTGTGAAACAAAAAAGAGACCACAGATTACGGCCCATGGGAGCTTCAAACCACGCCAAAGGCAAGAGCCAATGGACACTATACCCATAGAAGGGAATATTTAGAGGCAGTTCCCAGCACCCCAACCTTGGTTTCAAGCACTGGCTTTAGAAATGGAGTCAGTCTGGCAGCCTGTGTGGGCTCTGCCTCTGGCATTGGGGCTGGCAGGAGGAGGGAACTGCAGGAAAAATGAAGCTCAGAGAAATCCCTTTGCTAATCTGGCGCTGGGAATCTCACAAACACAGGGACAAAGACCCAAGCTGCAATGAGGTGGCAGCAGAGGTGACCTCATGAGGACTTCAAGCAGCATAGTGAGATGTCTCACTGGCCAACCCAGCCCTCATTAATATCTCCAACAAGAACGATATCCAGCCCATCAGGCTCAGCTCAGGTATGGGCTTTGGTTCTTGTATCTTTTCCTGTATGAAACTCCCAGGCACTCTGAGCAGCAGTGGATGTGAAAGGTACACCCCTTGACACTGCTCCGGATTTGGCCACTTGGCCCTGACATGTTTTTAAACAAAAATCACATTACCAGTGTTCTTTTGTTTCCCTCTTGCATCCTGGAGCCCATCACTCAGCAAAGAGCCACCTCTGGTCTTCACAGATGTGGATTCACTCACGCCGCAGGGGAGGGTCAGAGTCAGGCACTAGGATTTGTGCTATCCAATAGTCCCTTGCTATCTTTTTTCATCCTCTTCCAGGCTTCCCTCAGCTGATTAAACCCCCATTTGCTTGTTGCCTGAATCAGAAAGGTCTAAAGCTTTAGTAAAGATGCCCCAGTGCAGTGCTCTTTTGTCACTGACTTGTCTAAACTACACAGGAAAAGCTCCTGCATTGCAAGCCAGGCTCTCCACGGAACGTGTAGAACAGGAGAGGTGCGAATGGAAACCTTGGTGGCATTAGGTGTTGTTTTTCTAAACATTCCCCATCAGTAACCACGCAGGCTCTCAGCACCGCACGGTCCCACCGAGGTCTTTAAATCTTATTTCTAGGATTTCTCTAAAACAGGGGCCTCAAGCTTTTAAACACAAAGGGAGCTGGGGAATGGTTTCTTTAGTGAGAGATTTGAGCAAATCAGTGCTTTTTGTCTCACTCTTTTTTTTTATGGACATCTGCTGGGGTTTGTATTTTTTGAGTCGTGGGGGTGAAGGGGGTTGAGGGGGAAAGAGAGGTTTGCAGACGGGGTGAGCACAACTTATACTGGAAAAAATCCCGGATGCTATAAATGGGAGCCCCCTAACAGTGCAGCTCATCTGAAGCAAAATGAAAATATCAGGCATCCAAGAAACATATGTGCAGATGGCTTAAAGCCCAGTCTCCTTACTAGGGCTCTGCATTAAATAAAATGCACCGGGTCGTGTTGCTATAGATATAAGAGATTACTAGGTGCAATGTGCGCTCCTCTGCGAAACTGCAGGTTTTTAAACAATTGGAAATACAGACCCTGTTTATGGATCAAGCAAATGGCTTCAGTCAAGCAGAACAGCCCCTTTTTGTGCCTTTTTTTTTTGCCTAGGGCCGGGGTCAGGAGGCTCCTACTCTGTGAGGTTTCATTGCAGACACTGCTCCGAAGGAGAGAAGTCTCAACATCGACATGAGAAGCAGAGTCCAAGAGGGCTATTGACTATGACCTGTATTTTTGAAGGCTGATATGAATCAATCCAGAGCCTTGGCAAGACCTCGCGGTTGGGGCTTGTGCTTTCAGCCAATGTCAATTATGTCATTACTGAGCCTGCAGAAGCTATTACTAATGTTACTTTTACAGTTCACTGCTGACCAGAGAAAAGAGTTTTTCACACTGTTGTCGTTTTGTTGGAGCAAGACTATACGAATCGCAGATGGCTTCCTTGCCAGATGTAGCCTCGCAGGACGGCAGTTTGGGGTTTACAAGAGGTTTAATGAAAACTTGGCCTTTTCCCAACTTTTGGCAAATACTCTTGGGCTGTCAACTCACGCAAGCAAGTCAGGATCCTAAAAACGGCTAATGACTTGTTCTCACCGAATAAGGAGGTGAAAAGTTTTACCTGAGAAACAAAACCCAAATGAGCAAGCCAATGCTCTATCGCACCGGGCCTGAGCTCATGATCACTGTGGTTATTGCAAGCTCTCACTGCACGCTGGATCTGCTCCCAAGTCTTTGCTATTGCTCTTGAGGGGTCCGATGTATTTCTGCTGACATGGAACACTGACGATGAGCAGGGGGAAGATGTGACATCCAGGTGTGTGAAAATCACATCATCCTTACTTTGATGTCTACTGCTCTTCTTTTTCAGTTATGACTTGGCTGCTTTGCCCTGGGCTGAGAGTTCATTTGCTGGCCTTTCTGCTTTGTTTTTTTTCTTCCTTGATGATATAAGCAGTTCATTAAAATGGTACTGAAAGAGATTCTCAGGTGTGTGACTTCAGATGTAGGACATCTCCTGTACTCAGCATTCCCAAACGGCATATATATAACCAGCATCTCCAGCTGCAAGCTAGAAACTCTTCACATTATTTCGGTTTTCAGGTATACCATTTCCTTTTCTCCATGAATATGTGCTCAGGGAGACTGGGCACAGAACAGGGACATTTTAAGCATAACTCTTCTTAGTTTATCAGTGTCCCCATTTCCCATTCCCAGCACCCTGGGCTGATACTCATCCTGGTCTAAATTGTCAAATGGAGTCCGCTGCAGTGATTTGGCAGTGAAGTTCCTCAGTTATGGTTTGGATAAGAAATGAGTTCCTATGCCCCAGTAGCCTCAAATGCTGCCTCCTGGGTGCAATGTGTGCACCAGTGGGATGGAGCACAAGAGTGCACGTCCATACAAAATATGCATTTGAGCTGTTCAAAAAATCAACTCCAACAAACAAACCCTGAATCATTATTCACACCATGTCTCAAGGCAATGAGCCTCTCTCATCTGGGGGTCTTTAGCAATCTTCCATAACCAACTGCCTTTGCCTTAACTTGTCTGTCTTTAAATACCTTCATCCTGAATCTAACTTGAATGGAACATTTTTTATCACTGTTGGTGCACAAACCATATGACTGAATTCTCTGGAGGAAGGAGGAAGTAGTGCTTTACATCCATGTGGCAAAGGGATTAATAAAATGGCTGGAGCAGTGTAATCATGGAAATGTCATACTTTTGTCACTGAGGTTTGGATGTAAACTCAATATCTAACCCTCCTTCACACCCCTGTGGGTCTGCTTTCTTCAGAATCACTCTTAAACAGGGTTATTCTGACTCTTTGTGCGTGAAGTGCTCAGAGACTTTACAGAAATTAAGTTCATTTCCCAAGGTGCAGATTGAGTCAACATCCCTGAAACAAAGCACATGCACCATGGGTCTCCCTCATTTTACTTTGGAGGTTGCATGATGGAGTTGCAGATCACATTAAGGAAGATCTAATGGACTGTAAATCTGCCTCCCTCTCCCCCCATCCAAAGATAAACTGCAAGTTTCAGGCTTTTTTAAGTGAGGGTTTTAATTATCTTGAGTTTTATAGAAGGACTTAGGATAAGATCAGAACAAATCAAGTGGTTTGTGATGAGCAGACTTTCCATAGGACATGGGCTTGCTGGCCTGGGAGGGCTATTGCTAATGAAAGATCACAAAGCTGAGTAACACTTCTTACTGTATGCAACACAAAAGTCTAAGTATAACGATATCCTTAATAATAATCACCCCTAATATATGTTCAGGTTGAAATTATATTTCTTTTCTTGGATAACTGTTTTTTTTTCTCTCCAGTCAAATCTTTTCCTTATTGACACAATTATTCCCACAATGTGTAACACCTCAGTCTCTGTTCTGCAAATGTGTCTCTGTAGATGGCTCAGAGATCTGGTCTTACTGAGTTTGGTTAGGGCTGAGCAAGTGCTAGGACTCTGAAGAAGTGGACATGAAGCTCAGACATGTGAGAGAGGAAGACTTAATTCCTTTGTATCCCATAAACTTTAAATGTGGGCCCTCAGCTAAGGCAGTGAGGGCAAATTTCACCTCACTATGCCCAAACTACATCTGTAGTCCATGAAGAGAGGATGAAGTCTCTAGAGCTGCGTGTGGACGTCCACAGCCTGTACCATGGAGGTGCTAGTGCCTCTTCATTGACTGAAATAGGAGGCAGCTCATATGGGTAGCTATGAATAGGTGAGGTGACTCCTATCCCTATAACAAATTCTACTTTCTTCCTTCCTTCCATAAAATAGAAATTAATCTATAACCACCTGACAGAACTGCTCTAAGGGCCCAGACCTTACAGAGAGGGAAGTGCTTAAATGAGCCAGCAAAGCGGTCGTGGTAAATACCTACATTCAAGAGTGCATCGTTGGTAATGTATAACATTCCCTAGTAAAATCACAGAGTTATTAATTTTTCTGCCTTATATACCTCTGGAACGGTAAAAGCAAGAGAAGAAATCTAGCCCAGTGATCCATCATCCAAGTCTTTGACATAGAGCCAACTTCAGTGAAATCTGAGTTAGAAACCCAAGAAGGACTAAAGCAACAAGTGCATTTCACTGAGCAATGATATCACCCTGTATTCGTTTCTAGAGCGGAAGCTGTTTATCGGATATGGAGGGGAGAAGAAAGAAGCAGAAAAGCACACACATATATTTAAATATTCAAAGCTGCCCCAGGAAAGAACTTAAAATCTGAAGTCATTTCCTCGATGAGCTTAAAACATTATTTGTCATCCACACTGAACCAGGAGAAAAAGGGAAATAAAAGGACAGGAAAACTCCGTTGCACCCTTGCCATCTGTGGTTTGAAGGAGAAGGTGCTTAGTTACAATGGCCAGCAGCCAGCTGAGGGTGCCCTTTTGATCTGCTCCTGGCTTGGCTCTAAGCACCAAAGTGGCAAAATTCATGGAGGGGAACAGAGAGACTTGGCAAAGCCATGGTTCCACCTGGGACTGTTTTACATTTCCTTACCATCACAGGCATTTGTCAAAGCCTCCAGCCAAGTGGCCTCAAAGAAATGAACTTTGCTGTGCTCTGCCTGATCTAGGCTGTTTATATTTGGAGGGAAGTATTAAATTCACCCCAGAGAAGGTAGAAAGAGCAGATCCAGCTGACACCTCCAGGAGACTGCTTTAGCAGCACATTAAGTGGTATCTTATTGGGTTTGGGCTTTATTTAACAGATTCCCCTGCTTATCAGCGCAAAGTGGGTGTAATAAGGTGTCAATATAGAGTGTAAATAAGTGGAAAGTGTGAATGTGCCCCTTTGTGATCATTATCCCGGTGTTGATCAGGAAGGTCACAGCTGCCAAGACTTAAATTGGGGTCCAGTCTGCAGGCAGACAGGAACCTGCCCTGTCCATGGAAACAAGAAGCATTTAGGTTGAAGACCTTTAAGATCATCAACGTAAACCCAGCACTTCCAAGCCTACCATTAAGCCATGTCCCTAAGTGCCACATCTAGGTATCTTTTAAATACCTCCAGGTATGGTGACTCCACCCTGGACAATCCTTTTGGTGAAGAAATGTTTCCTAATCTCCAATTTAAATCTTTCCTGGAGCAATCTGAGGCAATTTCCTCTTGTCCTATCACTTGTTGCTTGAGAGAAGAGACCGACCCCCACCTCAATCCATCCTCCTTTCAGGTAGTTGTAGAGAAAGATAAGTTCCCACCCTGAGCCTCCTTTTCTCCAGGCTAACCCTCTCCCCAGGTCCCTCAGCCTTCCTCAATCAGACCTATGCTCCAGTTTGGCTGCCCTTCTTTGGAATGGAATAATCACATCCTGGCCCTGCTGGCCACACTATTGTTGATACAGGTCAGGATGCTCTTGGCCACCTGGGCACAAGCTGGTTCACATTCAGCATCTGTTGTCCAACACCCTCAGGTCCTTTTCTGTGAGCAGCTTTCCAGCCACTCTTCCTCCAGCCTGTAACATTGCAGGGAATTGTTGTGACCCAAGTGCAGGACCCAGCACTGAGCCTTGGTGAACCTCATAAAACTGGCCCATTGTTCCAGCCTGTGCAGATCCCTCTGTAGAGCCTTTGATCCCTCAAGCACTTCAATATTCCCACCCACCCTGGTGTCATCTGCAGACTTACTGAGGGTGCGCTTGATCCCTTTGTCCAGGTCATTGATTATTAAAGAGAAGTGGTCCTGGGCCTTGAGGAGCATCACTTGTGACTGCCCACCAACTCCATTCACCACCACTCTTTGGGCTCAGTCATCCAGCCAGTGTTTTACCCAGCAAAGACTATGCCCGTTCAAGCCATGAGCAACCAGGGTCTCCAGGAGAATGCTGTGGGAAATGGTGTCAAAGGCTTTACTAAAGTCCAGGTAGACAACATCCACAGCTTCCATGATTTGTGTTTTCTTCTGCTCGTGCTGAAATCCCCGGAGGAGCTGTGGAATGTAGAACAGCAGCATGTAAGCAACTGAAAAGTACAGACTAGTGCAGGCATCTGTAGGATGTTCAGCTCTGGTCCTGTTTCATGTATTAGCATGGGTGCAGCTAAGATGTCCTGGAGATGATGAAGCCATAGAAAAGGCATCTTCCTCCCAGCATCCATCCTTTCTAGACTGTCTCCTTGGAAGCCTTTTGCTTCTATTTGAGTTGGCCCTGAGCAAGATGATGAGACTTGCTCTGCAGTGAACTTGGGGTCTGCCTAGAAGCACTGAACTGGCCTTTGGTCTGCAGCTGCTCTTTAGCCTCTGGATTGCACAGCTCCAAACATATTATTGGTTCCCTGTTATCAAGGCCTCTGATTCAGGGCTCAGGAAAACACTGCCATTCCAGACTGTGGAAGCTGTATATTTTTTGCCCAGCATATTTGACTTGAGCCCCACCAGTGTTGTAAAAGATTAGAACAACTAAGAAAAGACAAGAGTGCTGGTTTTTGCATATTTGCCTATTAGAAAAGCTGCATTCCAGCACCTTGTGACTCTGCTGAGGGAAGCTCTGGTGTTTCTTCTTACTCTGTAAAAGAAAATTATAATGATGATAACAACCAGTATTTGAGGTATTTCTCTTTGCTGACACTTGGACCAAGGACCAAAAGATGCTGCACACAAGATGATGTGAGGAGCAGCAAATGGCATCCTTCCCCTTCTTCTGCTGCAGGAGAGCCCAACACATGCTGCAGTTCAGTGGCACAGCTGAATGAATACGCTGGCATCATGAGTCCCAGGAATTTGGAGCGGTCTCTTGTCAGCAGTGCTCTGAATGAGTACATCACAGCCCGATGTTAGGTGACACAGCATGTTAGTGTTTTTGACAGCCTCACCATACTCTAAGCAAGAGCTGCCCTGCCAGGGAAGCACTCAGGCCCTTCCTGCACTGCTGGTGCTGCACAAACAGAGGCTCCCCTTGCTAACATACAGCAGAGGTGGTTTTTGAGTGGCTCCACAGCCTTTCCACACCATGGGAATAGCGCACAGCCATCGGTCCTTGCTGGCAAGTGAGCTGAGAGCAAGTAGTTTCTGCTTGTCTGACTGCCATGTGCACCAGATGGGAAAACAGCAGGGAAGCACTGGCCAGCAAGTGGTCTATAGCATGTCAGCACCAGGAGGTCTGCAGACGTTGTTGTAAACCAATAAATGCTGCCAGTTTAATACTGGCAGTGAGATGAACTGACTGCATAAAGCCATAAGGATGTCAATACTCCCTGGGTGCTCCCCAAGTTCATTTTAGTTCTAATATGCAGCGGAAAAAAGGAAATAATTTCCTTAAAGGGTTATTAATCCATTTTAGGGCCAGAAGGACCCTCCAGTGCAGCCACCTGCCTTACACGGACCATCCAGCTTCACTCAGCAGCATCAGCATCGTTCCATAACTGCTGGTAGAGCAAGCGTCTCATTTTCATCAAATGTGGAAAAGATTTACTTCCTCTATTGGCTTCATCCCTGCTCTAAAATACCATGCCTAATGCTTCTGTGTGTGTGTATGTATTACGATTTTAAAATAACAAAGTGGAATTGCTCAGTAGGGCAAACTTCATCACTAACCACAAACACAGGCCTGGCTGCAGGAAGCAGTGAGCTGTGAGGCATTATCAGGTTGTAAGTGTGAAAAGCAAGAAACGGTGAGGAAAAGTCTGTTTCCCACTCCGTCTGAGTGTGCCAGCCTCTGGTCAACCTTCCCCACCAGATGCTTTGACCAGCAGCATGATCAGCAATGCCCAGCCAGCTATTTGAGTATAAAGAGATAAGGGTGGAGGGGGAATTTTCCACAGCTCATCACTAGTGCTGATTGCATTGCCATAATCAAAACCTGCTGAGGCATCTATCGATGTTCAAAGCCAAATGAAGATTGATTGTGGCAGGCATGACGGGGTCATGAAGTAGACTTGTCACGACAGATGAGCGTATGTTTCTGTATCGGAATGGTATGCTCCTCTTTGCATGCTGCTTTGTTGTCTTCTTTGTACCCCAAGGAAGGTGTTAGAGTCACTCAGGGCGTGATGTACCTTGAGGAATCCCTGCGTTGCACCCTGTGCCACTTCTAAAGGACATAAGGACTCAGCTCACCCAACTCTTGCCCAGCACTGTGGCAAGATGCTTTGCCAATAGCACCCGTAGGGGAAGCATACTCCAAAGAAGACAAAGCCTGCTCAGTAGCTTCCACTTAACATTTCCCTTTGCTTCCCTTGATTACCATGTTGTTATTAACATTTTTTCTTTCTTGGCAACCTCTTTGCTTCTGCAAAAGGGCAAAAGGCTAAATCAGCTGTTTATTTCTCCAGCAGCCTTTCACTCAAAGTAAGTGACACTCACTGCAACACGTCTCAGTCCCTGCCCTGGAGCTGAGTGGGCTTGTCATAGTCCAGAGGAAGCAATTTTAGTTGCCATCTTAAATTAAGTCTTGCAGCCCTGGTAAATGGAGGAGGAGGACTGCATGGCTTTCTCCATCACTCGGAACACAGAGCCCAGGGGAACAAACAGGACATCCGAGAGGCCGATGTCTGCCTCCAGATTTCCCCTGTGCCTCTTCCTTCTTTCTTTTCACCCTTAGCACCCTTTCTCACCGGATATTATACCCTAACACCACACAGACACGTGCTTTCCTTGACTCCAGCAGATCTTCAGCGAGGCAAGGCTTTTGCAGGCAGTTTCCTCCCCCGCCATTTATTTTTCCTGAGACCTGGATGCAAACTTGGTTTTTTAAGCTGACTTTAAGTTTTCCTCTTGTTCTTTCTGTGAGGACAAGTTCCCTGATTATCCTTCATTGAGCCGGTCTTCAGCCAGCCTATGGCCATGTGTTTCCTCCTCTCACTGAGCCCCATGGTGTTTTACTGTGCCTGAGACACCCCCATGCAACATGGCCCATGCTTTGGTTTGACTTTTCTGTCAATAACCTTGGCAGGCTGGTTCTGGGATTTGTCAGGAGAAGGCCATTTTCCTCATACACAGCTTAATACTCTACTTGGACCATTTGTGGTTCATCTCAGCCTGATATTTCATGCACTTTGAGAAACCCAGATGGCCTCTAGTGGAATTAGATAACCCTTTAATGGTGGTATGGGCAGAAGTGCAATGGGGTCAGGGTGAAAAATGTCCAAAGTCAATTTAAACAATAAAACCAACTGTTTTGAACCAACACAGAACTTGTCTGTAGCGTAACACAAGGTTCATCCAGGTTAGGTGTGGTAGCGGATGGAGCACCACGCTCTTCCTCAACTTATCGAGATGATTTTATGCATTCCTCACACAAGGCCTTGGACCCAGTCAGTGCTGCCAAGAGGAGAGATTCCCCAGACTAAATCAGATTTCAGAAAGGCACAACAACCTTGCTTCCCAGATACTAATACTGCAGAAATGATGCTGCGTGCATTTTTCAAGGCAGAAGGCAGCAGCCTGGAGTTCAGTTACATTGTCTGGGTGATTAATGTGTTATTTAGGGAGCAGACAGGAGCAAGGAGCCTGAGAGAGACCTCCTCCTCTCTGTGCCTGCTGTCTACTGCTGCAAAACAAAAGGAGAAAAGGGCAAGTTTAGCTTGTGTGGACGTTGTGTGATTTCTGACTATCTAAGGAGCGCTTGAGGTACACCACGTTCACGATAGGAATGACCCAAACAGTGATTTGTGAAAGCTGAAGACAAGCACTCATGTTAGCTGCTTCATGGCCACATCTTATCAGGGTAAGCATTCCAATGACAAGGAAAACAATGCAAACAAGACCCCAAAGAAACAACAACAAAAAAAGAAAAGATATGTCTGGTTTATCCTTATAGATGCACAAAAAGCAGGATCCAAAGTGGTGCAGGTTTTGTACCATAGACATCAAATTTCCATCCCTATCTCTTCCCCTTTGTATGGCAGAAGTGGCAGAAAGGAGAATGAAATTTATCCCAAATATGAGTGTTTTTTTGATGGTAGAGACCCAGCTTGGGGTTGCAGGGGATAGTCTTGTGTAGTTCATACGTGGGTGCGCTGAATGATGGTGGGTGCAGGAGGAAGCTTTATGATTCATGTCCACATCCAGCACTGGGGATGGGAAGACCATGTGGGGAGTGCCTACTGCCCATTTTCCCCTGGGTACCAGATGTAATACATATTATCTGCACCAACCCTCAGTACTGCCAGCCTCTGATTCCTAAGCAAGAAGTACGGACCTCTGGGTGTCCTTTGGGAGATGTTTTCCCTGGAAATCAGTGCCCTGGTCTCAGACATGCAACCATAGTATGTGTGTTTTAGAAAGTATAGCTATTATCACACAGTTCCCCCTCACTTCATCCACCCTCCTCTCCCCTCAAAGAGTACAGCACAGTGTATGCATTTGGTGTAGGCTGAAATGTATAAATAAACCAACGTTTTGCTGGCTCAGCCCTCTGTTGGCAGCCTCCTTGTACTTTGTCACTGGAGGCCACAACTCCACTCAAAGTGACTATTTTGTCTTGGCAGGACTTGTTTGCTTATTCACTCACTCCTCAGCTCTGGCGTTTGGTGCCAAAGCACAACAAGAGCTCCTCAATTGCCCTTGGCTTCCTCTCTGTAAATGAGCACTGACTGGGGGGCAGGCCATGCCCTAGAAAAGGAAAGGGACAAAATGCTGCTTGCCAGCACCCAAGAAAAGAGAGGAGGTGATATACTCTGTCAAGTCCTATTCGACCATGGCCCATAGGAAGAACTTCAAGGGGTGTTTATAGCTCCCACCATTGGCTTCCACATGGGCTTTAAGATGCCCTTACACAGTAATAGAGATAAATATCTGTTGGCCCTAATGAAGAGAAGCATCTCATGGGACAGGCCAGACTAGTGACACTTTTTGTGTTCAGAAACTGAACGAGCTGATCCCTTCTGCATTCAGAAGTAGAATTGCTTTTTCTCATCGTAACTCTACATCAGGTATATGGGGTTGATCTTTTTCAGTGCTGCATTGTTTCTAAAAAGTGAAAAGTGTCTGCAAATGGAAAAGAAAGAAGTCACAGGTATACGGCTGCTTCCTAGACAAGGGCAACAGGCTCCCCATCACTAGAAGGGTGCTGCTTTGGGCACAGACTCAGCATCCCTAAACATGAGGTCTCTGTGTTTCAAGAGGGAGGTTGAAATTTGGGAAGCAGACTGGCAATTTCAGATGTGTAGGCTTGGAAAGTCTTATTCCCTGAGGATAGTGCTCTCAAAAAACCTCATTCTGATCCCAAGCTGGACATTGCTCTGGAAAGCATCAAAAATCTTGCGTGACATTTCAGAGTGATGTCCAAAACGTTTGCATTTTGTAAACAGGAAGTCACATTGTCTGCAGAGGATATTTTCCCCCTTCAATAGCTGCATGCAGCCTTTTTACATAACCCCTTTTTACAGTATTTCGGGACTGAAAAGTTCATTTCCCTCTCATAAGCACATAGGAGAATGCAGCTGCCACCCAGACATCCTTTAAATGGGACCACATGTAAGCCACTTAGTCTCCAAAAATGAAAGCAAAACACAGTGCTGTCATCACTGCACGGCACCGTCAATCAGAGGCGTTCATAATATGCTGCACCATGAATGTCTCATACCATGTTCATTATAAGCTTAAGCTAATGCATAGTAATAAAGCAGAACATTACAAATGTCAGAAACTCTGGATTAGTAAGTGAGAGATAAGTGGAAACAAAGAAGCCCAGATCCAGTCTCTCTTCTGGCCATAAATGCTGGTGAATGCAAATTATTGTAATACTTAACTGAGGTGCTTCACCCTGACACTGTGTGTGCTGTGTGCCACCTCCAGAAAAGGAGTTTATGGGCATTTTTGTTCGTGTTACTCCACTGAACAATCCCCATCCAATTATTTTACTTGTAAGTTCAGCAAACTGAGTTTGCCAAGGACACTCCCCCATGGTGTGGATGGGAGACACGAAGGTGGGTCATGCCCAGCTGTTTTCATCTCCTCCTTTGTCCCCATCATGTGAAGCAGACAGGCCACAATGGGTTGTTCTGAGGACCAAGTGGACAGGGAGTGTCCACAGTCAGGCCTGGGGCTTCAGGCTGCTAAAAATAGTTCTTCCAGAACAAATCCCCAGATCTTACAGCTGCCGCAAGTTGTAAAGGCAATATAGTCTATATAGCAGATTGGAAAAAGGGGATGGCATCAAGACTCTTCTCTCATTTAGAGGCATGGAAGACTGAGAAGAAAAAAGGATGTGCCCTTCCACAGGTAGAAAGAACACAAAGCAGTCAAGTGTAGATGCATAAGGGGCCAATAAGAGTAAAAGTTACTCATAATTGCACCTTCCCCTTGCTTGCTTAAAGCCTGTCTCATAAGACATAAGGCTTCTTAAAGGCCAAATATTAAAAGCCATTATATTTTCCAGCATAACATCATTACTAGGATACAGGACTTGGCATTGGAAAAGAAAGATCTGGAGAGGGCAAATGATGGGATCATGCTGTCTTGGGAGAGATGCAGAGCATAGGAGGAAGAGGAGGAGGAGATGAGTCCTGCTGAATGCTTGGTGCAGTGGAAAGAAATATGCAAGAAAGGAGAAAAACCCTGGGAAAAACCCAGTTCAGTTCATATCATGGTAGATCTATTGGAAGCATTTTAAAAGAAAATACAAGGAAATTATGAAAATAATTTGGTCATTTGTGTAAAATCCTTTCAATACCTTAACATCATCTGTAGAGCACTTAGAAGAGAGGAGAGAGTTCATTAAGAAACAAGGTTAGGGTAAGAGGGGCCAAGACTCTCAGACGGTGACTGGTGGGTGGGTTGGTTTCTTCATGGGAAGGCATTTCCACTCCTTTCAACAAGTGCTGGGTATAAAAGTAGTCAGAGTCTTAAACAAACCAGCTGGCACAGGCTTCAAATTTTGTTGTTATTCATATGCATCCAAGTATAAAACAAGGACTGTATAAGCTGAATAAACAAACAGACTCACTCGGCTCTGGTGAGGAGGTCTGTGTCGTTTAATTCACACCGGGGTCATTTGCCAGACTGGGAATAAATGGCATCTGCGAAGACTCTGATGCTCTTGGTTTCGTTTACATTCAACGAGAAAGTAGTGAGATATTTGCTATATGTTTGCTGAACCTCAACAGAAGTAATTTAGCTTCATCAGCAGCTCTTAAGCACGCAGTACTTCTATTCTTAAACACCAAGCACATTACAATGGGAGGTTTTAACGCAAGTGATTTTAGAGAAGGCAAAATGCCTTTTGCAAACCACCCATTTCAAAAGTCAATTTGTTTGACAGTCTCACAGAATTCACACCAATTTACCACAATCTGACTTCGCTTAAGTTCCTCTGTGTTGCACTGAGGAAGGCACATCAGCCCTGAGCAGCTGCCTTTGTGGAAACTGTTGGGCTCTATTCTTTCAACAAACCCATTTCGTTATTTCATAAGGGTGTTTCGAATGGAAGAATAATTTGGCTCTTGCTGCAGCTGTCCAGTTCCCCCCACTGCCTGCAGTGGATGACCATGATTATGAGAATGGTTTTGCTCATTAAACTCAATCCTACAAATATTAATAATCTGGGGGAAAAAAAAGCTTAGAGAAGATCACAAATGATCTTATGTGCCCTTATGTGCCAGGGCATCAGGTCACAGCAAAGTGGTTTGGATTGAGACGCAAGTGCCTGAAGGCTACGATCAGGGCTTTGATTGTCTTCCCTTGCTTCCTCCTGAAGCCAGCAAGATTCCTCAGAATACATAACATGGATAAGGGAAGGGGAGCTGGGTGAATGGGACTGCTTGGTAGTGCTGTATTGCTGCGGTAAATGTGCAGCAGCACTTGGGGCAAGAGGGAGAAACTGTGGGCACACTGATCACCCACATCAAAGCAGAGGTGGCAAAGTTTGGGCTCAGGCTGGTTTTCTGCAGAGTAGGGAAGGCACATCACTGGAAAATGTGGCATGCTTCTGGGTCCACGCAAAACCTTTCCCATGTTATTAATTTTGGAATCCCCTTATTATGCTTTCATTAAATGATACTGCTCTTCAAATGCCCTTTAAGCGTTTTTCACGCTGGGGGTTATGCATGGCTTATGCACCGCTCTGGGTGGCATTTCAGGTGCAATGGTGTTGGACTCCTAGAGCTTCTGGCAGGGAAGGGAGAAGAGCAAAACCAGAGAGAGAGAAGCTTTAACTCCCTTGCGTGTGGAAGGTCAGGTGAAGGCAGATGTTTGTGGTCCAATCCTGCTGTTATTGAAATAAATAGCAGGTTTGCCATTAATGTCTGGAGGAGTAGGCTTAGGCTTGGACTGTGATGCAGGCATGGAATTAGAGCAGTGCCTGACTGCATTAATTAGGGGGTGGTTAATGGAAAGGCGAATCCCCAGCAGTGCAGGAGATCATTTAGTGGTGGAGCAATGTGGGTTCGTGCCTTCTGTTATTGGACTGCTCTCATCCCATGTTCAGTCCTTGGCCGTGCTCCTGGCCTCCCAAAAATGCTTGTCTCCAGTGTAAGAAGACAGCGTGCAAACACATTCCTGGCAAATACATCGAGGCTGGCTTAATGCAGCAGCATGACTGGGGGGGGGGTTTCATGCATGGTGACAGGGGAAAAAAGAATTCTGTGGTCCACAGATGTATCTTTGAAGGTAGAACATGGGTCATGTCTTGGAATTTAGGGACTGTCAGATGGGAAGAGTTTAGTGGGCTTTTAGGGTTTCTTTACTACACTGTTTAATAGCAAGATAGATCCTCATCTGCTACCTATCACACATACCTAATTGCACAATAATATACCCCAGGGAGGTAGATTTTTTCTTGATCTTGGCTCTTGGCCTTGCATTTTTCACCTGTCTGATGTAACTGCAGGTATATTCTTCTGCATGCTTCCATGTGTAGATCAGGTTTTCATATCAGTTTTCTCGTATCAGTTTTTCATACCCTAAAAGCATCTCACTCTGATGAATCCCAGAGCTTCACTCTTAGCATTTGCATTTACCTTGACTGTTTGCACTGCCACACAGAGAAGCCCAGACAGTGGCTGATGCAGTTGAGGACCCAGTGCACGTGCACTTGAGTGGCTCAGCAGGGGTTTCCCTCCCATGTATATATTTCCAGGTCTCAGAGTCTTCTTTCTTTTATAGGGTCTATAAAAGGTAGCATCCAGGAGAAACTGCAGCTGCACATTAATCAGCTGCTGAGATTAATGTCCTTTCACATATGTGCATGGAACTAATGAAGATAACCTTGTGGTGTTGTTTTCTGGAAGCATTGTTTTTAGCAATGGAATATAGTATTACTGCACAAAAGGATTAAAAAAACAAATAACAAGGCTGAGTTTTTTCAGGTGATACAGACTGAAGCTGTCAAAGCAGATTAGTGCTATTGCTGGGTGGTGGGAAACATGAGACTCATCCCAGTTCGGCTAGGAGTTCACTCACATCTGCAAGTCAGGCAAACCTGGGTTATGGCTGTACATCAAAACCATGGTAAGTGCTTGTTAAGCTTTGGCTGGTCCTCATGCGCAGCCAGGAAAGCAGGACAGTTTGGCTGGGATCCACTCTGGTTTGGGTTAATAACTCGCATAGATGCTGAGGCATATATGCTGCGACTCAGCGCTGTGGATATAGAAGACACAGCTCAGTGAAGCTGAGTTGCAACCCACCAGCTCTGACAGAGCCTTTTGTTTCAGAAGATTTGATTTCAATATTGTGCAATAAGTGTATTTACTCCTCTGTGTATTTCCCCCCCACAGTGTGGCAGTGATTCACAGGAGTAGTACCATATTATTTACCTTTTTCCTTCCTTTTTTCTCACCAAATGCTGCTTTAGCGTTGCTTCTGCCTGATGGATGGATCACAAGGCTGAAACGCCCATCACATGCTTGCACTTTCAGAAATGATTGCCCTTGTTGTGAGGCTCTTCCCAATTTTAGTGCCCTCCTGGTTGCAGGACAGCTAAATGAAATTGATTCAGAGCCCCATATGGTTTGAGATCCCCTTTGGCGGTTCACATGAGGTGTTTGATCGGGGTTTGGAAACTCTCAGGGGTTTGGGTGGTTTTTGTTGTCAGCCAAGGGCTATTGTCTTTTGGGGTACACATGGGGCCCGTTTGTCCCAGCAGTGGGTGAGTCCTTCATCCTGCTGATGCTCACCAAGAGAGTAGGGCCCTGTTGCAACAGCCCAAAGTCCTCAGGGTTTGTCCAGGCTTGAAATAAGGCACATTTTCCTATTGTCAGATCTAATCATTCAGAGAAGGATCAGAGCAAGCCAAAGCCTGAAGGTGCTGGATAAGTCTTGAGAGAATCTGCCCTTGTCACTGATATATTGGCATTGAGCACTAGGGGTGGTTTGGAGAGACAAAAGGTGTTTGCTTGGTTTTTCTCTTTGCTGGTTTATTAAAAAAAAAACCCCAAACCAATACAATAACACAGAGGAAAATAGATTTCCCTTGTGCTAGAATAATTTGAAAGGACGATGCTCAGGTGATGACAAGGCAAGAGGTGTTGCAAACCCTTTCATGGACAAAATCAGAGCCCCAAATGATCTCGGCAAGGTGAAGCTCTATTTGAAATACAATTCAGTGTGGAAAAAAGCAAACCCTGGTAATTCCCTAGGATAGATGGGGAGAAAAGGCAGAGAACTGGAACTCTAATGCAGAAAAGGGCTGAAGTGGGCTGCAGACTGGGATGACTGCCCCGGAAATGCCACACAGACAGTCCAATACGCCAAACAACTTGTATAAAATGCTGAAAGCTGTCTGGAGAGTGCAAACCAGGGTGCCATATGTCATGCATGTGTCTATCCATCACATGCAGATGTGTACCCCTTCTGTTCTGCTCGGGGCTGGCAAAGCCTCAGGTGCAGTGAACAGTCCAGAGTCTGCAACCCACACTTCATGGAAGGTCTGAAGATTGCTCAGCAAAGACTGATGAGAGGTCTAGAAAATGTGATTTCTGCAAGAAGATGGCAAGAATCAAGCTGAGCAGGGAGAATGGAGGGTAAAGACCTACAATGATGATGGACTCTTCATGAGGGACTGTAGTGATAGAACAAGGGACAACGGTTTCAGACTTAAAAAGGGAAGATTTAGGTTAGATATAGGGAAGAAATTCCTCATAGTGAGGGTGGTGAGGCATTGGCACAGGCTGCCCAAAGAAGTTGTGAATGCTTCATCCCTGACAGTCAGTGTTCAAGACCAGGTTGGAAGGGGCTTTGAGCAACCTGAACTTTTTGAGTCTATTGGGAGGCTATCCTAAGATCCTTTCCAACCCTAACCATTCTATGATTCTACATTGTAACACAAATATTTAAATAGGGAGGAAAATTCATAAACTGGTTTTGTGTTCACTAAGGAACAAGAATAGAAACCACAGGCTTAAATCAGTAGCGGAAGAGATTTAGGTTAAAGGTAGGGAAGTTCTGGTGTGAGTTTTGAGGGCAAGCTGTTGATTTGCCACTGCAGCTTGATGTGAAGGCAGCTGCACAGGGCATCTCCATCTCCAGTGTATGGTTTGGAGATCTTCTGGCACCCAGTCATGCTGTGTGACCTTGTGAGCTTCCTGCCAGCTCCATTTTCTGTGATTTTAAAGTAACAGGAAAATTACACTCTGACAACATAAGAGATGGGATTATTTGTTTTAAGATTAATATAATTAGGCTAAGTATGAATCAGATGTTTCAGCTATTTGCAATTAGAGCACACAGGAGAGATGTGATGCTGTCTCTGCATCAGCAAAAAATCTCTGTGCAAGCACTACAGAGCAAGTGCTGACAGAAACCTTCGTTTCACCCCAATCAAACACAGAAGGTAAGACTACGTGAAGGATTAGGCATCATGACTTTTAAGTCTGTTGGATGGTGCCAGGATGAGTTTTAGTTGTAAAACCATAGCGTTTCTGCAGCCATATATTCAATGTCTTAATTAACATCAATAAATGTTAACACTTGCTGGATTTACTGGGGAGATTTGAATGCCAGCTTAATTGAGTGCTGACCTATCAACACATGAACTCTGAGATGTGATCCCTTCTTGAGCTGTCTATTTTAAGATCACAAGCTCTTTGCTCCCTGCATCTCCTGCAGTGCTGTGTCAAGCCCACTTGCAGGAGTGTAATGATGCTCTGGGACCAACACCCAAACTTGATTGGAAGTCTTCAAGTGATGAAGAGTCAGCCACATCCCCTGGGAGAGCCCCAGTGGATAATTGCACTCATGCCTCAAAACATGTCTGTTTTCTGGCTGGAAGTGTGTTAACTCCAACTGCTGGATGTACCTGGGGTTCTCTTTATCCGATAGATGCCTACATCAGCTAGCAGGTGAGGAAATAGCTGCTTGTTCCCCATGGGTGCACATAGCATGCAACAACCAAGCCAGGAAATTTCAGATGGGCGGATCTGTCACAGAGATTATTCCAGCCCGTTTATTACAGACAAACCATGTAGGCTTTTCTGGTTTTCCCCAGTTTTCCTTCTGGAAGCAGGCTGTTTGGTCATACACCTTGGCACTGGCAGAGAGTTTAGCACAGGGAAACTCCATCGTTGCCATGCAGTGGTCATGTCAGAAGCAAGGAAATAACCTTTGGTTCTGGCCGAGGGTTTTAGTTTGGTTTTGTGACCATTTGAGTGCATGTGAACTGGCAGTGCATTGCCAGCTGTGGGGAGAGCTGCTGGTGCAGTGTGGCAGCCCTGGTGGGACTTGAATGGAAGACTGGTTAAAACCCAGACATGTGCCTGTCACGGTTTTGCCCCTGTTTTGAAATCAGCATCACCCTTCATGTCTATGGTAGTGGATATGCAACAGTATAGACTTAGGAGAGAAGACCAACGCCGTGTTAAGGATGTATATTAAAAGCAGCTTGCTTTACCCATCTCCCCAGCCTATGCACACATGGGTCCTGGAACGCGGCCGATAACACTATGCTAAGTGTTTGGTCTTTCCTCCCCTGAATCTCAGCACTAAAAGTTCAGAGGGCTCTATTTTATCCCTTCCTTCCCACTTCTGGCACAATTCTTACACAGGAGGGGATACCATGCAGCAGACTCCGCCATAACAAGTGTCAGAGGAGGTTTTTGGAGGACTATATTTGAACGCACCAGCCTTCAGCTCAATAACATCATTGGTTTACTGGGAAGCCCAGCACAGCTCAAACTTTGATCAGCACCATTTACACAAAGATCTGGAGACATGCATTTCTCTGACAAAGGCTTCGTTTATTTAAAGAAGAAGCTCCCAAAGAAGTTGTGAAATTGGGTATATGGACCCTGGAAGTCCCTAAAGTGAAAGACAAAAAGGAATGGCCAGGCATCAAACTCATCTGACAATCCTGGCTGGAGATAAGGACATGCGATCCCAGTATCCAGGTTGTTGTTTGCAGATCAATTTAGCAGCCCACCTGCTCAGCCCCTGGTTACAGTGGCATCATTTGTGGTCTATTACCGGGGGTATCATACCAGCTGGGCAACAGAAGCTCATCTGAAATCCACTCTAGCTCAGGAGCTGATGAGCTATTTAGCTAGTGCTTGTATTTGTAATATAAAAGTAGTAATACTGTGGTCTGTTGCCATTAAGGTCTGACATTAAATGCATTAATTTCCTAATAGATCTAAAGCAAGAGTTAGGAAGGCCTTTTATTTTTAATGAACTGAAGACTGCTGTGATCTCATTCATCCACCCATGAAATCCACTGACTGACAAGGTCCCATTTCTGGGCAGCGGGGTTAAATGTGCTTCAGACAAAAGCCAGATTTTCCTTTCTTCTGCATGCCATGGGCAGGATCAAAGGAGTGGGGAAATGGACATTAAAGCACTGGTAATCAGGGACACAGACTCTGACCCAGCATGGGCCAGCCCCCTTGCAGGCTTATGGAAATACCGCTGTGCGTTATTGCATGGGAAGCCTGGGAGCTTCGGGGGGCAAACTGGGCAAGCAAATAAGGTTGGAGGCGAGAGCTGCATGGACCAGGCTCATCTGTCTTCACCAGGAGTTTCTCCTTGGAGATGCTGTGGGAGCAAATATCCCTCGCACCTTTGGTGCTTCCTCTGTCGAAGACTTTCCTAAGGAGCATGTAATATCTCTGGGACTCACCAGATGGTGCTAGTATAGATAACCCCAGAAACAGAGCATGGCAGAATTTGGGCAAGCAGATCTTGGGGGGGGGGGGGGGCGGAAATCAAGAATAACCATTTTATTACAGTCCTTTTTTAGGAGCAGTGGTAATGCACCAGGAATGCTCTTCTCATTAATCACATTTATCTGCAATTGGAACAAGCTGCGGTGGGGCAGCTGGGAATTCATACAGTGTGTGTGATGGAGACCCAGGTGGGTAGTAAGGTTATTCTTGGTTTGCTGTGCAAGCTACATGGACCTGGTTTGGAGGTGACCTTCAGCGAAGGTAAGCATTCCCCTCTTGCATTTTCTTTTGGTCTTGTATTTTAAAATGCCTTGTTCAACCCTCTAAAATAGTCTTGAAAGGAACAGGTAAGGAAGACTGCTGATGTCTCCCCAAAGAGAAAAGTGGGAACAGTTGGTTTTTCCAAGCATATCTGAGTTCATTTTCTTTCCAAAATTTCCATTTATTTTTAACTGGATTAACATCCAGCTAATGTAGATGTCAACTAGTTGGAATGCAATTTTGGGAATTATGGAGGAATTTAGCACTGCTGATATAAACCAAATGTGATGAAGTTGGAAAGCATATGATATTTATCTACACGGGCTTAGTGTCATCACTATGCTCTGCCTTTCTCCTAGGTTAGCTCTTAGGCAATCCAAATGGAAAGAAATACTTGGAATATAAGTCCCATATGACTAATATGATACAGTGTATTCCTTAGCTTAGGTTTAAAAGAAATAATAGGGAGGTTATTACTCAGACCTTCCTTCTAATAAGAATAGCCAATGACACTACATACATATAAAGTGGTTATTTACTTAGTATGCTATTTTGTTTCATTTGTCAGTGTTTGAATTGCAAAGGTTATTGTAGTGCATAATGTTTTGTAAGTACATACATACTAGCATAAGCATGCTAGCTGTCCTTATTCTGCATCTATTTGAAGCATGTTCGATGTAGTTGTTATGGCACGTGATGAGACTCCATGTTGGTAAGTCAGGAAAGGACCTAAACATCTTTAATTTTATACCAACCAAGAAAGGAAAGCTTTTAAATAGCTGCTTCATTGCTTTTAGGGTGTTTTCCTCAACTCAAGCCACAAAGAGAGACCATCATGCCTTGAAATGAACAAGGTCCAATGGCCTTCTCCGTGTTGAAATCCTTCCTCAAGGAAACACAGACAAGGAAGCATCAAAGCTGAGAGGATGATTTGCTCCTTAATCAAAATACTGTGAAACTGTGGTTCTGACAATGTTTTGCTGTTCGGGGTTTGTAGATATGTAGAATGATTGGGAAGCTTAAAGAAAGATGTCAACCAAATGTTTTTCAGAATCACATGCAAGGCAGAAGGAAATGTGCTTCCTAAAGGTCCTGCTGGCAGATTAATATCTTTCTGCAATCATTAAAGTTGTAAAGCCACCTCCCCCCCACACCCAACACACACATGAAAGATGATGGGATTTGCATGCCAGCCAAACCCAGAGTTGAGAATCGGACATTTCCCTTCCAGGGAGCAGCATGCTGATCTTGCAGCAAATACGCTGAGGAAAACCATGCCTTGGACCTGCTCATGTTGAGCAACTTCTTATCCTCTGCCATTGTGCTGCTGTGCCCCAGCACCTGCTAAGCATCTTTGTGCAGGGTCTCCACCACAGAGACAGGGCTGCCCTGAGAGCCAGGTCATTGCTTGTAGCCACTGCCTCTGCTGTGCTGCCTCTTCCCACACAAGTAATAGGAAAATTAATGGAAGAGAGCTTTGGTTGCAATTGTCTCTAAAGATCTACATTTACTGTGTAGAAATGGATTTCTAGACCTGTCCCTCCAGCAGAGAGGGCTCATTACACCACAGAATTGCTGGTATCCATCCTGTTGCAATGCCCTTTCTCTAGATGCTCTGGAGTACCTGAGCAGAGAAAGGTCCCCACCTGCTAAAGGTGGGAGGATTACTCTGTGCCAACATTGTTCCCCACTTCTGGAGCACAACCTCTCCCGCAGGACGTGATCCTGAATCCCACTTCCACAAAGGACCGCTGCCTACTTTACCGCTCCATCATCCATCTATATCTTACATGGAGGAAAATACATCTGGGGATGGTGAGGCTGATGGAGGCTTTTCACATCTTTATTGCCACAGCTGAGTTCATCCAACAGTGTTTTCTCATCCACAAAAATGCCAAACTTTACCTGTGAGGAACCCCTTTCAACAGACGACAGCAACATGAGCGACAATTCATGGGCACCTCCAGCAAGAAGCTAAGGGGATGATAACAGTGGTCTTTGGACTCATTCATCTCACAAGTAGGGCTTGTAGTAACTATAGCAGGTTGTTTTGCCTGACAAAGTAAAAACTTTGATTAATATGAATTTGACTCCCAGTTTCTCAATTCAGACTAAATTTTAGTTCTAATCAGTGGTCCTCAGGAATGCAGAAGGGTGATCTATGGATGATGGTACTGGGAAAATGGTTCAAAATCATCATCCTCCGTATGATAACTCCTAACCTGCTTGAATTTGCAGGAAGCTTGAGTCATTATGGTATTATAATATGTTTAGCATAAGGTTAAATTTGAGGTCACTGTTATCTTTATTAATGTCTAAAAGGCTCCTTGGAATTGCAGGCCTTTGGAGAGAGATGGCTTCTGCAACACAGACTGGCTGAACTGTGGTGGTGGCACTCTCCATGCTTCATATCTGACATGGAGTGCTTACTCTTGTCTTGCAATTAACTGAGCCATTCCCTATTAAGTCCCATGAATGGCTTAAGGGCATTAAAAAGTCTCTTATCACTGACTAATTCCATAATTTTTGGAAACAGAAACCCCATGTGTTTTTGCAATAAGCACTTCTCCTTCTGACAGCGCTACAACTTTCACAAACAGCAAGAATAACCTCTGGACTTTGCCTGCAGCAGTGAAGTATGAAATTTTGAATTCCATGGGTCACTGTTTTTTGCTGCAGCCAGATGTGGATAAAAGGCAAAGGGTGTTTTATTGTTGTTGTTTCAAGAAACAGAGGAAGGTTTGTACTAAGGTACACCCTCTATCCTGAAAACAAGTGGCTAACATGTGGCTTGAATATCACCAATTGCCATTTCAAAAGACGAAACT
This sequence comes from Pezoporus wallicus, assembly GCF_028554395.1. Classification (NCBI taxonomy): domain Eukaryota; kingdom Metazoa; phylum Chordata; class Aves; order Psittaciformes; family Psittacidae; genus Pezoporus; species Pezoporus wallicus. Next base: position 524,990 of record NW_026638088.1, on the reverse strand, counting down.
TTGAAAAAGAAATATTTTGAATTTAAATATTCTGTCTGCAGCTAATAAAGTGCGTTACGACTTTAAATTGGATTTGGGAAAACATACAGGAAAGCTACAACCTTGATGTTGATCTGCGCATTAGCAATGTGGCTCGTTGGTGGTTTTGTTGGCATTGCGGGTACCAACGAGTTATGATGGCGTTAAAGGGAAGCGCTCAAAGGCTGGGAAAAACAGGACATTGAGACCTCTTTGTTCTAAACAGATTGGGTTATTCACTGGAAACAAATTAACAGATGAATCCAATCCCTGTTTACAATGATGGATGAGTCTATAAAGCATTCATTATTGGTATGCAATATTTGCAAACTCTTTTGGCAGCTGAGGCGTGTTTAAAAACTGCTTAGTTTAATTTCTCTGAAGTCCCAATGTGCCACTGACAATTTAAACCCACTGTTTCTTGCTTGGGGAACTGGCTATCAAGTAACCAGGAATGAATATCTCACTTTTGGAATGTTATGAGGAGAGTCATCTTCATGGTAAGTTTTGGTGGACCTCATCACTGGGGAGCACTGCCAGAGCACAGCTGAAGGTATGAAACCCATAAATAACAAACTGAGAACTTCACTGTTTATTTGTTGAGGGGGGAAAAAGGAATTTTTGGGGGTATTACTTAATCCAGTCCTCCCTGCTGCACACACACTGGACAATGTTTGGGTTCCCAGCCACTGTCTGTACAGCCCACCACTACGACATGATTTTGGCTTCCAGCAGTTTCCCCACTGTCTCCTTAAATGTTGTGTTACAAAACCATAGATAAAATTGAGCACACAATAGAAATCATTCCATCATCCTGTAGCTTTGATTGCTGCTGCTTTTAGCCTGGTGCTTGACAGCACGCTTGCCAGATACACTAGTAGCCAAGTTGAACAAACCAGTAGGTTTACTGCTTCAATGGGGATCACTACGCTTAAGGACGATGGATTCTAAATGCTGATAGCTGTGTGTCATGTATAGCAAGGTTTCTCAATGTGGCAAGGGAAATTCTGTAGAAAGTTTGACTTTTCTTTGTCTTGCTGTGGCTGCCTAAGTTCCCCTTGTCAGTAAGATCACAGGGATGGAACACCTTTCCCTTGAAGATGGGCTGAGAGAGCTGGCTAATTGTGGCCTTGCAGTACCTGATGGGGGCTTATAAGAAAGATGGGGACAAACCTTTTAGCAGAGCATGTTGCAATACAACAAGAGGTTATGGTTTTAAACTAAAAGAGGGTAGATTCTGAGTAGTCATAAGGAAGAATTCTTTCACGATGAGGGTGGTGGAACAAGGGAGTAGATTGCCCAGAATGGTGGTAGATCCCATCCCTGGAAGTGTTCAAGACCAGGCTGGACAGGGCTTTGAGCAACCTGGTCTAGTTCAAAGTGTCCTGGCTTATTGCAAAGGGGGGGTTGGATTATATGACCTTTAAAGGTCTTCTCGAACCCAAATTATTCTATGATCACCAGCACTATTAAAACAGGAATCAGAAAAATGCACGCTGGCTCTCAGGCACCACCAGCAGACTTTACCTAAAATTCCTTAAGGTGTCTTTGTGAACACTTACAGATTTGCACTAATTTTATAATGCAGCCAACTGTTGAATGGGAAAAAATGCTTCAGAAAAGGGAAAGAAAAATATTTACTTGTCCATTTGTATGTGTTGAGTGCAACCATCTCTTCTCCAAATTAAGGGATTCCTTCACATGTGCTGTTAGAAGACTTTCCACATCTGTGTATTGCACACACTAAGAAAGCTGATAAATGGGCAGATAAGCATGAAAACAGAGCGTGGGCTATCACAGATGGGAGCATAGGAGGAAAAAGGATTTGTAGGGAAGAGCAATGGGGTTAGGAAACCTTCCCCTTTCAATGGCAGTAGGAGAGGAGACTCCCACAGCCATCTGTGGGGACACAGGTGGGCTACTGCGTGTCTCCGCTCCCCACATGCAAGAGACAAGTAAAAGAATGCCGTTTTTCACCTCCCTTCTCCTTAATCACTCTTTTAGGCTTACTACCATGAGTACTGCACAGGCTGGTCCTGCTCCAAGCAAAGCCTTCAGAGCAGGAACTGCACCACAAAGGATCATGGAAACTCAGGCCCAGCCAAGGTAGTTTAGTGATCTCAATAATTGGAGCACTTTGAGGAGCAGGTATTTTCATCCCTTTCTAATTTGCAACTGAGACCTAGGGCGATTTTTGTTCCTAGAACTTTGGAGTTACTTCAACATTCTAAGCCACAGAACAATTGCTCATGTTCTCGCTCCAGTCATTTGAAGTCTCCCTGTGAAACTGCTGGCCTCTGATGTGCGAGATACCTGCTTCCCACCATTTGGCTTCCACAGCAAGAAGATGACTTACGGCCATGAACTATCCCTTAATTTAACACATCAAAACCGAGTGAAAATAAACAAAGCAGAGTGAAGAACACATGTAGATCATGAACTCACATTCTGCACCTTGCACTTTTGCCCAGAGCACATGTTTTTGCAGCTTATCTCCCTAGGTATCTGTGATGGTGCCTTCTTGTGTGTTTGTTTTCTTTGTGTGGGGATACTTGGCAAGAAACTGCTTCTCCGGGAGAAAAAGCAGTTTTTGCTTCTCCCTGGCCATGAACCAAACAAAGACCATAACTGACACTTAACCACCAGCTTGCTGCAAAACCTCTCCCTATAAGTGAAATGGCTGGCACAGATTTCAGTGGGTATTGAGGAAGGTTATGTCCAGACTATTTTGTCCTTTTGAGCCAAGTTTCCTACCTTCATTTAAATCAGTTTCCTTCCATTTGTCTCTGTAATCTTAGGAAGCCCTTTTACAGCCCCAAATGTGACATAATGTTACAGCAACACCATAGCTTGAGTCTTGCCTCTGTATCTGAGATGGGGACAAGAAGCTTTTGGCAGTTGGGATTTACCCTGGAGTGTGACAGGCAGTGATCTTCACTTCCCTCTGCTGAGTAAGCATAAAAGGCTAATCAGATGTTTCCTACCAAAAATGATCTATTAATTCTTATTTTTATTTTCACTGACTGCTTTCTTTTCTGCTGCTTTTAAGTGAAGGGCAGTCAGCCATTAAGTGAAGGGCTGTCAGTCATGGGCACCTTACAACGTATGGTAATGTCGGTACTTCCCTCTTTGCAAATAGCAGTCAATTTTTCCAAGAATCACATAATCCCAAGTTGGAAGGGACCTCAAGAATCATCTGGTCCAACCTTTCTTGACAAAGCATGGCCTAGACTAGTTGTCCCAACACCCTGTCCAGTTGAATCTTAAAGTGTCCAACATTGCGGAATCCATCACTGTCCTGGGGAGACTATTCCACTGGCTGATTGCTCTCACAGTGAAAAATTTCCCTCTCGTGTCCAATTGAAATGTCCCCAGGAGTAACTTGTACTCATTACCCCTGTCTTTTTCATGTGACTCCTTGTAAAAAAGGGCTCTCCATCGTCTTTGTAGCCACCCTTCAAATACTGGACCATGGTGCTAAGGTCTCTCCTGAGCCTTCTTTTCTCAAGGATGAACAAACCCGGTTCTCTCAAAGGCATAGTTCAGAAATGCTTTAGACCTGCTATGAACTCCAAAACTTGCTGCATCCAGTGACACCCTGATTTTGCAGTCGGAAAGAAGATTTGGTGAAGCTCAGCTTCAAGTTAACTGAACGAGCTTATAGCATCTCCTGAAAGCACTTTTAACTCATTTCTAAATTCATACTCTTCTTTGTACGAGAATAAACAGCATTTTAAGAAGATAGATGGTAAAGAAATCATTCCCCATTTCTGCTGGCTATAGAATAGGAATAGTCCTTCCCATTGAAGCTGGCTTGTATTACAACCCGTCAGTGTCTGAGCAGCTACGTCCCTCACCAAGCAGAAACATCCGGGTCTTCAGCTGGATTTGAAAGTCCCTGAAACCCTCTTTAGAAACTCATTCATTGTCAGCAGAGATCTGCCTAAATGGATCTTCTGGTTATAAGACCATGTGTGTACAGCCAAGAAGAAGGTGTTACAGCCAGTACATTCCCACTGCTGGTAATGAATGAAAATACAGCCTTTTCTGTGTTACTCATGATGAATACAGAATGAAAAGGTCAAACCCAAGAGCTAATGGCTGGTCAGAGATCCAGTTTGGTGAGGGTTAAGATCAAGTCTCATGGAGTCAGGAAAGAGAAAGGCCCCAAGTGTCCTCCAAATTTCCATATGACATTTAGGTATCAATAACAGCATTGTTCAGGAGCAAGAGCTCAGTTTCTAAGAAAGGCAGCGTGCTCTATGCAAACTGTGCTCCCTGCAGCTGATGATGCCAGGCTGCTCCTTGACAAGAAGCTTGGTCGTTCACTTAAATTATGCCCAAGTTGGGAGAGGTATAAATCAACGTCATTCCACTCGCATTAAGATGCACCAATTTAATCCTGTCGAGGACACTGACCTGAAAATGTTTAGTGATGTCAACATTTCTAGGGAAAATTTTTTCTTATGGGCAATTTCCAAAGTTTTCATAGTTTATTTTTCTTTTTAAAAAGCCATTTGCTATATTTTTTTTTTTTTTAGGATTATCTGTTAATCTTATCCTGTTACAAAATGTATTCATAATCCTAGTGGCAGTTACTTAGCAAGTCTTAAACCTGTCATTAAAATACCTCCTCTTGTTACTACAATCAGCAGTCTTAATCCACTGCAAGGCTTTTCTTTTTCCCTTTTTCTCACTTTGTTCCCAAATGGCTTAAACCAAGGTATGACAGGTAGCAAACAACCCCCTCATCTAACTACTTTGAAGAAACAAATAAAGGGAAGGAACATGTTTGTGTGGCAAATTCCTGAGTTTGGAAACTAGAGGAGGCAGGAATGTGCCCTGGGAAATTTTAAACCCACTCCAAAGTTGTGGGTTAGAACAGTGGTGGATTTAGTCCCTGGAAGGCATCAATGGGGAGAGGTACTGCCAAAAGAGGGGGAGGATGCCCTGGGGCAAGGATGGGGTAAGCGTGGTCCTGTGTGGGAGGATGCTCATGGGCTGGATCCAACAAAATACGTGTTGAGCTTTACCTGGAAGTGCTCAGCAGCCCGGTGTGGCTCAGCAGTGCCTCAATCCCTCCCGGCACTGAATCCCCTGGGAAAGCTTAATCTTGGGAGCTGCGGGTGCAGTTGGACACTGGTGAGTAGGAAAACAAGTGGTGGGAAGCAGAAAGGACCACATTTCTGTAGAAGTGGGTGTGAGTATCAGGGAAAAAAAGGGCTGGTAGCAGGATGTCTGATTCATGGGAAAAGCCTGAATTAGAGATGAGTAGAGGAAATGTGCCAGCTCTGCACTACACGTTACTGGAAAGGGAAGAAATAAGGTGTCATTCAGTCACTGCTTTAGCAGGCTGCAGCACTAAGTGCAGGTTAGATGCATCAAACAGCTCCCACCCGTTTGAAGCTCAGAGCTTGTTCTGTACCCGATCCCATCCCAAAAGTGCATCTCTGGCAGGGGAGTATCCACAACTGCTCCTAGATTGTGCTTTCTGTGAAGGATTTTAGGGGAAAACAAGAGCTCACTTTCATACTCCTCAGAGACCTCACACTGTCCTGGGAGCTGCCGGGTAAACACAGTGCTGATTTGAAATCAGATATTGCCTGTTCAAAAGTCTTCAGAAGATAATTAGTCCATGAACTTTTCAATCTAAAACAATGACCACGTTGGGAATAAGGCATTGTGGCCCTTCTTGGAGATCGTGTGTTGAAGCTGTCTTCTTAGCAGGGAGACGTTCATGCAATAAAGGAAAGCATTGTGGCTTGGAACAGCTGGCCTTTTCTAACTGCTTGCCTAAATGTGGGTGATTAATGACCAAAATGCATCCTTGCTGAATGGCATTGAGAGTCTGGAGGTATTTAATGGTATTTTCCTTTTCCCATTTTTGTAAGAGATTTGTTGCGAACAAAGATCCATTGATGTAGGTCCATTGCAGATATGCAAAGTGAATACCGTATTATTGCCTATCTGATGGGTGACAATAATGTTACTTTGTTGTCGCATGTTGTATGCTGCAGGATCCAAAGATGCTCAAAAACCCACTTGATGCTCTTGGAGCCATTCAAATATTTTAATGAGATTTGTTGTCATTGTTGGAAAACACTGCTTCATCCAACCCAAAACATCTTGCAGTGAAATAGTCCCATTAATAACATTTCCATGGGAAAGTTTTCAGAGTTTCTGGGGTCAATTTATAAGCAAGGAAGGATCTAAGTAAAAACCCTGATTTTCTCAATCTGAAAACAGATGTTCCAATGGCAACAACATACCAAAAAATAAACCCATTTGGGGGAATCAGGAGTGCATGGGAAAGCCAAAGTTGATGGCTAAAAGACTACAAGAGATGTCCTCATTTCCTATCAGCCACTTTCAACATCATCCCATGCTCACCAACGTTAAGATTTATGTTTCATCCATCATTAATGCATCAGCAGCGACTTGGGGGCTCTTGGCTGATAGGAGATACATGGACAGGGCAGGTGGATGGATCCATACTGGGGGCTCCAAGTGTCTTTGGGATGGGTTTTAGTTTCTTGTTGTCACTGTGTGCATGATTGCAGGTATCCAATCCATTTGGTGGGAAATAAAGAGCAGCATTTTGACACCAGTCCTGGTCATTGACCCTTCTCTGCCCGCTAGCAACGTATGTGCATTATTGCTGGGTTATTGCTGTGACTAGGGAAGGTATACCTTGGATTTATTCAATAGCCTCACTTACAGGGAAACTTCTTTTCCCAGCCAACATGTTGGCTTTTATCATTCCACAGGCCATGGAATTGTTTTCCCTAACATCCCCTTAAGAAGGATGTATTTTTCAAAATACTGCCATTCCCTTCTCTAAAACAGGTTTTGATGTGGCTACTTCAAATCAAAACCATGAGCTTTCCTCTCCTCACGCCCACCGACTTAAAACCTGCCCCCAATGCCAGTGGTTCAGAACTATCCAAATAAAGCAGTTGCTTTAAGGACTGTTTGCTTTTCCTCTCAGGCTCCTTCTCCCGACGCTATATTGTTTGTGGAAAAAGAGTTCTCTGGGTGGGTCATTTAAGCTGTCGTGGTTAAGAAGCTGTATTTGAAGTCTGGTTTTGTGTAGAAGAAAAACATGTCAAAACAGCCTTGAAAATACAGTTAACTTCTTCCCCCCCCCCCCCCCCCTTGTCAGGATGTTACCTTTTTCCCTCCGTGAAACAGCTCTTTCCCATGAAAAACAGCTTCATGAGGACATGTGCTGGGTGGCTCCAAAAGGCAGTGAACATAACCCTCTTTCCATACCGGGAAAACAAATTACTCCTGGAATAAAGCCGTGCCTATGCAGCTCTGCATTTTATCTTCACTTAAAACTTACTCCTGAATATCTTTATATCAGGGAAACATGCTTAATTATTCCTGAGTAATTTTGGCTGCTGGGCTGCAATCCCTCAAATTAATGCTATGCAGGGTTTTGTTGATGATGATGTCTCTTTCATTTGAAATTGTGCCAAGGAGCAGGTTTCCCTCTTCCATCTTCCCCCTCTACCTTTTGACTTTGAAGCAGATCCTCTGTGTTCCTTAAACAAACACTCCTCCGAGATACTTCTTACAGAGAGTGGCATGTACCCCATGAGCCAAAAACGGCATTAATGCATTTTTCTTCTGTGGCTTTGGAATGACACGCATCTAACGTGAATGTGTGTTGCCTCAGAGAATGCTCTGTTTTCTATTCTTGCATTTGATTTTGTGCAGCTGGGAAGCCACGTTTCACAGGTGGTTGGGAAGCTTATTAGATTATTCATAAATGGGTTTCTTTCTTTTCCTTTTTTTCCCCTAACAATTAAAAACATGTGTCAAAAGAGGCCTGCAATGATTAGAAGCACTGCTGACATCTCCTTCCCAGTTACCTTTTGTTGTTTTCACTCGGGTTCTACAGAGCCTGGAGCTGGTACTTGTATGCTGCTTACACATAGACACAGCTCCAAGCCCCCACTGGTCAAAGGAGCAAGAAGTGCATGATCTTCCTGTTGGAAAGAATTGATATATACAAATATATGGTTTATCAGCTACTGCTGTGTGAGAAATTTCTGTTGCTTTCCTGGGAATGAGCAGTAATCACGGTAATAATTATCATAACGATGATGAATGTTTTGAGCTATTTTTCTGCTGATGATCCCAATGCTGTGACAAACTCTGGGCAAACAACAATTCATCTGAAGATGAATTTCCAATCTATGGCAGTCTCAAAAGAGGCACATGCAGCAGGAAGGGGAAAAGTACTGAGGGAGTCACTGATGGTGAGAAGTTGAGCCAGCAGAATAGGTCAGCTCCAGACCCCGTTAGCATGAATCCCCAGTTGAAATTCAGTCTGGATTACGAGGCTTTGCAAGCCTCCATCAGGATGGTCCCAGCCATGTGTGAGCCAGATAGCAGCTCTGCATCTCCTCCAGAGGATGACTCTGGTAGCTCTCATGTGGCCTGTTCAGCTTCTGGTTCCCAGAGGAGCCAAGGCTGACTTTTCAGAGGTGTTGAGCTTTGACTGGCTCAGATTCAGGCTGTGTGTTACCCCTTGTGAATAGTCAGACACTGACAATCTGAGCTGATTTTCAGAGAGGAACTTATAGCAAAGGAAATTAATTCAGTGTTGCATATTGCACACAGGCTTTTAAAAGTGCTTTTGTTCAAAAAAGAAATAGAATTCATATTTGGTTAAAACTGCTGGAATTTTAAAGGATTCATACATGCAATGGAAGGAGAAGGGGTAAAAAGATCATTATCAGAAATAGTAGCGCTGACAGATGGCAACCACAGCAAGAAGGTCTTGTGGATATACTGCTTTGCTCATAGCAAAGACATCAGTATTCTAGAGTCTTCAAAACTCTTGAACTCCTTCCTGTCTTCAGGGCTGACTCCAGGAGCAAACTCCTAAACCCTGGTATGAGTCCAGCCCTGTTCAAACCTACAGGCAGAGCAGAGAAGCACTGCAAAGGGACTTGGGAGACGTGCCCAGCATACACACAGGCTGCAGTGATGGGACATCTTTTGCCTTTATCAGGTACAGAAGCAGCTACTCATATGCATAATCCTGTGGTCCCAAGTAAAGCTGCTCACCCTGCTCCAGAACATCACTCATCCCCAGAGCCATGCACACTCGAGGCAGAAAGAATTGTCTTTGTCTTCTTCATTCCAAGTGACAACTACATCTCCTTATTGGCTCCCACAGCCACTCAGTAACCCCCTCCTTTTCTTGAACTCTTCTGCTGCTAAATTATTCAGATGCTGAAAAGCTTCCTTTTGAACTGCTCCTGGCTTCTTAGTACCCTTCATGCATCGCAATTGTCTGCATTGTCTCCTCCTCTGCCTTGGGGTCATTTCTTATACACAGGAAACAAGAACAGGATGGCAAAGTTTGCATGAAATATCTATTCTTGCCTGGGAGAAAACGCAGACTGCTGACTCAGGCTATGCTCACAAACAGTCCAAACGCTGCGAAACATATAGCCCCACCGCTCCTCCAGCTGTGCGTTTTCCCACTCTAACCATCTGCCACGACTTGTTTGCACAGCCAGCCTCTTTGGAAATCACCCACCTTGAGGAGCTGCTCTCTGAAAATACCAAGGGGAAAAGACTTTGAAAACGCTTTGGAAGGCAGCGGGTGTCTGAGGTTGGGTACGTACTTACACCTAACATCACCCGAATGCATGCTGGAGTTGTGAAATGTGCTGTCTGCATGGGAAAAAATGGCTCAGATAGCAGCCTTTTGTCATGTGTGGTGGGGACATATGCACTGGTGGAGGCTGCCATGAGCTGTGCTCCTCGGTGACCTTCTCCTCACAGACGGAAATGAACTTCTTCTCTTCATCCTGACATCTGCAAGCAATCTGAGGCCACTCCATACCACACAGCTTGGTTTCCTAATGGTGAGGAAAGATCATGGGGGATGAGTCAAATGGTATTTTCCAGTTTGCCCACAGGTCTCACCTCTGGTTCCAACCGCTTTGTGGAAACCAACAGCATGTCCAGGGGACTGGAGCACCTCCTGTATGAAGACAGGCTGAGGAAGTTGGGGCTGTTCAGCCTGGAGAAGAGAAGGCTGCGTGGAGACCTCAGAGCAGCCTTCCAGTGTCTGAAGGGGGCCTATAGGGATGCTGGGGAGGGACTATTCCTTAGGGAGCGTAGTGATAAGACAAGGGGTAATGGGTTAAAACTTAAACAGGGGAAGTTTAGATTGGATATAAGGAAGAAGTTCTTTCCTGTTAGGGTGGTGAAGCACTGGAATGGGTTGCCCAGGGAGGTTGTGAATGCTCCATCCCTGGCAGTGTTCAAGACCAGGTTGGACAAAGCCTTGGGTGAAATGGTTTAGTGTGAGGTGTCCCTGCCCATGGCAGGGCGGTTGGAACTGGATGATCTTAAGGTCCTTTCCAACCCTAACTATTCTATGATTCTATGTCTATGGTGTATGATCAGAGGAGAAGCCAGATTCACTCAGTGTTTTTTCCCCTAAAGGCTCTTCAAACTTGTGTGAATTCCTACTTTTCAAGTGTGGAGTTAGTGAGAGGGCTTAGGTAAGTAGTCATGGGAACACCTATGGAAAAGAAGCAATTTAACAGCTGACTTACATGGAAGTGAAGGAACAAACCTGGCCACAATCAGGGGAATCTGGAGTAATTCTGGAATTTGATTGTGCAAATACCAGTCTTCTTACCCCTGAAGACACCAGCTTTCCTCTCTGAATGTCTGCTCCTACTGTCTCAGGCACTTTTCAGCTTTTCCATTCGAGTTTTGTCTTCTGAGACATTTCCCAGAGGCTGAGGAGAGGTGGACTATGCTCACAGGTCTGTCTCTGATGGCCCATGTATCCATTGCAGGTCACCAGCAATGTCACTGCCAAGAATACACTTTGTTGGCTTAATCAAGGCCAGATTCCTTGGGAAGACTGGGATGCAGGAGAGAGATGTCAGCTGCATCCATTCAGCACACTTTGCACAGCTTCCATCTCTGCCCTGCCTGGGACTATCCCCGGTAATGATGCTCCTACAGATACTGGGAATAAAGCTCCAATTAACCTCAGTGAGATCAGACCTTGTGCAGCCCAGGGTGATTTTGAATATCCCATTGGTCTCATCTTCTCTGTCCATGGGTTCCCCCAGGATGATATCACTTCCTTTGCCTGCAATGGAGGTGGAAATGCCTTACTGCTTCCTTGTGGTCCTGTAGGATCGCTCCTCAGCACCGGGAGGCACAAATAAATAACAGTGAATGTGCTGTTTATCAGAGTTAAGACTGGTGTTTTAATTAGCTAATGTAAGGAGAAATATGTTAGGGTTTTGTGGGTGGCTGGATTCCTGTTGGTGAAGTGAGAAGAACACCCTTCTGCCAGCAGCTGTGCCAGGGCTTATCTCCTTTCCTCCACTTCTGGTTTATTAATGTTAGATCCTGCTTGATTAGCTGAGCTGCCAGCATTGCGTGTGCTTCCCTGCTCATCCGCACGGATTGCTTTCACAAATGGTGCAATCTCTTCCTTCTCTGGTTATACTCTGCAAATATCATTTTATAGGAGCATGTTTTCCAGTCCTCCCAGCTGCACTGAAGTGGCTTTTCCTGTAGCAAGAAGTTAGTCTAAGGTTTTGCTGAAGCCTTGATGATTACATTGGAGCTACAGGGAGCTCTCAGGCAGACTATATACTTCTCTCATGTTTCACTCCTAGATCGCTCTTTTTGTGCAACTTGAGCTCTTTATTTTCCTCCTGCGGGACCTCCAGTCTCCAATGCTATCCATGCACATCCCAGTTCGCCCCTAGGGCTCAGCAAAGCTCCCCTCACTGGGGAAAAGAGCTGGGAAAAGATGGGACTCTCCTATTAAACCTAAGGAGAGCAGTTTGTGGTAGAAACTGCAGGAAAAAAGCTTTCTCCCCCATTCTCCTCCCCCCCCCCATCCTCCCTGTGGGCTCTGCTGCTCACCCACATCTTCCCAAGTGCTTTCTTGACTTTATTTTCATGTAGTCAAGGAAGCAACCCGCTCTTTGGGATTTACATGCCTTTGAGGTAAAGGCAGAGCAGCTTTGAGAGGTGAATCCTTCTCTCTGCTGCCTGCTTTGTGGCTAGCCTTACAAACCATGGGAGAGGGATTTTGCAGCTTGAACCTTACAGCCTTTTCGTGTCTCTGTTTGAGCTGACACCTTTCCTTTGAAACGGAGAACGTGGTAAGCGGGTTTTGCCCAGTGTCTTGAGTCTTAATCCAACTTTTGCAAGGGATTCAAGGTTTTTGTGGGCAGTTTCTTTTTTATTCCTCCCCTGACCCACTTTGTTGCTGTGCTTGGATAAATAATTTCTGCAGGGTAGGAAGTGCAGCCAAAGTAAGGAGATTAATGTCTTTTCTCAGTATCAGATTCACTCCGACACTAACTTAAAACTATGCTCAGACACATTGGAAGAATATCATAAACAAAAACTGCATGAAGAACCTGGCTCCAAAGTGGTTCCCCAGTTACTTATGCTTATGGAGTAAAGTTGTCCTTTCATTTGGAGTATAAAGGGAAAGCTGGTATTAAATCTGGAAGCACTTTTCACCCAGACTTCACCTGGTGGCCTCATCAATCTTGTATGATCGATTTCTCCCATGTTGTTCTTGTAGAGCTGCAAGCAAAATGGAGCAGCAGATTATTGTTTTGATACCATATCACATTATTCCTGAGGGAGTCCTGCAAGGGAAAAGGATATTATTCCTTGCTGCAATAGCATCCTGGGCTGCTTGCAGGATGGAATATCTCAGGGTTTGCCTTTGACAGACCTGCAGTGAGGGCGGCTCTTGCACACCCAGAGACACCCATCAGTCAGCTCCTGAGACCTCAAGATTTCCCTTATACCTTTTAATGCAAGATTGAGAAATGAAGCCCAAGACCTCCTAGGAGATCTCGGTGGGTTTTGGCTACTATGTAGGCTAGCAATGGGATTCCTGTTCTGATACACAGCATCTCCCCACGTTCCTGCCTAAGGACTTTGCAAAGAGAAAATTAACAAGAAACAGCCGTATCTGAACCAGTATGAAACATGGAGGCACCCAGTGTTTCTCTTCTCTTTTGAGCCCTCTGTCTTTTTTTCCACTTGGTCCTTGGGTGTTGCCATTGCAGTTGAAATTGTTGGGTTTTCTCTTGTCAATGATATACACTGCCAGCATACCGAAGTAGCCCATCTGTAGATCTTAAGCAGCTGAAGTTGTGTCTTTCTTTGCTGACTCCAGATAATCACTTAAAACTTTGCCCATGCCCCAAGGACAGATAATAAAATAAATAGAGAAATTCAGATAAACTGGAGGCAAAACACAACCTCAAACTCATGTTGGGTTGATGTAAATAGAGATGCCATTTTCACGTGTCATTACATTTCAGCCGGTTCAATGTGTTGTCCCACCTTGCCTGTACAGCATTAATAACCATTACAGGTGGTTTTCTAGTGCCTTAAACCAATCTGGTAAGGCAATTTTATTTCTTCTCAGCAGCACCTGTGATTAAAATACTCTCTTCCACAGTGGAAAAGACTGTGAAGCATTTACTCATCTTCCATAATAAAAGCCTTTCTGGGGATGAAGGGAAAACGGTAAAAGTAAAGTTTTCCAGTACTCAGCAAAGATAGAATTTCATATGAAATTTTAATTCATCATATATTTTTAATCCTCGAGATCTGATCTGAGTAGCATGGTGTTTATATATCGTGTATCACACACATACAAAATGCTGCTCAGAAAAACAGGCTTGCCAGGGATTATTTTGCACTTGGCAACTTACTGCATCCACATATTGACATATTAATATACTTATATATTGAATTAGTAGGATGGAATCCTGCCAGGAGGGCACAGCATAGTGGATTGGTATGCTCTGCTGCCATTCAGGCTCCCCTGCGTAGTCCCTCCACCTTGGATTGCACACAGATAGCAGCATCCTACCTGATAAAGCACCAATGCTGGGTTAGGTGAGACATCACATGCCTCCTTTGGGTTTTGCATCCCCTCTATTGAGTCCAGCATGTTTTGTTTCCTTGAGGACGAGAGTTTGGCAGTTCCCTGTGTGAAGATGATGCCTGGTGAACTGAGCCCAGGCAGGTGCACAGCTTGGTGGACTTAAGCCCAGCGCCACCTCTTCTTCCCACGGCTGAGTGCTCACTGCTCTGTCAGCACAGATTTATTTCCGTGCTCCATTTGTAGGAATAAAAGAGCCAGATAAGAAATATGTTTTTAATAGCAATGTCACCAATGAATGCCGAGGACCTTGATAGCAGCCATTAAGTAAAAGCAGGGGTGGAATGAGCATCATTTGTCTGTTGCCAGCTTCTCTCAACTGGCTTTCATTTAGAGGAGGAAACCCCCCCCACCAGTCATTGCCATCCAGGTAATAGTGAAATATATTCGTTGTCAGCAACAGGTCAAAATGCAGAGATATGTTATTCACAGCAAGCTGACTTCACATTTTCTGAGCTAAATGCTGGATCCCTTGCCTCAATTATTCACATATGTTTTCTGGTTTAATAATAACCCACATGCTGTCCCCTAAAGAAAGCTTGCAGCTCACAGGCTTCATGATGTTCAACTAGAATACATAGGTCTGCTCAGCTATTTCTTGTTCGAGAAGCCAAACCAGTGAATCTCAGGATAAAACCAAGAAAGGTGCCATATATATACATACATACATATATATATATAAACAAACAATTTACCCACCACCAAGATCTGATGATGGAGCAACTTACATGAGAAACTAAGCGAGCCTAATGGCCACACCATAATAGCTTCCGCCCTGCACAAAAACACTTGATCATTCAGCATCTTTGGAGGCGGCTGCTACTGTGTTCCAGCATAACACGCTGCATTCCATGGTGAAACAGCATGTATGTAACGTTACATGATAGATGGCTATGCTTGCTGTTTAGCAAGTGCTTGGTAACTTTGATGTATGGTTTTGTCTGGTGTGCAGCATGTGACAGCAGAATTGTCCGGGTAAATGAGGGTGTGCTCTGGTCTGAACAAACACGTTTCTGTTACAAGTGCTGGAGCTGTATGGCAGATGTCTGTCCTTCTTGCTCTCTTTCTTCCTTCCACCCTCTCTGCTTCAGGCCTTCTGCAAAGCAAATCACTTTTCTGCCCACATAGATTTGGACTGCTTTTCTATCAGCTTGGTTGTTGCATTTTCTTACCCCTTCAATTCTGTGTGGGTGGAAGATTTCCTTCACCTTCAGAAGAGCAAAGGCAAAATTAAACTTGCAAGCATGACCTGGCCTTGTGTAATAACACCTCTTTGCTCACTGCTTCAGAGTTACCATACAAATAAATGATCAGATTCATAAGCAGGCTCCACAGATGATCAGAAATAGAGAAATTACGGTCTGTTACACCATACAAAAGCATAAGGATGCTGAGAGTGAAATACATCTAGGAAAAAGGGAGCTCAGTGGCAGTAGGCATAATTGGAGGTAGGTAAGGAGTAATTTATGCAGTTAGGGATGTGCCAGGCAAGAAATGAGGGGTGGGAATGGCCGTGGCCAGAAAGTCCCATTCCTGAACTCTCCTGCTCACATCATCATTCATGTCTCATTCTCAGCTCTGTGACAGCAGGGAGGTGCTAGCTCGGGAGACATCACCACGATGGGTGACACTGTGCTCATCATCATTCCAAATCCTCTTGTCAGGTGCTGGATCCAGTGAACTGGGCTGCTCACCAGTGGGGGTTTCAGTTTCTGATGGGAAAAGCAAACACTGTGAGAACACAGATGGTGTTGATGTAACCAAACCCCATGCTCTCCCTGGAAAACAGTTCGGTGGGAGATTACTGACCAGCACCAAATACACTTTCAACCCAGATAGCTCAGTGATCCCTCCAAGATGAAAGACCAAGGAGTTTCAGATTCCGTCCTCCCATGCGTCACCTCTGGGTGATGCCTCAGCAGTCAGGCATCAGACAGTGTCCTGTGCCTCGTGAGCCCTCCGCCTTCTTAAAGAGATCACTTTCAAGTGTAATGCAGTAAAGCCTCATATGATTTCCATATGTCCTGCTGCCTGAATATTTTGCAACTGAATCACAATGAAAAAAACCTTTATAAACACATTATCTTGACAGGGCCAATTCTAGAAGTGGCAGGAGATACCAGAGCAGAGACTTTGAAAGGAGTTCGTTATTATCCAGTAGCTTTTTTCACTGCATGTCTATGAAATTTATGTCAGTGAGTCACATCCTTTCAAAAGAAAGAATGAAAAGTGCCCTGCAGGACAGGTGAGCTCCTCCCCAAGCCACCCCAGGACTATTTAGCTCCGGAGCTGCTTGCAGCCCTGCCAGCAAGGCTATTAGCTGAACAAGCCACAGATCCAGATGCCTCGGCTGGGAAAGAAAACGATCCAAGCTTTGACATATGGGTTTTGCTACAGCTGTAGCCGCAAGCGCTGACTCCTTTGCTGGAGGACATAGAAGGGCCAGATGGAAAGAAAAGCAATGCCACCGCTGCTGCCCACAAAACCGGACGATTCGAGGCAGGCAGCGATGAAACAGCACGCATACTTCTGACAGCACGTAACGGGCCCTTGGAGCATGGTTTCGGGGGTGACACGGCTCTTGGGAGCTCCAAGTGTTGTGCACAGGATGCAAAAGCTTCAAGATCTGCCGGCCTGAGACTCACAAGCATTCCCTACTGGAAGGCTCAAGTTGTTCTGTTTAAGTTGGGGCATCTCCCTGCTCTGCGCTAAACGACTGATATTGATGCTCAAGATTTTTTTTTCCCCCAAAAGCAATCTGTATTTTTGGTGTCTATTCTGATACTCCTTAGAAGAGCCTACTTTCTGGAGAAGGTTGAACACATGCTTCTCTGCAAACCCCTGCCTGGAGCCCTGGAGCAACTATTACTGCATCACAGACTGTAACTGGGACCCTATCTCTGGAGCCGTTCCTAGACCGGTCCATCAGCAGAGTAACAGAGTTGTGTGCATCTGCCACACCTCAGAGGTGTGGGACAACCTGTGTGGCACAGGGAGCTTGTGAAGCAGCCCAAGTAGAGGAGAACCTGGAGCAGCAGCACCAGGATGAGCAGCTCTGCCCTGCTCATGAAGGCTCTGGCTCCTCTTGCTTCATTCAGTACAGAGTTGACAACCTCAGCTGTAAACAAAACTGATGGTTTATGGCCTCATCTCAAACACAGCATGGATTTCTGCTGCGTGATCCAATCCTGGCTGGACCTGTCTGCCTAATAATGCTTTGCAGATTCTTTTAACTCCTCCTGACTTCGTGCCCCGCTTTCTTCTTATGAAAAGCAGCAAATATTCCTCTCTGCACCTGAATTCAAATGTAAGAAGTGCTCAACCTCTCCAGAACAAGATATTTCAAATACAAATTCTGCGGTGCCCAATCCAGAATTATCCCCAGTAGTGTCCCTAGAATTAAGAGTAATTGCAAAGCTGATGAGCACCTGAATGATGGAGCTAGTGATACCACTTTTGCAGGTGGTATCAGGCTTGGTGATTTAGATAGAGGACTTCAAAAGCTGAAGAACAGCAGACCCTTGGCTTTAGTCACTGGCCCATGGGACACCAATGGATGTGGCTCTTGTACAGAGCTGATCTGCTTGAGTCCAGGTGGGATTTAGTATTGCATTGAGACAGAGCACAGGAGATCAGTTTTCCTTTATCTCTCTCTTTCCTATGTGTTTGCTTCCCATCCGATTGAAGTGCATCCCTACCTTTGACTGCAAATTGGAAAGATAGCTAATGCTATGGCAGGAGTCATTATGCATTAACTGCTCAAAGCACCTGGGAGAAGCTGGTTAGATTGCAACGCTTTAAGTGTGAAGGCTGGTTCAGCTCTTTGTGAATTTGTAGTAAATCAGCACTTAATAATAAGAACAAACGTTTCATTCTCACTTGAAAATTACTACGGTTAGAGGCTTGTAATGTGTAGTTTTCATGCAGGGGTTACATGACGGGAACTTAAATCTGGTCCATTTTCATCTATAATTTAAAATGTGTCATTTTGATCGATGAATTAGTAGAGAAACCCGGGATAATTTCGAAACTACCAGCTTAGTAAAGTTGTCTGACCTTGCAAATAACCTTTCCAGTTTAGAAACCTTTAATAGCTTAACTATTAGCTAATCTCCTGGGAAGCTTTTTCCCTGGGCAAAACTAGTATGGAAATACAACACCAGTAATAAGGTTTCCATCTTTCTTCTATCTTGATCTTTTTAATTAATTGCCGTTCAGTAAAAACACAAGACTGGGAGGCAGGGGATAAAAATCGTTGCAAGAGGAGGGCAGGAGTTAACCGTAGGCTGTTTCTATCCTTTACCTGCCTTTTTTGCATAGATTCATTAGGTGCTGAAATATATTAGCAATTCTTAAGGCATAACTGCTGCCTGATTGCTTGACACTTTTGGCTGAAAGCTGTGAAACAGATCACTTTGTAATGGAAAAAAGCTGCTCCTGCTTATAATGAGCAAACACTTAGAAACCCTGAGTGCTTTGCAGGGCACCTCAACAAGCCCCTGAGAGCCTTTGTGCTGCAGTTGGGTCGTAGGTGATTCCTGGGTTTTGTGGGCTCTTTCTTTCTGGGGATGGGCAGTGGTTTTTCCAAGGGTAACCATGGATTGCAAGTAAGTGATTTGTTAGAGAAGAAAGAAAGAGTGGTGTGTAAGTGAAGAGGATAGGGTGGAAGTTCATGGCCCAGGTGAAATGTGGGCTAACATCTAAAACAGGTCTCAGGTTCCTAAGGGTCCTACTTATTCTCCCAAAGTTCCTAGCGCCATTTATCTAATAGCCCTCAAATACAAGCATTATGTTGAATTGATGAGAGGTTCTCCCTATAGCTTTACCTGGCTGATAAAGGGGTTCTCATTTTACCTTATATGCGTTTTGCACTATGTTTTTCCATGCTCTCTGGGGGGGAAAGAAGAAAATCTGTTTTCTAGGCTAGAAAAGTGTGATCTTTCAATTGCTCAGCTCCCTGGCAGCCCACTTCCAGGTTCAGCTGATGGCGTTCCCCTTGCAGTAAGGACAGGGGCACCCAGGGAGGGCTTGGGTGTCTGCTATGCCTCAGGTGCTGCTATCCCCGCTGTGTTTCACCCTTTTAACCCTATTAACTATTGCTGTTCCAGTAATAAGAAACCAGAGGCATGCAACTGAAATGAAAGCTCCTTTCAAACCACAAATATGAATGCTTCCATTTAAAAAAAGTCCTTTTTGTGTGTGTGTGTGTGTGAGTGAAGAGCTTAGTAAAAAATACATTTATTTGCAAGCATTGTGCATCTTTTGCTGGAACAAAAGTATCCACCACACAGGTCATGGTGCTGTTTATGTAGTAATAAATGACTCCTGGATAAAGGAATATGGAGTTTTGGGGCTTCCTTCAGGCTCATCCGTAGCTGCTGAGGTTTATTTTGCACGTCTACACTTAAGCTTTTTGGCTACATCAGCCAAGTCCCTATCTCAGCACAGTGACACAACCAATATCTACCCTGGCACTACCTATCTGGGTTATTGATCTCCAAACATCTCCTTCCCTGCTGAGACTGTGCAGATTCCAACTGCATAGGATGGAGTAGGCACAGGGCCCCACTCTGTGGGCTCTGTTTATAGTGAAAACGAGCTTCATCCTTGCTTGGTGACTGGTGTTGCCTGGTGACCTTTGAACTAACACTTAAGCCCCCGGAGCACAGAAATTAGACTTCAGTCTGGAAGAGCCCCTGCTCCAACAGATGACCTGTTATTTTATCTTGAGCAGCGGCAGCCGCGCAGGAGCGTTGGCACATAGCTTTTAGAGCTAATCACTCACGCTCTTAGAGGAGAGCAGGAATTTCGCTCCCTCCCCCTCCTGCAACCTGGGACTTTAATGTGTGTCTGGATCATTTCAGGCTGATCCTTCCTTAACTTCTTCTGTTTATTTCCTCCCCGGCTCAAAGTTCTGATACAGTCCCTGGATACGGAGGTTGCTCGCTTCAAACCCTTCCCTACTGCAGGTCCCCATCATCCCCCTCCATGAGCCACCTGCAGTATTCTTCATCCTTCTAGGATCTCCCCATTGAATCCTGAGTCTCCCATCTTCTTGCCTTTTCCACTACTACAATTCATCCCTGATGATGCACAGGCATCAAGCCAAGTGAGAGAAGAAGCATCTTCCCCACTCCCTTTCTCTCCTATGAAGCCTATAGGGAAAGCCTGAGGCTACAACCAAAATACAGAAGGGAATCTCCACTTTTTTCATGCCCTTAGGCTCCTGAATATTTGTTGTTTGACCAGTTCTGCTCTACCTAACAAGGGCTTCCTACAGGGACTGAAGCGGGGGGTAGCAACACACAAGCTTGTGTCATGAGAAAATGACAAATGGCATTGCTAGCTAAGAGCAACTGAGATTGAAACTAAGAGCCCTTGTGGTTGAACTGTGGAAAGCCATGAATAATGTGCCAAATTGGCCTCCCTCCTCTCCCATTAGGTCTAAATCAAGTGTGGGGCCTCTCCGGGGCTTCTGGTCACCACCTCCATCCATCAGGAGGTCTAGTGGGTCAGACCTTAAATTGGTTCCTCCAAGCAAGTGTTGATATCAGGCTCGTTCCAGTACTCTTGATACTGCCATGGGGGCAGAGCTCATAGGCTTCCAGTGGGCAGGATGACACCCCCATGATAAGAGAAGCAGGTGCTGGTATGACCTCCTTGTCTTGATGGCTGTGATAATCAGATGGGATTACTGTTAGAAATATATTCAGAGATGCTCAGCATCACCGGAGACAGAAGAAATGAACCTGTTTTCTGTCCAGAGAGTCTCACATCAGTGTATGGCCAGTATGGTGGCTGTCACCTCCTTTTGACCTTGCATCTCTGGTCTTCATCAGGTTATCCCTGGATCATTTGTATCCAATGGTGTTCAGCAAGTCCAAACACTGGATACACACACAGAGCTTTCGGGGGGGTCCCTGACTTAATGGGACTGTACCTGTCCTGCCAGCAAACTACCCTGCAACCCACAGAAAAGCCGGGTAATGGAAATGGGGGACTGTAAAGCTCTTGTCTGGTTTGGGCCATTGCAACTGCAGAGGAGAATTCACGGCCTCTCGCAGAGGACTGCGCTCAAAGTAAATAATATTTCAGAAAACAAAATTCATTTTCCAGCCTGAACCCAACTGCAACACGATACGAAGTGGAGGGGGGGGGAAGTAAAAACACCTTGCCCCCAGGGCTATTTATTATTTATACACCCCCGTGCCTAGATAAACTCCTCCTTGAAAGAGTAGGACGAAAATAATTCTGCAACGTGGAAACAAGCTACCTATTTAAAGTGATTTTTTATGCCTGAATGGCCTCATTATAAAAACAGTCTGCGCGCAATAAGTTTGTACCTTTTTCTACATTATCCAATGAACTGCTTTTTGTCACTCTCACCAGTTTCAGGGCTTTCATGCAACCACCTTGGTGGAAAGCCTCCGTGGTTTCCTTAGAAACGTCTTCCTTCCTGGATGTTGACCCATGGTGGTTGAGGCAGCTAAAACCCTGGAGAGGTCCTGTTCAAACAGGAAGGAGCAGACAGTTTAATGGCCAGCTTTGCAGCTCTGTTCCTCCACAGTTTACAGTAGTTGGGAGCTATAAAAGAAAAAAATCATAACCAATGTTTCTTTACTGTACAGTCAGCTTTGTGTTGGTGTTCGCTGAATCCGTAGCTCACGGGTTGTTGTCGGGCAGCAGTGGAGTGGAGATGGTTTGCTTGCGAAGTGCTGGTGCTTGGGAGACAGCCCCCTCGTGTGCAAATTGACTTTGTCCTTTGGGAAAATAGATGTTGTTGAGCTTATAGGTGCATTCATAATTCAGTAAGCACAAGGGGGGCAGTCTGAGAAGCTGTAAATACCATCACCTTTCAGGTGTTTTGCAGTGCTTGCACATGAATGCTCTGCAATGTCTCGGCAGAAAGAAGAGGCCAGAGTCCTGTAGTCTATGAGAAAGCTGGGATGTTATTAAACCAGGTTTATCTCCAGCTCTGCTCATGGCCAAACACTCATCCCCAAGGACAGGTATCCATGACTGCCATTGGTATTACTGAACATGATGCTAGCAAAGCTGAAGGAGGCTTCAGAGTGTCCCTCAGGTGAAGGGATCTGGTGAGGCCTTTCTACCATGCACCTCCCACAGAATCATCCCCTCTCATCTAAGACATCAGGAAGAGCAAGCTCACGGGCACGTTATGCAGGTGTTTCACACTTGCTGCTTCCATTTGCTGTTTCCTTGTATTTTTATTCACTTCCAGAGTAGCTTTTGAATTCGATCAGCTATGCTAAGACCTGGGCACTTGGGCTGCCTAAATACTGATAGCATCTTCTAAATGCTGCCTGTTCTCCAGGTTTTGTGGCCTTAACACGAAGAATGAAATAACAAGTGGCAGTTAAATTACCAGCTCTAAGCTGCTTAACACTCCGGTGTGCACTCTCCAACCAGCATAGAACAGGCACAGGCTTGGGAAATCCATTGTATGAAGAAGAGCAAAATACCTCCTATGGTGAGCATGGCACACCTCCTGTCCCCATCCAAAGCAGGAGAAATGTTTGTTAACTTCAGTTCAGAGCTTGGAGTGACCCAGGACCACCTGCAAAACCCATGCAGATCTGGCCCAAGGCAGATGGCAGGGGGTGCTACTCATGTGTCTGCCTCTTTTTTGTGCCCTCATGGGTGCACGTTCATGTGCAGAAAGCCTCTATGACTTAGGTCTCTCTTGTGCTTGCTTAGCTGCTAAATCGATAGAGAAATCTGGGTCGTGAGGCCATAAGCAAAGAGAATCAACCTAAAGAGGCAGAAAAGGGAGAGCTGTAATTAACAACAAAACCAAATTACACCAGAGCATTTCTCTTAAGGTTTTTAATAGCAAACATTGCAGAGAGCAGGTTTTTCAAGCCAAACAGGAAGGAAAACAAATAAACAACTACAGCCAGCTAAGTCACAGGCTTTTCGAAGTCAGGCTATCAACCAGGGACCCACAGACAGGAACTGATGAAGCCCAAATCTCTAGGGAAACAGATGAGGTTTTCAAAGAACACAAACACATAAACCCTAAGATGTATGTGCATTTATACATAAGCCCAGGGAAGAGGCAGGCACCTGATTCCCAGGCTGAGGGTTATGAGCTGGAAGAAGAGTCTGGTGACTTGATCCACACTGTTAAAATCTGGCTGGGGAGGTAATTCGGGTATGTGCAGATCTTAGCTAAGACAGTTACTATTAGTGACAGTGACTGCTGCTGGCCTGGATGTGACAGCAGGAGAGGAGGGAAAAGAAAAGCTGAAGAATGCCTACAAATGTGGAAGCCAAGCATTAGGCAGCTTCACCCTCCCTAAAGGACAGTGATGGATATGGAAGAGCGCTCTGCAGCGCTACACACAGTCTTTAGGGCAGAAACACTGCAATTTAGTCACATCAGAAGCTATAAGGCTCTTGAGGGATCCTGAGCTCTGCTTCAGGATGACCTGTCGTGGGCTGAGCTGCTCTTACTCCTTTCCAAACATCTCTCAACCTCCAGGCAGTTTGACACAGTAATGGATAGGGTTTAATACCTACAGGCAAGAGTTCACAGGCCTCTTGGCGATGTGTAAATTAGCAAGTGGACAGTTGCCCCAGAGCAAAATGGCAAACAAATATTTATTAGTTGTTTCAAAGAGCCCCAGCAGTAAAACTTTGTCATTTGACTGCAGAAGTGTTTGTGTTTTTACTGAAACCAGTGCTAAAGGTGATGGCTTTATTTCTGACTGAGGTAACATCTGTAACACTGTGATTTACTTCCTCCAGGTAACAGAAAAAACCCACCAGAATGTGTTTCAACATACATCGCTCTTGCAGTATGCTAGGAAGATGCCAAGGGGGAAATTAAATATCATTTTACATGAGCAAAATTACTGTTGGTTTCACTAAAACACTGGATTTTGTGACTCCTGGGCAAAGGGCTCCAGCTAAATGATAATGTAGTAGGACAAAATGGTGTGACAAGGAAGGTGACAGGAAGGGCATGAACATTTCTAAACCTACATATAGGTTGCTAGATTGGAACATGGATAGGAAGACACTTATGAAGGATAAGGAAATGATGAAGGCACCTGGGCGTGTGCCATAGCTGAAACTTCTGAGTTTACTCCAGTACATCTTCACTAAGTACTTGAATGAATGAATGGCCTGAGCATATGCAATGGGAGTTAGTGCGTGCACAAATGTAAGCTTAGTGCTGCAAAAAGTTATGGAAACACCCCCAAATCCATTAGTCTCACTGTGTGCCATTCTTATTCCCCCTCAGACACAACAGTAACTGAGGGCTGTAGTTCAGTATGAATTTAAAGATCACAACACATAAACTTTGGTCCAGCCTTTGAAATAACTCTCATCTCGGTGACCCCAGCATCCTGAGTCAACTTGGTTAAGGAAATATGCACTGAGAGGTCATAAAAGAGGCTAGGCGCTCTATAACTCTGTAGAGACTCATCAGTGCCTGGAGACGGGCATCCTTCAGGCTCTGGCTTCCTATGGTTTCTTTATCTCCAGGGATAGTAGAGTCACCCTGCACTCCTTGAAATAGATGGTCTCCAAATGTTTGGCTTGAGGATTAAAACAAAACTCAGGGGGAATATTCTGATGATTTCAAAACACAAAGGACAGTTTGGTGATGACTGCTCTTTGAAAGAATTCCCCAGGTCTGCTGGGAAGCTGGTTTTTAGCTTTTTTGATGGGAAGAGATGTAATTATTGGTCTGTTTACGGTGGGGAAAATACATTCTTTTCAGTACTCATGAGTGAATAGTGGCTGAAGTATTTCACTGTTCTGCTCTTGCTAATGCACCTTTCAGCTGAGACTATGACAAAAAAGAAATGCCATTCCCCAAGGAAAACTTAATTTTTCTGGGAAGACATGAATTAGCACAAATTAAAGTTCTATCTGCATAATTCACTTGGAATTCCACTTGAAAGGCTTTTGCAATCTTAATTACACCATTTGTTCCTCATTTAATTGCGTAACACTATGGAATTGAGTTAAAAAGGAAAAGCTGCTGTATGACTTTCTTATGAGACACCTAAGGCTGGGTAGCTGTTCAGGGGAAGGTTGGAGTATGTGTCATCAGGCAGCTGGTCCCAGCCTCCTAAGGCTATGTTCTTCCTTAGGATACATGAGTATTAACTTGAAGAAGCCTTCCATGCCCCACCAAAAGCCAAGGTGCCTCCAAGGAAGATTTTACAAAATCAGAAGCAATAGAAAGGGAGGAAGAAAAATAACTCCAGGATGATTTTAGATGAGCAGTTATTAATGCTGAAAATTCCTTTATTAACCCCTCCAAACCTGCTCTGCAGGGAGGGGAAACTTCTAAAGATAACTGAAATACATTAAAGGGACAAACTCCACAGTTTGTGTGGAAAGCTGTGACACGTCAGATAAATCCCTATGGACTATCTGCATGTTTACACTGCTTTTATGTGAAGTAAGTGGACTGTCCCCCACAGAGCAGCTCTGCTTTCTAGGAGTGCTGAATCTGGAGCTGAGTGACTCAGTCTGAAAGCTGGATCAGTTTTATGTGTCCTCTAATCCCCCTCAGACTACTTGTGTCCATGAAGACTACTGCTTCGTTAATGCAGAAGGTGAATTTTATGGCAACACCGAAGTCCGCTCTGGTATGTTATCTTTGCCTAGAGAATAGGACTTTTGACATAAACCTGGAAGGTAGTTCAAAGCCTTGCTGCATAAACACACATCCATTTTTTGTACTTTAGGAATAGGTAATGTAAGAGTTGAAAGGTGAAGGTTATGGCAGTTCGTGTTTATTTCACCAAGAGCCAAGAGATGGGAAACATCTGGCACTTACACACCATGCAAGTCTTAAAAACAAAGAGACGTAGACTTTAGTCCGGCTGAGCAAGCACTGGGATAAAAGCTAATGACAGGCTGCTTATTTAAAGGGATCATAATACAGGACAGCCATGTAGGGTACCAGGGAGGATTCAGGAGGGGGAAAAGGAGGGGAAAATTTAGCTTTGTATTTCCAAGTTAAGGGTCAAAGCCTGACTCCAGTTACACTCCAGTGTCAATCCTGACCTGCAGGCCTTATACAGTATGTAGGACCCTCCAGATCTCACCCTTTTCTGGTTTCCAACATGACCAAATACCCAAATCAGTGCTTGAATTGCTGCTGGTGTGTTTCATATGTGACGATGTAGAAGTCCTCAGGACCGACTGCTTTCATGAAGGTGGGAGGAGAGCCTGTGCACACAAGTGAATCACAGTGACTTGAGTTAGTGTGAAAGGTTCATCAGCATATCTTGGGAAGGACAGAGGTGCTCAAGCACATTGCTATGGCTTCCCTGGAGCAGATCTTCACCTGCTTTGCATCTCGTGCTGAAGAAACTGCTTTGCAGAGTGTTTTTTTGGAACAAGCCCAGAGGAGGCCACAAGGATGATCAGGGGACTGGAGCACCTCCCGTATGAAGATAGGCTGAGAAAGCTGGGGCTGTTCAGCCTGAAGAAGAGAAGGCTGCGTGGAGACCTCATAGCAGCCTTCCAGTATCTGAAGGGGGCCTATAGGGATGCTGGAGAGGGACCCTTCATTAGGGACTGTAGTGACAGGACAAGGGGTAATGGGTTAAAACTTAAACAGGGGAAGTTTAGATTGGATATAAGGAGGAAATTCTTTGCTGTAAGGGTGGTGAGGCACTGAAATGGGTTGCCCAGGGAAGTTGTGAATGCTCCATCCCTGGCAGTGTTCAAGACCAGGTTGGACGAAGCCTTGGGTGAGATGGTTTAGTGTGAGGTGTCCCTGCCCATGGCAGGGCGGTTGGAACTGGATGATCTTAAGGTCCTTTCCAGCCCTAACTATTCTATGATTCTATGATTCTCCTTTAGAAAAACTCCAGACTGAACACGTTCATTTATTGTGGCAGCTCCTCTTCCAAACCCATCACTTCTGATCTCCCATCTTCTCTATTCAACCCCCAGAATAAGTTCCTCTCTTCAGCAAGATCCATTTTGACAAGCAAAGTTTTACCCAGAAATTGAAGTGTGATGATTCTTTGACCCTTTCCCCACTGCCCATTGATATTCTACAGGCCATGGTCCTACATCTGCTTGTCCAATGTAGACAGGCTGCATGGTCAACCCTTGCCTCCCCAGCCTCCTGACTTCGCCTGATATCCTATCCACACCCTAGTTACGTGAGAGCTTCACCTCCCACCACTAAAAAAATGCATGTAAAAGCAAAACACGGGATTATTTGTTCATGATGTGTTATCCATGTGTCACTTCTCAGCCAAGAACATGTATGTTCCAGCCATGCTGTTTCATTCACAGTCTCCTACCCGCTGCTTTGACAGCACTGCTAGAACCTTAGAGCTAAGGAGAGCTTCAGTTTTTGCTTTTGGTAAGTTAAGTTTCCAATCCCAGCCCTTCAGCAACACCAAGAATTAATATTTAACCTATCTCCAGGAGAATGAGGAAAAATGGGCCCCTCCTTCTAAGATTTTAAAACCAACTATTGAAAACTGAGCATTCTCTGTAGCAAGCATGCATGCGAGTCCTCCATAATATGTTAGCTTTTCAAGAGGAAAGACCTGTCATACAACTAAGTAGCATAAACCCTCTTGATCCCATAACACGTGATAAGGGAACAATGGTTACTGCCCTAAAAAGTGATTTCCAAGGGCAACTACATGACAGCAGCTCAAGTGCTAATTCTTAATGTTGTGGTTTGCACCCAACTGTAAGATGCGTGGTATCATACCACCAGTGCCGTGTGCCAGATGAGCAACATGCTGCTAGAGCAAACTCCAACTAATGGTTCACATTTGTAAAAGAGAAAAAAACCCAACCAAGAACCCAAAAGCCCCCCTTTATAACAGCAGGTTTTTTAGCATATCAATATCGTCTTAACTTCATGTTGGACCAGCTATCTTCTGCCTTTCCGCACCAGGGGTGCAGCTAGCACGGGAGTATAAAGCTGGTATAAATTCCATATCATGTCCCTTGGCTAATTTGACAAAACACAATCATGTGTCCATGCCTGATCCACATTAGATTTACAGTCCTGGGTGAGCTGGCAGTGCACAGATCTGGTATTAATAAGCCTGGAACCACAGCCTAAATCTATTAGCTGGAAGCAGTTATATGATTCTATTTTGTGTCAGAGCAGATGACTGCAACCAGGACACAGCAGAAATTACATGGTTTTTGCCTGGCTAAACTTGTCCTGAGTCAGAGCTTTTGGAGAGTTCCAGCCACTCCAGGTACTAATATTGAAACTGATGTTTTGGGGGTACTTTATGGGAATTGACCCTAAAAATCTGAGATCCCAAAGGATGAAGCTTTGTCCCATGAGAAATAGCCTCCTTTTACTTGAAAGATGCTTATATCCCATGCAAAGAAATGTCATCTATGCTTGAGAACCCACCATTGGAGCAGGATGAAAGCTTACGTGCTTAACATAATGTGCAAGCATGGTAAAGATTTGGAGCAGTATTCCCTGAGAACTTAATGAGACCCGTATTGCAAGAGTCTGCCATAAAAACACAGCTCCCTTCCTTAGAATGATTTGTTCATACTAAATATCTGAAAATCATTGTCAGGCTGTTTCCTCAGCAATTAGATATTTTTATACGCTACATTTCTTTAATAATACTAAAACTTATTTTTTATTATTTAAAAAAAAAAAAAGCTGTCTCCTTACAAACACATTATTAAATTACAGTTTATAGCTCTTGCAGTGGGGTAAATTATGGGGGTTTTATTAAAGTATTTTAAAGACTGGAGTTTTGCCGACGTGTTGCTCATTGCCAATAGCTGGCCAGGCCCATGAAGGCTGCAAGGCTGCAAGTTGCATCTCACAGAGTCCTGCACACCAGGGGGGAATTGATGTTTGGTTTTCCAAATAAAGGGATATCACAGAAAGCACATCCCAGCTGACTCCGAATCTCTGATGTTTAACACCCATTCTCTATGTTGGGGGTGTCGTATTTTCTCTCTCGCACGCATTGAGGGGTTGTTAGACCCCAGGAGGAGGAGGATGTACCCTGTCACTGTTCTTTTGTTTATTCTTGGTGCATTAGTTTGTTTGCTTCTTTGTAAATGACCCTGCTTCTCCACAGCTGCTGGCCCACCGGGAGCTCCTCAACTTGAAGTGTTCCACATGCTCGCCAAACTGAACATCACAAAGTATGGGCAACATCCAGCCTGCATAAAGATGCAATGAAAATGCAAGCTCATGCCACTAGTCCAGCCATGCCAAAGGACACGTAGGCCTTCAGGACCCGCTTCTCTTCTGTGTTTCCCTCCCTGGGGTTATGCTGATGTCGAATTGACATCAGGTAAAGGAAAATCACATCCCAGGTATTAAACAAACATTTGGGCCTTATTTGGAGTCAATATCACGTTACTTAGAATCATAGAATAGTTAGGGTTGGAAAGGACCTTAAGATCATCAAGTTCCAACCCCCTGCCATGGGCAGGGACACCTCACACTAAACCAGGCCACCAAGGCTCTGTTCAACCTGGTCTTGAACACCGCCAGGGATGGAGCATTCACAACTTCCCTGGGCAACCCATTCCAGTGTCTCACCACCCTAACTTCCATAGGCTTGTATCTGCAACTGATAACTGTGCTTCTGTCATTGTGCTTTCTGATGTTAAACTGCAGTGCAAGAACAGGCTCGCATGTGTATGTGGTCACAGAGCTGAAGCCCCAACAGCCTCGCTGGGGGCTGATCCTGCGGGAGAGCTCCCTCGTCTTCTGCTCCCAGCAATATCTACGCACAGCATTTGGCACTGAAACAGGAAATTAAGGGCTGTAGGAAAGCAACCTTTGCCCTTTAATTCACTTTTTAATAAAATCATTAAAAGAAACCTACTCCCTGCCAGACATTATGGGAAACTGCTTTAATGATACTTTCAAGGCAAACACATTCTCTCGGCTGCATGTAGGGCTTGCTCAGTAGCTTTGTCTCACTTATTTGTGTGGATGCAAGATGAAAATGGTTTGAATTATAAAGCCAGGCTAGAAAATTTTATATGAAGCAGGCCATGATAACAACAAGGGGCCAGGTTCTGTCCATTATACACTGATGTGTAAACAACAGTTACAAGGGTTTGCTAGAAAAGATCAGCAAGTTTGAGCCAAAGATGAGCATCAAAACCACAAAACGACAAAGAAAGCAGAGGGATTTTGTGTCCTCCCAGTCTTTACTGGGAACAAAATGAATGCCATTAACTGCACAAGCGATGAGCACACAATAAACATGCAGTTTGTAGGAGCACAAATTCATCTGTCCACAGCTAAAAGCCTCAGGCTGTATCTCTTAATCAGGCTGCTTTCCCATAGACTTCAGAGTTTGCCATTGCATGTTTGTGTAGGCTTTCGTGAACAAATTCACAGCATTTTTGTACTAGAGAAGAGGCAAATCTTGCTTTATGATTGTTAAATTCATAACTTACCATTTAGGCATATATAAATCTATTTAAGAAATCTTATTAATTGAACCTACCTACAATGGTTACTGAGGACACCTTAAAAATTACAGGAGGGACCTGCACTAAACCAATTTCAGTATTTAGTTACAGCAGCGAGATTTCAAAAGACTGAATTATTTCTATCTAGTGCAAAGTTTGCCCTCATGTACTTTGATTTTGTCTTGCATTTTTCCCATTGCATAGAAAAAATGTTAACCAACAAACCTGGTAGTCAGTTTTCTACAATCAATAAATTCTAAGTCCAAGCCACAGTAGCTTTTATGTCTGTGTGTTGTAAAAGTAAATTTACATCATATGTCAAACATTACACATGAAGACAAAAACAATGCTGATTTCTAGTCCTAAAAGATATATGTGTATCCATAAAATCAGCAAGCTGTGTCCTGAATGCAGCTGGATGATCATACTCTGACCAAATGGCTTTTTGTCTAAGGCTGGAGATCTGTCAGCCTCAACTGTTTTCCAGAGCCGCATCTGTTTCAGGGAGCGTTGGGAAAACACAGGAGAAGCCCCTGCTTTTCTATCAGTCCTGGGGGATCCCGGATTTTCCTGTTTACAGGGATGTGGAGAAGCCAAGGGGTGATACCAGGTTGCCAGAAGTTCCGGAATGGCAAGAACTGAGCCCAGACTGGAGCTGTGCCCTTCTACAGCAGAGAACCAGGCGAAGTTGGGTCACTGGAGGGAAATGGCAAAGGGGGAAAGACTCATCTGTGCTAATTAACACAGGATGACTTAATAGCACCAGTATGATCTTAAAGAAAGCAGATCTGATCCTGGCAAGAGGGACTGAGCGGGTGCAAGGGAGCAGAGAAGCCTTTGCAAGAGGCATTGATAAGACCCCATCGGGGATCCCGTGTACATTGCTGTGCACCTTCCAGGCAAATCCCAGCCAGAAGAAAAGCAGGAAAAGGGCAACTAGAGAGACCAGGGAATATACAGTTTTTCTTACAAGATGAAGCTTAAAACCTATGGTACCTGTAGCCTACTAAAATTAAAATCTAATGAATAAATGAAAAATAAAATGAAATCTAAGAGCGCAATACCTAAGATAGAGGACAAGAGCAGCAGAAAGAAAGAAAACATTGTTTTAAGGAGCAAATGTGGCACAAGAAGGATGGAGTGTAATTTCTGCCCACAATTACATAAACAGACAAGGAGCTCCACCAACTAAAGAATGGTCAGCACAGCTTTAAGGTCCATGGGTTTACCCCAACATGCTGGAAGTAGGAAAATCTTCTTGCAGTGGCCATGGTTTTATTTATCTTTCTTCCAAAAATGAAGATACATTGCTATTCATCTTTCTGTCTCCGGGAGCCCACACCTTGGTGGCCAGGGAATACAGCAGAAAGGGAAAAGAAGGAACCAGAAAAGACCTGTTCATAGGCTCTTTAGCAGTGATAACATCCTCTGTGAAAAAGCACTGCTTCTGGACAATACATGAGAGCACTTCCAGAACATTTTCCACTGTTTTCCAATGACATGACGTTAGTTTATTTGGGTGGACTCCTTTCCTTGGCTTCTTGTGTCCCGGTTCTTGGCTGGAAACCTCCATGGATGAGTAAGGAAAGGAACGCCACCTATTCCCAAAAGTAAAGAGGCTTTTTGAGCTACAGTCTTTAACAAAAAAAGCTCGTTTACCTTCCTCATGGAAGGAATTTATTAGAAAATCCGTAATGAAAATTAATATATCTCTGAAATGAGCTCTTTATCTAATCCCTCACCAACTTTCTGGGAAGTGACTATGTGGAAGCAATCGGATTTCAGGCTGGATCTGGTTAATAGAAACTGCCACCTGGTGAATGCTAAAGATTATTTTTGCCTTCACTAGGTGTGGTCTGGTTTACACTTAGGAGGAGACCTGATCCTCAGATATTGATGTTGTACAATTAGGGGTTGCAACACAAATAGGGATATCATGAAATCACTGCATGACTTTCTGCCAGCCACATTGCACGGAGGTTATGCTAACACAACGGTTCCTTCTAGAGCCCCCGGGCCACAGCACCCTAAAATCAGGCATTCACAGTTCCTGCTAATCCAACTGCTTTTTAATCTGAGGCGCCCTAAGAAGCCATCCTGCTAAACCTGTGCTACCTGTTGGTAACACAGAAATGACAATACTTCCTTACGGGGATGATGAAGGTTGCTAAGGGCAATGCATGAAGTGTCCAAACCCTGTGGTGAGGAAGCCACAGTGGTGTCTAGGGGAGATTTGGGATCCCAGGCTGCAGAAGCTCCTCTCAGACAGCTTGTGGCACCACAGACCTGTTCTCAAGCTTATTGACACTGAAGGACTCCCACTGGCTTTTATCAGCTTTGGCTCACATCCTTGGCATCTGGTTCATGCCTCTTTACTTATAATGTCATGCATATCAGAAGCAGCCTCCCAGGGAAAATACGCCAACTCATCTTCTTGCTCAAAGAAGCCATTTAGCTGTGATCATAATCTGTGATTTCATTGCTAGCCCCTATTTGCCTTCACAGTTCGACTCTCCAGGGATAGAATTTTATTTCTTTGGCACAGCTTAAACATTGTGCTGTGCAAATCTATCTATTTATCTCATGCATGCCTATATAATAAGCATGTGGAAGATGAATAATAAGTACATAGGTGCTATGAGCCTCCTTTGCATTTCTTTGGCACTACTAATAGAATTTAGGACTGGGAACAGCTCTCATTTGTGCCAGCTCTAAGCTGTCTTGATACAGTCCAAGCACTGTAAGGGAGTTTTATTATAAACAGAACATTTCTGAATAATTAATCATTCCGATATAAGACACACATCCTGATTCCAAATGCGTTCTTGGTTGAAAGGGGCAAGTGAAAGATGGGGACAATGGAGTCAAAATAAGGAGCTAAGACACAGAATCCAGCCAGGAAAGCACAGAGTTGGGTTTTATTTTTCCCTTCCTTACTCATACAATTCAGAGCATATTTTCCCTATAAGGCAAACGGGTAGGATATATCCAAGTGTATCTCTTGCAGTATCTCAGCTACATGTGCAACAGTAGGGCATAAAGATGGGGTGCTGGACAATATCATCTGCTATTAACCACCAAGCATGGTCCCAAACAGTAAGCGCCAAGCTCTTGGCACTGCAGTAGTAGACGTGCAACCTGTTAGGCTGCCCAGAGGCATCTGTGTGTATGAGCTGGTGCAGCCAGTCACTTGTTCACTTTTAAGAAACCCAGACAGTTATAAATACATGCACTTTTCATCTTTAGCAGCTGTGGAAGAATTCACCAGGCTGAGATGGTCAAGAAACTCGTGCAAGGCAGGAAGTTTGGTGGTTGCTCATAATTTCAATGGA
Source organism: Pezoporus wallicus (assembly GCF_028554395.1). Taxonomy (NCBI): domain Eukaryota; kingdom Metazoa; phylum Chordata; class Aves; order Psittaciformes; family Psittacidae; genus Pezoporus; species Pezoporus wallicus. The sequence goes on along the minus strand of NW_026638088.1, from coordinate 491,204 downwards.
TGTTTCACGGCATTGCATTACTTTTGGGGGAAACATAATGAATCGGTACGCGGCACACCCAGCCTGAAGAGGCTATAGTCCATCAAGACACATCCTACAGTATTACTCACTGCTTGTTGTTCACTGTCCAGCTCATGTTGCTGTTCCTGTCAGTCAATTTGAGTCAATCTGCCTCAAATGAGTGGTTCATTATCATGTAGAAATGGAGTTATGGGATAGTCTCTGTATGGCAAGGTAAGACATAAAATGACCCCAACTCTTTAAACATGAAGCACAGCTCTGATGAACAGGGAAGTGTTATTTTTGCTGGTTTAATTTTACAGTAGGATCATCTTAACAACGAGAGCTAATTTCTGTTTTTTTTCCAGTCACCTCATCTGTTTCCTCTCATGCCACCCGCAGTCTCTCAAATCCAGCCAAACACATCTTTAGTAAAATAAAGGTTGAAAGAGCTTTGTTTTGCAGTCACGTAATGTGAAATTATATGTAATAAATGAAGGTAAAACCAAACAAAAATCAGAGATGGTTTGCAGGAATAATGCATTTCTTCTCTGACTTATACAAAAAGCATTGTCAGTGCACTCCCAGAACCAGCACCTATAAGCGGCCTCAACCTTTGAAATCCTACTGCCATGTATTTCTAAAACGACCATGAGCTGGCAGACCTTGGGCATCATCTTCCATGCCATAAGACGTGGGCTGAAGGTCTGGAGGAAATTTAACTTCTCCTTCCTTCAGAACTCTACCAGATGATGTAATCCCCTCTGTGCTATGGCAGTGTCAGTACGGAGGGAGAGATGGCAGAGATTTACTGTAGTACAATTGTCCGTGGCCAGAATAACACTGTTCTAGTAATGGATTGCCCAGCCTTGCAATTGAAATCCAGATCCAGGATGGGCTCACAACCAGCCATTTGGTAGTGTGATTTGGATTATCCATGCTGATTTGTGCTCTTTGAATTACAGAAGATTGTGTTGCTGGCGGCTGCAGCCTTACTGAGCTGCAAGGAGACATAAATAGTCTAACTATAGCTGAATCTGTCAGAGGAACCACATGAAAATCCCAAGAAACTGGAGTTTGGACAGCACTTCCTTAGACTTTAGTAGCAGTTGTGTGGTATCTAGCAAAAGTTGCTTTTTCTTTTCTAATTCTTTATGATGACTTAAAAGGGAGAGGAAACTTGAGACCCTGACTTTGCAGCTTTCTTTTGGGATTTGGAAGGATTTTTTCCATACTAGCGATCAGAACTTTTACTACAAACCACTCCCAAACCCCACCAAACTCCCACTGTCACAGAGCTGCCATGCCTGAATCATGTTGTGTGCACCCTCAGGGCCCTTTTAGATCTTAACACCTTGGTCCCTGGTGCTAAACAACTGGCAAGCAAAAAACTTGTGTGTTTAATGCCATTATAGCAGGGCAGTTTATTACCACAAGAAAACCACACAAAGCTGTCTGTATTGCAAAGTTATAAATCAGTTATAAATCATCCCCATTTACATAAGTGGATAAGTTCAAGTTGAAGTTATCAAGTATGACGGCCCAAGTGGCATCCTGTACGTCAGACCCATAACTGACTGACCCCTCTTTTCCTTTTGCCAAAGAGACAAATGGTGAGAACGTGTCAAACTTTATCTCTGATTCACGTTTTTAGCTGGGGACATAGGAAATTTTAAGCTGAAAAAAAAAATGCCTTCCTAGGGGTGTGTTAGAACCTCTTCCTGACAAAGTCTTTATTTTTAAAAACAGGGCAATAAACAGAACAACACCCAAATAATGACAAGATTGAACTGTACAGGCACTTTAAGGCATTTGTCATCAAAGAGATACTGAGCTGCTTGTCTCCAAAGGCCAATTCATGAATGGCTTTCCTTGCAGCAGGACAGCATAGCATGCCTTGGCCTACGCTGCTACCCTGGCTGAGATAAGCTCCTGCCAGATCTTTCATCTCTGTCCCACTGACAGAAGGTCCCTGGTGATCCGCCGTTGAAATATCAAAGCACTAATGACATACCACACTCATTCTCCCACCATGAGGTTCCCCAGACCCATGATCTGGTCATGACATCTTATAGAAACCAGCAGTTGCTCTTGCATCAACATGGATGATCTGTGGCTGGGTTAGAGCAGTTCCGTATGCCGAAGTGCCATAAATAGGATGCAGCCTGGTGGAAGATGGGGTCTTCAGTCTTTATGCTCCCCTTAGCCAAGCAAAACTCCCCCTCACTAAAGAAAATAACTACAAAATCAGGAAAACAGCCTGGTCCTTCACTGCAGAGCAGTCAGGTCATGTAATGTTAGTACACATCTCAAGCAGAGATGCATTGCCCTTTCCCTTTGAGTTGGATAAACAGCAGCTTTCCCTTTTTCTTTCTTAAGGAAATTGTAACCGTGTAGTTTGCTGAGTTACTAACACCATTCAGAATCTTTTCCATTAGGAAGCAACCAAACAAACTTGACAGATTGAATGCATGTATTCAATCACTTTTACCAAATTGTGTTTATGTTATTTTTAAAGTGGCTTTAGCATTCACAAAACTGTATCACTTTGAAAACAAAGGCAACAAAAGCTCTTGTTATTCACAGGAAAGGGACAGAAGAAGCACTTTACACATCCTTGAAAGCTCTTTGCTGCTCTTCTGGCTCCTGAGCCAAAAGGGCAGTGAGGCCTCACATGTGGCCATGTGAGTTCTGCTGACATTGCCAAAACCACACTCAGAATCGATCCTTTTCTGTCCCTGAGAAAGTGAGTGGGAAGGTCAATCCCACTGACTCACTCAACAAGCAAAGTTTGGCAGCCTTGTGGTGATGACTGCCAGCACCACCAAACTGGATGTGATTCAGACCAGTACTTGCTCTTCCTGCAGTAGAGATTTAACCAGTGGCTTCAGTGGTCCAGCCTTTACAGGGCCAAAAAGACAATCATAAGCCTCACACCCATCCATTTTAAAGCCTGCATCAACAGCAAACAAGGCGGGGATGTATTTGGTTTCCCATCTGCACCTGGACCCACCACAACAGCTCATGACAGCCATGCGTTTCATCTCATCTTTGGGTTATCCTTCACAAAGCGAGTGGGATTTTATCCAAAGAAATTCCCTAAAGTGTGATGAGTAGTAGCAGTAGCTTTTTGTAAAACATTTCATTTCACACAATTAGGTTCTCAGTCTGCAAAAGTACATTACAGAGAGAATTCCCATTTGCCTCCTGTGCAATAAAGCTAATTAATTTCACTTGACAATATTGCACTTTAAAGTTGGAAATATCCCCTTTTTTAAAGGAAACCTTTCTGATCAGCCAGGCCTCTGGCGAGGCAGCGCCTACTGTTCCTTGGTTGGAAGAGACTTTGTGCCACATGCAGACAAAAACGTGATTATTAACCCTAATCCCTCCACTGAACATTGCACCAACTGCTCTCTCATCCAGATAAGGAAGGAAAAAATTAATGCAAAATACACTGGCCATCAGGCAGCTTATTGTGGCTGGAATTTTCCAACAAGTTCAGCGTCTTTAGCAGGGGCCAAACATTCAAAAGAAGCTCTTCATAGTCCAAAATAAATGTCTACGATTGCAGAAGACAGGCAGAGATTAGGCACTGTCTGGGAAGAGATTCCAGGTTTTATCACTTCCAAGTTTTATTTCTGCACGTGAGTTTTGTCCTTGGGTCAGGCTGAGCTGGAAGAGGAACATGATGCTCTTTCTTCTCTAAAGGGCCAGCCAAGCACGGGTACCACTGATGGCCATATACTCCATGTCTGGTCCAGCCAAAGAGTGATGCAAAGTCAGTATAACCTTAAATCTGAAAGATTCATTAGCTTTGCCCTCTGGAGCATAAAAGAAAAGCCTTGCAAATGCTCACACCCCAGAAAAACTCACACACAGATCGTATCATATTGCCTACTGTAATGCAAGAGAAAATGAGAAATCAAAGACACTGCACACTTTTATTGTTCTTTTTAAGTTCTCTCCCAGCAAATACGGTGCCCATATTTTACAAGGCTACGACACAATAATCCACCACCACCACTTTAACGACCAAGCAGTTGCAGAGTTGATCTATAAACTGATGTTGCCATTTAATGTGGTTTCCAGTGAACTGTAAAATTTATAGCTGCAACTAACACTCCCCCTGCCCCTCTCTCTTTTATGTCCTCCTCAGAAAACAAGCTGCTTCACAGCTCCAAAAGGCAGTGCACAGAAAATCAATGTGTAACCTGAAGTAAGCTAATTAGAATCATATTCACATACCATGTGTCTAGTCAATTAAGCGGAGATTAATGTCTGACACTGAATGGATGAATACCACCAAGAGGAAGGCACAGAAATATTCAGATCCATCCTCTTTGCACAACTCCTTTCATGAACAGTGGCAAAACTGCTGTGCAGAGCAGGGACCCTCGGTGCGCTTTCTTCCATGGGCTTCCCCACCATCCCACTTACAACCTTCTCAGTTCTTTATGGGCAGCCTCACCGCTCCTGTCTCCTCAGCATGATGCCACCACCACCCCTTCTTTGGCAGCTGCCTGGCACGGGCATCCTTCCCCTCATCCATGTGGGTAAGAGCGGGTGTAAGATGAAATCCACTCCTCCTCAGCTGGCCTGGCCCTTCCCACATCCCCTTTCAAGTGACTGATGTGATTTACGTGGGTTCCACCGCATGGGGGGAACTTTGTCCCAAATGAATGTAATGTTGGAAAATCTTCCTGGGCGCGCACGGACCGATTTAAGCTCACTGTTGTGAACGCTTGGAATAAAACCCAGGGGCCTGATCCCAAAGCCCATTAGCCTTTGGAAAGGCTCCCTATGATGTCAGTGGATTTTGGAACAAGCTTTTGATGCTTTTTGGTAAGGGCTGATGGAAAAATGTCTCCAAGCTTAATTGGGATTGGGGGGGAGGTGGTAAGGAAAATGTTTTCAGATGAACACCACCTTTGCAGGGGATGCATTTGCTTGCTCGAGATCCATCGATACTTTCTGTAGAAAGCTCCCATACTGCTTTTGACTATTTCTTTATAAGGTGTAATATTTTTTAGGGGGGGGGGATTAACTTTCTGACCTCATGTGAGATCACATTTAATGTTTTAATCTTCTCAACAGCTTCCTAATGGGAAGGAGGATCCATTTCAAGACTGTATATTCAATCAAAACATCGGCCTCTGCTCCCCTGACACTGCCTTACCGCCACAAGGACGGCTGTCTGCAAGCCCCAGGAGGGGTGATGATGCCATGAGGTATTGAGTAATAGATGCACACTGCCTTCATGGGAGGTTTCTCAGGGGAATGGGGAAACCAGTCCAAAGGGACACAAAGACTTCCTTGGGACATACTGGGAGCTCCTGGAACTGCAGTGTGAGTATATTGGTTGATGAGAGAACACTGAGATCATAGAATCATAGAATAGTTAGGGTTGGAAAGGACCTTAAGATCATCAAGTTCCAACCGCCCTGCCATGGGCAGGGACACCTCACACTAAACCATGTCACCCAAGGCCTCGTTCAACCTGGTTTTGAACACAGGGATGGAGCATTCACAGCCTCCCTGGGCAACCCATTCCAGTGCCTCACCACCCTAACAGGAAAGAATTTCCTCTTTATATCCAATCTAAACTTCCCCTGTTTAAGTTTTAACCCATTACCCCTTGTCCTATCACTACAGTCCCTAATGAAGAGTCCCTCCCCAGCATCCCTATAGGCCCCCTTCAGATACTGGAAGGCTGCTCTGAGGTCTCCACGCAGCCTTCTCTTCTCCAGGCTGAACAGCCACAACTTTCTCAGCCTATCTTCATATGTTCTTCAGCATCATGATTGCAGCACTTATTTAACCACAGCCTTGCTTTAAGGTGGCTTTGTCTGGAGCCAGGGTGTGAGTGGAGATTTGGGGTAAAGTGACCTTGTGATGGTTTTTGGAGAATCATCATGCTAAGCTCATGTCAATGTTGCCATGCTTTTTATTAAACAACAGAGCAAAACCAAAGCAGAGGGCCAGATTCTGATGTCATTTTTGCTAGTAAAGCCAGGCATAAGTCAGTGGGTGATAAACTTGCCACTGAAGAACCATGATGCTGTGCCATGTAACTATGGTCGGCCTCATATAAGTCATTGGAGGTGGGAATGGAAGAGAGCTGACATTTTAGGGAAAAAGAAATTAGGAACTCTAATAGTAGAGGAAAATGAGATGGACAACAAAAAACTGGATCCAAATCCCTGGTTTAGGATGTTCAAAGGTGCTAGATTAATTCCACCCCCCTTCTTTAACTCAATACCTCACTCGCTGTCTACGTTTGCCAAGGGGGACTATCCATGGGAAGTCTCCCCGCTCGACATGGTGCGGTTATACCAGGATACTGTTGAGCAAGGGTGCAGACACAAGGACCCATTGTTTCCTGACAGAGCTGAACGTGAAAATACTGAACCACTTGCAAACCTCTTAGCAGAACTACAGGATATTGATGCAGTCCCACATTGAGTAGCCAGTGTGTAACCGAAGAGCCCATAAAGCAGAAAGAACAAAAGAGCGATTACAAATAGCAACCGATATTATCTCTGTGAATCTGCTCTGCACACTTTACAGCAGGGAGAGCTCAACTCTCCCTTTACTAAACAGCCTGGCAGCTGTGCTATTTATATGTTCACTACCAAGCTTTCATTAATTTTAACACGTGTTAATGGACACCCTGTATTATTTTGGGAGACTCAATGTGAGATTTATTTAATTTCCTTAAATATCAAATATGGGTCAAGCAAAATAAACCACGGATTGTATTTTTTTAAGGGAAAAAAAAAGAAGTGTCAGTTTAACAGAATTCAGACAGAGCAATGTCTGATCATATTTACAGCATTTATAGGTTTGGAAATCTCCAAAGAAATCTGAGGAAACCTAAAGCCAGTCTGAGTATATTGAGTGAAATTCCTTTTGGTAACGTATAAATACTCCACAGGTCTTTACAAGAAAACCCCTTTAACTACATGTAAATATTCCACAATCTTTTAGAAAATCTCCAATTTAAAGGTGATGCTTAAAACAGGCTCTTTTTTAAATTTTAATTTTTAAATGTCGTTTTACAGATCCTATCATTTCCTTTGGATTTCTCCCTTTTCCTGAAAACATCAGTGTTTCCAAACAGCCGTACAAAGGCTTTCAAAACAGAGTCCTTGTGTCGTTTGAAAAAACGCTTTCAAATATGAACTGCATGTAGCTAAATCAAATTGCAGCTACAAGCAAACTTACTTCTCACCTCATCTGGTTCCTTCGGATTTAATGGAAAACTGGCATAAAGCGTGGCAACAGCAAAAACTACCTGCCACAAAAAATAAATCTGTCATACTCGGGAAAATCCATTCATCAAAGGAGGGAAAAATACAATGAAATTGTGAGAAGTTTATGGAATAAATCTGTAACTGATTTGGCTCGAATATTTAATCTCCTCCTGCTACCTTGTAGTGTGATATTGTGTTCACCCTGCAAAACTTGAACATGACAATGGGGTTTTAGTAGCAAATTTATAACTTAATCATGGTATTATTGGTGTGGCAGGACAAAGCCAGCACATTCCCAGTGTTTCTGATTCTAGCCAGAGGGACAGATGCTCAGGGCGGTAAATCAGACATAGCTTGACTGGTAACATATGACTTTGTAGAAGTGCCATTGATTTACACCACTGGTGAACCTGGCTCTGATCTGCACTGGAAAAGGCACCATCAAAGCAAACCCACCCCTGTGCACACCGGTTCCAGTTAAACACAATCCTGTTTTGTCCTGGGAGTCAGGATCTGGAATCTGAGGTTTGTAGTGAACAGGAAAAAGTGCCAGGAGAAACGCTCTCAGCTTCGGTCCTTTAACACAAGAAAAACCTTCACCCTTGCACACCGTGACAGCGATGCTGAGCTTTCTGACACACCAGGCTTCAAAGGAGGGCGAGGGGCAGCTGTAAAGGAGCTGACCTTGCAAAGAGGTTTGTTTTTCAGCACGAACTGGTGCCCTCCTCCAGCCAAGCGGCCAATGGAGTCAAACAGCTTCTGTTCAAGCCTATGGACCGGGGGAAACTGGAGAGCCCATGGGAGGGCTACAGTGCCTGTCTGGAGATTTGACTTTCTTGAGTGACAGCTTGATGAACTCAGGCGTGAGGAGTTGGCCCTCTGAAGAAGTAATTGTGCTGCTGGTCAAGAAAAAAGTAGCTCCGGATTGTGCTGTGCATGTTTATGCAATGCCAAAGAGTTGAGCAGGCGCTCCTTGGGATGGGTGCCACAACAGGGAAGGCATATTTCAAAGAGTTATTTATTCACCGGAGATCCTGAAAGGATGTTTGTTGGATCATGTAGAAGAGTGGAAGCTCCTGAAATCCAGGATGCCGTAACTTCAAGTAGGAGCAGGCAGCAGAAGATTTATCTCTCAAGGCTACTGGGAGCTTGTCACTGCTTCAAGTGCCATAATTACCATTTGGTTTCCTCCCATCGTGACTCCCCAGTGGCAGTCTCCTTTGCGACAACCCTGATGGTGGTTATTTATGTCGTATAAACAACATATGTTGGCATAATCGTCTTTCCCCACTTCCTAATTCATCAGTTTCTCGATGAGCTTTCAAATGCAAAGGGAATGGGAAGGAAAATGATCAGCACTGAGCAAGATAAGGGATTTGTTTGAGATGTGGTCATCCTCATCCTCCTCACTGAGGAAGAGGGAGAGTCTCTGCATGCCACCGTACTGCTGGGTATTTAGGGAAGCACTCTCCTGGCCTTGTCCCTTAGGATGCTGTTGGCTCTCAGCGCTTCTCAGGACATGATTTAGCACAAAAGCAGCAAAAAGGTGCATGTGTGGCTGCTTTTATAACAAAGCATCCAACTTCTACCTTCCTGTGCTGCGTGCTTGCCCTGAGATGGATCCCTCCCCTGTGCCAGTCCCTTGCCTGAATCTTGTTCCACTCTCCCTCTTGTTTTGTCTGCTTTTTCTGGGATAATCTCCTGTATCTGTACACTGCATAGTTTTAATTCCAGCCATTGGCAAGATAACACTATCAGTGTATCACAACTTTTGCATAGGGTAATATGCTCTGTGCTCTTGTGAAAGGCATGCAAGACTGGGGGGGCAGTGCTGGATGTACCAAAGGGATGCTCAGCAGCCATGGCATTGCTGTACAACCTGAAGAAAATAGTCTCAACTATTTCTCCATCTGACACCATCTGTCTGCTTATTTTTGAGAGTAAAGCTGACTTTTAATACAGATAAATAGAGTGCTAAGCATGGGGGTGGACCTTGACTGAATCTCTGCCATCTACTGTAATATAAATCTATGCAATGTACAATACGTTGTCTTACATCCAAGTTGTAGGCAAGTATTTGTTTATAGATAAACTGACATTTTGTTTAGAACATGCACTCTAATTTCCAACAAAGCCTCTAATAAAGAATTATAAAGTGAATTTATTGCTTCACTTCAAAGCAAGGACAAGGTGCCACTTTGAAGGGGTATTTGAAGTGTTAAATCCATTTCAATGATGCTTTAATATATTTTCTGTACCTTTTTTTTCTTCAGTGTTATTTTAATATTATTGTGCCACTCTGTTAAAAAGCCATAAAATATTTTAAAGAGCAATAAAAGTAAACACAAATGCTAAAAAGCCCATTCTTCTCTCTCTGACCCACTGAGAGAGGAAGAGACAGAGGACTTAGGCATAACAGAATTCGTGGCAGCTGTGTAAATAAAATAAAAGAGCACACTGTTTTTCTGTTGATGATGATTCTTAACATCTTGCTATCTAGCAGGAGCCCAAGGCAAGTTATGGGAAGGAAGCAGAAACACCGAAGGAGAGCACGCAATGGAGGGCAGGCTTTGCATCCTTCCTGAAAATGGGAATCAAAAGAACAACAGAGGAAGATTTCCAAGGCAAAGAGCCTTTGTCCAGCAGACTTCACCTGCTGCAGGCATGAACCAGCTGAACCTCATAGCAGCCTTCCAGTATCTGAAGGGGGCCTACAGGGATGCTGGGGAGGGATTCTTCCTTAGGGACTGTAGTGACAGGACAAGGGGTAATGGGTTCAGACTTAAACAGGGGAAGTTTAGATTGGATATAAGGAGGAAATTCTTTCCTGTTAGGGTGGTGAGGCACTGGAATGGGTTGCCCAGGGAAGTTGTGAATGCTCCATCCCTGGCAGTGTTCAAGGCCAGGTTGGACAGAGCCTTGGGTGAGATGGTTTAGTGTGAGGTGTCCCTGCCCATGACAGGGGGGTTGGAACTTGATGATCTTAAGGTCCTTTCCAACCCTAACTATTCTATGATTCTGTGATTCTAAGGGTTTATTACCACCAGTGTTAATAAGGATGTACTCCTTGCCAAGCGAGAGAAGGCTCTGGTAGAACCTCCCCCACCCACCAGAGATAACCTCCCTTCTCCTCCCTGGCTTTCATTTACTTTCTGCAAACACAGTGTTTAGCTCTGTGCTTGGTACCTGCTTATGGTTCACTGAAGATTTAGAAAAGAGGGCTTAAAGAAGATATAACCTGATACACTACATGGCTCTTCTCAGCCCACCCACGAATTTTACTCTGTGTAGGAAGAGCAAGGTCTAATCTAGCTGCAAAACCGAAGCTTAAGCAGGGATGAAAACAGTCAGAGAGAGTCTTTCAAAAACCTGAACAATGAATGCTGATGCTACCAAAAATAGAGACAAACCTCCCTGCCAAAATGGGTTTATCTCAGGGAAATTGGATTCTCAACATCGATGCTCTCTGCAGAAATTCACAGCAGTTCTCATAAAAGAGAATGATCGATTTTTAGCCAACATCTCTCCTTTCTGTAAAATATTCCTCACAAATGTGTTTGGGGTTATTTTCCCTCAGCCTGAGCCAGTGCAGGGAGCACAACACATTCCCACGCTGCATCTGACTGCGAGCGATGGCAGCTCTCACTGGCTCTCTGGGTCCAGGGCACCAGGGAGCTGGCACTGTCAGTTCTTAGCTGTCCTGCCTTATTAATAAATAAGAAAGCAGCATGGGTTATTCTATTTGTGGCAGCTTAAAAGCTGAATTGGCAGCTAGGTCTATAGGTACAAGCTCAGGCCCTGGTTTACTGCTTGGGATGAACGTGAAGCCCTGTAATACAGCTTGTGTTTAGGGTTCAGCAGTAATTATACAACAAAACCTCCCAAACTGCCGTGTCTGTTGCAGTTTTTGAAGACATCACAGTGCAGTTCTGGGGTCCTCAACACAAAAAGGACATGGAACTGTTGGAACAAGTCCAGAGGATGATCAGGGGACGGGAGCACCTCCCATATGAAGACAGGCTGAGAAAGTTGGGGCTGTTCAGCCTGGAGAAGAGAAGGCTGCGTGGAGACTCCAGAGCAGCCTTCCAGTATCTGAAGGGGGCCTATAGGGTTGCTGGGGATGCACTATTCTTTAGGGACTCTATTGACAGGACAGGGGGTAACGGGTTAAAACTTAAACAGGGGAAGTTTAGATTGGATATGAGGAAGAAGTTCTTTCTTGTTAGGGTGGTGAGTCACTGGAATGGGTTGCCCAAGGAAGCTGTGAATGCTCCATCCCTGGCGGTGTTCAAGGCCAGGTTGGACAGAGCCTTGGGTGGCATGGTGTAGTGTGAGGTGTCCCTGCCCATGACAGGTGGTTGGAACCGGATGATCTTAAGGTCCTTTCCAACCCAAACCTTTCTATGATTCTATGATCCTGTGACACTGCTGGTACTAACTTTATTTGCCTTGAAGACTGTTTCACCAGTGAGCTCTTAGAAATGCAGTGCTTCACAGATGACAGCTACTGAGGTGATGGCAGAAGTGAAAAGATATTTACCTTCAAAAGCCAAGGTGTGAAAGGAGGGTACAATAAATGTGGGAGAACCGGGGTTAGGGAAAGCACAGTGAGAACAAAAACTGACTAATGATCTAGTTGGTCCAACAGGTGATGAGCATCATAGAGCTGGAGACCTCCTGGCTTATGTTAGAAAGGTTTCCCAGGTAGAGAAAGGTAGCAGGATCCTGCTCTCAGCATAAGCAGTGAGCAGCACAAGTCCTGATCAGCCTTGGGTATCTGAAAGGACTGCTTTGCAGGATCTCCACCACCCCACTGCACCCCAACCTGCCCCATACTGGGCAGGGCATATGGCTCTCCTGACTCCTGATGAGTCCTCTTCAGTCTGTAACTGCAGCAGACACACACAGAGACCCATGTGTTCCATGAGCAAAGCACTCGACAATGTTTTTCTGGAAGTGACTTCATTTGGTTTGAGACCTTAATGCAGGATTTGGTTGTATTTATTTATTTTCCCCTCTGTTTTCTTGTCCTAGACAACATATTTGCAGCTGGGAAGGGCTGATGACTCCCTTTGCTAAGCAGACTTTCTCCTGAGAGCCTTCTTTCAATGGTCTCCATTATAGTGATCTGGATTTTGCATTTCCGCCGTCGTACTGACGAATGAAGCCCCAGGTCCTGGAGTCACTACAGTGAGATTGGGGCAGAAATCACAGCCAAATTCACCAGCACAGCTCGCTAGCCCCTGATTTATTTCCCTCTGTGACCTCCCCATGGCTGCGATCCAGACGTGAGCCCACGTACCTCTGGAATCCTACACATCATTTCTGGGTCTTTACTCATCATTTACTAGACCATGATCTCTGAGTTGTCAGTACGGTTTCCAGGAGTGAGAGGCTCTCATTGTGCTCAGTGGGGATTTGGACACAGCTTTCCGGAAAGACAGGAATACTGAAAATACTAATGTCCTCCAAGTTACTCACTTCAGTGTGTCTGTAAGTCCTGCATGTGGAAAATTATTTGTCATTTCCTTGCAGGCACTATTTTCAAAGGAGAGATATATCATTCTTCAACAGCACAGCACTGTGATTTAATAGTTTGTTTATCTCTCAGCCCAGCTCTGCTGCTTAAGTTCAGGAATCTAGCCCTGTTTTCCTATCCTTTTTTGTTAAGAGTCACACAGTTCTGGTCTAATAAGCCTTGTTCGTTGTACAAGATCTCCTGACATGAATGAACCCTGGCTACCAAGGGAAATAAGGATTTGCAGTGCTCAGAGGTTCATCCAGCGGGATGCGGTTGTTTGAAAGAGCGATCCTACAGCTGAAGAGATTTAGAGATGGGAATTCATCATACGATTTCATTAGTGAGACATAGTCGTAAGTAACATTGGGGTATAAGGGTGCTGGAGAGAATATGACTGTGGGAGAAGCCTTCTGGGGTAAAGAACCCATGAAAATGGTTCTCCTCACTCCAGTCAGCAGTGTAAGTGGAAGAAGGGATAGAAGTAGCATTTCTTTGTGAAACACCAGCACTTCTCCTACCACCGGCAGCCTTGGGTACCATTAATATCCATGTTTTAATTCCTTTCAGGTCTGGCACACCACTGAGCTACCTAAGAAGGGCAGGTTGCAAACCAGCCCTGGACCTTACCACCCATCCTGATGATGGGCATGCCTTGACACACCTTATGCCCGGTTTCAACCTCTGGGAGAACAAGCACACTTAGATTTATACACAGTTTTAGGATGTACTGAAGCAGAAAGGGCTTTCTGTCATTTTGCTCTTGTTTTTTAAAAGGCAGAATGCTTTCTTTTCTATATTTATCAGTGTCAGTGTTACAGGGAACCTGGTATTGTGACGGCTTGAGGGCACTTTGCTTTGACAGAGTTCAGCCCCAGCATGTTTATTGAGCCCCTGATTTGCTTTGAAGAGAAGCTGAAGTTTTGGCTGCAGAAAAACCATGGATGTAGTCAGACCTCTTACAGGAGAAGTCAAATTACATCTTTGGAATGGGAACCAGACACTGAAAGCTGAGACAGAAATTAATTAGAAATAAAGACAGAAGACCATAAAGTCCAGGCCTGTGAATGGAAGAAGTTAAATAACCTCCCGAAGCACTGACAGGCCAACAGCCCCCTCCAGCAAAGCATTAAAGATGTCTTTTCAAAAAAGATATAAAAAAGTGCATTTTGGGGCTTGAGAGAGGTCTGCCTTCAGGAATCCCTTTGTCCATTTGCCCAAAAGTCTCAGTATCAGTTACAGCCTGTGAAACACTCAAAGCTTTCTGGGGTCCCTTAGCCAGCAGATTCCCTCTTTCTGCTTCCAAGGATTATTCTTTCCCCATAGAGTACAAATTTTGGACTATTTCCCTCTCATCGTGCACAAGTGTAACAGATGATCTCTCACTGAATTATGTTAGAAATGCATTTATGGAGTCTGTTGTCTGGGATAGAGAAGCTCCATCTTTCCTATGCTGTATATTATCAGATATCATTAGCAAGGTCCAAAGCATGAAAGATTGACTTTGCAACTGAGAAAATCCTTCCACCAGTCAACCCAGACACTCTGTTATGCACCCACACTGTGCTCTTAATCCACTTTGTATCCCTCTCAAGTGCATATTGCACATGGAGATATTATTGATACCAGCTAGAGGAGCTGCTACCCCATCTCAGGTGAGAAGAGCTTGTACCTTTTGGTACAAGGACACAACCCTGGCTATGAGCAGCAGTAGACCTCAAGCTGTTGGTGCCATATACTGTTGGGATGCTGCTTGCTGACCTGGTGACACCTTTGTAAAAGTGATGGCTTTCTGTATAGACTGTGATGGAGGAGAAGGGCCCTCACCACATGCGTGCTCACCTTCCTGGTCTCTGGATAGACAGGCTGGTTGTGTCCTGGATCCTTGCTTGGAAGTGACCTGAGCATGGTCTGTATGGTGTTTCTCCTACATGTGCTTGTTTCCTTGGGAAAAGAGGGGGCCATGGGACATTTAATGAGATCCTTTGATGTAGACAAGCTTCAGACATGGAGTAGGGACTCCACCATGCTGAATCATTAGTGTTATCTATGCTTCCACAGTTGTATTGGAGTCAGACTAGGGAAAGTCCATTGTAAGGATTTATTTACAGAGAAAACAGAGAGAAATCACAAACCCACAGATGATGCTGTACAATGGGTATAATAGAAAATACATTGCCCTGAGCCAACTGAATGCTTAAGCTGTAACTTAATGTTCTGTTTGTGTTTGAAATTGTGCATATTCAGGGGTCTGGCCCTAGATGTGGACATCTTAGGCAATTCAGCAGCCCCCCAGCTGCTGCTCGGGACATTCTTTTTGGTTTACAAGAGATCTTTATTGAAGCAGTACATGATGATAAGGATTAATGGAAAGGACATTCCTCTCCCATAACTTTAAAGAGAAGCCATGAATTCCCTTTGCAGAAATGTGTGCAATGTGAATTCCTGAAAGGGTGGGGCAGGAGGCAGAAAGGACTGAGAGATGAAAACCTGGGGGAATGGCATCAAAAATAAAATGTAAGCTGTATATTGCATTATGTAGCTTTAGAGAAGCAATGTATCTTGGTGAAAAAAAAGCACCAATCTGCCACTGTTAGCAGTGTGTCCAACATCATCACCCTATCCTCACCTAAGGTCCCATGTGCTGAACACCATGGATGGTCACCCATTCCTTTTCCCGCTTGTTGTCCTCTGTCTTGTCCCAGCTCTGTGCCTGTTTGTCTCAGATCTGTCTTTCATGCTGCTGCCCTCTCCTGTTGGATGGGCTGAGCATAACCATCCTTCAGTAGGCAGAAAGTGGAGGGCAAGGACCAGAAACGCTTGCAAACATGGCATGGTGGGAATGGGAACATCGCCCCTGCATCAGTTTGCTGCTGTTTCAAGGAAAACCATTTCTATGGGTCATGATGTGAGTGCCAGTCATGAAGCGTAAAGGTGTTGCTATCCACAGGACTAACCCCAGGCTGTAGACACAAGGACAAGAGCTGCAAGACTCTTTACCATGTGTCATCACACATTTCCCTCTACAATTACCTGAAAGGAGGATGGAGCCAGGAGGTGGCTGGTCTCTTCTCCCAAGTGACAAATGACAGGACAAGAGGAAATGGCCTCAAGGTTTAGGCTGGATATTAGGAAAAACTTCTTCATCAAAAATGTGCTCAGGCACTGGAACAGGCTGCACCAGGGAAGTGGTGGAATCACCATCCCTGGAAGTGTCCAAGAACCATGTAGATGAAACCCTTAGTGACACGGTTTGGTGGTGGACTTGGCAGTGCTGGGGTAACAGTTGGATTTGATGATTTAAAGGGTCTTTTCCAACCTAGTTGATTCTATGATCACACTGCGACAGCCAGCCCACTGGTGCATTGAGCCCAGTGCCAAGACCAGGAAGGGAAGAGACAGAGATGTGAGGAATCAGAAAGGCAATTAACCACAGCCTCAGATAAGAGTAAGATATTCCGTCTGTCTTTGTTTTAATGTCATTGATCTAAACCAGAGACGCAACGATTTCCAGTGCAAAAGTTTACGCGCCTAATCTCTGTTTGCTGGTGGAAATGTCTCTCTGTACTTCAGAGTGGGAGCATGCCATGTTGGTGCAGTTTATCTTGTGGTGAGCTAAAGACTTCAAGGAGATCACTTTAACAAGGGGTTAGTAAACTTCACAGTTGTCTGCAATATTTTATTGGAGGTTGGAGAGGCTGTTCAAACATCTGTTGGGAAGAATAAACAAACAGCCTTGCCACGTTGGTTATAGCTGACTCAAGGCTTTTGTGAAGGAGGCGATCAGTGGACTTCAATCACAGCTAGCTCCTACGCTGTGACTTTTAAAGCAAATAAGAGCATAAGGAGGGTGCAGAGCCTCGGTGAGATCGATTTCTGGCCTTCTCCACTGCATTCATACTTGAATATCGCATCCCAGAAGGGAGATGTGGTGGTGGTTGTTTTTCAGACAGGATTCTGTGCAGGACCAATGATTAATACAGCAGAGACCGGGGAAAACATACCTCTGTAAACAACCATGTTTTATAGCTGTGAAAGGACCTGTGTGTACCAAGAACCCTCCGCCTGTATCCGAGTATGGCCCACTCACAGAAACAAACCAACAGGGAGCTCCCTCACTTGGAGGAAAATATTTGGAAGATTTCGTTTCTACAATACATTTCACCTAATCCATATTTCCTTGGGATGAAGAGATAGAATATAGACTTTGGTAGGAAATTAAACAGAAGAGGAACCAAAGGAGGGGTCAGTGAGATTTATATGGTTAACATAATGAAATACATTAGAAAACCTTAACCTCGCTACCACTCACCAAAGAGGAAGTTTAAAATACAGATCCTGCCTGCCACAAATTTCCAATGTAATGTTAGTTATTGTAAGAATGTTGCACATACATATATATTTAGATACATTTTTTATATATATATATATGTATATACACATATATACATCTCCAGAGAAACATAGACTTTGAACACTGGAAAAAATATGTTTCACTTAAATGAAACAGTGAACTATGCAGGGTGCAAAGGTGTTGGTGATATTATCTCTTACCCAAGTGCCAGCCCTGCCAGCAGCTGGGAACACAAGCTCCAGGAGAGGTTGAGGTCAACAGAAGAAGCCCTTATGGGTAACCTAATAGCGCAGTATAGGCAGGAACGATTTTTCACTGTACAAAGGGCAATTTCATGGCCATTTCCCTTGGAAAGCTGGTGGGAGTTGGAAACTGAGCTGCTATTTGTGTCTTTGAAAAGCTGTCCTGTAATATTTAGACAGAATGGTTAAAAAACACCCCAAAACAGGCAAAGGTAAAACCTGCTTTAATTTAATGCTGTCCGAGGATAGGAAAGTGTCATCTGACATGGTTTAGTGGTGGACTTGGCAGTGCTGGGTTAACAACTGGACTTGATGATCTTCAAGATCTTTTCCAATCTAAATGCTGATCCTGTGATTTGAAGAAGAGAAAGCTCTTAAATGTTCACACATGGGCCAATGACTGATTAAACTGACCTTACCCATGATCAGGGCTGCAGGGGAGTCCCTTTAATGTTTGGTGAACCCTCAAGCAAGCTTTCTCTGTTTCAGGATACTCCAGAAGCCACTGACATGGTGCCGGGTGATACATGTAGCTGTGTCATTCATATAGAGACTACTGAAACCAGCAAACTTAGCCCTGAACTTCAGAGGTTTAGCATCCTTCTTGTGTTGAAGAACAAATGGTGTTACCAGAAGAAAACCTCCATTTCTCTTGGCAAGGGTGACTTTGCTCCCTGCCCTAAAAGAAGCAAAGCAGGCAAAGTCCTTTTTCACTGTAAATATTCAACAGACTTCATAACATGCAGTAATCTTATTATGCTTGGTATCTTGTTTTTGCTAAGAAAACAGGCCTTTCCCTCTAAAAGACTTCTTTCAGAGGAAGACTGCTTTGTTCTAAGGAAAAAACGCAAGGCTTGCTTGCACGGCAGCAGCAAACCCTCTAGGAAATTCTGGGTCTGATTCATTCTTCTGGTTGTCTTTGGTGCCAGAAGACATGGTGCCTCATGTCTTCTGTGTCTCCCCATTGTACATCTACATCACCTCATTGTCCCTAGCAGAAGGCTCTCCCCAGGGCTCAAAGACATGGAGGTGTCCCTTGTATCATGGCTTTCCACACTGCTGCAGGAGAAGAGGAAGAGGAGGAAGAGGTGGCAATCATCCATGCTGGGTGAATGTCAGCCACTGGGTTTTAGATTAGTATCTCAAATCTTTCTGCAAATTGAACAACTGGCTTAATAACAGGAAGTGGGGAGCTGGCAAATGGCTGTTCTCATAATCAGAGCAGGAGCCTGAGAGAAGGAGCTGTGTTTTGGCAGTGATACCTAATTTCCACGTCTCATTAAAACAACATGGCTTATTCATTTATTTGTTAAGGCTGTTTTTCATTTAAAGGATAACGGGGCAGGTGTCCCCTTTCTAAGGCAATAATCCACTTTGGCTAAGTGGTTTGTATTGACGGGAGAAGCGGATTTATTCAAGGTGCCTGGGTAAACACAGTACCAGTCATGTATCCCTCTGATACCAGGTCCTTACGGGAAAAGACACGGAACACGTCACGTCCATGGTGTGTCTCCGGGCTCAGCTCCTAACGGCACAGCGGGTGTCCCGGGAGCCCTTTCATCATGCACGTCCCTGCATTGTTTTTTTCCCAGAAGAGGCCCAAGGTTTTGATGTGAGTGTGACTGAAAAGTCACCCAAAGGAAAAATATGGGTTTAGGTTATCAGGGTCCAGGCATGTACACCGCCGTTGTGCAGTGCAGTGGCGGCTGGACCTGGCCCCATCGCCAGCCCACATCCCATCTGTGCGAGAGTGATGTTTCATGACCGAACCCTGAAATAACATCATCAGTCAAAGCCTTTCCTACATTTAGGGCAGTTTAAGCGTAATTCCAGTCTACAGAGACCTTTCTCCCTTCCTTGTTGGTAAATGCCCTACCCATGATGACAAAAGAATTGCTCTTGCAAAAAGAAAATGTATAATAAAGGAGAATTCCTGGGGATATGGTGACTTTTCCCAGCAACAATCCTCCCTCGTAGAAGCACATTCTCCTTCCTACCTGCCTGCAGCCTTTCCAAGCAGCAGGGTGAGAGGTGTGGTGGGCAGCAAAAGTGGTGCACGACTCACAGGGTGTTTTGCAAAGCCAGCTCAAAGGTCTGCACAGAGACACAACGGTGGTAAGATAGAAGTAAGAGTGACCGAAAGCCTGCGTTACCAAAGGTGTGGGTCATAACAGCACTTAAATAGAGTTTCTGGAACGCAGTCTTTGAAGGGATAAGGCTGTATTTTGACTGAATTTGAGCCGAAGATTGTTGTGCTGAGTTCCTTTGCTACTGCCTTAGAATCAGTGGTTCAGCCAGAAGCCTCTTGCTGCAAAAATAGCAGGACTCAAGGCAGCACAATAAGAAACACCAAAAAAATCTGTCATAATGCTTATCCAAATAGGGAATTTATCCTTTGAGTTATGTCTAAAGATAAGTAGAGACCAAGCATGTGTCTTCATAAGGCACTGAAACAAAAAAGTTTGGGCTGAAAGTCCTGAAAAATCAAACTTCTCCAGTTTTATATATGAGTAAACAGCTTAGCCTAGAAGGGAACTTGGTTTCTGAGGTCCAGCACCTTCTGGTAGACGATATATTGACTCTACAATGTTGTAAAATATCCTGTCTGCTTTATCTGGGTGGAACAATAAAGGAAGGAAAGTCACAATAGCTCTCCTCCCTTTATCAAAATAGTCTGTGCCTATCTAAGAATCAAGGATAAATTAATAATAGGAATCCTTTGGGATTTGGGCTGCTGCTAGAAGCCAACAGGCGACACGGTGAATATGCATACTTGAATATCATCCAAGCATTTAACACCCTCTGGTTTGGACAACATGTCTGTGCAGCATCCCTCCAACCAGTTCCTGCGTAGCCTCATAAAATATGTAAACACAGTGCTCTTTTCTTGAAAGCCTCTCCTTCCTTTCATATTCATTTTTTATATCCCTCACATCCTCCACCGCTCTCCTCCCATAGGAGATCCAGCACCTTCCAGCCCTGCAGCCTCCCACAGTCCCCACTGCAGATGGTGATTAGCACGTGTCTTCTATGCAATGTGCTGTGGCCCAGCAGCACAACGTCAGGTTATACCAGCAGAGAATCTGGCCCTTTGTAGCCTGCACTGATTTTTTTCATCAGCTGAAAGATATCCCTGGTGAATGCCTCATTTGCACTTGCTCACATAGTTACTCACGTTTATCTTGCCAGCAGTAAATATTTTTGCATTTCCTGAATTTAAAAATAACACTGCAAGGATTTTCCTTGCCCAAGGAAACAGGAAAAATAAGGATTTGACTTTCTATCAGATTCCTAAGCAAAATAGAGAGAAAAACCTGGAGATGATTCTGTGTTTAGAGGAAGGACCTTAGGAGTGATTGACCATGCCCAAAACAGAGGTGTGTGCACACCACAGGCACACTTCACACCTGCACCAGGACTGGTTGTGCTTTGCCAGGGGCAGACACACCTAAACATGTTTTGTCCTCAGGATGGTTCAGCCAAGCCCTTGGGATGGGTTGAGGAAGGCACGCCAGGTGATGGGTGAAACAGGGAGGGAAAGCTGCTGCAGAACAAGACCATGTAGTAGCTAAGTAACATCTAATTATATTGGACGGTGCCTTTTATGTAGGCCAGTCTGGTTTATTTTATACAGCCAACTTGTTCTTTTGTGTGTGTGTGTGTGTGTGTGTGTGTGTGTGTGTGTGTGCATAAGAGGACCTTTTCTTGAAGGTCTTGGCTGAAGTGAAGCTGATGAGCGAGGCAGGGGAGCGAGGTGGCTGGCAGGGCAAGTTCACAAACGATGTGTTAGCAAAGAGGGAAAAGCTTTTTGTGCAAGTGAGACATAAAACCAGGCTCTTCAGGTAAGTCGTAGGGGCACCAATACTCTTATGAATAGGATGTCAAGCGCTCAGTGGTGGAATATATCATCCAGTTTAAACGATACTGGTTCTGTCTAAATTACAGCAACTCAAGCCCCAGAAACCCCTGGACAAACCTCAGGTGATCTGTAAGCAGGTCAGATGCTTGCTCCACTGAGGGTTAATACTGGTTTAACCCAAATTCTTTGTCATTGCTTGTGGTGTGATGGGAGAAGATCAAATATAAGGATGCTCCTGACCTCATGAAACACAGCCCAGAAGAGAGGTTTGCTCTGCTGAGGACAGTGGGTCTGATATTAACGGATAGTGCTCCACACATTTCCTGGGCACAGAGAGGAATGCAGGGAAGACCCATGCCCCAAAGGAGTGACCCTTCATGCCATCTCCCCTGGCACAGTGCTCTTTTTTACTCCCCACCCCCTTCTTTTGCAACTGATACCATCCGATTCTAATCCACTATGAAGCTGTAACTTGCCCATCGTTTTCTCCAGGTTGCCAGGCAAAAGGGTATAGATGACTGAGCCCTGCATTTAGACAGCAATAGCCACATATGGCTGTTAGTGTTTTAAGGGGGACAGTATCCCAAGAAGGAGAGAGGAAAATATAAGGCCCATTTTCTCATGATTTATGCAACTGATATGAAATATTTGTTATACATTTCCTTTGGGATGTATTTTGGTTCAAAACCTGTGATACCAGCTGATAATGAGTTACACATTTAGTCTGAAACAGTGCAGACCAACACTAATTGGAAGCACGTTCTGTTTGACGAAGCAGGTACAGTAACTCTAAAATATTCACTGTCATTTAACAGGCTTCTGCAATGATATTAATCTGAGCATTATTTCTAAGCTAAGAAAAAGTCAATGCAGCAGTGATCAGGTATGATCCAGAGTACAGCAGCAATCAACCAGGAGCAGCCAAGGAGATTTCTTTTCTAGGACCCTTATGTTTTCATTAAGAAAAACCCAAAAAGCTTTCAACTGGGGCTAGTGAATTTTTCATAGCTAGATGAAAACTTCCAGTGATTGCAGGAAATGTCAATTTCTGCCCCCCCCAAAAAGCAAGTTTTTCTGTAAAAAATAGGTGTTTTAAGTTAGGAGCCTGGCTGGAAATTTGTGACTGGTTTTTATACATGCTCTCTCTGTGCTCTCTGGCGATTGTGTGGCATCTACATTAACTCGCTGTGCTGTGGTCCAACCACACCTATGTGAGATGGAAGGAAAGTACTGCATCCCTTAGAGCAATGAAGAAATGGAGATATGGAGATGCAATGAGGTTATGGCAGCTGCTGTTGCAAAGCCAGAGTAGCTGAAAGCCTGACAATGCTCTTCATCACGATCATTTGCATTATATTATCCTGCACAATCATGTGAGCAGCGTTGAGGCTACA
This sequence comes from Pezoporus wallicus, assembly GCF_028554395.1. Taxonomy (NCBI): domain Eukaryota; kingdom Metazoa; phylum Chordata; class Aves; order Psittaciformes; family Psittacidae; genus Pezoporus; species Pezoporus wallicus. Next base: position 468,581 of record NW_026638088.1, on the reverse strand, counting down.
GATTGCAACGGGTGTACAAAGACACACAAGGAGGCTATTATATCTCTTGGGACAGGATTTCATATTACATATAACAGGTCTGTGGTGAAAGTCATTATTCAGAAGAATAATTGACATTCATGGTCAGGAAAGTGACGCACAAGGATAACCCTTGAGATGGCAAACAAAGTGTAGAAAACCACGACAGCACGATGCTAAAAGTACACTCAGCCTTGAAATTTATATCAACAATCTAGATTTTTTCAGATAGCAGAGGGATCTGCCTTTTATCCCTCCTCTGTTTGTATAGATAAATGGATAGAAACTATATATATGAATGTGGATGATGTAGGAATCTTTTCCATGGGTGGAAATGGATTCAGAAAACCACTCAAGAAGCATTACTGAATGCAGTAACAGCTGCACTGAAAATCAGGTTGGTATAATGAAGGTGAAAAAATGACCAGAATAAGATTTTTTGGTGTCAGATCTTACAATCACAGCCCCAAGCTGTTTGTGTCCACTAAAGTTTCCCATCCCTGTCACAGAAATGTGGTTTTCATGATGGCATTTGATGTAGGGAATCATCTGCTAAGTTCAAAGCTACAGCTGGGTTTTTCCTACTGCCACATCTTGCCAAATACTTGGGGAAAAAAAGTAAAAGGGTGCTCTCAAACAGATTTATCTTCATTTTTCAGGTGCTAGACACTGTTTCCTTCTCCAAATATAAGAAAAAATGTGGTCAATTTTTATGTACCTGGCAATCATTGCTTTGCTATCTAATAAGTTGCTGTTGAGTGCTCACAATTGGCTGGAAGCATTTCAGTCATTTCAGTCATTTCAGTCTTCTGGAGAAGAGGAGTTCAGCAAAGTTTCACTCAGGTACCCCAACAGAAAACTTTCCTACCTGGCTATGTTACAAAAAGGGCTTTTCCCCCATAACTAAGAGGAGATTTAATAAACCAGTGAAACTTCTAACCACACAGGTTGAAGGATGAAGACAACGCAGATGGACTTAAGGGGGAGTCAGGGCAGAATGTCCAGGCACAAACACACATGCAGAGAAATTAAGTAAATAGGGGAAAAACTACTTAGAGATATAATTAGATCCTGCGTGAATCTATGACGAGGAATCCAGTGACTGCAAACACCAACCAGGTTGCTTGGTAGTGCTGCACTGGCTCAATGCCTTGGAGAAACACACTGCGATCTCCAGCAAAGGAAATTTCCACGAAACAGAGCCGTGAGGACATCCTGCACTCACTACACCATGGCTTTTTCCAAGGAAAACAGCCAGCAGCCCAAACCAAACCCCAACCAACATAGACCTCAGACACGTAAACAAAAAACGAGCAGGAGAAAGGAGCCTTCGGAAATCTGGGAAAGCAAGGGAAAGGGACAGCCCAGCTGAAGGCACCACAGGATTTGAAGAAGTCCAGCCTGCTATTTGTTCATTGCACCAGAGTAAATGTGATAAAGCTGTCCCTGGGAGCAAGAGATTTGTCTGGCTAGAGCACAGCAACACGCCTGTTCCCTGAAACAGGAGGTATCGTGTGGACTTCATCACCAGAGAGTAGTAATTTTCCATTTGAAAGCCAATGAAGACATTGACCATGATGGTGTAAGTCCTTCCCAAAGAAGAAAGGCATTGTGCACTCCTGGTCCTTTGGACAGCAGATGCAAGTCCATGGGTTATAGTGTCTATATCCAGACGCTACAAAAAGCCACTCCAAACAAAGGGCCCTCTCAATGTGACACAAGCAGTGGTGAGAGTCCGACTGTAAGTGCAGCTGACATCAGAAAAAAGCAGCCTCCAAGAAAAACAGCACAAGCTCAAGTACTGCGCCTTTAAATAATAAGCTCTTCTCTTCCAGATGATTTTAATAAGCCCAGGCACATGTGTTGTAACCCCTTGATGCAGTACAATATGAATAACCAAATAAAAGATCTCTCCAGATTTTAAGATTTACTGTTTGCGATGGGAAAAGGCCAACCAGATGACATCATTATACTTCAAATGTGAATTACTGCCAAGTTGGGTAATACTAAACTAGAGAAATTGATCCTCTATGTTTTTGCAAAAAGCCCCTGATTTTTGGCTTTGGGGGTGATTTTTTCTCTTGTTATTTATGTAACTATAACGTTCATGTTTAGCAAACTCGGATTTTACTTAAAACTGGGGCCAGAGTACCTTATCTTACAGGTTGGTTGTTTCCAGCCATCTGCTTCGCTGGAAATGATGCAGTTTGACAATTTATGGGTTAAAAAGTCAATGGATTCAGTTGGATAATTCACAAAAAGCCAAATCCTAGTTCAGGCAAAACCTTCCTTGGCTTGGGTGGGAGTCTGCCTGATGAGGATGTCAGTATCTTGGTCCCTGTCTGGAAGATATTGCTTTGTTTGCCACTAAGGAACACAAATCCACTCCTATGTAGCAATAACACCCTTTTCATGTAAGACATCTGGATTTCTGGAAGTATAAAGCCATGATACTCCAGCAAGCATGACAATACTATATGACACTTACATGCCATCTTTCTTCAGGGACTTTGCATCTTCTCATGTCTCATGGCTATTTCAAACACCCCCTTAAATGAGGTCCACTAAATACTGCTCAGCCCACTGCAGAGCTAAATAGATGGAGCCCCCAGGAGGCTAAGCCACTTGCCCAAGACTGCAAAGTGATTCACAGGCAGAGCTGAAACCGAAAACCACAAAGCTCTTTTCCCACACCCCTGCACACCACTTCTTTTAGCCTGTTTGTTGATGATGTGAATAACAACAGTGGCAAAGTTCTGCACTGCAGACAACTCCGGTGATTGTTATTGTTTTTAAATCAAGTGCTTACTAAAAACCTTTTTGTTTTCCATGGAAGAAAAAAATTCCGAAATTCCATGTTATGGCAACATTTGCAGACAAATCCATACCCTTAGGGCCAGGAAAATGTTCTATTTTTACAGCATACATAAGTACATTTATTAAAGCAGCCATATGCATATATATGGAATTACATCTATTTTCTTCAGAGAGGAAGCTCCAAGCTGTACAACTGCTATTATACTTAAAAATGTGCAGCATGGCACCCACGTAATGCACTTGGTTCACCGATTATGACAGAACAGGTCTTATTTGAAGTTCAGTGCTGTGATTGCTTCAGAGTATTACATGCTGTGTTCAACCTTTAAATCCCGATCCCCCATCCTTGCTGCTAATGCATGGTGCCGTGACTTGCTCTACCCTCGGGCTGGCACCAGGCAGTGAGACACAGCAGTCCTGCTTTTATTGAAAGCCTGCAGACCACAAGCAGTGCTGCACAGTTGTCTTTTCTTGTTGACATGTGTTGGCAACGGGTAAATCTCTTTGTTCTGGACAAGGGTTTTCTCCACCCTGAGGAAGGGTTGGTCTGAGATGACCTCCTTTGGTAGGACCATGAACTCCATCTCTTCATGGAGGTGATGGTAAGTCTCTGGTGGATGTGGCAGTGGGAAATGTGCCTGGGGCATGCCCACATCCCAGGAACAGCGGCAAGAAACAGAAGACGAGGCCAGAATAAGCACAGGAACGGAGAAACTCCAAAGGGAAGTTTCTGAGGCCAAGAGCTGTTTGGGAATGGCACTTGGCTCTATGAGCTAGAAGAGCCTTTCCGGCTCTTTGATTCCTGGTGTGCTGGGGGAAGTGGGACTTCATAGCTTCCCATGGAAGAAACAGCCCACATCACCACCAGCTCTCAAACTCTAGCCAGGCATTCCTTTTTCCACCAGCCAAAAAGGAAAAGAAAAGAGGGGGGTAGAAAAAGAAAAAGTGCTAAGCGAGCACAGAATTTTGGCGAGCTGCTTCAGCCAGAGGTTGAAAGCCTCTTTGGTTACAGTGAAAACCACTGCTTGAACTGCGGCGAGTTCAAACCTTGTGAGGTTTTTGTAGGACCAGTTGTGAGGAGGATTGGGGTGGAGCAGTTCACACACCTCATCAGGGACCAGTGCCTGGGCAGGAGCTGGGGCCAGTTTTAGTCACACCAGCTAGCACGGAGACACCCAGGGCAGCTGCGTGTGATGCAGCATCACGCTCTTAGACCTTTTCCTTAGAGGTTGGTTTGCCCGAAGATCAAGACTTGAAGAGTTTTGGGTGGCCCAAAAAGCTTTCTGTTGTCAAAACCAAGCCTGGGGGAAAGGTTCAGGGATGACCAACTCTTGGGCATGGAAAGAACTACAGATATTCATTCCTTTTTTTTTTAAATTGACCTTTTTCTGCCCAGTGACACAGACACGCTCCACAGGTCTCATAGAGGATGGAGATCTGGGGTAGGGGAAGCAGAAGATCTCTGCTCCTGCACTGCTTGTTACAATCCTAGGTGTTCTGCTAGTAAACTGTTGATAGATACGGGAATCTGGCAAGCTAACTAACAGCCACAAGCTTTAACCAGAGTGTGAATGCAATTTGTTATTTCACAGCACGGGAATCTACTGTGGGCTTGGCAGAAACGTCCCCATGAGTCAAAAGAGCAAGGAATATATAAAATCCTGAATTCATGCATCCAAATGAAAGGGAACACAACCTCAGAAAACAGAAACTAAAGAATTAAAACAAAACATTTAGTAAAAGGTCCCTGCATTAAGAGATATCAGGGACATGTTTCCACCCACGTTTTGTTTTTAACTTGGTACATGGAAGAAGGAGGCCAGGTTTGCTATCATCGCACACCATATTGGGAAAGGCCATCACAGAAGAGAATCATAGAACCATAGAATAGTTAGGGCTGGAAAGGACCTTAAGATCATCACTTTCCAACCCCCCTGCCATGGGCAGGGACACCTCACACTAAACCATCTCACCCAAGGCTCTGTCCAACCTGGCCTTGAACACCACCAAGGATGGAGCATTCACAACTTCCCTGGGCAACCCATTCCAGTGCCTCACCATCCTTACAGTAAAGAACTTCCTCCTTATATCCAATCTAAACTTTTTCTGTTTAAGTTTTTACAAAGGAGCCAAGGACCAAGACCCTCCCAATGAGGAGGAGATGAAGGAGCTACAACAGAGCTTTCAGAGTAAAGCACTGTTCCGTTCCAATAGCAATATCTTTTATTCATCCTCCTTCTACCCAGAGCAGAAGGGGTCCTCCATGAAAACCATGACATTGCCTTCAAGTACTGCCCAAACCAAAACACGGCAGGGAAGATGAAGGAAGGAAAGGCAGGACAACCCAATATCCCAAGCCAAAGTCCTCACGCACCTAAATTCTGGCTGTGTCACAAAGGGAGGGCACATCTTCGGATAAATGAGTCATGGACCACCATGGGAGGGTGTTTACAAGCAGGAGGATGCTCCAAGTTCCCATTGCATTTGTGCTTATGACAGCTTTTGGATTAATTTTATTTTACAAATAATCATGGCTGGTTGCCCAGCTTTGAACTTCAGTCTGGTGGCATTCTGCATTTCAGCAGAAGCCTTGCATTTAGTGGTGTCCAACTAAAACATGTAATGTGGTCAGAAATGTGTTTTCCCTGTTTTAAGAGTAGCAGCAGAAGGAAACTTGGAGGAGCTTCTGGTCCTTCCCCCCCCCCCCCAATTGGATGACTTGAGAAATGAAAACGAATCTGTTTCTTGTGTGAATGTATCCCTTTAGAGTATTTTTGAAACACATTATTTAGAGCTGTGCAAAGAATGGATTTTTATTTTTTTTTTCCTTTTTTAAAATTTGGCTGCCAAACCAGAAAAATCAGGAAAAAAAAGTTAATTTCAGATTGACTAATCCACTTTGTGTGACTACAAGTGAACGATTCTGTTTCATTTTCGCATTTGGATTGCTGTTTTCTTAGCCTTTAGAAAAGACTTGGAGTTGTCTCTTCAAGCAGGAAAAAAACCCATCGCCAAACTGAACAGGGAAAAGTGTGTATTTAAAAGGGGCAAATAAGATATATTAAAGTTTTTCCATTTTCTCCCTGTTTTGCAGGTGAAACTCTCCAGAAGTTGCCTAATTTATCACCTCAAAAGGTTACTTTAGCAAATTTTCTTTTGAAAGCAAATGTCTAACAATTGCTCAATGTGAGGAGATTGATGGGCTATTGTTTCTCAAATGGATGCACTATTTTAGAATTAAACAAATAATGCAACACAAGTTTTCAGTGTTGCCTTAACTAACGATGGCAAAATACTGAAACCACACAACATTCAGGGCTGGGGGGTGAACCTCCAGCAAAATCTCACCAGCTTGAAATCAAATCATGGCCTGAGTGCAAACCCCTCCTGCAATACAATTTCCTTTTCAGGGCACACACAAATCAGATGCAGATGCAGCAATGTCTCTTTGCCTTTCGGTCTGCAACATGTATTCATAGTCCACCTTGACTGCAAAAAAGGTCAATACTTGAGCCTCAGCATGATCACCTCACGCCATCTGCCTCTCTCATAGCTGTTGTCCAAGCAGTGCATTTGGGAGGAATACAGGGAAAGTCATATAAATCCTCCTAGCATTCTTGAAATCAAATAATGACGTGCACTGAACTGCTACCAGCTTGCCAAAGAGGGTTTTCTTGGAGGTTCCAGACACAAGTCATGACCCAGATGCCTCTTACTTTCTGGAGGCATCGTAGCCCACAGTGGACTGCTCTATATCCTTCCCATCATGGTACTGAAGAGAAAGAATGAGTCCTTTAGACATTTTGAAGATGCTAGAATAGGATTTGGGGAAGAGAGGCAGGTTTCTGATGCAGCCCAGTCATTGCAACCCCGGTCATCAGGGAATTGCGTTTGAGGAATGGAAATACCAGCAACCTCTATCCAAATTGTCTCCATACACGTGACAGCGTCCAGAGCCCTGTCAAAGTACTGATGCTCTGAAACATCATTCGCTCGTGTGAGGTTAGAGTTAAATCTTTCTAACACATTTTTCCTGTCAGCAGTTGCACACAGCCAGAAATGAATATCTAGAGAGAGTGCATATGAAGAAACTAACCGCAATTGGTGTTAATTTGGAAGTGTTAGATTCAAAGGTCCATGAGATTAAACTTCTCCGAATGGATCTCAGTTGTGGCACTGAGTCAAGACAGTGTTTTGTGTGAGCAGTGTGAGCTTGAGGAATTTGAACTAAGAATCACGATGACACTAAGACACCAAAACCCACATAAATGGCTACAAAACTAAAACCCTCCCCTTTTTCCACATCATTTCAGTATGCATTTTAATGGAATTTTGGATGAAATTCAGCTAATGCTTGGAAAGGTTTTGGGTGTTTTACTATCTTAGCCATATGTCAGTACTTCAGTCCTTCCCCTTAGATTTAGGGTGCCTACAAACCAGTAAAGAAGTCTAATCAAGTGTGTCCGGAAAGGGACAAACCCAGCAGCGAGTGACCAACACAGTCCCTTTTTCGTTTTAACTTCCTGGTGTGCTAACACAATTATTGTCCATGGACACGGAGTCTTTATTTCAGGGAGCTCTTGGAGCGGATTGAAAACACATTCCTCATCTTCTCCCTGAGAAAACATTTATGCTTATTTTATGGTTGGGTAGTTGCTCAAATGCCCATGCAATGTGTGGTGTGGGAGAAGAGCAAGCTCAGCTGCTCAAGGAAAGTCTCCCTGAGGGCAAGCTTGGCACTTCTCCCAGTACCATTCTGGGGGGTCCAATGGAGCACCTGACAAGCAGCTCCCATGCCAGCCGGCTGGACCAGCCAGCAGTGGCTGCAGCAGAGACTAGTGGGTGATGCTGGTGGTGCAAGGTGCTCTGGGTACCCATGGCTGACTATAGGTGGCTGGTACCACCCCTGCTTTGGCCATAGGCTGTGCAAATGGAGCCGACAGGGTGCACAGCCCTCACCTCTCCCAGGGTGGCTTTCCAATTTTGGGAAGAAGAGGCTCCTCTGATTTCTTGTGTCTTCCTGGCACAGCTTCCCTTTGCTTTAATTCTCCTTTTCAATTTACCATAAATTAATATTGCTACTATTATTATTAAAATAACATTTGAGCAGCCCAGGGAGGCTATTTACAAGTTGCTGGCAACAACCTGAATCTCACACAACCTTTTACCCTCACATCTGTGCGTGTTCATCAGCCGAAATATGAGTGAGTAGAAATACACGATTTCAAGCTTTTATGTGTGAAAGGACTGGTTGGATACCCATGTTCCTGGGTCCTGTGCCAATTAGGTGAGGACTAGCAGAGTGTTTGCAGCTCATCCATGCAGTACGTGGCATTTCACTGTCTCAGCCTTTCCCCTCTTATAAGGAGTTGTGATTTGGTTGTATAGTTCAGTCTCTGTAAACAGAACGCATGCAAAGTGAAAGCCTGGTTGTAATCTTCCCACTTGATACAGGGCATGACATTCCACTCCTGAGCAAGGAGACAAGGAGAAATTTTTCTGGCAGGTCATGCACATCTTCTAAACACCTTTGTGAGAAACAGCTGAGTGATGACCTGGTGCTCACAGCAATGTGCTGGGGAGGACCTCAGCCCATCCACCTTCATTGGGGTCAATGGCAAAGAGTTACTGGGTCAATGCATCCAAGTTTTAACTAAAGCACATGCAGACTGCTTTGCTACTCCACACAGAGCAGTTGGCATCTGCATTGCAAAGGATCAAAGGGTCCTGCCCAGCACAGCCTCTGTTCCCTCTACCCCATGTGTTGCAATTAAGTCTCTCATTAAGAAAAATACATGGATCCTCTAGACCTCCACAGGATCTATGTCACCTAATTGCCCCCTCATTGTTACTGTTCATCTAACACTTTCTTGTGCACTTGAGGTCACTTAACAAGCACCTTAACCTTGTCATTTCCTATCCTCAGACACACTGTCTCCAAGGATGATGCCATCAGGATGCTCAGACTTGGCTGCTCTAAGTGCTGGGAAGGGCTCAGCTGCTTCCAGCACAGTGATCACTACATCAGCAGTAAGTGTGCTATGAAACATGCTTTAGAGCAACTGCTTGACTCCAGGAGACAACAGAACATCTTCCAGTCTGCAAAGCACAATGCAATCCATCTGCTGTCTTTGACATCACTTTGCTTCCTCTTGTTAAGATGTATTCCCCACTGTCCCTGCACTTGCCAGATACGCTGTGACTCATGTTCTTCCCAGGTACAGCAGTTGTGAATTCCCCACGGACATTACAGTGGTTCTCATATTTTGATGGTCTTCTGCTTCAGTAGCTTTAGCAGAGCTTGATGAATGCAGTTATTGATGTGAAGAGTAAAACAGATGGTTTATTTTGTTATGTGGGGTTGTTGTTTTTTTTCTTCCCAGCAAACAATGATGTTATTTCTACAGAATAAAACAATAAGAAAGCAAAATCCTTCCAAATCTCAGAGCACTGACCTGCACCTTTAGCAGTGTGTGGCTTTCCCTTTAACCCATTAGTAGCCAGGAGGTTAAATATGTGTACAAAACACAGGTAAAACTGGCAGATGTGATGCCAGAGTGAGCCAGATCTTTGTCAATGGATTCACCTCCCTGCACTTCAACCATACATGAGGAAGACTTGCACATGGAGAGATTCACGGGGTCTCTCATAAATCAGTGGAGAGGAAAAGGAGTACTTAAGGTGTGATAACTACTGCAGGGGAAGCGGTTGAGGTCCTTTAGGTGCCTGTGTCTACTCACTCTATGGATGACCAACTCAGGTTTTGACATCAGCATATGGTGGGTGAGATGAAACATGCTGTTTTCAGCTCAAAGGGCAGATTGTGTGCTGGAGTAAGTTTTCTCCCTGACCAATCCAAATTTTGCTGGAAGAAAGCTTATGACCTTTTCCAAACCACAGAAAATGATATGAGGACATAGTGGCATCTCTCCATGATGACTGAGCTACTAACATAGAATATGGCAAAAAAAGAATGAATTGTGAGCTTTGGTGGGAATAAAATATAATAAACCACTAATTCTTGCTGTTCTTTGTGTGCAGCTATACCTTGTGTGTGTGATTATACAGGTGACAGAAGATGTATTGGTTTCAGATTGCTAAACTGATTTAATGCATGAATCTGTAGCAACATTGCTTAAATTCATGACATCAAAGTAGAATGGAGCCTCTGAGATGTTTCAGGTGTCATTTTACTTTGCTCTACTGCAGCACTTCAATACTTATCACTCCAAATGGGTCTAAACCAAGGAAATCTGAGCTGGAATCAGGGCTTCCTAAAACACTTGAAAGATTCTATTTAACTGGTTTGGGGAGGCCCAAGTAGTGATGATTTCTTAATTTTAGTGTCCTTGTTTTAGCATGAAATGAAGATAAATTGCATATCCCATCAGAACAGATACTGAAGCTGCCACACAGACATCACTTGATGATGAGAGAAGGGGAATGGACTGATGTCTCAGGAGCATGAAGGGACACCAGCGTCTTGCAGCAAAGATGTGATCCCTCCAATAAAAAGTCTGAGCTTTCTTTGCCTTCCTTCATTTTCCTCTGCAAACAGAGGAAAGAGTCCTTCTTTTCAATTTGTCTCAAGTTTCTTTTATCAGACGGATGGATATGAAAATACAGGGCTTAGCACCAAGAAGAGATCTACTTAAGCTCTCTCAAATAAGCAATCATCTCAGATTTCCAAAAGAACACAGATAGCTGAGCCTTGCTGTTTGAAAAGGGCCACATTTTCAAACAAAATTGCTTCCAATCCTCTTCTCAACCAGCTGCTTATTTCCATGCTTCAAAACTCAGACAAGGTTTCTCAGATAAACCAAGCAACTGAGTTATATTCCCAGGCAGGGAAGATGCTGTTATTGAATTATGTCTTGCCAAACAGTGTCCAGTCTTGCAGTCTCGGGGCTAAATGAACAAGGATTTCCATGGAAAATGACCTCGGTTCCTTTTCTCCCTGAGCTTTCTGTGTAGAGCTGTCCATTGGAAGATGTGCTGCTGGGAAAATACTACAAAAAGGGTTCCCAGGAATCCTCATTTTAATGCCGTATTGAATGCACTGTAACTGGTCTTACGTTCTTTTTAAGTTTCTCTTTCCAGTAATGAACACATTTACTGACAAGAACAATTACAGAAGCAACAAATTAATGGAAAGAAAATTTAGAATGCAAGTATTCATGTTGGAAACTTGGCACGGAATAGTGAGGCCTTTGATCATGGAATGAAGTTCTATAATGCTCTCCTGTAAAGCTAATGGCTAATAAATAGAAAGAAATTGTATTTGAATACTGGCAAGAAAAAATGACAGATGATCGATTATTTGTGAAGAATTAAGGGGCCTGATGATGTTCTTAGATTATTTCAGATAAGAAACAAATGGGTAAAATTCAGTAACTAATTTGATTGGTGTTATTTCTACCTGATGAAGAGACTTCTGGGGGCAAGAACAGAGTATATTGTGCATCCTCTGTGACACCACCACAGCTAAAGCAAGCAGACATGGGCAACAGTGTGTAGCTGTGCTAAATACAAAGTGATGGGAGCTTTAACCCACGGTGAATGCTGGTTATCCAACACTGCTATCAGACACACGAGGAGAGCCCAGCTTCTGCTCTATAAGCACTCCTGCAGTGCTCCCGTCTCTACCTATTCAGATGGAGATACGGCTATTTGTGGTCTTTATGACTAATCATATGAATAAGGAAAAATCCCACTAAACTAACCAAAAAAGCCAGCAGTGCAATCCACTTACCATCATCATCATAAGGAATAAAAATGGAGACTTAACACCTTAGAAACATTCTTAAGGGCAATCCAGGCAATTTTGTTCATATGAACACAGGGATGACTTCTCAAAAAAACCCAAAACAGGCTCTATAATTAAATTTCAATAGGGTTAAAGTATTTTAAATCTGCTCCATCTATGCAGCCCCATTAAAAGCCTAGCAAAAACACCCCTTAAACCAGCTTGGGTGTTGGAGAATGTCAGTAATTACTGAACTCAACTGGTTAACCTTTATTCCTGCGAGAGTAATAAGTAAGAGAGACACCTATTTGTATTGATAGGAAACACCTCAGTTAGAGGTTTTCTAATTTAAGCTTTCTTTTGCAGGGCCAGTCAGATCTCTGTACTAAATCAAAGACAGAAATTGGGAGTGAGGGGGAGCCTAAGACTTTCTGCAGTTAAAATGTCATTGCAATTTAGTTGGGCAGATGGAAATCATCCATAGCAAAAATTGTTTGGTCTCCAATGGTAGGAGAAGAAATCTAGCAATAAGTAATAGGGGGATGGGTGTTCCTGACTCATCTTGAGACGAATCGAACTCCTCTTTGCTCAGCAGCAAGAAATGGTCCAGATCTAAAGTAACAAATTCCACCTGAAACATAGCATGTCTCTTGATTGTATGTGAAGAGATGGTGATAGAGTGCAGTGTTTGAGAGGGAGGATAAGTATTCACTAAAGCAATTTAAGCTTTCCTCCTTTTCCTATTTGAAAACTGATTCTCTTCAGACACAACAAACCTGAAGAGAGGTTAAGTCTATTAATTTCAAAGGCCATGTGTGCAAAGACATACCGAGAATGCATAACTCTAACTTGTGAGCTACACTTCATACTTACAGTCTGCTATTTTTCCTGAAGGATTCGTGAAATATGTTGAGATTTTTCAAGTGCTTCATTTTTTTTTGCCACTGAGTGGAAAATAATTCTTCAGTTTAATAGATGAGCTTCTCAAACACTTACGCGTAATCTGAAAACCTGCCGGTATTTTCTCTTTTAGCAGATAAGTAGATACTTTTCCTCACAACTTATCTTCCCTATCTTTCCCCTGACCTGGTGGCATATGAAGTAGTGTGCAGAAAAACGTGACGCTAAAGGGAAACAAAAACACTTTGGTGTCAAACCAAAGGCGTTATGTGCCCACGTTTCATTTGCTGACAAGTGAGGGTGCAATTCCTTTCCTGCTATTCCTTGTCCAGAACCTTCCCCCTGCACTCCTAAAATGACCGGCAAGGAAAACCTCACTAAACTGGTTTTCCAGTCTCTTTTTGTAATGTAAATCTGGGACTGCCAGTTAATTCCTAGGGACTGTACACAAAGCCTTTAACCTTTTTACCTCTATCAGATGCCTTTAAATTGCTTTAGAATGCTCTTAAAATGTCACTGCAGCACATGGAAGAGGAAAAGGGGACAATCCTGAAGAAGAAATCATGCATGATCCCGCTGTTTTCTCCACAGGGAGTTGCATATATGGTGCACAAAGCCTAACATCATTGACTCACTACTTGATTTCCTCAGATTTCCCTAAGATTACCTGAGGTTTGAGCTGTAAGTCTTTCACTTCCCCCATCTCCTTCACTAGAGTATCTTTTTCTCCAGACTTTGGGGCTTTTTGGCAGTGAGAACAGGGGAAGTTTAGATTGGATATAAGGAGGATATTCTTTACTGTAAAGGTGGTGAGGCACTGGAATGGGTTGCTCGGGGAGGTTGTGAATGCTCCATCCCTGGCAGTGTTCAAGACCAGGTCGGACGAGGCCTTGGGTGATATGGTTTAGTGTGAGGTGTCCCTGCCCATGGCAAGGGGGTTGGAACTTGATGATCTCAAGGTCCTTTCCAACCCTAACTATTCTATGATTCTATGATTCTGTGATTCTAATTTCCCACGAAGAACCCAACAGCTAACAGGCTGATGTGGACGGCTACGTTTCTTTTCAATATTTGGATAAACTCTGATTCAACTTACTTCTTCAGCATTTTTACAACGTCGTTATTTGGAAAACAGAACAATGTACATTACCAGGAGCATTTGCAAACAGAGATTGAGCAATAAGGACATTACAGGACTTGATTTCAAAAGAATGCATGCAGCAATTATTCCAGACTGCATTAAATTACAAAAATTGAGAAAAGCTGTGACCTAGATATTTCTTCTCTTGAAATATTTTTCATTTCATGCCTCTACCTCTTTTTTTTCCAGGGTCCGTTTTGTAATGAAAGGAGTATTATTCTGTTGGTAAGGTTTTTATCTCTGCAAACCCATTATGCTTTATTAACAGGTTGCAGGGGATAGTTAAACACAACAGAGACATATGTAGTCCCAGCAGAGCAGACCAACAGATTTGGAAACAAAGATATCCTGCAAACCACTGGAAGTTATACAAAACAGACAGGGGAGCTATTTAAAAGAGGAAACCTGATATGGACCCAGTGCTGGGATTGAAAGGCTGAAAAGCTCAAAGAGCAAAATTTGAGTATAAAATGTTATCTGTGCAGGAGGGGATTAACTATGAGTTGAATTATAGTAAAACACACTCTATATTAAGGAGAAGTTCTGATACACATCTTTTCGAAGGAAAATACAGTCAGTTTTCATTGATTCAGTGCTCAGAAAGTGGTATACACAACAAATACAGGAATAACACCTTACACTGAGAAATGAATGAACTTTTTGGTGCAACTGAGTGCTTCAGAAAGGTAGAAAAGGCTCAGACAACATTTAGTATCCTGTCACGAGGTTTCAAAATAGTGTGGAAAACTGAATGAAAGATATCAAACACAAGGACATTGTAATTAGAATAATTGCTCTGATTCAGGATCCATACTGGCTGGGAAAATTATGTGGTGAGTCATTATGGTTTTTTAAACCTGCTCCTAAACAGTGTTTAGCAGCATAGGCACGAGCTCATCTATGAAAGTCTTACAGGATTAATGACTGCTGACTAAAATACTTCAGTAAGTTGCAATTTACTGTAACATTACTCATGTCCACAGTAGTCAAGCGATTACGTCTATACACAAAGAGCTTTACCTGAAGTGGCTTATCAGCTACCATTAATAGTTCCCTTATATGCTCTCCTGCAAATCCTGTTAAAACAGTTTTGCAAATCCTTAATTGCATTGTCATGGGTCAAAAGCAATTTTCCCTGGGACTTTATTGTCCCTTTGAAGTATTAACTGGTAGAAACACTACCCTCTGCATCACACCTAGCAAGATCAAGGTCCAGCAGAAATATTGCCGTATATTTTAGATGAAGACATTCAGATGGGGGCTCTGATGGAGGTTTCAGCACTGCTTTCCTAGAGTTAGATGTGTTCTTGGCTACTGCCACTGTGACTCAGGGTACCCCACATTGCAGGTACTACGTGCCAGTGATGGCACTATTGCAGGTACTATCTCCAGTGATGTAGGGAGCTTCCCCGCCTGCCTCTATAGGCAAGGGGAGAAGAATGTAGAACTAATCCCTGAAGAATTAACCCCTAAACTGAATGCACTGATTTCTTTACAGCCTACCCCAGCCTAAGGAAACCCTTATTAGTGACAGCGAGAGCAACTGATTGCAAAAAGCAGATTAGTGCAGGACACATTTATGATTTACACTAAAATCCAGCCATTAAAAACACTTGTCTTTACTAGAAATCACACATAAAAGGAGAAAGATGCTAAAGGACAAACATTTCCTAGAGAAAGCATCATCCTGATGGCACCAGGATTATACCAAAGGTAGCACATCCGCAAGCTGATCGTGACCTACTTGTGGCAAGCAGAAACCCATCATGATTTTCACTGGAAGAAGAAATAAAATCACCCTATTGAGTCAATTTCTTGTGATCAGAAAATCCAAGCCCTGTGCCTACAGCTCCCCCACAGTTTGACCACCGTAGGTAGGAAATATTTTCCTACATGATGAATAATGGCTTTACCCACTCAAAATAGATTTTCAATATAAATATGTCCTACACGAACTGAAAGCACTTAGATTTGAAAGAGCTATTCATGTCTATTAAGTCAGACAAATGATTGAAATTGAACATTAGAAGTGCTACTCCACACCTTGTACCATTTATCGACAGGAAATTAGGAACAATTAGATCTCTGTAAAACAAGGCAAAGCCATGATTGCTGAAGGTCAGACTTCAGGAAAACCCTGCAGAAAGCTCTACAACAGAAATTCTTTATAGGCATGCGTCTTTACACTTACATTGTACATATGGTTTCAGCAACAATCAGGTAAAACGGACAAAACCAGATTTCCCCCACCAGCTGTAACAAATTCAACCTTTCTTTTACCCCCCTCCTGTTATAAACAAGCAGGACTGTTGCACAGAGCAGACACTCTGGTCTTTTATGGGTGTGATTGTGCTCTGGAATAGAAAGAGGACTGGCAAGGATTGCTTGCAAGTACAAAAATGAAAGGAAGAGAATTAGTTTTTTGCAGCTCGCTACGTGTATTTCTGGAGTTTTAATACTTTCACATTCAGAAAGTTCACAATGAAACACCTTGTGTAAATACTGCAAGCCCCTACCTGGAATTCTCGCAACGAGCTGCCAGCAGATAGAGTTCTGCCTGTTACTTTCCGTAAATGGATATCCTTAAAAACACACACAAAATCACCCACTCAGATCTCATGAGTTCTTTTCTTCCAAATGGACTGACATACTGATTTGCAATGGGTATGTGCACGTTCGGTTAGAAATTAAGGACCATTTCCAAAACCTATGTCTGATTGAAACCAATTCTGAATTGGTTCATTAGGGTTCTGAGGGTTTAAAGTTTTTACACACATGCATTATATAAAGTACATTAGATATATAGGTAGGTAAGTAGATAGATAGAGAGATAGAGAGATAGATAGGCAGGCAAACAGAGAGATAGAGATCTTTTTCTTCTAACTTCCAGTTCTGGCTAGGGCTGGAGCCAAACATGCCAGAACACAGCAAAGAGGACTGTTCTCTTGATACTCCCAGCTGTGGCCAGAAGAAATTATGCCTGAAATCGTGTGAGAAAATTTCAAGACAAATGAGCTTTGGCTAGCTCAACTGTGAACGTTTGGATGCTTATTTAAAGTGAAGTGACCCCAAACTGCAAAGCACTGGATGTTCACTCGTCACTAATTTCTAACAGTCACTCTGAAACAGGGTGAAACAGCCAAGAAAGGGCTATGGGCTCCTTGCTTGCACAGAGGATTTAAGAAGTAAAGGAGGAAAGGAAAAGTACCTGGGATTCGTAGGCAATGTTAATTGGAGAATTTGTGGGGTTTTGGTGTTATGCAGGAGTTTTAATGTTTGAACAGTGCCCAATGCACAAAGGCAGAGAGTGATGGCAGCCATAGCCATCACGGTGGCAAAGTATCTTTATAGGCAAGTTAACAGACATCACTATGGTCTGGCCCTGCTTCACCTCTGTGTATGGAGAAGGGGCTATTTGTGGAGAAAGAGCTGGAAAAGACATCCTTCCATCATCTACAGGATAGAGAGGACAATCCCACTCCCTCTCCTCTGCCACCAGCTTGCCCTTGAGGCACTTCCTCTGCTATGTGTTGGGCCACCTTCATACTCCCAAATGAAGCTGAAGGAGTAGAGGAAATCCCTTGGGAAGCTTATTTGGAGGACTGGGAGTGAAGAAGGGTGAGTGCAAGGAAGGAGGATAAGGAGAATTTGTGGTCTGGGGAGCCTTTTCTGTCGCTGGGCCCTCCAATGAGTGCAGCTGAGATGAGTATGTGCTTTTACAAGCAATTATTTTAAAGTGTGCCCAGAGGACGCAATAGTCAGGCTTTATTGGATATGTAATACACACTGTGACAGTATATGGTGCTTTTGCAGGCCAAAATTACAATTCTGGGACCTTGCAGCTTGCAGCTGCTCAGTAAAACAAAGGAAATCCCACTGAAAGAAAAAAGGGAGGGGGGTTAATATGCTTTTAAGCAAAATCCAAACATAGATTATATGACTTCCCTCATTTCAGAGCTTTTCTGTGCCTTCTGGGGCAGCTGGAGGAAATATGAAAGAGCATCTTCCCTAGAGCTTTCCCTACTGAAGGCTGGGGAAAGCAGGGAAGGGGGGGCACAGCCACTGCAGGCACAGCTCACATTCACACATCTCATACCCAGGAGGGACACTGGCATTAGAGGGGCCAGAGCTGGTGGTGACCCTTGTACTGATAATGCAAGGACTGTGACATCCCTGTTGGTTCCTCAGGGTAGATCTCCAGGATCACCCATGCAGTGCTTCATAGAATCACAGGATCACAGAACGGTTTGTGTTGGAAGGAACCTTAAAGATCTTCTAGTTTCAACTCCCTGCTATAGGTAGTCCATTAAAACATGGTTGGTCAAGAAACCAAAGGGGAAGCATCCAATAGGTTAAATGTCTGCCTAATTGGAAGCAAATAAGATCATGTTTTGGGAGAGGCTTGCAACTAGTCCTGGAAGTTGACTGGAGCAGGACAATGCTTTGGGAACAGAGGCAGCCGAGGACAGAGATTGTGGGAGCTCTCTCCTACCACAGAAACCACACAGCGGATTTTCTCTTTCATGCTGCTTATTACGCCACTGACCCCAACCTGTTTAGTAAATGACATATTGTTCTGCACTCGAAATCATTTCCCATGAATAACTGTTTTGGTAGTTTCTTTTCTTCTCTAGAAGTTACGTTGGTTTGGAGGAACTTTGTTGGTGTATTCCAGAAAGCAGGCTGAGAGCTTCCCTTCTAGAACAGAGTGTGCACAGATGTTGGCAAGACGCATTAGGATCGCACCAAGCACTCCTCTTGCAACCCAATTGATCAACGCAACGGGAAGTAGGATATGGATACAGATCTCAGATAAGGCATGCAAAATATAAGAACAGACAGGGGATGGTTAAGTATTCTTGGATGCTTTGGGCAGGGGCAGCAGCTGCTTTGCATGATATACGGTGTTAATAAAGCCTCAAGAAGCCATGCCATTGCTTTAATGGCAAAACTAAGCGTGGCACAGACCAGACGAAGTTTGTGCTTTATTTCACCACTGCAGTTCTGCTGGGAGCATATTTCCAGGTGGTAAATGCTGCTCAACTGCTAGGGTTCAACTATTCCTTACCTTGAAGCCTTTCTTGTCAGCTAACACCTCATTTGGGTTGCCATGGCCAACTCCACATTGTACACTCAAGAGGATTTGCAGAACAGTAGGTGATGGCACCTATTTGCGCAGAGCTGCTGCAGTGCATGGACCCAGTATGTTCACAGGAGGCAACAGACATGGAAAGGGGATTTGGGGACCAGGTGAGTTGGTCTGTCACTGGGCCCATACACCTGACCACACTGGGCAGCACTGTGGAGGCACCAAAAGGGACTTGTTAGGGCATAGCACACTCAGACTTCACCCAGAGCTGGAACATGGGTATTGTACCCTGCAGTCCAGAAAGGCACCTAAGGACTAATGAAAGCAAAGGCTTTTCAGACCTGTTAACTCAGATGCTGGACACAGAGTTAGGAAGCCTGAAGTATTATATTAGGCAAAAAACCTCCATTAACTCAAGCTGAGTCAAAATATCACTGTTAACCACTATCCAAGTTTAACACAAACCCCCTTCGGCTCCCTGGTTCTAGCAATTTTATCAACATTTGATCTCGTTTGACATCAGAGCTGGCTTCTGTCTCTAGCTCATTTGGTCTAGACTCGGTGTTTACATTAGACTTACCCAGATTGGCACTGTTTGCTTGGCAACCTCCTTGTGAGCGCGTGTATATGCTTATAGCAGCTTTGTTTACGCAGTTTCCCACTGAGTTTGTGACCAAAAATAAACACAGAATTAAACGCGAGCAATACTCAGTGGGACACTAAATGCATTTTATAGGCTTTGCCTCTGAAGCAAAGGATATGAACCGATTTTCAGACATCGACAAAGAGCCATAATCAAACCCAGATCATCAGACAAGAGCGATTGTTTGGGTGAGCTAAATTTCTTCTGCTTTTCACCATTGGAACAATTACTGAAACCTCAGTCATGTTCAATATGTAAAGTGGCAGCAAAACCCAAGCCTCAAAAAAATCTTCAAGGCAGCTTTTTCTGTGTACAAATGCACCAGCCCAGGACCAGCAAGAATCAGTGAAGAGCTGCAGAATCTAGTGGACTTTGAATTAAAGCTGTACAGATGTCAGGTGTTCCATAGCTCATGATGGCTGGAGGCAGTTACACCACCTAGGAAACAGCAGCTTAGGTTTAACTTAGGTTGGAACTAGATGATCTTAAGGTCCTTTCCAACCCTAGCTATTCTATGATTCTATGATTCTAACTTCTTAAACTATGTAGACTCATAGAATCATAGAATGGCTTGGATTGGAAAGGACCTTAAGATCATCCAGTTCCAACCCTCTGCCATTAGCAGGGATACCTCACACTAAATCATGTCATCCAAGGCTCTGTTCAACCTGGCCTTGAACACGGCCAGGGATGAAGCATTCATCACTTCCTTGGGCAACCCATTCCAGTGCCTCATCACCCTCACAGTAAAGAACTTCCTCCTTATATCCAACCTGAACTTCTCCTGTTTAAGTTTGAACCAGTAATAATGGTTAGGGTTGGAAAGGACCTGAAAGTCCTTCCCCATATCGAAGAAAAGGTATGAGGATGTATAGAGTCTTGGATCTGAAAGGCAGAAAACACTTTTATAACTACCCATCTACCCTCCCGCAAAAGCCTTGACTGTAGTATTTCCAAAGGTAATTCCAATGGGCATGTCCAAGTCAGTGTCCTCTAGAGAAACATCTCTCCTTGATTCAAAGGGCCTACGTGACTTTAGCCAGACTTCTCCTCTGTTGTTGCTCTTTGTTATTTGTCCTGGGCAAGAAGAACAAAAAATTAATCATAACTATAAACCCAATATTTGGTCAATGTGACTATCCAGGTCTTGAAAAGAGGAAGTGATGTGAACATTTGGGATATGAGCAAAACTCAGTCAGGGAGCAAAGGAGTTCATGGGAAAAGGCAATGTTTGCTTTCACCCAACAGCTTATGAAACTTTGCATTTTGTTCTGGGTTGTTAGTATTATTTGTTCTAATCAAGTTAGCTATCAAGATATTGGGCAGCCCTGGGTTCTTCTAAGCGCTTCTTCCTGGTCATGTTCCCATGACACACGCTGGCTGCAGCTTGGCTGTTCATGTCTCAAAAATGAGACTTCATTTGTGTGGAAGTTTGTCCAGTCAGAAGGAAACAGCCCAGTGAACAGGTTTTCTGCTGAATCTGATATTGTCTTGAATGGATTTCGCTTTCAGAACACAGGAAAAATACAAAAGAATCCTTTCATTTACTTAGTAAAGCAGTTGTTTTCCCTGGAGCTGAGCTTTCTACGATAGATAGCACCAAATGCTTTGAAAGGTAGGGTTTGCAGCAGATCATCATCATTCCTGGGCTGCTCTGTAGAGCTCTTATTCCTTTCTCAGACTCATTTGTCCTAGCCATCAGTCGCACATGACTTTCCTGCCTGATTGCAGATCTCCAGCAAGACAGCTTGAATGGCACGCACAAGTTACGTATGTATTCGTGGCTGCAAAAAAGCATCTCCTGAGCCAATATAATGAGTACAAGACACAGCTGAGCTGATATGAAGTAATGTGTGGATGTCAATTTTCAGCCAATAGTGAAGTGTCAGGACACAATTGTTTGGCAAGCCCTTTGCCCTCTATGTGTCCAAACCAGCGTGTCAATGCCTTTGTACAGCAAAGGGCTCTGGATGTTACAGGAAGCATTCCACGTTGCTTTTTCTTAGCTCCAAAAAACCCCTTGCAAAACCCTTAGAAATTAGAAGTGAATCACAGGTCATTTCTATTGCAAAATCTCAGCGATAACCCTTGATCATTCAAATCTTCTCTTTCACATGTAACCACATCTTACGAGCTGTGGTGTGATGTTCCACTTCTGTGCATGGAGTAAGAAACGATGACTCACACCTTTTCCCACTTGTACAGCCAGCCTTTCCTATGTAACACTGTGATAGATATCTGATTACGATGATAAGAGGTTCATGTATGTTTTACCTCCCTGTGTAATTTCCAGCCTGTATTCTGGAAATAAAGCGACTAGAAACCCCCAGCTTGTCCAGTTGGTCATAAAATAAAGCATATTATGGGCATCAGTGGATAATGTATAAGCCAAGTTTGTTAGGAGCATAAACTTAGAAGCCCATAAAAGAAATTTAACGTCAAAATTAATGTGCAGACCCTGGAGAGAACCTTGCTGGTGTCCAGATATGCAGAATAACTGAATACATTTGCTCAGATCTTCATGCAGTCTTACATCTAGAGCTGCCTGAAGCAGAATCTGTTAATGCAGACACGGAAATCTCAGGCTCCTGAGGGGACAGGCAGCTGACCCTCACACTGCTTGTGAGCTTATGGACTGCTTTCCCATGGCACTACAGTATTTACTTCACAGGCACCAATTAAGACACAAAATAAGGTGGGAAAATAATTCTTCTTCACCATCAGATTGGAAGCAGGTAGAGCTGATGAGTGATTTGACAATGGAAACCTGACAGCTGTTGCACACAGAAAGCCTCCTCTATTCACCTGACCCCTAATTTGAGGGACTTAGAGGGAGCTTAGGGGAAATGAGGAAGTATGGCAGATTAAGCATGATGATTCCAAGAACAACTGTTCCCAAGGTTACCTATTTTAGGCTAGCTGGGCTTCCCAGGAAGCCCTGAGAGAGTTTCCTAGCCGTGATGACCAGTCACCTTGCCTGCACAGCAAAGCATGGAGCTATTCATGTCCCACCTTACCGCTACAACAAGCTCTTCCAGAAACCTGCCTTGGAGATTTCTGATGGAGATAAGCAGCAGTATTTCTTGAGTAAGGGCCACGGCTTTTGTACAAGAGCAATCATCACACCGATCTCCTGTGGCAATGAAGTCCACAAGCTAACTATAGGATGCCTGAGGAGCTATTTCCTGGTATTCTTTCACTTTCCACCAGCTGCTGTTGTTATTATTTAACTCATTATTAGTTTCAAGTACGATGCAGCATCAAGCGGTTGTTGTTCTTATTAAGGGAAAATAATTGGCTGTCTGGCCTCTACTTGGACGAAAGCTCATTTCTCCCTGGGGAGTTTTCAGCATTAGCCCATCTCCAGCAGCAAAAGCTGTGATATTAGCAGCCTCCAAAGCACTGGATTACTGTAACAGTGGAAATTGGGTAGTGAAGCAAAACTCACTGGGTTTCCCATGAGGGCTTCTTCATACCGATAGCCAGCAGGATGGTCACTGCTGAGTGCAAGAAACACTAGTAAAATAAACACACCCTCCGAACTCGCTGGGCTCTAAATCTTCCTGCTAAATTTGATTACTACTTAAGTGATTTAGAAAGCGAGATCTTCCCTGCCTTATGAGAGTTTATTCACAATGTCAGCTAAAAGTGATAGACACTGCAATAATTCAAACCAGAGGGTGGGGGGAAAAGGAGTTATGAAAGCTTGGCTTAGGCTGGAGACCAGAGAAGTTGATGGAAGAGCAGCATTTTTGAGGGAAAAGTGAATTGAAGGAATGAAGTTTTGAAATTCCTGTCTTTCCTGCCTGCCCAGCAAGCAGGAGGATCCAACGTTCACTGGCTTCACATGGAACAAAGCAGAGCTTGAAGGTTTAAGCTTCACTGCTCCCACTGGCTGTGCCTAGATGGCTGCTTAGCATGAGCTCCTGCTTTTGGTACAGCCCAAAAAGGCTCTGGCTTGCTCAGAGCTGAGCCTGGTTTGTAAAATAAGGCTCTCCAAAAGCACTGGACCATGTCGATGGATTCAACGTTCAGTAGCAGAAGGAGCAAGGCTTGAGTGCTGAGAAGAGCATCTCCTGCTCATGGGAAAGGCAAATAGCTGCTGCACACTGGTTCTCACAAGCAGTGAGTTAAACCACCTGCGGATCCGCTCAGCATTGCCCCTTCTGCTGACCTTGCTCCCTGATGCAATCTCTCTTCCAAAACATGCACATCCTGTGCCTACTGCACATGGCTAAATTATGAATGGGAATGAATTTTCCAAGCAGACACTGACGTCCCAGCTGATATGACCCAGCCTGTAAGCAACCATCACAACAAAGAAGTGAGAGGAAAAGACACCATCCCTCCCGCATGGGATCTGCTGAGCCACACAGCTCTGCACCAAATCCCACATAAGACTTCCAGAAAGCCTCAAATAATTAACAGCATGAAGTTAACTGTATGTCAAACATTTCACGGCATATATCCAAACTGAAAATGAGTATCTGTTAGAATTTTACTTGGAGAAGAAAAACAATAGAGAAAGATATATCTTTTTTTTTCTTTTCATTAATGTTCTAACATATTTCCTTACCTATCTCTCTGCCCAAGAACTTTGGCAGTTCAGTATCCCAGTGTGGGCTCGGCACCATCCCATGTATATCCCCTTTGCCCATCCTTAGCGTCAAATAAACTTTGAAACAAGAAAAAGTGGGGGAAGCTTTCAGCATATCACATAGATGGAATAGAAGTGGGAACGATCATCTTATGATTTCCTTCCATCTGGTAAAATATAAGAGAGTAAGAGTATATACCTAGAGACGTGCTCTGCCATGCAGGAGGCACAGAAATGTCTGCAAAAGCCTGTGCAGCACTAAGCCTGTGCCTTGTTGCCCTTAGATTTCCAAGAGAAGCTCCAACAACTCCAACCAAAGAGTAACAAGAACCTCATGCCACAGCATGGAAAAAGAAGCCTGTTGGACATAAGCATCCATCAATATTAACTAATAATCTTAAGCGAGTTGGGTCAAGATTTCAATCACAATCCCAGGAAATGGGTGAGCTGGGGATCCTAGGCCTCCATGTGAAGGCGTTGCATGGAGGTCTTAGACCTTCAGTGTCAAGATTGGAGATTCACACTGATCCAGAACAAGATCTGTGGGTTCAATGTGAGCAGCCTCAGATATTTAACAACCTCAGATGTAAACTGGGAATTTGTGTCTTGGTCAGCAAAAGGATTCATGCTTTTGGAACGCTTCTTCCAATTTTCTGTCTGGGACAAGAAAACGGGCAACCTGATTAATCTGCCATCAGAAATGTCTTAATAAAGACACTCTGGAATGGTACACATCTACAAAACCAGGACATGCTGCGTTTAACCTGTCAGCCCTGGCATCAGCCCAGCCCTGACATCACATTTCAACTGCTCTTCAGCATGTGAACTGCAGGACCTAAAGGCTGGCACTCACATACACAGCTTCATGTCTTTCATTGGAAAGGTCTGACTCCTTTTCCTGCAGCTTTTAAGTATGGCCCTTTGAGCATAATTAAATAAGACAGAAGCAAAAATCAAGAGGCCTCTGCTTTGAAAAGAGACGTGACACTCGCTGATTGTTAACCACAAAACACGGGCCTCTTTCCTTTCTTCTTTTTTTAGTTTTTCCTTAGTGCTAACTTCTCATTTTCATTTCTTTTGAAGTACCTTGATGTTACCAGAGCCTAAAAACCCAAAATGTCTTCAGCAGCATGTTGGGGCATCACTCCTTCAGGGAGTGGAGCTACCAAGTAGCCCCTGGGATAACGCCTGCATCCTGACAGTTTTACTGTCATCACAGCACCACCAGGCAAGCAGAAGGCCTGTTTTTACCTGCACTAAACACCTTGGTTACATTTCCACTTCCTATAATTCCCATCCACCTGCCATACCACACTGTTACCCACAGGCTGCAGCAGAATTTCCCTCAACCATACGTGTAGAACATCTCCTACAGTCTTATAGCAATGAAAACGAGCCTGGTCAGCCCCATCTACAACAACTGCAACAGACTTTTCAGACCATAACTGCAAAAGTCTTTGGGGGTTACATGTCTCTGCAGATGGACTCTTCTATCACCTATATGAGAACTGAGTTTTGCAGTGCTTATTGTCAATAGTTACCTACTTAATGCAGATCTGTGATTATAAGGACAAGGTGGACTGTAATGACTGGCCTTTGTCATCTCCTCCCCAGCCCAAGCATGAACCTCCTGTTGCATCCTCCTGCCCAACCCAGGCATGACCCTTGTCCTAAACTAGTTTCTCTACCCAGTCCCTGGGGTGTCTCTGAGTCATGCTAGAAGAAAACAACCCAACCATGGCTTCTGTGACGGAGAATTCTACAGTCCCATCCATAAATCAAACCCTTATTAGGTATCTTGTGCTTAAGTACATTCACCATTAAAATCTGTAATTGTGTTTCAAGCACAGATCTGTCTGGACACTGTTACAGCCACTGTAACTTGTTACAGCTCCTTTAGGCATACAAAGAAGATCCCATTCCCAAATTAATTTTGTTCAAATTTTCAATTTCATCAGAAGTTGTTTTTTAATTAAAATTTAAGAAGATTGGGTAGTCTTTAATGAGAACGGGGAAAAAGCACATTTCCATACTACTGCTTTGTCCTCAGCAATGCCCAATCCTGAGGCGAAGAGTGATGCTGTAGCAGCATAGGAATTGTACTATAGCGTGAACCAGAATCCATCTACTCTTCTCACTCAAAGAATCACCATTTCCTTAACTCTGAAAGCATCATAAAATAAAACATTTCTTGGATATTCTCTGACACATGAGCAACAGTTTCTCAAAGTCAGTGGGAGCTTCTCCACCTCCATTAGTGGGCATTCTATCAAGTTCTGCTTTCTTAAGTGCTTTTTAGCTGGGTTGAAATCTCCAAATCCTACAATAATTTGAACTTTACTGCCTGTGCGAGAGAAAAAGCAGCCAAAAAAATCCCACAAATAAATGTATGGAAAAGAAATAGCAAAGCAAGGTTTCCCCAAACGGTATTTACTGATAACAATGCAGCTTTGTGATTGCTTTCATATTTTTTTTTATGTATTTCCAAGACAAAACCAAAGGGAAATATATGATTTCTCCAAATTTCTGCCAAAAAGGCAGTTCCCAGAGTATACATTTAACGACAGCACCACAGGAAAACAATTTTTCCCACCCTAAGTTCCCTGCCCGCTGCAAAAAGGACATCAACAGGAAGAAATCCCACACAAGGGGCGGGTGTAAGGACACGTCTGGTTAAAGTGAAATAATTCTTTCTAGCTGAGATGGTTTGAAAGGACTCTGGTGAACAGCGTGTCATCTACTGGAGAGTGCCCAAATCCGAGGTCTCAATGGGGCTCACTGAAATAGGCTGTTCCCTCATTAGGCTGATAGGAGAGGGCCAAATATCTGTCCCCAGAGGAGTTTCTCATACCTGATGAGATCATTGTCTTCTGGGGGGTTTGGGGGATGATTTCCCCTTTCCAGGTTAGAAATGGAGAGTTTTATTTCTTTGGAAGGAGAATTTGCAGAAGAGCAGGTTATCTGGGCCCCTGGCCATCATGCAAAGCCAAGCTCAAGCTCCATGGAAAGCAGCAGTGATCCCTGCCACAATGGGAGATTAAGAGGTGATCTAAAGTGAAGGAAGGACCACCCCTGATGCAGCACTTCCAGTTAAACTAAAGGAGAAATGCATGCTATAAGCAATGTAATACGTGTAAACTTCATTTGTACTTAAAACCAGGCTTGAAAAAATTACTGGTGGAGAAGAAACACCAACAAATTAAATGTGGCAGAGGATAAAGGGAGGATTTCAGAGGGGTCTGAACAAGAACGCAGGCTCCTATAGAAGCCCAGACATAGCACAGCCATCCATGAGCTCACAGGAACATCGCCCCAGCAAGGGAGGATTTAAAGAGCCAAATAAGTCCATGAAATTCAAACAGGGCCTTAAGGGATGGAAGAAATATTATGCTTGAAGAGACACATTCCCCATTCAAGACCACAAAAACCCTTAAAATTATCAGGCGAGTTGGTTCAGATTCTCTGGCAGGATTTCTGCAGAGCAGCAAGATGTACGGTGTGGTGGGCTCTGATAAATCACAAGCCACTGGGTGCGTTGCTGATGCAAAGGAACGAGATCCATCAGGCACCAGTCAGCATCTTTCCAGGACAGCATCAGGTTGAGATGTGATGCTGGGACACCAAGTGTCTGACCGAGGCTTGACTTTGGCAGTGACCTCTGCATGGTGTTGGAGAGAGGGAAGCTACCGGGAATTGTGCTCTTGATGGAGACTTCCTGGGGGGAAACTGGAGAAATCACTCTATTATCTTGGTGGAGCCCAGTTATTCCTGGATGGGCTTCCTCACTAGTCGCTATTTCTGACCTGCTTTTGGCTAAGCACTGCAAGACTGCTGTCTAAGTCAGAGCAAATAGCCTTAAAATGAGTGATCACAACTTGACTCACTTTTAATATCAAAAGGGAAGTAGAGCTGGAGGAGTCAGGGAGGCTGGAGGGCTCAGTGACTGCTATGATAAAGGGGGTTGGAATTTCTATTAGGAAACACACAAAAAGATGCCTTCAAATATATCTTGCTGAAAGAGGAAGGTCTCCTCACTGACCTACATGGATATCTTCAGGTGGCAAAATAGGAGTCTTATCAACTGTGCAAGAAAGGATGCAAATGCAACAAAGGAAGCATCTTAGAGGCCGAGGAGAGGAGAGATAAAATAAGAACTATTAAAGTGAACTTAGCTGGGCTTTTTAATAAGGAAAAAACCCTCAGATATTTTCCAGCCCCAAATATGGAGAGGGGAAAAGTGTTGTGGTGCACTAAAAATGGAGCAGAAATAGAACTGAGGATTACTTCAACCATCCTGCCATCCTCCCTTTGGTGCTCAGTGAAGAGCTGCTGCAGAGTGTGGGGCAAAGGCAGGGTGGCAAGTAAGAAGGTGATGTGGAAAGGATGGAGCTGGGAGGGCGTCACAGCCATAGCATCACATGGGGAAGTCTGGAGAGACAGGGAAATCTCCATTCTGGAGAAACTGCAAGTCAGAAGCATGGATCTGTAACCCAACAACTGCATTAAGGGAAAGGAGCAAGGATTAAAACACAGTTTGGGCACTGGGAGGCCACTGATCCTGAACTGACAACATGGGGAGGTTCCAAGACCTGTTTGTGCAAGAAAAAGTTAGACATTGTGAATCAGGCTCTGCCTCCACTCTTGTTTCTTCCAAGGAATGGGTCCCAGCTCTCGTCTGGCAGTACATGAGTCATTTTGACCACCCTCAGTGAAAGTCAATCGTGTCCATGTGGTAAGAAGAAAGCCCCTGGCACATACTACAGATGTTGCATTCCTGGGCATCGTCTGGGTAACGTACTTCAAGATGGAGCTGCCATTCATTTTTTGGCAAATGACTAATAATGACTTGCAAAACTTGCTACTGTGCTTTTCATCACAGCTGCTCTGGGGATATGTTTCTGGCACACAAAGCACTGCTACCATTGTGACAAAAGCAATTATACTAGTAAAAAAAGCAGGCCAAGAAGATATAAGGTTATAGTCAGGGTGAGGGCAGGGGAATTACTGAGATGACTTGTCTACAAAATAGCTTAAGAGAGTTGATTTCTTATCATGACATCATGAGTTATGCTGGCTCGGTTATGATGAGTGATAATCACGACAAGAACTGCTTTAGCTATGGCCTTGGGAGATGAAAATTGAGGGGAGGAATTAGCAGGGGGTGGGGAAAAAGAAGAAGAAATAATATTAAGTCACAGGCAACAGAATGAAAAGCTTCAGTACACACTAAGCTACTAGAGATTGGTTTAAGTTATAGTGTCTGAGTGGAGTAGAAGGAAAAATAACTCCACAAGAGCAGGACAAGGATTGTTTTATAGTGTGTACCTATATAAAGGCAGGCTCCCTGGGGGAGGATTAGGGCTCAGAGGAGTCCTGACAGGGCAAACAACCCAGAAAAGGTGCATGGTCTGCAGGTGGAGGGGGCATTTAGGTTGGATTTAGCATCCTCAAGGATGAGGATTGAGGATCCTCAAGATGCTGTGCATCTTCATCGCATAGCACTTTTTGTAATGCCACCTAATATCCCTATAAAACCAGAGGATTTTTATACCTCCTGAAGTGCTCAGAATTGCACAGTTCTGGATGTCAGAAATCTGTCCTTTTTCTCCTAAATCTCCTTATTGTAAAGCTATATCTGGACATTGGGTGTTCTCCCTGCATGATCCACTCTTAGGATGCTGCAGAGCTGTAATACCCCTGGGACCTCCCTTTTCTATGGATAACCAAGCCAGCGTCTCTCAGTTCCTTCACATCAAATGGTCCTTCCTCTCCCTGGGGCTTTGGGGGCTGCTGAGCATATTCCAGGTGGGAAACCTGATCCCCCAAGGCTATCTCTGCCCTGGAAGTTGGGGGTAGCTGGGTGCTGAGAAACCCATCTCTGAGGAAAGGGCTAAAAACAAATAAAGCCGTATGAGAGCCAAGGAAAGCTGAAAGTAAGGAGATGGTTTGTGTAAACTAAATTGAGCAAGTTCCATGCAGAAGGCTCAAGTTACATTCTGAGGGCAGGGAGAGGTAAACTCAGGCACAACAGCAGCGGCTTCAAAGCAATACAAAGACGATTTCTTCCCCACTGCCCCCATGCCACCCTCCACCATCAGGAAAAGCCGGGCAAACAGATCCTTTCAGGTACACTAAAGTGAAGAAAAAGAGTCAAAATATCTAAGCTGTCAATTATGGGCTGTTGGAAACAGCAGAGTATTGGTGCCCGGCGCACCAGTGGATGCCTTCTGCCTGAGCATATGTACAAGGCTAAGGCACCGGCTGTGCTCCCCTACAGACCACCCAGCACTGCAGGTCAGCGCTCACATCCCATGCTTATTCTCCCTCCGGTATCTTTGGGACACCCCAGCGTGGCGAGGGACCAAGAGCAATTATTTGAAGGCCAGACAAACATAAACAGAGGCAGGTTTAGAAAACAGGAGATAGAGATTTGTGCGATAGAGCTGTCGCTCTCGAGAGCAAGACATAACTATAAAGTCCAAGTGAAAAACCTGTCTGGCTCAGGAGCACGGAAAATGTGCTGAGGGCAGGAGTTATGGAACATGGCAAGATGTTTATCAGCTCTGGGGTTTGCACTTTTTAAAGCGAAACTGGAACTGAGAGCTGGGAAGGGGGAGAGAAAACAGGGGCTCCTCGCTCCTTGGGTTTCAAAAGCATGACACAGAGACAGCAATAGTGGCAGAGATTTAAAAGGAGCCTGGTTTGCTCATCTGACTACCCCCAAGGAAGATTCAGATGTGATAATGGTGAGGGAAAAAGGGATAGACCCTCTCCCAGCCAAAAGCTCTTATGGCAGGGGGGCTGGAACTGGGTGATGTCAGGGTCCTTTCCGACCCTAACTTATGATTCTAATATTAAGCCTAACATAGTCAGGGCTCAGCCTGAGAACAGGGTGCTCAAGCGCATCTCTGCCGCACTTGGAGGAATGGGATATTGCTCCTGTCTCTGAGCTCAGCAACACCTTAAGAAAACGCCTTTTGTGTGGGATTAAAACTAAACCCAAACGCTGCTGCCTGTCCAAAGCCAGAGGAGATGACAGCCGAGAGGTTCGGGTGAAGTCGGGAAAAGTTCGCATACAACACTTGTGGGTGGTAGAGTGATGTAACCCCTTAGGTAGCTCCCAGCGTTCTGAGGTTAGCTGGCCATTTACTTTTCCATTAAAAACCTGGCAGGCTTCACACAAGCATTGCAACACCTGATTTCCGTCAGGCAGAGAGGATGCTGACCCACAGGCTGCCCCTGCGCCCTGCTCCCTTGGGTGCACAGGCGTTGCTCTGAATGTCAAGAGCCAGAAGCCGCTTCGCTCCTGGAAGAAATGACTCAACACCAGGATCAGAGACATTCCAGCGTGCAGGAAAATAGCTGAAATGCGGAGTGGTCTTGCAACATCCAGCCACTTGACAGAGTGAAGCAATCACCCACATGAGCTGGTTCTCAGCTCAATTAAACCCATGTCTGTCTGCAAAGCACAAGAGTAACCAGGATCGGATTTGTTTCTCCGTGGTTTATGGAGAACCCAAACCCAGAGTGGACATCAGTGCCCCTTTCCACCCGTCATCTCAGTGCTGGCTGTGTGTTGGGCATCCCTAAAACAGAAAGAGCCTCCTGTGGCTCTTGGTTTGGGTAGAGAGAAGCATCAAAGCTTCCCTTCGCAGGGATGCAAAACTGCTACCCTGGGAGGATGAAGCACCTCCTTCTCCTACATCCTTTATACTCAGAAACAATGGCATGGAGATGCTTGCATTTTTGGCACCTTAACAGTTCTGTTACATCTGGATGGATTGCTTTTCTTTAGCAAGCCTGGGAAATGTTTATGCTCTAGGGAAAATATTAAAGAATACAAAAGAAAATCAACCAAAAAACCCCAAACAGCAGAATTGAGTGTATGTTTTCAGTGGCAACAAGGGTACTTTATCAAAGTTTCTAAAGCAAAACCTCTGTAGTTACAATTCAAGCAAAACCTCTGTAGTTACAATACATTCGTATTACAGAAAGAGTTATGAGAAACCACCGTTTCAGAGCTAAAATAAGCTCAGCCCCAGCAGGTGTTTAATGATGTTAACAGAGCCAAGCGAGGAAAACATCTACCCATTACAGATGCAATTATCTGTTTGAACCAAAAACAGGAACCTTGGAGAAAACAGCAAAATGTTCAACTTCCAAAATATTTAAGTTATTTTGAGCGTTTGACCAGTAGGAGGGAGTAAAGCAGGGACAAAACTACTCGTGTGTGCTTCAAATGTACATATACTATCCACGCTTTTCATAGCTGAATGGTTAACAACAAAGACAATTACATTCTTGCTACAGCTGATTAAACAGTTGATCCCACGGACCCCAGGCTTCTCAGGCACGGTGGTTTGCCGTAAGCATAACCAACAAAACAAAAACAAGGCTGAAGCGGAGATGTTCATCTGCGATGGCTCGCATTCAGGACAGCAATCCCAGCCAGAGTCATGCATGAATAAGAAAACACGTCCTGTTTATACTAAAATTAATGCAATTTAACCAGAACTTTATAGGGTTGGGATTGCGGGGGTGTGCTGAATGAGCTACGGTCTCAATCGTCCCTCTTCTGCTGTCACCAAAGAGCTGAAGTTGCCAAACCTCATGTACAGGTGTCCTGGATCCTTCTTTTGTTTAGGGGTTGACATCCCAGTGTTCTTGGCTGTACCTAGAGTGTCTCTCCAGCCCAGCTGGGCAACTCTAGATGATGTCTCAATCACACAAACAGCTCTCGATTTGGAAAAGCTTTGATTCCTGTTGAACCTGTGCCACAAACACATCACCCGAGTGCATTCCCCACCTACAGCTGCTCCACCAGCTCATCGTGGGTTATGTTACACTGAATACCTGACTTCTAGAGAAAGAAGTCTCATTGAATTTCAATGATCTATCATTTCAGCAGGCTTAGACTCAGTCCTTGTTACATTCCTCAAATGCCTCTTAAAATGATTTTACATTCAGCTTTGCTTGTCTTTTCTGGAAGCATTGCATATTGTCTCCTTACTGTGCCTTCGCAAGAAACAATTGCATTTGTATTGGCAATCCTTTTTTAAAGATATTACTAGATCTCCAGCCCTTTCCCTGTGGGATGACAGCAGTTGGATAAATAAGAAAGCTGGCTTCTGACCACTTTTTGCAAAAGAGGAAAAAAATGTGCTTTACTATGTGGCATAATAGACAGTATTTCCACATAGTGAACCTTTTCTGCAGAAAAAAAATCACTGCAAGTCTTTCACATTTTAGCCTAAGTGGAGTACTCTTTCCAAAACAAAAATGCTCAAAATGTTCTAGAAGTGAGCCCACATTTGATATTCAACATTCATCAATCACTTCGGTCTCTGTATCATTTTTATTACAGCAAATCTTAGACCCTGACTTATCTGACCTTTTTGGTACCTCTCGGTGCTCTGTGGGCTATAAGAAAACACTTCCCTACATTTCCATAGTGATAAAGGAGCTCCAGTCCTGAGAAGTTTACAAACAAAGGAAACAGAAGCAGCTGTCACCACTAAAGAGCTGGAGACCTGGAGCACAAGAACTGAGACAATGTCCCATTGCAGGAAGCATGTATCAGAATGAAGAGGACCATCACAAGCATGAGCCTATAGATGGTGCTCCTATTGAGATATCTGATGTCTTACTGTAGAGCAATGTTTTAACCTCTGAAGAAATGCCATGTTTCTTGGTGGTTTTGGTGAGGGAACTCTAGCTAGGCTGAAGAGTTTTGTTGTTGACCCTGTACTCCCTAAACAGAGTTGGTCCCTACAAGGCTTGCTCTTAACCCTGAGAGAGGAGACAGCCTATTCCAGAAATGGCAAAACCCAGTATTTCACAAATATATCTGCACTAAGGATGTGCAAGCTTTTTTTCCAAGCTATCTCCACACCCCTGGTGCAGTGGACCTGTTTTGGTACATAAAACACTGCGTAAGGCACGATGAGAAGACACACGAGCATCCTTTAACGTCAGTACAGACCGTGGAGCTGGCAGTCCACCCAGGCCTGCTGCATGACGTGAAGCTGAGAGTTACAGCCAAAGCAGCTAATAGGCACCCGCCACCCAGGGACGTGATCTGCAAGGTCTTGTGTACTGGTGTTTCTCCATCACTAAGTACCTCTGAAGCTGTAACTCCGTTTTATATTTAGTTAATGGAAACCAACTGGAAGGATTCCCACTGACTCCAAAGAGCCATGCCTCAACACATCATGTATTAATGGAATAAACCGCCCTGTTAAATCATCACAAGTCATGGACAGACTCGTTCCTCAACCCTAAACCCCTGTCCAGATGATACAGCTTCTCTTTAAGGGAGGAACAAGAGGAGTTAATCCCAGGACTAAAGACTGGGCTGCTGAAAATGCAAATTACACACTCCCTCCCTCAAAACACCTCTGAACATGCAAAAAGGGAAAATCAGAGCTCAGTCCCCAGGGCCAGACCAGAATGAGCCACCCTGATCCTGTGACCATCCCTTAGCAGCCAAATCCTCCCCTATGTACCCCAGGGGGATCTGGCTACATAGGTAGTAAGGAATGTGCGAGAAAAGGCTGCTGTTGCTCATGAGAGGGCGAGGATGAAAGTGAGAAAATAGAATCATAGAATCATTTAGGTTGGAAAAGACCTTTAACATCATCGAGTCCAACCATTAATCCAGCACTGCCAAGTCCACCATTAAACCATGTCACCAAGTGCCACATCTACACAGCTTTTAAATAGGCTTACTCTGGAAGGCTGGATTTTGCTGCCTGGGATACATCTCCATACACTCAGCCCGGCTCGGAGCTAGCGAGCCCTGCAGCTCTTGGAACCTTCTGCTGCAACTTTCCATCCAAAAACTCCACGTGGACTCACTTGTAAATGGCAGGAGATTAGAGAACTTCCTGTCGTCATCACTTATCCACGAAAAGTTTGGAAAAATCTTGCTTTCCGCAGGAAAAAAAAAGAAGGATCGGATCCTGGGGGGAGGGGGAATAAAATGTTTATAGTGTGCATTACCTAAAAAAATAATTCATATGATGAATCTTTATCTTAAAATCTCTGGCCTAAAAACAAATAAATGAATCATTCAAATTATCGTGGAAACAGCCATGTTTCGTGTTATTTATGTGTTTAATGCTCCTTTTAGGCTTAGGGGTTTTTCTTCTTACAAAGAAAGGCAGTTTTATTAGCATTGCCGTGAATACCAATGTCAAATTCTATTTTAAAATTCTATTTTAACATGCTCAGTGATGCATGAACATCCCAAAGGCAGAGTTTTTAAAACCCTCAACCCATTTGTTAAAGAGTAACTGGACAAGTGGAACAGTTTTCCTTTTCTTCTCCTGCAGACTTTACAAAGACAGGACAAAATACGGCTTCACACGGATGGTGTCTGTGCCAATCCCCTTTAAAATTAACAGGCATCTTTTCACTGACTTCATCTGAACTTTGGATAGGAACCATAAAAGTCTTTTCCTACTGGCAATCAGTCTGTGTGACCAAAACTATTGGTAAGATTGCAGGGAGCCAAAGTATTTGTTCAATTCAATTCCAACCAGATGGTACGGTACATTCCAGTTATACTCCAGAGACCATTAAGCTGCCACCTATGGTGCGAGATGCTATTGGCAGAGGAGCAGGGATGGGACTCCAGTAGTTGCTCCCAAGCAAAGGCAGAAGATGTATCTTCTTTTGGAAAAGGAAGAAATGAAGGGAACCCTGCTATGCAAAGGAGAAGCACTGTCTCAAGTCCAGTCATCTTTGGGGAATAGCAGGTTTTGTTTCACCAAGACAGCAGACTCATATTTGCTGGGTCTTTCCTCAAACACATTACCCAATGCGAGTCTGTTCCAAAGGTATTCCTGCTCATCCTCTGCTGCGGTATTTCTAGTTTCATCCTTCCACATTTAGTTCTCAAGGCAGGAATTCACCTCCTTATTACACACCACCTCACCTCTGTTTTTCTTTTCCATACCCATACCATGGGTGCAATACTAGCTCTGCTAATTTGGGCTGGGTTTAGCTACAGGGTTTTTTTTTCCAGCCTACAATAAAATATGAACAAAATTATAATGTTCATTTAAAACCCCCAATCTGCTCGCTGGCCCTCACATCTACCACTTGCAGAGGGAGCTGGGGACACCAGTTTGGTTACATTGCCACCCTATGCCTCATTGTAAGGACTGGTGGGCTGAACCCAGGACATGGGGACAAGGTGAGCAGCAACGTGGGGAAGGGGTTGTCTAAGCCAGCAGTGACCTGGGGGCTGCTGGGGCCAGCAGGTCCTAGTCCAGCATGTAAGGAGCATTGCTTTCAAAGGCAATTGAGTGTGAAGGATGGATGGAGGGTCAAGCACCTGAGGAGAACAGAGGTAAAGTGCTGTGAGAGCACTTAGTTTTGCTCTTAATACCTCTGAGGTACAACAGCATCTTTTCTTTAAATGATTCCCCAAAATACTCAGTTTATGGAGTACCAGTGCAAAAAGGTATGATGCTGACTGCTTAATCCTGGGAGGAGAGAGGCTCTCTACAGGATGCTTGGCCAGTGTCAGTGGACTAACATCAGCTAAAGACACAGCCCCCCCATTTCTTTGCATAGATTCAGGCTGCTCATTTGAACAAACCCTTTGAATGAGCAGGTGCAGGTCCAATTAGCATCATTAACCAGCTGTGAAACAAATGAGTAGCGTGCTAAAATCCTCTCTTCAGATGCATACCAAAAAGATTACACATATGTGAATAAGCATGTGCTGAGGATCTCTGGGAAACCATGTGTTATGGAGCTGTGGTCTTTGGGATTTGGCCATTTATTTGTATCAAGGGTACACTTTAATACTGAGTGTGGGTAATGACAACACAAGAGATCTGCCAGTCTCTACCAGTGCTCTTCTGACTTTCCTAAAGCCTCAGGATGTGAGTGGGAATTACATTATTATTATTATGAATAATCATAAAAGAGGAACACCAATGGCAACGACAAGAATAACCCAAACCGTGTCAGACTTGTTAAAGCAGTTTGGGACCTAATTTGTTGAGAATAAAATGTCAACAGCGTTTAGACCTGTGCCTCACCTGGCCTCAAGCTCAGCGAGGGACTTACGTATAGGCCTAATTTTAAACACATAATTCATGTATGTGATTTAATGGGTGCATTTTGTGAGTTTAAAATTACACCTATTTAAGAGCACTGCTGACTCAGGGGATATATTCTTGTATTTATGTTGTAGCTTCAAATTCTTCATAATTACATTACCCCTCCTGCTCTCTTCAGATATTTCCATCTATCCTCTGTGTCAGGAAAAGTCTCTCTTTCACAGTTTGTTAATCAGTTTATGATAACACAATCTTCATCGTGTTTTCCTTGGCAGCATGCCTTGGACTGAAATTATTTAGTGATCTGAGCAGTAATTGAAGATTAAGGTTTGTGGTTATGTGCACTTGGGTCTCCCCCTGAATATGAACCCAACAGAGCGGGAGACATCCATCCTTTTCTAGGATCAAGAGCCAAATTACTAAGAAATAGTGAAATCCAGCAGGTGGGTGTCATTGTGGTGCTGCTTTGTACAGGTTTCACATGGCATCTAGGTTTGTATAAACATCGTCCCAAGGAAATCAGGCAAGTTTAGTCCCACTGCCCTATTCTCACATGCACGTACGCAAGGCTGGTGCAGAGAGCCTATAACATAGCCTGAAGTCACTTCTTGCCTGAGGTTGCCCAGTATCTGAAGGGGGCCTATAGGGATGCTGGGGAGGGACTCTTCATTAGGGACTGTAGTGATAGGACAAGGGATAACGGGTTCAAACTTAAACAGGGGAAGTTTAGATTGGATATAAGGAGGAAATTCTTTCCTGTTAGGGTGGTGAGGCACTGGAATGGGTTGCCCAGGGAGGTTGTGAATGCTCCATCCCTGGCAGTGCTCAAGACCAGGTTGGATGAGGTCTTGGGTGATATGGTTTAGTGTGAGGTGTCCGTGCCCATGGCAGGGGGGTTGGAACTAAATGATCTTAAGGTCCTTTCCAACCCTAACTATTCTATGGTTCTATGATTCTATGATTTGCCCTGCAAGTCCCAGACTGAGCTGTGGGCCTGTATCCCCAGCAACAAATGGTCCTGAAGGAGGACACACTTATTCCCCACTGTTGTTGTGATTAACCTGTGACGGTCCTCCAAGTAAAACCTAATGGGACCTAGCAGGATTTTCCCACCATAAGCTACACCTTTCCCCTAGAGTTATTAGAAGAATTCTTTATTCTTTTACTACACTTTTTGGTTGACAATCTTTAAAGGCAACCACAGCTTTTCAAAAATCCATTTAATATTAATAAAAGAAAGAAAATCAGCAGTAAAAGTGCTTTAGGAAGTGGAGGTGATGGCTTACTGATTCTTTTCCATAGAGCAGGAAGACACGTGGTTCCAAAGCAAATGAAAATATAGACCAAGGCAAAAAAAAAAAAAAAAAAAAAAGCTTCAGGAAAATTGTAAAAAGAAAATAAATGAAACAAAAATCCCAGTCTCCCCAATTAGTTAAAGGAGGGAAATGAATGCCACCTGGACTGCAGCAGATATTAAACTGTTTGGGTTTTCCAGGAGAGGAAAAGAAATTCACTTTTCTCTCCCCCTGTGTCCCCACTTTTCATCTGTCTTAATTCCTTCACGTTATTTTGTCAGACGTCTGCCCAGCTCCAAGTCAAATAACCTTCTCCTCCTGCCTTCTGCAGGATAAAACAGACCCAAGCAAGGGAATACAAGGTGCGTATCTGAGCAATCTTGGCACTTGGGGTGTATAAACCCAAGCTTAAGCCTCGCTCTCAGTTCTAGTTTGTAGGTCATCCCTTTAAAAACCTGCTGAAATACTTTGCATAGCCGAAATTAGCCTTGTAAATAGCCAGCTCACTGTGCCCAAAAAAAACCCAGCTACGGAACTCAGGTTTCCACTGAAATACTGAATCATTTTGTTATTCCCTTATATGCAGCTCCTGCCTTTCAAAGAGCAGGTGGCCCTAGTGCCGATTAGTTAAACAAACATAGAGAAAGGAAGAGTTAGTCTGGCAGAGGGAGGGAATAAAAGCTAATATATCTTCTTGCTGAGGTCCAAAGCGTGTGCCTGCGTACATACAGACAAAGCGCCCGCAGGAGTTGTACATCGTTTTGTGTTTTACATGGTGACAGGGATTTACCAGCTGGAAAGTAAAACCAGAACCCCATTCAGGGGCAAAGCCTGGCTAAAAGAGCAGAACAAATTGTGTCTTTCCCTCAGGAAGATTCTTGGGGACACAAAAAGGTAGTAAGAATCACAGGCATCTGTGATCAAGCATTGACGGCTGAAGACACATAGCCATTGTCAGGTGGGAGAGGGGATGATGCCTAATAGCCACTTTTGATGGTGATAAACAGAAGAAAAAGCTAGGTTTTTGAGGGGTGAGAGGAGAATTAGTGTCTAAAGCAGAAGAACCGCTGCCTAAACTACATAGCATGAGTTAGCCAGGTGCTAAGGGCTAAGGATTTGAATTTCTTTTAAAGGAGCAAAGCAATTCATGCAGGGTTTTCTTGAGGGGGAAGGTGGTAAAGGGAAGGAGGTAAGGGAAAAGGGGAGGAAAAGTAGGAAAAACATAATGAGAAATATCACAGTAGCAAGGAGAGAAGGCAGCTGAAAAAGTCAAGGATAACTAAAGAAGCACATGAAGCATGACCTTGAAATGAGACTGATGAAGTGAGCTTTTTGGGTTGAGTGCTGGCTGGAAAAGGGGGCTTGGACTGCTGCCCAAGGAAACTGCCTCCCGCTATTTAATTCCTAATGAGTTCAGGGAACAAGGATCTCGCACAGCCTTTGAAATAAACAGGATTGTGCTAAAGAAATACTTGAGACCATCATTAATTTCTACTTCTAGTGGAAACAAGCCATGAGACCCCACATCCCGGCTAATCACTTGGATCGAAAAAGTAACATAATGCGAGTTTCAGAGCTATATATTATTTTGTAGGGCCAAATAATTCTAGGTGTTCCTTTCATGCCTGTGCATTTTGGGCCTTCAGAAGAGAAGGGTCATTGCTAATAAATTATTGTGTTAATTGTCTGCTGGAGGAATTCAGTATTTGAGTTTCTTACTTTTCCTTGCTTCCTGTGCCAATTTTTCCATCTCTATAATTGTCCTTCCTGTTTATGCAATTCCATATGCACGGTGGCTACTAAAAGTCAGCTGCTAAAACTGTTTACTGTAAATATTTACACTGTGGCCATTAGTGAAATCTCTATCTCTGAATGGATGATGGATGGCAGAGGGTCTAATCCAAGAGAGACCCTGTGAGATAAACAGGGGAAAGTCATGTGCAGAGGCTGGGAACACCGCTTCCCATTCCCTTCAAGGCATAAGAAAATGATGTCTTATGCCTGGGACAATTGCTCTGAAACATGCTAAGAAGCACAAGGTTATTTACTGATGTCGGTGGCACTCAGGTGCCAGAACACGTATCAATTAATACTGAAAGCATCCAGGGACGGGAACAGAGGGCTAATGGGTTACTGCAGTTTATAATCTAATGAAGGTTGGATTGTACATGGACCAGGCTAACAGTACATATTGCACATCTCAAGGCCATGCTGTGAGCATGGAAGGCAGGAAAAGCAGAGATGCTAAAACACCAAAAAAGCCAGTATTTATCATTAATGGGAGCTGCAGAAATTAGGTCAACCCCGACCTGATGCCAAGAAACATCAACATATGCTGTTCCCCCTGACACCCAGGTTTCAGGGCTCTCTTTCAGTGGTGTACATCAAGCAAGGCTGCACTTACGTGTCCATCCTATGGCACTGTACAATGAGCTGAGACTGCTTCTGAGCCCCAGCTGGACCCAACCTGACAGCAGAGCCCCAGAGGAGGCAAATCCGAGAACCATGGTGCATGGGTGTAGGGGATAGAGCTGTCTTCCCACCACGGCATCCCAGCTCACACATCCCATGCCATAGCTCTATGCTTCCCACCACTGATATTTCTCTACTTGGATACTAGGTGTCATTTCCAGTTCTTCACCTGTGCTTTTTTCTGTGCGCTCTGGTTCTGCTTTTAGGAACATGACCCATTATGGATGCCCTTCTCTTCATGGCATGCTGGGCTCTGGGCTGCCAGCAGCCCCTGGATGAACAATGGGCAGTCCATCGTCCTGCAGAAAGGATGGACCTCAAGTGCCTGTTCTGCACACTTTTTGTCCCCAGTACTCTTTCAGAATGAACTGGTGTGGCAAAGCACACATCCTCATGAAAGAGAGACACTGAAAGATAACAAAATGAAATCCCCTCCAAACACTGCACTATCTGGGAACAGCAAATACCAGCAGGTATTTGATATTAATCAAATATCACTGCAGTAATAGTTTGGACTTCATTCAATGTTAGTGGAAGTTCTTCCATCTAGTGCTGCCAGATCATCCCTGAAAGAAGAATCACCTCATGTAAGTCTGTGCACACCTCTTTCAGCCAAGCCTAAAATCCCAAGAGCACAGATGAGAGAATCAAGAAGGTGACGTTCCCTGGAAACCTCCAAATAGACAGGTCATTATATCTTAGGATAGAGACGAGCCTCATGCCATGGTCCTAAACAGAGTTACATGTATTGTTTACAAACCAGGATAGAACATAATCTGAACGCACTCCTTTAAGCCCCCTGTTTAAGCCGCAGCATGCGTTTAGATGCTGTTTGCAGGGATGGGCTGTCCTAATGATCCATATGATATACGTCACGGAGCATGTCCTGTGGGGACATAACTTGGCAGTTTACTCTGGATTTAAGATAGGACTTGTGAGCACGTGAAAACACTGTATGACTTATGCCTGCACGATGTGATGGCTTGGGAAATGCTGCGCGTGTTATTAAACCCGTATGAAATTAGGGCAACTTCTCTGTTGTCATTTTAATTCCTAGACGAAACTAAAATCCACAGGGAAACAACCAGGCTAATAACACTGATGTTCATGGATATTCATCCTCATGAACAGCGTTTTCCCCAACTCATTAGCCCAAAGGCTGAGTAAAAGCAAGCTGGAGGATAGCAACAAGCATGGAGTCTGGAGTAAAGGAAAGGACAGGACCTTCCTTGAGCACTGTAGCAAGAAGGAGATGGAGAAAAGCTTTGTGGTTGACACAGGATGTCACCTGAGGACCGGAAGAGAATGGATGTAGACAACACGGTTCCAAATCCCATTGAGGAATCTGGATTACCAAAGAGTCTGAGTCAAGGAAGAGCTAACAGCTAGTTTAGGCAGTCATTTGGTTGGCATTTGCGGCTGTAGGCAGAGGAGGCAATCCACAGGCTTTCCCTAAGGGTGACAGAGGGGTGACCCAGGGCCACGCAGCAGCACAAGGGGATGAGCTTATAATGCTCAACATCTGCCCAAACAGAGGAGCCACTTTTTGGTGTCATTTAGTGTGAGAATGGAGCCAGGAGGGGGCTGGTCTCTGCTCCTAAGTAACAAGAGATAGGGCCACAGGAAACTGCCTCAAGCTGCTCCAGGGGAGGTTTAGACTGAAGATTCGTTCCCCAAAGGGTGCTCAGGC
Source organism: Pezoporus wallicus (assembly GCF_028554395.1). Classification (NCBI taxonomy): domain Eukaryota; kingdom Metazoa; phylum Chordata; class Aves; order Psittaciformes; family Psittacidae; genus Pezoporus; species Pezoporus wallicus. The sequence continues at coordinate 426,097 of NW_026638088.1, read as the reverse complement.
ATTGGAACAGGGTGCCCAGGGCAGGGCTGGAGTCACCATCCCTGCAAGTCTTCAACAATCGTGTAGATGAGGCCCTCAGTGACATGGGTGGCCTTGGCAGTCCTTGGGTAATGGTTGGACTTCATGATCTTAAATGTTGCTTCCAACATGGTTTATTATATGATTCAAACCCTGCTGACCTGCACCAGATGTACAGCAACGCTCATCTTCCACATCCACACTGGCACACCTGCAAAGGGAACTCCTAAAAGCTCGGTTTTGGTGAAAAGTCTGGTCTCTGTGGGCTACAAATCCATAAACCTCCATTTTCCCCCTTGCGGCACAGGTGCCCCTCTGATCAAAGGGAAAACAAGCCGTGTCTTGAATACAGCCTTTCATTTTGCAGAAGAGCCTTCCTTCCCACACCAGAATTAATCTCGGCACAGGTAGTTTTCCATCTGAAGCTCAACCTTCCTTGTGGGAAAGCTTATTTTTGGACAGCGGTACAAACGCTCAGCCCAATTAGCCAATGCTGCAAATGGTCTTTTAACAGCAGCCAGGGTGGGATTAGTCATTCCCGGGTGGGAAGGTTTGCTCCATGCATCACCTGCCAAGCTCCACACAGCCCCTTGCTGCAATGAACAGGAAATGGATGGGATCTGGTGGTATCATCTTTGATTTCTCTCTCTAAGGTGTTTTATTTCTGCTGGCACTCCCAGAGCTCAGGCTTGGATGTGTTTATGACACGGCTTGATGTTAATGCGAGTTTTCCATGCTCCACCATTAAATTCTTACTCCTGAGTCCCCCATGTGTCACACTGCTCTGACCTACCGCTTGTATTTCTCTTTTCCCCACCTTTGGAGTTTATAGCAAAAAAAGTCATCACACGGAGCAACAGATGGGAAGATCAGAGCAGGAAACTGTCTTCTGCTTGGCACAGAGCACACAAAATGGGCTTAGAAGACCACCGGCACACATCTGGAATGGGTCGCCCAAGGAAGTTATGAATGCTCCATCGCTGGACACATTCAAAGCCAGGCTGGATGGGGCTTGGAGCAAGCTGCTCTAGTGGAAGGTGTCCCTGCCCATGGCAGGGGGTTGGAACTGGATGAGCTTTAAGGTCATTTCCAACCAAACCATTCTATGATTCTATATCTGTGTCTTATTGGTCCTCCCCCGGCTGCTAGTGGACCACATGTGCCACAGTGAGCACACTGCAGTCTGCCCTGCAACAACTAATTAAACCGAAATTCATTAACTTCAACTCAGCTGATCCAAAGCTTACACTGCAATGCGCTTTCAGGTTTGGCAAATGAACCCGACCCCTGTTGACACCTGACCTTCAGACACAGGTTTGAAGGCCAAAGAGCTGCATAAGCTCATGGGATTTTGCTAAAGCCACTCTTTTCCTCAGTCTGGTGGGGAAACCGAGGCCAGCTTCCCACAACCCCAACTAACTCCTTTGACACGTGCCTCAGTTTCCCTCAAACAAAGACAGCCATGGCTTACAATGAGTGCCATTGAAGAGATAACCACACTCCACTCCCTGTTACTGACTTCAGAGTGGCATTTCCTCTATCAAGAATGAGTCCCACAACAAGGTATATATACCTGGCTGCAAGACAAGCTTGCTTTTCACCCATGCCTGCTGCGCATACCGCACAGAGGTGTTGGGAGGATTAATTACTTAGCGTGTGCAGAGGGCTTTGAAGATAAAATGTGCCAAGTAATTACTATGTGTTTTACTGATTTGGGCATGCATGGACACTTTCTTGCTTAATGGTTTGTTGATTCTGTTGACTGGCAGCACAGCACAAAGCCCTGTTTCTTGTGAGGTTTCTTGTTCCAGTATTACTTTTAATAGGCTTTTTAATTGCAGTATTTACTTTAGTCACCTCTTAAAAAGCTAATTACTTGTGATCCTGTTTACATTTTTGTTTAGCACAGACAACAATTACATCTTTTCTCCCACAGCCCACAGTTACTCTATGACATGCTGGGCTTGATCTATTTCCCCCCGCCTCTGTAAACAGGACTTTCTGACCGCAATAACTTATTTCCCTGGTCTTGCTCCATAAGGTGGAGTAGAATCTTGGTAAACGCTCTCTGGTTTGCCCATGATGAAGGGAACATGGCAGAAGCTGTATTTGTTGTATAAACATGATAGGTTCACCCTTTGTATCATTAAAAGGTGTAAATGGGATGTGAATGCAAATAGGAGAGAGGCAGCACAACAGGGTAGGGAAAGAAAATGTATGTGAAATTCAGTGTTCTGCTGATTATGGTGCCAGTAATTCCATCCAGGGAGGGCATTAGGCTTTAATTTTAGGAGGACAAGCAAGTAGTCAAGTGGGACAGCTGGTGACACTCACTCTGTTTGGAGCTTTATGAAAGGCACCGATAGAAACATCAGCAAGGAGGCACAGCAGAGGGTGTTGCATTGAGGGCAACCCAACCGGCTTCGTGAGAGCTGGAAAAGAGGAGCCCAGCCAACCACCCATGCACCTTCTCCTTGGTTTGATGTCTTCCGCGGTATTTAAACTACCATTTCCACTTCCACAAACACCCAATTAAAGGCAAAGACCTCATTAGACAGAATCTGGCAGATCACGCCTATGTTACTTCCTCACCGCTTAACGCCAGCGTTAAGCTCCTCTGCAGCACACAGGCATCTGTGGAAAGGTCAAACCTAGCTCAGAAACTGCTACCACCAACCACCAGACAAGAAGGGTTTTCTTGTGCCCTTAACCTCCTTTTATTGCTGCTCAATAACCTGCTGCACAAGGATTTCCAAGTTGAGAAGCTTAGAGCAGATTACTTCTCTGCCTACCCTTACCCCCAGCCTTTGAAAGGACACCTAGTCCCGCAGGCGGAAATGAAGACCTTCCCAAGCACTCAAAGTGGGAATTAGATCTCTTCTTGATGAGATGACCTTTGATTTACACTTACCTCCTCCTTCCTTCCCCATGGTTTGTTTCTGCATAGACAGGCTGCTGGGAAAGCAGTTTCAGTGAGGGCTAAAAAGGAGGAGGTCAAGGTAAAGCGGTGAAAAGAAACTCCTGCTATCTGCTGAATTATCCACGTTATCTGTACTTCAGCCAGTCACCTCAGCTCTCACTTTGTGTTGTAAAACTCAAAGTCCCTGTAGCGCTTTGCTCCAGGAGAAACAAACCCAACCAAACCCTTTTGTGCCAGCTCAGACTGATGAGGGAAAATGGTTTAAACACTTTCCCCCATCTCCGTGGTCCAGGGGCCTCAAGACACAGCCTCACTTGCTTGCATTTGCAGAGCACAGAGGCCAAGGGAGATGTTTCTCCCAGTGCATCTCCTTTAAGATACAAGCCAAAATAGAGTTAGCAGATGGAAACACTTGATTTGCCTCGCAGTGATGCCATCCAGAGGCCAGAGAGCTCCAAGGGGAGATCCTGACATGCAGAAAGAGAGCTGATACAGCTACTGCACAGGGATCTTAGGGGCTCATTCAGCCCTGCCTCTGTATTTACTTTTCACAGGTTTTATGTGCATTGCAACAGCTTTTTTGCCCCAGGAACTCCCAGCAGGTGAAAAACCATGGAGGATGCTCACAAAGCCAGGTTCCAGGGAAAACCTATCCACCTCTGCCTGTCCTGCCATCTCCAACTGAGGTCAAGGCAATCCCACTGATTCCTGCATGCATTAAATTCATTACAAGAGCAGTAAGTCCCTCCAGGAGTCCTGCAGTCAGGTACAGCATCCTAAACCTTGCAGGGCAGGCAGGCTTCAGGAGTATCATGTTTTTCCAGGCAGGGTATTGAAAGCAACAGGAAAACAACTGTCTCATTGTTTCGAGCATCCCTAAATATTGCCAGTAAAGATCTGGTCAACTTTCCACAGTCTGCTGCTTTGGAGATTTTTCCATCAGGGCGATTTATTTCATCAAAACAGCTCAGAGGCCACCAGCTGTTAAAGCACTTATGGAAAGGGCCAACTCAATTCTCATTATTCACTGCAGGTTTCCCTTAATAGAATCAAACTGGTTAATAGGTGCTAATACCGGTAATACAGCCCTCTGTACTTTGACCTAAATTCTCCTCCGGTTCCCGAGGGGGTGGACACAGGAGGAACACTGCAGGATTTCCTCCAGCGCAGGGACAGACAGGATTAACCCATACAGGCAACCCTCATCCACTGTGGTTTAGGAGCATTTTGGGGTATAGGCTCCTTCGGATTGGATAGTGTGAAAAATCCCATCCAAAACCTCTGATCCCAAACTGCTTGCGGTCCATTAGCATCCAAACTGCTCAGTCTCAGCCCCTGTTCTTCACAATGACCTTTCCCTGCTGCATTGAACCAGTTCAGAAAGTCAAAATTAGGTTGGTTTTCTTTAATAGAAAGGTAAGATGTGGCACAAACAGTATTCTAAGCTTGGTAACTGCACTACCAGCTTGAATACAGAGCAAGCAAGCAAATATTACTGTGAAATTAAAGGGGAGGGAGGGTGCCTTCACTTTTCCTTATTTTTTCTCCTCTGGGAGAATATCCAGAAAAATACAGATTGGTGCAAACACTGCAAATGCCACTGTGTTTTTGTCAGGTTCATTTGGCAGGTCAGGTTCAAATGAAAGGGTTCCTTTAGTTGCTTTCATTGCCACGTAAGTCAAGTTGTAGTTTCAAGTATATGAACCACATGTGCTTCTCTAGGATATATATGCAGAGCTGTGACAAAAGCAGCTCACACAAGCAGGTGGAGAGCAGAGCATGGAAGGGGATCTGGGGTGAAACGAGGCAGTTTTACTCCTAATGGTCCCAACCCCAACAAAAGCATGTGCTGTCCCCCAAGGAATTGGCCCTGAAGTACTCCTCAAATAGGAACAGGTACCCTTAGGCTTCAGAGTTAACGTTCCAGGGTGTTGACTGGGGCACAGTTTACACCTATGAGCCGGTGCAGTGGTGTGCAGCATTACCACGCTTCCTTTTCCTGCCTCAGAGAGGAGTCTCAGCATTCCCAACACTGACCTCCTGCATGCTCAGCCTGTGCTCCCCAGATGAGTTTTGGCAGTGAAAGGGAGGAAGGAAGGAATGTAGACTCCTCCAGCCACCAAGTTAATGGGTTTCAATGTGTAATTAGTGTCGTTCTTGAAAACCCCTGTCTTGTCATCACTCTGAATGTGTTTAGCTTCTGTTTCCTTGTTATTTTGGGATCTCATTTTTCCGCTAGATTAAGGAGATGCTTCCCCCTCCATGTGAGTGTTCATAGATGATTAAGACATGACTGGAATCCTCTTGGCCTGCTCTTTGCATGTGAAACCTTTGCCTCAGGAAGGGCAAATATCCACTATACAGTTTGGAAGCTTGACAAGATCTGGTGTATTCAGCAGAGATTGATAGACCCCTGATCTGTATCTAGCCCTGGGTACCACACTTCTTTAGGACAACGTATGCATAGTGACCATGAAATAAAGGCTAATTTTCTTGTATTGGCAAGAGTGATTTCATTTCAAACAACCCTGAAAATCCTGAAGTCACCCCAAGGGAGCTGATTTAGGAGATGGTTCAGCACGTGCTCTCATTATCATTACTGGGAAAAAATAGGTACCTTGAGAGGTAAAGTCAACTTTGAGTTAGTTGGTGGGGAGGGATTCTCTCTTCTCTCCACTATTCCTCTCCAAATCAGAGAAATACCATCTCATTGATGGAATTAGGGAATATAACTTGACATCTCTGCCATTAACTGTAATATATGATGTTTTAAACACAGGTATTGGAGGGTACATGGCCTCCTGCAGCCAAGGCAGTGTCCAAAGTCCCAGTGCCTGCACCCACCTCTATCCCAGGTAGAATGTGCATCAGTGACGGGCTTCAGGCACACCCAGCTGGGTTAAGTTAAAGATGTACATTCAACCCTGCAAATGCAGAGATCTAGAGTTACACACTACATATTTCTGCTCTCTTACCCTATTTTGTTCTGTTTTCATATTTATTTGCGAGCCAGCACAATTGCAGAGTTCTGAGGAGGGATGCACTTACATTCTCCTGCCTTGAGACAGATACAAAGACTTAGGAAATGCCACAGAAATAAACTCTGCTAAGAAAATGCAAGAATTGAACAGTTCAGCTTTCAAGAGTCAGATAATGGCAAACAGAAGGTTGAACTTTTCCCCTCGTGTGCATATGCATCATGATTCATTGCATACTCCTCTTATGCTATTCCTCAACTATTGCAGTACACCGTAATTTGTCTCAAGAGGCAAACGGTAGTTTGCAGAGCTGCATACTTGTCTCGGAGCAGCAGGGCAAGGCTGAGTTCACAGCACACCCTGTTCGCTATGCCCAATGCACTGTAAAGAACGACAAGCTTGCTGGTGTCAGGGAGAAGCAAGAGCAGGGCTGCTCCCTAAAGGAAAACCCAGGAAAACCAAGCAGTAACTCAGGAACAGGGCAAGGGGCAGGCTCCAATGTAGCTCAGGTTGGGCTGAGATCGAGTGGGGACCAGCAAAGGTCCAAGGTGAGGCTGGTCAGAGGAATCAAGGTTGGTTAGCACCCTCAGGGCCCCATGCTGGTGCATGGATGTCCCCAGGATGTGGACACTTGACTTGTGGCTTCAAGCATTGCAAGCCCTGAAGATGGTCCTCAGGGTACAGGCTGTGTTATGTCAGACCAAGTGGTCTGCTCCATGGTTAAGCTGAAAGCTGCACCGTGCTCCAGCTGTGCAGGATCTGGCCTTGTGAGAGGACACGAAGTGGTAGATTTGAGTCACTTTTGGCAGCAGCCTTTGAGGAGTTCATCATCCCCAAAGCACAGCTCTAGAAGGAGCTCCATTAGAAAAAGGGAGCCCGAAGCCATGGCTTTGTGTCCACATATCCACATCACTGCTTCTCTGTGGCCAGTTTGGACCAGTGAAGTCTTGCAGACCAGTAATGCCAATACCTCTAAAGCAGGTCCCTGAGCAGACGTCTGAAAGAAGTCCAACCGCAACACTGACGCCACTGAGGTCAGCATAACCCCGATGTCAGTTGAGCCTGCTGCCCGTGGAGCCTGCCTGTGTGCAGGACACACACTTCCCAGCGCTGCACGCTGAGTAATCAGCTATTCCCATGCAGATGAGCCCTGGGAGATGAGCAGCAATCAGCACTGGGACTCGCAGTTCTGGGAAGCGCAGACCTCTGCTTTCAGAAACATCTCACTGCAGGAGTAATAGCGCTCGAGTCTTGCGAGTCATAAAAAGTAATGGGAAACAGATGCTGCCGTATCTTAGATTAGAATCTCTGTTTAGATTTCCAAGATAATTTTTATCTCCGATACTTTGGCTAATGTAAAGGCTGATATGATAAATGGATTTTCTATGGAGTCCGAAAACAGCGCGCCTGCTTCAGAACGCAACCTGATACACGCTTGTCTTAGGCAGGGAGACAGAGATAAGAAACAGAATTGGCCTGAATGAGGGTCTGGATGGAGGATGTGTTATATGTATGAGGTCAAATGACCCTGGACTGGTGCTGGAAGAGGAGTCACATCTCCCCTCCTGCCTGCCCTAAGCAGGGGCTCTTTGGAGTGAAGGGGAGCATCCCCTCAATCCCTCTCTGCAACCTCCCACCCAAGGGCATGATCTTGGAATGACCCTGGGATACCTGTCACTTCTGCAGGGAAGTGAAACCAAGGTCTTCAAATCCTAAGCTCAAATACCCCGTACACCGAGTTAAAATCAGCCACTATGGAGAGAGCAGGGTACCACACTCCAGCAACCATATTTCCACTGGCCTGCAGTGCTAGGATAGACTTTAGACCTCCCGGTACATCCACACTCTCCTCAGCTTACTTGCACTGTGTTTTCTGAAGCCTTCTTTTTCTCCATAAGTGGACTGATGCCCTTTAACATCCCCTCTTCCCATCACCATGCCTCTACTGAGGCCAGGCACAGTTTGCTGCCATGCTGCTATCACCTTTTCCCCACCTCTTTTTGACCATCCCTTGGACACAATGGACACAAAGGGTGGATACATCCTCTCCATGCCAACAGGCAACGGCAAACACAAGAAAGGAAAAAGAAATCTAAAATGGGGGGAAATTAAGATTTTTCCCTAAATTATATTTTTATTATTATTTCCCCAGCCTAAAACCCTTGGCAAAGTAAAACTCATCAGTCCCTTCTAGCATTGTAAGCGGAGGTTATGTAATATTTACAGTGATATTAATGCAATCAATCAGCGTCAGCAAGTGGAGATGTGGGAGCCAGCTATACACACAAGAGAAGTGGGGAAAAGGAAAGCACAAAGGGGTCCCTGTGATGGCCAGGGAGGGATGCCAAATACTTTCCCTGCTTTCTAAAGTAATAGGTTACAAAATCACACAATCTGCTTTGGCCCAGTTCATTAAACATAATTGACTTCCCCACAGACCCAAAATGCCCACCAGTGCCCAGGGGTTCACATAAACACCTTTCCTCCTCCTGTTCCAAGGGGAAGACTTCGCCCAGCCCTGCTGCAGCTCAGTCCCAAATGATGTCAAAGGAGCCCTTGTTGGATCATGGGTTACTGGGAATGGTGAAAGCATCATGGATCGAGAGCTTGCACTGAACAGAAGGGCTTTGCCACTGCCCCATCCACTTGCAATGAAATGCCAGGGGCTGAAAAGAGGCCATTCTTCTCAAGGCGTGTGCCTTCCAGCCACCAGGCAAGTGACTTTGCAACCCTGAAATCCACACAAATAGCTACTTCTGCTGCTTTGTTTTCTTTTTTAGGTGGAAACGTTAAGGTCCAGAGGGGATTGTTGCCAGGGCTTCATTTCTGCATTACCATCAGAGGCATTTTTGGCAGCAGGGAAGAGGCACCGATTTGCTGTACAAGAGTTGGAAGTGGGATCTGCAGACAGTTCTAGAAAGGCCTCAAACCCAGCCCAACCAGGCAGCCCAAGAAGGGGTCAGCAGTTGGCCTGCAAGAAAGTGGGATCATGCTGAAGAGCAACAGCTGGGACTGTGCTCTCATCCCTGTCTACCAGCATGGAAACACTGCAGGCATAGCTGAACCATATCTTGGAATAAGTGTTCCCTAAATAACTGCTATTGATGTTTGGAACACAGCCTGCAGTCTGGCAGAGGCCAGTTGTGGGATTGATGTGGACCATCACAAGCTCCGACGATGCTGGGACTAGGGGTCATTGCTGCTCTGCCTCTTGGACCACTCTCACCAGGGGAAATGGGCAAGTCAGTTCAGAAGAAATTCAGGGCATATATTCACAAAAGCATGAATCCTCCCTTCAAAATAAGCCAGAAGGGATGGATTACCTTGTTTTCTTGATCTTAAGATGTTTATGCAACTGTTGAGATAGTGGTCAGATGGTTCTCACATGTCAGTAGACCTGCTCAGTTATTTCTGCTGGAATTTTGCAGCCAAATCTGACTCATCCAAGAAATGTAGATCTGCTCTGGATGGGTCACTGCCTGTTGATGTGCTTGTCTGAACTGAATAACAGCAGCTTCCAGAATTCACCTTTGCATGTTATGGAAAGGAGAAAACTTGGTGTCTTTAGAAAGGTGAACATCACTTGAGAAACCTAGGCAAGGACCCCAATATAATTAAGAAAACTTCAAGTGCTGGCAAGCATGGAGATGCCTAAAACCCTACAGCACTATCTTCAGAGGATTTGTTTGACCAAGAATTCCGTTTAACCTCTAGAGTGAGGAATTCCAGGTATGCTTCATCAGAGGGAGGAAATCCAATATAGAATCATAGAACAGTTAGGGTTGGAAAGGACCTTAAGATCATCCAGTTCCAACCCCCTGCCATGGGCAAGGATGCCTCACACTAGACCATGCCACCCAAGACCCATCCAACCTGGGCTTGAACAATGCCAGGGATGAAGCATTCACAACTTCCCTGGGCAACCCATTCCAGTGCCTCACCACCCTCACGGTAAAGCACTTCTTTCTTATATTTAACCTGAACTTCCCTTGTTTAAGTTTGAACCCAATCCATCCGTGCAGTGAAACAACAGAAGGGACATGCCATTTTCCCATGTTTATGCCTGTTATGTTACCCCAAAACACAAAGCCAGAGGCATGCTCAGGTCACAGTCAAAGACTTCCCCCCACCATGGGCCAGAGAAAGCCAGAAGCCACCACAAGGGAACTCTTCCACCTTCAGAAAGAGTTTACTGACACCAACTTGGTTAAGAGGCAAGGGACAGCTGAATGGCAGAGCATCAGCTGCTGAGCTGCTGACCCTGGTGCAGATGGAGATAAGGCTCAATGACTCCTTTGACCCCGAGTTTGGAAAGAGCTGTTGGCCCAGCCAGGATTGAGAAATGCCTGCTCTCCGGAGGAAGATGAGCACATGGGTAGCGCTGAGCTTTCCAGGAGCAGACCTCCCCAAGCATCCACTTGGCAGTGAGACCCAGTTGTCTTTGAGCAGGCAGTCAACATGTGATCAGTTTGGGCTCCTTCCCATTTACAAGGGTGACTCTTGAGGAAAGCTTAACATCAGATTCTGCCCCGGTCAGAGAGTGTGAAACTGTCCGAGGCCAAGTTCTGTGCACTTCTGAGCCAGGATCTCTCTTCTCCTCTGACCAAGGGAGTCTATTTCAGGCTGAGTTCCCAGTGACATGAGCAGGAATTCCTAGAATAAGACCCTTGCGCACAGATGGAAGAGCAAACTTTTGACCACTGAGCAACCACAACCACAACCCACTTCCATCAGCTCCAGCCTTTTGCTCCAGCTTTAGCTTTCCTTGTAGATGCTTGGAAGCTTTCTTCTGGGTGAAGGTCAGTGTTCTCTGGGAAAAAAAAAGGGTCCCTTTATTGTTGTGGGGACCTGTCCCTTGCACCACGGAGGTGCCCACGAGATTCCCTGGAAACCTTTGTCACTGAGGACCTTCATCACTGGGGGCAAAGGAAAAAGAACGCTTGCCCCAGACAACTTTAATCATGTTCTATAAGCAACTATAGTAGGCGTCTGATCTTCCTTCAATCTCTTTTTAATCTCTGTAGAGAGAGATCTTCCTTACAGTGAGCAATTCAGAGCAGGAATTAGCCTCATGTGCAGGCAAGAGCCTTACAGAGTTCACCTTTCTCTCTCCCCTGTATACAGGGGTTGATGACCAGCCTAAGCTACGTTAGACACCTTAAGCAGACACCTGGAAATGGACAAGATGAACACTTCTCTGGTGCTCTTCCCTTTGTGTCTCCATCGCAGAGGGCAAAGTCTCATCTGTGCTTCCCAATCTAGACAACACCTTTCTCAACACTAAATTGAGCAAGGATTGATACTGGGTAGAAAGGTGACCTGAAGCTCTTATTCCAGGGGGTCAGAGAGGACAGCAGCAGTTGCTTTCTCTGGTCTGTGGTGGTATTCACAGCTTTCCCTGTATCTCACACTGAGGCAAAAATTACACAATGCCCTGACCATACATTTAGCCACACTTCTGATGCTTCAGCAATCTGGTTTCTCAGCTAGAGAGAGAGCCAAAGCATATTAAGAAATGAGCCTGTGAGTTGAACATATGCTATCAGCAAAGTCTCATTTTATTGTTGCCACTTACTATTTCCTAACAGGAGGAGAATGCACATGGGGCTGGCTTGAGACAGCAACGATGCAAGGCAAAACCCCAAATTACTTTAAGCCTTCAGGCCACTTGCTGTCACTGGTCTGCAGCACAAAGGCGTCCAGTTTTGACCCACCAGATAAGGCTAATGGAAGGAATCACCATAACAAAAACACTTCAACAGGACCTGAGGTACTGGCAACCACCTCACCACCACATTGCAGGCTTACATGGAATAAGAACAACTAAGCTGCAGATGAGCTCAAGATGAAAGATGGCTTAGGGAGAGCAGTTCACCCCAGTCCAGGGGAGCCATGGGCTTGGCCAGCAGTCCCTGACTAATGCCGAGTCCATCCTGTTTGGTTATAAACACAGAGCAGCACTTGGCCGCTGCTCTCGTCTGCATTTCCATTTGTGCTGATAAGACACATTTTTAAGGCGATGTTAATTGCCACACGAGATTTATTAGCATGGATATTACCCATCTTTTCCTTTCACCCCTCCCTCTCTGCAGCTCAATCCATCATTTTTATGAGAGGGCGAGTTGAGGACCACACCTCCTCTGCTTCCAGGGGATGGCACTACGAACATCAGCATCATCATCGCCCATTGACTGGAGTTCATAGAAAGCTGTGGTTAAATCACAGAATCACAGAGTGAACTGAGGTCTGAGAAGCCAATTGTATCATTTTCTCCTGATAAACCCTGAGCAGCTCAAGGTGCCAATAACATTGCCTCTAGTTTGCAGCAGGGTAATGAGAACAAAGAGCTTTTGGGGTGGAATCCAAACCACATCCTCCTATCAAACCCCGCCGAGCAAGCACACTAAAATGGCTGAGCATGCAGCATGAAGCTATATAAAGCTGCAAGGATAATAGCCATTGTTTGGTGCCAGGCTTGAAGCTAAAGCAAGTTTTACAGGAGGAAGGTTACAGGCCTCTAATGGGATGTAAACTGTGTTTCTGTGCACGGCAGAAAGTGTGCGCCTGGTGTCTGTGCGGATCCTTGCAAATTGCATCTTGAAATGTAAGCATTGGTGGTGCCAAGCAATTACGATGTTTATAGAAACTGATGGCCTACATCTGTTTAAAATACTTCCCGGTGTTTAGACTGACAGAACAGAAAACATGCTGCAAAGAGCAAGCACAAACGGCGTGGTTTGATATATTATTGTTTTCAAGTGAGAAGAACTCGCACAATATTGATTACTCAAATTCATTAGCACTGGAAGCACTCTAGAGTGAACGCATGCCACAAACCTGCCTTCCTGCATGACAGAATTAGCAAACTGCAAGGAAACTCTTCCCTAGGGCAAACCCTGTTTGGGACTAGACTGAAGCAAGAACAGTCTCATATCCCAGCACCATTACAGCCTTCCTGCTTGATCTTAAGCAACACAAAACTCTCTCTCCATTGAGAAATCAGCTTTGATTTCTCAAAGATCAGAAATCTTTGCCTCAGCTCCCAGTCTCTGCAACAAAGATCCATTCTTACTCCAGTTTAGCTATGTACAGCCAGACCGAGCAGAAGAGCAAGCAGAGATCCCACCCTGACCTACTTGCAAAGGATAACTGGACCGGTTCAGTACACAGAGAAGCCTGGCCAAAGCCCTTAGCTTTGTCTCACCTGCCTCACTAACACTGTCCTTTATTACTCTGACTCCTTTCAGCAGGCTCTGCAAACTGTGCCTCTGCAGAGTCAATGGTCCCTCCTCACACCAACAACCTGCTGGCACCATGATGCACCCTTTTTAATCCAGGCAGCTTTGGACACGAGCAAAATACCCAGGTGCTTTAGGGGTGAAAGCAGCAGAGATTTTGTAGATCACAACCGTGAAAGCAAAGAGAGCAGAGCTGTATGGTGCTGCTCCAACAGCCCTCAGTGACACAGTGGCCCTTCAGGGACCTCAACAAGCCAACACAAACCAGAATCACCTCCAGAAAACCTGGGATTGCAATAGCCAAACCCCAGGACATCCTGGGCTTTGCAAACCACCTTCCCCAGCCACAGCAGCACTAAGCAGTGCTAAACACACAGCGATACTCCAAGCCTTGTACCCGTACCCATAGGCTTGCTTGTATGGCCATCCTTATGTGCTGTGTTGTAGTGCTTTGCCACCTGGTTAATCAAAGCAGCCTTCCTTCCTTAGTAGCTTGAAATCCTGCTATATATCTCCCCATAGGATCACTCTTGGGTGACAATGTTTCAGAACAAAGAGCCCCATTCATCAGACAAGCCGTTGGAGCTCATTTGCTGCCTTTTAATGTTAATCTTAGAGGGGGTGCATTGCAAGTTTTATGGGCAAAGCACACAGATAACCCCAGAAGGGACACCCTGCTCTGGAACTCGTTATAACCAAGTCCCCTTGGGCATGGCTGCTGTGCAATAAGTAGGAAGGTCTCTCCTCAATTACACTGAAAACAAATGTATGGCAGAAAAAAAACCCAGCTCTGGAGCTTTCCCATAGTTAAGTGTCAGGATTATTGTGGCATCTAAGCAAGCTTAGTAAAATACTTGCAGTTTCCATTCTTCTTTTCCTCCCACCCAGTCCCTTGTATTTAAGACCATTTATGTCACACACATGAAGAGGCAGCCACATCAAGCACATCATCACAAATAGGCAGAGGAGGAATGAGAGCTTGGAAGAGATGGAGGCTGCCTATGGGCTGTACATTCGTGTGTAAATTATGTAAACCAGAAGCACGTGCAGGGGGGAAGCTGTTTTCCCTGGCACTGGCAGCGAGCCCTGTGTAAGCACTGCAGGCTTCAGAGCAGCGGCATGACCACGGATGTCTCCTAGTGAAGCACTGCATCTGTCACAGCAGCTCTTGAACCAACACATGGGGATACCCCAGAGCAGCTCTCTGCAGATAAGCAAGGAACAAGAGCCATTCTTGCCCTGCACAGCCCCAAAACACCAAGCACACATTCTAAGCACTGCATGAGTCCAGCTTGGGGCAGGCAGATTCATGCAGGAAGCTGCAGAAGGACCACATCTCCCATGAGGAAGCTCTCTGGGGCATTGGGATGGTTTTAATGTTGCAGCAAAGCTACTGCAAAAGCTCTGCATATGCTCAGTTCCATGACATTGATGCTTTTTGCTTGCTTCAAGTACAGGGCTTGTGCGTGCTCCCATGGGAGAGCATCCTGTCCCCTCAGCAACAGCACTGTCCATATGGGGCAATGTGTGCTGTTCCAGCACTGCTGTCTCTCCCCCAGACCCTGTGTAAAACATGCAGACATTTTCATCACTTAACTTATGGCTGCCCTGAGGGAATGTGCATAAGATTACCCAGTGATCTCTAAATCAGTCCCAGAACAACCTTTCCCAGCCACTGCCAAACAAAAGCGTTTCCAGCAGAGTTCAAGTCTTCTTTTCTCTGTAAGAAACCCGCTTTTCAGACCAGCTCAGCTGTTACTCTTGAGTGTGAGCTGGTGGAAACACACACAAATACCTGCAGCCTCACTGAAATGAATGGTAAAAACGGCTATTGAATTCTGGGAGAGCGGAATGGGGTTTACACCCATCTAAGGAAGGAAGGATGGATTTGTATAGCACCTGCAATGCATGGGGCAGGTAGGTGCAGCATCTACCAAGCATCATCTCCAAGCAAATTCTCAAGGGGTAGGGTGCTTCTAGACCTCTATTCTCCTACCAAAATAATTCAGTCACTGACATCTCAGAGTGACCTTCACAGGGTAAGGTTATGCTATATCCTCATTTGGTTCAATGAGGACTAGGGGATGCTCTGTTCTGCACCCACTCTGCATTCATTATCACCAGTCTATCATCAGAAGAGTGCCCAGGCTCTTGGGAAATGAAGATTTTTGTGCTTCAATAGAAGCAAGCCGCTGTTAGAGACCTGTTTGCTCTGTTCTCCCTCTCTCCTATTCTCTTACCCATAACCACAGCCCCACACCAGGCAAATGAACCAGAAACACCAATAGCACATGAGAAGGGGCATCCCTGCCAAGTAAGCAAGTGCTATGAATAAGCAGCACTTTATGGCCCCCCTTTGGAGTGATATCTGTTTATACCAGCCTACAAGATTGTTCCTTCCACCAGCATGGATGGGTGGATTTCAGGTGAAGCCAACCTAACGGCTCTGCTGCTACCTCTCAGTCCAGCTGTGCAACCACCTCCAGATGTCTGACATGATCCCACACATGGGAGCTTTTGAAGTTCCTCATTAATCACCTAGGACTAATTAATGTGTAAGGCCCATGAGGATGCCCAGCATGACTGTGCACCAGAGCAAGGCCAAGCCAATGCTACCCATTACACAGGGACAATCCTGAGGACACCTCTAGCCAACGCTGAAGGACCTTAGCAGCTAGATTAGCTTCATGTGAAGGATATGGCATTGCCATCTGTGTGAGGAGACACATCAGGGTCAGGGCTCTGAGGTAACAAGTTGTCCCTACACAGCCAGTTGTTGGATCTGCTATGCGTTGGTATCCCTACACAACTAGACTTGGAAGCTGCTCACATCAACATTCAGCTGGAGGAAATCCCAGCCATGAGCCCACCGGGATCAGGGGAATCAAAGTGTTACTAATACAGAGCCATTTCTCACCCTCCCAAATCCACGCTCCCAACAATAGGATGCAAGAGGGAGGATTTCTCCTAAGCTGAGCTGCTCCAGCAGGAAATGGCACATTTAGCACTTCTTTCATGACTGACTTTTCACCCCATCCTTTTGTGCCCTCTCCCAAGCTCTACTGATGGTGACAGCAGCACAAGATCCCTTCATCTTTAAGAGAAGCGCCTTACACTTGCACCAAAGCAACCCAGACCCAGGGTGCCAATATATACTTTCTACTTAGCTGGTTCTTAGGCCACAGTTGTGTCTCTCCATCTTAGCTCTACAAATCACAGTAGCACCAGATCAAGCCTTTAGCTATGTTATTTCCTGAGGTTTGCTCATCACAAATGTTGACAGTAAGGATCAGCTTTAAGTAACAAACCAGAAAAAAAAACAATTCCCTTCCATATATTCAATCAAATCCTGTTGGTTCCTTCAGAAGAAAACATGCTGCACCATGTTATTACACAGGCACAAGAGGAAATCACTCTTTGGATTTGGAAAGCAGATATTAATGGGCTCAGACTGCAATAGAGGCCACGTTCATTTTTCAATTGAGTTACTTTCTCTGATACAGCCTTGATTCTATTTTCCTGGCAAATTGTGATTGCTAATAAACTGCAATAACTTTGAGTTTACATTATGACTCACAGCAGATTATCTTGGGCAGTAATGACATTCCCAAAGCGGAGGGTCTCTCCAGTGAAATAGCTGGCATATGGAAGCAATTGGGTATTTACAGATTCCGATGAAACCTACATATTACTGATGAAGAAACCATGTTTTGATAAGATAACAGGCAGCAAGCTGACAGACGTATTTCTTAAAGGGAAGAAAACATGAAGCTCCTAACATCTGCTAGGGAGCCAGGCTTCACCCAGAGCTCATGGAAGCCAATAGGCTGAGTCCTCCAGGCTTTGCTGGGGTTGATGATCAAGTCTTCACCCTTTCTTGGAACAGGAGCATGTTCTGGGTCAGCTCACTCCATCCCAGAACACTTTATCCTACAATAATATTCCAGCCTCCCGCTTATTCTAACCTGGAATCCGTTTATTTCCTCTAATACCCAACTCTCGGTGTCTCATTCCGAAACCCCCGGGGCACCTGAAGTGGGAGCTTTAATCTCATTGCTCTATTAGTCAATCTTTCTCCTTGTCTTCAAACCCTGTTTACACGGAGCAGCCTCCCTCCCTCATCCCTTTCTGCTTTGTCTTTTGCTTCTCAAGGCATTTCCTAGCTGCTGCGCTGGGGCTCCACCTTGTCATGTAAATCCAATTCAATTTGCACAGTTCTGCTTCACTGAGGCTGCTCTCTAATACATTCAAGCTCCGTGAAAAATTCCAACCAGGTGAAGCACGCAGAGGCAGCAGGTCCTAAGGCAGGATGTGGCAAGGCTCTTCAAAACGCACTCCAAGAGCAGGCAGGTGCTTTTGAGGGCTGATTTGCTTTACTTCTAATATTGACTTTTAATTGCCAACAGCTAAACTTTGTTGTTCCCATATGATCCACGCTGCCACAAAATCCGTTTTGCCCTGGGGTCATTGACACAGTTGGAAAACTTTGTGTTTACTTCGTTTGGGGAGAAAATGGTTTCTTTTTCATGCATTAATGTCAAACCGTGTCCATGCTCATACTGCGAGCTCTGATTCTGCTCTTCACTAGGCTTTGGACTACATACCTATGCTTAGTATGGAGATGTCTTCCAAAACCTCTAGTGCAGAGATGACAGCGTGCAGGAAACTAGGGGGAAGGATGAGTTTTATTTCATGGTTTTACATCTTCTTCTCAGTAGGTGAAGTTTTGGGAACACTCGGTATTGCTCTGCCTTGCTTCCAAACCAGGTTTGATCCCCTGCAAAATACCTCCGAAACCAGCAGCATTACAGAGCTCAGGTACGAGAGGCCAGCTTGAGGTTTAGGTGGCATTTCATCTACTCTTCTGTGCAAAATAACCCCAACAAAACCCCCAAAGCCACAACAGATCCCCAGCTCTTGTTCCACTCGGGCAATAAAACTGAAAAACGCTCTTATAATAGCTTAGTAAATAAATACAGGGCACCACAACAGTTCAGGTGATTTATTGGCACTTCACATTATGAGGGTGACAGAAAGCACTGCAATAGTCAAGCACCACGGTCATGGCCATTATAAACATTTCTCTTAGAGGGGTTTATTACAGAGCTGTAAAAGTAAGCTCTAGGCTAGAAGCTGGCATCTGAGTTGCCTCTGCCTTTGAAGTATTTTATTGCCATTAGAAATTTGGAAGGGTAAAAAATAAATCCATTTGGAAACCATGGTTTCATCAGCCACTGCATAGCAAGAGTGAAAAGAGCAAGCAGATAAGGAAGAAGAGAGGGAGCAGCGCTGTTAAGATGAGTAACGTCCAGCAGATCACGTACCAGGGCGATGTTTTCAGTTCACCTTTTCCCATCCATAAGTGACTCAAGAGCAGTGATTTCTACAGAGTTTCTCACTCTCTCCAAATATTTGCCCAGCCATTTCCATGCAGTTATTGGTGTGTAATTTACAGCTTCTCACAGCAGGGAACGCAAGTCGCCCTGGGGTACGGCATGCCATTGAGTGCTGCTGGGAAAGCTGCAGCGCTCGGCCTGGCTCCCTGTCTTCATCAGAAGAGGAGGAATTTGTATCCAAGTGGCTCAAGCCCTGCCAGGTTACACATTGGCAAGAGCAAGTGGTAAATCCCACCTGGCCTGATGCTCCAGCTTCAGAAGCCTGGGCCAGGCAGGAGGGGGCTGCTTTTCCATTCCAGACTCTCCAAATGGAGGTTCCTCTCAGATTTCAAATCTAGAAAGGATCATTGTGAGCTTCCTATGCAAGAGAGCCCATTCCTTTTTCTGGTTAAGCATATTTGGTTGACTATCACCACAACATTGCCCCTGCTCATTAGTTACCTGCGCAGCATCACTGTGCCATGAATAGGGCTCTTTGGAGCATCCCTGGGAAGACTCATGCCCAGCGATACCTTTAAAACCCATTATAGAAAAGGGTTGCATAGAAGACACTTGGGAATGGGTTTACCACCCAGGAGGACAGTATGGGAGCACAAACTTCTCCATTAGCCAGATTGGACAGGGGTTGGAGCATGCTGCTCTACTGGAAGGTGTCCCTGCCCATGGCAGGGTTTGGAACTGGATGAGCTTTAAGGTCCCTTCCAACCCAAACCGTTCCATGATTAGCACCAACCAGGGCTGCACTCTGAGCATACTGCAGCTCAGGATCCCGTTTGGATGGCTTGTGTGTACCCTTGGTGCATCACAGAACCCAGTTCAGAGAGACAAGCAGCTTTCTTCACCAATTGCCTCATTCCTCCAGGACAAACCTCACAGTGAAACCTATCTGGATAGACGAAGCTATCTGGAAAATCAGCTTGGAACATCTCAAACCCAAACTGTAGGGTTTGGTGAGGATGAACCACCCCAAAAGCAGCACAGGAGAGGAGGCACCCTGATTTACACCAGCTGGCAGCCTGGCCTTACACCCTGGGAAACAGGTGCTATTTTGGTCTGCCCTTTTCACAGCCACGTTCACCACCGAAATCCTCCCAGATGCTGAATTCCGGGCTGGATGGATGAGTCCAGCTTGGAGCAGATGTTTATCTCATTTGCTTCCACATGCTTTTAAACATTTCACATGTAGGAAAAGGATAAATGCAAGAAGATTAAACATGGATGTCCAGAGTGTAATTAACATCGCCACTGGAAAAGCTGGGTGTGTTTTATCTTTAACACAGAGTGACACCAGCTTCCTCTGTAACATGCATGAGTCCCAGGGAGGGGGGGTGATCAGAAATAACACATTGATGTTGTTAAGAATCATCTACTATTAGTACTGTTACAAAGCTGGGGTGACTCAACTCAGTGAGACCATTACAACCTCTGCGAATCAGTTAAACTCTATTTTAAGGTCTTGAATAAGACTTTGATGGGACCGAGTGCAAAAACCTACATAGGGTGAGATGCAAGTAAGGAATTTTGACAGGGGCATTTGATTGACCCAACAAATCCATGCATCAAGCTGTCATCATCACCAAATGTGCATGCCTCAGATTTTCCAGTTCAGCAAGCTTATAGAACATTGGGGCTTTTAATATATTTAAAACCATGAGTTAAAATATAATTATAATATAAAAATGTTATAAAATAAAAAGCTTATGTTTTATAAGCTGGCCACGCTGGAAAATATGAGGCACAATCATCTTCTCTATAGCGGTCTCCATATTATGGCTCCAAGTTCCTCACACCTTGTAATACAATTAAGCATCCCCCTTCAGGGCTTCAGGTTTTGCAGACTACCATCAGAAGCGACCAACCAGGCTCTGCTCTCTCCAGCCATCCCAACGCTTGGTGGCTTGGAAACAGATTACTCCAAGAGCACGTATGAGAAGAGAGCCCTAGGGGTAGCTTTGGCTCTATAAACTCCCTGCATAGAGAGAAAGAGAGAAAGGACACAACTATTCTCTTCCCAGATGCAAATGGGCAGGCAGGTGCCAAAGGCTTCTAACTACATGACTTAATTCAGCCTGGTGACAACATAAACCCATGTGTAGGAAGATACAACAGCTCTAAGCAATAGATTAGGGTGTTCAGTTTAAGCAAGGCCTAAATGCACTCTATCAGATAGGAACAGTGTTAATATATATATTCTTTAATTATATGTTGGCCCTGAGGTCATGCATCTGAACTGCTTTCTTCTTACTATGCTCATATCCTGCATCTCCATTTCCCACATAAGCATGGTCCATGCTGCCAGTCCTGTGGCAAAGCGGTATTAGCACCTCATGGCCATTTAACCATTCTGTGGATCAAAGGCTTGCACATCTTTGAACATGAGGGCTGAAGAGGTTAAGGTAAATCAAGACAAATGCAACTCCTGATAATTACAGGAAATTCTGGACACGGAGATTCTTTGGCTGGGTGATTCATTAACAGGTTGCAAGAGGTGCTGTGCTGGTTTTGGCTGGGAGAGGGGTAATTTTCCTCGTGGTAGCTGGTATGGGGCTGCCTTTTGGATCGGTGATGGATACAGCATTGGTATCAGGAATGTTTTAGCTACTGCTGAGTAGAGCTTACACAGAGTCAAGGTCTTTGCTTCTCATGCCGCTCCAGCAGCGAGCAGGTTGGGGGTGCATGAGGAGCTGGGAGGGGACACAGGCAGGACAGCTGACCCAAGGGATATTCCACACCATATGGCATCATGCTCAGCATGCAAAGCTGGGGAAAGAAAGACAAGGGGGAGTGATGGCATTTATCTTCCCAAGTAATCATTATGCATAATGGAGCCCTGTTTTCCTGGAGATGGCTGAACATCCACTTGCCATTGGGAAGTGGTGAATGAATTCCTTGTAGTGCTCTGCCTGTATGCACAGCTTTTGCTTTACCTATTAAACTGTCTTTATCTCTACCCAAGTTCTCTCCCTTTTCCCTTCTGATTCTCTCCCCCATCCCACCAAGGCAATTGAGCAAGTGGCTGTGTGGGGCTCATTTGCTGGCTGGGGTTAAGCCACAGCCTTGCCTGTCAAAATCTCTCCAGTTATGAGCGCATGGCTTGCCTAAAGGAGCATAGAGGATGATTGGAGTATGGATTAGATCATTCTGCACCATAAGGACACCCTGTCCTCCCTATTTATTCTTTCTGCCTGGCGCTATGGGATGGATTATCCAAGCAGAGTACAGCTGCATCTCACAACTTGTGATCTATAGTTGTGATGAAATCAGGTTTTGAACTCTCAGGGACTGTATGGGCCATGATGTTGACCTGGGAACCAAGGGATGAAGAGGAGAAAGGGACAGAAAGGTGGTGCTGTCCTGCCCAGAGAAGGAAGAGACTAAAAATGTCTGACTGTGGGGCCAGGGAGCCTGAGTCCTAGATCCCAGCTAAAACCTTGTATGTGTGCTGACTCCATACCACTCCTCCATAGGCTTTGGTTGTCTTTGTAAGGAGATCCAAGAAGCTGGTCAAAGAAGAGCTACAAGAGGCTCCATTATGCCTCAACTTCCGGATGACGTCCTGTGCTATGCATTGGCTGTACCCCTTCTTGATCCAGACCCAAATGAATCTGAGACAGGAGGGACTAGAAGGGTAAGGATCATTCCTAGGGACAACTTAAAGGGTGG
The DNA here is from genome assembly GCF_028554395.1 of Pezoporus wallicus. Classification (NCBI taxonomy): domain Eukaryota; kingdom Metazoa; phylum Chordata; class Aves; order Psittaciformes; family Psittacidae; genus Pezoporus; species Pezoporus wallicus. The sequence goes on along the minus strand of NW_026638088.1, from coordinate 403,884 downwards.
ACACAACACTGCTAATGCAGCTGCAGGAGGCTGGGCGAAGCTGGGTGTACTATGACAACTTCAGGTGGATAAAAATAATCTGCAGCGTGTCCAGGGCTGACTCTTAGGTGTTAGGGAGGACCATAAGGAATGGTACTTAGAGTTTGGAAGGCTGAGTGGAACGTTCCAGTTCTTCCCAAAATATACAGTGGAAACACTTGGGCTCAGAGAGGATTACTATAGCCAGGACAACAAGAGAAGCAGCAGTGAGTCCGAGTGCTGGCAGTGCTAGGGAAGCTGAGAGCTGACTCAGACATTATCTTCCATGCTGCCGATCCCAGCGTCCTCGTCTGGCCTTTGTCAATGCATTTCACTAGTGCTCTGAAGGCCAGATCCCCAGCTATGGGTCAAGCCAAAGAGAATAGGCTTGAACGTGGGGTGACTGGCAACAGAAAAACTTCTCCAGACACTTACTGTGGGCCAGAGGTGAGCTGATGTGTGATTGTTATTGCAGGCTGGGAGGCGTGGTGTGTTTGGCAGCTGCTGTTTCCATCTGCCTGCATGGCTGGATAGGGAAAGGCAAAGAGAACTCATCCAGGCTGCAGGCTCCAGCCACCCATGGGCCTGTCAAGGATAGTAGCCTTATGAATAGGTAAACCTCCCAGTGGGACAGTCTTTCCTGGTTTGCTGTCCCTTTGACAAGAGGTCACTATTTCCTGATGAAGGATTCCTCAAGGACATCAGGAATCAGAGGCCAGAACTGCTTCATTTTCCCTGTTGCTTATTCTGTTCCACCCAAACCATCATATGGAGTTTCTTAGTGCTTTGCCCAAAAACTTGGACAAAGGTTAGTGGACTGCTTCCAAACTGAACACGACTATTGATGATGCACCTCTGCTGAGTTTATTTCAGGTTGTCACCATAAAATGATTATCTACTAATAATCACGATGTTACTGCACTTAAACTAACAAGCAGATTACAATTGGCATCCCATCAAGTGCCGCCAACTCCCACCAAGGCACCAAGGAAGGCAAAGCTCCTCCTCATATCAGTATCAACACATGTAGGTCCAGTGGCATGAAACTACATGAGTTATTCCTTCCATTTGTGAGCATTCAATCCAGGCATCAGCCAGACCACCAGCAGCTCTTTTCCTTTTGCCCTTCACCATATCTAAAGACAGCTTAGCAAGAGGAATTTCAGCCTCATTACAAAGGGACACTGTGTTTTAGGGCACATCCCACAGTACCACCCTTCTCATCAAACCAGGCCAACAACTGAAGCAGGACCAGAGCTGAGTTTAGGGCCATGAGTCCAAATTCCCTTCCCATAGCAACCAGCCATCAAGGAAAAACAGAGTCAGCGTGCATCCAGGGAGCACACCCAAGTCCCACCATGGGAGTGCTCCAAAGAGATGTCGTGGTGATGCTATTAAAGAAACAAGCACTGAGTTTTCCCCACCCTCACTGTTCAGTTTCACTCTTTACGATCATGAGGCCGGAAAGCATAAATAAATCCCACTTAATGTCACTGTCATTTTTCAAGCAGGAAGTGTCACTGGTTGACACCCAGCCATTAATTTGACATGGGGTAGTAAAATCATTTGATTCTGCAAGTAGGATTTTATAGGAATTAACCAGCCTAAAGATTTATGGCCAACATAACTGCTTTCACTGTAAAGGCTGGTATTAAAGAAAAGAAGCATCACGATTACTTATTGTAAAGGGTTTTTTGACAATGGAAACAGTCACTTAGGAAACCTGTTTTTTCTATAGAAGCACACACTAATTTTACTCACATTCTTTAAAGAAATGCCACAAAGGTATTTTAGGAGAAGCAGATATTGTGAGAGGCATAGAGAAATAGATGGGGTTTTAGTGGAGTGTAAACTTTGACCCTAAAGAACAAGCGCATATGCTGCAGCCAAAGAGATGATGGTCATAGTTTACCTCTCAAAGGGTTTCTAACTGTCTAGCTACCTGATAAAACCTGAGATCATAGAATGGTTTGGGTTGGAAGGGACCTTAAAGCTCATTCAGTTCCACACCTTCCACTAGAGCAGCTTGCTCCAAGCCCCGTCCAACCTGGCCTTGAACACTGCCAGGGATAGGGCATCCCTACTTTGGGAACTGCAAGATGCACCCAGCTGTGAGCCACCTTCAGCACAAGGAGCACCACAACCGATGAATCCAAATTGGACATCCACAGCACCTGAGCTAACACCGTGAGATCCAGCATTCATTATTATGGACATAGCTGTGCGTTAACAGGCTCAGGTGGCTTCTGGCTTGCATCCCATCACCTTGGAGCAAGGTGGAGCCATTCCTGACCCACAGGCAGAGCTGCAATCCTACTGCTGGTGTCTGCATTGCCTCTGCAACACCTCACAGCCTCAGCCAGAATTCCTGCACAAACCAACCCACAGCAAGAGGGCCTCTGCACCAAGGAGATTTATATGTTCAACAGCAGGAGACTGTAGGGGAGCAGATGGAGAGGAGGTCATGCAAGGTCATATTGGAAATACATGGCAGAAGCAAGAACTTTCACCCAGTTGAGCTAAAACCCTCGCTCAATGGCAAAACCATGAGACCATCCTTGCCCTTAGAAGAGTTTTTCCATGCCCTAACAAGCCTGGTGGGGAACTTAATGACATCTGCGTGCTCTTGCCTGAGCAAGGACCTCATGATTTGGCTGGGGGCCATGAAAAGAGATGTCCAAAAGTTATGAAAATAAAGGTATTTATCTTCATTGTTAGAAACAGAGCCTGAGCCTTTTATTTCCCTCTCTTGGAGGATTAAGCTCACAGATTTACAAAGAACTGGTTGATTACCAAAATAAATACATGGCCATGCCAATTTATAGGACAGAAACGTAGGAAACCCATCCAACCAAATCAGGCAAAGTGTAATTCATGGGAGAGCCCTCAGCATGTGCAAAGGGCACAGTGCATGTGGAACAAAGTACATAGGGAAAACATGCTAGAAACCTCTATCTGCAGGAACAATTCCCAGCACAGCATACAATGGAGTTATAAAATAAATGGCTTGGCTCTCCACTGGAGGCAAAGCCCAACTGTTCTCAATGAGAAGGAGGATCATGTATCTTTATAATGAGAATTCAGTCATTTTTAAATGTTGGCTTTGCTCATATCACCACCAAATCTGTCTGCAGAGCTGACAGGCTGCAGACTTCATTTGGATTTCTAACTGTGATTATACATGGCAGTGATGGATACCACAGGGTTTCCAGGGGCTTAGGGTTTAGGGCTGGTTTTTGGTTTTCAGTTGTTTGGGGCTTGGGATCAAGGGGGCTGTTGGGGTATTTTTAGTGCCACTGTCCAATGAGGCTTAAAGAGCTCTTTCCTCATTTTAATAGTTCTGATAATGCACAGAGATGAAAGCAGACCCTGAACAAGTTCTTCTTTATATTGGCAAAGCTGCCCCTTCTGCAATGAAACCCAAGAGCAGTTTCTGCTTTCAGTGCTCAGTGAGATGGAGCAGAACATGCTTACTGAGGCTGAACATACCATTGCCCTCAGAGGTGTAAGCACCGCCCTTAGCAGCAAAGGTGATCCTCAGAGCACTAAAACATCTGCTTGCTCAGAAACAAAACAACCCCATAACCACATGAACATAAAGGAGCGTGGCACGTTCAGGCATTAAAGGAACTTTCCTTCCTCACAAGGTAGAATATTGTTTTATAGACAATAGCACATATACAAGCGATGCGTTTCACAATCAGATCAGCTCCTTTCACAGCCCAACCTGAAGAAACAGTTGAAAATGAGGAAGCCTTCATGCAAGGCTTAAACCCACATTTGGAATCAATTCTTTCCCTGTCCCACCAAGGCTACAGACAAGCACAGCACTTGCATTACGGTGGGATGCAAAGCAAGAGACTCTGTTGTAGCCCCGTGCAGCAACATCCAAGGCTTTACAGGAGATGGGCACAGTTGGGTACTCAATTTCTCCATATCTTTGTTCCTATTATTAAGACTGAAGAGCAGAAGATTGTCCAATTACTGCTCTGGAAACCAAGTAAATGTTATTATCCCTAGGGACTACAGCCTGGTCTCCAATGGGAATAGCAACAGGAATTTTGACTTCTGTAAGGCTGTTCTCCACATCCTGAGGAGAACGTCCCTGCATTTGCAACACAAGACATTTAGAAAGCAGCAACCCACATATTAGCCTGATTTGGGGCACATGAGACAGACTGGAGTTTAGGCATGTGGGCCAAGTGGTTAACTGCTGCTTTGGAGACAAGTTAAATGCATATAAATCAGCAAGCTGGTGACATTTACCGAGTTCACAGCATGTTCTTTACAAGTGGACACAAAGCAGGGCAAAGAACAGGTTCAGATGAGTTGCTGATAACAAATGTGCTCATCTGAGCTAATCTCGCACACCACAGGGCTTGCTCCCAGCAAAAAGGATCTTCCCCATACTTCCAAGCACCACGAGGTCCACAGCATAGAAGTTCTGCACAGAAGCTGGATAACACCTTGGGCTCCAGGCTGCTGTGGACTTCAGAGCAGCAGTACATGGCCAGGTAGCATGAAAGCAGCTCAGGAAGATCTAGACCACACCACGGTCCTTGCAGTGATGGGAACACACCGAGATGCTCTTTGTTCTTTGCACAAAAGTGGAAGGTTGGATGCAATTCCTTTGGGACTCCCATCCCTGCAGTGAGCAGCATCCTGCCACTACATTGATAGCGAGTTTAAAGGTGATAAGGACAAGTCCACACTTCAAAACTGAGCCTAAAGCACAGATGCCCCAAAATCCAGAAGCAGCAGCACCCAGTACCCCAGCTAAGTGCTGCTGTGGCATAGACCAGCTGCAAAGTGTTCATAGAGCAAAGCACAGAGCAAAGCCAAGCAGGGCTCCGGCTCTCCTCCTCATGCCAATCCCTTCAACCCAGCACTCCTTCCTGAGCTTTCGCCATCTGTGCACAGACCTCGAGGCCAAAATGAGAGGAGCCTTCCCAGTTGCAGCCTTTGGAGCAGGCCAAAGCCTGTACATGGTGAGCTGTGAAATATATGAACCCCCAGGCTTTACATGAGCCTCACTCTTCTGTGCAATATCATATGGCTTTTGGATTTGTCTGCCCTGTCCACCTCTCCCATGTGTTTCTGATAATTGCTTACATATGGAAGGGTTTCTCTTGTTTGCCCTTAGAAGGGACACGCTGTTGTTCCTCCTTCTTAGATGAGGCTACAGGCGTACACATCACTTTTATGGGTGTATTTTATTGCCCCTACTTCTTTACAGCACATGCCACTGGTCTCCCTAGCCTTTCCTTTCAGTCCGCTGTTTGCCGTTGCCTTGCTGTTAGGTCTCCTCATTCCCCATCTTTCTTAGTCAAAACAGGGGCCCCTAATTAAGAGAATGCCTTATAAATCTCCCTGCATCCAAATAAGATCCAGAGCCTTGCTGGGGAGACAGATCTGGAGACAGCGGGTAGGTCTGGCATTCCTCATGCTGCACACAGGCTTCCTCTGGTGATGCTCTGCTTGGCACATGAGCTTGGGTATCTGCACTGGCTCCTGGTGCCCACAGCTTATAGCAAGCATCTAAGAGAAGGATGGGCTGGAGACCATCCACTCGGGCCCCAAACCTTGGTTATACAGAGCAAAGACCCAAAGTAGGATGCTGACCCTGCAAAGAGGCAGTCACCTTGTCTAGGGCTCCTTCACAGGACCCCATGGCACACAATGGTAGAGGAGGGTAGCAATCTCTCCCTACAAAAGCTGGAGATTCACTGCTGGGGATTCACACGGCCACCAGAGTGTTGGGTCAGGGGGCAAGCTGCATTCACATGTTGCTCTTCCTTAGTCAGGGCATATCCTACCCTCAAAACTCCCCAGACCAACCCAAAAAGCCAGGAGGGAGGGTCCCGTTATGAAGCCCTGCCTGGACTTTGCCCCAGTTTCACACTGACTGGTACAAGGCAGTTCCCACCTCAGCATACCCATCCCATCCCTCACCCATCACCCCATGGAAAGGCGGTCAAGAAGCTCATCATGGTTTAGGTCTCCTGGGTTGCTCTCTTCTCTTTCCATCAGTGATGTGTGTGCACAGGGAAGACAGGTCTTAACCTGGGCAGGATCACCCTGATGAGACAGCAGCTTGTGATTTACACATTGCACCACCCAGCTTATGTGTCCAAAGCGGAAGGCCTGGGTATGGCCCTCAAAACTCACAGTAACACCAAGCACCGTACTGAAAACCTGCTCCTTGTGGAAGAGTGATGCTGGAGGCACTATAACCCCAAAAGCACAAAGGACAGTGGTGGCCTGAAACAGAAATCACCCCACCCCACTAAATCACAGCATTACCTTTGTCTGTGCTTGCCCCCAGCCCTGACTTTTGATCAATACTGTGCCTGCCTGGGGATTTAAGCTCAGCCTCCAGTTGTGTCTCTGCATTACACTCGCACACAATAATTTCCTCAGTGTACACGTTGCTGGAGAAACAGCTGGTGCCAGAATTCCCCAATACCAAATCCCTCCTTGGGCCAGTGCCCAGTACTCTGAAAAGGCCGTCAGCATCTGGAAACAGTGATACTGCACATCTGCGAGACCCTCGGAATCACAGGATGGAGAGAGAACTACCTACAGGATGACTTATGTGGATAATTAAATCCCAGCTAGGAGGACACTATAGATGTACTCACCTTCCCTAACACCGTAATGCTTGAACTACCACATGACCCAAACGCGATGCTGCTGCCATAAACAACCCTTGGGGTAGAAATAGATGTAAACTTTGCTTGCCCTTACAACGGAATTGCAGCTAGGGAGGCTAAGCAGGTAGGATAAATCTAAGCAAGACATGCCTAATTATCAAGGGACTGATTCCAAGTCTCTTATTCACACGGAGTAGTAACAAAGCACATCATTGCACTGGTTGTCAGCATGACTCAGCATACTAGATCCAGGCTTTAGCCACAACCAGGACCTCTAGGACCAAACTAGGGGGTCATATAAAGATTCTCCTGGCTTCCCCCAGACTTGGGAAACCCATTTTCCCACTTAGGTTTCACAAAACATGGCTAGAAGCAAAATACCTTCATGCTTCTAGTACATTGGTTTTCTGGGTGCCTGGTATGGAGGGGCACAGAACAACAGCTTGTGGTTTTAGCTGGGTTGGAAGCATTCCTTATTCATAATTCTGGTACAATTTATTCCACAACATACAAGATACCTTGCTCCAAAACATGCGACACTCTATCTTTAATGCATTTTCTTCAAGTCATTTAGGTTTTTACTACTAATGAAGTCCTGATTTCAAGATAGGGCAAGAAGGACCATGAAGCCCTCTCCTCTATTCCCCCATCAGCATCACCCAGCCCATGCCATGGCAGAGAGGCTCAGCTCACCCACCACACCACGCATTGCAGCTCCAGCCTGGCCAGCATTTTGCAGACACTCACCTACCCACATCACTTCACGTGCATGAGGAGCCCCACTGAAACCAGTGAGGCTGATGGGGCACCTGGTGCTGTTTGCTGCACTCATGTTTCAGGGATTGAAGAAAGAGGTTTTACCAAGTCACCCAGAAGTCAGAGGTGTTAGAGTCAAGAACTTACAGAAGGATCTACTTCAGCTGTTGCATTTGTGTACTAACACCTCCTGCTTGGCTCAAGGACCATGCGAATTCAAAGAGGCATTACTTAGTCTGTGTATGCTTTTCCATTCCGTTTACATTCTATATGCAGAAGTCACCCCTTGATAGTCAAGACCCCGGGTCTGCATCACCCCAGCTGCCCTAGAAGCTTGGAGGCATGTTTCCCCATGGTGATTCTGAACAGAAGAGCCATCTACACCAACAAAACACTCAATACAGGCTCTGAAGTAGCAGAAGCCACCTGTGCACCCTCCAAGAGCCATCCTGCTGGACAGGATACACACACTACAGACAGATAACAACTTGCACAAAGAACAACATTAGCAACCGTAACATGAAACACACAGTAATGAGGGTTTCTGACACTTATCCCTTTGATCCGAGACCTAAGCTCATTGCAGTTATTTTCTAAGTCATCACAGATAAATCCTGCCATGCATTTTCCATGACCCCAATCAAAAGCTTCCCCAAAATCAGCAGTTCACAGGCCCACGGTGCAGTAGCCTTCAGGAGTGTGTTTTGGAGAGGATGAGGGCAGATTTTTGCCCTTTTGCTAGTGAATAAACCTACTCTGTGGACACCCAGTATCGAAATGATGAGAGATCCGAGTTCAAAACAAGGGTTTTGTTTCGCTGTAAATCCTATTTATGGCTTAGGGTGCAGCTGATACGCCGTTAGCTTTTATTTCATTGATAATTCTGTGATTGCAGTTGAAACCTCGCAACTTAATGAGCTGATGTTATTACTCATACTGTGTGGCCATCTGGAACCAGTTTGGTCAGAGAGCCCAAAGCACCAAAAGCCACCTGTAATGCATTAAGCCTCAGCCCAGTACCAGCTCCGTGGATTTGAAAAGCCAGGCCTGCATAAATACTAACCTGTGAGAATGTAATTGGAGAAGTGATATTTAAGAACTTAGAGTTTGCCAGAAAGGCTCATTCTCAGGGGAATGCATGCAGAGGCTTAAAGTTTAAAGCCAAGCGGTTTTTAGTTTCAACATTGTGAATCAAGAAAAACCATTGCATATGGATGTCGTTGGAGTGTCCAAACCGCTAGGTCTATCCAAACAGACCAAGCTATGCCAGGGCTTTTCAAGCCCAAGGCTCCCTTCCTAGCACCTGAGCCTCACATTGCACATGTTGCTTATTACCGAGGTACTATCTCCAGACATCGCTCCAAAGGGACTGAAGAAACAAGAGGTCAATGCTTCATAATGATTCACAGTCACAAAGCCCATGTGACTGCCACAGTCGGCAAAGAAACCCCCGAATCATTATAGAGCAACCATGTGTACGAGAGGTAACACAAAACAAATCGCAAAGGCACAAAACAGCATCAAAACATCCCAATAAACACCAGCATCAGAACACCCCAACCACAGAATCATCACAGAATGGTCTGGAAAGGATCTTAACATCTTGTTCCAACCCCCCTGCCACAGAAGACCCAAACCACTCTACTAGATATTGTGATCAGATATAAGCTGCCTCTAAGCCAAGAAAAGAAGAGGAGCAATTGCATTACCTTGAAGTCCCTGGTGTGTCCTGAGCAAACCCATCCTTGGTGGCCTTCAGGGAGAACACATGAGCTGGTGGCTCTGGTACTGGGGCACCAGAAAGGTAGGCTGTGCTGGCAGAGACATAAATGAGCGTGGTTCCTCTGTGCTGGTTAGCCCGGTGCTGATTCACACCAGCTGGGGGGTGAGTCACTGCTCAGATTGCAGAGATTTGGGGAAAAACCAATTTGAGGAAAACACACATTTTTCTTCGGGGATTTCAAAATTCTTTTGGCATTTCTAGGGTACAAATGTATATTGGGAGTTGGTTACACATTACCTAAAGCCCCTGGTTGAGTTAAAGGCTGTCGTGGTTTAAGGCACACAAAGCTCTAGTGCTTCCAGGTAGGAGTGCAAATCCGAAGGGATAGAGATGGCTCAGCCTTTGCAAGGGTTTTAATTCCTTTTATTCCCATTTATCCCACAGAAGGGGACTTTATAGAGCAAATATAAGTGGTTGTCTTTCTTCTCACACGTCTTGTTCTTCTACCAAGCTAACACTGAGCAATCAACTTCTCGCTCCAGGAAACACAGGCCTTTCTGAAGACACAACTGGATGCATGGGCATTTTCCCTTAGAGGAGAGATTTAAGTGTTTCACAAGGCCCATGTAAGCATATAAACATGGTCCTTGTGTGAAAAGCAAGTTTTATTCAGCATCGTGTACATTTTACCCACTTAAGATACACTGCAAGGCCTCAGCATGGCCAGCACCATCCAAAGCTCAACTATCACATCCAGCTGTCTTGCCTGGAATTAGTTTGTGCTTTATTTATTATTTGCTTAATGCATTTTGGTGACAGGAATGAATCCAGTTTAGATGAAGGCCTCGAGTACCATTTCCCCCCTCCCTGTGTAATCCTGAAGTGCTTTGAAATTCACAAACAGTCATAAAACCAGGAAAAAAGGGCCAAGGAGAATTCTTTCTGATCTGGTTTTGATATAAGTGATGCGATGCAATATAAAAGAGCATCTACAGAAAGCCCACAGTAACAGCGAAAGCGTGAAGAGGTTTGATTTTAAACCCCAAAGTGTGGTGGATGTGTTAACCAGGAGTTGGGGAGAGGTCATGCATTCCTCACACGTCAATGTTTTCCAATCCCACCCCTGCCTGGAAAACAACCCAACCCTTTCCCCTCCCCATCCCCATGGCCAGGTAGGGGCTGCAGTGGAGGCTCATGGAGAAGCGGGTTGTCCCCTGGCCATGCTGACCAAAGCCCCACCATGGAACATAGGGAATAAAAGCTAACCCCAAAAGGAGGGCTGAATTTCCACATGGACATGCAAGAGACAGATCTGGCAGCCGCTTGCTTTTCACTCCCTTGCTTTGTTCTGTGTCAGAATATATTAAACAGGGGAAGTTTAGATGGAATATAAGGAGGAAGTTCTTTCCTGTTGGGGTGGTGAGGCACTGGAATGGGTTGCCCAGGGAGGTTGTGAATGCTCCATCCCTGGCAGTGTTCAAGGCCAGGTTGGACAGAGCCTTGGGTGAGCTGGTTTAGCGTGAGGTGTCCCTGCCCATGGCAGGGGGGTTGGAACTTGATGATCTTAAGGTCCTTTCCAACCCTAACTGTTCTATGATTCTATATTAGGACACAAATCTTTCTGGCTCACAGACATGAAAGCCTATTTTGTGGGACAGCAGATACTTGTTTCTTCGTGATCCTTCAGACTCCTTCTTCTCTTCTGATTTCAGCAGATTCTTCAGTATTTTGTGGTGGGGGGTTGAGTAATTCAGTGTAAAACTGTCCAAGCAAATCTGCTCTATAAGAGCTCTTTGTGGCTTGACTTCCTGAGAACAGAACACTTGAGAGCTCCATCAGAAATGCTGCTGTCTCTTCAGCCGGGTGAGGATTGGGATGGGAGGATAAAAGCCCACAAACCTTTGAAGGCTTCACAAAAGTATTTAGGAAACGTACTGAAAATTCCCCAGTATTTTCTAGGAATATTTTTTTTTTTGGTTAAAAATATATATTCCACCTCTTCCCTGAAACGTATTTGTGGCTTGGACTGCAGTAGGAATCACTCTTGCCAAAGCTTTATTAGTCCGAGCATTCATAATTCCATGTACATAGAGGCAACAGGATGAAAGACCATATCATCCCTTACAATTGCTGCATGCTGTAAGAAACCTTGGGCTTCCTTTGAACCTCCAGTTAAGTCCCATTTATTCCCTACTTTTTATTTCAAATCATTTTCTTCCTCTGAAGCTTTTCATTTTTCCTTGACACCGTATCTGAGATGGGAATCCCACCCATGCCAGTATGCCATTTCCCTGACCATGACTGCATCCTCCCAACCTCCTCCATTTCTATTCCACCCGTGCTGCTTTGATATATAAGATCTCTGAGGTTGGGATGGAAAGATTTTTATTCCAAATTTCTTTCACACTTAATCAGCCTCAGGACAAAAAAAAAAAAGAAAAAAAGAAAGAAAAAAGAAGGAAAAAGCAGGATTCTTGGGAAGCTCAGCTTGGAAAACATCAATCACAACTCCTTGAAGGCCTCGCACTCACTGATAAATCTGACAGTGAACAGTGCCACCAACTCACTGCTGGTGACAGCTCTGGTTCCACATGGGCCCCACAGTGACAGAGCTCCTTGCAGTCTGCTCTCTGAGCAGGTACCTGGTTTCCTGCAGGACAAGGATGCCCAAGCACAGCCTCCAGCAGACGTGTTCCCATTGCAGCCAGGAGCCACGCTCAGAATAGGATCCAAGAGAAGGTGCTGTTTGCTTTGCTATTCTATCTCGTATAAACCCCTTGGATTTGCTCTAGGAATAACAAAAATGCCTTGCTGCTTTGTTTGCATTTTATTCATTCACAGCTAGGATTTCCAAGAGCTCCGAAGTGTGGGCACACAGACGCTGCTCTGCAGTCAGCCCAGCGTTTGGCTGTCAGGAGAAAATTCAACCTACACTCAATGCCTACAAGGCAAAAAACATAAGGAAACCCATCGAGATTAACTGGCTCATTCAGCATCCCACAAGTTTTCATTCACAGCTTTCCCTGCCAGCGTCGCACCATTACAAATTGAATGCTTCAAAGCTTTGTTTCTCCAGAGGCTTTTTCCTTTCATATAAAATAGACGTTATTGCAATGCATCCCCATGGCACCGTGCCAGGTAAGAGCAGGCATCTGCACACACCAGAGCAAGCAGCTCGCTTGTGCTTAGCCAAGAAGAAAGGGGGGGGAAGTTCATTCATGGACCACACAGCGTTAAGTTGGGGTACAGGGGCTGTATCTGTCCTGGACGCCTGCTCAGGGTCACCTCCAAGCCTCAGCAGCATCTGCGCCATCCTTCACTTGAATCCATCCTACACTCTGCTGTGTGTTCCCCCAGCTATCCCAAAAGCCAAAGCAACCCCCAGCTCCACGCATGAATGCCTCTTCCAGTGGCAAAACCAAACCTCTGGGCTTGGGTCTCAACAAAGAGACTAAATGGGGCTCAGCTCTTCCCTGTGGCCTTACCCTGTTACACAGTTTGCACCTTGCTCCTTTCCCTCGTGTAGTGCAGTAAAAACTAGGAGACAAAACCAGCATCATTTTATAAACAATGTGTGCGAGGACCAAAATCAAAGCCCAGAACTCACGTGACATATCCAATCCATGGGCTGCTCAGCAAAGAGAGGCTGAGAGATCTGGGCATGTTCAGCCTGGAGAAGAGTGGGTTCCTTAAGGGGAGACCATAGAGCAGCTCTAGTGCCTAAAGGGGCCAACAAGAAATCTGCAGAGGGTCTTTTTACAAGGGCCTGCAGTGATGGGACAAGGGGGAATGGCTTTAACCTGCCAGAGGGGAGACTGAGATGAGCTCTTAGGCAGAAGCTCTTCCCTGTGAGGGTGCTGAGGCACTGGCACAGGGTGCCCAGAGAAGCTGTGGCTGCCCCATCCCTGGCAGTGTTCAAGGCCAGGTTGGACACAGGGGCTTGGAGCAAGCTGCTCTAGTGGAAGGTGTCCCTGCCCGTGGCAGGGGTTGGAACTGGATGAGCTTTAAGGTCCCTTCCAACCCAAACCAGTCTGGGATTGTATGATTTTCCCAACAGTTTACATCTTTAGACCCTAAATCACCCATTGTGGATCTCCCCACACATATTGAAATATGCCTGTAGAGACCTCACTGGGGAGAAACCCTTTATTCAGACTGGGGGTGAGCCGGGCAGAGATTTCTACCTTCCTGTACTTAGCATTTCAAATCCTTTATTAGTGATACAAAGCAATAGGAAATTACAACCCCACTATAACAAAAACCAAGCACCATGCTGCAGACCAGTGAGCATCTACCCAATCCTGCTCTGGGCTTACTGCTCCTATTCATTCACCTGCCAGAAATCTCCACTCCCACTTGAAATAAAGAGAGTAACATGAAAAAATCACAGCATCCCACATGCAAAACCATGTTTATTTGCAAACGTTAAAGGTGAATCCTCAAGACAATGGGGCAAAGTGGTGAGTGGTCAACAATCACTCTTATTGCTTCCCAAAAGCTGACAATTAAGGCCTTTCTCCATCTGTCTCTCATAAGGAGTGTTTCTTCTTGCTGTAGCCCCTGTGCATCCCAGCGCTATGCGCTTGACACACTGCTTGACGTTTAATGGGACTTTAAAACCAGCAGGTGTGCAAGAAGCAACCCCAGGTCAGGCGGTGGGGATGAGAGGCTCCATCCAGTGCAACAAACCAAAGCAAGCATGCTCTTTTTCATGGCTTACAGCTGGTCACAAACAGGCCGGAGCACCGGAGCCCTCCCTAACCTCGGGGTCTTCTGCGGGCAGCGGATGGGAGGGGAGCGGGTGCCTCTGTCTCCATGGAAGTGCTTATCAGGTGGAAGGAAGTTATAATAAAATTTACTGCAGTTCCACAAAGTACCACTGTTTGCGTGTTATTAATCACTTACACGGGTCCCCGTCAGAGGAAATGGAGCCCCGACAGTGATTTATATGCTATTTAGATAACCTGGAGAGCATGTTCTGAGCTCTGTGCCCAGGCTGTTGTCCACTGAGGGGGTTCCCCCTCCTTCAAACCCCCTGGGGTCCCCCCTAGAGCCTTCCTTTTGCCTTCAAAGCCACCGCTCTCCTTATCAGGGCCACCGCCAAAGCAGGCGCTTTCCAAGCGCGTCCGAACGCAGCAGCTTTTCCCATCGCTGCGAGATCAAACAGTCCCTCCTGCCTGCAAACAAAAACCTGGCTGGAAAACAAAGTGGCTTTCCCCTCTCTACGAGTCCTGAGGGACACCAAGTGCAGGCAGATGGTGATGCTGAGGATCCCACCCAGTGCTGAGCTCTTGCAGGGCAATGCCCAGTACAAGTCCCATCCCCTGCCTACCTCAGCATGAGAATATCCCATTGGGATGTTCATTTTGCAGTCGTAAAGGGGTTAATAAAGGGACGTCAGTGTCCTGTCAAGAGTAATTTGCATAACTTTTCATTTTAACATACATTTTCATAGTATAGAATCATAGAATAGTTAGGGTTGGAAAGGACCTTAAGATCATCCAGTTCCAACCACCCTGCCATGGGCAGGGACACTTCACACTAAACCATGCCACCCAAGGCTCTGTCCAACCTGGCCTTGAACACTGCCATGGATGGAGCATTCACAACCTCCCTGGGCAACCCATTCCAGTGCCTCACCACCCTAACAGGAAAGAATTTCCTCCTTATATCCAATCTAAACTTCCCCTGTTTAAGTTTTAACCCATTACCCCTTGTCCTGTCACTACAGTCCCTAGTGAAGAGTCCCTCCCCAGCATCCCTATAGGCCCCCTTCAGATACTGGAAGGCTGCTATGAGGTCTCCATGCAGCCTTCTCTTCTCCAGGCTGAACAGCCCCAACTTCCTCATCCTGTCTTCATACGGGAGGTGCTCCAGTCCCCTGATCATCCTTGTGGCCTTCCTCTGGACTTGTTCCAACAGTTTCATGTCCTTTTTA
This sequence comes from Pezoporus wallicus, assembly GCF_028554395.1. Classification (NCBI taxonomy): domain Eukaryota; kingdom Metazoa; phylum Chordata; class Aves; order Psittaciformes; family Psittacidae; genus Pezoporus; species Pezoporus wallicus. The sequence continues at coordinate 388,796 of NW_026638088.1, read as the reverse complement.
TGTTGAGGAAACCAGAACTGCACACAATACTCCAGGTGAGGTCTCACAAGGGCAGGTGAGGTCTCACAAATGCAGCCTGGGGTGCAATACACACAGGCAGCAGAAGCTGTTTGGGTTGCAAGTGTGTCTGAAGCACTGGCCTGGGCTCCAATCAGAGTCCCACAGTCACTGGACCCCATGTGATGCAAGGGAGGACAAAGAGAAGAGTCCTGCTCTGTTTGCTGTCACTGACACCCAGGCTAACCACATTATAGCCCTCCTTTTCTCCTCTTGATTCCTCCAGGAAAGCTGCTCCTGCTCATCACCCTACAAGCTGCTCCATGCTCCTGTAGGACAAGATGTTGCTCTGTGCTCCACTCTTGGAGACACAAGAAAGGACTCAGTGGACTCAAACCTGCAGGCTGGATGTGGCTCATTCTTCAAGAAGCTGCAAAACTTCTGTTTCTTCCCCCCCACACATACACCTTGCTTTCTCATTTTGGTAACTTCAGGCCTGATTTCAGTCAGTCCGAACCTATGTATTCTGCACAGGAAAGCCCTCAATTCTCTCTTTCCATCCTGATTCGTTTTCTCCTGTGATGTGGAAGTTTCTGCATCCTTGAAAAATCCACATCCCTGTTTCTGAGGAAGCAGGTCGGGGGGACGGGGCAGCAGTAGGCTAGTCTCAGTTTCAGTAGAAGGGTTATTTCCCTTGCTCCTAATCTCTCCTGCATATCACATTTCCTCTCTGTTTCATAAATGAACAAATTTATTGTAATCATTAGAGTTTTACTTCAAAATTAAAGGCAGGCTAATACAGAACTCTGCACGTATTAACTCTGACTTTGCTTTTGTGACATCAGATGTTTCTTAACCAAAACCATATTGTTTTGTGAAGTCTAGTGATTTTAGGCACCTTCAAAACAAGGGAGTTAACCTCCCATTAACTGTTAGCCTTTCTTCATCATAAACAACCCAGCTCCAGATCAATGGTGGTGACATTTGCTTTCGCAAATGCAAGTGTTTGTTTCTCTCTCTCTGTAAACAGAGGTAATGTCTTCATGGCCTTTTCGGTTTAGTTGACATTGAGAAACACACAGTGTAAAGACACAGCCCAGAAAGCCCTGGCTGCAGGGCTGGTTCTTCTGGGAAGGTCCGGAGTCTCATGCTAAGGGTGGCTCTGAGGTTCAAGCAGAGCTCCATGGGTTGGTGTGCTTGAAATCCAGAAGCTTTCTGAGAAGTTCATTTGGAACTCCAGATCTGACATTTGGCCTCTGCATCATTTCAGCCATGCCCCAGGCAAGCCCAGGACTCAGGACCATACATTTGGTGGGGCAGATGCCCTCACCTCTGCCTGTACGAGATAAACTACGTTGAGAAGAAACAAGAGTGGCTGGAGCCAAGCACTGGAGAGAAAAAGGCCATCTGCTGCCCACAGAAGCTGTGGCTGCCCCATCCCTGGCAGTGTTCAAGGCCAGGTTGGACACAGGGGCTTGGAGCAAGCTGCTCTAGTGAAAGGTGTCCCTGTCCATGGCAGGGGGTTGGAACTGGATAAGCTTTAAGGTCCCCTCCAACCCAAACCATTCTATAATTGCTCCATGGTACAAATGCTGTATTTGCTGGAGCTTCTTTTGTCCTAGTCAGGTCATGGGAAAGGGAAGACAAACACTGCAACGTGAAATGTGTCCTCACATGGGTTCTGTGAGGGAGCAATAGGGTCGGAGTGGAAATACAGGAAGATGCCAGAGAAAGGATCCTTCCCATTCCCTCAAAACCTATTGGAGAATAGGCTGCATGCATTTCATTGTTTTCCAGTCTAGAGGTTGCACCTGGGGTTGTTGATACCAATGCCACTTCTTCCCACTTTTCCCCTCTATCCCATGCTGCAGCTCGGAGCTGCTGTCTGAAGCAACCACTAGAGAAAGGATTTAACAGCCCAGGAGACCCAGCCATGGCATCTCTGTCTGTGCTTCAACCACAAGCTCCCACACTGGCCACAGGGCTAAAAATAAATGGGAGCTATTTAAATCGGAAAGCAAGATGTACTTTTCCTTCAGTCCTGCAGGTCTGAGCAGGAGCAGCTAAAAGAACAGAATGGTTTTGTTGTTTTCCTCAGCTTATTTTAATCCTCCCATGGATAAGTTATGAAATTGTGGTAGCACATTTATTGACTCCAAGCATTCATTCAGAAGCTGCAGACCACCGAAACCCACAATTTTACTCATGGAACAATCCCTCTCCCAACAGAAGCACCAGTTTGAGGCTCATAAATAACAACAGTAGGGAAAGAGGAAAAGCCTAAATAAGATGGGGAGAGAGGGTTCAATAACAAACACAGCTTGCTTTTCAAAACAGCCTTGCAAAAATGCTGTTTGTACCACAGGTCTCAGCTGGACAATACAAGGAATGTCAGGAATCTTATTTCTCGAGTCCATTCTTTGGGGAAAAGGCAGTTTTCAAGAAATACCCGATGATACGATCCTGAAAACAGTTCTATAAATCACAGCTAATTCAGCCCCAAAACTGCTATTTTGGAGCTCCAGCAACCATGGCACGAGACGTGCACATATCTATTACTTCTGGTCTGTGTTTCTTTCAGGACGGTTTATTCCAAGACCTAAGTGCTTTGCACGTATCTTCTTAGAATCACAGAATCCCAGACTGGTTTGGGTTGGAAGGGACCTTAAAGCTCATCCAGTTCCAACCCCTGCCACGGGCAGGGACACCTTCCACTAGAGTGGGTTGCTCCAAGCCCCTGTGTCCAACCTGGCCTTGAACACTGCCAGGGATGGGGCAGCCACAGCTTCTCTGGGCACCCTGTGCCAGCGCCTCAGCACCCTCACAGGGAAGAACTTGTGCCTAAGGTCTGATCTAAACCTACCCTCTTTCATTATCATATTTTTCAGTTTCGTGTTTTAATCACCTCCTCAGCACACAAAATAGCTGCTTTTCCTCACTGACTCCTCCCCATGCTCCTGTGGGGCAGCAGCGCGCATAGTGGCAGCTTCACCAGCATGGCTGACAGCAAGCAGAGGACAGAAACTACAAGAACTAAGCCCAGTTTCCCCCATGGCATTGCCTAATTGGCAGTGTCAAGAAGCAGAGACGCAAAGGCATCTACTGCCCACCAGAACCCCCCAGGTCATGGGATCAGCTGTGTGTCTACACTCACTGCATCAGCAAGGTATCAAAGGAGACATCCAGAGTGAATCTCCAGACCTGCTGGATGTAAAGCTCTGTTCATTGCGTGCCTGTGACACAGAGCAGAGGCGTGACACAGGAGCGTCCTGAGGATGGATGGGCTAGTTAACACATTGGCTGTCTCTGTGGAGCTGCTTGGAAGGAGGTAGCTTAAAGGATGGAGGCTTGATGGGCAGGCAGGGAGTCTGTGTGCTTCTTTGACACACTGCAGTAGCAGTCTTTTGGGTGGAAAAATGATGAAAGCTTTGGAAACAGAAGAATCATTCCAGGGAAGGTTGAGAGAAGATTTAAAGTAAATTGGGATGGTGTCTGCACCAGGATGCCAGCGCTGCCAGGCATCCTGAGGGGAGGCCACCCTTGGAGCCCATCTCCTTCCCGGAGGAGGTGATTCCCTGGCCATGAAGCTGAGGATTATTGAAGGTTACTGGTCTTACCACTTTCCCCAGACAAGGAAGATGAAATGGCACCAACAGAGCAACTGAACAAGGCTGGGAGTTGGGAGACATCCTCATCATGGATGGCCTGTGCAGGAGCAGCATCGCAGCACAGCTCAGCCACCTTCCCCTCCTCAATGCCTGTCTGTAACCCTGTAACAGGGCAGGGAGCAGAGGCTGATGATGGCAGTAGACAGATTCCCATTCCCAGAAAGTCAGGGCTTCACAGGAAAAAACACGTTCATAGAATCATAGCATGGTTTGGGTTGGAAGGGACCTCAAAGCTCATCCAGTTCCAACCCCCTGCCACGGGCAGGGACACCTTCCACTAGAGCAGCTTGCTCCAAGCCCCTGTGTCCAACCTGGCCTTGAACACTGCCAGGGATGGGGCAGCTACAGCTTCTCTGGGCACCCTGTGCCAGTGCCTCAGCACCCTCACAGGAGAGAATTTCTCCCTAATATCCAATGTTCTCCAGGTACATCTCATGTCTACCAAATGCCACAGACCTGTTCCCTTGCTCCACCATTAGCTCTGTATGGACAGCCTCCACATCGACCTTGGTGGTACCCAAGTTCATCCTCCCTCCCTCCAGCCCCAGCTGCAGGGCACTGGGGTGTCTCAGCTGGTGCTGCCCCATATCCACAGTCACTTTGGCCCTGCTACCCGCAGTGTCAGTGGCTGAATTCCCCTCATTTGAGTGCTGCCCTAAGTGATTAACCAGACAAACACCACCCCACAGCAGACCAGCTGGACGGGTGACTTGAAAGCAGTTTTGCTCATGACACGCTTGGACTCTGCCTGGCGAGAGCGAAGGGTGAAGCTAAAAACACCATCCAGCAGTGAGCACATTTTTGCATTTCAAAGAAAAAACAATTTTACTTGCTAATAAATGATTTGTTTATTTACCCTTTCCTCCCAGAGAATGGCTTCATGGCTGCAAGTCCAGATAACTTATGCTTCTATTTAACCCACGTGTGACTTTGAGGTCATCCATTCAGGGAAGTGTAGCATTTCTTACCATGGTATGGAACAAAAATAGGGCTGGACTCTTGCCAGATGGGAGGTTTGTATCTCCCCATGCAGAAGACACCCAAGTGGCAGTCTGGCTGGTGGCCATGCATAGGGGAGAGGTCAGGAGCCATCCATCAGGTTGGGTCCTTTCTGGGTGAGCAGAGCCGAGTCAGTAAGTAGTTAAGTCTCCTGCTCCATGCCTGGAATTGGAAAAGCCATTGGGAGTGGTGTTATTTTGCTGTGCAGTATAGCACAGAGTGTCAGCTGGTTTGTTTTGTTTGCTAATGTAGCCCAACAAGTGACTGGTGGGTGAATTTAATCCGCTGGAGAACACACAGTTCCTGGATAGGTTTTGAGATATGCCCAATAGTGAAGCCATTTCCCTGGACACCTCCAAGGGTTGGGGTTGCGGGTTGTTTGCTTCCCCTTTGCTTTGTTTTTAACAGAGAGCAGACCTCATTTATTGTAACAGGAAAACCAAGTGCTCTATTAAAGTCATGATTACGCTGCTGCCAAGTATTTGGGATGCTGGAGTTAGGATTTTTCCTTCACTAAGAAAAATCTCCCTGATCCCCTTCACAGGTAAATCTCTACACACCTTTCAAAGGTCAGTTTTTCTTCATGTTCCCCTTGTGTCAGTATCATTTGTTTCATACTGGTAAGTTTCAGATGAAAACAAGAATATCTCAGTGATTCAGAACTGAAGCACCCCAGTTCAGGTTTGCAATAGAAAACAGCTTTCCAATGAGACATTTGTGTGTCTTCAGGAGCTCCAACCATTGCCCAAAGAGAAGACTGCAGTGCTACAGATGCTGTCTAATTAATCCTCCCTGCACCTTTGGTGTATAGAGGGTATTAACCTCAATTTACAGATCAGAAATAGGAGGCAGGAGGGAGATGATTGACAGCTGTAATGAGCACATTGCTTCACTCAGCCAAGGATTACAGCTCATGGTTCCCAATTCCCTCATTAGTAAGCTATGCAGTTCTTCCAATGGACCAGAAATGAATATTGGGGAATAAAGCAAAATATTTGCCTTTAGATGTTTGTGTTCCTGCAAAATATCTTGCTACTGAAGGTGATTACAAGCCCTGCTTCTGCCACTGTCACCTCTCCTGGCTTTGTTAATGACAAATTCATCTTGAGGGAGGAAATATCTGCTGTCACACCACGTCATAGGAGGAAGCATTACAGAAATGTAACTATTCAGCAGTCTTCAGGGGATCTGGCTGTGCCGGGGGCTGTTCTTCACATGCTGATTACGGCTCCCATGCTGCTTTATTTGCTGAGTGTTTAAGTCCTGGTGCCAATGGAAACCCAGTTTCATCAACAGTGTTTTCTGGCAAGAGAACATAAAATTGATTAAAAATTAATTCAAATCACCTTAGTAAAATCTTAGAACTTTGTATAACTCCAACAAGTGAAAACCAACACTGCTCTGTAGATGACACAGCTTTTTTACATACATTGGGGCTGCTCAGCCTGGAGAAGAGAAGGCTGCGTGAAGACGTCAGAGCAGCTTCCAGTAGCTGACAGGGGCCTGCAAGGATGCCAGAGACGGACTCTTCATCAGGGACTGTAGTGATAGCACAAGGGGTAATGGGTTAAAACTTAAACAGGGGAAGTTTAGACTGGATATAAGGAGGAAGTTCTTTCCTGTTAGGGTGGTGAGGCACTGGAATGGGTTGCCCAGGGAGGTTGTGAATGCTCCATCCCTGGCGGTGTTCAAGGCCAGGTTGGACAGAGCCTTGGGTGACATGGTTTAGTGTGAGATGCCCCTGCCCATAGCAGGGGGTTGGAACTGGATGATCTTAAGGTCATTTCCAACCCTAACTATTCTATGGCTATATGCAAGCAGCAGGCCAGGAAAAATCCATAGGAGAAATCCCAGTGACTCCAAGGCATTGCCCCGTGACAGTTGATTTCACTATTGCATCTCTTCAACAGTACAGAAGAACAGATCACAGTGCCACGGAGATGCTTGTGGATTTATGGCCTCATCCTACCTACTCAAACCCCTTCTATACCTCCTGTCTATGGACTTTAAATCTTAAACTTCTGTAGGCACTTTGGGTTTAACAGAGAGGTTTTTCCAGAATAAAGTTGTTTGGGTTTCCCCCCACACTGGAAAAGAAAGGGTTTTCTATCAAAATCTGTGAGATTCATAATTGTGCTGCAAAAGGTATTCCCATTTTCCTGAAACGGAAGGGTTGATGCCACTCCGACTGGAACACCGCAACTTTCCCTTTTGCTTGCAATACAATGATATAATTTCTGAGAAGGGAAAAACACTTTCATCAGTGAAAAAAAAAAAAGACAACAGTTTATTTTTGGTTTTGAGATTTTCTTCCCATTTGGAAACTGTTTTTTTTCCCTGTCATTCCAGAATGTGTTTTCTCTGATTCCAGATTTTTCCATAAATAACAAGTCTGATTCCTGCCCTGCTCTGTTGCATCCTTTCTGCAGGGTCCTCCCAGGAATGGCATGCCTCAAGGATTAAAGAGATGTAATGTTTGTAGAGAGATAAAGATTAAGTTCACTCAGTTCTTAGACCTCATGCCGGGTCCGAGCACGAGGCTGGATTTCACTTTGTAGGAGTTATCACAACTGAAACTGCTCTTCAGTGGAAACCACTATGCAACCATCCATTTGCAGTTGTAAAAGTCAATATATTTAAGCCTGCAGTGCATAACAATGACCCCTATGGATCCTCCAACGTTTTTCTTGGATCTCTATAAGCCTGGTTTTAATATATTACTCATCTAAATTGTTCCTGGGACTTGATTATTTGCTGGAGTTAAATATCCAATCTGAAAAGATTTTTAAACATGTGGATGCTGAATTCCCCACTGCACTAAGCTTCATTTAGCTCGACTAAAACTGCCATGCCATAAAAAAATGCTTAAAAACATCTCAAACGAACTGCTCTCCTGGTTGGTGGAAGCTCCCCAGGCAGGATTCCTTAGTGATGATAATCTCTGGTTTTGGCTGGCTCTGTTTAGTTCCCTGGAAGAATAAAATCCAGTTTTCACTGAGCTGGATATTGAGGTGAAAACAGAGGGCACAGCCATCCCCTCTCCCCTGCAGCGTCCTTCCCCGTAAGTACATGGATACTGGATGTTCCCCAAGGAAAAAAATGTGGCAAGCCAAGCGATCTACAAAACAATATTGATTTATGCTCTGCCTCTGAAAAGGGGATGAAATCACCCTTGTTTGCATGCGCAAGGGCTCGCTGCATTCCTTCCAGTCACCGGGGCTGTGGAGAGCCCTCCTTGGTATTCAAAGGCAAATCCCTGCAGATCCATCCCAGCACCGGGCAAGTCCCTTTGTAACCATCAAGTGATGGGGCAAAGCCTGCTTAATTCAAAGCAGATCAAAGCCTGTTCAGCCTTTGCCTGGTTTGCTTTCCAAGCGCCAGCTCCTTTTCAGGATGCTGGTGTAAATTAGGGGCCAGTCTGTTGAAGGAGATGGAGTTATAGGAGAAAAGAACTGGCTCAAAAACCAGAGAAGCCAAAAACCACTGCACAGAGTTCAGCAGGCGAGTTTCCTTCCCTATTTCTTCTGCAAAGAAGGAGAACTGGGTCATAACTGCATAGAGCCCAGATATTTCCCCCTCCTCTCCTTTTCTATATGGAAGGGCAATTGGGCAATCATGCGAAGAAATGCATAAAGCTCAGCACAAGGTGCAGGGATTTTTTCCTCCTCCTCCTTGGAATAATCTTCCCTTTCGCTCTACAGCAATGAATACTAACAGGGGGGATGTTTTCAGAGTGTTAGGATGGTGTTCAAAGGAAGCACCACACATTTATTCCTAAACCATCAGGTTTGTTTGCCTTTGTGACTCTGAAGTTTGGGGGGAAACACCCCGATTTATGCACCTTTGATTGATACCTGTGGAAATTCAGAGTGTTTTTATCTCAGCCATGCAGTCAGATTTCTGCCGGTTTGGCCACAGAGCCTCCCTCCAGCTTCAACAACTTGATATCCAGAATGAATGAATCTGATCTGTGCATGCTTTTACAACCCCCTTGTCTTATTCCCCCCCAGGGAAAAATATCATCTGCCCTATTGTTGACTGCTGGGATTTACCCCCACAGTATCTCTCCCATCAACATGTGATTAATCACCCTAATCCAGCAGGCACCTCTCAGGAACTCAAGACCTTTTACAAGCCTTAATTAAGCCTTGCAACATCCCCGTAAAATAGGTTGAAGCTGGGGTTAAATGATTTGCCCGGGGTGACAGAGCAAATCAGAAGCAGGGATAGAAATCAGAAGGAAAGCTGCTGCTTCTGAACTACATGCATGGCTCCCAGGATTGATGCAGGATAGCAAAGCCTTTCTATTTCTCTTTGGAGATGGGGTCCTACAGCCACCAAAGCCATGCAGCCACGCAGGCAGGCTTCCCCAGCTCTCACCCACTGCCTCCATCTCTTCAGCCCAGGCATCCCCTGCAAGCCCAGCCTCTCCCCTTGCCCACGGTCCACGTTCACAGCTCACTAACCGACTACTTGTACAAGCTTTAAGTGCCTGTAAACTGGCAGCTGAACCCTGCCCCGGAGCTGACCATTCTTCATGAGCCACCTCTCCTCATTTGACACCCAAATTGGAGTCAGACCCTTGACACTTGGCACATCATCAATTGCAGAGAAATCAGAGCCAGGTGTGAGGATGCTGGGGAATGGGAATCTCCCTCATGGCCTCTGTAATCACAGCAAGGATGGTGGATCCAGGGAAGCCTTAAGGGAGGCAAAATTAGCAAAGGGGGGAAATGCATAACCTCTTTTCATGGTTTGGGAGCTCCTGACACCTTGCCAGGGGACTTTTGTGGGATCACTTCTTTTCTAGACCCAGGTATTAAGGAGTCTCATGCAGGTGGCGACAAGGGCTGACCATGTGCTTGCTTCTTTCTCTCCATCAAGTTGGGAAACACAGTTGTGGGTTTCTGAGGTTGGTTTTCTTCTTTTTCTTCCCAGGAAAAAATCTTTGCTTTGTTTTCCCTTAATTTGCCCCAGATTTTCATAGCAGACTGTATCATTAAACAAACAAACCAGCAACCCAAAATCAATGCTCTCTCAGCTGGCTTAGTGGTTTCCTCAATGACCCAGCAGCAAAAGCAGACTGGCAGGGGAAGGAAGATCTCTCCCTGTGGTACCCACCAAAGTGGGATCTGTTGGGAAAGACAAATACCTACAGCTCCAGGAAAATGTCAGTTTTCCTTAAAGAAGAGGGTTCCTCTATCCTTCCCTCCACTGCTTGCGCAGCTTCTTCAATGTATTCCTAAAGGTCATCCAAGGAAACATTATTCCTAGAAGACTCCTCCTCCCCCAGCACTTTACATCTCCTCTCACAAGCTTTACACAACTTGGCATAACATTGAATAAATCAACTATAACCAATTCTATGAGGAAATGATGGTCTGAGGCCCTCACGCATGCTCTGCCTGTGAGAAGGAGGGAGAGCATCAGCCCTTTACAGCACTGCTGAAAGCTTTAATGAAACATGAGAATAAGCAAAGCCACCAGATCCCCACTACTGTTTGGCATCTGCCTTATCTATTTTCTTGGGGGCCAGCTCATGTCTTTGGCATATATCTAGCCTGAGGGACATCCTGGCAAAGGGATTAACTATTCAAACAGAAAGCATTATCCACTGATGTGATCCCCTGAACACACAGGACCTCTCCAACCCAGTGGCCTTGTCTACCATGACTCCCTGGAGACACCCTCTGCATCACAGCATCTGATGGGGACAGAAAGCTGGTAGAGCCGGTGGCCCCATGCAGCATCCCTGGGGATGCTCTCGCGTGCCGGTCCATGTGGGTTACTCCCAGGAACAGCTTGTCTCCAGGTTTGCTTTGGTGTACACATCTGGGCAAGTGGCATACCGCAGCGCTCAGGCATCTCTGCCTCGAGAGGTCCCCTGGGAGCTGCATCAAAAGTACTCCTCTTCCTTCTTCACTTCTGCTCTGCAGTTGTATCATCCACCCTGTCACACACATGCTGTGCACAATCAGCGACTCCAACCATCCCTGTCCGATGCGCTCGGTCTGGAAGCAGTTAATACACAAGGTGCCAGGAAATGGTGCTAAAAATAAGCTGCATGGCTCCTCCATACAACATGCCATGCCTTACACGTGGCTTTTTTAGTGTGGCTCTTCAGAGCAGCCCTTTACAGAACATGCTTCTGGGGTTGTTTTTCCTACACCTATTTCGACATCCCCAGCAGAGCCACAGGCAACGGGTGGGTTGCTCCCCCATTACATCCTCTTGCGAGGCCAGTGCTCCCAGCTCCCTCAGTCCTTCTGGCAAGTTTTGCAACATTTGGCTATTTTGAAACCTTAAGATAAATTTCCAGGGCTTGTGTTTACAGCAAAAAAGCTTGAAAACACGGATCCTAAACCCCAGAAGACAAACAGACACAACTCCTCATTTCACTGTTATTCTAATCCTAACAATTTCAGTGAAGTACTTGGGTTCTCGATAGGATTGGGCTTTTTTCCCTGCCTTTCAGAAACACTTCCAGAAATACAAGTAGTCTCACCAGCTGGATGGGAATATGGGGAATCAGGAAGTGCACAGAAAATGCTAATTAAAATGAGCTGAAAGCTCAGCATTTTCCCTGTCACCCTCCCCTGTCTGGACTGGCAGCTCCGAACTCGTCTCTCCGTGATGCAAGGGGAGATGAGCGAGCATCCTGTTTCAAACCCCCAAAGCTGCAGGTCCCTCTTGCATAGACCCCATTGCTGGGGTATGGCCTTAGGCTGCAAGAAGCCTTGCACCACCCATTTCCTTAAGTCAGCCATGGTACTGCTGCTGTTATCAGCTGAGTAAAATAGCACTTGTTCCACAGAAAGCAGCCAGGAAACAGTTAATCCCAATTAGTTCAAACCAGCAGATATCATTCTTTATATTTTGGCAGTTCTTGTTTTGAAGGAAAAAATATGTTTGTGTTCTTGGAGTCGGTCTGAACAATAAAATCGGATGCCAGTTTTCTGGTCTAAATTAGGTGAAAGACCAGACTTTTTATCGTATGTGTGTGTGTCTGTGTGTGTGCTGTTCTGGTGCATGTTTATTTTATCCCTCTCTATATTTACCATCAAAATCACAGGCTGCCCCAGAGCATGCCGCAGCGTGGCAGGGAAACACGACAGCCCACTTCATTTGCTGAGGTTGGAAATGGAACCTGGTACCAGGAAAACGTGAGCCGCTATCAACTGCAAAAGGAGATTAATTGCCAGAAGATAAACATTATAAAGTCAGTCCTTGTCAGCATATCAAGTCAAAGCCTTTCCAGGGTGTGTGAATAAGGGTTTTAAACTTCTGCACTGGTCGAGGTGTTTTCATGTCTGATTTTAGTGTTTAACACTGAAAAATATCAGAACTCTGGGCTTCAAAGAGGCTAAAATCAAAAGGATTAACAAGTGGTAAAATGCCATGGTCAAAACAACCCAAGGCTGGCACTTCTTGTCCATTGTGAGCCCACAGTCAAGGTGCAGGCACCACTGCCCCATCAAATGGGAAGGAAAAGAAAAAGTGCTAAATAAGCACATTTTCAGCTCTGCTCCACACGCTGTTCCCATCTGCTGAGATCAGCTATAGGAGCCCAAGCAGCGGACAGCGATGCCGTGTTACCACTTCTCACCGGCCGTGTCACAGGGCACACAGAACCCAACCTGTGTGATCCACCCGGGAAGGCTCCAGTTCCCGTGTGTTTCTTTCCATGCAAATGAGCTTTTCATAATGTTGTTTTCATCCCTCATTGTCTTCAGATGTCACTAATTTTCAGGACAGGCAAGAGGATGCCAGACTCGCAGTCAGCACAGACGCCGGCACGCAACGGAGAAACTATTCCTGCAGTGGAGCCCAAGATACAACACAACCCAGCCAAAATGTGCCTGGTTCGTCAGCCAGCAGCAGCTCAGCTCGCAGCACGACCCTCCCCATCCAAAATCCCTCCAAACCCTGTCCTCTAGTCACCAGTGGAGGTGCACAGCTATGGGGAGAGCTCGCTGACATCTGGTTTCTGCGCACTGAACTAGGAGAGCGCCTTTGACATTAAATCTCTGACACCTTGTTTACCTCCTTCTTATTGTGTTTGCAACACTAGAGGGAGACAGGTTTCAAATCGGGTTTTGCAATGAGAAACCAAGATTTATCAATGATGGAAAGCATCCAGATTTGCTTGCAGAGCCCAATGCACCCAGGAGAAAGTAGGTGCCACCTCTGAGCACGGCCAGCTGCAGTCTGAGCAGCCCACTTCCAAACAGGGATTCAAGAGTATTTGGGGCATTCGACTCAAGAAATGCACATAAAAGATAAAATTTGAGCACAGGCTTAAATTTAAGCCCATACTGTAGAGCCTTCTGGCACAAGGGCTCGACCAAGGATTAAGAGCCACACACCGTATTACTCTTAATTGAGCTACTGTCTTCCCATATGCTTTCCCCTGGGGAGATCAGTGGCTGGCTTATGAGTTCAAGCAACAACACCAGTTAAAAGACTATTTGAACAATTGCAGTTGGCAGTTCTCTGAATAATATGAATGTTACAGAGTGTCGGAAAATGTCGTATCATCAATTTTCTGGTTTCCTGCACTCATTGCTTTTGATCTCCACTAAAAGATTTATGGAATGGCTTTCATTTTTACATTAACCTACTCCAAATTACACCAATTGAGAGCTGGGTTGGGTTTTTTTTCCTTAAACATCCAAAGAGAGGTTTTTAAAGCTGAGCCTTTTCATTCCTTCCAGTTTTGATTGTTTGAAGCGAAGGGCTGTTTTGGCAGGTTTATGGGATGGCGTCTGTTTTGCTGACAGACATGCCTGATAGATTGCTGTTTCATGTTTTACTTTTGGAGCCGTTTGCAGCGTTATCTGCATTTGAAAACCAATTTACTTTGACTTAAAAGTTAAATCAAATATATGGAAATAGCAGCCTTGCTTGCAATCAGATCTTATATCTGTCCTGTTGAGCATCTTTGCCTCATTGTGGATGAAATGCAGTGATGAAGAAAGTGATTCCTTCCCCTCCAGCACTGCCCACATTCAGTCATTATTGCTCATAGGCAAGGACTAATTCCTCCCCATGAGCCCCACAATGCCTTGAAATGTGAATAAGGGCACTTCTTGCACTGCCTGGCTAACCTAAAGAGGCTATGGATGAGTGTGAAATTAAAACATTCCTTAAGAAACAAGGTTACAGCAGCCAGGACATTTGACGTAGATGATCTCGCGCAACAGTGAGTTTTAGAGTGACCACAGTGTACATGAAGGATTATTTCCTTTCATTTGTACTGGGTATTCAATCATTTGGAGCCTTTGAGCTCGGCCTAGGAATTGCATTCCAGGAATTTGCTGGTGTTTAACAAGACTATTTTTACTAACCTGTGCCACACCAGAAGTGTGGGGTGAGATAGAGAAAAAACCCTGAGAACTTCTAGTGCCAACCCCTCTATGCAAGGCAACTTGCAAGTCAGTGCTCTACCTTCAGTTTTAAGTGATACCATTCACCATCCTCAGGGGTCTTACAAGCCTTGCTAAAAGAAGAAATGGATCTTTCATTTAAGCTACATTAAATAGAGATGCCTCATGCAATGTATTGAGACCTTCAGCGGCAGATCTGGAAAACACGTTTTCCTCCGCTGCTCTTTGCTCTTGGATGGACTAAACATCTTAAACCCATGAGCCAAGTTCACCTCCACAAAGTCCATCTGTGACAGCACTGATGAGCTTGGCCTCGCTGACACTTCTTGAAACAGCCTCCAGGCCCAGAATAGCCCTGCACACACCATAGCATCATTTCCTGAGCATGAATCGCAGGGACGAGGCAGGCAGGGAGATCTGTGGCAGCTCCTAACTGAACATCAGGTTTGAGGATGGTCCAGTTGTCTATAAATACAGCTAAACAAGGCACTCCTCTCCCACTCTGGATACTTGTTTTCCCTTCTCCTATCTCAGCTGAATTTTCCTACCAGCTTCCTGAAAACACTTCCCGATTTCACACCATAAACATCCTCCACTTTTATTTGACCAACACTTCCTACACTGCGAGGCCTTCCGCCCAGCTCTTCCAGAGCTGCTCCCATGTTTCCCCTATCTTTGATATCCCAACAATAAATGAAAAACAACCTTTCCTGTGCTTGGTACTGGCATGCTTTTGGCATTTATTTATTCCTCCCCCCTTCAGCTGAGTGGTGAGGTTATTTCATGCCTGGGTTAGCCAACAGCCTGCTTTGCAAGAGGCAGCAACGGTGGTGGAAGGACTTATTGCTCCCAAATCAAGGATGGGAGGAGCATCACGCCCGAAAGGAGCTGACGTGGTGCTGGAGGTTGCTCCTGTGCTGCAAGGACCCTTTCAGACACACATCAGTGAAGGCACACTGGGAATGGGACTGTCCACTACTGGAAGGCGGAAGGTCACAGACAGCCCGGTCTCCACAAGGAGCGCTCCCTCCAAGCCGCATGCCACTGTCCTCGGATCACCTCCTCCTCCTCCACTGGGGAATTCCCAGAGCTCAAGCCAAGGCCAGCTGAAGGCAAGGGATGTTTGTGTTGACCTCAGCAGCCTTGGACAAGGCTTCCTAGAAGAAGAGCTTCCTGGAAAGCTGACGGACAGAGAGATACTTCCTCGGGAGCCATGTTGCTGTCAGCCAGGTAAGATGCCACCTTTGCGCTGTCTCTTCCTCCTATGGAGAGCTTTAGCCACTGGTGGGGACTGACCATGCCTTATTTTATAGCTCCTCTTCAACTTGTTCAACACATGAACTCCCCAGAGCTCCAACCATGTACAGCTCTCATTGGAGCCATGAGCGCGCCCAGCCCTAGCAAATGAGAGGCATGTCCTCCACCACAGGCAGCTCACGAACACCCAGGACCCATTTTGTTTGGCTGATGAGCACCAAATGAAGCTGGAACAATCATGTTCAACCAGGCTGGAAGTCAGCCTAATGCCAGGGCTATGGTAGTACATAAAGGTGTGGTAGATGACTCAGCATTTGGATGCCTGAGCTTTAGCAGTATCGTAGTAGGATCTGCAGCATCCAGAAAGGGGTTGATTTTTGGAACTAGCATCACATCAGAAGGGTGATGCACTCCAAACAATGCAGCTCTGATTTAAGGAGAGGCCGTGTAACCTCAGCTTCTGCAAAAGTCTTTACAGAGGCATTTGGCTGGTGCGGTTCAGCAGCAGCTTTGGGAAGATCTTCTGACACATGAGAAAGCAAAAGAATGCGCCAGGAAAACTCGGCTGAGGAGCAGCAATGCGTATTTATGGACACCCTGTAAATGGGTGCTCTTAATTCACCACGATTGTGTTGGAGCCACTGGTGGACAAATGCCCTGCTTGTGATGTAAAAATGAGAAAGCGAGGATCAGTTGGAGAACTGTCATATTTTGTTTCAGCCAGGCTTTTTTAGTATTGGGTGCAGCCAGGGATATACTACCCTCCCTCGGAGTGGCCAAAGATAACATGCAAAGCTTTGCTAGAAAGGATGACTACAGAAGATGAGGGAGTGATGGGGAGGATGCTGCAGACATGCACAAAATACCTGTCCCATTATACGCATCACGCAGAGCCTCCCCCCTCAAGCAGCTGTATTTTTTCCACCCTACAATTCATAAGGGATTCTCATCATTAGATAGCATTTGACTGCATCTAGGGCTATTTCTTTTTTAACAAATGGGGTAAGAAGCTGAGAGCATCCTTTGTTTGTTAGCTGCTTCTGATTTGAAAGCAGGGAGGCAGCAGCTTCTCTGAGTGTCCACATAACATAGGAAAGGTAGCAAAGGAAACCCAACAGCTTTCATTAGAGCAGCTCTGGATATATTATTACAGATAAAGCACATTGTTGAGAGGAGATTAAAGCTGTGAGAGCCCTGGGATGCCGAAAAAAATCCTGTCCATTTCATTTGTGTTTTACCCTGTTGCTTTTCCTTAAAGGGAAAGGACAAAGAAACCATCTCACAGTGTTCCTTTTGGGCAGGATTTCAATCCACCTTCCATCACTGTAAAAACTGATGAACAGAACAAGAAATAGCAAAGTGGTGGTTTCATAATTCTAATTTCTGCAGCATTAGAGCATGATAAAGCAAATCAGAGTTGTCCTTGTTTAGTACTTACAAGACAACACTTATGGAGATTTTGTTGTGATGCTGTAAGAGTCAGGACACCTGTGTGCACAGTTTCCATCCTGTAATTTAAGTGTACACTGCTTAAGGCTGCCAAACATGCAAAGACCATAGCTCAGAAGAGACAGCTGGGTGCAGATGACTCCTCCTGTTTAATCCTCACATTTGGAGCTGAGGGAAGCTGAGCTGAAGCAACACTGACTCCATCCTACCCAGGGGCACCATGCTCTCAGCAGCAGGGCAAACCAGACAACACATAGCATTTGTTTGGTCTGCCATGGTGCTGTAATTTAATTGCCAACTGCCCAGCCACTGTGAGACAAGTAGGATTTATTAGGATCTATATACTATAATACTTTGTCTATTGGTAATATTGTGTTAGGAATAGGTTTGTGTGCAAGTATAGATATTGCCTATATATATTTTATATGTATATTTAAACTACACAGAGATATGCAAAAACAAAGCAGTAAAGAACTGAAGGCAAACATTACACAGCTACAAGCCTCAGGCTCAGAAACACGACAAGAGCACACAGCAAAGGCAGGTCCTGTCTCAACAGTGCCTGCAAGCAAGCCCAGGCCAGCCCAGCTGGATGGGGAGTTCAAGGCCAACAGGAGAACACAGCACACACTGGATGAACTTTGCCCAGGTCACAGCAGCTCCATCAATGGTTTTATGCCTGTATCACATGAGCAAAGAGCTTTAAGGAGGGACTTACGGCCATGTCCACACTGAGCAAGCTCTGGGGGCAGGCGGCTGCCCAAAGGAGGTTGGCAAGTAACGTGGCCACGCATGACAGTGGTGATCCACACCCTTGAGAGCAGAGGCTGCTCTCGGCTTCCCAGCACCACTCCAGAGATGACAACAATGGAAAGCTCAGCCTCTGAGAGCCCTACAAGCCAAAACATCTCTAAACTCCTTTTTCCTCCAATCAGTTTTCACTCGTGGCGAGAATCACTGGAGAGTTCAGTTATTTGTTCCAACACACATAAAGCAGCCATCCGGCCCGATGCCTGTGCAATATCAAACAAGAACAAAACAAAGGACAAACTTAAAGCTGGAGTCCCCCAGGAACGGGCCAAAGGAGTCCTTGGGAACAACATGCTGCCATGCACAGCACACCAGGAGAGTTCTGCTGATTCAGAAACAATGAGCCCCTCCATGGCGAAATACTGAGGACAGGACTCCACCTCTCCAGCATTGGAGATGCATTCAGTACACACCATAGCTCAAGTGCTGGGTGAAAAAGAAAAAGCTATTATCACTCCAAAACAGGCAAACAAGACTCTCTTGAGAAAACAGATCTGGGGAGAGTCAACAGGGCACGGGTAAAAATATAACAACAAACAAAACCCAAATTCTCTGTTTTCCAGCTTGTCCTTTTGGGCCAAAGCTTTCCAGGTGCTGAATGAACAAACTAAATTCATACCTTGGAAAGCCTCAGGGGCTGGGTTTTCTTTTCAACAGAGAGAGTCGGATTCATCTTCAGCCAATGCTGCCCATCAGGGATGTTATGGGGTGATGGATGTCCCTACCCCATTGGTCTTGGGCCCCCACCCCAGCTCTGCAGAATAAGGAGAGAGGATGGACCACACTGTAATCAGAAATCTGTTAAGCAAAAGGAACAGCAACATCAAGAGGCTCAGGCCGACAGCAAAGACACCTTTGTCCTCTGCACACCATCACCACTGATGTTCTCCAGATCATTCACTGCCATCTTCATCTCTCAGTGAGCTACCAGCTCACACACCAACCTCCAAAAACATGAAGACCTGGAAGACCATTAATCCCAATGGGGGTGAACATCTTCTGGCATCATTAGGCACAGCGGGTTTTGGTCCTCAGTGCAGACAGTCATCCCTGCCTGATACGCCATTGCTCCCATGTCCTCCCAACACAACCAAGACCACCAGATTGAGCATATTTGTCCCAGGCCAACTTATTAGCTCCCAACAGCTTGCTGTCTTATTAAAGACCCTTTTTGTCATCCAGGCCCTAAACACCTCTTGGGAGCACTTGTTAAAGGCTTGAATACCTGAAGGTTTCTTTGGGGGAAGAAGAACTCACGCTTCTCACAGGAGCTCGGCCAAGAAGGCTGATAATCATCTCGTGATCACAAATCACTTTTCATAAGGACCATTTATGAGGTAACAGTTGGCATGCGGAAAGCATTGCATTTCACCAGCAGCTCACTGCAAACGAAACACGGTGAACCCTAAAAAGAAACTGTGACTCAAAGGCTGCATTCTTCTCTCCCACAGTGACCCCTTTGTTTGGTTCTACCCGAAAGTTTCATTACGAAAGTCTGATACAGGAGCCTTATTAAATTGTGATTAAATGACGTGTCCACGGCGAAGCCTGCTCATTCCGCTGTTGATGTGGGCTGGTTTTCTTAGACTTTTAAAACACACAGGTTTATGAAATAGCTGTAATATCTTTCCCTGTGATTGCAAGGGAATGGAGGGTCTTTGCTCCCACTCTGGTTGTACCTGGCCTCGCTCCAGAGGATAACATTTTCATTAAAAGTGTATTAGGTGCACAGTTCACCACGCAGCCATCCTGACGAAGCGCCTGATCCAAAGCCCATTGACCTGGCTCAGAAGCCTTAATGGGCTTTGGTGAACTTTGCTGGCCGCTATAAAAACAGAATCACCCATCACTAGAGTGACTTTGAGCTGTTTTACCATCAGTTGGATCCATTGCTTTCCCCCTAACTCCTTCTACACTTTGGGATCTAAAAACCAGTAGAATAAGCAGCATCATGGCTCAGGCCAGATTGCTGATTAATATATTAGTTCAGCAGGGTTGACTTTTGGACACCTAAGAAAGGGTTAAACAGTAGAAAGTCAAAGCCAGTGACCTCCCCACCATTCCTGACCAAGTATTAGTTCTGAGCCTTGAGTAAAAGCTCACAGGAGTGATGCATCTTTCCCTACAGATGACTCACTTTAAATGGTGCCCAGTGATTTACGCACAGAAAAATGTATTCATAAATACAGAAATGCACAAATTCATACATCTTAAGGGCAGGGGAACAGTCACAAATGTTCACTCTGACCCTCTGGAGACTGCAGCCTCACCCAGCAACTTCTGCTTGAAACGCATGGCTTCTGTTTGAGTGAAAGCATCCAAATATCACAGCGAAATGCTTTAAAGTACTTTCCTCTAATAGCTGTCAGAAGGGATGTTGTAAAAACAGAATCCTCCTTTTCCTGCTGCTTCAGAAAATCCAAGTCAGGGTAGGGATGCTTAGAGGATATTATTATTATTATCATTATTATCATTATTATTATTATTATTAATAATCAGTATCCCTTAGTGAGATGCTGTTTCCATATTCAGTGCTGTGCAGCACAGGGCTTTGGGGCAACACTGGAAGCTCCCAGTCTATCGCACCCCTTCAGCACTGCCACAGGCAGCCCCACCAGCCTGTCTCACCCAGTCATACCCATCTATTCCACAGGCCCTTGCAAACAACAGGATACTGGAGTAAGTTCACTGGTTAGCAAAGCCACCGCTTCATATCATCTACAGCTTCCTCTAGGCAAGAGCAACACTGTGTTCGTCCAGCAGATAGTAGATCAAGCTACGCAAGAAAGGTGGCAGAAGATGGCCAGAAGCTTTTATGGCAATATGGGTTGTTTCTGGGAGATACTGGCAGCCTTCTGGCTGAGTCAGCAAGAATTCTCCATGGGGCATGTATCGTGGGCTGGCCTCCTCACAACCCCAGGACCAGAGGGCTGGATCACAGTCATCCAGCAAAGGCAATTTAAATCATGCATCACAAAGTACAACTGTGTGTAAATATTTGTGTAAGATAAGATCGGTGAGCAGCCTTGCAATATTTCAAAGGGCTGAGCAAGGACAAAAAAACAGATTATATATACTGCCTGAGAAAAATAAAATCAGGAAATCCAGCAGTGTGTTTATGTTAGGGTAACATTTGCTCTGGAGCGGGTTTCTGTCAATGGATGTCCTACACATGGAGCAGGCAGCGCAAATACGAGGGCAAGGCATGCAAAGAGATTTATCTGAAGATCAGACCTGAGTCTCATGAGGGACTCCTAATCAAGCCATCCACCAGCCACACGACATCAGAAGACTTTCAGGAAAGGTTGGTGGACCTGTCAAGTTGACATATGGAGGCACAGGCAGCTGGTTGCTAAGTTGTATTTTATTCAGAGCAAACACACAGTGAGCATCTCTGAGATAGGATCATAGAATACCTAGGGTTGGAAAGGACCTTAAGATCACCCAGTTCCAGCCCCCCTACCATGGGCATGGACACCTCACAGTAAACCATGTCACCCAAGGCCTTGTCCAACCTGGTCTTGAACACTGCCAGGGATGGAGCATTCACAACCACCCTGGGCAACCCATTCCAGTGCCTCACCACCCTCACAGGAAAGAATTTCCTCCTTATATCCAATCCATACTTCCCCTGTTTAAGTTTTAACCCATTACCCCTTGTCCTATCACTACGCTCCCTAAGGAATAGTCCCTCCCCAGCATCCCTATAGCCCCCCTTCAGATACTGGAAGGCTGCTATGAGGATTATCTGCTGTGAGATAATCAGTCTCTTCATATTCAGGAGACAAAGTTTGCTAGCTGAAGTAGCTGCAATGCTTTCTGACAAGGATACATTCCAGATTTCTTCCTTTTAAATTCATATTTTTTTTATTAATACTTATAGCCCAAGCTCAACACCATCACAAACCATTCTGAACTGGAGGCTTGGAGATGTGCCATATGTGCCACACCACCCTGTCACTCTCAGCAAGGTAATACTGCTAGTGCTGACCCGTGACGCTCCAACACAAAAGCAGAATCTATTTCCAGAGAAGGCAGAAAAAAGTCTGCCTATTTTATAGGTAGGAAGCAGTCAGTGCCAGCCTTTCAACTGGTTTAGGCCAGAGAATGAATAGTAACTCTCAGCTTTTCATAAAGATACTCCCATTTCCCAGGCATGAGCAAACTGCAGTATCAGATGTCTACAAAAAGAACTACATCGTTTGATAAAGACTTTGTACCTGTCAGTTGCATTTTGCATCAGAAACCAGATTCTCCGCATCACTTAATCACTTTGCCTAGCACGTTAACCTCCAGCAGTCAACAGTTTCTTCTGCCACAGCCACCTATATAGGTAGAATCCTAGAATGGTTTGAATTGGAAGGGACCTTAAAGCTCACCCAGTTCCAAGCCCCTGCCATGGGCAGGGACAGCTTCCACTAGAGCAGCTTGCGCCAAGCCCCATCCAGCCTGGCCTTGAACACTGCCATGGATGGTAATATGTTGAGACAAGGAGCTTATATGTGACTTCAAGAAGCTGGTTGGATTCCTGACCCCATCTCCACGCTGGGAGTGAGACCACTCAACTCTTCCCTGTCACCCAGCACTGAAACCACACACGGACAGCACAAGGTGGTACGTAACCACAGTGCAAGGACTTGAGCTTTCTAACTGTAGCCATCCGATCTGAAAACATGACTTGGGCAAGGAATGAGGGAGTCAAGCATGCAACCACACTCCAACCACCAGACAAACAACTGCCCCCCTCATTTTGCAGCCTCACTTTTCTCCTCCAGATGCTTTGCATTTCCCCTTTCCTCTGCCAGGTGTTTTTAGCACATCAATGTTAAAAATTTCAGCATGTTCTAGGATCCCAGCCTGCTTTTAAACAAACTACCACAGACCTGTCTTTATGGAAGATGTTTCTTGCCAAAAATACTATTTAATTTGTAAGCATTTTATGATTTTCTAAGAGTTATAAAGTCTAGAATTAGGAAATAAATGGCCAACGGAAAAGATCCCTCCTGGTAGCCAAAGTGACCATATAATTGATTTTTTATGAACAGCATCTGAAGGAATGAGTCACAACCCATACGGCTATTTTGGAATCTAGATATACATCTCCTTTTAAGCCTCTCAGAAGACTTATCCAAGTTTTCCACATATAATCAATGGTGATTAGACAAGGATATGAATCATTACAGTTCCTAAGGCCTAGCACATGTTTGCAGGGTGAAGGATTCACACGTTCTTGCTCTATAAATACCCATCCAAGGTTGTCCAGAGCATGAGAAACTCAGAAAGTGAAAAGGTATGGGCAGAGCAAAGTGCAGACTCATTCCAGAACCAAAGGCCTCCTCCCTTAGATGGGTGTAAATATTATTAACTTAGGACATGGTTCAAACTGCAGTTGAAGTCAGATGGAAAAACTTTACCTCTAAGGCGGGCTGTGTATCCTCTTTCTCCATGGCCTTACCCGTTTTCTCATAGCTTGGCCCAGCCGGTGAGGAGCTTAGGTTACAGATTTGCTCACTCCGCTGTGATGCTATACAAACAACACCCACACAGTTCACATGTGCACACTCTTCCCATGGGCATCTGGGCTGTCCAGTGGTGCAGAAACATCCTTCCTATGGGCCCACATTTGCACAACCACACACATGCACACCTCACACAGCTTTACACACCCAGACTTCCTCCTGGGTGCTGCATTTAGCTCCACCATTTAAGCCTGCACTACCTGTCCCATTGCCAGAGGATTCACATTCATTCCATGCCATGGAATCATGGAATCACAGAACGGTTTGGGTCGGAAAGAGCCTTAAGATCATCCAGTTCCAATGCCCCAGCCATGGGCAGGGTCACCTTACACTAAACCATCTCACTTAAGGCTCTGTCCAACCTGGTCTTGAACACTGCCAGGGATGGAGCATTCACAACTTCCCTGAGCAATCCATTCCAGTGCTTCACCACCCTTACAGTAAAGAACTTCTTCCGTATATCCAACTTTAACTTCCCCTGTTTAAGTTTAAACCCATCACCCCTTGTCCTACCACTACAGGACAAGACAGAACTGCATCCTGCACCTTCTGAAAGATGCCGAGAGCCCTGTTTGCAGTTGCTCAGGACTTCAAATTCATCCAACAGCAGTGTTGGGAATTTTGCTCACAATGACAGCAGATGTAACAGGTACAACCCCCTGACCAATTCAACCCCTGCAGACATGACTACTAAATTCTATTGCCTTTTATTCCAGCCTCAGGTGCTGGTTCACAATACCCTTCCTCTGCCCATGGCATGGAGTACTGAGCACCTACGTACAACAGAGCACACTTGATTTTAAGGACTCCCAGAGAAGGAACGTCTCCCAGTACAAAACAGACTTCTTGTTACCATGTAAGTCTAAGCCAAATAAGTATTTTGCAAGTTCATATGCCATGGAAGAAAAAAAACCCATAAGCCAGGATTTATGCATGATCTTCACGCATCATAACTCCAAAGCATCTTTCCACCCATCAGACTTCCAGCACCCAGAATTGCTGCCTACAAATACTAGAGATGCTCGGCCTAGATTGCACATTTATAACTTTGGTAGACTTTTAGAACCAGAAGGGACTGTTATCAAATCCCATCCAGCTTCCTGTGAAACACAAACCAAACAATCTCAGCTGATAATTTCTGTATCGAGCCCTGTGACTTCTACTTGAATCAGCACCAGACGCACTCCCAATGTGCTACAGCCACTATATTATATACCTCACAGTTCCTGTATTCCTCCAGGCAATGCAAAGGAGAAAAGGGAGCCACAGTCCCTTTTGCTGCCTCTTTGCCCTGATAAATGAGCAAGCAAGCTGAGTGCCGGCAGTATTTTTAAGAGCTGTCTCGTCTTGGAGGCAAGTAAAGCCTCTGCATTCCTTGAAAAGAGACGACGGGGTGATAGAAAATAGACCAGGATCCATAATGTGTTACACAGCTTTAACTTCATAACACTAGCACACATTCAGATCCTGTTTTAAAGGGAAGCTGAAAGATTAACATCGGCTCCTAGGCCAAGCCTGTAGTAATGAAACCCTTCCCTATAGTTCGACAGAGGCACTCACGGCGTCTTTTACGATGGCTGCCAAGGGAAGTCTTCAAGACAGACGAAAACTTTGAGGTTAAAATTTGAAAGGAAGACAAACTTATTCTCGTATTCATGTTACAGCTCATGATAAACTATTCCAGAGGGGATTCTTACCAGGATGCAAAAAGAAATTTTATGGAGAACTACAGCCATTCATCTAATGTGAGGATGAAAGAGTAACGTATTACCTAGGAGGACACAAAGAAAGGTAATATTTCGCCTTCAATTTTACTGTGTTTCTAAGGCAATTCAGTCAGATAAAATTTGCAAAGCCATTTGAAGATGAAAAGGCCTTTACAATAACCAGATCCAGAGGATCGTGATTTAAGGAAATATTATGCCAGTTGTAGCAAAAGTAGAAGTGTTCATATTTGAGTTATTTCACGTTATTATGAAAGATACCAAGACTAGCATTCTTCCATCAGAAGATTTTCCAGATTTCCCACCCACATCGAATCTAAAATATCTATATAAGGAGTTTTTCCCTACTTCACACATCAAAGCAACCTTCCCCATGTTGGCAGCTCAGCTAGAAATAGGGCTTACATCCCTCAACATGCACTTCAACATCTTTAGTCTTGATTTAGCCTCTCAGTTAACCATTGCAGCAACAAGGAGACACTTTGCAGCCCGCTCTTACTACTCTTTGACTAATTGCCTCCAGAGGACACATCAGTTCTTCCGAGCACATGGAGGAAGATATGATTGCTTGAGTACTAAGAGCATCTACCTGGTTGATTCCCCAGGTAGCACAGATGATTAAACCACCCCTCCAACACAGGAGAATTGAGACTGGGAGGCTCTGTCCCCTCTGGTGTAGCAGGAGCCTTCATGGTGCCGAAGAACCATGATGAACACAGCCAAACTCACAGCCTTGGAACAGCTCCTGCACCAAGAACAACAGTAAATAACCCACTCTCAACCAAGAATGAAGGTTTCCAAGCTCAGCTGGGGCCTTTTCCCTTTTCTTTTTTCCCCCCATTTTTTGCCTGAGAAAAGTCAAAAAAGCTCTGAGATGCCTTGGAAATGTAGCCCAGCAAGTGCTGCTGAAGGGGATGTTTGCAGGGAGCCCTGCCATGACCTCAGCTTTTCAAACACTTCAATCAGAAAGACTCAGAAGTCATGCCAATGCCAAATTATCCCCATGCAATACAAGAAAGGCAGCTAATCCCCGCTTCTTGATGATAATTAGCACAATAAGAAACACCTTTCTGACATGATTTAGCTCAGAGCTAAAGCCTAAGCTGGCTCAGAAGAAAACTCGTTCGAAGGAGCAGATGATGACAAAGCCTTGAGTGGTGCATTGCACCACACGGGTGGTGGTCATAGAAACAAACCACCTGGCCTTCCTGGCTCATCTGCTGCATCTGGCCATCAGCCATGCCTTACCTCTCCATGGTTTTGGATACAGGCAGGAATTTCTTCTTCTTCCCAGTGGCCAGCCATATTTGATTTTCTAGCCATTCCACCAAGGAAGTAATCCCCCAGGTGGTTATGTGCTACAAGACTCCCCACAGTGACTCAGCCCTTGTGGAAACGACTTCACAGGAAGATCTGGAGGAAAAAGAAAGTATATTCTTAGTGAATGTGACAGTGAATAGATGTGGTAATGAAACTCGAAGCAGATGCAGGTTTAACTCCCAGGTAACTTTCCGTGTGCCTACCCTCATCCCCAGGCCTGAACTGGCTCTTGTTAATGGAAAAGCCATCACAGGAATAAAATCTTCCATATGGATAATTTGTAGGGGTTGACTGGAGTTCTGCTACTGGCACCTACAAGAGGACAGGTGAGGGTTTCAGCAACAGTGCTGCCAAGCAATACTGGGAAGATGATTACATCAAAAGAGAGCCCTGCCTCAGACTCAAAACCTCACTGCTGCTATTTCTCAAAGGGTTTGAGGCTGGGAAGCCAGAGCTCCCTCAGCAGCAATCCTTTCAAGCTATGATCCAAGATATGGGGCAGGGGAAAGATGATGCTCCATCCCTGGCCATCCATGGCCAGGTTGGACAGAGTCTTGGGTGACATGGTCTAGTGTGAGGCTTCCCTGTCCATGGCAGGGGGTTGGAACTGGATGATCTTAAGGTCCTTTCCAACCCAAACCATTCTGTGATTCTATGATTTCCACTAAGATGCCTTGATTGCCTCCAACCCATTAAATTGGTAAAGAACAGCAGGAATCAGAAGCTTTAAAAGGTCCTGGAAAGATCTGGGAATGCTTCTGTTATGTGCAAAAAGCCCCAGGTGCCAATGCCACCCCGCATCTCATCAGAGCACAGATGCCACCTACCGCCATAGCCAGAGCAAGGGATGAACCCTTAGCCCTGCTTTCCCCAGCACAAGCAGTGAGCAGGGAAGGAAAAACTTGCAAGGAAAATTAGAAACCCAAGCAAAAAAATCCTGTCCAGAAACAGTTCTCCTCTGGGGGAGATAAGACGAGAAAGAGCAAATCATTTGTGACAGATGGCAGGGGTGGTGGGGAATGCACTAATGGGAAGCACACACATCCCAGGAGGATGAAAGCACTATAAAACCTTATGAAAAACCAACTGCATGTCTCATTGGGCTGCTTCACTGTGGTGTCTTTTATAAAAGATATATTCATTCAAAGGCAGATCTTGATTTCTGTCATGAGCCCATTATTACACAAGTGTTGTGAACTGGTGTTAAAGATACAGTAAGTCTATATACACCCACATGTATATTGAACCCAGATTTATACAGCTACAGGAAACTAGGCACTCTTTATATTAAATAAATGCGGAATTCAGTGCATCAGCAGCATAAACTGCAGTGAGACTAAAAGCAAGGTGCTGACTGCACTGCAGCATGACACCACTGCTGCATACATTAGCTCTGTTTAGAGCCATTGTAGCTGGGTCAAAAGGCAGCACTTTCTTTCTCTCTCTTTCCTAGCAATGCCTAAGATCAGCATTATTACAGGAGTGCTGCCTCTCAGCAGTGTTGGTACAGCTTAGATTTCACTTGTAGATCCAGCCTTAATCCTTTGTCACCGTGCGGATGCACCGGTTTGATGGAAACCCCTTTCCAAGCCCTTGTGCCCGCTGCTCCCCGCACAGTGATTCCCAAGTGATGCATTTCATTTTGGTTTCCTTCACTTTGTATCCTCCAGTTATACACCCTGCTCCAATCAGTGTGCCTGCTCAGGAAACATAACATAAATACCAGTGCTTGGTCAACAGGACAAAAGATCAGCAGTGAGAGCACCACGGAGTGAGTCCTCCTCGGTTCTCTGCATTCAGGGCAGTGCTTAGGCAAAGGCTTAGCTTTAAGCAATATTTAATCTCATTTACTTTATAAAGCCAAACTACAGGATAAAATTCCCAGAACATTAATCCCATCTAACACTGGTGAAAAAGTAGAAGCGGTGGGTAGGAGCTCCAAATCTACACAGCCTAGTAGCACACTGCACAGGTCCCCCAGCCAGCTCCAAGTGAGTTAACAGCACACACAAAGCCACAATAACCTGGTATTGTATTTGAGTAAAAGACATAGAGATACCTATCTTACATCTCAAAGCTAGTTATCTATCGCAGACTCCTACCCCAGCATGAAATACTGCCTCTGGTGTAAGCAGGGTGGCAGAGGTACATACTCAGCATCCTTCCAGGCACTACCCACCTCCTTTAGGGTCCCTTCCAACCCAAACCATTCTGTGATTCTATAGAATCAAAGAATAGTTTGGGTTGGAAAGGACCTTAAGATCATCCAGTTCCAACCCCTCTGCCATGGGCAGGGACACCTCACACTAAACCATGTCACCCAAGGCTCTGTCCAACCTGGTCTTGAACACTGCCAGGGACAGAGCATTCACAACCTCCCTGGGCAACCCATTCCAGTGCCTCACCACCCTTACAGTAAAGAACTTCTTCCTTATATCCAACCTAAACTTCCCCTGTTTAAGTTTTAACCCGTTACCCCTTGTCCTGTCACTACAGTCCCTAATGAAGATTTATTGTTTGTGATTTATTGTTTGTATCTTCTGACACAAACACAGCCAGT
Source organism: Pezoporus wallicus (assembly GCF_028554395.1). Taxonomy (NCBI): domain Eukaryota; kingdom Metazoa; phylum Chordata; class Aves; order Psittaciformes; family Psittacidae; genus Pezoporus; species Pezoporus wallicus. The sequence continues at coordinate 360,107 of NW_026638088.1, read as the reverse complement.
ACCTGCTTTCAGGATGGGCAGGCATCCCATCAGGCTGTTAGATACAAAAAACTATCAGAGAATACTGTATGGAGATATTGCATTCCAACCCTCAGGGGTATGAAGGACAGATTTCATTCCTGAGATGCAGCCCACTGCTTTAAAATAGCACATGCTGGTTTTATGAGATAGTCCAGAGGAAAACACCCAGGACACTTATCAGCTGAAACCCCAGGTAGCACACAGGGAAGCAGATTAAGGGAATAACATGTTTTGCACAGGCAGCCGTGCCCTACGCACACATGAAAAGCCCAGGGGACAGTTAACCCTGAGTACAGCTGCTAGGGTTTAGTACTACAGACCCACTGAAAGATTTATCTCTAATGCTCAAACAGGCAGGAGTTTGGTAGGGATTCAAGGAAAACAGCAGTGTGACCCTTTCCATTTAGCATCCTGAGCAAGCCTGGATAGAAGAGAAACTTCACCATGAAGCAGCTACAGGTAGGGGATGCTAATTCCTTAATGAAGCTCAGATCACAGGAGGTCAGTAGTAAATCATGCTTGTCACCCCATCACAACACAGGGAGACCAGCCCAGCCAGGGTGCTCAGGAACCCTGAGCTGGCAGCAGGCACCAAAACCAAAGATTTCGGATCATGAGAGCCAGGAAGTTGATGGAACCACCTTCCACTATAGGAATTGGGGTTGAGAAGATAGAAACAGCTTTTAAGATGGTTCTTGACCAATTTATATATAAAAGATCCAAGATGTGGCCTCCTCGAGCAGCTCAGGACAGTGACCCAGGACATCTCCCAGTCCAAACAGCCAAATACTTGTGCTACTCACAGCAAAACATTTTGGGGTTAGATGTTTGCTGGCCCAGCTCCAAACTGTTGTCCTAAACAATTTCTGTGATCCCCACTGTAACGCATTGCTTTGTTTTTGCTGTTGTGTATGAGCTTTCCATCTCTGGGTGTGCCTTACCATGGTGAAATCTGAGTCTGCCACTTAATTGATACCATAACTGCACACTGGAACGGCGTGCCCTGTGCTGAGCGCCATCCGCACACTCTGAGGTATTTGTTACTGCAACAAGGGAATACAAAGCTTTACATGCAGGAGATGGAAAAGGTTAAAGTCAATATTTTGGCTGGTGGAAATATTTATGGAAAGAACCCATGAATTAGTGAGCTGTATTCATTCCACTGACATTTCCTAACTGCGTTAACCTTTTCTATTTCTTGTGGTTGGCTCCTGTTTAATATGTTCTAATTATATGAGAACCAGGAAGCAAACGAACGGCTGAGATTAAAGTTAAACAACAGCCACAAATACTGCAGGACAGATCCTCAGCACTGAGCCTCTAGATTCTACCTCCAAGTTCAATGTCTCGCAGATGAGACACATAAGCCTATCAGATACATGTGCAGAGCTCATAGTTTCTTGCCCACTCCCTCATCTGTGGGCAGAGTTTGTTCCTTTGATGGCACCGTGTTGATGTTTTATTGCGCATGTAGTAAAGCATGTGAGTTCATTCAAAGAGGGTTCACAAAGGACAAAGAGCTGCTGCAAAAATCACCATTTCCTCTGGTCTTCATACAATGAGAAAGGCAGGAAAAAGGGATTCAAAAGCCTTCACTTAATGATGGGCAGATGTTCACAGAGGCTTCAGCCAACCTTAAGCACCGATCAGGTACTACTGCATTCAGTGTGTGCAGTAATAGCAATTCCATTTAACGTGAGCAGGCAGTCATCCGCAGTGATTTATGAGCACAGCAATATCTGTTACAAAACACACAGGATTGGAATAACTTTCTCCCAGCAAAACGTTACATCACAAGCGAATGCAGACAGTTGCAGAATTCAGATCCACAAGTGGAAGATGCTAGCAATCTGTTCTAGTTCAGTTTGATGCACGAAAATGCCAGATGGCTACTCTGCTGTTCACCACCTCCAGAAGTGGATCATAGAATCACAGAATGGTTTGGGTTGGAAGGGACCTTAAAGCTCATCCAGATCCAACCCCTGCCACAGGCAGGGACACCTTTCACTGGAGCAGCTTGCTCCAAGCCCCTGTGTTCACTGAACACTGCCAGGGATGGGGCAGCCACAGCTTCTCTGGGCACCCTCTGCCAGTGCCTCAGCACCCTCACAGGGAAGAGCTTCTGTCTAAGAGCTCATCTCAGTCTCTCCTCTTTCAGTTTAAATGGAAGAGGAGGAAGAGGTTCAGGTATGCAAGTTGCCCCTTTTAACAAAATATAGTTGAAGCTGGTGGACAAGGAAGTACCAGCAACTTGCTGACACTGTCACAAACTCACCAGGTCAAAGATCGCTGGTGATGCTGACCTACGGAATAATTGCACTTCTGCTGGAGAATCAGATGTGGCTTCAGCATGAGGCACCCAACCTCATGCATTCGGGGGGTTAAGAGTGACAACTCCACTATGCCAACACTTACACATGGCCAAGGTGCTTTCACAGCCTGCAGTCCCGATCACACTGCCACCTACATCTGCATGTCAGCTTCCTTTGACTACAATGGGATAGTAAAGATGCTTATGGGTTGAGCAAGAGGGCTAATGAGATTACATGGGCTACTTTTGATCTAGCGACCTCCTGCCTCCTCGCAGACAAAGCAGGGATCCATGCAGAGCGACAAAGAAAAGGCCACCACCTTTTATCTATTTGGCCTGTGTGAATGTGTGTCCTCTCAGCACTTTGCTCTCCTCTCTATGCACGGTCCAGATGACTGTTCAGTATTCCTAATTGTTGTCTTGTAGCACAGCTTCCGATACGATGCAGCAACAAAGGGATTCGTGCATGTGGTTACAATTAAATCCCTGCTTAAGCACTTCACTGCAGCCAGGCGTTCACTGAACTGCAATTGTTGCTGAGGTGGGGGCCATCTCTTCCTATATGATGCCTCACACGGTTTGACCCTGATTGGCCTCCTCTACCCCACTAAAATAAAAACAAATAACTAGGAGTAATAACAATAAATGCTGTCACCCTGGGAGAAGTTTATTTCCTTTGTGTTTCCAAGAAGGGTACACAAGCTTCAAGGAGGGACGTTGCCACCTCCTACCACCAACAATGCCAAAAATAAATAGAAATTAAGTGAAAGAGTCAAGTTTCTAGCAGCACAAGTTCAACCACAGCAAATATTTTGTGGGGATGCGGTACAGTTTAGACTCCAACACGTTTCCTTATGGTCTATCTACTTCCTCAAATAATATCAACTATACTCACTCTACAACAGCCAAACCTAACAGAGCGTATCAGCTCAGCAAACAGCTCTATTCCGCTATTGCTTAGGGGCGGAAGGGATCCTAGAAGGTTTGTAAAGGATTTTTTGACAGCAGACTTCTTGGCTGATCTGTTAAAAACCACTGTTTGCTTTGCCCAGCACAAGCAGAACCTGTTAATAGCCCTGACAGCCTCTGCTTTTCTTTTCAGCAACTCTGCTTCCCTCCCCATGCACCTTTTTGTAAATAGAAATGATTGAATATAGTGATCTTGGGTATTTCTTGTAAGTACATGCATACGCATATATACATATATATGGTGCCTCTGCCCCAACAGCCTGCATGCGTTAGGCAACCCCTATGGCTTTGCATGGGGAGGAATTTCCCCTTTGCCTGGTAGCTTTGCAGTCTTCCCTTTTGTAAAGCCAGTGTCATTAGAGACCTGAAGCACTTATACTTTAGCACACTTTGGGGTAAATAGCGTTACATTAGCACAGGTGCAAATAGCTTTCTAATTCTTATTAATGTAATAATACGGTGCTGCTGGTCCGCACTAATTAAATCCATCTTGGTCTGTAGTAGGGGAACAACACAAGGAATTTCCACAGCTGTCAGCTGCTGTCTTCTCTCAATTGCTATGGAAAGCAAACAAACCATAAAGGCAATTCATAATTATTATAAACACTCCCTAACCTAAACCACGTTGACGTTTCTAAATCAGAGTTGCATGCTTGCTCTCGGCTGTGGTGTCAGAAAGGGAACAGAGCCAGCTGAAGGAAGGACAACCAGCTATTAGATTTGAGGGCCCAGCAATTAGTTTGATTTTAATGAGCTGCTTTAACACGCAGAAAGTGCTTCCCCCATCGCTCTGACCAACCCACCCCGCCTCTCACTCCATCAGGTTGAGCTTAGCTTGAGACAGCATTCGGTTTTCTGCTGTTTTCCTGCAAGGTAAGTGCTGTTCTGTTTGGAAAAGTGCTTGTTTAGAATGGCTTTGCCATTTCCATCCATGGGCATTCATTATCACCAGCTGAAACAAAATAGAGATCCGGTTCCCTGTGCCGAGTTTTCCTCATAAACCCATTCCAAGAACATGGCTCAAGCACTTAAGTGATATTGAAAGGCCTCAGCATGAGGTTTATGGCTTCCAACGTCTGCTGAGAATGTAGTTATAACTGACAAATTCAGAGGCAGGTATTTGGAAGCTCTGCCACAAATACATCCCTATAAAACAGATCTCAACTCTGACATTGACCAAGACGTCATTAAAGTGGTTTAGTAAAAGCAGCTGACTGACAAAAACAGGTCTACACACAGAAGAAAGCCTACAGGGCTGAATCTGCCTTTCGAGCAGAACCAGGGCGCTCTGACTCTCCATTGAACTGTGTATCACACACTGATTTTGCCTGGTTTAATTTAAATTGCCAGCTTTACCTTCGAAGAGAGGAAATCCTTGTTTGCTGTTTCTCTTATATATTATGGTTTCATTTAGATTTCATTTGGTTTTGATTTGTGGTACTTCCTGAATGTCTTCTTTGTCTTCTATTTAATCCCCGAGAGGATGGTCAGAGCTGACAAGCTCAGGGATCAAGAGGCTCTCCCAGGGGGACCTGCATCCCCCTGCCTGTTGCATCCCTGATGGACAGACATGGCATGTGCAGAGGGATGCTCAGAGAGGAGGCTGCCAGGGTCAGCCCGTGCCAGCCTCAAAACTGGGGTGACCCCATTTCTCAGACTCATCTGGCCAACTCCAAAGGGCACTCCACAGGACTCCTCGAATGCAGCAACACCAGAAAGCAGGAAGGGACCAGAGCAACATATCCCAAGAGAATGATAAGAAAAACCCCTCAGCCATGCCGCACAGGAGCACCCAAGCAAGGACTAAGGCTCATTCACATACTCCCAACTCTCCTGCGGGCAGAAATCCCAACCTGCAAAAGAAACCCAATCTGAAGTTTAACCTTTTTCTGAACCCTGGGAAGTTTGCTCTGACATAAACCAAGTTATTCATAACCTTCAAACCATCGCTGAATTTAGGTGGCAGGAAGGGCTTTGCAGAGCCCTTTTAGATCCTGTGAATTCTTCAGAAGCCAATTACTTTACCAAGGTGAGAAATGCCAGTAAGGAGCTGAGCCCTGCTGCATTAGGAGCAGCAGAGTTTCCCAGCCTCAAACAGCTGATGGTTTTGATCACCAGAGTATGCCAGCATCGAACATCAATGGCAATGTTCACTGGAGTCAAGGCAAAAGTTGTCACAACTCCTTTAGCGTGGCACCCAAAGGCTCAGTCACATCCAGGACCTGCACTGCACAGAGTAACAACAGACACGAGTTTTCAAACCTGCAGGACAGAAAGGATATCCACACTGTGCAATACAAACACACCCGGACCAACAACAAACAAGGGACATGTCCCCATGGACACTGCACTGGGAGAAACCCATTTGTGCCTTTCTCCAAAGCTCTCCCTTTGTGCTGAGACAACACTCCCCCCCCCCCTGCCCCCAGGGCACTGATATGAAACTAGGCTAAATGAAAAGTGGAACTAATCTGAAGGATTATGTTTCACCACTGCAAACCACTTGGCTGCCCTCAACCTCCAGCTCCTCCAAGCCTCACTGATGCTGAGCAGTTTGGCTGCCGCATCCTAAGGGAACACTTTCACCTCCCTGCACTGGTGTTCAAGTTGGGCTCAGATGGGATGTGCTGTAAAGCTCTCTTGCTCTAAGTAGTCAAGCAAAGAGGAGTCAACCAAGATGACTCCTTAACTGGCCTCTTCTAATCACCACATAACCCTTCCATGTACTGCGCAGCCACTGCACGTGCGCGTTGAACACCAAAATGAGCTGCCTCATTTGGAAACTCTGATTTCTTTTATATTGCACCGTGATGTTTGAAACACCCTGGTCAAGACCTCCTATGCATACAAAGCATGCTGAAAAAGACCGTATTTTCCCCACAAGCTAATTCCTACTTTGAACCAAAAGGCATATAACATGTTTTACCTAGGAAATCGGATATGGTATACTCTTCTCACACTTTTACTAGGTCTCCACACAAGCATCCAAGTTTGACTTTCCAGCCAAGACCAGGTGGGAAAGTCCTGCTATTAAAACACTAACAGGAAGCCGTGGGGTCATTCAGCATCCCTACCCTCCAATAAAAGCTCCTCTTCCACCGGCATGTAGCTGGGGGCTCTTGCTTGTCTTTCCTCAACCACAAAACCGGGCTGGATGTTAATGTGAAACAGAAAACGTACCCAAACGTGATGGTAGTGTATTAAAAAATATAGTGAACTTAATGTAGTAAACTCTTCTTAAGTACAAGAACTGCATGGTATAAACACTGCTGGTACTCATAAAGCTTCAGTTGGCTTTAACAGCTTTTCTTGCAGCCTAGCATAGCCTTAGTGAAGGACATCTTTTATTTCATTGTGATCACAAGGAAACATCTTTCTTTAACAATGTCACCAGAAATAAAATAAAATCATGAAATAACATAAAATAACATAAAATAACATCAACATGCATCCCTTGCTGTTATCTTTTTCAGGTCATTATGTCCTGTGTAAGATGTCTCAAGGATGACTTTTCTTTACCTGCTATAGAGTGGAGTTAAAAACATTCACCATTCTAGAAATGTTGCTAAGGTTTTTAACACTGGCCCTGGTTTAGGAATAGGGACCAAGCAAACCAAGTTCAGCCACAGTTTACTGGATCTCCTTTTTTATCTGGGGATAACGCCAGCGTAACTAAGCACAGGAAGGTCCATTTCCAAGTGTGCCCCCTGTACCTGGCCAAGCCATCCTTCTTTAAAAACACCCCAGAAATACAGCACGAGTAAATTGGAGATGAATGATGCTGAGCAACATTTTCCTGCCAGAGACAGATCATTTTGGGCTGTTGGGGCATTGGCACAAGTTGCTCAGAGAAGCTGTGGCTGCCCCATCCCTGGCAGTGTTCAAGGACAGGTTGGACACAGGGGCTTGGAGCAAGCTGCTCTAGTGGAAGGTGTCCCTGCCTGTGGCAGGGGTTGGAACTGGATGAGCTTTAAGGTCCCTTCCAACCCAAACCAGCCTGGGATTCTACGATTCTATAATTAATCAGCCACAGTCTAAATGGCTTCTGTCTTAAAGGACTTCCTTCTTCTCCTAACGTATCCTCTGTGGGTCAGAAATGCCAGCGCAGTGTTATCATTCTGTCTTTGCATTTCAAATACTAGCCACCATGCTGATGAAACAGACCTTTATTGAACTTCAAAGACCCATAATTACATATCCTTTCCTTCAGCTTTGATATTTTAATATTCAGCTGGTGAAATTATTATCTATTCTAGCCACAAAGCATTTATTTATTTTGCTTGCTTTATCTCTTGTTATTTCTGCAGTGGTAAGAGGCTGAGGAAGAAGCCCCCCTGCTTATTGGCAGCAGCAGAAAGTGGGAATTGAATGTACCAGGACTTTTATCTCCAGCAGCTGAAGAACGAAGTGTTTGAACTCCTTCTCGAACCCTAACGGGACTCAGAAACCTTTCCCTGCAGCCAGTTCCTCTCATTTATGCTTTTCAAGAGCCAGCCAATTTTCCTTATATAGGTTTCCCTGTGCCATAAGGGAACACAGGGGAGTCAAGAAGACACCAGTCAGCACTAATGATGTATGATGCTTGTGTTTGCTCAGCTCCAGCCTCACTAAGGTGGATGCACATGAAACAGGGGCAATGATACTTTATGTATTCATGCAGTCCATAGAGCAGCAAAATAAATACACACAGGTAGAGCACAGCTCCCCTTGCCAGCTACCAAAACAAGGTGGTGTTTCATGGATCTGTATCCCTCATGAGAGCAAGCCCCATGAACGTTTCATGCCCTTCCTCCAGGGAGTTTCAACAACAGAACAGAGCGGCATAATTCAGAGCCAAACCTGGATTTCCCAAGCTCAACCCACAGTCCTGGCCCAAACCTTCAACAAAACCAAGTGAAAAGTGCATTTACATCACCAGAAGGCATCAAAATAGGGTGGAAAAACCCCTGAGTACCTCTGCATCTCATTGAAACAGAGCTGTAGCGAGGAGGTGCTGGAAATCACATCGGAATGATGCTAGTGATAGCCTACAGTGCAATTTCTAACATAAATCTCCTTGGATGTGTCTGGATCTCTCTCTGGGAGAAACAGGCTGATGCTTGATCCTGTGCAGGCATTTCTCAGGAGACATCACAAGCCCTTTCTCTCTGTTGGGTCATTTCCAAATAATCCCAAAATCAAACTGGCGTTAGATGAGCCCAATATCAGCATATGGCTTTCATCAGATGATTTCCCAGCTCTTTAGGAACGTGACTTCATTGGACTTCACAGCAGCCCCTGATGGGTTTCAGCAGTCTTTGCTCCGCCTTGCTGAGCTGGAAACTGAGGAAAAGGCTCTATGTCACCTTTCCAAACTCGCAAAGCAGAAGTGGCAGAATTATCACTGAGAGACCTGAGCTCTTTGTCTCACGCTTCCTGGGACAGGCTTTCCAAAATCCATCTCTTTAAGAAGATATTTCCCCACAAAGGCAACTAAAGGAGCTAGCCAGTTGGAATAGGCCATTAATGCTAACACGTTCCATAAAATCACAAGCCTTCACTTAATTGAAATGATAGATTCTTACCATGAGCTTTTCCAGCTTTAAAACCAAAGAAGCTCTTGCGGCAACATATGGGGTGGGTGTCCAGGCCAGGAACCATCTCGTTCAGTCCTGGGAATCCAACCTAATGATATAGGACAAGGACATGAGATATTGATAGGACATGGGGGAATGGGTTTAAACTGAAACAGGGGAAAATCAGGTTAGATTTAAGGAAGAAGTTCTTTATTATGAGGGTGCTGAGGCACTGGAACAGGCTGCCCAAGTGGTGAATGCCCCATCCCTGGAAGTGTTCAAGGCCAGGTTGGCCAGAGCCTTGGGCAACACGGTCTAGTGTGAGGCATCCCTGCCCATGGCAGGGGGTTGGAACTGGATGATCTTAAGGTCCTTTCCAACCCAAACCATTCTATGATTCAATATGGAAGAGATATTAGAGAACTGGATTGTAGTCTATAGCAGAGGTGCACTACTCCCACATGTGGCCTCGCATGGGCTGTGCATGTGGCTGCGCTGGCCACCTCCAGACACCCCCTATTCAAACCTGTGCTCACCAGTCAGCTGAGGGATGCTCAGCACAGGAGAGATATAAAAGCCTCTTAAAACCATATTGGGTATGTATTTATTTACCAGGAAATACGAGGAGAAGGAATGGGGGAACCCTATAGAGCACACTCTTTTTGCAAATGAAAGAACTTGGGATTTAGTTTACAGTTGTATTAGAAAATCTGGGGGGGGGGGGGGTTATTTGCAAACTTTCATACAGAAATGACTGTATTCGGAAATGTTAATGCCTGACTTCCAGCCCCTGAAAAGATGCAAAGGAAATGGAAACCTAAACGAGTAGCATATGCCATCCCCTTGGCTCCAGCAAGGAAAATATTTGGCTTCCACTTGCAGCTAGCCTAATCAAAAAGAAGTCTGGGTTGCAGGAATGTAAGTCGAAGTGAATGTTACATTTACATTAGCCATTTGTTAATTAGCCAGCAAATGAATCACCCCCCTGGACTGGCATGGTCCGCACAATTTAAAGCAAACACTGGTTGTGTCAAGTTAAACCGATGCCCTGGAGTTGGCTAAGCAGAAACATTCCCAAATGTAATTATTAATAAGATTTTCTTGTATTATTAAAACCATCAAGATTAAAATACCACGGTGGGTATTTACAGGCAGGGAAGTAGGAGGGAGACTCAGGTGTTTATTAAATCCATTTCCACATATATATCCACCCGTGGTGTGCTATCCGTTTCCCTGCAAGCAAAAGCCCTCTTTCACCTAGTGTCTACCCCTGCGGGTACCTCTTTGGTTATTACAGCATGATTTGTTGGCTTAATCAATATTCAGGCTAAACAATCACTTCTTTTAGCAGGAAGGAACTCTGTCACCCTTCTCGGTGTATCGTGCCAACACATCAAGGGACCAAAATGTTTCCCTGGGGTGTTAAAGGAACATTCCTGAGACAGTGGCTCAGTGGGGACTAGAATAGCTCTTAGTGCTGGAGGGCTTGTATCATGCACAAAGTCTTGGCTATTGATCCTTCCTCTTCCTCCTGAAGTTGCTGACACCTTAGAAAAGGCTTTGGTAGATGGAGGGTTAAGGAATCACTGCAGCCTCAGTTCCTGATCCCACATGGTTTCTCCACTGGGTTTTCTCACCAGCGAACAGCAGAACAACCCAAATAAAGCTACTGGGGAGCCGGCTTTCTTATGGACACTGAGACCCTGGTAAACTTTCCTGTACACTAACATCTGAAACTCAAGTGCCCCAAGACCTTCAGAAAAGGATATCATTCTTCTTTTTTTTCTCACTTCCTTTGAGCTTAGGCCAAAAGCCAAAGTCATAAATGGAAACAGTTATTCTGGGCTCAATATCACCTTTTGTGCAATGACAAAAATAATGTGTTGTTGAACTGCTTGGCATGACTGCCCGAGCATGTGACAAGAAGCTAATTACTTTTGAAGCCAAATCCACTCGAGAAAACAAGAATCTAACTTATAGCAATTCAGTTTTTGCCATTTCTTGCTCCTCGAATGCATAGTTTCTTTTTTCCTCTCTCTCATGACACCCTTTCGTCCTCTTTCAAATACTAACACAGTTTGTAGCTGAACTTGCAGACTGTCCTTCTCTCAGTCTTGCTCACTCCATGTGATAACCAAATCCTTCCTGCAGAGCTGGCCTCTTTTTCCACCGCCACACAGTACATTAATTCACTCAACACATTTGTTTGCAGCTGTCTTCCATCACCAACCCCACACCCGGCTGGCTTCTCAGAGGAGAGGGAAAACTTAATTTTCCACTAATGAAGGCATAAAGCAGGTAGTTCTGAGTCCTGTGCTCCCCAGAAAGATTATGCTTCATTTTACTGGGAAAACAACAAATATACTTGGGCTGCTAGTTCTGCTCTTAGGGTAGGTGATCAAATATGAGCCTCTCCAGAGAAGGAACAGCTTTCAGATTCGTAAGTTTAGCTAAATCCAACAGTGTCTTCTTAACACAACCTGCTCATTCCTATATATATGTATTCATATATACACATATATTCCTATATAGGGACAGCTACTGATTTGTTACGAATGATCGTATTAGCGGCTCCTTCCATTGCTCCCCCCAAACCAAACCCTTGCTTATTTTCACCTATAAATGCTAAGGATAAAACCAAACCAACAGCAAATAAAAAACCCCAAACCCAACCCCAACAAATGAACCAAACCCCCAAAAAACCCCCAAAACCCAAACCCCATCAAATGGACAACCAGCCATCTCTCATGCACAAAGGTTAGCAAGAAGATTTGCTCTAAGTGATGTTCCTAAGACTGAGTCTGCAAACACAGCCCTGCACCTGATATTTCAGAGGCATTTTCCTCTTTTCTCGCTCACTCTTCAGTCCTCCCTTCTAATGTCAAACACAGGCAGTAGCTTTGAAGCTTTTCCAAATGCAAATGCCAGAAGAGTCCTGGTTTTCCAGTCCGCCTGCCAACTCCAGCAATCATTAATTTTATGTGCTAATTTTAAAGTTGATTGTTTTTGCGTCTTTGACTTCAAAGGCAACTCCAGTGAAAAAACCTCAAATCCATTTCAAAAAGGTAGAAAATTATTCTGTTGAAATGTCTTTTCTTGCAAAAAAAAAACCCGTTCTTTTTATTTTAAGGAGCACAGATTTCTTCCCTGTAGCATAAACGCTGCAGAAGATTTTCATGCCAAACATTCGGTTGATTCCAAAAAGGCCTTTAAGAAAAATTAAGAGAGTTAAAGAAATCACATTAAAAGTGTTTTCATTGGTTCCACTGGTGGCACTGTGGATTTTACGACCGAAGTGTGCACGTAACATACATGCAGAGCAATTATGTTTTTCAGTTACAAAACACTATTCATTAGATTAAATAAAATGACAGAGATTTTGGTCTCTTTCTGCCCTCAGATATTATACAGTCACTTGACTGGAGTACAATTTTGACTGTTTTCCCAGATCATCAGCGCATTAAAACCAGCTGTGGGTCTCCATAAATTGTTTCAGCAGAACCCACTGAAAATATCTGTATTTTCCTTCCTCTCAGCCCAACAAATGAAATTTGGAGGTCATTATGGTAGTTTTAATTATGATTTGGTAGGGATGTCCTTCACTGAAATCTGTAGTTCCATAAACAACATGCTGCTTCTAATATGACATGCTTCTGTCATATTAGATTTCTTTATTTCAATTGTAAAGTCACAAAACCATGTGCTTCCCATTTTAGCTCCTGGACCCCCTGCTAAACTTATACACATGAAGGAGCGGTAGCAAAGGGAGAGCAGCAGCCAGAAGTGTCCACAGCCTTATTCCTGCTTGTGAAAAGATGTTTACTCCTTCTGCAAACAACAAAAGAGGAAAAAAAGGGGGAGAAGAAAGAAAACCAAACCAGAACTCAACAGAGCAGGAGCAAAACCAGACTGGTGTGAAGGCGGGTGCAGAGACAGAGCTCCAGCGTGATAGGGGTTTGTAAATGTACAACAACTGCATGAGCTGCGAGCCTCATACATGGCTCTAAAGTGGAACCAGCTGCCAGCGCCTGGCTCCCTCACAGCAGAAGCTCTGGGACACGTCAAGAAAAGCTCCCCAGTGCTGCAAACAATTACAGTGGGTTTTTATTTGTTCCATTTTATCAAAGCTCTTAGACTGGAGAAAAGAGAAATGCGAAGGGAAATAGGAACAACATAGTGGAGAAGGTGGAGAAGAGCTTCGCTTGGGTTTAGTTTGGTCTTGACTGGGTTAAATGCAAGAAGAGGTTCCCATGTCCCACTCCCATTTCTCACTAGTAGAGAAATTTTAAGTCCCTCCTCAATCTGCAGTAGCATTTAGGCTGTATTTTAACAGAGACCTTAAATATGTGCCTAATTTTAAGCACCTGATTTATTCTATTGACTGCAAGCCTAGACTGCCGGTGGGTAATGCACAATGTAGATAACACTGATTTAACTTTATTTGGTAACTCTCCGATAATTCAGGGCCCATAATATAAAGATGTCATTACCCTCGTTTATTGCTTCTACCACATGGAACATGTTTGGTGTCCTGGACACAACCAAGTGGTTAAAGTGCTGCTGAGATAGGCCCTTCCAATTAGGAGAACACTGGGAAAACATTGACAAACAACTGTCTTGAACAGAGCCCAAGCATTCCCTTTGACAATGTGCACTGCATTTAGAAGATGCATTTTGGCTGGAGAAGGAATATTCTGGCCAGGTATTAAGCATATCTGTGAAAGAGAAATGCCTGTGGAAACCTGAGAAGGTGGTTTTGCGCTGAAGAGTTCACACAGTTGGCCTGACCTCATACTGATTCCCTCCTAGCTTCATATAAACATCTTAATTATCTCATCACAGGCTGGAAACCATATAACGAAGGAGACATTTGTATCTGCCCCACCACAAAACATCCCTCGTGATAATGAATTTCATGTTTGTCAGATGAAGACTTTAGGAGACTAAGTTGAAGTTTGGGAAATAGCACAAAATGTCCAACTTTTCGAGGGCAAACAAGTTCTTGGAAACCACAGTCAGGAACAAACCAAAGTAGTAGAAATTCCAGTTGAAAATGTTAGACTGGTTCCCTGCCTTCTGTTGGCAGTCGGATTTTGGGAAAGAACAATTAGTGTAATAGGTTCTGGGAGCTACTGAGCCAGAAACTGAGAAAAATGGAAACCCAGAGAAACAGCTGAAATATCTTCTCATTCTTATTTAGATTGCGGTTACAGCAGCTGAATGGCTATTTTTTCTGGTCCACTTGTGTAATACTGAAAACTGAGGAGGGGAGGAATTGTCCCAAGTCGACCTCACGGAACAAAGGGGAAAAACTGTGGGACAAAAAGCAAAGAGGGAAAAAAAAGGAGAAAGATTTTCTTTGGAGAACGGGGAAGCGTGCAGTGTTTCCTGTTGGGATGGATCAATGGCTTTGCTCAGCCCCAAAAGTAGATTACTTATTTTCTTTACAGACTGTTTTTAGAGGGGAGGCAGGAGAGGTGTTTTGAGATGTATAAGCAAAATTGAAGGATGTTCCAGGAAAGAAAAGAAATAGTTCAGATTGAAAAGCAGAATTTTTCAGAGGAGTTTAAAAAGGAATGTTCCAAATAAGAAAAAGAATCAAGTTTTCTAATTCAAACTTGTTGAAATAGTGCTCTTTTTTTGCCTTTTTTTGGTGGCAATTCTGTTTTCATGGGGAAAAAAAAATAAGGTATTTGACATAACTTTGCAAAGCAACCAAATTAACCTTTTCTGGAGGGAAGAAAGGAGAAGGCACTGTACCTCACCTGGGGTGGATGGTGGGGCCTGAGCCCCAGCACATTACAGCAGAGCCCAGCATGGGTCCTGCTCCAGGGCAGATCTTCTCTGGAGGTGGGACCAGCACTAAGACACAGAGACCCCTCTTCCACCTGCAAATGTAGGATCTAAGGTCTGTGAAGCCCCTGTACGATGCCACCAGCCCAGGGCAGAAGCAAGGCAACATCCATGGGGTGCTGCAGGTGAAGAGAAATGTAGGGCTTGCAGGGTAGGGATAAGACCTGAGTGAGATGAGTCCTCACATCCCTCTAAAGAGCCAGGAGAGGAAAGGCAGACATAAACCAATTCCAGCCAGCCAGGTGCTGGTGCCACAAAGCCAAGCAATGACAACATCTGCCTTTTGAAGCACAGAGATTTGTTACCTGCCAAGTTTCTGGATGCATGCACTCGTGTTCCAGGGGCCCAGGCATGATAGTTAGACTATAAAACCCTCCCAGACCATTGCGGCTCTAAGGGTATTACTCAAAAGTTCTTTGGGGCGTGCTCTGTGTTTCTAGTATTGTCTTCCTATAGGATAGGATTTTCCTTTTGTCCAAAAGACATAGTAGATGGCGAGTGTTGAGCTGATGGATCTGGCCAAGAGAGATTTCCCAGGATGAAGACCTGCAATGGGTACCATTTAGCTTTCAGCGTTTGATCTAGACTAGTTGCAATCAATGTCCATGAGTAGGGTCCAGTCGAGAAGGACTTACAGTCTGAGTCCTTGAGGCTCTCATCGCTTGGGAGCTCAGCGTAGCACAGGGCTGCACTACCATGTGAGGTTAGGGGAACAGCAGGTGTTTGCCATCCCCATTTCACCCTAGAGGCCTTTTACAGCATCCCCCAAGATGATGCCCATGTGCCTCAGTGGCATTACTGCATGCTGAGCCCTTTTTATTGCTTATTTCAACTGCTGGCATTTTTAAGGATGCAAGATATAGCTTTCTCAGGCCCAGGTGATAGAACCAAGCCCTCACCACCCTCCAGCTTTACAAAGCAAATTCTCAGAGATCCCAAATCTGGTGTCCATGAGCAAGCCCACTTCTCCAGCCCACCGTGCTGGTCCTGCACATAGCCAAAAGCTGTTCCATGTGGGTTTGCACTTCCAGCTGCCCCAGGGGAACCCACTCATCAGTACCTTATTGGAGGCCTAAGACTCCTTTATGCCCCAAGGGACCTTCATACACAGACCCCATGGGAAGTGGTAAGTTGGTGTCAAACAGCTGAAGGAGCTCAAGAGCTTAATTTCAAGGAAAATTGGTAGTACCTAAACTCCCTTCAAAAACTGAACTTGCTTGAACAAGTTTAAAAGTCCCATTGGTGCATTACGGAACAAGCAGAAGGAGTTACTTGTACCACTGGAAAAACCCCTACGGTGTAAGCAGAGTCCTCCCCTCCTCAGAAACTCCAGCTGAGGGCACTAAAAATATCATTTGTGGCACAAGGAGAGGAACCCATACATGATCTTTCCTTAATCCTGACTAAAAGGCAATACATTATGTTTCCAAATGGTGGTTTTCCCTTGACGTGCTAAAATAGACTCAGATAACAGGGTTAGCAAGGGTCCATAGCCAATATGAGGGACATACCAGTGGGGTCACCCTTCCCTTCAGCTGCTGCTGTCCCCTGATCCAGGCTGCCTGCTCTCTGCTCTGAGCACACCTGTAACTGAAATGGGGGATCCCTTCAAAGAGGGACTTTCCCAGTGGAGAAGTGCCAAACCAAGACCTTCGCAGCACTAACAGTGAACTCAGATGCTTTCTGGTTCTCACGGTGGGGTTAGACACAGCTGTGCTCGGACCAGATCTGGGGCCAAGGGCTTTAGAGCTGTTTTAGATACTTTGGCCTTCCCACGTCTTTGAAAAGGTTGTCAAGGCATTCTGTGAAACAGCTGAAAAGCTTTATTAAATTCTGCAGAAAGCTCCAGAATCTCACACAGGCCATTCGGCGTGTATTAAATGGTATTGTCACTGACTTCCCCTGCGCTCGATCCCAGCTCACACCACTAAGCCCTGACATGAGGAGATGTGCTTACTGTGTGAACTGGAATCATGCACTGGGCCAATTCAGTTTTACATCTATTCCCCCTTGATTGTAATCCTAAAACACATACCCCAGGTGCCTTATGAGATCATCATTTAACAATAGCATCATCATGGTTTGCTGAAGCCCAAATAGAGGCAAAGTCACGTTCTAAGGACTGAGTTTCTTCTTTCATTTGGAGGAGGGAAAGGCACAGAGCTGAGAAATCACAAGTGTCTTCCAAAAAGCAGCAGTGCTGGTGGACGAGGCAGGGAACGGGTACATGGATTGAGGAGTAAGGTCTAAGGGCTGCTCTTACTCCCTGCTTCAATGCAGCGCTGACAACAGCTGGTGTCATGCTTGGGAATTTCACCCTTGGAGCAGCTTCTCACCAGCTCTCCCCAGCTGTGCTGAGGTCCACATAAGGACCCCCAGCCAGTGCCAAACCAGGAAATGTCCCAAATGCTTGGCTGCGTGCTCTCCATTATATCTGCCCTACCTCACCACTGCGGCATCTGTGCCCTCTGGCAGCAGAGAAGCAAGTTGTGCTGGGGGGCTGTGAACCACCAGCCTTCTGTGGTCATATTTCCATGGACAGGAGATGTGTCTTCACTCTGGCTCTTGGAAAATGATGAGACTAAAGGTGTAAAAAAGGTGTGTAAAAACACAGCGTTGCCCCTGCTCCAACAGGAATTGAAGGCAGATTCACACAACCGCAAAAGATGGGAATCTAAGATGCAGGGGTAGCTTGAGAGCCAGGGCTATAAAACAAACCTAAGCATTACACATTCTTAACAAAGGCGCGATCTGGGCTCACTGCATTCTGTTTTTGTTATGTTTCCCCCCTGTTTTATGCTGCTTTAACCTTCGATTGTTGCTGTTGGAATCCTTTTTTGCGCTGTTCCACTTGTCATTCTTCTTATTTTTATTAGAGACACTTTGGCAGAAGACTTATCAAAATGCGCTGAGCTTGTCAACGAACGTCATTAGCAACGAGTTGAAGCAGACAGTGTAAGCAGGGAAAGGGCATGGGAAAATATGCAATATAAAATCTTTTTACATGTCAAAGAAACGCAGCGGAATAATGGCAAAGGCCTTGCTGTGAATTATTTCTGATGTTACAGATGTAAGTTCCCACTATTAAGTGATTTCTAGCCACGTTTCAAAAGGTCTGCGCAGGGGACCAGATGCTCTTCTAGAAGATAATGGCATAGCTTCATCAAAATCACTGCACACTCTGTGTGCAGTGTAATCAGGTTGAGATTACACTGTCCACATCCGGTAAGCGACAAATTAAGGACTAGATCACCATTGCTGGCAATCAAAATCAGGCCACTGGCATAAATGTAGCTGTATCAGATTATGCCCAAATCACTCTTTCTTCTGGGCTAATACTACTGGTTTACCCAAGTGGCCCACACATTCAGCATCGTGCTGGGGCTCGATCTCAACATGCCAAGCTGTTTGTTACAGGGCTAAAAGGCTGCCCCTCTCTCAATCCCTCCTTTGAAGTTTCCTCAAAGACATTTGCTTACTTAAGCTCATGCAAGAGAAGGTGAAGCCTGACCCCACCAACCACTGGTGGTGTCCACTTTCATAAGGGTATGAGAAGAAAAATAAATCACTGCAAAATGAACGTAAGCAAAGCCTCACGGTGTGCTTACCTAATTAGGTGTAAGGTTATATTGCAGGTTGTACTGGACTGAACAAGAAGGGCTGGAATTCAGTAGGCTTAGGTTAAACAAAATAAATCATAAGGTCAATGGTAAGGTGAAAAGAGAAAGGCATCCCACCCACCACAGTACAGCAGCAGCAAGCAAGAAAAGTGCACTCTTGGCATCCCAAAGGCCAAGGAAGACATATGAGCCTGTAAGGTTTAGTCCCTTTGGCTGCAATTGCTGATTACAGCTCTTTGGAGATCAGCTTCTGATAAGTAAATAGGTCAGACTGCTCCTGGCCAAGGGTAATGGTCAAGTGATGTTATTTAACCTCATGTGCTTCCATGGGGCACTGGAGCCGGATGGAGAACCACCACAGAGGGTCACTGAACATGGGTGAGCACATCAATAGGAACACAAGTGAAGCCCCAAGGAGAAGAAATGGCAATAACAACAGACCCTCGCAGCTGCACCAGCACAGGAGGAGGGGAGCATGTGGTGGCTCATAACACATCATAAACACTGCTGGCTGCAGCTCATAGGGAGGGACAGGCAGGGCAAAGGTACAAAGGAGGGGAAACTTGGAAGAAAAAGCTGATTAGAATTGGAAATGCTTTAATTGATCACAACCTTCATGTCTTTGATATCCCTCCAAGTGTGATGGGGTCTAGCAAGCTTGCTAGACCACACGTGGGAATTCTATCAGAGAATCATAGAATTAGCTCGGTTGGAAAAGACCTTTAAGATCATCACGTCCAACCATTACTGCAGGACTGCCAAGTCCACCACTAAACCATGTCACTGAGGGCCTCAATCATCTCACATATGGAGCTGAAGACCTGCACAGGGCAGGGAACTACTCTTCCATCACTGCACAAACTTGTGCAGGTTGAGCAGATGTAAGGAAGAGGAGTGCAGAACAGGTTTGCAAACCTGACTCAGCCTTGATGGGAGCTAATGCGATTTCAGTGGGCTGAACATCTTTCAGAGCCTGCTTTACCGCAGGGAGCGTTTTTATGGCCAAAATAATATGTGCCATATGGAAAATCCCTGCAGAAATTAATAGAAGTGCAACCAGTAGGACTGAAGAGAAATGAAATAATCTATGGAAATGGCTGTGTAATCTTTAAGGCTTGATAGAGAATGATTCCCTCTCCCAAAGACTTTTTAAGACATTCTATAGAATTGCTATGATGTAATTCGCTCTTAAATCCTAGTCAAAAGTTCCAAAGCCTAAGAATGGTTATTGTTTTCTGATTAAATTCTGTAAGACTTTTGCATAAAGAAAGAGCTGGTATTCTCATATCTCTGCTATCCAAATCTGAAGGAATACAAGACCACTGGATTTAATTATATCAGGCATATAAATGTCTTCCAAACCATTACATATATCTGTGTGCATGAAAACACTCATTCATACAAATTAGGTGCCGTTGGAATTGATAGAGGTGAACCTGCTCTGATGGGACCAGCTACTGAAACAACTACAGTGACTGACATGCTTTTAAAGGCCACAGAAGGGAAAGGGCTGGAAAGCTCTTACAATACGTTTTTGGAGGTGGAAAAATACCAGTGCATTGAGATGGAAACTGTTTGGAGGAGCACGGTGGGTTTGCTCTCACTCCTTTTGCAAAAAGGAATTTCTGGTAGTGCACAGAAAGGGAGTATGTGCTCACCCTGGTCCAGGGCACCCTGCGGCCTGGGGTGGGGAGGCCATCTGGGATGTGAAAGGCTTTAGAGTTGGGAATTGAGCCTGGAGTGCTGGCAGCCCTAATATTTCCCTCACCAGGGGACTGTAAGGTATTTGTTCTCCTCCTTTCTCTCTCCCACTCATTCATTTCAAGTGAGACCTATTGGTTCACAGTGAGATGGAGAGGGAAAAACAACCCTGCAATGACAAAGCGCTGTTGTGAGATGGAAAAACTGGGGTTTACCCAGCTCTGCTCCAAAAAACACCTAAAGGAAGAGATGAGAGTGGCTGCCTGAAGCCCACCTGTGGGTCATGAGGTTCTGCACACTGCTGGAGCATGCCTGGGATTCCTTCACCAGGATGCCAAACAGGCAATTGGAACTGGATGATCTTAAGGTCCTTTCCAACCCTAACTATTCTGTGATTCTGTGATTGCAGCCAGGGTGAAGTTGCTCAATGTTGTGAAACACAGGAGGAAAAATGATATATTAAAGTAATAAAGGCAAGCAAAAGTGCTCTCTGTAAGGGGGCTGGAAGGAGGGGAGATCTCAGTGTGTGGTAAACCGGTGCGAAACGCATCTTGGCATCATTTTCTGCACTGGAGGAAAAAGGGACATAAATAGATGCAAAAAAATCTTATGGCTGGCTGGTAGAGTATACATGGACATGTCGTTAAGGAGCTCTGATCCCTGATTTAGTGAAGTACTTTAGTGTATGTTTAATTTTCAGCATGTTAGTACTAAAACGGGTCATAGAGCACTAGTGAAAATGACTGGTGTTGGTCTAAAACAGATGAAAAATAAGCAATGATGAAAGATACATATTTCTTTTTAAGATTTCTTGGGAAAATTATTGCTTAAAAATAAAAAGCACTTCAATGGTTTTTAAAGAAACTTTCAAATTTAAAATTCCTATTAAACTCAACTCCTCTTCCCAAAGGAACGTAGGAAAAGATCCAGCACACTGGAGGGTTTTCCTGGAAAATGCTTGGATTTGCCATTTCTTTTAAAGGCAAACATATGGCTGTGGATCTCCTGGCAAGGTTCAGGGTTGTACCAAGATAGCTCTTCTGAACGGTAGAAACAACTACAACATACATATGAAAAAACTCAACGTGAACCACTCACATCTACTCCCAACACCAACAGCCTGGTCCAGGGAGGCGGTTCTGCCCCTCTGCTCTGCTCCCATGAAACTCACATTCAACTCTTGGGGCTTCAACACAAGAGGGATGTGAATCTGCTTAAGCAAGTCCAAAGGAAGAGCACAAAGATGCTGTGAGGGCTGGAGCAGCTCTGCTCTGGAGCCAGGCTGAGAGAGCTGGGCTGGGTCAGCCTGGAGAAGAGAAGGCTCCTGAAGGGGAGACCTTAGAGCAGCTCCAGTGCCTGAAGGGGCTACAGGAAACCTGGAGAGGGGCTTTGGACAAGGGCCTGTAGGGACAGGACATGGGGAATGGCTTTAAGCTGCCAGAGGGGAGACTGAGATGAGCTCTTAGGCACAAGTTCTTCCCTGTGAGGGTGCTGAGGCGCTGGCACAGGGTGCCCAGAGAAGCTGTGGCTGCCCCATCCCTGGCAGTGTTCAAGGCCAGGTTGGACACAGGGCTTGGAGCAAGCTGCTCTAGTGGAAGGTGTCCCTGCCCGTGGCAGGGGGTTGGAACTGGATGAGCTTTAAGGTCCCTTCCAACCTAAACCATTCTATGGTTCTATGACATGAAGTAAACTTGCCTCAACTTAGCTTTTATTATTCAGTTCAAACAATGGTCCCTGAGGTGGACCAAATTTCAAACAAGTCTTGGTTGTGCTTCAAGGGAGCAAGGGCCACTCCTACAGCTTCAGGTGCAAAGACTCCGTGACTTCCTTTTTCACATATATTTGACAAAGCTAAAATGTGACAATTTTAGCCCCACTGTGGGAATCTTCTCAAATCTCTGCCTTCTCCAAGGCCACCTGTCAGAGGATCATACCCTGAGCCTTTAGGCTGCTGTGATTTATACTCTATTATTTTATTGTACATCAGGAAAGACCACAGTTAGAAAATGAATAGTATATCATCAGTGCAAAAGTTTTTCTTTAGTAATTGCATTCAGCTGTCTTTTCAACAAAGGCAGTCCAGGGAGAGGCAGCAATTTTGCTATATTGGCCTAAATCTTAATTAAAAATGGGACCAGAAAGGGCAGAAGAAAGCCAGAAGTTGTTTTTCTTTGTCCAGTAGCCATCAGAAGAAAAATCGCAGTTTATGTTCTGGATTTTATCACTTCTGCAAACTCTGCATGTTGTGTAAGACCAACCTGTCCCCAGTGAGGCTGGCACACTCGGTGATGCCAGAGAAGTGTCCTGCAGATCACAGAATCCAAAATGGTTTGGGTTGGAAGGGACATTAAAGCTCATCCAGTTCCAACCTCCTGCCACAGGCAGGGACACCTTCCACTAGAGGAGGTTGCTCGAGGCCCCGTCCATCCTGGCCTAGCAAATAGTCACCTGGGAAGGGACCAGCCTCTCTGATGACCCTCTCATGGGAGAGGAGATAGTGTTACATGCAAGGCAAGGGGCTGTTCAGACACTGTGAAACCTTGGAAATCAGACTGCCCTTGTTCTTTGGGAGCACACCCAATGCTTTTTGCTCCCAAACTTACAAGGCCATATCATAACCAGGGCTGAACAGGCCCCCTCAGTAGTCTGTAGCCCCGAGGTAGGGTGTTGGAGCAGCCATCTGACGTGCAAAGGTCTTTGTCAGCCTAGGGAGCCTTGTACAAGCACAAACGCATTTTGACTTCCCTCTCCCATGAATGACCTCCTAAGAGGCAGTGGCAGCTGCCTGGGACCGCTCTTGCTGGCAGAGCGTGCCGCAGGTGGCACCATCTGCACCAGAAAGGCCAAGCCAAACAGCTCATTCCCAGCTGCAGGGAAGGGCCGGCAATGGGATAGTGACTCCCAGGCGGGGTGAAGGGTGGCTCACACACTGGCTCCCTTGTGGAGGAGGAACAGGCGATAATTAGCACCTGTAGGCAGCTCCCAGCCCCTTGCAATAAACACAAATATGTCTCCTGGCATGGCCAGCTAGGAAAACACAAGCTGAAAAAGCCCCCCTGTGCCAGACACATTCCGCTGTACGTGTGCCACTGCTGCGTGCCAGCTGCTTCCTGCGGGGATGTGTCCTGGAAAGCCAGCAAACCCGAGCCTGCTCCATCAGGAAGGATGGAAGCTCTTTCCCCCTCAGCTGTTTTCACATGCTTAGCAGCACGCATGGGCTTCAGAGCTACTCTCAGCTTCAGACTTTCTTTCAAGATGTGACCCCAAATGGATTTATGCTATTATTTTATGGAATGTATGTATAATTTGTCTAGTTGCTTCAATAAGAGTCATGCACACCTTCCTACCTCCTTCTCACCCCTCCTGCACGCACACTGCTGCAATGTAGATGTTATGGCATGAGGAGCTGCAGATTGCTCCATCCCTGGCAGTGTTCAAGGCCACGTTGGACGGGGCTTGGAGCTACCTGGTCTAGTGGAAGTTGTCCCTGCCCGCGGCAGGGGGTTGGAAATGGATGAGTTTTGAGGTCCCTTCCAATCCAAACCAGTCTGGGACTCTATGTGCAGCAGGCACAAAAAAATAACAGTACCAGCCCAAGACATGAAAAAACCCCTCTCACAATGGATATGGAATCTTCTCAGATGCCCAGAACCCATGAGGTTTATGGGATTTGGGAAAGACCTTGACCATGAGGGATGTCATCACAGTTGACAGTCCAAGCATGAAGGGCAAGTAGGCCCTCTGGTGATGGCAGTGTGGGAAAAACACATCCAGCCCTACACCCAGGGGGACATTCCACAGTGGGTGGCCATCACCAGGCTCCAAGAGGACGCGTCAGGCAAAGAGAAGAGACGCCCATGACCTTCTGCCACCAGCACCCCAAGAAACGAAGGCTGGACGTGGGAAGCTCCCAGTGACCACTCACCCCAGTCACGGAGGGGGTCTGTTGGAGGGGCTGATGCTGCCACCAGCACAGCTGCAGACACACCAGGCCCAAAGACAATAAACAAAAGGACTTTGCTCTCAGAGCTGGGGCTGGGCATGAGGTTATGTGATTTTTGGAAGCCTTGCAGAAACTCGTGTGTGACAGATGGAATTCAAAAGCCCTTCGCGTTGCACGGACGCCCTGGCGCTACGAGCCAGCTCTTGCTAAGCACTTTGCTAGGTGGCTACCTGCTGTGCAGCTCCATCTAATCAGCACCGACCATCTCCAAAGGAAACAGCTCTGAACACTTCCATTGTTTAAAGTCTTCTGCTCTGGGCTCACAAAAGCCTGGTGCTCTGCTCTCTCAAGTGTGAAAACTGACTATAAAGCAGGTTGGACTCAGCTGGGGCTTAGCGGGCAGCGTGAGCTGCACACCAGTGATGGGTTTGCATACAAACCACTTGGCAGAGCTTCCAGGACAAGTCAATTCCTGGAAGGAAAAGTGGCTAATAGGTATGAAATACACTTTGCTTGTGTACCAGTTAAGTGCTAAGGCCAAATGTCTGACTGTCAGATTGATATAAGTCATAAAGCATTGACTATTGACAAGCTTCCTGCTCCTGAGCAGTCACACCTGAACCTTTGCTTCTCTGAAATTCATCTCCTTGATCAAAATATACTCTGGGGCTCAGCAGCTGAGATGTCCTGGGGCACAGAGCATCCATTAGTCACAGTTTAGCTGAAATTCCTGCTGGCTTCCTCGCTGTGCCAATTTGGACCCTGGGTTTACCTGTGCCTGGCCGGGGTAAGTGACTGACTCCTGTTATGTATTTCCCCACGTAAAAAGAGCATTTGTATTCCTTCAACCAGTGTGACTTTTGGTTTAGATTCAGGGAGAAAAGCAAACTTTTCCTAACAGGGGCAAAGAGCGTGTCACCTCCATAACATGCTACATAAACAGTTTCCCTTCTGGCAAGCAAGACCCACCTGAAATACAGAGGAACAGTGCTGAGCAAACACACTTAGAGGTGTGATGGAGCTACTGAGGGCTGCCCAGTCAGCAATGCCTGCCCTCCAGCAACCCCTTGTCTGCTTTAACAACCAGAAAAGTCAGTGTGGATAGGTATGCAATGGCCCAAGCTGTGGCTGTGCTCTAATTCCCAGAATCATAGAATGGTTTAGGTTGGAAGGGATCTTAAAGCTCATCCAGTTCCAACCCCTGCCACATGCAAGGACACCTTCCACTAGAGCAGCTTGCTCCAAGCCCCTGTGTCCAACCTGGCCTTGAACACTGCCAGGGATGGGGCAGCCACAGCTTCTCTGGGCACCCTGTGCCAGTGCCTCAGCACCCTCACAGGGAAGAGCTTCTGCCTAATGTCTAATCTAAATCTCCCTTATTCTCTCTTATTAAATCTCCCTTATTGCTGGGTTGCACTTGAAGGTGCTCTAAGGTCTCCCCTTCAGGAGCCTTCTCTTCTCCAGGCTGCCCCAGCCCAGCTCTCTCAGCCTGGCTCCAGAGCAGAGCTGCTCCAGCCCTCACACCATCTCCATAGGTTCCTTGGGACTTGCTCGAGCAGGTCCACATCCTGGAAGTTCAGATGATGTTCACAGCTTAATTCTTCCCACTGTGACTTTTTTTCTCTCATTGTCCCTATCACCCAGGAAGAAGTTAGTTTGATTTAGGTTCTTGTGTTCAGCAGCCTTACCAAGCTCAGAGATAGCAAGAAAAATATTCTACAGAATAAATACATTGCAAAAGAAAATACAGGAAAGCTCATGTTGTCCTGCATCCAGGAAAACAACAGCAGCAGTGCAGTTTTAGTATGTCGAGTTTAACTATTTGATATTTGTAATCAGATAAATTTGGAGGAGAGATGGCCTAAGGATTTGAGATGGTGAATACCCTAAATAAGGAATGGCGATCTTAATGGGTTATAAAAACCTCCAATGTACTTTTATGTTTTCTCTTTTTCACTTGCTGTGATTAATGTTGTGCCATTGCTATGATCCAGGTAATAACCACATCAGAAGGAGCTCCTGTATTCATTTACAGATAGATCTGTCTTATAGTCATAGAATCCTAGAATGGCTTGGGTTGGAAAGGACCTTAAGATCATCCAGTTCCAAACCCCTGCCATGGGCAGGGACATCCCACATTAGTCCATGTTGCCCAAGGCTCTGTCCAACCTGGCCTTCTCAGAGACTCCTGAGAAAACTTGTCCAGTTCATGGTCAGTTTCCCCCCCTATTTTAGCACAAGCATCTTCACCCTGCCAAGGAAGGACTGCTTTAACAGGAAAGGGGTGACTTCCTCAGTGACCACCATGACTCTTTGTAGATGCCATAGTCCGTTGTCTATCCAGACCATGTGGAAAGGCACAAAAAAGGCAGCCAGCCCTGCTGCTCGCAGAGAACTTAGTGCTAATTCATGATTCCACCTGGGCTGAAGACTTAAATTTCATTATATGCTTTATAAACTTAAGAAGTTTAGAAATAACATATAATATTACTGGCTCAGAATGAATTTCCATCTAAAGGCAAAGCTTTGAAAGGGATGTATTAAAGCCAGGGAAATTCTGCTTCAAAAGCTCCACACACTTCTGAACATAATATCCCAAAGTCATACTCCAACGTTAAAATTTGATAAAAACTGGAAATTACTTGGCATCCCAGACTATTTGGAGATACTGAGTAATAAAATGGATAAGATCTGTGCCAAGAATAAGATTAATTTTCCCCATTGTTGGAATATTTGAACTATAAGAATGAGAAAGTTCTGCTCAATATTTTAATGTGGCAGATTTTTAGTGGCATTGGTTTATACATCTACCTATTTCTCCATAGTTTTTCCCTTTATGTTCAGTGTAGGTAGCTGAGATCTCATCTGCTGAAATCAAGGTTTGGGTGTACAGCCAGAAACAGCCACGTAGGAGATACTTTTAATTGATTTAATGAATCTGCCAACCAGCAGAAGTCTTTTCCATGATCAGAGTAGATTCCATGATTCAGAGTAGACTTGTTATTTATATGACATTAGATGTTGTTCACTCCCGTCATCCTCGACTCAAGAATCATAGAATAGAATCAAAGAATAGTTAGGGCTGGAAAGGACTTTAAGATCATTCCATTCCAACCCCCCTGCCATGGGCAGGGACACTTCACACTAAACCATGCCACCCGAGGCTTCGTCCAACCTGGCCTTAAACACCACCAGGGATGGAGCATTCACAACCTCCCTGGGCAACCCATTCCAGTGCCTCACCACCCTTACAGTAAAGAACTTCTTCCTTATATCCAATCTAAACTTCCCCTGTTTAAGTTTTAACCCATTACCCCTTGTCTTATCACTGCAGTCCCTAATGAAGAGTCCCTCTCCAGCATCCCTATAGGCCCCCTTCAGATACTGGAAGGCTGCTAGGAGGTCTCCACGCAGCCTTCTCTTCTCCAGGCTGAACAGCTCCAACATTCTCAGTCTGTCTTCATACAGGAGGTGCTCCAGTCCCTGATCATCCTCGTGGCCTCCTCTGGACTTGTTCCAACAGTTCCATGTCCTTTTTATGTTGAGGACACCAGAACTGCACACAATGCTCCAGGTGAGGTCTCACAAGAGCAGAGTAGAGGGGCAGGATCACCTCCTTCGACCTGCTGGTCACTCTCCTTTGGATGCAGCCCAGGATACGGTTGGTTTCTGGGCTGCGAGCGCACACTGAAGCCGGCTCATGTTCATTTTCTCATCAACCAACACCCCCAAGTCCTTCTCCGCAGGGCTGCTCTGAATCTCTTCTCTGCCCAGCCTGTAGCTCTGCCTGGGATTGCTCCGACCCAGGTGTAGGACCTTGCACTTGGCATGGTTAAACCTCATGAGGTTGGCATCAGCCCACCTCACAAGCGTGTCAAGGTCCCGCTGGATGGCCTTCCCTCCAGCTTGGTGTCATCGGCAAACTTGGCAATGGGCACACTCAATCCCATTGTCCATGTTACCGCCAAAGATGCAATTGCTTCTTTCACCAGACCAACTAAAAGAATCCTTTTTGCCATTTCCCTCCCTAAAACATGATTTCTCTCAAAATCTGTATTTTGGCTTCCTTTGTGCTGTTGTGTTGTTTTTTTCATGTCCTGTCTTCTCTAGGGTGATAAATACCCAATATGGCAGGCCCAGGTTATTGAAAACAGAGCAAGATAAATACAACTTGGGGGGAAAACCATGTTTTCTGGGGTTTGTTTTTTAGGGGGAGTTTTACAACTGGAAGAACGAACATTGGTTCACTTTGTTCTGAAGGCTACAAAGGAAGAAACAGTATCTGAAATAAAGGGCTCTGCCTGGAACAAAACTGGGATTTCTTCGGAAATGCCTGCTGAAAATGAAATATGAAGGAGATGTTATTAGATGTGTTGGGCAAGGTCTCTTCCTAAGGCCGCTTCAGCAAATAAAGGCAACTGTGGATTTTAATAGCCACCCTGGGGAAGGGAAAACCAAATGTATTTGGCTCATCAGCATGTAACAAGAGTAATTGGTGATTTAGAAATAGGTGTGGCAACGAAACGGGACTGACAAAACGAATCACACATCAAGAATATGGGAAACTTGGAGGAAATCTGGAGAATCACCAACAGTGTTGAAACAGAGTATGCAAAAATAGCTGTGCTCCTACTCGCTCAGTTAACCCAGAGGTGATTTATGTGTGTAGGCAGTGGGACAGCCCACTAATCCAATCTGCAGGAGCAGGTGGGATTGGATTGAAGAAATCAATGTGATTGCTCAGTCAGAGGAGCAGTCTGGGATTGTGGCCAGTGTTGGCAGAGCCCAAGCACCTCTTTGCCCTTGGATCTTGGGCATTATTGTGTTATTTAGTTCCTTTACAGCTCAGTTTGCTTTTACATCTAAACAAAGTGAAATATTTAGTTATCACCTCTGTAGCACTTCATTCATTGGTTTATAAAATGCTTCTGGAGGAAAGACGTGAAGAATGGTTATCAACAAAGAGTCTAAAATCCTAGAAGCCAAAAAGAAGGGAGCAATCAGAGCCTCAACACGGCTACCATCAGATTCAGATGATGTTGCTCATCATGGAGGAGATTCAGTCTCTGATTCTGACATCACTATTTACAATCAACTCAGCTCATGCAGCCTCCGTTCTCTCTTTACGAGAAACCACAAAACAAGTTGCATGAAAATCCCAAGTTGCTGTGGGACAGCATCTCCTATTGTAACTCTTTTTCTTCTTCTTTGTTATTTGCAGTGACGTTGAAGAGTCACTGACATGAAAATCCACCTCCAATTTAATGCCATAACAGAGACAGATGCATTATATTAGGAGTTTGTACCGCTCTGCAGAGATGAGAAAATATTTACAGATAGTTCAGCTGATCTTTTCAAGTGGCATGATTTGATTGCCTATGAATAATTATTATGAAAACATTTGCAAGGGTTTTGTTACCTACCTCCCCTTCTCTTTAGAAGATGTCTTTCTGGAAAAGATTCTTCAGAAAAAATGGGGCGTAATGTAATACATGCCTATAACATAGATTGTTAATTTTTAGTGTAGCTGAATCGCAGCATGCTTTGATTGAGAGGAGCCAACACAAACATGCAAAATATGTGCCTCTTTGAACAGGATACACCACATCCTGCATTTGGTAGCCAAAGGTTCCAGTTTGCATCACAAATGTAGTCCAAGATCTCTCTCTCCTTGAGGTATGTACCTCGGGAAGTGCCAAATCTGCAAGACACGCTGCCTTTTTTTGTGTGTGTGTGTCATTTCTTTCATTCTTTCCTAGTTAGTAAAAAAACACAACAGTTGAATCATTTGCTTGTTTGGGTTTTAGCAGCGACCCAGCAGGTGATTGAAAGAGAGGACTGCGTTGTCAGGAGGGACTTTGATTAATCAGAGACTTGATCGCTTGATTAATCGTCCCAGAAAGAGCTGACTCCAGCACAAGTGCCCCAGCCAACATGTAAACACGTCGAAAGGACATTTTCGAAACACAGAGAGACAAATTGCAGTTCAAAGCTCCTCTTACTGGCCTGTTGATTTGACTGCTCGAAACAAAAGCCTTGCTGCCCGCTTGATAGAAACCAGGCCTTCGACGGGAGGAAACAATTGACTTCAGGTCCTTTCAAATGTTGAAGAAAAAGAGCTTGACATTTTCTTTGTTAATTACTTTTTCTTTTTTGTCTTCTCGTTCTTGTTTACAGTAATAAATTACAGCCCTTGGTCTTTTTATAAGGAAAGTTCAGTTTCCTCTCGTTTTCAAGCAATTTATAACACATGGTTAAGAGCTTCAGTTACGCAGGGTTCTGCAGAGCTTCCCAGCAAAGCATAAATTAGCACAGTGAGGTAGCAACCAAAACATCATGCTGTGCATTGTCCACTCATCGTCACATCTTACCTGCCATTTCATGCTACCCACTAGGAAACCTTGAGTTGGAAAGGTTTCCAACTCAAAAAGCCTGCCTGATTGACTAGCAATCTCATGTAAGGAGGGGGAAAAAAAGGGGGATTTCAGTTGTCTCTCAAGCAAGTGGAGGTCATAAAACCTCTTTCTTGTCACGGAAACACACGGTAGCAAGCTGTGTGGTGCATGTAAGCACTTGACAGTGTTCCTTCTCAAGTCCAGGAAAGCCCATAGACACCCTGTTCAGAACGGCGCGTGAGGAAAGCCAGTAAAAAGCAGAATTAGTATTGCAAGAACTCTGGGGAGGGTAGGAAACAATTTCCTTTCCAGAGAAAAAACAAAACTTTCCTACAGATTGTGCAAACAGAGAATATAGGGAGAAAATTGAATGTTTCCAGTGGTCAAGCCAGAAGCGATGGGTTTGGTCTTCACCCCACTCTACCTGGGGAAATCCCCTATTGAGGTGCTGTACCCTCCCTGAGCTGCCTACACAGAGGCCATAGCCTGGCAGTCACCAGCTCAATTCCTTCCCTATCCAATTACTCTAAGTGGCTTAATTGATGTTTGGTATCAAAGGCCTCAGACCAGGGTGAATCAGGAGCTTTCCCTGTCATCAGCAACACAAGAAAAAACCCAATGAAAAAATTTGGTTCAGGTCAAACCAAAACAGAAACTACTTTGCTTTTGCCAATGGACACCTGAGACCTCCCAGGTCCATCACCAGTAACCCAGCAATAAGGGAGATTTGATAAGAGAGAATAAGGGAGATTTAGATCAGTCCTTAAGCAGAAGTTCTTCCTTGTGAGGGTGCTGAGGCACTGGCACAGGGTGCCCAGAGAAGCTGTGGCTGCCCCATCCCTGGCAGTGTTCAAGGCCAGGTTGGACACCGGGCCTTGGAGCAAGCTGCTCTAGTGGAAGGTGTCCCTGCCTGTGGTAGGGGTTGGAACTGGATGAGCTTTTAAGGTCCCTTCCAACCCAAACCAGTCTGGGATTCTGTTATATGTATGTTGTGAGACTAAACAAGTCAATGAAAGTTAAAATAATTTCTAATAATGCTTTTGGACACTTCCAAAGTAAAGTGTTTCACTTTTCAAAACTCTGAAATATTGCATCTTGACTTTTACATTCCTTCCATGGCCACCACCCGTGGTTTTGACATCCAAAACTTGATTTTGAAATGCTATTTGCCATTCCCGAGCTGTAATTTTTAATACATTCACTATTCCAGCTGCTTGTTGGTCACAGCTACTTGTTTCTCATACCAAGTGGGGTATGAGCTTGACATGTCTTGACAACACAAAAGCACAGTGCAGCACTTTTTGTGAAAGCATTAAACAAAACCAGTGCATCCAATCTGAAAAGATCTGAAAAGAGTCCACAAGCTGACAGTCTAATTGCTTATTAATATTTGCTGAAATATAAATAGACAAAGAACCCTATTCCCCAATGTTTTGCTAACAAAACGGAGACATACTAAAACATATTGGATGCTTTTGCAATAATTGATTTGTAATATACATATTTTTGCTTTGGTTGGCTTTCTTTTGCTGTATCTTATCTTCACCATGTTTTATTTATCATTAATTAACCCAGCTTCGTCAAAGACCTTGAATCTCAACCCTGAATTCTAGCAAAGCACCATGGAGAGCTAAAATTACCAGCCTCTCCTCCCTTCAGCTACAGAGCCAAGAGATGCAGATCTACTTCACCTCTTACAACTTCCTTACTGGCAACAGGAATCCAAAGGATATTCCTCCCCTCTTTTATACATCAATCATAAGTCCTTTGTATTCATTCTCATTGCCTGTACAGCCATATTTTAATTAATGAAATCAAAAGACCATCTACTAAAATAAACCAGACTTAATGAGGAAAGAAAGTCAAAACAAACAGGCTCTGTTTACTTCCTTTGCACTGATTTGCCAAGAAATGAGCTCCACATCCAACATTATTGATTCATGTCAGAAATATTGCCCTCTCGCAGCAGCATGAAGAGTAACATCTGGATCGAAAGGATGAGGGGGAACAGGCGTGCAGTGAAATGAAAGCAACATGACATTGGCTGCATGGCTTGGCAGATATCTTCATGCCCACAGGTAGCGTTTATGTCCTGTCGATCAATACCGCAGAGGGAAATGTGACATTCAAGGTCTCACATTTGGTTGTGGCTCCATCTCTCAATGGAGAAGGAATGGGGACTTCCAAGTGCATGGTGTGGCCTCCAGAAAGCACTGCTCTGAGCCACAGCTGGAGTCCCTGGCTCATAACACTGAAAGATGTGGTACCATATGAGCATAACAGAATTCAGCTGTCACTTACTACTGTGAAAGAGCTTGGGTTTAGTGGCCATCACAGCAAAATGTGACAGCTGTTCACAGGACTCAGTTTGTAAGGAAAGGAGGCATCCGACTGTCCTCAGAGCAGGTGAAAGCATGCAGAAAACACCCGACAGAGAAAACCACAGAAAACATCTAATCTGAGAGTCACCTTCACTGGTTACAGCTCTGCATACAAACAAACACCTCCACCCTTTTGGAATATTTTATGTGGTTTGTT
This sequence comes from Pezoporus wallicus, assembly GCF_028554395.1. NCBI lineage: Eukaryota > Metazoa > Chordata > Aves > Psittaciformes > Psittacidae > Pezoporus > Pezoporus wallicus. Next base: position 327,201 of record NW_026638088.1, on the reverse strand, counting down.
TTCCCGAAACCAAAAGATTCAGTCCAAAAGTATCATTTCAATCAGAAGACCTTTTCCTTCACAGAAAAGGATTTTAAACCAAAATCTAATTGGGCTCTAAGTAAGGTTTGTGTTTTTAGAAAATTGAAATGTTACAAGCTTTCGTCCTCCCATCTTTAATTGATGCTGTTCCTCTTTCATCCCTACCCCACCTTCCTTTCACCACAGGCTTTTGGCTGGTGGCACTGGCTTTCTTCCCTTTCCCTTGACATCTTCACACTATGCCTCCAGCTTCTGCAATACACAGGGCAGCGGCGTGAAGCCCTGCAGGACCCACCTTCAGCTGTGGTACCACCCTGGGAAACAGAAACAACATGAAGGGCTGCAATTTTTCTTCATAAACCCCTTGTTTTCCTCCTTTTCAACTGGCTCTGCAAGTATCGCGCGCGGATCTTGCAACACTGCTGGATTTCAGCAGCGCTCTTTGTTATGCCCCCGTTTGCCGACGAACAAAGAGGGAACTGGATGGCTTCTGCAAGTTGGAGCGGGATGTTGGCTCTCCACTCCCTCCTTCAGATTTGAGTCTCCTAACAATGAACAATGGTAACACACTGACTCCCCGTTGCTTTTGCGCTCCATGTGGCGTGCGAATGAGGCCAAGGGCATGGACATGGCTCTGGGACAGGGTATTTTGGTTTCCTGCCTTTTTTGTCCAGCACATAGCTGAAGCCAGAGCATCCACAGGGGTATTCCCTTGCTACACTTGGTGGCATCTGCCCCTCAGGGGCTGTTTTGTCGCTGAGAATAGTAAGAGCATTAAACAGAGGCCAAGGAAGACAGCAATGTGCAAGTGTCCCATTAACTCCATCCAGTATGATCAACTCCCTTCTAGTGGCAAACAGCAGCACAGTGTGCTCCTGAAGCACCTTGGTCTTCATACCTCATGCTCCAGGAGCCACAACTGCCCAGAGGATGGTCCTGGCCCCTGAGCATGGACTTAGTGACTGGATATTGCTTCTAGGAGTAAACATCCCATCAGCCAAGCCACTGGCAGCTCCTCCGTGTCCAAATGGGTAGACAGGCACTAGAGCAGCGGATTTAGAGGTGGCCTTTCCACTTGGGGTTAAAACCTATTGTCAGTCTGAACATTTGCAGCCCTGTGGATAAACACAGGCCTGCCCGGAGCCAAGCATTAAATCCACGCTCACATGCAGAATAAATAAAGAATTAAATGTGGTGCATAAATAAATACAAATGTTAAGCAGCATGGAAACTAACACAGCCTCCTCTGTGTCCTCACTGGAGGGGCCTTGGCGCAGGAGCCCGCCCCGTCTCAGCTCAGCGCCAGGCTGCTGCAGTCAAAGCTGAAACGCAAACGTGCTCTTATTTTCTTGGGCTTTCCCCCCCCCTTTTATGCAGATCTGGTCCCTAAATTCTCACTTTACAGAGCTGACAGAGGTCAACACAGCTCAGAGCCAGGTGTGATGAGTTGGTGCAGAAACAAAGCCAACTAGGACAGTCTAACGCGTTGGTAAAGTTGTAACGAGAAATGCTGACTCTCTCGTCCTGATTTCCTACCCCAGATTATAAAACACGCAGTGATTTATCTGGGTTTCTTATCCCATATTCACTGGTATGTTTACTTCTTCACTGCTGTTTTTGGGGGTTCTTTTCCATTTTTCCTTTCACTCCCTTGACTACAAGCCAGGGTGTCAGCTGCAGATTTTGTCTCTGTTCATAGCTATATCTATATCTTATATCTATAGATACAGATATCTAATCTATTTCTATATCTGTATCTATATCTGAAAGGATCTCTATACGTGTCTTTACAGAAATGCCTTTCAAGTACCAGCCTTCCAAGCAGAACTAACTGTCCTCCAAAGCACTAAAGCAAGTGAGCAACTAGACCACACCGGACTCCCCTCTGATCTCACACCCGTCATATCCATATAATGCAACCCATTTTGATGACATTGACATGAGAAGTTATTTCTGATTTGCTTGTGTGTGTGTTGACTCAAACTCAAGCCTCTCTCGCTGATGGGGGTGGCCAGATTTTTCCATGTTATATTTTGACTAAGAAACTCAAGCAATAGAATCATAGAATCGGAGAATACAAGTTGGAAGGGATCTCAGGGATCATCTGGTCCAACTCTTCTTAGCAAAGCATGACCTAGACTAGATGTCCCAGCACCCTGTCCAGCTGAATCTTATAAGTGCCTAGTGCTGGGGAATCCACTGCTTCCCCAAGGAGATGATTCCAATGGCTGATTGTTCTCATTGGGAAAAATTTTCCTCTTGTGTCCAGTCGGAATCTCCCCAGGAGTAACTTGTACCCAATAAACAGCTAAGAACCAGCTGCTATACAGGTCTTCAAATAAGAACGTCAGCACAACACCAAACACCACAGAGGAGCAGGCCTGGGCCCACTGGACATGCTGGATCTACCACCTGAACCTTACAGCCCAAGGGTGCTCTCTAAAGACCTCTTTAGTCCAGACCTCCTTGTTCAGCGGAGACAACCAGAGCCTTGACATGTTATTCAACAAGGAGTTGGACCAAGCTTTTCAATTTGGGCTGCCCAAACCTTCCTAGTCATTCCAATGATACTGAGATATGGCTCACACCTAAGACTAGGCTACAAAACTGATACACAGAATGGCCTATTCAGATGGGAAAGGGAGCTGAAGCTGAAGTTGCACCCTAGTCCCTGGCAGTTATGGCCTTCACACTCTGTTCATGGCACAACTGTTTCCCAAAGGCAACAGGGCTGAGGATAGCCCCCCAACAAACTCTGCAAATGCCCCATGGCCAGGAGAGCCAGTGGTGCCTTCAGAGATGCAGCTGAAGGTCTTTGGAGTGATGGGAAAGCCATGCAGACTCTGCTTGCCTCAGCACAGTTCCTTCCAACCCACCCTGTACTGCCCCAGCACCTCGAAACCCTCACCACACAGGCGCCACGGGGGAACCTCCATCGTGAGCATGAAGACATTTGTGGATTTTTAGCTGAGTAATTCTGGTTTTCCACCATTTGGAGGATGAATTTTGAACCAATTAGCTATCAGATCTGTCACCATTCCCCTAATTGCCTATGAATTTCACAGTGAGCAACATGAAAGCCATTAGTGGTCAGAAAGTTACAACAGATTCAGAACACATTTCCAAAGGGAAGAATTATTAACTAAGATTTGTCCATGATGACATCTAAGCTCCACTAACAGCTTCCCAAGCGCTCAAGAAGGGATTGTGTCTATTTGGACGCATTCAAACTCCAGGGGTGCTATATCTCACAGTTAGGGTGGGGGCCTTTGGCCCACAGGCTTTTGACCACATCGTATGCATGTATCTAATAAAACTTGATAATAATTGAATAAGCCTTCCAGTATCTGAAGGGGGCCTATAGGGATGCTGGGGAAGGACTCTACATTAGGGACTGTAGTGACAGGACAAGGGGTAACGGGTTAAAACTTAAACAGGGGAAGTTTAGATTGGATATAAGACGGAAATTCTTTCCTGTTAGGGTGGTGAGGCACTGGAATGGGTTGCCCAGGGAGGTTGTGAATGCTCCATCCCTGGCAGTGTTCAAGACCAGGTTGGACGAGGCCTTGGGTGATAGGGTTTAGTGTGAGGTGTCCCTGCCCATGGCAGGGGGGTTGGAACTAGATGATCTTAAGGTTCTTTCCAACCCTAACTATTCTATGATTCTATGATTCGAAGATGAACTTCCTATTAATTGCTAAGCAGCACTCAAGGACCACAAGTGCTGTCATGCCCCACTTCTCTACAGGAATAAAGGAGCCTTTCCATGGGTACCACATGGATGCTGCGTGATTTTCAGTGTGCAAGGTTATGATGTGCACTGCATGCAACCAAACAAGGGAATTGAAAAGGCCAAACTCCCTCACTGCAGCAAGGTCTCTGTTTGGTGATTTCATAACTCCAGCTGGTCCTTTTTTGGCAACAGAGAGGATTTTTATGAGGGAAAATGCTTTAAATCTGCTGTCACTGAAGGCCATCAGACACCATGTGGCATGTCCATGGTATCACCAGTGTGCGCCAGTTTTAAAACAGAGGTTTTAGCTATAAAGCTACCAACCAGGAAAACCCCATATGAGAGCAATGCTGAACTTTTAGCAGTGAAACATCCCTTTGAAAACCCTTCTTCCTGCTCCTTCTCAACCCCAAAGCTTTAGAGAGATAGAGAAGGGGAAAATGAAGGGTGTATGCTTCAACGGCCTGTGATAAACATCCCAGGATTAAAACAAAGCCAAACTGTGTGTCCCGTTTCTGAGCAGAAACAGCTGTCACTCAGCAAAAGTGTTTGCTTAATGACAAAGGAGCCAAAAACCCCCAAACCCTTCCTTAAAGAAGGCGAGTTTCTGTCTTTCATAATGTTCATTTTGCTCTGCCCTGAGTTAAAAATCAGGAGAAATCAGTGTTACATGCCAGGTAGGAGTCAGAGATGGAAATCTAGCAGGGTAAGTGTGAGCTACACAGCTATAAATTGCTTGCCTTAACTGTTTGTGACAATTGGTAGCAGACAAAAGTTATATATCTCCAGCAAGCGTTTCTGCAGCACACAGCTTTCCTTTCTGCTCCAGTTCCCGTGGTCTTTCTCACCACCTCCTTGTGAGAGATTTTCCCTGCGTATCAAGAAAACGCTCCAGGCTGGGAGGAGAAGGAGCAGGCAGAGCCGAGCCAGGCCACAGAAACCTTCTGACATGGCCTATAGCAAACAAAGGCAAAACATAAGAAGCCTCAGGGGAGTCGGAGCTCCACGAGGCAGAGATTTTGTGCATTGATACCTGCAGACAAAATCCCGATTGTAGACACCAGTTCAGTGCCAGAACACTTTTCCACTAGGAGACGTCAAATTTATGCTTCTAGTAGGGTTGAGAAGTTCACAGAAAGGTCATATTTGTCTGCTGCTTTGCACTGTAACGCAATATCTCTCCCTGTGATTGTAATTAAGACCCTCACAATTAATTTGTTCCCCCATCACATTTGAATCTTCACTTCTTATAACAAGGAGGAGAAATGCTGCTGCAGTCGCTGCCTTCCCTACCAAAGAGAAAATGAAGACTCGTTACTTCTGTCAATAAATAAAGGGCTACTCACCCTACCCCCATGACACCCTGTGTTTTTGCACACAGGCTGAAGGTAATTGCTCATTTCAGCTGCATGATGCCCAAGCATCTTTGATTTTGGAGCGTTTGCCTTGTTATCCCACTGCCTGCTATTGGAGCTCCAACCAGCTGGCTGCGTGTGTGCAGAGCAAATGTTGCATGTGTCAAGGTGTGGGCAGGTGGGTGAAAGCAGGAGAGAAAGGGGAGAGCAATTTTACAGTATTGGCATCATTTATATGGCATCACAACTGCAGAGGAAGAGCAGAAATGTGATGTTCACATTTCCCACTGAAGATGCTGCACAGTTGAGATTTACCCAACTCTTGATTGAGTAAAAACTGGAATATTTGCAACTTGGAAGATAAAGTTACTGTGATTGGGAAACTCTTCTAACAATGAAAAACACAAAAGAAGATACTTCCTGCCTATTTGGTTATGTGCAGGGTAAGAACATTCAGCTCCTAAATTGCATTCAGGTTTCTTTCTGCTCCTACACAAGGACTAAGTTTTCTAACTTGTTCACTTTTCTCAGTGCATGGGTTTGTGCAATGCAAGTGATTGGAAAGATTACAGAATTTGACCTTAAATTAGCAGAGAAGTTTAAAACCAGTCTTTTGGATTCAGGCACAAACTGCATTTTATACTATTGCCCTGATGCATAGGCACAGGTCAACGGATGTCAAGGAGCTTGTAGATTAACCCCAGGCACAGGACAAACCAATGGGCTCTTGCCATGTTGCATGGACAGCTCATCACTTTGGGGTTCAGAGACATGCCTATATATTCAGCCAGCAAACATCCAGAGGCCTCCTGGGTGCACAGCTAGCATGCCATGTAGTGGTGGTGACCTGTCCAAGCTCTCTGTGGGCTCCTAAGGAGAGAAGGACCTTTAAATCATTTCAAATTGAGCTGATGTAACATTGTCACATTATAGTTTTTCATCACTCTTGTCCTGCCCTGTAAAAGTCTTACTCGGGTTTCTTTGATTCTCCCAGATGAGTAATGATGTTGAGCTATACAGAAAGCTTGGAAAGCAGCTTTGGATGGAGAACAAGACATGGACAAAGTTATGCGGTGCATGATCCGAATCTCTGAAACGTGGGGGTAGAACAAATAATCCCTTCTCTTACATAAATACCAGATTCATTCATCTGTGGAGGATTCATATAAGGCACGAGCTGTCTACAAGGCTACAAGGAATACAGCTACTTGAGCCCTTTGTGTCCAGGATGGGGATAAGCCCATGTGAAATCATACAAAAACTCCAGAGGGTTTTCCATGAGGTCACTTCAGAGCTGTCCTCACCGAAGGAGGAGGATGTGTGAATTTTAGCACTGCCAGTGTGTACCTAATGGTAAATGCTGAACATCTTTAACCCTTTCTGGTAAATGGATGTTCCTACACTGGGCAATGAAGCAAGGAATGGACATACCTGACTGCTGTCATTGCAAGAAGGCTGGGTAGTTTGGTGCTTACCATAGTAATCAAGGTCCTTCAGGAGCAAACTGGGTCATCACCAGAAAAAGAAGAGGCTGCAAGTACTATGTTGGAGCTCTGTAGAGTAGGCAGCAGTAGGATTAAGCTCAAAAGTTGGGTAGACAATGCAAATGAACTGGGCACATTCTTAACACTGGCTGAAATAGCACAGTCCTAGGCTATCTCTGAAACCATCACATCCAAACGGCAGAAGAACTATGTGTTGATCTGTCAGTTTGGCCCTAAGGATGAGAAGGGACTGCCTAAGCACATTGAAACATGGTGAATGAGGTTTATAACACCACACATTTCCATATTTCATGGATCTGAGGAAGGGAAAGAGATTGAACCTAAGCAACTTCCCAGGCAACCTACACAGTTTGTTGACTCTTAAGAAGAATACCTACCCTCACATCAACATTCAGGTGTTTGGTGGTGGAGAGGAGCAGATTGCAGCCACCACCCAGCACAATTCCCAAAGGCCAACTGGCATCAGCCTTCTCAACCTGAAACTGGAATTACTCGGTCAGCAGCAGAGGCAGTAAGTGCAGACAGCTGGTTGGCCTTCAGGATGAAAGCCGGCTCCTATTCCTTTGGACCAGTCCTTGTCCATTGCTCCACTTGTGTGCTCTACTGTGTATATGTCTTCCAAGTCTTTCTCTAGCATTGGCTCTTTAGAGGTGTCCTGCTCTTAAAAGGTATTGGCCCAGAGAGGTATTCACTGCCAGAAATACAAGAAACCAGCCAACACAAATCAAGATGTCAATGCAGAGAAGAAAAGAAAGGAAAACAAAAGAACATTGTGACCAAAAGCCAAGCCTGATCTACCTCAAAGCAGAGGATGCAAAACCAGTGCATACGCATTGATGTTGTTAGGCATGCTGCTACATATCAAAGGCCAAACACAAGTACCTACTGTTGCAGAAGGTAGTTTGAAGCACAGTCCTTCAGACACTTTCAGGATACACTCAGCCCTCCATTATCTGAGACAATGAGAATTAAGGATTATCCAGACAATACAAAAATGCAAATGATACCTATTATTTCTGGACCACTCTGGTATATTACAGAGCCAACTGACTCTGCAACTCAGTTCTTGTGGTTCCAGGAATTATAGAATGGTTTATGTTGGAAGGGACATTAAAAACCATCTAGTTCCAACCTGCTGTCATGGCAGAGACACTTTCCACTAGATCAGGCTGCTCAAAGCCCCATCCAACCTTTTAAAGGAAGGTTTATTAACTTTGCCACGAGACTGCACGCATGTAGAGGTGCTCCTGGGTGCTGCTGGGCCCAGACTACCTCTGGAAGCAGTGAGGTTGCAGCTGAGCGATTCTGTTCCTGGGCTAATAAATTCTATAGATGTAAGATCACTGTCTCAGTAAGACATTTACTTTGTTGCCTGTGGCTAAATATATTTTTAAGCAGTTACCTCAATAAGTATGCTTTAAAGAAGCCTATGTTTGTGCCTGCCTGATAATGAATATATTTCATATATTTGCTTAGGTTTGGCATCTTCTGGTGGGGTGCTCATAACGGTCCTCCCTCTCACAGCACTGCCCGCACATGACTCCCTGCGTGTCTGTGTTGCTACCAACAACCTAAGACAAGCACTTGACCACTCTCAAATCAGGAAAGTAAAAATAACGGTGCATGTAAGCCCCACAGGGCGTCATCTTGGACCATCTTCATGACAGAAGGTCTCAACGCTGCAAGCATGTCCTAAGAAGTCAATCTGAAGATCTAATCTGGCCTACAACAAGAGTCTGAAAGAGTACATGACCACTGCAGAAGCAAAACGGTGCTCTGAGACAGAGTAAAGACAAGGAGATGGGAAGAATATGACCATCTAAAGAAGGAGTTGTTGAAGATCAACATTCCTAAAGAAAAAAACCATCTGGAGGACCTAATGGGTCAACTGTCAATCAGCAACAAAGATCATCTTAGTTCCCAGGGTAAACTCTGAACTTGCAACCTCCAGGCTCAGCTAGTAAGCAAATGTTTGCACAAAAAGCACAATAACAATTGTTTCAAGGAAAGATGTAGCAATCTACATGAAACTTTTGAGTAGGAGATAAAATTTGCTCCTAACTATTTGCGGTTCACAACACTTCAGATCTATTGTAACCATTTTATGACCATGAAAAATGTCATGTTGTCACTACACGAAGCCCTCCAGTCATATTCCAAAGGCATGATCCATCACTTGAGTTGAAGAAAACTGTCTTCTAAGGTTTGGCACCATGAGGGTCATGACACATATCCTGTCTCAGAGAAGATGGTGACACACATACTCACCAGCCACGCTACTACAATATAACAAACAGTCTGAGAGAGTATTTCAAGTCTTGCTTGTTTTCAAGTTTCCAAGCCTGAAAGTGCACCAACTGAATGGTTCTTCTAAAGTGTTTTTTCCCAAAGTAGCATTCAAGCAACAAAAGCAACATGGCACCTACTTTGTCAAACTATATCCTGATACTTACAACAGAATCACACTGTGGCTGAGAAGTGACACTGCACAACAGACAGGGCATTTTGCTGTAGGCAAGTGTCCAAGCAGGAATTAACTGGTCTGCTTGAGTGGCTTCAAAAAGAAGTGCAATACAAGGAAAACATGCAAAATTTGAAGGCAAATCAGCCTCAATCCAAATGCAAATCTGAAATTTTTGATGTTGGCCAAACTCTCTTTCTCAAGGTTGTTAATGCTGATGGTGCATATTTCTTCTTTCAGAGTGTTACAAATCATTTAGCATGGTTTTAGTAAGAGACAGCATTACAATTGTGCAATATTACTGCTTTATCTTGCATTGCCAAACTTCTCTCCTCCTTCAACCTCCATTAAAAGAGGTCTCTTAATAGTTCTTCCCCACTGGTATTGAAATGCCAGGTTCTGGGAGCTGTTTTAAAGGCCTTCAGGTTGGGATGGAGTTTGAAGTTCAGCATTTGACAAAGCAGCAAACAAATCAGCATCTCAGGTATTTATTGGTGGGATGGAGAGTATGTTCCTTAGCAAACTCGAACATACACTACTGAGCAGAAACTTTAGATTTATGTCCAAAAAGTTATTTCTTTCCTTGAGCGATCACCAACACTAATGGTCATCCAGTGACCTGGAAACTCTGCAGCTCCCTGAAAGACAACAAAACTCCTCTGCCTTAAAATGAATCAAACAATAGCAACTAAGCGCCAGCTGTGCACCACGGCCCAGCACTATCTACATTCCGCACGTACTATTCAGCACACCAGGTTTGGAGAAGGTGTGAGTTGATTTTGGGACTTAGTTTTCAAGTCACAGGACAGATCCCATTGTGTGAGTCTGCTATGGTCACCTAACTGGTAATTTCATCTTCCCTGGAATGAGTATTGTTAGAGGAGGGTGCAAGGCGCTGCAAGCTGCTCCCATTCTGCATGGGTTCAACACAATACAGTCAAGCAGATGAAAACTAGTAACAAGTGCTAAGATTTTTCACAAAGGTCTGCTCTAGTCTGTATCTTGTATTCAACCAAGAGGAAAAGCAAAGCCCAGCAGTGAAACAAGGGCTAAACACAAGTGAACAATGTCAAAGCTCTCCAGTGAAATGCTTTTCTGTAAGCTGCATTACATGCATGATAAACTGAATGAGCTCTGAATTCCTGCTCCAACTGGATACTAGGCAGGGGAGTAATTAAAGCAGCATAAAACAGTCGACCGTGTCAAGAGTAATCAAAATTAACAAGCTCAGTCGATAAAGATTGGGGTTTTTCTGGAAGCTATAAGTAAAGCTATCAGAGCATTAGAGGACACCAACAAGTATCTCAGCATTCTCCCTTCGTTTACACAAGAATTATTCAGACCTACCAAATATACAGCACTCTGTCCTGGCCTTGCTGGCAGATGGCCCATTCGCCACGAAAAAAACCCACACAAAGATCTCAGTGTACAGAGCCCCAGACTGTGATGGTGTGAACTGGAGAAGCACCAGGGACCGAGCAGGGGTAGGAACTCATAAGACCTTATGGGTCCTTAGGCCGTATTGCAGCAAGCAAACTGCTCAGAAGGACAAAAAAGAGCCCATGAGAATGAGTCTGTGTCCATTAAATATGTTTGTTCTAAGGCAGAGTTGTACAAACTGTCCCTCTGCTGCCTCCTCGGAGGTGCTGAAGCCAGCCCAGATAAACTAAAGTGAGTAAGAGGGCAAAGGGAACATTTGCTGTCTTTATTGCTGGCTTCTATTACACAAATTAAGTCTTATGAAAGACAGCATCATGCTGAGGATATAAGATATCAAGTGGAGGCAGCCTAAGAAACAGGATTTTCCTAAAGCCAGATTTTGAGGTTTTCAATAGGAACAAGTTTTGTTTGGTTGCTTATTTAAAATTCCATTTTACTCAGAATTACTTTTCTTCCGGGAAGACAAAAAAAAAGCCCAAAATATAAACCAGAAAGAAACAGCAGTGGAAAAATACGGAGCAGATCTTTGTTCTCTGTTTGGTTCCTGGTTGTACATACTCTGGGAAAACCTATTCTGTATTCTGAGGCAGGTGAATTCAAAGCAGTGGGATGGAACAAGCTGGGTTAGACATGGAGCATGAATAACCATGGAAAACGGGTGGGTTTGATGCCTTGAAGTTGAGAAAATGCTTTTTTGGAGGTTATCTTTTCACTAAGACACAATCAGCTGGTCTCCATACCAGGTTAATCAGTGAAATCCAGTATCTAGTGGCTTGATGATGTCAGCCTGAAGATCCAAGCATTAAGTCCTAAACTCTACGACCCAGATCTATAAATGAACCATGTGAGGGGAATACAGCAGAACTTCACTTCTTGCCTTCAGTAACAGGTCCTCCACCAACCAAAAGCATCATTCCCTGTCTCATACTTCACCCTGAGGTGCGTGCACACCACAGAGTCCATACCTTTCCCTTACGGGTTGGGGCTCAGTGTCTGGAGAGGTTGTTTTAGCCTCACCACAGTGTGTTACACCTCTGTACCAGCCCTGGGCCTGTCCAAGGTTCATCGTGCCAGCTCCACAGCAGCTCAGGCATGGGCATCATACTGGCAAGAAAAACCAGGGGTGCAGAAAGACCCTTCCATGCTGGGCTTGAGGGCTGTCTCCATCTATCAACTGTATTTGTGTTGCAGTAGCACCTAGTGGCCAGGGCTATGAAAACACACAGCAAAGGGCACACTCCACTCCTGCCAAAAACCTAAATACAGTTAAGTTTAACCCAGAAACAGCAGGTGGTCATGTGTGACTGATGCAGCTAGCACAGGGTAACTCAAGTTGATTCTAAAGGCCTAATTCTCATGTGAAAGTGAGAGTAGAAATAATTTCCATCCTGTTCTTGCTGGCTCAAGAGACCTCAGAATAAATGAGAATCCAGTCCCAAATCCTCAATGGGATCCTGGCTTCAAGAAGGATTTCAGCTCGAGAAGGGGTCTGGGTTCCACTCTGCAGTGTGTGAACAGCTGAATGGGCAATTCATATTAGTTTAAGAAATGTCATGATGGGTTTGGTTTGGTTTCTGCCTTTAATAACTTCGCCTCGCTTACCAGGCTGTAACCAGGGGACCTGTAAAGACTGCTGAGCTAAGATCAGCACGGATCATCCCACCAGAAACACACAGTGGAAAACTGAGAATGCAGGAAGAAGAGGTGTTGCTGAAGAGCACGAACTGCAAGGAAAGCTACCTCTGGGAAAAACACCCTTTGTTGCATCCTTCCTGGGAAGGTGGAGAAGGACTCTTCATCAGGGACTGTAGTGATAGGACAAGGGGTGATGGATTCAAACTTAAACAGGGGAAGTTTAGACTGGATATAAGGAGGAAGTTCTTTACTGTAAGAGTGGTGAGGCACTGGAACAGATTGCCCAGAGAAGCTGTGAATGCTCCATCCCTGGCGGTGTTCAAGGCCAGGTTGGACAGAGCCTTGGGTGACATGTTTTAGTGTGAGGTGTCCCTGCCCATGGCAGGGGGTTGGAACTGGCTGATCTTGAGGTCCTTTCCAACCTAACCCATTCCATGAGTCTATATTTAATTCAGGCATGCAGAATCTAAAAGCAAACTGAGATCAGAGAGCTTCATGGCAGGAATGCACCTGGGGGGTAAATTTCCCTTTGCCTTTTCATTGTTTGGGCAGAGCAAGGGGAAATAAGTGTCATGTGGCAATGCACAGAAGCAGGTCCTGAAGTCCCTTTTCTCTGTTCCAAAGAGGTCTTGCTGAACAGGTCTGGACTGAAAAATGAGAACTTTTCCAAGTCAGTGCATGCTTCACTTGACACTATGGGCTCAGTTTATGTATGCTCTTATGCTAGCTCTGGGCTGGAAACCACACTTGGGTCCAAGACTGTCATATTTTGCCTTGCTGTCTGGATGTTGTCTGGATCAACCAGTTGACTGTGGGGTGGGGAAACCACACAACTTGCATTCAAGATCTGTCCCCATGGAAGAAAGGGATAGGAGCCATCGGCAAACCCAAGCTCAGAAACATCTATCAGGAGAACAGTTGTAGTCAGTGATGAGAAAAGTCATCACTCCTTGTCCTGCCATGCATCAGCCTGTAGAAAGAGGAATTATGGGTCTTTCAAGCCCAACAAATAGATTTCCATGTAGAAATTCCCTCCCACAGACAAGATAAAAGACAAGAATTGATGACAGGGAGTTGGAGAACGGAAAACAGTCAATGTCAAGGGCAGTTCTATCGCAAGGGGATGAGCCAGGCTAAGATGTACAGACAGCATCACAGTTCTGGGCCTACAAGGGAGTTAAATGTGTAAAATGGATCAACACTGAGATAACTGGAAAATGCACTTCAGGAATTAGTGCAAGAATCTACTCTCTTTTGCTCTGGTTACTTTCTTCCAGTACAAAAAACATGGAGAGGGATAAAACCCCACATTTCTTGCAGGACCTCTTTGGATTAAGCTTTTTTCATTAGAGATGAAAAATGTTCAGAGGGAAATGAGCTCATTTCTGTCATCTGCTGCCACCATCTGCAAACCCAGAAGCAACATCTTTGAAATGCTGTATTAAATCCACCCACTTCTTTTGTTTTCGCCTTCCCTCCCAATGGGATGGGCAGTACAAGCCAGTAAAAAGGGAAGCTGGCCTGGCAGAAAGGACCCAAAAAGGGCCACCATAAACCCATGCTACTGCTGGCATCTGCCTGCCCCATGAAATACATCAATTTTTCCTCCATTTCTTCCTCTTCAGGTTGGCTAAATTAACTCTTCCTCTGTGCAAGGTTGATGTGTTACTTTAGAAATATGGTGCTGGAGGGAGTGTGGTGATCCAGGGGGAATTATACAGAAGCAGAGCCTGGTTTTAGAATCATAGAATAGTTAGGGGTTGGAAAGGACCTTAAGATCATCCAGTACCAACCCCTGCCATGGGCAGGGACACCTCCCACTAGACCACGTCACCCAAGGCTCTGTCCAACCCGACCTTGAACACCACCAGGGATGGAGTATTCACAACTTCCCTGGGCAGCCCATCCCAGTGCCTCACCACCCTTACAGTAAAGAACTTCTTCCTTATATCCAATCTAAATTTCCCCTGTTTAACTTTGAACCCGTTACCCCTTGTTTTGGTAGATGATCAATGGTTTCTGATATGTGAGCCGCTCTGCTGCTGAATGCAGAGCTTGAGAAAGGAAGATCACATAACAGTGTGAATGTCCAGGCTGGGTTGAATCCTCCAGTAAAAGCTTCTAAAACAAATACTAGCAATCCAGCATATTCTTTCATGCCCCACTGGTTCCAACTAGGACTGGGACCAGATGTGCCAGTTTTCAACAAGAAAGGCTACTCATGCTATTCTTGGCACAGCTTGAAGCAGCAAGTACCACTCTTTAATATGGTGCCTAAATGCCACAGACCCATTTGTTCGAGTTGCCTCGCTTGGTTTTTCAAGTTCAGCTGGTTCTGATAACCATCTGACCTCCAAGGCCCAGGTCAGCCACAACCACCCTTCACAACTGCACCCATCACTAATGTTTTCCTTCTGGAAATGGGTTTCTTCCTCTGCCTAAAGATTGCCTTGAAAACGAAGTTTGCAGGGACAAAGTGCAGACACTCCGCAATTTAGGAGTTAAATTGCACTGTGGTTTTAGTACTCAGATACAGATTGTGAAGCCTTTTTTAGGGCTTGGAGGCATGTTGGCATTCCAGATTAGCAAACTGGGCATGGGTGCTACTGACAGATGTTTAGCAAACTGTTCACATAGCTGGAGATAAGGGATTTACTACCCTGAATGTCCATGAAAATGAAGAGAGATACAAGCGTATCCAAGTTGTGTAGATAATTCATCCTCCCAGGGACATTTGTCTTAGAGGAAACAATTTTACAACATTCTTGGTGAATGTAATATACATGCACAGTTGGGGAATTGTCTCTTTGAAAGAACCTTACACAGGCTCTTATGTTGTGCAAAGTTTCACATTATATGGGACTGATGTGCCGGAACTCAGATATAGAGCAGAGTAAATCCCGTCTCATACTCAGCTCCGAATGATTACAACATGTTACCCTGCAGTCCTGTTCCTTTCAGTTTAAAAGGGAAAAGGTCATTGAAAACAATGTAATTTATAGAGAAGACAGACTCTGGACAGGCCTTCAGTTTGGAAAAGGCCAAAGTACAAAACAGCCTTTTTCCCTCTGTCTTCACCAGTAAATCTTTCTGCTAGACCACTGCACAAAACAGATTTGCTCACAAAAGAAAGGGACAGCCAAGAGTGGAGGAGCAAGAAGTCAGAGACAACTCAGGGTAGGTATAAACATTCCAGTAATAGAATCATAGAATCCCAGACTGGTTTGGGTTGGAAAGGACCTTAAAGCTCACCAGTTCCAACCCCCTGCCACAGGCAGGGATAGCTTCCACTGGACCAGGTTGCTCAAAGCCCTGTCCAACCCATGGAGACGGATGGTTTTCATCTCAGGGTACTAGAGGAAGTGGATGATGTGACTGTTAGACCACTGTTTATTACCTGCAAAAGATCACAGTGACTGGGAGAAGACCTTAATGGCCAGGAAAAGGCTGACATTACACCCACCTACAGGAAAGGTGAGAGAAGTATCTCTGGCAGCTGGGTTCTTTCCATCCCTGGAAGGACCGTGGAACACATACATTTCCACATCCCATGGGAAGAGCTAGAATATAAATAGGGAATAATGAACACAGATTTACCTAGGGCAGATCACACTTGACCAATCTGACTTCCTTATGTGGTGAAATAACGGGCTATATAGACAAGGTGAAAGTAGTGCTGTCAAGATACTTCGCTTTTAGTATGGCTTTTGTCACTATTTCCCATGTAAGCTGAGGAAGGATGGACTGGATAAACAGATCATTGTATGGGTCAAAATGGGCTGGACAGCTGGACTTCAAGCGTGGCAATCAAAATGATCCAGGCGCTCATTCCCAGCTGGGGAAAAAGATGGGGTAGAGGAAGAAGGCTTGTACAGTCTGAAGAAGAGGAAGCTAAGGAGGAATCTAACAGCCACCTGCAACTACATGGAGGAGGGTGACAAAGGTAACAGAGCCAAATGCTTCTAGGTAAGGAAAGTTAATAGGTGCAACACAAATTGCAGTATTAAGGAAGAAGTTCTTTACTGTGAGAGTGATGAGGCACTGGAACAGGCTGCCCAAGGAAGTTGTGAATGCCCCATCCCTGGAAGTGTTCAAGGCCAGGCTGGACAGAGCCTTAAGCCTGGGAGATGTCCCTGCCCATGGCAGTGGAGTTAGAATTAGATGCTCTTAAACTCCCTTCCAACCAAACTATTCTAGGATTCTATATGGGAAGCTAAGCTTGAACATTACAAAACTTTTTACTTAACAAGGTAGTGCAGCTCTGGAAAAAGTAATCAAGAGATGATGCTGCATCTGCATCCATGGTTGTTTTCAAGCCATGGCTGATCTGATCTAGTTTTGATGATAATCCTGATCCAACTGAGAGGTCCTCTCCAACCCATTTTTCTGTAATTGTGTGATTCAGAAGGTACCTCCATTGAGGAAGGAACTGAGCTAGGAAGTAAGGCAAAAGCATGTTAGGACATATCCTGGCTCATCTATCACTCAGTCTCCCATACAGAAACAGGACAGGACACAGCTAGTCCCAATGCAAGGGGTGGACGGGACATTATCTAAAGGGGACATGGCCACCTGGCTGGTTAATATTAATGAAAACAGTGAGCTATGAAGTCCCTTCTGCCTCACTTCTTCCCCCTTCCGCTCCCCAAACCTGGACTTGATAGCTTGCTGGAAAGAAACTTCTTAACATGTGAAAGGAGCTCCACTACTACTGCCATGAGATGAATAAATCACAGAAGAGAGAAGCAAGGCCAGACCAGCTTTCATAGTAAATAAAAACAGTTCTTTGTTGTCAAAAGGAGGACTGGATCTTTGGCAGAGTCTGGTGACAAAGCTAAGCTCCATATGTAGGAAGAGAGCTTCAAGAGCCTAAAAGCATCTGTTCAGATATGCCTGAGGAATAATTTGGTGCTTATTGTGACCAGTGATGGTTCAGGACAGAGCACCCCACTTTACAAAGAGGTACCTTGATTTGTTCCCCATTGTGGGGCTACTGAGATGCAAAACCTTGTACCCACGTGATTTCAATCATGTTTTGGCACATGTACTCTGTCCTCCTCTGGCAGAGCTGTCACTCAGCAAGGCTGCCTCTGCTTAAGGCCTCCTTTCCCACTCCCCCACCCCCTGTTGTTACTAAGCAGGGCTTTTCTGTTTCGTCTCACTTCGCTTTTATTATGGCAAAGCCCTATAAAACTATCAAGTAGAGCTGGCTGAAAAGCAGTGTTTCCAGTGCCTTGAAAATGTAAGGGTTTAAATATATATATATGTATAAAAACTTGGGGGGGATCCAAATGGAACAGAACCTTTGTTCAGTTGTGTGTTTTTGAAAGGAGAACAATTTCCAGGAAGCCAGAAGCTCCCCAGACCCTGCTGCAGCCTCCCAGGGAAATGCACGTCAAAGCTTGTCAGTCTCAGTGGGCAGCTGCAGAGCTCCAGCATCCCTGGCCTTGGGGCAAATCCACCAGGTGCATCCGCTCGGGAGCCAGGGACTTGTACACACTCTGTTTCTCCTGTCCTGGAAGAGATCTGCCAGGAGTACAGGTGGGTTTCCTCAAGCTCTCTTCCTCAGGCATAGGGAAAGTCAATTGTGCTTAGCGCAGTTCCCAGCATAAGAAGCCATGCTCAAGGAACGATGTTTCATGGGAACATTTCTGACCAGCTCAATTCTCTGGGATAAAGCATCAAAGAAGAAACTCGTTGGCTGAAAGAGCATTTTCACTGTGAGGATATCTGATCCATCTGCAACGTGATTCGCCTCGCATGAGCGTCCAGTCGCAGGGATCCTTTCCATTTAAGCTGGCTGCCAACAAACATGACTCCATATGGAAATGTCAAGACAACGACCACCCCACCAGTGCTAATGGTCGCTGGGGTGATGTCAGTGGATGACAATTTGGAACATCGAAACTGCTGCTCTTTAAAAGCAGAAGATCCTGGTACTGTTTTATGACCTCGTTTGGGTGTATCTTCCCTTCATGCACTTAGGCCCGGTGATGAGAATGGCCATAAATTGTTTGGATGACTTTTAAATGGATTCTTCTGAATCAGCCCATATGGATATGACAAGCTGGTGAAGCGTACAGCATGCTACAGCTTGGCATCACGCCTGCAGCTCCTTCCCATAAAATGGGCAGCTTTTAGACCCGTTTAATCACACTTAAACAAGCTTTTTATCTCATTTGTTCTGCGTCATAACTCTCCCTCCAAACACTATAAACCACTGTGGCAACATCACAAAGTAGAGGCCAGCCCCACATTTTAGAGTCATCTGCCTGGCTCTCGCAGTTTGTTTAAATCAATATATCATGAGGAATATCTCTTCTCTGTGGATGTTTTTTGCCAACTCGAGGAGGCATAGCCCTGCCCTAAGTTCACTTTCTCATGGTAAAATTGCTACCCTTTGCATCCACTACATCCTTGTTGAAGGCTGCACGTGCAGTGCCAGTGCCTCCAGATGTATGGAAATGGTACCTAAAGGGACATGTTAGGATTCCCCCTGCCTAGGAGATCCTTCAAATGTGGCACAGACGGCTTTGTGTTACCTGCTCCTCTGCACAGAGGTTATGGGAAAGATAAAGATTGGTTTGACTTCTTTCTTTCCACATTCAGCCTCCCTGTACAGCCCAAGTGTTTCAACACTCACGTGGACAGACCCCTGCTCCTCGCTTAGATGCAGTGGCTGATATAAAAAAGCCCCACGATGATGGGTGCAGAGGGGAAAATGCACTTCACATTGACAAGCAAACCAAGCAAGCAACTCCATGAGAACATCTGCCATGGGGGCTTCAGAAAGGGACAAGGACACATCCACACAGGTATTTATAGGCCACATTTTCCCTTCATTTACATGCAAGAAACCCTAACAATGGCAAAACTTCCCTTCTATTTTTGCCACACTCATTTGCCACACTCAGTTTCATGACAAATCCCAAGGGCAAACCAGGATCAACTGGATGCCCCATCTTGTGCCTCACAGTGCCAGTTCCCTTTGTTCAGTAGATGGTGCCTATCACAAGACCTCAAGAGTTAAAATGCCCTGATAAGCTTTAACCTCCTGAGGGAGAGGGAGAAAGACATCTGCTTTTTATTTTCACAGCCAAGCATCTCTGTGCTCCTCTCTGAAAAGCCTGCATTCCATATAAACAGAGAGAAGCCCTCATAATTTATGCAATGATACACCAACACGTTAAAAGGGATATATTTTATTCTAATGAGAGAAATAAGACATCATTTCCTTCACATGAGGAAGGAAGAGTTGTCATAATAAATGCCAAATGGGCACCCCTTAATTTCCTTAGGAGCAAGGATACTGGGACAGAAGAGACTTGGAGCTGTAGCTACCTATTAAACAGATCTTTCCCGAAACAGATGTTGACCCTGCAAGGATATCCCGGGAACTAAAGGATGCAAATTTATTTGGATAAGCTTAATCAGGAGAAAAGCATGTCTGAAAATCTGTTGTGTATCTGAAGAACTCATTGCAAAAGGAATCCAAATAGAGCAGATGAAAAGAGCTCATCCTGCCAGACCCTTTATGGCAGAGGGAACTGGGCTTTTAACTCTTTTCTGAGCCTCCCATCAAAATCAAATGACAACCCTGATATGTACATTTACCCACACAACTCCTTGCCTCACCGACTGGTATTAAGTGTGTGCTTCTTGGATGGACACATGAGAGCAGTCACATCTGCACTGCAACAAAAGCCAGTGATGGCCATATAAAATCCACAGCTAGAGGCTGCTCTGTCTTTTGAGGGGGTTCATGCTGTTTTGAGAGAGTGGAAACATGAATCTAACTTTGTCCTTTGTCCTTATTCCTTCATCAACAGGAGGGAAATACAATAAAGTCTGCAGTTCTGCCCATCTCTGCCCTGTTTAGAGCATCTCTTTCTCCATACACCAACAGGGGAGAGCAACGCGATGCCCAGTGAAGTGGCTGCATTCACCTTGTTTGCTTGTGCTGCCTTTTCTGTAGTTGTCATCTTCCCCTCCCTCTCAGTGTAAAACCTTTTTCTTGGCAGCAGAAGGACTAGGAAGAAAGGCAGAAAGGGGTTTCATCCACAGACAGGTATGAAACTGCAAAAGACCTGTGTAAATATAAATGGTAAGAGAGCCTACAGGTGAAGGAGTGAGATCAAACAGCAGCAGTGTAGGAGAGGATGTTCTGTTCTTTGGATGAATTCCCATGGGGAGAATATAACTTTTAGACAGCAAAAATAAATGGGGATCTTCATGTGTGCTGCGGTGCTAAACTGCTTCTAGCTACTGCCTGGGCATGCAGACAACCAAAGGAGAAAGGTGTGTCTGAGTGGAGGTAACAAGCCAAATGAAGAGCAAATCACCTCAAAACATACCCTGATCACGCTCCGGAGCCTGTACAGCTATAGATAACAGGACAGCCTTTCTGTGCAAGACAGTGTTTGTCCGTTTGTTTGAGCATTTAAGCAATTTACCTAAAGAAGGCCTCTAATGTATGAATTTCAGTAGGATTTCACACAAAAGCAAAGAAGCTAAACTAATAAAAGGCAGCACATTGAAATTCATTTTAGAAAGACTTTGAAACAGGAAATAAGGACATAAAGGCAAGATGGAATTCCAGTTCCACTCTGCAACATTGTCTTAGAGATCACTACAAAGGGCCATTCAGCCTGAGATCACACTTGCGCTGGAGGAAGTCCTCTTTATGCGCTGTTAATTACTTCAACCATCTATAAAATTAATGGCTGAAGGAACCACATTTATAGAGATGATATTTCAGATATTATTGGCATTTAACAGAATAGTCTTTGTTACTAATTACTCTATTTATGAACTGTTTGGAACAAAACAGGACCCACCCCAGGGAACCTGCTTTGATCCCACAAAAGCACCACAGACACGGATACACATCCTTCATTCAGCTTGATGCTGCACAACTGCACTGAGGGAGAGGCTTTTCACTGCACTTTGCAGTTGTCCTGAATCCTGCATTTTGTGCTCCTGCAAAGGAGGCAAGGGAGGATGCTCCATCCCTGGCAGTGTTCAAGGCCAGGTTGGACAGGGCCTGGAGCACCCTGCTCTAGTGGAAGGTGTCTAGTGGAAGGGTTGGAATCGGATGAGCTTTAAGGTCCCTTCCAACCCAAACCATTCTATGATTCCTTGAAAATAATGGGAAGAAAACACAGTATCATCCATTTCTTAAGATCCTTGTCACCATATCCAGCCCCTGTTGCTCAGAAGTTCGGGGAGACAAGGTGGTAGTCTCATTGCACTTGGAGAAACTGATGCATGGAATGGGACGAAGCACCCGACCCAAGGTCAAGGGGGATGTTTGTCCCCAGGGAGGAGACTGAGACTGAGTCTTGCAGTTTCCCCTGTGCTAAGGTCTGGCTCAGCTTCATCTTTTATAACACAAGCTTGGAGCAGACTGAGCAGAAAGCTTGTTTTCACTATCATCTCCCCTATGTGAATGCAGCATCACCCTCCTGTCCAATCCCAGCCAATGCTATTGGGTTAGGTGCTTGCCCACTTCAGGTCCCCAGGGAGGTTACGCACAGATTGAGGAGGAATCTGCAAACCCCATCCCACCATAGCTGCAGGCTGAGCCCCAAAACAAGCTCTCACCTTCCTCTGCAGTATGCTGAATGAGTACTGTACAGTACGTGATTTATGGCCCTCATTTCATCCTTCTTCCCTTCAGATCAGTCTGAATGCAGCACACAATTTCTCCTTTCGCCTCAGAGAGCTTTACCATGTAGTTTTGTCCAGCCAAAGCATCCATGTTGTGTTTAGGTCTGGCCTGGTTTGGGGAAGCTGCCAAATTACTTCCAAACTATATATACGCCCCAACAGCTTTTAAACTTGGTTTCCAAATGTAGCTACGTGACCTTGAAATTAACATTGATCAGGCTTCCAAAACAGTGAAATTAGCACTTGGATATTAGGAAGTTAACGCCAAATGGGCACAGATGGACTAAAATGACATGAAAAATGGGGATACCATGTATGCATGGTACATTCAGCCCTGGTCACTGCATCAGTCCTGCTTCCATAAACCCTGTGTCAGCAAGACGAAGAGCAGAGAGCAAAATGAGTAATGCTTTAAGGGCCTGGTCCCTATAGCTGCATTTTGGGCCCACCACAGAAACCTCACACAGAGGCCACACAGTAAATAGCACTGTGCATCTTTTTACTCTGATATGAACTGCGTTATGTTATAGGGATCTGGGTGCAATTTAACCGCACGCTGTATGTGGTAGAAAACCTGGATAATCAGTGCACAGTGCTGTGCAGGAACACTGATTGCCTTTAATACCTGTAACGAAGGATAAAGCTGGCAAGGGCTGGGAGGGGACCTAAGAGCTGCTTTCCAGGCACTTAGGAACGTTTTGCTTCACAGCCCAACCTGGGGTGGATTTGTGTTTCTGTGAGTAAATCCAGACCTGAATGTGGGTGTTCTGAGTAAAGCTTCACTGCTTTCAGCCACCAGCTCACGTCATCCCTAAGAAACGCTGCTTTCCTTTCCACGTGAAGTGTTCCTAGAGCACTGTCTACACTGAATTCATTACACTTCCACCTACAGAAAAGCATATATACACGAAGGCTGGAATTAGCTCCACAGTTGGTGGTGCCTAAGAGATGGCCACATGCAGTCCTGGGGAGCCAAGTCAGTCCAGGGGTTAGATCCTCGCATCTGCCACCCCTAAAATCAATAGCAGGTCATAGAATCATAGAATAGTTTGGGTTGGAAAGGACCTTAAGATCATCTGGTTCCAACCCCCCTGCCATGGACAGGGACACCTCACACTAAACCATGCCACCCAAGGCTCTGTCCAACCTGACCTTGAACACCACCAGGGATGGAGCATTCACAACCTTCCTGGGCAACCCATTCCAGTGCCTCACCACCCTTACAGTAAAGAACTTCTTCCTTATATCCAATCTAAACTTCTAGCATTAACATTTTTGTAAGGCTAGGAGGGCAAAGGGATCCTGGCCTGAGGGCAGAAGGAGACATCCACCCAGGTGTTCTGATGTCCAGGATGTACATTACCAAAAGGCCTGGTCACCCACTCCTCTTTATAGAAACTTCCAGCTAAAAGGAGTAGAGAAAGATCCTCCTAGGGGCAAGGCAAAAACAAAACACTTTACATTTAGATCCCTTTCTTAAACCAAGAGAATTTCCTCCTGCTGGCCCGAAATCTTGAAAGTATTATGAACTTCTTCTGCTATCTCTTCCCCCATCCGTGATGTAGAAGTAAATCTTCTTCTTCCTTAAATCTCTCTCCCTCTTGACTCATCTCATACATTCCTTCACTTGGAAACCCAGCCTCTCATCCGTTCCAGGCCTCTTTCCATGCCAGACTCTTTGGGAAGAATTTTCTTCTCTTAGTAAAAGCCTGGATTTCTCTCTTCTCCTTGCTTTGCTTTCCCAGATCAAGCCCACACCTTCCTGTCGGATCTGTTAATTATCCTCCTGTTGCCACTCTCCGTGTACGTTCCCATTTCCCTTCTGTTGCATCCAGGTTTCCACCTGCCAGATTCCCATTTCGGACAAGTTTATTTAGACTCGTTTTACTCTTTACCCATATTATCCTTCCTCTTCTCTTTTGGCTGATCTCACAAACCACCCATCTCTTTCATAGCAAACACAGGCAGGTGTTTCACATGTTTTACATAAAGCTGTGTGCATGTGCTTGTGTTTGTATGAACAGAGATGTAGTAACAAGCCAAAACGTGTGTTTCCAAGCCAGAGCAAAAGCATGATGATAAATTTCCCCTTTTCACATCCACTCAACAGTGACTCCACTTAAAGAATAATAATTTAGGGAGAAAATGCATAAACCGACTCATTTTTCTTCTCATATGATGGGCAAAATGGGGAAACACAATTCCTCCCTTCCTCGTTTGGGCACAAAATGCCATGGAGAAACGTGACCCACACACCAACTTTGACTGAGAACCACTGAGGTGAATGA
This sequence comes from Pezoporus wallicus, assembly GCF_028554395.1. NCBI lineage: Eukaryota > Metazoa > Chordata > Aves > Psittaciformes > Psittacidae > Pezoporus > Pezoporus wallicus. Next base: position 303,094 of record NW_026638088.1, on the reverse strand, counting down.
CAGCTTCCCTAACTCCTTCCCATGGCCCTAGGTCCCACCCTGAATGCTTGGACCTAACCCTGCAGTGTCCAGGTGCCTTTGGAGACCTCTTGGCTCTCCTCACTGGGGACAGGACCCAAGAGGCCAGGTAACTTGCTCTCCAACCTGCTTGCAAACACCACTCCAGAGAAGTCTCTGCTGCATCTTAAGCACCAAGATTCACTTTTGGACAGAGATTACAAATGGTTTGCTTTAAATCAGCAGGTAAAATCAGTTATCATTCATCATTTTGAACAGCACACAAGGCTTTAAAACAGCAGTCACAGGAAAGAGTAATTAAAGACATCAGTATATATGGGAACTGGGATAGAATACAACTTTGGGATTTGCCAAAGACAGATATTCATTTCATCTGGCTTCTTTGCTAGAGATTTCCTAGAGGACACACAGTGAATCCAGTTGATCTGGACTTCAGTAAAGTATGTCATACAGGGCCACATGGAAAATGGCTCTTTACAGGAAAAAAATGGGAATTTGCACAAGATCTAAAGAGTGCATAAAGTGATGATTTGTATGACAGGAAGCGCATTATGTGAAAAGGAAATTCTTTGGCTAAAGGGAATTACTCATGGAGCTCTTCAGTGTTGGGTCTTAGGAATCCTACCCTGTCTTCTCATTAATGACCATGGCACGTAATGTAAGAAGTGCACTGACGAGTTTTGCTGATGACCCCAATTTCAGAGATCCTCGAAACAGGGAGAACAAGGAACTGGATAAGAAGTCACAGAGAATGCACAGAATTTGCGCTGCAAGGCATGAGGCAATGCATCACTGTAACCTCCATGAAGTGGAAAGACCTGGGAGCACTGAATAACACTTCCAGTAGACAGAGGGAAGTGATAACACCGTCGTACTGGAGTGTTGTGCCCACTTCTACATAAGGAAGGTAAATTCACAAGGCACCATAGGAAAGACCGGGATTAGTAGAAGAGGGAAGCACTGTCAGGAGCAGAAACAGGCAGAGAATTGCCTACTTACAAGGAGAGTGAGGACACCCCTTGACTGCACTCATCATGCTTCTCCAGTGACAGGAAAGGAGAGAATAAGCTAAAAACCAGCATTAGAGCACAGGGATATGAATGGGCTGAGAGGAAATCTGGGCTAGAAATTAGAAGGCTCAGTGGCAGCTTCGCTCAATGCACGCACAGGCAAAAATCCTGATTTCAGGATGGAGCTTGCATGGTTAGCGAACGTGTGTGGGATTTCATGGTCTAAGATAGCAGCCGCCTGGGCTGCTGACTGCTCTGCAACAGCTCAGTACTCAATCTAACTTCAATATGGAAGTTACTCTAAATGAAATGTTTTGCCTTTGCTTTCTTAATTGTCTCTTCTTCTAGACAGACCTCCATAAGAGAGGAAAGGCCCCTCTCCATGTGTGAAACCAACTGAAAATTGCACTTCTTGAGTCCCACACCCATAATGACCAAGACATTAAAACAACCAGGCAAGTCACTGAGGCAGAGGAAACAGTAGTAAGCCACAACTGCTCTTCCTGCATAATGAGAGCTGACTGATTTTTGTGCCCCAAATCAAATGTGGTTTAAATGAAACAATAGGCTTAAAGTACATTGGCCAGAAAACCTTGCAGAGCCTCATGCTCTGCTTTGGAATCCCAGACTGTTTTGGGGTGGAAGGGAGCTTAAAAGCTCATCCAGTTCCAACCCCCCTGCCACGGGCAGGGACACCTTCCACTAGAGGAGCTTGCTCCAAGCCCCTGTGTCCAGCCTGGCCTTGAACACTGCCAGGGATAGGGCAGCCACAGCTTCTCTGGGCACCCTGTGCCAGTGCCTCAGCACTCAAACAATAAGGCAAAAGCTCTAACAGGCTGCTAAACTCAATGATACTTGTTTTGGTCATCAGCCCATCAGTGAAGGAGCAGAATCTCCTCCCACTGATATCAGCTATATAATGGTCACCTGAACCCAGGCATCACCTGCATACTCTCTGTTAGAGATGCCCCATGCTTCAAAGGTGAGAAGCAGCTCTGGGTAGGACATGCAGCACGTGGCCAGGATGAGCAGCCTGGGAAACGGAAGGTGTTGCAGACCTGGTTTCTAAGATGTCCTGCTTTCTAAAATGCCCTGGTGTCTGAAACGGTTCATGAGAGGTGCCAACAACAAGAACATGTTGAGGCTCCATGTCTGCAGGCAGGCAGCTGTCCAAACAGCCAGGTGAGCATCAGTAAGTGACAGCAAACATAAGGTACCCCTCAAAAGCCATAGAGTACAGTAACACTAGCAAGATGTTCAAATCAAAAGTGAGCGGTGTTGTGAAAGGAGGTGGTAAGAAGCCAAAACAGGGTGAGGTTTCTACATACGGAAGAAGTCCAAATCCCCATCTTTCCATGCTTTGACTTCTTAGAGGGAAACAGACTTTTTTTTCTGCTTGTAAAGAAGAAATATTCCCTGCAGTGAACGCAGCCTAAATATCCCAGCATCCTGTTGTTGTATTCAGTCCAGGAAGTGAAACCAAGGCCCTGGGTCCATAATTGAGGCCACATGGACATCCCCACGCTCGTGCTGAAATGTTCTGGCTTCACCAGCCCAGCCAGGCTCCAGGTGAGAGCTGAGCTGAGGTACCTGAGCTCCTGCAGACTCTTTATCTGAGGGCCCCATCTGCAAAACTGGGGTAATCATCCGGCTCTCATCTCATCAGCACGGAAGATGTGTCTTCTAGATGAACGTGCAAGAGGGCCCTGGTTTTGGCTAAGATAACTGAGTGCTACAGTTATACATGTAATAGAAATACAATTATACATATAAAATAGAAAAGATGGTCATATTATAGACATTATTACAATCAAGAATCAGTGGCTCTTCTCCTGAAAAGTCCCAGCACTTCGAGTTTTTCATGGTTTTGGTTTTGGAACAGACTAATCACTTTCACATCATAAACAAATAATGGGTTTAATAGATTCCACATTTGTGGAACATTTACAGCTAACATGTAGCAAAGCTCTTGTCCTCCCTAGGCTTTCTTTCCCTTTTTTTTTCTTCTTTTTTTTTTTGCTGAAATAGCAAAATATATTCTGTAGTAAATTAAGTGCGATTCATGTGGCACGTTGTAGGAACACGCTGTGGATGTGGCCTATGAAACAAGCTTTGTTAGAATTCTGTAGCCCTTATGTTCCAGTTTTGTGCTTACAATTCTCAATCTGTTTCTGCTGCAATTCCATGTAAGGAACAACAGGGGAGCCTTTCTCTGTCTCATGTAACACCTCTGAATCCCTATCAATGCAACTAACAGATGGGAAGGAGTCGGATGCTGCCCCGCCATCCACACGGGCCGTGCGCTTCCACCCCGCTCGAGGGCAGAGTAAGTGACAGCAGGAGCCAACCCTCTTAAAGCATGTATAATCTTTCACAGGAGAGTTCAAATCCTGATGAACCTTCTGGGATCATAAATTAATGTCTGCTTTCCCGGGCTACCCTGCCTTTTTCCCTGTTGTGCCCATATCCATCCTCGTCACAGGCAGCATCTGCCGAGCGTGCAGGAGGCAGTGATAATCCTTCAGTGGGATGAAGCCTGGGGATGCTGGAACTGTTCAAGGCCAGCATGGAGCAAGCTGCTCTAGTGGAAGGTGTCCCTGCCCGTGGCAGAGGGGTGGAAATGGATGAGCTTTAAGGTCCCTTCCATCCCAAACCATTCTATGGTTCTATGAACTCCTGGGACTGAAGTGGCTTCACCCCGTACAAGCTCAGTTCTCCCACTGAACAACCTTACTACTATTTTTGCTGTATTCACTATATCTGCATCTGTCTGAAAAGCCATCTCTCTGCAGAAAGGCTCAGCTTATAGCGACTCAGCCCAAAAGAAAGCCTCTGGTGCATGATTTTCCTTCTCAAGCCCAGAAATCCCAGCTACGGAACCTCTGCTGGTAAAAACCCACTCCAGTCCTTGGAGTCGTAGGTGTCTAACATAAACCATACTGGCCTGAGAGGCCCGGAGAAAGGTGGTGGAGACAAGATTAATGGTTCCAACTGGGAGTGAAATCCAGTAATTAAGTAGTGACCCATGACACTGGAGAAGCAGTAACAGTTTGTTGACCACAAGAATGATTGCTCTGAGCGCCTTCTTGATGTTGTAAATGTGAAAATGATTTACAGCACAACCAACAGGGGAAAGAAAAGCGCGCTTGCGAGCAGACACGATTGACGTTAGTAATTGTTCCTGACTGCACGCATATGTGGAGGTAAGAAAGTAGAAATCCTTTTGGTGCGTAGCATGGTAGCAATATATCAAAACTGCTAACAGCAAAGGGCTCAAACTCCTTGAGCTGAGATGATTAAAAAGCGTACAAACACCATTCATAACACTGAAACAAACAAGAAGCATGAAAGGGAGGAAGGCTTTGCTTTTCAGTAGAGCTTGTTTGCCTCGGATCTGGAGCTGTGAGCGCATCAGGGCCTTGCAGACAGACAGAGTTAAAAACAAATGATTGCTATTCGGTATCTGTCAGTGCTGCTCTGCTCCTGAAGAAGAAGTGGAAAGGCTCTCAGGGGATTTCAGCAGCATCTGAAAGCATGAGTCATGTCAGATTTAGCAACAATGAGATCTAAGTGGAAGTCAACTGAGAACTGGCAAAGAGAGAAGGACACGATGCTTGTCCTCCAGTGAACTTCACTCACACAGGGGATGGTGAAGTTCAGCCTTGCAGTGGCACCTTTATGGTCCTGAGAGAAGATGTGAGCATCAGCATATCCCAGCTTCCTCTTTGCTTGTAGATGAGGAAGACAATCAAGCCTTCTTCCCCTTGGCCTCAGGGGAAGTTCAACCAGGCAGGGATGATCTTCTCCAGCACAAGCCAGGTTCTGGCAGTCTCAACAAGCAAGATGGAGGCTTCTTTTTCATCCCATTACTTTGTGCTGCTAGCGGGGGAAAGAAAGAGGGTTTACGCTGCCCAGGTGTAAAGAGATCTGCTCTGTGCTGGTTTGGAAAGATTCCTTTTTTGGTCAGAGAAATGGATCTGCAGACTTTGGTAAAATGGTGATGTTTCATCCTTTGTGAACAGGAGGAGGACTGGAGAACAGCCTCATTTCCAGCCACTGTTTTGCTACCTGAACCCCAGGTTTTCTTTTCCTCTTGTGGCTGATCCTGGGTCAAGGCAAAGAAGCTTTATGAATAGAGTGGGGCTATTCAGTGCACCCCAGGGAGACACATCACACCCAGGCACTTCCAGCCACCAGCCCTTGAAATGGCTCACCCAGATTACATGCAGAAAGAGACCTTACCGCATTTGGGTTGAAAACCATCTGCAAAGACCCCAAAAACTGTCACTGTTCAGACTTGAGGTTTTATGCAGCCTTTAGCCAGGTCATCAAGACCAACATCAGCTGATGACAAACGCACAGTGATTAAAGGAAACAGGGTCTCTGACCCAGCCAGCTGCCACAGGATCACAGAACTATAGAATGGTTAAGGGTTGGAAAGGACCTTAAGATCACTTAGTGCCTTGCAGTGCTGAGACCCCCTTCCCCTGCATGTCAACCTGAAAGGCAGTGGATTGCCGCTCAGCAGCCCCAGCCCAAAGCTGCTCTTCTCCCTTCTCTAAAAAGAAGATGTAGAAGGAGCAGGGGTCATAATAAAGCTGAGCAGAATAAAGAGCATGGCCTTCTTTCAAATGGAATTATTTTCATGCTTGGCTTTTTCAGCATCACTTAAGCCCCCAGTTCTACCATCTCCTGTTAAAAGCTGGTAGATTTTGTTGTGTTTTTTAATATGGTCATAACCCTATTTTATATAGAAGGGAAAATGCTGGCTCCCCGTGGCTTTCATGTATGTTCATATTGGTGTAATTCAAACAATATGATGACTCAACTTGACGTCGTTTCCTGGCTGCACTGGCGCTTGTGGTAATCGAGAGCTTAAACTTTATTGGGGCGCCTGACGGAGCAGCAGCAAACACCACAGAGAGCCCTAATGAAGGCCAGCAGTGGACAGGCTGCCCACCTCAGCCCAGCAAGGACACGTCTTACCCCGGGTAGGCGTCATCTGGCCAGGTGAGCACCCAAAAAGCTGTCACCTCCACCTGCGCAAAGGGCCGTGCACAGAGACCGAAAAGAAGCCAACCCCACTCCCATTGCAACATGCAAGAAGAAAGTAGAGGTATGAAGCATCTGTGCTACTACCCTGGAAGTTGGCCTTGTGCCACCCCAAATCCATTGTGAATTCTCCTCTTAATAATAATTCTCAGAGCATGAGACGAGTCAGTGTTTTGTTCCAATGAGGACAAGAAGCATTCACAGCCTGGTTTGAATTACAACTAGAGGAGGAAGGACAACCAAAACTTGAAGAATTAAGGTTGAGGACAAAGAGGTGAATAAAAAGTGGTGTCTTGGAAGCGCAGGACGTCGGTGTGCCATTGCATTTGTGCGTGTTTCCAGCAGGAAGCATCTTAACACAAGCACATGTCTTGGTGTCTGGTACATGCACATCCCTGTACATGAACACATCTAAGAGGCAGGGCTGGTAGCACAACCTATTATTAAGCTTGCCAAACATTTCCAATTACAAAGCCCTGTTTTCAATTGCTAATAACTTTATTAAACTTAAACCACTTGGGCTGCAGTTTTCCACGCCAAGTGTCTGCCTTGGGATGAATTTTTTGTTATGCCTTCTTTTCTTATTCAGCCACCAGCCAAAAAGAGGTTCAACTGTTTCAGACAAGATGGGTAGGGAAAATACTGGGGCTTGTAATGCAAAAAACCCTACCAACCTTGTCTTGCAAAGGTCTATATCCCTCCTGCTTTAGAGAAGGGGCTGGAAATCTGCAAGTAGTGATGAATTTCGTCAAATTTGCAGAGAAAAACTGGCCTGAAAACTCTTTTTATATTCAAGCAATACATCTTACATCTCTGTGACTCCATGTTTCCTGGGCACGCTTTTAGCCTTTTGCTCTCATGGCATTGGAAGAACCATTTGGGATCACTCTGTCACAGCCCATCTGCACTCAGAGAGAGGCAGAGAACATGGTTTCCTTTCAACCCAACTCTACTATCACCATCATCCTTCCCTTCCCAAAGGTGGCTGTCTTTGCTCCAACCGAGCACCCCATCTCCATATTCCACACGCTGCATTTGTCAATCCCAACAAGGAATGCAAAACAAGGCACAGGGTATATAGCCCTTCCTTATAAATCCCATGTGATGGCAAAGATGTGTCTTTGCCCTTTCCTCCCCCCATGCAGCAGTACCTTTAGGATCCCTGGAGTTTGCCCACTTATTAATACCGCTAACGTTCACATCTGTTTCGGATTGGTTTCTGTGGATGGGATTTAATAACAAATATGTTCTCCATTAATGCTAGCCTTGCTGTGCCTACGTTCACTAACAGGCTTACGTACTTTCTGATCAGATCAGATGTTCTCTGTGGTTTGTTTGTCAGGTTTTCTGTTGGGTGACTTTCTTCTAGCAAATCAGGTCTGAAATGTAAAACATGCAGAGGGTAGCATGGAGCCACCAGCACCAGAAGGTTCAGAGAAGAAACAAAGCCAGACAGAAAACCCACAGCCCCACTCCTCCTGGATTGACAGACTCCTGGCCTGATACATGGCTATGCCAGAACAGCCTTTGCTGCCTCATGGGAGGTCCACATTCCCCTTGGCATTGCACTCCCCTCGAGATGTTAGACATGTGGCAAATGACACTTCTGTATGAACTTAAGGTCCTTTCCAACCCTAACACTTCTATGATTCTATGGTTCTATGTCTGGGAATAAGAGAGGGATCCAATGGCATTCATCCAGGCAGGTGTGTGAGGATTTCAGCTTGACAGGACTATAGGCAGAGGGTGCAGAGTTCTCAGTAGCTGTGTTTCTTAAAAGGTGAAGGAATCACTGAAATAATCCAGACCTAAATCCTTTACCATCCACAGAAAAAATCTAGAACAATGCCTACAGTTCACACAGGGTATTAAAAATGGAGATGCTGCAAAAAGGCCAGGAAAGGAGGAAAACTGATCTTGTTATGGCTTTTCAGGTGATGCTTCCCATGCACAGGTCTGGAAAGAGCTGGACGGAGAAGTGGTAAATGCCCCATCCCTGTCAGTGTTCAAGGCCAGGCTGGACAGAGCCTTGGGTACTATGGTCCAGTGTGAGGTGTTCCTGCCCATGGCAGGAGGTTGGAACTAGATGATCTTAAGGTCCCTTCAAACCCAAATTATTCTATGACACAATGTGATGGTTGCTGGCATCAGACAGGGGGCTGGAACATGAGGTTTAGCCTTGAGTCAGTATAGCTCAGGAATATTCAAGACACAAAATAAGCAAGATATGGGAAAATCAGGAGCCCTACAGTGGGGCCAGAAGCTGGTACATATGAAGTGGCAGTGCAAACACAGTGGCTTCCAGCAAGGCAGACATGCTCTTAGCAATGAAGAATAATACATCAGTGGGCCGAAGGACAGATACAGACACAGGTGCTACCACACTACAGCAAGGATAAAATGCTAAAGCTCATTCGGCGTTCTGGGGAAAAACATCTGTTTTTTCCCATGCTGTATTAAAATGACAAACTGTGGTTGTTTTGAGAGACATCACCGACAATCCCTTTCCCACAGACAATCCCATGTAATTGCTGAGAAGATAAACTTTCAACCAGGCAGAAGAAGCCCAAAAACATGTATTCTGAAGAGAAAAACCCACTGTCTTTTGAAGCAAATCATCTACCCAATGCCTGTCATTGCAGCAAGGGACACACAACCCCCACCACAGTAGCAGCACAGTTCAGACAGAGGCAAAGCCATCAGCTCCCAACTCATACATTCAAGAGGCCCAGAGGAAAACCCACAGCAGGTTAAGACACTGTAATACATAGAATCACAGAACAGTTAGGGTTGGAAAGGACCTTAAGATCATCCAGTTCCAACCACCCTGCCATGGGCAGGGACACCTCACACTAAACCATGCCACCCAAGGCTCTGTCCAACCTGGCGCTGAACACCACCAGGGACGGAGCATTCACAGCTTCCCTGGGCAACCCATTCCAGTGCCTCACCACCCTCACAGCAAAGAACTTCTTCCTTATATCCAATCTAAACTTCCCCTGTTTAAGTTTTAACCCGTTACCCCTTGTCCTGTCACTGCAGTCCCTAATGAAGAGTCCCTCTCCAGCATCCCTATAGGCCCCCTTCAGATGCTGGAAGGCTGCTAGGAGGTCTCCACGCAGCCTTCTCTTCTCCAGGCTGAACAGCCCCAACTTCCTCAGCCTGTCTTCATACAGGAGGTGCTCCAGTCCCCTGATCATCCTCGTGGCCCTTCTCCGGACTTGTTCCAACAGTTCCATGTCCTTTTTATGTTGAGGACACCAGAACTGCACACAATGCTCCAGGTGAGGTCTCACAAGAGCAGAGTAGAGGGACAGGATCACCTCCTTCGACCTGCTGGTCACGCTCCTTTTGATGCAGCCCAGGATACGGTTGCTTTCTGGGCTGCGAGCGCACACTGAAGCCGGCTCATGTCCATTTTCTCATCAGCCAACACCCCCAAGTCCTTCTCCTCAGGGCTGCTCTGAATCTCTTCTCTGCCCAACCTGTAGCTGTGCCTGGGATTGCTCTGACCCAGGTGTAGGACCTTGCACTTGGCATGGTTAAACTTCATGAGGTTGGCATCAGCCCACCTCACAAGTGTGTCAAGGTCCCTTCCCTCCAGGGTATCAACCGAACCACACAGCTTGGTGTCATCGGCAAACTTGCTGAGGGTGCACTCAACCCCACTGTCTGAAAGAGATGTTTTCTGTTTCTTTTTTCAGTTCAAAAGCTGTTCTGTCTCCAGACAAGGTGTGCTCAGTGATCCAGAAGGATCATGGAAGATGACAGCTCCAGTGATCTCACAAAACATGGCTGGTGAACACGCATTTCTGCTTTGCTTTTTAAGCAGCTAATTCAGGCTGTGGGTCAGAGCTTGCACACCTGTTGGAGTTGCTCAGCTTGTGGGTAACCCAACTGATGGAACTAGAGTTTCTTGGATAAGTTCCTTGCTTTTCTAGACTCATATCTACACAGGCAAAAGCAAACAGACCCAGATTTTCCCCTTCTCACCTTCTGAGTTGACCAAACACAAGCCAAGACTAATCCAGAACTCTTACAGCCATCATACCTTGGACGCTGCCTCAGCTGACCACCTCTGGCCAGACCTGGCTATGGACAGGCTCACTTTCCCTGGGTGAAGTTGTGCTGATCCTCTATTTCACTGTTCCAAAGGGTATAACTGGAAATCAGGGAGAGCTGCTGTTCCCCTGCAGATATTACAGCTGGAGACCTTGCATGGTGCAAGGTGGAGACCAGCAGAGACTGAAACAAGCTCTGCAATGAGAAGCCAGCACTGAGGGCCCCGGTGCTGACCAGCATGATGTGCACGGATGCTCCCACCAAAGCCATGTGCCCTACAATCCACAGAGCAACTCACGAAGAGCATCCCATCGGGGTTGCTGCAGACAGAAGAATGCACATGACCACCACGAGGGAGACTTTAACCCAGCTCCCTCATCCTTCAAATGCCAGGTGGGAGGTTTGACCTTGGCCAGCAGATCCAGGGCCCGTCCCATGGCGCAGACACACATGTGCACATGCAGAAGAAGATGAAGTGCTTTTGCCCCTGACCCCAAGCGAAATGGCAAGCCCCAATCGTGCGGGGTATTCCAATGGCCACTTAGTGTTTGTAAGCTGTCCTCTGGGTAGGATTTCCAGGCGCACAGAGTCGTATCTTTCACACCTTCTGAGCAGGGCTATAAATTACAGCGAGAGTCCCTGTCACTTGAGCCCCAGCACTCCGTACTCCTGGCGCCTGCTGGGTTGTTGTTGTTGTTACAGCTACAGCTCTAAATGGGGAGCGGGTGATGTATGGCTGGGAAGGGACTTCTCCAAGTGCTCAGCGAAGCAGTCACAAATAGGAAGATACTGCAGTTTCCTACAATATTTAGCATTATATAGGCCCTCAGCAGTGCCACACTTTACTTCTTCATTTCTAGCATCCCCCTTTGAGAGCTCTACCCCACTTCATCATCATAAACATGTCAACAATCAGTCCCCGTGGAGGGCTCTGCTGTTTTTTCTTTGGCTCACATGGAGAAAGCATGTCCCTGCTCCAGCCCCCAGCACACATTTCTCTATGCTCAAAGGGGCCGGAGTTGGAACGCTGCCATCCTGTGGCTCCCGGACCTTGATATTTAAGGCAAAAAAAAGAAAGGAAGAAGAAAGCAAAAGCAAGGAACATGAACTTGATAAATACGATCAGCTGCCGGGAACGTGCCTGAAGCCTCCTGCTGCTGCTGTTGACATCAGAAAGCTGCAGAGCCTGGGAGATGGGAGGAAGTTTCATTGTCTTGCTCCTACCAGGAGCACGCGATTGCCGCTCCAGCTGCTTGGTGCTACCCGGCGCGTCTCTGTCACCGGGATAACAGGACATCAGTTCTCACCTCCTGCGTCTGCTGCCTCTCCCAGAGCCTCGGAAGGACTTTTTCATGGAAAACAGCTCCAGTGTGACATTTTCCCAGACTAATCCTTTATTACACCTGAAGCTTTCCCATTATCCGCCTGACAGCTCTGTGTTCTGCAAGGGCTGCCAATGGGGCCCAATCCCAGGGTGCATCTGAGCACTGGGAGAGGTACCACTTGGGTTGTGTGTTTATGCTTTTTCTTGGGTGGCTCTAGGCAATCAGCAGGGCAGCCCCGGTTGAAAGCTATTCCATGGTTTAGGAAGAAAGAGGATCCAAACTGCTGTCAGCTGGCTTCTTTGAGTCCACGTTTCCCTGTCCGAGCTTAGCAAGGAAGTTCAGGCTTCCTTCAACTCCACTAACACAGCAACTTGGTCAGTCAAAGGCGCAGGAGTGAACTTCATTAAAAGTGATGGGGAAGAAAGCAAGCCCATTCTAGTTAATAGATATATGATCTCAATGCGAATTCAAGTATTTGAATTAAAAGACATGAAAACTCCTTTGGGATAAAGGGAATCTGAAGCATTTTAGCAGGGGCATGATGAATAATTTCACAGTGACAAGTCTCGAATATATGTGATGAAGCCAGAAATACCTGAGAAGATCCTACACAAATGCCTTTTCAGACCTTTGTCATCCTTCTGTTTTCTTCCAGTGTGCAATGCTCCCTCAATCTTTCAGGTCCATGGCATTAGGTATGGTACAGGAGGGAACTGTTTTGCTCCATACAGGGAGCTTAGGCCCCCTGAAAGGGGCTGGCTGGACAGTTATGAAGATGTAAGCACTCTGTATATACCCTGAACAAACTTCCCTAGTGCTTTGCTATAAAATATGGTGCAATGCTTGGCTGGATGAAGCATGGTGAAAGAGCTCAGGCTTCATGGCTCATTTAGCCTGGGACTTCTCTTCAGGGACAGCCAACAAGAGCACTGATTTTGATCGCTTTCTTCTGCTGTGGAAAAAGTTATTCTGGGGTTGGAGCTGAGACTAGCTCCTTTTACAGGGCTTTTAAGAGGCTTCAAAGTGGTCACCTGGAGAAGACAGCTTCCAAATCTGTCCCACTCCAAGCCAGCCAGATCCTTTCTCACATGAACTTACGGCAGTAATGCATTTGGGAAAGAAAAACACCCATTCAGGCATGGGGTTTAAGAACTGTTTGTCATTCGGCTACGACTGCAAGGCAACATCTCCTCCTCCCAAGTTTCTAACCCTTTTGTAAGAAATGTTCAGATCTCTCTTCAAAGTAAAATGATATTTTTTTTTTAATAAAATAGGGATTTTTCTTCTAAAAACCCCCTTCCATTTGGCAGAAACAAGACAGTTCCTCATAAACACCACGGGGTTTTAATGACTGGAGCCCTCTTGGTGTTCATTTGCCCAAGCAGCCCTGGTGTAGGAATGTTAGGGGCACTCAGGTGTGAAGGTGCTGAGAGACCTGTAAAGCATTTGGATCAAGAAACAGAAAGAAAACACAAAATGAAACCTTCCTGAATAACTGAAGGGTTTCTTCTCTTCCAAAATCACTGGAGAACCCTTATTCCAAACTCCTCCTCCTCCCTCATTATCCCAGAGACAGATTTAAACAGCACTCTGCTTTGCAAAAGAGTTGTGAAGAGCCCTAGAGCCAGCCAATGGAGATAAAAGGCCACAGCTGAGTGTTTGTGTAAAGACAACAGTTGCACCATGAGTGACAGATATTTTGTTATATTGGCCCACCACACCACACAGATCTGTAAATGGAACGATGATGGCTTTGTGCAACCTATCACTGCTCTTCCCTGCATCAAGAAAGCTCCAGGGAGACCTTAGAGCAGCTTTCCAATAACTTAAGGGGGCCTATAAGGAATCTGGAGAGGGGTTTTTTACAAGGGCCTGTAGGGACAGGACAAGGGGGAATGGCTTTAAACCAAAAGAGGGGAGATTGAGATGAGCTCTTAAATAGAAGTTCTTCCCTGTGAGGGTGCTGAGGCGCTGGCACAGGGTGCCCAGAGAAGCTGTGGCTGCCCCATCCCCAGCAGTGTTCAAGGCCAGGTTGGACACAGGGGCTTGGAGCACCCTGCTCTAGGGGAAGGTGTCCCTGCCCGTGGCAGGGGTTGGAACTGGATGAGGATTAAGTTCCCTTCCAACCAAAACCATCCTGTGATTCTGTGATCTGTGGCGCACAGGGCTCCCCATGTAGGTCACCCTGCTATCTGGGATGGTCAGGACAACAAAAGGCACAGACATCTTTGCTTTGAGCATACAGCCTCTCCCTCCTAATGTCAGGCTCCATTTGTATCAAAGAGTGGAATATGTCCCTGTGCTGGTTCATATCACAGGTGCACAAACCTGGCCCTTCATAAGTGCATTACTTATGACCCCTCCGTGCACAGCAGCCCCATTCAGGGAACGTGACAGCTCTCGGCACACTTTAATCCCTGTCTCACAACTCAGCAGCTGCCCTAAATCCCTGTGAGTGATCTCCTGCAGGACAACCCCTTGCACCTGAGCACACACCTGCAGAGCATAGACTCATAGGACCATCGAATGAAGAAAAGACCTTTTAAGATCACCAAGACCAGCCATTATGTTAGGTTGCAGGCAGGCACCTGCAGTTTTGCATATGCCCCTGCAGGAGCCCTGTACCTAGTCCCTAAACCCTCTCCTGCAGTTCCTGAAACAGCCTTTCCTATCATTATGAGGCTGAAAAGAAAATAAACTTTCATGACCATTTTTATTATCCCGTTTAAGAACTGTTTACCACCTGTTTCATTTCCATGTTAAAACATGACATTCATTTGGACCCAGGCTCACCTAACCCCTCCTTTTGTCATCGAATAGCTGTACTCAGATCGACTAAGACAGACTTATTATTCCTACATAAATCTGCTTCCCTCTCCATGCTGGCCATGGCTTTTGGCAAAGAGGCTTAAGAGGGGAGCTTGGAGGAAATGAATGATATTTTTCATCCTAGAGAAACAAATGCCAAAAGTCAATTTTGCAAAGATAATACAGCTTCAACTGACTCATGTGTTTGTCGAGATGCTGTGACCCTGCAGAGCCCCGGTGAAAGGAAGAAGCTGTGATTTCAAACTGCATAAACTGTTGATCTTTTGCATTGTTCGGACTTTTGCAATCAGATCTCTGCTCCAGTTAATAAAACGAAGGCAGTTACTCAAGAGGTTTTATATTCAGGGCAGTGAGCAGACCAGCTCTTGGAGACACCAGCCAACTGCCTCTAGTAAAGCCCAGTTGAATGCAATCACATGCAGCTGCTCTCCTCTGTCTCTGTGCAGCATTCCTGCTAAAGTGGTTCTCCCTCACTTAATCCCATCATTAAACCTGAAAACCAGATCCCATTGTTTTAATTCACCTGGCAGCAGCTCGCCCTGCTTTAATTGCATACCACTACAAATTGATATGAGAAAGGGAACCCAAACCCCATCTCAAAGCTGTCAGCAGAAACACAGTGTTCAACAGCCCTGTTTGACACACAACTCTGTGTTATACCTCTGAGCTTCCAGGCCTTAACTAAGCACAACACTGTAAGGATTTAAGGTCTCACTAGTAAAAGCTCTATTTACTCCCTGGGAAGTCACACACAGGGTATTATTTTAGTGGTCTGTCAACACAAAGCTTCAATCTGAGTGGGGTTGTGCCATCCCCAGGCAGATATATTAATGAATCACTCCAACAGAAGCCGTAGCATCCTAATGCATGCATCCTTTAAAACAAGAAAAGCAATCAGAATTCAATGTAAACCGCAAAACCAGCAAGTGGATATATTGTTAGGAGGTTTTGATTAAAGCTTTTGAAATTAAAAGGATCAGACTGAGGATCAGAGAAACATACCGCAAAATCATCAAAAGAAGATGAGGAGCAGATTTTGTAGCCCTTGCTCTTGAGGGAGATAAATCAGTGCTTTCTATTTTATGGAGGGAAGGGGTTGCAAAGCTTGGCCTTTGCTACACAGAACATGTTCTTAACTGATCTTGAGCCCCTGAAGCCAATTAGTCCTTTGGTGTTTCCGTACAAGGAGTCTCTGACAGGAGAGAGGCTTCTTTCTTGTCACTTGGCTGGATGTGTCAGGGTGACTTTAAGCACAGCACCAGCACGGTAACAAACAGGCAGATGCTGCAGCTCATCCACCTCTAATTCCTGGAAGCAGAGAAAGCCTTTTACAAAGCACCAAGTGAGAGAATTGCTTATATTGCCTGACGGGTACAGCTTAATGCTTTAATGTCATAAAACTCCTTGCACTGCATTTCTCACAGAGTACAAGCAGGGTGCCATATCCTGTTTTTTACAGGAAAACTTCAGCATCAACATCAATTTTTGTTTCCAGCCACACCAAAACTGAGGGAAGATCATCAGCCCGTAGCCACCTCAACATGGCCAAACCCTCATCCACCCCGAATCCCTACTGAAACCCCATTCTAGTTCTTCACCAAACCATGTGTTTCTAACGTAATTTTGCCTAAAATTTAGCCCTTCCTTGGATGTGCAGGTATAAAAGCTGAGCATTGGATATAGACTTTGCATCTAAGTCTGTATGTGCACAATCAGAGCTGAACGCAGAGCAATGTAACTGCCCTGTAGCAGCGATTCCAGCACGGCTTGTGCAGCGAAACCAGATAAAAAGAGATGCTAAACCCAGATGCTAGTTTACAGATAGGCTTTCAGTTCATTTACAGTAAACTTCTCATTTTTTAGGCTACCCAAAAGCCACAGAAATGAATCCCCTTTTGCACTATGCCTCTGCTAAAGTGAACCCTGCTTAAACACAGGCTTGGAGAAGCCACCTGAATTTTTCTCTATTGGCTGCACGTTTCCAAGTCACGTTTATAAGTGACAGAGCAAAACAAAGCAAAACCAAACCAAAAAGAGGTTCTCTGCTGAGAATTTATGTGGCAAGCTTTGCCCCGCAGTGTGGTTTTATAGCCTGGTTATAAAGCCCTGGAAACAGAAGGGGATAGAATGGAAGTACTGACAGATCCTTACCTAGAATATGGCAAATGAGCACACCATAAAAATGACTAATTACAGATACTGTAAACCCCAGCTTAGCTCTCGGGCCCAGCTTCTGGGCTGGAGGGGAGAGATGCAGACAGTGATAACAGAGGGCTCAGCCTCTGCTCCTGTTGGCTTTGCCTACATAGACAGGAACTTCTAGTTTTGACCCTTCATTAGTGGCCATGACCACAACAGGAAACACTTACAATGTTGTGACCTTAGTGGCAAGAAAGGTGTTTGCAGGTTACCTGGCTTGAAAAAAACCCTGCCCTTATTTACTGCCTGCAACAAGTGTCTGGCATATGTCCACCCATAAAGTCCCAAGCAAGTTTCACCTTATTAAACCTCACCTTTCTACTTCAGATGGGCTTGAGGATGTCTTAGACCATACACCAAACCCCCAGATTCCTCTAAGTGAAGAGGAGGGGAGCTCCTCAAAGGCTCTGAACAGCAAGAACAGGAAGACAAAGCGAGGAGCTGAGAGCTGCTGGATGGAGTCTGTCCACAGAAGGACACACAGGGATTAGGTGGTTATTGCACTGGGATTGGCCCTACTAAAACAAAAGAGACCAAAACTATATGGAGACTTGATAACACTGAGCACCATGCATCAGCAGGGGGAAGGTAATTTGGCTGCCCATGTGGAGAAGGCTAGTTACTGTGAACAATAGTTTCTGCATGATTGCAGGGATGGTGCACACACTGTCATGTTGTGGAAGGGCTCTGCACAGCTATTGCCTGCTAAACTGGGAAACAACCTGAAAGCTGCTGTCCCTTGGGAGCTGCTCCTTTGCAAGTATTAAGGAAGACCCTTGCATCCTTTCCGCCCATGCTGCAGAAGCTAATGTCAGCTGGCAAAGTGGAAGGCAGCAGGCTGGGGGAGAGCTCAGAGAAGGACAACCTCCAGCATTCCCATTTCCTCCTGTTCTCCTCCCTTCTGCTGGGGAACCACCCCGCTTGGAAGTGATGCTACCTCCATTGTCCTCCAATGCTTCCATCACATGTATGCTGGGTGCTGCCTTCAGTGCTTGGCTGCGCTGGCCACAGATCCCTGCACACTGTCCCTCTAATGCTCCCCAGGGTTACAGTGAGCTGATCTCTCAGCTGTATCCATTAGGAAACCTAAGTGGAGCCAGTCAACTTTACAAGAGATGGTTGAATTGTTCTTGCACCAGAGGGGCCCGCTATCACAATAAAGGCCTCAGCAACAACAAGGGACAAACCCTGGCCATGGACACCCCGAAGGCCTAAAGATAAAGGGTTGGATTACACAAAGCAGCTTCTCATTATCCTCTCCTTGATACTGGTTGGGAACCTTGTTTTGAAGGAATCCCTTAATTAGGTTTTACAGTGCATAGGTTAGGCATTTTCCAGCAACAGCTTTATTGTAATGGGTTGCACATGTTCTCATACTGTACACTGAAATGAAACTTAGCTACAGGGCATTTCCTTCCGCTGCTCTTGCAGGGGAGCAGCTTTAACCTCTTTGCAGACACAAAGCCATATTTCACTCCTGAGAGGCCGCAGCAGTTCCCCACTCCCCATCACTTGGGGTCATTTCAACCCTTTAACTGTGCCATGAACTCACAAATGTGCTGCAGGGAGCAGTGGCAGGGAAGAGGTGAGGCAGAGATGGAAAACACCCAGGAGGTTAAAGCCCAGCAGTGCCCCAGAGTGTCCCAAGGAGCCAGCCCACAGTCCTCAGCCATGCAGCACATACCTGGTGGCCACATCGCTGACCATTGCTGGTAGGGGAATCATCTGGAGAACCTCCTCTGGTGCCAGCAGTGCTGTATTTCTGTGTCATCGAAGTCAGGACTGGTTTGGGAAAAGAGAAGAAAAAAGCAGTTTTAAGGGAATGAAGACACAATTCATAGGTAAAGGATAAACCAAAGATTGGAATGGGCAGATATATGGATAGGATTTGTCTGCAGACATCAGCTGCGGTGAGATGTTCTCCTGGCCCTGGACTCGAGACGAGTCACTCAGAGCAACCGGAGCTACTTCTTGGGCTGTAGGGTTTTCTTCAGCTGGAGGTTGCTGTGACACTAAAGAAATGGGGAGCATGAACACTGCTAGGTCACAGAAGTGACTCAAGGATTCCTCTATTCAGCTCACAAAACTGATGGTGCAGCATGGCCATCAGAAAAATCTCCAGATATGGCTTGAAAGAGCAGAATTTACCCCAGGTTTTGTGAACTAACCCAAAACTTGGAAACTTGTGACTATCTACCTGTTCAAAACAGTGAAAATAGGTCAAAAACAGCTGAAAGAGGATAGATTTAGATTAGCTATAAGGAAGAGGTTCTTCCTTGTGAGGATGCTGAGGCACTGGCACAGTGTGACCAGGGAAGCTGTGGCTGCCCCATCCCTGGCAGTGTTCAAGACCAGGTTGGACAGAGGGGCTTGGAGCAAGCTGCTCTAGTGGAAGGTGTCCCTGCCCGTAGCAGGGGTTGGAACTGGATGAGCTTTAAGGTCCCTTCCAACCCAAACCAGCCTGGGGTTATATTGAAGGGGGCTTCCACATGGCAAAAGGAGATTTGTCTAGCTTCCAAATCAGACAAAAAGAGACACCTATACACACAGCACACAGGGAAGCAGTGGGATTTCTTGCCACAAGATGTAGTACAAAACAGTACATTTCCATGCATTCAAAGGGCAAGTAAACAAGTTCTAGGAAGCAAAAATCCTTCTAGGTATCCTAAGTACCAAACCACACTGTGCCTGGGTTTCAGTCTCACAAACAAGGATGTGGCAGCTCGGTGCTGAAGTGACACCTGCGGAAGTGTTTCTAGGAACAGGAATCTGCTTTCTGTGGTAGCCACTCCTACTTGCACTTGGACCTTTGCAAATCAGGCTTTGGGTTCACTCACACTGCACACTGAAAAAGGGAATTTGTGTCGTCTTTAGGCTTTAAGCCTGAATCTGTCCTGAGGGAACAGTAGCAGAAAAAACAACCATTTATTTCTAATAGACACCAGTGCTGTTACTTAGGTTTGGTGAGCTTAAAGGATTGAGAGGTGAATGAGATCATTAAGGAAGTCATTTCTTTCTTTGCTTCTTCTTTTCCTTCATTTAAGAAGAGAAAAAGATCCCACACAGGAGTACAAGACCCATGCTATGGGTTGGGAACGCTTCCCCTCAGCCCTGCAGACCTCATTCATCTTCTCTGCTGTCCCTTCCCCAAGGCACAAACTTCCCTCTTCAAGGGGACAGGCACCTTTTGTGCACCCTCATCACAACATGAAGCAGGTGATGGCAGAGCCGCCTGCAATCCCCACATTCCTCTCTTCCCAAAGGATGGAGAAGCCCGTCTCTCAGCACAGGAGAAGTCAGGATTTATCTACAGTGACAGCCCCCCGGTCATGCAGCAGCAGGGAGTGGGGCCCCCCATCTTGGACACCTCGGGGTCACCACAGGCCAGCCACAGCACCTCCACTTGGCTGTGACCTTGCGGGAGCCCTTGCAAATCACATCTGGAATGTGTTTCGGCTTCAAGAGCAATAAATGCAAACACTGAACACAACAGGGTCGAGGCAGCATTGTTTGAAAGGAAAGGTAATGCTTTGACCCTGCTTTGGCCCATGACATGCCTGGTTATTCCACCAAGAAGTGCGGAAGTGGGGCTGGGGATGGGTAAAGGATAATAAGCTATTTTGCCATAAAATAAAACAATTCATTTCAAGCTCCAGTGGCACCCCAGAATGGGAAATGGGAGAGGGGCTTTTTACAAGGGCCTGTAGGGACAGGACAAGGGGAATGGCTTTAAACTGAGAGAGGGGAGACTGAGATTAGATGTAAGGAAGAAGTTCTTCCCTGTGAGGGTGCTGAGGCACTGGCACAGGGTGCCCAGAGAAGCTGTGCCTGCGCCATGCCTGGCAGTGTTCAAGGCCAGGTTGGACACAGGGGCTTGAAGCAAGCTGCTCTAGTGGAAGGTGTCCCTGCCCATGGCAGGGGGTTGGAACTGGATGAGCTTTAAGGTGATTCTGTGTGACTTGACAGAGGTTACAGGGAGAACACAGTGCACCACAAGCAAACAGCTCCACGTTTTCACTGCAGCAGTTTCAGACAGCCTCTCACTGGCTTTTCCTGCCTGATCTTTGAGTTTAAAATGCATAAAAAGGAGCCTGAGCACCCTCTCACTGAATAACTGGCTTACAGAAAGCTGCTGCTTTTTCTCCAAAAGGACTGAGGAAGAGGGGCCTTCAATATCTTCTTTGTGCAATTTGATTTTGCAGCTTCCAGCCCAAGATAGCATTTCCTGACCTGTGAGGATATGCTGCCCTCTTCCAGCCTTGGACACTGCAGCTCAGCAGTGCCATTGAGACACATCTCCATACATCTGCAGGATTAACCGAAAGAATCAGTAATCCTCCACTTCCACAGGTTTAGTTTCTCTTAGCGGTTAGGTAATAGGTTAGACAGAATCCATTAAAAGCATTAGGGACTAGGACTGTGTTCGAGCAGGCTCTTCCTGCAGTCCTGCATCCAGCTCTGGGGCAACACAAGGATGTGAGGCTGCTGAAGTGAGTCCAGACAAGGCCACAGAGACGCTGCGAGGGCTGGAGCAGCTCTGCTCTGGAGCCAGGCTGAGAGAGCTGGGCTGGGTCAGCCTGGAGAAGAGAAGGCTCCTGAAGGGGAGACCTGAGAGCAGCTCCAGTGCCTGAAGGGGCTGCAGGAAACCTGGAGAGGGGCTTGGGACAAGGGCCTGTAGGGCCAGGCCAAGGGGAATGGCTTTAACCTAAGAGAGGGGAGACTGAGATGAGCTCTTAGGCAGAAGTTCTTCCCTGTGAGGGTGCTGAGGCACTGGCACAGGGTGCCCAGAGAAGCTGTGGCTGCCCCATCCCTGACAGTGTTCAAGGCCAGGCTGGACACAGGGGCTTGGAGCAAGCTGCTCTAGTGGAAGGTGTCCCTGCCCGTGGCAGGGGTTGGGACTGGATGAGCTTTAAGGTCTCTTTGAATACAAATCAGTCTGGGATTATATGGCTCTTGACCTCACATCCCACATCTGCCCTCTCTCCCGCCCAGTTTGGAATGCTGAGCCCCTTCACCACCACACAATAGTCCCCAGCACCTCTCCTTATCTGTCCCATCATTCGCATCTAAAGAATCCTGGAAAGAGCAATATCTTTTATTAAAATACCATCACCTCGGAGCCTCCACCAGGACTTTGAATGTTTTGGGATGGACAATAGAGATGAGTGAGCAGGAGAGAGCACCAGGAGCCTGCTGTATGCATCTATGAGCTGCAAGCCTGTTTCACCCCTTTGCAAAAGGGGGATGGATGAGGACTTTACAGCCCCAGTGTGACTCCAGGTTGTCTCACCTGCTGCTCTCACAGGTGCCTGTGTGCCGGGACATCCCCTCCAGCAATTCCTGCTCTTATCAGCTGCTGAGGATTAGAGGGACCTTGGAACAGAAACTTCAAGGAAAAAGGGGGAATTGCATTTCAAAGAAAGTGCCTTGAAAGAAACCTTTGAAGGACCCTATTCAAAGGTTCCTGACTTGATACAACCATTTTAAAAAGACATAAATTCCTGTTTGGATTTGGGATTGGCTCTCACCCCAGCAGGACAGAAAAGCTGCTTTCTTTGTAGGAACACAGTCCCAGCA
This sequence comes from Pezoporus wallicus, assembly GCF_028554395.1. Taxonomy (NCBI): domain Eukaryota; kingdom Metazoa; phylum Chordata; class Aves; order Psittaciformes; family Psittacidae; genus Pezoporus; species Pezoporus wallicus. Next base: position 281,022 of record NW_026638088.1, on the reverse strand, counting down.
CAACACAGGAGATGAGATCCACCTGATAACATCTTCTATTACTTTCAACCTAAAAAATCCAAAGGTAATATATTAAAGTAAGACCTACTCTCACATATGCATGAGGAACTTCTGTAAAGAGACACGAACTCGCTCCCTGAAGCTTTTAGGTAGTCTAAAGAGAGCTGAATGTTTGCAGGGCTGTATATCAGGTATCCCAGTGAAAAACCATGGTCAACATTTACATCTCTTACTGCTGGAACGTATCCACCCCAGGATTAAGCCATGGTCGTCACTTCCCAGCCAGCACAGCAGCTAAATCAGATGGCCATGCTGAACTGAAGCCCAAACAAGACCAAACCTTGGGCACAGCTTATCTCTTTGGTGGGTCCAGTCCTTACTTATCCCCACTAAGCACACTTCTGGCAGTAGCATCACTACATGAGAGTCACCAGGCCTGACAGAACCAAGGTGCCTTTGGTGCTGGTGAATTGTTATGAATGGGTCACATCAGCTCACAAGCACAAAAATACTCCGTCTGTCTAATTTCCTGATGTGCTGTTTCCTGGTGGGGTTCTTCTGATGTTTGGAATATTATTTCTCTTGGAAGAGAAACGTTTTATTTCTAGATGTACCAAGGAAATAGCTGATCTTATCTACTCTATTCTAGGTGACATCTTGAGTGATGCACAATTACGCAAGCCTTGGTTCAGCACAGCCCTTAGCCCCTGTGTGGCACAAAGTGTGTTTAATGGGATTCAGCAGGATGTATTTTTAAGGATATAGTCAACCCATTTGCTGACACAGGGTCAGGGCTCTTACCACTGCCCCTCTCAGCCCCTTCTTCCTCTTTTGCATCATGACTTCAGTATCTGAACCTGCATGGGGAGACCTTCCTTCACCCTTCACACTTTCCCCAGCAGCAACCCCTCATCCTGGCTGTGACCTCTGCTTGTTCCTGCAGTTCCTGTAGGCAAACACAGGAGTGCCCTAAGGATGCTGGGCAGTGACCTCATGGGGAGCAGAGGTCTGCACATAGAAGAGTCCGAGGTCCCTGCTCCAACCTTCAGAGCCAAGATAGCTGCACAAGGATGCTCAGTGCTTGAATGCTGGTGGCAAACTCCCCTTCAGGTGCTGGGCCGTGTTGGCAGCACCAAGGAGGAGCAGATGGTGAGAGGTTCAGGCTCTCCCCTGCAGTATCAGCATCTCTCGCAGGGCTGCACTAGAGAACCAGGCAGAAAGCCAGGAAATCTTGAGTTATGCTCTTGATGCTGCCATTAATTTCTTCTATGGCCTTGGGCAACTTGTATCACCTGCCAGTTTGGGATTTTCCTCAGATAAAGTAGGGAAAATAGTTAACATTGTAGATTTATAGAGCTTAAAGCTCTACAAAGAAGAGTCTGGTCTGGCTTCTCTATATCAAAAAAAGCTTTAATTTCACTCAGTTGTGCCTGAATCGAGGCCAATTGCTTATGTCTGACCAATACATATCTCTCCATCTCATACAGAAGAACAACTTTTTTTCATCTAAGACATCAAGAGATGGCGCAAAGCCAGCACTTCCCTTGGTATTTTCCCCCCTGTGATTAATTCCCATCCCTACTGAGCATTCAAGTTTCATTTCCCATTCGAATTTGGGGGGATTCTTCTTTCAGCCACTACTTCTAACAGGGTTTTTTTTTTCCTGCCAAATGAAAGTGTTTGCAGGATTCTGTATTTCTCCCCACGGCTTACCCACACTCGTTGGTGGGCTAAGGGTAATAATGGCAAAGATGATTAAAATCTGCCCAGTGCTTTGAAATACTAAGCTCATCTCTAAGGCCAATTACCCTGCTCAGTGTCAGAGGTACCACCAACGAGTACTTGACTTCAGCCTTTCAGGCGGCGCGCAGCTGCCAGAGAAAACCAAGAGTGGAAAAGTACTATCCCTTCACAAAACCAGATGTTGCAGCTCCTATTTGTCTTCTGCCAAGACAAAGGAGATGCACTAAATTGATCTTTTGTAAAGGATTTTGTTTTGCTTCCAAGATTAATATCACAACAAACTGGGAGGCAGCACCATTCCTCAGGGTGCAATGTTATATTGCAGAACTGAGCCTAAATACCCATGCTGAGTATAATTTAGTTAGCCTGAAACTATGTCTGCAGAGGGGGAGATAAACTTTTTCCATCCAGTAGCATGTTATCTAAATAACCGCTCTATCTCAGAATACAAAGGCTGCTAGGCAATAGCTTCTAGGCTTGATGCTGCTCCCCATGGAATGCCAGTTGTGGTCCTCAGAGCCCTTGCTGGTGGCCTTCATGGAGCTGCTTGGTCACATGGAAAGAAAGAAGGACTAAAGGGATGGGAATAGCGACCTGGGCCATCCTGTGAGACGTTAGGAGGGCTCTGACTGGAGCCAGAAAACCTCATCTCCCCTTGTGCAACTGTGTAAAGGACATCCATCCAGGGCTCCAGCTTATGGGGCAAGTGACTTCTTAGCACCTTTGTCATCAAGGATGCTCTCTTTATCCACAGACCAGAAGCACTGCAGTTGATATGCTTTCACCCAGGAGGCATGATGTCTGCCTGTCACCGTAAAGACAGGCACCGCGGCATCCTCCTGCAGTACTTTTTGCCCCTTACACAAAGTGACAACCCCTTTCCCAATCACACTGGTCCCAGACGTGTTCTTCCTTTGCTGATGTGGACCATTACGTGCCTTCACCAGCCACTGCTGTGTTTCTCCTCAGCAGTACTTGCACACTTCAGCAAAAGGACTAAAGGTCCCTCTTTTACAGCCTGCTCAGGATGAACCCCCTGGATAATATAAACACACTGATTCAGAGCTCCTTTAAACAACAAATTGCTCCTGATTTTTTTACACAGCATATCTAATTAACAGATTGACACAAGCACAATCATCATGATGATGCTCTCTTTCCACACTTCTTCATCCACCTCAATAGCCGCAAATAAATCCCATGTACTTGTTTCACCAACCCCCAGATTTGTGTTATGGCAATCTGTGACCAAGGTCTACACGCACCCCCCAGGGTATAATAGATCAACACAAATGACTGGACAAAACTGGGCTTTTAGGATTGATTTTTTTTCTCTGCACTGTGGGAAACCTTTTACAAGGGTGGAAAACACGTGTAATGTACTACCTCAAGACAACAGCAATTCTCACTGGTGCGTGGAAGTGCTCCTGAAGCAAGCCGACCCCTTTTCTGCAAGGGCTAGTCTACCCAAGGAAGTTTTGCAAGCCTCATTATGTCAGCTCAGAGCGTGAAAAGACAAACACATCATCCCTACAAGAGAGAGAGCTACGCCAACAGAAAGCCCTGGTGTGGATGCTGCAGTATATCTAATTTCGTTTGGGTAGCTCTGATAAACTGCACCAGCAAAAGAAACCTCTTGGCTCGAGTAACTGTGTTTCCAGCGTAGGTTGCCGGTCCGGTGCTATCTGTGTGTCAGCACATTCCTCCTGCTGGAGAGGAGAGACTAGTGCTGAATTCTCTGAAGTCTTTACCTGGGATAGAGGAAGGCTAAGGAAGGATCAGAGCATTCAATATCTAAAAGGACACCGAGACACAGTGTGGTGAGGGGGGAAGCATTGGCAGAGGCTGGCCCGTCACCCAGCGCATTCCTGACTGACACGCGTCCTCTCGGCTGCAAAGTGAGTTTCTTGCTGGAGACGATCCCCATCCTCTGTGATGACATACAGTCACTCCTGGGCTCCTGGGCACATCGGTGGCAAGCTTCTGCTTCGTGCGGGGGCTTAGAATTGGACTTCAAGGGCTTTGGTCCTGCCTGTTGTGGGCAGAACGGGCTGTAAGATGGCTCCCCAAGGTCATAGCTACACAAGGCTCTGGGAATGTGAGGGCAGAAAGTGTTTCTTCTAACCTACACTCAAATATGGGTTGAGGATGAAAGGAGGATGGATCAAGGAGGGGCTGGTCTGTGCTCCCAAGGAACAAGTCATAGGACAAGAGGAAACGGCCTCAAGCTGTGCCAGGGGAGGTTTAGACTGCGTGTTAGGAACAATTCCTTCCCCAAAGGGTGCTCAGGCAGTGGAACAGGGTGCCCAGGGCAGTGCTGGAGTCACCGTCCCTGCAAGTGTTCACACACTGTGTAGATGAGGCCCTCAGTGCCATGGGTCAGTGGTGGCCTTGGTAGTCCTGAGGTGAGGGTTGGACTTGATGATCTTAAAGGTCTTTTCCAGCCTGGTTGATTCTATGGTTCTATTTGGAAACTGCAGACAAGGTGCACTGGACATGCTGAGTACGTGCAATTCATCTTTGCCTCCCACTGCTACTGAGATTAATGTTTGCCTAATGTGAGCCTGATGTCTGTTCACAGGCTGGCTTCCACTACAATAATCATGTGGCTGATACAACACAGCCAGAGTCACCTTACAGGGAAGGCTGCTCTGAGTGAACCCCATGCCAGGTATACACCACCACTCGCTGCAAATGGGCACCTGATGGGGCAAGATGAATTCCTCTCCCCTGCCCTCTTCTGCAGCCTTGTGTAAATAACCTGTAAGTACCCTCAGCTAGGACAGTTTGAGACCCTTTCCATCCTTTCTGGTCTGACTATTTAGCTCCTCTCCAACATATGAACTCTGCCCAAGGAGGTTGTGAATGCTCCATCTCCGGCAGTGTTCAAGGCGAGGTTGGACGAAGCCTTGGGTGAGATGGTTTAGTGTGAGGTGTCCCTGCCCATGCATGGCAGGGGGGTTAGAACTGGATGATCTTAAGATCCTTTCCAACCCTAACTATTCCATGATTCTATGATACTATAATGGGGGATTCCAGAGCTCTGTTTAACAGGGCTTCAAGGCTGTGGCCAGGGCCCCTTCCTTCGCATCCTCTGGAGCAGCAAGTCCCACCTTTTCCTTCTTGCAGAGCTGCATTGGCTCATTGCCCTCACTAATCCTGGAGGGGGGGGGTGTTGTTTGTTGGGCTTTTCTTCCTTAATCAAGCCACAGAAACTAGCTTGCATGAGGCTTTGTGTTTCAGCCCAGCGAATTCCACCAGCAAGGTGTAAAAGTCATTAAGGCGCCAGGCTTCGGCTTTCTGATGCTGCAATCAATGGGCTGTCCCCAGGCAGCCACCTGCACAATGAAAGCACAGCGAGCACGGGGAGGAGAGGGGGAAATCTAAACCCCATGGCTTTTAGAAAGCCACATCATTTCTCGCTCCGGCTCCCCGGGGGCCAACAGATAAACAGCACTGCCCCAAGGAATTTCCTTCCTCTGAAGGTGGGAACTGCCCGGGAGCAGCCTCGGCCTCCCATCCTCCGATGACATCAGCTTCCTCGGGTGGGGGGAGAGGGCACTTCAAAGGAGGATGAGGGGAAAAAGCCCTCCTGTGAGAAGGGAGAAGGTTCTGCAGGCTGTATGGCAGAGCCCCCTTGTCAGGGCTCACCCCAGCACGCCCCAGGGAGACAATGTAAACGGGAAGGAAAGCGCTAGCGCAGCAGGGGCAGCCACGCAAAGGCGGCTTTGCCTTCCAGTTACTCCAGTAAATGGTCCCAACACAGCCCCATCTCTGAGCTAACCCACGGGCCTGCCTTGCCAAGAAGGACACCAACCTCTTGGAGCTCGTGCCTCTGGGCTGAGCTCACTGTGAACTCTCAGATGCCAAGTCCAGGTTAACCTTCAACGCATCTAATGATGCTACATGCGCTTCCTTCTCCCTACAGCTTCCTCTACCTTTACATCTTGAAGAACTGTTAACATCTTCCCAGTCCCCTGCCCTATCTGAAGTTTTGTTGAAATTTGGCCAAGACCTTCCTGGGGGAAGAGGAAAGAGAAGGGCCTGGCAGGCAGACACGGTGACACTTATGTTCACATAAGCTTCATTTCCTTAGGAAACCAAGCTAAAAATAATAGTCCAAAATGTTGGGCAATTGCCTTCAACTCAACATCTCTCCCTAGACAGGAAGCAAGGAAGGAATTAGCAGACTGGAGGTTATATTTCAGGGTTTGTCTACATGATTTGAAGCCTAGAAATGAGAAATGAAATGAAGAAGATATATTAGGTCGTCTTGCCCCTCCTTGGGGGAACAAACCTACAGCTGTTTCCCTTAGCATATATTTTAGTGAAGTGTGTAGCCTGGTTTCAAATGATCCAAATGATGGAGCTTCCATCAGTTTTCAACAGGGAGCCATTCCTTTCCTTACAGAGCTTTCCTTTTCTTGCTTTTAAACCAATTTCAGCTTTTTCATGTGTTGACCATTCTCCACCTTACTGTTTCTAACACACCTCTAAATTGTTTTATATACTCACTAGAGTAGGAAGGTACATGTAAGTACCTAAGCATGCCACCTACATACTTCAAAGAGCATCCCCAGGTTCATTTCATGCTTTTGGCTGACTGAGAGGCTCTTATTTGATACAGATTAATGGTTTTAGCTGTGTTTTTCCTAGGAGAAAAGAAAATGGGTTTGATTAATAAATTCCAGGGGTATTTTTCATTCTGAGTTTTTCAGACTTCCCACCCTGGCCCTGTCTCAGCTTGAATTTGAAAGGCCCAACCCACCCAAGATATTTTCTACAGGGTTTTGACACTCTCCTTGACTTTTCTACTTTAGTTTTCTGGTCTATAATTCAAATATTTGAAAGGGAAAGGGCTTACTTTAATACGACATTATTCCAAGAAATAGCTCTCCTTTCTTAACACACAGTTTCCCCTATCATACAATAAATTGCTGCTTTTCGGCAGAGTGAGCCCTATAGCTCTGGTGACATTGATCTCAAGCCACAGACACAAGTCCTCAAAGGGAGGAGGTCACTGTCTGTGTGCCGGCTATCAAGGCTCTCTGGAATCACAGAACCCCAGACTGGTTTAAGTTGAAGGGACCTTAAAGCTCATCCAGTTCCAACCCCTGCCACAGGCAGGGACACCTTCCACTAGAGCAGCTTGCTCCAAGCCCCTGTGTCCAACCTGGTCTTGAACACTGCCAGGAATGGGGCAGCCACAGCTTCTCTGGGCACCCTGTGCCAGTGCCTCAGCACCCTCACAGGGGAGAGCTTCTGCCTAAGAGCTCATCTCAATCTCCTCTCTTTCAGTTTAAATCCATTTCCCTTTGTCCTGTCCCTACAGGCCCTTGTAAAAAGTCCTCTCCAGCTTCCTTGCAGGCCCCTTTATGCACTTGAAGACTGTACTTGAAGGGCATTAACATTCAGGGAAACCATATTTCCCAGGGAACAGCATGCTCCAGACCCAATTATTAACCACTGAGGTTTAGGCAGAGGAGATACCACTTTGCTGCTCGCAGCAGCCCCCTCCACAATAAACCACAGCGCAGTGTGCCCAAGCCTTCATTTCTCCCCAGCAGTGCCCATAGCTCACATGGTCAGAAGAAACCCAGTAATGGTCCAAGAGCACCATCTGCTGCCCCCCCACCCCTGCCAGACAGAGCAGGCAGCAGGCAGGACCCCACACAGGCCAGGTTGGGCAATGCCTAAGGCCTGGAGGGCGTTAGGACCTACCTGGGGGAATTAGGATGCAGACACATCACTTGTCTAGCTGCAGGACAGGAAGTTGAATTAACTTCTTCTATCTAAGCTATGTCTGAATCCGGCAGTACAAATCCAACCACTGACCCAGCACAAGACTGAGGAGGTACCCAGGGATGAATTAGTGCTGTCATGTATACTGACAGAGAAACGTATTTCATTTTGCTACTCTGCAGCTATATAACACGAAAAAAACATCGCAAGGCATAATCAGCTTCAGCTTCTCCACCCTGAGCACAAACACACAGAGGCTTTGACCAAAACCCTCCTCTTTAACATGCCTTTTCCACGTTCAGAAGCTGAGGACGTGAAGATGTGCGAGTAAACAGAGTTTTCTTGGCACTGCACTTGTCAGGGGCCAGTTTCAGAGAATTCTATGAAAACAAGATTCCCCATCCCAAAATCATCTGACTCAGAAGCGGGGTTGGTTTCTGGTATGCTCACACCTCCCTGGTGGATAGCAGCACATCCACGGCTGCCAGCAAACACAGTGAGGAAATGTGCACGTATTTGGGATTCATCCCTGTTCGACTCCTGGATTCCTCCTGCACCTCCCAGCCTCACAAGAAACACCACTGGCATTTCAGTGCCTCAACCCCTGCTTACAAATGCCCCTTTTCACTGGGAACTGCTGGGAAGACAAAGGTAGGCTGGCTCTATAGATGGGATAGTGACCCACATTCCCTGATTTATGGATCTTGAGGCCTCAGGAACCCCGCAGTGCAGAAGTCCCATGAGTTTACAGTCTGTCCCAAAATGAACTCCACTGTTGTCCTGAGCCTCCTGCTTCACCCAGCCTAATGCCACACAGAGTTTCCATAAAACCAAGAAGTAGATTCAAGGCCGTATTAGGCATAGTTAGAGGACACTAAATGGAGTTTCCAAAAAGTCTGAGCCCTTTCCTGAGCACTGACGGCTGCGTCTGAATCAGCCTCACTCTCTGTCATTCTCTGCTGAGTCACTTTATCCCGAAGCATGGGCTGCAAATGGAGAGCAAGGAGGTGGAGGAAGGAGTGAGGGAGCACAGCCAGGAGAGGGTGTGTGGCAGGAGCAGAGGGCACCAGGCTGGACTCCATCCCAGCTCTTCTGACGTTTGTATTACTGGTGGGAAAAGTAGTCTGAAAACAGATTTGGGAGGGTCAGGCTCAGGACAGACAAGGACCATGGTACCCTAACCCCAAGCAGGATAGCTGGGGGGGCAGCAGTGTTGTACCAAACTGAGAGGAAGAGTGTTTTGGAGCAGGCTCATGCCAGACTATGCATGTGTTCGTGTGTGCACATGTGGATGAGCATCGTGTGTGCATGCAAATGCTTTTGTTTGGACAAGGCATTTTGGCAAAATCAACAAAAACTAATTGTAAAGGAACTGCCTTTATATTCACTTCCCAAAACAGCTGCTTTCCAAGTGGTATCAGGAGGAACTCAAAGCATCACTACCTGGTGCTACATGACCTGGTAATTTCAGTGCTATACCTAATAGCAGCCTTCCAGTATCTGAAGGGGGCCTATAGGGATGCTGGGGAGGGACTCTTCATTAGGGACTGTAGTGACAGGACAAGGGATAACAGGTTAAAACTTAAATGGGAAGTTTAGATTGGATATAAGGAGGAAGTTTTTTACTGTTAGGGTGGTGAGGCACTGGGATGGGTTGCCCAGGGAGGTTGTGAATGCTCCATCCCTGACAGTGTTCAAGACCAGGTTGGACGAGGCCTTGGGTGACATGGTTTAGTGTGAGGTGTGCCTGCCCATGCAGGGGCGTGGAACTAGATGATCTTAAGGTCCTTTCCAACTCTTAACTATTCTATGATTCTATTCTATGATTCTATACCTTCCACTCCATCACAGCGCTTTCCAGTGAGGTGCTGAGGGTCTGTTTGTCCACTCACCCAGGTCTCAGCACCTCTTTTCAGAAGCACTATACAAATTCAGAAGTTGCCTGAAATAACAAATAACAGGGACAGGTACAGAAAGAACAACCCTGAAGTTCTTGGGTTAGCATTTCCTCCTCCAGAGAGGCTTTTGTTCCCTCGTGTCTGCAGGACAGAACATTCCAGTGATGTTTCAGCACTGATGGGCCCTCGAGCCTCAGCCAGCAGAAGAGTCAGCTTTCTGGCAGAAACCCCTGCCTAGCTCCTGGAACGGAGCAAGGACAAGAAGAAAAGAAGCAATACTTTGTTTACCATATCATGACATCACCATCATCACTGGAGAAAAATGCAACTTCATCTTTCTTCCCCAGGACAGTCCCTATGACCTGAATCATTAGCACTGCTGGATACCGCAGCGGTGTCCTTCCCGCTCCACACAGAGCTCTGGGTCTATGGTGCAGGCATCAAGCACACGCAGACATGTTTGACCTCGTGGCCACCAACTTCAACAGGCTGCAGATGCAACCCAGAAAGCTCCCAACACTGAATTCCCTGTGTCAGATACAAGTCCAACAGTGATGTTTTTCTTCTCGCGTTGAGCCTTATTGAGCACGCAGAGGTGCTGACTGCCTTGTGCCAAGTTGTACCATCACCCACGACAGTGCATGGGCTCTGTGGAGACATGGAAGGATTTCTGTCACTGAAGTCTTTGCTTCAGTGTGACCAGAAGGTCAAGGGAGGGGATTCTGCCCCTCTACTCTGCTCTGGGGAGACACACACCGTCCCCCGTCCGTGTGTCGTCCCCCCCCCGGCAGTCCTGTGTCCAGCTCTGGGGCCACAGAGACGCTGTGAGGGCTGGAGCAGCTCTGCTCTGGAGCCAGGCTGAGAGAGCTGGGCTGGGTCAGCCTGGAGAAGAGAAGGCTCCTGAAGGGGAGACCTGAGAGCAGCTCCAGTGCCTGGAGGGGCTGCAGGAAACCTGGAAAGGGGCTTTGGACAAGGGCCTGTAGGGACAGGACAAGGGGAATGGCTTTAACCTGCCAGAGGGGAGACAGATGAGCTCTTAGGCAGAAGCTCTTCCCTGTGAGGGTGCTGAGGCGCTGGCACAGGGTGCCCAGAGAAGCTGTGGCTGCCCCATCCCTGGCAGTGTTCAAGGCCAGGTTGGACACAGGGCTTGGAGCAAGCTGCTCTAGTGGAAGGTGTCCCTGCCTGTGGCAGGGGTTGGAACTGGGTGAGCTTCAAGGTCCCTTCCAACCTAAACCAGCCTGGGATTCTGTGATCATCCACTGCGTTAATCATTATGACTGGCATATAGAGCAGGGAAGAACATAGCCAGGCCTTTAAAGAAAGTAAGACATTTCCTCCAGAGGAAACAGTCACGTTAACTGGCATCTGTCACTAGTGTTCCACAGAGGAGTTGTGGCTCTGGAAAAACCTGCCTCCAAGGAAACATCTGGCTTAATTCAAACATGAAGTCCTTTTTGTGGATGGTTTCATCCCCCTCCTCTTTTCTCTTCTTTCTACCCCCATGCCCTCTGTTACTGTTACTTGTAAATGCTCTGCTATTTTCTATACATGTGTCTCTTCTTTGGTTTGTGAGCAGTTGATTCCATGGACAGGTAAAGCCAGGATACTCCAGTACATCACGTTTGAGCTTTTTCATTTCTTCTGGTTTTGCTCCCATGGCCTCCCACCAGATCAGGTCCATCAAAACCAGCTTTAGGCTTCAGGTCAAAGAGCCTGCTTAAAAGGAAAAGGGTTTTCTATCAGAAAGAGGGGCCACAGCTCTATTCCAGGGGTGAAAACCGCCTGAAAGTGTGTAGAACTGACTGACAACCAAAAAGCAGGAAAAACACAGTGGTATATGCAGCGGAGCCAACTGAGACCTCCCTACAGTGAAGCCCTCCTCCACCTAACCAGGACTGAGATTGAGTTGTCAGAAAGCTCCAGTAAATCTTCGTACTCACATAAGAGCAGAGCCAGGGGAGTGCTTTACTGCCCTGCCATGGAATGGAAAATCAGAGCTCCAGAATCCTTGCAAAGGGATCATCTCAGGAGGAGAAATGGCACGGATCAACTGAAATGTTCCTTCTGGATTTAATGCTACAGACAACAGCAAAGCGAGATAACACTGTAAAAAAAAACCCATTTAGAGCTTCTGTTTTCCATTTCTGCAACTACTTGGAAACGTTTTCGGGACTGGAAGATTTACTGAAGTGACCCTCATACATGCAAACCCAGACAGGTCGCTGCAGGTCACCAGTTTCTGATTGCAAAAACCCAGTCAGAAAGTTCCTGGCCCAGACATTTTACAACTGTAAGAAAATGCCAAATTGGAGCATATAGAAAAAATCCCGTTGGATTCCCACCAGAATAAAAATGACAGTTTTAAATCATTAATTCATTAAGACACTGCTCCTGTGGAAGCCAGAGATCACTCCTTACAAGGCACTGGTAGGAGCCAAGGCAAAACAGTGTTCAGTGGGAACAGCACCCTGTGCAAAGATGCCCCATCCCTAAGGCTCATGTGTCATCTTCAGATGGAATTAAGATCATTTACTGACAGAGAGGAGATCTAGATTAGATCTTAGGCAGAAGCTCTTCCCTGTGAGGGTGCTGAGGCGCTGGCACAGGGTGCCCAGAGAAGCTGTGGCTGCCCCATCCCTGGCACTGTTGAAGGCCAGGTTGGACACAGGGGCTTGGAGCAAGCTGCTCTAGTGGAAGGTGTCCCTGCCTGTGGCAGGGGGTTGGAACTGGATCAGCTTTAAGGTCCCTTCCAACACAAACCAGTCTGGGATTCTAGGATTTTCTCAGCATCCTTTTTTTCTGGGGCAGAAAACCTCTGTTCCCAACCTGCTGTGCTGAGCTTCGTCCTGAAGTGAGCAGAGCACCCAGTGCTGGAAGGACCTGAGGGATCTAAGCACTCATTGCTTACACTCTCCCTGTCCACAGCCTTGCACCGGTGCCAAACAGGCAAAATAACAGGGGGGTTGGAACTGGATGATCTTAAGGCCCTTTCCAACCCTAACTATTCTATGATTCTATGAAAATAACCTGAGACTGTGCATGCAGACAGGCAGAATAATGCAGAAACACCACCTGAAAAGGCTGTTCCTTTGTGTGAATTTAAGGGGAATTCATTCCCTCCGAGGGCTAGTAACTCATTTGAATGCTGACTCCAGAGATGACATTATGGGCCTGTCCTTCACTATTGCTTCAAGCCCTTGGCCTCAACAGTTTCTTTAATTGAATCTGACTTAGATGGGAGTCCATCAGCACTTCATTTTGATTGAATTTTTATGATTCAATTTAGCATTTAGTTTCAGCTGCAAACTGATTTTATTGTAGCTGTTGCTAGTGGAAAATGTATCCACCTATTACTAACAGTACATAAATTCCAATGCTGTCTTAAGAACCATTCTCACACGTATGAGAGCTAACATTTCATATTTAATATGCCTACTTGTTGATAAGGCTTGCTGCGTGACTGGGCGCTGTGACCTTGCCAGAGGAAGTATTGTTTCAATGCACCACAAAGGCAAAGAAAGGCAACATTTCCATGTAACACATGGTATCTCTGGGGCGCATCCTTACAGCTCTGATGGCTCCACCACACACTGCGCACTTGCTGCGGCAGGAGTGTTGATTTGAGAAGATATTCCTTCATCGAGGAGCTGGTATTCACATGTCTTCAGGGCTTTTTCTTGTATGAATAAAGGGGTCTGTTTCATAGATCTGATTTCGCTTCCCATGTATATTATACATACAGAAATAGCACTGTACACTAGAAGTGGCTGCACTGCATTATATGCTAGTTAAGGCAGTCAGAAGGTGTGTATTTCCAGAAGAGCTGAGTATTCAAGCTGTGGTACCATCAAATCCACTGTAGTTTCAATACAAAGTAAACTGAAGCCGGAGAGACTGTGAATGTACCTTGGAGGAAGCTTTCCAGGCAGTGAGGACAGTACAGGAGTGCATCCGACAGCCTGGGTAGGCTGCAGCGTCTCCATCACCAGCTGAGAGGCAGGAATGATGTGGGTAGAGCTGCTCCACCTACACAGATGAGAAGTAGGAGGGTGCTGAGGCGCTGGCACAGGGTGCCCAGAGAAGCTGTGGCTGCCCCATCCCTGGCAGTGTTCAAGGCCAGGTTGGACACAAGGGCTTGGAGCAAGCTGCTCTAGTGGAAGGTGTCCCTGCCCGTGGCAGGGGCTGGAACTGGATGACCTTTAAGGTCCCTTCCAACCCAAACCAGTCTGGGATTATATGATTCTATGAAAGAAGAGGTGACTTCTTAGGAGGCATTTTCCAGCACAGTGATTTTACACTTTACACACAGGACTTGAGTTTTGGGATCTACCTGCAGGAAGTTTGAGTTACCAGACACATCTACATGGCTGTATACCAACAGCAGCCACTGCATGAGCTGCTTTACCCAAGGTACCATCCAGTTTTCCAAACTGTGTTAAGCTCTGCACTGCTGTGGTTAGACTGGCATCTACCACTGAACTGCCTGGTTTCCAATCAAATTCACTGCCATAGAAACCAAGGAGACCAGTTCAGATTCAAATGCCCACAGGGCAGATCCCTTTTGAGCACAAACGAATTTAGAAGAAATTTAGATGTAATTAATTCTTCATTTCTTCTGATCTAAGAGTTTTGTAACATCTGAAACCTTTATCAGCATTGACAATGGTATAAATACCATCCTGCCAGCTCCTAGGGTGCTAGCAAACAAGCTTTCATCAACCAAATGAACTCTTACAGACAGAGCAAGATATAAACACCCATATGTAAAGCACATTCTCTGGACCGGGTCCACCACTAGCAAAACCCTCCTGCTTCCCTGGGACCAGCAATACAAACTCCCTTTATATGTCTTAAGTGTCCACAGTACAAACAATAACACATTAGCATGCTCTTGACACCGCTGTCAAAATAAACAGCTATTTATTAACATTCTACAAGGCATTATTTTTATAAGGAATCCATCAAGCATTAATGTCAGAAAAATAATAGATATTCCCTGCCCCGGAAAACAGCATCTCCCTTTTACTTAAGACAACATCTGGTCCAGATAAGAGCTGCCAAGTGCTAGAGCTAAAAGGCACAGTGATTGCTGTTGCTTGGTGCTTGCTCTGAGTATTTCTGTGAACAACATATTTGAGCTGCGTGGTACCACTGCCAACTCTTCCCTGGGATCCCAGCAGGACAACACATTCCCTTTCTGCTCTTACTGGGTAAAGGGAATAAAGGCTGAACGCAACGCTCACTCTCACCAGTCAAACCTGCACTGAATATAAAAGGATATTAAAAACAGCCTCCCCCTCTCTCTTTCTGAGGTGAAAACCTCCCCATCTTTACACAGGGAGACTTTTGCTGCCTTTTGTTCTTGTGGTTGAAGCCAATTTAAAGATACCAAGGAACCTCTTGAGAAAACCAAGAGAGGAAGCTTGAATGCAAAGTGAACTTCCAAACAAAAAGCTATTTTTAGCATTGGGGGGAAACTCTTAGCATTGGACAAACAATACAAGGAAGTTTCAGACACTGACTGCTAGGGAGAGCTAATATCCCCTTGCTGCTGCCCCACCTAGTCTGGATACAGGAATGCTGCTGCATTCTCAGGCTTCTCACCACCCCCAAATTATTCACCTTCCCCTTTGCATGGTGCAAAAGTTCAGGGCTGAGGCCAAGTCCCCCCTTGGTTGGTTTCATACACTACATCACCCTGCCACTGGCACGGGTGACCTGAGCTCACAGCGTGGCCCTGAATAGGTCGTGGGCTCCATGGTGTTGGTAGGAACGGGTGGTGGGACTTCCATTTGCAGTACCACCAGATGTGGTAGTAAAGCACAGCTGGAAGCAGGCACAGGGCTCAGAACAAATAGCAAAGGAAGAGTCTTGCGTGCCCGAGGCCTAGAATTAGGACAGAAGCAGAAGGAATGATGTGAATGGCTTTGAGACAACCCCAAAAAGACCCTCCTAAACACAGAGGAAAATATCTAGCTGTGCTTCTGCCCTTCATATGTTGCTGGACTCCAGAAATTCCCTCCAGTAAGTCAGTGGAGTCACACTGGTGCTCAGCAGCTGGGGATCTTGCTGGATTTGGGACTCTTTACAAAGGAATGTAGTGACAGGACAAGGGGGAATGGCTTTAGACTGACAGAGGGAAGATTTAGATTAGACGTTAGGAAGAAGCTCTTTACTATGAGGGTGCTGAGGTGCTGGCACAGGGTGCCCAGAGAAGCTGTGGCTGCCCCATCGCTGGCAGTGTTCAAGGCCAGGTTGGACACAGGGGCTTGGAGCAAGCTGCTCTAGTGGAAGGTGTCCCTGCCTGTGGCAGTTGGAACTGGGTGAGCTTTAAGGTCCCTTCCATCCCAAACCATCCCAAGAGTCTATGGTTCTATGATGCTTTGGCAGTCCCCATTGACTCCCCTTTGGTGCCCAGCAATTCAGCTTTCCAGCCCCCAGAAAAAACAGGATTTTTCCAACAATTATCAATATGCAGGGTTTCGGGGTGGGAAGCTCTCACACAGGAGTTTTTCTCACCTATTCACTTCTTGCTCTGGCTACATTCCTGTTCACTCATTTATACCTAGAATGAGCAGTAGGATCAAAGTAGTCAAGAACAGTTCGTCTTCTGAGATCAGCAAAATGAGACTACACATGAAGAACACCATTTCCCTTGAAACCTCCCCCAGATCTTTGTGTTGCTCAGAGACATGAGCCAGCATTCAGGGAACAGAAGATTCTGGGAAAGCAACTTCAGGGAACAGACACATTTCTGCTTTTGCTGTGAACTTACAAACACTAAAAGCAAGGCTTTGGCAGACAGGGTCAATCATAAACTAGATGCAAAGTGGAAGTGTACAGATAATAGAAGCTATACAAGATTGCTCAAGTCTTTATCTGGCCCTGCTGCCTATATAAACTCATGAGAGGCCAGCCAGGGTCATTTTGTAGATCTGATTGCCCAGGGGAGAGAAGGATATTGATTACACTGCAATAAGCTGAGCCTCAGTCAGCAAAGAGCCCTTCCAGGGACAAAGTCCATCTCTGCATTGGCTGCATCAGCAGTGGCATAACCAGCAGGTTGGGGAAATGGTTCTTCCCCTTTATTCAGCATTTGTGAGCCCAAGTCTGGATGCTGCATCCAACTTTGGGCTCCTTTAGGACATAACACTGACTAAAGAGAGTGAGCCAGTGAGATGGTCTTTGGGCCAAAACACATGGCGTGAGAGGATGGACCTGGGCTTGTCCAGGCAGTGATGGGGAACACCAGTACATGGTGGGTGGTAACAGAGGAGATGAAGCCTGGCCTCTCAAAGATGCATAGCAAAAGGACAAGTTGCAGTGAGGGAGATTCACATCAGTGACAAGGAAAAAGAATTTTGCCCTGAGAGTGGTGAAACACTTGAACAATAACTCAGAAATGTTACTTCCACACAGAGACCTTATGAATTAGTTAGGGAAAGGCCTCTATACCCAGCAAGCACTCAACTCTTCGACCTGCCTGGGGACTAAAATATGCAGGTACCTGAAGGCCTTTCTCTGGTCTGCTCCAGAAGACCTGCTCCTGTTTGCAAACGGCACTCATGCCACTGAACCACTTCGCTTGCAAAGAAAGTCACCTTTAATTTTAGGTTCTGAGCCTCTGCTACAGGCTCTTTTAAATCACTTTGTTCTACAGATACTTTGTCCTTATCTTGCTAAATACCCTTTGGGTGAAAAGACAGGGATTGTTGTGTTACTTCTTTCTAAATGATTTCCACATGGTTTTTAGTGGGGTGGGGGGCACTCACTGCAAAAAGCTCCCATACAAAGAATAGGAGGAATTTATTTGTGATGTAGCTCTTGGTTCCAACGCAGGGCTGCTCTGTATCTGCAAAGGGTTAAGGATTAGCTGATGGAAAACATTTGAGAGGCTCTGATAACAGAGCATAGGCAAACAGTGGGATCAGGCTCACAACGGCTGGTTACACATTGCAAATCACCAGCTTTAGCACAGGCAGTACCAGCCTCATACCCTGCAGAGTGTTTCTGCTTCTGGGCTGCACTGACTCCTGCAATAACTCACCTGTCACTCCCAACAGTGCTTTGGGATCTCTTTCTTCCACCCACCAGCCGACAGGTCTGTAGACATGCACCCCAATGTGCCCCAACCCTCTGCCCACTGATACCATACAATGGGGAACATGCTGTGTCAGGCTTTAATAGGCTCTGCACTGACTCTGAAACACTTGGCTGCAGATTTGTTCAGCCTTTTGAGATGAGAGATTGCTTGATAGGGCAGTGAGTGAGCTCCATGGGGAGTGGTGCATGATTACAGCCAAGCACAAAGATGCTGCAGCGTGAATACTGAAATACACTGTGAAAGACAAGGCACTTGCTGTTTTCTGCCCAAGTCCCTGGGTTTGTGATGCAGCAGTGGCTTGCGACACAGCAGCGTTCCCCATGTGACACCAAAGACTTCTACTTGCACAGCCAGGACCAGCCTCAGGCCTGGGGGACCCCAGATGTGGGCACAGCTGGCACCCACATTAGGAAAGTCTTTTGAAGTGGCTGGGGAATTGACCACAGTCTTCCACTCTGTCCTATGCTTAAATACTGACACTGCACCTCACTCCTCTCTGTTCCTAAAAGAAGCAACAGTGCCACAACCATGATTAAATGCAGTCATTAAACACTGCTGGGAATATGGTGAAAACTGGTGCTCCTATGTACACACACTTCACCTCTGGGATTAAACTGCCTGGTTTCCTTCCACTAACATCCAAAACTTACTTTTCCCATCTTCATCCAAAGATGAGCACAGTTACTGGTAAAATGCAACCTAATGGCACTGACATCAGTGGGGAAATCCTGGTTCCAACCTCACTGTGCTGCTTCACAGGGGTTCACTAAGTTAAAGATTCAACCCAAGAGCCCCTCTTAACACAGAACTGGCTCCTAATATCCCATGATACTATTTGCTTCTTAACCCAAAGAGTATCTCCAGAGCTCTCAACATACAGAAGGTTGTGGCTGCCCCATCCCTGGCAGTGTTCAAAGCCAGGTTGTATGGGGCTTGGAGCAAGCTGCTCTAGTGGAAGGTGCCCCTGCCTGTGACAGGGGCTTGGAACTGGATGAGCTTTAGGGTCCCTTCCAACTCAAACCAGTCTGGGATTCTATGATTCTAAAGTGACGAGGTGGCAGCATCCCAAGGTAAGGAAGCAGGAATTGTTAGTGTGGATCATGTCCACGGCCTGTCTAGCCCTATATCCTGTCTGAGACGGTGGCCAGCCCCAGCTGCGTCAGAGGAAGGTGTGAGGGACCCGTGTGAGGCAGATGTCATGCCTCACTGCAGCCTGCCCGGCTTAGGAAAAGATGAAAACAAATGAGTTTATAACCTTTTGTCAGCCTGTCCCAAGGATGTAACTTCACAAATATTTAGGTCAAACGGGGCACACCCTGTGCTGCACAGACAGGGAAAAGAAGAAAACCCAGTGCTTCAACCCTTGGATGCCATACTCTGTGTGCTAGATAAGATAAACAAGTGACAGCCACTTGGTATCGCTGTGGACGCTGCTCTGCTGGCTCAGCCCTGGAGCTGAAGTGGCTTGGGACACAAGCGAAGGGAGTACTGCAGTCTCAGTGCAAGCCATCATTTTCCACATGACAGTCACAAAAGCTGTAATCAAAGAAGTGTGAAGCTCACCCAAACTCTGCTGGTTTTTAAAGACTCAACCCAGTTACAAGGGATTCACCAATTGCAGATCTTTCCTTGCCACATGGAATTGCACCCAACTTAGTCATCACAGAATCATAGAATCATAGAATAGTTAGGGTTGGAAAGGACCTTAAGATCATCAAGTTCCAACCCCCCTGCCATGGGTAGGGACACCTCACACTAAACCCTATCACCCAAGGCCTCGTCCAACCTGGTCTTGAACACTGCCAGGGATGGAGCATTCACAACCTCCCTGGGCAACCTATTCCAGTGCAACCTATTCCACCCTAAGAATTTCCTCCTTATATCCAATCTAAACTTCCCCTGTTTAAGTTTTAACCCATTACCCCTTGTCCTATCACTACAGTCCCTAATGAAGAGTCCCTCCCCAGCATCCCTATAGGCCCCCTTCAGATACTGGGAGGCTGCTATGAGGTCTCAGCTCACAAAAAGTCATGAAGTCCCCTCAAACGTGTTGTAAATGCAAAGACCAGCTTACAGGTGCCTGTGGCTCCTGTCTTCTCCCAGTCTGCTCCTCCTTAGTGGGGACTGGAGGTAGTGACTTCTGCCAGGTCCCCAGCCACAGACTGGTTCTTATTGTCACAAGAGGTTTTCTCAGGTATCACAAAAAGCATCAGTAAGGTTCCTAATCAGACTGGGACTGTTTCCTCATGGCCAAGCCTGCTTGAGATGAACCTTCTCGTTTCTGTCTTGGCAGTGCCTGTGGCTCTCATCCTGCTTGTGGAAATGGGTCTCCACTGCCCATTCCAGTGCAACACGATGGAGGGTGGGTATCACTGGCCCAGAGGGATTTTGTCCGCTGAGGGCAAGGATTCAGCCCTGATCTAAGTACTGGGCAGCACAGAAACCTACCAACCCCGCAATGTTGTCCTGTTGGCAAGTCAGGATGGGGGCACAAGGAGATGAAAACTACTGCTCAGAGCAAGGGGAGAGAGAAATGTATTCTGTGGCTTGGCACAGATGGGTCCCCCATGTCCTTGGTACCCCAGGGTGGCATCACTGATGGCAGAGCTCTGTGACAGGGCAAAGGCCAGCTCAGAAGCACCGCTGAGAGCAGGCAGCATTGCCCACAGCTCTTTTCCTCCATCAGCTGTTAATCATTTGCCTTGACTGTGTTAATTCACGAGTTTCTTTCCCCCAGCCCTGCTCCCCATTGTTTCCGAGCAGGGCATTGTCATGAGGCCAGTTCTATATTTACAACAGGATGTCAGCCTGCGCTTACGGTCGTCGTCTTTGAACTGGATACTTTTACCTTGCACGCTGGCAACGATGCAGTTCCACAGAAAGGTAGAAAAATAAACAAGTGTTTATTTAAGACATGCTTGGTTGTATCCAAGTGCACAAGTGGCACTTCTTCCTATGGGCTCTTCCACGCTCCCGGCCAGGAGAGCACAGGTTTTTTTTCAAGGCATAAACAAAGGATTATTTCCTAAGAAGATTGAGGGTTTCCTTTAAAGGGAAACAAAGAAAAAGCAAGGAGGAAGGAATCTGCAGAATAGCCCTTAGGAAGTTACAACTCTGGAGGCCCTTTAGTCCCCCACCAGCAAAATGTACTTAAATATAGCATGGCCTGCCCAGAGCACAGCCTGAGATATGCCATGCACCCAGCAGAGAAGCAGCTCTGCCTCCAAAGACAGAGGGTGCCAGGCTTCAGACACATGTCCCTTACCAGCATCTGCAACCAGGCCTAAGAGCTGCACCCTTGACTTGATTTGGCTGCTTCAAAAGGTTTGATTCTGTTTTACTATGGTTTAATTTCCACACACAGCCTTACTTGTTGTTTGAGCAGCAAAGCAGCCTGCAGCCTTTGTCAGAAGAGGAATGCAAAAGCCCTTCTCCACTGAATGATGCCACCAGCCAGCTCCAAACCAGACTTGGGACTTGAAGCACCCACTCCGTCTGCTCCTCACCCAAAGGCCATCAGGTTTTCTCTGACCTCTTCACAATCAGGACACAATCCCAGGAGACCTTATTCTCCATGAAATGCTTCCTCAAGGCTGCTCTCACTAGGTTCCTTATGTATAAGTTTTATGTTATTTCTTGGAGCTGACATGTTATCCCTGTGTGAATCCCCCCCATTCCTTGCTGAGTTCATAAACCTTAGTATTCAACTACAGCAGGTTATCAAGTGGGTGAGAAACTCCCTTTGCTCCTCAAAATAACAAGCTTTTGAGGCAGAACTAACACATTTCAAAGCCCAAGTGCTATTCACACCTCATAGGAGATATGACTGCATCACACCCCCATTTTCCCAACGGATGAGGAGTGTGGTGGACTACATTTCCTATGACATGCTGTGGTCTCCCCAGCCAGTGAAACAGGCGATGCACCAGTGACATGAATGACTGGGAGTTCACTCAGGGAGCGTGGCCACTCTTCCACCCCTGACAGTGTTCAAGGCCAGGTTGGACAGAGCCTTGGGCAACATGGTTTAGTGTGAGGTATCCCTGCCCATGGCAGGGGGTTGGAACTGGATGATCTTAAGGTCCTTTCCAACCCAAACTGTTCTATGATTCTATGTGCAGTCAGGACTAGATGACCCATGAATGGGAATTTCAGGACACAAAATTTCACCTTGGTCAAGAGGACAGTCATAGTTTTTGTTGGGGTCATTCCACTTTTTGCATAAAATTTACTTCTTTCTTTTCATCTCCCTGGAAAGTAAATCACTTTGTGATGGAGGAATAAGCCAAAACTCAGTCTTTTTGACCAGAATCATGGAATAGTTAGGGTTGAAAAGGACCTTAAGATCATTCAGTTCCAACCCCCTGCCATGGGCAGGGACACCTCACATTAAACCATGTCATCCAAGGCTCTGTCCAACCTGAAGTTGAACAGTGCCAGGGGTGGAGCATTCACAGCTTCCTTGGGCAACCCGTTCCAGTGCCTCAGCACCCTCATAGTAAAGAACTTCTTTCTTGTATCCAACCTGAACTTCCCCTGTTTAATGCAGATAAGAGTGCTTTGTGCAATGTTAGTTTGGAGCCATCCTCTGTCAGCACAGCCTCCACTGGATGCTGTACCTGCTCTGGAACTATGCAAACACTTTGTTCTCCAGGACACCCTGACCTGTCTCCCACATACTTTTTCCAGAGCACAAGTGAGTAGTTATTAATTGCATTCAGCTGTAATGAGAAGTCTGAAATAGTTCAGGCTCTCTGGCACGAGACTTCTGTTGTAACAACAGGCTTCCACTGTGGATTTATCTGCCATGGATCCTGCTTCCCATGCAGCACAGGGTAACGGCAGCAGGATGAACCCTAGAATGCAATAATATAAGCAGGAAGGGCTGTAATTTGAGGCCCTTCCCACATCAAGTAAGTAAAACAATCTCCTCTTTCAGAATGCAACATAATTCTTGCATAAGGGTCCTTTAAAATAATATACAGCGCTGCTGAACGGGAGCCGTGGGGGGACTCCCTCTGATCCCCTGCTCGCTCTCAGATTCAGCTGATAGTTTCTCTCTGACTGCTCTAATTCACCCTGAGGAGCTCAGAGTTTTCCTTTCAAAGGCTGCACATACCACTGCGTGTTTCCTGAGCCGTCTGCAAGAATAAAGGTACTGACATACAACATGCGAGTTCACCCCTTGCTTCCAAGTCATCGGCATCCTGGTACCTCAGTTTCCCCTCCATGGATGGAAGCAGGTTCTGCTCGTGCTGCATTTCCCACTCAGAAGGACTCTCTGGGGGACTCTGCAGATAGCAAAGCTGGAATAAGCTGTAGCTGTATCAGGTGAGCTTCAAGAAATGATATAGCACATTTGGACAGAAATGATGATTTCCTCTTTTCACTGTGCAGGATTCATATTTGGGATCCAAAGCTAACTCTGGAAAGGGCAGAAAGCCAGTTCATAGCATTGTTATGTCAGACCAGCTCTTATCCCTGGATTCAGGGCAAGTACACATGCTTTATGGAAGGAAACAGTACTCTCACCCCTCACTGCTGTTTGCTCCCCATTTCCTTCTGTCTTAAGACCTGGCCATTTCTAAGGCATGCTGCAGAACCTGGGAGGTAACAGGAGACTTGAAGGCCATGAAAAAAACCTGGTGAATAATGAAACAATCTGGCTCTAAAGACACACCAGGGAACAGCTCGATGTATTTTGCAATTACATTCTCAGTGCAAGATCTAATACCAGTGCCCTGCTTCTAATTTTAGAAGGCAGCTTTCGCAGTGCATGAAGCCTTTGTTACCTCTGGGCCTGGTCTTCAGAGAGATACATTACAGAAAACCCTCTTTGGATTATATGTCACTAGAGCTGTCGAAATCTCCATTACAACCACTGGGAGACCTAGGCCAGTGACAGTGAGAAAAACCTGTCTTTGTTTGCTGCTAAATATTGTTAGTCTACTTCAATAGCCAGAGATGTCACAGGTCGTGACAGGATAAGGAAGAACCAAGGCTTTGTGAACAGAAGCAGAGTGTCTGAGCAAAACCTCACCACGTTAACCCTGTGCAGCACGGCTTGGGGACGGGATTGTCTAGGCACAGCACTAGGATAGAGGTGGTTTGACTGCCCACAGTGGAGCTACTTCACATGCCATAAACTGGGATGTCTTCACAACATGCTCTCCAGCACCTCCAGCCCAACGTTAGCACAAGTTTGCATACGCCAGGACCCACCATCCTCAGCTCTAATACCCATCACTGAAGGGGCCTCTGGAAAATGACCTGTATTGCAGAGACCATAGAATCATGGAACCAGCAAGGTTGGAAAAGGCCTTTAAGCTCATCAAGTCCAACCCTTACCCCAGCACTGCCAAGGCCACCACTAACCCATGGTACTGAGGGCCGCATCTACATGATTTATGAACATTTGCAGGGATGGTGACCCTGGGCAGCCTGTTCCAATGCCTGAGCACCCTTTGGGGAAGGAATTGTTCCTCAGCTCCATCTAACCCTCCCCTGGTGCAGTTTGAGGCTGTTTCCTCTTGTCCCATCCCTTGTTTCTTGGGAGCAGAGCCCAGCCCCCTCCTGGCTCCATCCTCCTGTCAGGCAGTTGTAGGGAGCGATAAGGTCCCCCCTGAGCCTTCTCTTCTACAGACTAAACCCACCCAGGTCCCTCAGCCGTTCCCCATCACACTTGTGCCCTTCACCAATCACCAGATCAGAAGACTGCAGAAACACCTATCTCAACCACTTCTCTTCAATGAGGACTAGAACATCCTAATTTGTGGTGGAGTCCAAGCAGCCCCAGCAGTGAAACTGTGTAACAGAAACAGAGTAGATGAAAAAGCACCAGCAGTCCTACAGGGCAATATTTCCTAGCTGCACACCAAGTTTGGGCAGTGGGAACAATACAAGCTGTGCACAGCTCAGTCACTATGGGCGCTGCTATTTGAGCAAGTGCTCCTGAGAATTTATGGCTAATGAAGAACATGACATTATTAACACACTTTGTCCCCAGCCAAGTGCAGATGTGCGCTTGCATAAACCTTTCCTTATCATTATTAAAAGTGATGTGCTGCAGTCTGTCACTGCTCAATAAACAATTCCACATCCAAGATCTCAAATGCTCGTCTCTCTGATGATCTGGACTTTCCATACAGGGTGTCAGGCGCAATAACAAGTATCTGACCACAGCCCCTTTGGGCTGCTGCGTTTCCAAGAAGGGGCAAATGTTGATGACTCCTGCGTGTTATCTTGCCTACATAGCTAAGAGTCATCCAAGGTCGAAAGGAGCCAGTGGAAAACCTCCCGCTGGCTCCACTGGGCTTTGTATTAGCTATTCAAGAATGTCAGCCAAAGGTATGCCCTTAGCATAGGACAGCCTTAAACCATAAAATCACAGGTTGGTTTGGGTTTGAAGGGACCTTGAAGCTCATCCAGTTCCAGCCCCCTGCCACAGGCAGGGACACCTTCCACTAGAGCAGCTTGCTCCAAGACCCTGTGTCCAACCTGGCCTTGAACACTGCCAGGGATGGGGCAGCCACAGCTTCTCTGGGCACCCTGTGCCAGCGTCTCAGCACCCTCACAGGGAAGAGCTTCTGCCTAAGAGCTCATCTCAATCTTTCCCATGTCAGTTTAAAGCCGTTCCCCCTTGCCCTATCACTACATGCCCTTGTAAAAAGTCCCACTCCAGCTTCCTTGTAGGCCTGCTTCCTTTCCATTCTGCAAAAGAAGAGCTGCAGGGGTGCTGATGCATTGCCTTTACAGCCATTATTCCTATTTAAAGTTGCTTTTGTTTTGGTTTGGTTCACATTTCTTCAAACCCTTGTTTTCCCCATCCTTCATGCTCAGCTGGGCAGCAGACTGGCTTTTCTAGGATGCTGCAGTGAACACTTCTTATTCGGAGGCAAGGAGGGGCTGGAGAATACATCTGGCCTAGATTGGGGTGATTTTCCTCCTGCAGATGCACACACAAAGTGAGAATTGGGAAAAGAAAAGGTAGCCTTCCTCAGGGCATGTCCTGCACAGCCAGGGACCCACCTGATCCCTGGAGAGCATTAGGAAATCCTCAGCATTTTGCTCACTCGTGATCTGCCTTAAACAGCCTCTGGACAACAAAGAAGAGCCAGAACACAGTTAACTTGAGCTACACCCTAAGCCTCACGGTACCAAAGGTTTGCACAGGCAGAGGAGGCAGCTGCCAAGGGCCGGCAATAGAACCAGATCTCCATCATCCCTCTGCCAGGGCTTGAACTGACTGGAGGGTGGGCAGATGGAGCCACAATGCACTTCCATGCACCGTCAATGTGCTCTGAGCTCAAGGAGACATCTCACCCAAGGCACACATCCATAGGTGCAGGATGACAGTGTTCAAGGCCAGGCTGGACAGAGCCTTGGGCGACATGGTCTAGTGTGAGGTGTCCCTGCCCATGGCAGGGGGTTGGAACTTGATGATCTTAAGGTCCTTTCCAACCCTAACCATTCTATGGTTCTATGATCTCCAGAATGAGGGACAAACTCAGTTGTTACGGGGCTTGGATCTCCTTCTACCCTTTCCTTGGTAGACAAAGGACTTGCGCTGTACACAGGCTCTGGAAGCCTCTTGTGGATGATTTCACAGAATCAATCTGGAGAAAGCTGGAGCTCTATTGGAAAAATACCTCTTTGTTGGAAGTTTATTCAGCTGTAACTCTGAAGGTTATGTAAGGAAATTAGATAAAAGTAGAGGGCTGGATTAAAATAGCACTAAAAGAAATGTTCATCTTACTAGAGCACTCTGAGACCACTTTGGGGTCTTTTCTGCTTCTTTACCTACTGGCACAGGAAAGCAGCCGTTGCTCTGAACTGACCTCTGGCTGAATGCCATGGCTTTTACACTGCCACAGAAAAGAGTTACCTAGGATGGTAACAGTCTAGTTTCACATCCATTTGTGGCAACACTGATGGCCATAGTTCCCAGAGAGCAGTCCTCATGCTTTACTACAGAGCAACACCAAGGCATAAACCCAGGTCCTGACAAATGAGTCAGCACTGAGCTGTCAAACCAAGCTGAAACCTCCAGGAAGCACAATGTTCTCTCTGCATACTTTTTGTACCACTCAGTGTGTTACATAAACTCCCAATGGGTAGAACCCTAGCAAGGGTTTGGAGGGATGTATTTATTACAGCAGTAACTCTAGCATTTAGACTTTCTGACAGCTGCTGTGGACAAATATGCAATAAAAATCAAAGCCAATTCAAAGGCAATATTCAGAGGTGGGAGGCTGCGTAAGCATTTGGGTTCTGGGCCATGTCGTGCTTTGTTTAGCATTCAGGCGGTATGGAGGACTGCA
Source organism: Pezoporus wallicus (assembly GCF_028554395.1). Taxonomy (NCBI): domain Eukaryota; kingdom Metazoa; phylum Chordata; class Aves; order Psittaciformes; family Psittacidae; genus Pezoporus; species Pezoporus wallicus. The sequence goes on along the minus strand of NW_026638088.1, from coordinate 254,215 downwards.
GCATCCCTTTTCCATACTCAAATCAAGCTCAGATCAATTTGGCTTCATTTTCCAAGCTTGGCTGTATAAAGTTAAGAGCTCTGTCTCCCATTATCTGAGCAATTGGCTGCCATAGCCTGAAACATGACTGGCCCAGCTTGTAAGAACAATCTGAGCATCATCAGCTGCTCCAGCTCACACCTTCCCTCCTGCTGCTGCGAGTGTGACATCCTCTGTCAGAGACACAGGCCAACAGCTGAGGACAGTAAAAGCTCAGATCACTGCCAGGCTTGTCTGTCAGAGCCTTTGGGTACCCACACAATGTGCCTATTCATGTTAGGTAGAAATAAAAGGAGCCTGTGCTGCAGAGGTCCTGAGCTGGCTACCATTCACTCCTGGAATCACAGGAAAATGTAGGTCAGGAGAGACCCCTGGAGGTCATCTCACCCAATCCATCCCTGGAAGCAGGGACAACCTGGCATTGTCTCAGATAAGCTCATGATGACACTATTCCAAACATCAGTTAGGCCTTACACAAGGACGGGAGAAAGCCCTACGACTGCTTTATGGCCACAGGCTCCCTCTGCAAATTGCCCCTCTGATGCCTAAAGAAGAGGTGGCAGCAAAACTGTATCTGGTCGAAGCTTTCAGACGAGGTCAGGGGTATTCACCAGCAAGCAACCTGCCCACAGTGTCAAGAGCTAAAAGGAACCCCACACTACAAGGAGCTTTATTGATTTCAGAGTGCAGCATCCACTGTAGTTACATGTGATTGACTCACTTAGCAAGCTTACATCGAACCACAGATGTGTACAGTACTCAGAAGGGAATTCAAATGGTTTCTCCCTCCAAAGAGCTAAAATTGTGGTACTTCTTCTGCCAGCAGACTTGTTCTCAAGGCAATCACCTGTCCACAACTGCGCACTACTATGAGTCTATGATTCTTGCCTGCCTATGCTGTATCTGTCCAGTTTGAAAGAATTTAGTACTCCCCTGAAGACATTCTGGGTCTCACCCTCCCACCCCTTCCAAAAGCACCATACTTGAGCCTGGGTTTCATGCCCATCTTGGCAGTTTCTCTATAAAACCAAGCAATGTGCAAAGTGGGCAAATCTGAGTTGAAGAATGAGCCCCAGGCCACAGAATGGCTTGAGTTGGAAGGGACCTTAAAGCTCATCCAGTTCCAAGCCCCTGCCACTGGCAGGGAAACCTTCCACTAGAGCAGCTTGCTCCAAGCTCCATCCAAGCTGGCCTTGAACGTTTCACCTAAACATACCCTAAAAACAAACATAAATTCAAGCTCTGCATGTGGAATGTGGCTGAAGAACAAACGCCCACGTCCACAGAGGAGTATGGAATAACGATGACTCCACTGCCCACAAGATCCCAAGACTAATTATGGTTGGTAAAGCAGATATTCCTGCTGGGCAGGCATTCAGGGAAGAATTACCTTGAGGATTTCAGGAACTCAGCCTGTTATAGCAAATTCCCACTGAAGTTTATGAGTGGCTTTTGAGGGTCTGTGTTGTCTGTGGAGTAAATAAGAACCCACACACAGAAGGCCTGGGTACTTTGTTAAGTAACAGGAGGTTTGTACCATACAGCCACCAAGATGAGCAATCCAACCCATTGCTTTTATTCCAGCCCTTCTTTCACTAACAGCAAGCACGTCAGTGTTATCAGGCAAGCTATGCCAGAATTCAGGCTAATTGCTTCTCTGGAGACAACATGCTGGTTTCAGGACCTGCCAGGACAAATGCACTGCAGTTGGTCAGCTCTGGAAGCATTTTATTATCTTTGACAGAAAATGGCATTTTTATCTGTAATCTTCTGTTCCACCACGTCCCAACAACCTGTGCAGGCAGGAGGAATTTGTACAAGATCTCTTACAGCTCTGAGCTGCTTTGCCAGTTTTCAGGACTTCTGCTGAGTTGCCTGAAAGAAAAATATACACAAGCAGAAAAGGATCCATCAAGTAGAATGGGGAGGAAATTGCATCCTGGAGGAGAGAAGGCTTTGAGTGATGTTGTCTTCACAGGCTGCTGTGAAGCCAGGAAATTCATGACCCCTTTCAAGCCCACACTTGCCCCACCTACGCTATCAGACCGTATTATAGTTACGTTCACTTCTCCCCTTCACCTGGTTCTTCCCACAGTGCTTGTCAGCTCTCCCTGCCGTCCTTGCCTCCACTTGGATTCCCAGTGTGGAATCCAATGTTTTACCTTTACAATGCATATTTAGCAGAATCGAATGATACCAAAAAAAATCTGGAACGACTAAGGCAGCTGACTCATGTGTTAGGATTTCAAAATCTTCTGCAATGTAAAGAACAAAGGTCCTTGCTGAAATATTCACAGTGGTGGGTCTTCTGGGACCTACCTTATTTCAGAAGCTTGTGGTCGAACTGGATTCATCTGTGGGTAAGGACAAGATAAGCGCAGCAGGTGTATTCTCTGTCTCCAGCATCCTGGATCCTCTCCAAGCTGATTTCCACCCTCCCCATTCCAACAGAACATTGTTCACCAGGGTCACTGATGATGTTTTCTTGGCCAGCTCTCTCTTCTCTCCCCTTCCACTTCTTCCTCTATATTTATGGCACCCTTACATCTTGTCTCAGTTTTCACGATGTCCTCCAACATTTCTCTCCTGAGTGTGCTTTCCATATTGAGCAAACTAAAAGACTCTCCCATTGGTAATTTGATTCAAATCAAAGTTGGGGGAGTGTTAGTTTGTAATTTTCTATTTTGAACCAAACTGGCCTAGGAACTCCTAGAATACTTCTAGAAGTATTCTGGATTATCAGAAGACAACAGAATGATCAACAGGCCTACGTTCTACATGCGGTTAAACTGAGATATAGAATACAGCAGCACTGCAGGCACAGTTCAGACCTTCATACTTGATGTCCTTTGCCCAACTCCAGGGAGCCACCAGGTTGAGCCAGACTATTGATCAAAAGGAAAGTCCTTCAGAAAGTGAGTCTACACATACGTTCACTGCAAGAATGCAGGTTTACCACTCACTGCAGGTTCCAGAGCCTCATCTTTGATCAGAGAAAAGCCTAGCAGGTAGCAGCTGGGAGGATAATCTTAAGGGGATTCCCAACTATCCCCAAAACTGCAAGGTAAGATTGTAAAGAAGCTAGATAATAAAGGAATGAGGTGCAAACAGCATGGATTCACCTGTGGCAAGAACTGAAGGACAGCGGTTGACCACTTCTGATTAGAAAACACCACACACCCAGCTAACCAACATGCTGATGGTCACAGAAACACAGAAGAGCCCAGGCTGGAAGGGACCTTGGAAGATCATCTGGTCCAACCTTTGGTGGGAAGGGGAGCCTAGATGAGATTATCTAGCACCCTGTCCAATCCCATCCTGAAAGCTTCCGATAATGGGACTCTACCACATCCCTGGGTAGGCTTGATTGATCATCCTAGTGATAGTTCTCACTGTAAAAAATTACTTTCTTCTATGAAGATGATGGGATCACCCTGCCAAGAAGGAAGGCTTTTCCCCCTCCCTCTGATTTATTACTGACAATCTGAACAATTTGAGGGATTGTCTCATTTTTCTGCTGCTTTCTCCTACTGTCTATTCATGGTTGCGGAGCAAGATACACCCAGGAGGAGATTTCAAGTGCAGTATGAAGAAGGTCAGCTCTGTTCACAGTTGGATGCAGTCTTTTCCTTAGTCACGAAGTACGGCACTTGGAATATCCTGTGGGATGAAGACAATGCCTGCTGCAGCATTTCTGCCCTGATTTTCAGGAAGAGGGCCAGGCAAGCACCACAATTAGTCACACGTTCCAAATGTAGTCCCCATTCTTAGTTCCAGCCTCTTGCCTGTCCTTATGCTAAGAATGAGGCCACGATCTCCACCCCAGAGAGACACTTTGCCTCAGAGTCACACATTATCAATCAGTCTACTACTAGAAATGAGGAAAGATGCTTTCCTTCCTTCCACCTTCCATTTGGACCTTCGCCTTCCCAGTGGAATCATTTCACCGGGTAAAGGAGAACACAAATAGACAGAAACATGTCAGTACGTGCATTGAAGAGGAATTAAAAATAAAACATAAGGAAATATCTGAAAGGACATGGGAATTTGCTGGAAACCAAAGGCAAGAGGAAGAGAAGCAGCTCTCAGGCATTTACTGCTGCACATGGAGTTAGTTTTGGATAGCTCCTTCTCCTTGTCCCGCTCACCCTCTCCCTTGGGGAGGGGAAGGTAGCAAAGGCATCATTACAAAATTAATCACCTTGAAAAGGGTAGAACCCCAAGATTTTGAAATCACTGCAAGAGGCAGAAGCGTCTGTGGGGGAAAGTTCAAACAGCTTCTTCTGCTTGATGACTGCTGGAAACAATATGGCAATCATTAGTTTCGCTCTCTCCGGTTCAGGGTAGTCCATTTAATTTACACATGATGAACAACAGACACGCACACAGGTCCAATAGCAATATTAAGGTTGCCTCTCTTGCCAAGAATTGTGCCACTAAAAAGCACATGTGCAAACCCATGTGGGTCTGGAAAGGGTTAATGGGCTGCCAGGGCTTATGCTTCTCCAAGAGAGGTTAGAGGAGGAACAGTGGCTCAGGTGGAGAACACACTGTGTGACTGTCCACGGGTACGGAGGATGGACAGCCCTCTCTTCTCCACTGAGCCAACTGCACTCACTATGGGTTTGGCAAAAGCCTCCTGGAATGCATTTGAAAGGACAGCATCAAACCTGACTGTGGGGGTTTGATCCTGAGATGATGCTGAGGCACCTTGTTCTGGCTGAAGATGTGCTCGCTGAAGAGGTTCCATGAGTCCTGCCTGGTTTTGGGGGTAAACCTGGAAGCCTCACAAGAATGCTTAGCTTAGGCTTCAGTCTCGTGTATTCCCGAATCACTCCAGGAAAACTGGGTTATTTTTCACCCTTATGTGGGAATATCTCTGCTGACAGCCAACACCACCTTAGATCACGTTGGACAGGGTAGATTTCCAAAACGACAGCTCCCTTTCTACATGGACCACCAAATACTTGGGATGCTCAGCAGGGTTTTCAAGCAGGAAACTCACTTCCAGAAGTGAGTACTCTGTATTATCATTAAAAAGAAACATGCCATCCAGGCATAGAGTCTCCTGTTCTCTGGCCTCAGACAGATCACTACGAAACCAGGAGCTGCTGTCTGACCTGAATTCTTTTACATCTTCCCCATGCTATATGCTTGTTCTCCGCATAAACAGTCCATGCCACTGAATCCTTGATGTCATGCTGACCTGGAGCTCTGCACCATAAAAGCAAGTTGATTTTAACCAGAAACCACAGCATAATGTAGGAGAATACTTTCCACTCTGGCTTTGGCATTGTCTGCTTGGTGACCTTGAGCAGGTAGTGTTATCTTTCTTCGTCTGCTTATTAAACAGAGATACTGGTACTGACCACTCTTGTAAAGTACTTTGACGTCTACCAGTGATAAAAAGCCAGGTGCTGACATTATTGTGCAGCAAGTATTTACTCTCATCTGCTTTAAATCTCTCCCTCCCTCGTTTTCATTGAATAACCCCTTTGTTCCTGTGTTATGAAACACTGTAAGTCGACCCACAACTGCTCACAGAAGTGAAAACGGATGGACACAGCCTGATGGAGAGCCCCTCCTGCAGAGCAGGACTTCCAGGGGTGAAACCCTGGCTCCACTGACCTCTATGGGAGTGCTGCCAACGGGGTGACTACTTTATTGCTGATTCACAGTAAATGATAGCAAGAAAAGCATTTCATAACTGGTTTTAATCTGCTGCTTGACAGTTCAGTCATCCCAAAAGTCACTATGAATAAGGATTACTGTACCCATTCCACAAATGGACCCCTCATGTAAAACTCAGCCCAGTGACCAATTCCTTCACTGTATGGGGGGGGGGGGGATTTTGTTGTTTTTCTGGTGAAGTGACCACCATCCGTGGCCAAACAACACACTCAAACCCAGTAACCTTTCAGAGGAATGACAGATGATGTCTGCTGCTCATTCCATGTGTTTTTTGTGCCCAGTAAGGTCCCTGAGGAGAGGAAGAAGGTGCCAAAACTGAAATAAGAAAGATAACATTGGTAAATGTCAGAGCTCCCTGGTGAGTGCAGAGGTCTCAAAGACTTGAGAATGCTGAACAGATGAGTCACTGGGCAGGGTTTGCCACACGTCCTGTTTTTGACAGATGGGACACTAACTTACTGTAGTGTAAGTTAGTGTAAGAGGATCCTACAGTTTTATGGTATTATAGTAGCATCTAGAGGCCTTAATAGCAAAGGCGATGGCTTTTGGGACTCTGTGGGGTAGAAACTACCATGTAGGATGAGGGAATTGGATTTAATGGATAACTTTAAGGCCAAATCTTTGTATAAATATTTTGGGTCTGGTTTACAGGTGCAGAAGGGCATCTTCCTCACTGAAAAGACAGATTGTGTCACAGTTAGACATATATACCAGTTCTTCATAGAAGACCTATGCATCGAGTTTCTTACTGCTACATCTCCTGTCGTTTGGATCCACACTCTATACCTGTTCTGAGCTTAACTGGACAATGCAGGGATTTTGCCTTAGTCCCATGGAGAGATTTCAGAATTCTTTCCAACCGGATCAGTCAAAAAGCAAAATATTTGTGCGTTTCTGGCATTGGAAAAGATGTCACAGTAAAAGCTAAACATCGCTTCCATCTATTCTGTATTTGAGATGTTGAAATCACAGCCTGACTTTCCCATGTTTCCCTCTGTATTTTCAGCCAAAGCCACTGGCTGAACACAAAAGTACATGGGCAGCCTTAAACCCCACACTATTTTTAGTAGAGTTCATTATTCAACAAATAAAGCAAGCCACACAGCTCTAATGTACTGGTGCTTGTGATGACATTTTCCACATCCTGCTCCAGATCTTCATGTCACTTGTCCCACCACAAGCTAGTACAACATAGCCTACAGCAGGAGGAAGAGTTTAGAGTCTGCTACTGTCTGCAAACTGAAGCAGACCTGGAGTGAAATCCTGACCTCAGACAATAGCAGCTTTGCCCAGCATAAGCAGGACCAGTTTATTAGCCCAGGATTTCTAACTCAGGCATTAGAGGCTTGTATATTTGACAGTTTTAATCCAGAAGCCCTTAGCTCACTACCATCAAGTGGGGATGTGATTACATGGGCAGACAGGATAAAGCTGGAGCACTCACAGCATTTCTGCTCCACTTCTGCTTCCAAATGTGAAGCTGTCGCTCAACCACCCCTATCCAGCCAAGTAATTGTTCTTCTGGGGCACAAAGTCCTGCGGCTAACATGCCCCCATGGTCTCCCATTTAACATGCTGCTGAAGGAACACAGATTTGTCCACTGCCCCCCTTCCCCTTCCGATCCAGTTGAAATAATAAATATTTTACTCATGATTTATTGGATTTCAGTTTGTTGAAAAGATCCTCCAAACAAATGAAGTTTTAATGGCAACAAACACCAGCCACAGAGCAGTAGAAAATACAAACAGCAGCGGAGACCATTAAACAAAACCCAGTTCGGATGCAGCTTGACACAGTGCTCAGCAACCTTCACCTCCTGAGGCCAGGGCCCGAGACAGAGGGTCACAGCAAGTCTGGAAATGTCACAGATCTGAGGCCTTTGAATGCTGAGGGATGCAAAAACGAGTTTTGAAGTGACTAATCCAGGCTTTGGGCTATTGAGGACCACAGGTGAGACTTCGATGAAGGGATTCCTTTCTACAGAGGCAGCCTCCACTCTGGTCAATGCTGTTGAGAGCCCTCAACTACTTCTAGTAGAAAGACTTTTTCTGACTCATTTTGACTGTATAAGAGTAGAAAGTGAGTACCTGTGCAGATACATGTGTATGATTGAGGCTGGGACAGGTAGAGATCAGGCAGACATCATAATGGAAGTGAAGTGGTCAGGAGCCAGTAGCCTCTTCAGTGAGCACATCTTCAGCCAGAACAAGACGCCTGAGAATGAAATGTCGCTAAAAACATGCTCTAGTTACAGACATCCCACCTTATTGTGGGGAATGGATTTACATCTACTAACAGACCATCTAGAAAAGAAGTTATTTGGTTCAACGTACTACAAGGGAATATAGAATATTTGACATACGAGGAAATCCTGGTTGTTGCCATTGCTCACTTAGCCCCAGATTTAACCTGAACTCCTTTATCCTTTCTCCAGATACTGATGCTGGGGCAGGAAATTATCCTACCAAAGAAGTCCTTGTCAGGACTCATTTGAGCCAACAGTGGCTTTCTTCAACCTGAGCAGGTTTCTAGACCAAAGCAAAGACTGAATCTCAAATCTTCTATTTTGATGGTTCAGCACCAGCCAGTAGCACACTGTGGGCCACCAGCCAACCCTTCTGTACTCACCAAGCTGACAAGAGAGGTGAATACCCACAGCACACCCAGACAGACCTACTGTGAAGGGTCTCAGGCTGGTTCCCCTTTCAGTGGATTTTGCCACACTGAAAACCTTCAGAGAAACTCCTGGAACCATGGAAGCTTAGGCAGGCCATATAAGAGACTGGAGGCTCCTGCTTGAGAGATAAAATACTCTCTTCTTTCACAGCAATCACATTAAAGTTTAAGTAGAAGGGGACTAAGAAGAGCTTTCCAACAGCACAACTCCCTTTTGTCAAGGCCAGACCAAGGATGTTTTCTGCTGCACAATTCCTAGGATCTTATCTATCCATAGTTTTCTTATCTCATAGATGCTACCTAAAACAGCCTTGATGAGTGCACAGCCAGGGATTGCCACCTTCTAGTCAAACAGGGGAAGCATGGCCAAGTAATATGTTCCAGAGACTGGAAATCAGGATGTTTTGATTTGAGATAAAGTACAAAACATGTGTGAGTGACCAAAGAAACCCTGCCTGAGCCTTTCAGGAAATAAGGGATTTAAGACTTTTTACCAGAAGAGCACAAGTTTATTGTCAATAAATGGTTGTTTACTGTCTACACAAGAGCTTTGGCTACTACTTTATTCAAACATTCCTATTTTGTCTACTTAATCCATTCCAAACCAGTGCAAACAAATTCCCTTTCATCAGTTGTGGATGCTTCAGAAAAGGCCCTGCCTATCTACATGGAATCCAAACTGCACCTTGATATTCCAGCATGTTCAAGGCTTCTACATGCAATTCCAGCTTGGCATGTGCATTGACCTGAGCATACACCTCTTCCCTGTTCCCTTCCCAGCTCCAAAGGCAATCAGCAGGCATCACAGAAGACTTTGGTGAGGCCAGGACATGAAGCTTACCTTCTAGAAGCATGGACAGTGTAGCTCCTACAGCCTTCACGCTTGAGCTCATCTCTGGAGGACCCAAGTTAAGCCCTGGAGTACCAGCAGGTTCAGATATATGGCAAGTATCTGTCACTGAGTTTCATTTATAAAGAACAACCATAGATCCCACAACAATCTACAGCAAAAAGCTCATTCTACCCCAACCTGTGGGCTCACTAGGATGAATCCTAGAATCAACTAAGTTGGAAAAGACCTTTAAGATCCTCAAGTCCAACTTGTAAACCACATACCAAATACTCACAATCAGCTTTAGAGAACTACCAAGTCACCACTATAAGCGCCATGCTGTGTCATGTGCTGAAACACACCATACTTGAACTGCAGCAGACCATAATTGTCCCAGGAATGAGCAATGTCAGGAACACAAAGTGGCCAATGTGGATTTGCAAGAGCTTGTTGCAGGGTAAAACCCATCTGCTTGGTTGAATCCTGAGCATTTTCACTTCTTTTTGTCACCGAGGATCAGGACAGGGTTCAAGGCAAGGAGAAGGCAGCAAGCGAGGAGGTTGAGGTAAATCTAAATCCCCCACTGAGGAGGATACAGGCATTACCAGAAAGACCTCGAGGTTCTGAAGCAAGCAATCCCACAGTGCTAAAGAGCCTAATCCAAAGCCCATTGAATCAGGGTCTTTCCACTGACTTTGCCCTTTGTGACTGCATGACAAGGCAAGCTTTTCCCATAGCAGACTGTCTGCCACAAAATCTTTTCGTTTCTCTGCACATTTTTCCACTGTTCTTAATAAAGCCATTTTCTTACATTATGTTAATATTTAACACACAAGAAAAAAAGAGAAAACCCTTCATAAATACACAATCAACCCTGAGGTCATTTTCCTAAAATAATTTTTTAAATAAACTGCTCTGTACAAACTTCACTCACTTCAAAATGTGCTTTGAAACTGAAGACTGTGGAAAAGTTAAAGAAGTGATTGCTGATAAATAGTTCCATATGATTTATTGAATATAATATCCTTCCCCCTACAACAGAACGCTTTTTCAGATCTAAGGGTATGGACTTGCTGCCTGCAAAGAGATGTGTGCTAAGGTTTAATAAGATATTTGTATGCTGAAGAACTTCCTTCAGTTCTCCGACACCCTAAACCTATTCAGCATCAGCAGTACTCTCTTAAATCATAGACTTATAGGATAGTTAGGGTTGGAAAGGAGCCGAAGATCATCCAGTTCCAACCTCCCCACCATGGGCAGGGACACTTCATACTAAACCAAATACAAGTACCCTTTAGGATGAAACCAGACTGAATTGGTGTATAGAAGTGACTTCTAGGAAGTACTTGAAATGCCCCTCCTTGCTGTCCCAGCAGGAAGGATGCTCACTTTTAGTTAGGCTGTAGCAACACCCAAAGGTTTGTCAGCTGCTCTGCTAAATTCCACAGACATTTTCCTGAGTCCTGAAGGAGAATGGAAGCTGTCACTGCCTCACAGCAGCATCAAATATATATGATGGCAATGTAACAGCAGACGGAGAGCTTTTGATGGCGGGATTATAGAGGACTGCCTCTTGATAGCACCTCTGAGAAAGCAGACAACCTCCCCTTGTTCACAAGAGGTCATGTAAGGCACTGCACCACATTGCACCTTATTGGGCCTTAGAAATATACTACCTGGAAAGACTCAAGTGTGTAAAACAAACCCAGAACCAGGACCTTTTCAGTGTTCCTGCACAGTTCTGCTGCACCAGTTACATTACACAGCACTCACAAGACTCCCTAGGTAAATGAAAGCAACCTCTGGTTTAACACATGCACAGACACTTCACACAAGTTGTACAGGATTACTGCCTTCTGCCAGAAATTATCCAGGTTTAAAAAGCCACAGGCACATCCATATGCAAAAGTTTCAGATGCAGCATCCTCTCTCTTCTGCTAGAGCAGAGTGACTTTGTGCATAGAAAACTGCCTTCAAGTGAAGCAGGAGCTCATACTTTGTGACTGCCTTATGGCTAATAATGGGCTGATAATGCCCATATGATCCTACGAAGACAAGCTGAGAGAGCTGGGCTTGTTCAGCCTGGGGAAGAGAAGGCTCCTTAAGGGGAGACCTTAAGGAGCAGCTTTTATGCAGCTCCCAGTGCATAAAAGGACTACAAGAAACCTGGAGAGGGGCTTTGGACAAGGGCCTGTAGGGACAGGCCAAGGGGAATGGCTTTAACCTGCCAGAGGGGAGACTGAGATGAGCTCTTAGGCAGAAGCTCTTCCCTGTGAGGGTGCTGAGGCACTGGCACAGGGTGCCCAGAGAAGCTGTGGCTGCCCCATCCCTGGCAGTGTTCAAGGCCAGGTTGGACACAGGGGCTTGGAGCAAGCTGCTCTAGTGGAAGGTGTCCCTGCTCATGGCAGGGGGGTTGGAACTGGATGAGCTTTAAGATCCTTTCCATCACAAACCGGTCTGGGATTCTATGATGTACTGGCATATAAGGACTCCAAACTGGCTTTACCTAGGACACACTTAGGCCTGATGTCTACAGATGCGAAGCAGCTTCAGGCCAGAAGCCACATTGGTAGGGTGAAATCATGTGTGCGCTAATCCACCCTTTTACAAAGCACTAGATCTGGCCAGGATCCCCAGCCCTCTCAGGCAGAAAGCAGGCAGGAACAGGCAGTTCTATCTGTATCAATTTGTCAGATGTGAACTCAGATGCCTTCAGAGTGCTTGGAAGGATGTACACGGCGCTCCCTTCCAAAACCTGTAGCAAGGAAATGGCTGGGCTGAGCTCTCTGAGCTCTAAACAGGAAACAGGTTCTTCACTCTCAAGTGGCTCAATGAAAAATATCATCCAGAAGTGGCTGTAATGCCTCTCTTTGCAGCTGCAGTGTGCCAGGAGTTCAGGTGAGAACACACAACAGCCCTCGATGCAGAATACTGACACTGAGCAGTATGGGGGCAACTGAGCTTCAGGATCCCCTTGATCAGCAGGGCTGATACCCGACTTCTAGGATCTTGCCACAGGGATGAAATACTGGCCCTTTGGAGGGTATAGAAGGAAAAGCGAGAGGGCAGGGGAAAATCCTGTAAATGTTCACCCTAAAACCTCCAGAACTATGACCAGCATGCAAACGCATTCTGTAAGAAGAAAACAATATATTTGAATGGGGAACTAAATCACTTTCATAGGATCACAGAATGGTTGGGGTTGGAAAAGACCTTAAAGCTCATCCAGTTCCAGCCCCCTGCCACAGGCAAGGACATCTCCCGCTAGACCAGGTTGCTCCAAGCCTCTTCTCATTGTGCCACACATCTCTGTCCCCAGTAGACTATTTTCCCACCCTACACTCCTTCAGCTGGAAATGGAGCTGAGCAGGACATGGACAGTACTCACAGAGGTGAGGGAGAAGCCAGCTGAATACAAACACATGTTTGGTGTTGTTCTGTTTGTTGTAGGGAAGAAAGGTTGCCTGTGGGTGGGCCGTGAGCCCCCCACTCACACAATGTGGAAACAATAAATCATGGGCAGCCCTGAAGAGACACCTGTATTTTTAATGTGAAAAGACCTCTGGAAAACCCTCCAGTTTTAACCTCCATCTTAATCTCAACCCAGCACAGGTTTCCTGGGAAGGCTCTCAACCCATTAACCTCTCCCGAGGTAGGGCAGCCAGTGGGTCTGTGAGATGACTGGCTGAACCACTCAAGTCTGGTCTTGCTTGGATGTGGTTTTAGTCCTGACTCTGCGTACCCTTTGTCTCTTGTCTGTTACACCACTAGCTCTCGCTTTGGCTAGCCCAAATTCCCATCACGACTCACTACAGGCAAGGAATGTCACATCTTTCAGCACATTAGTTCTGCTTCACTGACTACAATAGGCTTCCTTAGAGGCAACTGCTGTCTCACCCCTCCTTGGCACTTTTTACCTGCTTGTCTCTGCTTTCCACATTACTCTTTCCTCCCAAGATTTCCCCGTGGGGATTCTGGAAGTCCTTGTTGCCCAGCACTCAGCAAAGAGCAGGGACAAGAGGAAGACAGTGGAGTCCATTGATTCCATCATGGCCAAACACATACACTTCAGTGGTTTCTGTAATTCCTCAGCCATTCCTCATCCTCTGGAAAGAGGTCACCATGTTGATTTATAAACTTAGGAACCAAATGCCTCTTGCAGACCTGGTGGGTAAACATGCCTCCCCCAGTAGCCTTGTACAGCTACATATGGCAAGCAGAGCTTCACAAAGGCTTTTGTCCGCATTTCCCATCACTTAGACTCTATGAAGACAAATGACTAAATCCCAGCTATGGACAAGGTTACCTTACCAGTGACCCCCAGCCTCTGGCCATGCTTCAGTAGGCCCTAGAGATCTCGGAGTGTCCATTCCCAGCCACACACAGATACTCTCCCCTGCCAGGCTTTCTGCCTTGGTAAACATTTCAGTCCTTTTCCCTGGGAAACGGGGGCTGCGGAGCATGGAATTAGCTGCACTAGTCTCAAGGGCATCCCCAGAGGGATGATATTAACCTGAAATCAGACATTTCTCACTTTTTCTATATGCTGTAGGTTTTACTTAAGCCTACCTGCCATTCCCAAGGAGGTGAACGGCATCCTACTGCCTCCATCACCAAGTATGTTATGCCCTATGTGCAGACAAGTCAGGGACAGGCAGCATCCGTCCTATGCACTTTTACCCTGAATAAGAACAGCCTTTTGCTTGTCTTTCCTTTCTGCTTGCCTTGGTAGAAGTCTGCTGTTGGTTACTGCTAGCAGATACCAACTGTCCTCTCTGCTGTCTTCACGAATGTGAAATATGGGCTGCTATGTTTGCAATTATGACCGTTTAAATGAAATCTTAATGGCAAGAAAACAAGTATTTGTAAGTCATATTTACACTACCTAGACTGAGTAATGAGAATTCATATTGTGTCAGATATCAGGGGGGTTTGTTGTTGAGCAGCTCTTGAGCACAGTAATTGAATTTATAGAAAAGAAATACACTGCAGTCTGTCTTTTCATTCTGTTTTAGCATCAAAAATCAACAAGCCAAGCTCTGCCTCAGCTACAAAACAGTTAAAGAGTAACAGTGGGAACCACGCTCTTCTCAAAGGGATATTTATTTGGTTTTAAAGAACTCATTCTTCATGCAAAGAAAATGAAGGTTGGAAGCAGAAGAGAAACATCTGCCTCCTCCAAAGCTATGAGAAATTGGGTTGCACATTCTTAACCTTCCTCCTGTCCTTCTGGCTAAAAATCAACTACTTTTCTTCTAAGGTAACATATCTGGGCAACCAGGCAACTAGCACATAAAATACACTCTTCAGAGCTAAACACAAATAGATTAACTACAAAGAAAGGGTGCAATATATTCACTGATGAGAAGTGTTTTCAGTTCCTAAAGTGATGTCTTTCTGGTTGAAAGATCTGAACCCTTCTGGACTTGAAGACGTGAGGAAGGTACAGGATGGTTGCAGCAGATATTTAATTGCTTTAGGTTCTGGAGCAGAAAAAAACTTCTTTAGAACACTTTTGACACCATTTGCCCTCACTATGAAGGTGTTGGTTCCTTTGAGAGTGATATTTATCTTAGCAAAGGAAGTAAACCCAAAGATTTCAGGTTTTCACCCATTTCTGCTAGGACTCAGGGTGGACACATCACCCACAGCACCAGAAACACAGGTTTGAGCCTTACTCTGGGTCCTTTGGGCTGAAGTGTTCAGTTAGATATGACAAGAACCACACAGGAAACTGGGTACGACCTCATATATGGGTTAGTAAATTCTATGGCCCTGGCAACTTTGGCAGGGGGGAAGAGGAATAAAGGATAATGCAAAACTACGCAAGTGTCAAAAATCCTAGCATGTCCACAATGTATCACCAAACCAATTCAAACTGAAGGGATTCTTTCATTTAATCAAACTGCTTTTCTATTCTTATCAACTGCCTTCCCTATCTATTTAAGGGCAGTTTTCTTGCCTGGCTGAATACAACTGTAAAAACATGAGACTAAAGCACTTAAAGACACCACATCATGCTTTGGAGAACAGGTAGCTTTACAGAGTCCAGAAGGGAATAGCTGAAAGCTAAAATGTTTGGTTTGTTCTGCAGGAGTGGGGCATAACGAAACCAGATGGAAACAATTTGGATGGCAAGCTTCTTTTCTACAGCTCGACATCTCCCTAACCTCAGCATTCACCTTGAGTACAAATTGCCCCAGCAACTTGCAGCCCAGGATTAAGAAACTATTGCTTATTTAAATACAGATTTGCTGGGGATATCCACAGGAAATTTGAGGAGCTGCTTACTGAATGCAGCCCATTGTTTGCATTACAGTGGCACTTAGAAGACTCCAGCAACCCAAGCACAGTGTGCATGGTGCTGTGCAAACCTTGGTGGTACCCTCCCAGGCAAAAAATTGCCTTCATCTTCTAGTATGACTACTTGGCTTTAGATGTTCCTGTTAGATGTTCCAGCCCCATGCAGCTAATACAGAAACAGAAAGGGTTCTCATCAGCTCTAGTATGTGGGCAGCTGTGGGTGAAGAGGTGAATGGCTGGTCCAAGGTGACAAGGGCAATCTCTAGGAAAGCCAAGAGTAAATCCACATATCAGGCACCAAAGGCTGTGTCACAACCAAACCCAGTTTTTCTCTCTGATCTTGCTTCTCTTTTGCTCACATAAATATCTGCATGGCTAGAATGAAACCACATTGCATTCCACCCCCCCAGGAAAAACAAGTACTTAAAATATTTCTGGAGTTTCCCCCCTTTTCAAGGAGTTTGTGTGGGGAATGTATTTTATTTTCCTTGGCAACGAAGAAAAGAAGGAGCAGGCCCAGGTGGAGCCAGGCTCCCTGAAAGCCCTTCATTCTTGAGCCCTGGCATCACTGCAGGACAGCACAGACACAGCCACAGCAGAATGAGACCCAAGCTCAGGTGATGGGAATAGGTCAGTAGCAGTGTGAAGGTTCTTGTGAGTGAGCCACCTGAGCATTTTCATGGGAGAGTTGCCTAATCCACGCCAACTGTTAACAGAGACCCACATCTGATTACAGTACAAGCACACACTGAATGCCCTTAGGAGGATCAGCACAGAGGATGAACATCATTAACCCAGGCCTCTCTGTCCATTCCAGGAGCAATGAGAACTCCCTTTGCTCCCAGAAGCAACATCCACTCCCTTTAAAACCCATCCAGGGTCATCTCTGGCTTTGCCAGAGGAATTTCACCTGCTTGTGCCAGCTTGTGCTCGGCTCCAATGAAAGTACCAGAACATGCTCCATCCACATGAAACAGCCCAAGGTGGAAAGAACATCCCCACTTTGCTCCAAGCCCCTCTCTTGGGATGACGCCTGGTTGCTTGTTCAGGTGTAACTACAAGAGCAGCTTCGCGCCTGCCTGCCTGCCTGCCTGTGAGGGTGCAAAAGGGGGAGAGAGAAAGCAAGTATGTGTATGTCTTCAATATGTTTGCCCATTTTGAGCCTTTATTCCTAACACATGTTTCTTCTTTTATGCAAAACATGTCTCTTCTGTTTTCTGTCTCCTTGACTTCATTTTAAAATGCAGTATTTTTATGGCATGAAGAGATAAAGATATGAGGAGGGGAGGGAAAGTGGGACAAAAAGCAATTAAGTCTGGTGGCTGGTTATTGTAATGCACTAGGAAACAACCAAAACCATTCCCTTTGAAAAAGGGGCCACTTCTGCTGCTGATATGCACAGGGTTTTCACAGCTCCCATTAACATGACTGGAAACTCTCCAGGTAAAACTCTTGCCTCGGTCAAAGATTAGACTATCATGTCTGAGATGAATGGAAGCCTTTCAAAGGAAGAAGGAAGAACCAGCACCACTGCTGGATCACTCCAGCCTTGTCAGCCATTTATTTAATCCATATTTGCACTCTGAAGTTCTTGTACTAACACACAAAGGTTCATAACTGAGGCAATAAACTGCTGTAATGGGCTTTACAGAGTACATCTATACTGAACTCCTGAGCAGCAAGAAGTACAGGGAGAGCCCCAAAGCTCTGCTCTGGAGTAAAAGGGTCACATGGTTTGGGCTCTATAAAACGTGTTTTGGGATTGCAGGGAGTTCACATCTGCCCATTGATTCAAACCCTGGCGTAAATACTGTGGTACAACACTTCCAGGATGTTCCTGTCTTCTGCTGCCCCGCACTTCTCATACTGTAGAAGTCTCCACAACCTGAATTAAAGAAGTTTTGTCAGACATAGACAAATCCCACTCCACAATTTTTATGTGAACCCTGGATTATACAGACCTCAACCTGGAAACTGAGATCAGCCTTTTCAGAAGAGCACTGCAGGTCGGCAGCGTGCGATACCGTACGCATCCGCAGGACAAATCCTTCTTGCCAACAGCAGGCAGCTCCCACTGAGAACATGCACCTGCATCCACGAGCACTTTTAACTCCACTCAGGTACAGCCCAAGGCCTGCCCAGATGTTGGCAAACCTTTCAAAAGTGCTGATCCATCCTGGCTCCATCCATGCATGGCTCTTCAGCTGCTCCTGCAGACCGGCTTTGCTGTCAGTGCTTCCGAAAGCAGCTGAACCAACTCATCCTGAGCCAGAGGGTCTGCCAGACCCCTCACTGTGGGTTGTCTCCCACAAACCTTGCCTGACCTCAGCGCTAGGGATGGGGGGTATGGCTCCCTGCACGCCTTAGGCTATGAGCACATTCCAAGCGGCTTGGTCCTGCTGATGGAAGTTAACGTGAGCTGCTCCAAGCTGGGACTACTTTTCCATACTAATCTAGTCATAATGTTAAAACAAACTGTTTCCGGACTGCAATTATTGCACCTCATCGAGAAATTGTGCAATGGTGAAATTAAGAAAATGCAGTTAATTACTAACAGATACCTTGAAACTTTGTGGTTAGGAAACTGTTCGCCGTCCCTGCAGCATGTGCCCCGCCATTCAGTTCCACTCTGAGGCATTTTCAGAATCTGCTGATCCATAAAACGTTACCACTGGAGAAGGTTTGTTTTGGCAGAGGTCTCCGTTTTGTCCAGCAAACTAATGGTGTCCGTTAACACACCATTACATACATCGTTAACATAGTTGGCAACTGGGATTTCCCCTCAAGAAGAAAGAAATCAAGTGTAAATCAGAATTATCGGCCGCCTGGCAGTATCCATCATTACACACAAGGCACTTGTTCTAATGCCTTACCCACAAAAAACGTTCCCTGTGAATGCAGTCGGGGTTGTCCTTGCACATGGCACCTTACTAGGAAATCAGGGGTCAAGCCACCACACAGGGAGTTTGTACACTTGGTTCCTAGCAGGAATGCAGAGCCACAGCGAAACACCTTGCATTAGGCTGACAACAATGGACTGACTGATGAGTAAGAGATAGGGATTACTCATGGATATGACCATGGAGCGATCCTCACCCTTAACATGAAGTTCTTGCAAACAGCCACTGAAACCTATTTCTTTTCCTCTGTAGATGTCTTGGGAAAACAAGGAATGAAAAATAAAAGCCTTATTTATAACCTCATGGTGCTGAGTGCGCACTCCTCTTCACACTTTTGCACGCTCTTTCCTGTTTAATTCCAGGTCCCGTTTGGCTGTACAGGTATAGATCAGGATGTCTTTGCTTAGACCATATCATAGAATCACAGAATCACAGAATGGTTTGTGTTGGAAGGGACCTTAAAGCTCATCCAGCTCCAACCCCTGCCACAGGCAGGGACACCTTCCACTAGAGCAGCTTGCTCCAAGCCCCTGTGTCCAACCTGGCCTTGAACACTGCCAGGGATGGGGCAGCCACAGCTTCTCCTGGTACCCTGTGCCAGCACCTCAGCACCCTCACAGGGAAGAGCTTCTGCCTAAGATCTAACCTAAATCTCCCTTCTTTCAGTTTAAGGCCACTCCCCCTTGTCCTGGTGCTATGTGCCCTTGTAAAAAGATTTACTTACAAGCTCATTTGGGGTGCATCTGAGGAAACCTTGCAGAGGGGTTTCTTTTCATAGTGGAGCTCAGCACCAGATTTTTGAAGGAGCTCAGCTCCACACTGAGACACCCAAGTTTCTAACTGGGCTTCCAGCAGAGCTCAGAGTCTGGCAATAAGAGGGCTGAGAGGTGACAGAGCAAACTACTCCTTTAAGTGTGTATGCAGTAGGGTTTTGTCCCTGCTCCTAGAACTGGGACTCGTGGGTGAGGTTTCACTCCTTGAGCTGACACATCTAATCAGGCAACTAAGATTTTCTCGCATCCAGAATCACTCTCAAACCTATAGGTTGAACATTTAAATAACACAGCCGTGATAAAATAATAATACCAACAATCCTGCCAGCAGATGTGACTGCCAAGCAACATTTATCTACTTCACGGTTTATGACATACATTTGATAGAAAACACTTGCAAGCAAGAGAGATTGGCATTACAGCCAAGGAAAAAAAATCATCTGTGCAGCAAACTGGGGGTGGGAATCTCAAGTGCTGTGATTTTTCAGGAATGGGACAGAGTAACAACCATCACAGGCCTCTAAGAGCTGGCATGGCTTTGGGGCAGAGATGGTCTGGCTACCCCTAGTATCCTGCTTGCTAGGATGCTGTGATTTCCACTCTCTAACACAAAACGATCCTGAAGTGCACAAGTCACTGCTCATCCTTTACTCAACAGAAGGGATGGATCAGCATTAGGTGATCACAGTACACTCCTGACAGCCCCTGGCCTTCACAGAGCAGCCTGAACTCACCAACTCCATTGCCTTTGAGTTTGCTAAAGAGAGAGAAGCTTCCAACAGAGTTCATGCTTCCCACATCACACCTCGCCTTGCAGTGTAATGGTAGGAAGTTGGAGGTAGTATTCAGTTATAAAAACAAAACGAAAGGACCAGGGAATTTGCACTGGAAAGATAAAACCTCTTCCACAACCACAGCTTGGGAGCCTCATGACAGTAAAGAATATGTTTATATTCTGCGTTTGCATTTACACTTCATCCCTGATTCCTTCCCAATACTCCCACCCCGTATTGCTCATATAAAAAGAGATGTACTAGAGACTGAAACTACAGTCTGTAGTATTTTCAGGCCTTGATGGCAGTCTGCAGTCTATTTTCCAGGCTCATAAATCTCGGGAGAAGTGTTTCATTATTCTGTTCAGGCAGTGTGGAATATCTGAGCCACGGATCCTCATGGATGTTTCCTTTCTGGGCCATTCCATAGACAGGCAACATTTTGCGTTTCAGAAGTGCCCTTAAATTCTTTCACCAGCCCATTCCTCTTCAAACAAGTTGGAACTGAAAATTCCTCTTTCAAGTCCTGCAGGATAAATTGCAACCTCAACATTCCAGCCTGAAAGGAGCATTTTTCCTCTTCTCTTCAAACATTTTGCCTTCTAGGTAGAAGAGGACAAAAGCCATGACCTTCCTCAGCAAATTCAAGACACCAGAAGCCAAAGTAAACAGCTTTTACAGTGTTTATAGTGCTTAGGAGCAAAGTACACAGCCTTCTTCAACAAAAAGCAGCTCTGTTGCAGGTCCCTTTACTACAAGCTAATGTAGCAACAGGTCAAAGTTGTGAAGTTCGCGTATGGAGCCATGTTAGTGTTGTATTTGGTAGCCCTGGGCTCAGGACCACCTCACCTAGGCACCTGAATTTGTGAGTTCCTTTACTACTTTTATATATGTGCAAAGAATATTAAACCAGCTTTGTTATTAAGCCATCTGGAAAATGTAAGCTGCTTTTTAGGAGTGACTACACGAATTCAAGCATCTGTCCCAACACAATACGTTTCCAAGCTACTCTTGCTTAGCAAACAAAGGATACAAGAGAAATACCGCCTAGAAATAAGCTGCTGTTTCTGACCTAAAAATCACAGGGATAGTGGGTTTGGTCAAAGAAGACCAAGAAGTTGGTGCCAAAACCATACTCCTCACTGCAATGCAGTACATACTCTCAGGACCAGCTCTGCAAGATAAACGGTGTTGAGATAACAGTCCTCTTTCTTGCATCACTGTCACAGAAAAGCATTTCAGCCTGGGAGGAAAGTGTTTCCAGTCAGATCTCCTGATCTCACACTACAAAGCAAAAAGGCCCAAAACTGGGAAGCACAAGCAGTGCTTGTTTGTTCAAAGGCAAGGGAGGCAGGAGAACTCTCTTTTATGTTCTTGCTACAGAGCTTCTGTCAGCAGAAGTAGGAGAAAGCAGAGTAAAACAATTAGGAATAAATAAATGAAGATCTGCCATCCTTTTCCATCTGCCTTTTCAGAGCAGGGCAGACCTATACTGAAAGATGAAGTCTGTGACCTAGAGTGATGAACGAAAACATAACTGATAATTCAAACCTGCCATGGGGCAAGTTTAAAGGGAGGGTTGCCCCAAATGGTTTCATTATGTTCCAAAGCTACTGCCAGGAACATGGGTATTTTTTTTCCCTGTGTTTGCTGGTTCCTCTGCATTTAAAACATCTCTGTATGTTTGTTTTTCTTCCAGTCTTTTGTGGTTGCTTTGTAAACATCTGGGCTGGTTTTCAGCCCTTTGTACAAGAAGCGTGTGTGTGTGTGTGTGTGTCTGTTAGTTTTGCCAATGGCTCTTATGTAATGTTTGTGGGGATGAAGGAATCGGTTAAAACAGCTCCTTTGAAAGGCCATCCCAGCCCAAAACTATGATGGGAATATATCTCATGAAATGTCCTCTTCCCCCTTCTGTACCAGACCATCAATTTCCCTGACGAGGTTAAAAACAGAGCCTTCTCTTTCAGTGGTCATCACTCAAGATGACATTTACTTCTTGCAACCCCAAGTCTCTGCTGAGTTTCACAGTGCTTGTATAGGAGGACACCTATGCACTTCCAGCCTGAATGAATTGCCTCATTTTAGGGCACAGAGGAATACATTTCCCAGGAATGAGACCCATACATTTCTTCTCTCATATGCAACACCTAAAACAATGTTAACCCCCTCCCAGTAGTGCAGCTCAGCAGCTAGGAAATAAATTGCTCAACAGCATTTGCCTGCACTGGATGTGATGGGTTATTGGACAGTTAAGACCCTAATTCTTTTAAGCCCCTCTGAAAACCTCTGCAGTTAACATTTTATATTGCTTCAAGTTAACTCTCCCCCAGTAAGTGAAGAGCTTTGGAGCTTTTAAGACCAAAGGAAACACTTTGTCTGTCAAGCTCTACTTTACTGTACAATCCAGACCATAAATCTTTACGAGCATTTCCTGCGGTAAACTCAAGGGTTTTGGTTGGTCTCTCACAGGTTTTCAACATCGGGGTTGATTTGGACCTCTCTTGTTGGTGCCGAGCTCCAGCCCATCATGCCCTGCACCCAACTCATCTTCCAGCCTGAGGTGAGATCCTACCTCAGTCTTGTGGGAGCTCACAGGGAGATGGAGTTTTGGGAGGGTCCCTCAACCCATTTCCCTTGTACCCTAAATGGAAAGAGGAGAGGAGAGGAGAGGAGAGAGGAGAGGAGAGGAGAGGTAAAGGGAGGAGGCTTTGTGGGAGAAGAGCGATGGACATGGAGTTAAAAAGCTCTGCAGAAGGGGAGTTGAACAGGCTGACAGAAGAAAGGTCAGTCTTATGGTGCTACGTGGCTTATGCATTAACATTTCTTAACTGGCTCTGTTCCTTTGGAAGAAATAATCTTATTTCACAGGCCTTCATGATTATAGGGTTTCCCCTTCCCCCATTCAAAAATACCCCCACAAAGCTCAATCTTCTTAATTTGCTTGGTCACAAATGGGAACAAGCTGCACTTTCTAAATAAATACTTCATGGTCTTTTTTCCCCCTTCTCAACAACAGAGTTCATGTAGCAGATTATCTGAACCAAATGGGTTTACAGTTCCCTACTTCCCCAGTTCCTCACCAGTAAGAAGACCACAGCAGCGACAGACCACATGTCAATACCACCAGTGTAGCTGAAGGAAAACATGGGGTTTACTCCACGTTGACTTTGGGTCAGTGTACCCACATTTATTTACCACTAGACCACCAGATACTGCCCTGCTTCTCAGAAGCCACGCATGCTTTCATTGTGCACCCACATCCCAAGCATTAGCCAGACAGGTACAGGTTTAAGAAGAAGAATAGATTTCTACCTGGCCTGAGCTTAGAGGACAAGTGTGGATATGGGGCTCTGAGACAAATCCATGGTTATCCAAGCACAGCCACCATTCAAACAGCTCAGTGTTCTACATCTTTGCTTGCTGCCTATGGATGTGGTTGCAAGTTGTGGTTGTCTAAATACATAGGGGAAAGAAGAAGTGAAAACCAAAAGGAAGAAAATATTCTGTCACCAAGAAGATGCTATTCTGACTGTTACTGTAATTAAAGGTGGCAGACACATGTGTAATGATGAGGAAAGACAAGATGGAGCACTACAGTCCCGACCTGGAACTTCCTGAGTTCATACAGCATCTCAAGCTTTGTCCTAGGTCACCACACGATGCAGGGGGAGGGATCTGTTCTGGTTCTTTACCCCATTTTTCCCCTTCTATACCCCCAAAAACTGAGAAAAAGAAATATCCAATCACTCACTCATGATTTGGAATTAATATTCATTACAGTTCTAATGAAAGAAAGATGCTCTTTCTACTTAAAACATGTCTACCCACCCACTGGAAACTCCAAACACAGCATGCCATGGTCTTGAATGGGCTGAAGATCCTGGAGGATTGATTTGTCCCTCTGACACTGACTCTTAGCATGTATACCCAGTATAAACTGGATGAACCCTTCTCTCTCTGCATAGGAAAGTGCCTTTCGTTTCCCTCCACAGCACATGTTTGTGTGCTATGGGGTCTCTAGGAAACGGGGTCTCTAGGAAACAGGGTCTCTAGGAAAATAAGGCTGCAACCAAGATCCTAGCCAAGAAACAAGAGATGCCCATAAAAGACTATGTAACTTAGGTATCATAGCTATGCCTGTCTGTGTGTGTGAATTCAAGCCTCGTGTCTTCTATCCACTGTGTTAGAATTCATTAAAGACTTTCAGGGTCACTGGAAGAAAGCAAAGGGAGTGGAGTCAAAACTTGGGCTCTTTCTCGACTTTCTTTGACTTAATACAGGTGAAAAAGTAACGCTTTTAGACTGGCAGACATTCCCTTGAGTGGAGAATAAAACCACATCAGCTATCAAAAGGGAAATAAACACACACTGGCAAAGACCACACAAGTCCAAGACAGCAAAAATTACAAGGAACCTCCTAACCCTTCTCCCCAGTGCCCTGTCTTGTTCATACCACAGATGCCAGCAGATGTGAGTGACAAACACACCATTGTAACTCTCTGGTGACAGAGATTCTCACAGTGCTTTGGAAAACCTTGGATGACAAACAGCCCATCAGTGACCCCTGCAGAACTCCAACCCCAGGTAGCAGAAGGTTAGAAAAACATCCCTTCACAATCACTGGATGAGACTGAGCTGATAAACAACCACTAATCCCTGCAGCAGCTGGCACAGCAGCTCATCAGTTTCCGTAGTGAAGGTACATTACAGGTCTAGAACCATGCGCTGGTGTGATGATGGCTTGATCTGCTCTACTGCTGATCACAAACTCACGTTATCACTGATAACAAGAAAAAGGAAGGAAGGAAGAACAAACTTGGAAGGGATTAAACCTACAGCAACCAAGAAAGACATTAAAATGAACATGGAAATACACTACAGGTGAGTAAGGGGCTGTTACAACAAAGAACTGAATTTTGGGGAGCGACAGTCACAACTGCGAAGCAATGGTCTTGCTTACCATAGAATCATAGAATCATAGAATAGTTTGGGTTGGAAAGGACCTTAAGATCACCTAGTTCCAACCCCCTGCCATGGGCAGGGACACCTCACACTAAACCATGTCACCCCAGGCTCTGTTCAACCTGGCCTTGAACACTGCCAGGGATGGAGCATTCACAGCTTCCTTGGGCAACCCATTCCAGTGACTCACCACCCTCACAGTAAAGCACTTCTTCCTTATGTCAAATCTAAACTTCCCCTGTTTAACCCGTTACCCCTTGTCCTGTCACTACAGTCCCTAATGAAGAGTCCCTCTCCAGCATCCCTATAGGCCCCCTTCAGATACTGGAAGGCTGCTCTGAGGTCTCCACGCAGCCTTCTCTTCTCCAGGCTGAACAGCCCCAACTTCCTCAGCCTGTCTTCATACAGGAGGTGCTCCAGTCCCCTGAGCATCCCTGTGGCCCTTCTCTGGACTTGTTCCAACAGTTCCATGTCCTTTTTATGTTGAGGACACCAGAACTGCAGACAATGCTCCAGGTGAGGTCTCACAAGAGCAGAGTAGAGGGGCAGGATCACCTCCTTTGACCTGCTGGTCACCCTCCTTTTGATGCAGCCCAGGATACAGTTGGCTTTCTGGGCTGCAAGCACACACTGCTGGCTCGTGTTCATTTTCTCATCGACCAACACAGGGGGTCAAAACTCAGCAGTATGATGTGAAAGAATCATGAAGAGGTAGAACTCAGTGAGGTAACAATAGGAATAGCAGTGAACACCATGAGCTCTCTGAGCTGAAATGGTAATTCTGCTCCCATATGTTCAAATTTCTTTAAATATATACTATATATCATATACTGTATATATAATATATAGTAACTAGGCCAGGCTCTTCCTTGAGGAGTGAAAACTTTATAAGCAGAAAGCATGCTTGAATCATTTCACAAGAACAAGTGCACCCCTCTACTCCAAACAACATCCTCAGGGAAGTCCAACCTATGGAGTCTCTGCTTCTGCTTGCCTCAAGTTAAGATCTGTTTCCATAGACACGTCAAACCCAGCCCAGCACCATCTGCAAGAGAAAAATTCCAGCTCTCCTGTCTGTACATAAATCCAAACTCAGACAAAGTCTGGAGGAACCATAGATTTCACTTTCTTTCATGTCTGAAGATTTCCAGTGTAGAACAAACACGAGATGCTCCGAGTCTGGAGTGTGTCTACACCTCCAGAAATGAGCAGAAAACATGTCTGGAGGAATGGGATCTGTATGTTTGCCAGTGGGAGAAATACAAAATTCCAAAAGGTGATGTTTTTAAGGCTGCTTTTAGGCTGAAACCTGCATTTTAATCATTTACTGCAGCAACAAATCACAGAGTTTTGTTTGTTAGTTTTTTAGAAGAAGGCTTTCATTGGATCTTTGGCACATAGACTCTGTTCCCCCAAAAGAGACTGGTTTATTGAGAGCCAAGTGACTATTGAACCAGAAGTCTGGATTAAGACAAGAGGTCTGACAATAGCTTGCCAAAGATGATCACATTAGCACTGTTCTATCACACAGACAGCGCAGACCCCTGGTAAGACCTCAAATGTTTGTGAAGAGACCCAGCACCTGCAGTTAACTAACACAGAGCCATGCTTATGGACACAACTTCTCCTGGTAGAGACACCAGGTCTCTGCTAATCCTCCCACTTCCACTGTGGCTTTCTGAGTCATTCCTGATGTACATGGGTGCATCTTTGGCCAACTGTTATAAAGAACACAACCGTACTGAATCTGGCCAGAGGTAACTGAATAAAACATGACTTCAGCCAGAGTCCCTCTTGGTTTTGCACTGTCAAGCAGCCAAGGCTACAGCTTGTAGTTGGATGAGGTACATAGCTGAGATAAACAACCACTGGTGACATTTTAGGCCAGCTGAGGTAATAATTGCACACTGACCTCCATTACTATCTGAGATGAGTGGAAAATATTGGCTCAATTGGCAATAAGTTTCCACGAGCTGACTTAAGATAACAGCCCATGCCCTGCTTTTTCTGTGTTTTCATTCAGTTTTGAATAGCTTTTTGCTACAGAAAACCTTTACACCCTGTAGCACACACATTGCTCCAAGCCATCCAAGCCAGAACTTGGGTTGGGAATGCTCTGACCTTGATATAGGACAGATACAGCAGCTGTAGATTACCATGATTTTTTTTCCATGCCAAAACTCCTTCTTTATGCGTGCTCTCAAGAGAGGAAGTCACTGATAAGCAATGTTTACATGCAGTGCAAAGCCCTTCAGTGTGAGGGCACAGACAGTGATTGGCACCATTGTCTGATCCAGCAGGGACAAGCTCCAGAGATGTTGGGCTAAACCATTCCAAGATAATTTGGCAGGAAGGGTGCAGTGTGCTCTTTGACACAGCAGAAAGCCCAGCAATGCAGGCTCCCTGTGGATACCTGCCCTAGCATCCAGCTGGGGCAAAGTGATCAACCACAGACAGTGTCCTCAACCCACCAGACAGAAGGTGGAAGAGGCTGTGAGATGAAGCTGCAGGTGGAGAGCTCAGCTTGCAAACAAGTGAGGTGCACACACAGAGGGCGAGAAGGGAAGGTCTGTTTCCCTCCCAGGAAACAGATGTGGTGTATCTTTGGAAACCAAATGAAGCCAGGGATGGCTTTGCATACCATGGTCTGATCTTCATTGACAGCCTCTTTTCCTCAAACTGGGTACCAGTCAGTTTTGCCTACACCAGCCTCCCCAGCAGTCAGGATGTCCCCTTGCCCTAAATACCAAGCAGGGTTGACCAGAAGCAATATGCGAACTCTATCGGTGTTCACCTGCCGCATGTATTTAGGTCTGCAAGCCAGGCCTGGCAGTGAAAGAGTAAATCTAAGGTCATTCAGATGAAGGAAGCCAGAGGGAGAAAACAGCAGCATTTATCAACAGGGCTGCAAAAAGTTACTCCAGACACCGTGAGTAGTCTGGTACAAAGAGATCCTTGAGGTGAAAGAATCAAGGCAAAGAATGACTCAAACCTGGACCAAAGGGTTGTTCAGATCCCCAGGTGGCCCTTCAGATACTAAACAGGGATGGGATTTGCCTACAGGTTTATGGATTAGATAAGAGTTTCACATGCATCCATTTCACATGCATCATTTCACATGCACATCCATTTCATGGATATGCTCAGGGATTACCTAACCATTCGCTCATACCTGGTCTGCATAAAGCACTTCTGCTACAGTGGTAGCCCAAAGCAGATTCCGTGCCTGCCTGTTCTACATTCTTTCAAGGATGGATGGGAATATTTCCTGCAGGTCTGGGCTTTCTTCTCATTTTGAAATCTCAGAAGCAGAAACGTGAGTTTCTTTGGCAAAGTTTCGCTGCTTGCCTTGCTGGAGATGGAGTAACCACAGCAAACGAATCAGGAGCAAGATGAGTAAGTACATATCTATCCGGTCAACAGCCATCTTACAAAGCTGTTGGGGGGCAAAGCAGTACCTTCTCCTGTACTGAATCAGGACATCACAACTACAAAGTGTTCCAAGTTAAACACGTCCAAAACCTGTTTGACTCATGTTTCACATTTAATTCTAGATCTCTCAAAAAGTTTACAAAAGCAAAGCTTGCCTGGACTAAACAACTGAATTGCATAAGGCACGTGGCATTAGCTCAGGCTTCTCTGGCCAGCTCTCTAAATGAAGTGTTTGGAAATAAGAGAAACACACAGATTTGGGATTGGAATGGATAAGAAATTTGGTTTCTTGTTTTATAAGAGAGTCCTGTGTAAATCTAAAGGAGCCTGCAAAGCTTCAACAAGACATGCATTAAAAGCAGCAGCAGCTCTGTCCACATATAATAGAATTATTAAAAGCAAGGCAAAAAGAGAAAGATTCAGCACACTGCTGGAGAGCTGCCCAAAAGCCCACAGTTGTGATGTAGTGTTTGGACTCAAATTGTGTTAACAGGGCAATATAAATCTGCAGAGAGTAAGACAAAGTCTAAAGAGAGCAGACCTAAGCCAAGAAGGCCCAGAAACTGGCCACAGATTCAAGTGGTAGGTAGTTCAAAAGGGAAGTATTTGAAAAGCTAATTCTATGTAGTAAAAAGCTGGCTGCACTCACAGTTTCTTTTGAAGGTCACACATCCATTATGGTACCCAGGGAGCAAAATCTGAATGATCAAGAGAATGCCATAGCAAAGTGCACTATAAAGGCTTCATTTCCCTCACAGGTTCTACAATGGGCAGTTCAGTTATTGGCAGCAATGATGTTATTTCTAATGTAAATATTTCACTTTCAGCACAGCTGAACTGGGAGGGATTATAACAAGTAATGAATGAACCTCTAAATACTTCTCCAAGCCAAAAAACCCCAGTGATGGCATGCAGAGCTGAATCCTTCCAATCATCCAGCAAGAGATGGAGAGGATTTTGCATGACTCTCAGTAATTATTGCTTCCAAAACTGCCAGCGATGCCTTTTCCCACCCCTCTGTGGTCAAGGCAATTATTCTTCCAGGTTCTCACTCTTGGCCCACACCTCCATTGTCAAGTCAATGGAAGAATGACAACATCCACCAGCTGTCTGGATAACATCCAGCCTGGATTATTACAATGAGCTTGCATGAGAAACAGGATTAGAAAAGCAGAGAGGGTCTACTGATAAAGCTGCCCCATTTGTTTTGGTTCAAGATACTAAGGTTGTTCAGTAAACAGCTGGGGTACGTGGGAGACTTCCCCGCGCCCTGAACAACTCCATGGCATTAGATTAGCTTCTGCTTTATTGCAAAATGGGAGAGCTGGGGATGATAGCTAGGTCAGTTTAAGTGAAGGCTTTCTAGGTTTAGGTATTATTTTCTCCTTGGTGTATGAAGAATTATTCCTAAAGATCACCTACAACATGGTGGGGAAGAGTAGTTCTTTGTGCAGGATCTCACTCTTTAATTTACAGCATATCATAAATGTTCTCATTCCTTGTAATAACATACACCAGCATCCATATCCTCTTAAAATATGATCCAACCAGATGGGTTTCCATATTTACAAGTCTAGCAATGAAATATTGCTTATATCACATCCATTTTGGTAAAAAGCTCTCTGGAACAGCCTTCCAAAAAGACCACCCTGTGCTGCAGACACAGGATATCATACTGTGCACACTGACTTTGGCTTGATGAGTTTATGAATGGAACTGTAGAACACGACCGTTCATCCTGCAGTATGCCGAGAAGGGACACAATGACCAAGGAGGTTCCCCTGAGTGCTGTGTGGCTACCTGGCTGCTGAGTTCCTACAGGATCACATCTAAAACAGGAACCAATACTGTTGTGGTTGGTGTGCATCTGTGGAAAAGGACACACTAAAACAGCTTTGACGTAGAAGGGCCACTTCAGGCACCTTGGGAAGGTGACAAATGACACAGCAGCAGACAACACAGTCTCTTATACCACTGTCATAATATGACCATCCCCCTGGCCTATGTTTAAAACCTTTGTAGGCTCACTGATATCACACCAAGGCAGATCCTGAACTCAGGAACTTCTCTTTTCTGTCTTGATTCCCTCTTCTCATTAGGCTGCAAGCCCTTAGCTAAACAAATTCTAGGGGGCAAAATTTGGGGCATCAAACGTGAAGGAAAGAAGCAATATAAGAGAAGTCAGTTTTGAAGAAAACCAAAGGTTGTGCTTGGCTGACCAAAACCCCTGGGCTCACAGTACAGGGCATCTTGGTGAGACGGCAGAGCTATTTCCTACTGTCTTCCAAAGCAAGGTGTCATGATCAGTCCTGTGACTCATGCTGCTTTTGTTCCCACACAAAAAAGCACTTTAATCCTTGGCTTTAGCCTTGTTTTTGGACATGAGGCTGGTGAAAAACTGAAGCAGTGATTACAAACTGTTCCCTGTTCTTGGAGCAATAACGACTGCAAAAGAAAACACAACCCCAAGTGCCAAGCAAAATGGCTAAGGTTAATACTATTTGTCATTACAAGTGCAGAAAGAATACTAGCTGCCAGAAGCTCTGTACAAGGATGTGAAATCCATATTTCTTGTCCTTTTTGCTGTTTTGACAACTAGAAATAATATTTCTCAATTGCTAAATCAACCTAAAAAATTACAGCAATTCAGCCTTAAAAAGATTCACGGCCTGCAATGACCAGCACAGAGGCAGGGATTTGTGTGCAGCTCCACACACCAACTTTGACCATTCCTGTGGATCCTGAGCCAGGTCCTGACCTCATCCAGATCTATATAAATCCACAGCCGTTTCGGTGGGGCTGTGAGGATGTGAAGTCAGGATTTGGCTGGTTACATTGGCTGAGCTGCGGGCACTTGCCAAACAACTTTGTAATGGATAGTGTAAACACCAGGATTGCTCACAATTATGTAACCTGCACCTAATGCTGCTTCATAGAAACACTTACAAAAGGCGATGGTCTCCATGGCTCTCCCACTCCACACGTGTGCCATCACAGAGGTCCATCCCTCCTAAAGGCAGAGGGTGTTGTTCCTGAAATTACAAAGGAAAACTGAGTCCTTGCACAAAGGGCAGTGAAAAAGTTCAGCCAACCAACAAGTCCAGAGTGAAGCAGCTCTCCTGATCACACACTCTCAGTTCTCGTCCTTTACCAACTCTTCATCTTGCGTCTACTTGGCCCTCCTGGTCAGCATGGAGTAGCAGCTTTTGAGAAGAGTGCTTGGCTTCAGACTCTCTAGAGTTACCTCTACTCAGCCCATGTCAGCAAGGGAGAAAACTTTACATGTAAAGCAGAGACAAAAGGACTCCTTAGGCCACCCAGCACATAGGCTGGCAGGAAGTGAATGCAATGAGAATGAGGATACTTCTTGAGTGTTCTCAGCTCTCAACAACCACCTTTGTTCATCCACTCTATCGGCAAACTTCTAGCTATCTAATCATTACATACCTGCTACTTATGTTTCTTCCCTCCCTTCTACACGTCCTTATCACTATACCAGATCCTACTCCAGTCTTCTTCGCCCCCAGTTTATATCCCATAAAGTAGTGAGTGGTGACAAATAACTATAAGAAAGGCCCAAATTCAGGAAAACAAGTATTTTACTCTGAAAGCAAAGTGCCCGCAATGCTCAAAGTTTAGTCTGATCCCTCATCCGTTTGCATACTTCAAGAAACACAACCATGGTGTAATAAACTAAGAGATTTATTTCTAATATGAAACCCATATTTAGTACTAGTTTGGCAGTGGTAGGAAGGAAACCACAGGCAGCTGGCATGGATTAAGTGTTAGCTGCTTGATCAACCTGGAGTTGTCAGAACTCTCAACTTCCTTATTGCATCTCAGGCTATCCAGAGCTAAATACTAGAGAAGGGTGCCTTTGGCTGTGCAGGGCTTTGCTCTTCACATCTTAGCTGTGCGGATACCAGCAAGGGATATATGTCTGCACACATAAAATTGCTATGAAAAATGAGAACTGCCTGCAGCTTCTCCAACACTGTCACTGTCAGCTCCTTGGTAACAGCTTCAGATACATCAGAGGACATTTGTTAATCCTTTTAAACTCAAATATTACAAACACAGTAGCTCACTGCTACCTAAAATAGCTTCACTATTGGAAACTTCCACCGTTTCAATGTAGAGTTCTGAGTCTGTTTCCTCTGAGACTGTTTACTAACATTAAACCATCCTCTGAGGGAAACACAAAGAACTCAGGTTCATGATGCTGCCACTGAATGAATGTGGTGCTTAGCACGGTGCAAACCTTGAATTAGATAGTCCAGATTCCCAAATTCACTTCCAATAACTCACTGAAACCTTTGAGCTTTAAAACCTTTATTTGCTAGTAAAACACTGGCACCCACATTTCCACAAAGCTAACATGCGAGGCGCTTGAACACAGGCCAGCTAAATTCATTTTGGAATTTGAAATAATATCCATGAGGATTTTTTCCCATTTGCTCAGTTCTCACTGACATACCATCTGACTGCAAGTACACATGAGGACTCTTTAAAACGCCTTGCAATTACTCATTTATGAAGTGTGGGACAGAACAGGGAAAACTGAGATGATTGCCTTAAAAATGTCAGTGCAGGTGTGTTGACAATCTTCATTCTCTACCACGTATTCCAGGCACAGGCTTTTGCTAACCCCCACTCCATGAAGAATTGCTTCCTCAGCCTTGGAAACTCCAAGCACTCAAGAGTCAGGACACTTTATACTTCCACAAGTCCCAAGGAAATCATTCAGTTTACAGACCAACCAAACCCAGTAATCACCATACTCTTAATTCTTGCCTTTTATTTTATATGGCTCAGAGGGCTTCTATTTTTAAGCATTTTCCTGCAGCTTTGAGAACAACAAACTTTTAATTCCAAAAGCACCACAGAAGTACTAGATTCCAGGACAAAAAAAAACTCCAGAAGCAGTAAGGAGACCCAACCCTTACTGAGGTGCATCCATCACATTTCATAGCATCATCAGGACTTTGTGTGCCTTTCTCCATTGAAGTGAGGAAGCAGATTTATATGGACAAAGTCACCTCTGACAGCAGGTAGCCACAGGGTAAACACGATTAAACACAATCCATCTGAAGAGATACAGGAGGTTCCTAACAGGGCACACTTGTCATGGGAGAAACATTTCAGAGAACAGGCTTATATTTAGCAAGTAATCTTTGATTTCACAGCTCTAAATACAATTATATGCCAGACTTTTGTCAGCCAAACTCCTATTAAACCCCAGATACTAATAGCATCATATGCCAAATAGCCCTTCACACACCCTTGGGAAGCAAGTGCCACTAAACAGTTTGCCTTTCCTGGCAACATTACAAGTGACTCCCATTAGAACGGAGCTGCTTTGGGTTCATCTACTGCAGCTCAAGTTCACTGAAGGCCACTGAGGAATTGTCCATACAGTACTAGTTTTGCACAGGAGTCTACAGAAGGACCTGGAATAGGAGGAAACTCTTCACTATGAAGGTGCTGAGTCCCTGGCACAGGGTGCCCAGAGAAGCTGTGGCTGCCCCATCCCTGGCAGTGTTCAAGGCCAGGTTGGACACAGGGGCTTGGAGCAACCTGCCCTAGTGGAAGGTGTCCCTGCCTATGGCAGGAGCTGGAACTGGATGAGCTTTAAGGTCCCTTCCAACCCAAACCAGTCTGGGATTATATGATTCTATGACCATGAATTGAACATACAACAACAGTTACAACCTAACCCAGCCCTGGATAGGCACAGGAGGAAATAATCAGCAAACCACATCAGTCAGGGATTCAGTGCCTTTAACAATGTCAGCCCCAGCAGGTCCTTGCACGCTCAGCCTGACTTCTATGAGTGGAGAGGGCTTCATCCTCCACCAGCTGCCAAGACAGATGTAGGTAGCCAAAAGAGTCTGTGGGCATCCGTTGTTCAGGTGTGTTTCCAACAATAAAGTCACTGCACCAATTCTCTTGCAAATACTTCAGCCTCTGGCTCACTTCCCACATGCACACCCCTCAGATGTCACTAAATTAGAAGTGAAAAATACAACTTGGAGAGCACATTTAACATAAGTAAAGAGATTAAGGAGTTTATCTGTCAACGCCAGAGGCCAGATGTTTTTAAATTAAGAGAAAAAACAGGAGATTGAGAGAGATGTTAATTATAAGCTCTTTCCTTCCCTTTAAAATGCTTTAAAATATTTGTTAAAATACATAACTTTCCTGTAGGTTTTGGAGAGGGTTTAAAAAAATACCAGTCGAGATTTCAGACTAAACTTCAGCGTCTACGCAGGCCTGAGGAGGCTCAAGTCTGCTTCTCACTGCACATACTGCCAGTTTCCTTGCACATGCAGCACTCAGAGGGGAGTTACTTCACAGCAGTTGCTGTGTATGACTTCACCAGGACCAGAGCTCAGCATCAGAAAGATACTGAATTCCACTGCTTTTCATCCTTGACCCTCAGTTTCCAGCCCTAATACCGTTCTCTAGGAGCACTGAAATCGTGGATCTACAGCAGGCTCCCATGATACCAATCTAACTCCTACCAGGATGAAAATAGAATTCAATGAGAAAGTTTGAAACAAAATCTAGAAAGGGGGTGGGATTTCCTTAAAAACAAACATATCCTAACAGTAGTTAAATTCAAAGTGAGACTTAATACAGAATTACACCCATTATAAAGAAAGGGAGCCAACCCCTTCTCTTTTACCCATCTTTCACATGGAGGACATCTATTTTAATGTTCCTAGAGGCTGCACCACGAGCTCCTGGGATCTATATGATCAGTTTGTGCTGAGTTCTTGCTGCCAGTTTCTCCAAGAGAAAATCATAGACTCACAGAATGGTTTGGGTTGGAAAGGACCTTAAGATCACCTAGTTCCAAACCCCTGCCATGGGCAGGGACACCTCACACTAAACCATGTCACCCCAGGCTCTGTCCAACCTGGACTTGAACACTGCCAGGGATGGAGCATTCACAACCTCCCTGGGCAACCCATTCCAGTGCCTCACCACCCTTACAGTGAAGAACTTCTTCCTTATATCCAAGCTAAACTTCCCCTATTTAAGTTTTAACCCATTACCCCTTGTCCTATCACTACAGTCCCTAATGAAGAGTCCATCCCCAGCATCCTTGCAGGCCCCCTTCAGATATTGGAAGGCTGTATTTATCATATCATTCTATGATTCTGTGATCTGGGCATTAAGCCCCAAATTTGGGATGTGTAAAGAGAAGGAAAAGCTGTCTCACAATACCATTCTGCAGAGATAAAAACAATTATACAGAAGACAAAGATGTGATCCCTGGCCCACATTACTTATAAACCCATGTCTAGAAAAAACTATGGATTTTCTTATAGGATTCTCAAAAGTGTTCCAGATTTCTACTTACATGAGTCAAGCCTGGCACCCAGTCAAGAGGTAGCTGGACATTTTCAAACCCTGGCTCATTGAAGCCTGTTGATGATGGGGTACCTGAAAACTGCATCTGTTGCAGGGTTCACTGGGGCAACACTGCAATGAGGTTTCATAAGCAGAGTGGTTCTACTGCCTGCAGCCCTCCTAAGGGTTCATTTCATCCAAATCGGGGATCTTTATTAACTATGATCTCACCACATCTCTCTCTACCAAAGGATGAAAAATGCTCACCTGAACTGGGGACATATTTCGTCATGAATTTAATACAAATCCTGTTGCCTCTATTAGCTGCTATAGAAACACACTCCATTTTAATGTTTTGGGGGCTCAAATTAGTGCTGCACTGTCCTAAACTGAACTCCTAAAAGTGTTTCCTAAAAATACTCTATTATTGTATCTTTAAAAATAAAATTTTTTCAAAGCTATCCAAATTCTTGGAAAACTTAACTCTATTTTTGAGTCCTTTCCTCTTCCTTTTAGATCTCCTTCCCGGTCTTTTCCACAAACCAGGAACCTTTACCCCTCTTCTTGGCCATGCACGAGACTCTGTGGCACCAGCAGCACATACAAATGCTTAAGGTTCTCAAACAAGTGATGGGAGCTGACTATAGAGAGCCCCAAATCAGGCAATTCAATAGCACCTACCTTGGAAGAAGGGTCTGTAAAAATCTACCTACAGCTGAGGACCTCTGCAGACAGATGTGCTCTGCAAGGGTGCTCACACAGTAACAACTACTCACCTTCTAGAGTATTTATGTGTCACCAGACATATGGACCATGCTGCAAACTGACACACATGAAGCCAGTGACTCCCACTAGCTGATGGGAACACTTCTCTATGAGCCTCGAGCAATTCATAGGTCTTTAGGAATTCAGAACTCATTCTCTCATAGGAAAGTTCCATTAGTAAAGACAACCATTCCTCTTCTTACTGCCAATGGTATCCCAGAGTCATTCTGCAACATCCCTCATTTGTCTCTTAGCAAAGTACCTTTAACTGGGCCAAACTCCATCTTCCTTTTTCCCATAAAGGCAGCTGACGTCTTGAGTTCATATGAGGCGCACTGTGCTTCCTCTGCCATACACCTAAGTTTTAACTTCTCTATTTTGTATTTATGTAACAGCAAAAAAAATGTGTATGCCATATGGCTGTGCTGGTTTGGGGAACAGCAACCAAGCTCTGTTGAAACCAGTGGAGTTCAACTGGCATACATGACTGTGAATGAAGCTGCAGAGCACCCTGGGCATACGGACTCACAGTGAAGAGTCAGAACTGGGCAACTAAACTGCTTTATGAGGAGTTTGGATGGAGTACAAACCTCCCTTTGTGTGCTCTCAGGCCTGATAAATCTTTAGGGAGTGAGGCAGTCTTTCACACATGTACAACTGAAAGAAAACTCAGTTTTTAAATCTACAGTTGTTACAAAACACGGTGATCCTTCTCGCAATCCCCAAGCATGTCCATATGCTACACCCATTTCAAACTGAAGTGAAAGAAGATCTTTGTGCAACTGCCACATCTCAGCCTCACTTACTCTGTTTCCAAACCGGGACAACTTAAAGCCATCTCAACACGGGACACTGCTATGGCATTGTCAGAATGGAGAGTCACTTTAGCTTTTACATATCATGTCTGTTATAGCTCAAAGGATCAGCTATAGCCTGAGAAGACACCGGTGACTACTTCGGATATGGAATACATCCTGACTTCTATGCACACTCCAGACATGAAGGACAGCCGTGCAGGACCATGTCTATAATGCCCAATCAAAGGGAAAATCCCTGTTCTTCTCAGGAGCTGAAGACACAACGGGAAATGGGAGGATCTTTGAGAATGATGCCTCAAGTTCAAGTCAAATCAGTACATTGGCTCCTGCCTTTCCTAGCCAGATGGATTAAAACAAACCAAACGTAATAGAACAAAAAAAAGGGGAACAATGTCCCCCGGACAAAGAACATCCTGTGAACTGGAACCACAGCACATCTGGGGGCCTCATGTTGCTGCTGAGTAATGCATGACCTGGGGACACTGTCATTTTGTGCTTACAAGTCTCCAGAGGGAAAAGCTGACATTTGAAAGAGACAAAAAAGCTTCTTCATGTGATGCCAATGCACCCTCTCCTGTTTTACTGGGAAGTGGGAGCATGTGAGCAACACAGACATGAGCTCATGTAGCTTCACTGATGTGAGCCACAGCCTCTCAGTTTTGATGCCAACATCAAAAGCCACGTGCCAACAAACGTGGCAGCTCACAGGACCTTTTCTTTTCTATCTCTGTTCTGCCCAGATTTCCATCAATTCTGGATGGAAATAATCAGTCAAGGTAGAGGGACAATTGCAGAAGCTTCACAGTCATTGCTTGGGAAGGCATCTGCTTAGTTCATTTCTGAATCAATGATTTCCCTATAAGCCATTCTTTACAATCCACTCAGCAAACAGGTAACATACATGCAGATCTGGAACTGGAAAACTACAACGTCAGGAAGATTTGCTTGAGGTTCCACAGACCAACTGTTTGCCATTGTGTTAGTGATATAGACTTACAACTGAGGTGTGGAGATTCCCAGTCTTACGAGCAGTTCACGGCCCTTGATGCTGGGCATGGAAAAGGGCATGAGGGAATATGACCAGCCGGTTAACCAGCTTCCTTGTGAGAGTGTAGCACATGCAGTGAGATGATGGCACAGCTTTGATTGAGAAGATTCTGGGGTTTGACCCCCCAGTATTGCAAATAACAGACTAGCATAAGTTGTCTGAGGCTTAAAGCAGAACAAAATGCACTCACAATAGAAGCAGGCACCCTGAGACTGTGTGGGGATGATCCATTAATGCTGGAATCCCTTCACATCTCCCTTTAAATCATCTTGAGTATCTTTGGGCATGCTCTAGGTCACCAAAATGCTTCTTTCCACCTCTGCGTGGTGGAAAACTTCCAACCATATGTTTAGACCTGGACTTTATCAGAGTTACAATCTGTGGCATCCACATACAGTGGATTACTATACTGAGCCCTTCATGAAGGCTGCCTTTGCAGGCTACAAGAGGAACTGAGCCTTCTGGAGCACAGCAAAGTCCTTAAGACCAGCTGAAGTTGTTTTCTGGCCCTGTCAGTTCCAAATGAAGTACTGGTAAGAAGAGGTTTCACTTTTTAGAAGGAAACATGTTCTCAACATGGTTCTTATAAATTAAACCACATCACTCTTTCATGACAAAGGAACTTCACGCATGATTGATGAAATATCCTAAACACTCTTACAGAGGGAAGTGTAATCATGGGAAGATCATAAGCAACATGCACCAGAACAAGGCCTGACAAACAGCATGGTGCAATGAAAATAGGCATTTAGAGCTTGATGGAACTTGAGGAATATTTGCTTACTGTATATTTATTTAAATTGGAAATAAAGAAACTCAGTGATGAGTCTTTAGGAGCTGGTACAGACATTTTTAAGTGTCACGAGACATGGCAGGCTAATTATTACTTGGTGTAAAGCATTACACCAAGTTTGGGTTCAACTTAAAAGAGGGAAGATTTAGGTTGCATACAAGGAAGAAGCTCTTCCCTGTGAGGGTGCTGAGGCACTGGCACAGGGTGCCCAGAGAAGCTGTGGCTGCCCCATCCCTGGCAGTGTTCAAGGCCAGGTTGGACACAGGGGCTTGGAGCAAGCTGCTCTAGTGGAAGGTGTCCCTGCCCGTGGCAGGGGTTGGAACTGGATGAGCTTTAAGGTCCCTTCCAACTCAAACCATTCCATGATTCTATGATGCTATTAGAGCTCCGTGGGTCTGAGTGTAGATACTGGCTGAGGAAACAAGCCATGCTTTGGTTACAAACCCCACTCTGAGGAGACACTCATGTTTCAGCAGTGCTATGCAGACTCCCTCCAGCTCACTGAGAAGCCGGCTGCCAGCCCCTGTGTCACAGTCGAAGCTGTGAGGTGGTTTGTTCCATGTGAGGGTGGGAGGCTGCCCATCTTAAAAAGATCATTTTTGTTATTTGCAAACACAAAAATTGCTTTAGGCTCGCTGGACAAGCCAAAGCCTTGATCAAAATCACGTCCCGTTCATGGGGACAAAACATATGTTCACTTCATCCCAAAAAGAAACAAGGGGGAATGGGGGAGAAAGGGGAGGGAATCTTTTTATCTTGGTTTAGCATGAAATACCATGCATGGTTGCCAGTTGTTTATCAGCTTTTCCAGATCAACAATATGTTCTTTCTTAAGGCCTTTCATTAAAGAGCTTGCTGTCAATCTAACTTCCATTAAATAACCAAAACCAAATGGGGAACAGTCACATGACACTGCTGTTTAAAGAGCTTTTTTGGTCATCACCCTACAGCAAGAGTGTTCTGAGAACCTAATTCATAAATATTCACTGCTTTCTGCTTTGGGATACTTCCCACATTCATCCCTTTTTTTGGCTTGGCCTGTGACAGAGGAAGGAGCAGGCTTGCTGCTTGGGTCACCTTCACTCCTCCATTGGCTAGTTCTGCTGTCAGTCCTCTCTTTGTATGGTTGGGCCCTTCTTTGCGTTGTATGCCCTACGTGAAATAAAAACTCAAAGAAGCATAGCAGGAGGGAACTTCGAGTCAGGTAAAGAAAACCTGATACCAGCAGAAGAAGGATCAGGGAGAGAGATCAGGGATGCCTCTTCCGGCACTGGAGTTGAGGGAAACAGCTAAGCAAAGAAAAACAAGGTGTCCTTATCTTCTACAAAACACATCCATCCTTCAGCTTCAAAAGATCTTCTGTGAACAAATACCATAAAGGAGAAGATACTTGTTTGCCTAGGAAGAAGGGTGAATCAAAACAGGGTTTTAACAACTCTCTTCTCTGTTCCAGTGAGGGGGAAACCTGCAAATACAAACACACAGGATGTATCCCAGTTGGGGGTAGGAGAGAGAAGCACACTGGATATCAGCTTGTGTAACTATAATTACAGCGACTCTGTCAATCATTAAGGCAAAGTAACTGGCATTCCTTCCTGCCGAGATGAATTCTCACACGCACTGTGGCAGGCCTTTCCAGATGGATGAGCCCTAAATTGCCACAGGCAAAGGAAACCATCCATGCAGTTAAACTAATGCTAAGATGGAGCAGGATAAGGCTGAGAAGGATTGGCATTTGGAATGACAACAGCAGCGAGAACAAAAAGGAGAAAGTCATCCGTCATCTCTGTTCCTCTCCTAACAGCATCTTCCAGGTGGTCCCAAGCTTTAGGCATTTTATAATTTAAGGGTCACTGGTATGTATTCTTTTATACTACCCATCCCTCTGGCTGTGGCCTCACCTGATAACAGCTACAGATAACAAGGGCAAAGAACCTTTAGATACTGACAACACCTGCTTTGCACAGGATGGAGTTAGAGCTCCAAGTGGGGTTGCCTTTGGGCATTGTCAGGAGGTTTTCTTCCTATGCCCACTCCCACTGTCTTGAGCTATGCTGGATGGGAACATCAGAGGCCACTGCACTGTGCCAGGCACATCTCTTCACCAAACCTGCCCCAGAGCATCCTGACTGGCCAGCATTCCAGCAACATTTCACATATTTAAACCATTATATACCTTCTATATGAGGTTTGAATTTCTCCATAGTTCCCTCAGGTCCATACCTTTTAGATGGCACAATATCTGCAATACCTCCAACTAGAAGCTGCCAATGCCCAACTAATCTTGAGAGAAATAACCCCACTGAATTTATAGCAAGTAAGGAAGTTAGTCCATGTTTTGAGTTCCTTCTATCTTTAATACCAGAGCTATGGCTTTTTTGCCCTTACAGCTGTCTGTCAGCAGCACTGAGGGCCACCCCATGAATACTAATGCTTCTTGAGAGAACTTTAAACATATTACTTAAAAATAAGGAAATATTTAGAGTCAGTGCAATTCAAATGCACTCACATAAAATAAGGATAATGGAGTCAGGTTTTAAAAAGGAAGATTTACCATACGCCTTAGAAAAGTGGATGGAAGGCAAAAGACCTGCAGTTCTTACTGTGCACTACTCACTTCCTGCAATGCATCCCTGTGTTTCCATGCCCAAGGATTTGCTAGCAGAGAGAATAGTTTTCCTTTGGCCTTCTCCAACCCTGAACTTGGCTCTCAGTCTACTGGTGAATATGTGAGCATCACAACTTCTGCTTAGGCCAGAGGCTGTAGCCAAGTGAAACCACAGGACAGTTCAGTACACCTGAAGTCATCACATTCAACTACTTCTCTAGCAAGAGGTCAGACACAAATTAGCAGACACCAGCATGGAGGGGAAGTGTGAGCGATGTCCATGAGGTTCAGGATGAATGGGCACTTCATAACTCTAATTTCTAATCTCATGTACAATCGATATACTGGAGTTAGTAACTTAAGATGTTTTCAGCCATAGCATTAATCATAGAATCATAGAATAGTTAGGGTTGGAAAGGACCTTAAGATCATCAAGTTCCAACCCCCCTGCCATGGGCAGGGACACTTCATACTAAGCCATGTCACCCAAGGCTCTGTCCAACCTGGCCTTGAACACTGCCAGGGATGGAGCATTCACAACTTCCCTGGGCAACCCATTCCAGTGCCTCACCAACCTCACAGTAAAGAATTTCTTCCTCGATCTAAACTTCCCCTGTTTAAGTTTTAACCCATTACCCCTTGTCCCTATCACTACAGTCCCTAATGAATAGTCCTTCTCCCAGCATCCTTACAGGCCCCCTTCAGATACTCCAAGTCCTTTACCATGAAGTGCAGACATAATCTTTAGTTTTCATCAAGGAACCTAAGAGAAGGATAGAATAAACTGATTTTTGATGCTCTCCCTCTCTCCCTGCGCAAGGCTTTAAAAGTATGTGAAAAGGATTAGCAATAAAACTGTGGAGCAAGGTCAGCAAAAGATGCCTGGGTTAGCAACGTTTCTTACCCTAGAAACAGTCTGAAATGCACAACAGACATTATCTCATCCATTCATGAATGAGAAACACTGTGAGGACAGTCCTTTAGAGGCCCTTTTAAGCCTCATTACTGTGGTTCCTGTACCTTTGCTGTCCTCACCCCATTAAGGTATTCAGGTCTCAGCCTGCAGAGAGTGATGGTGTTAAGCACAATTGAAGACTACTTGTCCCCTTTCTCCCTTCCCAGTTGATTGATGCTATTTTCTGACTTACTCCAGACAATTACTATTCTGATAGACAAGTGATTAAACCCCACAAAAATGCTATATCATAGCTAACATTCTGGCCTTCAGTCCCGCAACAGTGCCCCTCCACGCTGAGGTTCTGGACAGATCATCAGCCTTATCTTTGAGCTTCCTGCCTTATGTCACAACCCTACTGTTATTTAAACACAGTTTTGTATTTAATTTAATTTCCTTGGTTTTGTTTAGCTTTGATAAAGGAAAGGAAATCTTTTCTAATCGGTTCAAAACAAGCCCATTGACTCAAGACCAAGTTCAATGAGCTATCAGGGCCAACAGGATACTAATGGCTAATGCAAAAGTCTGAGAAAGAGTCATGGGAACAAAAGGCATTGGAGGAAGAACAGCTTGTCCTTTAAATGTGTAAAGAGGAAGCGGGATGCAGAGAAAAGCTCTGAGCTGAAAAGCCATTGCAAGAGGGACTGTGACAGAGAATAAAGGGACAGGGTGAGCTCAGAGCAAGAGAGCAAGGTAATGGACTGACCCTTATGTGCCTATATGTATGCGCATGTACACATATGTGCATATACATCTAGGGGGGTTGGAATTGGATGATCTTAAGGTCCTTTCCAACCCTAACTATTCTATGATTATATACATACATACATACAAATGATAATAACTTTTTCTGCCAAGCAAGGATACTAGGAAGGAAGAGTGATCTATAAACACAAAACATCAAGGAACTGAAAACAAAGTATTTCTGGAGTTGGGAAATGTCTACGTAGCAGCTCCCAGAAGATGTCATCACACATGTTTTCAGAACATCAACTCATCACTTAACATTGACTTAGCTACGTGTCAGTGTGGAATAAAGAGTTTTAAGACATTGAAAATGTAAAGGGGTTGGCTCTATTGAACTAGGTCAACATCTAGAGTCAGAGCCTGGCAGAGAATCATGAAAACCTTTGGTCCTGAGAACCGGCTGTGTGACAGAGCCCCATCCACAAGTCTTTCCACAAGCTTCAAAGGACTTTGGCCCCTATCCCAGAACAGCTATGCAGGCTAGCTAAGGACAGGAGTACTCCTACAAGTGAACAGCATAAAGAGTAAGTCCAAGTCATAAAAATATTGTGCTAGCAGTTGAGAAGGGCAGAATACAAAAGTAAGCAAAGAAACAGATTAAGGCCAAACAGATCAGAATTATCCAAGTCTCATGTATGTGCAGGGACATTT
Source organism: Pezoporus wallicus (assembly GCF_028554395.1). NCBI lineage: Eukaryota > Metazoa > Chordata > Aves > Psittaciformes > Psittacidae > Pezoporus > Pezoporus wallicus. Next base: position 210,089 of record NW_026638088.1, on the reverse strand, counting down.
TATCTAAGAATTCACATGAAAACCAAAACTGCAGCCATCAGAACCCTTCCAGTAATCACTGTTCAGACCTCCAGCCAAACTGCTTTCTCCCACAGCTGTGAGTCCAACAGCTCTAACTCTTTAAAATCCTCCCAAGTATCCAAGTATATTGGCCCCGGTTTGCAAATCTCCACTGATGCATAATAATTGGGTCAGATCTTCCCTCCAACTTACTCCATGCAAAATCCTCAGTGCACTTTTACTGCATCGTATCTGCTAGTACAGAAACACTGCTATGACATCCAGCTTCTAATGCAGTGCTAGCTCCTTATTTACTAGCTCTACAGACCCAAAAAAACCCTGGCTCTTTTCATCATTTGCTAAGAAGTGTCAAGGGCATTTTTTCTCCATTGCTACTAATTCACATGAAGGGCCCTTGGTCATGCTCATAATAGCTGTGTCTTTGATCAGCACCCAGGTCAAATACCATGAGAACAGCCTTCCAAGAAATGCTTGGCTGTTCTGTCTTTCATCATGCTAAAGGTAGGCTCTGCCAACAAAATGGCTAGGGATTTCATTACCTTTACTATATGAGGTTCTTTATAGACTTCAAGCTCATCTTTATTAACTCTTCTCCACACATTTTCCCTTACATTCTCCAAAAAAATATCTATTTCAGGGCTTTGTTCAAGTTATTTAGTGATCATTTTTCCAGCTAAGGAGAGGTCCAACAGCTTGGATCTCTGCAGCTTGGTTTCTCTCACTAATTTAGACTTAAGAGTTACCTGCAAGAGAAAGTAACGTCATTCTTGCTTTTAACAAGCCTTAGTTTCCTCTGAGGTGTTCAAAGCATTTAACATCAACAGAATCCAGTGTATTTATTAACTCCCACAAAAGCTTTCCCCAGATGATCTTAAGCTAACAACTGGGGTTTATTTCCTTCAAATTTAAGCACTGTTTGGAGTTTGTTTCTTTATTTGCAACACCTTCTGCTCTCCAACTCTCTTTTGAGCCATATTTCTTCTCTCTCATCATAGTTAACTCGCCGGCATGGTCAGAAAGGAAATGTAAACCACTTAAATTCACACCATTCTGAGAATTTCACAGTCAGTGTATTAATCTCTACATAGTCGCATTAAAAGCATCAGAAATGGTACTTAAGCATCTCTCTAGCTCAATCCTTCACTGAGGTCAAGCTGAGCAGAATGTGTAACCTTTGCCATTTCAACCAGTTACATTTACACCTTTCTAATACATTTTTTCAAGCTATCCAGATGCTTTTTCTGCTGCAAGTTAATTTGTGACAAATACAGAAGCTTTCTTAAACCTCCCTAGAAGCTACAGAGCAAACAGACAGACCTACACACACAGATACATACCTCCTGGTCACAGGTCATACATTAGGCAGAAGCTCTTCCCTGTGAGGGTGCTGAGGTGCTGGCACAGGGTGCCCAGAGAAGCTGTGGCTGCCCCATCCCTGGCAGTGTTCAAGGCCAGGTTGGACACAGGGGCTTGGAGCAAGCTGCTCTAGTGGAAGGTGTCCCTGCCTGTGGCAGGGGATTGGAACTGGGTGAGCTTTAAGGTCCCTTCAAACCCAAACCATCCTGTGATTCGCTGATTCCTGCCCTCCCTTGAGCACCCAATGAATCAAGTCTCTCCCCTCTGTGAAAAATATTCCTTTCTTTATAAAAGAGATTGGACATAGGCTGTACAGAGAAGAGAAAATGCTGCAACATTTCTTCCATTCTGGTTTCTCCCTTCTTCAGAACTGGGCATATTCACTTAGAATTCATTCCAGCTTCCAAACCCCATCAGTTTATAAAGTGTTTGACTTCGTGTAGGCCCTCCTGTTTTCAATAATGCTGCAGGAACACTATCAGCCCCTGGTGCTTTATTGCTCCTGAGCATTGTAATTGTCTCTCAAAGCTCCTCAAAATGTGGTATTTCTCCAAAACAGCTGAGCTGTCTGGATTATAGCCAGGATCTCTTTTTTCTCCACATCAGCTATTAAAGAGATCACAGTATTTTTCTCTGTCTTTTTATAGTTACATTATAATTTTCACTTTTGTCCTTAATCATGCTCACTCATTCCTCCACACATGGATATTCTTGTAAATGGATTCACATTATTAATACTTCTCTTCTGTCATCTCTACCATGTTTTACTATCTGGTGCATCACTTAATTCGTCCTGCAGCTGTATTGTAACTCTCAGTTTAGAGCTCAGAGAGCTCAGCCCAGCCATTTCCTTGCTACAGGTTACGGAAGGAGCACCATCTACATCCTCCCAAGCTCATCACTGTGATCAAAACAGCCTCTGTGTTATCCTTCTATTCTGAAAAAAAGGAGCTGTTCACTGACAGCTCCAAAAAGAGAACTTCTGAACACTGTCACTCACTACAAAGACTTCACCTACTTCATGCTCTTTAGTATTCACAACTGAGTATGTTTCTGGAGAAAACTCTGCACTCTGGGTTTGTGCAATGCTAGGATACTATGATTCTATGATACTATGGGGGTCCAGTCCTTTGACTTAATGTTCCTTTCCTCTATTAGACAAATAAATTGGAGATACTTATTTTTCAGACAATCAAGGCTATGTATGAAACTTACTCATTTCATATCATTTGGAGACTTTCTGGACACATCAACTCAGAAGTTCCACACTTCCGAATTCCAGTCCTCTCTCCATAGAACTGACTGTTTGGGGGGTGGTTTGTTTGAGGGGGGGGTTCAGTATTTAACTAAGCTTTATTTGTCCTTTATCCTTCAGAATATATGACTTATGAAACACTCCTGCCCCATCTCTCCTACCACACTTGTTCTTGCAGTCATAGGAGCATCAGGAAAGTACCTGGATATGAGATCTCTAATGTATCTTGAAGGATTTTGATGCTAAGTGTTTATGAAAGCCAACATAGATACAGTCTGAAATGCAACATGTTTGATCCAACATTCACAACACTTTGGAATACAAAACAGTCTGAAGCAAGTAAGTGACAAGCTTGATACGATGGTATTTGCACATCATTCTCCTTAGATGTCAGAAATACACTAAGATTCCTTTGTTCTGCCCAAGTGAAAAAGGCACAGCTCTGTGTCAGTATCCCAGAAGGAAAGGAGGGGTGATGTTTCAGACCACTTTACACATGAATCCGGGTTTAGAAACAACATTACAATGAACAACTGGTGCTTGCCTATACCATTGTGCTCAGCTGAATGGAAGCAGACCAGTTCATTTCAGTATCATAATAGATCCTTTAATGCTCATTGCTGAAGTAGTTGTTTCTGTTTCAAAGCATAAATTCCTACAAAATCAGAGAAAAAAGTTCTATCTTGGCATTGAGAAGTTCAAAACATCAGTTTTCAACCTGTTGAGTTTCTTAGTATGATGATGTTTTGACCAATGAAAACCATATAAAATCCTACAGTTGAATTCCTTTTCTTTATAGGGTTATTGGGCTTTTTGCTGTTCTGGTGCTTCAAATGAGACAGCTTCTGTGAACCTTGTTTGGAAAGAGACCCCGTGTGCTTACACATTTAGGGAGTCCAGATACTGATACTGTGCTTAAGATTCTTCAATAAAAACACAAATAGAAGGTATTAATATCTTTGTTCCCTAGGCTTGTAACTAGAAGATCTGAAGGTCCTTTCCAACCCTAACCATTCTATGATTCTGTGATTAGATCAACAGCTATGTACAGGTGCGATTATTTAAGTAGGGAAAAGGCAGTATCTAAGATGTTCAAAATGCTTTTAGCACTAAATGCATCTACACAGAGAGACACTCCCAAACTGGTTTGAATCCCTTCTGTTTAGAGCTGGTGGCACCTCCTAGTTCACGAGGTTTAAGGCAGTACTCACTGCAAGAGGGAAAGGCATTCAGAATCTCCAGGCTCCTTTAAACCTGAAGTTCTCTGAGATTTGTCGAGTTGTTGTGGAAAAGCCCAAGACGAAGGATTTTCAGTTATGCATTCTACCTAAAAGAGATTTGGCAAAGCCCCTTGAATACTTCCTTTCATTTCCTCAAGATACCAGTAGAGTATTATCCCACCTCCTCATATAAGAACACCAGGAATGGCAGCGGGTGCAATCCCTCTCCCCAAAAGGCAGCATGGGATACCACCAAAGCCAAGGGTTACTTCGCAAGTGATCTCATCGGCATGAACTCTGCTGACACTTTCCCTGCCAAAAGCAATTCTCTGCAAAGGGACTTCCTGGATAGATAAGGGTAAAGAAGCCTACTGCGTATGTTGTTATTCCAAAGCCTAACGGGTGAAACACATGGATGTTGAGCAACTCCTGGAGACCAGCTCCGTGCATGAGCACATTGCTTCAGAATCAGCACCTTGAGCTTTGTAGGCAAGAAATTCAGGTTCTTTTTCCTTTAAAATCCATTTCTCTGGAATCTGAGGAGAGCTTTTATGAAGAGGCTTGAGCAAGACAGGCCATGATGAACTAATGATTAAGTTTACAGTGTTGGTACAGTCTTTCCTATATATTTTTAAGAGTGCCTGAGCAGGACTGTATAATGAAACATCGCCTTATAAAAGTGTCATTCAGCTGCTCTGTATCTGCAGTTGTGATCAGTGTCAAGTCCTTGACAAAGACAGAACGCAAGTGCTATCATACTTTGTGCACACAGCCAGTACTCTAGTAATGGTTTTTATTTAGGAGAGAAGAATGAGGAACAAAAGAGGCTCTCAGAAACGTTGCAGTAATTCCTTGAAAATAGGAGTCATCTTCTTCTAGAAAGCTCCTAAACAACTTTTTCATAAGAACTGCAGGGTCTGTTAAAGGTTTAACAGGACTTCAGACAGCAATTACAAATGCCTATAAAGTTTCACTGTCTGCCTAGATTTGAGGGATCCCAGCACACTTCTTGCTCTCTTCAAGGTTTCATCCACAAACTTGCTGAGGATGGCTTTGTCCTTCCCAAAGCCCCCTCTCTGTTAAGCCAGCCAGTCTCCATTTGCTTCTGCAAGCATCATTTTCCTATTAGAAATGATGTTTTTATTACTCTCCTATCATGCTGAGTAGTGGGGGATATTACTTCTCCAACAGCTGGAGTGCAAGGCCTCTTACCCTATGGGGATTTGGCAGTTACCAGTTGCAAACTAAGTGGAGCAGCAAGCAAGCTCTGCAAAGAGGATGTCTTTACTGTCAGCTAATAGCACACAGATCACTCCATTGCTGCACAACCAAAACCAGGCCACTATTTTACTTTCTAAGAGACAATAGGTCTCTTTCTCCCCCTCCTCCTCCAAAACAGGCCAGGCACAATAGCTCCAAAATGAAAACCTTTTGTGTGCACATATGATTGGATTTCGAGCTGCACGGAGTACGAGGCTGAGTTTTTCAGCTCCTCGCAGCAGCTGCCAGTGTTTCTGACAGCCTGTGCATGGATGGGAGGACTTGAACATCCTCCTCATGTTATCTGCTATGGGGTTTATTTGTAAAGCAAAACTGTCAAAAGACTGTTTCAGGAATTGCTGCCAGCCCTCCTGGTAACCCCAATGCATTTTTCCTTATGGAAGGAAGTTCAGAAAGCAGAGCCACCACTTGGCTTTAGAAAACCTATTCTGCTTAAGCAGAAGCTTGGAAAGCGTAAGGAAAACTCTGGAGATAGAATAAGGAAAAGAAAAACCCGACACAAAGCCTCTCAGAAACAATAGAAAGACTCTTCTCAGACTCATATAAGAAACATTGGTACTCAGAAAAGAATGAAACTCATACAACCTATTTCTCTTCCTCTCATCTTTTCCCCTTCCTCAGTCCTTTTGTAAGAGAGAAGCTCCTGAAATCCACCTTTTATACATTCCCTGGGTGTGGTTACAGCCAAGCACAAGTAATCACTAATTCAGCCTCAGGTATCTGGCTATAGAAGTGGCTCTGCAGGGCTTAATTTACGTTCTTTTGTCCTCTTTTGATGTTTTTGGTAAGTAGTAGCAAGAAAAGAAGTAAAATACAGTGATTTTGTTTTGCTGCTGTTCATTTCTGATGAAGTTTTTCAGTTGTACCACATCTTCATAAGGACTTTTCAAACTGAAGCTTTGCTGTAGATTGTTCTGGGAAGAGTGTCCTGAATGCTACCTGAAGAGCTACTAGATGTCTACATTCAGATGAGCCACCCTGTGAACAAACAAGTTTCTGTCTCATAGGAAAGAGGTTAGCCCAGGGAAGGTACTGTAACTGCAGAGAGCTTTTTCTTCCTAGAGGACTGCTAGTTCTCTGTATGTTGTACCATTGGAGAGGTGTGTGGGTTCCTCGCTTGTCTCACTTCATCAAACTCCTTGAATGTATGGAGGCAGCCTGCTTCTTTCTTCATTAGTTAAACACCTGTACTAAACCTCAATGTGTTCCTGCAGGCATAGCTAATATGGTGATTGTTGCCTTACCCTGAAGAAGCTCCACTAACTTAGAGAAGCTCTAAGGTGGCTCTTTAGCCACATCTCAGGCTTGACCAAAGCAGTCTCTAGCTTCTCTGCAGATGATGCAACTAAACCCAGGAAGCTGGAGACAGGATCTCAGGAGGTAACAGTCAGCTTTAAAGTACAAGGCCCAAACTTCCAGGTAGCTGCACAAACGGCTCCGAAAATCCATGCTTTTGTTGGAAGAAATACTGAATGCCTTGAAGGAGAGATCTCAGAGCTGTGACATCTTTTAGTCATCAGTGATTGTCATGTTCTCAATGGTAGAAGATCTTAGAGGTCCGGAATGTGGTCTCTCAGCCTCTTGTAGCAAGATGTGACGTTTCACCTTTAAACTTCCACGTGCTGTCACTTGCTGCTAGGAAAGCCATTAGTCCTGACACTTGACTCCCAGCCAGAACAGAGCAGGGACTCCACTGGTTCACTTCTCTGTGATGCCACACGCATGGGACAGGCATGATTTTGGTTTCTGGCACATGAACCCTTTATCAAAGACTAGATATTTGCCTTACAGGTTGCTGACCACTGAATCTCGGGGCTGTTGCACAGCCATATTGACAAAGGCTGAACTGGAGTCTGGCAGGATTCCATACTTTCTTGGCTACAAAAATCCTTTCCAGAAAAACTAAGGCCATATTTATACCATGGAATAGGGCTCTGTATTCTGCTCTGAGATAAGGCTGACCCAGGCTGATAATGGAGTGCACCTCTAGAAAGCAGGCAACGATATACTTTTTGGCACCACACTTAAGGTTTGCTCCTCCTTATAAACCTATTACCTCAAGTGTAAAAAAGTGAAACATAACTGATTGATTCTGGGGAAAGGAAGAAGATGGGGTTTTGGTTCTAGGTTTGTCCTGCTTGGAGAAGAGGAAGAGAGAATCCAAACCCAGGGTGTTGCTCTACCTCATCTTTCACAGTGTGAACAGAATCTGAATGTCTTTTGGAGCACTGGAGTCAAACACTCTCCTTGTCAAGTCCCAGGGCTGCAGCAGCTTTTAGCTCAGGCCTATCTCTAGCAACCATTCCCAGTGTTTGCAAGCAAGGGAACAGAGCTGCTGCTATTCGCCACATGCTGTCACAGTCTAAGCCAGGGGCCTCCTGCCTTGTGATTGCTGATTTCAGTCCATTTCTCTGATTTACAGTTTCCTGATTTGCAGGTTGTTAAAATACTTGTAAAAAACATTGGTCTGGAAAATGTCCCTAAATAATTATGTTGATGACTAAAAATCAGCCTGAAAGGGCTTTAATTCATAGCAGCTTATACAATAACGGAGATTTAGGGAGAGCTTTTATTCTCAACTCGTATTTTTAATGTTTCATTCATGTTCATATCCTGTACTACAGACCCCAAAGCGAGTTTATATGGCTAAACTCTAATTCTACAGTCGGGAACTAGTTCATTCTCTGGAAAAACATTCGTAGGCAAATAAATTCTTCTATCTGAAGTTCAGTGTTGTGTTTATGTTCTGGAGGGCTTGTGAGGAATTAGAGTCCTTTCCTCTCTGGATGGGGACTGTAGTAATTGAAGAGTTAGTGTTAAAATAAGGAGTCTAAGCATCAGTGAGACACAGGTCAAGAGGTGCCCTGTTTACTTGCTGCAAGTAAAGATCACAACCAAGTCTGTGCTATGGAATTTGTGCAGTACAGCCCTAAACAACTTGGATCTGCAAATAAGCCAGACATATCTAAGACTATTTTGGTTGTTATCTTTGGTGTTGAGAGGAGAGAGATCTGTTGTCATTAGCCCAGGCTAATGTTTAAGCCTGCAATAGTGTCATCTCAAGTTTCTTATTTAACCAGTCCCAGCTGTGTCAAATCCTGCCTGCAACAGAACTAGAAGCTGGAATTAACCATTGAGCCTCCCAAAGCATATGACTGATTGACTCTATTATAAGGTCTGGTTAGGACCATTTTGACATCTTCTGCTGGAAAATGTCTTAGTTAAAACACTTTCAGAAATGCTTCTGTTACTTAATGCCAAGACACCTCAGAAAGTCCCAATCTGGCCGGGGTGGAAGATGGACTTTACCACTGCCCAGGGGAGTAAGTTTAGTCTATTGTGAGCTGCTTCTGGCTTTGTAATGACTCTCAGCAGGGGAAAAGCTTGAGATTCAGTGTTTTTTAAGACTAAGAGAAACGTTCTCTGCTCAGCTCTGTTTGCAAGTCTTATGTTATTTAAAGGCCTCAGCGTGCAGTAAAAGAAGTGAACACAAGTCTCTGACTGCATTCAACAAGCAGGGTGGAGCAGTTTCTGCGTTAATGTAATGTGGAAGTACAGGAGTTTTCCTGTCATATGCAGGCCTGCTGTTACTGACACATCTCCACGCAGCACTGCACGCCAAGGCATGGGTGTTTGTATGCTCCCATCAATGGAACCCCACACTGCCACGACGTGCCAGAGGCTCAGGTGGGAATTTACACATCTACAGGAAAACAGAACTTCTGGAGGTCTTGGTAATATGGAATTCCTAAAACTTCGGATCTTGCTTAGCAGCACAATGTATTAACAGAAGCCCTGGTTAGTTAGTGCAGGTGTCTGCTTGGTCTGCCAAGAGGCAGGCATGAGGGAGGGGAGCTGTTTTCAGCTGGAAGTAATTACCTTGATGAGTGAAGTAACCAGAGCTTTAAAAACACTGTCTCCTGGTCCACTGGAAAGTTAGATATGCCCAACATCTGTATTTGTCAGGACAGATCTAAGGAGATGACCTACCAGCTGCTCTGATGTGGTAGAGTCTTCTTTGAGGAATAGCATATCCTCCTCATCCTGCTGTCAGGAAACATTTGCTTTACTTCATTCTTCTATTCTCATCACACCCCCTTGTGCACAGCAAGGATGTGCTGAGATACTGTGATAGCTTCTTGAAGACCGCTGGGATAAGATGATGCTGTAAAGTGATCTTCAGCAGGAAGGTAATCTGCATGTAATATACCCCTGAGCTGTGACTGCCCTGGCCCTTCTGAAAGCTGTTTTGAAACTACAAATCCACCATATGCTCTTGGGAGATTTTATGGGGTCTACTACTGCAGTTATCTGCAAATAAAAGCAGGGTCTGGGTTAACTGCAAAAGACTCCACAACCTTTTAGCATGCTGCATGTGCAGAACCACATGCCAGCCTTCCTTGACGGGAGAACAGTTGAATGATCCAATACATTACACTAGATCTAAACAGAGGCAGAATTCAGGGGTTATAGACTTCTTATGCTACAAGTGCTCTGGGGCAAGTACAGCAGTAAGTAAACCCAGTTGCAAGCAATCAGCTTGGAAAATGGTACATTGAAGGAATGTCCTGCGGTACAGTATTAAATTACTGAGGGAAAAGAGAGAATTTATCTACTAGAGGAACTGATGAAGCAAAGAAGAAACAATGTCTTGATGTAAAGCTTTCATCCAACTTTGGGCATGTAAAACAGCAGAATGGTGGAAGGTGATCTGGTTCCATGAAGGAAGAAAGCAGGATCTTAAGAATTGCCATATTATGGCTACAAAGGTTATGATGAGCAGAAAGGAAGAGAAGAGCAACAGCTTAGAAGTAACCCAAGGTGAATTTGGAAAGTAAACGTGCATATTTCTGAGGAACAGACATGTAACGTGATGCTGTAGTATTTGTAATGCCAAATAAGCTGATGTGCTTGAACACCCTGAGATCAGCAAGTTTTACCCTCTAATTTAGCAACTTCCACAGCTGCAAGTAGTTTCATTTTTAGTTATCTCCCTGTGTGCAAGGGAGAATACAGAACTAGCCAGTTTTAGCACAAAGGTGTGGGTCTTTCCACTGAGGTAGAGAAGTCTAGTCTGCTCTACCAGAACTTGTGCTACTTATATCCCTAAGGGATCCCTTAAGGAACTACCAAGGATGCAGCATAGACTTGAGGTTGAGAGTTTTTAAAAGCCATTTCCACTTTGTTATTAACATGTGTGAATATTGGATTTTATTATTTCCTCTGATTTTATGACTATTGCAGATTATTCGAAAGCAAACTGAGAAAGTCATTTATTGCCTGGGTTTGTTTTGGTTTTTAAACCTGTAACACTTTAAAGCATCATGAGGAGTTCTGGATCACACTCAAACCGAGGAGAATGATTAATGAGTTAGAAGAACTAGCCTGCAAGGCTGAACACAGCCATAAATGGAGGGGTAGGAGTCCATGTGGAGCTGTAAGGTCAGTTACGGTTCTGAGAACCCAGTGAAATTGTGCTGTAACTACTGACACACACCTCAAAGGTCTGCCAGCTTTGCTAAGGCTTCCTGCCCTCTCCAGATGACCAACTAGACTGATGATCTCCTGATAGCAGGTTTTCCTGGTGAACTTCCACATCTTCCTGATACTTTGGGTCTTACTAGAAAACAGATGTTCCTGGAGCACTTCATAATCTCACTTTGAACACTGACAGGAACCAGAAACTGGAGAACACAGAAATAAGAAACGCTTTTTTTTCCCTATTATTATTGCACCTGATCATTATTGAGCCTTGATACTGGGGACTAAGATTCGGGCAAGGATCCAGATTGGCTCTTCCCCATGAAATCCATTCTCCTGTCCCTATATGCACATTAAGGTGAGCACTAAGTCTAGTGTTTCAGTCTTAAATCTCAATTCCCTTGCTTGGGTTTCCAAGCCAAACGTTTGCTAGGGGAGAGATATGAAGAGCTGCTGAGTTGCCTTCTTCCAGGATACCTGTTTCTACTGAATCTGTGGTGAAATTAGATATTATACTGAGTGGGTCTAGATGGTTTGTCCAAGACACCAGCTAACTAAGAAACAATGCAGCCCCAATTTGACCAAGTAGATGGTTTTTGTTTAGCACTCTTAACCTGAAATCATCGCCCATGCCACCTGCATTTCAGATACTATTTTTTTTCAGCACACAAACTAGGTCTAGTTAAGTGTTTTGGAGGAGTTCCTTCAAAGGATGTCTGAAATGTGAGAGGGATACCGAAGACAGCTCAGGAGAAGTCTGTACTGAAATGATGCACTTCAGGCTGTAAGTCTAGGCTGTATCTATAGGGATCTAAACACACTCTTTTTCCTGCCATGCCTTCCTTCTCTAAACAAACCTCTTCAGCTTTTCCACCCAGAGACAACTACATTTGACTGCTTACAGGATGCTTTACAACTTAAAGTGCATCTTTTGTGTTGTAAAGGTTTTCCAGTATAGCAGGCTGCTGTGCAAGCTTTTAATGGCTTCAAGAATCATTTCACCAATAAAAAAGGGTGTTTTGTACACAAATCATCATAAGTTGAGAGAATTGTCACTTGAGTGACTGGGAACCTCTCATTCAGTCAAACAGACAGCACCTGATAAGGTTAGTACATATTGTTAAAATAGACTACTATCAGCTGTATGTGTATTAGACATAACCATATTCTGGACCTCTGGGCTCCCTGAAAGAACTCTTGTATCTTGGCTACTGATATGAACTGAATATGGGCTCCTAGGCTGGCCACCAATAATAGAGGTTGAACTTGGGGCCTCTGGAAGGGAAAGCAGCAAGCCCTGAGGTAAACAGCCAAGACCCATGGCAGGAGGTTGGAACTAGATGATCTTTAAGGTCCCTTCCAACCCAAACCATTCTATTCCATGATTCTACTGCCCTGCTGAAAACAGTGCCTCACAGATTGGATGCAGGCGACATTTACTGCTGCTTCTGGGGTGGCTGGGCTGGAGTTTCTCACTTTCCCACCTCCCAGATTTAGGCCAGAACTGCTGGTGGGAATGATGGGAGGACAAACCATCCCAGGAACCTGCTCCACATGAGAAACATTCTGTTTTCCCAGCAGATAACACACCTGTTTGTATTGGCACACCTGAGGGGCAGCCTGTGCTGCTGCCATGGACAGTGCTCTTTGCCTAGGGGCCTTAGAGTCACCAGTCAGTGGGTGGCAGTAAAATCCTGAGATAAAAAGTGCTTCCATTGTATCAGCCTGCTCCTGCAGTGGGAATCCTGCACAAACCATGGCAGTGCTCTGTGCCAAACGTTCTGTAGGAATAAAAGGCAAAATAAGTGACTTAAGTGATGCTACTGGCTTGCTTCAAATTATTCCAAATTAAGTCATTTTTGAACTTAAAACCTTTGGTTTAAAATAAACCAGAGAGTCATCAGGGAAGAAAAACCTGAGTGCCATGAAAACTGAGCTGTGAGTTCATGGATATGATTCATTTTCCCCTTTTCTTTCCATCCGTTCAGGGGGCCAGCCAAATCCATCTCTTACCTGGCCTTTCTTTACCCTGAAACTCAGAGTAATGGGAGGAACAGAGTTGATGATGTGATGGGATGTTTGTAGAAGGCTCTGCTGTGGGTATCCTGTGAATTGTTCCTGACATTCCTCAGCTGGTATGTTGTTTCTTTGGGTACAGACAGGTATATCGTACTGATACAGGACCTGGGCCTAAACAATATGTCTGGATGGTATTAACAGGAGGTTTGGACAAAATCATGTCTCTCCGTTTCTTCTAAGCCAGGGATGGAGAGATCTCTCGCATGCACACCCCCCACATACACATAAGCCCTCCAGAGCATTGCACGAACATCTGAAAGCCCTGTGATTCCAATTGTGATTGTTGATGCTCACTTTCACCACGTTTAAATTTGCTCCAAACTGTCTACTCCTAAGAACGTCACTCTTCACAATGTGTGTATGGATATTAATCTCCCCAAATGGAATTTAAATGGCAGGGTGGACCCTTCAAGCTAATGTAAGGGAGGTGATGCCCCGTCTGGTTTTAATTAGAGCTAGCTTTCTTAATGAGGTAATGTTCTGTTGTGCTGGGTTATCTCCTAGAAGACGGGGCAGCAGGCGAGCTGTTGGGGAGGGACACTTGAACAACATCACAGGCAGGCTGTTTAATGTTAGCACTGTCATTCATCACCCAGGCTCTTTGGAGAGCCTGACAGCCGGAGCACGTCCTGTGGGGACTCCATCAGCCTCTGGCGTGCTGCTTAATGCAATTTAGCCAGATGTATCAAAGAGGCAGGCGAGACCCTGCTATTTGGACAGCATTTATAGCATCCTGGGCAAATAGTCAGGAAATGTTCAATAATGTGCCTTGCACAAGTGTGGCAAGAAGCAGATTCTTAGGATGATGGGTTGCCAAGAGAAATCCTGGCAGTGCCTCATTCCAGCTTTTAGTCACATGCTGGTTTTGTTGTTATTGTTTGAGGGCTTATATTTTTGTCTCAGTTTGAGGTTTCCAAAGACCAGATTGAAGGTGACTTGAATACACCCATCTGGTTCCTGATCTAGTGGATGAATGTGCACAGCGGAACCCCTGGTCTGCTCATGCAGAGCATGGGTCCGGGCATGGGGCCTGCTGGCTGCTGCATCACCTTCCCAGCACCCGGAGCAGGGCAGAGCTGACAGCTGCTGCAGCCACAAATGCTCTGCTCTTGATGCAAAAGGGATCTGTGGTGTTTGGGCAATCAGAGAGCAAACACCACTTCAGACAGGGAATTTACTGGGAATTCCGGCTACAGAATGGGATCCAGCCTGGTATGCTGGCAGCTCTGTTATGCAATTCAAGAGGGGCTCTGCAGAGTATAGTTCAAGTATACCTGTTTGATACTTCAGTAATGTTAATTCCCAAGTTTTGCAATCTAGACCTTTTCCTGACAACTTGAGGATACCACAGACCTTATCTGGTTCTCCCCTTGGAATACTGGCTGTGTGAAATCTCTCCATCAATTACACAGAAGGAGAATTTCTCACTCTGAAAACCAGAGCCTGCGTCAGGGAAGGCAGATACCCTGGGGAAAATGGGGTTCTGCTCTTCCTACTCAGCATCCTGCTCCCCAGCCTGGTTGCCACAAGCTGCCACAGAAATCCTAGCCAGGAGCCATGTGAGTGCTGAAAGCAGACGTGTTCTGTGGCACTGGTGTTTTGCTGTTTTAGTCTAAAACCTCCCTGCCAGCAATGGGAGGAAAGCACAGGGTTAAAGCACTGCCCTGTGGGCTGCTGGCAAATGGATGTGTAGTCTCTAGAGGGGGAAAAGCCCCAATGAGCCTGGAAAGGGAATAGTTGTGATGTGTATTTTCAGCCTAAAGACCAAAGCGGCCTGTGTGGGGGACAGATACCCAGCCCAGGCACCTCCCCATGTCCTGGGGTGTCAACTTCACCTGTGAATTCAGCTTTGGCTCAGGGCTGGTGCATAAAGATGGAAAATCCATCTGGGCCTTGCAGCCTTGGAAAGCTCTTTGATGATGTTTCCAGCAACAGCAATGTAGCATGTGTGGGACCTTGCATCCTGTTGCTAATAAGTCTGCTTTTACACCACTCTGCTACACTTACTAACTTTCATTTACATATTTTTCCAATAATCTTTTTAACATGTGACTAGGTGACCATAAATCCTGGAGACAGTGAGCAGTGCAGGGTATGTTGGAAGAACAAGTGCTTGGGGCTCAATTTAACCCTTCAGTTACCACTAGAAAGGCCAGGTTCTGAGCAGCCGTGGCCTGCTGTTAGCCCAACAGAGACAGGTTGGCAAGGAATGAATCATAGAATCATAGAATCCCAGGCTGGTTTGGGTTGGAAGGGACCTTGAAGCTCATCCAGTTCCAACCCCCTGCCACAGGCAGGGACACCTTCCACTAGAGCAGCTTGCTCCAAGCCCTGTCCAACCTGGCCTTGAACACTGCCAGGGATGGGGCAGCCACATGCTTTGAAGGGAACAGATTTTCTTCTAGTGGTATCCCAAAACAAATACAAATTTTGGTACTGCTGCCAAGTCCCAGAATGCAAATTAATGCAGATTGAGGCATTTAAATGTTTTGCTAACAAGTATATGCCACGGTTCTGCATTGATATTACGAAACCCCATCTCTGGATTTAGTGACTAAACCAAATGGCTTTCCCTGTTTCAGGACATATGATGAAGCAAAGGAAATCTGGGATGGTTTGTGAAGGCAGGAATGAATGGGGACAGCTGGGTAGTGGATGTGAAACAGCATCTCCTGCTGCACACAAGTGCTCAGCAATATTCAGAGCCATATATTCCTATAACAAAACAGAATTACTGGGGGCCATGCGATGGGAGGGTACTGACACTGAATGTCTTGGTTTGAGTTCTCCCCCTGCTACCATGGGGTTTCAGACTTCTCACTGAGAGAAACAGTGACAACTAGAAAGATTGTTCAATGTTTTTTTTTATGTATATATACACATAGTTGCTTCCAATTACCAGGAATAGCTGTTTCCTCTATTGAGCCAGCTGTGTAGATGGCTGAACAATCTGTCTGTTCAAACATATTTCAGTCAACTTTCTCTAGCTGATTTGGCATGAATTTTTCTCTCTACAACTGGATCTCCTCCAGTAACAACTTAGACATCCTTTTGACTTTAGGTCATGGCTGTATGACACTGAAGAATGCCTTTCATTTGTCTCTTTCCAAGTAATGATGGCAATACCAAAGGACTACCATGCCTCTGGTTCAAGAAGGGGCAGTTTAATTGTTTGTGTCACACATCCATGTGTCAGCTGGTTTTACCCCACAAATCAGGGTGGATTATCTCAAGAACAGGGTTTTGGACTGGCACTCAAGGGTTAAAGTCCTAACACATGTCCTGGATAATCACCTATTTCTGCATCTTATTGTATGGAAGTAACTTCTCACCTCAATACTATATCCTGTTAGGACTGTAGAGCTCAGAGTAGGGATGAGTACTGGGGGAAAGAAACCTCAATCCCAGGCAACCAAGCATAATAAGATCTTCCAGCAGCAGCAGGGGTGAGCAGAAGGGAACAGAGCTGCCATCAGGAAGCTGAGGTCCACTCTGCTTTTCCCAGTGGAAACCAGACTGTGGCCACAAGCACTATGAAACGCTCTCGGCAGGTTACAGCATATGCATTTTCCATGTGTAAATGTATCCTGCTCTCACTAAAGCTTCAGCTTGGAATGACAACCATTTGCAAATGTTTCACATGCCCCAGCTGAGAGGCTAGAAGAAAATGTGGCCTTGATTAGCCACTGTTAATCCATTTCCCTCTCAATTAAATCTTCTTGTTCCAAATACAGTGTGAGACCGCTCAGTTTGTAATGTACCAAACCTTATGTTGCTGCTCTGCGTGAGGAAACCAGACCACGGGCTCCAAGGCTGTCATCCTAAGGCCTTTCACAGCAGCAAAATGCTATTTTCCCAAGATCAGCACTTTTTTGCAGCCGTTTCCGCGATGACTTAGGGCAGATGACTTAGGACAGCCTGTTGGGACTGAGTTTGATAAGGGCCCCTGATCTTAGTAATACAGCTAAAGCTCCAAAAGCTGGATTTCAGCACTATCTAATCACACTGGTCTCCTTTGCCAGTCCCTTATGCTTCCAAGATTTTGGTGGTATAATGACATCTTCAGATCTATCTTTACTGTATTTCCAAATTTCCAATGCAATTCCATGTCTCAGAGCCTCTAATACTATTTTAATTGCCAGTTCACTGCTTGAGGGGCACCTTCCTTCATAACTCCTGCTTTGCTTGTGATGATGAGATCTCTTGCAGATGCAGTTCATCAGAAAGATCACAATCACTCTAGAAACACCTGCATTGTCTGGCTTCTATTACTAGGAATTCCTACTGCTGACAAGCTTGGGGAGGAGAGGATGGGGAAAACTCAAGATCCCTTTGCACAGCTGGAATATAAATGAGAAATTTTCTTCCCATTTACTTTAGTTCTGTAGATGATTTAGCTGCTATTGGTCAAGATTACCACCAAATAAAATTCAGAATCTACTAGCTTGTGGTGTTTGGTGTAACACACTCGTAAAACAAATCTGTGCCTCCACCACTGGAACAGGTCATACTTTTTGCTATGATATGGGCAGAACTGGAAGTAGTGTTCATTGCCGGGGCTCAGCACCCAAGAGCAGCAAGGATCCTGCATTTGGACTCCATACTGCATAAGGAAGACAAAAAAATAATACAGTTGTTCTAATGCCCTGCATGCTCTTCCCACTTATGATTTAAGGACGATCCCATTGCTGGCAGTGTTCAAGCCCAGGCTGGACAGGGCTTGGAGCAACCTGATCTAGTGGAAGGTGTCCCTGCCAGTGGCAGGGGGCTGGAATTGGATGAGCTTTTAAGTCCCTTCCAACCCAAAGCCTTTTGTGAGTGTATGATTGTAAAAGACTGAGTCCATCAGATGTAATAAATAGGTACCATAGGAAGCAAAAAACTCTGAAGTATGAAGGGAGCAGAACAAAGATGTATAATTGACTGCAGGGTAAAAATATTTTCTTAAGCCTGAGGCAAGTTCTTTGAGTCATATTCCTATTACTACCTCTGCTTTCTGGTGCCATCACATTCCCCTGCTCTCTGTTTGGTAAGTGTGGTCACATTGTGTCCAAGAAAACACTGTTTTCAACAAAGCCCAACAGTGTAAAGGTGACACACTGTTTCACAGCCCCAAGGTTCAGATAATAAAAGAGCCTGAACACTGGCAAAACAAGAAATAAAGTTACATCCCTTACAGGAAACTGAAAGACATGTTTATCCTTTTTCCACATTCACATTTTTTGCTACGTTTAAGAAGCTGGCAAGTGCTGCTTCTGCTGTGATCTACTAGCACAGGAAAAACATGGAACGTCTCACTATGGCCAGGTCTAAATCCTCAGTCCACACAGTATGAAATGCTTCCAATCCACAACATCCTGTCTTTCTGTCACTGGATAATAACCCAAACCCAATATATGCTCAAAGAAATGATATAGTGGGGGGTAGTCTGTCCCACTGCTTCTGCAGGAGTTACAGGAAAGAGCCTCTGAATGCAAAAGCAGAGAATGTGGCCCCTTAACTGACTCCTAACAATGTTTTCTTTTACCTTCTCCAGGTTCTTAGTTTACCTACCTTCTCAGACCCAGAAGCCATCAGAGACTGAGCTAAATGAAGGTATTTGTCATGCATATCCATGTAACTTCCACTCATTTAAGTAGCCTGGAATTGGTCACAGACAACTACGGAAATGAATGGCCTTATCAGAGAAGATGCTCCATTAATAGGAAGATGACACTTTATATTTTGAGTAGAAGAAATATTTAGGGCCAGATCCAGCAAACCACTTAGGTACCTCCAGTGCAAGCTGGAGGGATTTCAGGTTTCAGAATCAAAGAAGACACAAACCCCATGTGCAAGAAGACAGCTTCTGAATTTTGCATTAAAGTGCCACGCAGTGAAATATGCGCAGAGATTTAAGAACTGGAACCACTGGAAAACAAGAAAACATATTCTGTGGCTAGAGTATGTCCTCTAGTATCTGTCCTCTGGCTCCAGCAGCTTCAGTGGAAATGCTGGAGAATCCCCTTCTCTCGTTGCAAATTATCTTCCAGTATGAAATGGAAAGAGGTGGATCGGAAGCTCTCTGGGCTAAATAAGCTCTAAAGGGCTCCTTAGCTTTCCCACTTCACCAAGTGTTGTAACTTAAGGTCCGTTATCAAGAAGGCTGTCACTGCTGTGACCACACCTGGATGGAAACACAAACATACTTCCCTTGTAGCCCCTCACAGCCCTCTCAGCAACATATCTCATGGCAGTGCTGGGTTTGGGTGCCTAACTCCTTTCACTGCACAACTCAGGACCTAACACACCTCAGAAGCGGTGACAGTGTTGCTCACTACATTGGTAAGTGTTCAGTTGCCACCAATAACCACTCGTCCACTCACAGCCAAGCTCCATTTCTACTTCCCAGAGCACTGTCACAGCTGTATTACTACAGAGTGTCTAAACATGGGCTGCAGGAACAGAAGGACTTTGCCTAGTAGGAGATGGGAGGTCACTGAGGTAATAGCCATTGCTGACTTCAGTGTACTTAAGTCAAACTTAACCTGTGGTTAAATATACAAGTCCTTTGCCCTTTAAGGCTTAAAATAAATTTGTCTTAAACTACTGCATTGGCTTACATTACAAGATAAATTATGAAAAGTAAGTCAGCCTCAAAGCATAGTTGTGCTGCTCCGGGCATGAACCATTTCACTTGTACTCTGTTTTCCAGACCACCTATCTCCCTCACCAGGAGGATGAAGAGAAAATAATCATGGGGTCTTGAGCCTATTTAGACAACTGGCCAGCTCCTTGCAAAGGGCTCTTTCTCAGTTAGAATAGAGAAGATCCACCACAGAGACAAAACAAAGCCTGCTGAAGGCTGAACGTGGCAATGATGCAATGCTATGATGTTACGGACACAAAGGACTGGGTTCACTGGTTTAAGCAGGGACACAGCGTGTGGTCAGGATCAACACCCGTCATTTTCCTATCTCATCCTCTTTTTCTCTCACCTTGCCTTCTTTTTCATCATTACTACATTTATCTAAGTATAACTTCTGTAATTTCTTCCCTGTGAGGGTGCTGAGGCGCTGGCACAGGGTGCCCAGAGAAGCTGTGGCTGCCCCATCCCTGGCAGTGTTCAGGGCCACGTTGGATGGGGCTTGGAGCAACCTGCTCTAGTGGAAGGTGTCTCTGCCTATGGCAGGGGTTGGAACTGGGTGAGCTTTAAGGTCCTTCCAGCACAAACCATTCCAGGATTCTATGAAGTGCTGAACATGCACACAGCATTGCCTACTACAACTCCTGCCATACCAATCACTTGCCAGTGATAATCCCAGTGCCCTTTATGAGATCTGTAAACCATTATAGTTGAAATCAATATGAATCCATCCATATAAGCTCTTGAACTTTACAACCAAGCAACAGTGACATGCACACCCTGAATCTTATCTAATAGCATGATCTAAGCTGACTCATATTAAAAGACTGCTGCTACATTATGTTGTATGTAAGCCCTGAAAAGAGGGAACTAGTAAACTATAAAGACACCTCTGTAGAGGCATCATTGCACTGTTATTGAATAGTGCCTTTCAACAGCAAGTCCATCATCAGTTCCCTTCCACTTACTTAAATGCAGAAACACAATGTTCCTAATTCCTATGCCCAAACATGGCCCAGTTTTATGACAGCTCTGCAGAAGTGATCCACTCCTCTTGAACTCACCAGCAAACATTTATTGCTGCTGCCTCTGTTGGTCAATACAGGCAACTCTCTCTGAACAGGGACAGACTGCACCTCACTTCCATATAATATGTACCCTGCTTTGGGCTTGTGCCTAGACTTGAACTGTGAAAAAAGGAAAATTAACAAAGAATTTATGATCTCATGAACCTTGAGAGCAGAGGCCCTTGAGCATCCTGTGAATGACAGCAGCACTCTTAAGCCTGGATCCCAGCCTGCGTTTTCAATCCAAGAGGACAGAACGATGTTTGGAATTACATAGTGAGGAATCTAAACTAAACCAGGTGTCTTCCCCCTTTTGCCAAAAAGAGAGCTTGACACATACTAGCTTATAAATAGATGGTTCTGCCAGATCAAACAATGATATATTACACTGACCACTCAAACAGCCCAACAATGAAGCAATTTTCACGAGGATGCGATCCTTTTTTTCCTTACTTTTTAAAATTGGAAACAATAAACAGATTGGTTTGTATTATCCTGAAAAATGTGCTAAAGGGGAAGGTCTGGGAAGAAAAATCTGACGAGTCAGAGGTCACAAAAGTTTCAGTTCAAACTTGTTCGTATTAGAGTGAAGTAAATTATTGCTGAAAACTTCTTTCAAAGAGTTCCTTTTTGATTGGGTCTTCAGTTTAAGATAAGCAAACGCTTTAAATGTGAGCTCTTTCCATTGTTTGGGAGCACTAAACAGTGGGCTGAAGAGAAAAGCAGAGACCACGGGTCATTCCCAGGTGGAGAAGAAATGCTATAGAGTGTTTTCTTCCAACCACAGAATACCCTTTAGCTGACTGCGTACATCATCTGTCCGTGCACAGGCACCTAAACAGCACCATACAAGGTTTTTCTTTCTTGTCCAGGTATAACCCAGCTGGCACTTGGGAAAATCAGATTGGTCAGTGCAATGCTGACATGGCTGACACACAGCACAACCTGACAGCAGTGAGATACTCTGGGAGCTTAAGTATTTTCTGGGATTTATTTCCCTTTCCTGGAAGTATTTGCCATTTAATTCTCATTCTGTGCTCTCAAAACTAAGACTGTTCTGATCATGATGAGCAGTGCCTCAGGACAAAGAAGATTTTGAGTGGAGATGTGATGTAGCTGCATCTAAGCACAGGACCAAAGGGTGCCTTGCATCTCTGTGTCTGCAGCACAACTACTCAGCGCAAATAATTCATCAAGAAACCGCTTTTTCCCAATAGGCCCTGGAGAGATTCCTGAACATGGTGATAAGGAGGTGACCAGGGAACCAGCCATGCTCAAATATCTCCAGTTCACCTAAATCTCCTCCCCACATTTAATGTCTTTGGGACCCTTCCAGTCATGTCTTTCCCTTCTGACAGTCTTCCAGCTCCCTGGGACTTTCTGGCCCTTGTCAGGATCTTCCTCTGTCTCCTCCTCCTCCAAGGACACTCATCCCATCCTTCTTCCGCTGGGAGGCTCCTGGTAGAAGCCACTGGAGGTGGTGCGTGGCTCAGCCTGTCAGCAGGACATGCTGCTGTCAGCTGCGCCTCTGCCTCCCTCAGAGACCCACTGGATCCTTTAAGACAAGGATTTATCCAACACAGCAGCCTCAGCTCTCCCCCAGTGGCCATTTTGAGCAGAGAGGCCTGTGCTCTAACACACAGCACACACTTTTCCAGGCTCCACCGCAGCATCAGGCTTAATGAAACACTCAATTATCAGACCTCAAACCTCAGGATTTCCAAGCAAGACAAATGGATGTCCTGCATCAGGGCTTGGCTGTGTAATCCTTCCTCTGCCAAACTCTTGCTCCTGGGGACAAGTAGAGCTAACAGGCTGAGAAACAAGGAGGCTTCATAAAGCATGCCTACTGATAGGAATGGGGCCATGCTGGTAACTTGTTCTGCCAGCGTAAGAAAAGCCTGGTTAAAGGATAAAAATAGCTCCTTGGCATCTGAGAAGCAAGAAACTAAGTCAGAGGCTGGACACCTAAGCACTAGCCCAAGAGTTAAGAATAGGAAATACTGAAATCATTGCACTCATTGACTGAAGTAGTCTCACCCAAAACAGAGATATAGCTGGAACAGAAGAGTTTGGGATGACTGGACACAAGCAAAGGATGCAGATGAGGAGATACCACTGCAACTGTGGCTCTTGTCCCTATTTTCACTTGCAGAACAGTCCACCAGCAGCTCTCTCCCAGCACTGAGGCATGGGACCAGACAGGCAGCACTCTAAATTCTTAGTTACCAGAAAAAGTTGCATATTCTTGCTGCAGAACAAGCACTTCAAACCGTGGTGACAGTATGCAGGTTCACAGTGTCCATGTCACACAGAAGCACAGTGGGGTGTGCAGTGCTGACCATTGGCTTTGTACTGAGCGTGACTCACTCAGATGCACATGGCTTCTCCCTCCCAGCCTGCCAGCCACAAACACTCCTCAGCTTTCTTTTCCATGACAAACATGCAGAACAAGAGCAAGAGAGCTTAGGGCTGTCACCACTGTCTGTATAAACCTCTTTGGGAGCTGGGAATTTGTGAGGTGGAAGGTTTTCAGCCCTGAGCTGCTGTTATCTGAAATGGATCGGATGGTGCTCTGAGGGTTTTTATCAAATCTGTTAAAACCAGTAACACACAACAGTTCTGGTTAGAAAAACTCTTTCAGGGTGGAGTGAACAACAAGAAACCATTGCTGGAGAGTATCTGGTGTTGATCACAAGGAGAATAAGTACTGTTTGCCCAGAGAAAATAAGATTTTTCCACTAACCTCTTCTTCTGCTTTCTCAGCAAATTTTTCTGTTTTCTCTAGTCTGCAGCCCTTCTCTAGCCAGTGAATTCAATATCTTGTGAGATTGAGAGAGAACAAAGTGAGTATTAGACAGACAAACAAGGAAGGGGTCAATTACTGTATTAAAATCCCCAAGTGCATTGTTTTAGCACAAATTTCACATTTGCTTGAGCATGCTTTTAAGTGATTCCTTATTTTATACCTTATAAATAGGCACCAGATGCCAGAGAGAATGATCGAAATTGCAGTGAAACTCGAGATCAGATAAGTTTTGCCCTGACCTAAACCAACTTAAGAAATCTCATGCATGTTTTTCCCCCCAGAGATTTAGCAACAACAACAACAAAGCCTTTCTATTCTGTCACCTTAAGAAGCTGATAAGGAGAAGCGTGTGCAGAAGTTGCCAAATCTCAAAGACTTTGTCACTCCTGGTTACTCCCCTCATCGAGGCACTAAAGGACTGGAATTATTCTTGTCTTAAAATCAGGAGTTGGCTTTCTTTTCCCAGATTCAAACATCCAACAGCTGTAAAAATGGCATCCAAATCAAGTGCTGACTCTGCCAGTTTTGCAGTGCTCCTGCTCACATCCATCTGCCTCCTCCTGCCACGCTGCAGCACATCAGCGGCACGGTGAGGAGGTAGGGCAGATACTGGCTTGCAATCCATGTGTGCGGGCCAGTAGCCAAGTGATTCCACTTGACAAGCTGGCCACAGACCCACCTTTCATGTCAAATCATGGGGAGAATTAGGAAACTCTGTGAATTAAGTAATTCTACAACTGATGTTCTTGAAACCTTTTTTTCAGTTTTAATTAGAAACACTTTTATTTCTCTCCTTTTCAAGCCCTGCTGGAACGAGTTAGTTGGGTCAAAGAACAGCAAGTTCTATACACGTAAGATCACGTTCAGTTACTGACTCTATTTATGAACGATCTGGCTGCCTGCAGTGTGGCTGAAGTATTCTTTTACCACCATGTGAACTGAAGAGAGACTGTAAGTCTTTCATCAGACACTGCTTTCTAAGAAACAGTCCTTTTAGATATGACCTGGTACCTCACATTAACTTCAGCCTCTCCCAAAGAGTATTCCTAACTATATTTTTAACAATTTGGGATAGTGGAACTAATCTACTCTGCCAGAGCACCTTCATTAAGCTCAGGGAGCTAGAAGGTTTAATCACCTCTGTCATGCTGTAAAGCAAAGAGCCACTGGTTTCTCCTCTCTAGAATGTCATAGCAGTTTCTTTATCCCACACCTCGGACCCATAAAATGTTCTTTTCTGAGTTTTCCACTTGTGTGATGGGAACTGTGCACCTCTTCATAGCCCATTACTTATAAACTTTGAACTGAACCTGCCAGCCCCTGCTGCCTTTTCATCCCAGAGCTAGTTACTGCTAGCACAGAGAGCTAATGCTCACATGGGTCGGTGCCTTCGGCCACCCTGAATAAACCTCCATTCAGGACACTCTGCTGGGTGAGCTTGCCATGGATTTTACCAGGATCTCACCTAACTACGCTTTGTGTGAGATAAAGACGTGTTCCACCTACTGGAAGATTTAGTAGGCACTCCAATGTCCAGCACTGGAGGCAGGGAGACCCAGTCCTTTCTCCGCATAGGAATTCCAGACACCTCTGAGCTCAGGCTTCTGGAAACACTGGGGATTGCTCAGAAGCCACCACAGCTTCTGCAACATCATAAATGTGATTTTATTTGCTCAGGTGTCACTTCAGACTTAGTACCTTCCTTATATGAATAAATGATACAAACAGATATGAAAGGCCAGGTTGGATAGGCCTTGGAACAACCTGGTCTGATCAAAGCAGGGCTGGAACTAGATGAGCTTTAAGGTCCATTCCAACACAAACCATTCTGTGATTCTAGGAAAGAAATGGATGTTTCCATCATGCATGTATGAATGTTTTCCACAGGCAGAGGGTGCCTGCCAGGTTTTCAGAAGTTGGAACAGTTTGGCTGGTCGTAAAGACATCTTCCAACTACAACCCACCTTAAAGGACCGGAGCCACCAGTGGTTGAGTAAGCATCCACCTGGCCCTCACCGACATAAAGAAAAGCTGAAGCTTGCATTTGGTTACTCTAACCTGAAAGAACCAGCAGCGAACGACCATGAGTCTTGCTCCCTTAGGACAATGGGATATAGCTTATCTCCATCAGTCAGGAAAACAGAAAGAAGAAATGGTATATGGGCATCCAATTTAGGAATTCAGTATTGGCCTATGAATGCCATGACAGGGATCTCTCTTCTCTGTTAGGGAAAATGGCAATTGAAAAGAAGCAGCAAAGAGATGTTAGGAAAAATGGGAATTGCTGTATCACAAAGCTCTGACACAGAAATGTGTGATTGCAGTGTAACAAACTACCACACACCAGCTTCTCTCAGTCCACATGCACACTCGGATCCCTGGGGCTTTTTCTTTTATCTAATATGGGGAAGCTTCCTCACAGATCACAACACTAAATCTAATTTATTTATTGTGGATTGTGACAGGGTCAGGATACACCAACAGCAAGTTATTACTGGGCAGCTGACAGATGCTTGCTTGTGTGTCAAACCCTTTAGATCAGAAGCTGAGCTGAGGCCTGCTCCTTTTTAAGTCAACAGAACTTCTCTGAGATCTTTCACTATGTCCCAGCTAACACTGCTCCTTATGACAACCTTTAACTATGAAACACCAGCACTTGCCTAAGTTAGACTCCTGGCTTTATACTGATTTCAAGATAACACAGGCCTGTTCCACACTTTGCCATACACTTGGATAGTGTAGAAGTATAGGGAGTAAGTTTGGAAAGTCACTTGTGTGATCTCCCATGAAGATTCCGAGGCACTATTCAATAATCCAGCTTTTGGAAATGTTTGCATGCTGCCTACAGGACACACTTTATCCTTTTGCTATAAATAGGAAAAGTTGTTTGCATCAAAGCTGGATAGGTTGGAAACTTTCCTCTTTCTACACATAATACATAACAGAACAACTTCCGGAGCTGAAGTTGCTGAAAGCCAAACCCTGTCAGTGGGAGCTTTGCCATTTGTTACAGTAAAACCCCAGTGTGGCCTTACGAGAACAGAATACACTTTATAACTGCAAGTTAAATTCAGTGTTGTTGCATACAAGATTCTCTCTCCAACTGTCAGCACAGGCAAATCATGCCCTCTGCTGCACCTCTCTATTTGTATTCTATATGGAAGTCCTTCAGGCCATGCTGCCTTTCTGGCTGGGTGGTGGGCTGTTTGTCAGCAAGTGGAAGTGATGAATTTACCACTTGATCTCAACAGGTGTTTGAATTCCACCCCTTCTTAAAAAGACCTCTTTATTCTCCTGCTTAGATTTTGGAGAGCACCTCACAAGATCATAGCATCATGGAATGGTTTGGGTTGGAAAGGACCTCAAGATCATCCAGTTCCAACCCCGCTGTCATGGGCAGAAATGCCCCACACTAGACCATGTCACCCAAGGCTCTGTCCAACCTGACCTGATCAAATTCTTCCACACCTTTGATGGCTATTACTGATTTGCACCATCAAAAGCTGAGTTTAACACACAAAGTGTCCTTGGATGACCCACTGGGAAGAGCTCATCACTATATATACAGCTCTTAACCCAACACTATATCTCTGCTACGTAGAATTTGGCATTTCACTCCATTGCGTACAAACCTTTGGATTCTCTGGAACTGACCATTTAACTTCAGAGTTCAGGCTCACTTGCTGCTGACGTAAGTCTCACTGAGTCACCCATGTGTTTACTTATAGAACTTATGTCCCATATCCTGTTTTATGGGATGTTTATAAACACTCTTGGGATGCTCACCGCATCTCCACGACTAAGACAAAACATCTTAAGTTGAAGTCTTACCTGGGGTGACACACTGGGATTTGGGAGCTGGAAGCCACGTCATAACAGATCTGCAGATGCACTTTAAACTACCTGATGTCCAAAATATTGCAGACTAATTGCCATTTACCCAGTTCTGGTAAGGATTTTGCTACCTTCTTAACCTCCACCATACCACAACTGGAAACTTTCCTCTTTCTACATATAATACATAACAGAATAACCAAGTTGATCCACCTGAAGTCACTTCCTATCTATCTGCAGCCACAGCACAACAATCACTGCTGCCACATCTTGCTATGATTGGATTACCCAAAACTATAACCCTGATGCAAATCAGCTACTGCACATAAAATTCATTCTGTGGTTAGCCACAGCACCCCACTGGCATTTATAACTAAGGCCACTGCAGATATTAGCAAGTAGGCAGGTTCCTATGGCAGCCGGCTGATGAAGGGCAGCAGAAGAGTCTTTGCTCCCTGTGGCTTAATTTGCCTGTGTGGAGCCCTGGAAAGCCAGGCTGGCTGGGAAAAGCTAGGATAAAGGCATACTGTCAGGGCATTTTGAAAGAGGAGGGGGGAAAGGGGGTCTGAACAGCCAGAGGCAAGGAAGCTGCAGCACTCAGATGAGTGAATGAAACCTGGACAAAAGTAACCACCCAGAACAGTTGCTAATACTCCAACACACATCAGAGACAAGCATTCCAACATGAAATGCTGCTCACAAAAATATGCAAACGAGCTGACTAATGAAAACAAGGGGTTTGAAACCTGATGGTGGCGGCAGGGAAGGAGAGGTAGTATATCTTGTTCTTCCTGCCCAGACCTGCAGATGCAGCTGGATTCTGACTCGCAGCATCATCACTTTTTCAGTCTGGGCCTCAACCTGCCAGCAGCCCCTTGCAGTGACCTGCCAAACCTTTGCTATCCAAACAGCCTGATAAGGGGCCAATCTGTGCAGTAGCTTCTCACTCTGCCCAGAAGGGAGAACACAATGAGGCCTACAAAGTCAATTGCACTTGTTACCTGAGGCAGCATTTGAACTCTTCCTGAGAGGCTGGAATGCCCCCTTCCACTTAACAGAACAAAGAGCAGCCAACCTGCAGGGGTTTAAATCTGAAAGTTAAACATGAATGTGATTAATGTGTGGCTTTGAATTTCATGTATTATTGAACTGTATACATTACTCCAGGCTCGGAGGTTTTCCCCTTTTATACAGCAACACAAATGTATGTTCTGTTTGGGAGGGGTGCAGAGTAGAGAACACCAGGCAAAAGTATTTCCATATGTATTCCCCAAATTCTCTGCCTGAAGGACTTGAGCAAGCCGGGATTTATACAGTATTCCACTGACCCTGAAAAGACCAACTTGAAACAGATTTAGGGAAGATGCACTGGAGCTCATTGCAGTTGAAATGCTGGATCCTTATTTGACAGCCTCCAGGAATCCTTCCAGATCCACCCTTTCCTGTGAATCTGCTAAAGCTCCAGAAGATTATCAGAGTTCAGCTAATGTGCAGGATGCTGGGTTTGAGGAGATGGGTTGCTCCTGGTAAGAGTCATAAAAATTATCATCTCTTGTAACCAGCGCTCTGACTCAAAAGACTGAGTCCTTGATACCATTTAAGTCCTAATCCTCTGATAGGAGCCAGAAAGCTGGACCACACCACTCCTGTAGGATCCTGCTGGCTTCAGCGAATTCTGCATGACCAGACGAGTATCCTGGCTTTTACTACTGAAGAAACCTTCAACAGTTAATTAACCCCATTCATTACATACAAGAGGCAACTGTAAAGTGCACCTGCACACCTCCAGTCAGGACTTCTTCATTCTCTGTATGGCTTTGGGCACATCTTCTGACTTTACCTCCACATACACAAGACTAACAAAGGTGATGAGAAATACTCGAGAAATTTATTTTAGGGAATATAGTGGGGCTTAATTAGAGGGTTCCCCTGGAGAAATCTTAAGAGTGCAAAATATATATATTATATAACATGTGTACGTAACAAAGAAGGAAGAACCTCTGTTAGGGTGCTGAGGTGCTGGCACAGGGTGCCCAGAGAAGCTGTGGCTGCTCCATCCCTGGCAGTGTTTAAGGCCAGGTTGGACACAGGGGCTTGGAGTAACTTGCTCTAGTGGAAGGTATCCCTGCCCAAGGCAGGGGGTTGAAACTGGATAAGCTTTAAGGTCCCTTCCAACCCAAGCCATTCTATGGTTCTATGACTCTATGGAATGGCTGGTAACTGATACGCGCTACCTGCTTTTCTGTAGCAATGGATCTCCTCCTGCAAGTCCTATGCATTTTCACTCATCCATCAGCCTTCTGCTGTGCAAGGTGGAGTTCTCATTCCGCTAGTGATTCTGTATAAACTGAACATGTCTGCATAAATGATGAAACTACACAGCTCAGTGCCCTGACACTGAACTCTATGTCACAATATTGATCTCCCGAGAAGCACCTTCAGCTTTGCCTCCAAGACAAGATGCTGATTTCCCTCCCACTATCTAACTCTGTCAGTTAGCACTGAATACATGCAGTGTAATCACAGGCCCCAGGGTGATGAGTTTATTGAGAATATCCTTCAATATCCAGCCAGACCTGCAGAGAGCTGTTTGCATTTTCATAAGTCCACTGGGAGGAAAGATCTGCATTTATATCATACACCAGCACTTAGCATGCTACAGTGAATTCTACAAGGACCACTACTGAAAGTCCACTGAGCTAGCCTCTTGTGGCTGGGCAGGCATAAACTAGAAGAAATGAGAGATGATATAAAGAGTTCCCCTTTTCCAAAACTCAAATCTAGATGACTGCTCATAATTTTCCATGTTAATTTGCATCTGGAACTTCATTTGCTTGTGGAATGGAGCATGGCTATCACAGAAAGAGAGCTCTGTCTCCAGAAATAGTTTATGGCTCAGAAGGATGACTGACCTTTGGTCCGGACAGGAAGATGAACTCTGTTGTTTTTGGACACCTTTGAATCCTTGTCTCCTATGCTTTAGTCATTACTAGCGCTATGAATAAGGATATGAATATAGGTTTATCCTAAAAGCACTAATAACTTCCCTGTCTTGCCAAGCTTACTACAGAGTAATGCTTCTTTAAATCTGTACTTCCAATCAAAAGGTCCAGACAGTGGATATGGGAATTGTAGCAGTGACTCTTAGACCTGATATATATGTCCAGTACTAATTTTGCTGGAGTCTTCCTGAAATATATGACCACTTAGGACCTTTTAGGAGCAGGGAAACCCAGATTATCATCTCATTGATCCATGGCCTAAGATCAGCCCTGCAGCTTCCTCCTCAGCCTGAAATCTGGCAGGTGCTGAGCACTTGCATGGAGCTTACAGAATCCAACTGAAGCTCCAATCTCTTAACCGCAATGTCTAAACCTGCTGTATCTCCAGCTCACCCAGGGGATGCAAACCAGACAAAGCATGACAATTTCTGTCAAGTGGGTTAAACATGGTGCTTATCCTACTATACAATTTATGCTTGGTCCAGAAGGACAAGCTTTGGGCAAGGAACTGAACAAAAATGCTCTCCGAGATGTGTGATCCTCACTCTGTCCATCAAGCACGTATCAATGTACAAAACTGTAAGATACAGTTTGGTTCAGCCCCAGAAGCCAAAAAATCTCTCCAGCTCCTCTGCAAAATGATGCTTGCAACCCTTACATACTGCTCCTGAGCACAGTTTGATGGAGACCTCTGGATCACTTTGGCTGTTGTCTGTCAGCAAGAAGGCCTGACCTGCATCTGAACTCATTCCAGGGATGTTTCAGTACATCTGCAGTTTCCCAGTGAGCCCGAGTCCTTGGTTAGGCCATCACCGTCCTCTGCAAGCTGAACCAACTCTCCCATTTTTAATTTGGCATGGCTGGTCTCCTAATTAAACATAAGAGGAAAAACTAGGAAGACTGACAAGCCCCATCGTGTGGCCTCTCTTTCTGCATGCCCATGTGGCTCCATTCTTGGAGGCTGACCCAGGGCACAGCTCTGCTCTTCTGCATATAATTTCTAATAGAAGTGGGGTTTTTTTGTCTTTCTGTAGATTTATTCAGATTCCAAACTTCAAATTTAGCAGAAGTGTCATGGACCATTTGCAGGATGGGAAGATCTGGTGGGTCCAATCAGTGTGGGTGTCACAAACAATTACCCACTGCAGAATGATCCCAATTAGTGAACACGCTGCTAAGAGGCCACCTCCCCAAGGAGGATGATTGCCTGTGACAGGGGGGGTTCAGGAGGTCTGCTGGCAAACTGCAGCTCAAGCCTTTGTGGGCTGGCTTCTGGCAAATTCCTTGTTAACCCTACAAAAGAATCTACACATGAATAATTAGAGATGTATTGGAAGAGAAATTTAAAGTACATTTAGCTTTGTCACCCAAAGCCTTTCTAATGAGACCTACTTCTCATCTGGAACAGAATGGAAACTCTATTCCCTGTCTTGGCTTGGATGAGGCACTCTGGGGTTTGATGCTTCGCTCTGGGCTTTTAGAACTAAATAAAGATTTCAGTATAAACACTCCCTTCCACCTTCTCCTTTTTCTCTCCTTTTCTGCTGGTGCAAAACTCTTCAAGAATCGCCTGAAGGACCAAGCTCAGTGAGTGTTTACTCACTGCTTACCCCGTGCTTACCACATGCTGCCCTTTCTGCTGTATGCCCCTGTCTAAAAAGAACAACCTTTAACAATCCCAGAGCTATTTTTAAGAAATGAAACAACAAAGACAGGAGGAAATGGAGATATAAAACTAAGCAATTTGTCTTAAAGGAAGCTTTTGACCACCCAGTTCTCTCCCGAAATGGATGGGGGAGTGATTAGGCACTCTTCTTCACCCTGATTTATCAGATCAAAAGAGAGCAAGCACAGATTTGGTGTAACCCAGGAATAATGCCACCACATGTAACGAAGCTGCAGAAAGACTGAAGAGAGGAAGAACAGAACTCTGCTTTCCACCATGTGAACTCAGCTCCTGCAGTTAACACAAGATAGGCCAGAAGACAACTGGCTGTAGCTAAAATTCCATAGTAAATGCCATATTCCATTTCCTTTCCAGTGTGTCAAGTCCTCCCATACTGCTCAGTAAAACTCCCACACCTCTGTAATCTTGGCAGGCTCCTGTACAACCTTTCTCCTTCTCCTCTGACCTGGGGTAAGCAGACTCTCTTCTTTAATATGTTGGGGGAAGTAGATTCTTTTAACTTATCCCCCTTACCATGGAGCTATGCTGCTCTCCCCAGCTTGCAGTCTGGCCCAGTAACCTGACATCAGTTACCTTGTTGGCTATCACACAAGCATACTGCTCACTTTGCTGTCTCTCACATAAAGGCTTTCAGGGTTCCTCCTTCCTAAAGAATTTTGCTTCACCAAAATGAACAAAATTCCTGGTTTCTGCTTCATGGAGAAAGTACTCAGCAATATCTGCAAAACATCACACCTAAAAAACCATCATGAAAACATTCTTTACTGCTCTGCTGATGCACAGGAGGAGCCCTCTGTAAAAAGGATGAATCCAAAGCTTTCATCAGTCCCATCAGCTGAAAATCTGCATGGTCAGAGCCATGGCTCATTTGTCATTTCTACTAATCCACATGACTGAGTTCCTACCCAAAACAAGCCAAACAACTTTGGAGGGAGGGCAGGATCTTGTAAGACCCTGTATCAAATGCTCTACCAGGCTCCAACTGCAATATATCTAACACAATCCCTTTGTCCAATAATTTGCCTGTGCATGATTGAGGATGAAATTGCCCAACTCTACCCTCCCTGCCTTTCCCTCAAGCACAATACCCTGTGGTTTGGAGCAATTTAAAACTCAGCTCAAGAATTTGTCTCACTTTTCTCCCATCTTGGTGGTCTGCACTAAATTCCAACTCTTTCTCCTTTGCTTTCTTATTCCTTCCTTCCTGGCATCCTGCATCCACAGTTTCACCATTCTTTTGGTTCACCTTCAAATTGCAAAGCCAAAATGTGAAAGAAGATCTCCAGTATGACAAACTGTTTACACAAATCTTAATGGTGACACTCTTCCTTTCCTACCCACCTCCCTCTTCCCAAAGGAGGTTAAGAAAGACTGAATTCCTGTCTCAGTTGAAAAGACTGCTCAGCCCTCTGGGAAACTGCAAGAGGTATGGGCACTTGTGAGCTTGGGAGAAAAATCAGGCTGGCTTTCTCCCAGGGGAAAAGGCTTTGCACATCAAGCTGAAGACAAAGAATCTGGCCCTGCTTTAAAGAGGAGGGACATAGTTCTATTTCGAGCAGGGACATTGTGTGAGTAACTCCCGAAGCCAAAGGATTTTGCCCTCAGATATGCAAGGGCAGAAACTGGGAGCCTCTATGCCAGCTGATGGAACAAGCACCCTCCAGCTGTAAGAAAATAGCTCTGAACACTGGAATAAAGCTGGAGCCACTGGAAGTGCCCTTGCAGCCACAAAT
Organism: Pezoporus wallicus; assembly: GCF_028554395.1. Taxonomy (NCBI): domain Eukaryota; kingdom Metazoa; phylum Chordata; class Aves; order Psittaciformes; family Psittacidae; genus Pezoporus; species Pezoporus wallicus. The sequence continues at coordinate 176,639 of NW_026638088.1, read as the reverse complement.
AGACTTATGACCCGAAATTCAACCAGGAATTATCATTGCAACCACTGCTGATGCCAGAGACATTCATTCCCTGCCTATCCATCCTGTTTGGCTTCCAGATCCCAGCGGCCCTCCTCAGGACAACCACACATCTATGTGAAAGCACTTGGCTTCTGTGGATGCCATGAATTTTCTGCGTTCCCTACTAGACACACTGGCCAAGTAAGTCTTGATTTAGCTACAGTAATCTCTGCTGCCCGTTCCCACAGACAGAACTGTTTATTTTATAGACTATGATCTCAAATGGGTGGTAATAAACTGCGTCAGAACATGGGCACTGACCGATCTGCTGCCCAGCAAACGTGTATAAACTCAGCCAACTCCATAACTGCAGCAAGAGCCAAGCCTGCCCAGGTCACCCCAGGCTGCCAAGCTAGCTGCCTTGGGCTGGTGTATCACAGACAGAGAAAGCCTGGCCTGTCAATGTGATGATGATCAGGTAATTGCACCCTTGGAAGGACAGCAGGCCCTAAGTGCTTTCACTGCAGATCCAATATAAGCTACACAACCAAATGGGAGACATTTCACAGTGGGATGTTCCTGAGCTATGAAGGAGCAGCAGCTCTTTGGCCTAAGAGGGAAGTAGCCTATACACATAGCTGGAGCTGCTCAAGGCACTTCTTCACAGGGAAAGTGCACTGACAAGCTGACATACTGCATAGATCAAGTTGAGAAATTGGAATGTTCTGGCAGAGCCTGCTTTCTGGCCAGAGGACTCAGATGAACGTCTCAGTTGGACTTGAAGTGGTTTACTGTCAATGACAACCACACACATGTACGTGGTCAGGTTTTACAGCAGTGCTGATGGCACTTCCAGAGCTGACAGATTCACAAAGCACCACGTGAAAATAGCCAGCAATTCAGCATGTGGTCACTGTGCCTCCTGCAGCAGCAGCTCCCTGACCACACCATCCTGAGACCTTTGGGACTCTGCTGTGGGACCATGGTCTCATTTCTGTCCACTCGGCCAGGACACAGTTTTCTCTGGTTTCATGAGCCTACATCCGGAGGGCATGGACAAGCATAAAGCCTGCCACTACCAAGGAGAGCTGCCAGCGTGGTTTGAATCAGCAGAGAGAGCTTGTACTGGACCAGCATGCTCTCTTGTATGGCTGCAGGGTTTTGGATCCATTACTAACAGCCCTCAAGACAGTTTTATGGCATCATCAGGGTGAGGACTTTGCTTGAACTCCTTTAGTTTAAGCCTTGATTTAAGCTAATACATAATTCATAATGGGGATGATAACAGATGGCAACTTGTTAAGCCACAGGAACTCAATCAGTTGTGATCACATGACAACACCCTAAATAATTTAAGTCATATACTGCAAGAGCTCTTTTTCCCCACGTTACAGAGAGGCACCAATGCCACACTGTGGGAGTCATCTCGCAAAGCAGTTGTCACTGAGTCCCCTTGTTTGCAAAGGGAGAAACTGAGGCACAAGAGCCAGTGACTGCCATGTGCTTGCTCCATGAAAGCAGGTCACTGGTGTCCTCCTGTGCCTCTGCACCAGATCCTAGCTGTGAGGCCCTGGTCTCTCCTTCTGCACATGCAAACATATAGTGCATGTTGACAAAGAGATTTCCAAGATGTAAATTCAGACAAAAAGCATTACTTATAAAAGGGGTGAGGGCTGCCTGTCCTCCACAGTATAGCTGCTAACTCCAAGCAGAGCCTCCAGAGAAGTTTATCACCAGACCAGACCTATTAGCAGCTATATGATTCAACCAGGATAAAGGAGTGCTTCAAACCATAAGGAAATTTGATGAAATCAGTGGATTTGAAAACTAGAATCATAACCCAGCCTTCCAGTGGCAAAAGCCCATCCTTGCTCCTGGTTTACCCTGCTATACCAGACAGGTTGCAGGGAGAGGATAGGGAAGTGTATTCAGACCAATTCTGACCCCCAATTTTCATACTCAGTAATGCAGCCAAATTGCCAACAGGAAACAAGAATCTTCCTAAAAATTGGGGCAGTCCAAGCTATTGTACCCTGAAACATTAAACCCAACTCGAGAATTCCTAATACTGGGTCAAAAACGTCAGAGCTATATGTGATGCAAAAGTGATGACCCAACACAAATTCACTTGTTTACCCTTTGCTGCTGCAGGCTCTATATTAGATCAGGACTTTGCTGTTTCCCTGAAGCAAAAGTCACAGGATAAAGCCATCTCATCTGCTCTGGATAACTCATCACAAGTGCAAGCACATCCACTTCTGCCACAAATCCCATTTGCTCTTGGGTATGACATGGCAATGAAATGTCAACCCCCATCTTCACGTCAGGGTATCTCTTTCTTCTTCAGCTACTTGAGGAAACTACCTTGCCAACACATTGCCTAAACCGCGGTGACATAAAGACCCTTCAGTGTCTCTGTGAGAACAAGGAGGCCCTGGCAAACTCCTCAGCCACTTCAGGAAGCAATGTGGGATGGAGGGGAGCAGGGAGTTTTCTCTGAGGTTTCAGCACCTTCCTTTTCTTTCTGCCAATTCCAGGCTGCCACATGCACACGAAATCTGGGGCTCTGCAGGAAAGTTTAAATCCCAGTGAGCAAAATTCATTCTTGCAACCATGAGTGAACAGTTCCAGACAAAGCTCAGAGCTGCTCCTCTATTCCCGCATCCCATGGCTGCCTATAGGAGAGCCAGCACAGCCAAGCTGCTCTCCCTGGGGTGAGGTGCCAGAAGGAACTTCTCCCCACAGTGGTGGGCACTGTGGCTCTGCCTTACCTCGAGTCCAGGCACAATGATCAGCCCTGAGGAGAGGCCCTTTCCACACACAGGTTGCTCAGCTTGCTGTCCTCAGGAGCAAACCTGCAGGAACCCACATCACTCACATGCCCACCTGCTCAGGCTCCTTACGTAATGCCTCTTCCCATCTGAAAAAGCAATCTGACAACTTCTCTTTATTTATTTCAAGCAAGTAATGACATGTCTTTCTTATTGCACAAACCATCAAGGCACCAGCTTCAAAAGCAATGAACCTTACACTTCATGCTTACTACAAGGAATGGAATCAAATTATAGGACCTTTTTTAACACAGGGAACTGGAGTGGTCTGAACTCAGACTGAACTTCATCTTCTAAACAGGCCCAAACCCAAATCTCTATTCCAAGTGCTTCCAAACTTCAGGGCAGGTTGTGTCTGGCTTATGTCTCTTGGTCGCAAGTATGCCAAGCCCTGCAGCTCCATGGAGGTCCTTGACACGCTCTCAGCAAACTGGTGTATTGGCTACCTGCCTCTGGGGAGGAGACACAGCACAAAACCCAAGATTCTGCAACATGGTGACCTTGGGTGATAAAACTGCCCGAGGAAAATGAGGAGCCGGGATTGTAGGGAGCAGCTCTAAAGAAAAACAGTGACAGAGCAAGGAGTGCCAAGGACAACGAGCTCAGCAGAGGGAGGCTGAGCCTGGGAAGGCGGGATGGTCAAGCTCAGGCACACCAGGCCGGGAGAGGGTCTATAGGCTATCCAACAGTGTCCCCTGGTGGCAGCAGCTAAAGGCCCGCCAGCCGAGTAACAGCCACGTCTATCCTCTAATTACATGACTAAGAGGATAAATAACAGTTGCTAAATCATTTTGATCTTGCCTGTAGCTATACGGTCAGGGCATGGTTTTGGTCAAGCTGAAGCGTGAGAACTGCAGAACAAATTGTGTACATGAAGGCACACGCTCCAGCTCTGGACTTGCCCCTGGCTACCTAAGGGCTTGCCCAGGCTGGTCACCAACACCTCGACCTGCACACGCTGATTGATCACTGAGCAAGGAGGCTGCCACATGCACATGTGCAACTGGCCGGCAGGAATCCGGGGCTGTCTTCAAAACCTGGCTTCCTGCATTGGAAAAAATCCTTTGGCTGTTTTTCCAGCTTTCCCTTTGCGTTTTGGTTTGAAAGGAAATTCTGATTCAAAGGCCCGACCTCAGAAAGGTGTAAATCACTATAACAACACCAAGTGGAGATTTGGATGAACTTGGGGTTGGAGAACGCCTTTCCCTGAGCTAGCCCAGCCAGACAGTGCCATCACTGAGCAGGTTCCAGGAGCAGTGAGCCACAGAAAGAAGATGGGGGTGTGGGAACTGAGGCAGGAACTTTCTACTTTCAGATGGCTGGTTTCTCACCAGGAGTAAGGAAATCACAACACAGCCAGCAAGACCACTAATACATGTGAGCATTCACTGAGGGCAGCCTCCCAAAACAAGATGTCACAAAACTCAGAAGTCACAGAAGCATCACATACACCTCCCTGAAAGCAGGGATGCAGGAGGAGAGGCAGGGAAGATGTAGTGAGAGAGAAGCCATTTCTTCCCATGAGGGCAAATCCATGGGAATTTATTTCATGGCAAGGTTCCCCTTCCTGACACCCCAGCTCCTCCCACCGTCATCTGACTTCTGGTGGTTCACAGGCTTGAGGAAACCCATGGGCTGCCAAAGGAAAGGGCAAGCTCAAGAATGGGCATGGGGTTCTCTCCTACTCAGCAAACCCATGCCTGAGCAGCATAGAGAAATCGTCTTTGGCATGTGCCTGATCATCTCACCAGCATTATGGGGGCAAATGTCAGCCAAGCTCAGACAGCCAACACATGCTTTCCCACCTAGTGCTGTAGTTTAGCTATCACAGGAGAAGAAAAACTGGTCAGGTAACCAGCTCCATGTCAACCCAATGTCTTCTGTACTTACTGGCCCCCAGGATTCAGAAACCCAATTCAGGCACCTCAGCCCTGCCTGGTAAGCACTAGGAATAAAAAGATATATTTCTTGGTGTGAAAACTGACAAAGGCAAGACAGAGCAGAGACGTGATTTGGATGCCACTTCCTCTGAACACTAAGTGCTATCAGGCTTTACATCTGGAGCTATGAATGCTCTTCAAGGGCAAGCATCCCCCGCTATGGGGTACTGTGGATCAGAAGGGACTTTTTCCCTTTTAAAAGCACAGGTTTCCCTTTTAAAAGAGCAGGCACCCTGTGCTCCAGGACAGTGGGTTTCTAAAACAGAAATGTCTCCTCAGGATCTTAGCAAAAGCAACCTGAGAGCAGAGCCCAGAGCCTGAGGCTTTCTCCTGTAACACTACCACACTCTCCCCACCTGCTTCCTAGCGAGAGTGCTCCAAGCCCTCCATCAGCCTGCCCAGGCCTTCCCTGGCAGCTTGTGGTTTCAGGCAGTCCCTGGGAGATGTGTACCAACTCTCCTTCAGTGCAGAAACCAAACTCTCCCACTCCCTGGGTCGGTGTTTAAACTTTGACTTTGCCTTGGGCTTGACTCACAATGTGGGCACAGCCTCCAGGGTCTTCCCAGCTGTGGGAAGCCAGAGAGTGACTGTGCAGAGCAGACATTACTGGTGTAGGACCAAAGCTATACGCACACAGGGCAATTTGCAACCCACACGGCAGGTACACAGTGAAAGGAGGTGACTCCTTGAGTAAGAATCATAGAATCCCAAACTGGTTTAGGTTGGAAGGGACCTTAAAGCTCATCCAGTTCCAGCCCCCTGCCAATGGCCAGGGACACCTTCCACTAGAGCAGGTTGCTCCAAGCCCCTGTTGAACACTGCCAGGGATGGGGCAGCCACAGCTTCTCTGGGCACCCTGTGCCAGCGCCTCAGCACCCTCACAGGGAAGAACTTCTTCCTTATAAGCAATCCAAATCTCCTTTCAGTTTAAAGCCATTATCCCGTGTCCTGTCCCTATAGGCCCTTGTCTCAAGTCCCTCTCCAGATTTCTTGCCAGCCTCTTTAGGCACTGGGAGCTGCTGTAAGGTCTCCCAGAGCCTTCTCTTTCTCCAGGCTGAACAAGCCCAGCTCTCAGCCTGTCTCCATAGGTAAGACAGGTGAGACATTTGGGACCACAGTATCTTTTCATTCGTTGGGATTTTTTTAGAACTAGCTCTTTGGCTACATGTGTAATTAGATGAAAGGGGAGATACCCATCAACTCGTGCAGCCCTGGAACACTCACTGTTCTGGGACGCTTTGACACAAGCGCTGCCTATTTCCATGTACTACCAAGAGTAGGTGCAGTGAGTACACACACTTGCAAGTCACACATCAGGTTTTCTTGCTGACAAGAAGTATCTTGATAAAAGACAAAACAAAAGAACAAAATCACTTGGAATACTGTGTGCAGTTCTGGTGTCCTCAACATAAAAAGGACATGGAACTGTTGGAACAAGTCCAGAGGAGGCCACGAGGATGATCAGGGGACTGGAGCACCTCCTATATGGAGACAGTCTGAGGAAGTTGGGGCTGTTCAGCCTGGAGAAGAGAAGGCTGCGTGGAGACCTCAGAGCAGCCTTCCAGTATCTGAAGGGGGCCTATAAGGATGCTAAAGAGGGACTCTTCATTAGGGACTGCAGTGACAGGACAAGGGGTAATGGGTTAAAACTTAAACAAGGGAAGTTTAGACTGGATATAAGGAAGAACTGCTTTACTGTGAGGGTGGTGAGGCACTGGAATGGGTTGCCCAAGGAAGCTGTGAATGCTCCATCCCTGGCGGTGTTCAACGCCAGGTTGGACAGAGCCTTGGGTGACATGGTTTAGTGTGAAGTGTCCCTGCCCATGGCAGGGGGTTGGAATTGGATGTTCTTAAGGTCCTTTCCAGCCCTAACTATTCTATGATCCTGTGAAAACCACTCTGAAAACCAGTTAACTTTTCCTAACTCCCCTCCTCCCACATTTTGCTGTAACACAAAATTTCAGTAATCCAAAAAGGAAATAGAGCAAATTAATGAGATTCTCCAGGCCATATAAAAGGTTGAACACAATATCAGACACTGCCAGAACAAAATAGCCCACACAAGGGCTGGGGGACAAGCACAACATGTAGTAGAAATGTGCCCATGTAAAACAATCATAATCCACTTGTTAAAATTCCTGTGTTGAGCAGTCCAGTACTCAGCTCCACACTAAATCACTCCAGCAGCAGCCAGGGACACGCTCTGAGCCTCAGTAACACTGTTGGGATCAAGTCAGAGATGCCTCTTTCAAACAAGTCTGTTTCCAGACTGTTCCCACAACTCTGTTATATCTGAAAGTATAAATTCTCTAAAATGTTTCTGTCATAATTATGATTATCCAGCATTTACATAAAACTCTCATTTATAAGAAAAAGCAGATTAACATTTTCCACCATGTGTTCAAGAATCACTCAAGCAGATTTCTGCAGTTTGCACATCACTGTCTTCCATGCAATGATAAAACCACTCAGAAGTTCTTTTTCCCCACAGGTGATTTCATGCAGCGCTGAAGCCCCACCTAAACCCTCTCATGAGGTCCACAGCACACATCAGATTCTCCCTCAAGGCACCAGCAATCGCCCCTCGGCCACCCAGACCCCCAGGAAGGGCAGATTCCTCAGCCCAGACGACGAATCCACTTGCAGGACCATGAGAGGGCAGTGTGTCCTGCAGGTAACAGCCAGCACTCTAGGAGCAGAGGGAAAAAAGCAAGTCTAATTGCAACCGCACTGCAGTAGCTTCATTACTTACAGCAGTTACTTGAGTCCTTTGATCAGCCTTAACGAAGCTGGAAACTGAGGTACAGGCCTCAAGGGCAAGTAATTTCTCTCAGCTCACAAAAACTGGGAGTCTGGCAGAAGAATCACGTTCTCACTGAGAACAGACTGAGAAGGTTACCTGTTCATCAGCAAATCCGCATGTGGAAGGGTAAAAGACAATTAGATACACTAGAAATCCAGCTGTATTAATCTTGCTGTTCAAGAAACTGCATGCTTTAAAAAGTGAGGTAATTTGTACTTTACAGGAGAGGAATAATGAAAGCAAGTTGCTGTGGCTACTTTAGAAGAATATTTGAGAAGCACGGAGACTAACTCCCGTGTGCCTGGGACTGAACTGCTCCAGGAAAAGAGCCATTCCTTCCCTGCACATCAGGCTGAATCCGCTCCAGACAGGAAGAGTAGAAGCAAGTGAACACTGAGGCTGAATGCAGCCCAGTGTATGTGCTGTGTACCGGGAGGTAAAGACAGAAGAGGGGGCTGTGCAGCAGGAAAAGTGTCTCTCTGCATCCTGAAGATGGGAGATCACACTGTAAGAGGCAGAGCTAATGGGGAAACTGACGTTTCTCAGCTCCTGAGCTGAGAACAGCTCATCAACACATTTCACAGGATGGCAAATGCCAGAAAGCAGCTTTCATGGCAGCCCCTGCCATGACAATGGCAGCAGCAAAAACATTACAATTTTCTCCAGTGTCTCTCTATTTCCAGCATTCATCATACTAATAGGGATAATTAAAACATGGAAGAAGCCCCAGGACACTGACAATTAGTGACCATAGGCCAGGCCTGAAATAGAATCAAGGCTCAGTAGCTACAAGTCTGTGAAACAGGCTGAGCAAGTCGCAAGAACTGAGCACACAACTGGCACCCTTGGTTCCTCATTCTTCCCACAAGCCTGGACCACATCTCAAAGGTTTTCCACACCAGGCTGTGGCCTTCTCCTGCCCACACAACAGCCTGAGCTTTTAACTCACCAGTTTCACACAGATCACAGTGTGAGAGAGGTTTTAAGGCATAAATAAAACAAGCCCAACCCAGCCACTGGAAGGAATGTGATTCCTCACTATTAAACCACGTTAGGATCAGCATCCTGTGGTCAAAGACTCCCAGTGTTAGGGAGATATGGGCTGGACACCATTAGGAGACCAACACCCAGACAGGCACAGCCTTCCCTGTACTGCATGACCTAGTGCAGCAAACGTGTCCTCCACCCCTCCACACCAGCCAAGGCCCACCCTGGAGTCTACAGAGGAAACAAGTTGGATCACTGACCTACAGCACCACAGCAGGAGCTGACTGCTCTGCAGGCTCCAAGATGGTATGTGTTTGTTACACTGGAGTTTCTGTCCCGATCCTACAAATCAGGAAGGTTTTGCTGGGTCATCTGATAAGCACCATTTCCAGCAGAACCTGCTCAGGTACTGATACTGGTCTTGCCTCCACCACTACTAGGAATTTATCACAGAATCCCAGAATGTTTTGGGTTGAAGGGACCTTAAAGCTTGCCCAGTTCCAGCCCCTGCCATGGGCAGGGACACCTTCCACTAGAGCAGCTTGCTCCAAGCCCCTGTGTCCAACCTGGCCTTGAACACTGCCCAGGAATGGTGCAGCCACAGCTTCTCTGGGCACCCTGTGCCAGCACCTTAGCACCCTCACAGGGAAGAATTTCTTCCTAAAATCTCATCTCAATCTACCCTCTTTCAGTTTAAAACCATTCCCGCTTGTCCCACCACTACATGCCCTTGCAAAAAGTCCCTCTTCAGATAAGGTCCCCTTTAGATATAGGAAGACTGCCACTTACACTGCTATTTAGCCAATTTTAAGCAAATAGGTTTTAAATTACTATGTTGTCTCTGCTTTTGACCATGTCACTGTAAAAAAAAAAACCTGTAAAACACGGTTTTCATTCCTGCTACACACAGAGCACCTTTCTTTCCACTGGGGTCTTTCTGGCTTTGACAGAATCAACCTGAAATTAAACAAAATCCAGCCTGGCCAGCAAAAGGGGACTTCCTGCTGGAGGTCAAGATTCATCACTGCTCAGTAGCACTAGGATTTACAGACCACTCTGAGCCCACAGCACCAGGTGCTGGATGGATGGCAGTATAGCCCCTGCAGCAGCCAGACAAATGCAACAGGGAGAAGGAAGGGGAGAATTAACTATATCATTATACCTCCAGGTAGTGCCTGATGAAAATTGCCATCTCATAGTAATTTCCACTATGATTATGTGAGGATTGAGGGGAACAAGAGTTTATTTCATGCTTTCTAGAAAAAGCATGGATGCACTTGTGAGAGCAGTGCAGAGGCAGCAGACTGCCGCATTTGTGGAGTGGTGATGGCCTTGCACAATGTAATGCAGCATTAAGAAACAAGGGAAGTTGCTGCTGCAGTATGGTAACAGATCAAAGGCTGGGAGCACCAGAGGAGTGAAAGGAGTAGCTGATAACAGTGTAACAGAGCTGCTACATGGGTGCGACTCAGCCCTGAAGCACCTTGCTGGTGAAGATAGAGAGCCTTCAAATGAGTCACTGACAGATCAAATGCAACAAAGGGACAACAAGGCTCTGTGTGCCAGCAGGCAGATGAGGCAGGAGAAATCTGAGGCTTTAGGCTTTCACAGCCTTGAAGGACCTCTTGATATTTCTGGAAAGCTGAGCCTTGTGTTTGAACCAAATATAATCCTGTGCTTCCTCCTCCCCTGTAGTCCCACCTGCAGATCCCTAGGCACAGTACTAAGACCTTCCTCAGGCGCACCAAAGCTGCTGTCTCCCTCCCATCCAGCACTGGCTTTCAGTTTCAGCCTGCACTTAACAATCTACATGAAACAAAAGAATCTGACTGACTGAGAAATCAAGAAATCCTGTGCAAATACACCTGAAGCAATAGTAGTAGTAAAAAAAAAACCCACTTTTTTAGTCAGGATAGTGGTTTTCACCTCTCCCACCTCCAAACTTCTGCATAGGGCTGCTGGTACGAACCAGCTACTGTGCCCTACCCAGTACAAAACCCTGGCAGCAAGAACATGACCTTGGGTTTCCACAGCACTGAGGGCAAACAAGGTGGTGCTTTGATCAGGAGGTAGAGGTGCCTCTTAAGACCAGGACAGTTATAGACTAGTCTTTAATAAAAACCAGGGGTTCGTGCTGATCTCAGCCCAGCACCACACAGGCTGGGCTCCCACTGCATTGCTGTGGAACAGTGAAATAAAAGGCACCAGATCTGTAAAATGTTTTCCATTTGGTTCTCTCCCTCAGCAGTCTCTTTCTTATCTGTTCTTTTATTTTTTTCTCTAATTAGAGCTTAAAAATCCCCCAGCTTCACAGACTTGTTTCTCAAGCTTTAACACATAATTTAGACAATGAGAAACTGAAGAAGCAGGTCTTGCTTTAGAGGTCAAAACCCAATTCAAAAGGAATCTGCGCAGTGCAAAAAAAGCCAGCCAGGAGTTCCCTGTTGCTCTATCACACTGCACCACATTTCATCCCACACCAGGGAAACGCCAACTGCTTTTGTTCCTGGATATCAGATACATACACACACACTCTACAGAAAACAGCCTTCACCCTCAGAGTACTGCGTGTTACTAAAAGCACTGCCACCACACTGCACTGCCCTTAGTTAGACTGATGTAGTCTGTAAATTGGGCATATCCCAAGAGCACTGGATTCACTGTACTGTTTCCCACCTGCCAAAACAGTCTCCATGTTGTTCCCCCCCATGGTCTCTTGCTTGTTTGAACTGAACTCATGCACCTATTGACAGCTCTACTGATAAGACTGCAGTCTATAAATGTTGGATTGGTATCCCCACAGCCGTGACACTCCAACACCGTGTCACACACAACATCTCCCCTCCTTAATGCAGTGTGTTAACATCAGCGGCTCTGTATCACAGCATCAGAGGGTTCTCTGAGAAGGGATCAGCAAGCGAGGCTGGGACAAGTTCAGGACAAAATAAAAGCATCTAAAGACTACCCTGTAAAACTGTGTGGTGCCTGACAGACTTGTTAAAGTGCAACAAGAACACCAGAAGTTTCTATTTCAGATTGTTTCACTCCTAAAAATGTCACTGCAAGAGCATGTCCCTGCACAAACTGAGCTTTGCAGTCAAGTTTCCTAAGCTAACTTGGCTCAAGGAAGCATTCACGTGCTTGCCCCTGGGTGGGTCTCAGGGTGCTGAATATCCTGTTTGTGTTGTTTCTCCCCTTCACCAGCAGTTCAGCCACTCCAGCTCCAGAAATAATTCTGTCAGTGCAGTTCATCTGATAGTGAACTCACATGTCAACACATCAGTCATCCAAAATGACAGTGAAGAACTGTAATCAACATAGGAAGAGAAATGATCTTTAAGAGAAGTGATTTTACCTACAACCACACACATTTAAAATGGATTAGTCATAACTGCAGGTTTTTTCAGGGCTCTGTTCCAAAACTGATTCAATTGAATGGCTTCACCCTGCATTTCTGCATCTTAGTGCTTTCAGCTTGTTCTGAAGTTCAGCCCTAGCTTTCATTTGCCACAGCTTGTTTCAGGAAGAATGAACAACTTCCTTACAATTGTTTCATTTCCCAGGCCAGAGCTGAGGAGATGTGTTGTGAGACCCACGAAACGGTCCGAGTTGAAGAGCTGAAAACAAGCCCATACAGTGAAGCAGAGGGGGCAGATCTGCTCAGCCCCTGGAGTCAGCTGCTCTCTCCTTTCAGTCCTGTTTCCCTTAACATACTGTTCCACTCTTTTCACACTCGCATCATGCTGTTCCATTCAAGGGAAACAGCATGAAACTTCATTTTTGTATTCAGGAGACTAGGGGGTACTCAGCTCCTGCCACAGAAAAAAACAGTCGTGGTTCAGCTCCTGTTCCTTTTGGGCACAAGAATAACAACAGGGACAGACTTTCTGGAGGAGGCACATCAACGCCACGAGATCTGTTCACCTTTCTTCTTTCCCTTTCAGCCCCACTACAGTTTGAAGCAGTTGTAAAAATCAGTGTTGAGGAGCTAATGATACTTCTCCATCCTCCTAGAAGGCTAGTTAGATATTCATCTCATAAGCACTGAATTAGAGCTAAATATTATAATTATGACTACTAGTGTACATGAATCCCAGCTTGAAACTAAGGTAAACTGCCTCTTTGCAAATCACCGCTGACAGCAGGCTTTGCCTTGGCAGTTACCCCAGCACAAATCTCCTTTCTAGCAAGCCAAAAGCTGTGAAGGCAGCAAAAAACTCCTAGCATAGACAAAGTCTAAAGGTCTATTGCATAAATCTGTTTAGTTGGTGCTTGTGAACACTCACACACTTCTTGTGCCTGCTAAAAATCTTTGGTGTGAAGCTGCACAGCTACCTGAGGAGTTGAATGCATCAGTACATCTACCTAGTTATCAGGCCATTGCAGCTGTGCTTTTCAGGTGGGTCATATAGTTCTTCACACACAAATACTTTCAACCCCTCTGCTAAAGGCAACCAGACACCATCCATCAATATGCACAGGTAAGAAACATAATTTTCAGTAATTCAGGGGGATATGCACTTTCTTAAAACCCACCTATTACATTTAGCTATCAATAAATCAGAAGCAGGAAACTGGAAGAGACTGGGTGGGACAAGGAATAAAAGGAAGGAAGGAAAGATAAAGTCATTCCAGAAAACCTAAATTAATTCTTCTCAATACTGTACAAAAGCTGGATTCTGTGACATCTCAGATACTCTTTCTTCAGGTAGTAAAGAATTCCTTTGTCCCAGTAGCCTGCTATACCAAAAGAAGTGCCTTGCCCATCCAAACCCTAAGATTAGGGAAACTTTCATAAACTTGTTCCTCTGTGCTTGGCATGTTTAGGTGGGCAGGGACCTGAGATCCAACTATATCAGGTGCCTAATCCCAAACCATTGACATCAGTGAGAGTGCTCTTGCTTCCAAATGAAGGAGCAGGGTTTCACATAGGCTCACACCCACTCCTCTTTCATTCAGCAACTGCGAAGGAGTTTATTCTAGCTACTGCAACACCAGTTTTCACACAACTCCTTCTGTGTTTATGTACCATATAGTGGTGGAGCCCTGTCGCTAAATTTTGTCCTGATTTCCCTTATTTAGTTATTATTTATAAAAGATTTATGAACAGTAACTTTTATCTCTACTAACCTTTCCTTGACAGTATATACCTACGGCACTTCTAACAAAAAAAGGGAAAGATATGATAAAGATACTCCTTGAGTAAAAGACATAAATTAAAGATTTGGTGGCAACATAATAAATTACATTCTCTTCAATCAAAGTCTCAGGGTATATATGTAACAATTACGGCTGCAAAGTTACAGCCAAGGAGGAAACAAAATCAGGGTGGCAAAGGATGTTTTCCAATTACGTCTGAGATTATGGTTGGAATTCCCCAACAGCTGTAAACAACAAGGGAAACCTTCAAGTTCAACAAGACACAGAGTCAGCTCTTAGTTTGGCTGCATCTGTATGTTCCACTAGAATAATACAGCTGTTTCTTTTTGAGAGAAAATGCTGTTATTTGCTGTTTAAATAGTGAGAGCACTATAAGCACAGGTCTGGCTTTAAGACAGGCTTACGAAGAGAAGCATGAAAGCATTTTCAGCTAAAAAGACAAATTAACTGAACAGTCCTACTGTAACATCCCTGCAAAAGCATCACTGCAATCCTCCATCAAGCCCTATTTTTAGGCTAACTGACACCACCACGGTCAACCCAAAGAGCCAGGTTTGATGTCCCAGCATGACCACTTACCAAAACAGTTGTTTCTGTTCCAAAATGTCTTTTCTGTAACACGAGGGTTTCTCGTGTCCAGATGTGTGTCAGGATACACATATGATGGGTTCTGTACAAAGTCACTACTTTCCATGAAGTGACACCATCAAGTAACTAGTGAACCCAGGACTATGTGTCATATCAAACTGGCAATCACACAGCACAAACTCCAACAGCAGATCTTGAGGATCATTGTTCTCTACTTTCTGTCCTTCCCTTATGCCTCCTGGTGCCCCATAAGGAAAGACTCTCTCACTGCTTTTCTTGTTCTCTGTTAGCCAAGTTTGCTGTGCTCCTCCCTGCAACTTTTCTTGAAGTGACAATGCAGGAAAAACATTTGGAAACTGGGACTTCCAGGCTGAATAGCTTGTGGAAAAGGTGCACCTCCATTCCTCCACTAAGCTGGAACATACAATCTTGTCCTTTAAGCAGTCTCAAGAGAGATGCTGTAAGTGAAGTCAGCACAGACTAATTTTAGGACCAGTACCCCTGTCAGTTATGCTGAGCTGTTGTGTCCAAGTGTCACCCTTAAATATTGGCAAAGTCAAATTCCCTTCAAACTTCCTTCAGAACAGCTGGACTATAAAGCACAGGTGACTCAATGTTATAGCACTCTCTTCTTTCTTAGCCACCTGGGATTGCAATCAGTTCCTCCATTACTTTTGGTATGTTTTCATTACTTAGCTCAGCTCAAATTTACAGGAGCACTTCCTTGAAATAAAGCTGAAAGCAATAATGACATCTAATAAAATATCTTACTTTATCCTACAAACTTTTCTTCCATTAGCAAGGAAAAACGATGCCAACTGACTTCATCAGGCTGTGAGGATTAAACCATTATTTATGATATGCTACAAAAATGAGAAAGTGTAATTTAAATGTGGGTCACGTGAGTAAGCAGTGAGTCAATATTCAGCACGTTAACTGAATGCATTTGAAGGGCTGGAATTTTGCTGAAGCCAAGCTTGAGCCATAACAAATTCTTGTTTCTTTTATAACTGGAGATCAGCATGAATGAAAGGCCTTCCGTAGATCTAGAAGCTGAAGTTCAGAGCCAGATGTGCATTACATCCATTCCACTGAATGCCAGCCTACCAAAAAAAAAACAGAAAAAGAGAGATGAATGAGCAAGATGAAGGAACTGTGATTACTTTGGGGGTTATTATATAAGGAATATGAGACCACCGGTGGTATACTACAATCTGAAAGTTAACCCAAAACCCTGCCAGTCCAAAGTGATCCATTAGTTTTCTCTCTTTCCACAGAAAAATTCAGGAGCAGAGAGAGACACTGAGCTCTGATAGTTAATGTAGGTTAGACACCTAAATACTATTGGGGTCGCCTACGCTTGAGTGTTTCCTTTATGCTGAATGTGATTTGTATCTAAGACTTCAGACAGCTCTTTCTAGACTCCTAACCCCAGTGCTTTTAGTGTTGTCAGCCACTGTTAACACAAAATAATTTATCAGAAAACATGAACCTCTGAAGACAAATGCATCCATGCAAATACCAGTCCTGACCTTGACAAATCTTGACACGTCTCCTCCTTCCTCCTCTTCTCTGGACATAGAAAACATATTGTTAAAATGAGGTGCTAAATTTTGCCAGGGAGTCTGACAGAGATCCAGATATACCAAATCTCGTGCAGTACCAGAATTCACTAAGTGTATTTAAGAAATACACAACTTATATTCTGCATTGGGCACTACCAATAAGTTTTTTTTATTTTTATATCTGGTTGCAGTCCATTTTGTATGGATTTACAATCATAGAATCCCAGAGTGGTTTGGGTTGGAAGTGACCTTAAAGCTCATCCAGTTCCAACCCCTGCCACAGGCAGGGACACCTTCCACTAGAGCAGCTTGCTCCAAGCCCCTGTGTCCAACCTGGCCTTGGAACACTGCCAGGGATGGGGCAGCCACAGCTTCTCTGGGCACCCTGTGCCAGCACCTCAGCAACCTCATAATGAAAACTTTCTTTCCAATATCTCATCTCAATCTTACCTCTGGCAGGTTAAAGTCATTCCCCTTGTCCTGTCCCTACAGGCCCTTGCCAAAAGCCCTTCTCCAGGTTTCTTGTAACCCCTTTAGGCACTGGAGCTGCTCTAAGGCTTCTCCTTAAGGAACCTTCTCTTTTCCAGGCTGAACCAGCCCAGCTCTCTCAGGCTAGATTCAGAGCAGAGCTACTCCAGCCCTTGCAGCATCTTCATGGCTTCCTCTGGAGATCTGCATCTCGACTGTATTGTACATTTAAAAGTCACATTTCTACAAATAAACAACCTGGAAGCAGGCAGTGACAACAGCCCTTCGGACTGCAGCCAGACCCCAGCTTCTTATTACACCCCTGTGAGCTCCATTCAGACCAGCCCCACAAGCTACCACTCACCTCCTCCATCCCCAGCCCAGGCAGCTGGAGCCTTAAGCAGCAGCCAGCCCTTCGTTTCTCGTTAAAACCCACCCTCATCACCTCAGACGACACCTGCTCACCGCCTGCCCACAGACACCTCCGGCTACACCAGCCCCTGCCTTCCCGCCTTCCCGCCTTCCCG
Source organism: Pezoporus wallicus (assembly GCF_028554395.1). NCBI lineage: Eukaryota > Metazoa > Chordata > Aves > Psittaciformes > Psittacidae > Pezoporus > Pezoporus wallicus. Next base: position 159,770 of record NW_026638088.1, on the reverse strand, counting down.
CCTTGCCCGGCCTCCCCTCACCAACTCCTCCTCCCGCCCTTCAAGGGCCTGTCGTGATTCGCCGTGAAAACCAGTCACCGCCCCGCCGGCCGTGCCCCTGCGGGGATCATTCCCTAGTAAAGACCGCAATGAAAGGAGGAACTACCGGCAGCGGGCAGGAGGCCGGCCGCCGTTCCCTCTGGCCGGGCTCCGCCGCACAGGCCCGGGCCGACCACTGAGGCACCACCACAGAACCGCAGCGAGGGTTCGGTTCCCCTGGCAACACCGCCCCCCTTCACGTGACCCTGGTTGCTATGGGGGGGGCCCGGCCGCGGCGGCGGCGGCGGCTTCGCGGCCCCGGCCCGCTCCCCCGGCCCGGCGCGGCCATGGAGAGCGAGGAGGAGCAGCACATGACCACGCTGCTCTGCATGGGCTTCTCGGACGCGGCCGCCATCCGCAAGGCCCTGCGCTTGGCCAAGAACGACATCAACGAGGCCGTGGCTCTGCTCACCAACGAGCGGCCCGGCCTCCACTACGGCGGCTATGAGCCCATGGAGAGCGGGCAGGGCCCGCCGGGCGGGCACGGCTCCCCCGCCGGCGGGCAGGGTCCCCGCGGCGGCGACGGCGACAGCGGCGGCGGCGGTGGAGGCGGCTTCGACCCGCCGCCCGCTTACCACGAAGTGGTGGAGACCGAGGTGAGCTGCGGCCTGCCCCGGGGCCGGCCTTCTGTCAGCCCTGGGGGAGCCCCCCCGGGAGCCTGCCTGCCTTGGGGGGGGGGGGGCTGCGGGCACTTGTGGGTCCCTGGGGTGCCCCCTCCGAGCGCTCCTTGCGACCGCTGCAAGGTGAAGAGCACCCGGGCTTTTCTTTGGCATCCCAGGAATGTGTGGCTACCGTCAGGATCACGGTTCCCCCCCCCCCCCCCGGCTTCTCTTGTGCCGTCTTGCATAATCCGAGTGACTAATGACTGTCTAATTTTTTGGGACTGTTTGCACAGTCTGGGTGTTACTTTATGTACCGCTTTATTTGGGTAAGCTGAGTATAAATTCTGCAGTAGGGGTGAAGCCAGTTCAAATATTGCCAAAATGAGGTCTTTAACTCATAAATTGTAGTTCTGTTCTAAGCACAGTAGAAAGATGTGAAGTAGACAGAGATGCTGCAGAACACTAGCGTTTCCTAGTTTTTCTCCTTTCTCCTTGTCTGCCTTTCTCTAGTCTCTCTTCCATCCTCTCGCAGAACTCTGACCTGCTCAGCCAGCAGACAGACTCTCGGTGCTTTCCCTGCTGCCTGGAACAGTGTTGGAGCGCTTAGCTGTAAAGCCTTTTCCTTCTCCAGGCCTTTTCCAAAACTTCCCAGAGTGCCTATATGGAAAGAGTTAATTAATAGTGTGCAGTCTATGGAGCTCATGGGGATGAGAACACAGGAGTGGCCCTGCCGTGCTGTACCAAAGGACCACCTTGCATAGGCTCTGTCTCAAGAAGCGGTCAGTAATAGCAAATACCTAAGCACGTGTCTTATAACCAGGGAGACTCATGTACCCTTCCAGGCTTCAGTGAACAGTATCCTGATGATTTCCTGTGCCAGAAATGTCATCTTTCTGTGTACATCTGTGCATGTATCTGCAAACATGGATATGAAGAATACAAGCACGTATCTTCTGCATAGCTACACGTGCACAGATCATCCCTAGCCTCATTGTATTGAAATCCGGTCTTGCAGAATAAAGATCCATGATCCTGTTTACTGAATTAACTGGGTTAGTCTCTTAGCTCATAGAAGCTGATGGCGTGTGCTTGTGGAGTGAGGTGATCTGCGGGATGGCATGTGTGCTGTGCAGAAGAGGAATCGCTCTTTAACTTCAGTGATAGAAGCAATGGGGAGCTGGTTTCTGACCTTTCCAGGGAAGGGTTGGGAGTGAGTGAGAGTTCTGCTTGTTTGCTTTCAGATCTCTGTACCCACCAAGAGGGTGGATTTTCCTATCAGATCTTATGATTGGGACTATCTGGCTTGTCAGTGTGATATTTCAAGAGAAGCTGTCAGTGTAAACTTCAGAGAAGCGCTTTCTTCTCCCCTCTTCTTCCTATTGCAAATGACACTTTGACAGCTCTGACTAAGAGGAATGTTTTTTCCCCCTATTATTTCAGCTTGTATGTCTGATAAAATTTAGGCTTTATAGTTTCCTTTGCCACTCATGTTCTTTTCTGCTTTGACTCATGTTCTCGTTAACCCATGGGAGGGAAACCAAAACATCTCAGTAGAGGCAAATGACTGCACAAAGTTGGCATTTCAGAAGGATTGAGTGTTGAACACCAGGTTGGATGGGGCTTTAAGCAGCCTGGTCTAGTGGAAGGTGTCCCTGCCCATGGCAGGAGGTTGGAACTGGATGAGCTTTAAGGCCCCTTCCAACCCAAACTGTTCTGGGATTCTATGATTCTGTCTTGCTACATGAAGCTATATAAATTCAGGCCTCGATTTAGTGATTGGATTCAGTGCATATGAGCATCTGTCAACTCCTGCACATGTATGCAGAACACTATTTTTGTAGGAGTTACACCTGTAAAAATCTTAAGACCTGGGGTTGCTTCCTGGGCTTTTTTTGGCTTAATATTGCAGTACAAGACAGCAGCTTTTGAAGTCTAAAAGGGAGAAAAATTATATATTCTTGGGGGTTTTATTCTGCAAATAAATCTAGAACTAATTTAATAAACTACAGCTATTACTGAGGTGGTTAAACAGTAAGTAGTTTTCCATTCCACAGAAGCTTATGGCAGATGAAGTGGTACGGAAAGCACAAATAGCTGTATTATTCATTGTAGTCACACACATTATGTTGAAACATATTGTACCCCGTACTAGCCTGTGAGAATTGAGATGTTATTTCTGGTTTTCTCCCTCTCAGTATCATCTCTCTTTTTTTTTCTAACAGCTCTTAGAGTGTGTATTCCTCCTTCTCAACATAGTACCAGTTTTAACTTCTAGCCTGTGGGGAGATGTGTTAGATTTTTGGTTTGGGGTTTGGATTTTATATATGAGCAACCCACATGAATGTGAGCCCTGCCCGTGGCAGGGGGTTGGAACTGGATGAGCTGTATGGTCCCTTCCAACCCAAACCAGTCTGGGATTCTATGATATTAATCAAAATAACATAACTATTAGAAATTATTAGACTATTTTCCCCAAAATAATTTAGCCAGTCTGTTAATTTTCTTCATGAACCGAAGTTAGGATCACATTTAAGTTAAAAATAACAAGAAAGCTTTAGTCGTTCTCAAGACATGTGTAACAGGTCTGAACTTTGTGTTTACATTCTTTTTTTGGCTGAGTACAGTTTACCATGCATGTAAGAATAGATTGATGAATGATTAAACACTTCACATTTTCTCTAATCAGTAATGAATCCATTATGTCTGCTTATGTTTATTTGGTTTCTATTATATAATGTTAGAATCTGTTCTGTTCAGTAAGCGTGTTGATCAAAGAAAGGCTTGTCTGTTGGTTTCCTTTGAGAACAGCACAGCGACTAGATGCATATCATACTAGTAAACCCATGTTTTCTTTAGATAGTGCAGTAAGATCAGTGTGAATTCTCTTTTCAGTGATCCAGACTACTGGTCTTCAGGGGTGTCTGGGAGTGTTGCAGAAGCCTGAATTTGGAGTAACTGGCCCAGGAGCAAGAGAGCTTCTATGACCTGGCCTGACACACAGTGTGCTTTCTCTGTGAGACTTGAGATGAGCACATCCAGAAATTGCTTTTCATGAGGGCTAAAACTTCAGTTTCAGCAAGCTGATGTCTTCAAAAGAGCATGTAATTGATGCAGTTGTAAGTTAATAGCTGTGGTATGCCTCTGGTCTTGGTGCTGGCATGACCATGCTTAACTCGCTCAAAGGAAATGGCCAGGCAAACTTGGAAACACAAAGGGGGCTTCACATTTTGTGTGAAATACCAGCAAGTTCAGCTTTAGGTTTACAGTAGGTTTGAAGTTTTACCCTCCATAGTGCCGAACCGCTTTGACAGGCTGAGATCACCTGCTCTGACAAAAGGCACCTTTGCTTGGTTGACATAACTTCGGTGTTTATGTCTGTCAGCCGAGGTGAATCCGGTACATGCATTTTGGCAAGAATCTGGGGTTTTTGTGTTTTCCTTGGGCAACATAGAGACTTTTACGGTGTGATTCTTTGACGAGTGGGGGCTGTGGAAGGGTGGTGTGCGCTCATCTTTTCCTGTGACTGACAGATAAGCTGCTTTATGAACTGCTGCTAGTTCCTTATAATTTAAGACTATAAATGAATGTGATGACAGTGTCTGTCAGTGTGTCCGTGAATTGCCATGAGTGCCACAAGTGCTGGCTTTCACCAGTTGGGGAGGAATGGGATGGAGAAGAGCAGGCTAAATGAATGTGGGGATTGTGACCAGAGAACTTAGAATTGGAGTAAGGGGTAGGAACCCATTTATGCTAAAATGTTGAACATATAACAGTGGTTTATATACCCTTTACTGAAATAATCTTGATTGGTTTTTAAACAGCTTCTGAGAGTCATTACTGTGACCTTTTGAGTAAATTGTGATGTATGGATTGTATTACCTTCCAGCTATTCCTGTCTCCTTTAGCATATGCTGTTTTGATTTGTTTTTTTTTAAGATAAACTAGCTCAAAAGGCTCTTATACACCGGATTTTACAAGATAAAGCTTATAATAAAACTTGTTCAAGATTGCTTTTGAGGTGCTGTTTTGATTTGAAGAGAAGGGGGTTTTGTAAAAGAAACAGTCCAGCAACTGTAGTAAGTAACAGTGCCAGGAACATTCTCACTAGTCATGCTGCAGAACTACTGTGCTCAAAACCCTTCCTCTCCTCATTATTAGAGCTGGTTCTGCCACAGATGTGCTGCATCATGGTGGGTGTGCAACAACCTCTGGTTTACCTTTTAGTGTGTAAAACAGGGATAATGGTGTGTGCCGTATTACAAATACCACGGACTTGTGAAGTTCTTTGATCCTTGAATGAAAGGAGTGGTATTCATTTAAAGACAAAAATGTATTTAGCCTTAAAGCAAATGAGGTGGGTTTCACAGTACAATGTTATAAATTGAAAGCCAGCCTCCTGTTTTGTAAGTAGTGTTGAGCTTTGCAAAAGTGACTATTCCTGGCATTCTCATGTGGAAGTTTTACAGTGTGGCTTGTCTAGGAATTGGCCTTGTGAAACAATTAAGCAATCAAATAAAGCTCTGTGGTGGATTCTGGCATTGAATCCCTGGCTGGATGCCATCAGAACGTCAAGTGGAATGAGTATTTTAACACTGCTGGTTTTCAAGCATCACTGTTTTCAAAAATCAGTGGTCCTGGTGTGGAACCTCTTTTTAGAGTCTGGTTATCTCAATGCTTTCTTGGATTTTGAAAGAAAATACCCTGGGTTTCATTATTGGTGTAAGGCAGGCTAATAAAGATGCTACAGGAAGTTAGGGAAAATAGGGGTAATACTGAGAGGTGCAGTGGGTTAAGTTTAACTGTAAGCTTTGTTTCAAATAACTTATCAGATAATGTGATAGAGTGTTCTTCAGGTTGAGACAAGTACTCTGCCTTTACTCTGTAATTACAGGTTCATCAGTGAAGGTGATGCCTTTGGGGTCAGTGGAGGTAGGAGACAACTCTGTATAGGCAGCATTCAGCTGGGCAGGAAGTGTCTTTGGTACAATGTTCTCTGGAGGCATTTTCTGGTCATCTTCCCAGTTTACAGTGCTATTCTGTGGCAGCTGTTTAATAAGGAAGTGAAATACTGAGGAAGAATGAGAATAAAAACAAATTAGCCAGTGTTAGAAGTTAATTCCAGCAAATCATTTGGATTGCTTTTGGATTAAGGAACAGTAGCTCTTTGTATGAGGAAGGCAAAGATGCAAAGGAAGTGCCTGATTCTTTTGTAAGCTCTTATTTAAAAAAACCCATGTATTTGTTCAGCCATAGGAATGCTCTTTGGTGTGTATATTTCAGTTATGCTTCATGGGCCAATTTAATATTAATTAAAATAAAGCCAATGTGCTCAGTGTTTCTTGCCACTTGATCTTCCTGCTCACTGCTTCACAGCAGCTCTGGCTTCTGATGCCCAGCAGAGCAGTCTGGAGAAGCATGTAAAGGTTTTTCATCTTAATTAATCACAATTTTGTAATTACACATTGTAGAAGTTGATTTCAAACTCATTGTCAGCTGCTTTGTCAGTTCTGGTTTCTGGCTCTCTGTAAATCAGTATCTATAGAACAGATGTATAGATGAGTGCTCAGGGGTGTTATTGAATTAATCATCCCTTCCAGAGCCTGACCTTTGGTCACTAAAATGTTATAATAACTACTTTATTGTTTCTGCAGCGCTTCTCTATTAATGCCTGTACTTTGGCAGAGGGAGCTGGAAGTATTGACTTAATTTGAAGTACTAAATGCTAAGCATTTGTGATTCATCGTTTTATTGTATTAAAGCACAATGTTTATCTGATACCACACAAGATTATTTTGAGTTACTTGGAAATAAGCACAGGGATTTGTGCTTAGAAAACCTCAAGGGTTGGAAGGAGTTGTAGTATCAGAGTCTGGCTGTTTGTAGTTAATGCTGATGGATTAGGTTTTTTAAATATATCCATAGACAATACTGAAAACACATGGAGATAAGTATGTTTTCGTTGGTTCCTTATGAATGGCATTCTTAACAGTGCTTTCCATGACCTCTCCCTCACCTACAGCTCATTATCAACTTTTAAAATACGTTGCCAGAAGTGGTTGTAACAAATCTGTCTCCGATTTTACTGGCTGCAATGGTAATAGTACTATAAACAAGGGAAGATATTCCTTTTTTAAGTTAAATGGATCTTTTAATTCAAATCTGATTTTTGCAAAGCCTCAGTTACTTTGTGCTGCTATAATGCTTAGTACTGTATTTGTCTCAGAGCAACTAGGCAAGTGCACAGGGGAATATTGCTTAGTAACATCACACCATCACCCTGGAAGCCTGGGACACCAGTGCACACAATGGCTGTAGAAAATCCCTAGTTAATTTCTAGCTTTGCTAAGTTAGTTTTAGATTCTCAAATTCATACTGTGTTCTTATTCCCAGTCTCACACAGTTCTCAGCTGTGAGAGATGAGGGAAGGGGGGGCAGGAAAAGGGAGCCATGAGGTTTTTGTGGTTGATAATATAATCTCTCACAGCTACTGAGACCTCTCACAGCCATGCATTCTCCATAGTGCACTTACACTACTCTCAGTTAAGGTCTGTGTCCAGAACTCTCCATTGAGACCATTTGCTGAATAAATCAATTTTTTTTAGGACATCTTTATGGTCAGGTGAGTGTCAAAATCAGCTTCAGTTAGGTGGAATTTGTACCATAGGATTTATTTTCCCTTAGTGATAGACTGGTACCATCCCTTTATATTAACATGATGAAATACTGGTATTTTTCTTATGACAAGACTGCATTTGCTTGTGTGAAGTAGTGCATTGTAAAATTTTGAGCTGAATAGTTTAGTTTCTGTGCAAAAAGAATAAACCATCCATATATTTCCCCAACAAGCTTACTTTTTCTTAGCAGACCAGAAATAACAAAAAGCATTGCTATCTATCACTGTACTTGGAAATGCTGCATACAGATCTTTTCCTGTAGGTGAGAATGCAAGGGCAAGATGCTGTATCTCTTTAGCACTTAAAACACTTAAACTGTTACTGTACTTTACAAATAAATGTCTCTTTGACTGTAAAGTGTTTAGGAAATCACAGTGGGTTTCTGATTGCCAAATAACAAACATAATACAGAAATTCCATGTATGACACCTTTTTCTGAGGCTTACTGATGCTGTCATGCTTGTAACAGAATACCAAGCTTGCTCTTTGCAGTGTGGGTTGAGTGAGTTCGATCTGATGGCAAGAACAGGCAACTGGGAAATACTCTTCAATTTTGTTCCCGCACTGCCACTTAACATGAGTTTAGAGTTCTTTAAGCTCCTGGAGGACCAGTTTAAACAAAGCACATAGGTTACAGGTATGAAAATGTACCAGTTTTTCCTCACCGTTCTTAATGTCTTAAAGTATAAGTGCAAGGTGGTAGCTTTGATTTATTTGAAAGCCTTTTAATTCTTACCCTGTGATGTAGTTGTAGGTAAGAGAGTATCCTCCTAGGAGTTAAAAGACTTGGTAGCAAGGCGTGAAAGTAGAAGCTGCTTTAATCAGCAGTGTGCAGATGGAGGGTCTGTCAAGTCATGACTTCAGGATTCTCCCACAAATTGATGGACATAATAGATCAGAGAGCAGAGAAATGCTCTGCCAGTTTTTATGGGTATTTGATGTATTTCTCTTACCTTGCCTCCACCTGAGCATCTTGCGGTCCTTTGCAGACACCAGTGAATGGTTCATCAGCATGCTGTGGCAGAGGGAAGCATCTCTACTAACATTTCACAGCTGGGGAAGCTGAAGCATTAAGAAGTTCATTTTCTCCTTATTGCTCAGTATGTCTGGGCTAAAAACTGAAAGGTGCCCCTAGAATTTTTGGCTTCTATTTCTGTCTTTCAGCTTTTCTTTTAATTACTGCTTTTCAGAGCACTTAAATTTGGTCCTGGTACAGGTATGGAGTAACAAAATACAGTTGTGGGGTTTTTTTCCTAACAATACAGTGAAGCATCAAAAATCTGTTTTCTTGCCTAAAAAATGGTAGTCAGTTTGTGAAAATCACTTATGAGAGGCATGAGGGAGAAGGGAACTGCTTGGGTCTGTCTCTTAGAAAGTCTGATTCCATTGCTTGTTGAAGGAAACATGACATTGGGGTTTCTGTTTTGCAAGTTATACTGCATTCAAGAGCAGACAATGGGACTTAGCTCTGGTGATAATAAAGCCTGCTGGTAGCCTTCTATCAAAATCAAATTCACAAATTTAAATGATAATTTGACTGTAATTTCATTGCTAAGACTGCCAGTTAGCATCAAAACACTCTCTTAAATTGCTTGTTATTTAGTGTCAAGTGCCTGCTATGGTAAAAGTCAGTGGCTTTAGTTAAACAGTCTGACAGGTTCGTTAGTGAATACTGCAGGAATGCATTTGGAAGCTTTGAATTGTGACCTTTTTGGCAATTAATTTATATTTCTCTTTTTGTGTAAGGGCTAATCTTTGTTCTGTGTTAGTCCTCCGTGGAAGGTTTTGTACTACAGATTTAAGCAATGCTTTATTGGTCAGATATCTAACCATTTTTGTTTCTTCGGCCTTGCACAAAACTGTGGGAGGTGCCAGGTCCCCAGCGTGAGAATCTTGACTCAGTGCTTGAGACTTCATGGGAGGACAGGACTCGTGGGTGCCTGTGTGTGTGTTTAGACATAAGCGTTTTCACACCTTGAAAATAAGCCAAAAAAGTCAAGTGGCAGGATCTTCAGGGCTTTTGTGCTATAAGAAATACATCAGAAGGCATGGGAAATGATGTTAAAGGTTTGCCAGCAAATGTTTTTTGATCTCAAGACTTCAGCTGCAGAAGGGAGAATAGTCACAGGATGCGTGATGTGCACCATGATTCCCTGTTTCAGAACACAGTGGATTCTTACAGACTTCTAGGCAGTTGATCTTTAGATGACCCATTGGCTGCCAGGAATAGGTTGGTTTTTTTGCTTTTCACTGTTCTCTTGTTGAAGAGTATCCCTACAAATCCTTAACATGTCAGTCCAGTATTGAGGGTGTTCAGCCAGAATTGCATAGTCAATGATTTAGGTCATCATCTGCTGGCAGACACCATTCTGAGGTCATCTATTTGAGGAAAGGGAGGTAATTTCTAAATATATATAAAAAAACAACCAAACCAGACCTGTAATTCCCCAAATAAGAGATAGAAAACCACTTTTTGGGAGGCTGTTGAGATTTATTTTCATGCACAGCATACTCTTCATTGAAAGCTTTTATTTCACCTGTGTCAGTAGAGTCTGTAGTGACAATTCCTGGCTCCTCAGTTGCAAAGTGTGAATTGTGGCTATGTATTCAGAGCTGTGTTGCATTTGTGAATGTCAACAGAGCAAGCAGGATCATCAGCCTGTGTTGGTTAGTGAACCAACATGAAATTATGCAAGAGCTGAGCTGATATTGCACCTTGCTACAGCAAGTGCTTGAAAGAGCACTACACAGATCGATTTCAGAGTTGGATGGTGAACAGTTTGGGGTTTATCTTATACAGAAGGATGAAAGAGCAGCTCTTCAGAGAGGCTCATGCTAGATATGTTGTAAGAAACAAAACTCAGTCTGCAGTAATGTAATCTGAGCATTGCAGTAGTCTTTAAGAAAATCAGGGTATTAAATGTATTAATGGTTTGTAGGGGAAGTTGAGTTTTAAACTGTTTGGCTATTTATTTGAGACTGCATTAGGCTTCACAGTAGCTGTGAAGCTACTTGTATGTGATACCTTCTAAAATTAAGAAATAATTAAACTTCATAGTTGCTGGGGAGGGTTTTTAGTAGCTGAACACAGAGAAGCAAGAAGACTTGTCGCCTATTAGTAGCAGAATGTGCCAAAGATGTGCTCCTTCAATGCAAATAGCTCCTATTGTTGTTAGAGCAGTATTCAGTTATCTCACACGTTATTTCTTGTGTAAAAAAACATCTTTTCATTACATTGTTTGTAGACTCAGTGCAGCAGTAGGCCAGATGTGTCCTTAGCACAGTTCATGATGATGCCCCTATTTCTGGAACCTGAATATACAGTGAAGAGCATGCCTCATTTCACTCTTTCCTCATGAGTTTCCGTACTACAGCCACTGGCAATCACTTGTGTGGAAAGAGATAAAGAGCAACAGTGCTTAGATGCAGCTGGGGAAGCAGAGCAACAGGTTAAGTTTTTCAGCAACAGTTGAAGGTCTGCACTGATATTAGATTGCACCTCTTAAAATATATCCATTGCTATTACTGGTTAGTAATGTTATTACTTAACGGGGACGCTTTCCTCCAGTAATCATTTGTTGAAATGTTGCTGTCCTTTACTGCAGGTCTAAGGAGAACCAAAATTGCTGAACATCTTGTAATTGGGGTTTATATTATATTCAGTCTACCTTTGTAAGTGTCATCATTGTATCCTACACTGTCACTGTAAGGGCTTTCTTTATAACTGCATATCTAATTTCTGCAGGAAATGGTTTTGTGTTCCGGATGGGTGCTCTTTACAAAAGCTGTAAACATAACTATTGTTTAGTTAATCAAAACAACAGGGTAGTTCCTCGAAAACTTTTGCTTTTAAGCACTTCCAGTGCTTTTTCATTTAAACCATCAAATATTTCTTCTCCAGAACTTCAAAGTGTTTAAACAGGGCACGATTTGCTAAGCCTGAATGACATTAGGCTTCTATGCACAGTACTGGATCAGCTGACTGCGGTTTCAGAAGCTGATACTCAGGTCTGTTAAAGTACAACTTCCCGTAATGACAGACTTAGGACAGAATGTTTAGCAGAGGATTGGGAAAGGTGGCACGTTACTTCCCAAGCACTGACCTGTTGTTTATTTTCCTGAGCACTATTTTGTGTTCCATTGCTATAAATTTTACTGCTGCTCTCCAGAACCTGTTAGTAAGTCCAGCCACTGTGTGCTATCGTCACCCGCACCACTGAACTTTAAAGGGTAAGCTCTATGCAATTGCTGCTTCCTTGGTTTAATATCTTTGAACCATTATGAAAGTGAATGTGACACATTTACTTTTCAATAAGCGGGTCTGATCCTACAAAGAGCAAGTGCAGTGAGAGAGCTGGAAGCACACTTGTCTGCATTCACCAATTTCATTCTTTGTATATCATGTTCTCCTGAGTTCAGTCCTTTCTTTTTGCTTTACTCCTTTCTGTTTGTTCTATTCACTTTCTTGACACTGCCTGTTTGGGTTTTTTTTTCACTCTTGAGCATTATTTCCTGCTTGTCCTTCCTCCCTACATAGAATCAAAGAATGGTTTGGGTTAGAAAGGACCATAAGAACATCCAGTTCCACCCCCACTGCCATGGGCAGAGATGCCTCACACTAAACCATGTCACCCAAGGTTCTGTCCAACGTGGCCTTGAACACTGCCAGGGATGGAGCATTTACTACTTCTCTGAGCAACCCATTCCAGTGCCTCACCACCCTTACAGTAAAGAACTTCTTCCTTACATCCAATCTAAACTTCCCCTGTTTAAGTTTTAACCCGTTACCCCTTGTCCTGTCACTACAGTCCCTAATGAAGAGTTCTTCTGCAGCATCCCTATAGGCCCCCTTCAGATACTGGAAGGCTGCTATGAGGTCTCCGCACAGCTTCACTTCTCCAGGCTGAACAGCCCCAACTTTCTCAGCCTGTCCTCATACAGGAGGTGCTCCAGCCCTTGATCACCCTCGTGGCCTCCTCTGGACTTGCTCCAGCACGTCCCTGGCTTCTCTCTCAGGGCAATCTTGCTACCATCACTGTGCTTCTGTTTTTTAACTGTGTCTCTGACAGTTGTTCCTGGTTGCTGCCAGGCCTGATCCAGCCGTTCTGTCCTTTCTCCTGCTTGAGTTGTCAGCTCTTCTGAAGGCAGGCAAAACGAGGCCATGTGAACCATTTGACACCTTGGGTAGCAAGCGTCTGCGTGAGGTTAAAAAATAAACAAAAGGAAATAAATGGATAACTTGTCTGCTCTTTTCAGCTGAGGCAGTTACCTCATGTGGCACTGAGCAAAGAACATGGGGCTAATTCTGGGTTCTGCCTGTACGCAGAAATAGCTGCTGTTCAGTGGCGCTAGCAAAGAAACCAGTAAAGCTTAGCTGCAGGCATCTGCTTGCTTTTTCCCCTCTGCCTTCCAAAGCGTTTTCCAGTAACGTAGTTTGACTTAGGAGAAGGACAATTGGAGTTTCCTTGTTAGAAAACTGTATTTGAGATGTAAATTATTCTTTCAGTAATCGGGTAGTAAAAAGAATCTTGATGTACTGGATTCTGACTTATGTTTCTTAATGCGATGGGGTGAGAGGGTGATGAAATTGTCTTCCTTTAGAACAAGCTATTCCATATTCTACAGCAGTTGTTGAACAGAGGATTAATATGCAGATCTCCGAAGATCAAGGCTTGTACTCTAGAGTCTCACAGGGACTGGAAGTACTTATCACTGGGCTCTAGGATCTGATATGCTGAGGATCAAGATTTGCCACCTAAATAGAAACTGGTTAGCAATTAGTTATGTAAACACAGTAGCTATCACCTACATTAAATACATAAAGGTATGAAATCCCTTTAATTAACATTGAAATCTTTAGTTCTACTTGAAAAACACAAGCAGCCTCAGGGCTGTTGCAAATTTGGCATGCTTGTTAAAAGCACAGTTGCTTTTGCTGAAGCAACTACATCCTTTAAAGCATCTAGGATAGGGAGAGCGATTAAATTGTTTCACGTGAACTTCCTTTTTATTCACAGAAAAATGATGAAAATGGGAATTGCTCTGGTGAAGGTATTGAGTTTCCAACAACAAACTTGTATGAACTGGAGAGCAGAGTTCTAACAGATCACTGGTCCATACCCTATAAGCGGGAGGAGTCTCTAGGCAAGTGCCTGATTGCATCCACCTACCTGGCAAGACTAGGTAAGTCCTCTTCCTACGCGTGTAGACTATCTGTTCAAAGGATTTCACAGTCAGCATAGGGAGCAGTTATGTCTTTCATATTAATCCCACAGTTGTTTACTTGGCACCCTGCAGAATGATCACATCTCTGTGGTTAACAGTGAACTGTTCTACCCAATGAACATTGGTTTCTTTTTCTCCAAAGTGATTTGTTTGCTTAGGCTTTTGAAAGAAGTGGAGCACATGTTTCTTTATGTTCTAATGATTGTAGGAATTACTGTTTTCCAGAGCTGAATTACTGTCTCTTTTTCCCTTTGTGCTGGTTATTTTCCAGTCGTAAAAACAAGCTGTCATCTAAATCCGTGCTGTACCACGCTTGTGTAACTGGTTGTTTTTCCCTAGTGAAATGCTTATACTGCATTAGACCTGAATGTGGCTTCTCTGTATTCAGTACTTTGGCTGGAGTTACAAGTGTTAGTTATGGAGGCATCATGCCCAACAACTGGTATATAATGACTGCAAGACAGTTTTTCCATCATGCCTGATAGCAGACTAAAGGGATGTTATAATCTGTTGGAAGAATGGAAGTTGCTAGGTAGTTCTGGTTTGCTTCTTTGGTTCTCATATGTGTCAAAAGGCTGTGCTTAGATTTTGGTTTGCCTGGAGACTGTGAAGCATCAGCAATGATCTGAAATTAGTACAAATTGTAAACTTGGGAGAAGTACATCTGGTACTGATGCTTGACATTGTAAAAGGTATAACATTATAAAACTTGTTTCTAAAGCCAAGTTCTTTTAAGTCCCACTTTTTTGTGGCTGATAAAGTCAGTTATGAATGAACAACAGCATATTTATTACTGCTGGGTTTGATTGGTGTTCCTAAGAACTTGCAATGAACTCCTTAAGGTAATCTTTAATATATGTGTGTGTGTATGTATATATATATTATACTTTTAAAAAGCATTCTCCTTTCTGTAAAGGTCTTTCTGATTCTGATGAGAATTGCAAGAGATTTATGGACAGATGCATGCCTGAAGCATTTAAAAAGGTAAATAGATAGAGTAGACCAATTCAGTGTTTCTTTGCATTGTTCATGGCTGAAATAGTGGCTTATAATCAAGATATCAGAAACTATGGTAAGTAGTGAGTATGTTCTTAGATTAAAATCACGCTCAAATTACTTTCCTAGACAGCAGTCACAGAGAGTTCCAGTTCTGCACATAGCTTGTGTTGGCTTTTCGTTTGTTTTGTCCTTTTTAAAATTAGGAGCTCTACAGTAATTTGCAGAGCCTAAAGACAGATTTAAATACCCTTGGATACATTAGAGGCAAGTCGAAATCAGATTTCCTTTAACTTTGTTCTTTCTGCTCCTTCTTTGGAGGGTTGCCAGATTCTTTCTTACCTCCTTTCACCTTCTGTTTAGAATTTGTCTTTCCCCTCAGTGCTTAATGCCTGATGTGCCCCTGTGGCTTTTCTTCTCTGCCTTGCTGTGAATTTTCTCTGCAGAGCCCCCCTAACTAATTTACTTCCCACTATTCCATTCACTTTGGATACTGCCATAATTTCTTGCCCAATTTTTAGACCATATATATAGAAACATATGTACACCTTTATAAACTTACTCAGTCATAATCTTAAAATGCTGAAAATATGTTTAAGGAAGATAGGCATTTAAGGGAAAAATTCTTTTCCTATTTGCCTGTTAGAATAATAACCTTACATACAATGCTTTTAACTCACTTTTTTGCATATTAACTAAACTACACTGAAATATAGATTGTTCCTCCAGAAGGATTGTAGAAATCCAAGTTCAGAATGTGCTGAATTACAGTTTGCTGAAAAACTTGCAAGAAACTCTACTAATGGTACAAAGAGTAATTGTATCTGAAGTATTAAGCTTTTTAACTGCTTATATTCTGACACAGCTAGCAGGAATTAAATTAACTTTGCAGCTGGAAGCTTAATGTCCTTTATAAACAGCCACATTAGACCAGCCATAAAGAGCATGTTGCAGTAAGTGTGAAGGCAGCATTAAATACCTCTCTCTTCATGGTACATGTTCTTTGTTTTCCAATAGAAACTGCTCAGAAAGTGTGACTTGGTAAATGGTTATTATAGCTGAATCAGTGCAGCTTTGTGGCACGTCTCCTTGAAGATTTAATAGTTGCATGTTCAATCTGCAAACAAATTACTTCCATATTAGTTGTTCTTTGCAAAGGTTACAGTCTTTACTAGCGCGTGGAAATGGAAAACAGTTTGACACATTTTATTTTCTGTCATAAACTGTGATTTAAGGTGTTCTTCAAGGAAATTACAGATTTTATTAACTCTTAAGCCATTAGAGCATCTGAAAACCACACCAGACTGTGAGTAGTACACGCTAAGGAAACATTTGCTCTGAAAACAGTCTCTGGGGTTGGGGGCTGATAAATTTCTTCTGTTTTGTGATTGTGCTCAAACTTCAAAAAATGACTTCTTTTTTATCTTCTTCTTAGTTGTTGACATCCAGTGCTGTTCACAAATGGGGAACAGAAATCCATGAAGGAATATACAACATGCTTATGCTGCTAGTGGACCTGGTTGCAGAAAGAGTAAAACAAGATCCTATTCCTGTGGGCCTTCTCGGTGTACTTACAATGGTATTTGGCTCTCTGATGCCATTTCCACTATTTGGATATTTATCATTTCATATTTATGCTGCTGATGCTTTTTCTAACTATTTAACTTTTAGTGTATTGTCTTAAAACCTGCAGCCATTGCTTGCTGCAGATTTTTAACATCCAGTATGCAATTTATAAAGGGGTGAGTGCTGTTCAAAACTCCTTAAACCAACGCTCTTGAAAAGAAAAATAACATCTACTGTCGTAGAATCATAGAATGGTTTGAGTTGGAAAGGACCTTAAGATCATCCAGTTCCATCCCTCCCTGCCATGGGCAGGGACACCTCACACTAAACCATGTCACCCAAGGCTCTGTCCAGCCTGGCCTTGAACACCACCAGGGATGGGGCATTTACATGTTCTTTGGGCAACTCATTCCAGTGCCTCACCACACTCACAGTAAAGAACTTCTTCCTTATATCCAACCTAAACTTCCCCTGTTTTAAGTGTAAACCCATTCCCACTTGTCACTAGAGTCCCTAATGAAGAGTGACTCCCCAGCATCCTTGTAGGCCCCCTTCAGATACTGGAAGTGCTGTCACTCTGTCACTTCACTGTTTGTTTTTAAAACTGGTACTTTGAGTTCATCTCCCCCTTTTACAGATCCCTGGCTCATGTGTATTGAATATTTTCCATAGAGTGGAAGCTTCAGGATGCTTTACACAGTCAGAACCAAGAGGCAGGATCAGGGGTCTCCTGTTAAACTTGATTGTTTTGCTAGATCTTTAACTGTCAGTCAGGAGAATACACAACTGCAGAAGTCAGATAGTATCAAGATATTCTTTGAGACTGGCATAAGCCATGCTGTTCATTGCCATGGGCTTTTCTTTCAAGGCATTTAACCCCGACAATGAATATCATTTCAAGAACCGTATGAAGGTGTGCCAGAGAAACTGGGCGGAAGTCTTTGGGGAGGGGAACATGCATGCTGTCTCACCCATATCCACTTTTCAGAAGGTAAGTATGGCCACGACCTGTTTTTAAGTTAGATGTGTTTGTTTCAGGAAAGGTTGTTTGATTAGTTGGTATTTATAACATAAGAAAGCTTAAATGTGTCACCAAGAATTATAGCAAGTAGATCTTCAGATTATGTTGGTCTGTAGCAATGTATTTGTCCTCTTAAATTGTCCCAGTTCTCTCTTAGAGGCTGGATTTAGAAATTGGTGTACTTTCATGTCTAAAGTAGCACAACAATCAGATGGGTAGATCCGTTGTATCAAAGAACTGACATCTGTTTGGCTGTTGAGTGTGAAATGACCAGGGTAACTCCAAAGTGTACAGTTCTAGCAGAGAATTTGTGCTTTTCTGACAAGCAAGGATAGGATATCCTCAAGTCAGACACACTATCGAGGTGGCAGTTCTTGAGGTTTGCACTGTCTTGTCGCAGTTGTTCCAGATGGGTGGGTGCTAAAAAAGCATCAGTGGAGTTGAACTCTCCTTCAGGAAACAAGTTTGTGTCCATAGAAAGAAAATTCTACCACTGCTGCTCTGGGAAAGGTCCTTTAGTAATGCTCCACGCTGCTAATGTGCTATAAATATAGTTGATGTGAGTCAGCAGCCACAGTGTGTACTGTTGCCACAGCATGTGGTCAGTGATGTCAAGCAGAGTCCAAAAAAGGATAATGCTAATGAGAACTAGCCAGAGCTGCAGCTACACGCTTGGTAAAGGAGCTGTTTCAAACACATTGCTGGTTTCTTTGAAATCATAGTGCATGTATTTGAGGTGTTAGTGGGCTGAATACATCTGTCCAAATCTCTGTTTCGGAAGACAAATGTGTAGCGTTGATGTTTCAGCTACTAATTTGTTAATGTTTTAATTGTTCAAGGAACCTCATGGCTGGCTGGTGGATCTGGTAAACAGGGTAGGTAAATGTAAACTGAGACCTGTAATTTGTCACATGAATTCAGTGCTCTTTCAGAGGTAATTTCTTCTCCCCCCAGTTTGTTTTTTCACTCTTCACTTTTCTGACAACCACGAAAAAAGAAGTTTTTTTTATCCTTTCTACATATAGAGAAGGAGCCTTGCTAAATACATCTTGTTGAGTTGCTGCTTTCTCCCTTGAGCACCTCACCTAACACAATAGCTGTGACTAGAGGAAGTTGAGAGCTCAGCTTAGGCTGCAGTGCTGTTTCCAAGTCAAACATGCCAGGCCAGTTGCTGTATGTTGTCTGGCTTTCTTCCCTATGTCCATTTTTAACCAAAACAGAGTTTCTAGCTTGTTGTTTGAACTGGTACTGGGTATAACTGCATTGCATTCCCTAGTGTGCTTCTAATTCCCATGGGAACATAAAGCTTATGTTGAATGTAATGCTTCACAGTAAAGAATACTTGCTGGCATCCCAGGAACTGTCAATCCCATATTTCCTGTAATAGCTGATTTTAAAGATAAGATACTGTAGTTCACTGACATAATACTGGTGATTTTATTTCAGTTTGCAGAGTTGGGTGGATTTTCAGCAATTCAGTCCAAACTGAATTCAGAAGATATTGAACTTGGGGTAAGTTAATCTGCTGTCACAAGACGTCTTCCTTTCCATTACACATTCATGTAGAATTAGAAATGTGCCTTTTGGCAGTGCTCTTACCTTTGGTTTGGTACCAGAGCAACACTCCCACAGAGCCCTGGAGAACTGCTGTCAGACTGGAAGTTAAATGAGGTGGTGCATAAGAATCCTGACACAAGAGCTTTTGAGATACCACAGAAAAGAGGAGGGGTTAGTGTACCTCTGGCTAACAGTCAGCCTTCTAGTTGGACATCAGTCAATCTAGTTTCGTTGTACATTCACCAGCTTGTCCCTGGTTTTCTGTTTAATTCAGCTGTAGCTGCATTTAGCTTCAAGTGAATTGACTTCTGTCATTTATTATAGAAATCATTGTTAAAGGAAAAAAAAATCCTTAGGAAGACAGACACTGTCTAATCCTGAGCAACTGTTCAAGAGCTGTGTCTAAAAACTGACTGGCTCAGCAGAGCTAAACTATTTTTGGTGACAAAGCCTAACTGGTTCATTTTTTAGCTTTCTAACCTATATTCAAGAGACTTCAGAATCTTTCAAGCTTTGAAGAGCAAGGAGCTTAAGGGAAAAGATGTCATTTAGAATTTTGTCCCACAGTATAAAATCAGTCTGCTTTCAGTCAAGTACCATTTGGTGATAATTCAACTTCTTTTCTTGGGATACTGATATTTGCTGCTTTATAAAGAGATATATATAAATATATATTTATACGTGAGCCTGACAGCAGAATAAGGCAACTCTATTTAAGTCCCAATCCTGCAATAGGAACTTTGACTTTGTTGACCCATTAATAACTGCTTGCTTAGGGAGGAAGTCTTGGGTCAGCATCACTCAATTCAGGCCTTTGATTGCAGTGGTGCACACTCCATTTCACAACTCTTGATCCAGTGTGAGAAGAAGCAAATTTTGGTGTTATTTATTGACAAACAAATGCCTTTATATGTTTAATTTCTTGGTGATAAATATCACTTGAAAATCATGCATGGAAGAGATCTTGACATGTATCTGACACATTTACAAAAGCTTTTTCCCACTTAATGTTTTTGGGAAAGAAATCTGCTGTATGGCTTTAACCTTAAGGCTTGGATTCACACTTCTTATTGCTGTAGAGAGCAACCAAAATGTGATGTGTCCTTTTCAATCTGTTTATTTCTGTGACTGAAACAGGATCAGACAGAGCAGACTGAACAGAATGGTGAGAGGACCAAGATTAGTGAAAACTGGGAAGGCATTTTTTTATTTCAGGCACAGATATACAATACATACTGCATGCTATAGAGTAAATCTGTTTCCTGAGCCATGTGTTGTTGTAAAGGATTTGCCCACCAAAATGAATTTGTAGCAAATGACTGGAAACTGTTGTCTGAGATAAATGATACTTATTGACCTTAATTTGCCTTTTGTTCTGGATCACTGTCTCTGAAAAGGTCTCCTATATGTGCACCTAAATACTTGTAATTTTTTTTCAGGCAATCTCTGCATTAGTTCAGCCATTTGGAGTTTGTGCAGAATACCTCAACTCTTCTGTAGTACAGGTAAAATATCTTTGTTATGAGTTATCAGAGGACTGAAAATCAGTTTACAACTGTTTTGGTGTGAAACTGATGACTAGTTCAAAAAGCCTTCAAGTCGCATTGCATGAAGTGCAAGAACCATTTTGAGCATCCTGAGGATGACGGATAGAGGATGCCTATAGTGTTCAGATTCATTTTCTAAGCACAGTGATCTGTAGTCATGTATCTACATCTGCAACAGTGAGAAGCTTTGCCTCTGCCATTAGTAAAACTTCATCAGTGTAAAGCACATGGGAAAGGAATTTAGCCTGATGGATGAATTTTGGGTTTAGTTTTAATTTTATGGCTGAGATCAAGCACATGGATATGAGAGTTTACACTGGGAAACTGGTAATACAGGGGATTGGAGCAATCCCAGGCACAGCTACAGGTTGGGCAGAGAAGAGATTCAGAGCAGCCCTGCAGAGAAGGACTTGGGGGTGTTGGTCAATGAGAAAATGAACATGAGCCGGCTTCAGTGTGCGCTCGCAGCCCAGAAACCAACCGTATCCTGGGCTACGTCGAAAGGAGCCTGACCAGCAGGTCGAAGGAGGTGATCCTGCCCCTCTACTCTGCTCTTGTGAGGCCTCACCTGGAGTATTGTGTGCAGTTCTGGTGTCCTCAACATAAAAAGGACATGGAACTGTTGGAACAAGTCCAGAGGAGGCCACGAGGATGATCAGGGGACTGGAGCACCTCCCATATGAAGACAGGCTGAGGAAGTTGGGGCTGTTCAACCTGGAGAAGAGACCTCCTAGCAGCCTTCCAGTATCTGAAGGGGGCCTATAGGGATGCTGGAGAGGGACTCTTCATTAGGGACTGTAGTGATAGGACAAGGGGTAATGGGTTGAAACTTAAACAGGGGAAGTTTAGATTGGATATAAGGAGGAAATTCTTTCCTCTTAGGATGGTGAGGCACTGGAATGGGTTGCCCAGGGAGGTTGTGAATGCTCCGTCCCTGGCAGTGTTCAAGGCCAGGTTGGACGAGGCCTTGGGTGACATGGTTTAGTGTGAGGTGTCCCTGCCCACAGCAGGGGGGTGGAACTGGGTGATCTTAAGGTCCTTTCCAACCCTAACTATCCTATGATTCTATGAAAAAGTCACCATGATGTATTTGAACATGCAGATGTACTCCAGGCTTCACACCTGTGCTCACTAACAAAAAGTACTGATTTAATAAGTGACTGAAGGGCTTTATTTGAAGGGGAGGTAGTTTAGAAGCCACTGGGAGTCAGAGAGGCATGTGCCTCTAATATACCTTTAGAAAGGTTGATCTGTCCACCTTTTTTTTGCAAACCCATATTACAGTGGTCTGAAATGGCTTCTTAATTGCTTCTTTTTCTGGACATAGCCAGGTTTTATGTATGTTGTAGGTGTTGCTTTCTGTCTAAGATAATTGTCAGCTTTCAGCTAAGTATTTCATTTTGCTGAAGCCAGATCTTTTGAGTATTGTGATTGATTGCAGGAAACACAAAATGATTGTCATGCCTTTTCTCACATTCTTTAGCCCATGCTGGATCCCGTCATTCATAAAATGATTAAGTATGTGCAGAATGTAGAAGAGAAGGACTTGAAAGACAAGGTAATGTTTTATACATTTAATATTTAAGAAGAACTTACTGTGTGTCTTGGCAATGTAGACTAGAACAATAGCTTTATTTTCGTAAGCAGAAATACCGCCTGTTCTGAATTCTGAATGGCACAGAACAAAAGACATCTACCCAATTCCATTCAGTTCCCTTTTCCATAAATACCTCATGTTACAACCCTTAAAGTATTTTACCTCTGTTACTATCAAGTATGTTTTGTTGGTCCACTTCTGCAGCAAGCTATCCAGCTCAGTTCTGTAACGGATTGAAAGTGCTTATTATCTTGCAGTCTGTTGTATGCACACAAGTTATAAGACTTTGAGTGTTACATTAGCTGTTTGCTTCTGAGAATTCAGCAACTGCTGATATTTTATGTCCATGTAACTTGTGACTACTTCCTGTGTTACCCTGAATTTGGCATTCAGGTCTATTAAGTTTTCAAGTGCTGACTTTTTACTTAGACTTAAATTGTTAATTGTAAATTGTAAAGTCTGCATAGTGGTGTAACTACATAGGAGCAATCTAGCATACCAGATCTGCAGCAAGAAAGTCCAATTCAACCAAAGCTTTTGTTGTCTTTAGGTTTCTAGCGTACAAGTTATACTTTCAGATGTACATGGTACTGCATTTCATAGATTTAATGGTCTGCATGGGGTCATTAAACCTCCTCTTTGTCAATCATTGAAGTCTGGAACAGAATAGCAAAAATAGCACTGCCTCTATTTATCCTTTTTGTGTTTTGTTTTAAATAGAGACTAGTCAGTATCCCTGAGCTCTTGTCTGGTATCAAACTGCTGTGTATGCGCTTCCAACCCGATTTGGTAACGGCGGTGGATGACTTACGGCTGGACATTCTGTTGCGCATGCTAAAATCTCCTCACTTCAGTGCAAAAATGAATTCCCTCAAAGAAGTAGGTTTGCTTTTTTTTTTTGGGGGGGGGGTTGTCTGTGCATGTGTGAGGTGGGGTGGGTTAAGAAGCCATTGAAACCACAACCCTAAAAAATGAAATGGTACATGAACACTGTGGGAGCACCTAGGAGCTGGGGTTTATGGACCAGAGCTCTTTGTGCTAAAATCTTGTATCAAAGTAGAAGAAAACAGTTTCTTTTGGATGGCAGTTGTGGTTTAAGTGTAGTGTTGTTCATTCATCTCTTCCTTCAAGAATTTGTATGATTTAATTGTCCCCCAAAAAATGCATTGGTTTAGCGTGCAGCCATTGTAAGGTGTTTTAGAGTCCCTCTTTTGTGCTTTCATTTATGGGAAAATTGAGACGTTGAACCTCATTGCTGTTTGATTCTTATCATAAATGCTGTGTATCCTTGGTGAAGTTCTAAAAGTGCAGCTTTTGAAGGCTTTAGCAGAAAGGTACTCTTTCTCCCTGGAGTGAGGACCCTGCATTGTATAAAAAAATAGGACACTGATTTGAGTGTAAGATGCAGAAGCCTGAAATAACCTACTTCTGGTATATCTGTAGAATTATACCTTGCAGAAATATACCTTTTCCGTGTCAGAATGTGAATAAGGATCTGCTGCATCAGAGGCTGATGACAAGGAGGTGTTTCTGGATAGCAGATTGTCTTTAAACAGCTTATTAGAAAACAAAGCCAAACACACACACACACAAGGTAAAAAATCCAAACCACACAATAAGACACCAACCAACCAAAAAAGCTCAAACACCTGTGCTCAAAATATGTCAGGATTCACACTTAAGCTTCACAGTGAGCCTTTTGAATAGATTTCCTTGTGTGCATATGGAACACCTATGGGAATCATTGTTAGAATCTCCCATTTTGCAATTTTTAGGTAACAAAATTAATAGAAGACAGCACTGTATCCAAGTCGGTGAAGAATGCAATAGATACAGACCGGTTACTAAACTGGCTGGTAGAAAACTCTGTCCTGTCCATTGCTCTAGAAGGTAAGCACTTTCATGAAGACTTTCAGCCTGAGCTTTGAGTGTATTTAACAATTTCATTTGTCCCTTTCAGTGCATCTTAATTAACAAAGGAGTTGAAGGTTTTTGTCATCTTCAAATTGGAGTAAGGAAAACCCTGCAAATTCTGCTACCATCATCTAGTTCTCTATTTGACATCTGCAGATGTCTTGTGCTGTACCTGGGTTTTTTGTTCTCAGTTTATCTTTATATATTGTTAGGCTCTAGGAAATAGAAAAAGAGGGCATTTTTTTTTCCAAGTAGTAATGTCCTGTAGGTGTGAACTGCTATAGATATATGAAGTGAGGCAAAATAAAAATAGAAGGAGCCTTGTTCTTTTTCTTTGGACTGATAAATTTCTTTGTAACAGTAGAGAGAGAATTTTCCAGTGAAGGTAGAGCTTTGTTCTTCTCCCTTTTAAAATAACTTATTTATTTTTAGGCTTTTAATGACTCTAATACTGTTTTAAATCTATTAACTTATTTACCTTTCTTTGTTTCATAGGTAATATAGACCAAGCACAATACTGTGATCGTATAAAGGGAATTATTGAACTGCTGGGCAGTAAATTATCTCTAGATGAGCTCACAAAAATCTGGAGAATTCAGGTGAGCAACCAAGACTAGGCAGGTGTTTTTAGACTGTCTTACAAAAGCAAACATTCTAATGGTGGGATTTTTTTAGCTGATAATATATGCATCTACTGCGAAGTGGAGGTGTTGAGATGTTAACAGTACAATTAATGCAAAGGCTTTCTTCTGCTTCTTCCTTTACCATTTAAAATCAAGTGTTCTGACAATTTCATGTAATACAGCTGTTAAATCTTACAATGAACTTCAGTTCTTTGCAACAAGTGTTAAAGGGCTGTGAAAACACTTGACTTGGAATAAGATGTTTTAAGCCTGAAACAGGTGCTAGAGTGTTTGTCTAGACCAAAGACCGTGCCTAAGGATGTTAATTTTTATGACTGGAGGTATGCATTTGAATGCAACTCACAGTGTGCCTTTAAAGAGTAGGCTCACGAATTCCTGTTTAACTCCCTGTACGTACATAGAATTGACTGACAAGTCATCTTTTCATATTCACTTTATGTGTATTCAACTTACTGCTGTATAGGAAAGGTGGTTTGACTGCTTAATGCAAACACCACATGGAAATTTTGACCAGAGCCATAATGTGCTGCAGGAAATGGGTTTCTTCTCTGTGCAAATGTTGAAGTTTTAAACTAAACTCACTTGACTCTGTCAGGTCTGTGGTATATGCAGGCATGGCAGCAAGTTTTGCAAGCTTGGTAGAGCTGAAGTATAATTCTAGCTCACTTTTGTTCTTCTGGCTGTTGTTACCATGGTGCTCCCATCAGTGTGGGAGGAGATTTTGTATTGCTTGCTTTTGAGTAAAGCCTTAAAGAGTGTCAGAGATGGAGCACCCCACACATGAACTTAACCAAGAAATAAAAATGGTCATATCTGTGTTCCTGGCACCATACCTTACAGTGGTATGTGCCACTGCAGCATCTTGAAGCTGGTATAATAATGGCAGATTAACTTGGTCTTTTCTGCTTTAGAATTACTTCCAAAGGATTTAGAATTACTTCCAAAGGCCTCTATGTCAGTGAAATGGGGAGCAGACACAGTTACTCTTACCTTGTGTTTCTGACATGTCATAACCCGTTACTCTTTGTCATTAGTGAATAGCAGGGCAATGCTTATATGAAGATTTTTCTTGATCTCATTTGGGATAAAGACTCCCTTTCTTGTGTTTTCCATCTTTTCAGTCAGGACAATCCTCCACTGTGATAGAAAACATACATACCATTATTGCTGCAGCTGCTGTGAAGTTTAGCTCTGATCAGCTCAACCATTTATTTGTTCTAATCCAAAAGGTAAGTTTTCACATGAATTTTTTCAGTTCCCTCCTTAGAGAATTCAGTTCCCTTAGGAAAGGAATTGATAAGATGTACTTTTGCGTCCAGCCTACCAAATACCTTCAATATATGCAAATTCCTTCAATACATGTATATTTTCTATATAAATATAAAATTGGCTGTAAAAAAAATAACACTTTTAATACTGAGGTTTTTTGTGTGTTAACCTGAAGTCTGATCTGCTACTGTATTGCTGATTGACTTAGATTTTAAGTACGTTGTTGTCAGGGTTTAATCCTAGCTGGCAACTAAATACCATGCAGCTGCTTGCTCACCACCCTGTGGAGAGATGGGAAAGAGAACTGGAAAAAGGTAAAACCCATGGGATGAGATGAGAACAGTTTAATAGGTAAAATATAACCATTTAATAATAGTAATGAAAAGGGAGACAACAGAGAGGAAATAAAACCCAAGGCAGACAAGTGATGCACAACACAATTACTCACCTCCCATTGACCAATGCCCAGCCAGTCCCTGAGCAGCGATCAGCTCCTCCCAGCCAACTCCCCCTGGTTTATATATTGAGCATAATGTTCTATGGGATAGAATATCCCTTTGGCTCATTCAGGTCAGCTGTCCTGGCTGTGCTCCCTCCTGGCCTTTTGTGCTCCTCCTCACTGGCAGAACATGAGAGACTGAAAAGGTCTTGACTTACAGTAAGCACTACTGAGCAACAACTAAAACATTGGTTTGTTATCAGCTTTGTTCTCAAACTGAAGCCAAAACACAGCTACTAGGAAGAAAATTAACTCTGTCCCAGCCAAAACCAGGACACATATAGGCAGTGCTAAGGTATTTAAAGTGAGGTTTTATTATTATATTTGATCTCATATAGTTTATATTTGAAAAAAGAAATCATTGGGCAAATAAATACTGTAGCTCCCAGTAACAAAACTAAGGAAATATGCCTGGTGGAAACATTCTTGGTTGTCTTTTGGTTTTCCTGCAAATTATCCTTTTTGTGAGGCAGCAGACAAACAGTGCTTGCTGCTTTAATAGTGGATATTATTTCTTTGCTATACAGAGCTGGGAAACAGAGAGTGATAGAGTGCGGCAGAAGCTGTTGAGCCTGATAGGACGCATCGGTCGAGAAGCACGGGTGGAGACGACCACTGGAAAGGCATGTGAATGTTCTTTGTTTGGGGTTTTTCTTTATTAAACATCAGGTTGGTGGACTCTGTACTTCCTAGGTCCTGACTAGGCTTGCACTTCTTCCTCTAGGTGCTGGAGGTGCTTTGGGAGCTGGCTCATCTTCCAACATTACCATGTAGTCTTATTCAGCAAGCTTTGGAGGAACATCTGACAATCCTCAGTGATGCTTACGCAGTGAAAGAGGCAATCAAAAGAAGCTACATCATCAAATGCATAGAGGATATTAAGAGGGTTGGTTTATTATTTATCTTTTCCAAACTGAAATGTTACCTAGTCTTGATGTTGCCCTTCCTTTCAAGATGCTCAAATTGCGTGTCCCATCTGTAAGTTCTTACCTTGGGGAGTCCACAAGAGGGGTAGGCTTTGTGTGAGCCCGTTTGTTGACCATGAGACTCAAAGTAAGTCTCTTGCCTTTGTTTTAAGCAAATTTTCAGCACAAGGAGTGATCAGTTTATGGGAAACTACCAGGATGGGCCCAAGGTTAGAATTTGCAAATGGAACCACTCTAAAGGTATGTCAGTATTTTAACTGTCCCTTTCATGTGAAAACCTAGATTAGTTCTCTTTGAGCATGTGTTCTGGCATGACCATTAAGTCTCAAAATACAAATTGATACTTAAATCCTAAGAGTTTTGTATTTTAATAAATAGTTTAATAAAATACTTAAACTCTTTTCAGCAAACATAAAGAAGCCATTCCCGCAGCTACCTGTGCTAAGACATTTCCTGGCAGCAGCAGCAGAGATGTGCATGGCTTAAAAGGCTGCATATATTCTCTCCTGCACTGCAGGCAGTTTTTCTTGAGGTCTGCAGGAATGAACTCCTGTCTTTTTTTAGTCTGAAGACTACTGTAAATAAAGAAAAAGGCTTGTTCTTTTTTCATCCTTTTTTTTACCATGATAAATCAGGTTTTGTCTGTGTTGCAGCATATGTAGAGGATTTTGGTTGTTCCGGAAGCAAAGTTTGTTGCTTCTTGATATTGATCACAGGTTTTTGTGTGTTTGTGTTTATGAATATGAATTTTGAACTTTGGGTTCTCAATGTCTGTGAAACTTGCAGTTTTTTGTTTTGGATCTTCTCTTGTGCTTTCCTATCCTTGCATTCTTTTTAATTACATTCTGGCAAGGGCCTTTATAGAGGTGCTGCGGTGGGAAACACTAAGGGAAAGCTGTAATTGTAAGCTAGAAGGGATTGGGGTAACCATACAGAAGACTTCTAAAACTACATCCTTTTTTTTTTATTGCCCTTTATTAGGGGAAATGAAGGCATAAACTGGGAGGGAATGTAATATTAAGTCAGCATTCTCAAATACATGAGGGAGTCTTCAGTAGAGACCTCTCTGCTATGGGCAGGTTACTTTAATCTCCCCGAGTGTGTAGGTGGTAGTGGTTGTTGTCAGTATTTAAACCAGACATCACTTCTCTGAATAAGCAACCTCAGTACTGGTTTGTGTGGTCAAACTTTACAGAAAATGAAGCCTCCCAGAAAAGTGCTGAGCAGTTCTAACAATGAGGTAGGAGGGTAATTCTTTGCAGGATCTCTTTCAAAATGCAGCTTAAGTATCCTTTGCTTCCTATCAGAGACTCCTTGCAGCACCAATCAGAAGTTTCTTCTTGTCTCTCAACCCTCAATAGTATTTCAGATTGTTTTTTCTGTTGTCCTTGTTTTAGCAATAAGTAACATCATTTGACTGGATTTACCCTTCTATGCCCTAACAGGCCTGCTTCATCTCCTGTAATTAAGGAAGGTGGTGGTTATCTCTCCCTGGTGCAATTTTTTGTCTGCTTAATTTGCATGTTCCCTAGCAAGGAGGTGGTACTTTGGGCTTAATAATAAGGACAGCAAAATGGCATATATGTGTCAAAGGATTTCTTGTAGAAAGTGAAGAAGGGCACCTTGAGTGTGTTCAGAAAGGGACCAGGAAAAAGTAACTGAAGCTTTCAGAGCTAGTAGATGTTGTTTTGAAACAGTAGTATTAATAGACATCATTAGGCTTCTAGGAGTCTTAAGAGGAAAGTTACTGTTGTTGAGCATGTACACATGTGTAATTGTTTTTACCTTTCCTACTATTAGTCATCCCAGCACAATAATCCTCAGTTTGTGTGGGTGGTGCCAGCATTACGTCAGCTCCATGAAATCACACGTTCATTTATTAAGCAAACTTACCAAAAGCAAGACAAGGTAAGAATATGATGCTGAGATGATTTTTGAAGCCCTTGTTATGTCTGTGTGGCTTTGCTTCTGTAGAATGTGGAAGTGGAATTTAGAAATGAGGGAAGGGGGAGAAAAATCAACAGGTTAAACATACTTTGATAAGTAGAGTTTAGTGACGTAGCATAAACTGTTCAAATAGAGATGCCGTATGGTGTGCCATCCATTTGTTTGTGAATGTATGCATATGTATAAATCTGTTTGCTGCGTCAGGACTAATTCATTATATTCTCAGCTTCCTGTAGAATAATTAACATGCCCTTAAGAAATGAACAGTGGCTAATGTTTAGACCAGCTGCTTTGTAATTGAATTGACATTGACTATTAGAAAAGGGACTGAAGTACCAGCAAGCCACATGTGCTACACAGTGGCTGAGCAGAGGGGTGGGACTTTGTTTGCCGTGTGTTTCAGCACATCCTGAAAACACTAATGTAAGGGGGCTTTGGATGCTTGGATGGGATACAGCTGACTGGTGAGGGGGGGAGCATTATTCCTTCCAATAAGACGTGCCTGTTTACCTATTTTCTTTAAAACCTCTCAATGTTATGTTTTGATTTGTGGGTTTTTTTCTTTTTTTGCCAAGAGCATTATTCAAGATTTAAAGAAAAACTTTGAAATAGTGAAGCTGGTGACAGGAAGCTTAATATCATGCCACCGTTTGGCTGCATCTGTGGCAGGTCCAGGAGGGCTTGTTGGAGCAACATTAGTGGATGGTCGATACACTTACCGGGAGGTACTGAACCCTGGGTTTCTTATTCCTTATATTTTGAAACCATAATGCAGTCTGTCACTGACCAAGTTGTGTAAGATTAGGTGATGTTTCATTTTGGAATTCACTGGTATAGATGTTATCTCTGAGTAATTACACTGGTTTTTAATTACAGTTCTGATACTTACTATTGGGGCTTGATGTAGCCTTGTTATATTATAGAACAAGGGTGGGCAAACATGACAGTCCAAATTTCTTAGCAAAGTCTTTAACTGGTCAAGAGCTGGATCTCCTCACCCCAGGACTTTCTGTCTCCAAGCTTGTGCAGCTTCCACCTTCTAGTTCAACTACCCTTCTAGAGACTATACCCTTGAATTTGGTGTGAAGCTCTTGAAACAGATTTGTTAGTTAGGAAATGGAAGCCACATGATACTAGCTTGTTGTTAGCTGTGATTTAGTAACTAGTATCAAATAACGTCAATATCAGGAAATTAATAGCAAATCCAAGGGGATTTATGCCCCTTTTTAGAAAGGTAATAAAAAAGAAGTAATGCTTAAAATTGTATAAAACAGAAATAAAACTGCAGCAGCAATTTCTGTTTTCCAGGCTTTGCAAAGCGTACTGTTGTTTGACAGCTAAGTTTGCTAAAGAGAATGCTCAGAGTTCTTGTTTCAGGGGCAAAAAAAGAAGTCTTAAGCTTGAGTTTTTGTTTCTTCTTCCTCAGTATTTGGAAGCACATCTAAAATTTTTGGCATTTTTTCTGCAAGAAGCCACCCTTTACTTGGGCTGGAATCGTGCCAGGGAGATCTGGGAGTGCCTTGTAACTGGCCAGGATGTTTGTGAGTTAGATCGAGAGGTAAGAAATACTTGAGAAGTTGGTATCTGTGGTTGCAGACTGGATCTTAATGGGTCAGGAGTAACACGTGTGTTTGTTGAGACATGCCAGACATAAGCAGTAAGCACTAATAATGCATTTTATATTCTTTATGAAAGCTAATGGAGCCACTGTTACATGTTCACCTATGACTAGAATGCTTTTTTAACATTCAGTTTGACTGAGGGAGGAGCGTTGGCCAGGAGACTAGTTGCAGGTTTATGGATACTGATTTGAAAAGGGGTATGTGTAATTTTGCAATCCTAAGAGATATTCAGCATTGTTTGGGTGAAAGATGACTATGACTGTAGTGATAGGACAAGAGGTAATGGGTTCAAACTTTAACAGGGGAAGTTCAGGTTAGGTATAAGGAAGAAGTCTGTAACGGTGGTGAGGCACTGGAATGGGTTGCCCAAGGAAGCTGTGAATGCTCCATCCCTGGCAGTGTTTGAGGCCAGGTTGGACAGAGCCTTGGGTGACATGGTTTAGTGTGAGGTGTGCCTGCCCATGGCAGGGGGGTTGGAACTGGACGATCTTAAGGTCCTTTCCGACCCAAACCATTCTATGAAGTACCCTAACACTTCAATACAGCCTGTGTAACGTGAGGTTACTGAGAGATTAGATTTTGAACCTCTTGCTCTGGATAAAATTTCTGTAAGATAAGTTACTGTAATAGCTGATACAGTTTGCCAATGCTGTACAGAACTAAAGTACTTGCCATGACAATGGGGTAAAAATACATCCGCCTTTCTTTCACAGATGTGCTTTGAGTGGTTTACAAAAGGACAGCATGATCTAGAGAGTGATGTACAGCAACAGCTCTTCAAAGAGAAAATTCTTAAACTGGAGTCCTATGAAATTACTATGAATGGTAAGAAAATGGCTTCTGTCAACAGATTCGGTTTTGAAATACATATCACAAATTTGCTTTCTGATCCTTTACGTTAAATACATAACCAGTTCTGTAATTCAGAATAAAAAAGGGGCCTTTTTCTCTCATTTTGAGTTCTAATGGCTGCAGGAGAAAAGGTCATCTCCTGTATTTGATAGCTTTGTTTTTTTCAGAAAAGCATAGGAGCTGAGCCTGACCTGAATAAAAACCTTGCACCTTTTTTCACTTTCAGGTTTTAGTTTATTTAAGACTTTCTTTGAAAATGTGAACCTGTGTGACCATCGACTGAAGAGGCAAGGAACTCAGTTGGTGAGTGTTCTGGCAAGTTCGTTCTTGTATACTACCTGGGGCATCTTGGGGATGGGAGGAAGTGAGACAAGGATTCTTTAGCAGCTGTTTGACATGGTCATGTTTGTATTAGTATCCAGGTCATCATTCTAGTATTAACACTGTGAAATTCTGAAGCTTTAAACTCCACAATGATGACAGTTAAAATTCAGCAATTGATAGCTGGAAGCTGGTGTGTAGCTTCTAAAACTTTGCAGGAGGAATGGGTGGATATTAACACCTTTATATTAATAATCAGGAATTCTAATACACATTTTTTTACTTGTCCCTAGTAAGGAAATATTCCTTTCTCTCCTTTATTTAGTCTTTTTCATTTTTATTTTTCTTCTTTACAAGAGATTTAGGCTTAGAATCACGGAATGGTTTGGGTTGGAAAGGACTTTATCTAGTTCCAACCCCCTGCCATGGGCAGGGACATCTCACCCTAGACCATGTTGCCCAAGGCTCTGTCCAGCCTGGCCTTGAACACTGCCAGGGATGGAATATATACCACTTTTCTGGGCAACCTTATATCCAACTATCTATCATATTCAAATTCTAACCTACAGTAATTTTTAACTCTACAATCTTTAAATGTTTCCATTAAATTAATGGTTGGATGTTAAGTAGTTTTCCATAGCATTTTAGATCTTTATCACAGAAACCTAACCTGAAATGCATAATTTTTTGCCAAGTATCACAGTAGGTTTTGTGATGGTTTATTATGTGGTTAGTTACCATGTTGACCTTTGTGAAACAAATTCCATTCCCAATTAAATTTCTGCATGCGTTTGAGGTCTTTTATTTTTTAGTTGGCTTGACAGAGTAGTCTTTGGAACTTGTTTATCCACCTGCAATCAAACGATTTTTTTTCTAGTGTAAGTATACAAATATGCAGCTATTGATTTCCCTTCACACTGTGCCAGAGCTTGGCAGCATGTTGGAAAAGAAGATTCTAAAGATTCAGTCAAAAGATGCTTTTCTGACAGATGGAAGACTTGTTTTGTTCCTGTGGTTCAACTCACCATTGTGTGAGAAATCCACTTGTGTTCTATTGTTGTTCTTCTTTGCATAGAGTGTGGAAAAACTGGAATTAATAGGAATGGATTTCATTTGGAAAATTGCAATGGAGTCACCTGATGAAGAAATTGCCAATGAAGCTATTCAATTGATAATAAATTACAGCTATATCAATCTAACTCCTAGATTGAAAAAGGTAGGCATGTATTTGTACAGAAAGTGCTTTGATGTTCATAGAGTCTTGATACTCTGCATGCTAAAGTGTGTGATTTGTTGGATTCTGTCTGTTTAATTCCCATGATCTTGGTTTTAACATCTAATTCATTTGTATGTTTTCTCTTTAGGATTCAGTATCACTGCACAAGAAATTCATTGCTGATTGCTACACACGATTAGAGGTAAAGGACACATTTTAATTGCTCTTGTACCTGCATCCTTTTTTCAATTTTGTATTTTAGAGTAATTGACTATGATAACTACTTAAACAAAAACATTATTTCTGCAGATACTTCTTGTTCTCTTAGCTCTGCAGGACATGCTTATCGTCCATGTAAACCAGCATTTACACTCTGCTTTGTATTCTAGGCAGCCAGCTCTGCACTTGGAGGTCCAACGTTAACACATGCTGTTACAAGAGCTACAAAAATGCTTACAGCAACTGCTATGCCTACGGTAGCAACATCAGTTCAGTCTCCTTACAGGTAGGTGTGCCTTTAAAAGAATAAATACAGCAGTAGACATTTGCTTCCAGCTGCTTCCCACATGATTTTGAGCGCTAATTAAAAGTCTCAGTATTGGTGGTTGTATATTCTGGTGGTTTCTCAGCTGAATATTCCATTTATAGTGCAGTTTAAGTTCCAAAGAGACTTTGAAAAAATGGTTTTTAACAGAAATAATAAAAAAAAGCCAACACTTCCCCCTTCAATCTGCCAAAACCCAAACCACAAAACCCCTCATAAACTATTACCAACCAGCCTATTAGTCATATAGTATTTCTGGGGCAGAAGGGTTTGGTTTTATTTGAGTTGTTTTAAGTGGGAAATAAAAGGATGGGTTTTCCTCCTCTAGCTCTAATGAATACCTAAATGTGTGTAGCTTAAGTAGATGAGCACAGGGTGGGACCTTAAGAAATACAAAGCTTCTTCTGAAGCTGGCTACATTTCAAGCCAGGATAACACCAGCTTCTTGGCCTGTTTTCTTAGTTAGTTTCAACTGAATTAACTCCAATTTTAAGGAGTTATATTTGGAAAGAGCTAGTTCGTGGTAGTTATCTGTGGGTGCTGAAAATGAATTTCTGAGACAGGTTATGCTTGTTTTCAATGTTTGTCTCTAGGTCAACTAAACTTGTAATAATTGAGAGGCTGCTGCTGCTGGCAGAGCGTTATGTGATAACAATAGAGGTAAGATACAGCATTTTTTACTAGGCAAGGCTAAAAACATAATTTCTAGTATTAAAAACAATAAAAGTTACTTAAGCCTAAGCATCTCTGGTAACTTTGCTACATACCATCACAGAAATGTCTTTGTTTTCAAGGGTGATATTTATTGTCAACCTTTTCTTCCTGTAGGACCTTTACTCTGTTCCCCGAACTATTCTACCTCATGGTGCTTCTTTCCATGGACATCTTTTAACACTTAATGTTACGTATGAGTCTACCAAAGATACCTTCACCATAGAGGTATGTGTGCACAGGTTACATGTGTGTTACGTGTGCAGTGTGAATCATGTAGCTACTCTTGGGGTTTTGAGTGCCTGGATTAAGCAGAGTAAGCTGGTTTGAGGGACTTGGACATCTTGAAAACTCTTTGAAAATGTTAAAAGTCTGTATAATGCTACTGTAACAGAAGTGTCTGTAGACTGTATGTATTTTAATCATCACGTTGGGTTGGGAAAAAGAGTTTGTTTGCTTGCTGTCAGTGATGGGCACTTCTACTGCCGTCCTACCCTGTCAGCCTCTGTTGTGGACAGTACCTTTACCACCCTATGCAGAGGAGCAGGAAGACTTTAGTGGAAGATTTTTTTTTCTCTTGGAATTTAGTGCTTGAGCAGACTTCCTGAGCTAGTGCTGTTTCATTTTCCAGGCACATAGCAATGAAACTGTAGGGAGCGTCAGGTGGAAGATAGCAAAGATGTTGAATTCGCCTGTGGATAATATACAGATATTTGCCAATGACAGCCTGGTATGTTAACTACAAACAATTCTCATTCTTTATGAAATTGAGTTTCTTTTCCAGAACTAAATGATAAATGTTTTCTTGCAGCTAACTGTAAACAAAGATCAGAAACTACTCCACCAACTGGGCTTCTCTGATGAGCAAGTCCTTACAGTAAAAACGTCAGGAAGCGGGACTCCATCAGGGAGCTCTGCAGATTCCTCAGCCAGTTCCAGCAATACCAGCAGTGTGTTTAGTTCATCCTATGCAATGGAACAGGTACAGTGTAATAGCCTGAAACCTTCCCTCACATTTTTCCCGGAGGGAGGGTAGCTGGGGAAGACACAGCTAGGGTGGAAGACTTAGAGACTTAGCTGTTCGTATCAGCTTCAGTATCCAGTCCTCAGTAGTCTGGTTTTGCCTTCAAACTGCAATTGAAACAAAGCACTGAAATACACATTTGCCTTGTGCATGCAGATTGGGTTTTGTAACGTATTTTCTCACCTTTTGTAGCCTGTTTGGTGTTATTAATTTCTGCAGGGTCTTTTAAACAGTCAAGACCCGTATGATTGAACTTTGAGATTGTATATTTGTCTAGGGGAGAGATTTCCACTATTAATAAAGCTGCACTATGAAATTAAACTAAGAAGGATCAACTAGTATGTTTGAACCATTCCTGGTCTGCTTTGTATGTCAACCCTAATAGCTGACTTAGGAATTGGTTGTTAAAAGGGAAATGGGGTAATGTAAAAATGAAATGTTTCTCAGTCTAGAAAGCAGCTGGGATTTCTAAAGGCCAGGTTGGCCTCTGGGTTAAGTGCTTGAGTGAAGAGCTCTCTTAAAATTACTTGCAAGAGAGTGGAGAGAAAAAAACCTTTGTATTTCTTCTTAATTCTCAGGAGAAATCCCTCCCTGGAGTAGTCATGGCTCTCGTGTGTAATGTGTTTGACATGCTTTACCAGCTTGCCAATTTAGAAGAGCCAAGGTAAGCAAACTAAATGCTTATTAAATATTGAAGCAATGCTCACGCTGCAAAGTTGTAATAGCTACTTACTTTGCAGTGTGTAGGCATCCACCAGGCCACAGTGTGGTTGAGCCCTGTTTTGCACAAGTAACTTCTGATAACTTTTCAGGATAACATTACGAGTGAGGAAACTCCTGCTCTTGATTCCCACTGACCCAGCTATTCAGGAGGCTCTTGATCAGCTTGATTCCCTGGGAAGGAAGGTATGGATTAAACAATAATTGATCTTGGTGATTTAAAAAGGAATTTGCCACCAGGTCTCTTAAATTCCCTGTCAGATTATAATCTGTGAAGGGTTTGAAACTCTGCTGTAAAATAATGCTCATGTTAAGGATTATTGACTTATTTCCAAGCAGCTGGAGGCAACAGTGTTATTACAGAGATCATAGGAATTGTATTGCCAGTTACAACAAAATGTAGTATCTCAAAATACCTCTTCTGTGGCTCTTTCCTCCTAGAAAACACTCCTATCAGAATCAAGTTCTCAGTCTTCAAAATCACCATCCTTGTCTTCAAAACACCAACATCAGCCCAGTGCTAGTTCGATACTAGAAAGTCTTTTCAGATCCTTTGCTCCAGGCATGTCCACCTTCAGAGTGCTCTATAATTTAGAGGTAAGAAAACAAATCTATTTCTTTCTCCTTGTGTTTCTGAGCACTAAAATTGAAGCAGTTCTAAGTTTCTTGGGCAGGAGTCCGCCAACCAAGGTCATTGTGCAGAATGTGCAAATGTCATGTCATAGTCTGCTTCTATGTATGTGACAAGTTCTGCACAGAAGAAAGAGGTAAGGAATTTCCCTTTAGAGACTTTACTGTGAAGCCAGGCCCCTCTTCTTGTGGAAGGAGTGTTCTAAAATAAGTGGAGAGGAGCAAAGAAGCATCAAAGTCTTTACAGTTTAGGTAAAATCCCTGCTTGAATCTCCAGAAACTATGGATATGGGATTTTTAGTATATATTAAAAAAAAAGCTGTGTGTTTTAAAAATTAATGGGAGCTGCTTAATTTAATTGTTTTTGCTTGATTTAATTTGAAAGAAAAAGAACTCTAACTTGCTTTCCATACAAGTCTATCATAATCCGTAGAGACTCGGGAGGAATATTTTTGATAAGCATTTAACTCTGTATTTTCAGTATCCAGATGTGTAGGGCTTTTACCCAGAAACTTCTGGCCTGTTCTAGCTGTGCATGTAAAGTGAGTGGAATACATGCTATTTTTTAACATTAAGTATTCTCCTGAGTAAGTTCTTCAGCCAAAACACTGGATTGGACCCTGTTAAAAGGCTCTTTCCAGCTGTTCAGTGCATGGTTTTTAAAGTGTATGAGAGTTCAGCTGGTGGTGTTATAGCAGTGTAGTCTGCACGCTCTAGGAAGCTGGACAGTTTGTAGCTCTACTCAAAGGTCCCACTGTTTATAAGGACCCATAACAAACAGGGTTTGAACAACTTAAAGTTGGAGGGCCAGTTGCCAGCAGCTTCAAAAACGATGGACAAAGTTATTCTCTTTCATTCCTGGTGTGTGCCAAGGTTGTTGTAGGGATTCTCTCGTAGTTGCTTTCCTTTGGTTCTCTGCAAGCTAATGTTAGCTCTTCATCTTCCTACTCTGTCATCACACTGCAGCATTAGGATTCCCCTTTTGCTGTGCAGCTGGAAAGAAAGATACTTGATGATGCCTTTGAAATATATTGGCAAGTCCTGCAACTGAAAGCAAATGGTTTAGCATGTCACAGCAAGGGTATCTTGTTGAACTGGCAGGTTATATTATAGTGTGACGAGGCGGTTATCTGCTGCTGCTATGCCAGAGCAAATAATAAGAGCAAGTAATAAATTGCTTTTCTGGCAAAGGATGAGAAGTAGAAAATTGGATTAGGTGTGTAGATCATAGGAGTGGACTTATTCATCCATCAAGTCCATTTAAGCCAATTGGAAGATGATTCCTGTGAGGAAAAGGAGGTTGTGCTTTTCTTATCCCCTCTGCTGGTGATCTATTGGAAATATGGGAACCAGTTTGAACTGCTGTCTGAAAAAGTGTGCACAGGAAATTTGCAGAGCACATGAAAGAGATGAAAATTAAATGGTGCAGATGTTCAGGGTTGCAGCATACAGTGCTGTGATAAGATTTCGTGTGTGGAACTCTGTAAGCCATTCTTCTGACCTGTGAACCTGGAAAAGATGTGTTTTGTTTTCCTACATGCAGCACTGTTGGCTGTACATGCCAAAGAGTTCTCAAGAAAGTAACTAAGTTCTGGGGATCTTCTGGGGGTTTGGGAGGGACTGGGGAGTTGTTTGGGTAATGTTTTAAGGGGTTTTGATGTAAAATGAAGTGAAACTGATAATAATTGTGCATGAAATGTGGCCCACAGAGACCACAGACTTCCTTATGGCCATGTTTCTGCATGTAATTGCATTGTGTGAAGTTTAGTGCTAACTTAAACCAGGAGGGTTGATACAGTGGTGATAAGGTCCATAGAATACCTGAACCATGTTTTACCAAAGAAAAAACAAACAGTAAGAGCAGTTTTCAGAGCACTGAGTAAGCCATCTGTAGGGTGTTCTGTGGGGTACTGTCAAGTGAAAGCCTAGGAAGCATTTGGGCTCCTAAGGAGATTCAGGCCGGACTGAGACTGAAGGTGTTTCATGTACTAGATTATGCACTTCATGCTTTCCCTTAATGAGTAAACTGCAATGAGAAAAACAGTGCCATTTAATACAGAGTAAATATCTGTAATAGTCATAGTTCTCCTGAATATTTCAATGTGATTTCTCTTTACTGGCTGCAGCTTCACATAAGTGCATTGTTAATCGCTTCATTTGTAGTGGATTTTTTCCTGTTACGCTTTTAACCTTCAGCAGATTAAGAATGCTGAAGGGGGGGAGTGTATGTATGCTTATTTATTCATTTATTCTAGGTACTGAGCTCCAAGCTGATGCCAACTGCAGATGATGAAATGGCAAGAAACTGTGCCAAGTCTTTCTGTGAAAACTTCCTCAGAGCAGGAGGGTTGAGGTTAGATGGCAAAATCTTGACTCAATTTCTGACACTTCATTTAGTTACCAGTTCCATGTGGTTTCTGCTTTCCACACTGTAGCACACGAGTATGCCTGTAGGCTTCTTCAGAGAAAAAGAAATTCACCCAAAGCTGATAGTTTTCATTATTCAGTGTCTGTAAAGCTACTGCATAGTACATGTTGTTAAACCCCAGAATAAAGTTAGGCTTCACAGATAAGCTTGTGAAGTGTAGCTTTTAATAAAGTAGTTGATGTTTGGACAGTTAGCATTTAAGTGCTTCGGTTCAACTTTGCAAGTGTGTACATTGTACTATGACCTGCAGAGATCCTAGTGGACATTTTAAGCGGTCAAAGCATAGACACTGCAGTAGGAACCAGATTAAATTTTACAGTCTTCAAAATTCAGACCCTTCAGATAACAGTTGAGGCACACTGTGAGTGGTTTGGAATACCTACAGTACTGCTTGCGCTTGTGTCAGATTTATCAGGTGTTTGTTGCTTTTAGTAATTCCATCCATCCCCCCTTCCTGGCATCCCATAGATCCTGAAGCTTTTTCCAGCAGGAACAGAAAGCTTCTATCTGTAGATAGAAGCTTGCAGCCCAGAAAGCCAACCGTATCCTGGGCTGCATCAAAAGGAGTGTGACCAACAGGTCAAAGGAGGTGATCCTGCCCCTTTACTCTGCTCTTGTGAGACCTCACCTGGAGCATTGTGTGCAGTTCTGGTGTCCTCAACATAAAAAGGACATGGAACTGTTGGAACAAGTCCAGAGGAGGCCACGAGGATGATCAGGGGACTGGAGCACCTCCTGTATGGAGACGGGCTGAGAAAGTTGGGGCTGTTCAGCCTGGAGAAGAGAAGGCTGCGTGGAGACCTCAGAGCAGCCTTCCAGTATCTGAAGGGGGCCTATAAGGATGCTGGGGAGGGACTCTTCTTTAGCGACTGTAGTGACAGGACAAGGGGTAATGGGTTAAAATTTAAACGGGGGAAGTTTAGATTGGATATAAGGAAGAAGTTCTTTACTGTGAGGTTGGTGAGGCACTGGAATGGGTTGCCCAAGGAAGCCATGAATGCTCCATCCCTGGCAGTGTTCAAGGCCAGGTTGGACAGAGCCTTGGGTGACATGGTTTAGTGTGAGGTGTCCCTGCCCATGGCAAGGGGGGTTGGAACTGGATGATCTTAAGGTCCTTTCCAACCCTAACTATTCTATGATTCTATGTAAGAGGGGAAAATGGGGATGTTAGCCTCCAAAGATGCCGAATTGGAAGTTCTGACTGGCACCCAGCTGACTGAATAGGAGGAGGGGAGGGCAGGGAGAAATTAATTGCAGCTCTCTCCTAATGTAAAATACTTCTAAATGGAGTCTGTTTTATTGATTTGTTTTTAAGTTTGGTGGTGAATGTGATGCAGAGAGATTCCATCCCATCAGAAGTAGACTATGAAACAAGACAGGGAGTCTATTCCATCTGCCTGCAACTTGCAAGGTATGTAATTGCTTTTCATTAGCGAAAGTGCTGCTTTCTTGGCTTTTAAAGTGCAGCTTGTAATATTTAAGATTAATTGGTACTTTGAGTTCTGTTTCATTCACTTGCTGTGGACATTCCAAAACAAGCCTGATGTTTTTGCTCTGTGAATGTAGGTTCTTGCTTGTTGGCCAGACAATGCCTACCTTACTGGATGAGGATTTCATTAAAGATGGGGTAGAAGCATTGTCCTCACGCCCCTTCCGTAATGTCAGCCGACAAGCAAGTAGGCAGATGTCCATTTGTGGAACACCTGAGAAGTCATCCTACCGACAGCTCTCTGTGTCTGATAGATCCTCCATTAGGGTAGAAGAAATCATACCAGCAGCAAGAGTTGCCATACAAGTAAGGAAGTGTTTGATGATTTATGGTCATGTAGCAGTGTCGTCTCCAGTGACAGCTCTATAACTCTTGGATTTTTCATCAAAACTCCACCTTTTACACAGGTTCTTTCCCAGGCTCCATTTAAAACCTTCTGAAAATCCTGACTATCAGTCTCTTACCCCAGTCCTGGATCCAGAATTTAACATAGGAATCAGGAATCATTTTGGCAGTACAAAGGGAAGCAGTACCCCAGAAGTGGATCTACACATAAATCTTACTTGTGATTTATTTTTAGTCATGCTTAACTCTAAGGTCTTAGTAATTTTCTGTGAATAGGAAGAAAGTTCCTGTTTGAATTTGTGGTTTATAGTCCATGTTTCTTTGAATTCCAAATTTCGGGCAAGTTTTTTGTTTTGAATAACAAAGTTAATTTTTAATGAGCTTGATGGTACCCCGGGGGAGAAATGAAATTCTTACTTTCAATACCTTAGGAAAATGCTATTTTCTCCTTTATAGGCATGTATAGAAACTTCATAGTTCATGTAAAGAACATGCTATGTTAGGTTCTTGGGCAGCGCTTCCCAGATGAATCTATGTGATTGTTCCCAGATGGATCTATGTGATTGAAATCAGCATGCCTAACTCCAGATAGGTGAAAAGGATACCTACCCTAGTGAAGAACTTTAACAACTTCCTATTAAGGCAGCAATACTAATCTCTCCTTGCAAACAAAAAGACTCTTGTGTCCTTGAGCCTGCTTAGAAAAGAGGGAGGAAACCAAATCCAAATTTGACGTGATTCAGAAGATACATTCCTCTTATCCTTGTGATTAATAAAGGCTATTGAATATTGATTGTAGAAATAACTGCTGTTTCTTGTTCCTTCAGACTATGGAGGTGAACGATTTCACTTCCACAGTGGCTTGCTTCATGAGGCTCTCTTGGGCTGCAGCTGCAGGGCGACTGGATCTTGTGGGTAGTAGTCAGCCAATAAAAGAGAGCAACAGTTTGTTTCCGGCTG
Organism: Pezoporus wallicus; assembly: GCF_028554395.1. Classification (NCBI taxonomy): domain Eukaryota; kingdom Metazoa; phylum Chordata; class Aves; order Psittaciformes; family Psittacidae; genus Pezoporus; species Pezoporus wallicus. The sequence goes on along the minus strand of NW_026638088.1, from coordinate 117,846 downwards.
GGATTCGAAATAGACTTAGCAGCTCAGGTAAGTTAACTGTGTCTCTAAACCAACCTAAAGAGAGCGTTTGGCTTATGTTTAATTGAAGCTGAATTTGTTGGAGTTGGACTTGGTGATTCTCTTGGGTTCCTTCCGATTCAGGGTATTATATGGTTGAATAACACAAATCTGAACAAAATGCTGTGCATTCATACTGCATTTGGAGGAGTTTTTGAAATTGCAGAGAACTGACCAGAAGCTGAGAACATCTGATGAATGTAATGGAATACAGCACTTATTCATCTCTTAATGCAGGAAGTAATTGCAGTTCAGGAAGTGAAGGAGAGCCGACTGCACTGCATGCTGGTATCTGTGTGCGACAGCAGTCCGTATCCACCAAAGATGCACTGATTGCTGGAGAAGCCTTGTCCCTCTTAGTAACCTGCCTTCAGCTACGCAGTCAGCAGCTAGGTATGAAATAGAATTGGATTACTCACTATTTGGAATATAAGTAAAGGGGGGAGGCTTTTGAAGACAGACAAGTACAAAAAAATCATGAGAAACTTCTGGCTTTGTAAGCTGAGACAGGTTAAAAACACAAAACCTCATTAAAAAACACAGGAATTTCTTTACAGGACTGAAGGATAAGTGGCATGGAGCAAAGCATGTTTTGGGAAAGCTGACTTAACTGCCAGTATGTAAATATTTGCACTGGCTTTGAAGTATGTAATTGCTGCTGTTTGCATAGCTAATGCTTAGTACTTGAACCTTTGTGGACAGGAATTGTAGATACTGGTGGTGGTGAAAGGTGAAGGAAAGTGCTGTTCTAATATGGTGCCAGAGGGAAGAGATGGGGAAATACCCAAATAGCCATTACTGCTTTTCAGTGTCAATGGGGGTGATGTCCTCTGGGTGCCGTAGTGTATTAATGTAAGATTGTATCTGGCTTATTTTTAATTATTTAAATATTTTAAGTTATTTAAATTATTTCTGTTCCAGGATCTTTTTACAATTTGCCTTGTGTTGCTGATTTCATCATTGACATACTGCTGGGATCACCAAGTGCTGAGGTGAGGGTCTGAAAGCTTCTTGTTACGCTTCTGAAATGTTTAAACTTTGATCATTTAGTGTGGCCTGAAGATGAAATTGTTCATAACAGGCACTGGCAAAGGTTTCTGTATTTGAATGAATAAGCTTTGTATTACTGTTAGTATTTTCAGTATCTAGTGATGTGTTGATAGCAAATGCTGAAGTACTACATTCCTTAGGCTTGTTTAATCTATGGGGTACCCAGGACTGTGCAGTCTTAAAAATACTCTCGATTTAGTAAGGCAAATTCTGTAAAACTTTAGGAAAAGTTCCAAAGTAACTTTTCATCCCAAAAGATTTAGGTAAGTTTTAATGGACTTCTCTAAACTTCTGAAAAGTTCTTCCAAATGCTGGAACCCTCTTAAAATTCATTCTTTCTGATGTAAGATTATTCTGAATATTTTAAAATCTAGAGATTTCAAGTCATGCTTACTTTATTTCATTGGATCTCATCTATTTTACATGAAGTCTTTGCATCTTTTTGTCCTTATCCGAATTTATAATCTGTGTTTAATAAAGCATCAGAGCTTTTAGCTCAGGGATGAAAGGAGATTCCTAAATCCCTATAGAGAAGCCCTGGCTGCAAAGCTCATAGTCTGGTTTACACAAGCTTTTCAATGTCTCTACCAAAACATAAGTGTATTTTTTGCAACCTTTGAGCAGCTGCTGATGTTTGACACTGTTTCAGATTCGTCGTGTTGCCTGTGACCAATTGTACACCCTTAGTCAGACAGATACATCAGCTCACCCAGATGTACAAAAGCCAAACCAGTTTCTCCTGAGTGTTGTTCTTGGTGCCCAGCTGCCTCTTTGGTCACCAACCAGCATCATGAGAGGAATCAATCAGAGGTAAGACAAATGCTTATTTATTGAGGAAGCAAATCAGTCAACTTTTTAAGTAAGGAATGCTTTGGGAACTCTGAGGTACAAGGGATTAAGGTTTTGCAAGTCTGCTGAAAGTAGACATCCCTTCACAGCCCACATAGTTTTGGAAGAATGTAAATTGAAGGGAAGTAAAGATGAATTCTCAAGGTACAACTCTTCCTTGATGAATTCTTACAGTTCAGCTTATTTGACTTACCAAATTAAACTGGCCTGCTCTTTCTCAGGTGTGGTCATGGCAGTCAGAACCTGGCTGGAGTAGAATCATAGCATCATAGAATAGTTAGGATTGGAAAGGACCTTAAGATCATCCAGTTCCAATCCCTCTGCCATGGGCAGGGACACCTCGCACTAAACCATGTCACCAAAGACTCTGTCCAGCCTGGTCTTGAACACTGCCAGGGATGGAGCATTCACAACCTCCCTGGGCAACCCATTCCAGTGCCTCACCACCCTAAGAGGAAAGAATTTCCTCCTTATATCCAATCTAAACGTCCCCTGTTTAAGTTTTAAACCATTACCCCTTGTCCTATCACTACAGTCCCTAATGAAGAGTCCCTCCCTAGCACCCTTACATCCTTCCTGAGACATAGTGGCAATGGGATGTATGACAGTAACACTGAATTTATTTGATAGTATTCATAGGTCCAGATCAGAAACCAGTCCTAAAGGATCTGGTCTTTTCAGTGGTGTCTGGACTCATGACTTCACCTGTTTTCTTCTTCTTTATGTTACCCATTGCACCTTTAAAGCCTGTAGGTGTCAGTCCTGTTAACTTGTCCCTGATCAGCCAAAGGTTGCGGAATTTAGCAGTAATTTTAAACAGCAGTTTCCGAAGGAATCTGAATGGAGGAGTAACTGAGAAGTTAAAACCTGTTTTATCATCATAAGATAATTAACTAAAATTGTTAAGAGGTAAAGGAAGAAATCAGGATTAAATGCTATTCTTCACATTCAGAAGTAGCTGTTGGGAAGGAACTGTTTTAAAGCTGCAGCATAAAGCATATGCAGAAGCATACCTAGATAGCTGTGATAGTCTGGATTAGATGGACAGAGCACACAGGCCTTAAAAGCAACTGCTTAGAAAGAAGTTTTGCTTTTAAATTAAGCCTTTCTTCTGTTTGTACCTGTTTCAGACTTCTGTCCCAGTGTACAGAATATTTTGACCTGAGATGTCAGTTACTGGATGACCTCACATGTAAGTATGTACAGGCACACGTGTCATTCTAATGGCAGCTTCCAAACTTGTCTTCTTTCTGTAGACAAGATATAGAATTGCCTTTGCAGAGGGATAACGACACCCCGAACTCAATGTGACCTGCCAGTGTGCTGGCTGCCCTGTGTTAATGCCTGTCATGGACTGTTCTTGCATTGTGATACAGTAAGGCAGCTCAGTCCTTTTGGAAAGTGAACTGAGTTCCTTTGTGGAAGTTACACTTTGTACACATTGTGGGGCGAACGAGACCATTACCAAACTGCTTGAAATACTTTGTATTCTGCATTTAAAGAGCTGTTGATTTTTTCTTTTCCTCTTGCAGCATCAGAAATGGAACAGCTAAAGATAAGCCCAGCTGCCATGTTAGAAGATGAGATCACCTGGCTAGACAACTTCGAACCCAACCGTACAGCTGAGTGTGAGACCAGTGAAGCTGATAACATCCTGTTAGCAGGACACTTGAGGCTCATCAAGACTCTTCTTTCACTCTGTGGGGCAGAAAAGGAAATGGTTGGTAAGTGTTCCTTTTTAATCTAAAGTGACTAGTGTGAATTCTGCATCAGCACTGACTGATGACTATAGTAGACAGTGTTGTGTGAAGACATAACACGTCAGTAGAAATGATGCAGAGCTTTAAGGAGTAGTTTTGGCAGTACCTTTTTTGTACCTTTGACATCTGATGAAATATTTGGATCTTTCTGTTGTTGATACGGTGCTATTAAGTGATTTTGCTGTTACAGAACACCTTTTGACATTTGCAGTGATAATACAAGTATTTAACAGTATGTGTGGGTTACTGTGTTACAGGTTCATCTTTGATTAAGCCATTGTTGGATGATTTCCTCTTCCGAGCATCCAGGATCATTCTCAATAGCCATTCTCCAGCAGGCAGTGCTGCAATCAGCCAGCAAGACTTCCATCCAAAGTAAAAACTGTTTGGTTTTTCTTCATGTTGGGTTTTGTTCTCACGAATGCAAATATTGCACTGGGGCTACAGATGCTAGGATTTAATACCAGTGTTGGAGTGTTTCTCTAGTTCTCTACATTTCCTACATAAGTGTACAAATAGCATTTTAATAAGTTTTGTGTGACCCAAAATCTTTGCTTTTCTGTACTACCAGAGTCTGTGTACTGTTAAGACATCAGTGATGAGCTGCAAGCACAACTGAGCACTAGCTTCAAAGAGTACTCCTTTAGCTCATCCTCACTTGGGAAGTTGCCTAAATTGGAGCATGAGCAGGAAATTAACTGTCCAAGCCCCTTGTAAATGAGAATCTCAGAAGTTCCACTGTTTTCTTTTTCCCTTCAAAAGAAATGTGTTCTGCAAAAAGCTAATGCCAAGCAAGTCTCCTTGCACCTGACATAGCTGATAATAGTCCAGAATAAATCAAATGGGGGTGGGAAGAAGAGTGGGCTTTCTCTTTCCTGTCACACTTGCCTTCTGTTATTGCCATACAGTATCTGAAGGGGTGGGTAAATTAGCTCATGTGCAGTTTTGTGCAGCTGCAGCTGGGTTGCTTGCATTACACTGACTAGTTGGTGTTCAAGTTGGATCAGGCATATTCACACTGCCTTTCCACGTACCCTAAAGAAGATTCCAGTGGAGCATTTAGCAACCCCTGAACTGAATGGGACTTGCTACACCTTAGTGTTTTGCTCCAGCTTTGCTCCATTGCAGTTAATCTCAAGCATGCTCTTTTGTTTGCTTAGAGTAAATAAAGCCTTTTCTTTGGCCCTAAGAAGAAAGGGCTAGAATGTTTGATGCACAAAAAAGAGCTAAGTAGACCTGTTTCATGCTGCTTGAAGTGCAGGTTAGGTCTGAGGTCATCTCTTTTAGCAAGTTGTCTGGTCTAGCTCTTTCAAAGCTTGTATCCCTGTAAATAAGTCATTATGTCTGTATCAGTGTTACAGTGATAGAGAGTATCTTTCTGTCTCCTTCAATGTACAACCAGTTCTGTGTCTTTAGGGCATCTACTCTTCCTTGCTACTGAATGTAAACAAGTGTCTCCATGTCAGTAAGGGAATGTTCCTAGTGCTGCTCTTGTGATTTGATTCTTCCTCATTCCCCTTCCCCAAGAAAGAAAAAATAGCACTCTGCAGTCTCTCAGGAGTGTTCTATCATTTGAAGTGTTCCTTTTGAACATTAATTGTCACTTGTTCTGAGTAATGTGGCTTTCTGGAATTAGAAATAATTGAGTCATCTACAAAATAGATCTCAAATGTGGTTTTCTTTTTAGGTGCAGCACAGCAGATAGTCGATTAGCTGCTTATGAAGTGTTAGTAATGCTGGCTGATAGCTCACCTTCCAATCTCCAGCTTATTACAAAAGAGCTGCTTTCTATGCATCACCAGTGTGACCCTGCACTTACCAAGGAGTTTGATGTAAGCAAGAAGCCTTTTTTGATGTGTGTTAGCATGGGTTGGAGTACTGTGTATGATCCACTTAACTAGTGCATTCATGACATTTCCATGGTCTTCAGTTTAAGATGACAAAACACAGATTAGAGTAAATGCAGACCCATGTGATCTTCCTCTGAAGCAGTGAGCCTGTTTTAAGCTATTTTTAAGAGTTTTGTGCAAATGTTAAATAATTAAAACACCAAATATAGTGTGCAGTCTTTCAGAATTTATATTCCTGGTTTTCCATTAAACTGCTCTTAACAGCTTATATGATGGTGATTATAAAAGCTATAGTATGTTGTTGGAGTCTGTTGCTTTTTATAACTTACTGGAACAAAAACTGTTTGTCATTCTAGTATCTTCCACCAGTGGATAGTCGTTCCATTTCAGGATTTGTGGGCCTGAAGAATGGTGGTGCTACTTGTTACATGAATGCCGTTTTCCAGCAGCTATATATGCAGCCAGGTCTTCCAGAGGTAACTGGTTCAACAGCCATTAAAGTCCTTGTTTTGGAGTGAATGTCGCCTGAACTGCAAGTTCAATTTAGCACCATTTATAAATGATTTGTTTAAATAAACCCAAAACTGTGTATGTATGTGTGCATAAATATATACACATGATAAAGACATAAATTACAAGTTGTTACTTTAAGTTATGACACAGAACAACAATTTTGCCAAGAACCAACTTCATAAGGTTATTTATTTCCTCCCAGGCTTTCCTTTCCATAGATGATGATACAGACAATCCAGATGACAATGTGTTCTATCAAGTTCAATCTCTTTTTGGTCATTTGATGGAAAGCAAGCTACAGTATTATGTACCTGAGAACTTCTGGAAGGTATGATGTCTTCTTCTTTAGGTTATGTAGCATTCCACATGAGTTATTTATTCATCCTTTTCTCATTGTAGGATATCTAGGTATAAGTTCTACTTCAAAAAGTCAAAACATTTAATAATAACTTTCTTAAAAAAAATCACTTTTTTCAGTGATATGTATATGGAGGAACCACCTTTTCATATATATACTTATACTTCATATAGATTTTCAAGATGTGGAATAAGGAACTATACGTGAGAGAGCAACAGGATGCTTATGAGTTCTTCACCAGTCTTATAGATCAAATGGATGAGTACCTCAAGGTAAAATCCTCAGGGATTTCTTTCCTTGTTTATATGCATCTCCTTAGTACTTTTCCTCTCTTTCTCCGTTGTCCTTCAGAAAAGAAGGCAGAGAGCCATTTAACTAGTACCCATAGTATTCACAAGTTTAAAATTCCTATTGCTTTCTTGGTCTTTCCCTGCAATACATCCAACTGACATCTAACTTTACATCTCCGACAGAAAATAGGAAGAGACCAAATATTTAAGAATACTTTTCAAGGGATCTTTTCTGATCAGAAGATCTGCAAGGACTGTCCTCACAGGTAACGTTAAATTCAGTGCGTTAGTTACAAAGTAATGTGTTCCTATAACTATTAAAATAAGTAGGCCAAAATAGCATCTTGTTGATAGCTATGGGGCAAATGCAGTATTCTTTCCTAAGCATAAGTCTTGTTAATTTGAGTTCTGCTCTGTCAATGCCTTGACTGTTTTTCTGCTTGAATTTAGGTATGAGCGCGAGGAAGCCTTCATGGCTCTCAACCTAGGTGTGACTTCATGTCAAAGTCTGGAAATATCATTGGATCAGTTTGTTAGAGGAGAGGTTCTGGAAGGAAGCAATGCATACTACTGTGAAAAGTGCAAAGAAAAGGTATTAGTTCTTTGTGTATGTGAAAGAAGATTCAGCTGTAGCATGGTATTTTCTTCAGCACAGAACCCATGCTTAGGCCCTGCTTACTCTTTCATGTTGAAGACATAATGAGAACGTTAACTGCATGCAGACAGCTTTCTTTCTTCCCTGTAACTCATGTTGTGGACTGAACATTGAGGGGGATTGCATGGTGGTAAAATGTTCTGTAACATACCAGCCCACTGCACCAACTGTAATACCTGGACTCATATTTTGCCTGTAGGTATTACAGTCATCCTATGGTCACCCTGCCTCTGATGGCTGTGTTGAACATTCATTCCAGATGGCTGGAATGGTGCATCTGTAAAAGAGCACTTCAGAATGTTTGAGCTGTCTATATAGATAGAGGTGATATCTTCTTTTCTTTTTAAGAGAACTACAGTGAAGCGCACGTGCATTAAGGTCTTACCTAGCCTGTTGGTGATTCATCTGATGAGATTTGGCTTTGACTGGGAGAGTGGACGTTCTATTAAATATGATGAGCAAATAAGGGTAAGAAAACATTTCTTATGGCACACCCCTGCTGCTTTGTGGAGTGGACTCTCACTCTTCCTGTTCATTCTTTTCTTTTGCCCACATTTTTGATACAGGGATTTTGAGTACACTTAAAACATGATCATGCTGCAGAAAACAAGTAGTTTTCCTTAGATATTTCCTTCTCTGCAGCATCCTTGGGGTCCTTTCAGAAAGCAAGATCAAAAACCTCCATAAACCATAAATACATTTACTTTCTGTGTCATAACAATGAAAAGTTGAAGCACCCTGTTTTTATTTGAAGTTCCCAGTTTGGGAAGTAGTAATACAATTCTCTTGAGGTTCCACTAAGCATGTACCTGATGTGATCTCTGAGTTAATCTGAAATAATCTCTTTCAACAGTTTCCCTGGATGCTGAACATGGAACCTTACACTGTGTCAGGGATGGCTCGCCAGGACTCGTCCTCGGAAGTGGGAGACAATGGTAGAAACACAGATCAAGGAGGCGGAGGCTCCCCAAGGAAGAAAGTTGCCCCTACAGAAAACTATGAGCTTGTTGGTGTGATTGTTCACAGTGGCCAGGCACATGCAGGGCACTACTACTCCTTTATAAAGGACAGGAGGTAATGAACAAGAAGATTTGCTTGGGGGTGTTGAAAGTGGTCTAAAGACTACTTGTTTTGGGAAGGTATAGTGAGCCATTCAGAGCTGTATGGGAATCACTCTTCCCTTTCTTAATACCGAGTATCGTGAGTGTTGCTAGCACAATGATATGGGACACCATATTCTAAAAGTCTCAGCAATTCTCATGTACCTTGTATTGCAGTTTGAGGGCTTCCTGTGACACATAGTTGCAGGTGATGTGCTTCTATTTTTAATCACACTTATTTGTTTAATGCAACTTTGATATTGATTGAACTAAGCTTTCTATTAACTGTTAAAGTAAATGTGGGTTCAGGTTTGTCAGTTCTGGGGTATCCAAGGTGGTTTGTTTTTTTACTAGACAATCAAGTGACTTTGTTTCTGTGTTTCTGTTCTGTTTGAATCACAGGGGCTGTGGAAAAGGAAAGTGGTATAAATTTAATGACACCGTTGTTGAAGAATTTGATTTAACTGATGAAACCCTGGAGTATGAATGTTTTGGTGGAGAGTATAGACCTAAAGTCTATGATCAATGTAAGCAGTACTACAGATTGTTTTACAGTAGCTTTATGTTTCATACAGGTTCTCAATAGAGGTAGAGCTCAGTTCATTGTATCTAGTTTGAGTTGCTTTGTCTAATAGTCTTTATGAAGTAGTTTTTTTTCCCCAAGTCTTCTCTTTACTGAAGGCCATAACAGCTTGTATACAGCTTAATATTGATTGAACCATGTTCACTGTTGTTCAGCACTTTGTAGACTTGGTGGCAGAGGAGATTCAGAAGTAAAATGGTACTTTGTGTCTAAAAAAACCCAAAAAGGCTTTCTTTTAGATTAGTGAAAATGATGGTGCATAGAACATGGTGTGGCATCATATAGCTAAACTTCTCAGCGCTTTAAGGAATTAATTCCAAATACTTCTCCACCAGTATTAATTTGTTTCATAATTCTGACAATTATCTTCAAAAAATACGTCTGCTTTTTGCAAAAAATACTTTTTAATTCAGGTTTCTGTTATTTGTTAACATAGACTGGTGTTTTGATCTGACAAACAGCCTTGTAGTGCCACAATATACACTACTTGCACACCCAGTTTCACTTCCCCATAGGAATGAAAAAGGTACTAAGCCTTCAAAGGCCTTCATTGAATGCCTTTTCTCCCACCAGCTAACCCATACCCCGATGTGCGTCGGCGCTACTGGAATGCCTATATGCTCTTTTACCAGAGAGTGTCTGACCAGAACTCTCCAGTCTTACCAAAGAAAAGCCGAGTGAGTGTTGTGCGTCAGGAAGCTGAGGACCTCTCATTGTAAGTTCTTCTTGTGTCTGTGAAGGTTTCTCTTATATTTAGCCTAAGAAATTGAGAGTTCCTGTTCAACAAAGGAGTATACTGACCCTTCTGTTGTTTTGGTTTTTAAGCTGCTTAATGAATAGCATTTTTTTGCCTTTATAATTTCCTTTTCCATGCTGCTGTCACTATTGCAGTGAAGACATTCAAGCTGACAGCCTCAAGAAGTGTTTAGACTCATCTATATTTGCCTTAAGGTTACACTGGCTGTACTGGCACTTTAAACTTGAACTGTAGGTTTGCCATAGGATTTTATTATTCACTCTGAGCTTGTCTATATTTCAGATCTGCTCCATCTTCACCAGAAATCTCACCCCAGTCATCACCTCGACCCCATAGGCCCAACAGTGACCGCCTCTCCATCTTGACCAAGCTGGTTCGAAAAGGAGAGAAAAAAGGGCTTTTTGTAGAGAAAATGCCTGTGCGGATATATCAGGTAGATATATCAGTTGCAAGTGGCAACTGAATCCTGCTGCTAGGAAATTTAAGCACAGTAGTAAGAGGAGCACAGGAACTTAGAAGGTGGCCTTGAAGTAATTCCATTGCAAGCAAAGCTAGGAAAGAATTCAGGTTTTCACATAGTTATTAATAAGCTGCTCAGTGGTAGGTTATTGTTAAGTTTTGCAGTCCCTTCTTATAAAACTGAGCCATCATTCTTTGCTTTGAAGAAACTGCAGGCAAATTATTCAAACATGAGATATAGCAGCAGTCAGCATGCAAGCAGGGAGAGATAAGAGCAGAGAAGATGCTTCATTTGAAGTACACTTGAGCAGTAATGGAGTTGATGGCAAATTACAGTCATCCTCAGGTTCTTGAGTTAACGAGAATGTAGAAAGTGGAGGAGAAGGAAGAGAAACAAAAACCAGCTTCAATTCTGTTCATGTCTGTTAGTTTGTGTAATACTGAATATGATCTCAAAGGGGAAAACACAGATATTGAAGGCAACCTTGCAAGTCAGGACTGAAAACAGAGGTGTGATGGCATCGGCAAAGCAGTGAGAGAACGGTAGGGCCTGAGTATTCTCTGTCATAAGAGGAGCATCTCGGTCAGCAGGCCTGAAGCTCTGGTCCATACAGGAGAGGGGACAGTCTTGCATATACTTGGCTTTCAGAACCACACACAATCCTGCTGATCTGCACATACACAAGAGAGCCTACATCTCATACACTGTCACAATAAACTGCTGGCTATGTATAGCACTCCAGTAGGGCTGTATCAGGCATTAATAACTACTTTAGGTATTCTTGTATCTAGCATTGTGTTATTACAGTAAACAGAACTTGGCTCAGATTTATTGAGAGTCCTTCAGCAAAGTCTCTTTTGAAAAATGACAAATATTAATATCATTTGAATATATTATTGTGGATGCAGCTTATAATTACACCGTGGCTCCTTGCTCTGCACATGTAAATTTGCTAAGTAAGCCTTTCAGGTTTGAAGGATGTTCTCGGCTCTTTCATTAAAAGCCAGCAAAAAATGGAACTTATCAGCAACTTCTTGCTTTTTCTTTTCCCTTAATGGCCAAATGCTTATTAAGGCACTCATCTGTTCTCTTATGTTTTGTAGTATCCTTGGATATACAAATCTTGTAAGTCTCCTATATGTATTTTCCCCTCCACCGAAGCAGTGATTCAGAACATGAACAGGATAGGTCTGACACTGGTTTTTAAACACCACACGTATTTACATAAAATATGCAATTTTAGTTAGAGAAATGTACTTTGGCAGCATTTTAGGCTTTTTTGTCTTCTTTTACAGATGGTGAGAGATGAAAACTTGAAATTTATGAAAAATAGAGATGTATACAGTAGTGACTACTTCAGTTTTGTGCTGTCATTAGCTTCACTGAATGCTGTAAGTACCTAGATTTTCATCTTAAGAGTATTCAGAATATGTTGGGTAAAAGGGCCACAGCAGCTATCTGGGTCACAACCAGAAAAACTGGAAGAGAAAGATTGACGTGGTTTTGCTTTTCCAGCTGAACAATTCATTATCTCCAGTAATTCTTCATGCTGCTAGCAGCATCTGTCTCAAAGCAGACTCCAGCCTCCTGTTCTAGTAGTGGGAGAAACATTGTGACATAGTAAAAATTACCAAATAGCATGCACCTTTTTTGATGATGCAGGCTGAGCTCTAGAGACAGAAATTCCTCACTGTATGGAAAATCCAAAAGTTGGTGTTAGTCACCTCAAAGTTGATAGACTTACATAGGAAATACCATTTGCTAATTAAGTTCTTCTAGGTGGAGTAATAAATAAACCTGCATTTATTAACTTTATTAAATCCACCGATCTAGCTTGTTCCTGTTTTAGCGTATTTGTTAACTAGCACAGTCAGCACTGGAGACTGTTTTTAGCACAGAAAAATGCTTTGGTTTGTTTCTCCAAATGAAGTCAATTACTTCAGTAGAACACGTTGATGTGTGTGAGAGACAGTGTTTGTGCTGCAGGCATACTTCTGCTAAAGTAAACTTGACATTTCTTTCAGACTAAGGTAAAGCATCCTTATTATCCGTGCATGGCAAAGGTGAGCTTACAGCTGGCAGTCCAGTTCCTCTTCCAAACCTATCTCCGAACCAAGAAGAAACTCAGGTAAGCTCTTGTTCTTGTACTGTAATAACAGACTATGAGGTTTTTATGCTTCTTGTACCTGCAGCATCTTGAAATACTGAGGGTAGCATAAGCATTTACAGAAGTCACAATGCATTTGCTCAGGTAAGTTGTGAACGCTCCATCCCTGGCAGTGTTCAAGGTCAGGTTGGACAGAGCCTTGAGCAGCCTGGTCTAATGGGAGGTGTCCCTCCCCATGGGAGGGGGTTGGAACTGGGTGATTTTAAGGTCCTCTCCAACCCAAACCATTCTAGGATTCTATGATTCTGTGATTTCTGCATTGCATTGGAATCCCATCACAAAGAGGTCCGAGAGAGGAAAGAGGGTCATGTATAACCTGACAGTTTGCTCACTCTCCCAGCTGTCTGTTCTTTTGGTGGTAGTGGATTGGGCATGGAAAGGCTTTAATGGATTTAAAGGCAGCAAGCTGTTCCCAAATACTTCCCTAAATGTTTTTGTCTTAAGCCATCAAATGCACGTTCAAGTAACGTAAAAATTCTTTCTATCTGGCAATCAAGAAACATGGCTTCAGTTTTGGAGGGCTTTTTTCCTTTCGTTTCTGACAGTTATCCCTCTTTTGTTCAAGGGCTGATACAGAAGAATGGATTGCCACCATAGATGCACTGCTCTCCAAAAGCATTGATGCTTGTCAGTGGTTAGTTGAATATTTCGTTGGGCCAGAGGGCCGGGAGCTTGTAAAGTAAGTACTGTTAGTTCTGTCTTCTGTGGTTTGTCTCATGTATGGATAAAGCTTCCTTATAACATGATCTGGCCTATACTGACGTATTCCCACAGAGTTGTCTGTGTGCATTCTTTAAATGTCACTCTAAATAATTACTTAGGGGTTTATTTCTACTGTTTTCTCTGGTTGTGCAGCTTTCTGAGTAACTGAAAACCTAATAAAATAGTGCAGCATTATGTGGAGGAGGATGCAGATGTTTTATTCAGTGGAGTGTGTTTATGTCTAGTATAGTTTATGTCTAGTCACTCCTGGAAGTGATAGGAAAGAACATGGTGAAAGTGTTCGGGGTAAGTTAAATACTTAACTGACAAAGCTCAGATAAACTGGAAGTAGTTTTGTCTCACCAAGCCCAAGATCAGCTAATAGGTGTCTTGAAAACACTGAAGACAAATTGTTGAAGATCTGATATACTTAGAGGTGTGCCAATGTAAAGAAAATTCTATCATAGAAGTTGCACTGAAAGACAGGGTCCTGTGATAGCCTTTTTGTTACTTGGATAAATAAATATGAAGGAATATTATAGAACTCACTAGTGACAAGCAGAAGGGCAGGAAAATAACTTGAGGCTTATCCACAGAAGTACAGTACAAGACATATGTGGGCTGTTATCCTTTTTAAAATGACAATCAGGGCATTTAATCGTAGTAACCGTGTGTACACGTTGATTCCAGTTCTCTTTGCAGCTTCGCCTTTTATCTTCCAGAACTTTCCTCCTGGAATGCAGTGTGAGGGAGGTGCGAGTTGCTGTAGCCACTATCCTTGAAAAAACCCTCGACAGTGCCTTGCTTTATCAGGAGAAGGTCAGTGTCACCTCATCACCAGTGATCCTGCTGGTTGTCTCTACCTCATGGCTCTTGCTGTGTTTGCAGACAGTGCTGCATGATTCGTAAATGCCATGGTGAAAGGCTCTTGTCTTGACCATGCTTTCTTGATCTTCATTTCTTGAATAGGTTAATGCTTGTCTATTCCTGTCCTAGGTGGTAACATGCTGCTGTCATTCTCAGAATTTAAGTTCAAAGTATTACTTAAGCAGTTCTGCCTGATTTCAGCTTGTCTTATAAACTGATATCACACATTCTTGTGATAGTTTGGAAAAGGTGTTTTCTCAAGATTTATTATCTTTCTGATTCCAGAAATCAGCTTGATTTTTAACCAGTTCTCCTTCCTCCCTTAGAAGCCTATAGCAGCAGAAAAACTGAGTTATCTCATAAGTAGGATTGTTTTTAAAGGTTTAATTTTCTATTAGAAAATCTTGGCAAGTAAGTTTGGGAAGTGCAGTTTTGTTCCATTTTGCTGATCTTAATATTCTATGGAAGCCATCATTTGTAGATGTCATTTGTAGAGTGTTAGAGATTTACCTATTTCCCTTGGGATTCCTGAACCAAATCATTTGTATGATGAGAGCTCAAGTGTTACCTGTGTTCTGGTGTGTGCCTATGGGTTGTCAGTGAGGGCTTGGACAACTCTTTACATTCAAATTAATCATTTCTTTTCCACAGTTAAAAACTTTGCATCAATTACTGGAGGTGCTACTTGCTCTGCTGGATAAAGATGTACCTGAAAACTGTAAAAACTGTGCTCAGTACTTTTTGCTATTCAATAACTTTGTACAGAAGGTAAGAAACCATTCATTTTCATGCTATTTTAATTTTAAAGGGCAAGAGCAAAGCAGTTAGTCATCCATATTCGTAGAAGGTTTAAGCAGCCCAGTGAAACTCTTCCAGAATTTTAGTATTCTCTTTTTATTCTTTTTTGAAAAGGAAATGGCTTTAAACACTAGATTAGAATAAAATCACACAAAAATATACCAGCAGTGTACTAATTCAAGATGTCCTTTCCAGGATCTGCATAGAAATTGAAATCTAGTGTTAATGGGTTTTGTCCTATAGGAGGCAGAACAACCAAGTAGACAGGACTGTTTACCCCAGTATGGCTTCTCTCTATTCCCCTGTTCTTTTTCCTTTTTAATGTAACGTTTATTTTGCATATACTGATTCTTATGCACTTTATGCAATGTGCTCTATATAATGAGACAGCTTTTCAAAGGTGTGACTTGCTGATCTGTATGATAATCTATTTCATTTCTTAGAGTGGAAAATGCAGTGTTTAGCCCATGCAATTTACTCTTGTTCCCCAGAGCCCTAATTCTCGAGCTACACAGGAATGTAACTGCTTCTTATTGTCCATACAGCAGGGTATAAGGGCTAGCAGTCTTCTTCTCAGACACTCTGCTTTGAGGCACATGATCAACTTCCTCCTTGGCCCCAACCGGCAGAGTAATCAGGTAAAGTTTATGTAGCATGTGTTGTGCTGTGGTTTGTCATTTCCATGGGTTTATGATGCTTAAATTAGGAATAAATGCTTTCCAGGTGGTAGGATAGGCTAATCCTTGGATTATTCTGCAAACCTCATGCAAGTGTTAGTCTGCCTATGCGTAGTTAGCATGGAAATAGCCATTTTGGCAGAAGTGAGCATCATGTTTCTGATAATAACAAAGTTTTCACCAGCTTCCAAGTATTAGAAGGTGGTGATGGACCGTTAAGGATGTTGCTTTGCTTTAGCTTAGCAGAACTAAACCAGCTGATAAACAGTTAATGAAACGTCTCTTTTGTCTTAACCAGAATCGCAGGTGGAGTTCAGCACAAGCACGTGAGTTTGGATATCTTCACAATACTGTAGCACTTCTTGTTTTGCACTCTGACGTCTCCTCACAAAGAAATGTTGGTAAGAACTATGATTTTGCCTTCTGGTGGCTTTGCATTTCAGTTCCTTTGACTGGGAATAACTTAGTGAGGAAAATAGAATAACCTTGAACGTAAGGCAGTAATGGTTAGCATGTGTTTAATTACTATTCATTTTGCTGTAAATGTACCAAGAGGCTGTGGCAAACAGATAGTATTACAGGCACTCGGGGAGGGAGGCTTGTGGAAATCCTGATAATGACATTACTGTGCCATCTCCCCTCCCCTTTATGCCTAAAAGCTCTTTCCTCAGTCTGAGCTGATGAATAGCAAAACATGAAATACTCTCCTAGGTGTCTCTCCAGAGGCAGAAATTTCCAGATAAAGATAATAAAGGAATAAGTTGAGATCTTCAGTTTCCTGAAGGAGGAATTTCAAGTTGACTTTTTGAAAGAATAAGTTAATTTCTCTCTAGGGTTAAAAGTTTCTATAGTTGATGGAAAGTCAAATATCATAAAGTAAAAGAAGAATGATAAAACATTCTGAATCTGAATGTGCAACAGTGATAGGGAGTAAAACTAAAGCTCAAAGTACTGATAGTAAATAGGAACGTTTTGCTTTGACCTTCTTGCAGTTCATTTGGTAATGTCACTGAAGTAAATGACACTTCAGGTGTGTTAGAGATTACTTGGAACAGTATCATACGAGCTGTAAGGTGGTTGAGGTGAATGTTATTAGAGACCATAATGATGGCAGATGAGCAGCAGTGTCTTTTTAAGGTGTGTAGAACAAACTGATTTATTAGTGGATTGTTTTTGTATTTGCTGTTATAGCTCCTGGTCTCTTTAAGCAGCGTCCACCTCTAAGCATCACCACTTCAGGTCCGCTTTTGACTCTCCATGAAGAAGTGGAAGCCTTGTTATTCCTGTCTGAGGGAAAACCCTACTTAATGGAGGTATCTGTTCTAAATTCTGCCCAGCTTGAACCTAAAAGTTGGTCTGATGTGATTTCTTTGAAGTATCCTTACATGAAAACACTGAGTATTAAAAAGCAGCCAGTGGGAGAGTGTGGTTATTATTTTGAGCCTAAACAAGAAGGCACTTCTGGTTTCTTCTTGACACCTTCTTATTCTAATACATCCCTAAGCTTAAGGGTCTGGTTTGAGAGTTTACAAAGACAGCAAAGGCAGCTGAACACATTTTGCAAGTGCCCATGCCCTCAGTTACCATCTCAGCCTGAGGAACTAACTTGAATTGCTCTGACCTACTGGATCATGCTTGACCCAGGCCCTTGGAGGTGAGCAGCAGGAGCTGAATAGAGTGTTCTGAGGGCAGAGCTTCAGCTCACTGCACTATGTGGTGCTAGGAGAAGAAGCTGCATCCTTCCTGAAAAAGACTAACATTCTATTACAAACTTACTTAAAAATAATTATATGGCTGTGTCTGAAATTGTTTGCACTTTTCCCTTAGGTGATGTATGCGTTACGAGAGCTAACTGGATCTCTGTCAGTTCTCATTGAGATGGTGGTATATTGCTGCTTCTGTAATGAGCACTTTTCCTTTACTGTGCTACACTTCATCAAGGTAGGGAAATAATCAAGATAAGCTTTTTGCTTATCCATTTTTGCTCGGCACATTCCAAGTATTTCTTCTAGGCTTTCATCATACTGTGTCTTATGGGTTATAATGACACTGGAATCAGTACAGTTTGTTGGACTGGGGAGAGTGTTGGTGGATTTGGGGGTTCTTAGGTTTTTGTTGCTTAAAACAACAAATTTCTTTAAAATCTGTAAAGCTGTCTTTTAATTCTTTGTGTCATCAACATACTTTGCAATATAAGTAACTTTATATATTTTACATACAGACTCAGCTAGAAACTGCTCCACCTCATGAACTGAAAAACATATTCCAGTTACTCCATGAGATACTGGTAGGTGAAGGGGAAAGACTTGTACAGAATAGGTATTGTATCAGTGCATAATGCAAAGAGGCAGGACTGCCTTGGTCATTTCAGCATCCACATATCTCTTAATCCTTCCACTTGGAGTTTTTAGTACTTTTAAATTAATATCTTGATAATTCAGTGATAAATGAAACTTCACAAGTCTTTCTTGATTTTTTTCATATTGAGGTTGTTAAAACCATTCCATAGAATAAATACAGGGATCGCACACAACTTACTTTGATCTTTTCTTTTCTAACAGGTTATTGAAGACCCATTGCAAGTAGAGCGCATCAAATTTGCCTTTGAAACTGAAAATGGATTAATAGGCAAGTAAGCCAGTGGGTGAACACTCCTGTCTCCTACTGACCTTGTGGTGATGACGGTTCATACCATCTCCTAGTTTCTAATCCTTCTGAACTGTTTTACTTCTCAGAGAAAACAGCTCCACACGTTTGAGTTAGCCACCACCACTCTAAGAAAATCCAAAATAAGCATTAGAATAGTGTAATAATGGCAAAGTGGAAAGGAATTTAACTAGGAAAAATGAATTCTCTCCAGCAACAGCAGTCAGTGAACCCAGAGAGAAATTATACTTATGTACTTAAAAGAGGTCAGCAACAGAACTAAGTCTTCTGAGTAAGAAGCAGGTCAAGGTATATACATAAGGGGTAGGGGGAAGTACCTTGGATTAACATACCAGAGTAGCTTTTTGAATCCTGTAACCCTTAAAATTTAGTTTTTATTTTCTACATATCTCAAGAAATTACCAGTCTTTTTTGTTTTGTCAGCATCCTCATTACTATAAAAAGAAACTAGTTCAGCATGGAAGGATGATAATACTACTAAATGCAGGACAGACTCATAATCTAACAAGTGGCTCCAATTTTTGCTGCTCATACAAAGTATTGTCTGTCTGTTTGATGCAGCGAATTACTGAAGTTACTAAAGCATTCAAAAGGAACAGAAAAGTCCCAGAAGTGATGAGATCTTATTTCATGTGAATCTGGAGAGAAGGCTTTTGTGTGCAAGAGAAAGGTGGGGTGGCCACATGGTGCTCAAAGAGCACCTCTGATGAAGTAGTGCAGCATGAATACCTTTCTCAGAGCTGTTTGGATGAGGAGCTGCTTCACATTGTGGCTTTCACCTGATTTTGGATTCTGTTTCACTGAGAAGGAATATTTAGCTTTGTTCTTTATTTCTTTCTTATACTGCTATAGTCTTCTGTTTAATAGTTTCTATGTATGACTGATAGAATATGCAGCAATGTAAGACTATATAGCTAAGTGGTTATTTTGTTTCTAGATAAACTGGTCCCACTTGGACCAATTCTGTTCTGTAACTTGGGCAGTGCATGACCATTTTTTCCTCTGCAGAGGAAAGGTGTCGTTATTCAATTGGGTTTTATGGTGAAGGCTTCAAGAACTGACATGAGTTTTGGGTGTGGAAGTTGCACTTGCACCTAGCAGCTTCCTTGCAACATCAATGAACAGCATCCAGTCTCCCTGCACTCACAGTGGACTGTAACCTATCCATCACATTGGCTACTTTTACTTCCAGAAAGGAAATCAGCAAATAATAGTTTCCTGTGGTCCTCACCAGGGTATTTGTGCATAATTTGCAGTATAGCAGTGCTGTCATCTTAACTGCCTGCTGTGCTTCAGCAGTAATTGAACTGGCAATTGGCAGTTCCCTAGCAATTATTTGCCCACTTTGGAGGTTTCACTACAATGTTCTTCCCCGAGTGCTATGGACAGAGCAACTTTTGCGTGGCAAATGTGATTGTGACAACTTGGTGCAAACCTTTGTGCTTTTCCTCACTCAATTCTGTTGAAAGATGTGGGAATTCATGGTATAGAAAACTTCCTGGAAGGAATGGCCTGGGGTTTTGCTGGAGTCTCGATGGAAGAGTTTCATGGCTTTTGAATGCTGCTATCCTTGTTTGTGTGAGGAAGCTGTAAACATTCTTCTAGCTATGCAAATTCTGATCCAGGTGGAAGCTGGTGATCTGGTCCATTTATGTGGGTTTCAGACAGTATTTTTTTCCCTTCAGATAGATGTAACCATAGTGATTATCTAATATAGAATGGATTATAGGGAAAGAACTGCATCAGGAGAGAACTGTTTAAAATTCAGGTACTGCATTTGAAAGAATTACTGCATTCTCACTTTGATCTATTTTTAATCCAATAGAGTTGTGGAAGTACTCAAAACTGGCAGCAATACAGCAGTGTTTAACACAGATACTCATGCTAACATCTGTAAAGTAACTTCTGCCACCCAAGTTAAAATTCTGGCTTCATCTTTGTTATGTTTTCAGCCTGGCTGGTACACAGGAATCTGAATTGTGGTTTCTAATCTGTGTGTTTCTTCTCTTCCCACAGCCTTGATGCACCACAGCAACCACATAGACAGCAGCCGTTGTTACCAGTGTGTCAAGTTCCTTGTTACTTTGGCTCAGAAGTGAGTAATATGAGTTTTGCAGTTTAACCTCATCCCTACCTTAGCCCCCTCTGTGACTATTCAGGCTGCTACTCTTTCAGCTTTTTATCAGCTTTATCTTGTGTTACTGTGATATAAGTGATGCTCAAAGGTCTTGATAGTACGTGTGTCAGTATGAAGTGGAATCTGTACTGATTAGTACCTGAGATGGATTTCTCTGTAACAAGTGATAATTGCTGTTCATAAAGGCAAAGGTCAGGTACACCCTGTAGAGTAGGAGCCTAGCATTAAGGCCAAGATAAATGTAAGGTAACTGTCCCATACTTTGAAATATCAAGATTCCTAAATTCTCTGTTTAGAACTTGGCTTATGCCCCAGGAATGCATAGTTCTGAAATATGTGAATCTTTGTAGCATACTACTTAGTGTAAACTTTACTGGGCATTATCACAGTATCACAGTATCACAGTATGTTAGAGATTGGAAGGGACCTCGAAAGATCATCTAGTCCAATCCCCCTGCCGGAGCAGGAACACCTAGATAATGTTACACAGGAATGCGTCCAGGCGGGTTTTGAATGTCTCCAGGGATTATTGCTCTTGCTAACTCAGTAACAGGGCTGTGCAGTTCAAGACAGAATTTGCAGTGATAACAGTGCATCCAGAGGGCAGCAGCACAAAGACAAAGAAGTCTTTGCATTTCTTTTTAGGTTTGCCAGAATGCCTTGTTCATGACTAATGAATACCATTTCCATTTCCAAGGTGCCCTACAGCAAAAGATTACTTCAAGGAGAATTCCCACCATTGGAGTTGGGCTGTGCAGTGGCTACAGAAGAAGGTAATTTGGCTGTAACTTTACAGAGAAACTGTCACTTGTTTGCAATGAGAATTAGGAAATCTCCATCCTCTATATGATTCTGAGATGACTCTAAAGACAATGTACAGGCCCCTTCATTATTTATAAGGACAGTCTGGATGCAATTAAATCTGATGGCAAGTAAGAACGTCAGTAAGCCCCCACGTGTTTCAGGCATAAATGCATGTATAGTGAACAAAACCGAGTATGAATGGTTGTAATGATTATTCCTTACCATGTGGGGAAGCTTTCAATGCCACTGTATTCATGCTGGAAGGTTTCACTTCAAAAAGCAGTTTTCCTTTGCCTGTGTTGATGCAAGAGAATGCGTAAATGAGTGGATTCCTTACGGAATCATCACAGCTTTGCACAAAACAGCTGTTGACACATACAGCGTTTTCCTCCCACACGTGTAGTTTTTGTTCTTGGCCAACATGTCTCTAATAAGTACCCAAGGACGCTTTGGAAACATAAAACTCAGATGTGTCTGCAGTCAGGCAGGGCCATGCTTGGTCTCGCAGCGCTGCACGTACAACACGATAACATCCCAGCTCCAGGCTGATTTCTGTCCTGACAGCTGCCAGCAGGCAGATGTTGGATACATGAACACCTACTGCACTGAACACGGGAAGCAGAATTAGTGGCATGCTTGCAGTGCAGCTGGCACAACCTGTTGTCACTCTTGAAACACAGTGGCTGGATAGTCCCAATGTACCCATTTTTACTTTGTACTGGCTCATATAAACCCTGAATGCACCAGTGCTCAGCTGACACCCAGTAACTTGCACATGTGTACAGTCACCAAATAAAAGAGATGGTAACTGAGGGGCAATAGCCTCTCTGACCATTCTGGTTGCGTTAAAAGTGCATGCTTGTTCTTGCCCCAGATCTCCATCTCATTGCTAATGGGTTCAGGAAGCTTGCTCCAGACTTGTTAGCTCTCCTACCATCACAAGTGGATGAGACTTTATACATGTAGAACTCGTACAGCAATTTTGTGGTTTTCTTGCCTTTTTATGCAGATGTCTGAACATTATTGGGCTCCACAGAGTAACGTATCCAATGAAACATCAACAGCAAAAACCTTCCAGCGCACTATTTCAGCACAGGTATGTGTCACTCTGAGGAGATGATGTTAAACTTGGTTTATTTCCTTTTTTGCTTTTCAGTCAGTATCTTTGGTTTTGGCAA
The DNA here is from genome assembly GCF_028554395.1 of Pezoporus wallicus. Taxonomy (NCBI): domain Eukaryota; kingdom Metazoa; phylum Chordata; class Aves; order Psittaciformes; family Psittacidae; genus Pezoporus; species Pezoporus wallicus. The sequence goes on along the minus strand of NW_026638088.1, from coordinate 95,567 downwards.
CTTTAGCGTATTCCAGTGCACTTACGACCATTTTTCCTTTGGAAGGCCAGACCCTGGGCTTATTGCTGGAAAAACTAACTGCTGAATGATGTTAGTCAATACCTCCCAATAACCTGTGGTGACTCAGCCATCTCATACAGCAGCTGTATTGTTTCAGAATCAACTTTAAGAACAAAATATATTATGAAATGAAGGTGTGACCATGGCTGATTACACTCTTTTGGACTTTTTCCAACCCAGGACACCCTGGCCTATGCCACAGCCTTGCTAAACGAGAAAGATCAGTCTGGAAGCAGTAATGGGTCAGAAAGTAGTCCAGCCAACGAGAATGGGGAGAGGCATCTGCAGCAGGTAACAATCAAATGAGGGCATGTTTATCTTCTGTTGCATTGCTTTGTTAGACAGCTTGATCCTGGGGATTGGGTCAGAACCGTCACTGAATGCAGACACAGTAACTATGTACCTTAGAAAGTAACGTACCATATCTTTCTCTCCCCATCCCTTGTGTGTATTGAAAGGGCTCAGAGTCTCCTATGATGATTGGTGAGCCTAAAAGTGACCTTGACGATGTTGACCCATAGAGGATACCTATGAACACAAGAACAGCTCCACTCAAAACATTTAATGCCTGGTACCTACTGAAACTGGAGTCCCGTTGCTTATGCCATTAGAACAGTCTGGAAGAGATGTGGCTTTGTAGGATCGGAGTCAATGCTGGAGGAGGTGGTTTCCCTGAAAGCTAAAAGCATTCTTTAGCCACGAAGGCTTCAGATCAATAAATGCTCTAGAAAACTGCATCTTCACCTGCAGTAGCTTTATGACAGTCCAGACACCGAAAACAGTTGGTCAAGAAGATTTTCTCAAATACACAAGCGCTAGTGGTTGAATTTTTATGTGAACATTAAATGAGTGAATGTAAAACTGTTGCTTTTCTGTAATGCTGCAAAACAAAATCCTTCTTTTGGTTTTTATACAGGAAAACAAGAAAAAGAACAAAAACAAACAGGTTGCCCTTACGTATGGAGGGCAGATTTTTAATCTTTCTGATGATACTGAATAGGAATATTCCAATTTCTGTGAAGATGTGTGATGACTTACATTTCATTGTAAAATATTAGTTGAAGAATGGGTTTACATAAGGACTTCTCTATTTAATATGTCTCCCTGCTAATTTGTAAAGCTCATGATGAGAAGGCTCAGCAAGATTGCTCTGTAAGGAGAGTGATCCAAACAGAATGGCTTGGTCAAGGAGCTCTGGAATGGGTCATGTTTTCTGGTACCCTTCCAAAACCACAGGCGATTGGGAAGGGCCATAAAAGCAAAGCTTTGTGCTGTAGGCATACAAGTCTTTATTATTAAAGGTCAATTTAAAGAAGAAGAAAAAAGTTAATGAGTACTTCAAAAGAAAAAAAAAAGCACTTTAAGATGGAATTCTGTTGCAGTTTTACTCATTAAATTTTTTTTACGCTATGGAGACGTATTGAATAAAACACAGTCTGGGTCATGGATCTGCAATCACTTGCTTGTGCTTTGAAATTACTGAGGAAGTTGGTATTGGTTGTATATGATGAATAATTCCTGGAGTGAGTTGGAGACACTGTTGTGCAGGTTTTATAGCAATTTTAACACGGGGAAAGAATGATTTGGCTTTCTTTGTATATTTTTCACTTGACCAGGCAACGTTTAAAACACCACAGCTCTTTTTGTTTGCTCAGAAACAACTGGAAACCAGTTGGGATGATTTGAGCACAGTTTTGTTTTCCATGTCAAGTGCAGTTCAGTGATTTCTGGCTCTGGATGTAAGCTTCTTTCTGTGCCATATAGCTCTTCATCTGTTGTACATTTTGCGTTTGTTGCATTTTCTGCACTGCTTTTTGCCTTTATTTATGGATTCTGCCTTACTTTAAAAGAAAAATTCTAGGAACAAACATGCACAGAAATGGGGGACATCTTAAGGAGTGCCTGGGTACCTCCAGAAGAGAGAAATTTGCCAAGTTAAAGGCACAACCAGCCAAAAAGTGCCTTTTTCTTTTCCTTTTTACATACCGCTGCTGAAACCAGCAGCAGCAGACAGCTTTTCACTCCTGTGCACTAATATTGAAATTAACCAGTCATTTCACTGTTGGAAGTAACCATTGGATCTGATTCCAGCTGTACAGCTTTATAACTTATTGCGGGTCAAGGGAGCCGTTGTCATCAACTGCACGTGCAAAAGAAGGAAGGGTGGCATTGTAGTGAACCTCTCACTTTCTTTTTCCAAGCCACGTCTTCATAGACACGTGGCAGAGTTAGCGTTTTATAAATGTTTCTGATCATGTGCTGGGACATTTTAAATGTGATGTTTCCGCTTAATTTTGGGTAACTCATTTCTCAACAGATAACCCCTTCTTCCTTCCCTCCCTACCCCTAATACTGTGTTAATGGGTCATCACAAGAAGTGAGTACGCAGCGGTGATGGAAGAAGCTGGTCACGTTCCTAAGGGTTGGCACCACTTGGCACTTCAGGTTCCTGTTATTTCCTATGGAAACAACGTCCTCGATTCACCACGGGCCCCAGGGAAGCATTGCTAAGAGAATTGCATCGGGATGGCTCATCACCACTGTATACTTGAAACCAATACAAACTTTTTCATGGCTCTGCTCACGCTTGTACAAAGTCAATGGTTATAATTTGCAATAAGATGATGCTTGGTCCATTATTTTTTGTTTCCAGCTGCTGTCATTTGAACCTGCTGAAGATTATTTTTTGGAAAATAGAGTTCAACAAAACTAGTTTTTGTGTAAATTGTGATGCATTTCTATGTTGTAATTTTTACTGCCAATCTTTTTGGATGAAAATGTTTTTATACAGCTTACACAATGTTCAGTGAAGAGCAGCCACAGCCCGCCTGTGAGCATTGGGAGATACTCTCCAATTCATACATGCAGACATTTGGCACTGGAAAAAATAGGCAGTCTTGATGAACAGTCTTGGGATTCCTGGTCAATGGAATAAAGTTATTCCTTTCACAGAAAACTAGTGTAATCTTTAGACTGCGCACACACTGCTACGCTGTTGTCTTGGTGATCCTCTTATCTTAAGCCAGTCCTGCAGGTGATAAGCTCTGAGAGGTTGCTGTGATTCCCATTTTGGTTCCTGTCCAGAGTAAATCAAAGCAGCTGAGTGGCCCCTGGAGCCTGTATCGTTATGCCATAGCATGTTCAGGTGCCCTGTCGGATTTGTATCTCTGTGCAGTTTCTTCTCCTGACCTTCTTAGCAGAGTGATTTACCCACACTTGCTGTCATGGACTAGACTGGCTTTTATGTGTCAGATACTAAGATTTGCAGGTGAGCTGGGCTTGAATTAATGCTGCCTCTTGTGAGGTGCCGAATGCTGGACACGCAGCTGTGCTACAGTGTCCTGCTCACCTATGCTGCCTTCATAAGCAGAACTAGGAGCTCAGACAGAGCTGACATCAAGGCTCTGCCTTTGACTTCCACCCTAAGGACAAGGACTTCTGTGTTTCAAGCACAACCCAGCCTGTGCTCTCCAGTCATGGGAGCATAGACTGGGTATTGCATGCTGTGCTGACAGGACTATCTGCAGCATCCCTGGGCTTAGGGCTGCCTTCTGACTGGAAAGGCTTTTCTGCCTACCCCCATACCCAGTACTAAGCAAGGACTGATCTTCTGTTTTCTTCCATCAGGCTTATGAATGCTTGAGCTAAGCTGCAAAAGCTCTGCCTGGCTTACTGTATGTGGAATGTGCTCACAGCTTGCGCTGGGAGCAGGCAGCAGCATCCTCCCCTCTCGCAGGGACGTCAGCAGAGGTGAAATACCTGATGTGTGTTTTGAGAGGTTTAAGCACTAGTAAGTCTGCTGAGAAATTACCAGCTGTGTCAGTGCTCCTCAGGAGCTCTTGTAACATCCCTTATTCTTTTCCACCTCTTCGTGCGGAGCTCAGATTATAGCTGATGAAATTATGGGCTGTAATTATATGCATATTATATAATTACATGATTAGATTAGGGCTGGGCTCATGCCATCGTGAGGTAACAAGCTAGAAATCATTGCAACCTTTCAAAGAGCGGTGCTTCCTACTGGGTCTCTGTCTCCTCCTGCCAGACGAAGCTGGAGTAATGATCTGTAAGGGTGTTTTTGATAGGGGACAAATGCCCACCCCCGAATAGCCATAGTTTGACAGGTTAACCTGGTGCTTTAGTTTTACATCTCTCCTTAGGTAACACCACACTAATTACATATTGCAGTACCAGGAGGCTGCTAGTCACTGAAAACAAAGTGAGCCCAGCTTCTGCTACTTCTGAGCCTGTGTCTGCTGCTGTGCATCTCTCGGAGCTTCTCTGCGTTATCTTCTTCATGGGGCTTTGATGCTTGTCGAGTGAAGCCCAGTGTTAAGCAACAGCAACAAGAAGCACAAGGGCACGTTCCCGAAAGCTGGGTCATGGTTTGTTTCCATAACTGGAAGCTCTTCCCACTGTTCTCTTCTTGCATGTGCATGGGGCAACACGGCTCAGCCCCTGGGCTCTGCACCAGTCCTAGAGCCAGCAGGAGGTTGCCCATGCTGTCTGCACTGACCTCTGAGGGGGCCATTGGTCACCCAGGGGCACTTTATACCCCAGGCAAGGATCAGGGCTCGTTTTGGGGGAGCAGCATCCCTGCCTGGTGGTGGGTGTCATCTCCCCCTTGCACACTGCTTCCCCATGGGGTGTACATGAAGCCACACAACGGATCGGATCTACTGAGCACTGGTCTGTGAGTTTTATTTTAAAAAGACGTTTATAAAATGTTTATTTATAAAATTCCAAATAAATATTGAAGGTACAAACGTAAAAACCACGCTACAACGGGAGCTTTTTGTTCTTGCTTGTCTTTTAAAGGAATTACAGCCGCTTCTGGGTGTCTCGGGAAGACCTGAAAGGGAAACCGTGGAAGCAAAGCAGAACACCAACAGATCATTGCCTTAAGAACAAAAAACCCCACTACCAAAGCAGTAGCTGACTGTAGCGATGCAGATTAAAATCTAATCAAACAAGCAGGCTGGTTGAACTAGAGCCCTTACACTTGACTAAAAAGCAATCGATTCTCCTAGGTAGATGGGTGAGCAATTACAAAACTGTCCCAAAATAGCTAAACTATGATTGTCCAGGTGCAAAGCGGCGTTGACTGACATGTAATGAGCAACTAAGGAGGAAAGAAAGGAGCAATCCTCACCACGGGATTGCTGTTTTAAAGCTAGAGGGGTTTGTCATGCTGGGTGATAATGCAAACAGCTTTGAGATGGCTCATACAGTTGGGGTGTTCATAGACCTGGGAAGGATGCTGGGATCACTCCTGGGATGCAGCAGGCCTGCGAAGGGGCTGCTTGGAGACCTCTTACAAAGCCAGCCTGGGCCTCAGCCCTGCTATGCAAGAGGGTGATGAGCTTGTACCCCACCATCACAGCAGCCCAAGCCCGGAGGTTGCCAGCAGCTCAGCCTTGGGGAGGCTCTGAGGTGGGCACTGATGGTCCAGCCCTGCCCTGCTGGGCACGTGTCTCCAGCTCAGCCCATCCCTACTGCCGGCTGCGGCAGCAAATGGCAATGACCACAGCGGTGCTGCTGCCAGGGACACCGGCTGCCACGCAGGCATCATCCACGCCGTAGGCTCCCATGGTGCCCGGGCTCTGGGAATGGGCATTGCAGCCCGTCAGCGTCCAGCCGGCATCGCAGGACACAGTCACCTAATGGGGGAGAAAAGGTCATCTCCATGGTCAGCAAAGGGACAGGGTCTGCCCGTCCCTCGTGGTCCTCGGGGTGATGTATCCAGTGTCACACGGAGCAATCCCAGCTGGGGTTGTCCCAGTACAGGTCAGCAACTGGGCACACCGATTGGGGTGCCAAAGCCAACCCAAACCCCATTAGGGCAGCAAAAGGACAAGCAGAGATGAGGACACCATTAGAGAGGAGCATGCACCATCCTTCAACAGGGGAGACAGAGGGTAGGTATAAGGAAGTTCTTCCCTGTAAGAGTGCTGAGGCGCTGGCACAGGGTGCCCAGAGAAGCTGTGGCTGCCCCATCCCTGGCAGTGTTCAAGGCCAGGTTGGACACAGGGGCTTGGAGCAAGCTGCTCTAGTGGAAGGTGTCCCTGCCTGTGGCAGGGGTTGGAACTGGATGAGCTTTAAGGTCCCTTCCAACCCAAACCATTCCAAGGTTCCATGATTCTATCCCTACCTTCTCCACAGCATCCAGGGATGTGTGCTCCTTCACCCGGCACTCAAGGCTGGCAGCAGGGCAGCACAAGGCATGCGCCATCACCTCCGTCCTGCTGGTGCAGTGCCTGGGCTCCCTCTCCAGCCCTGCAACGGGTCTGCCACTGTCACCCAGTGCTGCGATGGGTGAGTGGAAACTGCACCCTGTGAGAGGAGAGGGGCAGTTGGCACGGGGTGCCCGTGCCAGCATCCCAGTGCTGCATCACCAAAGGATGTTCCCTGAGCCTTCCCCACCTCCATGCAGCACACATCCCCCTTCCCCATCATCCCAAGCACTCAGAGCCACCCAGGTCCCAACGCTCTTCAGGAAGAACCCCCTTGGCCATCAGGCTGTAGGCTCGAGGGTCTGTAACCCACTGTGTTACCAGTCAGCACGTGGTCCCTCGGGGAGCAGCTGGCCCCTTCAGCCACCCTGGAGCTGGCGTTGATTTGGCACTTGTCCCTAGGCCATGTGCAGCACCGGGCGATGGCATAGACACCCTGGCCCCGGAAAGCATTGTGTGCCACGCACTGCTTCTGCCCGTCCTTCTCCTATGGCAGGGGCAGCACGGCATCACCGGGGTGCTCCTGGCCTGAGGACACCCCTCTGAGGCCAGCAGGCACCCCAGGGCCATGCCGAGTCCCCACACGCTCTGCTCACCTCCATGTGCTCGCCCAGCCTCCTGCCACTGCGGGAGAAGCTGGAGCAGCTGAGCATCTCCTCGGTGCCGGTGCAGCGAGCCACGGCCGTGGCGTGTCGGGTGAGCCCCGAGCGCGCTGACCACACCGAGCGGCAGTACAGCTGCTCCCCTGCAATGGGAACATGGGGGGCAGTGCACCCACAGCAGCACCCAGCACCCAGCCACGCTGCCAGGTCTACCCCTGCCCTCTGCATGGAGCTGCGCTTGGGCTCAGCCATCCCTGGCACAGCTCAGTGAGGAATGTGCCTTGCCATAGAACCACAGAATGGTTTGGGTTGGAAAGGACCTTAAGGTCATTCAGTTTCAGCCCCCTGCCATGGGCAGGGACACCTTGCATTAAACCAAATTGCTTTCACCCAGGTGCTTCTTTTCCTGCCGAGCACCCAGCAGCCCGTGAGGTCTTTACCTGCCCCCAGACGGGTGGGCAGCCCAGCCACGCTGTTGGGTGTCTGGAGCTGCTGCTCCTCGGGGAACCAGGCCACATCCATGACGTTCTTGGTGGCGAAGTGCAGGAGGCGCTGCCGGAGCTCGGCGAGGCTCAGCTGGGGCTCGGCGCTGAGCAGCATGGCAGCAATGCCTGCAGAGAGCCCGGGGGTCACAGTGAGCACAAGGGGCCACAATACCTCTGAGCAGCACAACTCAAAAGGGGCAGGAGAAGGAATCGCTGCAACCCATTACCCGCACTCGTGGGATGCGGGAGCTCTGAGCAGGCTGTAGCACCCATCCTGCCAACCCCAAGGCACTATAACACTCAAAGGTGTCCCCAGCACAGGCAGGGGCACGCGCCCAGGACCAGCAAGTGGAGGGCCAGCCCTGCTGCCACCCTGCAGCCCAGCTCACCCGCCACATGCGCAGCCGCCTGTGACGTCCCACTCTGCGCCGTGAAGCACGTGCTGCAGTCGCTGGAGGCACCGATGATGTCGTCCCCCGGTGCAAAGAGGTCCACGCAGCGGCCAAAGTTGGTGCCCAGGGTGCCGATGGAGGCGGGTTGGTCCTCGCTGTTGGTAGCACCAACCGTGATGACCTGCGAGGGCAGTGACAGAGGGAGATGTGGACAGGATGGGGCTTGGAGCAACCTGCTCTAGTGGAAGGTGTCCTTGCCTGTGGCAGGGGGTTGGAGTTGGATGAGCTTTAAGGTCCCTTCCAACCCCAGCCAACTTGGACAAGCCCAGGGACCTCCACAGCCCTTACCTCTGGCTCGGATGCTGGTGAGTACAGGCAGGCATCATCCTTGTAGTTACCGGCAGCTGCAATCAGCACCACCCCGATCCGCGCCATCCGCCGGCAGCCGGCATTGAGCACTCGGCTGTAGGCACCGGCGAAGGGCAGCACCACCACCAGCGGTGCATAGGGCTGAGCATCCATCGTTGCCTTGATGAACTCCAGGCCTGGAAGGGACAAGAGGAGGGATGGGAACCATCACAGGATGGGGATGAGGCGGAGGGAGCGCGCCCGTGACTCACCGATGAGGCTCCCGCTGACCGTGCCCTTCCCCTGGCAGTTCAGCACACGGAGGCTGCGGATGTTGGCACCCGTGGCCACGCCGGCGTCGCGCCCGCCCAGTACCCCGGCCATGTGTGTCCCGTGGCTGTCACACTTGCCGGCCTGGGGCAGGCAACACGGCTTTAACACCTCTGCTCATCGCATCAAAGCAGGTTTGCAACCCCACAGCGTCCTCCCCAGCCCCATCCCACCCCTTGTGCTTTGCGCCAGCTAAACCCCGCTGAAGAATAAATCCTTTCGGACAGGGATGCAGGGAGCCTTCCTCAGGGCTGTGCTCCCACTGGGCTCCTTAATGCAAGCAGTGATAAAGCCACGCAACGCAGCACTAGCATCCACTGCAGGGCACAGGCCCTGGCCCCGGGTGTGGAGTGGACCTCAGTTCCCTCTTACAAAGACACCCTGACATGCACCCATGCACTCCAAAACTGCTTTCCCCAGGCTCAGCCACACTCCAAACTGAGGTCCCAACATCCCCCAGGACCACAGCTCCCGCTCCCGCATGTCCTGCCCGGCATTTTGCCACAAGCCAAGTGTCCCTCTTGTCCTGGGAAGCCCCACAAGCCCGACCAGGATTTAGTGGGTGCAGGGGAATGCTCTTTGCCGGGCTGTGGCACGTCGGTGCTCACCTGCCGATGGAATCGGGTGCCATCCTCCTCGGGGACGTTCTCAAAGTCAGTCACCAGCACCCTGCCCTCGATCTCCCGGTGGCTGCTCTGCACACTGGTGTCCAGCAGGTAAATCTCCACCAGGTCACCTTTATCTACCAGGGACACAGCCCAGGATGGGGAGAGGAAGGAAACCACCACCATGGTCAGCCCAGTCCCAGCTGGGATGCTCCTGTATCCCCATGGTTCTCCTCCCCATGCCCCAGCGCTTACTGGGAGGGCTGTAGGCACTCGAGCCGGGCTGCGGCGGCACGATCCTGCCCAGGTTCCAGGGGATGCTCTGTGCAAAGACGTACGCATCCTCCTCGACGTACTCCACATGCGGCAGCTTCAGCGCCTGCGGGAGGAGACCCAGCGCCCGGCGCGGTGTGACCACACTCCTATACCCCCCTACATTGCAGCTTCCTTCCACCCGCCCCGCCGCCCCACGCACCATGTCCAGCACATCGCTGCTCATCTTCACCAGGAAGGCGGGCAGGAGGTGGAAGACGTGCAGCAGCTCGCTCAGGTACCCTCGCCGAGCCGCCCGCGCCTGCAGCCTCCTCGCCGTGCCCCGCACATCGGCCCCTCCGCTGCCGGCCCGCAGCACCACCACGTACCGCCCGGGCAGCCGCCAAGCCGCCTGCGGGGACGCAGCGCTTCGGTCTGGGCTCACACACACACACACACACACACCCGTACCCGCTTCCCCCCCTCCTTTCCGCCGCTGTCGCGGTGTCACCTTAGCGGCGCGGTGGAAAGCGGCGGGTCCCGGCGGGGCGGCCCCGACGGCCGCTGCCTCCTCCTCGGCGTCCCCCAGCTCCCGCACCAGCTCCTCCGCCAGCTCCGCCGCCGCCCGCGCCAGCAGCAGCGCCAGCAGCAGCGCCAGCGCCCGCGGGGCCATGCCCGCAGCCCGGCCCGACGCCCGCAGAGCCGCGGAACCCCGCGGTCCCAGCGCGGCCGCCGCTTTACCCGGCGCGGCTCGGCTCGGCTCTGCGCGGCGGGGCGGGGATCACGCCACCACCGCCGGCCCCATCGGCCCACCCGTGCGGGTTAACCATTAACGGGAACGGGGCGAGGGCTCTTTACCCGGGGGTGAGGGGTCCCCCGGGGCCGCAGCGCCCCGAAGGGAGCTCAGCGCAGGCACCCAGGGGCTATTTTGAGAAGGCTTTCATGTGCCTCTCGCTGGGTTACTTCAGAGGTAAATTTCCATGGAAGCCTCTAATCCCGTTTGGGCATTTTTTACACACTCGTCACGCAGAGCAAGCACTGGGGGTGAGGTTGGTGCTTCCCCACGGCTCTTCACCACTGCTTTCCAACCCTCCCCTCCCGCAGCGCCGGGCTCCCATGGGGCCCCGCTATCCCTGGTGACCTTCAGCAAAGCCCTTCCCCTTCCCTGCTTTCGAGGGAAATGGGGGTTTAGTGGGGTTTATTAGCCGTCTGTAAGCTCCTCGGAGGTTATGTGTTTTATATGGATGTATATGCTTTATATGGATGTACGTGTTTTATATGGATGCATATAAATGTAAATGGTTTATATGGATGTATACGCTTTACATGGATATATACGTTTTACAACGATGTGCATGGTTTATATGCGTTTATATGTTTTATATGGATCTGTATGGCTTTAAACTGATGATGGAGGACAGATTTAGGTTAGATATAAGGCAGAAGCTCTTCCCTGTGAGGGTGCTGAGGCACTGGCACAGGGTGCCCAGAGAAGCTGTGGCTGCCCCATCCCTGGCAGCGTTCAAGGCCAGGTTGGACACAGGGGCTTGGAGCAAGCTGCTCTAGTGGAAGGTGTCCCTGCATGTGGCAAGGGTTGGAAGTGGATGAGCTTTAAGGTCCCTTCCAGCACAAACTAATTCAATGGTTCTATGACGCCTTCAGGGCAGCTGCACACTGGAGAGCCCCATTTCGAAGGGGACAGTCCCCTGCTCCCTCCAAAGTCGCTCACTTTCTTTTTGCACGGGGAACAAGCCATTTCCAAGGGATGGATGGAGAGAGCCCAGGAGGTGGGTGAAGGTGGCAAAGCCCCCCCGAGCCCTGCACATACCCTCACATGCTGAGCAACCTGGGGAGGTCTTGCCATGAATACTCAGCCCCAGTGCCTGTGCAGGGGGTGTGAGGGATGTACCCTCCGGCTGTGCCTGCGTCCTGTTGAAGGGGAAGGAAGAAGAGAGCAGAAAAGGTAACAGAGGAGATCCCAACAAAGGCAAAGAGGCCCCTAAATCCCCTGCTGCCCTCCAACACCAGGGGGGCTTGGAGGGGTCCTTCACAGAAGGCAGGGTGATGCTGGGATGTGAAGCCCCCGAGGCAAAACGTGCAGCACTTGCATCCCTGAAGCTCAGGGGAATTCAGTGCAATTTCGTTCTTCCAGATAACGTTCAATAGCCCAAAACTCGAATAGTTTTGCACCAGCCGGGAATCGAACCCGGGTCGCAAGAATGGGAATCTTGCATGATACCACTACACCACTGGTGCGGTGCGACGCTGGTGCCCTGGTCTCGGCTGAGCAGCATCAATGGCGATAGCAGCAAGCAGCGGCAACGGGACCCCTTCCCTTTCCCGTCCCGTCCCCATCCTGTCCCCGTCCCGTCCCCATCCCGTTCCCATCCTGTTCCCGTCCCGTCCCCATCCCGTTCCCATCCCTTCCACATCCCGTTCCCCTCCAGTCCCCCAGTGAGGTCTCCGCGACAGCAGCGGTCCTGGGGGATGCGTGGCCCGTCCCTGCCCGTGTCGTGACCGTGACCCTCATAGGGCTGCAGCGGGCGGGCGGCGGGGCCCTGCGCTTCTCGGAGCTCTAATGCCATGCAGGAATGTCCCGCTTCTCACAATGTTTAACCTCCATCCGAGCTGAGCACTGCGGCTCCGGCAACCTCTGCACGGCGGTCATCCCACCCTTAGGCATGGCAGGGATGCTTCACGGGGGATGCGGGGACCCAAATCCAGGGGGCTCTGGGGGGGTGGAGATGCTCTGGTCCCCATCCCAGCCCTCTCCCCTGCTCCTTCCCAATTAAAAGCTTTGGAAAAATGAAGTTTCTTTGGCCATAAGCGGTAGAGTCCCAGGACAAGAGATGGGCAGAAGCTCTATACACAGCTCCCACCCTCAACATGAGCCAGAGCAGCATCCTGTCCCAGGCACCCTCCAGACCTCCATGAGCATCCCTGCAGCCGTCATGCTCCCCCCCCCAACCCCATGCCGGGAAGGACAAGCAGGAGTCGAGCAAGTGTAAACAATTGGGTAACGCTTCCTCTCGGGCAGCTGCTCCCAGTCCAGCCGGCAGTGTTTAGCAAACACCTTCGCTCCCCACCCTCCTGTTGCCCATAAACACCCGAGAGCGTGGGGTGCTGCCTGCCCTTTTCCCCTTGGCACTGCGGTGACGTGGAGGGGAGCTGCAGGAGCACCAGGAAGGAGCGAGGCTCCAGGCAGAGCCATGTCTTGCAATGCCCTGGGTTGTCCCCCCCTCCAGTGCAGGAAAGGATGGGGAGCGTTGTTTCCACAGCTCCCATCCTCCATTCCCCTCAGGTGCTGGGGGATAGCTTTGCCCCTGCCTTTGGGCTCATCAACCCACATAAATTTGCCGAATCATAGAACCAGCTAGGTTGGAAAAGACCTTTAAGATCATCAAGTCCAACCCTCCTCAGGACTACCAAGGCCACCACTAACCCATGGCACTGAGGCCTCATCTCCGTGGTGGGTGAACACTTGCAGGGACGGTGACTGCAGCTCTGCCCTGGGCACCCTGTTCCAATGCCTGAGCACCCTTTGGGGAAGGAATTGTTCCTAACACCCAGTCTAAACCTCCCCTGGTGCAGCTTGAGGCCGTTTCCTCTTGTCCCATCCCTTGTTTCTTGGGAGCAGAGCCCAGCCCCTCCTGGCTCCATCCTCCTGTCAGGCAGCTGTAGGGAGCAATAATGTCCCCCCTGAACCTTCTCTTCTCCATACTAAACTCTCCCAGGTTCCTCAGCCCTTCCCCATCACACTTGAGCTCCAAGCCCTGAACCAGCTCCATGGCCCTTCCTTGGCCCGCTCAATGTCTCTCTTATAGTGAGAGGCCCAGAACTGAACACAGGATTCAAGGCACTGAAGCGCTGCTCTACCAGCACATGCGTGCTCCCAAACCTCCTGGGGCTGCAGCATCCACCCCAGCTCTCCCAGAGCAGGGCGAGGGACTCAGCATCCCCGCACTGTTGGACCCGCTGGTGCTTTGATCCGAGCTCAGATGCTCTGCAGAGGCTCAGCCAGGCAGATCCCCACGGCCGCCAGCAGCAGAAGGCAGGCAGAGGTCACAGCTCTCACTGCTGACTGCGTGCTGCCAGCAGGCTGCCCCCCCATCACCCTTTCCCAGCATGAAGGCTGCTGCTGCAGGGGTCTCAGGATCTGATTTTAGTTCCAGGAGGCTTTAATGGGTGGGGAGAAGTCTTTTTGGACATCTCTGCCTCACAAAGCCTGCCTGGGGTGAGGACACCTTTACCCACCTGCACACCGATCACAAAGCTGATGCTTTCCCTTCCCAAGCACATTATTTAGCCCAGATCCTGCCCAGCCCAGCGTTCACGTGTCCACCCAATGGGTTCCAGAAGGATGTGGCCATGCTCCCCTTGGGTTCTGATGGATGGCATCCTCCCAAGCATCTGGGTGGCCACAAGGGGTGCAGCACGGCACAGGGGTCCATGGGCTCCTCCACGCTGCAGTTACTGTTCTTTTGGGGGACAACCCAAGCCCCTTTCTTCCAGGCTGTGACATTTGTGTCCCCTCCATGAGCTGAGTCCATGCCAAGCATCCGTTCCCTCCAGGAAATCAGTTTTCAGGCTCAAAAAGGCAGTCGTTATCCTTGAGCAGAGCATCCGGCCCCTCCGGCAGCCCATAATAGAGGTCATCCTCCTCTGTGGTGCCTTTATGGGGGTGCTGTGCCCCCGCCGGGGTGCAGCCGGAGCGGGTGGATGGCAGGGTCCGGCCCCGTGGCACGGGGCTGCTGGGCACGGAGCCCTCCAGCGACGGCGTGTCCATGTCCTCCAGGAGGGATGCCAGCGGCGCGGGCCCCAGCGCCGGCCGGGATGGGCTGCGGGAGCATGGGGATGAGGGGTTGCACTAAACACAGCTGGAGACGGGGGCTGCTGGACCAGCAGCACGGTCCCAGCATCACCAGTCCCCTTAATGGGTGGCTGGGGCCCTATCTCAGCCCCCAGTGCCTGCCTTTATGGGGATAACCTGCCTGCAGGTTGCTCCTTCTCCCCATGGGATGAAGCAGTGATTCCCCTTGCGTGCTGTGCCAGGGAGAAAGCAGAGCCTCCCATCCCACCTGTAGCTGCACTTTGGTAGAGGAGGTGCCCAAGTCTTAGATCCCAGTGCTGAATGGTGGCCCCCATTGCCTGCAAAGCACTTTTGGGACTTCCCAACCCAATGCATGAGCATCAGATGTGGCATCTGATCTGAAGGATATGTACTGAGCATCTCATTTCTGTCTATGACCAGGAACTTGGGATTTATTCCAGTGAGAGGCATTGTTTGTATTTGTATTTATAAACTGAAATAAAAGCAAAATACAATCTACAACCAAAAGCAATTCAGATTTCCTCCCAGTAAACAACCTGGTGCTGAGGCTCCCCATGGGCTGAGGGCTGGAATTCCAAGGGGGTCAGGGCTGTGCAAGTAGCAAAGACCCCTCTTCCTCCTCTCTCTCCCTCCCTCCATACCAGAGGTCCAACCCCCCCCCCCCCCCAGTTTCACCCCACATCCCCATCCCACGAGCATCACATACCAGCTGCTGGGCGCTGCTTCCAGCTGAGGGGACAGCTCTTTGGGGGGGTCCCCAGTGCCCCCCAGCTCCTGGTGCACCTCTGCTCTGGCCTGCAGGGCTGGCTGGGAGCAGGCGTGAGCTCTGTGCTGGGCAGGGGGGAGCAGGGCCGAGCCCACCCCCTGCCTCTGGACCTGCTCATAGGAGGGCAGGCTTTTCTCATAGGCGTCACCGACCTCTTGCTTGGTGGCGGGTGCGAGCAAGCTGCGGGGTGAAGGAGGGACGGGGGGTGATGAGCAGGACATGGACCCCTATGGAGATGCTCAGGGACACGAACTCAAGACACCATCAAGTGCTTCAGGGGCCACCGAAGCCACATCACAGCAGCAGAGCCTGTGAGTCCTTGCAGGTGGTACCCACAAGGGCACATCCGGATGCTTTGAAGCCCTCAGCATCACTCAGGCTCCAGCCCTGGGGTGGGGGTTCATTCATCCCTTGCCTCCCGCACCCAGGCCCCTGCTTGTCATCCTTTGCTGCAATAGGTGTAGCTGTCCCCAGTGCCAGTGAGCTCGGACACTGCCCTTGTCCCCGAAGGCACACAGATAGCGGTGTGTACCGATGGTAAACCGCCGCCAACGGGAAACCCGGGGCAGGGTGCTGGGACCTACCGGGTGTCCTTGTCCAGCAGCACGATGGGTTTGTGCTCCAGGAACCGCTCAGCCTCGAGGTCCACAGGGATGAATGTTATCTGGGGGGGGGGGGAAAGAAATGCATTGCCCTACGATGGGTATCGAGGGGGGCCATGGCCCTTGTTAGCACTGAAAGGGACCGTGTCCCTTCAGGACAGTGTCCCTTCACCTGGAATTTGCTCTTTTCCCAGCACGCTTGCTTGGAAATGGATTTTTTTTTTGCAGGAAATCAATGAGGATTGAATGAACCCAGCGCGGCCCCGCTCTCAGCACCTTGTCCCCAGGGGGTCATGTGTGTCCCTGAGCCATGGGGGGTCCCGGGGCCCATAGGGGACAGCACCAAGGGTGCCCTGTCCTTGAGCCCTGAGCACGGTGACAAAGCCACATCTGCCTCCTCACTGGAGCTGAGCTCGGCTTTGGGGGGAGCTGGGGTCAGCTTCACCCTGGTCCATGGGGACCCAGACGGTCCCAGGGGTTACATTTGGTGCTGGGTTCCCCTGTGCCACCCCACACTTTGGGGTACGGCCATGGGCCACCCGGCAGCTCCCAGGTGAGTGCCACAGCCTCTCCTTGGGAAAAGCCTTTCCTGCCAGCCCTGTGTCCCAGGGCAGGGATGCTTGGCTGCTCTGCTGTGCCCTCTGCCAAGGAGACACAGAGGTGAGGGTGTGTTCGGGGGCCAGGACCCTCTGGCACCCATGACCACCACAGCCCCTTCTTTGGGAGCCCACCAAGACCCTGATCCCCATGGGGGGAGCAGCATTTTGGGGGTTGCATGGGAGAGATGAATACGAGATGATTTCCTTGGGCTTGTTCCTCACTGACTGCTTGGCACTGAAGCCCCCAGGCTTGGGGAGGTGCAGGGGTACAGGGGGTGAGGGAGGGGGGCCGCATCCTGCAGGCATCAGCAGGGAGGCGTAGCAGGGCACAAGCCTCCAACACCAACCCTTTCCCTTCTGGATCACTCAGATTTCCCCTGGGATCTGCCTCTATCCCAGCCAACGGATGGAAAAACCAAAGCGCAACCCAAGGCTGCAAACCCAAACCCAGGTGAGCCCTCGAGCCCCCGCCCGCGATGGCACAGAGACAGGACGGACCCTACCTTCGGGTAGCACTGGCACATGCTCCAGGTGATGCCCACAGCCACGAGCAGCACGCCCAGGGCGCAGAAGGTGATGTAGATCTGGGGCTTCTCCACGCTCATGATGAACATCCCCGTCATGACCAGGAAGAATCCCAGGACGATGAACCCGTAGCGAAAGGTCTTCTCCTCGGCCATGGGCTCCGGGTGGGAGAAGCAGGCGAGGAGAGATGCCGGGAAGCCCGTTTGGCTGCGGGTGCTGAGCACCCCTCCGGGGGCAGGGCGGGGGGGAAGGCAAGGAGAGGTTTCCTGCTCCGGAGGCTGCGGCTCGGCTGCGGGCTGAGCCCGGTCCTGCCCAGGGCTGAGCCAGCCGGTTCTTAACGGGTTTGTAATGAATGCAAACACGGAGCCGCCGTTCACACTCCAGTGGAGCCGCCCGGCACGTGTCCGGGTAACCTTCCCTGCGGGCACAACGCGGATGGACCCCGCGCCTCGGGAAGGGATGGGGAGGGAGAGCGGGGCATGGAGGGTGGCTGGGCCCAATGGGACTTTCCCAGCTCTGGGGGCTGGAGCTGGGCTCGGGCATAAATCAGAGCTGGCAGAGCCCCAGGTAATGGGAGCTGGCAGGGCCCCAAATAAAGGGATGCAGCGCGTATTCCAGGGCTGCGGGGCTGCGGCAGGGAAGGAGGGAGTGCGCCGGGGTCTGGACGGAGGCTGGTGGGTTGGGACAGGGTGCTGGGGAGCCAGCAGTGGGGCTGTGAAGGGGAGGCTAAAGCCAGGGAAGGATGGAATGGGGTTGGTCCACGTGCCCTGCGTTTGCTTAAGATGGAGCTGGAGCGTTGGAAGGTGTCCCCTTCACACCACACATCCAACAGCCGACAGCGGTGGTGGATTTAATCCCCCTTCAGTTTGATCCCTTGCTTGCTGCCCACACGGGAGCACATGTACCCGGCTTCTGAAAAGCAATCTATTGTATCCTAAAGAATGTTTTGTGTTGGCTGTAGCAGCTCATTACTGTGGTGGGATGGAGCAACCAGCAGCAGCAGCCCCCGGGACAGTTGTCCATCCACAGAATCCCAGACTGGTTTGGGTTGGAAGGGGCCTTAAAGCTCATCCAGTTCCAACCCCCTGCCACAGGCAGGGACACCTTCCACTAGAGCAGCTTGCTCCAAGCCCCTGTGTCCAACCTGGCCTTGAACACTGCAGGGATGGGGCAGCCACAGCTTCTCTGGGCACCCTGTGCCAGCACCTCAGCACCCTCACAGGGAAGAACTTCTGCCTTAAGAGCTCATCTCAGTCTCCCGTTTCACTTTTAGCCATTGCCCTTGTCCTATCCCTCTTATCTGTATTTTAATCACCAAAATAAGGAGAAATAACGTTTCCTCTGGGCAATGTCGCCCACCCGGCCGTGGCAAGCAGGGAGGGAGCTGTGCCCTGTGCTCAGGGTGTCTGCATGGGATGCTGCCTGGAATACCAAGCGCGCTTGGATGCTCTGAAAACGCACACGAGCCACTGAACATCTCCAAACCAAATGAAGCGATGCATGGGAAGTCAGCGTGCAGGGAAAGCAAGGTGGAAGGGATGGATCCGGCTGGAAGGGGCATTGCAAAGGCGCAGGAGCAAACGGGGCAGCACGGGGCTGCTTTTTCTCTGCCAGACTCCTTGTGTCTTGCTGCGGGTCTTGCTCTTGCGCTGGGCGGGCAGCCCCAGGGAGGCTCAGAGCAGGGGGTGCAAAGCATGTGCAACCAGCAGTGGTTTTATTACAAACACCAAGGCTTTCAAACATGCCCGTGACACTCCCCCCCTCCCGCTCCGAACGCATTCCCAAGGGACCCGCAATCCCGACGGCCCGCGAAGCCGCAGACCCTTTCCCCTCCTCACCCACAAGCAAAGGAAGGGGCTGGGTTTGAAGCCCCCAGCTCAGACCCCCCGCACGCTGATGTTTTCATAGCTGGGGGGAGGCGTTGCCTGCGGCTCCCCCGGGTCCTGGGTCTCCAGCCAGGAAGGGCTGGGGCGGAACAAGGCGCTGTCGGAGGAGCTGCGCCGGCGGCCGCACTGCCAGCCCTCGTCCTCCTCCAGGTAGCGGTACAGGGGCGGAGTGAGCTCCTCCTCCTCCTTCCTCCCCGGAGGGTGGATGTAGGCTGCGGTGTCGTGGGCAGGTCTGCAGGTCAGAGCCTCCTCATAGGTGGGGATGGCGCTGGCGTCCCAGGAGCTGCAAGGGAAGAAACACAGCAGTGCACCAGGTCAGTTGGAGCATCCCAGTGCTTGTCAACCAGAGCATCCTTGTGCTCCATCAAGCAGGGACAGCCTCATCAGCCGGAGTACCTTGGCACCCATCAACTGGAGCATCCCAGCACCCATAAACTGGAGTAATTCAGAGCCCTGTCAACAAGAACATCCCCATGTCCCATCAACTGGAGCATCCTGGTGCTCATTAACCAGAGTATCCCGTAGCACTATCAATCAGATCATCCCTGTGTCCCATCAACTGGAGCCTCTCAGCCATCATCCTCCCCCATCTGCTGGAGCATCCCTGAGCATGATAGGCACACGTGTTTTGGGGATGGCACATGGGCAGGTTTTGCATGCCCAGGGTCAAGGCAAGCCCATGTCAGCCAATTCCCAGCACCAGAAGGGAAGGGAACCATGCAGGAGGAAGGGACCATCCATCAGACCTTGTGACAAGGTCACATCACCCCGTTCCCACTGTGTTTATAACCCCTGACCCAACAAGAGGAAGGGCAGCCTGGCAAGGCAGCCTTGAAGAGCTGCCTCCTCCAGCATTAAGGGCTACAGCTGCAGGTGTGATGGCCACAAAACAGCAGAGGTGAAGGCTCTGGGGACATCTGCCCCCCCCCCCCCCCCCCCCCAGTTGTGCACTGCACTGGGCAGGAGAGCATCCTCATCACCTGCCCAACCCCAAAGCCACCCCCAAAGCACAGAGGCTGCCAAAGGAGCACTTTGGCACCAGGCATCCTGATTCAATGTGGTCCCACTCACCAGAGCCCTCCATGCACGGCCTGGAGCCACTTCCGCAGCACTTTGCTGAGCAAACACAGCTTGTGTACAGGGAAAGCCTCCACCAACCTTTGCCCTGTGCCAGGTCCTGCTCAGCACCCTGGGTGCAGCCCCAAAGGCGAGGAGGCTCTGAAAGTGACCCAGCATCCTCTTGCTTTCACACATAGAAACCCAGTGCTGTGCGCTCAGGGAGGCTGTGGGTATTGGAGAGGCACAGCTGGTCCAAAGGGAAAGCTGTGATGCTCCACTGGGATGCCTCCATCCCAAACTGGCAGTCCCATACCCCACACCTACCGCTCCAAGCATCCGCACCATGGCCTCAGCTCACAGAGGAATGCTGCCTTGGCAATGCGGAGAGGAGGGTTTCTCCCAGCACAGGATGCTTTGCTGAGTGAGTGCCAGCACAGCTGGGGCTGGAGGAGCTGCCACAGCTCCAGCAGTGCCAGGAAGCTGCCTTCCCATTGGGATGGGAGCTGGGAGCTCTGGGAAGCGGACATTCCTCATGGGAGGCCCAGCAGAGCCCACCATGGGAGGAGGAAACCTCCCCAGCCCGGCTCAGGCTCTCACCCCCGGATGCTCCGATGGGCATTGAAACCCCTGGAGAACCAGGAACGTGCTTCCCACTCCCATTGAATTTTTATGGATTCATGTTCTTGAGAGTTTCTTTTTGTGCTGCTTTTCCCCAGAGCCCGATTCATGCCGGAGCCAAGATCTCTGCTGTGACCCCATAGGGCAGCACTGGGAAGGGCCGGCTGGCTCCGCTTCCACAGCAGCCTCTGGAAAAGAAACCCTTCTGATCAGAAAGCTTTTACATGGAGAAGTGGGAATAAAGCTCAGGCTCACGGAGGGGGAGTCTGGGGACACAACAAGCAGTGAGGGGTCTTTCCACAGCCCAAAAGAGGCTTCGTAGAAGGACTCTTTGCCTGTGCTCCCAGTTTAATGCCAATCCAAGGATTATTGTCCTGCTCCTTTTGCCTTTTAACTCCCTTTTAACATAGACTTTGCTTCCATTAAGGGTGCCATAAACCCCCTCGTCCTCACAGAGCACTGCAGAACTGTGGTGCTGGGGAAGGTTTCAAAGCTGGAGGTCTGGATAACACAAATCCCCCCAAATCCGGACCTTCCTCCAGAAAAGCAATGTAGTTTTCTGCTTGGTGGCTCTGCTAAGGAGATGCTGCCTCGGCTGGCGATGGCCCTGCAGGGCAAAGAGAGCCATCTGCAGCTGAGCTGGATGCAGGAGCAGCCAGTGTGGGCATGGAGAGTGCCTGCAAGGAGGAGAGGACCATAGAATCATCGAATAGTTGGGGTTGGAAGGGACCTTCAAAGCTCACCTGTTCCAATCCCCTGCAGTGAGCAGGGATATCTTCAACTGGATGAAGAACTGCATCCAGCCTGGCCTTGAACACTGCCGGGGATGGTGCATTCACCGCCTCTCTGGGCAACCAGTGCCAGTGCTTCACCACCCTCATTGTAAAGAACGTCCAGCCTAAATCTCCCCTCTTTCAGTTTAAAACCATCACCCCAAGAGCATCTGCTCATGGAGCAGGAGCAGAGCCCAGAATGGGGCAGCACAGTGGCATTACGGCTCATCTGAGCTCATGAGCAGGCTTTGGTACATGGCAGCGCTGGGTCAAACCCACCCTCACCTTCTTCCCCCCACCACCACTATGCAGGGACCCACCTGCAGTTCCACTTCTCCGGGGGCTCCGCGGTGAAGTACTGCAGGTCCCTGGGGAAATGGTACTGGTAGCGCCGGGACACCACCCTGGCGTTGGCTTTCACGGACCAGAGCAGCCCGAAGAGGAGCAGGATGCCGCCGATGCCGCAGCAGAAGAAGCTGATGGAGCGGAGCAAGGCGCTGGAGGAGGAGGAGCTGGGCACGGCCTCGGCCTCCCGGGGAGGCAGGAGGTGAGCGCCGGTGCTGGCTGATGATCCCACTTCCCCATCGCTCCACCAGGCGAAGCACAGCGTCCCCGTCACCAGCAGCACGGCCCCGGTGATGGTCATGCCGTAGCGGAATGAGGCGGCTGCCATCCTTGGGAAGGAGGGTTTAGCAGGGGGGAAGAGGGAGGCAAGGCATGAGAGAGCCCGAGTCCTGCGAGACAAGAAAGGGGTTGAGAGGGATAAGGTCAAGGAAGAGCTGCTAGAGGAGAAAACGACGGAGTTAGGACCTCTCTGTGGGTTGCAGACACTTGGCCAGCACGTATTGGCCATCAGAAAAGGCATTTCCCCATCTCAATGGGAAGCCCTTGTGCGGAGAGAAGTCGGATGCCAGTCTGGATGCATAAACCTCCCAACATCCTCATTTTCAATTACAAGGCAACGCTCCACAGAGGCAGGATGGAAGCCCCAGCCAGGGGAGCTATGGAGGCAGCTCCAGGGACTTGCATAGCTCTTGCCTTTAGGTTCTATTCCAGACTTCCTCCGGAGCTTGGAGGAACGCCAGCAGGGTTTCTGATCAAAGCAAGGCTTATGGAAGAGGTTAAGGAGAGGGACATAAATTTAAGATGTGATGGCTCCCGCATTATCCGTGCACATGGCTTCTCCTCTGAAACCGGAGGTAAATCAGCGCTGCGGTGACAGGAGGTGTCTGGCATCCCTGCTCCAAAGCCCACAGCCCCAAGGGGACTTGGGGCTTTCTCAGGGAAAAGAGCCAAGCACATCTCTGAAAGCCACAGGGCTGCTATTTCAGGAGGGAAAAACCCCCTCACGTGCTGACAAGGCAGAGGGACCTCACTTAGGGATGGCTCCTGAGACACCCAGTGAGCAGGGACCCCAGTGAGCATTCCCATCACTGATGTGGCCTGCTATAGCTGCACTCCCTGCCACAGCCAAGCTCAGGGCGAGGATGGGAGCAGGAATCCATCCATACCTCTGTTAAAAGTCAGGAATGTGCTGGATGCAAGCTAAACCCTTGGAGAGGGTATGACTTACCACTGAAGTAGGTGTTTGTGCTCTGCTGATTGGGGTGGCTGAGGCAGCAGAGCACTGAGATCTATGAGGCTCTTAGTAACCCACTTTGGGACACCCCAGAAGCAGGGAGGCTTATTCTGAAGGTGGGATAAACACCCTGATGCTGTCAAGGCTGCTCAATCTTCATCTAAGTTTGCCTTTGTACACAAAGTCTCGCTCCTGTGGGTCAGCTCCAACACACACCTTCTCAGCTCCCCAGCACTATCGATCCCATAGGTGTCATCACCGCCTTCATTACCCTAGCAGGGTGGTTTGGGGTTGGTTTGACAAGCAAAGAGATGAGGCCATGCCACGTGTTCCTGCTGGTTGGCACTGCTCAGCTCTGATCTCTGTGGGGCTCTTACTCCCCTTTGCCTTCAGCAGCAAACAACAAGCATCCCGGCTTGGGGATCCTCAGCTCCCAGCTAACCAGATGGAAAAGAGGACCCACCACGTCCCCTCTGGCCCTGCTCACCGCCCAGCAACAAGGTGCAGGTTCAGTTCCCACTTCTTGATGGACAAAAAGCTTTGGATCATGTGGGAATCAAGCACCAGCATCCCCTTAGAGATCCAGTCCTGGGTGACTCCTCTGCGAGGGTTTAGAGCTGTGGGAGTGCCAGTGGAGAGGATGCACACCAGGGCACAGCCAGGATGGAGATGGGGCTCAAGCACAAAGGTGAATGGAAAGCTGAAGGATCCATGCTCCATCCCCTCCTCTGCCTTCATCACTTTGCCTGCATGTCAGTGAAATGAGGATAACCTGGTGGCTTCGGTTTCCATTCCTCCAGGTAGGGCTCTCCTCCTGCAGCAGGGACTTAAACTGCACCCTGAGATCTGGAAGCACCCATCTGGAGCGGGCAGGGAGCAGAGCCCAGCACACACTTGCTGTGATCAAGGACATGTGGAATTACATTATTTCAAACCATTATTTATCAGATGGGCCCACGAAATGGAAAGGACAAATTACTTTGTAGTGAAAGACACACCAGCTGATCTAATCTACCTTTAATGAAGGAATCCCATGAGAAGTGGGATTTAGGAAACCTGCAGGAAGGCTGCAGGACTGGGAGCCCTGTGTCCTCCCAGTCCTCTGGAATGCTCATCCTGTGGTCATGATCCCAAATTGATGCCCAGCCAGTGGTCCCCAGCAACATCCACAGGGACCCACAGGGAAGGAGGTGGTGTTCCTGGGCTGGGAGGAGGCAGAGCTTCCCCCCATGAGGAGGGGGCATGTTTAGATGCTCCCTCCTGAATGGCTGGGGCTTGGCTGAGCTGAGACAGAGAAGAGACTGTCAGAGATGCTGTTAGGTGCTGTCAGGGATCAGCACGCTCCAACTCACCTCCTGATGTGAGCAGCACACAGCAGACAAGCTGGGCTTACACCGCCTTGCAGCTGTAGATGCTGAGGAGAGCGCAAGGACTCACCTGACCCATGAATCCCACTCCTTTTGAGAGCATCACATCTTCCTGGCAGGTTTTCAGCCAATGTTCATATAATCCCAGACTGGCTTGGGTTGGAAGGGACCTTAAAGCCCACCCAGTTCCAACCCCCTGCCACGGGCAGGGGCACCTTCCACTAGAGCAGGTTGCTCAAGGCCCTGTAAGCCACAATCCAAAATACCCCTATGGCACATCTCTCGCTCCAGCTGCATGGGAACAACAAGTCAACCCAAACTGAAAGCCAGGATTGGAGCAGCACCGAGAGCTGGAATGTTTTGGGGTCAGCTTGGCGAGCTTTGGGAGATGCTGCGATTCTCTGTGTGAGCTTTGGAAGCTGCTGCCTGAGCACAGGGAATTCTGCATCCCCGGCGCTGCGCACATCTGGGAGCGGTGGCAGTGAGGGGGAGGCGGATGTGGAGGGAAGGCGGGGAGCTCTGGGAGTGACGGATTGACAGCTCCAGAGAATAAACTCCTCTCTCTTGACAAACCCAGTGCCGCGGGGAGCAGCGCTGAACGCTCCCCCAGCCTACTCGTGTTCCCACCATGCGTGTGCAGAGGTGGCTCCTCCGTGCAGGGTGATATTGCCCCTTGCCAGGGCTGGCACAGCTCTCCTGAGCCTCTTTCCAAGAGCCACCACGTTTTCCTTAGCACAGCAACCTTCGGGAGAACGGGGCAAAAGAGCAGGAAGCGAGACGTGAGACCAGGACAGGACCCGAGTTCCTGCTCCCTGAGCCTGCCCCTGGCTCCACTGCGGGACACTCAGCATCCCAGTGAGGCTTCCAAGGAGCGGCTGCTCCTCCAAAGACAGCTCCCAAACGCCCGTCTCTACCTGCTGAGCCACTCCAACGTTTTGTTCTCTCCTGTCTCCTCCTTTGACCTGCTTTGGAACAGCCTTTCCAAGGAAATAGACTTGTATGTTGCATGTACAAACAACTACGAATGTTAATAGTTTACATAGTTCTACTAAGATGCTGAGAATAGCATCCCCCATATAAAGTTATGCAGATGGTGATTCATAGGGTCTACTAAGCATTACTCAGAAAAACACTCTTCTCCAGCTACAAGAGAAAACGAAAAGAGTTTTGAATCTCCCCCAGTGCCACCAAGACAAAACCCACCTCCATAGCCCATGTCCCTCCACGGCGCTGACAGCCTGTCCTGCCGCACGCCATGCGGATGAAGACATTAAATGTGCCAAAAGGAACACCAGGGAGAGACACAGCGAAGCATGAGGGTGTCATTAGGGAGATTCCTCCCTGCCTCTACCTGAATTTGGTGGTATTATTATTATTACTATTATTATTACTACTACTCCTATATTACTATTATCAATTAGGGGATTGGTACCCATCCAGACCACAGTAATAACGATGCTTCCAGAGGAGCATCCGAGACGCGCTGTGCCACCACCTCCCAAAGGCAGGCTCTGATGGAGGGGACCCCTCGCAGGACAAAGCGCATGTACCCCCGCCGTGCTCCATGAGGACCAGTCCCCGCCTCTCCCGCCCCGACGGCGGCGATGCGAACCCCGCGTCCCCTCTCGAGCCGTGCCCATCACCCGGTGGCACCCCCGGGCCGGGGGCTGCGCTGCCCCCGCCGCCTTCCTCCCGTCGGGCAAGGCCATCGCGGGGTGCCCGCGTCCGTGTCCCGCCACCCGCGGACCCGCCGCCGCCGTACTCACCCGCCGCCTCCAGCCCCGCTCCGGCCGAGCGGCGGCTCCCGCGGAGCCCGGCCCGCGGGGCGGGCGGGGCCGGGGGCGGTGCGGGGCGGGAGGGGGGATGCGCCCATCGGTCCCGTCGGGGCGGCGGCCCCGCGTTGCTCCCGGCTCCTCGGAACGCGGTCCCGGTCCCGGTCCCGGTCCTGGGGGAACACAAAGGCAGTGAATAGAGAGGAAGAAGAAGTCAAAAGCAGCTCCCCCCCTTCCCCGCCCCGCAGGCAGCGTGCGGCTGCCGGCGGCTTGTGCAGGAGGCGGCTTCCCGGTGCGAGTGCCGGGAGCGGGTCTGTGAGCACGGCTGGGTGGACTCAGGTCGGGGCTCCACAGGGTCGGGCAGCGCAGAGCCAGGTCACTCGGGGCCCAGGGGACAAGGGACCTGGAGAGACTGATACCAGGCTCAGAGCCCATGAGAGGTACCCCATGCATGGCACACTTGTACCCTGTGGATGCCACCACCACTGCCATCACTACCCCATGGGTGGGACACCGCTGCTCATGCCCATGCTGCAGCACACTGGGAAGGAATTCTTTATTGTGAAGTTCTTCCCTGTGAGGGTGCTGAGGCGCTGGCACAGGGTGCCCAGAGAAGCTGTGGCTGCCCCATCCCTGGCAGTGTTCAAGGCCAGGTTGGACACAGGGGCTTGGAGCAAGCTGCTCTAGTGGAAGGTGCCCCTGCCCAAGGCAGGGGCTGGAACTGGATGAGCTTTAAGGTCCCTTCCAACACAAACCATTCTGTGGTTCTATGATCTCTACCACACACATGTTTTGTGACCACTTCAGTTCTCCTCACCTCTCTGTCAAACACCAATATTGCTCCTTTCCCTGTTCCAGCTGGATCTTTTCACCCTGCAGCGTTCATGAGACTACCTGGATATCAAACAACCTGAGAACGCTCTGATCTGCGGTTCAGGGTGGTTCGTGTGACCGGCATCTGGATTCAGGCACACTTCCTCATCACAGACCTGTTTGATCAACAGTCACGCCACGCTGTGCTACTGCTGTGCACCCTCGCTGCTCTGTTGCAATGCTCTTAAGCTACAGCTGAGCATCACAGACAAAGCAGCTGAATGCTGGGCTGCTGCTCCTCCTGCACTGCTTGCAGCTCCTCACCTTGCTGGCTCCGAAACAGCTCAGGGTTTACCTACACCGGCTTGCGGGGACTCATGCAAAGCCTCATCATGGAATTCATGCTTCATGTGTGCTCAGCAGCCACCCAGCACAGCTGAGGGGCAGCCCCTTCTACCTGCAGACACTGTGTGGGTTTACAAGTGGTAAACTGAGGCATGAGGAGGGCTGGTTCGCATGCAGCAGGTTTGAGCCTCCGTCACAGACAACATGGGGTAGGGGTCCCCAGGGCTACCCTCACCCCACTCAGCCCCAGCATGGCTTCACCCCACTGGGCTGGCGTGCAGCAATCCCTAACAATATATCCAAACACTATGATCCTTACTCCTTGGCAGGATGGAATTTGTCCCCAGAGATCCCAGGGGTGAACATCTACATTCCTCTGTTCCAGATACGTCATTGCAGGGCACTCACATTACCATCCACGAGTGATGCAGGCAGTGATGTGAATCACCAGTTCCCCTATTAAGGGACAATGAGACATCTTCTTCTGCTCATTACCTGTTCTGATATTATACTTGACTGAAATTTGCTTGTCAAATGGCTCCTGAAGCACTTATAGGTGGTGTTAGCCTGTGTGTGCTCATCCTAGCACAGGGCTGCAGAGAGTGAGGTGGCTCCATGCCAACGCATTGGATCCTCCAGACCCATAACTATGTGCAACCTTCTGTCCTCCCCAGAGCAGTGGCCTTCAGGTGGTCACAAACCCATGGCAGATATCTCACATCAAGCCAAAGGCTGTAAATGCTGAGTGGTGCCAGCACCTCTGCTTAGCAGCACCTTGGCCAAAGAGCATTATCCCCCTCTGGGGACTTTCCTGCTGGTGCACAAGGAGCAACAAACCACAGGGCACAGGGAAATGAAGTCAGAACATCTGTGCAGTGCATGTGAAACATCCCATGCACAGTGAAACTGCAGCAAGGAAAACCAGAAGATATAAAAGACAGTTACAGCCCCTGCAAGAACAGGAACAAAGGAGGAACGTGCAAAGAGATTGTTCCAGTAATTGCCTCCCCCAGGTAAGGATGCTGCCTGATCAACGCTGCTGGCACGGAGAAGAGTTGCTTTTTGATTCACTGTTCACCCCATTTTGCTGCTGCAGCAAATCACATCTAAATAGTGTATTTCACTGTATAATCAGGCTGAATAAGTCAGCTTTCTCCATACCTGTGTGTGTGTGTGTGTGCATGTGCTTTCTGCCCCATCACAACGAGGTGGTTTATAGCAGAGCACCAAGAGTGACTCTGGGTGCACCAGGGCACTGTGAGGAGGGCAGGCTCCCTCCCAGGGCTCTCATACCTGTGATGGGAGTGCCGGCACACTGGGACAGCTCACAGGTCTCCATCGGTGATGTTGGTATCCAGGCCACCCTCCCATGCCCCACTGCCGCCAGCAAGCACTCAGCAGGGTGCTGCCACCACGATGGAGCCACTAAGAGCCACTGATGAGGCTTTAGGGGACACATCTCTGCAGGCAGAAGGTGCCCACGTTGTCTAGATCCATAGAGAACCCATTCCCAAGGGGCCAGCACAGTTTGGATTTCCCCTTAACACAGGCCATTGGGCAGAGCAGAAGTGTGTGCAGCCTGCTAAGGGGCTGCAGCACATCTGGGATGTGCAGATGGGAAGGAGTTCCTGCACCCGGCAGTGCAAAGCAAGGGGAAAACCTGCTGTTTATCTGTGCCTTCATTTGCATCTCCTTAAAATGCTTAATTAGTTGTGTTAGTTGACATACTGAATCAGGCACTCCTGCCTAATCCAGGCAGTAAATCCAGGCTTTGGAAACATTTGTCCTACATCTTCAAGTGATGCAATGTTCACCAGAGGGCTTATTTGGGGTTGAACCTGCAGCTGGCCATTGGTGGTTCTGCTGCATGGGGTTTGGGACTCTTCATCCTTGCTCTCCAGCAGGAAAAGCCTCGTGTTTGGATGTGAGAAGGAATCATCCCCATGACCGCAAGTGGTGTTTGCTTGGTTTGGCCAGACTCACCACAAAGTACTCTTCCTGTACTATGGTTTTGCCCTGAGCCTTTACTAACTCCAGAGGGACATTCTGTGCATAATATATCTTATTACTTAGCTCCAGTGGCTTTTAGTGTATTTGAATGGTAACAGATGAGCAAGAGGTGTGTAAACTACATTCAGCTCAGTCACTTCTTTAATACCAGTTTCCAAAGTGGTTTCTGCACTGGCTATAGCCATCATCTAATAAACCTCTGGAACCAAACCCTCTGTTTTAAAGCTTAAGTGTGTGCATAAGTGTCCTAAACAGCAGTTTGCAAAGCTGCACCATGCCGAGGAGCATGGCTGTGGTGGAAAGTCCTGGGAATGGAGAAGTCCACAGAGAGTGAACTCATCCACAGGTAGCTTTATGGAGGAGCAGTGATTTCAAACCCCTTCTGCTCTTCATTCAGGACTTGTGTTAGTACAGGAGCTTCAGACTGATGTGACACCTCCCATTGAGGCTGTCACACAGATAAAGGGCAGGATAAAGCTGTGAGTTTCCTATAGGGGAAGTTTCTGTGTTGCAAGTGGAAGCAGGAAGAGCTTAATAGGATCTTTGCACCAGAATCTGCAAAGGATTTGGAACTGGCCTATGAAGGAGCATGGAATGAAGGAGTTAAAACCTGGTCCTCCGCTCAGTCTTCAGTAGGAACAACTCTTGCTCTCCTGGAGGTTTTAGGCTCAGGGAGGCCCCATGTGCTGTGCATGTCTCAGATGTGAGCTCCTCTCTCGGGGAAGAGGCCCGGCCGCTGCGCTACCACACGTGTACCCCACCACCCGGCGCAGATGTTTTACATGCTGCAGATGTTGCTGCTCTGCTCGAGCATGAGCTGCCGC
This sequence comes from Pezoporus wallicus, assembly GCF_028554395.1. Taxonomy (NCBI): domain Eukaryota; kingdom Metazoa; phylum Chordata; class Aves; order Psittaciformes; family Psittacidae; genus Pezoporus; species Pezoporus wallicus. The sequence goes on along the minus strand of NW_026638088.1, from coordinate 65,891 downwards.
TTGGCTCGCCATGAAGGAACATTGATTTTCAGCCCTGCAGGCTCCCCAGTCAAGCTTGATGCTGGTCAGGAGTGCATCCATCACACCTGAGCAGAGCAAGCGAGCCAAGATGTGCACTGGCTGCTGAAACACAGCTTCAATCCATGCATTGAATATCTATGGCTGAAGCTCTTTGTGTATCCATGATTCCAAATGCTGGTGTTCCAAAAGCTTATAACCAAAGACAAAACTGGCTAAATTTGCTTTCCACTGAACCCAGCGTTACACATAGGATGAACTACCCTGACATCCCTGAGTCCCTGTGCAGTCTTCATGTCTCTGTGGCACTCAGCTAGTACAGTGGTCTCCAGGGAGTAGATAATGGGTTGGTTTGGGGCTTTTTTTCAGCACAGAAATGCAAAAGAGAAGCTTAAAAGCAGCATTAATGATGATTTCTAGGAAAAGGATGCAGCAGCCATCTAGCTCGCATCTGGAGCTCATGTGTGGAGCCATAAAGAAGCCCAAGTGTCCAACTCAGATGCTCCAGCTGGTTTCCTCTCCCAGTGCCCCTGTATTATCTCACTGTCTGGCTTGGCATCGGGCTGCCCACAAGCACTTGGTTACATCAGTGTGCTGTGCTGGGAGGTTGCTGATGGGTATTAAGCTGCCAGCAAACCTTGCAAACCTTCTGTTGGAAAAATGAGGAGATACACAAGGTGTGGCTGAGAGGAAAGGGAGCACCTTTGGTTATCCCAAGGGATATATAGCTGGGAAAAAACAAACACACTTTCAGGCACAAAAGCCCTTTGCAGGTCAGAATATCTGGGGCAGCATCTGGTCTCTGAGGGTTACAGGTGGTGGGAAAGGTGCTGTGTTACTTGACCAGCTTAGGAGAAGATGTTGTTTAGGTTGGCTCTCTTTAGTTCATGCCACGGGGTCTCTATTTCAAACAGCAAACATCCTTCTCTTCCTTCCAGCAGCAGCGATGTTGCTCTGGCTGTACAGCTGTGCCCAAATGCTTGTGTGCTCTCTGCAAAGCTCACCTGCAATGTTGTTTGGTGACCTAGTAAAGGTGTTATTTCTGCCTGCACATCTTGCCTCACTTTTAACCCAGAACATTTGCATCTTCCTACCTGAGTTTCTAGGTATAGCTGGAGACAAAGTCCTGAAACAGTGGTAGAGGTGAGTTTGGGAAATAAAGGGCTGTGACTTCTCCTTAACGGCGTGAAAAGCATCAGGCTGAGGATATCACCCATCTCCAGTGAAGCCAAGGGCAATGCCACAGCTCTCTCAGTGGTGAATTTAGCTCACGCTCTGGTTAGCTCTGCAGTTCCAGGCTCTCTGGAGGCTCCACTCCCAACATGTTCTCCTCATTTACTCCTGAAAGAAACAGGGGATGGTTTCTCCTATGGAGGTGTCAGAGCAGGTTGCTCCTATCTGTTCCCTCAGTGAGTCAGAGAAACAGACCTCATACTGGTCTGCGAGCAGGGGAAGGATGTGAAAGTGAGTAACAGACACTTAACAAGATGCATGTGAAGAAGCAGATGGAAGACATCACCTAAATTCCTTACCTTCAGACTGAAAAACAGGTCTCCATCTCCCATATCCAGTTACAGTCAGCGTCTCACCCCTGAAACAGAGACCTGACACCCCTGATGGAGAACACAGGATTCCCGTGCTTGACCTCCCGCTGAAGTCACCCAGGACCCAAAGAGTTAATCTTTCTCCCCAAAATACACCCTGTCCTTCCCTTAGCTAGGAGCTAGTCTGGCTACTCATCTGAAAGAGCGTAGTTCCACTTCTCCGGAGGTGTGAAGTCTCCTGTGCTAGAAAACTGACAGCTCTCACTGGCGGGTGACTCTTCCCATGCAGAGAGATGGAACTCTCCTCCCTCCGTGACTCACTGTGCCACTTCCAGCATGAGGGAGAGCTCATCCCACCCCTATAATCTGCATTAGTCTGGATGAGAACGGACACCTCAGTGAAATAGAAGTTCAGAGCTTATTACAGGCTCTTAGCTGATACTGGAGATAATGGTGATTAACCAGCCTGGGATGACAACGCTTTATTGCTGGCTGATCTCCAGATGCTTTCCTTAAGCATTTTGTAAAGTATTAAAGATGGGGAGGGCAGAAGGAGATGGAAAGTGTTAGGAAGCGTGCCTAGGTTTTAACGTGAGACGGGATCTGCGTGTTTACCCCTTCTCCAATCTATTCTGGGAGTCACAGGATTTCTGTGTGTGGGTACAGAAAGGCCACTGCTCCCTGTCAGCACAGTTTTGCAGCCACCACATTTCTGTGCTAGAGGTATGAAGAAGCTTGGGGTTGTGCCAGGAGGTACTGAAATTGCTGTCTTGTTTTACCAGGTATTGCTACAACCAAGGCTGCCAAAATGAGTTTGTCAGGAATCTCTTGTATCAAAGGAGACTGAGCAATCACACCCTCATCACCTTCCCTCACAGACACCTTTGCCAATCACTTCTTTACAGGGGTGAGGACCAATCTATTTACTCAGTCCTCAGCCTGAGACTGTTCCGTATCTCCGTGAGATGATCCACAGGCAGGAGCACATCTTGTCACTCTCCGTAGAAAGGGGCAGGAACCTCTTCTCAAAGCCCCCGGCTTCCTTCTGCTCAGCTCCATATATGTGGGAGTCGCTTCCCAACATGGATTGTCACCAAGGCACATCTGCCATCAGAAGGAGGCGAGAAGCTCAGAGGGAAGTAAATTGGCTTAACAGATACCAGCAGTCAGCTTTTGACCTGATTTTATACTGAGTTTCCTAGTGAAAAAGCCTATCAGCACAGCACTGAACCATATTAAATACGCCTCCATTTACCTCCAATAAGACCAATGTGATTCCTTATGATTGGAACAATGGTGTATTTTTGTCACCCTTAATTACTAACTTATCTGGCTGCGATCGCTTCGCTTATGAAAAGGATTTGCTGGGTGTAAGAGCTGTACGGTTCTTACATAACCAACATTTAACTTTGGGGTTTTCAGCTGTTCTTTCCCTTTTTCACTGCGCTTGCAGCTTTTCTGTTTCTCTTTGGCATAGGTAAGGGCTAGATCCTACAGTTACACTGCTGGTTTTGGAGCACGGCCTGGAGTTTTATCAGTTTACATCATCTGGGGCCGGGCCAGTGAAATGTTCTAAACGTTGAACTAAATGAAAGCGGACAGGTGACAGAGTGACAACACCAGGGAGGAGAATGGATGGCAACGGCCAAGGCAGTGAAAGTCTTGGCTTTATTTGGAGGAAAAGGGCCTGTGAGTACATCTGGTACCAGGAGGCCAAACACACACACATGGATTTGCTGGGAGCTGAGAACAGGGGGGAAATTTGGCCTGCACAGAAAAACAGCTTCCAGTGTTCTCCTCCGGTGACATTGGCAAGCCTTCACCGCCACATCAGCCCTGAATGCTCTTTGCGTGTTCCCACAGCATCTGCCACTCCAGGCAAGAGGAGGCCAGAGGCAAATGATGGGAGAGGGTACCCTGGAGTCACTTCACAGCTGTCTTCAAAGCAGAGTTCACCCTGAGCACCTTGGAGGCCACTGGTACATGTGTCCATTAGACCGTGAGTCCAAAATAATGTGTTCATTGCCTTCCAGTGATTGCAGCCCTTTTCTGATGCCCACCAACGTTGGTGTCCCCAGGATCCCACTGATGGAAGGAGACAGGACCACTGCTGCTTCCCGAACTGCATCTTCAGGCAGCCTCATGCCCTGCAGAGCCATGAAGCCAACTGATGGTTGCCCATGAGCAACCTCCATTGCTCCTCCATTGCTCCTCCACTGCTCACCCATGAAGAGTGCAGCCTTCTTCAGTTTGTAGTTTCACTGCTGGAACCCCAGGTCCCTCAGTAACCAGCTCATCGCGCCCACTACCTTGCCACAGCCGGTTCATTTTTGCTGCTGAGGACACTGGCCCCAGTGACAATAAGGGAAGGGCTGAATTCCTTTCCCAGCCTGGCTCTCTGTTTTGACAAGTGATTCTTTTTATAAACCCCAGACAGTGTGTCCTTTCACAGGCAGTTGTAAAGCTGGATTTAATACACGGCACAGGGAATACATGAAAGCTCTGGCACGTTCTGCAGCATGGGGGGTTTTGGTGGCTCTGTGAACGTGCTGACCAGAATCTGACCTTGCCTCCTAAAGCAGTGCATGGCCACCAAAGGATGGGCCCCATTCTGCCATCACTAATATTCCACATTTCACTTCATGCCCTACACCTGCTTCCTCCCATGTTGCTGTACTGAGGTCCCACCAGCTGCATGCAGTAACTCATTGCAGGAGGAGTGGGGCCACACAACATGGCCAATATGCAAGCACACAGGGTAGAGCCCAAGCACCCTTGGTTCTTTGTCCCACCTTGCAGCACCAGGGTTACTCCTCCTTTGGTGAAGCCCTTCCCAGTGCAAACTGGGCTACTGCAGCCCTGAGAGGACAAGGGGAAGGGAAGGAAGAAAAAGCAAAGCCACCCTGAGGATTAGGTATGGAGACCCTGACCCATCACTGAAGTTGAACAAGTCCTTCCACTTTAGATTAGATCCACCTACACCTAAAATAGCTTAATCATCCTAAAAGCCTTGTCTAAGCCTTCAGACAGTGGTTCACTTTCCCTGAGAGATACCTGGCAGTTTCTAAAGGAACTGTAATCCTGCTGTCCCTTTTGGATGCATTTTTCAACAGCCAGCGTAGCTCCTGCTGCTGCACTAAACCCTCTGCCTTCCTCCTCCTCAAGCCATCACGTATTTCTACTCCCTCACATGAAATATTTGTGAAACTCAAAAAGTGGATCCCAGATAATGGATATTCTATTGATAAAATACCTTTCAGAAAACACCATCTGGAAGCCAGGCAATTGAACAACATAAGAGGAACCACATTCTTCCCATACACTCTCCAAAGAGAATGTTTTATAAGGTGCAGAAAGCAGGTTTGATGAATCAAACATCAGTAGAAATGTCTCTGCTGTCTTTTGAAACCTCCTGGGCCTTGCAAATGTGCATCCAGGTGGAAAAAGGCCACACAGAACCACTCCATTGCCAAAGACCCTGCTCTTCAGACAAGTAGGATCATTACACCAGCTATTTTCCTTCTAAGTTCACGGTATCTAAAGGATTTAGCAGTGTTCTGCTGCCTTCAAACCCCCTATCCCTGCATATGGTTACCTGGTGTTAGGTGGGGTTTGGGCTTCTCCTGGTACAGCCCTGCTTTGGAGGGCACAGAGCACTCCCCAGACCAGGCTGGCTTTGAATCTTGCTGTGCCACAAAGCAACTTTTTCCTTTCAGAGGAAACAGATAAGTGTGCATCATCCCTCTGGAATATTCTGGTTCTGATATCGTCGGTCTGTGAAACAGCTGATAACATCCCCCTGTATTTTTCCCTTGAAGCCCTTAACCTGAAGTCTGACATTTGTCTTCAATCACTAGATGCACAAAAGCTCTTTAAATTCATTCAGCCCATATCCAGAACAACACGCCTCAATCCGCCGGTGTCCCACTGAAGCCCCACTCCATCCTACATCCCCCAACAGGCTTTTCCTTCGAGGCGACCGATTATACTTCGGTTTCCTCAGTAGAGGGAGCTTCTCACCCATCAGTTTGATCACCACCTTCCTCCAACCCTCTGAAACCACATCCCTTTTCCGACAGCACCACCTCTGTGCCAAACAACCACGCAGGTAGGTGATTAGGGAAATGTAGTCCTGACCCTTAGTAACCGTGTGTTGGCTTCCTTATCGAACTAAGGCGGCTTGCAGCCTTCCCAAGTTCCTTATTAGTTTTCATAACTACTACTATTAAAAGGCCCGTGCTTATGAGAGCCTGGTACCACTTAGCAGCTCTGTGGCAGCCAGTGCCCAGGCTGTGAGAGCCTAAGTAAATAAAAGGGCTTTCTAATGCTTCTCAATGCCTGACTTTGCTTCCACTGTCTCTTACGGAGACAGAAGTCTGTAGCCAACTTTTGTCTGCATCTCAAATGCTCTGTATGTTATTATCATCACCCCTTTAGCTGTCTCCTTAGGCAAACAGCTGCATCTTTTCATTCTTTCCTTGTCTAAAAGCCTTTATTCCAAAGTCCTGAGTGGTAATGAATGGAGTCCTGCACAGTACTGGCATCTCATGAGGAGATGAGCAGCTCTGGCTGTCAGTGAGAGACCCCTGCTCCGCTCCATGCACCTACATGTGTCCCACCAGAGAGCTGATCCAGGCAGGAACAAGCATTGCTCTAAACCCCAGTTCAGTTCTTCAGTCAGATCAGCTCCCAACCTGTTCCACTGAGTGACAGCAGCAGCACTTGTGCTGCACAGCGTGCCCAGAACAGCACAAGTGGGTGGGTGGGATGGCAGGAGAGGGAGAAGAGGAAGGGAGCTGCTTTTTTGAGAAGCACCAACAGCTTAAACACACTTAAAATGATAATTTCACTGAAGAGAGAGGGGATTTTAGCCTTGCAAAGGTACCGAGGGAATCTGAGATTTTCCAACCGGATTTACACATGCTGTTTTCTAAGCCCACATAGACTGTTGGAGGATGTTTTGCTCACACCTAAAATAACTAAAGCTGAGAGCCTTTAAAACATGTGTCTCCCCTTCCCTCATCCCTTCCTGACTCCTGTATTTCCTATGACTGGCATTGCTAGGTACACAGGCAATTTCACCATCGTCTTAACGGTGATTCACTTGCTCCTCTGTTTCAAAGCACAGTTTCACATCGTGGTCTCTGAGCTCACCTACTTGCTGCCTAGGGCTTTACAAAAAGAAGAGCAGGACACAGAAAACATTGTAAAGACTTTTAACAGGTCTTCATAAAAACAAATTCAAAATGCTGTTTACACTGCAGGTATAAATATCCCCTTATGAATAAATGATGCTGTTATCCAGTAAGCCCTGCACTTGATCACATTCAGGCCAAGAAGAACTATTTAGCCCCTTTGGAAAGGTTAAAATAACCTCTCTTGGGGCACAGGAAACTTCTTTTCCATGCATAATTTCAGTCAGCAGATGAATTGGTAAATTAAAGCAGGTAACATCAGCTTGCATGAAAGCAGGAAAAGAGCCAGTGGGCACAGTAGGCAGAAGCGCAATGAATGTAATTTGGCTGGGAATAAATTAAAGCTGGAATTGGGAGACCATTTCCAAATATCAGAGCTGTGAAGGTTCGGAGCAGTCTTTCAGTAAGAGCAGTGGGACAAAACAAAGCCTCTGAGTTGTCTCAAGGAGGCTGTAAGGTGTGGGGCTGCCTGCCACAGCACAGCTCTGAGCCTCAATGCCGCGGTCCCTCCCCACCAGTTCAGTGCTCCCGAGTATCTCCCGTGGCAGCTGAAGGTAACAGTGAGTATCCGTCCTGCTGGCAAAGAGGAGGAGCCCCCTGACGTGTTGGTGTGCTGTGTCACCGTGGTAGTGTCCTCACCAAACACCTCCATGGCACAAAGCCAGCAGTGCTGTGGCAAGGTCCCTCTGGATCTCTTGGGTCTGTGCTGCGTCTCCTGGGGTGGTCGCTGCTGTTGGGGCGCGTCTGCCACTGCCCTCTCAAACAGCACACCTATTGAGGGATGTAATGGGGTTTAGCTTATAAAAAGGTCTTATCTCCCTTACAGACTTTATACATCCTCCCTGTTCCGTCGGGGAGAGGATTGTTCTGCCACGGGTTTGGGCAGCAAGCAGTGTTTTGGAGGGGGGTATCTCCTTCTTCCTTCCAGGAAGCGGACGTCTTGCTGTGGGGGATTCCTGCCCTGCCAGGTGCACTGACACCTAAACCACCACAGAGGAGCACGAGAGCCGTGCAGGAGGCGTTTCCCTCCCGTCCCCCAACCCAAAGGCACCCGGGTGAGCCCCTTCCCGAGGTACACTGACCACGGCAGCACCTCCGCCACCGAGCTGCCAAGGGCCTGTCCCAGACCCAGACCCCCGCAGCCCTGACCGGGGGGGGAGGAGGTCCCCGCTGCCTCAGCCCCTATCCCCTTCCCCACAACCCCCGAGCCCCTGTCCCCCACCTCACGACCCATCCCCAGCTCTGCCCCTGCCTCAGGCCTCAGACCGGGGCTCCCAGCCCTGTCCGGGTCCCGTCCTCCCCCCCACCCCCGGCCCCGCTGCCCCATGGCGGGGGGGGATCCCCCACGGCCCCGCTGCCCCATGGCGGGGGGGGATCCCCCACAGCGGGGCCGGGGGCCGGGGGCCGGCGGCCGCTGCGATCCTGTGAGGGCAGAGCGGGGCCCGCCGCTCTCAGCCAATCGGCGCCCTCAGCGCCTGGTCCGATCTCCCCGGAGCTCTCTCATTGGTCGCTGCCCTCCCCTCTCCTCACGGAGGAGGCCTGCGGCGGCCAATGGGGCGCGGGCGCGCGGGGGAGAGGGGCGTGGCCGGGCGGCGAGGGCGCGAGCGGCGGGCGCGGTATGGCGGGGTCCCGGAGGCCGTGAGGGAGCTGGTGCAGAGCGGCGGCCGCCATGTCGGCGGTGTGGTCGCTGGGAGCCGGGCTGCTCCTGCTGCTGCTGTGGGTGAGGCACCGCGGGCTGGAGGCCGTGCTGGTGCACCACCGCTGGGTCTTCGTCTGCCTCTTCCTCCTGCCGCTCTCCATCCTCTTCGACGTCTACTACCAGCTGCGCGCATGGGCCGTCTGGCGCCTCCACAGCGCCCCGAGGCTGCACGCACAGCGAGTCCGCCACATCCAGGCGCAGGTGAGGACCCCCCGGCTCTGACAGGGCACAGCTTCCCCTCCATCCCCAGCCCGCTCCTCACCGGCGCTGGCCGGGGCCCCACGGCGAGCAGCCCTCCCCTTCCCGTTTCCCCTCCTAAACGCGGCCGTGAATTCGGTTGCGGCAGCCGGAGGGAAGGGGGGGGGGGGGGAGCAGACGAATAAAAGCCAGCCAGGGGTGTTTCTGCCCCTCCGTTATGGGTTTTCCTCTGTCTGAAACTCCTCGTGAAGTTGCGGCGTCAACATCTGGCAAGTCCAGATGTGTCCGTCCGGCTGCTGCCGCTGGCACCCTCAGAGACGTGCTGTAGTGTCCCTGTGTGCTCACATGGGTTAGGCATGTACCTGTGTGTGCGCGTGTGTAACATGGAAATGTCACTCTCGGAATGCCGGCTTAATGCTGTGTTTTAATGCCACTTCATCCTGCTCCTCGGTGTGGTTAGTTCCAGGAGGTGATTGAAGGGGAAATAGAACTCCTTCCATCCATAAATGCAGATGTCTCTAGTGCTTCCGTGCTCTCTAGTATTTCTGTCACGTCTGCTGCTGTTTTCCCCCTTGACTCTCATGTTCGTTGCAGACACGGGTCGATATTAACATGCACGGAGCTACTCTTGAAGAGTTTGGGGCTGGGTTTTCAGTCACCAGCTGTAGCAGCAGTTGGGCTTTGAAGAGAATGCTACACTTGATGGTTGTTCTCCAGATGTTAACCACTGTGGGTTTGCAGAATTCATGGATCAAATGTGTGGTTTACACATTTCCCTTCTCAGCTTTTCTCCCTTTGCCTGTTCATTTGCAGGCTCAGACCATTTTTGGGTGTGTTTAGGAGGAGGAATTGTTTCATTAAGCTTCACAGAACTAAGATTAGATTATTTATGGCAGTGATAATACCTCCCCCAGAGGGTAGGGTTTCCTGTTTTAAAACTCATTGTTAGTTCTCTGCTAAGTTTTCTGAAGGCCCTCTCCAAACCCCTAAAGCTATAGAGTATGTGTATGGGTATATATATGTAGAGAAATACTTTCTCTCCATAACTTAACTCCTATGGTGGTATTTTATTTAGAGGTTCAGAGGTCTGCAGAGAGACTTCCAAAGCATCCCTTCTCAACACAGAGACATCCAGGCTTTGTTACTTGCAGGTAACATGCACGTAGAGGAGTAGCAGTGTTCCACAGAGAGGGAAAATGTTTCTGGTACCCGTTATTGATGGCACATGTATGCCTTAGAGCATCACCTCAGTTGTTACCTCTTGCAGGTTCGGGAATGGAAAGATGAAGGCAGCAAAAGATACATGTGCACTGGCCGGCCTGGCTGGTTGACTGTATCACTTCGTGTTGGGAAGTATAAGAAGACTCATAAGAACATCATGATCAACTTAATGGATGTTCTGGAAGTGGACAGTGAAAGACAGGTAACAAATTCATCACAGAGCTTTTGTAATAATGAAGTTTACAGCTTTTTTTAACTACATTTGTAGCTGGAGAGATTCAATTCATAGAATCATAGAATAGTTAGGGTTGGAAAGAAGCTTAAGATCATCTAATTCCAGCCCCCCTGCCATGGGCAGGGACACCGTAAAGAACAAAGGATTTTTATAGCAGTAGATCCACCAGGCTTTACAGGGTGTGCTCAGATCATTCTATCAAAAAAACCCAGCATATGGAATTGTTTAGCTTTTCTGTGCTGAAGTCTAAAAGACCAGATTGATTTGTGGTTTGGGGGACTGAGCAACAAGATGTTGAGGCAGAGGAGGAATCACTAAACAGTTTCAACTATTTTTAGTAGTGCTCTTAGGAAAGTAAGTCTCTGAATTCTGATAACAGATGGAAGCACAATCTAGTTGGCTGTGTTTTGTCATCCTTAATGCTGAACACTTAATTCATGATTGGTGGGGGCAATTGGGTTGGGTTTTTTTTTTTGCTCTTTAGGTTGTTCGTGTGGAACCTTTGGTGACCATGGGCCAGTTGACTGCATACCTGAATCCCATGGGCTGGACTATTCCTGTGGTACCAGAGCTTGATGATCTTACAGTAGGTAAGGGTTGTTTTGATGACAGGAGACTCACTGATTTTGCTGATAACGCAAATGTCACTGCTTTTTATGCAGTAACGTTGCATTATTTTAAAGGTTCCAGAAGTACTCTGTTGAACCTGATGTTCTGTTGTGGTATTTATGTTGTAAGCGCTCCCTTTGTGTTTATTTAGTTTTTAAATAGTCTTCAAAGCATGCCCAGAGCTTAAAAGTTGGGGTTTTGTTCTCAGAAATCACCTTCATTTCTCCATGTGTTTCATTTGATTTGTTATGTGCTCTCTTGATAAGGTGGCCTGATCATGGGAACTGGCATTGAGTCTTCATCCCACATCTATGGACTTTTTCAACACACCTGTGTGGCCTATGAACTTGTTCTTGCTGATGGAAGCCTTGTGAGATGTTCACCAGTAAGACAAACTGTTCTTTTGCTATCATTTACAATGTCGTTGACAGTTTTCAGTGTGGATATATGATTGAGTATGACATACTTTTTGCAGACTGAAAATTCAGACCTATTTTATGCAGTGCCTTGGTCTTGTGGTACTCTGGGTTTCCTGGTTGCAGCAGAAATAAAAATGATTCCTGCCAAGAAATATGTTAAAATCCATTATAAGCCTGTGAGAGGACTGCAGAACATCTGTGAGAAGTTTACTGAAGAGTCTAAGAAAAAGGAGAATAGTTTTGTGGAAGGACTTGTGTATTCTTTGGAAGAAGCAGTCATCATGACAGGAGTCCTTACTGATGAAGCTGAGCCAAGCAAGGTAAGTAAGGGGAAGTTATAGAGAAAAAATACCCCCAGACTTTAACTGAAGCTGTACTATATGCCAGTGTAAAACCAGAATCATTATGAGATTGGAACAATCTCTTAGCATGGGACTAAAAGTTAGATCCATCCATCATAATATTTTAAACTATAGCTTTGTGCTGCTACAGCAGTCTTTACTCTAAATCTCTTCATCTGAGAACAAATGATCCACTCATTTCATTATTCCAGCTAATAATTTAATCTGCAGCCTTTTCATTGCAGTACCTAAGGAGGAAGACAAGTGTCTTCTCTCATATGCAGAACAAGGCTGCTTTAAAGTGCAGTTATTCAGGGTAATTCTTTCCTCAGCAAGCTTTTAATACAGCTCATGTTGGTAAAACACATCAGGGACGTTTACAGGAGGGACATGCCAGCTGCTCACTGCAGTCCTCCACCTGGATCTTTCTCCTTTGCCATATGAGACTTTCAGTTAGCAATGAGTTGAGAGATGGATATTTTATGAATCCAGTGCTGTCTCATTCATGGTCTCTTAATTAACTGGTAACAGCCAAGCCTTAGCAACCCTTATCTGAATTAAACCTTAGTGGCAAGAAAAGAAAGCAGCAGCCATGCACGTGGAGAACTGAAGGCTGCCTGGATCTTTGGTGACAGTCTCGTTCACACTGTCACAGAGGGTGTAGCTTTGATTCTTCACAGTAAAGGCACTTGGGGAGGTACTTAATGTTGTCTGGTAAGGTGTTACTGTTTTCTGTGTTGGTGTTTGCTCAGGAATGCGTATTTTCTTGCAGATAAACAGAATTGGCAACTACTACAAGCCGTGGTTCTTTAAGCATGTGGAGAAGTATTTGAAAGATGATAGGACTGGAACAGAATACATTCCCGCAAGACATTATTACCATAGACATACACGCAGTATCTTCTGGGAGCTGCAGGTAAGACCAGTTCCAGACTTAAAATAACATCTGCAGGAAGGTACTGTGCACTTTCCCAGTGTGGTTACGGTGTGCCTTCTCCTTGGCAATGCTTCTGCTTTTCATGGCGTTAAAAGCAGTGAAGTTTATGGCAAATTTAAAAGTCCTACATTTGGGCAAAACAAATGTGGTGTTAGATCATAACCTCCTGATTTCTGTTTAGTGCTTTTCTGAATTTAGACATAAAGTACGTATCTTGGCATGAAGCTTTTATACCTACAAAGTGATTGTCGTGGTTTAAGCCCAGCTGTAAATCAGAACCGTGCAGTCTCTCTCTCACTTCCCCCCCTTCCCTCCCCGCTCCCAAAGGGATGGGGAAGGGAATCGAAAGAATGTAACTCCCACGGGTTGAGATAAGAGCAGCCCAGTAACTAAGGTATAACACAAATCACTGCTGCTGCCACCAATAATAATAATGATAAGGGAAATAACAAGGGAAGAGAATACAACTGCTCACCACCCGCCAACTGATACCCAGCCTGACTGAGCAGTGATCTAGCCCTTCCGGGTAACTGCCCCCAGTTCTACATCCTGGGCATGACGTGCTGTGGTATGGAATACCTCTTTGGCTAGCTTGGGTCAGGTGTCCTGTCTCTGCTTCCTCCCGGCTTCCCCTCCTCCCTGACAGAGCATGAGACTCAGAAAGTCCTTGGTCAGACTGAACATTACTAAGCAGCAACTAAAAACATCGGTGTTATCAGTGCTGTTCCCAGGGTGAAAGTCAAAACCATAGCACTGCACCAGCTACTAAGAAGGAGAAAAAATGACTGCTACTGATGAACCCAGGACAGTGACTTTCAAAGACACATGGTGGCAAAAACATGACTGTGAAATCAGGGCTGAAAATTTTCCCTGTCTAAACTATGAATAGTAATTATGCAGTAAGGTCATTACTTTGACTGGTCATTACTTTATTGAGATGTGCATTTACACAAAACTTTGTGTGGCATTTTGAAAGAGTTCCATTGCTACCTTTTGAATCTCTGGAGTGAGATACTGGATCTTTCCAGCTCCTGGAGAAGGTAAAGCAGCAGTTGCCTGTGCAGGAACTACTTAACATTTTATAGCTTCAAAATTCTTTTAAAGAACTTACCTTGTGTATGTTTATTCTTGCAAGAGTTCTGTAAGTTTAGCTTCTTATGCACTCTTTCCTTAGATGTTTTAAGATAATCACTTACTGTTCTCTGAACTTCATTCTCTGAAGAGATTTGGGGCTGAGTAAGTTGTGATTTATATGACTGAAAATCAATCATTGTAACTAGAGGGGGCTTTGGCCAGGGCTGTGTAGCTAAGCTCAGTCCAGGCCTCTCTTATTTGTTCATGTTTATATTACAGTAGTTTAGCAAAAGTACCATCAGTTAAGTTTGTTGAAAGTCTGGTTTAATACTGCTGTGAGAATTCTGAAGCATTGTCTTTTGGTTCACTTGCACATTCTTCAGTAAAACTTCTTTCCTTTCCTCTTTCAAGGACATCATCCCCTTTGGCAATAACCCTGTTTTCCGTTACGTGTTTGGCTGGATGGTTCCTCCCAAAATCTCCTTGTTGAAACTCACCCAAGGAGAAGCTATTCGAAAGCTGTACGAGCAACACCACGTTGTACAGGACATGCTGGTGCCAATGAAGAGCCTTGAAAGATCTATCCAGACCTTCCACGATGACCTTAATGTAAGAACACGTGGGTTTAAAATGCAGCAAATCCCAGACTGTTTGTGATAAGAGCTGGGACTGTTGATCATAAGGCACAACAGGGGGCTTGTGTAGAAGGTCATGATTGTATCCCAGGGAGTGCTGTGCTTTGCCTTTGTGCAAGGCTGCAGAAGAAATGAACAAATGAGGTTCAAACTTTAGTAGAAGGCCAGCACTTCAGAAAGATTTTATCACTTAGTGAAACTTGAACTTTGAGCCTTGGGTGACATGGTCTAGCCTGAGGCAGGGGGTTGGAACTGGATGTTCGTAAGTTCCTTGCCAACCCAAACCTTTCTGTGATGGCTGGTGGTCTCACTAAACCCCACCTGCAGGAACTGATTTCCCTTTCTTGCTTCTATTGCTGAATTCAGTTAGTGTAAGAAGTACAAACCTGGGAATTTCAATTTCAGACCGGCCTGGGAGAGAAAACTCTTCATTCTCTTTACTCAGAGTGTGTATTCAGTTGTTGCTTTGGGATGAGGGATGGTGTGATTTTGTTTCATTTCAAATACCTGAGGGGGAGGAGATGTAATTCTAGGAGGACACAGCGCATATTCTGAGCAGCTCAATCTAATTCTGTTATGATCATTCGCAAGTGCAGCTAAGAACCACAGCAAGACAATTGGAGAAGACAAGCTATGCATGTTTCAATCCCAAACTGGGAGGAAGTCCTCAACTCCTCATTTGTCACCTTTATTAGGAGATAGCTTAAAGGGTTGTTAAAGATAAGTGAAAAAGTGTTTTCTTGCCTCTGCAGGTGTACCCTCTTTGGCTATGTCCTTTCATACTGCCCAATAATCCTGGTATGGTCCATCCAAAAGGCGATGAAGCGGAACTCTACGTGGATATAGGAGCTTATGGAGAACCCAAAAGGAAACAATTTGAAGCCAGGGCTTCGATGAGGCAAATGGAAAAGTTTGTAAGAAGTGTGCATGGGTAAGGATCCCACTCCTTAGAATAGTAATAATGGCACAGAATTTACACCCTTGTGGTTTAAACAGTTATTTAATCCCACAGCACTAAAATATTGCAATAATTTAACCACCAGAGAACTGATTTTAATTAGTAATTTTTATGTTATGATTTGGAAATATGATTCACTTTTATGACTTTCTTGTGAAACCAAACCACTGGCTGGAGTTCTTGAGGTGTATTTGGGAGCTGGGTGGCTTCAGGTCACCTTTCAGCACCAGGCTGCTCTGGGAGTGGAGTCTCTGCTGCAACAAAACTCATCCAAGCACCCACCGAGGTGCAGAAAGGCCTTGGCAGGTTTGTGCTGACTGTACAAAAAGCAGTTGCTGCCCATAAGCAGCTCTCAGCACGGCTCTTAGCCCTGCCCTCAGGGAGGCAGCCACTGGGCTGCGTGTATGGAGGCTGATGTCTTTCAGCTGGTTCAGAGCAGGGGCAGAGCAAGGGCTGTTTTGGCTGCAGTCCCTTCAGGAATGCCAGGGGCTGTCAAGGTTTGGACAGCTTCCCTGCCTCCCTGCCCTTGGGACTGTTGCGCTCCCTGCAGCGTCATGCTGCAGCTCTGCCCCATCCTTGTGCTGGCATGTCCTTGCAGAGGGAGGCCAGCCTTGACTCGTCCTTGTGCAGCGGTGGGAGCCTTTCCTCCCTCACAACTTGTACTTCCATAGCTTCCTTTTCCTTGCCCTGATTGCTATTACACAGGGCCACAGTAGGTGTGAGATACGTGCCCACCATCTGTCACAGACTCCTGCCACCCTCATTTGCTGTAGTAGTGTCAGTGGAGAAGCAGTTCCAGGCTTGTTTCTCAGGAACAAAAAACAACTACATGGTATTTTTACACCATCAGTACGATTTATCCCCATTTCTATTTTGACCTGCTTCTCAGTCTAACAGTGATTGTATCCCATGTGGCTCAGTACCAGTGGTGAGTCTGCTTCGAGATGATTTGAAGAGTGTGAATGACTTTTAGCTGCTCTAAGTGATCTGCCAGAGAACAAAGCAACCAAAAGCTAATTTTAAGGTGTTTTTTTTTTTTTAATTAACTGGAAATCAAGCTTTTAATTTAAAGCTCTTTACTAACAAAGTTTTGTCTCATCTCTACCTGTCCCTGGGAAATGAATAAGGGATAAATGCTTAATCTCACAGTTTCATAATCACACACAACAAGAGAGCTTTCATGTAAGAGTTCCTGTTTTACTGCTGCATTTTGGAGAGCACAGGATGAAAGTGGGGAGTTGTCCACAGCTAAATAAGGGTTTCATTTAGTTCTGTAAATGGACCTTTGTTACACTCTTCTTCATTTACACTATAACTTTATCTCCTCAGCCTGGTATATTCTCAGTGTGCAGTTCAGAGAAGCTAGAGAGTCAAAGAATGCATTGCTACATCTGCCTTGAATGCCTTTTGTAACACAGACTAATACAAGATGCCATGATTGCACCTCCATGGATCATAAGAAAGCGTGCAGAAAAAGCAATTCCTTTTTCTGAAGCTGGAATTGAAAGGGTTTGAATGGAAGAAAAGGCAAACAGGCTTTCAAAAGCAGTTAGAAAAGTATTTGCCAGGGATAATTTAGGTTACGTGAGCGTTTCAAACTCTTCATTTGAGGGAACTTCTGGTTCTCTCCAGACTTGTGGTTCTGTGAACACAAGCTGTTAGCATACAAGTTGTCAGAAGATTTGGCTGCACGTGGTCAAAATCTCTAACGTGAACCACTGTTTTACACACATTTATTAGTCCTTCTTTTTGCAGTAACAAAACTAACTAAAGCATTGGTACATTGATGGCCAAAGAAGGGTTCTGAACCGTATTTTAAAGGCAACAGTTATTTTAACTGCTTGCTTTTCCCATCTTCCCCTTCACTAAAACGACTCTAGCAGTATTCTGCTGTTTTCACCATTACGTGTTATTTCCGTAAGGAAAAGAGATCATGGTAATGTTAAATCCACAAAACACAATTGGCTGAGTGTTGCAGCATAGTCCATGTGAGCAATTATATTTGCCTGCCTTTTAAAAGTATTTTGAATTGGGTTTCTTGGTTGAATATTTGCTGCCCTGACAATTTTCTTTATCCTTGATATATCTTATGGCACAATTAATATTGTCCCCTGGTTTATTTTTCCCTCCTCTCCAGTTTCCAGATGCTGTATGCAGATTGCTACATGACCCGTGAGGAGTTCTGGGATATGTTTGATGGGTCCTTATACCACAAGCTGCGGGAGCAGATGAATTGCAAGGATGCCTTTCCAGAAGTGTATGACAAAATCTGCAAGGCTGCAAGGCACTGAGCCTGGATGGTCTAACCAAGCAATCAGGGAAAGATGAATTTACCTATAGCTAGTCAGTATATCCTTTAAAAACAAAAAAAGCTTTATTGCTCTCCAAATAAGCTCATTCTTGTTGATGTTTAAAGGTATGAATTCCTGCTTTATGAATTTATGTTTAGTATTTCTTTGTATGTTTTCAAATGGATTTTCCAAACTCAAAGTGATTGTTTTGAAGAGCTCTTCCAAGTGCTAGCCTTTGTATCTGATGTGACATGGGTGGATTCACCTATTTCCGAGCATAAGAAGAACAGTTGGAAAGGATGAAGATGCTGGAGTCACACCAGCTGTGTGCTATAGCTCGATGTAACATGACTTCTGAAAACAGCAGGGAGGGTGCAGAAAGAGGTGCCAAAGCTGAACACGTTGTCACATTGATCATGATGTTTAAAACCGTTTGCCCCCGGTTGGTAACTGGTGGGACACCTCAGCAGTGGTACCGTAACCTTCCAGCTGCTGTTTGGTGCTGTGCCACGTGGGTTGTACTGTGCTGTCATGTCAGCAGAGCAGTGAAAACTCTCTGGCAGGGGCTTCAGTTTCAAAACGAAGCGTTGAGGTGTGAATAGAACGCTTTTTACTTGTGCCTATCAGATCCGTTTTGATTGTAAAGCTTAAGTGGATGTAGGGTTTAGGTACTTTGTAGCTGGCTAACTGCATTGGGGGTTGCCCCACGAGTATCTGTGTTCTGGCTTTGCAGACTACTGAAGAAATTGCTGCTATTTCATATAGCCAGGTTTTGATTTCAGGTTTTATTCATTGTGGGTCACTTTATGTGGATTTTTGGGGGTTGTTTTGGGGTTTTTTTTTTGGGTGAGGGTTTGGTCACTGCTTTATTTTAGTGCCTTATGAATACTTGGTTGGAAGAAGATATGGGTTATTTCAGACCATTCTGGCCTGGCCAGTAGGAAGAGGAAGTCCAAGCTTTCTTTACATGAGTTTTGTTAGAGCAATTGGCTGTGGATAGGAGCAACTGTGGTTGTGAATCTTGACACACACAAGCCTTGGTTCTGACTCGAGTCCCATTTTTGCTTTATGTTTTAGCTGGATTAGGTTGATAGGCTTTGTAAAAGGACTGTTTCAGTCACCTGGAGAGGAAATCAGCAGCAAGTACTGCTCAGTCCCCCCTTCTGCTGCTTTTGGGTTCCAAACCAAGCCCATGTCTTACCCAAGCAGTACTTAAACTTATTACTTGAAACCTTACTGAGCTTGAGGGAGAAGAAAGTCATATTCTTGTGTAGAGGGTAACATGAGGAACTTCTTAAACAGTTACCAGTGGGAGGCTTAATTTCTATGTGTGCTAAACCAATGATTTTATTTATTGATAGATGGATGTTTACTGTCCAGATGAAACCAATGATAAAGCAGTAACAAGAATCAGGTTGGCCTGGTACTCACACTGCATGCTGGGCAGCTTGTGTGCAGATAAGGTACCCCTTATGATCAAAACCCAGTGCAGGGGACTGGTAGCAGGGGCAGCCTTCCATGGGGAGACACAGCCCATGCAGAGTGGGGCAGGAGCTGTGTCAGTGATCCAGGAGCATCTGCTATACCATCCTGGGGTGCAGGGGAAGGCAAAGGCTGATGCTCAGGGTGTAACCAGCCTTCCTGCCCCTTGTCCCTGGGGCAAAGCTGCCCTTTAGCCCAGCGTTTGTAAGATAACCTGCACAGAGCAAGATTGGGTTTGGTTAGCTTTTAAAGGGCCACGTTAAAACAGCTAGAGGATATGCAAATACTTTTCTTTAGGCTGTGTTTCTCTCACCTACGTGCTGATGATCTTTAGGTATGCACTGTATTTGGGTTTTCACTCCTTAATTTATTGGCAAACTTTGGATGATACTGGGTACTGTAACTGTTATCAGTCCCACACATGCACATGCATAATTGCTCTTACTTTTTGGTTGTATGGGCTGTTTAAAATAAAGATCTAGCCAGCATACTGCTCATAGGGGTGTCCTTTCGTGATTGCTTACTTTTCAACAGCTGCCAAGGTCGTTTCTCCTGCTTGCTGTCCTGTTTCAAATGGTCAGCCATCACTGAGGAATGCTGCTGGTGAGGAAACATTGCTATGTGCTTGGGAGGGGAGGACCCTGGTGCTGCAGACAGTGAAGGAATGGCTTTGAAGTCTGTGAGTCAACACTTACCTCTGCCCCAAGACACACTGTACAAAACAAACACCATACAGCTGAGCCTTAACCCTTCAGTGATGCCCCACTAGCACCACGTAGCCTCATGATTCCAGTTATCCTGATCTCCCCTACTTTCACCTCATTCTTTCCCTGGTGGATTTAGGTGCTACAGCTGTTGATAGCTACTTTATTCTTCCCCCTTCATGCTAATAAATCTAATCCCTTGTTTGAATGAGCAGCCACAGAAGGGAGGATGAAGATTCAGGGCGCTCTTTAACCTGAGGAGTTTCACATCCACATCTCTTGCCTTGGAAAATACCCTCACAGCAGCTGTGTGGGCTGTCAGAGGTGTTCCTGCCCCTCCCATGGTCACAGCTTTGCACTCCCTTCCCAGGAGGAAGCTGCAGGCTTCTTCCTGAAATCCAGGCTTCCAAATGCCTCAGGCCCACTGAAACCACCTTCCTTTAATCACATCCCATGCTGGCCTTGGCCTACTGTGTGTCACAAGCCTCTTCTGCTGCCCCAGCAGTATCTCTGGAGCAAGCGCTCACCCACATCCCTGCTCAGACGTTGCCTATCAGGGAACTCCTTCCTCTGCCTCTCCACAACAATCATCAGGATTTCCTTAACTGACTGCAGTTCTACCTGTGCTCAGTTATCTTCCCCCACCAAAGGATAATTGCAGGTTAATTAGCATATTTAATTAGCCACAACTAATGGATAATGACACCTCAATTTAATTATTCCAGTCTGGTCTAAACACTGGTGTGAGATTTCATAAAGCTTAATTCTAAGTGAACCAGTATACTCCCTGTGCATTTTTATGGCCATCCTCCTTTGCCACTGACACAACTCTGCTCCTTTCTCCATCATGTCTAGGATTTAATATCCCAAAAAATGTGCAGTGATGACATTAAATTCCCCCCAATTCCCTCCCTGGCAGTGTTCAAAGCCAGATTGGACGGGGCTTGGAGCAAGCTGCTCTAGTGGAAGGTGTCCCTGCCCGTGGCAGGGGGTTGGAACTGGATGAGCTTTAAGGTCCCGTCCAACCTAAACAATCCCATGACTCCATAAAACCTTTGCATTGTTAATTCAAGTGAAGCTGTACGTTGCAGCTTGGGATAAAGATCCCTGCATGCAGCCACACTAAAGGCAGCACAGGACATACACACATGCAGTTACTAAGGGCCGGAGTTACTACCCTGCTACTCTACAGCAGTGCACTTGCAGCCACAGCTCTCCCTTGAGCTGTGTTGGTGGTCCAGCTGTGGTACCACAGGTACCTGCAGCTTCTTTAAGTAGCATCGTTTGAGCACAAGTGCTCAACACAATGAGCCACGAGTGCCAGCAGACCATACTTCAGAGGATAGGCAGTGTCTGTCACCCTCTTCTGAAGCCTGTCACTTTGACAAAGCCCAAGGTGGAAATAATTACTGACAGAAAAGACTGTTCATTGTCTGAGTGTTTTATTAGCACAAGGCAAAACTTGAGCTGTTTCCAATCTCGACTTGCGTGCCAACACGCTGTAAGCATTTTCATCTACCCTGTCTCCTCCGTTGCCATGTCTGCTGTTTACTCACTGACCTGGGCTTTCCAGCACCATCTTGCTTTGGGAAAAGTGATTTCTTCAGAGGTATCTGGACAACGTGGAGCAGATATCAAATCCCACCAGTTGATTTTAGCAACAGGCTTGAGCCGCTTGCTGTGGAAAAAAGATGTGATTCAATGGGCTCAGATTACTGGCTGAATTAATCTTATTTATCTTGAGTCCAGAGGAGTCCACAAAGATGCTGTGAGGGCTGGAGCAGCTCTGCTCTGGAGCCAGGCTGAGAGAGCTGGGCTGGGGCAGCCTGGAGAAGAGAAGGCTCCTGAAGGGGAGACCTGAGAGCAGCTCCAGTGCCTAAAGGGGCTGCAGGAAACCTGGAGAGGGGCTTGGGACAAGGGCCTGTAGGGACAGGCCAAGGGGAATGGCTTTAACCTGCCAGAGGGGAGGCTGAGATGAGCTCTTAGGCAGAAGCTCTTCCCTGTGAGGGTGCTGAGGCGCTGGCACAGGGTGCCCAGAGAAGCTGTGGCTGCCCCATCCCTGGCAGTGTTCAAGGCCAGGTTGGACACAGGGGCTTGGAGCAAGCTGCTCTAGTGGAAGGTGTCCCTGCACGTGGCAGGGGTTGGAGCTGGGTGAGCCTTAAGGTCTCTTCCAGTCCCAAACCAGTCAATGGTTCATTAGTCTTAACGAGCACAGGGATGAACAGAGCTCTCAAAAGCCTGACTGCTCCCTTAAAAGCACAGCTGTAACTTGAAGAGTGGTTCTGGAGCAGGTGCTGTTTGATCAGAGATGAGGTTGAATTCCAAGTCCTGCTCACTGTTCACATATTCTTTTATTCCTATTGCAAGATGAGCAAAGCTGGGCAATATTGAAAGCTTGATTCCATTCTGCCTCCTCCATCACAGGACAGCTGATTTCTGGTTGCTCCACTGAAAGCTGTCAAGTTATATTCAGCCAAGACTGATTTCCAGCTACTCTCTGGAGGTGAAGAAAGACTTTTGCAGAGCTGCCAATGCCACCGCAGCAGCTTGCTGATCTTGGCCACAAGCAAAGGTGAGAGCAGAGGGCTACCCCAAGGCCTCTCATTAATATCCTTCCTACCTGCATCACAGGGTTTTCACACTAGCAATTTCAAAGCCCTTTGTGGTGCAAGTGAGGTGTGTTATCCTCCCTCCTCACATGGGTAAACCGAGGCACAGCCTGAGAAGGTGATTTCTCTTCAGGGCTGTTGAGCAGTCCAGTGCTTGCACTGGGAACAAGTCCAGACAGCCTAATTATCCATCCACCTCCCAGTCCTTCCCAGGCTGCCTCCTCTAACTCAATGAAAACTAATAGCGTACACCTCCGCTGCAGTCAAATTGCATTTCACAAGATACAGCAACCACCTCAGCATCTCTCCGGTGCCTCAAGACCCAGTTCTTTAACCCTCCCCAAATCCCTGTGCAATGAGGAAGCGCAAAGGGAGGGGAGAGATGCAGCAATACCAATCTCCCTGTCCATAGATGGACCCTGTGGTTGGGCTGGTGAGTGTTCCCCAGTCCCAGTCCATGATTTAACTACATGATCATCCCATCTCACATCAGTTGTAGTGTCCGAGAGTCTCCCCAGAGCTGCTCAAGATGATTTACCTGTAAGCCAATGTGAAACCACTTACAGCCCCTTGTCTATCAGACTTACAGCAAGTAGGCATCCCGCTTCAGGTTGCTCAGGTACCGCTGGGCATCACACTGGTACAGGGACTGGTATCTTGTCTTCTGAGGGTATTTTTCATGCTTGGAGATGTTGTAGCGACCAGCGCCTACAGGGTTCTTAAAGGAAAAGGTCTCATGTTCTTCCCCGTCCACAGGCAGCACAGGGGATGTGAGTGGGGCAAAACCAGGTAGTGCCTGTGCATGGCCAGGCCTGCAGCTGCAAAACATCACAGAATCATCTGGGTTGGGAAAGACCTTTAACATCATTGAGTCCAACCATTGAACCTGCGCTGCCAAAACCATCACTAACCCATGTCACTGAGGGTCTCACCTACACATCTTTCAAATCCCTCCAGGAATGCTGACTCCACCACATCCCTGCTCCAATGCTTGACAGCCCCTTTAGGGAAAAGGCTCCAGCTCCTCCTGTTTGTTGCCCATGCATTAGTGTAGATGCACTTCAGCTGGGCTGTTGATCCCACCACCTCATTGCAGGGGAGAAGCCCTAATTCCTATGGGGCCACTCCCAGGTGCTTCCATGGTTTCTAACACACCAGTGACTCTTGAGGCTTTGCTGCCCCTACCTCCACTGAGATAGCAGACTAAAGGACTTCACTAGCACACCATCCCTCAAGCACTGGTGTGCTGCCCCCTGATTTATCCATAGGGATCTTGGGTCTATCCCTTTCCCCTTCAAACCTAGTTTAAAGCTCTTCCAACGAACCCTGCTAAGTGCTGTCAAAGATCTTTCTTCCCCTTCCAAACAGGGATACCCCATCCACCACCAGCACGCTTGGTGTTGTGGAGAACAACCCATGATCAAACATCCCCCAAAATTCTGCTGGTGACACCATGCTCAGAGCCAGGTATTGATCTGCTGGCTCTTCTTGCTTCTTCCCTCATCATTCCCTGCAACTGGAAAGACAGATGAGCATACTGCTTGAGCTTCTGATCCCTTAACAGTTATCCCAAGGCCCTGAAGTGTCTCTGGATTGCCTTTGGACTTCTTGTTGCAACTTCATAGCTGCCTATCTCAAAGACCAATAATGGATAAATAATCCAAGGGCCATACCAAGGTGGGAAGCCTTCTCCTCACATCCTTAACCAGGGCCCCAGGGAGGCAGCAGACTTCCCTGAGTAAGTCCAGTCTGCATACTGGGCCTTCTATTCCTTTCAGAAGAGGAGCCTCCTGTGACAATGACCCATCTTTTGTTTCCCTGTGGAAGCAGTTTTGCACCTCCAAGTTCGATGAACCACTGTCCTTGTTCAGTTCCACTTGCAGAGCCTCATAGCTACTGTGTGAGGGCATGTGGGCAGGCGGAGTGCTCACGGAGGAGACATCACCATTGCCAATGGTTTAGCTCTCTCTTGCACTCCCTTGATACTCCTCAGCCTTCCTTTTATCCAGAGCTCTATCCCAAAGCAGAGGAGCCCCTCTCCGGGGCGCACCTGCCATAGGAACACTCACTGCTGCCCTCTGGTCCTGGCACAGGAGCCAGGCACACCCTGGCACCGGGATGTGAACACGTTTCAACTGGACCTCTGCCAGGGCAGCTGTGGCTTTCTGCTGGGTGCCAAGCACAGCACCGCGCCCTGGTTGCCTGCCCTGTGGGTGGGGCTCTTGGCCACTGGTGTGCCCTGGGGGGCTTCTTTTATAGGTGTGGGGGTGCTGCTGCCCTGCCCAGGTGCCATCAGACACCATGGCGCAAGCTGCCGGCTCCTGGCACCCACGGGGGTGCTCAGGTTTGGGAAACCCTCCTGTGCACCAGTTCTGTCACTGCTTGGTGACTGGTAGAACAATGTGATGTGTCTTACCCAAACTGAGCCTGCATTGAAGGCGAGGGAGGAGATGCATGGCAGGGGGGTGGAACTGGATGATCTTCAGGTCCTTTCCAACCCAAACCAGTCTGTGATTCCGTGATGCCATAATCAGTGTCAGCCCCACCAGTCCCCTTCATGAACAGTTCTTCTCATCACAGCTGTCCATAAAGAAGTCTGTAAGCTCTGCACACTCACCAGTCAGCTGTAGTGAAGGGCTGCCCTGTCACAGCCTCCCCACTGGAATGTGATCTGTGAGTTCCCTAACAATTACAAAGGTGTGATCTTAAGGTCCTTTCCAACCCTAACCATTCTATGATTCTATGTCTTCATCCTTGACCTCTTTCAAGTTGTCTGTTCCCTGCTCAGCTGGATAAAGGAGAGAAGCCACGTGGATGTCTGCTCCCCGTCCCTAGCCAAGGTGGGCTATTTCAGATTAAAGCTTTCCCTTGTCTGCTTTGAGGCCTTTAGGTTTTGTTCTAGTTCTCTGTAGGGAAGCTGCCAAGATGAATACAGCTCCAGGAATGGGTATGAAGGGAAGGGCTCCTACCTGCACTGTCCCTGCAATGTGCTGCTGATGCTGCTAAAGGTAAAACTGGCTTTCAAGCAGCAGAATATGACTTTCTGGGAGCATACAAGCTGCTCCTGGCATCTAAAAGAACTCAAACTCAGCTGCTATCATCCATGAAGTGCATCTGCTTGCTTGCAGCTGATGCAGAGCAAATCTAATGGGAAGGGTTGTCTGAGAGCATCCCTTGAAAAGAGCAAAGGCCTGAAGGTGAAAGCAGAGATAATGTGGTCACTGCTGAGCTCCTGCCCCTCTGCTCACCTGCCTATGGACAGCACATGCTTGATGCTCAGCATGATGCTGTGCACGGGGGCACCTTTCCCTTGACCTGGCAGGTTGCCTTTATTCACCATTTATTCCATAGCAGCCTATTCTGGGCAAGAACAGCAGCAGCCAGAGAGGGGCTCATCTCCTCACTAAAGAATGGGTATCTGGACACATCACCCAGGCTTCCTTGATGGTGGGGAGAGAAAAGCTCCTCCTGAGGTCAGTCTGCCCTTCTGTCACAGACAGCTCCTGATGTGGCACTTCTGTTCAGAGGACAGAGGAGAGGAGGGACCCCTTACTCTGGCTCAGAGGAGTTTCACCCTCTCCCAGGGTGCTGGTAATGGACTGGAGATGGTCACAGAGGAAGCTCAGAGCCTGACTATTGACTGTTCCCACATCCCTCCCTCACTGCTGCATCTGTTCACTCACCTCATTCCCAGTAAAGAGGCGGTAGAAATTTCTGTCAAATCTCTTGGCAGTTGACCAGGATGGGGTTTGGCTGTTGCATGCTGATTTCCCAATGGGCTTCAGGTTGTAGGAGCCTGGGCCCATCACATTCTATGCAGAAGAAAACCTGTTACAGTTCAGTTTGCTCATAGAGCTGCAAAATGTTGGAGAGTCATCCATCCATCCATCCATCCAAGCATCCATCCATCCGTCCATCCATCCAAGCATCCATCCATCCATCCATCCATCCATCCATCCATCCATCCATCCATCCATCCATCCATCTATACATATATACATTCCCACAAGCCCTAAAGCATCCTCACCCCAGGTACCCGCTGCACCACCAGGGATGCTGGTGACACCATGGTACGATGTCCCTGCTCCCACTGACTACCTTCCTCGGGCACTGGCTGAGTGTGAACCAGAAGATCCTCTCCGTGGGGCAGCCTGGGTCCCTCGGCAGGGTGCTGAAGCAGCCTTTCTTCTTGTTCTCATTCGACATCAGCTCATCCAGGAAATTCTTGACAGGGACAGCGACCGCCTCAGAGCCTTTCTTCTGCTTCTGCTGGGGCAAGGGAGCAGCACAAGAAGCTCAGCTGCTGGTGGTCTCTTGGTCCACACCATCCATCCCGTGCGATGACAGCTCAGCCCTGCCACTGCTCAAGGAAGCTGTGGCTGCCCCATCCCTGGCAGTGTTCAAAGCCAGGTTGGACACAGGGGCTTGGAGCAAGCTGCTCTAGTGGAAGGTGTCCCTGCCCGTGGCAGGGGTTGGAACTGGATGAGCTTTAAGGTCCCTTCCAACCCAAACCATTCTGAGATTCTATGCATGAGCACATTTCTCCAAGGGAAGTCAAGGAGCAAAACCCAACAGGACAGATGCTGGCAGATGCCTCTCTGCATCCTTATGTGCCAGCAATGCCGCAGCTCACTGAGAAACCCCATCCA
The DNA here is from genome assembly GCF_028554395.1 of Pezoporus wallicus. Classification (NCBI taxonomy): domain Eukaryota; kingdom Metazoa; phylum Chordata; class Aves; order Psittaciformes; family Psittacidae; genus Pezoporus; species Pezoporus wallicus. The sequence continues at coordinate 39,073 of NW_026638088.1, read as the reverse complement.
TGCCCTGGACCCTGTGGCACCGCACCTCCAAGGCTTGACAGCCACCACCGGTGGGCTTCAGCCTCCCTCCTGAGACCCGTCTGGCCGATGCTGCTCCGCAGGCTGTAGGTGCCAGGTCCCAGGCCACTGCCCTGCAGGCACAAGGGAAAAGCTGCGCTCAGCGGTGGGACAGGGCCACCCCCCTCAGCGTGTGCCCAGGGCAAGGGGCAGGACTTGCCGCAGCCTCCGTCGGTGCACACTTGGCCGTCCTGCTCTCCATCATCCCTCTTGTGCTGGCAGAGCGCTTGTCCCTCTCATCAAGCAGGATATAGGGGTTCCCATACGTGCCAGGGCCAGGGAAGCAGTCCTGCAGGAGAAGATGGGGTGGCTATAGGCTTGTTTTCCAAAGCCAAGTCCCCAGCATGTCCCGTGTCAGGATGCGACGGACCCCGTGAGCATCTCTGAACCGCTCATCCCTCGTGTCGCAGATCCCCCGGATGCTGGTGGGATGCATCTCCTGAAGGAAGTCCTTGATGTTGTACGTGCCTGGGCCCAGCCTATCCTGCAGGAGGAGAGTGGGGAAGGGTGAGGGTGGGTTTGGGCAGTGCTGCCTGCACCGCTCACCCCAGCAAAGGGGGGATGAAACCCAGCCTTTACCTGGCGCTTGCGCCTCTTCATGATCTCCTTGAACTGGAAATGGGGCAGCTGAATGAGCCGGGGGCCCTGCTCTGCTCTGGCTGATGATTTCCCCTGCAACACAGAGCCGTCAGCACAAGGCTGAGCCCATCCTCAGCCAGCCACAGCCAGGCCAAGGAGAGTGATTAGGGGAGATGGACACAGGGATCTGCTGCTCCGCATCCAATCCTCCATGCTCTCTGTTTGCCAGCACCAGCGAGCTCCAGGATGAGCAGCCCACATCCCACGCTTCCACCCTGGAGTGTCCCAGACTGTTATGTGCAAAAGAGCCCAGTGCAAGAAGCTGCTCCCCAGCAGCACAGGCAGTGTGGGAGGTGAGAACAGCTACACCGCAAGTCCAGCTCTCCCTGTGCATCTATGCAAGCCCGGCCGGTGACCTCACCTGGCTGCCCATGCTCCGGAGCAGTGCCTGCAGCTCCATGCAGGCAGCTCTGGTCCTCCAGGGCGGCAGGGATGGTGCCAGCACTTGCCATGGCAGTCATCACCATGGCACCGGAATCACTGTAACACAGAATGTCCCCTCCCGGGCTGGCAGACAGCAGGGCCAAGGCAGGAGCCTGGCTATAACCTTTTGCCAAGCTAAAGGGCTGGACCCAACCATTTACCAGGCATTTATAGGGACAAATTATCTCTAAGCTGCTAAAAAATACATTCCTAAAGCCAGTCCCACTTTGAGCAAGGAAACGATGCTCTTGGTGCAGATGTCCTCTATGGGGCTGCATTTGCTGTGTCTGTGAGCACTGGCAGGTCTGGATCCACATCCATGAACAGCAGTCCCCTTAGCACCCAAGGTGCTTCAGACAGGAGCATGCCAGGCCTGGGGAAGCAGTTCCCTGGTGCTAGGCTGCTGTTTGGTGCAGAAAGCAAGGTTTGCTGCTCAGTCCCAGCCATGCTTGCAGGCTCTTTGGGATCCTGCTGAGGGTCAGAAGAGGTTGCCCACCTCCAACAGGACGCTGGCACTGCTCTGACAAGTCACCAAGTCCTCCAGTGCCTCACTGCAGTGGCTTCCCTGAGACTGAGCCCCTCGGTTGCTTTGGCACCATGGACTGCTTTGAAGCAGTTGCCTTCTCTTCTTGGTCCTTCATTCATCTCCCCCCCCATCCTCAGCGTTTTTACCCCTAGAAAGCCCCAGGGCAATGAGGGGAGGCCCCATATGGCAGCCGAGTCCCTCAGTCCCACCATGTGCAGGACATACCCCTCTCAGGCCACACATTTGAGCCCGGTGGCATAAATCAGTCCCCAGCAAAGCAGCAGGCGAGCCGCATGGTGAAAGGCTGCAGGGGCAGCAGTGCCTTTATTGGATTCCTCCAGCACAGCTGGAAGAAATAAGGAGCACAGACCGGCTTTCAGGCACCGAGCCCCCGAGCATCCAGTCCTGCCCGCTGGTTTAACAGCAGGTATCAGCTTTCCCTGCAGACCACAGCTCTTGTAAACCCTCCCGGTTAAAGCACGGCACCAGAGGATCAATCCAAGGTGGTTTTGTGCCTTTGATCAGCGCAGCAGGCAGTGAGTCACTGGTGGAAACGCGGTCTGCTTCTCTGGCAGGTGATAGAAGCACAACTCATGGAGTCAGCTGGGTTGGGTTAGGTCCCCCCTGAGCCTTCTCTTCTCCACACTGAACCCCCCCTCCAGGTCTCTCAGCCCTTCCCCATCACACTTGTGCTCCAGGCCCTGCACCAGCTCCATTGCCCTTCTCTGGCCCCGCTCCAGCACCTCAATATCTCTCTTGTAGTGAAGGACTCAGAGCTGAACACAGGATTCAAGGTGCAGCCTCACCAGGGCCCCATGCAGGGAGGATATTCACTGCCCTGGCCCTGCTGCCACACTGGTGCTGATAGGGGCCAGGATGATGGTGGCTTCTTCTTGGCCACCGCTGGCTCATGTTCAGCTGGACCAACATCCCTGGGTCCTTATAGGCAATAGAAATGGTGACAGACAACCCTCCTGCTATGAACTGCCTGGTGAAACCTTCCACTTCCTGGGCAAAGAGATGGCCAAAGGGATAGGGAATGTGGCACCGGAGGTCCTGTGGGACCCACAGCTCAGCTGGCAGGCATCCTGCACCCAGGAAGTCTTTGTCAGGGCCAGCACAGTGTGCTGTGTGTCCAAAGTATGGGCTGGTCCCCTCTCACAGGGACCTGTCCTGCTCCTCCAGCCCCCGAGGCAGCCACAGAGCTTCTCCCAGCCAGCCTGGCATTGCTTTTGGACTGGGAGACACATATAGGGAGCAGAGACTGCCTGACAAAACCAGGGCAAGCAGGGCTGGGAGGGAAGTTGCTACCTGGCAGCCAGGAAATCCAGGTCAGATCCTGGCTCTGGCACTGGGGGACTTCCCCCTGGATCACACAGAGTCACCTCACAGAGCTGGGTGAGCTAGTTGGGAACATTAATGCTCAAAAATCACCCAGCAACATCAAAATGTGCTCTTTAACCCCTTAGTTTTGCTCATTTCCAGTCCCCTGTAAACATGAGCACACGTTACAGTTAACATTTGTATTTCCTATCATAGAAGAATCACAAAGATCTCTTCAAACCCCATTTTAAAACAAGGACTCACTTCTTTGTATTCAAACAGGATCATTTAACTCCTCATAAAATGAGGCTCAGTGAAGTGGTATCTCCTCTCCTTCAGTACACGCTTACAACCACTCTTCCCGGTTGTATGAGCATCCAGGTTTAACATCCTTTGAGGTTTAACATCCTTTGGGGTCGAGGCAGGAGGCTGAAAAGTGCAGTGTGGAGGTGGTCACTGGGTGCCAGGCGATGTCTGCCTGCCAGGTTGGACCAGAGAGAGCTGCAATGATGTCAGAAAAAGGCTTTTGGTTTCTCAGCCTGGCCCCAGGCGCACTCCTATGGCCAAAGGGGTCAACCCCTGAACACGTTAGGGGATGCTGCCCCTGTGTCTTGAGACCAAGCCTAGAATGGGAGCAGATGGATTGGCTGCTTCCAAGGACCCCATGATCACCAGGAATCAAATCAGGGTAAGCTTTCACTGCCCTTCCCAGTACTGTCAACCACGAGCCAGCCTGGGGTCACGCTTTGGAGACCGGGGTGCTGGAGCTGGGTAAGCTGGCCTGGCACTCTGGTGTACCTTGGCATGGCCAACAAGCTGACCTGATGGGTGCCAGTGGTTGGGACTCATTCCATTCCATCAGCTGGGCCCAGTCTGATGAGTCTCCTCTGCTCTCCAGACCACATGAAGGTGTATCTGTGAGATCTGGAACACAATTAGACGGGGCAGGCTGTTACTCCTCTCCCCAGAGCCCGATGGGGAATGTCATCCTCAGAGGCAGCCGCCGGTCTCTGTTTTCTCCTGACAGCCTCATTTTGTCCTGCCCTCCTCCATTTATTATTTATTGCTATTACATGAGGGACACTGTGCAAGAACTGTTCCTGGTGGATGAAACTCCTGCACAAAGCCATGGAGTCTGATACCCCATCCAAACTGTAGCTTTCCTGGGCAAACACCTGTGTGGCTGAAAAGCTGCTTCAAGCAGGCTCCACTGAGAGCCTGCAGTGCCTCCTGGAGACACTGCCTGTGCTCCTTGGTCAGGCGAGGCTGAAGGCAGAAACGCTGATGCAGGAGGTGGAGCATCAGAAAGATGAGGAGAAATTCCCACTGCAGGGCCTGGAGCAGGAGCTGGGGGTGGTCTGCTGCAACCACACACTGCAGGTGATCCGGCTCTCCAAAGCCATGATTGATTGGGAAGGATGGAGCCGAGGAAGCTGCTGCTGGAGGTATGACTGGAGATGATGAAGGTTGACTCTTCCAAAAGCAGGATGGAGGAGAGGTCACGGTCCCTCCGAGTCATTGGGGTGGCAGCAAAGCCTCTCCCATGAGCTCCCAGCCCTTCTCAGTTTTCTAAAACCTTGTTAATTAAAACAAGCAATAGACAAATCCCTGTGTGAACCCTGCTGCTGCCCCTGCTGCCAATGCCTGTCCACCTCCATCCCCTGCCCACGGCTGGCTGGCTGCCTGCTGAGGCCCATCTGAACCTCCACCTCCCATCCCAGCAGGGCAGGAGGGAGCCTGGGGTGTCCCCTGCCTCCACCACATCCCAGCCGCAGGACAGCAGAGCTGTGATGCTCAGGGGCCACTAAACCCCAGCAGCGTTCTCCCTGGAGCGGCAGCATCCCCCGGGGCCGGTCTGCACCGCAGCCGAGGACAACCCCGTTCCCCCGCTGCAGCCCGGCTGCAGGATCTCGGCGCATCCATCGGGATGCTGCTGCGAGTGGTACCCGACGGCGGGGGGCACACACACGCTCCTGCCGCCCGCCCGCCCGCCCGGCAGGTGGCGCCCGCCGCCAACCCGTCGGAACCATAGAGCTTCACCCGCTCGCTTCCGCCTTCCGGGCGGCGGCGGACGGGATTCCCCCCTCCACGTGAGAGGGCGCCCCCCGCCGGCGGCCCGCCATGGGCTCCGCGGTGCGGCAATGGCGCGGCCCGGCTCCGCCGCGGGCCCGGCGGCTGCTGCTGTCGCGGCTCTTCCAGCCCCGCAACCTGCAGGCGGGCGGCGAGGCCTTGGCGGACGGGGAACCCGCCTGCCGCAGCCAGCGGCTGATGCTGCAAGCGGGGCTCATCCACCCGTCCGGCCCCGGCTGCTTCCATTACCTGCCGGCCGGCGTGCGCGCCATGGAGAAGCTGGTGAAGGTGGTGGACGAGGAGATGCGGGAGGTGGCGGGGCAGAAGCTGAGCATGCCGAGCCTGAGCCCCGCCGAGCTGTGGCGTGCTAGCGGGCGTTGGGAGCGGATGGGCCGGGAGCTGTTCCGGCTCTGCGACCGGCACGGCAAGAGCTACTGCCTGGGCCCCACACACGAGGAGGTGGTGACGGAGCTGGTGGCCGCTCAGAGCGGCCTGACCCACAAGCAGCTCCCGCTGCGGCTCTACCAGGTGAGCAGGAAGTTCCGGGATGAGCCCAAGCCGCGGTTCGGCTTGCTGCGGAGCAGGGAGTTCTACATGAAGGACATGTACACCTTCGACGCCTGCGAGGAGGCGGCTCGGAGCACCTACCGCGAGGTGTGCGGTGCCTACGGCAGCCTCCTCGGCCGCCTGGGCCTGCCCTTCGTCAAAGTGCAGGCGGCCACGGGCAGCATCGGTGGCTCCATGTCCCATGAGTTCCAGGTGCCGGCGGACATCGGCGAGGACAGGCTGGTGCTGTGCCCCGAAGGACATTTTGCGGCCAACGTGGAGACGTTAAACGGGGAGCAGACGTCGTGCCCCACGTGCGGGGGGAAGCTCACCCAGACCAGAGGGATCGAAGTGGGGCACACGTTTTACCTGGGCACCAAGTACTCTTCGGTCTTCGACGCTGTCTTCTACTCCCCAGAGAACAAGCCCTTGCTGGCAGAAATGGGTTGCTATGGCCTGGGCATCACTCGCATCCTGGCGGCCTCCATCGAGGTGCTCTCCACGGAGGACAGCATCCGATGGCCGAGCCTCATCGCTCCCTACCAGCTCTGCTTCATCCCCCCCAAGAGGGGCAGCAGGGAGGAGGAGGAGGAGGGCGCCGCGCTGCTGGAGCGGGTGTACGACGACGTGGCCGAAGCGCTGCCGCACCTCGCTGGGGACTCGGTGCTGGATGACAGGACACAGCTGACCATCGGCAAGAGGCTGAAGGATGCCAACAAGCTGGGTTATCCCTTCGTGGTCATAGCGGGGAAGAGGGTTTGCGAGGACCCACCGGTCTTTGAGGTCTGGAATCAGAGCTCCGGTGAGGTTTTGTTCCTCAGCAAGGAAGGTGTCACTGAGTTGCTGAGTAAAGTGCAAGTCCCTTAAATCCCCGTCTCTGAATGTCTCAGCGTTGCTTCATGAGGTCTCTCTGAATGGCTCTGGTTCCTTTGCAAGGACACGCAGCAGGTTGTCTGGCTCTGGGTGCATGGAGCTGAATCCAGCTCACATCGGAGCCAGCCACAGTGTCCTGCAACCAGGTTGAGCTGGGGTCAGCCCATGTTCCCCAGTGGGGCTGGGGACATTTCTCTCTCTTGGCTGCAGGTGCTTGAGCTGCTTTAACCAGCACGTGTGGCTGTGTGAGTGCTGGCTAAGGCAGACAGGAGGGCTTCCCTCCTCTTTAGGCACCAAGTTCTCAGCATGAAGGATTTTAAGAGGGAGAGGAAGGAAGGCACCTTTCCTCTGTTTGTGTCTTTGGAGACACGCAGGTTCTATGAAGGTGGAGGTTAATCTTAATTAAAGCAAAATAGTGAGCTCCAGAGCCTTGTTCAGTTTGAGAACGCAGTAGTGCTGCAGATGTGCAGGAATTGAGGGGGAGAGTGGTGTCAGGGACTGCATCCCAGTCTGGCTGGCTGGTGAGACAACCTGGGTCCACTGGGCTTGTGTGGGGATGGTGTGGGTTTGGGGATGCAGCCTCGGAGTGGTAGAGAATCTTTGACAGGTTAAACACAACCAACCAAATGATAATAATGATGATGATAAGAATACCACAAGAAACAAAACACCAAGGAAACATGAAGTCTGGGGACCTACAGAGCCTGGGGATAAAAATGTCCAGGCCACATTGTTCCCTATGAGCTGTAAGTCACGCTGCCCCGCAAAGCAGTGATATCCTGGCTGTATGTGCCCGCTGCAGCGTGCGCCTGGTGAAATCAGAGCCAACCAGGTTGGAAAAGACCTTTAAGCTCCTCAAGTCCAACCATTATCCCAGCACTGCCAAGGCCACCACTAACCCATGGCACTGAGGGCCTCGGCTACTCAGTTTGTGAGCACTTCCAGGGACGGTGACTCCAGCACTGCCCCGGGCAGCCTTTGGGGAAGGAATTGCTCCTCATCTCCATCTAAACCTGCCCTGGGGCAGCATGAGGCCGTTTCCCCTTGTCCTGTCGCTTGTCACTTGAAGAGACCGATCCCCACCTCCTAGCAGCATCCTCCTGTCGGAGCGATAAGATCCCTCCCGAGCTTCCTTATTTCCCCAGGCGGAGAGACCGGGGCTGAGGATGCTGGAGGCCGGGTTTGCCGGGGCTGGAGCCGGGGCTGAGGGCCGGGCCAGAGGCGGATCTCTCGGCCGGCGCGGGGCGGGCCGTAGCGGCAGCATCATGGCGGAGCGCGGTGGGGCGGACGGCTCGGGTCCGCGGTACCGGGGCGGTTTGCACCCCGACACGTGGGAGCAGGTGAGGCGGCGGGGCCGGGGCAGCGGGATCCGGACCAGGACGGTGCTGATGCCCCGGTGTGTGTGTGTGTGTCCCGCAGGAGCTGGAGGCCATCCCCATGTTCATGAAGCAGTGCCCGGCCGAGATCGACGCGGCGCGGCAGCCGGACCTGGCGTGCCTGCAGTCCCTCCTGTTCGACGAGGAGCAGGGCCCCGCAGGTGCGCAGCGGGGCTCCGCGGGGCTCCGGGTGCCCTGAGGCGCTGCGGGCTCCATTCAAGCCCTGTCCCCGCTCTTTGCTCCCTGCAGAGCTGGCCAGGATGTACCGGAACGAAGGGAACGAGTACTTCAGGGAGAAGGAGTACCAGAAAGCTGTCATCGCCTACACCGAGGGGCTGAAGAAGAAGTGCGAGGACCCGGAGATGAACGCGGTGCTGCACACAAACAGAGGGGCTGCGCAGTTCTACCTGGGTAACGGGGCACATGCCTGCCTGCCTCAGGCCAGGCTGCTTCCCCATGTCCCTAGGGACTGCAGACCCCATCAGGGCATGGTCACTGCAGTCCTGGCTGCTTCCAGTGTTGGTGGCGCTGATTGTTGGTGACCAGTAGGTCCGGTATCGCATCCCTTCTGGTAGGGCTGATGCCGAACACATTCACAGGGTGATTGGAGCTGCAGGAGGATGCTCTGACCCCAGAAATCTGTTTTAAGCAGCACATTGTATTCCTCCTTTTCTGGTCGTGTCCTCCTCGAGTTACCACCCAACCTACCAACAGCATCTGTGCAGAAGGGAAGGTGTTCTTGGCCTTTCAGTGCTGTTGGGTGTTGCAGCTGGGAGGTGGTTTGCTCACAGTCATGTTACTTACCTCTTCCCTGAATGATGGAGTCCTGTCCTTTCGCTTCTTGCTCTTTGTTTGCTCTTCCTTTCTTCACTCTCCTCACAGTGATTGTAGAACCAGTGAATTACAGAGTCTCCACATGAGCTATTTTATCATTTGGGGATCTGGGTAGATTTTACGTGTCAGTGGAAGGTTCTGAGCAGTTCCTTTTGCTTTGTAGGTAACTACCGTTCTGCTCTCAATGATGCCATCCAAGCAACAAAACTAAAGCCCACCCACCTCAAAGCAGTCATAAGAGGTAAGAGTTTAAGCATGGAGGGCAAGGAACATAGTTTCCACGCAGCTTTGCACATGTTAGCTTTAAGCATGATGCTCTTACCCTTTGAAGCCCTGGAATAGACTTTTAGATGTTGCTTTGTTTCAGTGCATGTCTCTGTGTTAAATAACCTTAAATTATTGTGAGTGAACATCATACTGTTTCAGGACAGTATTCATTTCAGAAAAGCGAAGCAGTTACTGTAAGGGATATCTTGTGTTATTATTGCTGTGTCTCCCCAAATCAGAGCTCTGCGTTTTGCTTTGGGTTTTCAGCCAAAACACTGTCCTTTTGCTCTTTGCACTTCAGCTTCTATATCTGCCAGAGGCATTGGGCCTGTTTCTATAGAGTACAGCATAACTTTTGCTGCTTTCCACAGCTCTAGTTTTTGGGCTTTGATTATTTCCACTCCCCCAGCGTTTCTCACTCCATGGAAATTGCCACTTTATTTTTCCTTATGAGACAAATACTGAAATATTAATTATAACGATATCATTTTGCTTGTAACGGGCACTTCTAGCATCATTCTGCTGATTTCTGTGAGTAAATAAGCAAATGATGCAAGAACTACTGAAATACGTTAGATGTTATTCTCAGCTGACCTGCTGGAAGCCTACAGTCAAACATGACACACACACGTGCTGCTGTGTGTGCCTCTTGAAAGCACCAGGGCTGATGCTGTCTATAAGCACCACTTTGTATAGTAGTTGTGTACTGACTCCTAGACTAGAAACTTAAAATCTTAAATCATTCCAGGAGCCCTCTGTCACATGGAACTAAAGAATTTCTCTGAAGCTATAGCATGGTGTGAGAAGGGCTTGCAAATAGATTCAAAAGAGAAAAAGCTTCTGGAAGTGAGAGCTAAAGCTGACAGATTAAAGGTAAATATGAAAGCAGACTGGTGCCTACAGTGCTTGTCACCTGCTTTGTGTCAAACAGCACTTTGGGATCCTTGGTTGAAGAGTGCTCCAAACCAGTTTCTGTGTAGTTTAATATCCCCAGATAAAACTGAGTGGTGGTTCCATATTGTGTGTGTTGAGATGTGTAGGGGAAAGAGCCAGAGGGGACCCTTCTGGAGTTCTGAGCTGATTTCTCCACTGCAGGGTAGAGCAGTGATGGGCATTGACTTGCTGTGTGTGACCATGGTGCAACCTTTTCTTCCATGTAGCGAGCTCAGGAGCGGGATGCAAGGAAAGCAAAGGTGATGGAGAAGAAGGAACAGTGTGAAAAGGAAATTTTGCTTGCAGCAATAAAGGTGGGTCGGTGAGGGGGAGTGGTTTTGTGTGGTTTGGTTTGGGTGTTTTAAGAGCTGTCTTGTCTCTAAGATGTTACTCTTGTACACAGGCTTTTGAGGTCTAGAGCCAAAAACTGAGTTAAAAACACGATTCTCCTTATCTCTGTGGCTCAAGCCCCAGCTCCCAGGTTGCCATATTTCAGGTAACAACTAATGCAAAATACAAACCCAGTGTTAGGAGATGGACTGAGCACCCAAGAGAGTGTTCTGGCTGCTGGGCTGTAGCATCACACTGGCTCAGTGAACCTTGCTTTCTTTGCTGTTGATGGTCATTACTTCAGTGGAAGGATAGAAGATAAGCATCTGGTAGGGTAGAGAAAGGAATCAATCCTGGACCATCTCCTTCCTCAGCAAAAGTGTGGGCTATGTGTAAATATTTGGGGTTATTATATAAAGTCAGATCTCCTGCTCTGCGGTTGTCTTTCCAAAGACAGGAGGGAGCTTTCTTCAGTTCTCTGGAAGAATGGGTGTTCTGGGAGCTGGTGCATGTAGTTGCACCCTGAAGTTATACCTGAGAGACCCCAAAGAACAGGATTTAGATGAATCCCTTTCCCCATGTTATCTCAGGCTGTCCTCTCAGCATGCAGGCTCTCTGGATCCTCACCTCTCATCCGTTTTAAGAGGAGCCTGGGTGTCTGGCTGAGGTTCTGGATTCTACTGGGAATACCAGTCACTCGAGTCTGATACTGTAGGAAAGCTTTTGATAGCATGTTTAAGAGCTGATTTGTTAACTAGAATAGCACAATTTGTCCTTTTTCCTGACTGCTGTTTTGCTCTTATTCTCCCCACCATACTCTTATTCTCCCCACCACGTTTGGTGTTTGGTTGTTTGGGGAGTTCTCTTGTCTTTCCTCCCCTCCCCTCCAGGAAAGAAATATCAAGCTGGTTCTTGAGCCTTCAAATGAAGAAGAGGAAATATCAGATGGCCTGGCTGAGATATCCTTAGATGGGTTCCAGTCTGACAACGCCACAGGGGCAAAGGTGCACTTAGATGCTGATGGCAACCTGAACTGGCCTGTCCTCTTTCTGTACCCTGAGCACGAGCAAACAGACTTCACTGTGGCTTTCCATGAGAACTCCAGGTAAATGCACTGTCAGCAGCACTCTTGCAGGGAGATGTTTGAATAGATGAGAACAGACAGCAAGTGAAACACTGCCATGCTAATGAAGTAGTTCCAGATTTCCAATCTCATAGCTGACCCTGCATTGGAGCAGGAGGTGGCACTAGATGAGCTCCTGAGGTCCTTTCCAGCCTGAATATTCTGTGATTTACAAACGAGCTTTAAAATATGATGGGCAAAATCTCAGTGCTAAAATGAGCTCAATTTATAGCTCCAAGAAATACAGCATATTAAGCCAGTGTGATAAACAGGTTTGCGGTGCAAGCTGAGAGCAGTGCAATAACACTTGTGACCCATCTGCATGCCCGAGGTTTGTTAAGGTGCTGTTTTGAAGCCCTCTAATATAATACTGGGTCTCAGAAAGAATTAAATCTTACAAAGAGCTACCAAAAGGGATCTCTTGTAACCACCAGTGATCCCACAGTTTTCCCCAGGGCTTTCAGCAGGCTGAAAGCAGGCTCTGAAGTGCTGTAGCCCTTTCAGACTATAAACAAGTGACTGGTAAGGTGGGACTTCCGCTTGTCTTGATGTTAACTTCAGTTTCTGAGCTTGCAGTGTTAAACAAACATGGAATTTGTAGTTTGGGGGTTTTATTCTCTGCAGGGAGATTCGTATTCCTCACATCTACTAAGTCTAGGACTTAAAATTCCAGTGCAAGCAGGTTAGTAAAGTGTGGTTCTTACATGGTAGTGTTCACTACATCTTTGAGTGACCAAAGGAAGCAAAAATGGGAACAAACTGGCCACCAGCACTCCTGAAGCACCAAACTAAACAAGCCTCTGACACGCAGGTGTATTCTCAGCACTCTCATCTGGTGAAGTGTGGTGCTGATGGGACCATGTAGAAGGAGAATCGATTTTGGACAAAATTCAGGGTGTTTGACATCTTTTTCTGTGTGAAAATGAAGAGTTGGAAATAATTTGTTGTTGCACTGCTCAAGTGTGAATGCAATAGCACGGCCTTGGTCTCACTGGGAAAGCAGTGAGCTGGAAGGGGAGAAACTGTTACTGATCTAAACTTGCTTTCAATCTATTGTCTAATCTGCTAATGTATTTCTACCATCCTTCAAATGCAACTGTACACATTATTGAAGCTGAATGCTTTGTCTAAGCTAGCCAAGTGTGTTTTGGCTTTTAGGTTTATTGATCATTTAATGGTGATGTTTGCTGAGTTACCTCCTTGGGACGTAGAAAGAAAATACCTTCCCAGCAATCTCGAGGTGAGGAGTTTGACTTTCCTTCTGTTTCAAGGTTGTTCTGGTGTGTTTTGTGTTGTACACAAACACACAGCTTTGAGGGTATGAGAGCAATGGCATTGTTATCTGTTTACCATACACGGATGTGAAATAAGGATCTGGAGAGCTACATTTGCTTTATAAACTCAGACGTTTTCCAGGTGTGCTGACATGGACACAGAATTCATTCATGAAAATGAAAGTTCTTTTGTCTTCCACTTATGTTGTATTCGATAGAAGGTATTTATGGATACTGCTTAGATTCCCATGTTTATAGTGATAATGAAGATTGAGACCATCAAGCTGGTGCACTGCCTGTTTTGTAAACTGTGTTGTGAAGTTGCTCCATACCAATGAGAAAATACTGTTAAAAACCCAGGTTATTTTCAGAACTGGAGGTGCTTAAGCACTTAATCCCATCAAGATGATGCAGTGTTCAAGGTCAGGTTGGACAGAGCCTTGGGCGACATGGTCTAGTGCGAGGCGTCCCTGCCCGTGGCAGAGGGGTTGGAACTGGATGATGTTAAGGTCCTTTCCAATCCTAACTCTTCCACTTTGGTATCATATGTACAGTCTAAGGCACACTTGCTGGATTAGGATCTCTTAAATCTACTTTGTTTTGTTCAAATATCTGTTTAGCTCATACCATTGCTGCATTTGACGTGATAAAGAGCAGCCCGTAGATTTGCATTGCTTCTCTGTGGAGCACAGGAAGAGCCCTCCTGCTGCCACTGTTGTAAGGATTTAAGCTGATTTATACAGGGAAGACTTGGAACTCACACAAACCAGTTTCTGTGTTGAAGTTTGCATCTGACACACTTGGTCCAAGCTACAGAAGTTTGATAAACCTCTAGTTGATACGTGCTGTGTTGTTACTGGGTTTCCAGCAACTTTATAGTTTGCTTTCATGTGCCTTAGGTATTTCATAACCCTCCAAAATGTTTTTCAGCTCTATTTTGAAGATGCAGAAAGAGAAGAAATGTATGAGCTGAACCCAGAGCACACGTTGCTACAAGTGCTGCAGCACGAGAGGTGAGGCTGTGCCTGTTTGTGTCCAGAGAGAGCAAAATGCATGAGCTTTGGGCTCCAAGTGCAGCTTGTCCTCTCATTTAACAGTCCTAAATCTTGGACTCCCAATAGTCCTAATCTTCTCTGATTTATTAGTCCTAACTCTTGAAGGCATAAAGCAATAGGACTGCATGGATTTTGTGCCTGGCTTTAGCATCCGACATATTTTGTTCCCCCAAAACAAGGATAACGCATTCCAGGATTGGATGGAGATGGGAAGGGAAGTTGGGCTACACACAAGCAGCAGCACAAAAGGGCTGTTTCAGATCCCATCTACACAGTACTACTTTAGGGAAAAAAATAGCAGCAGCATATAAAGAGAGTGTATTGAAGGTTAACAATGCTCTCACTGTTAATAATGCTGTGTGAGCAGCCCCCAACACGGCACGCAGCACAGCTTCACTGACTTTTAAAGTGTTGTGCACTTATTTAGAGAGAAGAATTTGCTGTTTTTGCAGCCAAGAAGTTGCTGTAAAGGCTGTGCTGTTAACTTGCACCACCTTGTAGCTAGCTGGAGGAAGCCTGCTGCACAACTGGCTTGGTCTGTTACAGTGGGAGCAGAGCTCTAGGTCCTCTGCTGCAGGCTGTGTCTGAGCTGTCGCTCCATAAAGCTCCACAGCATGCATAAACCCTTAGATTTCAGTCTGTAAGGGTAGTTGCAAAAGCAGCCTCTTTGCAGAGGGAGAGTAACATCTGGTTTAATTAGAAGTAGCTGTTGGGAGAAGAATTGATTCATAAAACACTCCTCCTTGGATGTGGGTAGCCCTGGCTCCAACAGGCTCCACTAATGAGCACAAAAGCTTGTCACTGGCCTTTGGGAGATCAGGCTCGATTGAGCTGGGTGGAAGTCACTCACTTTGCATGACACTTGGCCAGCTACAAGGAAGCCAAAGGATTCCTTTTAATCTTTGCAGGTACTTTGTAAAAGCTGGGACTCCAACAGTCTTGGTGTTTGTAAAGGGTTCTCCTTACTCTAACAAGTACTTCTCTGGCAAGAAGGTGCATCGACTGTAGTGAGCAAGAGTGAAACAAGAGGAATCCTTTGCAGGAGGCCGCTGTTTGTTATCCCAGACTGCAAACTCCTGCTTGAACCAGACTGCCTTGCACAACTGAGGGGAGAAATAAGCTTGGCCCAGGGGGGGTCTTCCAGGAAAGCAGTACAGGAGAGTGAAGGGTTTACAAGAGGGGATGAGTTGTTTAAACCAGCATCCAGCTGGCTTGCAGAGGGGCTCCTCTGTGATGGGCTGCGTGTGGTTTTGAAACAAACCTGCAGCAGTGCCAAACACCGGCTGCAGCTGAAGCAACAGCAGTGGGAATGCACTTCCTTACCTGTGGAAAGTCATGGATTGCCTTGGAGGTGGGCTGTAGTTGCTGGGGTTTAACAGCAGTGAGCTAGGGAGATTCCTGCTTCTTGCAGCAGGGTGGATGCAGTCACATTCCTGCCTGGGATTAAGCAGCTGCTGTTTCACTGCTTGGCTCTGCTGCTGGCCAGGGTAAAGCAGAGCTCTTTGTTCTGAGCAGTGTGTTTTACTGACCCTTTTGCTGCCTTACCCCTTGTCCTGCAGAACCTGGAAATAAACATGTCTATTTTCAAGTAGACTGGCTTCTGCCTAGTAAATGAGACAAGAAATTCTTCTCACCTCCCGAAAACGACAAGAGAATGACAAACAGTTAAGTCTAAACCCAAATGCAACAACCTTATCCATTATACTTACTGGTACGGCCAACATCCAGGGTCTTCTGTGCTTCTGCATTAGCATTTAGGATTACTTTGAATTAAATGCTGACTCTCTCATTTCTTCTGCATTCTCTCTGGGACTGCAGAAATAAGCTGCAGTTTGAGACACAGGTAGTGCACGGGGCATTAGAAAGCTGTTCAGCTGTGAACACTCCTGCTTAGGTGATGGAGGCTGGCTTGAGACAACTCCAAAGAAAGCATTTCCATTTCACTCTTCCTCAGTTTCTGCACCATGCACAAATACAGTAAAATTATCTGCACCTGAGGATGCTGAAATTTAATCTCCAAAGCTCAAGTTTCTCCCCCAGCCCCTCTTACAGGGCTCGCTGCTCGTTTCTTTTAACCAGAGCCATATGTGAGCCTTGCCATCGTTTGTGAACCAGCCGCAGTGGAGCAGAGCAGGACCATGCAGAGGAAGGGATCTGGGCTGCAGCCAGTCCGTGTTTTAAAGCAAGAGGCTGCCTGGGTTTTCTGTTCATCACTGAGCAGCTTGTTGGGGTGGTACATGGCAAACAGAGTCAGGTTGAGTGATCGTTCCCCATCAGCACGAGTGGGGTGATGGGGAAGTAGTAGAGGAAGAGCTTGTGCTCTTAAGGATTGTTCTCTTCTCCAGGCTGACCCAGCCCAGCTCTCCCAGCCTGGCTCCAGAGCAGAGCTGCCCCAGCCCTTGCAGCATTTCCATGGCCTCCTCTGGACTCGCTCCAGATGAAGCCATAGGTGAGGTGAGGGAGGGGTAGGTCCTGGGGCAAAGCCCCCTCCCCTGGACCTCCCATTGGAGCAGAGAGCCGCAGCAGTGTGCACAACCCACCAGCTATGAAGGCCTCTTAGATCTGCATTCCCAGGAGCTGGGGAGGAAAACCAGGTGCTGGGCTCTTGGCCAGAGAGAAATCCCCTGTTTGAAACCCACAAGTTTCTGCACTCTTTAACCAAAAAGCCTCAGGACCTGGCCAGTTCCTGGGCTCACTTCACTGCCCCAGACCCCTGAAGGCACAAGCAGGAGAGCAGGGTCAGCAGCAGGTGGAAGTGGAAGGAGGCTTTGAAGGAGCTCCTTGGAAATTAATTAAACCAAAGCTCTGGGAGCAGCCCATCAATTGTGCTGCCTGCCTCATCCCTCCTCCTCCCCTTGGCCAGCCGCCTCAGGGCATGAGTTACAGCGGGGAATAGCCTGGAGAGAGATGCAGCCATCTAATTACATCCCACTCCCCCTGCAAAACAGATACGTACACACTGCGATTTCATATATCAATTTCATGTGGTTATTTAGGGACCTATAAAATCAGGTCCTTGAAACCATCTCTGGTAGCATCACGTACTGCAAAAGGTGCTTGGATCCCACCTGCAGCACTGACTGGTAAATCCTCTGCTGTCTTCACAGCTTTTTCTTTGCTGAAAGCTTCTTGGCATTTCTGGGATGCTTCCCTGATCCATAGAATCATAGAATCCCAGACTGGTTTGGGTTGGAAGGGACCTTAAAGCTCATCCAGTTCCAACCTCCTGTCACAGGTAGGGACACCTTCCACTAGAGCAGCTTGCTCCAAGCCCCATCCATCCTCCTGTCCATGGCAGAATGGCAGGGGCCTTGGGAAAACAGCCGTGGTCCTTTGTTCCCTGGATCACCCTGTGCGGGAAGGCAGTGATGGGTGCTGGGGGCAGCCAGCACAGAGACCTGATGCTCCCAAGGTCCCAGATCTGCCTCCCTGCAGCCAAGAGCACAAGGCAGCTGGGTGGTTCTGTGCAAAGCCACAGCCAGGAGGGTTGTTCAGAGCAGGGATAACACCCCGCAGGGATTTGTCTTTCCAAGGGACATAGGAACAGCCAGTGATTGCTAAACTGGCCCTAGAGCCATGCGGTTGGTGGGGAGGGCAAACAGGCTGCTCCCAACAGGCTCCAGTGCTCCCATCAGCAGGTCCCTCCTCCCCTGGGAGCTGGGATGCTCCAAACCACCCAACCCTGCTGAGCACCCTCCCCTGTGCCAGTGGTCCTTCACACCCCTGCTGTTCCCTGTTGTAACCCCAAACCACTGCTGCCCCATCCACCCTGTGCCCCCCCCACCCCGGTACCCAGCCAGGCCGAGGCGAGGGCTGCCTGTATTGAAAGCACAGTACTTAAGGAGAGGTCAGTTAAAGTTTAATGGTCACGGGAATACATCATTCCCTCCACTTAATCAAGCAGCAGCCATTCCTAAAGATAAGCAGGAAGGATGGCTCGCATCCCGGTGATAAAAAGGCAGGATCGCTCCGAGTTCGGGAGATAAGAGCGCTCTATAAAAATTGGATGTCTTGTACCATGTTCAGCCTGAGACAACTTTTATCTTGTGATAGCCACACCAGGCCTTGCACTGAGATGTTTATGATGGGAGATAACAGCAGAGATGAGGAGTTTATGGCCAGTGGAGAGGGGCAGGAAGCTCCTTCTGCTTATAAACCCAGTGGGGAATTTGGGTGGCAAAGTGTCTTTCTAGGGACTGGGTGTTGCAGAGAGAGAGAAAACACCCTGGGGTGCCTGGAAAAGACCTTGTGCTCATTTCTGGTACCCCATGGCCTCATCTTACCCCAAGCATGGCATCACCATCACTTGCTCATGGTTAAGCTCTGCAAAAAAACCTTGCTGTGGGTCAGCACACAGGGCTCTGCTAGCAAAGATCACAGAATCCCAGAGTGGTTTGGGTTGGAAGGGACCTTAAAGCTCATCCAGTTCCAGCCCCTGCCACGGGCAGGGACACCTTCCACTAGAGCAGCTTGCTCCAAGCCCTGTTCAGCCTGGCCTTGAACACTGCCAGGGATGGGGCAGCCACAGCTTCTCTGGGCACCCTGTGCCAGCGCCTCAGCACCCTCACAGGGAAGAACTTGTGCCTTGTATCCAGCCTAAGCCTCCCCTGTTTAAGTTTTAACCCAGGTTTAAGTTTGGCCAAATGAGGCCACAGGGTACGGCTGCTCCCTCGGGGCCACATTAAACCTGCTGTGCCCAACACTCTGCATGCCCAAGGGCTTCCAGGGCTCACTCTCTCCCAGGAGGGAGCCTTCAAGAGACCTCAGTGCCACCAGAACCCCTCTGTCTGTGTGAACCAGGGAAGACCGGGGGGGGCTCTCAGCAGTCTATAGCTGAGGGCAGACTTACCCCAGGCTGTGAGTGGTGAGCAGCACTCCCACCATCACCCCTGCTGCACTGCAGTGGCTTTCCCAGAGCATCTCAAGGAGAAGCAGGCAGACAGCAAGATCCTTGCAATGGTCTTAACTCCATCCTCTACCACTGTGGACTTGTGTGCTGCCATCAAAGCACCTGGGGAAGAAACACCCCTGAAGGCACTCAGGTCATTGGTGCTTGAGGCAATTAGGGATGGATGTTGAAGCCTTAAAGGCTCTGGGTTTCAGCATCCACCTGCACTTACTCCCCATGTCCTCGGCAGCCTTGCTCAGCTCCAGGGAAACAAGGTTTGGGTTTTCTCTTCCTTTTGTCATTTCAGTGCCCCTGCGGCAGTTTGGGGTTTGCATCTCAACGTGCTGGTGCAACCAGTGGATGGGGATAAGGATAAGGAGCAGCCCGAAGGTCGTCACCAGCCCCTGCCATGGTTGCAATGCCTCTGGGCAGCCCCCAAAACCCATTTGCATGGAGCAGTGGGTGAATCCCCTGTTCCTGCTTCAAGTGATGCCCCGAGTCCTGGGCAGCAGCTCTTGGGGCAGGCAACCCTGGGCAGCCCCATCCTCTTCCTCACCCAGGGAGATGCCACCTCCCTCGGGTATGCTGTGGGTGCAGGACCCCCATCCCATGTTCACAGTGAATCCCTGGAGCAGGCACTCACCCACAGCACATGCACTGACGCTTTTCCTTTCAACGCACTTCCATTGCCACTCCTTCCACAGCCGCTAGGGTAGGATTTCATCCCGGTGGGAGCAGCGGCTCCCAGTCCTGCCCGGGATGCGGAGCAGCACTGGGCACTGTGGGAGGAGTGGGATGCTCCTGCACCAGGGAGGGATATCACTGCTGCCTCTCCCTTTCCTACCTCAAAGGGAACCAGTTTCCTCCCATAAAGAATTAGTCAGAAAACCCCTGTTTTAGGAAGACGTTGGATCATGTAAAGATTCAAGTAGCGTTGAGTGAACTAGAAAACCAAGTCCTGTACATCAGCTTATAAAACATCTACGTACAAAAAAAAGAAGGAGAGAGAAAAGAGATGACAGGTCAGTGCAATGGACGAGGCGGCGCAGTGATGCTCCTCCACCCCGTAACCTGGGACCTCGCTTGGGGAGGCAGGGTCCAGGCACCACCATCCCACATCTCCATGCACCACGGAAGTGCCCCCTGGTCCATCCATCCATCCATCCATCCATCCATCCATCCATCCATCCATCCATCCATCCATCCATCCATCCATCAGTGCCCTGGCTCTAGAGGCTCTGCAGCCGCACGATCAGGTCATCCTCCTTGTTCTTCAGCAGGAACTTCTCACAGGCTTCAAACGTGGCACAGAAGTCGGAGGAGAGCCCTGCCACGTTGGTGGTCACGTAGTTGAGGTACCCCGGTGTCGCTTGGTTGTAGTAAGCCACCTGTAAGGCACAGCAGAGAGTTACAGGGGTACCTGGAGGGCAGGGAGCATCCCCGACGGGGTGCAGGCAGCAGCATCGCACCTTGCTCATCTCCTCTGACTCCGGCCATATGCAGAACCCCGAACAGATGGTCTCACCCCGCGTGAAGCCGGCAGTGGCAGGGTGGGTGGGCAGCGTCACCGACCGAAAGGCCACCACATAGGGGTCCCTGGGGAGGGAAGGGCCCGGTGAGCCGGTGCATCCCAGCCGGAGGGGGAGCGGGGATCAGGGTTGGGCGCAGTTACCCCTTGCCGCAGGGTTTCCGTCGGGATGCCAGGATGACAAAGTCCTGCAGCTTGTTCTCGGAGCTGAGTGTCTGGCTCACCACGTGGTAGATCACGTCGTCATCGTCTACTTGCTGGACCAGCTCGGCGCTCCTGCGAGGCAAGAAGGACCAGTCAGGGAATGGAAAACCAGAGAAACCCCCGAGGTCTCACCAGCCATCAGCCAAGGTGGAGCTGGGATGGGGACACAGTGAAAGGACATCGTGGCTCCAGGGCAACACACATAGAATCATGGAATGGGTTGGGTTGGAAAGGACCTTAAGATCATCCAGTTCCAACCCCTGCCACAGGCAGGGACACCTCACACTAAACCATATCACCCAAGGCTCTGTCCAACCTGGTCTTGAACACCGCCGGGGATGGAGCATTCACAACCTCCCTGGGCAACCCATTCCAGTGCCTCACCACCCTCACAGTAAAGAACTTCTTCCTTATATCCAATCTAAACTTCCCCTGTTTAAGTTTTAACCCATTACCCCTTGTCCTGTCACTACAGTCCCTAATGAAGAGTCCCTCTCCAGCATCCCTATAGGTCCCCTTCAGATACTGGAAGGCTGCTATGAGGTCTCCCCGCAGCCTTCTCTTCTCCAGGCTGAACAGCCCCAACTTTCTCAGCCTGTCTTTGTAGGGGAGGTGCTCCACCACATGCTCCCAGGAAAGCCCAAAGGGTCATTCATCAACAAGCCTTAAATCCATGGATACAGCTGTTGGAAAGGGCATGGAAAACCTGGCAGCACTCACAGGTAGTGGCTGTCCCACTCGTGCCGGCGCCGCAGGTCGGAGAGCAGGGAGAAGGCTTGGGAAGCAGCGATGCGGACGGACATCTCGATGCGGAAGGAGAGGAACTTGTCCTCCTCCAGTGTGTACATCTGCACCTTGGGGAGCACACAGAGCACGGGCTGGGACACATCCATCACCACCAAGCCCCTGGGTTAACCATGATTTGGGGGTGAGAAGCAGCTCAGGGGGAAGGGTTAGGGTTTGGTACCTTCTCCTTTTCTCTGGCCAGTGCCCAGTTCGCTTTGGCCACGAGCATCTTCAGTGCAGAGACGTTGTTGTAGCTCAGATAAACCTGGGCGAGGGGCAGCATGTCAGGGGCAGGAAAGGGGGAGCAGGGAAAGGGGGAGCAGGGAAAGGGGGAGCAGGGAAAGGGGGAGCAGGGAAAGGGGGAGCAGGGAAAGGGGGAGCAGGACTTCCGCAGGGCATCACTTACCTTGTTGCTTTGGTCCCAGGGCACAGATAGCGGCACTTCGGTCTGTTTGCAGGAGACCACATATTTTCTGCAGGAAAGGAAGAGTTTTCCTTACAATGGGACACAAACAACCCATAGACTATTCCTGAACCCCATTGGTGAGCCCATCCTCCTCCATCCTCGCATCCCATTTGCTTCTCCTGCTCACCGGTCCAGCCGAATCTTTTTCCTAGCACTGGCTTCTCTGTACCTCCTCTCTCCATCCTGATAAATAGGAAAAGACCCTTAGGTTAATAGGAAAAGGAGGGAAAAACCCTGAAACACATGTCTTTTGGGGAGTGGGCAAAACATTCCGCAGGGAAGGGCTGGAAAGTGCTCACTGGGTTACACTGGCAGTGATGGTTAGTGATAAACCATGAGCTATTTCAGCATTGCTACTGGGCTGTGATTAAGCAATAGGCACTGGCATTAGGAAAAACCCCTTGCTGTGGCTGCAGAGCTGCAAACAGCCACTGAAACCCCAATCACATCCCCTGGCACATACAAATGGCCCCTCCCGGGGAAATAAAACCACCCTAAAAGCAGCTTATTCCAAAGAAAGCACTGGGGCAGTGTTCTAAAGCAAGTGGGCTCTGCTGGCTGCGAGATGCTCTCCTGCAGGGTGGGAGAAGAGCCTGAGTTTTAAGGCATCAAAACCACCAGGTGGGTGGGCACGGAGCAGCCAAAGGGAAGGCAACGGCATCGCTGGCTCATGCTGTGATGCACCCTGAGACATGCAAGGCGTTCGCTTCACTCCTGTGCTCGTGTGACAGGTTTTCTTCACCACTGATCCATATGGCAGTTATTGATCAGGATGCTTTGGGAGGTAAAAGCAACCTGAGAGGTTCGCATTCTTTCCCCTGAATGATAGAAAAGAGCTGGGACTTGCAGGCAGTATTCTGCTCAGCCCTGCATGGCAAATACATCTCCATCTCTGCACGGGCAAGTGGTTCATTTTACTATTAGTTACACTGAGCAACCTATTAATCCACTTGCTCCAGAGCAGCTTCCTTCCCATCACCATAAAACTGTGCTCGTTTCGCTGTGAATCTCAGGGCTAAGTGGGGGTCCCCTGCCCCTGTGGTGGGGAGAAGCCAGCCCTGCCCATCCTTACCCCCTGCTCGGGTGCCAGCATGGGCAGGGTGCGGGGCCGCCCCTCCTGGTCCAGCACCACGAAGGTCATGAAGGCGCTGTTGATGTGCCTGCGGCTGATGGACATCTCCTGGCCGTACGCCTCGGCGCAGACCCCCACCTCCATGCTAGGGGGGACAGAGAGAAGGGGTGAGGGTGTGGAAGGCACCAGGAGGGAGGGATGGGAGCCCTCCATCACCAGCACCGACCTGTTTTTGAAGGCATTGTTGACGATGGCTTTGAGCACCAGGCGGTCCCCGACTTGCGATGGCCCCCGAAAGTGGAACATCTCGATGGCCCGCAGCGTGGGGTGGGCATGGCACAGACGGCTGTGGGGGGACAAGTGTTACTCACCAGGCATGGATCCATGCTCCAGCAGCCCTGTGCAGCTCCCCCGACCCAGACAGAGACAAGGAGACCCCAAAAATGTCACCCTTTGGTTTCAACCACCAAAACCAGCCATGAGAAGGGGCAATAAGGAGGCTCCGGTGAGTGCGAATCCTTCCCTGGGGTCCTCCAGCATCACTAACCCATGGAATTCCCTGTACAGCATCCCCCAAGGGTGATGTGCTGGCAGCATCCCTTTGGAGTGTCCATACAACCCCTCCAGGCACACCACCCCTCCATCCCAAATCCCTGCTGGATCACCTGGCTGCGATGGTGGCCACGTTCTCCATCCAGGCCATGATCTGCCCTCCAAAGGTGTTGCCCTGATGGTTGGCGTGTGGAGGCAGCACCAGCTCCACGCTCTCCACCCGTGTCTTCTCTGCCGGCACAGCCACGCTGCCATCCCGTGTCTCCAGCTCTGCCATGGGGGAAGAATGGGGCTCAGCCTGACAGCCAGGCAGTGGGACCCTTCCCTCCTCTCCCCACTGCATCAACATCCCACACCTCCTGCTTGGGGGTTCGGGATGATGGGATGATCCCTACCCCTCCATAGCCAGGGCATTCCCAAACCTCTCACCATCCTTCCCAGCAGCATCCTGCTGAGGAAGCAGCAGCACTGGGGCTATTTTGGGGCTGGAAGCCTGGGCTGCAGGACACGGTACCAGTTTCACGTGGGCTGCGGGTGAGGAGGTCCTTGAGGGTGTCCTTGTGGACCAGGCGCATGCGGCGGCGCTCGGCAGCGATGCTGTGCTCTATCTTCTCCTCCTCTGTCTGCGGGATCAGCGGCTTCAGCGTCACCTGCAGAGGGGACACGGGCAGGATGGAGTCCCATTGAGGGAGAAGGCAGGGCTCCTTTGCATGCTATACATCCCACTGTGTGTGTGTGTGTGTCAGAGCTGCGCTCCTCCTGGGTTACATTACAGCTGCTTATGGAAGGGGAAAGGGCTCCTATAGACACACAGGGATCTCCAGGGAGGTGCCTGCAAGCATGGGATACGAGATAGCCATGAATCAACCATGCCATGATGGGAAGCTGAACCCAGCCCAGCTCTTCCCAGAGGGACCATTTCCTCCATGCAGGGACCATTCGAGCCCCCCCCAGCCACCATCTGCCCCTCACCTTGTTGCCGGAGGAGCTGTGTGCCACGAAGGTGGCGTACGCCTTGCAGATGCTGTAGTGCTTCCCGCTGCACAGGTCCTCGTAGCTCACCTGGATGCCCACCTGGGAGAGGGGCACAGCATCCCTGAGAGCTGGCTCTGCTCCCCTGGGACCCACATCCAACAAGATCCCACACCAGATCCAGGGGTTCAGAGCTGGGAACAGGCGCACAGCGAGGGGGATAGGGGCAGGGACGGAGGGGAAGGCAGGGGCTGCACACCAACCTCCATGCTGGAGTTAAAGGCTCGGTTCACTTTGGCTTTGATGTTGACAACCTGCCCAACGCTGGAAAACAGAAAGAGGAGAGAGAACATGGGGGTTACTGTGGGATGAAACCCACGGTCCTCCAGCACACAAGCCAGCGCCGAGCAGCTCCTCACCAAGGTGCCACTGCGTTAACAGTGCTGTGGTACAGGCTGCTTGGATGGTGGGGACATGCCAGGATGGCCAGCAGGACACGGGGACAGCCACCTCCAAGGTGTGGGAGCCCATATGGGTCCAGAGCAGCAGTGAGATGTCACCCCACGTACAAATGGGTCCCAGGTCTGGGGTGCTGCTGGGACACCGGAGGGGTGCAGAGGTGCCCAAGGTTTGCTTGGTGCCCCCACCATGTGCTCCTGCCAGGGCAAACGGCTCCTCCAGCTTCACATGTGCTGTTCTGCTCAACAGGGGCACCTATAGGGTCTCCCCATGGGCCCTCAGGTGGTGGCAGCAGCAGCAGCCCCAAAACTTGACTGCTCCCATCCCTTCTCCTCTCCAGGGTCTCTCAGCAGCACCTTGGGATACTGGGAGCTGGCAGGAGGCAGGATCCAGCCAGGGTCATTTTGCACCATCTCTTACATGAAACATCTGCTGGCAGCAAACTGCTGCTCGCAGGGTCCAGGAGCTCTGCTCTGTGCCTTCAGTAGGCTTCAGAGTAAACACACAGACTGCTTCAGCTCTGCAGCCTGACCCGCTCCGCACTGGTACCGACCAAAGGAGCAAATGCAGCTCAGTGGTGACACTGACAGCGAGCAGTCTTTATCAAATCAGGAATATTCCTTATATCCCAAGAGAAACCAATGCTGGAAAACTCAGCGGAAAAATAAACCCTATAACTGCTACTGCGAGTTTGAAGCGTAGAGGACTCAAAACCAGAGGTGAGGAAGAGTCAGCGTGTGCCTCAGCACCGTAACTTCCCCCTTGTCCCCATGCACGATGCCTGGCTTGAGACAACCATCACCATCTCAGCTGCTCGACACTGGCTCTGGCTGGAGCAGGGGCGGCACAAGGCTGGGATGATGCCTTTAACCAGCCCCTGGCACGGACCCCGTGCCCATCCGCGGCGCTGTGGCACACCAAGACGTTAGTGAGGTTACACGAGCAGCCTCTGTCCACCTCCCGGGCCCTGCGTGTCAGTGGGGTTACTGCTCCCTCCCGACTCACGCAGCGCCGCGTTAGGCTCTAGGGCTGCCCAGGTCCGTACCCGACACCGCTCCTCCCGTCCCGCCGCCCGGGAGCGTTTAGATACGGCTGGCTGGTGCGAAAAGAGAGAGCAAGAGGAGGGGAGAGGGTTAGAGGCGATGGAAGCGGTCGCAGGGATGCTGCTGCAGGGGTTTGCAGCAATGGGCATGCAGGGCAGCCCCAGTTTTACACAGCGCAGCCCCCCAAAGGCTTCATCTTCTCTCTCCTTCTCAAGCCAGTGCCATAACAGCCAGGCAAACCTCAGCTCAGGGGTATGTGAAATCCTCCTGGGAGGCTGCACTTCCATGCACAGGGGAGGAAGGATGAGGAGCATCAGGGAGTTTTTGTGTCAGTGATGTGCTGGGGTGCCCAGTGAGCCCGCAGGCACCGACAGCTCCTCCCTGCCTGTCCCTCGCAGTGGGAGGGTGGCAGAAAGCACAAACAGCAGAGAAAGGGGAGAGCTGACAGCAAACGCTGCCCAAAGCTGCTCTGCCTTCAAAGAGCTCTGTGAGACATCCCTGCAGGCCCCTTGGTGCATTGAGAGGGACACCAGCGAGTGGGATCTGAGCCAGGAGCAGCACAGATTCCTGACCCCTTGGAGCAGTGCCTGACTCACCCCCGAGGAGGGACAAATGCCTTCCAGGGGTTGATTTAATGCCCTGAAGCAGGGATTGGGTCTGTTCTCCCAATCCCAAAACCTATGGGGAAAAGCTTCCCAAGCAAAGCTGCCCCAGGCGCTGGGGCACTCACTGAGCCTCCTTGGAGCAGCACGTTGACCCCAGTGGTGCCACCTCCATCAGTGTCACAGGAGGTGCACAATGTCCCCATGCCGTGGCTCTGGTATGCAGCAGGGCCACAGGGTGATGGGCAGCTCACCCAGCACCACGATGTGAGATGGTGAAAGTGGGAGTTTAGTGTTTCCTGGGGATGGGAGTGAAACCCAAGAGCTGGAAGTCCTGGCACCAAACAAACCAGCTGACAGCCTGGGACCCCACTACCAGCCCTGCATGCCCCCACTGGCCTCTGACCCAGTGGGCAGATGTGCACGGTGGGGAGCTACAGGGCAGCATGGACCCTATAGAAACATGAAATCATGGTTTGGGTTGGAAAGGACCTTAAAGCTCATCCAGTTCCAACCCCCTGCCATGGGCAGGGACACCTTCCACTAGAGCAGCTTGCTCTAAGCCCCATCCAACCTGGCCTTGAACACTGCCAGGGATGGGGCAGCCACAGCTCCCCTGTGCCAGCACCTCAGCACCCTCACAGGGAAGAGCTTCTTCCTTATATCCAACCTGAATCTCCCCTTTTTAAGTTTTAGCCCATTAAGCCCTACACTGCACGGCTTGCTCATGGCCAGCAGATCCCCAGGGGGATGCCATCAGTGCACTAAAACCCTGCACAGGACACCCAGAGAGCCCCCTGAGATGGTACCCAGGGGGTGAGCAGACAGGCATCCCCCTGCACAGGGGGAAACAGGGGCTCTGAGAGATGTGTAAAGGTGGGTGACAGCACCTGGGAGGAGTAAACCTTGGGTATGTAAGATCTAGGCCTGATGGGAATGGTCTCAGTGCTGGGACCCTGCAGTGGATGAGGGCAGATCCGTGGCAGGGTTCACGTCCTCTCTGTACTTCAACACCCTCATGGCAGGAGAAACGTCCCCTGCAACACAGCAGCATGCACTGGGGTGGGCACCTCCACAGGGGCAGCACCCAGGGGCTGCCAGGACAAGTTTGGGAGGGGATTGTGGCCAGGCAAAGCTCATCTCACCAAACAACATGCAGGGAGGTCCCATTCCCCAGCACGCAGCCACCCACACGGCTGCTGCAGCGGCACGACGTGCCAGAGTCAAGTTTTCCAGAGCTGTGTGTTGAACAAAGCCAGGGAGGAGCTGGGATGGGGGGGGAATACCGGGAAGCCAACCCAGTAGGAGCTCCCCAGGCGACCAGAGAGCAGATAAATCAGAGCAGACAGTCAGTCCACAGCCCTGCGGCGGAGCTGGAGCCTCAATCCCTGCCTGCCCTCCGAGCATCTCCTCCCCTCCCAAGCACACTGCTCCCTGCCCCTCTCTGTTTCACATTGCACCCAGCAGATGGGGTGAAAACCTCCACTTTCCCCGCACATGCATTAGTATTTACCTAATGGTATGCTCAAAATAGATGTCATCCATGGAAGCTGTGACGCACGGGCAGCCAGCGTGTCTCTCAGCTGGAAAGGAAAAGCAAACGGCATCAGACACGTGTAGCAACACGCAGAGAGGGTCCTCTGCCCCTCACCGCTGCCTCAGGGCTGGTGACATCAATGAAACCCTGCCTGATGTCCCTTTCCCTGCTCCTGCTGCGTTTGCAGGGGGCAAGAGGAAGGTTTGGGGCTTCTACAGTGTGTGCTTGCAGATGATTTTAGGGTTTGGAGGGTGTGTTGTAACTAGGAGGCACCTTGCCTTGCTGTTTGCCTTCCCTCCATGCCTTCAGCCGCTGTGGGGATCCACAGGCAGCCGATAACATCACCCCATACACAGCAAATACATACACAGCCCTGCTGGTCCAGCTTTCTCTTGGGCTCCAGAACCTCAAGCTGCCAAAATGCCCT
Organism: Pezoporus wallicus; assembly: GCF_028554395.1. NCBI lineage: Eukaryota > Metazoa > Chordata > Aves > Psittaciformes > Psittacidae > Pezoporus > Pezoporus wallicus. The sequence goes on along the minus strand of NW_026638088.1, from coordinate 10,888 downwards.
GGGAACCTCACCCCTTTTGCTGCCATAACCTCCCTGTGCTTGGTGTCCTGCGATGTGCTTGGTAGGGCAGTTGATCTGGTGAGCTCCATCACTTCCATCACCGAGCAGAGGAGCTCAGCCCTGTCCATCAGAGCCCTCCATCAGCCGCTGGGATGCCAGGGATGTCACCACCCTGGTCCTTGCCATGCCCTGCACACCAGGCAAGGCAAAGGGCAGTGTTTGGGAAGGAGCAGGCGTCGGTGCTGATGTGTCCCCAAGCAAGTGTGCGTGCTGCAGAGCACGTCTCCTCCCCCTCTCCTCCTGCTGCTCTCGTTTGCTCTCTAATTACTCAGCAAAATGGCATGACGTGGATGTCCAGCTCCCAGGGACGGCGCTGGACCACTGGGCACGATGCGGATGAGCACCGGCTCCCTTCCGTCCCATCCCGGTAGGACGACGGCTCCGGTGGGAGCAGAGGATGCCTTACCGGAGAGGCAGGCGGCCGTGTCGATCCACTTGAGCAGCTGGCCGATGCTGAGCTCGCCGCGGTGGTTGGTGTGGCACGGCAGCACCAGCTGGCTCATCTGCACCTCGGTGGGGTTGCGGGGATGAGAAGGGCTCGCCATGGCCCCCGCTGCCTCCTCCCGCTCCCCTGGGTCCTGAGAACACGGTGGAGAGGTGGAGCCCTGCGGGGAATGAGAGCTCTGGTTTACCCAAACGGGAGGGAAATCGTTGGGAAAACAGTGACCCACGCAGCCCATTGGAATCCCAGCAATGCACAGCCCCAGGCACCACCAAAACCCACCCAGCCCTCACCAAAGACATGATGCCCAAAGCCAAAAGGAACAAAAATCCCTACAAAAAGAGCCCCAGGAGGGATTCCTGCACCTTAGCAGCCCATTTCCCTGCTATTTCCCCCTGAAAACTCTTCCCAAAGTCCACCAACTCTCTGGGAAGGCATTTTGCTCCCCCAACAGCTTCGTCTTCAGGCTGTTGCAGCAAAGGGTGGTTTTGCACCCCAGGGCAGGCATGCAGCGATGCTCCACACCTTCCACCATCACACCCCCCCCCCCCCCCTTTGCCAAAGGAAACACCAAAAGCAGGTTTCCCTGTCTGGTACAAGCAGGGTCGGGGGGAGCAGCCCCGGTTTGGGGTTGTTTGCTGTGCTCCCGTGTTGGCTTTGCAGCTTGCTGGGCACAGAGCTGCTGCCGCCCAGAAGCAGGTTGGGAGGGAGAGGTTGGTATTGCGGCTGTGCGGGCAAGGAAAAGAGCTGATTTGATGTCAAACGAGGCGTGTTACACAAGGGGTGAACTCAGTTACCCCCGTGAGTAATGGAGGAGACACGAGGAGCTGCCTGGCCCTCGTTACAGCCCTTCCTTCCTCTTTCAGCTCCCACCGCGGCTCCCCTTTAGAGCACTTGTTGCGAGAGCCCCTCTGCAGCCGCTCCTTTGCCTTTTGCTTTGCCCGGCACCTTTTAAAGATGGGTTTATGCTGCAAATGAAGCTTTCCCGAGTACACTGAGCTCGCCGTCTCTCAGAATAGCATTTTTCTCTAGCGGGTCTAACCTCTGTTTCCATAGCTACTGGTACACGACATCCCAGGAACGGCACAGACCTTGGCTTGGCAGCGATGCTGGTAAACGCTGCAAGCCAAGCCTGCGTCAAAGAGCCCCCCATCCCGCAGTGGGATGGACGCTTGACTTCAGTGGGTCCTGAACCCCTTTATGAACCTCCCGGGCTGCTTCCCGTCGTGCTGAGGTGCCTCCATGAGTACCACGGAGCTATTTTGGGAAGCAGGCAGGCTCTGGGGGACGAGCCAGCAATGCAAAGCACTCCAAAGCTGTCTGCTGTGAAGCGAGCAGCCGCCTGGCCGGAGATCCCACCGGTGCTTTTCCCAGCACTTGCCATTTCTAAATGGTAGGGAAAAAGCCAGCGTCCCGTGGGAAGAGCCCTGATCATGCAGTAGCCAGCAAGAGGCTGGGGATGCTGATGTGGAATGTGTGGGGAGCGGATGCAGCCAGAGCCAGCGCGAGCAGCTGGCGGCACAGCCTTGGTTAGTAGCCACTGGCACAACAGGAAGCCCCAGGGTTAGTTGCATGGCACAGGGGGTACCTGGAAGCCATTGCAACAGAAGCTCAAGATCTCTTCAGGGATTACAATATTCTCCTTGACCATTTTTAAGAGACACCTGGAAAGGAGAAGAATGGCTCTAGTTATAGAAGGACCAGCCGAGATAGGGATGGGGACGATGTAGTGTGTGGGGTGGGCTGTCACTCCTCATCATAGAATCGCAGAATGGGCTGGGTTGGAAGGGATCTTAAAGCTCATCCAGTTCCAACCCCTTGCTGTGGGCAGGCCAGTGTCCCCCTGACCCACACTGATGTCCCTCCCTGTGTCACCAGCTCCTCAGCAGCACCCATCAAGGGTGCTACTAGATCCGAAATGGAGAAGAGCAGCCCCAGGGCTGGTGCCTGCCATTCCTCGGGGGTCAGGTCCAGCACTCACCAGCTGCAATGGAAAGAGTCCCAGCTATTCTGGGGTGCTGGACCAGACCCAGTACACAGTACCTCCATCGCTGGTGCTGTGTCGATACTTTCCATGTTGCTTCAAGTGACAGAGGGCTGTGTCCTGAAGCTGCCCTGGCCAGTGTGGTGACAACACCGTGGTCACAAGACATCCAGGAGCACATTTTTGGCAGGGGCAGGCCTCACACTGCGTGCAGGTGGTACCAGGGGCAGCAAATGGGAAGGACCCATCACTGGCAGCACTCCCTGCACCGACCCCTCTGCCTATGGAGCTCTGGAATAGCCAAGGGCATCATGTGCCCTTGGGTGCCCATGGGCTCCCTGGCCACATGCACTGCGAATGGGTGCTGGCTGGACACGCTGCAAGGAAGGCAGCATGGGAGCTGCAGCAGAAAAGGGTTTATGTTTAGAGTTTGATTTCAGACACAACACTGATCGACCCTCAGTGTGTCGCAGCAGAAGTCCCTCTATCACGTGTGTATATTGTATCTATATTGTGCGTATATTCCACAAGCAGCAGCTCCTTCCCCAATGTGTGGGACTGACTGATTTTGGTCAAAAAAGTGGAAGCTGCAGATTTGCCTCCTGCACAGTCAGCCCTCCACGGAGCTGGTGCCAGGCATCACATGTGTTGTGGCTGGTGTGAAATGAGGGTGCTCAGAGCACCGATGGATGCAAGCAGCACCAGGCTTTGCTTTCCCCAGCCCCATGACTCCTCCACTCTTGCTGTTGAGGCTTGGAGCTTGCTCACAGCTCATCCACCCTTGCAAGAGCCTGGTGCAAGAGTCACCCTCCTGTTTAGCAAGACGGGTTCGGTCCTTGGGTTTGCTTTATTGCAGGTGCAAGGTCACAGTGGTGCGTTGGCCCCATCACACCCCACAGCAACCAACACCAGAGAGCACGTGGAAACCCAAACCTGCTCCTGGCTCTGTGATTGTGTCACCTTGTCCCATGTGTTGGCTTAGGGGGAGGGAGAAAAAGGGCTGTCTGCTTCGGATCCATCCCTGCTGCTATTTCTGAGGCAGCCCCAGCCCATGCTTCCCACCCTGGGAGCCCAGGGAAGGGGAGCGCCCCAGCCACGCGTTGCCAACACGCTCCAGAGACCTGGAAGCATTGAGCCGGTGGGTATTTATAGAGTATTCTGTTATCAAAACTAAGCGAGCAAGTGTCTGTCCTCATTAAAATCCTCAGCCTCACTCAACTGTCACATTTTTAAAGCTGTTGACTGATGCAGCCTGCAGGTCACCATGGCAACGGGATGCGGTACCCAAGCGATGATGCTCTTACTCTGTCACCCCTCGAGTGACCCACTTCTACCCAAAAAAAGTTTGCATTAGAGAAAATAAAACAACCTTCCAGCAGAATATTTCCCTTCCCTCCTGCCACGATTGCTTCCAGTGTTGCTAAAGGCATAAGGAGCCCACAGAGCAAATGGGGGGTTATAAGGGAGAGACACCCCAAATGGCTCCACAAATACCAGGGGAGAGAGACCCTGCAGCACCCCACTGCTCTCCTATACCCTGCAGCACCAAAGCATCCACAAGCTCTGGGGATGGTCTCTGCTGCCAAATTGGGTGCTGGCTTCTTGGGAAATCACCAGGGGACCACAAGTTTGGAGGAACCTCCACTGCAAAACTCCCTTGCGTCCTGCAGCCCTGAGATGATGCTGGGGCTGGGATGCAGAGAGGGTTGCTCCATCAAATCCCTGATCCTGCTGGAAGGGGGGTGTTTGCTTTGATCACCCCAAAGCAAAGCAGTGAATGGGAGGGAGGGGTGAGGATGAAGGTTGGATGGGGATCCTGAGTGCTGGGCTGTGGGGAGCTATGGGAAGAGCTGGGCAGCCTGACACCTCGAGCAGCCCCTGCCTGCCCTCCAGAGCTCTCCTACTGCTGCATCCCAAATCCCCAACCCCCATTTTCCCTCTCCTGGCTCTGGTTTCCTACCCCAACCCCAGCCCCTCAGTGCATCCTTACCCCTCTCTGGGAATATTTAAAGTATGAATAGGGGAGGAAAGCACCACCAATGAATTTCTCCTGGGGGATTATTGGTGTATAATTGAGCAATATCCATGGTAACAAGCAAATCTGCACGCCTTAACAAATTAACCTGACCTACTTTGGGTAATTCTGCCATCTCAATGGGGCAGTGGGGGCTCTCCTTCCCCAGAGACATGGCCCACCAGTCCGTCCCACTGCCTGCAGCAGCAAAGCCCCAGTGCTCCCAGGGATAGGATGGGTAAGGGGAGATGTCCCCTCCAGGAACGGAGATGGGCAGCACAGCTCAGCTCCATCACCCCATGCCCGCCAGGATGGAGCTAGATCCTCAGGACAAGACCCACAGCACTTGCTTGGCTTGGGGTACAGGGTGCCAGCTCCACTGTGGTGCCATTGGGATGGTGGCCCTGCTGGGATGAGAAGGACCAAATCACAGGATCAGGGCATGGTGAGGAAGCACAGCAGCTCCCTGCGGTGGGTCTCAGCAGTACCCCAGCCGGGTAGCCAGCCCGGAAGAGAGGCCAGGGCACCCTGCAAGGGGGTATTTTGGGACCACACGTCATTCTTTCCATAGGGTTTTATGGAGTGAAGCCAGGCATGGGGCCAGGAGAGTGCAAACAAAGGGCCAAAGGCACCAGGGGGGGATGCACGAACTCCCCTTATGGTGGTTTTACATCCACCACCCATAGGAAACCTTCATCAGGGTGAGCACAGAGGAGACCCCTCCAGCCTCCTCTCGTGCCGCTCCACTGCTCGGCTTGGTGCTGGGTTATGCATCCAAAGCCCCATCCATGCCCTACCCAGCCCCTATTGCGGCTCCTGGGAGGCTCCTTGAAGGGCTGGCTCTAATTTACTAGCCTGAGGGCAAAGTCCCCCCCAGGGAACAAAGGTCCCTGGCACTGCTGCCTCCAGGGAAGCCGCGTGTCACCCCTTTACACTGCAAACACCCCCAGGGCCAAACCCACAGCACACATTCACACCCAACAGCATTGCCCAGCCCCGGCACCTCTGCCCTGCTGACCGCAGCTTTCCGGGCAGGAGATGGCCATAGCACTGGGATCACCGCCAAGCTGGAGACCTCCATCGTGGAGATCACTGCGGTCAAGGCCACCATGGTGGAGACCACCACAGTGAAGAGAGATCATGATGGAACATTGGTACCCACCCCTGTGGTCTTGACTGTGCTTGTCTCAGCCACGGTGACCATGGTGATGGTGCAGTGGTCCCCACCATGGTGACCACCACAGCATCATGCTACGTACCCCATCCAGCCACCCATGCTGCCCCAGCCAGCCCCAGCGCATCGCGCTGCCCTCCCCAGCATGCCACCCTTCCCAGCAGCCTTGTACCCACACTTCTGAGTAACTATCCCCAGACTTAAGTGCAAACAGGCTGCTCAAGCCAAACCCCCCAGCACACCCAGGCAGACCTGGAGGGGTAGGAAAGGATGGCACCAGCTCCCTCCTACATACAGAGGGTGCCACGTCCCCCTCATTGAGCCCCCAGCAATGACCACAACGGAGCACACCATCGAGAGGGCATCATCACCCGGGTGAGCGCAAGGAGCTTCCACCCCACATCCTCCTCCCCAGCACAGACACAAGCCGGGACAAGCCACGGCCGGGCGTGGAAGCCTGTGCAGCAGCAGCAGCAGCAGCAGACACCGGCTCCTCCTCGCCCAGCCCCGGGGGTGTCCCCGCGCTGTCCCCATTGTCCCCAATGCCCCCGGCCCTCACCTCAGCCAGAAGAAGCTGAGCATTTGCAGGCGGCAGCGAGGCGATGGCTGGCGTGGAGGAGAAGCTCGCAGACACCTGCGTGCGCGGCCGGCACCGGCGTCGAGGCCAAGGGCTGGCGCGGAGCCCCGGGCCGGAGGCCAGCGCACACCCCTCCGCTTCCTTAAATACAGACACGCAGGGACTGCTCTTAAGGTAGCGCCCGGCAGATCCGCTCCCGCCTGGAAAATGGCCGGCGCTGCGGGAAGTTGGCTCCGAACGCTCCGGCTGCAGGAGGGATGCGCCCCGGGAGGCACCGGCGTGGTACCCACTGCTCCGCGCTGCCAGAGCCTTCCAGCTCTCCACAGCGGGCAGAGCCAGAGATGGGGTCTTGCTTTCCCTCTCCATCCCCACGCATCACCTCTTCTTCTGCCCCCATCACTGCAGTGACTGTGCCCGGCTGCTCCCCACAACCAATGGCACTACATCAGCACCAGGCTCTTTCTTTCCCCCCGGTTAAACATGCCTGAAAACACTGGTTTTATTCCCCACAGTCACCAACGCAGGGCTCGCTGGCCAGGAAATCCTCCACAAACTTCTCCAGAGCCGCTCCAATCTGCGCCACTCCAATCCGTGCGGCCGCTCCCTGGCCCTGCTGCCTTTGAAGTACCTTTATCAGGGCTTACAATAAACCCCTTCTCCTTTTTTATGACAAGGGAATAGAATGCAAATTGCTGTGTCATTAATGGTGCAGCCTATTGGATTTGGGGGAGATGTTGTTCTGTTTGTGTTTGATTTGCGTGCTTTTCCTAAGTGAAGCTGGGTAATCGACGTACAGGAGCTCAATCAAAGCTGCCTCAAAGCTGCACAAAGCGTTGCCAGTGGAAAGGCAGCAGTGAAATAATTAAACTCAACAGGAAATAAGCCCTCACTTCTTTGGGTTAATAGGAATAACAAAGCTCTGGAACAGAGCAAACACTCATGAAGGCACCAAGCATCAGTATCCGGGGTCCCAGAGAGCCACATTTTAGGCTGGATGTGGGAAATGCTCCTCAAAAGCCCAGACCTAGGTGCAGGTGAGGTGAGACCTTCAGTCCCTCTGTGAAGGCTGGGCCGGGCAGGGACAGAGCTGGTGGCCCAACCTGGGGTGATCCTTGCCCATCGAGGGTTGGGGAGCCTTTGGGTGATGGAGAAGGCAGCTCCACGCTGGGTGATAGATCCCAGCATGGTGATGGAGGTTCCCTTTGGAATAGGACTGCTGCCCTGCTCTGATCGAGGACTCTAATCCCACTGAGCACTCACTGCTCAGCTGCTGGTATAAAACCTCCAATTCTTCACTGGCTTCTGAGAGCAAGGGAGGGTCCTCCGCTCTGCACCCACAACCTCTTCCATGTCTTACAGGTAACTTTGCACACCAATATGCCATTAACTCCAATCATTCCACAACAGAACATCCCCTTTAAACCATTTTTCCTTCCTTGGGATAATAAAGAAGGTCATTTTTTACCAGGATGGTTCCTTGCAGCAGCCCAGGTGCCCTGCGAGCCAGATTACAGCAAGTATACCAGTGGATCTCCCCACCTTTAGCACAGAGGCCCCATGCTGGGAAGCTCCTCAGGCATCCCTCCCTCCTTAGGACTGTTTGTTTCTGCAGCCAGCCATTGGGATCAAGGCAGGAAAAGTGGCTCTTCCCCCTCCTCCAAGCCAGAGGGAACAGCACGATCAGAAACACTTCAGATGCCTGACCCGAGCTCAAGCCTCCAAACAGAAGTCGCAAGGAGAGGGTTGATGTTTTCCAGGCCCAATTAGCACAATGCTGTCATTATGGGCTTGCAGTGGGTGTATTCCCCCAGCTCCCTGCCTGCATCCCTTCACCGTGACACCCAGCGAGCCCGGCCCCGGCCGCCCATTGAGCTCACGCAGGCTCCAGCTTCTTCCTTCTGATCCACCACCATATGCCCGTCTTTTACAGTTCTTTGGTGCATGATGCTCAGCGAGTGGATAATTAGCTAAATGAATTAATTGACATTCATACTTGTAATTAGCAAACGGTTACAAGCAGCTATTCTCCTTGGGACAACCAGGATTTCCCAGGGACCAGTGGTAAGATACTGGAAAATCGTTTGGAGTAACTAACAAGGGTGCCTGCATCCTGCCATAAACAAGCCCGTGCAAAAGCAAAGCAGGCTGTGGAACGTGTTGGGAACGCTGCTCGGGAGGAGGAGGAGGAGGAGGAGAAGGAGGAGGTGGAGGAGGAGGAGGAGGAGAAGTTTCCAGCTTGGGAAGCACTGGTGTCCAGATGGGCGGCCTCCAGCCAGCAGCTCCCACCGGCTAACCCTTTCCACCCCCAGTTATAGCAGAGAGTGAGGCCCCAGCAGCGGAGCCTGCTCATGCAAAGCAATGGGAATTGGATGTCAAGAGTGTTAATTAAACCATTAATTACTGCTGAGAGAGAGAGAGGGGGGAAAGAAGTGGCCTATTGGTTTCACTGCTTCTTGGAGTAGTTGGAAGGATAAATTGTGCAGGGGCTGTGGAGGATGTGGGTTTTCTCAGCTGTTAAGGGGATGTTGGTTCCCCTACAGCCCCACAGAGCCTGAAGTGAGACCCACACCAGCAATGGGGCTGGGGGAGACCAAGCCAAGCCGCTGAGGGCAGCATCACCAGCCCTAAACTGGTTGCTGGGGGGGGATCCACAATGCCAGGGGCCGGGAGATGCTTCCAGGGTGCCCCATGCTGCTCTGTGTGTTCCTAGCAGGGATCCCGCTCCCTGCCATGGGATGCACCCATCACCCATGAGCCCTCAGCCACCCAAACTCAGCACCCAGGATGGTCTGTGCAGGGGATCCCACCCTGAACAAGTAGCAGAGCTGGGAGGACAGTGCTTGTGGCATCCCTGGCTCCAGGGGGACAAAGCACATCTCCCCCTATGCAGGATGATGGTGCGGTACCCAAAGTTGGGCTACAGGTCTCTTCTCCCTGACAAATACCTCCCAAATCCTGGTGCTAATGGGAAGAAGGGAGGGCAGCACAGGAGGCAACACTATGCAAATGGCTCCTTATGGAAAAGGATGGGGGGAATGATACTAATGCACCAGCTTCATAAATCAACTGCTCGTGTTGTCCTGCTGCATCAGGAGCTGCTGTGATGCTGGGGAGAGCCACACTGTGGCTGCACTGCCTGCACGGGCTGGAGGTCCTGTGCCCCCCAAGCACTTGGGATGCTCTGCCCTGGACCACCCTCCTGCCTTGATGCCTTTTGCTACCCCACTGCAGGGTGACGGGACAGGGTGATGGAGTGAGAGCAACCGGGGCCACCCTCAGAGAGGGGCTCACCCCCCGCTCCCGGCATGGGGCTAGGACCACATCACCGTGGCAGGAGTCCTGCTCTTGGCTCCTCCGAGCTGTCAAAGCTCCCCATTTCCCCGGCAACACTCGGAGTTTAGAGGCAGGGGAAGGTGGTGGGGGGAAAGCAAGCAGTGCTCAGAAGGGAGGCAGTTGAAAAGGCTGGGTCAAGGAGCTGTCACGCCACCCTTTCAGCTCTTACACACCCGAGTAAGCTGCACGAGGTAGCAGGGAGGCCGATTCTTTTCTTTAGCTGCAGGCAAAAGAATTCAATTACAAGGTAACCTATTTTTCAACTCCTCCATTGGTATTTACTTAATTTCCTAAGGCCGGCTTGCCCGCCCCGCAACAGGGGGAAGGAGGAACCAGGAGCTGTTAGGCTAAGCCAGGCTCTGCTGTGGGGTTTGGATTGGGTTTAAGTCAAATGGTAAAGCCCACAGCAACAGTGTTTGGTTGAACACTGGTTGGTGATGTGGGGCATCAGTGCAGCGTCCGGCCGGGATGGGGAGCATCAGGAGGAAGCTGATGGAGCTCAAGTGTGATGGGGAATGGCTGAGGGACCTGGAGGGGGGGGGGGGTTAGTCTGGAGAAGAGAAAGCTCAGGGGGACCTTATTGCTCCCTACAACTGCCTGACAGGAGGATGGAGCCAGGAGGGGCTGGGTTTTGCTCCCAAGGAAAAAGGGATGGGACAAGAGGAAACGGCCTCAAGCTGCACCAGGGGAGGTTTAGATGGAGCTTAGGAACAATTCCTTCCCCAGAGGGTGCTCAGGCATTGGAACAGGCTGCCCAGGGCAGGGCTGCAGTCACCGTCCCTGCAAGCGTTCACACACCGTGTAGATAAGTCCCTCGGTGCCATTATCTAACGGTAACCAGCATTACCTTGGCAGTGCTGGGTAATGGCTGGACTTGATGATCCTAACGGTCTTTTCCAGCCCGGCTGATTCTGTGATTCTATGAGGAAAGGCCGGCGAGAAGCAAGGACCTCTGCGGAAGGCTTGTGAAGTGCCAAGAACAGGCCTGCGGGTGGTGGACACTGCAGGTGGGGACTGCAGGAGAGGGGGAGCATGGACAGCCCCGGGGGGGGCCGTGAGGACAGGACAGGCCTGGAGAGCCACGAGAACAGGGCCAGCCCTAGGGTCCAGGAGCAGCGGGACACCCTGCGGGGCACATGGGCACCGGACACCTGGGGTGCACGGCGACAGCGACACCCCGGGGGCCTCATATGGGGACAGGGCACGGGGAGCACAAGGACACCGGCGGGGGGGGCACACGGGCACAACGCGCCGGGACGGCCGCGCGGTACCAGCCCCGCCGTGCGCCGCCAGGGGGCGCCGTT